>NC_133422.1:81712500-84555000 GCF_049350105.2 Macaca mulatta
TTGCATATGCCAGGACAGTCGCATAGGGGTATAATGGAGATGAAAAATTCATATCACCTAGTGACATCACAGCCATTTTAAAGGCATAGTGCAGCACGTTACTCTTGTGTTTGTGGTGATGCTGGTGTAACCAAACCTGCTATGCTGCCAGTTGTATAAAAGCATAGGACATGTAATTATGTACAGCACATGACACTTAATAATGATTATAAATGACTGTGTTACTGCTTTATGTATTTCCTATGCTACACTTTCATGTTTATTTTAGAGTGTACTCCTTCCACTTAAGAAAATGTGAAACAGCCTCAGGCAGATCCTTCAGGAGGTATTTTAGAAAAGGCGTTGTTATCATAGGCAATGACAGCTCCATGTGTGTTATTGCCCCTGAGGACCTTCCAGTAGGAAAATATGTACAGGTGGAAGACAGTGATATTGATGACCCTTACCCTGCATAGATGTAGGCTAAAATGTGTGTTTGTGTCTTATTTTTCAACAAAGAATTATAGAAAGTGAAAAAAAACATAAAAATAGATAAAAGTTTGCAGAAGGATATAAAGGAAAATATTTGGACAGTTGTACAAGGTTTGTCTTTAAGCTGTGTTATCACAAAAAAAGTCAAAATGTTAAAAAATGTGTTTATAAGAAGGAAAGTTACAATAAGTTAAATTTAAGTTATAACCAAAGAAAGACTTTTTAAAATAAATGTACTATAACTTAACTGTCCAGTGTTTATAAAGTCTGTGGCTGTGTGCAGTAATCTCCTAGGCCCTCATATGCACTCACTATTCATTCACTGACTCATCCAGGGCAACTTCTAATCCTCTAAGCTCCATTCGTGATAAGTGCCATACATAGGTATACCATTTTTTGTCCATATTTTTACTTGACCTCTTCTATGTTTAGATATGTTTAGATACACACATACTTACCATTGTGTTGGAGTTGTCAAGAGTATTCAGAATAATGGCATACAATACAGGTTTGTAGCCTACGAGCAGTAAGCTATGTCACATAGCCTGAGAAGAAATGCATCGTGAGGCAATTTTGTCACTGTGCACACATCATGGCTATACCATTGTGCACACATCAATAGGCTATACCATTTAGGTTTGTGTAGGTGCACTCCATGATGTGTGCACAGTGACAAAATTGCCTAACGATGCATTTCTTCTCAGAACATATTCCCATTGTTAAACGATGCATGATTGTACTTAATCTTTCCACAGCCTGTTTGTATAGCTCAGCTGCCTTATTTAAGTATAATGCTATATTCAATTATGCACCTAGAAACTGAAGAAATGAACACAGAATGAATCTTCATGGAGCTGAATTGGTATGTAGGAGTTATTGATTCAAAGCCTATTTCCCACAGCAGTTTAAGAAGCTGGGTGTTTCCCTTCCTTCAGTGTACAATCATACTGGGAAAATGGTAAGAGCTGAAGTGTACTTATAATCCTCAAAGTTTTTACTCCCTTCAGGGGTTTAGGCAGAAAGAAAAAATACCCTAATTTGTAGCTTTTTTTTTTTTTTTTTAAATTCCGTGGTGTAAATACACCCACCATGGCTGATTTTAACATATAAACATGATAATATTAAACATAGAGTTGAGCAAACATGCGAACAATAAGCTCTTGAAAACGGATATAAACTGCTTCCATTTCACAACTGGTTAGATGAATGTTTATTGTATAGTTTTTATATGGTATTACAGGTTTCATCCTCAAGATAATCCAAATTCCCCTTCATTTGACATTATCTGACTCTAGAAACTGGTTCAGATACAAAAACTGAGTAAAGAATTTTGTTTCTTTTAATATTATAGCTGTTGACATCTTCCATCATCTTGCATGATTTTCATCTTCCTTGACCATACATTCTTGTTTGCTATATGTCTATGTTCCCTCAAGAATTATCAATGTCCTTTTACTTACTTTTAGTTTATTGTTATACATAATCCCGTTGCATCATTCACGTTCTGTTCCTTATTGTGCTGACTGCATCTTTCAGGGAACATATTTTTGTGATTCTTTTCTTTTTAATTTCTGTCAATATTCCTACTTTAAAATCACCACCTCTACTAAACCCTCAGAATGCTTGCTAAAACTCTTTCAAGAGATATTAATGCTCTTACCCTATTTGACTGGAGTTATGTTGTGTCTAATTTTCAAATATCTATCCTAGTAGTATATCAAGACCAATTCCAGGTGATTTAGTCAAGATGTTGACTCTTGAGTCAGAGGAGGGATTTCCGTATCTTCAAACTTTACCTTTTTTCACTTAATTCTCGGAAACTATTAAGTGCTTGATTTTCAGCGTAGCTTCACCCTGCCAAGTCAAGTGTTAAGGCTTTCTTATATGTTGTCTTGGACATTCTACCTCCTCAAGTCTTCTGGGCAGTTGATGAAAACAATCCAACTCAACAATTTAAAAATTGCCATTGTACCCTATCTTTGAAAGCCAGAGCTTTCAAATAAGCCATTTCTTACTCTTCTACTTGCACCTAATCTGAATCCACCATGGGTAAGGGTTTTACAGACTTTTATTTTATAGTGCCCCATGATTATTACATCTTATTTATACTAAACAGGTTCTAGTTTTTAATTGCATCAAGTGACCCAATTTGAGATTTCTAACACGAGGTTATGCTTTCTAAGACCACTGTCAAATAATTGCCTAAGTAATTGTTCTCTCAAAAGTGGACAATGAGGCAGTATGGAGTATGGGAAGTGGGTAGTTGACTTGAAGATGGTCCTAGGAAACACTGTGTGAAAACGGAGAGGAGAGACCAGAAAGACTAAGGACCATAAAGAGTGACTTGGCAAATGAATCAGTGCCAAAGACAACTGGAGCTTGTGCTTGTTAATGAGCCTTAGAATAATTTTATGCAGACTTTATTGCTTGAAGGTTGTCACCAAACATCTCAGAATTTCAGACTGCCTTGTGCATTGACAAAGGAGACTTTCTGGCTCTAGATAAATATTTTAGCAAGAAAAAAGGGTGCTTTAGATGGAAAGTCAACAATTAAAATAGGAGATGGCCACTGTTCTATCAGAAGAACTCAGGGTGGACCAGTGGGAAAAGAACAATGTAACAATAGCATCTGCTACAATGAGGTTCTCAAAATGTTGTCTATGGACCAGCAGCATCAATATCACCTGTGAAGTTCTTAGTTTCATGTTCTCAGACCTCGTTTAGTGAATCAGACTTTCCAGAAGTAGAGCCCAGCTAATCGTTTTAACAAGCTTCCCAGGTGCTTACAGTACTCACGAAAGTTTGAGAATAACTGTGCTATAGCATTAGATCATTCTAGAATACTTGAATTTTTAGCAAAGTAGTTGGTAATTTTTATATATCTTAGATTTTATATTAAATAAGCGTAATAAAATACAAAGATGACTTTAAAAGAACATAAGTAGCATTAATAAATTTCAAGCCAGCAAAAGAAGAAATGGTTTGAAAAAATAAAATAACCAAAACTAACTTAAGCAGAAATTTTTGACAACCATTTACTTTATAGAGCAAGTGCTGAAAATCAATCTAAAAATGAAACACTGGACCATACCCCTATGCCTACATAGCCAATTTATGCCAAACATTTCATGAATAGTTATTTCTAATATTACAAACCTTTTGTATTCTGGATAATACACAATATTTTAATTTCCTAATGCACTGTGTGAGTCTTCAGATGAAAACAAGACAAGAAAAGATAATAATTGCAGGTCAGTGTCATTCATAAAAGTAGACTTAAAGAACTGAAACAAAATATTAATGAAAAGTGAAATACAAAGACACATAGGAATGCAAAAGCATAAAGGTGGACATTCCCTAGCAGATGTCACTTTTAATTTGGAAACTGTAGTAATTAAGAGCATGTGGTAATGACACAGAATTAGACAAATCAACCACCTATAAAAGAGCAAGTACTCAGAAGCAGACTTTGTCTGTTCCATAGCAGACCTACGCAATGGTAACAAATGACCATGTACCAAGATAGAGCAATGGGAAAGAAAGGAAATATTCATTAAAGGGATATTAAAATATGTAACAAGAAAAACAAAAGCATTTCAGCCTCAACTATACACAAAAATTAAAATAGTTCAGTAATTTAAATATCAAAATCAAGATATTAACATTTCAGAGAAAGTATACATGAATATACACCTGTCTTTGAAGTAGAAAGACAATGCAAAAACATAGCACAGAGAATTTATTTAAAAAATAAACTAAAACACATGTTAAATTTAGGCATTCTCTTGTTAACCAAAAGTTATCTATAAAACCAAGAAAAGGTCAATTACCAATTGAGAGAAGACATTTGCAACATATAAAATTGACAAATAAGTAATATTAATGACATGCAAATACATTTTAATAATATATGAGAAATATTAAAACTAATAATCAGAGGAATGCAAATAAATGTAAAATTAAAACACTTTTATAATAATATTCATTTTAAACATTATATGTTTGAGGTACAACATGTTTATTTATTAAAAGGACTAATCTGTTTACTAATTTAAACAGATTTAATTTACCAAATCCATTCCTGAAGTTTCCCAGACTTTAATAGGTGGAAGGGTTAACAAGGAGACCAAGAGAAAAAATTCAGAGGAAGAAAAAGAAAAAAGAAAAGAAAAACAAAGTTTAAGTGAAGAGAGAAAACAAACCCTGAAGATGCGTGAAAAGAATGACAAATTATTCAAGTGAGAGAGAATGGTGGAATATATTCAAATGGGCTGCTGATCCAGTAAAATCATATCACAAAGTGCCCATTGGATTTGTGATCATTGATGAACTGGATAAGTGTAAGGTCAATAAAGAAGAATGAAGTAGATAGACAAGTGAATGGAAAGAGGCATAATTTCTGATATTATTGCTGAAAATGAATCTAGATTTATGAAACTCCTAAAATATTTGATTATTTATATCTGTATATCTATCATCTATCAATCGATTGATTTTAATTCATCCATGAACTAATAGGGTTGTAAGGATATATCGTACCAAATCCAGTAAAGTAAAGCGGTTATCAGCACTGCTTTTCCCCTGAGAAATTTGTTAAATAAGAAAAATGTAAACACTGGTTTTCATAGTTTCAGATTTTGTGAAAGTGGAGACAACACTTTATGCCAGTACACATGGCAAGTTTAGTAAGACTCTTGCTCATTAATATTAGAATTCCTAAGGGACACAGCCTTGTCTTAAAGAACTGTCAAAAAAAAAAAAAAAAAAAAGACACTTTGGTACTTTGCAAAGTGAAGCAGGTTATTCCTAGAGAAATTTTAAAGCCAAGCTGACATTCATAGGTCTTTACATACATAATTTGCCTTACCTGGATGTTCAGAAACATCAGCAGATGAAAATATTGAAAGTGATCTGGCACAGTACACACTACTCCAGTGGCTTGTTCTCTTAAAGCCTAGGCTTCATCACTATACATTTCACCCGTGTAACCACCAACCATTTGTACCTATAAAGCTATTGAAATTAGAAAATGAATAAATAAACAAATAAATAATAAATAAAATGAAAATATTTAAAGCGATAATAGCCAAGTAAGAAATAGTTTTTAGAGGAATATCACTTTACACTATTCCTCAGAGTAATCACACAAATATTTTCAAAATAACATAAACAGCTTAAAGAAAAATAAGCAAATAAACACAAAAAGAAACAAGGCATGATTTGTGAAAATCAGCAGAAAATGTAGGGAAAAACTGTTCTGCTTGATTTGACATTGGGTATAGTATAAAATAACTATTCCTACAAAGTTTCAATTTAAAAATACAGTATAGAATATCTAGAGGAATGGGGAAATTACTGAAATAAGCAGATTTTAAAAAGAGCATATAATTTTTTAAGAAATTAAGAATATAATTATAGAAAAATAAGCACCAATAAAATACACTCACTTCTGACTGAGGTAAAAATGGCAGCTGGCTATTCTTTTCTTGCAGCAGTCAAAGGAAAGAAAAAAACTGGAGATATATAAAAATATATAGTTTTTACATAAGTTAGAATACTTTGTAAGAAAATCAGATTTAATAAACCGAAATTACAGAGGGACAGCCTTTACAAGGTAAGCAGTTTATCACTGGTATTTCTTCAGAGGCTGTATTTGCTGACTCTGGGCATGGGCTGATTGAACTTTGCCTATAAATAGGTAGCCTGCTGAGGAAAGAAAATCCAGCAAAGATTTGCATGTTTGCAGAGCTCTGACACAATAATTTTGAAAGTTCTGGAGTCCAAAATGCCTGATTGATTTTATCCCATGGTTCATTAGCTATTTTTTTTTTCTAGGTAGGAAGTGAAGGGTTTCTAGAAGGGAAATATCACTTCTTATAGTCTTGGAGTATTTGGAAGAAATAGTCTGATCTAAAGAGAGGAGCCTCTCTCAAACGCAAATCCTGTTTTCTATCCAAGACATTTGCTGTGACTGGATATTGCATGGGGAAGGAAGACAAACTGCAAAACCTGAAAATTCCAAATAAGAAACTCCCACGGTTCTCCATTTGAAAAGTCAGAAAACAGTCAGATCCTCAAATAAAAATCTGTTAGGAATATGCACACAGAACAGAAACAACCAAAGGAGAAGTGATTCTTGCAAAAATTGTGAACATTTCCAGACCCGACTAGATCCCTGACTGAATTGAGGTGGTCCACCACTTCCCTCTCTCCCAGTGGAAAAGAAAAATGATCCTCTAAAAGATATCACTTAGAACTCCTTCTTTTCCCTTCTGTATCTTGCCTAGAATACTATTAAAAAATTAAATATGAGAAGACATAGGATAATAACACTGGTAATGAATAGAAATTAATAAACAATGGAATCAAACCTACAGATAGCATAGACATTAGGGTTAGTAAATAAAAAATTTAAAATACTAATCATAATAATATAAATACAAATGTATTAGTAAAAGTGCTAGAAAAATAGATAAAACGATGAAGAAAAGAGACATGGATGGAATCCATCACTTCTACATGATACAAATGCATAAGATAATTTTTTAAGTAAGAATCCTTTGCATAACAGTAGAATGAGGACTTCAAAATATTCCTAGTTTACTTGAGAGCAGGTGATTATAAAATATTGAAACTGGAAAAATAGAAAAAGAAAGTATCTATGACACATTCAGAACACAGTAAGAGTCTAAAACATGAGTCAACGGAGTTCAACAAAGAGAGGAGAAAGAACAAATAAAGCAGAAAAGAAAATACATAAAAATTTATCAAAGGTAGCAACACATAAATTCAACAAGCTAAGTAAACTCTAAGTGGGAGAAATACAAAGAAAAACATGATTGGAATCATACTGAGACCACTGCAAATGAAAAAGGAAAAGCAATTTTTCAAAGTATCTTGAGGGGAAAAAGACATGTTATCATCAAACGATCATCAGTAAGATCTGTATCTAAAACAAAAGTAAAGATTTGGAAAACATGAAATCGGTCAAATAATTTCAAATATGTGCTAATCCAGATATTTAAATATTTAAAAACTATTCTCAATATACATTTTCATGGCAAATTAATGTGACATAATATAATTTCAGACAAAAGAAAACATAGTCTGTCATCAATAGTTCTGCATTACCAGATGTGCTTAGACTGAAACCTACCTTCACTTAACTAGCTGAGTATATTTTTATAAGTTAATTCATCTCTCTGTGTCTCAGTTTTATTACTTATAAATATGAGATGTAAATATTTCTAATTTATAGGGGTATTTAGAGGATTAACTGACTTAAAACATTAAGATGCTTAAATCTATTTAGTATGTAAAACCTTTCTAACATGCTATTTTTCTCAGTATTAAATGTTACACGCAAAATCACTATTTATGGGTGCAAAGTATCCGATTATTAAATTAATATGCTTTTGTCACTGAGACAGTATTATAAGAACCCTAAGAGCTAGGTATTGGAATCAATTTAAATCATTTTTCTTTTTCTTCTTCTTTTTTTTTTTTTTTTTGAGACGGAGTGTCGCTCTGTCGCTGGAGTGCGGTGGCGCAATCTCGGCTCACTGCAAGCTCTGCCTCCCGGGTTCACGCCATTCTCCTGCCTCAGCCTCCCGAGTAGCTAGGACTACAGGCGCCCGCCACCATGCCTGGCTAATTTTTTGTAGTTTTAGTAGAGACGGGGTTTCACTGTGTTAGCCAGGATGGTCTCCATCTCCTGACCTCCTGTTCCAACCACATTGGTCTCCCAAAGTGCTGGGATTACAGGCGTGAACCACCACACCCAGCCATTTTTCTTGATATAAATCTTCACTTTTCCACTTTTAGACTTTATCATGCTGGGCAAGTTATGTTACCTCTTTGTGCCTCTATTTCAGTACTTGTTAAATGCATATGCCATTTGTAGCTAAAGTATATGGTTGTTGTGAGTTTTACATTAGTTAATGTATGTTTAGAGATCATCAATTTATAGTATTAGTTTTTAGTATATATCATTTATACTCAACACTATAAACAGTCCTGCAATAGCAACTACTACATGTATTGCTTATGTTCATCTATGATCAGTTTCCTCTGATAAAATCCTATACTTGGAACTCTGAAGTAAAAAGGTATTCACATCTTAAAGTGATATGCTTTCTCCAATTGCCCTTTAATCAACTCTAGAAATTTAAACACACACCAGAAATGTAGAAAGTAGTGCATCCCTACACATTCCTGATAACAATGAATCAGAGCATTATTATATTCATACCATTTGTTCTGTATTTTACAGCTGAATGAAATGGTTCCTCACATTTTTCCTTACATTTTTCTGTTATTATAACATGATAAATCACTATCATAATACAATGTAATAAATTAACATATGAGGTGGTATTCTAACAGAATTCAATTTTTAAAAGCCATTTGGACTACTGATTAAACACCATAAAACAGAGAATTTTTTATCTGCTTATGACTGTCCACATAACAAAATACTTATTATAATTATGTCTATTTGATTGGTAAGCAACAATGATTTGCATGGATAATTTTCACAGGAAAATGATGACATTCACTCCCTTTAAACTTTTGACTTTCTTTTTTATTACCAAACCTAATTAAAACCACTTTTCTTCCGAAATGAAAGGATGACATACAGTTGTGATTTTATTCCCATTATCTTCTTTGAAATAAAAACAAAATGAAGTAAAATAAATGTGCTAAGGCTAATTAAAAGTAGAATGGACACTTTGAACTCATAGATTGTTAGTTTCAGATGTCCTCAGAGATGACTTGAATATGAGTTCTCTCCTAATGCTGAAATCCCTTTACAATGTCCCTGATTGTTATGCATTGCACATCAGAAGGGAAATGACTGGTCGTTAGAAAATACTTTCTAATATTGACCCAAGATTTCTCTTTTTGCCACTTTCACTTGCCTGCTTTCAATTCTGTCCTAAGATGTCTTAAGGCATCTTCAGTATATCAATTTTATAATATTAGAAGAGAGTTTAAAAACCAGTAGTTTCCTGCTTTTTGATAAACCAACTTTATTTTTGGTATTTTAATGCTTTCTGATTTCTACTTATCCTGGCTACTCTCATTAAGGAGCTCAATTTCTCAACATCTTTTTGTACCTAGAAGAAAAACTTTTACATAATTTTATTCAAATTTTCTGAAAAGCTTTACTGAGTATTTGAATTTTTTTTAAATGACATTTAATTATGTGGGGATTTATTTTCAATCCACCATGGAATAGTAGTTTAAATATGTGGATCTCTCCCCATAAATTCCAGCAACTAAAAGAATCACAGAGGATAACCGAGAAGCATATATACATATATATATAGTACATATATAAAAATATATATCAAATCAAAAATTTTTAATATGCAGCTGTGTATTATTTTATCCTCTACAAAAAGTTATTTGAAAAAATTAAGTATGTAGGACAATATCTTAGTCTTGACCCTAATCAAATTGAAAGTCCTATTAGAAAAAAATTACACTAACTCAGTGCACTAAAGATTGAAAAAATGAAAGCCTCTGGAAATATAAATTGAAAGTAATTTCATTGTTTTATTCACAACAACTAAATTTAACTTGTAAACAAATAAAAATTAAGAAGAGATATAAAATATTTTATAATGATGATTTAATTAAGTAGAATACAAAAATCAGAAAGAATAAGAATATTAAACCTTTAGGTACTTTATAGTCAATGTCTAACTCATATATATATACTTTTAAAAAATGAGGCATCTATCATGAAGTCTAATAAAAACTTATCCCAGAGAAACAAAGGATAGGCTTTAAAAAGGCAATTCTTTCTGCTAAAGCTAAAATTGCCCTGCAGGAAATTGTGATTCTCTGGCACATTTAAGTATTTCTCATTTACAAAAGTGAAGTAAGGCAAAGGAACCTGAGGAAAAGCCTCTTTGTTTCATTTTTGTTCACAGCAGTTCACACAAAAGATCAAATTTTAATGGAAGAAAATTTAATAGATGTTTAGTTGATGAGGCAAAATAATACAACTGTTCCTGCAACCAGTTCTTTTGAAAATGGAGAATCTAAATAATTACTCTTGAGAAATCAGCTTACATGTCTATATCATGGCTTTCCAATTATATTTGAATGAATAAAATTGCTGGAGGACATATTTTTTTTCTCCTCCTTCTTAAAATTGGGTGATAATCTGTTAAAGTCATTGCTAAATGTACCTTCAGATTTGTGGTGCTCTGATTCTAAACAACCTACTTTAGCTCTTATAAATGCAAGAACATACCCTATATTAATCCTTTCTGCTTAGCCTCTCAGCAGGATAAATTTAAAGCCATCTCAAGGGCCCCAAGCAATATTTTTAAAAAGAAGCAAAGAAAAATCCTAATAGATCATCCTGATCATTCTGATGTCAGAAAAATAACAATGCTAAATACAACCTTTGCTGTTTTATTTCAGACTCATTTTCAAATTCCAAAGTAATAGAGTTTTAATAACGGGAAGATACATTAATCAGGAAAAATGTATACAGTTATGCAAAAGTAGCTCAGTGAGAATTTGCTTGTTATGATACTAAATTTGAGTTACTCATCATACCATCTATACTAAAAGCATGGGTTTGTTCTTAAGTTGATGCATTTGATAAGATGAAGAAATATTAAGATTTATTGTAAATAACAACAGTTATTTAAAATTATGTAAAAGAAATTAACTATACCACAAATAATATAAGAAAATAATTAGTTGAAATTATGTTAATTTTGTCAATATAAAATGGAAATGTATTTTCAAATATAATTTTGTTAGTAGACCCATAAAAATCTATTTTTATTACAATGGACACATACATTAATGTATAAATTATAGGGAAACTTGTATAACCTATATATATTCTCTAAAAATACATGGCATAGATAATCTTGGCTCTTTCTAGTTAAAACCTAAAGATAAAATAGAGGACTTTACTGTAAATGTATGCTTATAGAGCTTTAAAATTACTAGAAATTTTGAAGTACGAGGATTTACATATTTTGTTAGAAATTTATTTCTTAAACCATTCTGTCTGGTTCTTTGTGTGGTGTTTGCATGGATATGAGGCTGAGATAATGTATATATATTATGAAAAAGAAACAATGCCTGTTCTTTCATACATGTAGTCATGGGAAATATGTGATATGGTGATTGGAGTTTTTTGGGGGGAGATGCCAACATTTTTTCCCTTCAATAGACATAAAGTTTACAGCTGTAAAAGACAGAAGTACACTGTTGTATTTTTTTAACTTAACATTCGATTTAAATCAAGGGTTATTTTAAACTGATGAGAAATTTTCTTAATTACTCATAGAAGAGACCAAGAGGTGTTTCCATGAATGAGATAGTATTTTTAAATGTTAAGAATTTTTAAAAATCAATGATGGCGTAAAAGACTTGATAGTAGAATGTGCATGGAATAGTAGAATGTGGATGGGATAGTAGAATGTGGATGGGATAGTAGAATGTGGATGGGATAGTAGAATGTGGATAGGATAGTAGAATGTGGATGGGATAGTAGAATGTGGATGGGATAGTAGAATGTGGATAGGATAGTAGAATGTGGATGGGATAGTAGAATGTGGATGGGATAGTAGAATGTGCATGGAATAGTAGAATGTGGATGGGATAGTAGAATGTGGATGGAATAGTAGAATGTGGATAGGATAGTAGAATGTTGGAAGTAATTCCAAACATTTCAATAATTGGAATAATGTAAATAATCTAAGTGTAAATGACCTAGATACACCAATAAAAAGATAGAAATTGCCAAAATTGATGAACAATTATTCAACTATACGCTGTCTTAAGAAATTGATTTCAAACATTATATATTTTTAAAGTAAAAGAGATAACTTAATTAGGTGTTTGTATGTTAGGCAAACAATTTTTTTTCTTATTTAAAAAGCTCCAGTGTGTAAATCAATATCAAAGGGCATTTACTGCCAGGGATCAGTGGTACATTGCATATTCATCTAGAACACTCAATAATTTTAAACATTTATACATCTAAAAACAGAGCTTCAAAGAACAGGAAGAAAAACTGAAAATTGATAGGAGACCTGGGCATACCCAAAATTATAGTTATAAACTTCAATATATAGCTCCCAATATTATATAGAACTATTAAATGGAAAATCGGTAAGGATATAGAAGAAATGCACAGCATCAATCAGCTGGACCTTATCAACATTTTTATAATTCTCTACTCAACAATAGCAGAATACATTCTTCCCAAGACCATGTGAAATAGTCACAAAAATTCAATATGTTTTGATATATCTCAATATATTAATACAGTATCTCTCATTGCCTAAAAAAGGCAGAGAATGAGCCAGTCCTTACCTGACTCCAAAATCACTTTACATTCATTGCAGAGAGCGTGTGCTTATGTCCTGGAACATGATGAGTCTGTTCAACATAGTACAGTCAGCCCTTACTATCTCTGGTTCTGCATTCCTGAATTCAACCAAAAACCGATAAAAAATATTTGCGGAATAAAAAGTGTCAACAGGCTTCGTTTTCTTTGCCGTTATTCCCTAAACATAACAGTATAACAACTATTTACACATTATTTACATTGTATTAAGTATTATACATAATCTAAAGATTATTTAGTGCTTTGGGAGGGTGTGTGCAGGTTATATGCAAGTATGACACCATTTTTTATATTGGTCTTGAGCATCAGTATAATTTTGTATCCGCAGAAAGTCCTGTAACCAATTCATTACAGATCTCAATGACAACTGTAGTGGCATAAGTAGTCTTGGATTTAAGGCCCCCAAATCTGTGAGTTCAATCTTATAACTCAATTTTTTTTTTTAAGTCAGTGAAAGGCTGAGTGTGGTGGCCCACGGCTATAATCCCACGGCTATAATTTTAAGTCAGTGAGAGGCTGAAGTGGGAGAATCACTTGAACCTGGGACTTCAAGACCAGCCTGGGGCAACACGGTGAGACATTGTCTTTTCAAAAACACTTTAAAAAATTAGCGGGGTATATTGGTGCGCTCGGAAATTCCAGCTACTCAGAGGCGGGAGGACAGCTTGAGCCCAGGAGTTAGAGGCTCCAATGAGCTATGATGGTGCCACTGCACTCCAACCTGGGTGTCAAAGCCATCTCCTGTCACAAAATAAATCAATGAGTAAATAAATAAATATCAATTTTTAAAAATCGATAAATTCCAGGGAAATAATTTAAAAGACATAATACACATATAATCTTCAAAAATGTTCTATATTTTTAGCAGAAACTAAAAAGCAAATTTAATCAAAATAAATATGTTAAAATATGTTAAAGAAGTTCTCTAATTTTCTTCTGGGGGAAAAATTGAATTTCTTTTTCTTTTCCTTTTTCTTTCTTTGTTTTGTTTTGGTTCCTCCAGGTGCTATGCTCAGAGAATGCTTGCAGAGTAGACTACCTTCACGGGTATAATTTGAGGCCAATTCAGGATTTCCAGAATGAAATTTTTTTTTTTTAAAGTACAACATAGCCTCTCTGCTCCATGTGATTTTGTATCTATATACCTATGTCTATTTCATTATAAATTAAATCGCTTTCCTCTCAATTTTACTATATTTGTTGATAGGAGTTGCTGAGGCTTAAAACCCCTTGTATGTATCCAGGAACCTTTCTGAACACACATTTGGGAAGCTCTCTTCATTTCATTTACCCTCCTGCCATAATTGGAGATTTACAAATCCTTCTTTAGGATACTGCAGCAACCACAGCCCTGCCCTCTGTCTCTAGTTCCTTAAAAACTCTCATTTACACTTAGAAAAGCTTCCACATTACTCTTTCTAAAGCAATCATAAATAAATTTTTGCTGTATAAATTTTCTAATTTCATTTACTGTGTATCAAATATAGCCTAAACCAGGAATATCCAGTCTTTGACTTCCCTGGGCTACATTGGAAGAAGAAAAATTATCTTGGGCCACAAATTAAATACAATAACACTAACAGTAATAGATGAGCTAAAAAAAAAAATCACGAAAAACAACCTCGTAATTTTTTAAGAAGGTTTACGAATTTGTGTTGGGTCACATTCAAAACCATCTTGGGCCACATGCAGTCCATAGGCCATGGGTTGGACCAACTTGACCTAAATTGTCAAGAATAAAACACAAGACATCTATGATTAATGACTGGATAGCAAATGTTAAAATCTAACTCTGAGATGGAAGGGAGGGGGGAACTGATTTGCAATTACAGCTGTCTCTGGGAATACATGGGAGATTGGTTTCAGAGGACCCCTACATATAGGAAATGTCCATACTCAGTCCCTGCAGTCATCCTTGTGAGATTTTGTATACCACAAATATATTTTTGTTGCATTGGGTTGAGAAAAATCCACCTATAAGTGGACCTGAGTACTTCACAACCTGTTACTCAAAGGTCCACCATATTGCCCATTTCTGTACTGTAAATGCTCCCACCATGGCTGATGTAATGCTACCCACGTGACATCACTGAACACAGAGTTGGGAAAGGGTGAATGCAAATAGCACTTGTTAGTAGGTACAAGTTAGCCTCAGTATACTTCTGTTATCTTAACACACTTTATGTTTCTAAGCTCGATTCTCATCTATTGCTGTAAATATAAATAATCCCCTACTCAAATTAGGCAATCTTCAAAGTTATAAGGAAACATTATTCAGACTGGATTTCCAACTAAAATCCTTATGCTTTCGTAACTTGGAAACAGAGTTAAAAAGCAAAACAGTAGGAGGACAACTGATTTTAAAGTTCTTGTTTCAGAGATTATATGAAGTAAATGATCTAGGCATCTATAGCATGTAAAAAATATACAGAAATAAGGATTATTGAAAATAGTATTCTATAAGAGTTGTTATTGCTATATCTGTCTAGATTTTAAGCATCTATTTATGACTTTACCCAGAGAAATTTTTAAACTCGTTTTCTTCACTCAAAAAGAATATATGTATATACTCTCCATATATTTTAATTATTAATATAATAATATTAATAAACTACAAATGTATCCAATTATTATTGTAAGTTAAAAAATATTTCAAAATATGGGCTTGTGGCATCATATGGGAAAGTGATGCTGGTACTCTCGCTCTCTATTGCCAAAGGCAGGCCTGAGTGTAGTAGTCCCAAAGTGGCAAAGATTTAAAAGTCTAATAGAAGTCTCTGATAGAATCCCCAACCTAAGCCCTTGTACCAACTGAGCTTCTATAAAGAGTTTTGTCGTAAAAGGTTGTCATGCATGCCACTCTAAAGAGTATTGTACTATTGTTCCACAGCCATAGGCACCTCAAAATATTAGACAGAGTTCAATAGACATGCATACAGCACAATTACGTGTTTTCAAGAATGCCTGGAAGATGTGTGTTAGCCAAATAAGCCAAGAAAAGAGTAAGACGTTCCTAATCTGCCAAGAAGTGATTCCACCTGATGGAGTTCACCAGGCATTAAGAAGACATTGCAACATGCTTAAAGTTGCCATATCAATATATTGAATTTAAGGTCAGTGAAGTGTGGATAAATAGTAATTGTATTGATTTCTCTTAGTTATATAATGATTGTTATTTGAATGGCCAAATGGTGAGTGTAATTTTTGCTTACTGTTAAACACCTCTGCTTCTGAAGCACTAGACATGTTTAAATAGGCTATCTGTAGATGAATACACTTCATGGACGATTGCTTCATGTGGTAAATGTAAAATAAAATATGTTTTATTTATAGAGCAAGGGTCCTATTTTGTTCAGGGCAATATTTGAAATAGTTATTGCTTTTATAATTTTTTAAATTCTAAAATTTCTAATAATATGTTGGGGCATTGGGGTATACTGATAAGCCTTAATTAGAAATAAAGTATGTCTAGGCCGGGCGCGTTGACTCACGCCTGTCATCCCAGCACTTTGGGAGGCTGAGGCAAGCGGATCACGAGGTCAAAATATCAAGACCATCCTGGCCAACATGGTGAAAGCCCGTCTCTACTAAAAAATACAAAAATTAGCTGGGAGTAGTGGCGCCCGCCTGTAGTCCCAGCTACTCGGGAAGCTGAGGCAGGAGAGTCGCTTGAACCAGGGAGGCAGAGGTTGCAGTGAGCGGAGATCGTGCCACTGCACTCCAGCCTGGTGACAGAGTGAGACTCCGTCAGAAAAACAAAACAAAAACAAGTATGTCTAATGTACGTCTAATATACGGCTACCCTTATCCCTTGGGGTGCCTAAATTGCAGCACTGACTCCTCAGCTGATCAATTACATCTGAGACCAGTCTTGATTTTAAGATAAATACATAAATTGATGTTATTTCTAAGTGTGTTATTTCATGAACACATTCAGAAACTATTGTTCTAATCCCCCATGAGACCATTAATATGTAATTTGCGGGATTTCTTTCACTACAATAAATGTCCCTCTTGAGCACCTTTCTTATGTAGTGAAATAGTAATCCATACAATACCCTCAAAGAAAATCAGAGATTTAACAGAAATTCCTCCCTCAGCCTTATCGCCTTTCCAAAATTATATTTTAATGCCAGTGGACATCACTATTAGAATACTATTCTTTCACTAATCGTGACGAGAACACATTAGAAAACATCTATCTCTCTCCCTACCCCTCGTTACTTTACTGTCAGGAATACCCTAATTGTTAACACTGAAAAATGCCTAGTTATAAACCTTTCTCTTCAACTCTCTCTTGAAACTCATTCCTGAGAGAGGTGCATTCTGGTGGTTTTGTTTGTTTGTTTGTTTTCAGACATGCATTAAGTTTTGCAAGGTAGCTTCAGACACTGGCAAAAGGACAATTTAAATCCAGAAGTTTATTATAAAAGAAGATACAATTTAGCTTTGCACAAGGTTCACATCTGCTATTGAATATAATTTTATTAATAAAGCAGACATTTTGATCACTCTGTATCTTCTGCATCATTCAGATCTTAGAGGAACTCATTTAGTTTCATGTCTTTAAATGTCACCTATTTGCTGATGACTCCTTCATGCTTATTTATAGCCCCATTTCATGCTCAGAGCTCTAGACTTATCATCTAACTGTAACAGGGTATATAGAATAGATAATATAGTCATGATGTGTCCAAAATTTAAAAAAAAAAAACCTCCCAAGACAATAAACAAAAGAAAAACAACCTTTTCTTTCAAAATTCCCTATATCAATTAAATGAATTGCTGTATTCTTAGCACAAAATTCACTCTTGACTCTATATTTCCTCTCTCTTTTTATCACTTGTCTAAGCAATCTATCAATAACTCCTATGGGAGGTTCCTTTTAAATGTATGTAAAATAACACTTGTCATGGCATCTACACTGTACTCTAGTACAAGCCGTCAACATTTCTTCCCTGGACCATTTTAACAAACCACTGGTTGATATAACCACATCTATTCTTCTCTACTAACAAACTAGTCCATATGGAAATCAAAGTAATCTATAAGATTAACAGCTTTCAAAAGTTTTCAATCTCACTGTGTATAAAAATGAAATTTCTCACCATGATATATAAATCTACATTGTTTTGGTTCCTTGCCTTTTCTATTACTTTCTGTTCCATCTATTTGACCACATTTATTCAGCTGTAATCCTAATAGTCTAACTACTGATTTAAACAAAATGCATATTTGGTCATGGTTTACATGCATTTTTCTTGTTGATTCATCTTTCTAGAACACTCTTGTCATTGACATCTGTGTGACTTATTCCTTTAATATTTTGTCTATGGTTAAATGCCATCTTCACTAAGATAATTTTTGTAACTACTCTCTGTAAAATATGTAATCTTTATTTATCTCTTTTTCATAGTATTTATAAATATAGGCTTTTTTATTTTTTATTTTATTTTATTTTATTTTTGCTTTTGAACCACCTTCTAAAGTATCAGGTCTTTGAAAACAGGAATTACGTCACATATCAGATATATTTTCTTAACGGAGTTCTGTCACATAGCAGATGTTTAATGAGTGTTATTCAATAAAGGAAGGAATACTGGAGGAAGGAGACAGGATTATTACTTATTGAAATCCTACAAACACCACTACACCTTAAATCTTTCTTTGAAATACAGTTCCCGCCTCCCCTATTACACAGACCAAACTCAATCCCTCAGCATGTCTCAGTTTTGCTATCACAATGACATTCTCCCTGCCTTCCTTACTTGCTTTGTTTTGAGAAATAAATCCTTGAGTTGAATAAATTGATAAATTTATCTATCAATTAAGTAAATGATGATGATGAAGTAATCAAATAATAGGACTGTGAGAGAGTTCTACCAAAATGTTAGCCATTTGGTAATCAAATTTTTCGCATAGTTGTGTATTAGATACATGTTAAAGTATAAGAGCCACATCTTTTTCTCTGGCTCTTTGTAACCTGACTACTATGAACGTTTCTAGCCTACTCATCTTGAGTTGTAGTCCTTTTTGATGTGGTAACAGATGTAATTGTTTGTTTCAACACAGCTTTGTGTATTTTATCTTTGCTTCCACTCATCTTTCCGCTGTAATTTTCCATTCAACTATCAAGTCTAAGATTATATTGCATCTAAGAAATCTTTCTACTTTTACTTTATTCTAAAGTAACCAAGAAATACAAGTATTGAACAACACTATGTGCTAGGCATTGAGTTGGCATTTTTCATGAAATAAATAATCCTAAGAAAGGGTATTGATGTTTTATTAGGGGAGAAAATAGGGGTACAGACAGGAAAGGTCATAAAGTTACACAGCATATTGGGACTGTAGTCAAACTCCAATTGGCCTGATTTCAAAAGTACTTTGTTTTTTTTTCACAGCATGCCACTCTATGAACTTTGCTCTACATTGTAGAGTTTATATGACTGGGGTTTATTCTTTATTTTATTAGATATTCACAGCACCACAGAGTGGTGTGTGAAACGATTTCTAAAAGGGATTTCAACATTTCAGAGATGTAGGTAAATATTTACATTAGCTTCTAATATTCTTGTTTATTAAGATCTAAAAAGCTTTGGATTTGTTAGTGAAGAAGAGTAATAAACTAATAAGAAAGAATCATGAGGCATAAAATAATAAACACCTTGAAGACTAGAGAATGTGTTATTTATTTATTTTTTTTTTACAAAATGTTAATGACATTCTGCAAGTCACAAAAATATGTGTGACATTTGTTTTCAATTCAATCTGTGGCTCCACGGTAGTCATTTAGCATGGCTGGGAAATTCCTGGGGAAACTAAAAGGCAAATGAAAATTTCATTTTATTATTTCTCAAGAGTAGCCAAATTAGATTGCTAATTATAGAATCGCTAATTAGAACTACAGCATCTCTATACATAAAAGACATTTTTAGAAAAAAAGCAATGACTACTTTCATTTAGGCGTAAGCATTATGTAGACTATGATCCTAAGCACTATTTTGGAATTTCTCTAAAGTCACATAGAAATGTTAGAAAAAAATTTTGGAAAGCATTACTTGGCTTGAGCTATTTTACTATTTTGTAGAAGCATAATGCTAGCTCTCTGCATATTGAAAAGTCCTCTTCCTATGTAGAAAAATTGTAAATCCCTGAAAAAAAGTACATTTAAATCTTGGGGTTTTATAGTTAGCTTGGCATTATACACATTTTCAGTAATCAAATCCTAACTTGTGATACAGAACATCAATTTGTTTAGAAAGTATTGTTCATAGCGAATATATCCCTTTAGGCAATGCATAACTTGAACAACATATCCAAATAGGCATGAGTAGCCTGTAGGGAAATTTAAAGCTTTATTGTTCTTACAACCATGACATTATAATACTATGCTTTGTGCAATACTGACTTATAATTTATGTTATCTCTTTTTTAAAGCTTTAATTGAGAGTGAACTCTTGGGATAATGTTTAACTTGTTTTAGATGTGTATTAAAATGCTCAGCTGAAGCATTTATATACTATTTTGATAATAATTTAGCCTCAAGCTATATTAACTATTAACTCTACATGCTTACTTTGAGAAATGCATATTGAATATGTATAGCATTTATCTAAAATTGCAAAATAAATGAGTAAAAGTGAACACTCACATCAGCAATATTCGAAACTATCAACCGCAGGAAACTATTATTTTGATACTATTTCAGAGACCATTTATTGGAAGACCATGAGAAAAAAATTGCTAAATTTTTTAGTATAAAATATAGCTGTAGGAGGAGCTGTGTGTCTATATAGCAGAAAATAGGGAGCTGGTTTCACTTCATCTTTATTTAATAAGGAAAGCAACTAAAAATTCAAAATAACTAAAAATAACTGATTATTTTATTTTATCTGCAAAATCTATTCAAATTATCTTTATTGCACAGGAAACAAAGAATATAGAAAATGTATTAAATACATAAATTGCTACTATAATTATAATTTATTTTAGTATGATTTATATTTACATTATAGTAAAACAAAACTAGATTTATTTGATTTTCTTCTAGTAGAAGAAAATCCTGAGGTTAATTATCTGAAGATTTAAAATTTTCAATTTCTTTTCTTGGTTTGATTTTTACTATACTTGCTGAATTCAAAATATTTTTGTCCAAAACACAACATTACATTAGATGAATACATGCTCCAACTTTGAATCACGTGGTACAGACCTAGTTGTTTAAAAACTATACATTTAGTAGCACATGTCACAAAGCTCGTGATTAACAGACATCATCAGGAACCCTGACATTCTAGCATCAATAAAAAGACCTTGCCTAAAAATGGTAATTGATTAAAATAGAAGAAATAAAATCCCACCATTATATATAGAAAAAAATATTTAAGACATAAAGTCAGTTTTATAAATATTTAAGGTATGCATGCATCTATGGCTTCACTACAAATTACGCACCGGTTTTACAAACGCACTGAATATATTCAGGATTTTTAAAAATGAATTTCTTTTCTCTGTGTTTAGTTTTGCAGAGCTTATATTAGTTTACCTAAGATCACAGAAATGTAAACCATTTTCTTTTGGCATCAGAATTGTCTGCAATAATTATAATGGGGTATGAGTGAAGTTTTTCCGTGTTTTTAGAGACGTAAAATTTTCCCCTGACCCTTGATGGATACCAAATTATATTAACTGTGATATGATATAATATTAAGTCATATATTTAATTCACCAGCATCTATTGAGCATCTACCAAGTTTTAGATGTTTCGATTCGCAGTTTAATTAGGCGTATTTTTGATCTGCCAAACACCTATGTCTACTAACAAAAGAAAACATGTAGCTAATAATAATTGAGCCAAGTGTTAGACTAAATAGTTCAATAACATACGTAGACTTCGTAAAGAACATAATCAATATATAAGATTATAAATTTAAATACATTTATATGCAATTTTGACTTTCATTACTTGCTATATTTCCTAGTGAAAATATATGTGAATTTATTTTGTTTTGGAGTATAGTTTTACAATGGATCTGGCCCTAGAAAGCCCTAAAATTTACTATAGGAACCTCTTGTCATTTGGTTAGATTTACACAGAATTATATCACTACAACATGAAGTTTGAAGGTTTTCCCAACTGAACAATAAAATAATGAAGAACAAAAATGTATTATAGAAAATATAAAGTTTATTCAAGTTAAAACGGTTTTGAAGAATATGATTTATTTAGTACTCAAAATGTGCCCAGGACCTCCAGGAGCTACTTTTGATATTTAATTGCCAAAGAATCTTAGAGTATGTAACCCTCCCTTTTTCACATATATCATTACATATCTTGTACAAGATTGTATGGCCAGAAACTGATCTAAATAAGTGAGGTTTGGCCATAGGTTTGTATAACTCCAGGTATTTTCTTATTTTCTGAAGTAACACTGATCATTTGCAAATATATTTAAAATGCTTAAAATAAATTCATTCTAATTAAAGTATTAATAGGTATTCATTAGGGTGTGAGTTTTTTACCTAATCAACATTCATGTGCTAAATATTATCACTAAAATACTGTGCAAGGCATTCAGGACACTGCAGTGAGCAAGGCAGAATTTGTCCCTCCCCTCAAATGTCCTATGAAGAAAAACAAGAAAAAAAATAAATATATAATTATTTATATCAAGTGATTATGTTTAAGTAGTTTAATGGAAATATATAAAGTACCATAATAATTTATAACACAGAAATCTGATGGGTTCATTAAAGCAAGAGATGGTTTCCTGATAGGAAATAATCTGAGTTCTATATTATAAGAATGTGCAAAGAGGAAAAAGAATGTTCTAGGTATATATGATAGATAGAATAATGGTTGAATTTCTGGAAAACCTGAATACATTATGTTACATGGTGAATCATTGCAGATGTGATTAATCTAAGGATATTGAGATGGGAAGAGTATACTGGAGTATCAGAGCAGACCCAACGTAATCACAAGGGTGTTTGTCAATGAAACTAAAGACGAGACAGAAACGTCAGAGTTAGAGATGTGGTAACAGACTTTAGAGTCTGAAATATTTTTGAAGAAGTTACATTACTCCCTTTGAAGATGAATGACAGGTTCAAAATTCCAAATTCACATGGACCCTAGAAGCTGAACCAGTAAAGAAAATAGATTAGCCTACAGAGCCTCCAGAAGAAATACAGTGCTTCTAACATCTGAAGTTTGCCCAAAAAGACCCAATTTAAACTTTTAACCTTCTGAACTTTCAGTTAATAAATAAATACATGTTGTTTTCAGCCACTATTCCATGTTAATTTGTTACAACAGCAATGGGAAGCTGACACAGCAGCATAAATATACAATCCCAGAGGTAGGAACGACCATGCCACTTTCATAGAAAACTAGTTTAACTTGAGAAAATAGATAAATAATGTACCAGGTTTTTATAAAGTTGTTTGCTTCATTTAGAAATTTCTCATGTGGTTCTCATAATAGGAATCTCAAACATCGTCTATTATCTTTGAAATGGCCAACAGTTTCAGCACGACTAGTATATTCGTTGGCTATGGCTGCCATAACAAAATCCCATAGACTGAATGGCCTAAAACACAGAAATTTATTTTCTCATAGTTCTAAAGTGTCAAAGTCCAAAATCAGGTCTCTGGAAGGGTTCTTTCCTTGAAATCTTTCTTTTTGCTTGCAGATCATGTTCCTCTTGCTGTCTTTTCACATGGTGGTACTTCTGCGCACACACACCCCTCCTGTTTCCCCATACATCATAATTTATTCTTATAAAGATGCCAATCAGATTGTATTAGGGCCAACATATTAGTCTCATTTTAACTTAATTACCTCTTCAATGGCCCTATCTCTAAATACAATCACATTCTGCAGTACTGGCAGTTCGGGCTTCAGCTTATGAATCTGGGTTTGTTATGATGCCTATAACAAATGGTTACAGAACATCCACCACCATCACTGCTATAGTATACATTACTAACATTTTCCTCAAACTATTGACATAAAAGATAATCACAATATCCATTTGTATTAGTTCATTTTCACACTGCTATAAAGAAATACCCGAGACTGGGTAATTTATAAAGGAAAGAGTTTTAATTGACTCACACTTCAGCATGGCTTGGGAGAGCTCAGGAAACTTTCAATCATGGTGGAAGACAAAGGGGAAGCAAGGATCTTCTTCACATGCTAGCAGGGGAGAGAAGTGAAAGCAGGGGAAATGCCAGACATCTTTAAAACTATCATACCTCATGAGAACTCATTCACTATCATGAGAACAGCATGGAGGAAACCACCCCCCATGATCCTATCAACTCCCTCCCTCCACACGGGGGGATTACAGTTCCACACTTGGGGATTATAGGTCCCTCCCTCAACATGTGGGGATTACAATTCGAGGTGAGATTTGGGTGGAGACACAGAGCCAAACCATATTATCACTAATGTTGGCAGTGGCGATATGAGTCACTATGACCAAAGGGATATGAGGGAAAAAGATACGAAGTATTTGAGCAGCATGTCCTAATGATTGATGCTCTCTCCTCCTGCTGCTTTAACCAATGTGATTCCAGAAGGTGGAACCTCTTTCAGATTAGAAGATAGGCAGATTATAAAAACAAAGTTTCATGCATACCTGCAATGGAGAAGAAACATCTCACTTTCTTTTTTGAAGTACTGATACATTTTCATTGTTTTTACCACAATATTGTCCAGACCCTGTTGACTATTATAACTGGTATTGCTATTGGAACTACTCATGGAATATTTATGCTCTCTTACTCCGTGTCTAATTGTGCATTTGATCTTATGTATGACGTAGTTTTATTTTTGGTTTCTTCTTGTGACTTATGTTTTCACTTAGGACAAACTTTTACTTTTATTATCTTCATCTGAGTTCAGCAAAAGATAACTCTGTTTCCTTTCTGTCATTGCATTTTTTTATACCTTGTTTTAATCTCTGGTATTAATTAATATACTACCTTACTTCTACTCTGATCAGTTTAGTACTCCAGTCATTATTGGTCCAGCAAATAATACCTCATCTATATGTTTTCTGGAGTTTCATTAATTGTGCTAATAATAAATTGCTAATTTTGCTAACAATAAAACATAAATCTATTCTTTGTAGAAAAAAACATTTTTAAAGAGAGAATTCTTCATGTATTGGGTTCCATTATAAAAGTTGGTCAAAACTTTCTATCTTGAAATATCTTATCTTTTGGTAGAGGAAGTATCTACAGGTAGGGCACACATTAACACAAGGACATGAGAAGAACTTAATAAAAAGTGGGGAAATATGCTTCATTGTATTTAAAGCCATATTATAGATTAACCAAAAGAGTATGGAACAAATAAGTGAAATTCCAGTAATTTATGAGTTACCATATTTGCATTTACATTTTGTGTGTGTGTGTGTGTGTGTATGTGTGTATGTGTGTATGAGAGAGAGAGAGAGAGAGAGAGAGAGAGAGAAAGAGAGAGAGAGAGGTGTTTACATGTCTTTATTACAAAAGTAATTTTCAAGAGGTGTTGTATATCACGCTTTGCATCAAAAGCCGAAACTTTTTGATCTATCATTTCCAACCTCATGAAGAGATATTATTAAATTATGGATTCTTTAAAAGTTAAAAATATAATTTTTCAGCCTACATTGAATATAGAAGATGTCATGTGTCACAGTTGTGGGCCTTAAGGCACAAATCAATTCATTTTCTTCCTGTCTCCTTTATACAATGTTGATCAGGTATCTGAAGCTCAGAAGTCCAAGATAAATCAGAAAATGACAATACAAAGTAAATAGCTAGCCCGTAATAATGGAAAAAAAGAAACTGTGTGCATATGTGTGTGTGTGTGTGTGTTTATGCATACTCCGTTTTTTTCTCTCAGAACTGTTCGGATGTTTTGAAATACATTAATACTTAAATATACTAAATAAAATAAAGTACTTTAAAGTAATTACTGTAAAATTAAATCTATTGTATGCATGTATACATGTGTAATATACACATATGTACACACATATGTATACACATTTTACCTTAAAATATTAGTTGTTCTATATTACTTTTTTTAAAAAAATTTCAAATTGTATCTTAGATGCAGGGGATACATGTGCAGGTTTGTTACATAGGTATATTGAGTGATACTGAGGATTAGAATACAGATCCTGTTACCCAGGATCTGTATAGTGAGCATAGTACTCACTCACTGTATAGGTAGTGAGCCTAGTACTCAACATGTAGTTTTTCAGTCCATGCCTTCTTCCTTCACCCTTCTAGTAGCCTGAAGTGTCCATTGTTGCTATGTTTATGTCCACATGTGCTCAGTGTTTAGCTCCCATTTATAAATGAGAGTATGAAATAATTGATTTTCTGTTCCTGTATTAATTTGCTTAGCATTATGGCCTCCAGCTGCATTAAATGATGTAATTCTTGATTATGGCTACATAATAGTCCATGGTATATATGTGCCACATGTTCTTTATCCAGTCCACAATTGATAGGCATCTAGGTTGAGTCCATATTTTTGATATTATGAATAGCATGGTAATGAATATGTCAGTGCATTTGTCTTTTTGGCAGAATGATTTATTTTCCTTTGGGTAGTGTATTAGTCTATTCTCATACTGCTAACAAATACATATCTGAGACTGGGTAATTTATAAAGGAAAGAGGTTTAATTGATGCCCAGTTCCACATGGCTGAAGAGGCCTCAAAAACATGGCAGAAGGAAAAGGAGGAGCAAAGCCATGTCTTACATGGCAGCAGGCAAGAAAGCATGTGCAGGGTAACTTCCCATTATAAAACCATCTGACCTTGTGAGACTTACTATCATGAAAACAGCATGAAAAAAATTTGTGCACATGATTCAATTACCTTCCACCTTGTCCCTCTCGTGATACATGGGGATTATTACAATTCAAGATGAGATTTTGGTGGGAACACAAAGCCAAACCATATCAGGTGTCTGCCCATTAACAGGATTGCTGGACCAAATTGTTGCTCTGTTTTAGGTTCTTTGAGAAATCTCTCAACTGGTTTCAAAGTGGCTGAACTAATTTATGGTCCTACCAACATGTGTAAGCATTCCATTCTCTTCATAACCTCTCCAGGATCTATAATTTTTTGAATTTTTAATAGTGACCATTTTGACTAGTATGAGATACTATCTAATTGTGGTTTTGATTTGCATTTCTCTCATGATTACTGATGATAAGCATTTTTTAATATGGTTGCTGGTTGCTTGCTTGTATGTCTTCTTTTCAGAAGACTGTTAATGTTCTTTGCCCATATTTAATGGAGTTATTTGTCTTTGCTTCTTGATTTGTTTAAGTTCCTCACAGATTCTGTATATTAGATTTTTGCTGGATGCACAGTTTTAAAATATTTTCTCCCATTCTGTAGGTTGTCTGTTTACTCTGTTGATGCTTTATTTTTTTTCTTTTGGTCAGTGCAGAAGCTCTTTAATTATGTCCCATTTGCCAATTTTGTTGTTGTTGCTATTGCTTTTGGGACTTAGCCAAAAATTCTTTGCCAATGCTGATATTTAAAGTTTATTTCCTAGGTTTTATTCCAGAATTTTTATAGTTCGAGGTCTTACATATAAATCTTTAATTTATCTTGAGTTAATTTTCATATGTGGTAAAAGGCAAGGATCCAGTTTTATTCTTCTGTATGCAGGTAGCATTATCCCATCAAAATTTATTGAATAGAGAGTTCTTTCCCCATTACTTCTTGTTGTTAGCCTTGTCAAAAATCTTATAGTTGTAGGGATGTGGCTTTATTTCTGAGATTTCCACTTTGTTTCATTAGTCTGTGTGTCGGCTTTTGTACCAGTGCCATACTGTTTTGATTACTGTAGCCTTATAGTATAGTTTGAAATCAGGTAGTGTTATGCCCCTGGTTTTGTTATTTTTGTTAGGATTATTTTGGGTATTTGTGCTTGTTCTTTTGTTCTATATAAATTTTAAAATTGTTTCTAATTCTGTGAAAAGTAACATTGGTAGTTTCATAGGAATAGCATTGATCTGTAAATCATTTTGGGCAGTATAGCCATTTTAAATATATTGGTTTTTTCTATCCATAATCAGGGAATGTTGTTCTGTTTATTCGTGTCATCTCTGATCTCTTTAATCAGTGTTTTCCAGTTCTCCATGTAAAGATCTTTCCTGTTTGGTTAGCTGTATTTTTAGGCATTTTGTTTTCTTTGTGCCTATTGGAAATAGGATTGTGTTCTTGACTTTACCCTCATCCTGGGCATTACTGGTGCATGAAAACATTCCTGATTTTTGTAAATTGATATTGTATCCTGAAACTTTATAAAGTTGCATATCAGTTCTAGAAGTCTTTTGGCTGAGTCTTTAGGGTTTTCTATTTATGGAATTAATTATTAATTATACAGTCTGTGAAGAGAGGTAGATTGACTTCCTTTTTTCCTATTTGGATGCCTTTTATTTCTTTTGCCTGATTACTCTAGCTAGAACTTCTAATATTATGTTGAATAAGAGTGATTAAAGTGGGTATCCTTATCTTGTTCCAGTTCTCAAAGGGAATGGTTATAGCTGTTGTCTATTCAGCATGACATTGACTATGGGCTTTTCATAGATGTCTCTTATCATGTTGAGGTATGTTCCTTCAATGCCTCATTTGTTAGGGGTTTTTATCAAGAAGGATGTTAGATTTTTTTTATCAAAAGCATTTTCTGCATCTGTTGAAATGATAATATGGTTTTTGTTTTCAATTCTGTTTATCTGGTGAGTCATATGAATTGATTTGTGTATGTTGAACCAACCTTGTATCCAAGTAATACAACCTGCCTAATTGTAGTGAATTAACTTTTCCATGCGCTGCTGAACACAGTTTGCTTTTTGTTTAGAATTTTTGCATTGATGTTAGTTAAGAATATTGGCACAATGTTTCCTTTTTCATTTTGTTAACTTTTATTTTTAAGTTCAGGGGGGCATGTGCAGGATATACAGGTTTGTTACATATTAAATGTGTGTCATGAGGGTTTGTTGTACAGACTATTTTATCACCCAGGTATTAAGCCTAGCATTCATTAGTTATTTTCCCTGATACTCTCCCTCCTCCTACCTTCCACCCTCTGATAGGTCCCAGTGTGTGTTATTCCCTCTATGTGTTCATATGTTCTCATAATTTAGCTCCCACTGATAAATGAGAACATGTGGTATTTGGTTTTCTGTCCATGTGCTTTTTGCTAAGGATAATGACCCCAGCCCCATCCATGTCCCTGCAAAAGACACGATCTTATTCCTTTTATGGTTGCATGTGTATATGTACCCCATGTTCTTTATTCAGCCTATCATTGATGGGCATTTAGGTTGAATCCATGTCTCTGCTATTGTAAATAGAACTGCAGTAAACACATTAATGCCTGTGTCTTTATAATAGAATGACTTACACTTCTTTGGGTATATTCCCAGTAATAAGATTGCTGGGTTGAATAGTAGTTCCGGTTTTGGCTCTTTCAGGAATTGCCATACTGCTTTCCACAGTGGTTAAACTAATTTAAACTCCCACCAGCAATGTATAAGCATTCCTTTTTCTCCACAACCTTGCCAGCATCTGTCATTTCTTGGCTTATTAATAATAGTCATTCTGACTGGTATGATATGGTATCTCATTGTGGTTTTGATTTGCATTTCTCTAAAGATCAGTACTGTTGGGCTCTTTTTTTTTCATGATTTTTGGCTGCTTGAATGTCTTCTTTTGAGAAGTGTCTGTTGATGTCCTTTACCTACTTTTCAATAGGGTTGTTATTTTTTTCTTGTAAACTTGTTTAATTTCTTTATAGATGTTGGATATTAGACCTCTGCCAGACACACACTTTGCAAACATTTTCTCCTATTCTGGAGATTATCTGTTTATTTTGTCGATAGTTTCTTTTTATGTGCAGAAGATCTTTAGTTTAATTAGATCCAATTTGTCAATTTTTGCTTTTGTTGCAATTTCTTTTGGCATCTTCGTCATAAAACTTTTTCCCCTGCCTATGTCCTGAATGGTATTGTCTAATTTTTCTTCTAGGGTTTTTATAGTTTTGGATTTTATATTTAAGTCTTTAATCCATCTTCAGTTGATTTTTGTATGTGGTGTAAGGAAAGAGTCCAGCTTCAATTTTCTGCACATGGCAAGCAAGTTATCCTAGCACAATTTATTGAATAGAAAATGCTTTCCCCATTGCTTGTTTTTGTCAGGTTTGTCAATAGTGACAGGTGGATGGTCTTATTTCTGGGTTCTTTATTCTGTTCCATTGGTCTATGTGTCTGTTCTTGTACCAGTAACATGCTATTTTGGTTACTGTACCCCAGTAGTATAGTTTGAATTTAGTTTGAAGTTGGCTTCCAGCTTTGTTCTTTTTGCTTAGAATTGTCTTGACTATTTGGGTTATTGCTTGGTTCCCTATAAATTTTAAAATAGTTTTCTCCAATTCTGTGACAAATGTCATTGGTAGCTTAATGGGGATAGCATTGAATCTAAAAAATGGCTTTGGGCAGTATAGCCATTTTCATGGTATTGATTCTTCTTATCCATGAGCTTGGAACGTTTTTCTATTTGTTTTTGTCATCTCTGATTTCTTTGAGCACTGTTTTGTAGTTCTCTTTATAGAGGTCTTTCACTTCCCTTGTTAGTTGTATTCCCAGGTATTTTATTATTTTTTGTGTTAATTGTGAATGGGAGTTCATTCATGATTTGACTCTCAGTCACTAGCAATTTTTGCACTACGATTTTGTATACTGAGACTGCTGAACTTGCTTATCAATTTAAGAATCTTTTGGGCTGAGACAATGACATTGTTTAGACATAGGATCATGTCATCTGCAAACAGGAATACTATGATGTCCTCTCTTCATATCTGAATGCCCTTTAATTGTTTATCTTGCCCGATTGCCCTGGCCAGAACTTCTAACTCTGTTGAATAGGAGTGGTGAGAGAAGGCATCTTTGTCTTGAGCCTGTTTCTAAGGGGAAGGCTTTTCCTTTGTCCATTCAATATGATGTTGGCTGTGTATTTGTCATATATGGCTTTTATTAATTCGAGATATGTTCATTTAATACCTATGTTTTGAGAGTTTTTAACGTGATGTGATGTTGAATTTTATATTATAGAAAGACTTTTCTACATGTATTGTGATAATCATGTGGTTTTTGTCTTAGTTCAGTTTACATGATGAATTACATCTATTGATTTGCATATGTTGAACCAACCTTGAATCCTGGAGATGAAGCCTGCTTGATTGTGGTGGATAAGCTTTATGATGTGCTTCTAAATTCAGTTTGCCAGTATTTTGTTGAGGATTTTTGTATTAATGTTCATCAAGGATATAGGCCTAAAGTTTTCTTTTTTGTTGTTGTATCTGTATCGTGTTTTGGTATCAGGATGATGCTGGCCTTTTAGAATGAGTTAGGAAGGGGTCCTTCCTTTTTAATCTTTTGAAATAGTTTCAGTAGGAATGGTAACAGCTCTTCTTTGTATATCTGGAAGTATTCAGTGGTGAATCTGTTTGGCCTTGGGCTTTATGAATTGTTAGGTTGTTTATTACTGCCTCAATTTCAGAACACATTATTGGTCTGTTCAAGCATTCAATTTCTTCCTGATTCAGTCTTGGGAGGGTGTATGTGACAGCAATTTATACATTTCTTCTTTATTATATAGTTTATGTGTATAGAGGTGTTTATAATATTTTCTGATTGTTGTTTGTATTGCTGTGGGGTCAGTGGTAATATCCACCTTATCATTTATGATTGTATCTGTTTGGCTCTTCCTTCTTTTCTTCTTATTATTGTAGCTAGCAGTCTATCTATTTTTTTTTTTTAGTTTTCTCAAAAAAAAAAAAACAGCTCCTGAGTTCATTGATTTTTTAAATGATTTTTTGTGTCTATCTCCTTCAGTTCAGCTTTAATTTTGGTTATATTTTGCATAGCACTAAATGCCAAAGTCAAAGAGTTAGCAAGATCTCAAGTCAACAACCTAACATCACAACTTGAAAAACTAGAGAACCAAGAGCAAACTAATCCCAAAACTAGCAGAAGAGAAGCTTAATTTTGTTTTGTGTCTCTGACAGATTTTATTATCAGGCTGATGCTAACTTTATAGACTGTATTAGGGATGAGCCCCTCCTCCTTTTTTTTTTTTTTTCTTTTTTTTTTTTTTTTGAAGAGTTTCAGTAGAATTGATACCAGTTTTTACTTGTATGCCTGGTAAAATTTAGCTATGAATCCACCTGACCCAGGGCTTTCTTTGCTAGCTGGCATTGTTATTACTGATTCAATTTCAGAACTTGATATTGGTCTAATTAGGGTTTCAGTTTTTTACTGATTCAATGCTGGCAAATTGTATATTTTCAGGAATATATCCATTTCCTGTAGATTTTCTAATCTGTATGCATAGTGTTGTTTATAGTAGCTTCTAAGGATCTGTTGTATTTCTATGGGATCTGTTGGTATGCCATTTCTTATTTACTTGTTTGGATCCTCTCTTTTTTTTTCTTTGTTACTCTTGTTCATGGTATATTAATCTTGTTTATTGTTTAGGAGACCTAACTCTTGGTTTCATTGTTCTTTTGTATGGGTTTTGCCATCTCTGTTTTATTCAGTTCTTCTCTAATTATAGTTATTTCTTTTCTTCTGCTAGCTTTGGAGTTTATTTGTTCTTTATTTTCTAGGTCCTTGAGGTGCAAAGTTAGATCGGTAATTTGGGATCTTTCCATCTTCTTGATGTTCAGATTTTGTTAGTTTTCTGCCCTGATGATCTGATGAATGCTGTCAGTGGGGTGTCGAAGTCTCCCACTATTATTGTGTAGCTATCTAAGTCTTTTCATAGGTCAGAAATTTGTTTTTTGAATCTAGGTGCTACAAAGTTGGTGCATATATATTTAAAATAGTTTAATCTTCTTGTTGGATTATGCCCTTTATTGTTATGTGATATTCTTCTTTGTCCTTCTCAATTGTTGTTGATTTGAAGTCCGTTTTATATGATATAAGCATAGTGACTGCTGCTCATTTTTGTTTCCCATTTGCATAGGAGATCTTTCTCCATCCCTTTATGTTGAGCCTGTGGGTGTCACTACATGTGAGATGGGTATCCTGAGGACCGCAGACAGTTGGCTGTTGTCTTGTCATCCAGCTTGCAACCATATGTCTTTTAAGTGGGATCTTTAACCCATTCACATTCAAAGTTACTATCAATAGGTGAGATTTTGATTCTGTGGTCATGTTGTTAACTGGTTGTTATGTACACTTCATTGTAGTTGCTTTATTGTGTCAGTGAGCTACATGTTCAAGTATGTTTTTGTGGTAGCAGGTGTCATTCTTTCAATTCCATGTTTACCACTCCAATAACTGGTGTGGTTGAAACAAATTTTCTCAGTGTTTGCTTGTCTGAGAAGGATTTTATTTCTCCACTTAAATGCTTAGTTGGGTGAGATATCAAAATCTTGGTTGAAATTTTTTTCTTCAAGCATGCCTCCAATATCATCTGACTTGTATGGTTTCTGCTGAGAAGTCCACTGCTGGCCTGAGGGGATTTTCCTCCATATGTGATCTGACTGTTATCTCTAGTTGCCTTTAAGATTTTTTTCTTTTGTTTTGACTTTGATGAATCTGTAGATTGTGTGCCTTGGAGATGGTCATCTTCTAGTTTCTAGCTGGGTTTCTCAGTGTTTCTTCATATAAAAGTCTATTATGATTAAGAGGATAAAAACATGCTACATTGCTAAACATAGTTAGAATCAAGGAAAATTCAGAGAATTTTATCATTCACTCACTATACACAGATATATGAATAGAATGCGTTTTGGAAAGAAATAATGTTAGGTAATTGTTTTTGAATGACATTCTCTTGTTTTTCACAAACCATAACATATAGTTCCAATATATTACATTTCTGAAGGTTTTTCTCTTCCTTTAATTAAAAAAAAACCACATAAATCACAAGCTGCAATTATATTTCAAATATCATGTGTGTAGGTGTGTTTGTGTAGTTGCTAAGAAAGTGGGGTTGCTGTGTCAAATGGTATTTCTGGTTCTAGATCCTTAAGGAATCGCCATTCTTCCACAATGGTTGAACTAATTTACACTCCCACCAAAAGTGTAAACGTTTTCCTATTTCTCCACATCCTCTCCAGTATCTGTTGTTTCCTGACATTTTAGCGATTGCCATTCTAACTAGTGTGAGATAGCATCTCATTGTGATTTTGTTTGCATTTATCTGATGACCAGTGATGATGAGCTTTCTTTCTTACATTTTTTGGCCATATACATGTCTTCTATTGAGAACTGTCTGTTCATATCCTTTTCCCACTTTTTGATGGGGTTGTTTTTTTCTTGTAAATTTGTTTAAGTTCCTTGTAGATATTAAGCGATATTAACTCTTTGTCAGATGGATAGATTGCAAAAATGTTCTCCCATTCTGTAGGTTGCCTGTTCATTCTGATGATAGTTTCTTTTGCTGTGAAGAAGCTCTTTCATTTAATTAGGTCCCATTTGTCAATTTTGGCTTTTGTTGCCATTGTTTTTGTGTTTTAGTCATGAAGTCTTTGCTCATGTCTATGTCCTGAATGGTATTGCCTAGGTTTTCAGCTCGGGTTTTATGGTTTTAGGTCTTATGTTTAAGTCTTTAATCTATCGTTAGTTAATTTTTGTATAAGGTGTAAGGAAGGAGTCCAGGTTCAGTTTTCTACGTATGGCTAGCCAGTTTTCCCAACACCATTTATTAAATGGGGAATCATTTCCACATTGCTTGTTTGTGTCAGATTTGTCAAATATCAGATGGTTGTAGATATATGGTGTTATTTCTGGGGCCTCTATTCTGTTCCATTGGTCCATATATCTGTTTTGGTACCATTACCATGCTGTTTTGATTACTGTAGCTTTATACTATAGTTTGAAGTCAGGTAGCATGATGCCTCCAGCTTTGTTCTTTTGGGTTAAAATTGCCTTGGCCATATGGACTTTTTTTGGTTCCATATGAAATTTAAAGTAGTTTTTTCTAATTCTGTGAAGAAACTCAATGGTAGCTTGATGAGGATAGCATTAAATCTATAAATTACTTTGGTCAGTATGGCCATTTTCATGAGATTGATTCTTCCTATCCACGATCATGGAATGTTTTTCCATTTGTTTGTGTCCTCTCTTATTTCCTTGAGCAGTAGTTTGTAGTTCTCCTTGAAGAGGTCCTTCACATCCCTTGTAAGTTATATTCCTAGGTATTTTATTCTCTTTGCAGCAATTGTGAATGAGAGTTCACTCATGATTTGGCTTTCTGTGTCTGTTATTGGTGTATAGGAATGGTTGTGATTTTTGCACATAGATTTTGTTCCTGAGACTTTGCTAAAGTTGCCTGTCAGCTTAAGGAGAATTTGGGCTGAGATGATAGGGTTTTCTAAATATACAGTCACGTCATCTGCAAACAGAGACAATTCGACTTCCTCTCTTCGTATTTGAATACCATTTATTTCTTTCTCTTGCCTGATTGCCCTGGTCAGAACTTTCAATACTACGTTGAATAGGAGTGGCGAGAGAGGGCATCCTTGTCTTGTGCCGGTTTTCAAAGGGAATGCTTCCAGCTTTAGCGTATTCAGTATGATATTGGTGGTGGGTTTATCATAAATAGCACATGTTATTTTGAGATGCTCTCCATCAATACCTAGTTTATTGATAGATTTTTTAGCATGAAGGAGTGTTGAATTTTATCGAAGGCCTTTTCTTCATCTATTGAGATAATCATGTGCTTTTTGTCATTAGCTCTGTTTATGTGAAAAATTGTATTTATAGATTTGCATATGTTGAACCAGCCTTGCATCCCAGGGATGAAGTCGACTTGATCGTGGTGGATGAACTTTTTGATGTGCTGCTGGATTCAGTTTGTCAGTATTTTACTGAGGATTTTTGCCTTGATGTTCATTAGGGATATTGTCCTGAAATTTTCTTTTATTGTTGTGTCTCTGCCAGGTTTTGATATCAGGATGATGCTGGCCTTAAAATGAGTTAGGGAAGAGTCTATCTTTTTCTCTTGTTTGCAATAGTTTCAGAAGGCACGGTACCAGCTCCTCTTTGTACCTCTGGTAAAATTTGCCTGTGAATCAATCTGGTCCTGGACTTTTTGTTGTTTGTTTGGTAGGCTGTTAATTACTGCCTCAATTTCAGAACTTGTCATTGGTCTATTCAGGAATTTGACTTCTTCCTGGTTTAGTCTTGGGAGGGTGTATGTGTCCAGGAATTTATCCATTTATTCTAGATTATCTAGTTTATTTACATGGAGGTGTTTATAGTATTCTCTGATGGTAGTTTGTATTTCAGTGGGATCAATGGCAACATCCCTTTTATCATTTGTTATTGTATTTATAGGATGCTTCTCTCTTTTCTTCTTTATTAATCTGGCTAGTGGTCTGGCTATTTTGTCACTCTTTTCAAAAAACCAGCTCTTGGATTCACTAATTTTTGAAGGGTTTTTTTTGTGTGTCTCTATCTCCTTCAGTTCTGCTCTGATGTTAGTTACTTCTTGTCTTCTGCTAGCTTTTGAATTTGTTTGCTGTTGCTTCTGCAGTTCTTTTAATTGTGATGTTAGGGTGTCAATTTTAGATCTTTCCCACTTTCTTCTGTGGGCATTTGGTGCATAAATTTCCCTCCAAACACTGCTTTTGCTGTATCCTAGAGATTATGGTATGTTGTGTCTTTGTTCTCATTGGTTTCAAAGAACTTATTTATTTATGTCTTAATTTCATTATTTACCCAGTTGTCATTCAGGAGCAGGTTGTTCATTTTCTGTGTAGTTGTGAGTTTTTGAGTGAGTTTCTTAATTCTGAATTCTAGTTTGATTGCACTGTGGTCTGAGACTGTTTGTTGTGATTTCTGTTCTTTTGAATTTGCTGAGGAGCATTTTACTTCCAGTCGTCTGGTCAATTTTAGAATAAATATGATGTGGTGTTGAGAAGAAGGTGTATTCTGTTGATTTGGGGTGGAGAGTTCTTTAGATGTCTATTAGGTTAGCTTGGTCCAGAGCTAAGTTCATGTCCTGAATATCCTTGTTAATTTTCTGTTCCTTTGATCTGTCTAATACTGACAGTGGGGAGTTAAATTCTCCCACAATTATTGTGTGGGAGTCTAAGTCTCTTTGTAGGTCTCCATGAACTTGATTTATGGCTAGCCAGTTTTCCCAACACTATTTATTAAATAGGGAATCCTTTCCCCATTGTTTGTTTGAATCTGAGTGCTCCTGTATTGGGTGCATATATATTTAGGATACTTAGCTCTTCTTGTTGCATTGATCCCTTTACCAGTATGTAATGCCCTTCTTTGTCTTTTATGATCTTTGTTGTTTAAGGTTTGTTTTATCAGAGACTAGGATTGCCACCCTTGCTTTTTTTTTTTTTTTTCTTTCCCTTTCCATTTGCTTGGTAAATATTCCTCCATCCCTTTATTTTGAGCCTATGTGTGCTTTGCACATGAGATGGGTCTCCTGAATACAGCACACTGATGGGTCTTTTCTCTTTTTTTTGCACCCAGTATCTAACTAGTCCCAATGAGATGAGCCAGGTGCCTCATTTGGAAATGCAGAAATCACCCTCTTTCTGTGTTGATCTCACTGGATCTGCAGACCGGAGCTGTTCCTATCTGGCCATCTTGCCAGCCACCAAATTTCTCTAAATTCTTACACTAGTTTAGGCTGATATGTCTGTAATGAGCAATAAAAATTCCCTTACTTATTCAGAGTTATTTTACAGATCAAATGATTTAAAGCACATAAAAGCACCTCATAAACTATAAAGCTCTGTACAAATATATTGTGTTATTATAATAATGGCATAATACTTTCCTCATGTTGACTCAGTACTTATGTGTGCCTTTTTCACCTTTATTCAGAGATTTTTAGTAACTAATATGATTCACTAAGTAGTGGAGAGAGACAATTAAATTACTTTGAGAACATTTCAGATTCAAGGAAAAAGTGCAGCTATGAATGAATTTGAAGCCAGAGAATTTCATTGTCGGACCACTGTATGAGTAAGCTTAAGATTTAAAAATTATGTATCATCTCAAATTATGAAAATGAACACTCTTGATGCCTATGCAAAAACTAAAATGGTTTTACATAAATTATCACATATTAATTTAAGAATGTCATGCTAAGAAGGAACATTTTGAACCCAGTAACAGACAGTAAAGATCCTTTTGTAGGCATGGGAAATAAAGTGGCATTGTAGAGGATTTTGGAAAGCTATCTTATATAACAACAGTTTTACAAGCCATAATACTTGATGTGTTTTTGTTCATTATTTTTCTGTCACTTTAGCAGGAGCAAAAAACAATATATTTATATTGAAATAAAGTACCTGCACATTTTTACTCTTTATTCCCCTTATTATACTAATCAATATGCCATGTCTTAACAATTTTATGCTTCCCTGGTTCTTCCCTTTTATGTTCAGTTTCTGATCCTCCTCTAAAAAACTTTACACTGCTCTTATTTTCCTATAAACTCTAACTCATCAAATCAAAAACAATAAAAATCACAGGATCTATTCCCTCCTCAGAAAGATTTCAGCCCATCTGAAAAGAAAATTAGACCATCTACTTTTGCAAAGTGTGATTTCTATTTTAATTCTTCATATTTTATTCTAGGAAATACCTCAGTGTAATATATTTGTTGTTTCTAGTTCACTGCATGCTGACTTTTCTTTCTCTCGATATTACCTATTTAAAGCAATTAATCAACTTTTATTTAAAGATATCCTAAATTTATGCTATTTTAATACGTTGTTTTAGAAAAACAGCTCTTTCTGTAAATACTTTTAAACAAAGCTGTGGATGGTTGTTCATTGAATCAAATCCTCCACTTTTTAAATTCTTTTTTCATGGATTTTGGATATTTGTCCCTCCAAATCTCATGTTGAAATGCAATCCCCAATGTTAGAAGTGGGGCTGGGTAGAACGTGGTTGAATCATGGGGGTGGATTTCTCATGAATGATTTAGCACTATTGCCTTGGCGCTGTCCTCAGGATAGCAAGTGAGTTTGCATGAGATCTAGTTGTTTAAAAGTGTGTTGCACCTGCCCCCAACCCACTTGCTCTCACTCAAGCCCTGTGATGTGCTTGCTCCTAATTCACCTTCAGTCATCAATAAAAACTCCCTGAGGCCTCCTCAGTAGCCAAGCACATGCCAGCACCATGCTTTCTGTACATCCTGCAGAACTGTGAGCCAATTAAACCTCTTTTCTTTATATGTTACTCAGTCTCAAGTATGCCTTTATAGCAATGCAAGAATGTCCTAATGCAATATTGTACTTACAGGTAGTTAGACAGGCATGAGCGAGGCAGGAGAGACCTCTCCCCTCCTCCACCCACCACGAATGTCAGGTGGCCATCAAGTGATGGTTCTGCAGTTATCACACTGCCTCACTAAAAAAAATTTGGCAGCCAGTGCCAGGGAGAGGCCATTTTCTAGTGGTCCACAAGTGTCACACTAAAGTGTTAATTGATTGTCGGCACCAGGGAGAGGCAACTTTCCAAACAGATAAAAATACTTAAGGTTGGTAATCAATCAGCTTCCAATAAAATCTCACGAATTGGGTGAGTGAGCCCAGGCATGCAGATTAAGAGACAAAATGACAGAGTATAGCCTTCTGGAGGCATTCCACAAGAAAAGGGAAGAAAACCTCAGATGGGCATGTGTACAACTTCCTAAACACACCACGCATGCTCACCTCCCAAGTGTAAGGAGAGTACGGTACATGTGGGCGACTTGCCCTTAGGGAAAAATGAGGGGAAAGGGGAGCAAGCCACTGGAGGTGAGCAAGCATGTAAAGTTCTACAATCAAGGTTAAATGCCGGTCAAGTTGCCCACCTGGTGTCTTCCAAGTGTAGTTTTTTGTTGTTGTTGTTTTGTTTTGTTTTGTTTCTGTTCTAAAGTTTTTTAATAAACTTCTACTCCTGCTCTGAAACTTGCTTTGGTCTCTTTTTCTGTGTTACTCCTTTCGATCGAATTATTTTTTCTGAGGCGGCATGAATTGAGGCTTCTTCAGACCCCTACAGATTCACCGCCAGTAACCTGGAGACCTTCTACCCCTAACAATATGACTATAATATAATTTAGTGGATATGAAAGGAACCTAGTTGAAGGTGGAGAAAAATCAAATTTACCAATAACTTATTCCAAAGGGCAATAGATCTAGTAGTGCATTAAGCAACTATATCCTGTGATTCCCCAGATGTCGACAAAAATTATTGCTATTTTTTTCTTAAAAAAAGGATTGAGTTGAATTTCACTTACTGCTAAGAAATGAATTGGTAAAGCCTTCCATTCCTAACATTGATTAAGTGCTTATTATATGATAAATGCTGATACATTCTAGATGTTGTTTTATATGTATCATGAAGGTCATCTCAATTAGAAATGTCATGTAAATTGAAAGTATTATAAGAATTATAGTCGTTACTATAAGAATCATGATTTTTCAGGGAACTTTGTTTTTTAACACCAATATGCAAATTATCCTCTGTAAATAGAAAAAAAACTTATTTTATCTTCAATATAGCTTAGCTCTTGATTACTTAAACCTTTTTATTAATCTTTTTCATTATCAGTGCATTACCTAGTTTATGTTTTTCCAAATTACCCATTATAATGACTTCTTATTTCATTCTGAATTATAAATTTGAACATTTTAGTGTATATTACTGGAATTATTTCACTTTCACAAGAACTTTTAAATTATACAATACAATTTAATTTCTGTACCTATGTATATTAATCATAAAATTCATAAAGTAGAAATTCAAAGATAAAAAAACAAAATACAAAATAATAAAGAAATAAACCACAGTTACATGTACGTTTCATCTTTAGAAGTAAGTATTAACAGACCTTTAGAGGAAGTAAGAATTTATAATCAATCCAGACATTTGGCATTAATGGAGTAGAATAGATCTGCCAATACTTCCATATATCTTCTGATCTTCGGTTGTACTAGCAGTTTCCATTGTTAACTTGAAAAGGGAATTAAAAGCTCTTTATACATGCATATTAGCATTTGCACTGGCTAATTATGCATTTATAATCATGAATAGATAAAATAAAACATTATTTATTAAGAACTCATTGATTTTATACTAGTACTTATTTTGACCACGTTCAAAAATGTTTCTCCAATGACCATTTGAACCCCACACTTCCAGAACATATGCTTATTTATGAGCTATATTTTACTCTTCCCATCAGCAGTTACCTAACAAAAATGCCCAAAGAAATTAAATATAGAAGATATTTAGGTACTTTGAATTTTTGAAATTATAAAATCCCCATGAGAAAATTCAATATGCAATTTTAATTATATCTATTGCAAATGAGACTAGATTAAAACGAGTACAAATGGACCAGTTTAATCACTTCCTTTTGAAAACATGGCACAAGCTTCCTAAAAATGTTAAAATAAGCTTGGGAAGAGAGTAAATATCACACTAAATAAATATGGGCTGTTGGCAAAGCTTAATAGTTATGGAGACTACATCCATTTTAGGCGATGTGAGCACAATGGCCAATAAACAGGCATAAGCATGAGCAAGACCAAAGGCCTCTAAACATACAAGGTTTTTCTCTCACCCTATTTCAAAATATACAAACAACTGGGCTTGTATTTGTCCTGATTTTTCATCAATGTGTATCATGCAGCCTACCATATAAAAGTATTTTTTGTTGTTGTTGTTTTTGTCAAAAATATAGCACTGCAAAAGGATAGGAACTGTCCTCAATGCAGTGGATAGAAGCTTTGCAACACTGGCCAAAATTACACACTGATGCAGCATTTTCAATATGCAATGGTTTCCACAAACACGCGGTTGACTCGGGGAACACATTCATGTAGATTCTCACACTCAGGTTTCTCCTGGCAGTAGGTCGCTCCAGCTGTTCTCCAGATGATAGAGCCTATGTACTTCAGACTGTACTACCCAACTATTCACAGGGGTTTGACAGCAACCTCACAGTTAACTTTCGCTACTTGTTTTCAAATTACCCCTAGTTAGTTCATACAGTAAGTCGTGAATATGGCTATAAATTTAGATTACTCAAACTCTGGATTCAGTAAAAGCTTATATGGCAAACTTTTAGCCAATGTATATAAAAAGGAGGCCTTTATTATAAAGGTAAATTAATATATTTGGAAGTTGGAATGAGGGATCAGCTTTAATAATATTTTTGTAAAACTCAAGGAGAATTTTTAAAATTTTGGCTTTATGAACTGAATAAAAAAAATGACAAGATGAAAAGACTTAAGAACAAGAATTTGAAATAGAAAATCATTAAGCTTTTGAAAGGGAATACTAAACATTAAACATGAAAAGGAAAACTTAAATTGTAGTAAAATAATATCAGAAATGGTCCGAAGAGAAACAGTGTAAAACAAACTTGAAGAAAAAAATAATAATTGTTCCAAAAAGCCACTATTTTATGATGATTAGGCAATGTTAGAACTTTATACAAAAGAAAAAACTAATACAGTTAGTTACTTTTAAGCCATAAGCTAGGTGATTATAAATTATATTTCATTATATCTTGAGGTCTGTGCCAAACATATATCAAAATACAAAAGGAATAAACTCAGAAATCAAACTTGGATTTACTGCCCAGATAATCAAAGGTAATGGCAAATTTTGGAAAGGTACTCCTTAAAATACACAAAAGGGAGTCAAAAGTAAATTCTATTGAGTATAATATTCTAGAAAACTGGACTAATTGTGTGTTTACACATATTTGATGTTTGAATAAAGGTAAAATTCACTATAGAATCATGAGACTTTGTTGGAATGTAGGTAATGTTAGCATGGGTGATAACAGAAATCATATTTTATATGAGGAAACATATCTAGGAGGATTTTAGAGTTGGAGCATATGAGAAACAATAACAGAGCAATTGCTAGTCATAATAGACCAAATATCAGTTGAGATACATGTTAGACTGATAAGTGAAAATTACTTCTTGTTCAAAATTACCCTACTCTAGGTGAAAATGGCCAAGTTTTCTTAGAATGTTAATTATAGTTACAGTAACACATAAGACTAACTATACAATTTCTAGAGCCCAAGGTGGGGGCTCCTGCTTTTAAAATCATTAAGAAATTTAAGAAGCATTAAATCAAGTGTAAGGTTTCTTAAGCTTGGGACCTTATGCAACTGTAGATGTTGCACGCCGATGAAACCTGGTCAGGAAATAGGAATCATTGTCGTGAAGATGTGCCTATCAGATATCTGACTGCAGGAAACATAATTGAGCACTGGACACAGTTGCTGTGCCCTGAAATCCATTACAGCACACTCAGCAAAGTCATACTTTCAATAGGATCCTCTCAGCAAGGACTGAGTGTCCCTGTCAGGGTTAGTGAAGCTATCTCATTCCTGGCAGATTTTCAACATTTTATCAGTTGAAAAATCCAGAGGTCTTCATAAAGTTGGAAAGGAGAATTATTTCTTTTCTATTTATTTCCTATAAAGCATTACAATCTGCAAGATTGCCCTTCCAACAAGCTGGGAATATTAGCCTCCAGCAGAGGAGATTAGCAGGCACTTCAAGGGAGGGGAGAGTAGAACGGGGATTTATGCTGAATGGGTTGGCCAAGTATACATATTCAGTAGGTTAAGGGGGATCTCTGAATATTTATAAAAATGTTTCTAATACATGCATACCAAATAACCATGCATGTTACATATAACTCATGTTCACTGAGTCATATGTAACATATTAAAACTGTTCTTTTTTTTTTTTTTTTTTTTGAGACAGAGTCTCACTCTGTCACCCAGGCTGGAGGGCAATGGTGAGATCTCAGCTCACTGCAAGCTCCGCCTGCCAAGTTGAAGCGATTGTCCTGCCTCAGCATCCAAAGTAGATGGGACGACAGGCCTGTGCCACCACTCCCGGGTAATTTTTGTATTTTTAGTAGAGATGGGTTTCACAGTGTTGCCCAGGCTGGTCTCGAACTCCTGAGCTCAGGCAATCCTCCCGCCTTGGCTTCCCAAAGTGCTGGGATTACAGGCGTGAGCCACCATGCCCAGCCATGAAAACATTTGAAGACCTCCCAGTTAGACCCTACATGTCAAAAGGCGAAGCAGGGACAGGAAGGCACGGTAATGTGCAGCCCTGTGAAACTGGCTAGAACCAATTCACAGTTAGTGGCCTCTTCTCAGGAGAGTTATAGAAATCAGTCTTTTGTCCAATCCAAGATGTAGTTATGGTTTGTGGAACAAAGGGTCAGATAGTCAGTGTCTGGTAATGAGCTTCAGTTGTTTGAATTTTGCTTTATCTCAAGGCTAGTGCTTGTTTAGCTGCTAGAGAAAAAGAAAAGTCTTGTAATTAGAGCATAGTTTGTTTTTTAAGTGTATGGGGTGTGTGGCTTAACCCTTGTCTGGCATGACCTTAGGTCCTGTTTATAATTTGTTGTCTTATTGCCGCAGATGGTTTGCTCTGTTAGTCTTACAACCTCTATTGTAACTTTAATGCTGGTCAGTTGTTGCATCTAAACCAAAAAGGGAGGGGGTGTAACAAGATGTGTCAGGCTTCCCATCACATTGAGAGGTGACAATGTGCTGGCAGTCCTCACTCTCGGTGCGTCCTCAGCCTTGGCATCCACTCCACTCTGGTGGCACTTGAGGAGCCCTTCAGCCTGCCACTGCACTGTGGGAGGCCCTCTCTGGGCTGGCCGAGGCCGGAGCCTGCTCCCTCTGCCTGCCGCGAGGGTCTGCAGCTTCATTCTTGAAGTCAGCGAGACCAAAAACCCACCAATTCCAGACACACTATCATGGCTGGCAACTCAACTTTTTTTGGGGGGCGGGTGGGAAACAGAGTCTTGCTCTGTTGCCCAGGCTGGAGTGCAATGGCATGATCTTGGTTCACTGCAAGTTCTGCCTCCCGGGTTCACACCGTTCTGCTGCCTCAGCCTCCCGAGTAGCTGGGAGTACAGGTGCCTGCCACTTTGCCCGGCTAATTTTTTGTATTTTTAATAGAGACAGGGTTTCAACGTGTTAGCCAGGATGGTCTCAATCTCCTGACCTTGTGATCCACCCACCTCAGCCTCCCAAAGTGCTGGTATGACAGGCATGAGTACCATGCCTGGCGGGAACTCAATTTTTAAGGTTTCTTTAGGGTCCCCTTGGCCAAGAGTGGGTCCATTCAGTTGGTTGGGGGACTTAGGATTTTATTTAGTTTTTAGTTTAGTTTACAACAGATGACTTTGGCTTGAAAACTTATCATTGTCCTTGCTATATCTTTGTTGGTACTGTACTACTGTCGATAAATTATTATTATTATTATTTTCTGTCCAACGTTTCTCACTTCTTTGTCTCCTCCACAGGAGTCAGCCCTGCACCATGGTGTGATGACTTTCCTGAACTTTTTAGACTCCTACTCATTCTCTCTTGCTTAATAAATCTCTTGCATGTTTAATGCTATTTTGTTTGCTTCTTGGAGGACTCAAACTAAAGCATGTGGTTCCAGTAGTGATCTGAAGCAAAGAGGCTGTATTCTGAAATTGCTTACTCAACACATGGTTAGCCAACATGATGATATCCCGAGATGCATGTATGGCATATATAGTGTGGCAGTGGAGGTTTACTAAATATTTCACTAAGGTGCCCTGGGAAATGTCACAAGTGCAAGAGTTACTCTTGCAGGGGCAATGCTTCAGGCACTAGAAAATTATGGACCATAGCATTGATGGCTGGTTATTTCTGACATTCTGTGGAGGGATGAGAGACTTAAGGTGATTAATATCAGATAAATTTTGAGAGTCAAGGTGCCTATGTTGTAGCTTATGAGTAGTATTTTATCTCCTGTAGTTGTTAGGTAAACATAGCTGAGCAGAAATTGAAGTATCAAATATTTAGAGGTATAAAATTAGTGAGTATTTAAATACTCACCCATGACTGACATATTACAGTTAACCATGGGATCATGACAGAAACTGAATATCAAGGCTGCTTGATTAAAGATGTGAGCTGACAGAAATAGGTAATTATTTTTATACTTACATGAAGTGTGTAATTATGTCCTGTCTCCCAGTAGACGAAAGAAGACAGAGTCTGATGGAAATGTGCATGCTGACATTCCTCATATCCTTGGGAAATGGTGTGTCCTTTTTGCCTTCCCAGTGGAACACAATCCTCTGGCTATTTTCCTCACCTCACTTCCAGAAAATTGCATTTTAGGAATGTGTTGGTGTAGCAATACCAGCATTGCTACAGGAAGCCAAGCAATGTTTCTTCATTGCAGGCCAGGTAAAACATTAGGAGTAGTGATTACAGTGCTGAGTTCATCAACATCCATGGGACCCCACACTAATAGAGGCCAGTCGGCAGTACTTAATTACCAGGAGCCAGAAGGCTGCAATTACTGTAAGAAATAACAAAATTGGAAGGGCAGGCAAGGAGACTGCCAGCTGGGAATTGTGTCGATGGTTAATAGATCAAGGTTTCCCTTGGGACCTTCAACAATGGTGCATATGTAGGTGGTTGAGAGTGGTTACCTCAACAAAAATGACACTTTCTCAGTTCCCAGATCTTAATTAGATTTCACTTGTGAAATTCATTGACTGAAGAGGAGTCTGAATGCTTAGTAGGAAGTATTCTGCAACTGTACAGTAAGCTTATCCACACTTATTCCTCCAGTCCTTCTCCAAAAGAAAATATGGCCATTTAGTCAGTTGACTGCACATTGAGGAGAGGAGAACGAGTAGAAATTTTGAAAACTGTTGAACACAAAGTTCTGATATGACATGAATACCCAGAGACCCATGTATCATTATGGGCTTCCAGTGAGAGTGGGGGTTGATGAGAAACAAGTAATAAATGGCACCATGCTTTACAGTGGGTTACCTGAGTCAACAGATCCACTGATAATTTCCCCCTACTGGTGGTCTATAAGTACTATTTATAGACATGGTAATTTCTACATTGCATCTATAATGCAAATAATTTCTACATTGCATCCCTGCATGTGCAGTGAAAGCTAACTTAGAGGGAATATGCAGTCAAAATCTCTGAAATTGCCAACTCCCTTCTCTCAACTCCACAAAGAAATACTTCGTTAGAAAAATCAATGCACTGGCCTGTAGCAAAGAGAGAGGAAGATACTCTGATCCAGCACAACGTGGCAGAGGTAGACTAAGGATAAATTGAGAATTAAGTTAAAAATATCTTTAACAGCTGTGTCTACTTCAAAGGATTAGAGGAACAACAGAGGAAAATTAAAGAAAGATTAAAAGGATATTTTATTGCTATAGTGAAGGAGGTAGCAAATTTGGAATGATTTTGCAGTCACTGATGTAGTGCAAGTTATTTAAGTCTTGGAAGCTGAAATGCTGAAGGAAGGCGATGCTTTGGGGAGGACCACCTGGCTAAGTACAAGTAGTTTCTTACTGGATGCATAAGGTTACAAAAATTGGACACATCAAGAAAGCAGCTTCAGTTCAGAAATCTGTTAATGATGATTCTCCAGCTGGTAGAAACGTTCAAATAAGAGGAGAGTCTTTTCAAAAGCCTGAATTTATGGAGTAAATAATTCAGGAGGAGAAAGAAAGAAGGAGGACGAAGAAAGACACCAGGTAGAATACATTTCAAAAATTTCTTAAGCTTCTCCAGAGATTGAAGCAATGCAGACAGAATAGCATGATATGGAAATCAAAAGCTTGGATGTTAGTGGTGACCTGTCCTAAATTTGGAGTGCCCTGGTCAAAACAGAAAATTTATTCTGTGGCTAGAAGAGCTCATCTCTGCATTGTGATTTCTGCATGAAATTGTTAGAGAAGGAAATGGAAATTCAATGATTTCAAAAATTCTGAAGGTCAATTAATGGGCAGAAGTTGCCATTAAAGAAGTCATTGCAGAAAATACAGGCATAGGAAAGGATCATAATTTATTTCCTGGTAGATGATTTCTGTTATCTGATTTTCAAATTTTTTCATAAGCTCTAGTCAGCCTGCATGGACTGATTAGATTTAGTATGAAACTAAAATGATTTTCTGTTTTCTAAAATAGAATAATAAATATTAGAGAATGATATTATTTGAAGCAATCATTTTATTTACTGACTTGAAATATAAGAGTGCAGGGCTAGAGCTTTGATATCCCTCTGTCCCTTGGAATTAGGTAAATGTGAGGTGCTTCAGAAGGACAGTTCAGATAAATTTTATAAACTGACTTTGGGTATTCTTATAAAGAGTAAGCCATTAAAAAGAATAAAGTCCAAAATGAAACCATATGGATGGAAAGCCTAACTAACCTGGGGTTCAGACAAGTATTGGAGACACGCATTGCTTTCCTTGCCCGGCAGCTTTTCCTCAGACACATTGATTTTGCATGTGCAATTATGAATTATATAATAATTACCACTTTTTAAATTATTATCACCTTGACTGATCTATTGATTGATCTAGGGATTTTGATTTCACCAAAGTTAGACTAAACAATTTTCCAAAACTAAGAATGGGGCCCCGTGTTTCTCTGGGCAGAAGCATGCTCAGTTTCTACTACCGGCATTGTTTCCTGACATATGTTGGAAACTTGCTTGGGAGAATGAAGCCAATAAGGAATGGGAAACACTGACAAAAGATGAGGTGAAAAAGATTTCATGGTGAAGCGCCTAAATCCATTTGATGCTGAGGATAATCTATCCTCTTGTTTTTGCTACAGTTATGTGAATTTTCTAAAAAGTAATAAAGTAATATTCAGCCAAAGATATTTTGATTTGGGATTTCCTACAGAGTTTCTACTAAAGAAAAAAAAAAAAAAAAAAAACAGAAGATGATTACATTTAGAAATGCTGACTTTCACAAAAATTTTTAAATAATTTTTTCAACACTAACTTATAATTTAAAAATAGGTGTTACTTGATATTGGGTAGGAAATGGTAGAATTAATATTTCAGTGATTTTGCTATTGTTGACATCATTTTCTTTGAGATATACCAACAGTTATTTCAGTAGATAAACACCTCATAAAGGAAGGGGGTTTATCTGTTTTGTTTTCTACTTATCTTCAATATCTAACTCAAGAATAACTCAACACATATTTTTTGAATTCTTAAATGTACTATGCACTTTACTAAAATGACTAAGAGTTACAATGGATAATGCAGCTGACCTAGGGAAAGGAGAAAAGCTCAGCTTAAAATAATGCATAGCAGCTAGGCGAGGTGGCTCACCCCATAATCCCAGTATTTCGGGAGGCCGAGGCAGGTGGAACACCCGAGGTCAGGAGGTCGAGACCAGCCTGGTCATCACGGTGAAATCTCGCCTCTACTAAAAATACAAAAATTAGCTGGGCGTGGTGGCGGGTCCCTGTAATCCTAGCGTCTTGGGAGGCTGAGGCATGAGAATCGCTTGAACCTGGGAGGCAGAGCTTGCGGTGAACTGAGATCATGCCATTGTACTCCAGCCTGGGCATCAGAGTGAGACTCCATCTCAAAAAATATATAATAAAAATAATGCAGCTGGGCATAGTGGCTCACACCTGTAATCCCGGCACTTTGGGAGGCCGAGGTGGCAGATTACCTGAGGTCAGGAGTTCGAGACTAGCCTGACCAACATGGAGAAATCCCATCTCCACTAAAAATACAAAATTAGCCGGGCATGGTGGCACTACAGATGAACCCTGTAATAATTCTTTCCCAGTTGAAATTTGTTTCTGAAAAAAAGGTACTTCATTTATTTGTTGTATTAGCTATCTAAACCTCTGTTCAACACATTTTTTAATGCATGCAGGTATAAATTAATGTATTATCTTATCATGCATTCAATGCTTACTAACACTATACTTAGTTAATGAATATCTTCTAGATGAAGGACAATGTGCTAGAAACATGAATGGACACTAAAGTCAATGATGTATGTGAGACATTAATTGGGTATTTCATCATTTAACTTCATAGAATGTAAAAATTGTAGTGCATTATAAATTACTAATAGCCTGTAAACTGTTGGGGAAATGCTCTCTGGAAGAATCTGACACATCACAATAATTCATTTTCCTTTACAATATCGCAGCATTGGCTTTTACTATTCATTAAAGAGGAGAATTCTAACATACGAAAGGTGTTTTGATGTTTGGAGGACCAAACAGTATTCATGAGACCACTTTAAGTAATTTCATAATATCTTGCACCTTACTTAGGCCTCTCTGCTGCCTGCATTTGCTCCACAGACAGACTCAATTACCTGCTCAATCATGAACACACTTTTCATCCTTTCTAGCTTCTATCATCTCCATTTAGTAATTTTTTTTTTAACTCTAACATTTGAAAAGTCATCCCAAAACACACACACAAATGCACAAATCCTCAATACACTACAAACTATTGGTAAAATCAGAATGTACTTTCTACAGAAACATATCTTCCAATTGATTCCTTTGACTTCATTCATAACAGTCAGTCATTCTTAAGTTCCTGCAGTGATCACATCATTCTTAGTTCACCTAAACATGGAAGGCTTTACTGACTCACCTGGAAACTGTGATCTCACCACTTCTAGGTTATCCTCATACATTTTTATTAGTTGTAATAATGATAACAGTGATGTTCAAACCAAAACTATCAATATGGCAATGTCTGTGATTACTTTGCATGTATTGTTTATTCATGTAATAAAACAAAGGTGGCTAGTGCAATCTACTTTTAACAAATGGGTGAGAGAGAATTTAAATAATGTGTCCAAGGTAACATAGTCTAGGCTATTCATTTTATTCAAATCTATCTAGCTATCTATTTATCTATCTATCTAGTTGAGTAAATCATGCCTCTTTTATCTATAATTGGATATATATAATATCTACATTATAGTCTTTATAGTTCTAGAGATTTATAGCACAGTAACTGTAGTTAGTAATAATTTATTATATATTTGAAAATTACTAAGAGGATAGATTTTATATGCTCTCTAACAAAGAAATTAATTAAGTGAAGAGATTATTATATTTATTATCCTGATTTCAGCATTCCACAATGTATACAGATATCAAAACATCACATTGTACCTGATAAATACATACAATAATAAATATTTCAAATTTTATAATTATAATTGCTCCATAATTCTTATATCTTGAGGTGTATTATATTTTTCTTTTTTAATTTAAGTGTATTTATTAACTCATTATTTAGATTGTTCAATAATTTTTGAGAGGCCCGTAATCTGTCTATTATCTTTCTGTCTATCTATCTACCTAATCCATTGGTGTGCTTGGCATAGTGGCCTGTAAAATAAAATAGTTGCTCATTAAGTGTAGGTTAAATTTAGTAGTTGGTAAAAAAGATATATCGAGGACTACAAATATACTGACTACTTTAACATCATAAAGCCCACTAATAGCTCCTGTGTAAATTACTTTAAATCATACAGCAGTTTTTTAAGTTTTTTTTTTTTTCCTTTCTAATATATGTGTGTGGGCTGTGATCCTGACAAGCTTCTGAGAAACTCTTAGACTCTGGTTACTGTGGTGATCAAAGATCAGTTTATATAACTGCAATTTCATTTCTTTTGGAGAATCAGAATGAAAAAGAAATTGATAATTCCTATGCCTGCTTTTCATCATGTTATTTTGTTACAGGGCTGTTGGTATTGGAAATTAGATATCATAATTTTCAGAACAATTTTAGAAGAAGTATTTTGGTTTTATCTGAAATTAAAAAGATTATAAACTTTAGTAGTTTATAGTAATTCACGGATGAAATAATATTTCTATATATGTAAGAATAAATATAAATATAAATTCTTAATATAAACTGAGACACAATAAACGAAGGTGTTTTTAATTTTAAGAAAGACATTTAAATGTTTGTTATAAGGTAATATATTATTTTCAGATTACTATGGTGGCAGCAATAATTATAACTGAACCACTGAGATGGGGGAGGGTATGAAAAGAAGAAAGGAGAAAAAAGAAATAAATCTCGACTGCTGTGAAAATACAATATTTTGTAAATTTTATAATGTCTTCTGACTATATTATTAAGATCTCTCCCTGTGCTTGAAAGAAGCCCATACGAGTAAGATTCATGAATGTTATGCTTCATTGGCTTCTTAGTAGTTCTGCTACTGTTCATCATATATATATTAAGTTATATATTAAATGTATATATATGGATATATACATACACACACATGCACGCGCACACACACACACACATACAGACATATATGGTTGGCCCCATTTCAAAAGCTTTTGGAACTTGACACTACTTTGAAATTATTATTTAATAATTATTTATTAATAATTTTGAGTACAGTAATGAAATGTGATTTATTAGTTTTAAAAGAAACAAATATATTAATGAACTTAGAAATGTTCCTGAAAGTTAGGAACTTTATATAATATAATAATATATTATTATATGCATATATTACAACATATATTTCCATCGTTTTGTCCCATAATGCTGTATCTGACATCCTTCGATAGTCACTAGCAATATATCATAAATTTCAAATTTTGGACCATAAGCAATCCAGAGAGAATGGGCTTCTTCTGTTAAAAGACATAAGGAGGACATTGAACGCTTTATGGAATACTTTTACAGAATCATTTTACTGATTTATATCATGTTCCGCAAGGTTACCGAATAGCTGCTAGACATTTCCTTACCAGGAAAATAACTCAGAAAAGTATTATAAAGATTAAAATTAAGGTAAGGATTCTTGAGAGATACTGCCCTGCATTAACTGAACTGTTTATTTTTAAAAATCTGTCTAGAAACAATATTTCATTATGTTCCTAAATCATGTATTGAGTTTTGCACTTACCAAATTTTTGAAACTGAACAGTCAAAACATTCACTTTGTTGATTTTTAGGATCATCATAATTTATTTAATTTTGCCTTCTAGCAAAAGGTAAGCATAATATCAGATAAAATGTTATGGCTAGGGGTGAGAATCAAGTAAAACATCACAGTGAATCACAAAGAAGTAAAATAAATAAAGCCTCCAACAGGAAAATTATCCTATTTGATCTTAACAATGTATTCTGTTTCTTCCTCTTCCTCTTCCTCTTCTTCCTCCTCCTCCTCCTCCTCCTCCTCCTCCTCCTCCTCCTCCTCCTCTTCTTCTTCTTCTTCTTCTTCTTCTTCTTCTTCTTCTTCTTCTTCTTCTTCTTCTTCTTCTTCTTCTTCTTCTTCTTCTTCTTCCTCCTTCCTCCCTCCTCCTTCCTCCTTCCTCCTTCCTCCTTCTTCTGAGATGGAGTCTCTCTCTGTCCCCCAGGCTGCACTGCAGTGGTGAGATTTCAGTTCACTGCAACTGCCTCCTTCCAGGTTGAAGCTATTCTCCTTCCTCAGCCTCCTAAGTAGCTGGGACTACAGGCACCCACCACCACACTCGGCTAATTTTTGTATTTTAGTAGACAAGGGGTTTAACCATGTTGGGCAGGCTGGTCTTGAACTCTTGACCTCATGTGATCCACCACCTTGGCCTCCCAAGGTGCTGGGATTACAAGCAAGAGTCACCGTGTCTGGCCTGTACTTTCTTCTTAATTAGAAAATCAGAAATAAAAAGTCAATACTGTTCATTAACTACCCAGCTAATAATGGAAGATAGTTTCTCAAGGTCCAATACACGTGAGTGTAAGTGAAATACTATTAAAAACTTGATAATAACTAATGTTAAAGATATGCGATTCATCCCTTTGCTGAGAACTTAAAATGACCATCAAATAAGTATGATAGTACTTGATAAAAAATGCTAAAAAGAAAACGACACGGCACTTATGCACAATAAAGGCCAGTTGTAATATACTCTTAATATTAATTATGTACATCTTAAATTATGATGAATAGACTTGAACCATGACAGGTTGTAATTAATGCAATGATACAGTATGTCAAATGCACTTTCCTTAATAGTTAGTTTCAAAAAACTTCATGAGATGTGTGAGTCGACTTTGCCATATTCATTTGTCATGTCCAATATTGCTGTCACTTGAATGTGTGTATGTACATCTATATGTGTGTGTGAATATATGTCTATATGTCTTAATGTTGCTGTCATATTTGCCAATTTCTTTGTTTGTTCATCATTGATTTGAATTTACTGAGTATGTTAAGAAAATGATTAGACAATTTTAGATCAGACTTTGACTTAAACATACAAATTATTGTATATATAAAATAAATATATTATATATTAATTAAACACATATTATACATATATCAAATTATTCTACATATATCAGATTAAACCATCTTTTCTTGAGACTGTTTCCAGAGTATAACATGAGTCTGTTTTCTTGGTTGTTTTCCAAATATGGTTTGTCGATATTACATTAAAAAAAAATTAAGGAGTCTTTCAACATCAAATCCTTTTCTAAAATACATAAATAAACATTGATAAAATATTAAGAAAGCTATAGTGAAGGGAAGAGGTAATATAGGTGTAAATAATAATTAGAACAGATAGAGATTCTTTATTTGAGTATATTAGCAAGTATTTCTGAAAATCAAGTACAAAATAGATCCTTCATGTTTTGACCTTTTATTTTCAAACATTGCTCAGAAACAATAGAAAAAGTTGGAAAAAGAGGAGAAAAAGGAAGAGAAGTAGAAAGAAAGTGGCAAGTTTTCATAAAATCGTTTGTTCTAAATTCTAAAGAAACGTATTCAAAATTTTCTACTTTAACTTTTGTTATTTTATGGCACAGGTTATTTTTCTTGACTTCTTGAAATATGTAAGACCAATAAACGTAGAAATTTCGTATCGGTTTGTCAACTAGGCAATGTAGGCTGGACAAATTATCTTTAAATTAGATTACTATTTGTAATTTCATACTGTATCAGTTTTCCATTGCTACCATAACAAGTTACCACAAATTTGGCAAGTTAAAATGACACAAATTTATTACATCACAGTTCTTAGGTAGGAAGTTTGATGGAGGTTTCACTGGAGTAATCAAAGTCTGGGCAGGGCTGGGTTTCCTTCTACAGGCTGCCAGAAATAATTCATTCTACAGGAATATTTAATCAATAATACAGGAATCAATAATTTCATATTGATTAATTGGCATAGCAAAAATTCAAAGCAAATCAACATCAAAAAATAATTCAATTTTGCAAAGTTGCCTTGAAACCACTCTGAGAAGAAGCAAATTTTTTCAAAAGTTGCCAATTCTATCTTAGAGATTTTGTTATGATCCACAAGGAAGCAGATCAGATTTTCAGTCTGTACCCCCCATGTGTCTACCAATCTAAATACTATGATGAGAACATAATCATAACTCTGAGATGGTTTAAGCAAGCTGTTTCTAAAAACTCAGCTATAATATACTCAGGACACACACACACACACACACTCACACAAAGAGATTCTCAGTATCACTGAGACAAAGGCAGATGGAAACCAAGTCATAGGTAAAATAAAATTTATCCACTCATTGTACAAATTTAACTTGGGTTTGCACAGTCTAAAAGAGAGAGAACGTCAAATATGATTTGCTCTGTTCTAAAGCCAAAATGGCTCTACATCAAAGGCTCATTTCTGATAAATTTGATTATTTCTGCAGAAAAAAATTAAATGCCTACTTGGAAGTACTTTATGTCATTTGTATAATTTCCCTTATCTCTGAAATATATATTGATCATAATACTCTGGACCTAACAATTCAGATATTTCCTCAGTTTTCCATTTATCAAAAATAACTTCTAACTCTTCTTCAGGAGTAAAACATATACTATGTCTAATAAGAGTTATATTACTAAAAAATATAAAATCCAAGACAATTTAAAACCTTAACTGTAAACAAGACTGTAATCAAGAATCTTATTTCTATGGAATTCAGAAAATAAGCCTGTGTCTGAACTGTATTTAAGGCAATTAAGAAAAAATACACATTATGCACATTTTTTTCTTAATGATGTACAATTCCTGAAAAAGAAAAGAACAAGTGGGCTACAAGTGAACGAATAAATAGACACTTTAAAAATTATATGTTCAGTAATCAAAAGTTTCAGAATTATTTGCCAGTAAAGTGATTTGTGCCAATTTATAAGTTACCCACCTACTCCAAATTTTGCTAGTTTAAAATTCCATCTGATTTTTAAAGCATATGTAATAGGTAAGACTATTCAATGTGTATCTTCATTTGCTTTATCTGTATATATTTTCAAAGATCATGCTATAATTATTTAGGTAAAAAAAGTTTAAAGAATATTGTTTTTTACAATATTGAAGACTGCTACTTCAAACTAAGGGTAAACTATTATTATACAACCATGTGAAAGATTCAAATCTCCCTTCCAATTAATCTACACATTAATGTCCATTAAGTAGAACTACTTTTCTGGCATGAATTATGCTGTTAGCACTTAGTGATAACAGCTGTTCTAGTTATAAGGTCTACCTTTTATTTTTCTATAACCAGACAAAACCCAATTGACACAGTAAATTTATTGTAATTTTTTTTAAAAATGAGAAAAATGTTGTACCATTTAAGTTATATACCATTTACGCTCTTATAAATGGATTCTTGCTTTATTGTAACAGCATCATGGCATTCGTCTAGAGTGCATCTGCTTTCATAAACAAACTAGTTAAAAACACTGTAATATTACATCCTCATGCCGTAGTCATCCATCTAAATATGCAAATAAATATAAATTATATCATTACTTTTAGGATGCCACAAAACAATCTCTCCTCTGAAATGTTAAATGATGCATGATCTATACTATATAAATGCATGATCTATACTATACAGTTATATACTATATATTACTATGTGTAACTATATATAATATGTAACTATATATAAATATATAGTACATAACCATATATAAATATATATAATATATATTAGATATAGCTATATACTATACTATATACTATGTAGTATATTTTTATATACTAGATAGTATATTGATAATAATGATGCATGATCTATACTATATAGATGCATGATCTATACAATATAGTTATAAATGATACATGATCGATACTATATAGTTATATACTATATATAGTTATATACTATATATAGTTATATACTATATATAGTTATATATACTATATATACAATATATTAGACATAGTTACATACTATATATAGTTATATATACTATATATATACACACACAGCTCTTGGGTTCTTAGCTGTTTTAGAGTGCTTACAGTATACTATAAACTAGTATGTACTTTAGAGTGTTTATACTATACTATATACTAAAGTATATATATTTATTATATATACTATATATTATATATTTATACTATATAAATGCTATATATTTATACTATAGTATATATATTTTATTATATATTATACTATATATTATATATAATATAATATATATACAGTATATATAGTATACTATATACTGTACATATAATATATTCTATTTTCAAAAAGTGGTTCCTTAGTAAGAAATTTACAATGTGTTTTCGTATTGAAAAACAATAAATTGATCTCTGTAATGACAGCAAGATAAAATTCCTTTTGTCAATATCTAGTGCTTTTTGTATTTTAAATTCAACAAGGAGAAGACTCTACAAGGTCTTTGGTATACCACTCAAATAGTATAACCTTTTTTCTCATTTTTTAAAAAAATTACAATGAATTTACACTATACTATACTACATACTATATAGTTATACTACTATAACTAATTTTTCCTAAGAGATAAATTAAGGTATTAAAAATGTTAATGTGTTTTCATGGTTTTTCTTCATGATGTTGATTCCTACACTACGCTATATTCTATTGTATAAGTTTTCCCTTGTTTTCTCCCACTGTATTATATGACGATTAGAACAACAATGTTACCTACTCTAACACACAGAATCAAAATTCTGAAATCTTTACACTCTAATGTCTATTTGATTATACCATATCTATGTTAAAATATTAATATAATATTAAATATTGAAGTTATAGATTCAGGATATTAACAGGGCAATTCTGCAGCTATATACAATATAATTCAAATATTTACAAGCACAATGCTTTATGTTAAAAAATGAAAACATTTTTCTCCTCTTTGTTAAAAGCATTAATCCCATGGGTTTCTTGTACACATTTTCACAAAGTTTTGCAACCTGATTTCTACAGGAAATTTCTATGTGTAACTATATATAATATGTAACTATATATAAATATATAGTACATAACTACATATAAGTATATATACTATATATTAGATATATATGGATTTGAAGAACAACTGTAGTGAATTCAGAGATTTTACAAATTCTAAATAAAGTCTCATATCTAATTGATCTACAAGGGACATTGTCAAGACACGCAGTATTGAACAAGTTATTCTCCTTCAAACCTCGCAGGGTCTTTGCCTTGTTGAATTTCAAATACAAACAGCACTAGATATTGACAAAAGAAATCTTATCTTGTAATTATGGAGATCGATTTCTTGCTTTTTCAATACAAAACCACATTTGTAATTTTCTTACTAAGGAACCACTTTTTGCAAATAGATGAATGACACTGACACAACACACCTGTAGCTGGGTCATCAAATCAGACTCACAGAAATTGGAGATCTTAGTAATTATTATCTTTTACCACTAAATCAAAAGACAGAAGAGATCAAAAGACACAGGTGAAACATAAAGTTTGAGATAGCTCTTGGGTTCTTAGCTGTTTTAGAGTGCACCCAGATTGAGATCCAGCATATGATGTATCGAAGTGATACACAAAGAAGCATCGCCTTCAAAAAGGGACCTATTTCAGTCAGAAAATATCTCCACGTTTTTTGTCCAATAATGCTGTATCTGACATTCTTCAGTAGTCATCAGCCATATATCATAAATTTCAAATTTTGGATCATAAGCAATGCGGACAGAATATGTTTCTTCTGTTAAAAGACAACATAAGGAGGACATCAAATGTTTCATGAGTATTTTTATAGAATCATTTTACTGATTCTTAATTTTGTGTTTCCCCAAGGTTACAGACTAGCAGCTATCCCTTTCCTCACCAGGAATATAATTTAGGAAAGTACCATAAAAATTAAAATTAAGATAGGGACTCTTGAGAGATACAGCCCTGCATTAATAGGAAGATTTATTTTGAAAAATCTGTCTAGAAATGATATCACATTATATTCCTAAGTCATGTATTGATTTTGCACTTACCAAATTTTTGAAGCTGAATAGTCAAAACGTTCATTTTGTTGAATTTTTAGGATCATCATAATTTATTTTATTTTGCTATCCAACAAAAGGCAAATATAATAGCAGACGAAATCTTATGTGCTAGGAGTAAGAATAAAGTAAAACATCACAGTGAATCTCAAAGACATAAAAGAAATAAAGCCTCCAACAGGAAATGATTAAATTTGATCTTAAGAATGTATTCTATGCTTTCTTCTTAATTAGAAAAATCAGAAACAAAAAGTCAATATTGTTCATTAACTACCCAGTTAATAATGGAAGATAATTTCTCAATGTCAAATACATATCAGGTAAAATACTATTAAAAACTTGATAATATGTAATGTTAGAGATATGAGATGTGTCCCTTCACTGAGAACTTAGAATGACCATCATATAAGTAAAATAGCACATGATTAAAATAAATGGTAAGCAGAAAATGACACAGCACTTATACACGATCAAGGTGAGTTGTAATATACTCTTAAAATAAACGGTGTAAGTCTTAAATTATAATGAATAAACTTGAAGCATGACAGAATGTAATTAACCCAATGATATGGTATGTCAAGTGCACTTTCCTTAACAGTTTCAAAAAACATCATGAGACATGTGAACTGACCTTACCGTATCCATTAGTCATGTCCAATATTGATCTCACTTGAGTATATACAGTCACATATACATATATATGTCTTAATGCTGCTGTCACATTAGTGAATTTCTTTTTTGTGATCATCACTGATTTACATTTACTAAGTACATTAAAAAAGATTAGACAATTTTAGATCAGACTTTGATTTAAACATACAAATTATTGTATGTCCAATATAACTGAAAATAATCCAGTTTTTAAAAATATTACAGATTCTGGCAAATCTTTTAATAACTATTTTTCTCCTGAAAAGCAGGAGACAATATTACATTTACAGATATCAGTGTGAAGCTTTTACAAACTCAGTACTCAGTACATATTTATTTGATTCACCAGCAAGATAGTGAAATAGGCATTTGTATTTTTCTCCCTCCTCCTGCAATAGACCTTATTAATATGAAAATAAAGTGATACGAAAGGAAATGAGCCCATCAAAGCTGAGATTATTAAAAAAAGAGATGTCAGAGGATGAAAGAGTTTAGTGTCATTCCAATACAGGTTCAATATCAGACTGTGTTGATAGTGGGAGTCAATTTTCCAGCCAGACCACTGGGGTTTTTCCAAGCATGGTGTCAGCATGAAGAGCATGTGAAACTCAGGCTGAACGCAAGCTCATTAATTACAGGGATAGTTATGAAAGCACTCTACCATTTAGCTCTTGAATTATTTCATCTCAATACAGAGAGTATCATAAAGATTAACCCTAGTAAAAATCTGAGAGCTGACCAATAGAGGATCTGAATGAATTGCCTGGAGTCAATCAGGGATTCAGTTGTGAATCCCGGTGTTCCAGGGTTAGATTGTTCTTGTTTATTTCCAAAAATAAGTTTTTCCTTACCATTAAGCAAAGACAGCCTGATGGCAATATTTACACAAGTCATTTTTTTGCTTTTTAGAGAAAGACCTGTTAGTGAACCAGATTATCAAATATGTACACACACACACACACACACATCTACTTGATTATATATACAAACACATAAACCAGGAGAGGAATACCATAAATTCTTTCTAGAAAAACAATTTATTATACATTTTAATATGACTAAAAACCAAGGATACCAGCATCTAAAAAAATCAGTATAAATGAGAAAAACACTTCATCATCGAGGAACAGTTAGCAGAAAATGTATAAAAATATATAACAATTAGTGTCATCACTATGCATTCCTAAAGAACATAAAGAATATGCCCAAACAAAATACGTAACTTCCAAATAAATGTATAAATATAGGCAACAACCTTTTCTGCCATTAATAGCATCAATGATTTTAGTCACAATACTGATCAGAAAATGGGTCTCCTGATGAAGCAATCAGTAGGATGATATTTAATCTTTTGGGGACTTACATCAAGTATAACACTTCAGTTATGGTGAATTATAAATAGATAAAAGCCTATCAACCCAAATGGCCCAACATTTGACAAGAGATTCTGAGAGAAGAGAGAAAATGTAGAACATGAAATTTCCAGACTAATCATATATTAAAAGTATTCAGTGTTACAGGCTCCTTCAGGTGTTGCTTCGCCAGCCAGAAACCTTTGTTGCCAGCGGCGCCTCTGCTTTCGTTTTGCTACTGCCCGCTGGGCTCATTCGGCTCACTTGGCCCCGCAGGCTGCATCGGTTTGCCCAATCAGCCTCACAAAACTTCATGAGATGTGTGAACCCCATGCCCGCCAAAGGCGAGCAGGGTGTGGAGCAGCGAAGGATGTGTGAGCAAGCAAGCGAGGGGTCAAGCCACTGCGCACAGCTAGGTGTGCCGGCGGCTGTGGTGGGGTGGGCCTCTCCGGGCGCTGGCACAGGCACCGGCTGCTTTCAAGGCTGTGGCTGAACCAGGCGTACTGCACTGGACTTCTGCTGCAGGCACCAGCGTCTGGACGAGGGGAATGTGGTGTTGGCTGAAAGCTTGGAGATGCCAGGAGTCGCAGAGCCCCAAAGAGGTGTTACAGTATGTCACAGCCCTGGCTCAGGGAACCTTGAGGTCTGGGATCCCAGAAGTGCCACAGCTCTTCTCTCCGTCTCATCTCCTGCATCACGGTGGGCGACGCGTATTTCAGGGGGCTGTGTTTCAGCCCATGTGTGTTATGGCTCTTTCAGCCATGCCACTCTGCTCTGGTCCATGGCTCCTGGGCTGGCCCAGCCCCACCACTGCTTCTCATCACGTGGGAAGACTCAGAGGGCGAGAGGGCTATAGTGTTACAGCTCTGGCTTGAGGAATCCTGAGGTCTGCGCCCCAAGAAAGGTTCACACACTTCATTCCTGCAGTCTGAGAGAGTGTCACCACAACACACACACACACAGCTTGGTGAACCATCCAGGAAAGTGTTACAGCTACTTTTGATCCCACCATTCTGCAGGTTCTAAGTTCTTACCCTCTTTTCCAGGAAGAATGAGGTTACATGGACAATTGGAGGGTGAGCAAGGAGAAGAGGAGCTTTATTGAGTGACAGAACCATTCTCAGCAGAAAAGGGACCCGAAATGGTAGTGTTGTCCCAAAGAGTGTGAGTCTGGCCAAGCCCAGGGTTTTTTTTTAATGGGCTCGGAATGGAGGAAGTGTGTGCTGATTGGGCCATGGGTGGTCCCGGAAATAGCACCACTTGATTGGCTGAAAGGCATCAAGGTTGTTCTCAATCTGAGTGGTGACCAGAACTAGGAGGCTGACCTTCCGGCTTCAGGCCATCCCAGGCTTGAAGATTGGGCCTCACCGGGGACCCACCCCTTCTTGCCTAGGAACCTATCTTCCTCCTGCTGTCATCAACATGCAGTCCACTGCACCCAGGCTGTCCATGTCAAGGGGCACATGCAGGCCCGCGCCGAGCTGCCCTCCGCCCCGTCGTCTACCTCCCATGCCTTTTGATGCCCAAAGTTTCAGCCTCAGAAGCAGTTTCCAGAGGGGGTCGAAGCAGCAGGTGGCTGGCACGTCAGCGATGCCCTGAAAACACATACACTCGGCCAGGTTGTGACAGTGTCCAGGTTTGGCTATAAGGACATATCCACAGTTTTGCTCCACCAAGAAGCTGGTGCCGGAAAGGGGGAGATGCCAGGGAGCCGGAGCAGGCACTTCCGAGCCTGCAGGAAGCAGGGGCTTCCTGGTCCCCTGAGGGCGCGGGGATGCCCAGGTATGGAACCACCGTTGAGAGGCTGCAGCTGCATGCGAGAGCGTGGGCTCCCACCCCACCAACTCGGTAGGGCGTGGGGCTTCTGCTGAGGTCACCTGTTTCCGGCCCCCACCTGCTCTGCGGAGTGGGCAGCTCCGGCCAGCCTCTCCCGACGCTGCAGCTGCTGTATGTGGGCCGCCGCCACCATCAAAAAGTTAGGAAAATGTAATGACTCCCTAAAAGTACACCACAAAGGAAGTGTCTATGAGGTTGGATTTTACAATATTGTGTTTTGTGTGTATGTGAGAGAGAGACAGAGAGAGAAAGAGCGAGAGAATTGGGTCAGCTACAAAGGCAAGAAATCAGACTAATATCAGACTTTTCATCAGTAATACTGTTTGGTAAAAGATAATAAAAAAGGACCGTAATAATTTGGATGTCAATATATTTTGAAAATATTATTTCATTTCATGTATTCTATTAATAAAATTGCATAGGTAATTTAATGACTTTAATAGACAAAAAGATTCAAAAAAATGCTCATCATTTATTCTTTTTGAGAAAATAAAATGCAACTTCGGTCCATGTTGAGGGGAACATGAGAGTCACACATGATGAGTAATCTATAAGTAGGTTTTTATAAATGAATACATCAAAAGATGGAGTCTCATGGATACTATTAAAACTTGAAAGGTAACTTAGCAAAGCATATGAAAAGTGTAAAAATCAATCATTTAAAGAAAGGAAAGGAGAGGTAGTCGTGTTTGTAGGCAATTTGAATATTTAATTTTCAAAGTGGGATGTCAATGTATTATTTAATATCTAATCAGTGGTTCTCTATGGGAGTTATTTACCCTCTACCATCCACAGAACATTCTGCAATATCTTGAGTTATTTTGATTGAAATTGCTTTGATTGGAGTAGGGCAACTACAGGCAACTAGAGAATAGAGACCAGGGATGCTCTAAAACTTCCTTCAAGGCACAAGAAAGTCCTCTGCAATAAGAATAGTCTGGTTCAAAATCCTAATATTTCTGAGGATATGAACTTTTCTCAAGTTAGTATATCAAGGCAGGACAGAGCATGACAGCATAAGATTTTATCACACTACTAAGTATGGCACACAATTTAAAACGTATTAATGATTTTAATGGAATTGCCATTTACCATTTTTGAACCATGACTGATAATCAAAGCCACAGAAAGCCAAACCATGGGTAAGTGGATACTATTATATAGGATTTTGAGTTAACAATTCTGTTCTTTCAACATCTGAAAAATATTTTGCCACTTCCATATGAACTCATGGTTTTGAGTAAGAAACCTCCTGCCTCTCTAATTTTTTCTGTGATATCACTTAAACCTGCCTGCTTTCAAAGCAGTTTGATTGTAGTTTATAGAAGCTTAATTATGACGTGTATTGGCATGGATTTCTTTCAGGTTATTCTGGTAGACCTTAGTCTGGTTCTTGAATCTGTACTTTTATTTAAGTATCTTGCCAAATTTGGGAAAATTTCCGCCAGTGTTTCTTAGAATACATTTTTCGCCCCACTCATTCTTCTACCCTTTCTGTTTTTCAACGCCTAAAAATCAGATTTTATGTTATACTTCCACAGTTGCCTGAATGCCTCTTTATTTTTTCAGGGAATTTTCTGAAAAAATAATGTTGCACAGATTCAGTAATAACTATTGTTCTTTTTTTTTAACCACTGATTTTTTTCTTGTCCTCTCCATTTTGTTGTTATTGAGTCAATAATCTGAATTTAGTGTATTTTCATTTCTTTCATTTGTTATAACTTCTACTGTTTGTGAAGACTTTCTGTTTCTTTCCTAACACTCCCCTTTTTTTTTTTTCACTTGTTTCAATCATGCTCATAATTGCTCACTGAAGCTTCTTTATCACGGCTGCTTCAAAATTTTGTCAGATAATTCCACCATTTTGGTGTTGGTATCTATTGGATGACTTTCTTAATTTGGGATGAGATCTTCTTGATTCTTGGTATAATGAATACTTTATTTTGAAATATGGATTTTTTATACACCGTCATGTGACCTTGAATCTTAATCTCCTCTTGTAGCTGACATTTTCTGACACTGGTTAGCATGGAAATGGGGAAGGTTCTGCTTCGTTACTGATGGGTGAAAGTACACGTTCAGGTTCTCCACTGTAAGTTATTTGACAGGCAACAAGCTACCGTCTTCCTTATTGTCGGGCAGGTGTGAGTTTAACTTAGTTCACACTGACACCATGTGGGACAAGCTGTGTCAAAGCTGACTCTCCCCTGTATTCTGACACTCTTCTGACACTATGCCAGTGGAGAGAGGGATAGCACAATAATTATATTCTGGCTTCCAAACTGACCTTCTTTGAGATCACTTCAGGGATATTGGGATGCCTTGTCACAGTGGGGTGAAACTCAGGCTCCCCACTCAGGTTTTGTTTGCATGTGTGGGATTTAGGTTCATGTTTTTTGTTTGTTTGTTTGTTTGTTTTTATTGTTTTTCCATGTTGTTTAGATGTAGGAGATTTCTTGCTTTCTGAAAGTTGTCTGTTACACTAGTTGCACTCTTCTTGATGTTTTGACTAGAGACAGGTGAGTCTGTGGGGGGTGGGAGAGCTTGCTATGGTATTTGTGTTGTCAGTTTCTTCAAGTCAAAATCTGATTTTTGTGGGGAAAAAAGGAAACCTTAGTGAACTCAGCATCATGTCTTTTTGGGGGTCATCAAGTCCTCTCTCCAACTTTTTAGAACCTTCTTATGTATTTTTGACATGCTCTGTCTAGTTTTTATATTTGTACTTATGGAAAGGAAGAGAAGACACATATCAATTCCATCTTCCTGGAATCCAAATTTTTTGTAAATATTAATTTTAAGTTCTATTGATCTATACATTGCCACATTTTTATAATGCATTTGTTCTATGCTTAAAATTCTATTGTTAGTTTGTAGGGTATAAGGTACTCAATTTATAAACATTTATATATGTTTATATGATTATAAATTGAGGAAATTATACCATACAGCTTATAAACATTTACGTATCTAAAAGTTGATTAATTCACTTAACAATGATCTATTGAGTAACTATTACATAAAAGAAATTAGTCTCGATGTTGAATTACAGAATATATACTCACAGGATACTCATATTTTAGTTGGAGAAGCTATAAAACAAAAACTTACAAAATAAAATAAATGAATATCTAGCATAATGTCAGGAAATAATTTTTCAATCAAATATATTCCTTTTTTTCAGTAAACTTCCAAGAATTTTTTTGATGAGTTGGAAATTGGGCCATGATATAAATGAAGAATTAATTTCTACTTCTTGTGAGCCAAAATGATACCTACATCTCTTTCTCTCTTGCCATGGTACAAATTTGACTTCTCTATGTTATTATCATGACAGAGGAGCCTGAGGTCATTCTGATACTTTTATCTTCCATATCCTTCATTCAGCTTTTGAAATATCTATTTTAATGTTGACATTCTGAAATTTTATTAGGAGATATCTAGTTGCTAATTTATTTTCCATTTGTTGATTTTGTTTAATACCCCATAAAATGCCTTCACATAAAGCATATATTTACTTAGCACAGGAAATTTATTTTCTGCTCTTTACTGTATTGTTGCTTTTATTTTTTGCATTTACTTCTCTTCTATAATTTCTACTATATGGATTTCAAAAAGCTGCTTTACAACTTTCTTATTATGTTTGCTCATCAATATTAGTTTGGGAATCCTTTTTATTTTGAATTATGGAAGAGTGCTAGAGCTGATCCTGGTGTCTCTATCACAGTGTTGGTAAGTATACTAACTATTAGTGCTATATTTTCAAGTTCAGTAATTATGTTTTTCTTGTGAAATAATATTCTGATCCATATTTCCTCTTTTATATATATTATACATAATATACATATATAAACTATATGTATATATGCTATATATTTTTTATATTTTGTATAAATAACACACATAAAATATATGTATACATTCCTTTTTAATCTTATTTGGAATACAAAATTTTGCAAGAATTCATTATTTTTATATGTTGATTCTGTTGTATCAAGGACCATTTACTTTAATTGCTTATAATCATTCCATCATTTATGTTAATAAAAAAATTAGAAGTGCTTTTGTATATTTTCATTTGTAAAAAGGTGTACTGTAACTTTTTTCCTGAAATTGATTTGATGATGAAGTATTTTCAGAGACTGGATTGGCCCATTTTTAAATCATTTTTTACCTGTCAGTGAGGGGAGATATATATATGTGTGTGTGTGTGTGTGTGTGCGTGTGTGTGTGTGTATATATATATGTTTTACTTTTTTCTGGAATTCTCTAGTGTGAATATCAGGAAACTTTTACCCTCTCATTATTTGTCTTCTTGCTCTTGTTCCAGGTCCCTTACCTGGAAGTTTAGCGTTTATTTCAGAAATTAATTTTAATGTGAAGAATAATGAATAAATTACTAGAAGCAGTTAGGTGGCTTTTAACCTTGCCGTAAGACTAGATGATTCTTATTTTTAATTTTATTTATTTATTTTTTTGAGATGGAGCCTCACTGTCTCCCAGGCTGTAGTGCAGTGGCGCGATCTCAGCTCACTACAAGCTCCGCCTCCCGGGTTCACACCATTCTCCTGCCTCAGCCTCCCGAGTAGCTGGGACTACAGGCACCCAACACCACGCCTGGCTAATTTTTTATATTGTTAGTAGAGACAGTGTTTCACCATGTTAACAACCAGGGTGATCTCAATCTCCAGGCCTCATGATCCACCCCCTTAGCCTCCCAAAGTGCTGGGATTACAGGCGTGAGCCACCGCGCCAGGCCAATTCTTGTTTTTATTAAATCTATTTCTATGTTAGTTTTGACAACTTTTACTTACTTAGGGTAATGCAACCTCAATTCTCCCTACTACCTGCGTTTTAAAAATCACATTTAGCAAGGTCCTCTAATATGGGTACCTCAGTCCACAGTAAGCAAAACTTGGACATGAAAACTAATGTCAATGTTTCAGTGCAAGAATCAAGTAGAATTCCAGACATTCTTTTCATAATCTCACTGTACTAATCCTACTTCATGCTCAAGAAAATCTTAATAGTATCATCACAACAGTGTTTCCATTTGAGATTTTTCTGAACAAATCAGACAGTTATTCCTTCTCATCGTAACAATTAGTCTTATCCTTCTTGCATGTATATGCCCTAGGGATTCTGAAAAGGCTTTGGGTTAAAAGCAGACATTTGATTTCTACATTGCTACTTCTTAATTAAATATTTTGGCCATTATTTAGTTTTAATATAATAAATATCTACCTTAAAACTTGTATGACAACATTAAATATCACTTATAATATTATTTTTCAATATGTAAATGGTTTGTAATTTTATGACATATTGGATATTAGAGTACATAAATTATTTTCATTAGAAGCATTGCTTTACATTAGAAGGAGTATTATTTACCTAATTAAACTAGAGTATTCTTTTCATGAAGGATTTCAAAGGTTTTTTTTGTTTAATTGTGTTTGTTTTTGTCAAAAACAGACCAAATATAAAGAAATGTAGAGATTAAAGTAAACCATTGCAAATCCTGAAATTAGCTACTACTTACTTAATAATAAGTGATAAAGACCCAATTTCTTCTTAAAATACTTATCTAAGAAGTGATTTTATTAGATTTCAAGCAAAATACTTAATATCATGGTTATTTTACTCTTATTTTGAGGCAGCCTTTGTTTCCTTTTTGAAAATGTGTTTATGTGTACGTGTGTGTGTTGTCAACTTGGAAGTTTCAAAATTATATGGAACTCTGTTTCGACTTGAGTCACCCTGCTGTGGAGTGTAAATAAATCTAACCAGCTATTTCCTCAGGCTTATCTGTGTGTCTAACTCCAGTGGAGGTACATGGAAAAACATCCATCTGAGAAGTAAATGAATTGTTCTGCAAACCATGTCTTACCATTTAAATGATGCTATTAAATTCTCAGCTTCATACTTAAAAAGCATCAGCAGGTGTTTCATAATTTGAAAATAAAATATTTAATAAATTACTTGAATGTGTACCTAATTTATAATATATGATTTCATAAAATTATTCATAAATAAAATATATCCGAGAGTGTGAAGCAGTGTAATATTTTATTAATTTTGGAGCAAAGTGAGGTTGTTGCTTCACATGTCCTACTTTTCTCTGAGACAAATATTAACCCAGTTTCATTTTGCCATGCCTTAAAGACTAAGTTAAAATTCATAATTGATAAGAAAAATTGAGTTTTAATATTAGCAACATATCTCCATTTTCTCCTACTTAAGAATACTAAAAATAAAAATCTTTGGACACATTGAAAGCCTCAAATACCACAATGGTATACACAGAAATGAAATACGAGCCTTATAGAATTTATTCCATAGAGAAACAGTATTTTTAAAATGTACAACTATAGCATTCATTGCCGTGTTGAGTATTAGACAGACACACAACTACATATTTACGTATGTTTATAACATTTTTTAGTCTTAACTGAATTGCAAATATTTATTTTTGAGTACATTACATTCTATTGTAGTACTATGAATGTTGTCAAGATTATCACTGAAATGCAGTATCTTATTAATTTAAAAGCTCACACATATGATTTGAAGTTAGCTGATGACATTACAGAATCTTTACAGAATATAAAGGAGTTCTTTTTTGTTTTGATTTGTTTTAGTTTTTTTGGAATCAGGGTCTCACATCTTACTCTGTCCCCCAGGCCAGAGTGTAGTGGCACAGTGGCATGATCCTGGATTGCCCAAGCGATCCTCCCACCTCAGCCTCCTGAGTAGCTGGGGTCACAGGCACACACCACCACATCTGGCTAATTTTTCTATATTTGTAGAGATGAGATTTCACCATGTCACTCAAGCTAGTCTTGATATCCTGGCCTGAAGTGATCCACCTTGCCTTGACCTCCAAAATTGCTGGGATTACAGGCCTGACCTGCCGCGCCCAGCCCAAACGTAATGAGTTCTAAATTTTAGCAAGCAGTACTTAGGATGGTCAATCACTGAAATTCAAGAGAATCTCTATCTGATGTTATGCTAATACACTAATATAACCAATATCCTAATAACCAATATAATAATCAGGGTCAAAGATAACGTTAAAATTAAAAAGAGAGAGTAATTTGTTTGCAGAGGTATTTTAATGTCACACTTTGTTTTAATTTCAAGCATATCTTATTTCATGTCGTTGAACTGTGCTGGTTATGAATTTATTGAATTAGAACTACACATTCATATTTCATTGCTTGCGGTGCAATAATATAGTTTGGTTCTCTAAACATTTTTCCCATGATACCTTGCACAATCTTAAAATTTACAAGTAGAAGGTATTGGAGGTTCCTCGAAGGAGAAGGTGCCTTGTCTCCTTGATTCCACTGTGCTTGCATTCTCTTTTCTCATCTATCGTGACTGCCATGTAGAGAATGTTCATAGTCACTCACCCCCATCCTGTTTCAACATCTCCTCAGGAAACGGCTTCCCAATGTGTTTCCCTGAGTTCATGGCAAGTTGCACTGGTACGTCAGAAGGCAGAACTGCAAGAATGTCCTTAGGCTTTCCTAAGCATCTCCGCACAAGGTTTTCAGTTAATTTAACCAGCCCCACAGAGGATTGTTCAAGACTTGGTTGTCCTAACTTATGGTACCTCAATGGACTTTCCCATTCAGTAACTCAAGGCTAGAAACTCTTCAACAAAGTCTGAAATTTGGATTCTGATTGGAATTGAAGTAGCTTTTTTCATTTGTTTTTCTTTGTTTCCTCTGTTTCAGCCCTCAAGAGAGTGGTTCTTCCCTATATTTGATATTCTTTTATTCATTGGTGGTGTTTTAACTAATTCACATTTAACCTGTAGTTAGTAATTACATGTTAACTTTCCTCTCTTCAAATTGTTGTATGCTATTGCTTGACTTCCCCGAAAGACACATGTATTAACACAGAAAAACAATTAAATTGGACACTAAACTATTTCAAAGACAATTATCAGATCATTAAGAATAGTGGAAACTATTATTTTACACTCTTTTCTTGTTGCTATCTGCTTTATGCAATATCAGCGTCATTCAATACAATTTTTTACAGGCAGGAATATGAAATGAGAAGGAAAAAACCTTCAAATAAACTTATTTTTTTTGACACTGGGATCAAATTCATGATTAGGGGTCAGAGTGCTTTCCAGCTCTGAGGATGTGGCTGTCCTGTTTTTAAATGTTGGCCAACTTATTCCTCAATGTATTTTCTTTCTTCTCTGGAATACACAGGTTAAAAATACATCTGCATCTAATATAAAATGTATACATATCTTTTATTAACTTTTAACAAAAGCAGTTACTCTCAATAAACCGACCTATTTCAATCTTAATGATATTCCCATTTGATATTGCTTTACCAGTTCTAGTCTTTTAACTTTTTAACACTGAGTCTTTTTTTTTTTCAGTTTGATTCCCTGAAATCTCATTAATAGAGAAAGAGTCTTTAAGAAACAAGTAATACTTTAAAACACTAATTTAGGAAATTAGATATGCAATTGATGCTCTTAAATGTAGTAATCGGACCATTCTTTGAAAGCTTCATGATGGATTCAATAAATGTTAGGCATGCTGTGTTATAATGTATACAAAATCACTTTAGAACTTTCGTCAATAATGTATGTTTGACAAAAGTTCTAAAGTTGGAAAGAGTTGTTAAAATTTTGATTAGAAAATAATTCTTTATATTCCAGAAATTAGTACCAATAAATAAAGTTGAGAATGGTATGAGATTGAAATGGTGACAATTAAAGCTTTTTCATATGAAGTGTATATGTATATAAAAGGTCTGTATATTGGATCTACCTCAACACTCACGACAACACCTTAATGGAAAGTAACTGTCTTATTACTCTTACAGGTGAAGAAATGTAGATTTGTAGTTTATGCAGTATGCCAAAAGTCACACAATTCATAAGTGACAGAGGCATGGTTTAAAATCAAGTTATTAGAACTCACAGTTCATATTATTTATATTTAACTTATTGGTTTAAAAATCAAGTTATTCCATCTTTCTAAATTTTATTAAAAACTATTCACAAATACATTTGCTTTATGTGTATAAAAATGAAAAATATGATTCCAGGTAAAGAAAAATTAAATCCCTTAAATTACTCAGGTTTATTACAAAATTAGATCTATTAAAATTACAATCAATTTTCAAAAAATTATTCAATGGACAGCAACATAAGAAAGAATATAGAGATATAAGAATGGGAATTTTCACTGATCATTTTCTATATCCACCCCAAACACTATATTATATAAGCTGGAAATGTTGGTCTTTGAAATATTTTAAAACAATGCTAAATGATTATTAACTTTTTCAGATTATGTTTGCTTGTGAGTAATAGAGCTTTATAATAAAAAGATGCAAATAAGATACGTTTTATTTTTCTTCCAGGACTGCTATAACATTTCTACCACATAAAGTTCTTAGCAACTTAGGTTCCATTTCTTGAGCTTGATGGGTGACATCATTCTGACAGTTAACATCTTGCCAGTTGGGTTTTCCTGGAATCAACTCGGAGATAAATATTGGTGTGAAAGAGATTTATTAGCATTTACTCTTAGGGTATATGTCTTAGTAGGAAGGAGAGGAAGCAGCACGGAACAGAGGATAAATCTGGCTGCAATGCTGTTACAACAAGGTCTCTTCTCACAGTACAAGGATCTCTGTAGCCATAATAGCTTTTCAGAGTTGTCCAGTGTTGAATCAAGAGGCTGGGGCTTTCTACCCACATTAATTGCTCACTAAATGCAGGGTGCTATGAAAACGTGGTGGGATCTTGGTCAAGGTGACTTAAGTCCTCCCAAGAGAGCAATACTCTCAGGTGGAAGGATAACTCCTTCTTTCTTGACTAGTGGCTTTGAAAGCAGAACTCTGAATCTCCTAGAGACCCTGTGGTCTAGTTTCTAATTTCAGACAGAAATAAGGAGAAAGTATGAATGAGAAAGTGTGTGTACTGAAATTTTTATAAAGTTTAAACTGCAACAAAATACTTTTACTTATATATTATTAGCCTGAACCTACTATTATAATGACCTCTCTTAAAATGAGAGGCTACAAATATGTATTTATTTATAATACATTAAATTTGTCCAGCTGAAAATTGGAGAGGAAGTTTATTAAACTATGTGAAAGGTGTGTATATAATAAGAATTAGCTCTGTTTGGTACATCATAGAAACAAGAATTCTGAACCAGACTTGAAATAACTCGCCAGGGTCAGATGTCCATGTATTAAACTCATAAGTACACTAGCCTATGTCTATTTTCTTTCCACTACACACAATTACCTTTCTAAGGTGAGTAAGATGAATGTATGAACAACTCAGTTTCTCATCAATTACAGTAAGTTACATATTCAAAGGGAAGCTACTGGGAATACCAAATAAATGCTTTCAAAATCATGCAATTATATCATATTTCTCTTATTTAATTACGGGCAACATCAATATTTTGGTATAAGTAGGGAATTCATTTCCTCTTTCATTTCATATTTGAGATGCTGAAGCTCAGATAGTATCTGACAGCACATAATCTGATAGTAAATAGTAAAAATAATTCAAGCTGCATAAAAATATTATTTTTATCCTCTTTTTAAATTATTTCATATTTTTGCTTTTTCTGACGGCCAAATGATCAAAATATTGTTTGTTTTTTAAAATTCTTAAATAAAAAATTCATAATCATTTTTATTAGACTTTAAATATCACATCGTGCAATACCCAAATCTTGTTAAGACTATTTTAAATCTAAAGACGTCTGGTACAGAGCCAAAATTTTTGATAGATTATAAATCTGTATGCATTAGAATAACTAAACTTGTAGTTTATTATAAATGTGCAGAAAAATATCACATAATCTAAGTATGAGGAGTGTCATAAGTTTAGTCTTACTCAGTTTGTTTCTAAATTGAACATTGTTTTAGAGATACCAGCCAAATTCAAACACTCAGTTTAGTGCTTCAGCATCCATGTGATTTTGTTTCATTCTATGTATCATTTCCTTTGTGTCTTTCTTGAGTGAGATTTTTCTTTTCTCTTGGTACAATCAGCTGCGGTCAGAGGGAATAAATTTACAAAACTGAAAAGGAGCAGGTTCTCTGTAATTGGAAAACCATCCATAAACAAGTTCTAGAAGAAGTAGTTTACATTTGCTCTATTATATTGATATATTTTATTTCCCTACTTTTTATTGATTAAATGATCTATTGTTAATTAGGTAAATTCTGCAAATAATTTCTAAATGTATTTAGAAAATAGAAGATAAAGTACTTAGTGGATGGAAACAAAACATATTAATATGAATAAAATCTGTCTAATTAAAGTAAGCCGTATTCAACTCTTGAGTCATGTGTGTCTTTACAGATGATTCAAGTTATTCTGTCAGTTACGTTCTACAAATCTGGCTGAACACTGAAGGAGTAAATACTGAAGAGTGCTCCTGGCTGGAATACAGGTTAAGGCTCCTGTGAGACACCCATGACAACACCTTTGCCAACCAATCAATGCATAACCTTGTTTAACGTGTATTTATTTTAAAAGGCATCTTATTGGCCGAGCGCGGTGGCTCAAGCCTGTAATCCCAGCACTTTGGGAGGCCGAGACGGGCGAATCACGAGGTCAGGAAATCGAGACCATCCTGGCTAACACGGTGAAACCCCGTCTCTACTAAAAAAAAAAAAAAAAAATACAAAAAAACTAGCCAGGCGAGGTGGCTGGCGCCTGTAGTCCCAGCTACTCAGGAGGCTGAGGCAGGAGAACGGTGTAAACTCCAAGCTCCGAGAGGCGGAGCTTGGAGTGAGCTGAGATCTGGCACTCCAGCCTGGGAGACAGAGCGAGACTCCGTCTTAAAAAAAAAAAAAAAAAAAAAAGGTATCTTATTTAATAGATATTGTTGATTCATTAACATAGAACTGGCCAACAGCGTTATGTCTCATACCTCAATGTAGCTTATTTAACAAAAGCATTTCCCCTTAGGGCATATCACAGCCATTCTGAGCTTAGGAAAAGTAGATTACACTTCAGTACTATACTCAGAGTCCACTGTAAACAGGAAAATCACCAACAAAATCACAGAAATGCAAAAATGTTATCCTAAATATACTTTAAAAGGGCCCTTGTTTACAGTATGAGGACTAAAACAAAAAGGTAGAGCATTGTCTCCTTTGGCTTCAGCTGGGGACGTGTGTCAGGTGACTAAAATTGTTCAGTGCAATCCGCATATCCATGAATGATGGCAAAAGCACCAGGTGTGTTGATTTTGGGGTTACGCATAAATGTTAAATTTGTAAAATTGGCACATTTGCAAATACAGAATCCATAAATACTGAAGATTTTAAACATATACACATTACTTTCCTTTAAAATAAAACCTGTGTTACCCTAAATGTTTATGCCATATCAACATGATGGACTAGTAATAATTTTCAGTAACATAACGGATATGGGCACAAGAAGTTTTATATCAATTTATCTATATATTTACCCCTTAAAAAGTCCTCATTAATTTAATTACTAAAAGTAATTGTTTTCTTATATGTTAAGATGTTTGTTATAACATAGAGGAGTAGAGTTTGACCAATTCACTCCAAATGTTGTGTGATTATTTTATGTACTTGAAAAACAATTTATAAGTAACAAAATTTTCTGCTAATTGAAGGGCTAGCAAATGTTGGAGTTACACTTGAAAGCAAAAACACAGTCTTTACTATTTCATGCGTGCTTGTCTGAGACTGCTTTTATCAAGTCTAAGATGAGACAAGATTTGAGTTTGAAATTACATAGGCTAGCCAGACAGGCAAACTAAAAGAAGACAGGAGGCAGGGAAGTTGAGAGGGGTCTCAGAGAAAGTTACTAGCAGGCATTCTCTGATTCTGCTTTTCTTTGCAGGTTTGTGATTGGTGACTTCACAGAAGGTTTTCAGGCACATGCTGAGAAGTCTAATTAAGAGAGTTATCTCCATTTGTGCAGGCTTGAGGGGGTACTTCAATCAAGTAGAACCTGTTGAAGTGCGAATAGGACGAGCAGGGGAAGTTGAAGTGTCATCAGGAGAAATAAGTTGGCTGTCGACCAGGAAGTGTCACAGGACAACTTTCCTTGGCAAAAATGTCTCCAATTTCGTTAAGAAGAGTTGGGGCAGAAATGAGCTTTTACCAGCACACTGGAAATGAATCTGTTTCTCAGGGATAACTTAACCCTCAGATGCCAGTTAGTTCAAATGTCAGTTTATTATTTTGCAATGAGAAGGTAACTTACTTTTCTCAACTGAATAATATATTTTCTCCACTGAGGATGGATTTGCTTTAGATGTTGACATATTTTTCAATAATTGATTGATAGTCATAAAATCTAAATAAGGAGAAAATTTTAATAATAAATCCTGATATTCTGATGCATGAATATTCTTGGTAGAGATATTCCTGACTCCAGAATGAGGAAAGCCATACATCTTCACATCTGGTTACAGTTACTGACAGTGACATTATCTGCTTCTCCAACCCTCTTTTTTTCTCTCTCTTTGTATTGCTGACTAGTTCTTTTAACTGACCTATTTCAGAAGAGTATCTGGGAGTACTAATAAAACTGTCTTTATAAACTTTGTAAAATTAACCATTAACCAGGAAAGAAGGGAGGGGTAGAAACAAAAATAAACCAAGCTTGCAGCACATTCGGCAAATTGATCATTAGGTCAGCTTACTCTCTAACTCAGTCCCTCATAGTTGTTCAGTGCCTATTGTCTCAGAATCATGCAGACCCTGTCATAAGATTATAGTTCTTCTTAGCTGTTCTGTAGATAAAAATGTGTACTTTATGAAATGTTAAGTTTCTCCTTTGAGAGATTCTTTCATGCCCTGCATGCCAGTGAAACTGCTGATGTCAGCTGTTCTGAAGGACTCTGTGGACAACAACTCATCTGAAGGACCTCACTGATGCCAGCTGGTCTGAAGGACCCCGGTAGGAGCTGATGGAACAAATAATGCAGTTTCAACATCTTGATGATTTCATCCTCCTTACCCTAACGAATCAATGACCTCAATTTTCCAGCCCCTTTCACTCTATGATCCTATTTTAAAAATCGTGGCCCAGAAATCCTTGGGGAAATGAATTTGAAGGTCTCTTCCCATCTCCTCCCTAGGTGTCCTGCAATCATTAAACTCTTTCTCTGCTTCAGATCCTTCTGTCTCGGTGTATTGGTGTGTCACTGCATGGCAGGCATATATATGACCTGTTGGTCCTACAGCATTCATATGCACTTTTATCCAAAGAACTTGGAGATAAGTTAACCTGTAAAAATAATAAATCAGGCAAACTGGATGCCACAGAAATTGTTAGCAATCTGAAAATACACCAATAATTTATCAGTGTTTGCTAGGTAGTTTGGGAAGCCTGGAATTAAAAATGATAGTTTTCTAGCAGTAACTTGATGCAAATTTATTCAAGGAGTGTGTCACAATTACCTTTTGTTAGCTAAAATTTGACCTTTTCTTTCTTGTTTTTTACTTTTATTTCTTTAAGAGATCGTGTGTTCACATTGGATTAAAATCCTGTGCTTATACCCATCATTGCATTGTGTAAGATTTTATGTGTATATGTACATGTGTATATGTGCATGTATGTATGTATGTATATATGTGTCTATTGATCTATTAATTTAAAAAGTGCCGCATTTCCAATGTTAGAACGAAGACAATAAGATAACTTAATCACCATGTGGTCATTCCCTATTTTCTCTTCTTCATTCTCCCTCTACACTTATCTTTATTATAAATCTTGTGCTCATTAACTTGTGTATATATGTATATGTACATATATACGTATATTTTTATATATATATGTACATGTACATATATACAGATATACATGTACATGTACATATATATATAAAATTTGAATTATCTATGTAGAGGATAAAACTAAATGTGAGATGTTTCCACTATACCTGTGAAGAAATCCACAAAGATTCAATTTCCTCCAGTAGTGAGAGAGAGCAGCAGAGCAAGCAACTGGGTAGGAGTATTGACCCCAGTTTTGCTTAGAAACTCCACAAATATCTCTCTTCTGATGTCAAGCTCACCTCACCATCTAATAAATACACAGCAAGTTTCCAAGTAAATTGCCTAAAGATAAAAATGTTCTAACAACTTTAAAGTTTTGTCTTATTAAATGTTTGTATTTTTCATTATAAATTTAACAGACACTGCCATTATAATTTGGCATGCCTTGTAGCATATTTCTAAGAAGAGAATACATGGAGAGTTTGATTCTTTGAACATTAATGCTGAAAATGCAATTGTTGTGTTGAATGCTTGATCTGAAATTAAAACATTTTTCAGATAACTTTGAGGAAAAAAAATGAACAAACTAGAATTGTTTTTCAAAATATTGATAAAAAATAATAATTAAGAGCCAAAATATTAAATAGCCTAGGCTTCAGAGTTTTAATCAAATCCAAACAATGTCATTTAAAAGTTATATACACCTTCTTATTCATGTAACAAAAATATTTTAATCACTTTATTGATGTATATTTGATATAAATAAGACTATATATTCAATATATACAACTTGATTAGAATAGAGGTAAGTAAACACCCTCCATAAAACACAATCTATGTCTTCTTATTAATTATTTTTGTGATTAGAATACTTTTTGTATCTACTCTGCTACCATTTTTTAAAAATATACAATTATAGCATTGTTAACTACAGGCACTACACTGTACAGTAGAATTTTAGGATTAATTCATCTTGTATAACTGAAACATTGTACTCTCCAAATCTTAATTGTACTAACACTCCCAGTGCTTGAAATTAATAACTATACTACTAAAGCACCTATCATAGGGCTGGGCATATAACAAGTGCTCAACATATAATGATATTTTTCCTTCTTCTCTTCTTCATTACAAGGTACATTTTTCTATGTTCGACCAAAATATCATCTTCTGTTTTATTTCTTTACATCATGTTCAATTGCATGTCAATAAATGATACTTAAATTGCATGTCAATTGAACGTGATGTAAAGAAATAAAACAGAAGATGACATATTGGTTGAACATATGTTGAACAAAATAGTTGTTATGATGAAAACTCTCATATAATGCATTGCTGGGTGAATACATCATGTTCTAGATCATATGAAAGCTTGCTCTTCTCTACGAATACTTGGGATCTTATGACCATGTCACTGAATTGACCGTGATATCCTTACTTCTGTGGAATATTGATCTGCACACAGACGACACTATGCTCTCTGCCAACCCACATATGTAACCATTCAGTAATATTCAGAAATCTGTCATTCTGAAAACTAACCTCAAAGGATGTGTAACAGAAGCTGGAATATACTGTGGGTAAATGAATCGAGACTGTAGCACATCTTATTGATCTCCTAAGCTAAACATGAATCATTAGTACTAATCAGACTTAGAGACACAATTAAGAATGTAGATCGATTAGAAGAAAATTATTAAAAAGAAAGAATAAAACCTGCGATCGGTACATAATACAAAGCGTCGGCAATACATGTAGATGTGGGATCTCTTGACACCTGTAACATCCTGAAAAGTTTAATCTATTTCTGGTAAGTATAGATTTAGTGGCAAATTTTCAGAGAATGATACCATTTATGCCATTCTTTTATCTTGAATATTGTGTGAAAGAGACAACCACCAAACCTTTAATTTGAAACCATTAAAAATAAATATTGTTTTGCAATATTACAGAATCAGTTGCTAATTTAATGATTGCTCAAAAAACAGTATCCCTCAAGGTATAGTTTATGGAACATCTATAAATTAATCATCTGGCCTGCCTGCATAAAATTAAGATTTCCAGTATCTGTTTTGGTTAATTGGTATATAAACCCTGGGATTCTATACATATTGAGATACTCAGATGATTTGCATGCATGAGCACCAATGTCCCAGGGAATCTTTCTTGGGAAAATGACCAAAAACCAGGAGAGAGATATTATTTAGAGGCCATTAAAAAAAAGGACCTTTTGAAGCTAGAACCACACACTGACATTCAATATAGGCAGAGAGTGACACTCTTGAGGCTTATTCCTCTAGAGGTGTAATCACAAGTATAACTGTTCTTAAAGATAGCCGTTGTTTTATCTTAAAAAAAAAATACTAAGCCAGGTGCAGTGGCTCATGGCTGTAATCCCAGCACTTTGGGAGGCCAACGTGGGTGGATCACCTGAGGTCTGGAGTTTGAGACCAGCCTGACCAACATGGAGAAACCCCGTCTCTACTAAAAATACAAAATTAGTTGCGGGTGGTGGCGCATGCCTGTAATCCCAGGACTCGGGAGGTTGAGGCAGGTGAATCGTTTGAATTAGGGAAGTGGAGGTTGCAGTAAGCTGAGATCATGCCATTGCAACAAGAGTGAAACTCCACCTCAAAAAAAAAAAAAAGACATTAATAATAAGTGATAAAAATTGTGATAAATATTTAATTAACAATAATAGAATCCATTGACCGGGCTGTAAGGAAATAGACATTCATATTTTACTGTTTTGAGTATAAATGAAACAACCATTGTGGCAACAAACTTAGAAATAGCTACCAATATTAAACATGAATTTATCCATTGAATCACCAACCCACCATTAAAAACATATCCTGTAGGTATAAGTGCACATATACATAATCATGTATGTATAGATCTCTTCATTGCAACATTATTTATAATAGCAAAAGATGATTCACAATGCTGCAATATGGGATTCAACGAATAAAAATAAAATATGTTATACTTACACAATGAAGAATGCTGCATCTTAAAAACTTAGGGAGCTCTCTGTATTGATATAAAGTAATGCAAGATAGACTGACTAAAACAACAATGACGACAAATTACAGAAGAGTATATATAATATACTAACGTGAAAAAAGTGGGGTTTGAAACAACATATCCATATTTGTCCTAAGAAAATCTGGTTGTTTTTATAACAGACTTCAAAAAGTAGGTTTGTTTTCACAAATTATATTTTATCTGAGAAAAATAATACTTCTATATATTTTTGGAGTACAATATGATGTTATGTTAGTGTATAAATTGTTGAATGATTGTATTAGGCTATTTTTTCTTTCAGATGAGATCACATAAATTTCTTTAAACAATATTGAAATATATAGTATATTATAATAACTTTAGTTATTTTATGGGAAATTTAGGAGAAGAGTATATGTCAGCATAGGATTGGGGCAAAATGTCTCAAACTATATAGCATTTTATGTCCCTTTGCTTTTTGACTTATGTTAATATATATCACAGCAAAACTAACTTGCTCTAAAGTGTTTTATCTCAAAAGTAAAACCAAATCCTTGTTACAAAAAAGTAGATGTATTTGTATGTCACTTTCTCTTTTACTAGTACTTAACATATATTAAAGGCTATCAGCAGATAAAACAACAATGAAATTTGAACAAACATTAAATTGATCCACATGAACTTTGATGAAATTAACATTTAATGCCTAAATTATTCTTACTTTTTTACTATCTTCTTTTTGTATCATTTGTTCCCTGCCATTCTGAAGAGAGGTTTGGATAATGACTCTGTTTTGGATTATAAAATTTATATTTTATCTATTCTGTTTCCTTAGACATGTGAAAGTTGTCAGATGACAAAGAGGATTTTTCACATGGGCCAATATGAACACTTGATTTACTTGAAGCTGCAAGTAGCAAGACCAGAAATATCTATAACAGTGCTTGTTCCCGCTGGAATGAACTAGAATGAACTGTAATTTTCCGTTTAATTTCATTCCTCGCATTTAGTGTAGTCAGTCAGAATCCAAATCTAAATCGGTCTCAATCAAGTTTATATGCAGCAATTTGGCAGCTGAAGAAACATTATTCAAAACCCCAGTTGGCCATGCCTGTAGCATCTATTTCAACTGAAACGGAGACAAGAAAACTTAGAGTAAAACTGTTCAAAATATTTCCTTTGTACGCATGAATAACCAAAATATTCTTAGACTAGAAATTTGCAAGTAAATTCAAAAATATATATTTGTCAAATTTAGTGGGGAAAAAGATCCCAGTTTAGGAAAACATAATAAGCTACATTTTTCATTAGTTTTTTTTTTTTTTTTGGCAGTCCCAACTTTATCTGGAGAACTAAAAATTATGTATCAACTAAACTAAATGTCTTATTTACGTCGTATATATTTGAAATATACTATTCTAAAGTGAATCAATGAATCATGACATTGTGCAATCTGGTTGTCACAAAAGATTGCTTTTCAGAGGTTCACGTTATCTATAGTACTTATTATTATTATTTTGAATTAAAAACGTAAATAAAGCTATCTGTGCTTGACTTTACCCATTTGCAAATTTAAAAGAGGAATTCAAATAACTTATTTGCCTATATTTATGTTATATGATACTCTGTGGTTCCTAAAGATTTTGCTAAATTATATAGTCCTCAAGGTAACTATGTAAGATAGACTCATTATCACTATTTTCATTCACTGGTGAGAAAATTAAAACACATGGGCATTAATTAATTTTTCTTATCCCTATCAATAATATAATTTATATGCAGGCTTGGAATTTTCAGTATCAACAATTGCCTTTAGGAAATGACATGCAATGATTATTTATAAAATAGAAAGCACTGATGTTAATATTGGACTTTTAAATATTTTCACCTCTAGAAATAATACCTACATGCCTGAGTATTACTTAGGTACACCTACATGTTTTATCCTCTCTTTAAACTGTGCTTTGTTATACACTCACAACTCATTTGTTACTTCTTATTTACTTTTATATGCATGACAACTTCTGAACAAAACTATCTATACATTTTTTTACTTGGATATCCCATTCAAATATTGTTGTTTATGTCTGAAATGAAGATATTTTAAAAAGGATCATTTGGCTTACTCTTCTGCAATTTGGATATACTTGATTTCTTTCTGTTGTCTAGTTGCTCTTGCTAGGTCCTCCCACACTATGTTGAATAAAAGTGGCAAAAGTGGGCATCATTGTCTTGTTCTAGATCTTAGGGGAAAGTCTTCAGTTTTTCCCTGGTTAGTACAACACTAGCTGTGGATTTGTCATCTATGACTTTTATTGTGTTGAGGTATATTGCTTCTATACCCAGTTTTTTGAGAGTTTTTAATCATGAAGAACTGTTGAATTTTATTGAATGCTTTTTTTTAGCATCAATTGAAATGGTCATAAGGCTGTGGTCCTTCATTCTGTTGATATGTTGTATCGCATTTATTGCTTTGCATATGTTGAACCATGCTTGCATCCGTGGGATGAAACTCACTTGATCATGATAAATGATCATTTTAATGTGTTGAATTCATTTTCTAGTGTTGGGTTGAGAATTTTTGCAGCTATGTTCATCAGAGATATATTTACTTGTTTTCTGCTTTTAGTCATTGTCTGGTTGTCGTATAAGGGTAATACTGGCTTGGTAGGATGTGTTTGGAAGTATTTCCTCCTCCTCAATATTTAATAGTTCGAGTAGGATGAGCATTAGTTCTTTAAATGTTTGATAGAATTCAGCAGTGAAGCTATCAAGTCCTACAATTTTCTTTAAATGAAAACTTTTTATCATTGCTTCTTACAGTAACAGAGACAGGGAAATACTGGGTAGAAGAGGGCAGTTCTTTGGCAAAGGCCCCACCCTCATGCCTGAAGACCCGTGGCTCTAAATGAGGACAGGCATTTCTGTTTTCACACCCAAAAAGTTGCCTTTTGGCCCAACACACACCCTATAGTTCCCTATATAAACCCTGATTCCCAAACTCCAGATGAGATCCACAAGTGAGGAAAAGAGGAGGCAAGCAGACCAGCAGATCAGCGAACCAGTAGACCAGCAAATCAACGACAATGGAAAGATGCTGCAGAGAAAGAGAAAATAGGAGGGATGTCTGGGAACTAAGGGGAGTTCACCCATGGATGGTCAGAAAAGAGTCAGCTGCTGGGTGGCCCAACTCCAGGGGAAGGCCACCTTCCCATTCCCTCACTCCTTCTGGCTCTCCATCCATCTCACCGAGGACCACCTCTACCACTCAATAAAACCCTGCACTCATCCTTTGACCCTGAACATGATCTGATTCTTCTGGGACATTGGGAAAGACCTCAGGGTACATAAGGATGTTACACTGGCACACTGCCCTTGCGATAAAGCAGGATCCATTGAGCTGATTAAAACACAAGCTGTCTGCAGACAGTAAAGCTAAAGGAGCACACTTCAACACATTCCCACTTGGGCTTAAGGAGTCGCAGACACCCACCCCTAGAAGGTACCAGAGGACTGAGAGCCCAAAGCACTTGCCTTTGCCTCTGCATCTGCCTGACTGCATGCTCCCTCTAGGAGTTTGCGCTGTGGGGCAACCAAACAGGTGAGCCACACTCCTCTCGCATGTCCTGTCCCTCAAGGGGAATCAGGGAAATCTCCCATTTTACTTCTATCTCATTACTTGTTGTTGGTTTATTCACGTTTTGGATTTCTTCATGAGTCAACCTTGGTAGGTTGTATATGTCTAGGAATTTATTATTTTATATCAGATTTTCCAGTTTATTGGTATATATTAATAGTTGCTGTAGGCCAGGTGTGGTGGCTCATGCTTGTAATCTCTCCACTTTGGGAGGCTGAGGCAGGTGGATTACCTGAGGTCAGAAGTTCAAGACCAGCCTGATCAACATGGCGAAACCCCCACCTCCACTAAAAATAAAAAAAATTAGCTGAGCGTGGTGGCGGGTGCCAGTAATCTCAGCAACTCAGGAGGCTGAGGCAGGAGAATCACTTGAACCCAGGAGGCGGAGGTTGTGTTTAGCCGAGATTGCACCATTACACTCCAGCCTGAGCAACAAGAGTGAAACTTCATTTAGAAAAACAAAAAGTTGCTGCAATAGTCTCTAATAATCCTTTGAATTCCCAGGTTATCAGTTATAATATCTCTTTTTTCATCTCTGGTTTAATTATTTGGTCCTTCTCTCCTTTTTCCTTTAGTCTGGCTCAAAGTTTGTTGATTTTGTTTATCTTTTAGAAAAAAACTTTTCATTTTGCAGATCTTTTGTATTAGTCTCAATTTTATTTATTTCTCCTCTGATATTTATTATTTCTTCTCTTCTACTACTTTTGGATTTGTTTTTTTTCTTGCATTTATAGTTTTTTAAGATACATAGTTAGAATATTTATTTGAAGTTCTTTAAAACTTTTTTTTACATAGGAGTTTATTGCTATAAACTTCCCTCTTAGTACTGCTTTTGTTGTATATCATAAGTTTTGGCATGCTGTGTTTCTATTTTCATTTGTTTAAAAAATTTTTCATTTTCTTGCTAATTTCTTCAATAGCCCAATTTTCATTCAAGAGTGTATTGTTTAATTTCCATTTCTTTGCAAAATTTCCAAAGTTCCCCTTGTTATTGATCTCTAGTTTTATTCTGTTGTGGTGAGAGAAGATATTTGATATGATTTTAATATTTTTGAATTTCTTAAGGATTCTTTTGTGGCCTAATATGAGGTCTATTTTTGTGAATGTTCTATGTTTTGAGAATGCTGAGAAGAAGAATGTATATTCTGCAGCTGTTGGATAAAATATTCTGCGAATTTCTATTAGGTCCATTAGGTCTAGAACACACATGAAGTTCACTGTTTGTTTGTTGATTTTCTATATGGATGATACATCCAGTGATTAAAGTGGGGTATTGAAGCCCCCTGCTTTTATTGTAATATATTGTATATCTCTTTTTAGCTCTGATAATATTTGCTTTATATTTCTTTTTTAAAAATTTAAAATATCATTATGGATACATAATAGCTGTATGTATTTATGGAGTAGATGTGATATTGTGATGTAGGCATCATTGTATAATGATAAAATCATTATGGTGCTCCAGTATCGGATGCATAGATATTTACAATTGTTATATATTCTTGCTGAATTTATCCCTTTTTATTATATAACAACCTTTCCAACAGAATAGATAACCCAGAAATGAATCCATGCATTTACAGACAACTTATTTATGACAAAGGTGTAAAAATTATATATTGGGGAATTGTCAGTCTCTTCAATAAATGTACTGGAAAACTAGATATCCATATGCAGAAGAATGTAACTAGACCCCTATCTCTCATTATGTACAAAAATGTAATCAAATGGATTTAAGGCCTCCACCTAAGACTTGAAACTGAAACTATCAGAAGAAAATATTGCGGAAATACTATAGGACATTGGTCTTAAAAACAATTTTTTAATACGAACTTAGAAGCACAGGCAACCAAAGCAAAAATAGACAAATGGGATCACATCAAGCTAAAAAGCTTCTGCACAGCAAAGGAAACAAACAACAAAGTCGAGAGATAACCCACAGAATGGGAGAAAATATTTGTGAACTGCCTATTTAACAAGGCATTTATAACCAGAATATATAAAGAGCTCAAACAACCCAATAGGAAAACAAATCTAATTAAAAATTGGCAAAAAGTCTAAACAGACACTTCTCAAAAGAAAACATGCAAGTAGCCAACACGTATATTTAAAAAATGCTCAACATTAACGATCAGAAAAATGCAAATCAAAAGTATAATGAGATAGTATCTCAACCCAGTTAAAATTACTTTTATCCAAAGACAAGCAATAATTTATGCTGGTGAGGATGTGCAGAAAGTAAAATTATTTCTCCTCATACACTGTTGGTGAATGTAAATTAATATAGTCACTATGGTAAACAGTATGGGATTTCCTCAAAAAACTATAAATAGATCTACATATGATCCAGCAATCCCACTGTTGAGTATGTATCCAAAAGAAAGGAAGCCAGGATATAAAAAAGATGTCTGCATTCCCATATTTATTGCAGCACTAGTCACAATAGCTAAGATATAGAATCAAGTTAAGTGTCCATCAGTGAGTGAATGAATAAAGAAAAGATGGTACATATACACAATGCCACATTATTCAGCCATAAGAATATTAAAATACTGTATGGAACTGAAAGGTATTTTGTTCAATGGCATAAGCTAGGTACAGAAAGACAAATCTCACATGTTCTCACTCTTTAGTGGGAGCTAAAAAAAAAAAAAAAAAAAAAATTGAATTCAATGAAAGAGAATGGCATGTTAGTTACCAGAAGCTAGAAAGAGTAGTGGGGAGGAGAGGATAAAGTGATTATGGTTAATAGGCACAAAAATATAGTTAGCTACAACGAATAAGATCTACTCCTTTGTAGCACAATATGACAACTATAGTTAACAAGAATACATTGTATATCTTAAAATAATCAAAAGAGTGAAATTGGAATGTTCCTAATCTTCCTAACACACACAAAAATGGTAAATGTTTGAGGTGATTGATATCCCAATTACACTTATTTTATCATTATACAATGATGCCTACATCACAATATCACATCTACTCCATATATACATACAACTATTATGTATCCATAATGATATTTTAAATTTTTAAAAAAGAAATAAAGACATTTATCATTGAGGCATTGTCAATGCTAAAAGGGATCGTAAAGAATAGTTACTATTTACATTATGAATGTGTATTGTTTTATTATAATAAAATCAAAATACAAATTTTAATGAAAATAAAAACTATAATGTACATAATTTTACAAAAGATACATAAAAGTTACAAAAAGAATGCAATTTTATAAAATTTTATAAAAAGCTGCAAATCAATGAAATGTTCATTTCACATGAATCCCAAAAATACGTGCCACTATTACGTATTCATAAGTAAAAATACAAAAATTCAAAAATTAGTGATATTTACAAATAGGGATGTTAAAAGTGGTGCAACCTAACAATGTTTTTTTAAATTATAACTTATCTTTGTAAATTTCAATCACACTATAACACAAGATTTGTCAGGTAAAAGGAGATATTTTATTCCCTTAAAGCTTACATAACTGACATATTTTCTAGATACATTTCGAAAAAAATCACAAATTAACACATTTTTAAGAAACACTTTGGTTAGCAGGGCCTTTAGACTTAATTATTTGTATTCAATGAATGTAGACTATGGAGAGAAATTTAGGAAGAATGCAATGTATTACGAAGTATAGTGACCATCTTTTAAAATAGATCTCTTGAATTTATTCTTCTTAGGGGAAATTTTTTATCCTTTGACCAACATCTGCCCAATCCGCTGTTCCCCAACCACCTCATTCCTTGGTAACCACCAGCCTACTCTCTAGTTCTAGGAGACCAACTTTTTCGATTCCACACATGAGTGAGATCATTCAGTATTTTTCTTTCTATGCTTTGGTTATTTCACTTAACGTCCTCCAGGTTCCTACATATTGTTGCAAATGACAGAATTTCCTTCTTTGTTATGGATAAATAGTATTCCCTTGGGTGCATATATTGTATTCTTGAAAAATGCTAATAGGGTGTATGTAAAGTGTTCTCACCACATAAACGATAACTAAGTGATATGCATGTTACCTAGCTAGGTTTAGTCATTCCACAATGTTTATATACTGCAAAACATCATGCTCTACACAGTAAATACATACAATTTTATCTGTCACCTCAAAAGTAATTAGATTTATAAAAATCAGAGATAACTTCTTCTCTGAAAATAATAAGTTAATTATATTTTTCAGAGACTGACAAATTCTTCCTAGAGCTGATTTTAGAAGACTGGGTATAAATATTTAGCTCTTCTTTTGGGAGTGGGTATCCTCAGAGGGTATTCGGATATCAGAAGATCCTTACAGATGTAGGTTGCCTTCCATTATTTTTCCTTCTCCCCTCTGTGGTCGTATTCTGAGAAGGAGAGTTAAAATTAAGGTGTAATGCTTCTACGGAGACAAATGAGCTACTCATTGTGGCTTACCCCTTGGGAACATATGTAATTAAACTTTATCAGTGGAGGAAAATTGTGCGACTTAGTAATTTCTGTTTATTATTCTTTTACTCCTCTCCTTAAGGTGGGGAGATTAGGTAGCAGAGCTATCTCTAAGGTGCCACTGAAGGCTATAACGGGAATTAAACAACCCACAATACTCTTGGAGGAAAAGCTGTTTAAAGCTTCACTGAGGAATCTTGGCCTCTACCCAGTATTAGTGATGGCAGGACAGAAAAATGGTGGAGTGGGAGGTTGTGGCAGAGTGTAGTGGCAGCAGAGAGTTACTCATTAGGAGGCAAGACATGAGGTCGTGTGATAACCAAGACGTCAGGGTGGCAGTGGTTTTGCTTCTGAATCCAAAAGCACCAGAACTCTTGTGATAAATAACAAGGGGGATTTTAAAGCTTTACTCTCATTAACTTGACCAAGTCATTGCGCTCCTTGGTTACTAAAATGAATGAGTGTAGGAGTTTGGCATCAGAGATAATAAGTAACAGTGTCATTAAATGGGAAAATTGTTGAATTATTAGTGTTAGGGCTGAACAATCTCTACCATTTTCCCTAAGTGAAAATTTAGTGAACATCCAGTGATGCTTTACAAGTCCTTGGAGAAGAAATTGAATTGCTTCCATGTTATCAGAAAAGTGCTTCTGCAGGACAGTTAGGAGGAGGCAAGAGATAAAAGCGAGTGTCTTCTGGCCAATAAAGGACAAGGATAACAGTGAATTGCAGTTTGGAAACTACTTGTTTTAAAACATACAGTCTGAAGTAGGTCTTGATTTCTTTAGGTCAGATGACTAAGACTGGAGAGAGTGAATTCATTACAGTCTCACAGGAGGGCTTGTTTGTAACAACTATTATTTATCAGTGAAAATAATAATAATTACCATATTCATTGTTTACTGTGCATCAGGCAATGTTTTCAGCACTTCACTTAAATGAACTCACTTAGTCCTCACAGAAAACATGTGGTAGATTTATCAGTTACTACCATTATTACTGAATTAGAGGGAAGGAAACTGCAACAGAAAAAAATTGATGTGACTTGAGTCTCTAATCAACTAGCAGAACTAGTGCCAAATCTTGTTTCAATTAATTACTATTAGAAGGGTTTGGTGGCTATATTTCAACATTGTGTTTTTATATGCAAAACTGTTAACCACACTTAAAAAATAAATTATAAGATTGTATTATTAAAGTAATTCAATGTTTTAAATAGAAAACAGCATATTATTATCTACTGGAAATTAATCTATGTAGGTTTGTTGTTGCTGTTGTTGGCAGGGTCTGGCTCCATCAGCCAGGCTAGAGAGCAGTAGCGCAATCTCAGCTCACTGCAATCACCAAATCAATTATTGAGTTGATCTGACTAATTTTGCAAATAAATATAGTCTGAGGCTACTTAACTTGCACAAGGTCACTCAGGGTTTGTTTTTTTTTTTTTTTTTAAAGAAAAGGCATAAAGAGGGTTTCACCCTGTTTTTTGTTGTATATTTGAGTTGTTTTCAGTCATTTTCCATAAGAAATATACAGGAACTAAACTGTTGTACATGTCTAAATGTATTATTGCGAATGCATGTTAGAAATATATTCCTGAAATACTTTTACTGCTGGAAAATGTGAATGCCTATGTCATTTTGGAAGATTCTGTCAAATCTCTCTCTTCACAGTGCTGCTATTATTTTGCATTTAGACAAGGGACACATGAATTTACTCATTTAACCACAAGTTTCCCAACAGAATATGTTATCAAATTATTGCACTTTTGTCAATGTCATAGATAATTAATGGGATCTTAGAATATTTGACTTTGCTCAATTCTAACTAAAAGCAGGATTCAACATTATTTTATACATGAGGACTATTTACATATCTCTGTTGTGTGTGTATGTGGATGTTTGTATGAAACTGCTGTTTATCTTGTGATGATTTACTGGATTGTTGGTCTTGTTCTTATTTATATTTTAGAAACTCTTTATAAAGAATTGTTCAATATGTGTTATACAATTTGTCAGTATTTTCCAAGACTTTTTCCACTTTTTTTGTTGTACTGCACAAAAATTTGTCAATCTTGTCAATCATAGGACAACATCTGACTCATAGGATAATTTTTCAACAAATTGCAAATTAATTTTTCTCCATATTTTAAGATGCACCTTTCTTACATGCAACTTTTCCACATATTTCAAAATAGATCTTATCAGCTCTATTTCCTAGATATTTTATAAAGGCTGTTAAGATGGACAATATATGCTCTAGGCGCAAGCTGATAGCAAAGTAGCAATACAAACATCTGTTTCTCTAACTACACCATTTATGTACTTTATAAAATTACAAAAAAATTCATAGTTTTATGAACCTGACATTGTCTATCTATTTTACACGTATTAATTAATTTAATACTGTCTAGAATCTGTGAAGTAGGTACTGTTATCCTACTCATTTTGCAAATTGGAAAACTGAAACTGTTAGAGTTCCAGACTGAGTGCAGACAGCCAGAGTAAGTTTTTTGTTTTTGTTTTTGTTTTTGTTTTTTTTTGAGACGGAGTCTCGCTCTGTCGCCCAGGCTGGAGTGCAGTGGCCGGATCTCAGCTCACTGCAAGCTCTGCCTCCCAGGTTTACGCCATTCTCCTGCCTCAGCCTCCTGAGTAGCTGGGACTAGAGGCGCCCGCCACCTCGCCCGGCTAATTTTTTGTACTTTTAGTAGAGACAGGGTTTCACCGTGTTAGCCAGGATGGTCTCGATCTCCTGACCTCGCGATCCTCCCACCTCCGCCTCCCAAAGTACTGGGATTACAGATGTGAGCCACGGCGGCGGCCCAGAGACATTTTTCTAAACCACTACAACTCACCGTATTTCACAGTGCTCAGACTGCAACTTATATTACTTCTACAAGCTTATATTTCTTCAGGTCTTAAAATATTTTTCACTTAAAACTGAATATGACATGTAAAATATTAAATATTGTACCCATCCACCTAATTCAAAAAATGCCAAGCAATATTGCAAGGATTTTATTAAAGTTATTAAATATGAATTTCATATTATTTTAGTATTTCATATTTTCTACAAATTGTATTAGTTAACTGTAGCATGATATTATCAGCAATAGCAAAAATAGCCTATTTATAAATGTCTTCTACTTGTACAATCACTAAAATCACATTTGTGCTATTGAGAGGCCACGAAGTAAAGTAGTTAAAAGTGCCAGTTTGGAATCAGCTTGAATAAAATATGTACTCAACTGCTTAATTATTTTTATAATCACCGGCATGTTTGTTGCTTTACATTTTAGTTTTCTTCTCACTTGAATGGAGAAGAAAATAGTATTTTTGTTTTTCCCTAAAAATTAAATGAAATATCAGAAATGTTTTACACAAAAATGCGATGCATATTTTAGCTAGTATTATTTCAAAAAGGACTAGCCATTTTCTATACAAAGAGCAAAACAATACAAATTAACTACATGTTAAAAACAAATATAAAATAACCAATGGATTTGCATTCCCTGTCTCTCATGAACTAAAATGAAAGGCAAAAAAAAATTTTACATGTGATTACGGATGAGGAATAAAGCATGCTGCTCTGATAATCGGGTTTGGAGACGACATAGAACTGTGTGATTTTTTTTGGCATCAGTGAAATTGACACTGAGCAAAACTAAGAAATTAATGGGAGAAACACAGTGAGTGATGAGAGAGTGAATGAGAAGAGATTGTCTTCTCATTATTCTCACCTGCTAGAGTTGGCTTGCAGTCGCGAAGGAGGCAGACACATGTGAAGAAAAAAAGTGTTTTCTCATAAAAAAAATCCAATTAGGTAACAATAGAAAATATAATGAGAGAAAAGTAGAAAAATATGCCTGGAATTTATTGTAGCTCTTTATTAGTCACAATGAAAAATAAAAGCATATTGTATAAGTTATCCAATTCTTACTTTTTAGTCATCTTTGAGCTTCTTGGAATAACTTCATAAAAAGAAGAAAAAAAGTCCGTTGACTTTGCACAATTAAAATAAGCTACTTATATATTTATAGTATTTTGGGGATCTCTTAGGAATTTTATTCTGATGTGAATTTCTTTCCCATTAACTTGTTCACACTGAAATTCTAATCTCTTTCACTCTTTTGGGTTGAGAAGCTCAATTTGAGAGTATGAATATTAGCTTGGAGACATATTATATTACATCCAACTTTTTGGTAGTTAATAATTATGGTTGCACAATTAATCTGTTGTCTGTTTTATATTCTCAACCCTCATCTGAATCACATGAGTCTACACTATTTTTTGGCTTTCAGAAAAACAAGCAAGCACATATGACATTCAATATTTACAACGTGCATAGCATCTTAGGAATTATCCCTATAGCAACATATTAACATTCCTGTAGCTATAAATGATCACACTAAGTAAGACATATAAAGAACATAAGTAGCCTTAAATTGTTTTTCTTCAGGTTTTCTACTAAGTAACTGCATTATGGTTTTCAGAAATTTTTGGATGCTATAAGTCTGAATAAGTTAATGCCTATAAGTTACTTAGCTGCATTAGGTAGCTAGTTATACAGATGTTGAAGTAAAAGGCACTGGTGAACAAGAAAGTGAATACAAAGTACTCCAAGCTATTTGGAGAACAAGACCAGAAAGTGGTTTCAGAAATATCAGAACCTATGGCCATCATGATGAACATTTTCTTCATTTTTCCTTTGCAAAGTTGATATCACGAAAATTTTTGGTAAATCTAAGTATACAAAATGGATCTTATTACATGACAAATAGTTCAAAGTTGCAACTCAAACACAGAAGTACTCAGAATTGTGACATAATTACATGAACTATCACAAATGTGACTAGAATAGAGAATTTTAAAAGTCTTAAAAATCCTAATGATAATCTCATCTAATATTAATTTCCATATGGAATATCTCATTTGAGTTTAAATAGCACAAGACAGTATATCAGAAGTGTTTGTTTTTGTGGAAAAATTAATTAATCTTAGTTTAAAACATGCAAGAACCTTATGCATATTTCAGATTTCAAACCACTACTTTCTGCTACCCAGTTTTATAGAGTAACTCTAGGCAAGTAGCAACACATTTAATTAACTTTATGTTGCTTCCCTAAAATAGGGATGTGGTCTGTTCCTTTATATCCTACTTGTAATGAGAGCATGTGAACTTATAACAGAATATTTATTTTATAAAATAAACATATATGAATACTTATTACTTAGCAATGGCTTTTGATCTGCTTCATGACTGATAGGGCAATAAGGTTATGTAATAATATTTTGTTCTGTTTTCTTCTCTCTTGTTTGATTAATGTGGCATATGAATATTTTTATTTTATTAAAAGTTATATTTTAATGACCTTCATTCGATTATTTTTAAAATGTAATGTGCATAGATAATATGAATTCTTTCATACACACTAGTGCTAGTAAATTTGTAGAACTGCTTTGAAGAAGATGACACTTATACAAATTCAAATAATTTGACTTTGAATTTTGAATAATTCATTCAACTGCAATTGTGAAATAAGTGTGCAGAGACATATGCTTGACGATGTTCATTGAAGCATTATATACAATGGCAAATATGTACATATAAGGTGAACTTTTATCATTAAGAGTATGACTAAACAAATATTCGTAAGGCAATATTATTTGTAGCTAGTAACTAACACAGTAGAATCTGTAAATACTGATAAGGTAAGGATGCCTATGAAATGTTGTTCACTAAGCCTGCTAATCAGTATTTCTAGTATAACTAGTTTTATTATATGTAGATAAATTACATATTCAAATATTAATTTATATATATTTATGAATACCTTTGTATTATATATGTTTATTTTTATGTAAGTGCTTGTGCCTGATTATGTACATGTATTATGTGTGACAAAGAGGTATTTTAAGGAAGATTCTGAAACACCATAGAACAAAATTGGACCTGTAAATCTATTTTTAGAACTAAACAAAATTTTACATCATATAAAGATAATTTCAGATATTAAAATACCTAAAACTATATACATCTATAATGTTTATGAAGTCTCAGAAAGAAAAATAAATTTAACGTTAAAAATTAACATATACTTTTGACTGTCTATATTAATATCCATACGGGGTGCAAGACATAAGTATATAAAGACAAAGTACAATACAATTAGCAAAGGAAACAGAAAACTTGCAAGAAGTTATGATAATGATTATCACATCTGTTTAGGAAATTCCAAGTACTCGTTGGATGGCAAAATTGTTGATGAACATCAAATTTTACCATTTCTTCGTTGGAATTTAATGCATTGTAGAAGTTTCTGTAATAAGAACTATAAAAATTCCTGAGGAATATTTTGGGAGAGTCATAGAGTTGACTGGAAAGAAAACATTAGCATCTGGTTCTACATCTTTCTGCGTCAGCAATGCTTGAGGATTTGACACTTCTTAGAATCCTTCTTCGAACGATAGCCTTAACAAGTCAACAGAAGTTTATTTATACTGGATTCAAGATGAATGAAAATGTGGTTTAAGATTATGACTCTTACTAAGCATCTGTACTTCATTTTTGAAATTAACTACAATATAATTAGTAACTGATAAATGATGAGATGTTTTTGCGCTGGAAAATGGCATTTTCTTTTTCTTTTCTTTCTTTTTTCTCCATATATTTGAGAAGTTGTATGGCTTACTAAAATATCACAGTTTATGTTGTCATAGCCTTCTCTAAGATGAAGTTATCCGTGCACACTCAGCCTCTTCTCCTGTGTCTCCACATATCTTAAGTGTATATGATGTATATCAGAAGCTGTGCAGTGAAATCGTAAGCCAGTGCCTTGTTACTTGCCCTCTTCAATTGTGTCAACTAAGTACACTTCTGCTACACAATGCCTTTAATGTCCTATGAATGTGAATATTAAAGCAATCCAAATAGGGCTAGCTTAGTCAAATGCAGTGTCCAACCAAAGTTAACTTATAAGATTAAAATAAAGAGATGAAATAAATTATAAATTGAACGATAGCAACCCACAGGCTATTTTTTGAGTGATGCTCTGGGCAGGAGAGGGATGTGGAATAAAAAAAAATATTTTCAAGCATATTAATGTTTTAAATTGAATGTGAATTATTGGAATAACTAGAGTACATCACATTAATATTTCTCCTAATGATCTTCATTAAACTTTCTATAATTCATCAATAATGTATCCATTTTTATCCACCAGCTTTACCTATTGGCATTACTGTTTTGGTGGAACTGTTAAATGGAGGAAAAAATGGAACCTCCTTTTCTGAATCCTAATGTAGCTGATTTTTGCCTGTAATAGTTTAGGTAACCTGATGCCTTTATTAGTCTTTTTTTTTTTGAGACAGAGTTTCACTCTTTTGCCCAAACCGGAGTGCAATGGTGCAATCTCAGCTCATTACAACCTTTGCCTTCCAGTTTCAAGTGATTCTCCTGCCTCAGCCTCCCGAGTAGCTGGGATTACAGGTGCCCGCCACCACGCCCAGCTAATTTTTATGTTTTTAGTAGAGACGGGGTTTCGCCATGTTGGCCAGGCTGGTCTCAAACTCCTGACCTTGTGATCTGCCTGCCTTGTCCTCCCAAAGTGCTGAGATTATAGGCATGAGCCACTGTACCCGGCCTTATTAGCCTTTTTTGATATTGCCCAGGAGAACTAAACACATTCCAATTAAATCAGTAGTGAGTATAAAAGGTAAAAAAACCCAACATTTTAGAAGAGATAAAAATATATCAGCTATTACCCAGTCATACTAATAAAACCACTCTAGTACAGTTTATTACATTGATGAAGAATTGAGTTGTGCATTTACGAGTTAATAATATGCCACATCTCATTTTATAGACAATAAATAATCCTAATGTGGTGTATATAGGTCCTTGAATGTGTATGTTAACTTGTGATATATATAGCTTAAAAACTCTAATTCATATAGTATTTGATCTAGAGATAATGTATTTACTTATCAATTTTCACTAAAGATTAATTTTAAATATCAGCCCATATAGACTAATGTTCATTTAGAATTATCCAACTATCTTGCCAATTTGTTGGATATAAAATGGTATCTCACAGATATTTTGCTGGTTATAAAGAGTTTGATGTCTTTGTATTCTTAGGCATTTATACTTATGTTTAGTGTATTGTCTACACTTAATCTTCATTTTCTTACTTCTTTCCATTTTAAATGTTTTGTTATGCAAAGAGTTCCCTGTCAGTTTCAGGAATTGCAAATATGTTCTTCCATATTGTCATTTGTCTGCTAATTTTAATTAAGATTTCCTTTGTTGAAAATGTCTGTAATTTTTTTTGTAATCAAACGTCTCAGTAACAACATATGAAGTGTGCTTTGAAGTACTGTTAAATTAGTTCAACCATTGTGGGAAACAGCATAGTGATTCCTCATAGATCTAAATGCAGAACTCCCATTAGACCTAACAATTCCATTACTGGATATACATCCAGCGGCATATAAATCATTCTAACATAAAGACATACGCACACGAATATTAATTGCAGATATTATCCACAATAGCGAAGATGTAGAATACACCTAAATGCCCATCAGTGAAACACTGGATAAAGAAAATGTGGTCCGTATACCAGGGAGTACTATGCAGACATTGAAAAAAGAGAGCATGTCTTTTGTGGGAATATGAACAGAGCTGGGGGCTATTATCCTTCCCAAACTAATACAGAAATCTAAATGCTGCATGTTCTCACTTACGAGTAGAAGCTAAATGATGAGAACGCATGAACACAAAGAAGAGAACAATAGACACTGGGCTCTACTAGAGGGTGGAGGATGGGAGGAGGGAGAGGAGCTGAAGAGGTAACTGTTGGGGAGTTAATACCTGGGCAATGAAATAATCTGTACGATATACCTCTGTGACCCCAGTTCATGTATGTAACAAACTTCCACATGTACCCCTAACTCTAAAATAAAAGTTCAAAAATAAGTAAATAATAAAATATTCTGCACACCTCATGGCCACAAAGACATCTGTGCACTTTTTCATCCATCAAGTTTGTTTTGCCTTTGACATTTGCTTCTTACAGATTTCAGATTTCAAAAAAACATAAGAAATTCAACTTAGTGTTCTTTCACAGATCAACCACACCTCCTGAATCCTTTCTACTGAGAAATTCTTGCCTCTTCTATTTACAGTACTAACTTTTAATTAATAAATATATCTATAAATAAATCTGTATCTGAGCAAATTTATCACTGGAATTTTTTGTTGTTACTCCTGCATCAGTACCATACTTTTAAATACTTACCTTTACAGTATAGTTTCACGTGCGATTGGCTACAGCTTCCTTTTCAGACTGACTTGTTTCTATGATAACACATATTCTTTTATATACATTTTATAATGTATTTTTTAAATGTCTCCAATATCTCTTTGCTTTTTTTTCTTTTTTTTTTTTTTTGAGACAGTCTCACTCTGTCACCCATGCGATCTTGGCTCACTGCAACCTCCGCATCCCACGTTCAAGTGATTCTCCTGCCTCAACCTCCCAAGTAGCTGAGACTACAGGCACCCACCACCACGGCCAGTTAATTTTTGTATTTTTATTAGAGGCAGGGTTTCATCATATTGGCCAGTCGCGAACTGCTGACTTTGTGATCCACCCACCTTGGCCTCCCAAAGTGCTGGGATTACAGGCGTAAGCCACAGTGCTTGGCCTATTTCTTTGATTTTTATTGAAATGCTTATTCTTGGTTTGTTTGGGTATAGAGACATCATGTACATTTTTATGTTATTATTCATATTTTGACATTTTTTTTTTAATTTTCTGAGAGAAGTATATTAAGATATCCAATTATAACAGTTTATTTATCCCCATAATTTTGTCAGGTGCAAATCCATTCCAGCATGCTTTTACTGATTTTTTGTCTTTCTGATGTGCTATTCTTTTTCCAATAGATAATTTCCCAGCCAGGTGCAATGGTTCACTCCTGTAATCCCAGCACTTTGGGAGGCCAAGACGGGTGAATCATCTGAGACCAGGAGTTCGAGACCAGCCTGATCAACATGGAGAAACCTCATCTCTACTAAAAAATACAAAATTAGCTGGGCGTGGTGATGCATGTCTGTAATCCCAGCTACTCGGGAGGTTGAGGTGGAAGAATCGCTTGAATCTGGGAGGCAGAGATTGTGGTTAGCTGAGATCGTGCCATTGCACTCCAATCTGGGTGACAGAGTGAGACTCCATCTCAAAAAATATATATAAATAAATAAAAATAAAAACATAATTTCCCATTTGTCCTTTATAGTCTCTATTGGAATACATTTTCTTTGAAAACAAATTGACTTGCATTGATTTTTATTTTACATTCGTCTGCATTATAATAAAATTTATTGTTCGTATAATGATATGTGAGAATAAAACATATCTAAGTCTAATTAAAATTTAGAAATATTTGTTGATTTAATGACATATTGGACTGATAGAATGGTAGACAAAAAACAAAGTTTATTTATTTCAGGATTACAAGACATCAATAGTTTATCTATGTTTTCATCACCCATTGAAACATGAACAAATCATCACAAGTTCTCCCCACTACATTTATAGTGACATTTCCTTCTCCCCTGTTATTTTGAAGCAACTATTCCACTCAGTCATTATAGTGCAAAAGCAGACTTAGATAATTAATAAAGAGTGCGACTGTAAGCTTTATGTCTAAAAACAAATGATACGAAGAATTTGACTTGTGGCCATCATTTGGTGACAATTTGGTAACTACTGGTTGAGCAAATATAAAATTTGGGCCTTTATATTACTCTCATTTAACACCCTGAAAATGCTACTCCAAGGTCGAGCTTTCATGTTGCACCTGAGGTATGAGATAAGTAATATTCCTTTTAGGTGATCTCTTTTTCTTAGATTTTGTACATTTTCCTGTAATCTTTAAAGCTTTTAAATTTCACGTTGGGTGCTTACTGCCTTTTTATCATTCATAACTGTTTTTGAACCCTATAAACTTTTTCAAGGTGCCATCTATATCAATCTTTAATCTTAGGAAATCAACATCATTATTTATTCAAATGTATTTATTATTTAGATTTTTTTCTCCTCTATCTGAAAGTGCATGTTCATGAATGTTGACAAGTCTACACATCACAGTCATTCCTGTGAACTGTGTTAGGCATTTTAAATGTTTTCTGACTATGCTTTTCTTTTGGGAGAAAATCTGACTGTCTTTCAGTTCACTGTTAAAAACATGATTGCAAAACAAACTCTATCAAGAAGAAAAACAGATCCAGAAAGACATCTTGGAGTACAAAGAAACTACCTGTCCTTTAGTTATAGCCATCCAACTTATCAACTCAACACCAAGTTCTTTGTTTTTCAACCATTATATGTTTAAAATCCAGTATTTCAGTCCCTCTTTTAATTATTTAATATGGCTTACTATTCTTGTACACTTATGATTTTGAGAATATTTACAAAACTTAGCTAACATTACTTTTCTGTCAAAAAAAGATTCTGCTGTAATTTACATAGGTTACCACACTTGCCATTATTTTTTAACTTCTCTTTTTTGTTGTTATTGTAGATATATTGTTGTTATGTATATATATTTATTCTGTGAGTGCATTATTTTTCTGGATTTTTCTCCACACTCATAAAACTTGCCTGATAACACGAAGGGGCTGAGCAGGAAAGCTCAGGTTACGGCTCTCCTTATTATTACTATTTTTTCATTGTTGAGTTTTACAGCAAAGAGTAAAGAATGCATTGCCTCAGTGGAGGGTTCTGGTCATTATCATCTGTAAGATCATTCTGTATGTCATTTCCTAATCTCAAAGAGGTAACAATTAATTCCGTTCTTTTGGACAACCTATACACTACACTATGCTACTTGAAGAGTTGTCCTCTGTTTTAATTTCCTCACTTTTGAGGACGGGATGATGTATTTTCAGAAATTTCCTATTTGCTGGATTGTGTCTATAATTCCACAGAGCTCAGTTCCCACTGCCCTAAAGTTTCTCTGTGACCCCCTAAAGTGTACTGGGCTGACAAATATGTTTCAGTTCTTCACAGTGACAAATATATTATCCAAATTAGTGCAGTGGTGGCTTTGTTAAAACATTTCCCCTTATTTTTATCTTGTCAGAAATAAGGTAGAAGCTGGTGATGTGTCAATCTTAATTATTAAAATCTGAAACTATAAATTTAAAGGTAATTTTGTATGGTTTTAATCACATATTTATTTCACTTACTGGATTATTAAAATTATAACATAAGAAAACGTTATTAAAACTCAAAGTTTACTATGGCACTTGCAAACTAGAAGGAAGAGAAAATCACTTTTATTTAATCTTTTCCTGTTATTTTGAAAAGTATTTAATCTTCTTTTTCTTGTAAATATCAGAATCATTTTTGTGTATAGATTGCTATACTATATGCTATAACATTTTTACATTCAATACTATTTCTTTAAAGCATATTGTTTTGAAGTAGAAAACCACATTAGACTATGAATATTTTAGAATCTTATGCCACAGCATCCTTCCTTTAGAGATGACTGTAGATATTCCATCACAACTTCCTCAAATTTAATTTTTAAAAAGCTACTCATTTAGTTTCTGAAATGGCATTTTACTGTTGATATTAACCTTAAGTACTAGCAATGTTAAAGTTTCCCACATTGTCGTATATTTCTATAAATGTTTTGTGAATTGTCCCTTCAAACATTGTGTTCATTTGTATGGATATCTCAATTTCATCATACAAAATTAAATACAATACAGTGAACATATTTAACTTATCCAGTTCTTCCAAAATATTTCAAAATGTATTTTTATATATTTTTGACATTTTTAAATCGACAAATTTATCTCTTAGTAGTTATACATCTTTGTTCTTTGTTTGCACATATTGTATATTTTATCATGAAAATTATATTATTCCCATTCATTATTTCATAAATATTCTTATTAACATTCCCATAGTATCTATGTTTTAATTTCCAAATATGTATTTTTTCAAATGAGAAAAATGTTTTGTTCTACATTTTGCAGGTCTAAATTTAGTTATTATATTCACAAAACTACCCTGTAAAAATTAGTTTATTTCTATGTTGAGTTATGATTCATCCATTTTTTGTGTAACAACTCTTTAGAGAAAATAGTTTCTATTTCTGGACCATTTCCTTAATAATCTGTTTTTCTCTTTAGTAACAAAACACAAGAGCTGCAACTGTTTCCAATGATTTAATAACTCATTATGTTTCCTTTGTAAATTCTTCTCTGGGAATTTTATCTTGTTCATCTTACATGTACACCGAATAAATGGGAAAAGAGATATGGACATCATTCACTAACAAGAAAATAATGTTTATGTTTTTTATTATATTTCCTTATTTAAAAAGCACCTGCAAAATTCTTGTTTAAATTTGTATGATGCTTTGCATTGTTTTTCAATAAATAATTTCTTATGCATCTTGAATCAAAACAATAAAATTTCAACATTACCAACTTGTCATCAATTCTATCTTGCCATTATTATATTATACATGTTTTCATTTTCTATATACCCTGGAAAAAAACTTATAAAATTTACTCTTTTTGATACAACTAATTGTTTTTTTTTTTTTTTTGACATTTTGCCCTGCTTCCTGATACTATCATTAAATTTCTTATTTATACTGTTATTAAATTTCAATGGGTTATACCTTTGAAGTGTTAAAATAAGCTCTGAAGCCTGAAATTATTTAAAATGTCAGGTAATAACTGCAATTTTTCTTGATGGTACTCAGTCAAAATTAGTAAATAAAACCTTTATAAACTAGTATGTGGAATTCAAATAAAAGTCAAGAAATATATTTCCACCTTCAGATAATATTAAAGACTATTAGAATGAATATATTTTTATATCTAAAATAAAATTTACATTCAATATATGAATGTATGTTTGGATGTTTTGTGAACATATTCATAATTTTTACTTTACTCAAATAGAACTATGTTAGCAGTTCAAATTATATATGTATAATGGCAGTATAATACATAATATTAATTGGAATTTTTCAGACTAATAGATTCAAGTTTTTTTCTAAGATGTCTTGTATGTTTTAGAATAATTTTAATGTTTAATTATATATCACTAAACAATGATCATTAAATATAGGGTTAGTTGGTTAAATTCTCCTAGATCATCCTTTGCAAATTATCTCAGGGAGAAATTTCATGAAAATTTACTCTTTAGATAAGATAAAAACTGAATTTACTATCTTAAAGAAAATTAAATAAAAAATTACCACTTTCTTCAAGCATATGGAGGGCAAATCTACCTGAAAGAGAGATATTAAATGTATATATTTACAAAGTACAAGCAGTCTACCCAGTATCTGGTCGTGATGATGTAACATTTTATTAGGACACACAAACACCATAATTTTTACAACGTCTGAAAAAGAAAATACCAAGAGGCCAGAGAAGTGGCTGATACACTTTTCTTTCCCCCAATATCACTCAAATTCACGTAATTTTCTCCAAAAGCCAAGTAAAGAATATGGCAATATGGCTCTTTTGCCACTGACAGACTGGGCTCCCAGATACTCATGACTCTTTGAAGACACAAAAAAGTATATTCCCTTTGAAAGCAGCATGCTACTACCTTCTTACTGGCCCTACTTGAAATGGCAAGATTCCATTACATTTTGTTGACCACAAATCGCTTCATGCTAATCCATCCGGTCATAAGGAGAAGTAGATAAATCAGCAATCCATTGCAAATGAAAGAGATTATCTGGGATCTTGCAACGTAAGAGAGTATAACATACTTATTTTTTCTACTGATCAACCTTATATTTTAAACGTAATTTTTGTTATACTTAATATGCTCGTGAAAGCATATATTACTGGAACTACAAAATATTTTATATATATATATATACACATACACACACACACACACACACTTAATCAGTTTCTGACCAAGTACTATATTTATGTATATTTTGTTCTGTATAAAAATGTTCACAGGGTGAGAACCTTTAATTTTAAAGTAGGAATTATCAGTTAAACCAATTATATCTCATATTAGAAATAGAAAGGGAAAAAAGATGGCAAATAAAGGAAGAAAAGTTATAAATAAGTTAAATTTGATATAGTAATAGGCAAATAAATAATAGACAAAGTTACTATTTACACGTAGCATTCACCTCTAGTCAGGTTCAAACCCAAAAGCTTCCCTTTCTTCCATCACAGTGAATGATTGTGTATCCTGCTGACTGCATGCTCTCATTATTTAACCTTCTATGCCAGGAATTTTCTAAAAGTATATTTCCAAAATGTAAAACAATCATCAAGCCAGTTTTTGACAAATTAATCTTTTCTCATATGTAACATGGATAGAGGCAAATACCCATTGGAGTCATTTCCTATCAAGATTCTATCCATTCTTATGTCTTGAGGCAACTGATAATTTTTTATATATCATTTCCTAAGAATCTCACATAGAAATGCTATTTTTGTATTTTTACAACTCTAAGAAAAGTCTTTGTACCGTAACATGTTCCTGGCATTAACGTCATTTATATCTACTTTTTCTCCACAATGTTATAAATCCAACATGGATTAAAGCCATAATTTTTACTTACCCTTTAGCCTTCAGCGTCTCCTATTTTAATTATCGTTAAGTACACAAACATGTTTTGAGCAAACACATTGTATATGAGTTTGGAACAAGGAGGAAAATGGGTAATGGTATGATGGGAAGAAAAAGAAGAGTTAGCGAGCATGCAAACTATGGTACTTTTTTCAGAGCAATCTTTGGAAAGTTTAAGAATGTGAGAAAACATACTAAACTTTGGAAGCTCAATGTTTCCTATGAAACCAAACACAGAAAATAAATTTCAATTACATTTTCTTTTAAATTTTCTAAATTGGAATTGTCACAAACAGACCTAAACCATTATTACCAGTGAATGGTGTTGGGAAAATACTCTTGAACCTTGTTTTGGACTAAACTAAGTGAACTAAAAAGAATATGCTTTTAGGATATTTTCAATCTGAAATATCCTTGTCACTTAGCTCCTCTCATCTCTCTAAGAGACTAAAAGAATTAATAATAGTAAATTATTTTATACAAACTTTTATAATACATTAGTTTACATGAACATTTAGGTCAATAACACACAGTTCATATGAATACATACATATATATATATATAAATAAAATATAGGCATTTAAGTCAAATAAGCCAGGAAAAATGAGAGAAATAGTTGAAAATTATTTAATATAATAACAGTAAGTATCTTGTAGAGCTCATATGATTACATTATAATTTTTCATTTAATTAATTTTTTCTAATATTACATTTGCCAAATGAATACCTCCTAATTTTGTTTATATAAAAACTATTCCTAAAAATGCTTGTTCCACCCAAGTAACAGATATTATTTGTTTCTGCTACATTGACCTTCACTTAAAAGAAAATAAAACATAAAAAATCACTCATGCTGGGTCCTTTGTATAAATGTGCTTCGAGGACAACTGATTTTCTTTATACACCTCATAAACGTCAAAACTTTATTTGCTAAGAGCTGATATTTTTATACGGTGTCACTTCTCTTCTCCCCATGGGGTAACTGATGCCTTTACTGTAACCACATGAGTCACCATTTATGATTACTGTTGCTTAAGACAGTTTGTCCACTGCTGTTTCTCCACATTCCATTGCTGTGTCATGTGGTGGGAAGCTGTGCCTCACTGAGCATTTGCTGTGTTTCTCCTGCTTGCTGTGTGCTGGTGGTTTTCCCTCCTCACCTCACCATATCGCAGCTGTCATCCTGCTGTCATCTGTCTTCTGTGGATTTCTTTCCCAGCAGCTCTGTTACAATGTGCATTGCCTCACTGCTCAGAAATCGGCTGTGATCCAAGAACTTAAATGTGGCAATCCTTACAAACAAAAGTTTTTGCCAACGCTCTTATTCGTCGTAAGTATATTGAAATTGTATATGCAGGGCAGAGATCAGTTTTATACCTCCCGATCTAAATGACCGCAAAACAACTAAATAAATTTACTAAGAATTTCAATATTAATTTAAACTAGGTAGCAAAATGAATAAGGGGTTTCTGTTCGTCTGAAATATCCAAAGAAACAGAACAATAGGATACATGATATGTGTATGTGTGCTCGCGCGTTTGTGTGTGTGTGTCTGTGTATGTGTAAAATAGGGAAATGGCTCACATGATATGGAGGATGGCAAGTCAAAATCTGCAGGGTGGGTCAGCAAGCTTAAGAGATGGGAGGGCGATGTACAGTTCCAGTCTGAAAACCAGTAAGCAGAGACCAGCGAGAGCCAATGGTGTGAGGAAACCTGCAGGTAGTTGACTGGAGAATTCTTTACAGCTCTGGGAGGCTGACATTTTGTTCTAGTGAGGCCTTCAACTGATGAGGGCCACCAACATTTTGGAGAGTAATCTGTTTTACCCAAAATTTACCAAATTTAAATGTTAATCTTATCCAAGAGCACCTTCAATATTTACATAAAATTAACCCTCACAGTATGTGTTGAAGTATATTCATTTCATTTTAAATAAATTGTCTTATTTTAAATGAATCATTTTTATGATTTATTTAATCTGTTTAACTGTGTCCAGCTTGGCTATCTATACTATTTTCATTTTCAAAATTACTGTAATTAGCTGATCTGATGTTTCAATTTAAGCAATATCATACTGTAAACGTTTATATATGAAATGATGTGAGCTTAGCAAACACAGTAAAGAGATCTTTTTGAAATAATTTTTTTAACTGAAGAAAAAAGAAATCAGTGAGTTGCATTATGATTAATACATATTTAAACAAAAGTTAGGGACTTAAGTATTAAATAGAGTTGTGATCAAAGGAAAAATACATTTGTATTATTAGACTTCCACCAATTCAGGATTATATGGAAACACATGCAATATTAAGAGTGTAGAATCCCCAAATCAAAAAGAATTGAAAAATGACATGAGGCTCAGTTGAAATTGAATGCATGACTTCTATTTTGGCATGTAGTAAGGACTATTGCATTTTGGGAGAGCCTATATCTTGGGAATGAGACATATTTTAAAGACAAATAGATTACCAAAAAAATTCCAAGGATTAAAAAGTATAAGAAAAACTGAAAATTGATGGGAATAAATAGCATGTGTCTTTGCATATTCAAAAATATATTCTGAGCAGTTACAATGTGAAATATACTTTTGGAGATTTAAAAAAACCACTGCCATTCACACTCATAATGAAAACTCAGAAACCTGAATACCTGGTTCAAATATTATAAAATAAATGGAATTAAGCTAGGAGTACATCAGTGGTGGACTGGATGAAGAATATGTGGTACACATACACCATTGATTACTATGCAGCCAAAAAAAAAGAACAAAATCATGTTATTTGCAGAAACATGGATGCAGCCAAAGGCCATTATCCTAAGTGAATTAACACGGAAACAGCAAACCAAGTACGGCATGTTCTCACTTACAAGTGGGAGCTAAACATTGGTTACTCATCGATATTGTTTGGTTCTGTGTTCCCTCTCAAATCGCATCTTGAATTGTACTTCCATAATTCCCATGTGTTATGGGAGGGACCCACTGGGAGATCATTGAATCATGGCGGCAGATTCTGCCATACTATTCTCGTGGTAGCCAATAAGTCTCACGAGATCTAACGATCTGATAAGAGGAAACCCGTTTCACTTGGTTGTCATTCTCTGTCTTGCCTGCTGCGATGTAAGATGTGCCTTTCGCCTTCTGCCATGACTGTGAGGCCTCTCCAGCCACGTGGAAGTGTGAGTCCAATTAAATTATTTCCTGTGTAATTTACCCAATCTTGGGTATATCTTTATCAGCAGCGTAAGAATGGACTAATACACTAATACTTACATAGAATGCACTAATACACTAATACTAACATAGACGTGAGAAAAAAAGACACTGGGGACTACTAGAGTGGGGAGGAAGACAGGAGTTCTTGGACTGAAAAGCTATCTACTGGGCAGCATGCTCATTAACTGGGTGATGGGAGCATTTGTACTCCAAACCTCAACATTATAATATGTCCATGTAACAAACTTGCACATATACTCTCTGAATCCAAAATAAGTGTGGAAAAAGATAATGATAAAAATAAAAGGGTTGCCTTTTAAAAAACAAAAACAACAACAAAATCCCAAAATGCTTTGGGGACATAAAGGTAAGACCATTTAAGTTGTATTTTAAACATTATACATAATTTTAAAAGAGTAGTATACTGTAACTTTAGTGATGGAAGTTCCACATGAAGTATGTAGTGCTTTTAACACACATGTGCAATCCAGTAGATGGTCTACATAAATAATAAATGCATTTAATTAGAGATTACAGGTGGCCACAAACATCATCATCACCTTATGTTGGAATTCAGGCAGCAAATTTTAAGAGAGGAAATTAGCTATGCTAATAAAAGCATTGCTATCGTCTACATAGATATTCCAGGGGATACATCAAGAACGGTTTGAAATACAGAGTTTGAATATATAGTCTTAAAAGTTAATATCAGTGTTCATACTTCAAAAATTTCTTTTTTGATTAAAAACTTATGTACTCTTTATTATATATTATAATCTCATAGATTCGTTACGTGTTATTTTTATGTTATTTGTTATTTATGCATTTTATTTTTTAATACTAATTCCAAATCTTTTAATTGTATACTTATTTTAAACATATCATTTGGAACTTGAGGTAAAACATATTATTTTCTTAAAAATCTGTCAAGTAATGATTACAAATTTATGTCTTACTTAATACATAACATATTCAGAGACTATATTGTCTTTAATATTTGTACTTCAGAAAGTTTATTTAAGATTACATGGCCGGGCGCAGTGGCTCACGCCTGTAATCTCGGCACTTTGGAAGGCTGAGGCAGGCGGATCACCTGAGGTCGGGAGTTGGAGACCAGCCTGACCAACAGGGAAAAACCCCATCTCTGCTAAAAATAAAAAATTAGCCGGCCATCGTGACTCAAGCCTCTAATCCCAACTACTCGGGAGGCTGAGGCAGGAGAATAGCTTGAACCTGGGGGACGGGGGATCCGGTGAGCTGAGATCGTGCCACTGCCCTCCAGCCTGGGCAATAAGAGCAAAACTCCATCTCAAAAAAAAAAAAAAAAAAAAAAAATTACACTTAGTTTTCACTGATTTGTGAAAAAGATTATGTAGCTCTTATCATAATAAATATCTTATATAATAATTCTAAATATTGCTGTAACGAAAATACTTCTTAATATATGAAATTTTGCTGAATATGTATGATATATTTTGACAAATTACCAAATGTTAATCAAAAATAGATATTTGATATTTTTAAATGATAAACTTTTTAGGATATATGCCTCTTTAGGTCTTGTTATAAGAGAATTGTTAATTACTTCATTAATTTCATTAATTGCCATTAATAAGAATTATGCTCATTTTTCTAAAGTTTGTATAGTTTAAAGGAAGCTCTGTAAATTCAATAATGGCCATTCATTACTGCTATTGAGAAAAGTAAGAAAACAGCCAGAGCCTAGAAATGCACACTAAAAGAAAAGTCTGTATAGAACCAAGCGTGAGTGAAAATCTTTAAACAGCATATTATCTTGGTAGTAAACTGACATCTGGATTCAGGTGCAGTATGGGGGCCCCCTGCTTCTTCACATTAGTGCAATAAATTAGCAATCAACTAGTTCATTGTGAAATCAACTGCTGTTTCCAAACAAAGGATGCCACCATCCAGTGTCAGGCTTGCTAAGTGCCTGATTACACTGAGACAATGATGGGCTGCCAAAGCAATCCTTTAGCCTAGCTTTAACAGTAAAGCCAAGAAGCATTTGGTATGCAGAGCAGAACATAGTCAAACGTGGGTAATTGAAAGATTTAAATTAGGTTGTTTCTGTGTAGTCCCCTTTTCTTACAATCACATCCTTATGTTTTCCTTGCACATAGTAAAGGGTATGTTTGGATCTCAATAATTTATATAGAAATGAGTAAAGAGCTACTAAAATAATCAATTGTATATCTTTATATTCATTCCATATTCATCTGACCTGAAGTGGTTTTAAGATTTGTGTATATTCACCTTTATTTAACCCAATTGCTCCAACCTCTAGGCATCTGTTTTTGTAATTAAGGTCCTAACAATCACTTCACAAAAATTTTATTAGATGCTCCCACTGAAAATCTACTTACGCCCATTTTCTTAACCAGGACTCCACACACAATGGCATGGTCCTCACCCTGATCAGGGCCTTGATGTTAGTTATCACCCCTGGCTTTCTGAAAATAGACATGTTGACTGATCGATCAGGACAAAGCAGGAAAATGAAGGCTGTTTTCTTCCAAAAATATCTGACATGCTTATATGCTTGATCACTGAACAGTTTAGACCTTCAGTCATTCCCTAGCTTACTTAGAAGGTGTTGTCTTCGACTAGCTTTTTAACCCCATTATTGTACCAAAAATTTCATACTTAGACAATGTAATAACCATATAAATGCTTTAGACTCTCACATTTACATATACAGTCCAGGTCTCAGTCATTTATTTTACATCCAACTTCTTGCTGTCATTTCTGTCTGGGATATTTTAATTCTTACAATTGAAGTGTCTGGTACAAAATTCTTTATTTCGGTAATTCAGTAATTACCATATACCTTATCTCACAAGTTAGGGTTTGTAATTTATCTTTGCCTCCATCCTTTCCCCTGTAATATCCTTCACTCATTCAGACCACCAACATTTCTTACATTGTAATTCCTTTGTCCTTCTCCAGTCTGGTACCATGAGAGAGATATGAACATGAGAAGATAGCCTTGAAATGAGAAGATAGGCACGAAATACTAACCATCAGTTCTCAGATTAAAAAACAAAACAAAACAAAACAAAAACCGCTCCTCTAACAAGACATAAAGGTCTCTCGGTGACTTGGATCTGACCCAGTGATTTGAATCCTGCCAATATTGCTAAACTCATCAAAAAAGATGCCCCTTACCTGACACATTAGGAACCTGCAGAGTAGATTTTGTATAGTTTCTAGACAAACGTTGTTGTCTTCTGCAATACTCATTCATTTATTTGTTATGTTGGAAAACACAAATTTGCCATTAAACAGAGTTTCGTTTGGTGTTTGCTTTCTGTCTTTCTTCCCAAGATATGCTTCCTCCCTACCCTAACTGGCTGAATTTCTATGATTATTTAATCCACATCAGGTGTCACTTCACTGAATCTCTTACATGTCTACATCTGATGACTCGTTCATCAGGTGTCACTCTCTTGGACTCTCTTACATGTCTACATCTCTAACTATTTGGTATTGTATTAGAGTGCTCCAGAGAAACAGAAACAACATGATATCAAGAGAGAGGAGAGATTTATGGTAAGGAATTGGCTTATTTGATTATGGAGGCCGCAAATCTAAAATCTGTAGTGTGGGCTGGCATGCTCAGTACCCAAAGGACCAGGTGGCACACTCCCAGTCCAAAGGCAGGCAGGCAGGCAGCGGCACAGGACAATCTAAAAGTGCAGACAAAGTCTAACAGCAATTTGCTGGAGAATTCCTAGCTTGGGAGGGTGGTATTTTAGTTGTGTTCAGGTCTTCAATTGATTGCATAAGTCCCAGTTATATTATTCAGGGCAATCTGCTGACTCTGACTCGATTTTCACAAATAAAATGTTAACCTCATCCAAAAACATCTTCCAAGTTGACACATAAAATTAACCATCACAGGTATATATTTTAATAATTGAGTATCAGCCTTCTTTATGGTCCAACAATATTTTTGATTTCAAACATTTTGTTTTTCTTATTTTATTACAAAATTAGTTTTTAAAAAAGTCATATATTATAGGTGATCAATAAGTGGTTATTAAATTATTGCAGAGGTTTATCAAGTTTCTCAAAGTCTAAAATTATTCTGACATGAAAAGCTCACTTGACCTATTGCTACCTTCTCTCTAAATATGAATACATTGTTCCAAGTATTCAATTTCCATATACTATTTGCCTCTTCTAACAGGCTACATGAAATAGTTCATACATATTTGACACAAAAAAGAAGAGTTTGGCTAGTTACCAATATTCTGGATTTCAATGACCATGACACATAAATAGAGACACTACAAATACCTTGCATGCTTATTATCATGTAAATTTTTCTATGAGACCTGCAATGTTATCTTTGTATTGTAAATAGCTCCTCCACCCTGTACAACTAACTCCCTTATATCATGTTAATACTATATCCGGTGAGTTTCAGGTTAATTTAGTGTTGTCGGTTAAAGTAACTGGAGAAAATGTGCAATGATTGATAGATATAGTGGATTATCAATGAACAGTGAGTGTACGAGAATCTCAAATTAAAATATTAAGAATATTAGCCAAAAGTATATGTGTAATGAAAAGAAAAATAAAAAGTATATACTGAATTACTGATAGTTGATGATTGTCAATTTTGAAGTGAAAGGCATTTATTTTCTCCACTGTGTAGTTCTTTAATATTTAATGTTATAACATGTGCCTGTATTACTTTTCATACAAATACGTGTTTGTGATGGGAAACATAGCGTACAGTTTGAAAGATTTTCATTCACCATTATAAAAAGTATCTTATGCAAAGCAAGAGGTATGATTAGCCTGGGCAAGAAGACTTCTTTCATTCACTCTTTAAAAAAATAGATTTCCCACAAGCAGTTCTATTAGAATTACCAGTTACATTTGTGTGTGTATCTGTCTATCTATCTCATAGGTACATATATACATACATATATATGTGTGTGTGTGTATTTCTATCATGTATATGTATATATATTTCTATCATATATAATATATAAGAAAAAATGAAAGTATTGTGAATTGTAATCCTTTTTTACTGACATAAATAAAACAATTGGTAATAAATAAATTAGTGAATAAGTCATAGTCTTTATTTTTATAATAGTCAAGATTTCAAGACTTGAATATGCTGTTAAATCTATAGGTCAACTATGTATAAAGTTTCAGGCATCTCCACTGAATAATTTTATGATTATAAAATTAATAAGTCAGTAACTAATATTGAATTATTTTTTAAAACCCTTTTCAAGTAAATATATTCATATATCAGAAAGATAATGCAAACTATACATGCCACATAGGCTTTCAAATTTTAGAATCTGCATTCTGAAGAAAGTTCATGAATGAAAAGTTTCTAGCTATAAATAGAAAAAGGAAACACTAAATATTTAAATGAAGTCAACTTGTCATTTTCAGGCAGAAGGTATGGCCTAAAGGAGAAAAAAACTGCGTCTGTATGTTTGAGGCACATTCCCCTCATTCTGAAGAGTCTCAGCTGTTGTTTTTCAAAGCTGATGTGAAAGACAACAGAAAGTAGAGTTAACTGTTGTGACATAAATGGGTTGGGGAATTTATAAAAGGAAGGTGACATTTAGTCCTAGAATTTCTCTTAGTACACTTGTCCTGCTATGTTTGGTGTAGATTTTTTTTTTTAATTCAGACACCTCAAAGTAAAGTATTCGGCTTTTAAATTCATGTTTCTAGAAAATATTTTGTAAATATTTCAAAACATTTTTCTGTTTCTTCTTTAGCAGCTACACAAATTGTGCATATAAGACAATTTCTACTCCCTGTCTGATCATTTACAAGCTAAAGCTGTGTATGCTAACATTTCCCATGGTGGCAATGGCTAAAAAATTGGAGTCATGCCAAACTGCATTTTAGTTCTGACTGTGTCACTTAACAAATTGTGCGATTAATAGTAAAATTCAAAATCTCTAGTCCTCAATTTCTTCACTTGAAATGTTTCCTTTTTCTAAAGGAAACATTTGTCTTAATGTCTAATACAATAAAAAGTTCAAGGAATGCATTTCGTGAACTTCGGTCATTCAAAAACCATTAATTGGATACACAGATCCCATGCCAGATGATAGAAATACACCTCTGAAAAATAAAGACATGGTTTCTGTCTTCTTGGACCTGATGTATTTGCATACCTCAAGTTATGAAGTACAGAGCAATAATTGTATTATTTATGTCTCTGTAAAATGCAGAGACAATAATACCTACTTCAGCTGCTATGAGGATTAAATAATATACCAGGCACCTGGAAATAATTACATGCCCGGTACATTTTCTGTTTATTATTAATGCCATCTGTCTTCTCTACATCTCTAATGCTGCCTTCAATATGCTCTTCCCAAAATTAAAATCTGGATACTTATCTTTTATTATAATTAGAAAAAGAATTATTTGGAGAATAAACTTGATTTATATAAACAGTGAGGGTTAATATTCACAACCAAAGTACCTACTTTTTTTTTTTTTTTTTTTTTTTTGGAGATAGAATCTCTCTTTGTCGCCCAGGCTGGTGTGCAGTGGCATGATCTCAGCTCACTGCAACCTTCGCCTTTCCAGTTCAAGCAATTCTCCCACCTCAGCCTCCCAAGTAGCTGGGACGACAGGCGCCCGCCACCATGCCCGGCTAAGTTTTGTAGTTTTCGTAGACACAGGGTTTCACCATGTTGGCCAGACTGGTCTTGAACTCTTGACCTCGTGATCCGCCCGCCTTGGCCTCCCAAAGTGCTGGGGGTCACCGCGCTTGGCCCAGCAGTAACACTTCTATGTATTTATCCAAAATAATTAAAAGCCGGATCTCAAAAAGGTTTCTGCACTTCCATGTTCACTGCACTTCCATGTTCACTGCACTGTTATCACCATAGCCTGATGTGAGCTCAACCCAAATGTCTAAACAGAAAAAAGGGATAAGAAAACTATTGTGTATATATACAATGGAATATTATTTAGGCATAAAAACATGACATCCTGCCATATGCAATAGCGTGGATGAATCTTGAGAATATTATGCTAAGTAAAATAAGCCAGTCACAGAAGGACCAATACTGTCTGATTCCACTCACACAATGTATCTAAAAGAGTCCAACTCATAGAAGTCTAAAGACAAATGGTGGTTTCTAGGGACTGGAGAAAGAGGAATACGGGGAGTTACTTTTCAATGAGTGTGAAGTTTAAGTACTGAAAGATTAATGAGTTCCAGAGATCTTTGCACAATATTATGCTTATACTTAACAATGCTATTGTTATAGTGTGCACTAAAAAATTTGTTAAGCTGATAGATCTCATGTTATTTGCTTTTGCTATAATAAAAAAATGTTCTTAAAAAAGTCATTCAGGTGATAGAAAATGTATTCTACACAAATTTGGGCCTATAGAAAAATTCAAAACATTGGAAAATATATGAAAAATATATACACAAAAAATTGGAAAATATGTAAAATATATAAATATATATATGTGTGTGTATATATATATATACATACACTGCGTCCAGTGTTTTAATTTCTTTGAAGATAATGAAATGTGTAAATCAAACATTCTGACAGTGTATTGCAGAGTTTATGACATATGTAAAAATAAAGTGTACAATGATACTAGCACAAAGGGTGAGAGATAAGAAGATAAAATTTTAAAATTCTTACAACAGATATAACAAGTAATATATGATTTTAAGGTAGACTGATACATTAAAGATGCTAATTGTAAACATTAGAGCTACCATGGAAAATTTAAAGCCAAAATAAATATCTAATGAGTGGGGGAAATATAAAATACAAAAAATAATCAATGTATCAAAAACTGAGCAGGAACAGAGAAAAGTCAACAAGGACAGAATAGACAAATAGAAAACAACAAAAGTAGACTTAAATATAATCATATCAATAATTATTTTAAATATAATTTAATAGTACACCACAATTAAAAAAACGAATTTTGGATTGTGTTTGTTTTCTAAAAAGCAAGGCTCAATAATATACTGCTTATAATAAAGATCTATGATATGCAAAAAGATGAGTCATGTCACATATTGCATGTCAGATATTATTATAAAACGACAAAGAATTTACTCTATGTACATCAAAAAGTGATTTATCATTAGTCATTAAGGAAATACCAATTTAAGTCACAATGATATACCACTCTACAGTGACCATAATGGTTAAAATTTGTAAAAAAAGCAAAATGACAAAAAAATCTTGTAAGAATGTAGAAGATATAGAAACATCATTAACTGATAATAAGAGTGTAAAATTGTACAAATATTTTAAATATTACTCTGGCATTCTTTGTCACATAAATTTACACAACCCTATGAATCAGAAACTCTATGTGTATTTCCGAAGATAAACTGAATCAGACGCACACACAGACACAGAGACATATAAATGTTCAAAGCTACTTTATTTTGTTAAGGTTATGGGATACGTGAATATATGACTTTTTAAAACTTTACATAGATTTTGATATTTAAGATCTGTTTGTGGTACTATGTAAAAATGATACCTCAATGAAAATTAATAATTTTTAAAGAAATAGCTTTGAGGAAAATATAACTTAGCTAATATTGTTCTTGCTTTTGTATTTTTCCTGCTTTAATTCCCTCTTTTCCCAGATATCTGGGAAGAAAAGACCAGCTAGCAAGCATAATAAATCAGAAACTTTGAATTATTAGCTACTTTATTTCAAAAGTAATTGAATAATATTTTTATCACATATACAGAAGGGTTCCTTGAAGTGACAAAGCTATAATCTTACTGCCCGTTACACTCACACTGTTAGGCTCTCCTTGAATAAGCATTAGCACTGAAGAATCATTACTGTATGAATAAAACTTGACATTGAGTTTTAGGACACTTGTAATTTCCTACGCAAACACAGGGCTTATAGTATTGCTAATACAAGTTTGCATTTATTCTGCTGGCCAGGGTACTGGCAATTTTCCTTAATTATAAAATGTCCTTATGTTTAGAGCATAATGCACATATGGACAAGGCAAAATGTTAGCAATTAATCCTTAAGTAGAAAGCCATGTGGGTACAATGCATTGTGAGTTATTGTACGCAATTGCAAATCCCACAAAGGGGCTCTAGCATCAAGAGGTTCAAAATAACTGGCTTCAAACACATAGTTAAAATTAATATAAAGTGTACTGCCATTGGCACCCAGTGTGCACTGCAAGAACCGTTTTAGACAAATGCTTAACCTAATCTCATATCAACTATAAATCATGAACTTTTCTCTTTTCAACTCTATTGAACAGTGGCTTTATTTTCTAGTGAGCAATTTCAACATTCTTCTAATTAAAACTAAAGAAATGGCATGCACGTAAAAAGATAAGCCATTTGTTGAGGTTGTCAATGATCTGTTTTCTATACCAATCTCTCATTGGTGGTGGTCTGATATAGTTGATAAAACTTAGGATCGATCAACTTCTTCCCTCTTAAGACTATATCTAGTTCGTATTTATTCATTGGAATTTATTTTTTTTCAAATTTAAGGTTCTAAGAGTAGAACTCAATGTTCTGTGTACACATTGAAGATATTATTTCTCAAATTATAAATAAAATATTTTCTACATGATGCTAAAACAATATTTATATGACGTATACCTACTCAGGCATAATACAATATGTGATGATATTTTATACGACAAAGATTTTAAGAAGTAGACATGAAGATTAAGAGCATACAAAATATTATTTTAAAGTGCATATTTACTTAACACATAAACAGAAAATTGAATTAAAAATGTAATTGTTGCTTTATTTTTACCTTTCTAAAATTGTTGGTCATCCTATTAGTTTCCTAATACTGCTATAACAAAAGAGAATCAATAGAGTGACTTAAAACAACAAAGAAATATATTCTCTCATGCTTGTGGAAGCTAGAAATCCTAAATCAAGGTATTGACACAAGCTATATTCTCTCTGAGATTTGAGGGACTAATTTCTTTTGTGCTTCTCTCCTAGCTTCAGGTAGCTTCCAGTAATCCTTGGTGCTCCTTGATTTGCAGTTTCATCACTCCAATATACCTTCATTTTCACATGCCCTCCTCCATCTCTCTGTGTATGTGTGTGTGCCAGTGTGTGTATGTCTAAATTTCTCTCTTATAAGGATGCCAGTCATACTGGATTTAGGGCCCACCCTAACCATGCACAGTGTCATCCTAAGTTGATTACATCTGCAAAGACCTTATTTCCACATAAGATCACATTCAAAGATTTCCAGGGAAAACAAATCTTTAGGAAACACTATTAAACCTCAAATACAATAAAATGAAGCTCTTCTTATTAGCATTGTGGTGAGTATTCTCACTTGTCTTCAACAATAAAAAGTATTTTTAATGTCATTTCACTTTAGGTGTTTATTCCAATTCAACTCAGTCAATGAAGTATGCCACTTAATAATTTATTTACTGCTTTAGTCACAAATACTTACAGAATACATATTTGGTGATACTGTGATATCTACTGGTGATTTAAAAAACAGTGAAAGAGAAAACAAACCTAGAGATCAACAATAAGAAAAATCACACAAGCTATTAATATTTGTCTTAAATATACTGACTTTGACAAATGGATTGGATGCCATGTTGCTAAATGTAGGGTGCCTAATGACAATACTAATGCCATTTCAACAAAGGATATCTTCCTTGCAGGATCCAATCTCATTTCATATGGGCTCTTGATTCCCAAATGTCAGTTTCCTGGGTTCTAGCAGTGAACAAATGATCAACCAGAGCAATAACAATTTAGTCATAGAGATACTGACAACCTGATGTCTTTATAATAGTATTTAGTTAGAAGAAGATGATTATTCAAATTATTCCGTAAAACATAGCACCCCGTATGTGGTTACTATAAGCAAAATATATAAAAAGAAATAAGCAATATAAACATCTGTTACCTGACTAGTTTTCAACCTCAAATTCTAATATGTAAATTTCTAGAACTAGCTGATTTTCAGCATATTTTTACCACCATAAAATCATTTTCTATGAAAATTATCATATTTGGATTATCTTCAATGCTTGTTAAACATAGACATTCTTTGGCCTAAAACAACTAATTTATCGATTCAGAATCTTTGTATATATTTATAAGCATTTCCATTTAAATCAGTTATTTAACAGAGTCTTACATTATAGTCTAAGAACCATTGCTATAGCCCATAAACATCATTACTAAGAAGGAAAATGATTTCTTTCAACAAGAAGAATTATAGAATAAAAAATTAAAATGAAGCAGAAGGATTGAAAGAAGGTGGAAGAGTATTTGAATTACTACAAATAAAAACAAGAACAATAATTGTGGGGTGGGTAAATATAATTTTTGAGGAAGGTCATCTAAAATCATTGTTGGTGAAATAATATGTCCAAAATACAGAGTAAAGAGTTACTGAAATGTTTACCTTAGCTATAGGCAAAACACATAGACAAACAAATTTTTATTTTGGCACTGAGATTTACTAGTATTATGACATATTCTTGATGCTTGATCATTTTTCCTCCCTAATTTTTCTTCTTAGAAGTAGTGTCTTTGGAGAATATAGAACAAAAAATTATGAGCTTCTAGTGGCTATAACCTTGTTCAGAGAAACACTTTTACAGAAAATTATGAGAAGCGTCTAAATATTTCTCTTGAAATTTGGGATCAAGAGAAATCAAGGGAAAATACTCTCTCTGGCTAATGTTACCTAGGTCTGCAAAATTGCTTCCCCAAGTTACATTTCAGTATTTTATATTGAACAGAAAAATATCTCATTTTGCAGAATGCAGAGCAAAGAAAATATGAGTGAAATTCTAACCAAGTTTATATGTTGTGAACGTGAGTTGACTGGGGGAATTTTCAAGTGAATGGACAATATAAATTATTGTCAACTGCTTGTGGAAACATACTCAAATCTTTTTTCAAGACCTTCTTGATCTGGTCCTTGTCTATGTTTCTTAACTGCGTTGTTTAGTTATCTCTATATTCACCTTATCATCTTAGCATGTTAAAGTTAGCCCTGTCCATACCTAAGAACAGGGTATTTACATTGCCTTGAAGTTTTTGTTTCCAGTTGCCTAGATCAGGAGCTCCAGATTTTTAATGGTTCCACTCTAAAGACAAATCTTTAGACAATTTTTCTACATCATTGCAAATGTAAACTATGCATACTTCTTTACATATTCATATTTTCCCTTTTTGCTACCTCCATTATAACTTACACTATTTCCTTAAATAACCAGATTTATTAACAAATCTCACTTCCCAGGTAGACTATTTTGGAAGGTAGATTTGCTTTCTTTATTTTGGCCCCAGAGATTGTATCATAGTAACTGCAAACAATGTTAAACTTTACGTGAAGCCTATTCTGCAGAATAGTCATAGCCCAATACCTTTGTGTTCTGGAAACAGGTTATGGCAAGCAATCATCTTTCTTAGTATGATTTAGGTAAAACTCACTGATACCAAATCAGTTATTTAACAGAGTCTTACATTATAGTCTAAGAACCATTGCTATAGCCCATAAACATCATTACTAAGAAGGAAAATGATTTCTTTCAACAAGAAGAATTATAGAATAAAAAATTAAAATGAAGCAGAAGGATTGAAAGAAGGTGGAAGAGTGTTTGAATTACTACAAATAAAAACAAGAACAATAATTGTGGAGTGGTTAAATATAATTTTTAAGGAAGGTCTAACAAAGCTAGACACAAAACCTCCAAATTTCCATTATTTATCTCATAAATGATTAGCTGAACTACTCGTCTGTAGATGTTCAGTCATGGTGGTGGGAAAAATTATAAAAGTTACAGAGAAAGACGCAAACTTTCTTGGAAGGCTGGGAGGTTTTGCAAAAGCTTTGAAAGTAATTTGGCTGAAGGCAACAAAATTCTCTTATCTGGAGCCTGAGAACAAAGGGTGGATAACAAGCAAGTGTAAAGGAATTGATCTAGATAAGACACTTTAGTTAGGTCTGGGAACCTGGCCTTTAATCATCTGCATGCAGGACTGCTCTCTGGGCAGGGGTGGTGGGTACCATTTTAATTACCCACAAGTGTGTTAACTTAAAGCCTCTGTCATTAAATCTGTACTAAATAAATGCCTGCAGTGTCGGTATGTTGGGGCTGTGGCTGCTGTGACTCTCTACGGAATCCTCTTCAATGTCTGTGAGTGGCCCAGTCTCCTAGCCATGCGGCCAGGCAAAAATCCTGTGTCTGCATGTATTTTCCATCCATCATTTGGCCAGGGTCTGTGGGTCAGGTCTGGCGCTTTTTTCCACTAATCAGTCAGAGAAATATCTTGTTAGTCAAACTTTGGTTAATTTTCTCTCTTTTCCCCAGGCCTCTTTACCCACCTCAGCCTAAAGCAAAGCCCATCCTGAAATAGGTTGTTCTCGGGATAAAACACTCTTTACATACTTACATTTCACTTCACCACTTATGGTTCCTTCTAGCCTGTTTACTTCTCTCCATAAAACGAAATAAAAAATAATAATAAAAACCCTTTTGTTTAACTTTAGAGACACGTGGAGAGCTTTCTTTGTTAATAAATGGTCCCCTATTTATTGCAAGAGTCATTTTGAATAAAGTTTCTTCTTACTTAGGTATGAAGCTTATTTTTTATTTCCTAATGGCTAATAAATGTGCTGATACATTGATGAATTAAAATCAACATATTATTTACCACTACGCCGTAAAATTTTCTATACCTTCTGTTTGCATAAACATGCCATCATCAGCATCCAAACAATAAATGTATAGTGACCTTTAATTTTCCTTACTCTTATATTTAACCTGTACCACTATTTCACTATTACTGCAAATGTTTTTCTCTTTCTGATTCATTTCTATTGTCTTAGTTCTGGCTATGAGAACAGAGTGGGACTCTAACTCATTCTCCCTTCTCCTTGTATGTCTTCCATTTTACACTTATTTTTGCTATCATATTCACATTTGCAAAATAGAAATAGTTCCATGTCATTAACTATGGAACAAGTGTAATTAGTTCTCTGTAATTTATAGAAAAGAAGCGAAAATTTCTTGACTGAGGATACAGAGAAATCACTCACTATACCCTCTGTTTCCTTTCTGGTTTTACTTGCTATTTCTTATTAGAAAATAATTTTATGTATTTGCGCTTATCATACCTCCTGGTAATTCATTATTTTTCATAATTAAATTTTTACCTTTAGTTATCTTTATGAATACATAACATTTGTACATATTTATGAAGAGCATATGATATTTTGATACAGTTATACAATGTGTAATGTTCAAATCAGGTTGTTTTAAATATCCATCACCTCAAACACTAATCATTTCTTTCTGTTGGAATATTTCAAATTTGCATCTTCTCCTGTTATTTCAAAATATATAATATGCTGTTGTTAACCATAGTCACCCCATTGATATGTCAAACACTAGAACTTTTTTGCCACTATCTAACTGCATGTTTGCACTCATTAAGCACCTCTCTTCATCCCCCAACCCCACACTTTCTCAGCCTCTGTAACTATCAGTCTACTCATCATCGCCACAAGGTCCACATTTTTAGCTACAACACATGAGTGGGAACATGTGATATTTATCTCTCTGTCCCTGGCTTATTTCACTTAATATAATGACCTCCAGTTCCATTCGTGTTGCAGCAAACTAACAGAATGATATTCTTTTTTATGGCTGAGTAATATTCTATTGTATTTGTTTGCATAACACATTTTCTTGATGGAGACTTAGGTTGATTCTCTGTCTTTCATGACTGTGAATAGTGCTGGAATAGATATCGGAGAGTAGCTAATATTGATTTATTTTCCCTTGTATGAATATCCAGTAATGGGATTGGTGGATCATGTGGTAGTTCCACTTTTAGTCTTTTGAGAAACCTCCAAGTTCTTCATAATGGCTTAATTTAAATTTAAATTATTTTAAAATGAATTTAAATTCCCACCAACAGTATAAAAGAGATTGCTTTCCCCCATATCCTCTCCAGAATTACTCTTTTTTTTTTTTTTTTTTTTAAATTTTGATGATAGCCATTCTAGCTGGGGCAAGGAAATATATCATTGTAGTTTTGATTTACATTTCCTGGATGATTAGTGATGTTGATTATTTTTTATACTTGTTAGCTATTTGTATGTCTTCATGAATGTAAAACTCAAAATGATAAAAACCATAGAAGAAAACCTAGGCAATAACATTCAGGACATAGGCATGGACCCACAAATCATGACAAAAATGCCAAAAGCAATTGCAACAAAAGTCCAAATAGACAAATTGGATCTAATTAAACTAAAGAGCTTCTGCACATCCAAAGAAACAATCATCAGAGTGAACAGGAAACCTAAAGAATGGGAGAAAATTTTTGCAATCTACCCATCCAACAAAGGTCTAATGTCCTGAATCTAAAAGGAACTTAAACTAATTTACAAGAAAAAAGGTGACCCCATCAAAAAGTGGGCAAAGGATATGAACAGACAGTCCTCAAAAGCAGACATTTATGTGGCCAACAAACATAGGAAAAAATGCTCAACATCACTCATCAATAGATAAATGAAAATCAAAACCACAATGAGATGCCATCTCATGCCAGTCAGAATGGTGATTATTATATAGTCAAAATACAATAGATGCTGGCAAGGCTGTGGAAAAATAGAAATGCTTTTACATTGTTGGTGGGAATGTAAATTAGTTCAACCATTGTGGAAGATGGTGAAGATGTTGTGGTGATTCCTCAAGGGTCTAAAACGAGAAATACCATTTGGCCCAGCAAACCCATTACTGGATCTCTACCCAAAAGAATATAGAACATTCTACTATAAAGACATATGCAGATTGCATGTTTATTGCAGCACTATGTACAATAGCAAAGACATTTCACATTTGCAAAATAGAAATAGTTCCGTGTCATAAACTATGGAACAAGTGTAATTAGTTCTCTGTAATTTATAGAAAAGAAGTGAAAATTTCTTGGCTGAAGATACAGAGAAATCAATCACTATACCCTCTGTTTCCTTTCTGCTTTTACCTGCTATTTCTTATTAGAAAATAATTTTATGTGTTTGCTGCTTAAATAGTCAAAATGTGCATCAATGATGCACATTTGGGTTAGTTCCATGTATAAAGAAAATGCGATACATATACATCATGGAAAACTATGCAGCCATAAAAAGGAATGAGATCATGTCCTTTGCAGGGACATGGATGAAGTTGGAAGCCATCATCCTCAGCAAACTAACACAGGAACAGAAAACCAAATACCGCATGTTCTCATTCATAAGTGGGAGTTGAAAATGAGAACACATGGACGCAGGGAGGGAAGCAACACACACCGGGGCCAGTCAGAGGGTAGGGGGCAAAGGGAGGAGAGCATTAGGACAAAAAGCTAATGCATGCAGGGCTGAAAACCTAGGTGGTAGGTTGACAGGTGCAGCAAACCACCATGGCACACATATACTTATGTAACAAACGTGCACGTTCTGCACTTGTATCCCGGAACTTAAAGTAAAATTAAAAAATTTAAAAACCGAAAAGTGTCTACTCAGATAATTTGCCCACTTTTTAGTGAGGTTATTTTTTTTTTTTGCTGCTGAGTTGTTGAGTTACTTATATATTTTGGATATTAGTCCTTTGTTGGATAATAAGTTTGCAAATATTTTCTTCTACTCAATGGGTTGGATTTTCATTCTTCTGTTTCCTTTGCTACACAGAACTTTTTAGTATATAGCGGGATATATTTCACAAACTAAATGAGGGGTGGAGATTTCTGTAAGTCTTGCCTAAATCAATGAGAAGGGATGATTATTTACAATAACCTGTTTCCAGAACACCAATGGACCGGGGTATTACTCTTTTGCAGGATCATACACTTTACGTAAAGTTTAGCATTCTCTGCAACCACTAGGATACAAACTCAAGGGTCAAAATAAGGAATTAAAGTAAATCTACCTCTGAAAATAGTCTACCAATGAAGTGACATCTTTTAATAACTTATTATGTAAATAGAGTGAGTTTTAATAGAGGTACCCAAAAGGTGAAATATGTGTGGTTTTCTACTTCTGCATATAGATTTTCAGTTTTTCCAGCACCATTTACTGAAGAAGTTGTCTTTCCCCAAGTTATGTTCATGATCCTTTCATGTTTCATGTAATTTGTCTCCTATATGGAAACTGTTTAATAAGTTTATGCCTAGGAAAGCACTATTCTTTCTGCAAATACCATTAACATTTCACTTGCTGAAATGCACAGTACTCAATTTCCCATCAGGATTATTTAAACTGTCTTCTTTTTACATTTACCTTGATGTAGTACTTAAAATAATTATTGAAGTGTATTATTTGTGCAATTTGTAGAATAACATATAATCAGAATTTATTTTGAATAAAGCTCCAGAAACACAGTTATTATTCAATACATACTTACAGAGTTAATTATATGTGGGTATTATGTTCATTTAATATATTTCTGATTATAAAATAAGTATATATGTGGTACACGGGTTTTAAAAATACATAACATGACAAAGATTAAAAGAAAAAAATCAGCTCTTTCATCAATTTTTTACAATGCTTTTCAAGTTTTGTGACTACTTTGTAACATTATCTCAATCTCCATGAATAAAATGTAGTTTCATAGGAAAAATGTGACATAAAATACTTCATATTTCTTTTTTACCATATAATTTTGAAGGCATTATTTTTAACAATTAAATACTAGCCAATACTCTGTTATGATAAAATGTATTGATTTATATGTTTTGCTTCCGTTAGATATTTGCAATGTCTTTTAATTTCTACTAATATACACATGACAGTGTGATATGTATATAAATTATTAGCCAATTACAAATTAAGAAGCAATTTGCAATTGCTTGATTTTGTATGTTTTGAGTATATCAATAACTATTTAGAAATTATGTGCATAAGAATACAAGAAAGAAGTGTCATAAATTTAAATTTGTGTGTGTGTATACATAGATAGATAGATAGATAGATAGATAGATAGATAGATAGATAGATAGATAAATAGATATAGATGGTATATATATATATTGTATTTGCCCACAATATCAATGCCTCCATAATTCAAACTTGAACAATAATGGATTTTTTATGTGTGTGTATGTAAGTGTGTTTCTCTACATGCAATCGTTTTTTCTGTGGTGTCTACTCCATTAGTTTAAGTCACCTCCTGGCTTGTAAGTAACTAGTCAATTTATATTCACTCTCTTCTCTACTTTCTCTCATATATATATGTATGTATGTATAGCAATAAGAAAATTAATCTCAAGTGTTAGTATTGTCAAATAACAAGCAGGGAAATATCAAGTGGTCTCCTAAACTGAAACTCTAGATTAGAAGACTGTTAGTATATATAATCTTACTCCAAATGTTTCTTGCATTTGTGAAGATTAAGACATTTAGCAGCAATTTTTATGTTAATGCTCATATGTTTATTCAACCTCACGTTGTTTAGGACCTCTCTTCACATTGGTGTCTCTCTTTGCTCATGATTCAATACTTACTGCCTGAAACTTATAGGACCTCAAAACATATTTATTAAATAAACAAATAAATCCTGCAAACCAACTTGTGAAAAAAAGTAATGCACTGACATTCAGGAGTCAAATGCATCCTTGGGTTGCTCTGCATTACAGATAAAAAAAAGTTCCTGAAGATCTATAATCCCTTAGTATTGAAATAATACGATATGATAGCCAGATACTTTAGGTAAGAGCCTAGGAAATGACTCTGTTTCTAACAAAAGCTCCACTGGCCCAGACACACATACACGCACACGCACACACATAAAAAATATTTTTAAACAAAGTCATGGAAGTCTTCTAATTATGAACTTGTCTGTTGTTACCCAGGATGGAGTGCAGTGGTACAATCACAGCTCACTGCAGCCTCAATCTCCTGGGCTCAACCATCCTCCTGTCTCCTGGGTAGTTAGGAATGCAGGAGAATGTCACCATGCCTAGCTATTTTATTTTTTATTTTTTATTTTTGTAGAGACAGGACATCACTATGTTGCCTAGGCTTGTCTCAAACTCCTGAGCTTAAGTGATTCTCCTGCCTTAGCCTCCAAAGTGCAGGGATTACAGAACTGAGCAACTGCACCTGGCTTTACTGTTAGTTTTATCTATCAGTAATTTGCTCCTCAATATCCTCCATCAAATGTTTCTTATCAATAAAATATAAAATATGGAGTTTGGAATTTAAGTGAATAGTCAGGATTGGGTAACTTTCACCCTTCTCGAAGGATAAGGTCTCTCTGATATACTTTGGCTCTGTGTCCCCATCCAAATCTCGCCTTGAATTGTAATTCCCATAATTCCCATGTGTCAAGAGCAGGACCAGGTGGAGGTAATTGAATTAGTGGAATCGTTTTCCCCATGCTGTTCTCATGACAATGAGTGATTCTCTCAAGATCTGATGGTTTTATAAGCATCAGGCATTTCCCCTGCTTGCACTTTCTTCATCCTGCCACCCTGTGAAGAAGGTGCATGGTTCTCCTTTCCCTTCTGTCATGATTGTACGTTTCTTGAGGCCTCTCCAGCTATGTGGAACTGTGAGTTAATTAAACCTCTTTCCTTTGAGGCCTTTGTAGCAATGTGGAACTGTGAGTCAATTAAACCTTTCTCCTTGATAAATTACCCAGTCTCAGCTATTTCTTCATAGCAGTGTCAGAATGCACTACTACAGTAAATTAGTACCAAGGTAGTGGGGGACTGCTGTAAAGATACCAAAAAATGTGGAAGTGACTTTGGAACTAGGTAACAGGCAGAGATTGAAACAGTTTGGACAGCTCAGAAGAAGACAGAAAGATGAGGGAAAGCTTGAAACTTCCTAGATATTTATTGAATGGCTTTGACAAAAGTGCTGATAGTGAGATGGACATTGAAGTTTAGGCTGAGGTGGTCTCAGATTGAGATGAGGAACTTCTTGGGAACTGGAACAAAAGTGACTTTTGCTGTTTTTAGCAAAGAGACTCATGGCATTTTGACCCTGCCCTAGATATCTGTGGAACTTTGAACTTGAGATAGATGATTTAGGGTGTCTGGCAGAAGAAATTTGTAAGCAGCACAGTGTTCAAGAGAAAGCGGAACATAAAAATTTGAAAAATGTGCAGCCTGAAGATGAGATAGAAAAGAAAAACTCATTTTCTGAGGAGAAATTGAAGCAGCCTTCAAAAATTTGCATAAGTAACCAAGAGACAAGTGTTATGCATCAAGACAATGGGGAAAATGGCTCCAGGGCATGTCAGAGACCTTCACAGCAGCCCCTGCCATCACAGGCCCAGAGGCCTAAGAGGAGAAGATGGTTTCCTGGGCTTGGCCCAGGGCCCTCCTTCTGTGTGCAACCTCAGGAATTGGTGCACTGTGTCTTAGCTGCTCCACTCATGGCTTAAAGGGACCAAGGTAAAACTCAGGACTTTTCTTCAGAGAGTGCAAGCCCCAAGCCTTGGCAGCTTATACATGTTTTTGGGCCTTCTGGCACAGAAGTCAAGAATTAAAGTTTGGGAGCCTCTGCCTAGATTTCAGAGGATGTATGGAAATGCCTGGATGTCCAGGGAGAAGTTTGCTGCGGGGGTGGAGCCCTTATTGAGAACCTCTGCTAGGGCAGTGCAGAACAGAAATGTGGAGTTAGAGCCCCGATGCAGAGTCCCCACTGCGGCACTGCCTAGTGTAGCTGTGAGAAGAAGGCCACTATCCTCCAGAACCCGGAATACTATACCTGCTGGCAGCTTACACCAGGCACCTGGAAAAGACACAGACATTCAATTCCAGCCTGTGAAAGCAGCCAGGAGTGGTGCTGTATTCAGCAAAGCCATAGAGGGAGAGCTGTCCAAGGCTGTGGGAGCTCAACTCTTGCAGCAGCTTGACCTGGCTGTGAGACACGGAGTCAAAGAAAATCATTTTGAAACTTTAAGGTGTAATGACTGCCCTGTTGGATTTCAAACCTGCATGGGCCTCTTGCCCCTTTGTTTTGGCCAATTTCTCCCATTTGGAATGAGTGTATTTACCCGATGCCTATACCCCCATTGTATCTAGGAAGTAACTAACTTGCTTTTGATTTTACAGGCTCATAGGCAGAAGGGACTTGCCTTGTCTCAGATGAAACTTTAAAGTCGCACTTTGGGTTAATGCTGGAATGAGTTAACACTTTGGGTGACTGTTGGAAGTGCATGATTGTATTTTGAAATGTGAGAACATGAGATTTTGGAGGTGTCGGGGCAGAATAATATGTTGTTTGCCTCTGCTTTGCCTTCTGCCATGATTATAAGTTTCCTGAGGCCTCCACAACCATGTGGAACTGTGACTCAATTACATCTCCTTCCTTTATAAATTACCCAGTATTTGGTATTTCTTCGTAGCAGTATGAGAATGGACTAATACGAAGGGAGTGAATATTTAGAGAGAACAGGATGAAAAGCACAAGTGAGAGATGAGTAATTTTTAAAACATGTTAGAGACATGGTAATCTAGTAAATCAATGACCACTTCCCTTTTGTGTTGAGTTGAATGTAGCCAGAAAATCTTAAATGAATAATTTAATTCTGTTTTTAGTAAATAAGCACAGAACTGCCTTCCTCAAATGTATGAGTCATTAAGCTCTCTACACATAGCTTCATTCTCAGATTTTACAGTAGGCTTTTTTCTTCATGATAAATTATAAATACATTGTAATGAATTGTTATTAGGTATAATAACAATTATAGTGAGGTATATAAAATACTATTCAGAAAACATCTAGTTGGAATTAAATTTATAGCCTTATTAACTGATTTATATGTGTGATTTTGTTGTGGCCCAAAGCACTGAAAATATTTTAAATGATATCAAAGTTCTATGTAGGGAAATGCTATTTCAAAACAGCAGTTTAAAATTGCTTTTTATCATTATCATGTTTTCTTCAAGTAAAAACTTCTGTTGAAGCTGACTCTAAAAAAAAAACCTATAAAAGTTACATTGGATAGAGTAAAGGAAAGAAAGTTTCTTGTAGTCGAACCCATGTTATTTCCCAATACATTTGGAACATATACCTTGGAAATTCAGGTTATGATAACAATTTGAAAATGAATACTGAAAAATAAATAGTTTATAAACAAGTATTATGATTATCTGTTTTGTTATCTTTTAAAATGTGTAAAAATGGGTATGTATGTCTATCAAAAGTAAATATTTGTACATGAGCACTTATAGTGGATTTGGCCGGATTCATCATCACAAAACCAAAATTTTGCCCTAACAAAGCCTCACCATGAGTTCTTATTTGAAAAAAAATAATATATAAGTATATGTGTGTGTATATATATTTATATATAAATATATACTTATATAATATTATATATACTATATGTGTGTGTGTGTGTGTGTGTGTGTGTAAAACAGATCAAGAACATGAAAGCAAAATTATTTTTCCTTTGCCACTGAACTGCACTCTGAATCTTAGTTTACCAAATTGGGCTGAACTGAATATTACTTTTGCTTAGGCTCAAGACTGAACTTAGCAGTTTCTCCTTCCATTGCCAGTGACATCACATCAATCTGACAGTAACTGCAACAATATTTGCAAAGGGACAGGTGCCAAAGGACAGCTCTGAAAGAAATGATAGACGAATTGGTGATCACCTTCAACTCAGAGAATATGTTTTAAAGCCAGCCTAATCTCCCCATTGGACATCATTCTAAAATAAACATGGCTTCCAAAAAGTAGCATCCCTGAGTCTTTTAAACAGTATATCAATGTGGAACAAGAGAGTAAAAGAGACAACACTTTAATAAGAACTCATAATTTCACCTACTCTAAGTTGTACCTCTTCTTTTGGGGTGACATTGGGGTGGGAATATAACAGTGAGAAGCTATGTATCTGAAAACAAATAATACTTTCACAAAGCAATACCTCATAGATTATATAATTTAATGGTACCTGTTACTATATCTGCATATTTGGAATGTGTAAATAGCATTTTATAGATGAGAAACACTGCTCCCCAACAAAGGGAGCTGTAAATCTTGATTTACAGCACCCTAGACTAGTTCTGCCTGCTCTTGAATATAATATAAATTAGACCTTATAGTTTTTATTTATGTCTGGCCAATTTTTTAAAATTGTTTTTTAAAAAATATGGTCCTGATGCTATTCATAACAGTACTTTATTCGTTTTCTTTCCTATACAGTACTCATTAGGGGATTTACCATAATTAAATCATTTGTTGCTGCTGATAGGGAAGTGCATCATTTACAATCTGTACTACTGTAAGTAATGCACATATTTTGTGCTTGTCTTTTTGAAAAGACATATATACATTTCTGTTGCGAATATATCTAAGAGCAGAACAGCTACCTCATGAGCATGCTCAGTTTTAACAGATAATGCTAAACAAACTTCCAGAGTGGTTGTAGTCATAGTTTACATAGGCTATATCCAGTGAGGTCAGAGCAGTTGTCCTAAAATTTTTGTGCGAATTACTTGATGGTAAATGCTTTTAAAATACTTTGTCTCAGTGATCCACCTCAACAAATGCAATTCAATATGATTGGGGAAGTATCAAATAATCTGGGCTTGTAATACTTAATTTCCTAAGACTACTGTGATGAGTATGATTTGAAGAATAGTTATGCAAAAACTGAATTGAAAAGTTTTGAAATTAGGGCTTCTAAATCAGAAGTCTAGAACATGATACATAGTTCTCTAAATAATGACGTGCTCTCTCAGATGTTCCCATGACTATCAAATTTAGGATATTATTATGGAGATATTTTCCATAGATTAGTGGATTGCATTTTCAAGAAAAGCATGGGCACAGTGGAAAAAACAAATAAATGTATGGATTGACCCATAAATATAAGAAAAATATTTTTTCATATATATAAACACAAATCTATATATTTGTATGTATATGTGTTTGTGTGTGTATAGAGATACACACACACACACACACACACACACACATGAATTGGTGATCACCTTCAACCCAGAGAATATGTTTTAAAGTCAGCCTAATCTCCCCATTGGATACCCATTCTAAAATAAACATGGCTTTCAAAAAGTAGCAGCCCTGATATATACAGTTATTCTTTTAGAAAAGACTTTAAGACTTGGTATGCATGCCTGGCTAACTCAAAGAACAAATACTTCAGTGACACATCTGTTTGCGATTTTATCTGAAGTCTTTACTTTTCTTTGCATTTATTGGTTTTGAATTTTTGTTATATTTGCAATGTGCTTAGTTGACAGCTATGAGAGAGATATTTAGTGATATACCATGCTTTATCCCATCTTTCAGGCTCTGTTTTAATTAGGTTGGGGCATTAAGATGAAGGTGTGCCTCCTTGAGCCTACTCTCTTCTTTCTGAAGCACTCTTGAAGGCCACATATGCCAGATGTGGCAGCACAGGATGGAACATCCTCCAGAAGCTCACAGCCCTGTGAGAAAAGAAGCACCCCATGGGCACTGAGCATGTAAAATGAATGTAGACTTGACATCCTATAGCCATTTTGACAAAAGCAAAAATCTGATATATGTCGTATTGAATTAGAACTCAGTTTGTAGGCAGCAAAAATACTAATAGAGGAATAAAATATTCATGTTCATTAATCATTGGCAAAATATTTTATTCCCTTGCTATCTACAGTATCTTGGCATGCCAACTAAAATTGAAAAAAAAAAAATCTAACTGTAGGAGATCTCGAAAAAAATGAAGGTAATAGTATGTATTGGTTGTTAGTGGATATATTTGATAAGATATTGCAAGATAATAATGAGCTCTTGAAAGAACTGGCTAGTCTGTAAGTAGAAATAAAATGTAATAGAGAGATGCCAGAATTGGTGTGCTTTACAGAATTGTAAATGCTTACTGCTTTTAGTAAGAGATGGAATCTGAATGTCCCATGCAGTACATTATTATTTGTTGTAAATGAGCACCCATTATTGAAACAAATATCATCAGTACTTTGATAAAATATATGACATTGGTTGTGTTATTACAAAAGTGCCAAAGAATCAAACATACAGATGGAAAGTAGGAGATAAGATATTCAAATTTTTTATTCGTATCAGTATTCACATTTTCAACTTTCAGTCGTATAGTCAGCCATAACCTTCCAAACGTCCTCAAAAATGTTGCAATTTTTAGAGAGAAAATTTTTACAAGAACATCTCTTATACCTACATTAACAGTCTGTCATTAGTGTCTGGGAGGAGACTAAGATATCCTTCAAAATGTCTCTTCTTTTGGTGCATATGTCCTGAATGATCTGCAGCTTGGCAAAGATGATAGATTTTCCTCTTTGATGAGGTTATGTTATAGGTGATAGTTGATTGTAAAGTAGAAAGATTATCTGCATGGTCCTCACCAAGTAAGGTGAACCCTTCAAAAGCAATATTTTCCCTGTCTAGAATTAAAAACAGAAATCAGAAAGACAAATTCCAGCTTGTCTGAAAGAAGGAAAATGCCCATACTGTGAGCTGCTAGTGGAGAAGGCTGCTGAGTGATCACCAGCACGGTTAGCAGACAAAGGGTAACTTATATCCTACAACAGCAAAGAAATGAATGAGCCAACCACCTGAATGAACTTGAAATAGATATTTATCCCAGCATTCAGAAGGCAAACAGCCCAGTTAATGCCATTTCAATCTTTTGAGATGCTGAGCAGAGAATTCAGCTATGATGTACCCAGACATCTGACCTACAGACCTGGACGTTGATAAATAAATATTGCTTTTATGTTGCTAAATTTGTGGTAATGTGCTTTTCATCAAAAAAACTAATATAGTGTACACACATGGACAGAAAATTGTATTTGTCTCCTTGAATCTTGAAACTATAATGCAAATATCCCTGAAATAATAATGCAGTGTCTCTGAAACCATGGTGAATGGCTCATTTTGCTTCTCTTTCCAGTGTATACTACTTCCAAAGAAATGCCTCAGCCTTTGGCACTAGAAAGAAACTCAAGAATTACCATTTTAACTTATGAATACATCTTTCTAGATATATTCAAAAATCTAAGTATTTTTAAAAGACAGGATAATCGACAGTGTAGTTATATGTTTTTCTTCTTCAAATAAGAATATTTAAATTAAAGCTGCATCGGTCAATAAGCTTTATCATTTTGAAAATATGTATTTTTCTTCTCAAGAAAATGTACAACACTAAACTAAAATAGAATTGAAATACAGTGTTAAATGTATTCATGATCAGGATATCCATATGTTATTTATGACCTCCGAGCTTGGTTCTAAGGCAAATAAATGTTTGGATATAAATGGAACGTTAATGGGTTTAAACTGGTAATTAAAAAGATGATGAGTTTTGGCCCAAGTAAGACTCTCCTGGATGTGATAAACCCTACATATATTTTAAGGAATGGAAATCTTTTTCCTTCAAGATGGATATTTTATCATAATACATAGTAAAAATATTTGGGGCATGTGACCTATTACTTTGATAAACAGAAAAAAATCAATCTTACTACATATTGATAAAATTACTAATGTAGGGTTAATGGTCATAAATTGTTTTACGTATATAAATACACATAACATTTTGAACACACACTCACATATTAAGTTGTATGAAAGAGCTTTCTCTGGTGATAAAATACAATGATCAATGTTAAGAACATTTAAATAATACTGTTTTATTCAGCAATCATGAGTTAAGTAAATTCATGAACACTTTTATGGGATTGTACATATTTTTATCTAAGTAAAGACACAAAAAATATTACATTACTGGGTTATTTTGAGTTGTTTTGAATAAAAGCCTTGCCATTGTTTAAGAATAGTAAAATGCACTCTTTTAATGATTTACATATTGTTACAATGCTTAGATGTTCATTTTTATTTTACTGGATATTAGAATAACAAAGCAGTAGATCAATTTTTAAGGGCTGTTAGGAGACAGTTTCTAGGTGCACAGAAAATAACACACTTGGTAATTGTATTTCTAGAAACTATCTGATTATGAAAGCTTTATTTTAGAAATACAAGGTATAAAATACATTGCAATGTTTATTTTGGCTACTGCTTATATACCTGATTTAAAATAGAAAGTTTAGCGGTGCAGTTATTTTAAATAAGTAAATGTACATTGAATGTTATCAATTTTATTTATGTGACATTCTAACTCATTTGAAGAAAGAGTCTAAATTTGTATCACAGACATCTGGAGGCTCCCATAAAATCCTGCATGATGTATAAGCAGCACTGGTCACATTCACATTTGATTTGAAAAACTCTCTGGAAAGATGAACAAGAATATCTTATCTGTGAGAATGAATCTCACATTCAGGGGTTACTTTTTGTTTAACACCTACAGTTAAGGCTAGGTGCTCTGTGTGTGTGTGTGGTGTGTGTGTACACTTCTGTGTCTGGGCATGTATGTATATATACTTATATACCTGATCTGAATTATCCATAATTATTTACATAAATTTAAGCAGAATTCATTATCAAAAAAGCTACCTCTGTAGGACTGCATAAAGTTCCAGAGAAGAATCTATGATGATATTTTGTTATTGGCAACAGAATATGTTGACATTGACTTATCTGTGCATTGTTCTGCCGAAGATAGACATGCCTCCAGGCGGCACCTGCTGAGATGTCTGGATACCCATTGTTCTCTGTTCTTTGATCCATGTATTCTGTACCCTTCATATGTCCCTAGGACACAGGATCATCCGATTCTCTGACATGCTGTCAGTTCTCGCTAGGTAGCAAAGTGAATGAATACATTATTAATTTCTCTACCCCTTGAACATAGGCTTGGACATGAGATTTGCTTTTGCAGAAGATAATTTTTTAAATGTGGCCTAAACAAAGACGATGTCTTATCTTGCTGCTTTGAAAAGCTACCACCACATCATATGAATTAGTACAAGATACCCTGCTTAAGACAGACACATGATCATCACTCTGATATTGAACAAACGGCCAACACGTGAGTGAGTTCCTTGAGGGTAACAGGCTGCCAGCCACTCATGTACCATGCAGATCTACCTGAGCCTAGACAGACCACAATAACTGACTCTTTGACCTATAAAGATGTGAAAAATAATAAATATCTTTGGTTTTAAACTAGTAGATTTGGAGTAATTTGTTACAAAATAAATACCAATCAATATACCTCTTTTCCAATTTGTAGTTTCTTCATCATGTTTCTTCCTGATAATTTATTAATGTTTTATGAATGTGGTGGCTTTAGATCCTAAAGGTTTATATTTTGACAATTCATTTTCTGTTAACCAAAATAAATACTGCTCCTATAGGCAAGGACAGAAATACAAGATGTCCATGTGGAACAGTTCCCAAGTTTAAAAAGACATGTAAGTAACAAGAGCATATGGATAAGTATTTCACAAATTCTGAATTAAAAAACAAAACAAAACTTGCCCTAGTATATACAGTGTGTAAACAAATGAGAGGAATGTAAACTCAAAAATATGAGGTATGATAAGTAAAAATAAATAAATATTCAAAATTAGGTTAGAGAGAATACATTTCTTTACTGTTAGGCCCAAAATGTGTCCACAGTGAGAGGAGGATAAATATTGAGATGGATTTTTCTAACATGGTTTGCTAAAGCAGATATTGAGATGGGTTTTTCTAACACAATTTGCTAAACCTTTTCAGCACCAGACAAGTTTAGTGGAAGACAATTTTTCCACAGACAAAGGGAAGGGTGAGGTAGGGAGATAGTTTCAGGAGATGCAAGTGCATTACATTTATTGTGCACTTTATTTGTGTTATTATTACATTGTAATATATAATGAAATAATTATATAACTGACCATAATGTAGAATCAGTGGAAGCCCTGAGCTTGTTTTCCTGCAACTAGATGGTTCCAACTAGGGATGATGAGAAAATGTGACAGATCATCAGGCATTCGATTTTCATAAGGAATTCACAACCTGGAACCCTTGCATGAGTAGTTCACAACAGGGTTCACCCTCCTATGAGAATCTAATGCCACCACTGATCTAAGAGGAGGCAGAGCTTAGACGTTATTGGGAGTGATGGGGAGAAGCTGCAAATACAGATAAAGCTTCACTACCTTGCCTATGGCTCACCTCCTGCTGTGCAACCAAGCACCAGTCCAGGGGTTGGGGAAACCTGTGCTAAAGTATAATTAAAGTATAGTTACTTTATAACTTACTTATTGAAGCCTTAATTTCCTTATAATTAAACTTTAGTTATAAATATAAATTTCTGATCTGTTTATTTTAATTTTGGTGAGGATTGAAGAAAATAATGTGTGTAAGCACTTAGTAATAGATATAGTACAAAGTACATTTTCAGCACATTTAAAAATTATTATTAGAACAAGTTCATCTGTACTGTGTATTTTTACCTGCACTGTATATTTTAAAATATTTATCTATTACAAATAAAATTAATATCAGTTATTTATATATCTTAAATGTATTCAGCATACAATTTAAAACAGTGGCCTATAGATGAGTGTTTTTATTCTATTCATTGTTCAAGGAATAAGAAAGATGGACCTTGATTGTTAAGTTTCGAATGTTAAAGAATCAAATAGATTTAATAATGAAATTTTTAATTGGAAGGTTTTGTTTAACAAAATTATAAAAATTAATGTAAGGAAGAAAACCCAAAATAGATTATTTGCAATGTAGCAGGATAAGAAATATTTTCAAATACTATCACTATATAAAGTTTTCAATTACAGGCACATGAAACCTGGGGCTAAAAATTCTTTATATATTACTATTACACATGTATTATGTATATATAAAATTACATATGTATATATATTCAATTAAACCATTGGAGCTAAATCCAGGTGATGTTCAACACAATTTATTTTAAATCTATGGAAATAAAATTAAAAGTGAGGTAGTATGACGGAAAATTGAGGTTAAAAAGAAAACAGATGAATTTAGCAACAAAAACAAATATAATAACCAACACATGAAATTAAATATGTAAATCAAATTTGTAAAAAGAAAAATCAATTATGCATTAAATTTACTCAGTAGTGGTACTTTTCCAGGAAATCGATCCCAGAATTAATTAGAAATGAATAAAATAAGGAAAGATGAATGGAAATGCAGTGAATGGAAATACAACATATGTCAAATTGTTATTCATAAAAAATGTCTAGAACAAATAAAAAATAAGCAATAAAGAAACATTTAATTTAGTTGTATCTTCAAATTGAGTGGTCTATACATATATCAGAAACATACAGGTACCCGTCACAATTTAACTCTTGCTATTCAATGAACTTCCTTTCAAAATATCTAAAATTTAATTTTTGATGTATAAACCTACATGTTAATATACATGTAGATGCCAGTATAATGTTAATTTGCCTCCTAGCTGAGAGGGAAGAACGTAGATTGCATTGCAGTCGCGTTTTACTAGGAATGGGCCTTATGTTTGCTTTTTAAGTGGGTTGTGCACTCTTGCTATAATCCTCAACTTATTGAGCTAAAATACGTTCTCAGAAATTAGAAAAGGCTGGGAAGATAGGAGATGTATCTTTAAGTATAAAACTCATACTTAACAGGAAAAGCTGGAAGTAATAAATACATGTAGAGACCCAAACTCATAACAACCAGAAGGTTGGCCATTTGTATCTGCACAGTTTTGCACAAACTGTTCTTTTGGAGGAAAAATAAAAGGAAAAATACATGTATTTTTAGCTCTGGCATGCTTTACTCACTGGTTGTTTTGAGCATAACTTTTAAGAGAAAGAGAGAGAGAGAGAGACATTTGCTGTGGTTTGATGATCACAATTACAATAAGATGCCATAATCACTATGTTACTGCTGCGAAAGGATTGCACATCTTCAATGTTCTGAAGGCAAAGGCAGTGAAGGAGAGAGATGATATATTTTGAAGAAATTGTGTTTCAAAGCAAGTGTGGAAATGTTCAGCAAATTTAAGAATCATGAATATTTTAAAGATTGAAAATGAATTAACCTCTGATGACTGTCCAGCTATAGGTATTATTATCGAGTTACAAAATAATAACAAATAAATGCATAAATAAAAATAAGTAATTAAATAGCTCTCCTAAAATGATAAAGTCAATTTATGCATTATTACAGAACATTAGAAAATGTAAATGCCAGGTCAAAAGGGCACCAAAGACATGCTAACATGCTGGAAAGATGAAGGTTTTGTTAAGCCAAAATTGTTGTAGATGTGTTTTTTTTATTATGCCCAATGAGGAAATATATAAGAGTTCATTCTCCATCATATGACATTGGAACCCAAAGCCTAGATAATGATGAAGTATTTATAAGATTAGGATATTAGTGTTTTCAGTGCTTTATCTGATGCAGAACTACTGAATAGAATGTTGAGTGTTTAAGACTATTTTAGAAATATGTATTTCTGTGTATACTATGTATATATATAATGTTTTTCAGGGTAAATAGGCTGTTTTTTAATGTTCTGTGATTAAATAATAGACCATGGTTTTAAACTAAGTGTACACAGGCTTGCATTTTTCAAAAAAAATTCTCAACCACACATTTTAGGTAGTATATTAAATTAAGATAATGATGTAGTTTTGATGTGGCTTTGATTTGCTTCAGGTGACTGTTTTTGTAATTGGAAATAATTTTTTATATGTACCTGACACGAAATTACTTTGACAATAAAACCTCAAATTTCCAAATTCTTACCGACACTTAAATCAAGAAGAGGTTCAGAGGTTGGATATCAAAGTTTGGCTTCAGGATTTTTAACATTAGTTAAAGACCTATGTTTATGGACTCAAATATTGAATATTAATGGATGGCAAATGTAAAAAAAGGGATTTATTGATGCTTTTCAATCTATGCAACAAGAACAACTTGTGCCATCACTGTTTCCCTTTCATGTCTATTTGTAATGATATTGCCGGAATCTGATGAATCTGGTTTGGACCATCTGGACCAGCTTAAAATGTTTATGAAGTTTCTGCCTCTCTGTAATACCAATGTTTGTTACTTGGAAAGAAGTTATATTAAAGTAAGAGTCAGAGGATTTATGCATAATAACAATTTGGGGGAAGTTTGCTAAGGATGACACTAACAAAAGAAGTCAAAAAGACTTTATTAATGTCTTTACATGAAATCAAAAAATTTTATATAAAAAATACATTAAGTGAAGTTGAAAAAATGGTATTGTAAGAATAGATATTTTAACATAATGAATGGACAATAGCGAATTTTCTTAATTTATGAAGATAATACAAATCAGTAATAAATTCAATATAAAAGAACCTTACTACAACAGAAAATAGAATTGGCTTATCGAATTAACTAAATGCTAATCAAAAATTAAGATTCACTATTATGGCAGGGTTGTGTGTAAAATTATAAAAGAGTGTATAGTATTTCAAAACTCTGGCAATAAAAATCAAAAATTTGAAGTGACCTTATAATATACATCTTATCAATTTCACTGTTAGCAATTTACCCTATTTTATTTTCTAAAAAAGCATTTTGGATGCTTTCCAAAAAAAAATCCTAATAAATCATTATATAAATGATCTAAGTAATTAATTACTAATAAATCCAATATAAACTGTCAGTAGATGAATAACTAAGCAAATTGTAATTATAATAAAATAAAAATGTGGTACACATACACCATGGAATACCATACAACCCTCAAAAAAATGGGATTGTGACCTTTGCAGGAACATAGATAGAGCCGGACGTCATTATCCTCAGTAAACTAACACAGGAACAGAACACCAAATACCTCATGTTCTTACTTACAAATGGGAGCTGAATGATGAGAACACACGGACACATAGAGGGGCACAACACACTCTGGGACCTTTCCTGGGGTTGAGAGTGGGAGGAGGGAGAGGATAAGGAGAAGTAACTAATGGGTACTAGGCTTAATACCTGGATAATGAAACAATTTGTACAAACCTCCATGGCACAAGTATACCTATGTAACAAATCTGCACCTGTGCCCCTGAACTTAAAAGTTAAACAAATAACAAAATGACTAATGTAGAAGATGAGGAACATAACTTTCTAATAATATATGACAACAGATGTGTAAAAGCTAGGAGGCAAAGAGTAAGAAGATGAAATACATTTTATTAACTTTCAGTCTATGAATAAAATGCATTATATATATATATAATCTCACACAACCTGCAGAGGAAACACAGGTGATTAATTTTGAGGAAGATGCCTCTTACTATAATCTTGTATTTTTGAAACATAGTATCATCACATTTTAATTACTGAAATGTAAAATTCCTATAGAGTTGTCATATGTCAACAAAAAACTAAATTTTAACTAGATATCAATTATTTTTATTCTATTTATTATTTGTTCATTTTCTTTCTCATTGGTTTATGTCTGTTCCTGAGGTTTGTGGGTGGTTTGGGAAAATTTCTTAAGTAAAATTGCTAATAAGCCAAAATTACCAAGGAGATATTGATTACTATATTCAGCATTTTCTGAATTTATATCTTCCAAATGTATTGGGAATACAAAAATTTTAAAATGTTAATAAATAAGAAATTATTATGTAACTTAAAAGTATATAGTAATCACTACAATAGATCTGTACTAAGTGACTTCAGTAAAATGTCATTCAAAATGGCAACAATGTCACAATTCCACTATCTTCTATATGCTTTTTCTTTCCAGTCAAGATGCAACTATGAAATTTAAATATTATACATATTTATTAAGTAAATTACTTTATTCTACCAGATCATTGGAAGGTAAGTGGTTGTTGTAAGCATTTTACCCATTTAATATAATTTAATCACACTAAGTTTATGAAAACTAACTTTAACAATCATCCTTATTTATATAATGTATCTCGATAATCTTTCCATACACATTATAAATGAAAGACTGCTTACTGATTTGGTATTCATTATATCTAAGATATAGACAATATAAACATACTAGAACATTCTCTAAAGGAAATGACATAATTAATCCATAATTATGACACCAATAGAAAGGTACAGTATCGAGAGCAATATTTAATGCCAAACTAGTATAGTACATGGTTACCAAAAAAGAAATAATTCAATAATGTTTAACATTTCCGTGGTCCTTTTTATTTTAAAGAGGGCTTGGGTAGGCACTGTTGAGAAATAGAAATAATTAAAAAACAGTTACTATTCCTGAGGAATTTCTGAGGCCCACCAAAATACACATAAAAAGTTATTTACAAAAATAGTTTCTATCTAGCAACCCATAATCTGTTCTTTCAAATTTAATACTAAATAATTAATTAATATATAATATTCATCATTTCAAAAGCTTAAAGATTATTCAATGGTTCGAACAATAAAAAATTAAAATGATATAGTAAACTAGATAATATAGGAAGGCAGCTAGAATGGTTTTTGTCATAAAGCAGGTAATATTAGTTGGGTGCAAAAACAATTGTAGTTTTGGCCATTGGTTTCAATTACTTTGGCCATTATTTTAATTGCAATTATTTTGGCCATTACTTTCTTTTTTTTTTTTTCTTTTTTTCTTTTGAGACGGAGTCTCACTCTGTTGCCCAGGCTGGAGTGCTGTGGCCGGATCTCAGCTCACTGCAAGCTCCGCCTCCCGGGTTCACGCCATTCTCCTGCCTCAGCCTCCTGAGTAGCTGGGACTACAGGCACCCGCCACCTCGTCCGGCTAGTTTTTTGTATTTTTTAGTAGAGACGGGGTTTCACCGTGTTAGCCAGGATGGTCTCGATCTCCTGACCTTGTAATCCGCCCGTCTCGGCCTCCCAAAGTGCTGGGGTTACAGGCTTGAGCCACTGCGCCTGGCCTTTAGCCATTACTTTCAATGGCCAAAACTACAATTACTTTTGTACCCACCTAATATCTGTTTGAGACTACCTAGTGTTTAAGTCATGACAGTCTTTAAGGTCAATTCAGAAAACGTAGAATAATTTGAGAAAAAAATAAGGAAGAAGTGGACCCACTCTTTTCTAATTAGTGCATACAGAAAATTGAAAAAGTAACTATTTTTGTTCAGGGTTGAATTATGAGGTGGGAGAAAGGGAGAGAAGAGGGAGAAAATGAAGGGAAAGCAAGGGTGACATTGACAATTAGAAAAATGTATGGGGATGGGGAGTGGGAAAGTAGGAGTAAACAAAACCAAACAAAAGTGTGAGAACCATTTTTTTTCATTGTCTAAGATAATCTAGTTATAATTGGTTTTCTGTGTGTGTTGTCACTTACTGGAAAAGAACATGGTACAAACAAATCACTAACTACTGTAGGAGGGCGTTAGAGAAAATGAGAACACTGATGAATACAGTAATTGAAATGAGTGAGACCTGGGTTTAAATCCTGTCTTTCTAGATGAAAATATTAAAAGGATATTAGTAAACCTTTGGAGCATATCTTTTTAAAATTTATACAGTGCTTAACATTAAGTTCCACCAGTGTAACTAATCAAGGTGTTATTGTTGCCAATTACACCAAGGGAAAGCCAGGAAAACTGTCAGAGGTCCTGTGATTTTTAAGTAGGTTGTGTTCTATTGCATAAGAGGAAGAATGGGTAAAAACTTATGGTTCCGAGGATTTCTCCAATATTGAAGAGACTGGTAAGAGTTAAGATTTATATAATTTTAAAAATAGAGTATTCAAATAGGAAGACAGGAAGTCAAATTGTCTTTGCTTGCAGATGACAGGATTGTATATTTAGAAAACCCCATCGTCGCAGCCCCAAAGCTCCGTAAGCTGATAAGCAAATTCAGCAAACTCTCAAGATACAAAATCAACGTGCAAAAATCACAAGCATTTCTATAAACTAATAATAGACAAGCAGAGAGCCAAATCATGAGTGAACTCTCATTCACAATTGCTACAAAGAGAATAAAATACCTAGGGAATACAAATTACAAGGGACATGAAGGACCTTTTCAAGGAGAACTACACACCATTGCTCAAGGAAATAAGAGAGGTCCCAAAAAATTGGAAAAAAACTTCAAGCACATCAATAGGAAGAACCAATATCGTAAGAATGGGCATAATACCAAAAGTAATTTCTAGATTCAGTGCTATTCTCATCAAGCTTCCATTGACTTGCTTCACAGAATTAGAAAAAAAAAATACTTTAAATTTCATATGAAACCAAAAAAGAGCCTGTATAGCCAAGACAATCCTATGTAAAAAGAACAAAGATAGAGACATCATGCTACCTGACTTCAAACTATATTACAAGGCTACAGTGACCAGAACAGCATGGTACTGGGGCCAAAACAGTATATAAATGGAACGGAACAGAGCCCTCAGCAGTAACACCACACAGCTACAACAATTTGATATTTGACAAACCTGAGAAAATCAAGCAATGGTGAGAGGATTCCCTATTGAATAAATGATGCTGGGAAAACCGGATAGCCATATGTAGGGAACTGAAACTGGACTCCTTCTTTACACCTTATACAAAAATTAACTCAAGATAGAATAAAGACTTAAACTAAAAACCTAAGCCATAAAAACCCTACCTAGGCAGTACCATTGAGGACATAGGCATGGGCAAAGACCTCATGACTAAAACACCAAAAGCAATGGCAACAAAAGCCAAAATTGGCAAATGGGATCTAATTAAACTAAAGAGCTTCTGCATACCAAAAGAAACTATCATCAGAGTGAAAAGGCAACCTACAGAATGGGAGAAAATTTTTGCACTCTATCCATCTGACAAAGATCTAATATCTAGAATCTACAAGGAATTTAAACAAATTTAAAAGAAAAAAAAGCAAACAACCCCATCAAAAAGTGGGCAAAGGATATGAACAGACACTTCTCAAAAGAAGACATTTATGTGGCCAAGAAATATATGAAAAATAGCTCATGATCACTGTTCATTAGAGAAATGCAAATCAAAACCACAATGAGATACTATCCCACGTCTGTTAGAATAGTGATCATTAAAAAGTCAGGAAACAACAGATACTGGAGAGGATGTGGAGAAATAGGAATGCTTTAACTCTGTTGATGGGAGTGTAAATTAGTTCAACCATTGTGTAAGATAGTGTGGCGATTCTTCAAGGACCTAGAACCAGAAATACCATTTGGTCGAGCAATCCTGTTACTGGGTATATACCCAAATGATTATAAATTATTCTTTTATAAAGACACATGCACACGTATGTTTATTGCAGCACTATTTACAACAGCAAAACTTGGAACCAACTCAAATGACTATCAATGATAGACTAGATAAAAAGAATGTGGCACATATACACCATGAAATACTATGCAACCATGAAAATAATGAGTTCATGTCCTTTGCAGTGACATGGATGAAGCTGAAAACCATCATTCTCAGGAAACTAACACAGGAATAGAAAACCAAACACTGCACGCTCTCACTCATATGCAGGATTTGAACAATGAGAACACATGAACCCGGGGAGGGGAACATCAGACACTGGAGTCTGTCAGAGTTTGGGGGGCTAAGTGGGCGATTGCATTAGGATGAATACCTAATGCATGCAGGGCTTAAAACCTAGATGACAGGTTGATAGGTGCAGCAAACCATCATGGCACATGTATACGTATGTAACAAAACCTGCACATGTATCCCAGACGTATAGTAAAATATAAAAATAAATGGAGTATTAAGAATAATTATTAATGAGGCTTTTATGTCAGATACATTTTCTCATTGGTAAATATTTTTATCAGAGCTAAGCTTCAGGAAAATTTATTTGGCAGAAAGGAACTGTATGGGTAAAAATAGGGAGAGACAGTGGAAAGGGGAAATGGAAAAATAGAATGTGTTAAAAATTCCATTTTAGTGAATTAAAAATGCATTGTCACTGTGAAGTTAGTAGTGACAAGATTCTTTTATGGACATTTTTAAAATGTAGACTCTTAATTCAGTTACGTAAACTCATAGGTAGCTAATTCCTATTGAAAGACTAATGATGAATGGACAAGAATATCCTAATAGAATAGTCTTTATTCAAGAGTGATTATTTCATGGTAAGTAAATATTGCTACATTCTGATAATACAAAGAAAGAGAGAAACAGTTGAGTGAATCTGTCTCCTTAAGCTTCCTCTTTCAAAATAAATAAATAAATATGATCTGGGCCCAGTGGCACACACCTGTAGCCCCAGCTACACAGGAGGCTAAAGAGGTGGATTGCTTGAGCCCAGAAGTTTGAGAACAGCGCGGGTAACATAGTGAGACTCCACCTGTCAATAATTACATAAAATAAATCTAGAAAGACTTTTTAAATAATTGGCATTGGGCATAAACCCAGATAATGTCACTAATACATTAAATATGGCAAGTTGATAAAACTTTTTTTTAAGTTTGAAATGTAGTATAACTCTTATATTAAAGGTTGAAAATTTACTGGGTAGAAATAAAATGGCCATTATCCTTAGCAAATGAACACGGGATCAGAACACCAAATACCTCATGTTCTCATTGATAAGTGGGAGCTAAATGATGAGAACACATAGACACATAGAGGAGAACAACGCGTACTGGATCCTTTCATAGGTTGGAGGTTGGGAGAAGGAAGAGGATCAGGAAAAATAACTGATGGTACTAGGCTTAATACCTGGGTGATGAAATAATCTGTACAACACACCCTCACGACACAAGTCTAGCTATGTAACAAACCTGCAGGTATACCCCTGAACTTAAAATAAAAGTTAAAAACAAGGAGTTCGTAACAAGTACAATTTGTAAGTTGAACATTATTATATGGGTGCTAAAACTAAAAAAATAAAAGCCTATTTTTATTATCACAGATAAAAAATAAAAAGCCTATTTTTATTATCACAGATAACATTTTGTGTGTTTTGCATTGCAAAATGTAGACAAAACACAGATAAGTAGTATAAACATTGTGTTATTTTCAAAGGGAAAGAATAAAATGGATTAATCATGATAACGTCATGTAATGACATATATTTTTCTTAAAATTCTAATATATCTGCTCTTATTTTTGGTTATCAGACTCCAAAGGGAGTGCTGTACAGAGTTCTGAGAGTTACAGTTATAGGAGAACATTGTTATGCTGGAATTTTTCCAAACATTAGCAGTGAAGATAGAGAAAGGAAAAGAAGCCTCATCATACAGAAGTTCTAAAGAAATAGGATCTTCTTAGGCAGGATAAGATTTCAGACAAACATAACTTTTCAAATATTTGAAAATCTGTCACAACAATTAGGGTTTAGATATTTTATCTGGGACTATGAATAGTAGAGTATTGGAAAACAGATTTGTATGTTTAATGCTGTAAAAATTTTATAATAATTAGAACTGACATTGATACGGTTTGGATTTGTGTCCCCACCCAAATCTTATGCTGAATTGGAGAAGATGACTTGTGAAGGGTGATTGGATTATGGAGGCGGATTTCCCACCTGCTCTTCTCATGATAATGAGTGACATCTTATGCATTCTGATGGTTTAAAAGTATGTGGCACTTTCCCCTTCTCTCTCTCTCTCTCTCTCTCTCTCTCTCTCTCTCTCCTGTTGCCATGTGAAGATGTTCTTGTTTCCTCTTCAACTTCTGCCATGATTGTAAGCTTTCTGAGGTCCTCATTAATGCTTCCTAATAAGCCAGCAGAACTGAGTCAATTAAACTTCTTTTGTTCACAAGTTACCCAGTCTCCGATAGTTCTTTATGGCAGTGTGAGAATGGACAAATACAGCCATCTTAAAACAGTTTCAGAAGGTTATCTACATGATGAGGGTGGTAACATCCATATCATTGAGTTGTTAAACAGTGAATAGTAATTATGTAGAATGCCAAGGCATGTGAGAATAAGCTAGTGTAGATGATATTTCACTTTCGTTTCTTTCCTGAAAATGTATGGTTTTGTGAAAATAGAATGTTTTTGACATCAAAAGAAAGAATGGAAGTTAGCATTATTTGGTCTTAATTGACAATTGCATGTTTTTTACTCAATGTTCGAAGCTTATCAATCATTTGGACATAGATATAAAATGTTCTTGGTCTTTAATTTTTTAAAAAAATTCTTGGCATGTTAATTAGGAATACACAGATATTTGCTGCTGACTTGAGCATGTTTAGATAATTTTAAATATTTTAAAGCATAAATATATTAAATGGTTTATGGAAACTCAGACAAATTAATTATTAGCCCTACCTAGAGACAAAAAGAGAAAACACGCTGAACTCAGGTTAAAGCCAGAGTCAGAGTAAGACAGAAATATATTTCCGTACTTGGCCCAGCAGGCATGGAGATCCTCAGTTGACAATATCTAGACAAGGTGAAGTATCTCATCTGTGAAAACAGAGCTTAACTGCAGGCGATCAATGTCAGCCAAGTGAAGGAAACTGCAGGACTCTTAACTTCTCTCTCTGAAACAGGAGAACCCTGAAGAAGCACACCTGCTCATATAATCTTGTCTTCTGAAACCCTGGCAAGGGTCCACACAGGTACAGAAAGCCCTTTTTAAGTATTTCTGATATATGTGAGTTGACCAATTATGAATAGTATTTCATTGTGTGTGTGTGTGTGTCTCCGTGTGTTTAAAACTATCCAACATGTTTTCACATGTATGTAACCTGCCAATATATTTTAATCTTTAATTCATATTTTGTGTTTATATCAGTCACATATAAATGTATGATATGGCTCTGTTATATCATGTTGATGCTACTATAAATGTCCCTGCCATATCTCATGTTGAAATTTAATTTTATCCTAACAGTATTTAGAGATGGCCCTTTAAGAAGTCATTATTTGGCCGGGTGCACTGGCTCAGTTCTGTAATCCCAGCACTTTGGGAGACCCAGGCAGGCAGGTCACTTGAGGTCAGGAATCCAAGATAAGCTTAGCCAACATGGTGAAACCTCATCTCTACTAAAAATACAAAAAAAAAAAAAAAAAATAGCCAGGTGTGGTGGCAGGTACCTGTAATCCCAGCTACTTGGGAGGCTGAGGCAGGAGAATTGCTTGAACTTGGGAGGCGGAGGTTACAGTGAGCTGAAACTTTGCCACTGCACTCCAGCCTGGGCAACAAGAATGCAACTCTGTCTAAAAAATAAAATAAAATAAATAAAATAAAATAAAATAGAGTGATTCTTTCATGAGGGCTTGGCCTTTATGAATGGATTAACACTGTTTTTGTGGGAGTGTGTTAGTTATTGCTGGAGTGCAGAAAGGATTAGTTAAGTCCATTTCCTTCCCTGTCTCAGGGGCTCTCTTTCTCTTTCCTCCTTTCCTTCATGGGAGGCCCTGAGCAGGTGCTGGCACCATGCTCGTGGATTCCCCAGCCTCCAGAACTGTGAGCTAAATCGACTTCTGTTCTTTATAAATTAACCAGTCTGTGGTATTCTGTTACGGCAGTAGCCAATGGACTAACACAAAATTGGCACTGAGAAGTGGGGCTATTGCTATTGCAATTACCTGAAAATGTGAATGAGGCTTTGGAACTGGGTAATGGGTAGAGGCTGTAAGAATTCATAGCAGCCAATTAGAAAAAAACCTGCATTGCTTTAAACAGAGCATAGAGTAATTCTGATGAGCTCTTAGATGGAAATGAAAAACAAGGTAATGGACAGTGGACTAAAGACGATCCCTGTTATAAAGTAGCAAAAGCCTTAGTTGAATTGTGTCCATGAGAGTCAGCTTAATTGAAGACAGAAGTTAAGAGCAATCAACTAGGATATCCAGCAGAAAAAATATCCAGATAATAAAGAATTTAGTGTTCTATGTGGCTACTTTTACCATCTACAGTAAGATGTGGGAGCAAATAAATGTCTTGAGAAATAGTTTAAAATTAAAAGGACATTAGAGTGGAAAAAAATTGAAGAATTCATAGTGTGTAGCTGCTACCTGCAGGTAGGCAGTCTGGATGTTTGTTCCAGTTTGGCTGAGTCCTGAATTTTTATGGGCTCAGAATGGAAGAAGTGCATGCTGATTGGTCCATGGGCAGCCACGGGCCAGCCTGCAGAAGGCACTGTAAGTTTTCACTCCTATCTGCAGACTCCACCTGGAACTGAAAGCCTCAATGCTTCAGGCCATCCCTGGCTTGAAGGTTGGGGCTACACAAGGGACCCACTCCTTTCTGCCCAGAAGACTGTCTGCCTCCTGCTGCCCTCAATTATGTCCATGATATCCAGGCCTATGCAGAGCAACCCTCAGGAACCCACCTCACCCTCTCTCCCATGCTCATCAATGCCCAAAGTTCTGAGGGGGATAAGGTGGCCGGGGGCTTTTGCGTCAGCACTGCCCCGAATGTGTGCATACCTGGCCAGGTTGTGACAGCCCCCAGGCTCAGCCTCAACTTTGCTCCAAAATTGGAGTGGGCACCAGTAACAGGGAGAGGCTGGGCAATGGGAGCAGGCACTTCCTAGCCTTCAGGGGTAGGGAGGCTTCCCTGGTTCCTGAGGTGCAGGGGTGCCCGGGTCCTCAGCCAAGGCTGGGCAGGTGCGGCTGTGCCTGGGAGGGTGGGGATCCCTCCCTGCCAACTTGGAAGCAGGTGCGGCTTCCCACTGGATCCCACTGACTCTGTGGAGTCTGCAGCCCTGGCCATGCCTCCCATGCTGCAGCCAGCATCTTCACAGCGGCTGCTGCACTCCAGCCACTGCTGCCATCGGTGGTAGTACAATTCTGAAGCTGTTTTGTTACAATGTAAGAAAAGTAACTGTTATCATATATACTATATTCCCTGATGGTAAAAATGTTAAGTAGAAATCACAGATAAATATAATAAAAATATAAGAATGCTATCAAGTTAGAAATCAAGCATAATTACTCCCAATTAAATATTGAGTAAAAAATAAAAATTATAAATAAGTCTGAAATATTTAATATAAATTAGAAGTTCGACATAGAAAAATTTGTAGGTACAAAAATAGCAGTTACAGAATAAATGGAATGCATATGAAAGGCAGGAAAGACTACAGATGTTTCTCAACTTACAATGGGTTTATATGCTAATGAGCTCATTGTAAATCCCATTGTACTGTAGAAAAATCACAAGTTGAAACATTGTAAGATCAGAGGCTCCTCCATTTATGATGGGATGCGAGTACATCCTGATAAACCCATTGTAAATTAAAAATCTGTATGTCAAACAATAAGGTGGGTTTGTCTGTGTATATATAAGCAAAAAGAACAAAAAACACAACAAACTGTATAAAGAGAACAGCAATGGTCAAAATGACAATGATAAATAGTACGAAACCAAAAAACAAATTCAATTTGAAGACATAATACCACCCTTCCCTCTCCCTACATACTCATCTTGGTACTTCCTATAAATATATTAGATCCAGTAGTTGTACTAGTAAGTTTTACTCTATCTTCAAATGATAACCAATTCATCCATTATTCAAATATATTATGAGAATGTGAAATTTTTACATGTTAAAACTATGATCGAATGCTAGTACAACTATGATGTTAGTAGGAGACAACAGAATAAAAAACAAAAAATCTTTTCAATTTGTCTAATAAAAATAGTTGCATTAAAATGCAAGCAATTGAATTTCTACAAAATATGAGAAAATAATAATAGCATATGCCTAAGTAGAATTTAATTAAATAATACAAAGATATTTTAGCATTTTTTAAAATAAGTAAACTCTTACAACCTAAAGCTCTAAGTCCTCAGGATTATAAAATTAGAAACAAGAAGCATTAATCAATTCGATACTAATTTTTGGTATAATTCAACAATATTAAAATAAAAAGGATCATAGATACATAGATAGTACAAGGGTTACTATAGTCAAGCAAACGAACATACACGTAATATCACAGAGTTACCCATTATTTTATTTTTCTGGCAAGAGCAGCTAAAGTCTACTTATTCAGCATGAATTTCAAATACAATACAACATTATTACAAATAGTCCTTTTATTTTACACTGGATTTCTAGACGTGTTCATCCTTCACATCTGCTTTGTATCCTCTGACCTGCATTTTCTCATTTCCTTCCCACAGCCAACCTTCGCCCTTAGTAACCATTGTTTCATTCTATATCTCTGGATATTTGACATTTCTTTTTTAGAGTTTACACATAAGTGAGATCAGGAAATATTTTTTTCTTTCTATGTATAGTTTATTTTACTTACCACAATGCACTCCAGGTTCATCCATGTTGTGAGAAACGGCAAAAAGTTAGTTGTTTTTAGGGCTGAAAAATAGTCCATGGTATATATTGTACCAAAGCTTCTTTATTCATTTGTCATTGACAGACTTTGTTATCTTTTGACTGTGGTAATACTCATACTATGGGTGTGAGGTGGTATTTCCAAGTGATTTGTATTTGCACTTTTCTGATGATTAATGATGCTGAGCACCTTTTCATATACCTGTTGGCCATTTCTATATCTTCTTCAGAGAATGTCTATTCAGGATTTTTGTCCATTTTTAAAATTGGGTTATTGGTTTCTGCACTACTGACTTGTATGAGTTCATTATACACTTGGATTATTAATCTATTACATATATGGTTTAGAAATATTTTTCCCAATTCATAGGCTGTGCTTTCATTTATTTTATTATTTGTATGTGTGTGTGCAGAAGCATTACAGTTTAGTGTAGTTTCATTTACTTACTTTTGTTTTTGGTGTGATATCTGAAAGAGGAATTATTGTCACTACTTTGGCAGGAGCTCCTTCCCTATACTCTTTTCCAGAAGTTTTATAGATTTTAGTCTTATTATTTTTAAAACGTTTTTTGTGTGTGCTTTTTATAATATTCAGTGATCTCTCATCTTTTTTTTTTTTTTTTTCTTTTTCTTTGAGATGGAGTCTTGCTTTGCTGCCAAGACTGGAGTGCAGTGGCATGATCTTGACTCACTGCAACCTCTGCCTCCCGGGTTCAAGTGATTCTCTTGCCTCAGCCGCCTGAATAGCTGAGATTACTGCTGTGCACCACGACTCCTGGCTAATTTTTGTATTTTTAGTAGAGACTGTGTTTCACCATGTTGGTCAGGCTGGTCTCAAACTCCTGACCTCATGATCTACCTGCCTTGGCCTCCCAAAGTGCTGGGATTACAGGCGTGAGCCACTATGTCCAGCCCCATCTTCCTTCTTTCCTGGGCCTTCCTTGTTCATATTTATTTTCTAGGCCACTCATTCATTTTTCATTGTTTTAATCCAATTGGATTGTATTGTTTACCAAGTCCATAGACCCGAGTTTGTCGTATTTTCAGTCAGTACCCCTTAAGATACATCTGATACCCATAACCCCTGGTCTTTCAGTGCTCACTCAATATTGAGTTAACTCCTAATTTATGTAAAAGCAGAGATTTTTTATTTAACTTTCAATTACAACATATATTTTAAATGTTATGTTTTACATATTTATATACATGTGTGTTAGAATGCAGTGTGCTTGAGTTGAGATTCAGTCAGATCAATCCACTTCACCATATTTATTCTTAATTTAAAAACTAAGTGAGAATGAAACCATATGGAAAATAAGATCAAAATATATATAGCATACAAGTGCTTCTGCCCAAGTTGAGTCATAAGTGTATGTGTTTATTTGTATATGTTTGTGTTTAAATCACTGTACATTTACTATCAGGCTACATGAGAAAGGGAGCCTGCTCAGAACATGGTTAAAATACTAATACAAATGCTCATTTGGGGTACCATATTTTTGCGGGGTAAACTTTTAGTTTTTTTTTTGGAAATTTGTTTTTTAACATTTAACAATATCTTGCAGAAATATCTCCAAAGTGAATTTCATTGTTCTAATACATTATTTGCTCATGTCTACATACAATTTTGTTATGCAGACATCTCAAGATTTCTTCAATTCTTCTTTACTAATTGGAATTTTCTTGATTGAATAATGGAATAATTGGGCCGGGCGCGGTGGCTCAAGCCTGTAATCCCAGCACTTTGGGAGGCCGAGACGGGCGGATCACGAGGTCAGGAGTTCGAGACCATCCTGGCTAACACGGTGAAACCCCGTCTCTACTAAAAAATACAAAAAACTAGCCGGGCGAGGTCTCGGGCGCCTGTAGTCCCGGCTACTCGGGACGCTGAGGCAGGAGAATGGCGTAAAAACCCGGGAGGCAGAGCTTGCAGTGAGCTGAGATCCGGCCACTGCACTCCAGCCTGGGTGACACAGCGAGACTCCATCTCAAAAAAAAAAAAAAAAAAAAAATGGAATAATTGTACTAAGATATGTGTCCTTAGTGTCACCATTTATCTCTATAGGATAAATTATACAAATAATACAATAATAAATTATACAAATTGAATTTTGCCCCTTAATCAACACAATTCCATAGAGTAAATTTATTATTGTTATAGCCATGGAACCTAATACTGTTATTTTATTTCCTCTCCATGTGCATATCAGCAAATGTATAAGAGGATAAATATAATTAATTGATATATAAATGGTACAAATTTTCCTCCTTGATGTACCTGGTGTAGCTCTAAAATAGATTACTAGTTCTATTGTAGCTATTTCCAAATCTGATGTTCTACTGGTGTGCAATTATCATGTTTGTGGTAAACATTTGCCTCAAGTAACTAATCCTCTTAATCTCCTGATCTCCCAGTGAGATTTCCTCAAGGCAGAAAAAAAAGCCTCATCTCCTAATGGGCCATAAAATATTATCATCTTAGTGTGTGCTTTAATAGAAAAATGTTTGGCCCTGTGTGGTGGCTCACATCTGTAATCCCAGCATTTTGGGAATCCAAGATGGGCAGATCAACTGAGGTCAGGAGTTCAAGATCAGCGTGGCAAACATGGTGAAACACCATCTCTACTAAAAACACAAAAAATTAGCCAGGTGTGGTGGCAAGCACCAGTAATCCCAGCTGCTCGGGAGGCTGAGGCAGGAGAATTGCTTGAATCCGGGAAGCAGAGATTTCAGTCAGCTGAGATCATGCCACTGCACTCCAGCCTAGGCGACAGAGAGACTCAGTCTAAGAAAAAAATAAAAAAGAAAAATGTTTGGGAGTTGTCAGTGATTTGGTGGATTTGCAAGATTCGTAACTGTGAACTGTGTCTCTGCTAAAAATGGACAGAATTATACATTCCGGGTCAGACACCAAAATCTGAATGAATTTCTAGACAGTAATATTTTAAGTGATATCCAAACAAAATTTACAACATATTATTTTTGAGGAAGTGTTAACCATTGCAGACTTTTCCTTAACAAAACACAGTGCTTGAGTTTTTGTTTTGTTTTATTTCACCCATCTTTTCTCATTACAGCTGAACTGAATTTATTAAGCTTAAATTTATTAAGCTAGATAGGCTGCTTAATAAATTTTTTACAGGAATGATTTTGACAAGAATTTTTTTTTTGAATTTGCTTTCTAAAAAGTGTGATAGGATGGACACGGTTGAGGCTATGATCTTAGAGATAAATCATTACAGAGCAGTCAAGTTACACTCCTCTTAGACATAGTATACTTTCTGTGACACGGTTTGATTTTTTGCCTTAAAGTTATGGTGACATATCTTTTCTTGGATATTCTTTGCTTCATTTTCGATTTTAAAAATGGAGAGGGCCTTGGATGTCTCTGTATGTCAACATATGTGTAAATTTAAGTGCTTTTAAATAATACAACATTTAAATGTATTTAACTAATACCACATTGAAATACTGTTGGGAGAAAGATTTTCACGGTTTCCAAATTTTGGTACATCTTACAAGCAGCGACACTAACAAATTTGTTCCTGATGATCTTTTTCAGGGATATCTGTAGAGCAAATAGCCTTGGAAGGAACAGAGATTGTCTCCTGCATAAACAAAAGGGGATACACTTCAAGTATAAAATTTTGGACCTGCTAAGCTCAAGTTTCTGTCTTTCAATGAAATGTATTGCTTTTGTAGATGTTAATCTGGTTCTGTTCTCATCACCTTTTGGGAATTTGGGCTCAGAGAACTCCCACACAAAAAAAGCTGATACTCTGCAACTATTATTGAGGACTGACAATATGCCTTGTCTCATGGGTTTGGCCACATGAAATATTGTGGCAGCCTAACTTGTTAGACTACAAATACATAAGATACACTTAAATTATTTACAAGTATAACTTCATAATCTTATACAATTACATGTGCATAGGCATACACAAAGGTTTTTTTTTTCCTTTTTAAAAAATACCTCATATGTTTCACAGTGTATCCAAGGACACAAAATAGTATAGATTAATATATTTTCCTACACAATGTCTATGTCAAGCTTAAAGATAAAATGCTAGTGAGAAAATCTTTTAACTGAAGTGTTATATAGCTTCTTTAACCACACTGCTGTGATAATTGTCTTTTAACAAACATGAACCTTAGAAATTCTTATAACCCCATCATTTAGTTTGTTAGACATTTTAATGCTTTAAATAGTGCTCAACTAAAGCATTTTAAACATTTAGGTACTTACTCTATGCTTCTAAATATGTTTTAGAAGCAGGTTTCTTTGATTTTTATAGTGAAATTCCCTACTTACAAAATCACAGATTGAATGGTAGGAGAGTAATGGAAAGCAATAGAATCTACTTACATGGTCTCAAATATATGCACAAGAAAATGGCAGAGCACAACTAAATGGAGCACATCCAAACTAATATCCTAAAGATTTCGTGTAAATGTGCATTTCCACCCCAGTGGTTGGTACCATAAGAAACCGAGTCCGATAACTGAACTTTTCAGAATCAATAGAAGAAACAGTGAAAAGTTCCAATGAGAACATGTTTAATATTAGCACTGAATAATTAATTTTAGAGCCTATGTCTTCTCATTGTGGCTTTAAAAAATTGTTATTATACCACAAAAACAATCTGCAATAATTACAATTTGTACAAAGACACTGTTGAGAATATTACATATTTAGTATAATGTTATTTGAAAATACTCCTTGATTCAGTTTTCATTTGAGCTTTCATAGCCTAAAAGATTTGGCCCATTATAAGATGGTCGTGTTTCACTTGTTTGAAATAGTACATATCAACAACCAAAATATTCAGGACAAGTAATTCTAAGGTAAAGTAAGACCAAAAAAACCTCTCTACAAGTGAAATCGATTTCCAATTTGTACTACTGTTTAATATGCTAATGTTTCATTATATCCTACTAAAATCATGTAGGTCTTAGTGTATATCGGGTGCCTTTAATAAGCTGTATGCTTTTACTCTGATAACATTTAAAAAATCCTTCCTCCTAAATGTGGTGGAATATGACCTTAGTTTAAAATGCTCTTAATTTGCTTTTTAAACATGGCAGGATCATTAGAGTATCAACATATATCTGTAAGTATGTGTATTCCTAACGGTAAAGACATTAAAATGTACACAGCAATATAAATCACATAGTTTATCATTAAATAATAAATTTATATTTTTCAACATGAACAAAATATATAGTACAATGGTTTAAGGTTTAGTCACATTTAAAATGAAATAATTAATGACATTATCCTGCAGGTATTTCATTATAAACAATGTGGTAATTTGTTATAGCTGCTGTAACAAAGTTCCACAAACTGGATGGCTCAAAAAATCAGAATTTTATTTTCTCACAGTTCTGTAAATAAGCAGTCAAAAATCAAAATGTCTACAGAATTGGTTCCCTCTGAGGTCGGGGCCTCATGAGGACGGACCTCCATCCTTGGCTTGTGCATGGCCATATTTTCTCTTTGTCTCATTAGATAGCTTTCCTTTCTTAATGTCACTGTGTCCAAATTTCCTATTTTTGTAGGGACACAAATCATTGGATTAGGGCTCAAAACAGTGATCTCTTTTTAACTTGATTATTTCCATAAATACCTTGTATTTACATGAGATCACATTCTGAGGTTTTGAGTGTCAAGACTTCTACCTATAAATTTTGAGAGAGGAGCTCTCTTCAACACATAAGACCACCTTGTGCTATTTAAGCTTAGAAATTAAGGCTAACATGGAGTTTATTACAAGTTTGTATATATTAACATTCGTGTAAACTACACAATTTTTTTCTAATAAGCAAACTGACATTTTAAGATAGAGAATGACACTTTTAAGAGAGTTATCAATCACATTTTAGGCTTTAACATGGTGAACTATGATGACCATATGCCTTAATTTTATATTGAACCCTCATTTCGAAGCCTGGAACTAAATGGCTTCACTAGTAAATTTTACCAAACATTTAGAGAATTGACTCCAATCATCCTCAAACTTTTCCAAAAAATTAGAGGTGTGAACATTTCTAAACTCTTTCCATGAGTCTAGCATTTCTCTGACACCAAAGTCAAATAAAAATAATAAAAGAAAATTAAAGAGCAATACTCCTGATGAATATCGATGCAAAAATCATCAAAAAATTAGCAAACAGAATCCATAACACAATAAAAAGATTATACACCATGATCAAATGAGATATATTTATGGAATGCAAACTAGTTCAGTAAATAAAAACCAGTCAATGTAATTTACTACATAAACAAAATGAAGAAAAAACAAAATATGACAAGTAATCACCTCAATTGATACAGAAAAAGCATTTGAGGTCGAGCATGGTGGGTGGCACATGCCTGTAATTCTAGCACTCTAGGAGGTCTAGGTGGGCAGATCACTTGAGTTCAGGAGCTCAAGACCAGCCTGGGCAACATAGCAAAACTCCGTCTCTACTAAAAAAATTAGCCAGGCCTGGTGGCATGCCCCTGTAGTCTGGGCCACTTGAGCAGGAGGAGTGCTGGAGCCCAGGAGGATGAGACTGCAGTGAGCCAAGATTCTGTCACTGTACTCCAGCCTGGGTGACAGAGTAAGACCATCTCAGGAAAAAAAAAAAGCATTTGACAAAATTCAATGTCTTTCCATGGCATACAATGAGCTAAATATAGAGGAAACCACCTCAATGTAATAAAGGTCATATATGAAATCCTACAGCTAACATAACACTCAAAAGTGAAAGGCTAAAAATTTTTATCTTAGGTTACAAACAGGACAAAGATACCTGCTTGTCCTTCTTTACTTTTTAAAAGTACAGGAAGTCCTAGGCAAGGAAGAGAAATAAAAGTCATCCAAATTGTTAAGAAAAAAATTATTTCTTAATTATGAGATGATATTATATGTAGAAAACCCTAAAGATTCCACACACATACAAATTGTTAGAACTAATAACCAAATTCAGCAAAGTTGCAAGATATAAAATTAGCATACAAAAATCAGTTTCATTTCTATACACTGACAATGAATGGTGTAAATAAGAAATTAAGAAAAACTTAATTTATGACAGTATCTAAAAATAAAGTATTTAGGAATTAACATAACCAAGGAGGTAAAATACTTGTATTATAAAAATATTACTGAAAGAAGTTAAAGAATACAGAAATAAGAGAAAAAACGTTCATATCAATTGGGGAAAATGTAATATTGTTAAGATGTTAGTATTATCCAAAGTGATATACAGATTCAGTGTAATCACTCTCAAAATCTCATTATTATTACTATTATTTTTGCAGAAATAGAAATAAAAATCCTTAAATTTGTGTGTGATCTGAAGGGACACAATAGCCAAAACACCTGAAAAAGAACAAAGTTGGTCGGGCACAGTGTCTCATCCCTGTAATCCCAGCACTTTGACAGGCCGAGGTGGGTGGATCACTTGAGGTCAGGACTTCGAGACCAGCCTGGCCAACATGGTGAAACCCCGTCTCCACTAAAAATACAAAAATTAGCCAGGTGTGGTGACGGATGCCTGTAGTCCCAGCTACTCGGGAGGCTGAAGCAAGAGAATGGCTTGAACCAGGGCGGTGGAGGTTGCAGTAAGCCTAGATTGTGCCATTGCACTCCAGCCTGGGCGTCAGAGCTAGACTCTGTGTCAAAAAAGAAAAAAATAAAAAAGAACAAAGTTGAGGGACTCACACGTTCTGATTTGAAAACTTATTACAAAATAACAGAAATCAAATCAGTGTGGTATTATCAAAGAGGCAGAATTATACACCAATGCAATATAGTAGAGGGTTCACATATGAACCCCTGCATACATGGTCAAATCATTTTTGGCAGTAATTCTAGGACCATTCAATGGGAAAAGGGCAGTCTTTTCAAGAAACGCTTTAGGGAAAACTGAATATCCACAGACAAAATAAAGTTGAACCCTTTCCTAACACCATATATAAAAATTAACTCAAAATTGATCAAAGACTAAACACAAGAGCTAAAACTGTAACTTTTAAAAAGAAAACACAGGATATAAATCTTCAGACATCAGTTTGGCAATGATTTCACTGATATGGCACAAAAAACATAGGCAACAAAAGAAAAAATATATGGATGAAATGCATTATGTCAAAATTAAAAATGTGCATTAAAGAACAGAATCAACAAAGCACAAAGGCAAATTATGGAATGAGAAAAAATGTTTTCAAATTAATTATCTGGTAAGGGATTAATATCCATTACATATAAATAACTCCTACAATTCCACAACAAAAGATCAAACAACCCAATTTTAAAATGGGAAAATAACTTGAATAGACATTTCTCCCAAGAGTATATACAAATTGTCAATGTGTACATGAAAAGGTGTTCAACATCATTAATTATCAGAGAAATGCAAATTTAAACCACAGTGATATACCACCTTATTCCATTATTAGGATAGCAACTCCCTAATAAACAGGAAATAACAAGTGTTGGCAATTTATGTGAATACATTGGATCCCTTGACCACTATTGGTGGGAATGTAAAGTAGAGTCTATGAAGAACAGTATCATGGTTCTTATAAAAACTAAAAATATATTTACCAGCAATTCCACTTCTGGTTACATTACCCAAATAATAATTTAAATAAGGAACTCAAAGAAATATTTGTGCACCCATGTTTATAGCAGCATTACTCACAAGAGAGAAAAGGTAGAAAAAATCCAAGTGTCTGCCCCTAAAAAAATAAGTAAATAGATAAAACAGGATAAACACACACAAACACTCATACACACACACAGAGTAGAATATTATTCACCCTTAAAGAAGAAGAAAATTCTGTATCATGGATCAACCTGGAGGTCATTAGGTTAAGTCAATTTAATCAATCACAAAAGGACTACTACTATATGACTTCACTTACATGACGTACATAGAGTAGATAAATTCATAGACACAGAAAGTAGATTAGAGTAGTCAAATTGATACAGGCAGGAAGTAGAATGATGATTATCGGGACTGAGAAGAAGGGGAAATGGGGAGTTATGTTTAGTGGGTACATGATTTCAACTTTGCAAAATGAAAAGTGTTCTCTGGATGGGTGGTGGTGATGATTGAACAACAATATGAATATATTAATGCCACTGGATTGTACAGTTAAAAATCTTTAAGATGGCAAAGTTTATATGTGCATTTTCCCACAAATAATAATTATTATTACTTCATAAAGGGATATTCTAATAAATCATGATGATATAAATATCATTAGTTGAATTTTACACATCTAAAGATGTTCTACCTTTAGATGTTTATCTTTTCAATGTTAAAAAGTGGCACAATATTCCTACAACTGCTAATATCATCAATATAAATAACACATTTGATATTAAATGCGATGTTGATAGTCTCTATAATAAAAATATAATTAAAATTTTATTTTTGAAAAAGGATGGGGGAATGAACCATGTTCTATTTTAATTAAAATTAATCGGAAAAATCTGAAATCTGCTACATCCACTAGACCTGTCTTGCACTAAAATGTCAGCCATTTTATTAGGATACCTCCGGGAAACAATAAAATCTTAAAGTAGATAACATGTTGTACAGGCTATTACTCCTTTTAAAATAATATATGCATACACCTGTATGTATATTTATATTTATTATAATAAAATTATCTCAGGGAAATATTTAAAGATATTAGTAAATTATAATGTATTAATAGAAAAGCAGTGACCAATTTTTTATGATTCTTATTAAAATAATCTGTACATGTTTGTTTCTATCTGTAAGGCTGTGTTCAGTTGCTAGGGCTGTAACAAAAAAAAGTATTAAAGACTAGGTGGCTTAAACAACAAAAAGATTTTCTCACAGTTCTAAAAGCTAGAAGTCAGAAAACAAGGTGTCAAGACAGTTTGTTTCTTCTGATGCCTTGTAGATGACTGTCTACTCTCAATGCCTTCATATTTTCTTCCCTCTGTCTGTGCCTGAGTCTAAATTGCCTTTTCTTATAAGTGCACAGTCATGTTAGATTAGAAGTCACCTTAATAATGTCATTTTTACTTACCTCTGTAAAGGCACTTGAGGAACTAAGAATTAGAATTTCAACATACGAATTTTTGAAGTGACACAATTCAATCCATAACAACTCTGGATGCCAGAAAGTGGAGATTTTATCAAGGCTCACTCAAAATAAGTTTCTTAAAGTTTCTATTATGTTCATCATTAATATTGTTAGTAATCTGTGTAGGACAATTGCAGGGGAAGCATCCACTTCAGGTAATTACTGTGAAATTTTAGAACCTGATATTTGTGAATTCTCTCTACTGTAATTACTGATATTTGTAAATTCTCTCTACTGAAATTCAATCTATTTATTAGATTTTAAGGGAAAAAACAAGTGATAAAGCTTAACTAAACATACATATATCAAAACTATATGTTGCTTTTTAGGAACAGTACAAATGGCTATTGTTCTTTCTTATTTGACAGCTCTGTGTGTGTGTGTGTGTGTGTGTGTTTGCTTAATGCTATATATTTTCTTTTTGATGGCTTTGTAATGTAAACAGAAAATATTACAAGAAATTTAGTACTTCAAATGAGAGCATTTGATATAATTTCAGACAATAAATATTTGATTATATTACATGAAGTTTGCTCATTATTCTCTTTAGACACTATAACTAGTTTATGAGCACTAATTATTATGCTTTCTTTATGATTTTGTATTGATTTTGCACTTTCTTCAAGTGTTAAAGTTTTATTTTTACAGACTGGTGATTATTCATTTGTCACACCATTGTATTTGAAATACCATATCAGATAAATATCTCATAACCTAATTGGTGAGGCCTGGGTTTTCATTCCTCAAACTAAAGTGATTTTAATTTAAAAACACTTGTGTATATACACAGCAAAACATCAAAATATGCTCTGAATTAAAATTTTAAATATTAATAGTGCCTTGGAATGATACCACATTTTGATTAGGATGCCTATGTGGACACATTATATATCTTGAGCAGAATGCTAGATGATTTGAGTGATATTTGATTAGTCTCTAGGTGACTTTCTGCACTGGGAGGACCACCTGTTTCACTTCACTAGTAGTTTCCATAGTGGAGAATCCTGCCTAGATTTAACATGGCAGTTGAGACAACTTGCCAGGGTGTTCCACTACATATCAGCTAATTGGAACCACTAATGAGCTGAGTGACTTTTTAATACCAATTGCCAGCACACCACCCAGTGTGATTGCAGATGGCTTTTAAAGAGTTAGCCACTTCAGAACTAGCATTTCTTGATTCTTATATGCCAATAATGTAAGTACAAGGTGGGTTTAAATTTTTGAATTGCAGTCTACCCAGCATCCTCCAACACAGCTGGAAACTTGATCTCTTGCTTTCAGATGATGATATGCTATGTTTATAGCCAAAATTGCTGTACAAAACAACAAATTTGTCTTGAAAACCTTATTATTTTATCTTTTGCTAATAAGACTCATGTCCTCACTAAAGCCAAAAGAGTTTTGTAATTTATCATCCCGGTCAAGACATGTTTTTTAATTGCATAGATACAGCTCTTAAACCTTAAAATTATATAATGCTCAGGTTATGAGAAGCACAGCTCTCATGATCAGAAAGAAATTCTTCACAAATAATTTTTATAGATGCTTGGTACTTTCTTTAGCTACTGTGCACATTTAGGTATATATATTTAAAATTAAAACTAGCTAGCCTAACCTGGCTTAGACAGATTAATCTCACATAAAATATGTTTTAAACTAAAATATTTTCATTTTAAAATAACTATTTGGTGTCTCCAACCCTGGTAATCTTTCACTGATAGCAATCTATCAATATATTCTTTAAGATGGTAGTTATGTATATGTTCTAATTCTAAATCATTTTTGGGAAATTATTTTTCTATTCAATTTTACCACAGGTTGAGTCATTCAATGTAAGTCAATCAAAGCAATCTCTTTTCTCATAATAGTGATGGTTGGATAGCGAATGAAGAAGTCTAACTCCTTTAAGTCAATAAAATCTAAGGAGAGATCTGCTAGTGGGCTTCTGGCAAACATTTTCTTGTTCTTAGGAGAGTCACAGGAGTCAGTACCTCCTTTCTACTGTGAGTAAATAAAATGCATGATTTCTAAGGGTAGCCCTTTTATAGCTACAAGGTAGAAAAGATTTAGCATAAGACCAATATTGTGGGTATCCAAGCACTGAGGCAAAAACAAATTTAATTATTGAGGATATGATTGACCTAGAGATCACCACATCACTCTACCACAAATACAAAATGTATTTCTTCAAGGCTTAAACCAGTTTAAATTACATAGTCTGTAGCTTATGTTTTTCTGTATTACTCGGATTTAATAATGCTTTTGCGATCCTCCCTGTTACTGCATTTATGAATAGTACATTCATTTTTACTATCATGTATTATTTCACTATATGAAATGCCACAATTTGTTAATTTTTCTATTTATGAGAATCTGAGTTATTCCTAGATTGTGATTAATAAAGCTGTTATGACATTTCTATAAAAATATTTTACTTTATTTATAATTTTATTACTATTGAAAACTTCAGACCATAGGGTAACTTTACACTTAATTTCATAAAAAGCTGACAAATGATTTTCCAAAATGAATGTACTATTGATAGACTCTTTCAATGTAGGCGAGTTCTGCTTGTGCCACAGGCTCATCAACATTCTCCACTGTCAGTTTTTTCTAAATTTTAGCTGTTTCAGTGGATGTGAAATTATAACTCATTTCATTTGCATCTCCCTAACGACTAATGATGTTGAATATCAATGTACATGGGCTTATCAGCCAGTCTATATTTTTGTTTTTGAAATGTTAGTTGCTTACTTATTTAATGGGGTAAATATGGGTTTATTGATTTATAGAAGTTTTATGCAATTGTGATCTGATACCTTTCCCAACTAAATTTGTGAAGAATATTATTTCTGAGATCATGGTTAATCTTTTTATATTCCATTTTTTTATGTATAAATGTAAATTTAATGAAGTCTAATTTACCATTTTTTTCCTTTTTATTTAGTGATTTTCATGAAATTTGTAAGGAATCTTTATTTTCCCCAAGGTGTCAAATCTATACTCTTGAATTCACCTTTAAAAATTTCATAGGTTTTGCTTTTGTATTTAGGTATGTGTTTCAGCTCAAATTAATTTTTGTCCAAGGCCTAAGATAGTAGTCAAATTTCATTTTTATATTTATTAATACGTCATTTGAGCATCATTATGTTGAAATCATTTTTCTCCCACTTCCTACCCCCTGTGAAGTGTCCTGTTACCTACTTCAAATATCAGCTGACTCTATGTGTGGGTCTTTTTTTTAAATTAAATTAAATTTTATTTAGTTTTTTGAGACGGAGTCTCCCTCTGTCGCCCAGGCTGGAGTGCAGTGGCGCGATGTGGGCTCACTGCAAGCTCCGCCTCCCGGGATCACGCCATTCTCCTGCCTCAGTCTCCCGAGTAGCTGGGACTACAGGCGCAGGCCACCACGCACTGCTGAACGTGTGGGTCTTTTTATAGGTTCTGCCTTGGGTTAAATTGACTTTTGTTTTTTAATTATGAATTGTGTTGAATCATTGCTATGATTTAAATGTATGTGACCCTCCAAATTCATCTATTGGAACTTAAACCCCAAGCTGATGGCATGAAGAGGTGTTCTTTTAGGAAGCGATTAATTCATAAGGGCTCAGCCTTCATGAATAGGATTAAATGTCCTTACAGAAGAGCCTTCAGACAGCTGCCTGGCCCTTTTGCCTTTCTTGTCCTTCTCTAGTGTGAGGACACAGCTTCCCTCCTTTCTGCCGTGTGAGGATACAGCAAGAGACACCAACCTGGAAGCAAAGAGCTGTCCTCAGCAGACACTGAATCTCCTGGTACCTTTATCTTGGACTTTCTTTTTTCTTTTTTTTTTTTTAATTATTATACTTTAAGTTCTAGGGTACATGTGCATAATGTGCAGGTTTGTTACATATGTATACTTGTGCCATGTTGGTGTGCTGCACCCATCAACTCGTCAGCACCCATCGACTCGTCCTTTACATCAGGTATAACTCCCAATGCAATCCCTCCCCCCTCCCCCCTCCCCATAATAGGCCCCAGTGTGTGATGTTCCCCTTCCCCAGTCCAAGTGATCTCATTGTTCAGTTCCCACCTATGAATGAGAACATGTGGTGTTTAGTTTTCTGTTCTTGCGATAGTTTGCTGAGAATGATGGTTTCCAGCTGCATCCATGTCCCTACAAAGGACACAAACTCATCCTTTTTTATGGCTGCATAGTATTCCATGGTGTATATGTGCCACATTTTCTTAATCCAGTCTGTCACTGATGGACATTTGGGTTGATTCGAAGTCTTTCCTATTGTGAATAGTGCCACAATGAACATACGTGGGCATGTGTCTTTATAGCAGCTTGATTTATAATCCTTAGGGCATATACCCAGTAATGGGATGGCTGGGTCATATGGTACTTCTAGTTCTAGATCCTTGAGGAATTGCCATACTGTTTTCCATAATGGTTGAACTAGTTTACATTCCCACCAACAGTGTAAAAGTGTTCCTATTTCTCCACATCCTCTCCAGCACCTGTTGTTTCCTGACTTTTTAATGATTGCCATTCTAACTGGTGTGAGATGGTATCTCATTGTGGTTTTGATTTGCATTTCTCTGATGGCCAGTGATGATGAGCATTTTTTCATGTGTCTGTTGTCTGTATGCATGTCTTCTTTTGACAAATGTCTGTTCATGTCCCTTGCCCACTTTTTGATGCGGTTGTTTGGTTTTTTCTTGTAAATTTGTTTGAGTTCTTTGTGGGTTCTGGATATTAGCCCTTTGTCAGATGAGTAGATTGCAAAAATTTTCTCCCATTCTGTAGGTTGGATGCAGGCTGGGTCAACATACGCAAATCAATAAACGTAATCTAGCATATAAACAGAACCAAAGACAAAAACCACGATTATCTCAATAGATGCAGAAAAGGCCTTTGACAAAATTCAACAGCCCTTCATGATAAAAACTCGCAATAAATTCGGTATTGATGGAACGTATCTCAAAATAATAAGAGCTATTTATGACAAACCCACAGCCAATATCATACTGAATGGGCAAAAACTGGAAAAATTCCCTTTGAAAACTGGCACAAGACAGGGATGCCCTCTCTCACCACTCCTATTCAACATAGTGTTGGAAGGTCTGGCTAGGGCAATCAGGCAAGAGAAAGAAATCAAGGGTATTCAGTTAGGAAAAGAAGAAGTCAAATTGTCCCTGTTTGCAGATGACATGATTGTATATTTAGAAAACCCCATCATCTCAGCCCAAAATCTCCTTAAGCTGATAACCAACTTCAGCAAAGTCTCAGGATATAAAATTAATGTGCAAAAATCACAAGCATTCTTATACACCAGTAACAGACAAACAGAGAGCCAAATCAGGAATGAACTTCCATTCACAATTGCTTCAATGAGAATAAAATACCTAGGAATCCAACTTACAAGGGACGTAAAGGACCTCTTCAAGGAGAACTACAAACCACTGCTCAGTGAAATAAAAGAGGACACAAACAAATGGAAGAACATACCATGCTCATGGATAGGAAGAATCAATATCGTGAAAATGGCCATACTGCCCAAGGTAATTTATAGATTCAATGCCATCCCCATCAAGCTACCAATGAGTTTCTTCACAGAATTGGAAAAAACTGCTTTAAAGTTCATATGGAACCAAAAAAGAGCTCGCATTGCCAAGACAATCCTAAGTCAAAAGAACAAAGCTGGAGGCATCACGCTACCTGACTTCAAACTATACTACAAGCCTACAGTAACCAAAATAGCATGGTACTGGTACCAAAACAGAGATATAGACCAATGGAACAGAACCGAGTCCTCAGAAATAATATCACACATCTACAGCCATCTGATCTTTGGCAAACCTGAGAAAAACAAGAAATGGGGAAAGGATTCCCTATTTAATAAATGGTGCTGGGAAAATTGGCTAGCCATAAGTAGAAAGCTGAAACTGGATCCTTTCCTTACTCCTTATACGAAAATTAATTCAAGATGGATTAGAGACTTAAATCTTAGACCTAAAACCATAAAAACCCTAGAAGAAAACCTAGGTAATACCATTCAGGACATAGGCCTGGGCAAGGACTTCATGTCTAAAACACCAAAAGCAAGGGCAACAAAAACCAAAATTGACAAATGGGATCTAATTAAACTAAAGAGCTTCTGCACAGCAAAAGAAACTACCACCAGAGTGAACAGGTATCTTGGACTTTCTACATTCCAGAGCTGTGAGAACATAAATTCCATTTTTAAAACAAATCAAGCAGTTTCAGGTACTTTGTTAAAACACAAATGGACTGAAATAGATGTCACACTCTCATAAGCATTGTAGTTTACAGTCTTGAAATCAGATTGTGTGACCAATGAATCATTCTTTTTACAATTAATCATGTCACTTTAAATCATTAGCAATTCCATTCACATTTAAAATTTATCTTGTCAATTTAAACAAAATCAAAAAATTCACAATTTTAGATCAGTTTGTAATAAGGTGAAATCTAAAAATATTGAGGCTTGCTATGCAGGAGGTGTATTTCAGAACATATTTAGTTCTTCTTTAAACACTATTTTCAATTATTGTACAATAAGCAGCATAGGACCTATCATATCATGTGTGGCTTATATTTCTCTGTGTCTGTGTGTGTGTGCGTGCACGCACGCACAAGTGCACACGCGCATATCTGTGTGTATGTATGTATATATAATTTTAATAGTTTATTATGGTAATATGAATATTCCAATAACAATAGTTTAGTTCTTGGTTCTAATGATTTTTTAATAGAGAAACATAATTAGGCCTGATCCCAAAGAAAAGAGATCTGAACAAATTACTGGATGGGAAATTAATCATTGAGGCGGAATGACCCAGTATTCTCAACAACAAAATTGAAAATTGGAAGAAACTGAATATGTCTTCACAAGTCTTTCTAGGGTATTTTTTCTGTGGTGTAACTCGACAGCATGCAAAATTATGTAAGTGGATTTAAGATGAACATCTCAGGAAACATGCAAAATCTCAATTTGTCTTTCATATTATATTTCCCAGGAATTGTGTGGAAGATGTGTCCCACTGAAGCAAATAATTAAAGTTAGACAGAAAATAACATGATGTACAGAAAGAATATATTGATGGGATCATTAAATAAATACATTTTCTTCTAATAATATTAACAATAATTTATAAATTTTTATAATAATTATTAATATTTTGGAGTACTCAGTCTTATTTTACATTGCCCAAACTTTACGTAAATAGCATCTACATGCACTGGTGATTCTTAAACTAGCTGTAATTTAAATTCACACATTTTTATGTTAGATATGATTCCATTTTCTTTAAAATTCTCTCTGGAATATTACAATCATTTGGACACAACATGCATTAGTAATTTTCATTCTATCTAGTTTGATTTCATATTCTATTTATTACATTAATAAACTCATGTTTTCTTACAAAACTAGAATCCTTCTTTTGTCATAGTATTGCCATAGCAACCTGTAACTAGTATATACTTTTTTTTGCCTCATATATGCTAAATTTTAGCTTAGCGATTTCTCTATACTTTTATTAATCACAGACATGGCATCAGAAAATGATTTTTCTTGCCTTTATTTTAGATCATCAAAAAACTGGCCAGCCTGCAGTAATTGAATATCTTGTCCTTAGCTAGTTCTCATTTAATTTTGCAAAAGTACTATATAGTATTTACACTGATTTGGGGGATTATTTATTTCTCATTCAATGATTGTAATTGTTGCAAGGACATTTAACTGGCAATATTTCAATAGGAAACAACATATTTATATATCTTTAGGTATGTAGATTAAATGTTTTTCAAAATAAAACCTCATTCTAAATTATTGCTGTTCAGAATGGAAATTGGTTTTCATAACCCTTTATATATTTATTGTCTCTTCATTTAACTTAGTTTTGTTTTATTAATATTCTAAAGCAGTTTTATATACCACCATTTAATTATGCTTTCTGGTAGTATATTTTGGGCTACTTAAGTTTGATATAAATGAATAAAATTTCGATAAGCCTACTGTCTCAAAACATATGCAAAAAATATTCTGTGGAATTAATAACATACTCAGATGGATAATACATGGTTGCCAAAATTACTCAGACACCTAACTGTAATTTATCATTTGTTACGGTGTTCGTTTGTTCTCTGCAATGGTGTTAAATCCTGAGAAATATTTTTATAGAAAACTTCATGATGGATTTTGTAATAAAGAAAACATATTAAATTACTAGACCCGGATATGGTTATATATGTTTACTTTTGAATAATTATTTGTATTATGAAATTTTGTCCTGCATAGATTTTTTTCTGTGTTGTATTTCCCAATACAAAAGTTCAAATAATTAAAAGAATCATTTATTTCTGTAGTCCAGAAATCTCTAAGATTTAGCTATTTCTTTGCCTGTCTTGTATTACTACAATTTCCAATTATTTAACAGACATTGTTTTTATTTCTACTTACTTTATATATTTCTTCTCTAAAAACTAAATTGTTTATGGAACTCTCCTACACCATATTTTATTTTATAAACAAACCACACTGCAGCCTGGAATGCGTTGCTATCTCTCTTACCAAATTTGCATATCTCTTAAACTTTCTGTCCTGTCTTCTCAGCACTTCTTGGCATACATTATGTCTATCATATCATTTTTTAGATATTGTATCTGTCATCTTAGATATGTGACTCCTTTTAATTTATAATAATCCTCTCCAGGACAGTTACCATGTCTTCCTCTCATTATTTTACAATATAATAAGGTCTAAAAATATGTATTTAGAACATTTTTTAGATTATCTTTCAACTAAACCTGTTAATACATTCATAACTTCAATTCTGTATATTTCGAGTTTTTCATTCTTATCTTAGTAATTTTCAAGACACTTTCACGCCTTGTCCAATCACTACTCTCCCTTTTCTTCAAAATGTGGCTATAATTCTATTTTCTATCAATACAATGTTTTTTGTGCTGGTTTTGAACTTTGTATAAGTGGATTCATACACTAGGTGGTCTTGGATATTGTTCAACTACATATTTGGGTGATTTAAATATGTTATTACATGTAGAGGCCTTCCATTTATTTTTGTTGCTGTATTTTTTTCTCAAATTTGTCAAATATTCAAGCATTAATGAACATTAGTGTGGTTCTGATTTGACCCTGCTATTTACCTTTTCGTATACATCTCCGTGCAAAAGTGCACACATTATAATTAAACATACATCTAAGAATGGAATTGTTTTGTTATAGAATGTTTTAATATGTTAGTCTTTAATAGCTACTTCCATATATTGCCATTTTTGACCAATTTACATTTCCACCAATAATAAATGAATATTGCTGTCTATCCTTCATGTCACACTTATTAAGTGTTATTTTGGCTTTAGCTATATGTGAGGATTCGTAGTAATTTCTTATGTAGTTTTGTTTTTCATTTTCTAGCATCTTAAAAACATTGTAGATTTTTTCATATATTCATTGCCCTTCTATATTTCCTTCTTGATGTACTAGTTTTAATGTCTTTCCCAATGTTTTCTACTTTTGCTTTTTCTCTTTGATTTATATTTAGCAAGTCTAAATCCCACATGTACCCTATTAATAAACTTGTTAAAATAGATCATTGATTTCTGATCAATTATCAGAGATAATTTATTTATAGTAGTTATTTTTCTGTTCAGGATATGAGCCTTTTTTTCAAATTTGCATGTCGCAAATAATATCCCACACTGTATCTTGACTTGTCATTCTCTTACCTGAATGTTTCTTTTTTCTGATAAATAGTTGTTAATTTTAATGTAGTTAATTTTTATTTATAAATTGCACTCTTTCGGAAGTCAAAACCTACTCCAAAACAATGTATCTCACTTTATCCTTCAAGAGTGTTACAGTTTTTTTTACTTTATTTTTACTTTTCCCCTTATAAGTTAATTTTAAGAGTAGTTTGAAAATGAGTAAATTTCACTTTTACTTCTTACTAGTAGTGAATAGAACTAAAGTCAATTATTGAAAGTACTGGGATTTTTTACTTCTTTACACTGTCATTTTTCTCATAACTATTAATACATATTTTTTTCAATTTCTGTACTCTCTGTGCCAGTTCATTGGTCAGAATTGTTTGTTTTTAATTTCTGTGCTTTCCATTAAAATTGGTCCTTCTACAATGTCATTCTTAGGTGTATGTTGTCCTTTATATTTAGATGTGAATTTTAAATTCATTTTATCTTGTTTCACACATATAAGCATATTCATACAGGGAAACACATAAACTTGTGGAATTTTGAATGGGATGGCACAAAGTCTGTAAATGAATATAGGAATAAAATCATTAAATTATTAAATATTCAATTTCTAATATTCTTCTATATATAGAGATCCTATTAATTTCCTCTTTTACGTTTCAGAGTCTATAATGGTATTTTTTGTATTTTTAGATTTTTTTGATATTTGATGTTTTGGTTATATTGTAGTGTTTTATTAAATTTCAGATTCTTTTTGCCTGTATGTTGTTGATATTTAAAAATGTTCTCAATTTTTATATATATATGTGTGTGTGTGTGTGTGCGCACGCGCGCATATGTCTTCCATATGTGTATATTTCACCATTTCGTATTTTCATTTTATACTAATAGTTTATAGACTTAAACACAACCACTTGTTATTGCATTACATCTTGCCAAATTATCATATTTATTTTAACACATTTTCCATAGAACCTTACGTGCACAAACATAATATGCTATTTTAAATTTATCGTGTTTGCTATTGTATCTTTTATAGAATAATTGCTATAGAGATTCAATTGAAAGAATGAAATATGGTGTTACATGGAAGGAGGAAAACAATGTTTTAAATTAAATTACTTCAAAACTATTAATAATATATTTTATTTTAATAAATCAATGAATACTCTCAATGCATTTTAAAGTGATTAAACAGAATTATACTAATTTTGAGACTCTATAATACTTCTATAATAATTCTGAGATTCTGTCATCTCTTCTCACCTTCTCCAGCATTTAAAACTATGAATGAAACCAACAAGAGGTCAGATATAACTGCTGACCCAGGAGTCCCATGATGATTTCTTTCTCAACCCTGGTTTCAGCTGACCACCCTGAAAATGCTCTTTCTACTGTCCATGACAGCCAATATCAAACTAGTTTCAAATTTTCCATGTGAAAAATGTGGAGCAGAAATCTCTGAGGCACTATCCTCAGATGCATAGGAAATTTGAAATCTGAAATCAAAACGGTTAATAATTTGTTTTTTTGACCTAATTGAATGATGTAAGATAGGAATAATAAGTATATCATGCAGGCAAATTATGTAACTACCTTTGGAAAGTTTTTATTTATTTCAAAACAATGTATAAAGCTTGGATAAGGCTCAGCAGTAATTTTTTTATGTCTTATTTCCATATATGTAGAAAATTTAAATTTTGTATATTAGATGGGATGTACGCATATAAATGTATATCCCATGTAATAGTCTCTGTACAGAAATTTATCCTATGTATAAAAAGACAAAGCTTAAGATTAAAGATGTCATTCTGATGGATTACAATTCTCAGAAACCTAGTAGTATATAACAATGGTGTACTGCTCCAGTCCATCGATCTACTTCTATTCTCTTTCATCATTATCACACTGTCGTGGTCACTGTGGCTTTGTAATAACTCTTGAGATCAGGTATTGTCAGAAATATAATTTTGTTCTTTTTCCAGTATTGTGTGAGCTATTTGACATTTTTTGCCTTTCCCCATAAACTTTAGACTCAATTCATATTCAAAAAATAACTGGCTCAAATTTTGATGTAGATTTCATTGAATTTGGATTTTTCATATGCATTTCCTATGGCTTGTTGTTAAATGTATCTTTTGATGGAACTAAGTCATATGTACTAGAGCACGCATTGGTTCAAACACTGTGATTGCGGTTAAGAAAATAGCATGAGATTTCATGGATAAGCAGTCATGGCTGTGAATTCCAGATTATTCAATCATTAGCTATGTGATCATGGCCAGGTCACTTAAACCATGTGAGCTAATGAAAAAAAAAATATATATATATATGTATATATATACACTGCATTGTACAATTGGCCATTACATTAATGGTAACTGTTTTAGGCTAATTAACACTATATTACATTGCCTGATACACTAAAGTGTTTCAATTCATGAAGCGGTAGAAAAAAAGTAATAGTTGTCCATACGATAGGCGGTATGAGGGGGCCATATTATTCACAGTAGTAATAGTAGTAGAAGAGCTTTTTCTCTATTCAAAAAAAAAATTAGAGACAGATTAGAGTTTCTTAGTTTGATTAAATACATTTTAAGATCTCTTTTGAGAGAGAACTCCAAACTAACTAGAAAACAGTCAAAGCTTTACAAATAGATATAATTAAGGAAATGGAAATCTAGATGAAATTTTAACATCCAACTGCATTTCTTAGACCAAAATCTTTCATGCAGGAAACTTCCCTTGACTCTTTCTCATCTGAAAAATGTATGTCTTCTACTTACCTTTTAATTCATTATTTTTAGGGTCAGCTCATTATTCAGATTGTATGTCAAATGTACTCAGTGGAAATTCATACTTGGGCATGGATAAGTCAGAGAATTCTCGGATTTATCTACTTAGGGTCAGGCATTGAGTCTACTGACGGCAAATATAGTTTTAGTGATCACAGCAGCAGATAACGCCACTTGATGGGATATTAACACTTTTAGTCGTAAGTGAGAATTAATGACTTGTTCGAGTTGCCTGAAAATGTTTCTTCATGTGGGTCTCTCACAGCCAGAAAACAATGCAAAATATCTAAAGTAATGAAAGAGATCCGGAATCAATCAACAGTACACATAAAATGAGACTGTGCTATGTACTTTCTCATTGCTAATATTTTAAGAATATGTGCACAATCATGCAAATATTTTGCTCATTTATCTACTTGAAAGGGTGGTATATTAAAATAAAATATGCAAAATTACAAAACATACCACTACTCTTGTGAATTAATGCTGGGAATCTTATTTGTAAAAGTAATATAAGTAGCCTATATAAGGAAACAAATCAAATCAAAAACCAGTTAATTGAATTAAATTTGAAAATATTATTCAGTATAACTTTTCTCACAGTAAAGTTTTAACCTTTAGGTAATAGTAGCAATAATTCCAACCTTTAAATAAATTTGCATATGTTGGTATGATATTACATTTTTAGAGTTTTATGTGTAATCCTTACACTGAATAAAATGGATCCTTGTAGTGTTCTTTCCTTAGTAGAATTATTTTTCTATTTACTTAGCTTTACAGCATAAATTGTGAATTATTTTTAAATGGCTACATAGCATACATTATCAATATAAATAGACATAACCCTGATAATAAGGAGCTTACAACCTACTTCAGAGATCGAGAAAAGAACAATAATTATTAAATATAATTATTATTTAGCTGCATACAAACTTTAGTGGACACTTAGGTGTATAATTATTTTTAAAGAAATACCAAAATAGGCCAGGCACGGTGGCTCACGCCTGTAATCCCAGCACTCTGGGAGGCCGAGGCAGGCGGATCACCTGAGGTCAGGAGTTCAAGACCAACCTGGCCATGGTGAAACCCTGTCTCTACTAAAAATACAAAAAATTAGCCAGGCGTGGTGGTGCATGCCTGTATTCCCAGCTATTCAGGAGGCTGAGGCAGGAGAATCGCTTGAACCCGAGAGGCGAAGGTTGCAGTGAGCTGAAATCACACCACTGCACTCCAGCCTGGGCAACAGGAGATAAACTCCATCTCAAAAAACAAAACAAAAAAAAATCCTAAAATAAGGAATATTTGAAACAACATTACAATGTTTCAGATGGGCAAAGGTGAAAGATACCTTCCAGAATAAGGTAATTATCATTGAAAAGTAGAGAGAAATAATATAAGGAAGAAAAAGAAGGAGGAGGAGGAGGAGAAGAAGGACAGGAGGAAGAGAAAGAAAGAGAAGAAAAATATTCTTTAAAGAATCATACATAATTCAGAATTTCTGCAGTGTGAATTCAAGTGGAGAAAGAGATAAAATGTGATTTGATTTCTAGGCAAATATGAACATAAAGTACTAGTATAATACAATATATGAAATGTTTAGATTTACTCAGTGTGTTGTATATAGTTACCAAATACTGTGAAGCTTGGGATTGTGTGGGATACTTTGATAACGTTGGAAGAGATGGTCCAGACCATGGGCTATATGGAAAAGATGATTTTCCAGAATTTGTTTTCTTAATTCCTGTGCACCTAAATATAATTTCTGGCTTCCATTGCATTTGGTGTGGCCATAAAATTCTTGCAAATATGATATGTAGAGAAGTCATGTTTGCCACTTTGAGGCTTTGGTTTAAAGTTCAGCATTTGCCTTCTTCAATGTTTGTTATTTGATTAAAGTAGAAGTGACAAAACATATGGTGTCCACCATATAGACAATAAATATATTAGGGAATTGTAGAAGGAAACTTAGAAAGGAATCAAGGTGTCTTGCAGACATGAGCCACTTATGTTAGAATTTTAACATGAGAAAGAAAAACATTTGTTCTTTAAGTAACTATTGCACTGAGTCTCATGCTTCTTCTAGCTTAGCCTTCTATCCTAACCAACATAGGATCTAAGCCTGTTAACACAAAGTGTAGAAGGAAAACACTGAAAGTCCAAGTTAGAATATGTATGAGGAAGTAGAGAAAAGAGAGACAAGGAAAATCCTAAAAAGAAATTATTTACAGGACAAATGATTAAAAGGATATAAGTTAGAAGACACAGGTATTAAGGATAATTTCTGGTACTCAGTTCTCCAGAACTGACAATTTCTAAGCAATGTGCATTAGATTGAATGAAAACATTGTAAGGGTGCATATCTAAACACACATATCTGAACACATTCTAAATTTGCTTAGATATGAAATGGTGTTAGTACATATAATTCAAGGTAAATGGGAGTGAGATATTTTCCTGGAATTTAACTTTAATTTTTAAGCTTTTCTAAATTTGAGAATTGAGAAACATCTGTGGCAAATGAAAACAAATATTGATAACATTGTCTGAGTGTCTGTGAAGAGTGATAACAAAAAGCAGTCCAAGGAAAAATTTCTAAATTAACATTTAAGGAGCATTAGAGGAAGGCACATGTCCATCAGAACAGTCGTCAGAAAAGTAGGGAGAGAAAAGCTTCATAGAATCAGAAGGAAAGAGGGGGTTTCAATCAGAGGCAGTTGTGAACAGCGTGAACATCTTAAAGTGGTCAAATAACTTAGAAACAAAAATAATTATGAAGGAGTGGTGATATCTAGATGAATTAGGTAAATACAGCAGGATATTATCCTGATATCAAAACAGCATGCTTTAAGAGTAGAGAGAAAGAAGGCCCATATGTCTTTGAGGTACGTGCCAACCATGGAAGAGAGCCAATCTCAATTGCCTGCGAGATTCCATAGTGTGCAGTATAATCAGGAAGACGGTAGCACTGATCCAGAGTAGTGAGACTTGAAAATCATAATCAGGCTATAATCACGTATAGAGAGTTAAGACAATGGCAAACGTAGGAATGTAAAAATGAATTAATTATTAAGTATTATTTAACAAATACCCATTACTTTATCTCTTTTCACAGTGTTTCACATTAAAGTCCATATTTTGAAAAGATTCCCATTCTCTTTCATATGTATACTTGATGTTTGCTCAAATTTCATCTCAATGAAACCTTTTAAACCTGATCCTAATACAAACGGTGACTTTCTAACAGTCTCTTCTCCAACACTCCTTTTTTTAACTCTGTAAGTCTAACTACTACAAAATATGCCATGCATTTCATGTTTTTATTATGAATATTGCTTATATACTGGAAAATAGAACAAAATTCTATAAAGATATTTTATTTCTCTTGTTTTTCTTCTACCTTAAAACACATATGTTCAGTAGTGGATAATTAGTAAGTAATTATTTAGTAAGTGCATAAACTATCCTCTGACTTTTGCATAATCCTCTGACATTACCCTTTGACTTTTACACATCAATTTCTCTCCTGATAGAATGAGTACATGCAAAGATGACTAATCTTTGTATTTAGCTCTTTATATTTGATAGCATCCAAGTCCTAAAGAAAATACAACGATATTTTTAAGATGTTTTACTTGACTGAGAAAATCTTTTTTAGTTTAAAAAATGTCATATTCTCTTTGCTCTTTTGTTTCTTTCTTCTACTTTGCTTGTTTTTTTCATATGAGTTGTTTTATTTTTTTACTCTTTGTCTCTTTTTTAGATTAAAAGTTTATTTCAACTCAGTATCTGTTGTCAGGTAAAGTTACTGAAGATCACCTTTGACTCTACTTCTCTCCACTAAGTACTGTTTCAGTTCATTTTCAGATTCACGCCTGCAGAAGTGGTCGATGATAAAACACAGTTCTCAATTCAACTATCAGTGTTAAACAGGCAGGATTTTTCAAAGAGTAATTCTCCTAACTTAAACAATTTTGTATTTCTACTTTTTCTATTGTGTTTCATAATATTAAAAATCAATAAAATACACTAACATATAATCTGAAGCATGTCTTGTTAGTAGGACTCTTCCTGAGTCTTTTCGTAGCTACATAATTTATATTCGTGAACAACACCTATCTGATGCCATATTCCATCATGCTCTCTAAGGCAGATTTTTTAATATATTGTGTGTACAATTTTGTGGTTTTTGACATATTTTCAAAGCTGTTGAGCCACTAACCGTCATTCTCCAATTCCAGAACATTTTCATTACCCTAAAATTAACAGTCTCTCTCAATGTCTTCCCTCTTCCTGGGCCCATGGCACATATTAATCTACTTTCTGTGTCTAGAAATTTGTTCACTACGTACACTTTATATAAAAGTGATTTACAATATATAAACTTTGGTGCTAGTTTCTTTCACTTAGGGTAGTGTTTTCAAGGTGCGTTCTTCTTGTGGCATGTATCAGTACTTCATTCCTTTCATAGCCAAATAATATTTAATCGTGTGCGTACAGAACATATAGGTCCTCCAGTTATCAATTTATAAACGTGAACTATTTGCAAATTTTGGCTATTATGGATAATGCTGTTGTGAACATGAATCACAAGTTTGTGTGTGAATTTACATATCTATTCTCTTGGGGATATAACCAGCAGTGAAAATCCTGGGTCATGTGGGAATTATATGCTTAATTTGTTTTTGAGAAACTTCCAACCTGGAGTCCGGAATTGAACTATTTTACATTTCAAACAGACACGTACAAGAGTTGCAATTTCTCCACGTTATCATCAAAACTTGCTATTGTCTTTTTCATTATAGACATCCTATTAGGTGTGAATTAGTATCTCATTGTTGTTTTGATTTCTATTTTCCAAATTAATAATATTGAACATCTTTGCATGTACTCATTAGTCATTTGTACATCTTCCTTGGGGAAATATCTAGTATATTATTTTGTCAATTTAAAAATTGGGTTGTCTTTTTATTGTTGAGTTGCAAGAATTCTTCCATTTTCTGAATAAAAGTCTCTTGTTAGATATATAATTTGAAAATATTTTCTCCCATTCCCTGAGTTTTCATTTTCATGATTATATTTGGTGCATAAAATTGATCAATATTATCCTCAGCAAACTAATGCAGGAGCAGAAAACCAAACACCGCATGTTCTCACTTGCAAGTGGGAACTAAATGATGAGAACTCATGAGCACAAATAAGAGAACAACAGACCCTGGGGTCTACTCGAATGTAGAGGGTAGGAGGAGGGAGAGGAGAAGAATATATAACAATTAGGTATTAGACTTTATCACACCTGGGTGATAAAATAATCTCCATAGCAAACCCCCGTCACATGAGTTTACCTGTATAACAAACCTTCACCTGTATCCCTGAACCTAAAAGCCAAAAATGATTGTTCAACTTTCAGGAAGTTCAATTTACCTATTTTTGCTGTTGACTGTGATTTTAGTGTCATATCTAAGAAATCATTGTCTAACACAGAGAAAAAAAAAACACGATAGTACCTGTGTTTTTATTTAAAATATTTTATGATGTTAGTTCTTATCTTTAAGTATTTTATCTATTTTTGGGTAAATGTTTATATATCATGTAAAGTAGGGCTCTAATGTCTTTTTTCTTTGCATGTGAATATCTGGTTATTTCAACACAATTTGTTGAAAGATCATTTTTCTCTATTAAATTTTCTGGTACTCTTGTCAAAACTCAAAGATGATACATGCGAAAATTTATTTCTGGACTCCTAATTCTATTTTAGTAGTCTATATGTCTATATTTATGTCATTGCCACACTCTCACTCTCTTGATGAATGTAGTTCTATGCTAAGTTTTGGAATCATGATGTGTGAGTCATTCAGTTTTGTTCTTTTCATTATTTATTTGGCTAATCATGATGCCTTATATTTTCATATGAATTTCAGGACTATCCTGTCAATTTCTGCCAAAAAGGCAGCTGCTATTTTGATAGTTAGAGTGCAGATTTGTGAATAATTTTGAATATATTACTTTTTAAAAAATATTATATTTTCCCATTTACAAAATTGGGGTACTTTTCCATTTATTTAGGTGTTCTTTAATTTCTTTTGATGATGTTTTATAGACTTTATTGTATAGTATTGCACTTCTTTCGTTATATTTATTGCTGAGCATTTTATTATTTTATGCTTTAAAAAATAGACTTGTTTCCTTAATTTTATTTCTAGTTTGTTCACTGCTCATTGATAGAAATACAATGGATTTTTATGTTAATCTTTGATTCTATGTCCTTGCTGAAATCATTTATTAATTCAGTTGTGTGTTGCAGGGGTTGTGGTTGAGTATCAATCACTTTGGTTTTCTTTGTGTGTTCCTTTGTGTTTGTTTTTAACATAGAGGATCATGTCACCTGTGAGTGGAGAAGCTTTGTGTCTTCCTTTACCATCTGGATGTCTTGTATTTCATTTTTTTTAGCCTACTTTCCCTGGTTGGAACCTCCAGGACACTGTTTAATAGAAGGGGTGAGAACAGATTTGTTTGTCTTGCCCTGGATCTTAGGGAGAATGCTTTCCATGTTTCATCATTAGCTATTATATTAGTTGTAGATATTTGATAGATTTCCTTTATCAAGGTTAGGATATTCTGCTCAATTGTCAAATTGTTAGATATTTTAATAATAAGATGAATATAGATTTTTTTAAATGCCTTTTCATCACTGTGATATGATCATGTGGTTTTTTTCCATTGCTTTATTACTATATTATACTACATTTATTGTATAGGATGATTGAGTTTCTAATATTAAATTAACCTTTTTTCCCTAAAATAAATCTCACTTGAACATAATGTATAATCTTTTTTATATGGTGCTGGATTCAGGATTTTTTAAATATTTTGTTGAGTATTTTTTCTCTATATTTATGAAGATAATGGCCTGTACTTTTTTTTTCTTGTGATGTCTTTGTCAGGCTTTGGTATCAGGGCAACAAGAGCCTCATAGAATATGCTTGGAAGTGTTAACTCTTGTATTTTTTGCAACAGTTTGCAGAGAAGTAGTGTTCATATTTCTTTAATATTTGGGAGAATTCACCAGTGAAGCCTGCTGGGTTAGGGATTTTCTGTGAGAGTGTGTGTGTGTGTGTGTGTGTGTGTGTGTAGAAGGAGCTCTGGGGGCATTGTTCTTTAATCCCTAATTCAGTCTACTTATATGTTTACTTTTCACTTTTTCTATATTTTCTTCATTTTTGATAGTTGATTTTTTAATAAAATCAGTCCATCTCATATATATTAATTTGTTGGCATACAGTTATTTCTAGAGTTTCTTTATAATCCTTTTTGTTTCTATGAAGTTGGTAATAAAATCCCTTCTTTTATCCTTGATTTAGTAATTTGTGTCTTCTCCCTTTTTCACTATTTGAAGATAAAATTTTGCCAGTTTTCTTGATCTTTCAAATAAACAATTTTTGATATTGTTGATTTTCTTTATCGGTTTTCTGTAATTTATTTTATTTTTTAAACTAACATTCATTATTTCTTTTTATATGCTTTGTCTTATAGTGTTTTCTTATTCTTATTCTTACTAGTTTTTTAATGAAAAATTAGGTTGTTTAAGACATTTCTTCTTTTTGATACAGGAAATTGCAGCTAGAAATTGGCTTCTAAGCACTGTTTTAGATGTATTCTGTAAGTATTGGAATATCGTATTTTTTTTTTTGGTTCAGAACAATTTTTCTTGTGATTTCTTATTTGATTCTTGTTTATTAATAGTGTACTATTTCATTTTCATTTATTATTTAAACTTCCTAATTTCCAATAGTTATTAATTTTTAGTTTTATTCCACTGTAGATAAAACACTTACTTTACATAATTTCAATTATTTTAAATTTTTTTCACTTTCCTTATATTTTTTATCATTAAGATTCATGCATTCTAACATTTTTACAGTTTTACGTACTGTTCAGCTGTGTCCCCCATACTAGAATACAGTAATGCATCATTTAATGTTGGGACTACATCTGAGAAATGCATCATCAGAGAGTTTCATTATTGTGCAAACATCATGGAGTGTGGTACACAAACTTAGACTACGGGGCCTGCTACACATCTAGGCTATATGGTATAGCCTATTATCCCCTAGCCTACAAACCTGTACACCACGTTACCGCACTGAATATTGTGGGCAATTCTAAAACGTGGTTATTGGTATATCTAAACATATCTAAAAATTAAATTTGCATATTGAATTAAGTCAAACATTAAATGTGCATATTGAATTAAGTCAATGAAATTTAAAGAATTAAAAGAGAGTATGTCTAAATCATATGAGACCCCTGTTTTATGTGTGGTTTATCATTGACCTAAATGTCATTATGCGTGCAGGAATGTATAAACTTCAGAATGCACAAAATTTTTCTTGTCATTGTATTTTCACTGTTTATAATATCACAAGGACCATGGAGGCTGTTCAAGAAACTACTAGTTTTGAGTAAACAATGTGGAAAGGGTATGGATCTCTTTTCAATGCATAATATCCAAGAATCAAATGAAAATATCCACCTTCCAAACACAAAAATCACAAAGGATTTAGTCTTAAGTCTCAATTTTGTAACAAATTTTATAAATTTTTATCAATTTAAATTTAGCACTTTTGGAATGTTTGAATTCAACTATTACAATTTTAAAATAGAATATTTAATCTTTCCAGCTCTCCAGTAATTCAGTACCATGAAATCTATTCTTTGATCTGTTTATATGACACATTACTTGCTGTGGAATTGTTATATCTGATATCTCTTGCTTCTTATATTAAATTGTGGCATTCTTCCTTACTATCTCCGGTTTCTGATTTCAGCTATGTGATTCTCGTCTCAAAGTTGGTAACTAATAGTAAAGTATCCTTCAATCTGTGTTTGACAGAGTTCATATAAGACATTCCGTGTAATTATCTGTGTGTCCAATATACTAATAGCAATGTCACTCCCTCAGTTTTTTTATGTTCGCACCTAATTATTTATTCCACAAAATAAATATACTGAAAATAATACACAGTAAATCAACTAGTATACAGTATTTTTCTAATCATTTGTGTATGTTTGAAGATTATTGGACTATCAACTGTTTTGGTTTTGCTTTGTTTTCAGTTGATGACAGTAATACTCTCGGGACTTGAGGAAATAAAAACAAATGAATAATCTGTCATCAAGATTCTTTAGATGTATTAATTTGAGTACTAAAACCAGAGATTTTCAAAAAGGAAATGAGGTAATTTTTTAAAACTGAAGATATAAAACTTTGCTGTTTTTCTTTATAGCACTCATAATATTCATTCAATCTAACTGAATGTTTATCAGTTTTATGAATTTTTCCAAAGAACAAACTTTTGGCATTGAGGATATTTCTGTGGTGTTTCTTTTATTTTATTTTGGTTCTAATTTAAAAAAATTTTTTTTTACTTGTATTGGATTTTCTTTTCTCATCTCAAGGAGGAATTTTAAGTCATTGATTTTATTTCTTTCTTGTATTCTAATATAAACTAATATTAAACTAATAAATAAAATAGTATTAAACAGTCCATTGTCATAGAAACATGTAAAATTTTAATTATCTTTCTAGGTGAATCTGAGCGAATCTTTATAGATTCATCTAACAAATTTGGATATGTTCCATTCTCATAATAATTCAGTTCAAAATACTTATTCATTTTGCCAGTAATTTTTTACTAGACATATAGTATTTCTGAGTGTGTGGTTCTATTTTGAAATATCTGCAATTCCTAGATACCTTATTACTATTGTTGTATTGTCATCCTATTTTGGAAGAAAACATACTCTTTTAATTCTTTAAATTGTATTAACTTAATTCAAAACTCATCGTTTATCTGACACACAAACATTTTTCCCTTGAAAATAATGGGTAATTTTTCTAACAAGTATCTATTTGGTCATGTGCTGATATTGCTGTTGCTTATTTTTATCTATTGTTTTGACAATTCCTGAGAAAAGGGTTTTCAAAATATCAACTGTGGTTTGTTCTTGTCAATTCCTATCTCTAGTTCTGTTTACTTTGATTTATGAACTTAGATGAGACATGTTATTAAGAACATATTATTTTTATTTTCTCTGTATAAATTGCTCATTTTTCCTTTAAGGCATTTCTCTATTTCTGGCGATAACATTTTATAAGAAGTCTATGGTTTCTGAAATTACTGGAGCCACTCCTTTGTATGCTAACTAATACTATGATCTATTGTTTATATTTTTAAATTTTCTGCATATTATGATGTGTTTACATCTTTTTTGACACAAGGATTTTAATTAAATGAATAAACTTTTATACATACACACTAAAAGTGACATCGGAGTTGGGATGTGATATTCTAGTTCAATATCCTTGCAACTAGAAAGAAAAAATACAGTCTAAAAGTACATGATTTATAGCAGCTTCTAGCCTAAACATGAAGATGATGGAATTTAGAAAATATACAGAATTTATAATAAAGACTCCTGAGTTAAAGTCTTATCATCCTTTATTGTTAGGCATATAACCTACAGTAAGTTATTTAACCTCATTGAAGTCTATTTGCTTGTCTGAAAAAGGCAGTTAGGAATACATGCTGTATTAGTCAGGGTTCTCTAGAGGGATAGAACTAATAGGATATCTACATACACAGGGGGGTTCATTAAGTATTAATTTACACAATCACGAGGTCCCACAATAGGCCATCAGCAAGCTGAGGAGCAAGGAGAGCCAGTCCAAGTCCCAAAACTGAAGAACTTGGAGTCCAATGTTCAAGGCAGGAAGCGTCCAGCACGGGAGGCTAGGCCAGTCTCTCTTTTTCACATTTTTTCTGCTGCTTTATATTTGCTGGCAGCTGTTTAGATGGTGCCCACTCAGATTAAGGGTGGATCTACCTTCCCTAGCCACTGACTCAAATGTTAATCTCTTTTAGTAACACACTCACAGACACACCCAAGATCAATAATTTGTATCCTTCAGTCCAATCAAGTTGACACTCAGTATTAACCATCACAAATCCACCCCTTGTCAACTTGAACCCAAACACATCTCCTGAGATCATACATAATCTTCAAAGAAAGACAATAGAAAGGTCATAATTACACTGAACATAATTCAACTATCCTTCATAGGGAAACGCACCAATCCCCAACCCAAATATTATTACTTAACTTAATATTATTATTAAGTACTATTAATAGTACTTAAATGCTGATATGCAGTCAGTAAATCTTACGTCACATGATAAAGGAAAAGGAAATAAAATTAAGATATTTTCTTAGTAAAAGTGTATACACACACAAACATGTTTTTAGCAAAAGAAGGCGGAGATACTCATGACAATTACAGTCCCCCTTCTGCAGCTGGTCACATGGTCATAGCTGGTATTGATGACTACTTTTTTCTAGTACCAATTCTGTATTCCCTTTGCCTTCAGCAAGCACCTCAGCAAGTCACGGTTTTGTTCCCTGTGGATTGACTCACACCCTCATTCCTGAGGGGCCTGGGCCATTTGTAGTCCTGCCTGGATTGGGCTGTTGTAGTTTCCCATTGACCTTAATCTCAGGGCATGGTAATTCTAAGAGATGTTCTAATAGATCTCCTGTATTCCATGCATACTCTTCCTTACCTCCATTGTGGAGTACTAGATTGATCTCATCTTGATAGTCAGGGTTGATCACCCAAGCCAACACTGTAACTCCCTTCTTAGCCTGTTGACTCAAAGATAGGAGGAGCCCAAAGTGTCCAGGTGGCAATCTTAACTTCCATCTTAATGGAATCATTGTTGTGTCTCCTGGTGGCAGTGTTCCTCCCTCTAAACAGTTCTCACTGAGAAGAAAAGCTGCTCCTGCCAGAGCTAGCTAATTATCAGAGACAGCAAAGGGCTCAACAGGAGCTTGCCTTTGATATGCCAAGTAACCAATCCGGACCCATATCTTCTCTATCTGGCCCTTATTCCCAAGTAGACAATATTCCTCTCTCTTAATCATCACAGGGTAAGGTACCAGGTAACTAGAAACCATCCCTATAGCTTACAGACGGCCAATATTAGACAAATTAGCTAGTCCTAAACTGTTTGCTGTGCCATGCCTTTCCCTTGAAAACCATTGTAAAGTTCTCTGGGAAGTGCTCTCCCCTTCCACTTCCACGGCTGACAGCCAGAGTGTTTGCCTTGAGTAAGTTTTACTGCGTGGTATGCCATGCTTTCTGTTTCTTGGACTTGTGAGTATAATGAACTTTGTTTTCCTGAGCCTCTTCCCTGTCTCCATGTGTACTAACATCTGACTGACCATGACATTAAAGAATGCTGAACACATGCTGTGTGTCTTTCTAATGGGTCTATTTTTCAGTCTACCTAGTCAAAGTGCATCAATAGTGGACAGTTGGTTTTCTCCTGTTTGACAGTATTTGCATTTCAGTTTTACCAGAATTGTTTTTCTTATGCTAAATGTAGACTCGGAGACTATGTACTGTATAGGTTTAAAAAAGTCTGTGGTGGACATATAGTAAAAGTCATAGCATTATTGCTCTGCTGTCAGATTTTTCTCATATCATCTGTTGTACCCAATATACCTGTTTTTCCAATTCCTAGAAATCTTTATTTGTTTATTTATTCCTTTTTCTTCTTCTTTTACCAGTTTACCTCTTTAGCCATTTTTCATTAATCAATTAATTATTAATTTAATATTTCCAGAAAAATTGGATTAACAAATGTAGTTAAAACTTACAATGTTTTTTCTGTTCTTCCTCTAGACATGGCAACCTTGAAGAAATTAAATAGATATTAGTTTATTGAGTTTATGATTTGGGTGTGCTAGGAATATTTGGGTTCCTAAATCATGAAGAACCTCAACTTGTTAGAGATAATATGGTAAATTATATATATTATATTATTATTATTATTATTAAGCAGGGAGTGGGGATGCAAATTCTACTAATGAGAAGGAGCAAAATTAAAAATACTAGAGTGAATAACATTTTTATGGATCATTCTATTGTTTGAGTTTATTAAGATACCATATATATTTAATCACACATTTCTATCATTTAGTTTGGTGCCCCCAGCCAGATCTCATCTCAAATTGTAATCCCCAGGTATTAAGGGAAGAACCTGGTGTGAGGTAATTAAATTATGGGAGCAGTTTTTCCTGTGCTGTTCTCATGATAGTGAGTGAGTTATCGTGAGATCTGTTGGTTTTCTAAGTGTCTAGCATTTCCCCTGCTGGCACTCATTCTCTATCCTGCTGTCCTGTGAAGAGGTGCTTTCCACCGTGATTGTAAGTTTCCTGAGGCCTCCCACAGCCATGCGGAACTGTGAGTCAATTTAACCTCTTTTCTTTATAAATTACCCAGTCTTGGATATTTCTTCATAGCAGCATGAGAATGGACTAACACATATATCCTATATAAAATATAATTTTCAAATTAGAAAAGAAAATACATAGTTTTAAAATGTTTATCAGCCTGGACAACATAGGGAGACCCTGTCTCTACAGAAAGATTAAAAGAGAAAAACTAGTCCCAGCTACTGGAGAAGCTGAGGTGGAAGGATTAGCACCCAGGAGTTTGAGGTTCCAGTGAGCTGTGATAATCTCATTGCACTTTAACCTGGGTGACAAACCAAGGCCCTATCTTAAAAAGAAAAAACAAAAAAAAAAATTAGAGGAACAAAGTTTATCATTCCATGTATTTTATTTAAAAAAAAAATAAAGCTGCTACTGGAGGCTAAACAATGTGCTAGAAATTGAATTTGTAGAGATGAATAATAATTCAGATTTCTTTGAATAGCTAAGAGTTTAGTAATTGAATAGTCAATGATTTATTGAAAATGTTCTAGATGTTGCAGAGATTGAAAAAACTTCAAATTGCTTTTAAAACAAAAAATAATTAACTAAACATTTTATTTGTTTTATTTGTTAAACCTGGTCAGTGTATGGTTTTTTAAAATCTTAGACACTTACCTACTACTAACTGTCAGACTCCACATTTTTACGAATTTGAGACAAATTTGTATCAAGCAGTCTTGAGGTATCTTACAGAACTATCTTCACAGTTAAAGATATAATTAGAAGAATAAATTAGTAAATTATGTGGAAAGAGTTATCATTGACTAAAAATGCTAGAAATTGGTGAAGAAGTATTTAAAAGGCAATAAAAGGTTAATGGGAATTATAATGTCCAATTAACATTTATTTCAATTACAAAATTTCATTAATGTTAATCTGTATATGATTTATGGTCACTATACAGACAAATCTAAACTGCAATTATTGAAAAAGTCTGATTAAAGAAAACAAGCTACTCTCATTCTTTTAAAGTAGATATATCACCATCCAAAAGTTTCACTTATAAAAGACAGTCAATTTAAAATTACTTGCTTTATAATTTGAAAAAATGTATCTACCCAATTATATTACATTACATTGAATATACAGAATATTCTTAAAAATTAATGTACAAATGCAAAATATAATTAATATGCTATTCTTTTAAAGAAAATTACTGGCAAGATTTGTTATTCAATTCAGCATGTATTCCCTCCACGATATAAAAAATGTTGCCATGACAATGAGAAGAGATGAATATTCTGTAGTCTTAGTTTAAGAATAAATTTGCAGTTTGCAAAAGGTATAATACCTATATGATCTCACATACTAGCCACTAAACTTTGACTAAATCATTTGACATTTTTAATAGAATTAAAATGCAGAATGCCTAATCAGAATTTTCCATTTAGTAAGTACGATTCTACTATGAGTGTATATTTTAGGTTATGTTGAAGATCTAATATCTTCAGCTCCTGAAGATATTTTAACGTGTGATTCACTTCCTCATTATTTCCTACAAATAATATTATACTTGGAAGTCAGCTGGTAGACAACCTATAGGATATGCCTGGTGATTTCGATCTCAAAAAGTACGTTTGCATAATACCTGAAGATTTAAAACTCAATTGTGGTTTTTATTCTGGATATCATATTGATTTTTATATTCGTTTATTTACTTAATTTTTATAATTTCAACTTTTATTTTAGATTTAGAGGTTACCTGTGCAGATTTGTTACATACGTATATTGTTTTGTGCTAATGTTTGAGATACGATTGAACCTATCACCTGGGAAGTGAGCATAGTATCCAATAGTACTTTTATTCCCTTCCTTCCTTCCTTCCTTCCTTCCTTCCTTCCTTCCTTCCTTCCTCCCTCCCTCCCTCCCTCTCCCCTTCCTTCATTCCTTCCTTCCTTCCTCTCTTCCTCTCTTCTTTCCTTTTCTTCCTCCCTCTCTCCCTCTCTTCTTTCCTTTTCTTCCTCCCTCTCTTCTTTCCTTTCCTCCCTCCCTCCCTCTCTGCCTCCCTCCCTTCTTTCTTTTCCTTCTTTCTTTCTTTCTTTCCTTCTTTTCTTCTTTCTTTCTTTCTTTCTTTCTTTCTTTCTTTCTTTCTTTCTTTCTTTCTTTCTCCTTCCGTCCTTCCTTCCTTCCCTTCCTCCCTTCCTCTTTCTTTCTTTCTCTTTCTTTCTTTCTTTCTTTCTTTCTTTCTTTCTTTCTTTCTTTCTTTCTTTCTTTCTTTTTCTTTCTCTCTCTTTCTTTTTCTTTCTTTCTGCTTTCTTTCACTAGGTCTTGCTCTGTCTCCCAGGCTGGAGAGCAGTGGCACAATCACTGCTCACTGCACCATAGAATTCCTGAGCTCAAGCAATCCTCCTGCCTCAGCCTTTTGAGTAGTTAGGACTACAGGTTATTCCACCACACCCAGCAATGAAATTATTATTATTATTATTACTATTATTTTGTAGAGATGGGTTTTAACCATGTTGCCTAGGCTGGTCTCAAACTCCTGGATGCAAATGACTTCCCCGTCTAGGCCTCCGAAAATGCTGGAATTACAGTTGTGAGCCACTGTTCCTGGCCCAGCAATTAGTTTTGCAATCCTTTTTGTGCCTCCTTTCCTCTCCCTTCTAGTAGTCCCCAGTGTTTATTGTTGCCATCTTTATTTCCATGAGTACCTAATACTTAGCTCCCATGTAGAAGTGAGAACATGTGGTATTTGGTTTTCTCTTCCTATGTTAATTTGCTTAGGATAATGACCTCCAGCATATTCATGCTGCAAAAAACAAAAAACAAAAAACAAAAACAAAAAAAAAAAAACACGATTTCTTTCTTTTTTATGGCAACATGGTATCGGGTGGTGTATATGTGCAATATTTTATTTATCCAATCTAAAATTACTGGGCACCTAAGTTGATTTCACATCTTTGCTATTGTGAATAACACTGAAATGAAGATACAAGTGTATATGCCTTTTGGTAGAATGATTTATTTTCTTTTGGATATCTACCCAGCAATGAGATTGCTGGATCAAATGGTAGTTCTCTTTTAAATCATTTGAGAAATCTTCAAACTGCTTTCCACAGTGGCCTATGGTTGCTATGTTAAGAAGGTCTTTCTAGTTTTTGTTGAAATAAAAAGAATAAGGAAAATTTGTGTTTTTAAAATTATTTCCAGAGCTACCAGTGGTGTTAAATCTGTTCCACTGTGAAATTATGCTGATCGAGATGATTGTGTTTTTCATATGAATTTGATTGGTAAAGTAAGATACTGTGTTCATAAATTAAAGAATGCTAAAAACACAATAATTCATTTTTTTAAAATAACTCCCATGTTATCAGAGGTAAAAAGGACACTGCATAGTGATAAAGAAGTCAATTCTCCAAAAAGCCATAACATTCCTTAAAATACCTGCACCTAGAAACACTAACAAAAAACATGAGGAAAAAATTAATGGAACTGCAAGGAGAAATAAAATTCACTCTCATAGTTGGAGATTTAAACATCTATTAGGCGTGGTCACATCCGAGAGGCAGAGTATCAGGAAGGACATAGTTAAACTCAAAATCACCATCAATTAATTGGTAATAATCGATAACTATAGAATACTTTATTCAATAACCTCAGAATACACATCATTCTTTAGCTTACATAAAACATAGACCATATGCTGGGCCATAAAATACACATTAAATAATATAAATCATACAATGTCTGTTCTCAAACAACAATAGAATTAACCTAAAAATCAATAATAGAAACATAGCTGAACATGTATAGCATTAAAAGCATATATTAGAAAAGAAATAAAAAGCAACAAAAATCTTTAGTCTAAGCTTCTACCTTAGGAAACTAGAAAAAGAGTAAATTAAATACAAAACAATCAGAGAAAATAAAAAAAAATTAGAGTAATAGACTATGAGATTGAAAACAGAAAATCAATAAAGAACAATAAAAACCAACAACAAAAAACTTTTTTTGTATTTATCTTTTTTTTTGAAAAGAGCAACAAAACCAATTAATGTTCACTCAAAATAACAATAAAAAAGTGGGCCGAGTGCGGCGGCTTACGCCTGTAATCCCAGCACTTTGGGAAGCTGAAGTGGGAGGATCACAAGGTCAGGAGATCAAGACCATCCTGGCTAACACGGTGAAACCCCCGTCTCTACTAAAAATACAAAAAATTAGCCGGGCGTGGTGGCGGGTGCCTGTAGTCCCAGCTCCTCGGGAGGTTGAGGCAGGAGAATGGCGTGAACCCAGAGGTGGAACTTGCGGTGGGCTAAGATCGTGCTACTGCACTCCAGCCTGGGCGACAGAGCGAGACTCTGTCTGTAACAAACAAACAACAACAACAACAACAACAACAACAAAAGAATAGAGATGAACTTCCTCAACTTGATAAGGAATATATACAAAATACCTACAGCTAACATCATACTTAATTGTGATAAATTAGAAACTTTCCCTGGAAGATTAGAAACAAGGCAAAGATGCTTTCTTCTTGCCACGCTTTTGCAACATAATACTGGAAGTCCTAGCTAATGCAATAAGAAAAGGAAGAGAAACAAACTGTGTAGTGACTAGAAAAGAAAAAATAAAAGTGTATAGTGACTGGAAATAAGAAATAAAGAAGTATATGTGCACAGATGACATGCTTGTCTATTTAAAAAGAAATTTAAAATTTGAGAGAAATTCCTATAACTTACTAGCAATTATCATACTAGGGTACAAGACAAATACACAAATACAGTTGATTCCCTCTATACCAGCAATGAGCAAATGGAATTTGAAGTTAAAAACGAAATACAGTTTACATTAACACTTCCAAAAATGAAATATTTGTGTGTGATTCTAACAAAATATATAAAAATGTACATGAAGAAAACTACAAAACGTGGATGAAACAAACCAAATTAGAGCTAAATAAGTGGAAAGCTATTTCGTGTTTTTGAATAGAAGACTCCATATTAACAAGATGCCAGTTCTCCTCAACTTAATCTATAGATTGAATGCAATCTCAATGAAAATCTCAGCAAGTTATTTTGCAGATATTAATAAGCTGAATCTAAACTTCACATGGAGAGATAATAAGACCCATAATAGTTAAAACAATATTAAAGAATATGAACTAAGTTGGGGAACTTACACTGTCTCATTTCCAGACTTACTTTATAATTTCACTAACAATGACAGTGTAGTATTAGCAAAGGAATAGACACATATATCAATAGAACAGACTGGAAAGTCCAGAAATAGATCCATAAATATAGTCAACTGATCTTTGGCAAAAGAACAAAAGTAATACAATGGAAAAAAGTGTTTTTAACAAATGGGACATTTATGTGTAAAGCAAAAAAAATATATATATATCTCTATATATATTACACATCTTATGCCATTTACAAAACTAACTTAAAATGTATTATAAAACCAAATGCAAAATGAAAAACTATAAAACATCTAGAAGGTAACATAAGTGGAAATATAAATAATCTTGGGTTTGGTGATAAATTTTTGGATATGATACCAAAGGCATAATACATGACAAAAAGACAAGTGTATTTGATTAAAATAAAAAAATTATGCTCTCTGAAACACATTATTAATAGAATGAAAATATAATTCACAGACTGGGAAAAATATTTGCAAAATATCATATCTGATAAAGAACCGGTATGTAAAATACATCAAGAACTAATGTATTTATTATTGAGTTATGACAGTGAAAAGATTGACACTCGAACATAAATTGGGCAAAAGACTGAAGACACCACACCAAAGAAAATGCACACATTACAAATAAGTACATGAACAGATGCTCCACATCATATATCACTAAGGAAATGCAAATTAAACCAACAATGAGATATCGCTACATACCATAACAGCCAAAATTCACAACACTGACACATCCAAATGTTGGCGAGAATATGGAACAACAGGAACTCTCATTTCTAGTGGCAATACCAAATGTTAGAGCCACTCTGGAAGACATTTACACTGTTTTTTTACAAAACTAAACATACTCTTATCAGGTCATCTAGTAGTCATGCTCCTGGATATTTAACTGAAGGAACTGGAAACGTATGTTCACAAAAACACCTGCACACAGATGTTTATAATAACTTTATTCATAGTTTCCAAAACGTGGAAGTTACCAAGATGCCTCTCCATAGGTTAATGAATATATAAACTGTGATACATCCAAATAATGTAATATTACTGAGGACTACAAAAACTAAGCTCTCAAGTGATAGAAAGAAATGGAGGAAATTAAATATATATCACTAAGTGAAAGATGCCAATATAAAAAAATGTACACATTACATAATTCTAACAATATGGCATTCTGGAAAACATTAACTATGGAGAAAGTAAAAAGATCAGTTGTTGTGAGAAATTAGGAGAAACAAAGGGATGAATACTTAGAACACAGGAAAATTTTAGAGCAGTGAAAATAATCTATGATTCTGTAATGCTGGATACATCTCATTTTAAATGTGTACAAACCCATAAAATGTGTTGCACCAATAGTGAACCCTAATATAAACTATGAGCTTTGGTTGATAATGATGTGTCAATGTAGGATCATCAGCTGTTCCAAATGAACTACTCTACTGGGGGATGTTGATAATAGAAGAGGCTGTACGTGGTGGGGATGCAGAGAATATATGAGACACCTCTGTGTCTTCTTTACAGTTTTGCTGCAAATCTAAAAGTGCTCTAAAAATCAAATTCATTTTGAATTGTTTCTACATCCATGTCATACAACTTTACTAAATAAACTCACCACATTAATCACCATGCATAGTATCAAGGAGGGCAACCCAGAGAGGAAGAACATTTCACTTGGTGTGTAAATGCCTATGCTTCAGACTCACATAACACTTGGTTCAAAACCCTCCTCCCCACTTGATAAACTCAGTGAGTCATTTAACTCTTTTACTTTTATAATATGAAAACACTAAGATAAAAACCATATTCGATGTGAAGAACAAATGAGATAATTCCACGCAGTGTGCCAAGTGCTTTGAATATATTAAGAGCTAATTAAATGATACCTTGTATAAGTATCATTATAAATAATTTTTCTTCAAATCTATTACCTGAACGTCGGTACTTAAGACAACTTTGTAAGATCTGAAATAATTGTAAGTAGTGCAGAAACGGGAAAAAACGAATTATTATATAACTATGTTAAAAAGCCCTTGAAACCCATAAATAGAAACCAAAATATCTGATCATTTATTTAATATTTTTATGTGGTAAAATTATTATGTTACTGTAGAATTTTCTTTGCAAATATTTATTTTAAAATCTTATTTTAAAAAATATTTAAATGTAATCATTATCTTTTTAAATAGTAGGAGTTGTTTTAAAATGTTAAGGAATAGTGAAAATCATGGAACATTGAACATGTTTTGAGCTTTATCTAAACCTCCTGTTTTGGTTAGAATAGCTCTGCTAGAGCAAAATGAGTGTTTTTTACAGTCTGTTAAGAGATGCTTGCTTACTAGTGAAATCTGAGTATTTTACATTTTCTGTATGTTTATTACCTGGATTTTCTAATTTTTCTCTAAAATTTGTACTTTCTTTGTATAAAAGTGACATGTGTTTTTTAATCTTTTCTCTCTCTTCCTCTTTCCTTCTTTATTCTCTTTCACCCTTAGAAAAAAGGCAGAAATTTAATAAAAATTGATGTGGATTTCATAATTCACACTGAGCAACTTTAATTCTACAAATTTTAATTTATTCAACAAATCGTGAATGTGTGATTAAAGATAAGCTTCAAAACATTGAGGAAAAGTTTTGGATATTATATAAACAAAAAAATCCTTTATCTGAATGTCAAGAGTAAAACAAATCATGTAAAAATGGTTCTAAAATAGTATTTATAATACACATAAACTTCTTTATATCATTTTATTGGAAAAATCTCTGGCAATGTTGTGATATTAATATAATCTGCTGGATTCTAGTGGGGATTTCACAGCAGAGTAGAACAAGGGATATGTGCAGAAGTTTGAAAGAGCCCGGTGATGCTTTAGTGTTTTCACAGATAAATACGAGAGTTGTACTTTCAACAAAGTTGAAGACTAAAGAGTTTTCTCTACTGCTACCAACAATCAATTTCACAGAATTAAGTAGCAAAATTCAAATGAAATTGACTTGAAAAGCAACTACAAAATAAGAAATTAGATACCATAAGTGAAGTCTGAGATTCTCTCTCTCTCTCTCTCTCTCTTTTTTTTTTTTTTTTTTTTTTTTTTTAATGTGACTGGGTTAATCAGACATAAAGCCATAGCTGCAAGGGCAAGTGGGTTTCAGAAAAAAACTTTCTTTTTAACATAGAGTATATTTGAACATATTTAAATGCTAATGAGATAAATCCTCAGTAGGAAGCAGGGTTGAAAATAAAGGAGAGAGAACTGTGATTAATAATTTAAACAGTTGAAGAAAATGGAAAGTAAAATGTAAATCACAGCCGAGAAATTGTCTCCAATCGGGAATAAAAAGCATTTTTAATAGGATGGGAGAGGTAGAGCATGGGAACAGATTGTGGTGTGTTTGAAGGATTTAATGGATAGATGAGGTGTTTGAAATACTTCTACACTTTCTGAAATAGAAAATAACATCTACTGATATTGAGAGTGCAGGAAGGCTGAGAATCTTGGGGACAATAAAGAAAATTTAACATTGTAATTGCAGAGAGAGGGAGAGTATGGCTAAAAATTGAAGTGGCTAAGGTGAAGTTGTGGGAGAGCTGAAGAGGTCTTATGTACCTGAACTCAATAGTTTTCTTGGTAGAGAAAGAAGATCTTCAAACATACCTAGAAAATGTCAATTTGATTTCAAGACTTGGCTCAAATATTACCTTTAACTTCTTTTAATTTTCCAACTCTTAGAGAAAAAAAAAAAATCATTTTCTTTGGATAGCATATATCTTGGCAATATCCATGTTTATCATCTAAATCAAATTGTACAAAATATTCTTGTGTATATATAACCCTTTAAGTTCTCAGTTTCAAAAGTAACATTCATCATTCATCGTTACAACCATGTAACAGGTAGCTCATTATTTGAAATAAAGTTAACTCTTACTAGCTTATAAGCTCTGGGATAGGTGAAATGTTCTTAGAGAACAGATTGTCTCTTGTCCTACAATTTGCTCTATTAGCATAATGGCTTAATGAATGACATACAGAAGAATAGACACACACATACACACCCATTCACAATCACACTCACACTCCTAAATGCAGGACAGACACTGATTCTCTAATTGTCCCCACTTCAGAATCCTTATGCTTTTTATTCTGTTTGGTCTCTGCTTTGGTTGGGTTGACCTTCTTTACTTACCATTAATTTGCCTCTCTACAACTACTTTTTAAATTATCATTGACTTTTTTGTCCTGAGAATGTTGCCATATGACTTATTCATCAGGAATAAAAAGACATTCAAAATTTCATCTTCTTCCCTTCCAAATATAGATGCAATATTTAACCTGCAACATCAGTGAATTTTGTTCAAAGTGCCTTACTGTATTTTTTCCTTGCACATAGCTCACTTTAAACTAGCATATAATCCACTCTAGACTTTCCTAATTCTCTCCAACTGTGTTAAAATAAAGAGCTTTGATCTCCTACTGGCTGTCCAAAGAGAGTAACTGTGAATTCACAGTTGCTTGTAGAGCTTGTTTATATTTTCTTGGGAAATTAGACTGGGGGAATGAAGGAATAGGTGCCCTTTCTTTTAGTTGACATAATACTGCAATTCTAATAAATCATCACTGACCTTAGTCATAGAGTGTTTTGAAATTTGAACTATTCCCTGGCCTCCAAAAGTTTGTATTTTGGGGCTTATCAATAGTAAAGTCTATGATAATGACTTTCAGATGATAATACCACTAGAAAGTCTGTGATTGATAATCATATTTCTGGGTAATATTTGTAAATCTGTATGTATTTCTGATTCTACATAAGTTTATTTAGGTAAATATTAAAAGTGACAATTATAAACAAACAGAATGTTCATATCATACATAAAATCCTAAAATTTCGTGAATGTTGAAGAATCTGAAAAATGTAACTCTATTATCTTCTATCGATTTCTTTAAATTTTTAGTTTCCCACATAAAATGTGGTGCCTCAATTTGAGAACATAACAGTATAAGAAGCATGATATTTCAGACTACCGTCCCACAAGATTTTCCTGTTTTTGTTTTTGCGAATGGCATGTTATTGGGTTGTGTAGTTAAAGTGCGCAAAATCATACTGACAATATAAATGTATTTGCTTTAATGGGGTGATAGCATATTGACATTGCACCTGGTCGATCCTGCACCTGCTCCTCTGTCTGAGAGGTGGTGTGCAGATCTTTGTGAAGACCCTCACTGGCAAGACCATCACCCTGGAGGTGGACAGTGACAGCACTGAAAATGTGAAACCAAGATCCAGGATAAAGAAGACATCCCCCAGACCAGCAGAGGCTCATCTTCGCAGGGAAGCAGCTGGAAGATGTCCACACTCTTTCTGACTACAAAATCCAGAAAGTGTCCACCCTGCACCTGGTCCTACATCTGAGGGGTGGCTGTCAATTCTTCAGCCTTGCATTCGCAGTGCCCAGGAATGGCATTACTCTGCACTGTAGCCATTTGCCCCAGTTTAAGTTTAGAAATCACCAGTTTCAGTGACCGCTGAACCTGTCCGAAATGTTAATAAATGTTTTGTTGCATGATAGCCTAAGAACAAGCAATGTCAATATGCAAGCAACTGCATTAAAACAAATACATTCATATTGTTACATACTTTAAAATACATGTTTTACATATATCATACAAATACTGATTTAGTCTACAGTACTGCATTTAAAACCATAACTGTTTGTGTATCATACAAACATTGATTTAGTATACAATACTGCATTTAAAACAATAATTGATACTGATCTTAGAGGAAAAGTTTTCAATTTTTTGCCATTGAGTATGATGTTAGCTGGTGGCTTGTCATATATGCCCACTCTCACGACTTCTATTCAGCAAAGTACTAGAAAACCTACCCAGAACAATTAGGCTAGAAAATTTGAAAATGCAATGCAAATAGAAAAGAAGTGAAATTGTTTCTGTTTGCTGATGACATAATCTAATACATAGAAAACTCTAAAGACTTCACCAAAAATACTGTTAGAAGAAATAAACCAGTTCTGTAATGTATCAGGATACAAGATCAATATGTAAAAGTCTGTGGTGATTCAACATACTATGAACTATTCACAAATGAAATTAAGAAAACAATACCACTTATAAAAGTATCAAAAAAGGAGTAATTTTAATCAAAATTGTGAAAGATCTATATACTGTAAACTATATAACACTGATTAAAAATGATGATAACACAAATAAATAAAAAGAGATTCCTTACTAATGGATTGGAAGAATCAGTATTGATAAAATATTTATAGTACCCAAGGCAGTTTACAGAGTCAATGAAATCTCTATCAAAATGATAATGCTGTTTTTCACAGGAATATAATAAATAATCATAAAATTTAAATGGAACCACAAAAGACACCAAATAGCCAAAGAAATATTGATCAAAAAAGAAAAAGAAAAAACAAAGCTGGAGGCATTAAAATCCCTCATTTCAAAATATATTATAAGGCTATTTTAATCAAAACAGCGTGTAATGGTGTAAAACCAGGAAGACTGACCAATGGATCAGCGATGAAAGCCGATAAATATACCCACAGATTTACAGTCAATTAATTGTTGACAAAGTGGCAAAAACACCCAGTAAGGAAAGAATAGTCTCTTCAATAAAAGGTATAGAGAAAATTGGATAATCAAATGCAGAAGTATGAAATTTGAAGTTATCTCACACCACATTTTAAAAATCACCTCAAAATGAATTAAACAATTAAAAATAAGATCTGAAACTCTAAAATTACTATAATAAAAAAGAAAAAAATCTCCATAACATTGGTGTGGGCAATGATTTCTTCAATAAGACCCCAAAAGTATAGGCAACAAAAGCAGCAATAGATAAATAGGATTCCATCAAATTGAAAGGCTTTTGCACAGCAAAGGGAACAATTAACAAGGTGAAGAGATAATCCATAAAGTGGGAGTAATATTTGCACACTATACATCTCATAAAAAGCTAATATTCAAAATATATAAGGAACTCAAACAACAATTGCAAGAAAACAAATAACCCTTTTAAAAAATGAGCAAAGGAACCAAACAAACATTCTCAAAAAAAGACCAACTAGGGGACAACAGGTATCTGAAAAAGTACTGAACATCTGTCAACCATCAGAGAAATGGAAATTGAAACCGTAATGAGATATCACTTCACATGAGATTGAACAGCTATTATCAAAAAGACAAAAAGGGACAATTGGTGAGGATGTGGAGAAAATTAAACCTTAGTACATTGTTAATGGGAATGTAAATTAATACAGTCACTTAAAACAACAGTATTGACCAGACACGGTGGCTCACACCTGTAATCCCAGGACTTTGGGAGGCAAGGTGGGCGGATCACTTGAAGCCAGGAGTTTGAGACCAGCATGGCCAATATAGCGAAACCCTCTCTCTACTAAAACTACAAAAATTAGCCTGACGTGGTGGGGTGTGCCTGTAATCCCAGCTGCTCAGGAGACTGAGTCAGGAGAATCACTTGAACCAGAAGGCGGAGGTTGCAGTGAGCAGAGGTCACATCACTGCATGCCAGCTAGGGCGACAGAGCAAGACTCCACCTAAACATAAACAAACAAACAAAAACCAGAATAGAGGTTCCACTTCGGGGTATATATACAAAGGAATTGAAGCCAGTATTTCAAAGAGTTATCTGCACTCTCACATCCATTGCAGCACTATGCACAATAACCTAAATATGGACAAGTTAAGTGTTCACTGATAGATGAATAGATAAATAATATATATGTAATATTATGTATACTGTAATGTATTGTTATGTAACATATCCCCTTCAAAAAGAGACATTCTGCTATATGCAAAAACATGAGTGAACCTGGAGGACATTATGCAAGATGAAAGAAGACTAGCAAGGAAGGAAAAATAATACATAATTTCAGTTATATGTGGAATCTAAAAGAGTTAAACTCACAGATACATGAGTAGAATGGTGGTTACCAGAACTAAGGCAAGAAGAGATGTTGTTTGAAGGATATGAAGTTTCAGTTGTTCAGAAAAAATAAATTTCGGTGATTTATTGTACAGCATGGTGTGCATAGTTAATAATAATAATATTGTGTATTTCAAAATCTCTAAAAGAGTATATTTAAAAAACATTCACCCAAAAAATAGGTAGGTGCAATTATGGTTAAGATAATTATCTTGGCTTATTATTTCTACAATATACACATATATCAACATATTACATTGTACCCCATAATTATATACAAATATTAATTGTGAATTAATATTTTTAAAAAGAAGAAAAACCAGAGAAACACAGCAAGGAGAATGTCGTGTCAAGTCTTACACAGATGCACAGAGTAAACATATATGATGATGAGTCAGAGATTGGAGTGATGCAGCTCTAAACCTATAAATCTACAATCTGTAGTTCTTTATTAATCTATGTAAGTCCTTATACATCTATGAGGGAGCACCAAAGATTCTGACAATCACCTGGAGCTAAGAAGAGGCAAAAAAGATTATCCCCTGGACGCTTGAGAGAGAGCATACACCTGCTGACAATTCCACCTTTGATTTCTAGCCTCTAGAAGTGCAAGAAAATAAATTTCTGCTGTTTTGAGTCAAAACCAAAAAGACAGTAAGAGTCTATGAGACTTTCTTTCAAAATCAGGATTACTATTTATTGTTAATAACAATTATTATCATACGTTGAGACATATTTCTGGACTTTAAAGCTTCTAAATTTTATCCTCCAAGCAATTATAAATGAATGAAGGAATCATGTTTTAGGGTATACACACATATGTAAAGCAAAACCAATTTGTACAAAAAATTCAATACTATATTACTGTGTTTACTATGGAGTTATATCTATTGAGACATAATATCTTATATTCCAGAGAATAAGCACAATCATTTTGTGAAGTTAGGAGACTTCTGTAGATATAAATATTGCCCACCTTCCCAGCTTATATAGATTAAGGCTGCCTCCTTTTGTTCCAAAACTACGTGGAACCAGACTTGCTGAAAGCGATAGCTGTTTGATCCCTTCTCTGATTCCAATCCTGGCTTTAAAATCGTTGAAAGTATTTTAAAACCCTTGCTTTCAGGTATGGTATTTTTTTGTTTGATATTCAATGTAAAGTAAATAATTTATTTTCATAGTTAAAATAATGTATTTTTAAACAGTATTTTCCAAACCTTTGTGACATTATCACATATGTGGTTTTTATCATGGAATCTCAAGAGTTTAATTTGGCAACCTAAGTATTTCTTCAAAAAAAAAAAGCCTAAAGAAATTATTAATTTCTTACTTAAATCTAAATTTTTATTTAAATCTAAATTCTTATTTTTTTTAGTTGCTTGAAAATATGAGTGAGTATCTGCGGAATTAACATAAAAAGTTGATGTTTAATACTCGCTGAGGTCTTGTGAGTACAATTATCTTTTACAACTACATAAAATGGCATTTGCTCAAGCTGCAAGGCAAAGCCCAAGGATAAGTAACATATAAATAGTAAAATATGAGAGATTGGCAATAAAACATTGCAAAACTCTCCCATTCTAAGGAGATGCTAAAGTTTTGTACATTTGCCTAAGAATTGCAAGTGTGAGGGAATTCTTCTTCTTATTATTTTTTACAGAGAACCTACAAGGAACTTTATTCAGACACTTCTCTCTTCAATGGGGCACTGCCCCTCAGGAAGACCAGGTTGGCTCCTGGCACGGAGATCCTTTATCCTTGGCTACCTGTGTCATTGCCAGCAGGCCAAAGTGAATGGCTGGGGTTTTGGCACAAGATTGACCCAGAGTGCCCAGCTGGGATCCCCTCAGCCCCAGGTAGGAAGATTGGCTGCTTCTCCACAGTTCACAGGCTTACAGTTCAAGACTTTCAGTCCTGCCCAGCTGGGAGAACACATGTCACATAGCCCTGACTCAGCAGGCTGGGAGCTGCCTTCTCTCCAAAAGTCTGGCTCCCAGGCAACACCCTCCTCCTTCTTGGGGAGAGTGTTTTCCCTGTGAGCTTGGGCAGGAACCAAAACAGTTTTGCTCCTTCAAGGGTAGTATTGAATGTACCAAAATAGGGAATTAAAGTTAAATCAAATTCGTGCATATCCTCAGAATGAATTGGAAATAGTTTCAGTGCAATGAGCTTTCAAAGTAAATTTAAATACATTTTTATTTTATAAGTATTTCCTTTTATTCTTTCAAATACAAGGTTAAATAATTGCTATGTTCCTGTTTCTACTAGACTCAGAAATATTACAGATTTTACTGTATTTAAGTCATTAGCTACAGTACTATAAAATGGTGAAAATGCTGTAGATTTGTCATGAAGTTTATAATCTACCAAATGTGAGGCATGTACCAAATTAACATTGTAGAACATACAAGCATTCATTTCCTGGCTTCACAAAAGAATGGATGTTTAATCTCATTAAGATTATATACTCAGACTCTCTAGAAGATTGGAGACTTGGAAGAGATAGGAATAGTGCACTGATGCTGGCTAAAGACTGTTAGATTAGAAAATGGGAAACAGCATGGGTACACACACACACACAGACACACAATCTTGGTTAAACAAAAATTGTGTAGGCGAAACCAGTAGTAATGAAAGGATAGAGAAAAAAATTGACTAATGTTATGCACCTAGTTTAGTGATTATGCTGACTATACCATAACTAGAGGAACAGGGGATGGCTATTTTTCTATGTAATTGTAATAATAGTATGACTCATTTCTTACGTTGATTTCTACAGCTTTTTAAAAAATTATTTTAAGTTCTGGGTTACAGAACGTGCATGTTTGTTGCACAGGTATATGTGTGCCAAGGTGTTTTCCTGTACCTATCAACCCATCATCTAGGTTTTAAGGCCCACATGCATTTAGGTATTTTTACTGATGCTCTCCCTCCCCTTCCCCCACCACCAGGCGCGGTGTGTGATGTTCCTCTCTCCATGTTCATGTATTCTCGTTGTTCAGCTCCCACTTATGGATGAGAACATGCAGTGTTTGGTTTTGTCTTCCTGTGTTAGTTTGCTGAGAAAGATGGCTTCCAGCTTCATCCATGTCCCTCCAAAGGACATGAACTCATTCTTTTTTATGGCTGCATATTATTCCATGGTGTATAAGTGCCACATTTTCTTCATCCAGTCGTCCATCAGTGATGGGCATTTGGGTTGGTTCCAAGTCTTTGCTCTTGTAAATAGTGCTGTAATAAACATATGTGTGCATGTGTCTTTATAGAAGAATAATTTATAATCCTTTGGGTATATACCCAGTAATGTGATTGCTGTGTCAAATGATATTTCTGGTTCTAGATCCTTGAAGATTTGCCACACTGGCTTCCACAATGGTTGAACTAATTTACACTCCCACCAACAGTGTAAAATCATTTCTATTTCTCCACCTCACCAGCATCTGTTGTTTCCTGACTTTTTAATAAGACTTATACAGCTTTTAAGCTTAATCCACCTCTCTGTTCCTCCTGCATAGCATCTGAGCAAGCTAATAAGAGATCTTAGTTGCTCATTCCTTGGTGCAGATGGGAGATTAAGACTAGCAACAAACAACAGCAAACTGCTATTGATGTGCAAAATTTCACTGAACTACCGATTCCAGCAAACCCTTTGTTATACTAGGCAAATGCAAAACAATTCTCAGTCACTGTGTGTGAAAACAATGGACAAAATTTCAGTGTGACTTGGACAATTTTGAGGAGAAAACATGATCTAATTGACACATATGTAACACTGTACAAAATAACTGAGGAATCTATCCACCAAAAATCATACATAATTTATCAAAATTAAGAATAGAAAAAGGAGTGTGAAGCTTAGGAATATGTCCTATGGATATCACTAAAATTTACCAAGAGAACAAAATCAACATTCTCCAACCAAATAGGAACTTTTTATTTTAAAAATTCAGAAATTTCTTTGAAAAATGTCACATAATTTGACCCAGCTAGAAATAGAACATTTGAATACGTATATATTTACTGAACATATGTAATCAATGATTAGAACATTCTCACAAAGAAACCTCAACACTAAATCACCTAATAGCTAAATGTTGACAAACATTGAATGTGGCTAAGTAAAGCCAACTTAACTCAAATTATTTCAACTAAGATTTTTAAAAATATTCTAGTATATCTTTGATACTGAAAGGAGTTTTCAAGAAAGGAGAAATTAGATGCTAATTTCACACACAAGTATACAAATGCAAAAATTCTATCATAAAATATTTATCAAGCTGAATTTAATAATGTAAGTAAAGAAGACTATATAACATTCTTAAGATTAATTTAATAATTTAAACAAGACTATAAAATTTTAAATAATAGTAAAAAATATCATCCAAGAAATAAAGTATATATGATTAAATATTAAAAGATTCCTGGGGCCTGGAGCAGTGGCTCACACCTATAATCCCAGAACCTTGGGAGGCCAAGTGGGGTGGATCACCTGAGGTCAAGAGTTTGTGACCAGCCTGGCCAACATGGTGAAATCTCATCTCTGCTAAACACATAAAAATTAGCTGGTCGTACTGGTAGATGCCTGTAATCCCATCTACTTGGGAGACTGAGGTAGGAGAATCACTTGAACCAGGGAGGCGGAGGTTGCAGTGAGCCGAGATAGCACCATTGCACTCCAGTCTGCGTGACAGAGTGAGACTCTGTCTCAAAAACAAACAAACAAAAAAGATTCACAAGACAATGATACAGACATATATAGAATATTGAGAGAAATGCACAACTTCATAAATAATTATAAGATATACCATGTTTGTGAAACTTCAAATGCATTCTCCATAAAATTATGGGAAAAGTGTTTCTATTTTCGCTATTTTATTCATCATTTTGGAATTTTTAATAGTATTGGAAATTAAAATATGTAGTAATAAGTATTAAAAACAACATAACACAAAAATCCACAGAATTGTAACAATAAACTATAAAATATTATTAAGAGAAATTATGGAAGTGATAGATGGAAGTATGCATTATGTTCATGGCCTAGAAAACTCAATCATGCAAATGTGCTAATTTAGTAAAATTTCAATCAAAATTTTATTTGATATTTTCACATTGAATAACAAAACATTGTATAACACATTTAACATTGCCAAGATGAACTGACAGCCAAGAAAAGATAAGAGAATTTATCTACCAATTATCAAGACTCAATATAAACAACAGTAATTAAGATATGCTGATAGTTTCAGAGAAATGAATAGACTAATGAAAAAATTGAAAGTCAAGAAATTGATTAAATAATATAATAATAATTGATAGAATAAAGGTGTCATTGGAGGCTGATTAGAAAAAGATTTGATTCTTCAATAAATGGCCATGAATAAATGTGTTATCTGTAAAGAAATACAAATTGCACAGAAATGTAGTTGAGACTATATAACAAAATATGAATTATCTATTATTTAAAGGTTTCAATGTAAATAGCAACATAAAATCTAGATCTAGACTGTCTGCACTAAACTAGTTATTTACAGATTTCTTAGGACAGTGTCTTCCACAATGTAGGCACCTTTTTTGAGGTCAGTAATTTATATTGAAGAATATTGTTTGAGTATAGAATGACTTCTTCACAGAAGAAAAAGAGCCAACCACATATTTTAGGTAGAAGATTGAATTGTACTATGTAAGTTATCGGATGCAGCTGGAAACCATCATTCTTAGCAAACTATCACAAGAACAGAAAACCAAACACCGCATGTTCTCACTCATAGGTGGGAACTGAACAATGAGATCACTTGGACTCAGGAAGGGGAACATCACACACCGGGGCCTATCATGGGGAGGGGGGAGGGGGGAGGGATTGCATTGGGAGTTATACCTGATGTAAATGACGAGTTGATGGGTGCACCACACCAACATGGCACAAGTATACATATGTAACAAACCTGCACGTTATGCACATGTACCCTACAACTTAAAGTATAATAATAATAAATAAATTTAAAAAAAAAAGACAAAAAAAAAAAAGAGAAAGACAATTCCCCACATACGTAACTTACTACTTCTTTGTAGTAAGTTTGTATCCAGAATGTGTAAATTATACATAGATATCTATAAAAAAATGTTGGATATAAACAAAATGCATTCTCCCCCAAAAAACAGAGTTGGTTATAATATGGAGGTTTTTGTTTTTAATTTTTGTGGGTACATAGTAAGTGCATATATTTATGAGATACATGAGATGATTTATATTGGTAACCAATGCATAGTAATCACATCATGGAAAATGGGGTGTTTATCCCTTCAAGTATTAATCCTTTCTGTTACAACCACTCTAATTATTCTCTTTTAGTTATTTTTAAATGTATAATTACATTAATATTGACTATATCATCCTGTTGTGCTATCAAATAATAGGTCTTATTCTCACTGATTATTTGTGCCCCTTAACTATCCCTGCCACTCCACTCCAACCTACAATTACCCTTCCCAGTCTCCAGTAACTATCCTTCTGCTCTCTGTCTCCAAGAATTTAATTGTTTTGATTTTTAGATTCCACAAATAAGTGAGAATATGTGATGCTTGTCTTTCTGTGTCTTGCTTATTTCACTTCATATAATGCACCTCCAGTTTCATCCATGTTGGTGCAAATGTCAGGATCTCATTCCTTTTTGTTACTAAATAGTACTCCAGTGTATATAGGTATAACATTTTCTTTATCCATTCATTTGTTGCTGGTCACTTAGCTTGCTTCCAAATCTTGGTTATTGTGAACAGTGCTGCAACAAACATGGGAGTGGGGATAGCTCTTCAATATACTGATTTATTTTCTAATGAGTATATACCCAGCAATGGGATTGCTAGATCATATGGTTGCTCTGTTTTTAGTTTTTTGAGAAGGAAATCTCCAAGCTTTTCTCCATAGTGGTTGCAATAACTTACATTTCCACCAACAGCATCAAATGGTTACCTTTTCTTCACATCCTCACCAGCATTTGTTATTGCCTATCTTTTGGATATAAGTCATTTTAACTTGGATGAGATGACATCTCACTGTAGTTTTGATCTGCATTTTTCTAATGATCAATGCACCTTTTCGTATGCCTGTTTTCCATCTGTTTGTCTTTTGAGAAATATCTAATTCAAATAGCTTGCCCATTTTTGATTGAATTATTAGATTTTTTCTCCTATAAAGTTGTTTAAGTTTCTTTTGTATTCTGTTTATTAATCCCTTGTCAAATGGGTAGTTTAAAAACATTCTCTCCCATTCTATGGGTTTTCATTTTACTTTTTGATTATTTCTTTTGCTGGGCATAAGCTTGTTAACTTGATGTGACCCCATTTCTCAATTTTTTCTTCAGTTGGCTGTTCTTTTGGAGTATTACCCAAGAATTTTTTCCCCAGGCCAAAATCCTGGAGAGTTTTTGCAATGTTTTCTTACAGTGGTTTCATGGTTTGAAGTACTAGATTTAAGCCTTTAATACATTTTTGGTTGATTTTTGTTTATGATGAGAGATAGGAGGTCTATTTTCATTCTTTTGCATATAAATTTCCAAGCACCATTTACTGAAGAGACCATCTTTTCCCCAGTGTATGCTGTTGGCACCTTTGTCGAAAATGAATTCACTGTAGGTGCGTGGGTTTGTATGATCTATTCTGATCCATTGGCCTATGTGTCTGTTTTTACGCCAGTAGATACTGTTTTGGCTCTGTAGAATAAATTGAAGTCAGGTAATGTGATTCCTCAAGTATTGTGCAATTCATTTAAGATGGCTTTGGCTATTCTGGGTTTCTGGGGTTCCATATAAATTTAAGGATTTTTTTTTCTATTTCTGTGGAGAATGTAATTGGTATTTTGATAGGGAGTGCATTGAATCTGTATATCTTTTTGGATAATATGGACATTTTAACAACATAGTTCTTTCAATCCATGAACATGGAATATTTTTTCATTTTTCTGTGTTCTCTACAATATCTGTCATCAGTGTTTTATAGTTTTCATTATAAAGATATTTCATTTCTTTGGTTAATTCTTAGGTATTTAGTTTTTTGTGACTATTTTAAATAGGACTAACTTTTATTTCTTTTTCAGATCATTCAACGTGTACATATAGAAATGCTACTGATTTTTGTATGTTGATTTTATTTGCTGCAACTAACTGAATATGTTTATCAGTTCTAACAGTTTTTTTGTGGAGTATTTAGGTTTTTCCAAATATAAAATAATATCATCAGCAAACAAGTATAACTTGACTTATTTCTTTCCAATTTTGTTTCCTTTTTATTTTTTTCTTGTCTGATTGCTCTAGCTAGGACTTTCAGTATCATGTTGAATAACAGTAGTGAAAGCGGTCATTCTTGTTGTGTTCTAGATATTAGGGGAAAGGCTTTCGTTTTCTCCCATTTCTGTATGATACTACTTGTTGATCTGTCATATATGACTTTTATTATGTTAAGTTATGTATCTGTTATACCCAGTTTTGCGGGGCATAAAACGGATGTGGAATTTTATTAAATGCTTTTTCAGCGTCAATTGAATATCATATGGTTTTCATCTTTTATTCTGTTGGTATGATTTAACATTTGGGTTGATTTGTATATGTTGAACTTTTCTTACATATCAGAGGTAAATTATACCTGGTCAAGATGAATTATCTTTTTAATGTATTATTGAATTTTGTTTGCTATTATTCTGTTGAGAATTTTTGCACCTACATTCATCAATGATATTGGCCTGTAGTTTTCTTTCTTTCTTCCTGTTCCTGCCTTCCTACTTGCCCATCTTTTCCTTCCTTCCTTTCTCTCTCCCTTTTTCTTTCTTTCTTTCTTTTTCTTTCTTTCTTTGCTTTCTTTTATCTTTCTTTCTTCTTTTTCTTTCTTTCTTCTCTCTCTTCCTTCCTTCCTTCCATCTTCCTTCCTTCCGTTCTTCCTTCCTTCCTTTCTGTCCGTCTCTTTATTTTCTTTCTTTCTTTCTTTCTTTTTTCTTTCTTTCTTTCTTTCTTTTTTTTATGTATCTTGGTGTGGTTTTGGTGTCAGGATAATACTGGCCTTGTAGAATAAGTTTAAAAATATTTATCATCTATTTTTCAGAATTGTTTGAATAGGATTGGTATTAGTTCTTTTTAAAATGTTTTGTAGAATTCATCAGTGAAGACATCAAGTCCCTGGCTTTTCATTACTGAAAGGCTTTTTATCACACCTTCTATCTCGTTGCTTGTTATTGGCCTGTTCAAGTTTTGGATTTCTTCCTGGTTCGATCTTGTAGGTTGTATATGTCTAGCAATTTGTTCACTTCTTCTAGATTTTCCAATGTATTAGCACACAGCTGCTCATAGGAGCCAATAATGAGCCTTTGAATTTCTTCGGTGCCAGTTACAATGTGTCCTTTTTCAACCTAATCTTACTTATTTTTGCCTTCTCTCTTTTCTTCTTAGTCTGTAATCTGGCTAAATGTTTGTCAATACTGTTTAACTTTTCAAAAAAACAACTTGTTTCATTGACCTTTTTGAATTGTTTTCTTCATTTCAGTTTCATTTATTTCTGCTCTGCTCTTTATCGTTTCTTTTCTTCTGCTAATTTTGGGTTTAGTTTGCTATTCCTTTTCTAGTTCTTTAAGATGCATTGTTGGCTGGGCGTAGTGGCTCTCGCCTGTAATCCCAGCACTTTGGGAGGCCGAGGTGGGCAGATCATGAGGTCAGGAGATTGAGACCATCCTGGCTAACATGGTGAAACCCCGTCTCTACTAAAGATACAAAAAAATTAGCCGGGTGTGATGGCAGGCACCTGTAGTACCAATTGCTAGGGAGGCTGAGGCAGGAGAATGGTGTGAACTCGGAAGGCAGAGCTAGCAGTGAGCCTAGATGGCTTCACTGCACTCCAGCCTGGGCGACAAAAAATAAATAAATTAAGTAAATAAATAAATAAATAAATAAAAGATGCATTGTTAAATTATGTATTTGAAGTTTTTCTTCTTTTTGATATAGGCACTTACAGCTATAAGCTTCCCTCTGAGTGCTGCTTTTGCTGTATCCAATAGGTTTTGGTATGTTGTGTTTCAATTATCATTTGTTTCAAGAAATTCTTCAGTTTCCTTCGTAATATCTTCATTGACCCACTGGTCATTAAATGGCATGCTGTTCAATTTTCATAAATTTGTATACTTCCCGACATTCCTCTTGGTATTCGTCTCTAGTTTTATTCCATTGTTGTCTGAGAGGATGTTTGTTATAATTTCAATTCTCTTGAATGTTTTAAGATGGTTTTTGTGACCAAACATATTATCTATATTTGAGAATAATCCATGTGCTGAGGAAAAGAATGTGCATTCTGCACCCATCTGGATGAAATGTTCTGTAAATATCTATTAGATTCATGTGTTCTATAGTGCAGATTAAGTTCCATGTTTCTTTGTTGATTTTCCATTTGGAAGATCTATCCAGTGTTAAAAGTGGGGTGTTGAAGTCTCCAGTTATTATTGTATTGAAACAAATCTCTAGTTTTAGCTCTAATAATATTTACTTTATATGTTAGGACGCTCCAGTGATAGGTGCATATGTATTTACAATACTTATATTCTATTTCTGAATTGACACCTTTATCATTATATAGTGACCTTCTTGTCTCTTACAGTTTTTATCTTGAAATCTATTTTGTATGATATAAGTATAGCTACTCCTGCTCTTTTGGGTTTCCATTGATATGGAATATCTTTTGCCATCTCATTATTTTCAGTCTATGTGTATCTTTATAGGTGAAGTGTATTTCTTGTATGTAATAGGCATGGGTCTTTTTTTTTCTTTTTTCCCATTCACTCTATGTCTTTTGATTAGATAGTTTAGTTCATTTATATTCAATGATTTTATTCATAAGTAAGAACTTACTACTGCTATTTTATTTGATTTCTGTTTGTTTTGTGGCCTTCTCTTCCTATTCCTCTCCTTCCTGTTTTCCTTTTAGTCAAGGTGGTTTTCTCTGGTGATATAATCTAGTTTTTTTTTTTTTTTTTTTTTTTGTATACTCATTGGATATTTGTAGGTTTGAGTTTACCATGAGTCTTGAAAATACCATATTATAATTCATTATTTTGAGCTGATGACAACTTAACACTCTCTGCAAAAACAAACAAGCAAAAAGAAAACTAATAAAGATTCCACACCTTAACTTTGTCCCCCTGCTTTCTAACTTTTTGTTGTTTCTATTTATATTTTATTGTACTGTCTATGTCTTGAAAAGTTATTACAGTTACTATTTTTGATTAATTGTTTAGTCTTTCTACTTAAGAGTAATTTACACAGCATTGTTGCAATGTTACAATATTCTGTGTTTTTCTGTGTATTTACTATTATTAGTTTTATATCTTCAGATGATTACTTATTGCTCATTAACCTCCTTTATTTCTGATTGAAGTACTCTGTTTAGCATTTCTTGTAGGACAGGTATGGTCTTAATAAAATCCTTCAGCTTTTGTTTGTCTGGGGAAGTCTTTATTTCTCCTTTATATTTGAAGGATATTTGTGCCAGATGTACTATTCTACAGTAAAAGGTTTTTTTTATTTTTTATTTTTCTATCACTTTAAATATGTCATGTCACTCTCTCCTGGCCTGTAAGGTTTCCACTGAAAAGTCTGCTGAAAGACATATGGGAGCTCCATTATATGTTGTTTTTTTGTTTGTTTTTGTTTTTGTTTTTTTCTCTTGCTGCTTTTAGGATTCTTTCTTCATTCTTGACCTTTGAGAGTTTCATAATCAAATGACTTGAGACAGTCTTCTTTGGGTTAAATCTTCTTGGTGTTCCATAACCTTCTTGTACTTAGATATTGATATTTTTCTCTAGGTTTGGGAAGTTCTCTGTTATTATCCCTCCAAATAAACTTTCTACCCTACCTTTTTATCTCCCTTGTAAGGCCAATAACTCTTATATTTGACCTTCTGATCTGGTAGATCCTGTAGGCATGCTACATTATTATTATTATTTTGCTTCTTTCTTCTCTATGTATTTTCAACTAAGCTGTCTTCTAGCTCACTAATTCTTTCTTCTGCTTGATCACTTCTGCTATTAGAAGACTCCTATGCATACTTCAGCATGTCAATTGCATTTTTCAGCTAAGAATTTCTGCTTGATTCTTTTTCATTATTTTAATCTTTTTGTTAAATATATCTGATAGAATCCTGAATTTATTCTCTGTGTTATCTTGAATTTCTCTGAGTTTCTCCAAAACAGCTATTTTGCATTGACTCTTGAAAAGATCACTTATCTCTGTTTTTCCAACATTGATCCTTGGTGCCTTATTTAGTTCATTTGGTGAGGTCATGTCTTCCTGGGTGGTCTTCATACTTACAGATTTTTGTCTGTTTTTGGCATTGAAGAGTTAGGTATTTATTGTAGTCTTCTCCACCTGGGCTTGTTTTTAACCCGTCCTTTTTGGGAAGGCTTTCCATATATTTGAAAGGACTTAGGTGGTATGGTCTAAGCTATCTCTGCTTTGTGGGGCACCCCAAGGCCTATTTTCTTGTGATTCATGAAGACTTGTAGAGGTTCTGCCTTGAAGATCTTGGATAAGATCCAGAAGAATTCTCTGGATTACCAAGAAAAGACTCTTACTCTCTTCCCAAAAAGAAAAGAAAAAAACACACACACACACACACACACACAAACAAAAAAATCTGAATGTCTATGCTCTGAGCCACTTGAAGCTGGGGGTAGAGTGACACAAGCACCCCGTGATCACCACCATGAGGACAGTGCTGCGTCAGACCTGAAGCCCACATGGCACTTGAGTTTGTGCAAGTCCTGCTGTAACCACTCCCTGGCTACCATCTATGTTCACTCAAGGCTCTGGGGCTCTACAATCAGCAGGTGGGAAAACAACTAGGCCTGTGTCCTTCTTTTCAGGCCAACAAGTTCCCCCAGCCTCTGAGAAGATCCAGGGGTGCCTTCTGGGAGCCAGGAACTAGAGTCAAAAACTCTCAAAATCTACCTGGTGTTCTATTGTAATGTGGCTGAACTGGCACCTAAACCATAAGATACAGTTTTTCCTACTATTCCCTCCCCTTTCCAAAGGCAGAGGAGCTTCACTCCTTGGCCACTGACATCATAGGTCCATGGGGAGTACTGCCAGATGACTGCTGATGTTCCTTAAGGCCCAAGGACTCTTCAGTCAGCTTGTGGTGAATGCTACCTAACCCCAGGCTCATCATTCAGGACAGTGGGCATCGCTATGGCCTGGAGCAGGCCCAGAAATGATGTCTAAGTGCTGCATCCTGGAATCAGGGACCCCAAGAGCTCACTTGGTGCTCTAACTTGCTGTGGCTGAGCTGATACCTAGGATATAAGACAAAGTCCCCTTTACCTTTGCCTCCGTTTTTCTCCAGCAGAAGATATCTCAGCCTGTAGCCACCAAAGCTGGGAATGTGTTGAGTCTCACGTAAAGCCAGCATGACTCAAAGTATTATCCAAGGCCCACAAGGTATAATCTGGGTATTACTGCAGGCTATTCAGAGTCCAAGGGTTCTTCAGTTAACAGGTGATTCATCCTGTCAGGTTTGGGACCTTCTCTTCAATGCAACAGGTTCCCTTCTGGCCCAGGGTGTGTCTAGAAATGTCACCCAGAAACTCTAGCCTGGAAAGTTGGCCTCACCAGTCTGCTGCTGTGACTGAGCTGATGTCCAAGATGCAAGACAAAGTTTTCCTCGACTTCTCACTTCTCTCCTCAATCCTCTCCTCAAGTGAAAGCAAGGGACCACTTTTGGAGCCATGAGCTGTGCTGCTTAGGGTGAGGGCAGGAGTGAGACCAGCACCCCTTAGCTGCCCTGGCTGCTATCTCAGTAGGTCACATGCCTCCTCCTCCACAACCCTCCATCCTTCCAGTCCACTGGCTCTCGGCCCAGTTCAACACTAGGACTCATTTAGGAGTTGTGGTTCTTGTGGCCTAGACTGCTTTTCAAACTTATTTTGAGCCCCACAGCTCTCTAGATTGCGGTGGTGAGGCTTGTGGGAACTCAAATTTCAACCACTGGGTTTGGCAATTTTCTGGGGCGATGGTTCATTCAAATGCTCCTTCTGTAGGTAGGCATCAGCAGAGATGGGTTCACTTTTACTTTCTGCTATAACAGGGTGACACTGAGTTCAGTGCCTCACAATTGCTGTGCTCTTCCTTTCCTTGGTGCACAGAATTGCTCTCTACATTATGCCACCACTGTTGAGGAATGGGGAGTTGCGACATTGGTGATTCAAGCCTGTTTTTTTCTACCTCTTTGGTACCTCTTTCAGTGATAAGAAGTTAAAACCAAGTACTATGAGTGCTCACTTGATGTTGGGTTCTTGTGTAAAAGCTTTTTTGTGTATAAATAGTTGTTAAATTGGTGTATTTGCAGTCAGTGAAGTCTTCTATTCTGCCATTTGCTCTGCTCCACTATTTCTGTTTTTCTTTCTGTTTTCCTAAGCTAGTTGGGCAGTATATGAGTATTTCTCTTAACATTACTCTTTACATTATCTATTTTAAGTATATATGCTATCTTTTTATCTTCATATAGAATATACTTCACACTTATTAAAATGGTTCATCAAATGTCTAGCAAGCTAAATTGTCATACCCATGCACATGCACCCGTACATGTACTCACATAGTCACAAATTTAAGTGTGTAGGTGGATGCTCACAGCGAAAAATCACACAGTAAATTTTTAGAACAAGAAGAATCACTCAAGATCTAACAAATTTCAAAGAGGTGAAATCCTTTACAAAGTTGTAACAATTATATAGCAGATAAATAAAAATTACCATTAGCAAAATTGGAATAATATGTAAAACATTAGAAAATATGTTATAGAACAAATACCAGATAATATACAATAAAAAATCTCATGCTAAACTGTATTAGTATACTTTACAATGGTTTCACTATAGGAAATAAATATTGATTATTGTTTTAGTTTAAATGTTTTGCCAAATAATAAAAATGGTAGTGGAATGTAGCAATACTTTCATTTGTATGAGAAAAAATATTTTCAACATCGATGTATATTCAATCAAATATCTGGCAGAATAAAATTTTACCTATGAAAAGTTTGAGCAAATTTACTTTTTCTATGAATCCATCCCTGCCAAAGTACCAGATAATAACTGTTAAGACAGCACACGCTTTATTTAACATTTTATGACCTTAATTGAATGGAATGCAATTAAAAGTTCTAGTCAGGAATCTCTACTTTTGTTCAACTAACTATTCACTTTCACTGCCTGAAGTGTCTTTTCTTTTAAAAATGGTTAAAGAAGTACCAATAACCTGGTTTTGTCATTACCATGGACCCATTTATTGCCTAAACTCCATGGAAAAATTAGCACCTACATCACTGTCACATATTGAATGTTTTGTTAAAGCAAGAAATATGGTTGTGTTTAATTTGTTCCAATGTGTAAATGGAGGAATTCTGATTCTGAAGAAACGTTCCGCTTTGAACTTAGTTATCAATATCATTGCTTTGAAATGTTTGCTGTCTCTATAGGGTCTAATGTACCAGATTGGTAGAGATACTACCTGGAAACTTTGGAGGGAAAAAAAGTAACTTCTGTGAGAATTTAAGGTCAATTTCTTTCATTCATAATTGAAAGAAATAATTATAGGAGTAAAATAATAATATTAATTAAAATTATGTTAACAGTAATAAATCTTAAAAATTTTTAAATGCCACCATAAGAGACAAATCAAAAAGAATATAACATTTGTTAAAATGGAAAAATATAATATAAAGTACTTCCAGATTAATTTTTAAAATAAAAAAATTGATTAGATTATTAAATAATAGAATAAGTTAAAATTTTTGTCAGGTTGGTAACATTAAAAATGGCAGTTTCCATTTCTCTCATATATTTCTTAAGGGAACTTTGTATAGTATATCAATAATTTAAATGTGTATAATTGTTATTCCACTAAGTTCTACTTAACAAAACATGGTTCGAATGAGCTAAGAAAAATGTAGAGCAGTGGAAAAAACTGCTACATAAATGTATACATTAAAATAATCCAATTGGCTGGGCGCAGTGGCTCTCGGCACTTTGGGAGGCTGAGGCGGGCAGATCAAGTGAGGTCAGGAGTTCGACAGCAGCCTGGCCAACATGGTGAAACTCCGTCTCCACTAAAAATATAGAAATTAGCAGGGCATGGTGATGCGCACCTGTAATCCCAGCTACTCGGGAGACTGAGGCTGGAGAATCGCTTAAACCCAGGAGGTGGAGGTTGCAGTGTGCAGATATCATGCCATTGCACTCCAGCCTGGGCAATGAGAACGAAACTCCATCTCAAAAAAAAGAAAAAAAAATCAATTAAACAAAACTCTGAAACTAATAAATGCTTATCTAAAGAGAGAAACTTTTAGTGAATTTATACACAAGACAATGCACTTGTTTAAAAAACAGTCATGATATTTTAAAAGAATGTCTGCAAACAATTTGACACTTCTTGCTTAAAGAGGTGAGGTCTCTGTCTTCTTTCTAAAAATCTAATTGGAGCAGATAGGGTGCATGACTGTCTTGAATCACTAGGGCACACACAATGTCCTCCAGGTTGATCATAAGAGTTATTGCAGATTCACTACACAATTGCTATTGGGACATCAAGCCACATGCAAAAAAAACCCTGAGCCCATCATACCTAAGAAGCCATATTTAAGCATTCTGCTGATAAGCCGAGCCCTGCAGCATCCCCGAAATGCTTCAGACCTTTCAATTCACCAGTTGAAGAGGATATGTCCAACTGAACTATTTTTATGCCACACAGAATGAAAGACTCATCCATTTGAACCCTGTGCAAATTCCTCTCCCACAAAAGAGTGAAATATAAGAAAATGATTGTGGTTTAAGCCACTGCATTTTGATTGTTTGTTGCACAGTTTGTATATTATTATTAACATTGCAAGATAATCAGATTGTTAAAACCGGCATAAACAATAGATTCCCATGCTGTAAAAGAAGATTCACACAAAGAAACAAAGAGAAAAGGAGAAAGGGGAGAGAAAGAAAGAGAAAGGGAGGGAGGGAGAAGAAAATGGAAGGAAAGAGAGAGATTTATATCAAAAGACATTTTGACAGAAGCTAATGTTATTTGATTTAATGAGGCTGTTTTATTATTTTCCTGAACAGCAGTTTTTATTTATTGACATTGAACATCTACTTTTTAGGTGATGCAAATAATAGAAAAAATATGAAACAGAATATTGACTAAAAATTGAGATGTTTTGAAAACATTTGAGTATGTTATGAAAAGAAGCTCTTCTGTAAGTGTAGAAGTTTGGTTTAAGTGTAGATGTTTAGATATAAGTGTTTGATATAAGTGTAGTTTTTTTTTTTTTAAACATTCGAATATGTTTTGAAAAGAAGCTCCCCTGTAAGTGTAGAATTTTTTTTTTTTCAACAAAATATTTTGAGTCTGTAAAAAGGCCCAGATTGCTTTATTTCAACTTTTTCATTATTGGATATAACTTTAATAGAGCTCTCTGATCAATTTTCTTAAGCACCTTCCTTTTTGTAATCAATCATATTAATGTAATATTAATGTCACATAAAATATATAACATAGGTTTCAATGAAAATTCTCCATGCTATAAAATATAGTCTCATTATAATTTTTAACTTGAAAATATATTTTAATAAAATCCAGTTAGTCTCTCATCTTGGAAGGGGCTCAGGTATTTTAACTATATTTATATGTGTTCTCAATATCAACTTTACTTTTTAATCCAATAAAGTAAACTACATAAATGATCTCATATTACATTTAGATCTATTGACTTGGTAAAATTAATGTTTGTTTTTCACACTAACTATGATAATTTGCAATGATCAAATAACACAGAGAGCAGTGCTCATAAATTGTCCTTTCAACAACATCTACTTTTCTTAGCTAAAGTTGGTATTCTATACTCAATACTTTGATTTCAGTTCACAATAAAGCCTACAGAATGACATGTGAGGATATAGAATAAGCCAAGAAATCATGTTGTGTGTTATGTTTAACTTCATGTCGAACATCAAAAAAACTCTGAATAAGGAAATCCCCAGAAATAAAATTTCTTAAATGTCTATCTTTACCCCACTGTGCCATAAAAATCTGTTTAAAGGAAAAGAAATAATAAATCAATAAAAGGACATGAAGCAAATAAGGCATTTTATAATTTAATAAGTGCAATCAGTCATGAACTTCATTGGTTACTGAAAAACTACATTTGAATAAATGCATTCAAAATAAAATGAACTGTCAGATATCTTTTGTAATTGTGTAATGTTAATTTTGGAATTATGTTGGTATAAGAGTATATACAATGAGTTACTCCACATCTATGCTGCATTCTAGATAGTTCTTAATTTATTAGTATATGAAGTAAAAAATGGGTTAAAAGTTATTGTGTTCTTTGATTATTTTTGATGTGGGCTAACCATAAATACTTCTTCTATCAATTCAAATACATCAAATATGATTATTTTGGTTTATTAAATTTTATTAGCAACATACTACACTAAAACAGAATTCTGCGGTAAACAAATGAAAAATAATTAAGATGTATGTACTTGAAATAAGTTCCTCTTACTTGCTTAAATTTAAGAAATATTTTTTCTCATATGTTAATAATGCTTCTGCCATCAAATTTGTTATTTTGGGTAGCATAATCTCCAACTTAAATATTTAATTGACTTACTATAACATTTATGTTTTACAGGATGATGAAAAATTATTGCAATGCCTATAATCAATAACTATATTTTATTTATGTATGTTTACATCATGTCTTTTACTGAAGTCAGTCATTATTTTCTAGGAGATAATGTTCTGACAAAAATAGACTTCGCTGAGAAACACTATCCACTTCTAAACTTGCAAGAATTTCTATTCAGCAGGATTGTTTACTGATATTAGATGCCTTAAATAAATCATATCAATCACAACAAGGTCAAATAAATATATGCATTCATACTCAAAAAAATACTGAACATTATATTGTAGTCTTTTCTGATTAATTTGGTTTCATACATATACATGTTAATAAACATATTGTATTTATTGACATTAATTATTACCAATTACATTCTGGACAAGTAAGAATATTTCCTTTTATATCCAGTCACTTTGTTGTTATAAATGTAGAAAATAAACTGAAATATTACTTCAGATATAAACAAAATGCAGTTATGCCTGTAACATTTTATAATTAATGAGTCTGATTTTATAATTGACAAACCTCTATTTATTTAACAAAGATGTAACCTTTCTGAGCAAACAGCACTTCCTCACATTTTGTTATACATTCTATTTTCATACCACCTGCTACAAGAGGACTAGATAATGTATTTTAATTTATTGATGGGATGATTGATAGGATGTATTTAGAGTGTTCAAGGTGATACCTTTGCCTGCCAATGGAAATAATGCCTATGCGTTGTGTGTCACCTTGCTTTATTTATCAGAATATCACTGCCCAGATTCATATTGATAATGCTGTTTTTCTTAACCTCATTTGTCTGGCATACTGTATAAGCATTCACTATACATTTCTATAATATTGATTGTCGTTTATGCCAGAGGCTCAAGGAGATGCTTTAGGATTTCCCATTTAAAGGCACATTTTTGAAATTAGAGAAGGAGCTAAGGTTTTAAGAGAATTATGGAATAAATGACTGGAATTTAACTTGGGATTATAGAAATCCATTTTCACTAGAGGGAGTAGCATTGTGTTACTTCTTCCCTCCCTCCCCTTTGTTTTTCTTTCTCTCCTTGAAGTTTGTTTTAATTTTTATATTCTAAGTAATAATTACCAGAAACTTACTGGTTTATAACAATTTTATTTTATTTTTCTACAGTTCTATAAAGTAGTTCAGAACAGGTCTCATCAGGCTAAAATCAAGGTGTTAGCAGGTCGTCATTATTTTCCAGGAGACTCTTTGGAAAATCTGTTTCCTAAGCTCTCTGAGTTTCTAGAACTGCACATATTTCTTGGTGGTGGCTCCTTTCGTCCATCTTCAGATTCAGCAGCATTTGATCTCTTTGAATATTCTTCTGTAGTTGCATATCTTCTTGATCCTGAACTCAGCAAGTAAAGTTCCCAACTTTCCAAGAGCTCAATGATTAGATCGGGCTGGCCTAGATAGTTTAGGGTAACATCTTAACATCTGTAAAATATCTTTTGGTATGTAAGTTTACAATTTCACAGATTCCAAAAACTAGTATGTAGACATTTGAGGAAGCCATTATTTAATCTGCCACAAATTTAAATATCTTTAATTGAGGGCATATAGGATATAAATGGTACCCAGCAAACATGAACTGCTAAGCATAATAACAAACTAAACATAGTGTTTTATATGAATTTTAATAATCTGATTAACTGATTATAATATGTCATTAAATTGTATTTCAATTTTTCCTCTTTTTGCACTCCTGATTATGCTCTGTAAAGCAATATTCTTTACATTGATCCTTTTACTATAAATTTTATAAATTTTCAGTTTGCATACTAGATTATTTCACGTTTCATGTTATCACAAAGCTTTTAGAAACAACTAGGTTTTCGAGCAATATTTCATACCTTAGTGAATATAAAAGAAATACTTACAAGGTTTATGATTACAGCAACAATAATAAAAATACAGCTTATAGGAATGTTCTATATGGATCCAGAGCTGCTACAGTTTAGATATTTGACCCTCCAAATCTCATATTGAAATTTGATTATTAATGTTGGAGGCAGGTCTTAATAGGAAGTGTTTGTATCATGTGGGCAGATCTTTCATGAATGGCTTGGTGCTGTCCTCATAGTAATTACTGACATCTCCCTGTATTAGTTCCAGCAAGAGCTAATAGTTAAAAAGAGCCTGACACTTCCCTGCCCTCTTGCTTTTGCTGGTTTCCCTCCATCTTCTGCCATGAGGGGAAGAAGCATGAAGCCCACACCACAAGCCAAGTTAGATGCCAGCACCATGCTTCTTGAATAACTTACAGAATTGTGAGGCAAATAAATCACTTTTCTCCATAAATTACTCAGCTTCAGGTATTTCTTTATAGCAACACAAACAGACTAATACACGAAAATGCATGTGAAGCATAATTTTAAAATTTTAAATTTTTCAAATTAAATAGGGGAAATTTAACATGTTTAATAAATAATTATAAGAAACATTTATTTTTAAAAGGTACAAAAATATAAATAAGGGAAGAGGGGCATTTTGATAAAAAAATAAAATATTTGAACTAAAGATGCCTCATTTAAAATTAAAATAAAGAACAATATCAGGACAAAAACAGTATTTGTAATACTATAACAAACTTCATATTTAAATCCATACTATGACGATAATTAAAAAATATTTTTAAATATCATGTAAACTAAGAGAAAACTGGGCAAAGAAAATGACTGGCATTACACAGAAAGAGAAATTCAAATGACCAGTTAATTTAGGAAGGAATATTGAATCTTGCTAAATATGTAGAGAAATAAAATTAAAATTTTAGTTTTACATCAGACTGGCAATTTTTTTAGGTAGATAGTAACAAGAATAGGGGAGGATTTGAGATTTCTGATAAATTCCTGGTGTGAATATAGATAAATACAATGGTTTTGGAGAGCAATTTGACATATCCAGTTGTCTCTTGGTATCTGCAGGCAATTATTTTCAGGACCCCCTGGGTACCAAAATGTTGATAGATGTTCAAGTCCTTTACATAAAATGACTTAGTATTTGCATATAATATACACACATCCTCCCATAAATGGTAAATCTCTAGATTATTTATAACACCAAATAAAACGTAAATGCTATGTAATTGTTATAGTCTTCACATTTGTATTTTTTTTATTGTTTTCTTCTTAATATTTTCTATTTGTATTTGGTTGAATCCACAAATGTGGAGCCCATAGGTATGGAGGTCAGACTATATGTTTTCAATTAGGAATATAATAGTTTTGTTTTCTTTTCTGCCTATTCTGTGCATCTTCACATAAAAGTTTTTCTGTGCCATGGTATTTTTACTTCACCAACTCATAAATTCTTTTCTGTGAACTCATCTTTGCAGCTGAGCTGCATTTTTAAAACATGTCTGATTCTTTGCTTTGGGGTAGAAGAGGATATTGTCAGGACTTGAGAATCCAGCTTTATTCCAACGAGGCTGGAATTTGAGTGAACTGTCCCCACAGGCTTCAGTCTTCACAAGGGTATTTTGTACCTTTCTCTGGCCTCTTGGAGCATTATCCCGTCTTTATATTCCAGAAAATGCCCTGGCCTAGACATAAGCCTTACAGTCACAGCCCTTCAGCTCTTAGGTGGAAGCAGAATGAATGGTAATTAGCAAACGAACTATTTCCATGTGGGAAACCTAATTTAATCACCAGTTGTCTCCAGGTGCAGTGTTGCTCTAAACTTCCCTTAAATGACTGTCTGTAATAAGAAGTCAGATTCCATTTTTTTTTTTTTTCTTGAAAATACTGCAGACAGCCATTAAGCCTCACTCCTGCCTCTTCCCCGCAGCCCTGCATCTGGGTGGGCTGATAAGAATGTTGGGTGCTCCCTGCCCTGCTGCCAGTGGGAGATTTAAACCACACAAGCTCATGCGTATGTGGGGAAAATATCGCCTCTGCCCTGTCCTTAGTCATAAAAAGAACACTGAGCCTGTCTTCTGTCCTTGCTCTCTCTTGCAGTGTGAACTTGCTTGACAAGCCTGGCCTCCTTGCCCTAGAGACCTTAAGTGTAAAGTAATAAATATTTCCATACACTCTTGATAAATTAAGTGAAATTCAAGAAACGAATGACTAAATTGACTTATGTGAAAATAGGTTTGGTGGAGGAAATGGTGGAAGTTACTTACAGGACAAGATTGTCACTAATGACTTAAAAAGACATATGCTTTGTTTCACAGTAACTGAAACATATGACATTAGCTACTTATACATCATAAATTCTTGCTGTCTTAAATCAAATTCTTTCAAAATAAGTGTTTGTGTTATTAGCTTGTTCTAAATTCAACTTTAAACCCTACACTAAATTGTTCTCTAATTTGCTCTCCTTAAATAGAAAATTATAAATTTGAGTGTAACTCTAACTCCTGCATAGTTCATTTGGATTAATTTTGTATACTATAATAGTATTACAGTGTAGATACAGGAAAACCTTGTATTATTGCACTTTGCTTTATTGTACTTTGCAGGTATTTTGTTTATTACAAATTTAAGGTTTTGGCAATTCGGAGCAGCAAATACATAGGTGCCATTTTTCTCACAAAATGTGATCACTTTGTGTTTCTGTGTCACATTTTGGTAATTATCAGAATATTTCAAAAATTTTATTATTGCTTTATCTGTTACAGTGATCTGTGATAAGTAATCATTGATGTTACCATTGTAATTTTTAGGTGCCATAAATTCTGCCCATATAAGATAATTAACTTAATCAATAAATGCAGTTTGTTCTGGCTGCTCTACTGACAAGCCGTTCCCCTATGTCTCTTCCCTCCTCTCAGATTTCCCTTTTCACTAAGACACAATAATACTGAAATGAAGCCAATAAAGGATTCTACAATGGCTTCTAAGTGTTGAAGTGAAAGAAAGAATTGCATGTTGTATTAGTCCATTTTAATATTTCTATAAAGAAATACCAGAGACTGGGTAGTTTATAAAGGAAAGAGGTTTAATGGGCTCATGGTTCCACATGGGTAGAGAGGCCTCACAATCATGGCGGAAGGCAAAGGAGGAGCAAAGTCACTTCTTACACGTCAGCAGGCAAGACAGCGTGTGCAGGAGCACTGCCTTTTATAAAACCATCAGATCTCATGAAACTTATTCACTATCATGGGAACAGTGCAGGAAAAACCCTATCCTGTGATTCAGTTACCTCCCACTAGGTCCCTCCTGTGACATGTGGGGATTAGGGGAGCTATAATTTAAGCTGAGATTTGAGTGGGGACACAGTCAAACCATAGCACATGTCTATCCGTTTAAATCAAAAGCTAGACAGGACTAAGCTTAGTGAGGAAGGCTTGTCTAAATTCAAAATAGGCTAAAAGTTAGGCTGCTTGTCCCTCCTGTGACATGTGGGGATTAGGGGAGCTATAATTTAAGCTGAGATTTGAGTGGGGACACAGTCAAACCATAGCACATGTCTATCCGTTTAAATCAAAAGCTAGACAGGACTAAGCTTAGTGAGGAAGGCATGTCTAAATCCAAAATAGGCTAAAAGTTAGGCTGCTTCCACCAGTTAGCAAAGTTGTAAATGTAAAGCAAAAGTTCTTGAAGTAAATTAAAAGTTCTACTCTAGTGAACACACAAATGATAAGATAGTAAAACATTCTTATTACTTATATGACAAAAAGTTTCAGTGATGTGAATAGAAGATCAAGCCAGCCACAACATTACCTTAAGTCAAAGCCTAATTCAGAGCAAGGCCCCAATTCTCTTTTCCATAAAGGCTGAAAGAGGTGAGGAGGCTGCAGAAGAAAAGTTTGAAGCTAGCAGTTTGGTTCATGAGGTTTAAGGAAAGAAGTCATCTTCAAAACATAAAAGTGCAAGGTGAAAAAAGTTATATATTAACAGATCTAGCTTAAATAATTAATGAAGATGCAGACAGTAAACAAGTTTTTTTTAAGGTAGACAAAAGAGCCTTATATTGAAAGAAGATGTCATCTAGGATTTTTATAGCTACAGAGCAGAAGTTAATGACTGGTTTCAAATCTTCAAAAGACAGGCTGATTCTCTTGGTAGGTGCTAATGAAGCTGCAAATTTTAAGTTGAAGTTAATGCCCATTTACTATTTAAAAAATTCTAGGACCCTTAAGAATCATGCCAAATCTACTCTGTTTATGCTCTTTATAAAAGAAAAACAAATGTTGAATATCAGCAAAACAATTTACAGCATGGTTTATGGCATATTTTAAGCTCACTGTTGAGATCTACTGATTAAAATATTCCTTTTAAAGTATTGCTGCTCTTTTACAATACTCCTGATGGAGATGTATAGGAGATTAATGTTATTTTTGTGTCTGCTAACACAGTGTCTATTCTACAATCCATGGACCAAGGAGTAATTTTGAATTTCAACTCTTATATTTTAAGAAATAATTCTCATAAGGCTATCATTGCCATATGTAGTGATTCTTTTGATGGATCTGAGTGAAACAAATTGAAAGACTTCTGTAAAAGATTCACCAATTTGGATGCCTTTGAGAACATTCATGATTTATGGGAGGAGGTCACAATACCAACATAAACAGGAGTTTGAAAGAGAAAGTCCTCATGAATGACTTTGAGGGATTCAAGACTTCAGTGGAGGAAGTAACTGCAGATGAGGTAGAAATAGCAAGAGAACTAGAATTAGAAGTGGAGCCTGAAGATGTAACTGATTGCTGAAATCTCATGACAAAACTTTAACAAATGAGGAGTTGCTTTTTATGGATGAAGAAAGTAAGTAGTTTTTTGAAATGAAATCTATTCCTGGTGATGATGCTGTGAATATTGTTGAAATGCCAACAAAAGATTTAGAATATTACATAAGCTTAGTTGATAAAGCAGCAGCAGGGTTTGAGAGGATTGACTCCAATTTTGAAAGAAGTTGTCCTGTGGGTAGAATGCTATCAAACAGCATTGCAAGCTACAAAGACATCTTTTGTGAAAGGAAGAATCAATTATTGCAGCAAACTTCGTTATTGTCTTCTTTTAAGAAATTGCCACAGCCACCCAAACCTTTAGCCATCACCACCACACTTGATCAGTCAGCAGTCATCAACATTGATGCAAGACCCTCCACCGGCCCAAAGAATATGACCTGCTGAAGTCTCAGACGATCCGTAGCATTTTAGCAATTAAGTACTTTTCTAAAAGGAATGTGTGTATGTGTATATATATATATATAGTCTATATATGTGTATATATACACATATCTGTGTGTATATATAGTGTATATATGTATATATACACATATGTGTCTGTATATATAGTGTATATATGTATATATGTGTGTGCATATATAGTTGTTTAAATATAATACTACTGTACAGTTAATACACTACAGTATGGGGTAAACATAAATTTTGCATGCACTGGGAATCCAAAAATTTCATGTGACTCACTTTACTACAACATTCACTTGATTGCAGGGGTCTGGAACCAAATATACCATATTTTCATGGTATTTCTTTATTTAATTTTGCAAAACAGAAAAACATACATATGTCTTATAAATGATCATATATTGTACATATATTTATGTTAAACTATATATAATAGTTTATTTTTAATACCTATTTTAATATTCTAATACGTATATTTTACTTATGTCTGTTTCAAAGGAAATAATTTAGTTTTATCATAATTATCATTTTCTATATAGAAAATCTAGAAACATAGACCTAACCTCCAGTGTCGATTCTGCAAACCATTTTGTTTCTGAGGGCAGCCAAGAATAAAGGAACCAAAAAGAAACCTGATCATTTAACTCCCATGTTTTCTTCTTCCGGCCTATTTAACTTTCCATTAGCTCACTCAGCCTCCTCAAAAGTTATCAGTAAGTTAACTGGAAATAAGAACTTCTAACTGTTGAATTTAGCTTATATGTTCTTGTTTGAGTACTTAAAATCTTTGTAGAGAAATATGAACTAAAACTATTTGGTGATTCTCCTGGTATTTGGATAAAGAGATCTGACTTAAATTCAACAGGTAAAAACAAATAGCTTAGAGGCTTATCTTCTTGTGTGGTTATGAGAATTAAATAATCTTATTAAAGAATAAATAACATATAATGATGAACCAAAATTAATAACTTTATAATTTTGCTTAAAAATTACAAATATTAATCGCTGAATTTTTAAATTAACAAATAAGTTAATGTTTGGACTACTTTTTAAAATATTTCAAAATAGGATTTTAGCCATGTATTGCAAAAAAATGGAAAAAATTCCAAGTTAGAGGGTAACTGAGGTATATTATTATTATTGTTATTATTACTATTAGAGACAAGGTCTGGCTCTGTCACCTAGGCTGGAGTGCAGTGGCACAGTGTTGGCCCACTGTAACCTCCAGCTCCTGGGAACCAGCCATCCTCCCACTTCAGCCTCTCGATTAGCTGGAACTATAAGCGCCCTTCACTAGATCCAGCTAATTTTGTATTTTTTGTAGAGTTGGGGGTTTTGCCATATTGAAAGTCTGGTCTTGAACTTCTAAACTCAAGTGATCCTCCTACCTGTGCCTTCCAAAATGCTGGGATTACAGGTGTGAGCCACCATGCCTGGCCAAAAAAAAAATATATATATATATACACACATATACACACACACACACACACACACACGTGTGTGTATATATGTGTATATATGTGTGTGTGTGTGTGTGCGTGCACCTGTATACACACAAATTTTAATTTTAGATTCAGGGTGTACATGTGCACATTTGTTACAAGGCTATATTGTGTGATGCTGAGGTTTGGGCTTCTATTGATCCCAGCACTCAGATAGCTAACATAGTGAAACCACCCAATAGGAAGTTTTTCAACCCTAGCCCCACTTTCTTCCTCCTACTGGCAACTTGGGCATCTACTGTTCCCCTCTTTACATGTACCCAAGGCTTAACTTCCACTGATAGCAAAATCTGGCAAAGACACAACAAAAAAAAGGAAACAACAGGCCAATATTCCTAATGAACATAGAGGCAAAAATCCTCAAGAAAACATTAGCAAACGAAATCCAGCTGCACATCAAAAAGTTAATTCACCAAGATCAAGTTGGACTTTATTCCTTGGATGCAAGGTTGTTTCAATGTAAAATTTGATTTGAAGACAACTTCCTACCCATCCAAAAAATAAAATTGCCATGTTGCTTGAAATGTTTATATATTTATGTTGACAATATTTGTCTATGGCTTTTTCAGAATTAAATCAGATCACTCAATTTTTTTACTTTTAATGTAGGTTTTATAAAACTTAATTTTTGTTTATACCCAAGAGTCTTAAAGCAATGAAAATTTGTTGAGGGTAGAAGGAAGGGAAAAAGGAAAGAGATGTATTTTGGGGTTAATGTCAATTTAGAGATGATGGGCTTTTGACATCCAGATGTATCAATGAGAGCACATACCCTCAAGAATGGGATACAGAGGCCACCAAGGATGAAATGTGTGAGGCATACTTAAAGTTAGAAGATTAGGTCTTAAAGAAAAAGTATCATATTCAAAGCTTCCCTAATCGGCCAGGTGGTGGGGCTCACCGTAATCCCAGCTGTTTGGGAGGCTGGAGGATCACCTGAGGTTAGGAGTTCAAGACCAGTTTGACCAACATGGAGAAATCCCATCTCTACTAAAAATACAAAATTAGCCAGGCGTGGTGGCACCTGCCTGTAATCCCAGCTACTCAGGAAGCTGAGGCAGGAGAATTGCTTGAACCCAGGAGGCGGAGATTGCAGTGAGCTGAGATCGCACCATTGCACTCCAGTCTGGGCAACAAGAGCGAAACTTCATCTCAAAAAAAGAGAAAAAAAATTCCCTAATCAACCAAGGCCTCATCTCTCATTTTCATATTAAATAGAGCTTTTATTTTATTTTTAAATTATTTTTTATCTTTGCAACACTGGATCTCAGAAGGGGTGTGATGTTGGGGTAAAACCAGTTAAAATAAATTAGAGCAACCCTGATAATCAAGGTAAATTATTGTCATGTTTATGAAAAAATAATGAATTTATGCTAGACCTACACATATTTCAGAGTAATAGACTTTGAACATGTTTTCCACTGTTTTATTCTGACTCAGAAGAAATAATGTGGAAAAGCATCTACTGTTGAGAGTTTACAATTAAAGCTGTATCTGGCCTTAGTAGAAAATCATCCTACTTAAGGGTGTTAAATATGTGTTTGTGGTAAGTAACTAATTAAAGATTTGGTGTCTTGGAGAGAGTAGGTTGAATAACATCATGCCCAAAAGAATTCAATTAATGAAGTACCAACCTCTAAACCCCAGAACAGCTTTAGGCTATCTATCACTAAAATTCATTTGCTGTTGGAATTACTGAGTCTCAAAATGAACCCAACATCAGGAAATTAAATGGTAGTCTGTTTCAGAAGGCTGGTAAATACATCTTGGCATTTCTTTTTTTTTTTTTTTTGTAATAAGTTATATCTATAGTTTCTAATAAAATATGCAACATATGTGTATGTATACATAAATAAATTATTTAATTTTCCTAGGGTAATTATTTTAAATACACTGATAAGAAGCTATCAATCATATTTGACCATTATAGTTCCAAAAATAAGTTCCACAATTAGCTATGCTAACTGCTGATGTTTGGTATTTAAAAGAAAAAATAAACAAATTGAATACAAATCAAAATGAATACCCATGTATTGTGAGTATAAGGGCTGAGGAAACAAAGAAAATAAGGTATAGATGACATATGACTATTCTGTTTCTTACCCAAATCCCTAGAATTGACAGTGGGGTGTGGAGGAAAAATCAAAGGCAGGATCTTCAGAAGGAAAACAAAAAATATAAAGATCCTTGAAATACAGAAGACAGGGTTTGTCAGAGGAGAAAACAACAGTCTGGGATATGTAGAAACACACTGCAGAAAAAGGGGCAAGTATTGAAGAGCTTCTCCAAACTGAGAGGAAGAGGTCGGAAGAGAATCAGGAGGACCCCAGGTAGCCATTATTCAGTGCTTCTGTCTGGAAAACTGCAAAGGGTCTACCTTTTCACTCCGCTTTGCTTGCCCAGCAGCAGATAGAACTGTTGTCTTTTTAAAGTCAAAAACAATAACTACCATGGCTGCAAGATGGGAGCAGCAGAGCAGGACATTTGGTAGCTGTCAATACTCAGAAGAAGGAGGAAATCTCCATAACAGGAACTTCCGGATCACTGCCTGGTGTGCCTCACAAAACAGAAGGATATCTTGCCTCAGAGTCACTGCTGGGAGGGTGTACCAAGAGAGTCTATTATTAAAACAGAATGAACTTGAAATCTTAGAAATTATATACTCAATGCTGTAATAAAACAGAAACTCAAATGTACTGACCTTGAAAAGGTGCAATTATAGAATATATTTGGGAAATAAATGATGGAGTTAAAATTTTCTCACAGTGCAACAATAAGAAAACCCTGATAGGTAATACATAAACAGAAATATGCTAAGAAAATATAACTAATACATAGGATTTTCATCACTTATGTAATTAGGGTTAAAGGAGAAAATAAAAGAGATAAAAAGGAAACACACATATGTGTGTGTATGTGTGTGTCCAAAACGGAAATAAAAAATAAGCCGCCTCATATTGGAAACGCTCCAAGAGGCTCTGCAGGATGAAAGAAAATAGCTCAGTGCAATCCCCAAACTCTAAAAATAAGAAAAAGAACCACAAAAGCCCGTAGAGAGAAACAGAAGGACTGATACTAGAGACCCTCATAGCTACACTAGCTGTAGAGACACAATGGAAGTTTGGAGGGAAATAATTTTGGTTGAAAATTCAGCAATCCAATTATTATATAAATGTGAGAGCAAGATAAAACATTTTTATGCTGAGACATTTAAAGATTCATAGAGCACACTACCCAAGAAATAAAAATGAAATAATGTCTCTCATTTGTGTGTATATACATGATATACTGAGATGTTATATAATCAACTATGCAGTGTGTCATCATATAGTTATATAATATGTAATAATATTATGTAATCACAAATGATTATTGGAGTATATAAAGCAGTAAATGGACATTTTCTCAGTAAAATACAATAGTTAAAATGTAATCAGGAACAGAGAAAGCAATCAAAGATATGTTTAAATTTACACAAACATGCATTTTATGTATGTGTGTATATAAAATCTTCAAATAAAAGAATCCTACCTGATCTCACAGTTGAATGACAAGGATGGAGAAACTGGGGTAAAGTAAAATGTTTTTGCTTTTTTTGCATGCAGATAAAAAATGTGTCTACATATAAGATAAACTGTTAAATGTGAATGGTAAGATTTAAGAGTACACTGTAAGAATAAATGCTGCATATATGTTTAACATTTGTGTTTACACATGTTATATGGTGTTTAATTTCTAGAAAATAATGCATGCTGTTTCATTTTCAAAATATTAGAAGAAAATAGAAAGAAAAAAATTCATTCCAATAAAAAGAAAAAAAGTGAAAACATGAGGAACATGATTATTATAATGGAAATGAAATAAATTTTCCCATTAAAATGCATAGACATTCTGTTTGAGTTAAAAATAATTGAGCTATCATGGTTTTATAACAAACCCATTTTTTAAAAAAAGAACTTTGACATGTAGAAAATAATCGAATAGAAACGGTATATCATGAAAACATTAATAAAATAGAGTATCATTAATGAGATAAAATTAGAATTCATTGACAAAAACACATCAGACTAAGTAAATAGAAATATTTCATATTGAAAAGTTTGGCATACTAATTTTTTCTGGTCAATGGAAATAAAAATTAGTTCAATGAACACATGAATAAAATAGATGTCTTTCTAAAATATGATAAAAAAAAAAAATCCCTACAAGGATATGTAGCTATATTCACAGAAATGCATGCATATGAGTGTTAGAAAGCAAAATATATATTTGTATATTGCTGTGATACTGCAATTTTAAAAACCTTATGAGAATATGGAAATTAGTATTAATAAACTGGTGAATCTATATAAAATGAGTAATTAGAGAATACGAATGGCTAAGTTCGGTTTAATAATAGAAGTCACACCAGATACCTTTGATGAAATAGTATAGCATTCAAAATCAAGCCTTAAATATTTTTCAAGATCAGTCTTTTAAGTGAGTACTTAGTCCATCCGGAAAAAAAGGTTATAAAAGCTGTGAACATAGGGCTGGGCGTGGTGGCTCACGGCTGTAATCCCAGCACTTCGGGGGGCCGCGGCTGGCGGATCACGAGGTCCAGAGATGGAGACCATCCTGGCTAACCCGGTGAAACCCCGCCTCCACTAAAAATACAAAAAAAATAGCCAGGCATGGTGGTGGGCACCTGTAGTCCCAGCTACTCGGGAGGCTGAGGCAGGAGAATGGCGTGAACCCAGGAGGCAGAGCTTGCAGTGAGCGGAGATTGCGCCACTGCACTCCAGCCTGGGCAACAGAGGGAGACTCCGTCTCAAAAAAAAAAGAACATAGAAAATGGAACACAATCATAGAAGACTATTTTTACCCTAAAGTCAAGCACTGACAAGTGTGTCATGAAAAAGGAAAATAGGAAAATTATCATCTGAACTTATAAGAGAGCTAAAATAATTTTTTATAACTTTAAAAAATCAAAGTGTATTAACAGACTATACATAATGACAATCATTTTCTCTTTAATTCAAGGAATTTTCATATTCTGAGATCTGTTCAAATAAAGTCATAACTATTGAAAAGATAACTTATGCTCATTCTAATATTTCAAGTAAAAGTAATTCATAACTTTGCCAAAACTTGATCAAAAGTCTTTGTAAATACATAGAAACTGCTTTTATTTCTACAGAACTTCCATAACATTTATTAATGATCGAACATGTTACCATGTTTTTGATAGTGTTCTCATAGGTACTGGAAACAGAATGCTAACTATCTATCACTTATATCTGCAATTACATTAAGAAACACACTATCGAAATACTAATGCATTTGTTACAAAAATAGAAAAAATAATTCTATAATTCTTATAAAACTACAATAAACTACAAATATTTTGTATTTTTAGTAGACACGGGGTTTCACCATGTTGGCCAGGATGGTTTCTATCTCTTGACCTTGTGATCTGCCCACCCTGGCCTCCCAAAGTGCTGGGATTACAGGCATGAGCCACCATGCCCAGCCATATCACACTTTTGGATTCCAAAATATATTGTAAGGCTATTGCTATTAAAACAGTGTGGTACTGACATGAAAACAGACATATGGATTAATAAAAGGGACTAGAGAGACTAGAAATAAAATTGTACATCTAGGGTCAACTGATCTTCTGTAAGAATGCCAACAACACATAATAGAGCAAGAATAGTTTTTTCAAAAACTCGTGCTGGGAAACCTGAATATGCACTTGCAGAGGAACGTAACTAGACCTTCATCTCACACAATACATAAAAATCAGCTCAAAATGCATTAAAGGTTTACTCATAATACTTGACACAGTAATATTCCTCGATGAAAATGCAGGCAAAAAGCTTATTGGCATTGATCTGGGACATATATATATATTTGACTATTACCCTGAAAGCACAGGAAACAAAAGCAAAAGTGGGCAAACAAGATTGCATCAAACAAAAATGCTCCTGCACAGCAAAAGAAGCACATTTTTTCACTCTTGGAAACAATCCATAGTGAAAATACAACCTACTGAATGGAAAAAAATATTGGCAAACAATCCATCTGATATGACATTAACACCTAAAATACACAGGCAAGTCATACAACTCAACAGCAAAAAATAAAAGAAAAAAATAGTCACCTGATTAAAAGTAGGAAAACAAGTTGAATAGATTTTTTTTTTCAAAAGAAGACATAAAAGTGGCCATCTAGTAAAAAAAATGCTCCATATTGCAAATAACCAAGGAAATGCAAATCAAAACTACAATGAGATAACATCTGACACCTATTAGAATACCTACTGTTAGAAAGATGAACCATAACAAATGGCAAGGATATAGAAAAAATGAATCCTTGCACGTTGTTATGGAGAATGTAAATTTGTACACTCATTATGGAAAATATTATTTGGGCTCATCAAAAAGATTAAAAATGGAACTACTCTACGAATCAACAATCCCACATCTTATATATATATCTAAAGGAAATCACACAGCAGTTCACCAAGTTACCTGCCCTCACATGAATATTTTAGCATCACTCATGATAGCTCAGATATGAAAACAATCTAATTGTCCTTTGATAGATTAATAAATATATATACACAGCTGACCCTTGAACAACATAGGTTTGAACTATGCAGGTGCAATTATACAGGCATTTTCTTTTGCCTCTGCCACCCCTAAGACAACAAGATCAACCCCTCTTCTTCTTCCTCCTTCTCAGTCTACTCAATGTGAAGTTGTTGAGGAGGAAGATCTGTATGATGACCACTTTCACTTAATGACTTTTTCTCTAGGTTACTTATTGTAAGAAGTGAGTTTATAATATAAAAAATATGTAATATATGTGTTCATTGACTATCATATCATTGATACTGCTTTCAATCAACAGTAGGCCATTAGCAGTTAAGATTTTAGGGAGTGGAAAGTTAAAGAGGATTTTTGACTGCATGAAATGTTGCTGCGAATAACCTTTGCATCAAATATATATAAAACATATATATTTCCTATATTCTTAAAATTGTATTAAGTTATTTCCTTAATAAAATTAAATTATATTATTATATATTATGTGTAAACAAGGGAATATTATTTAGCCTTATAAAAGAAGGAAATTCTGCCATTCGCTGCAACATTGAACACTAAGCAAACTAAAATAACCCAAAAGCAAAAAGAAAAATACTGCATGATCTCATGTATACATTAAAATCTAAAATAGTTAAACCCATACAAACAGAAAGTGGGATGGTATTTACCAGGGGCTAAAATGGCGGGGGGCGGGGAAGCAGGGGGCAATTGGGAGGTGTTGGTCAAGGAGTACAAAGCTTCAAAGATGCAAGATGAATAAGTTTTGGAGAACTGCTGATCAACAATGTAACTGTAGCTAACAATACTGTAGTATATTTGAAATTCACTAAAAGGGTAGATCTTAGGCATACTCACCACACACAACACACAAAAAATAAAATGAAAACTATGTCAGGTAATAAATATGTTAATTAGCTTGATTTTAACTATTGCACAATGTATACATGTATTAAATCATCAAGGCATACAGCTTAATTACATAACTTTTCTAACTTGTCAACTATACCTCAATAAAGCTAGGAGAAAAGACATTTATAATGAATATAGTACTTAGTAAATGCTGTGTAGGATAGCAAAGATAAAATCTTAGAGAATGGACTTTTGCTTATACCAGGAGAAGGATCCTATATTCCCCTAAAATATTTGCAAATGTATTATCAGTTGAAGAAAGTTCACTACGCTAATTCATGACAATATCATGATTTATTTGTAAAGTGTAAAAATCAGAAAGTACTGAGATACAGCACTGAGACAACCAATTCTCGAAGAAACTAAAATATAAAAGAAAAGAATGATCATGTCTTTTCTCTTCTGTTTAAACTTTTTAACAACCTGCAGGATAATAAGAAAGAGTTGGCTTATGAGGTCTACATATAATTTTGTAAAGGTGACATTTAACATCAGGCTTTACAGAATATAGAGCTTGGCAAGATACATGGAATGAAGCGGAGGATCAGAGGAAAATGAAGAGCAGATGAGAAGAAAGGGCTATTCCTGAATTGAATGACAATTTCTCCTGACGTAATCACTCATTAGATAAGTATTCTTCTGCAAAGCAATAGTAAATATAGGGACATGTAGTAGACAGAGCTTTTGTAGCTCTAAGGCTTCATTTGCATGAGTAGATAATAAGCATTCACCTCACTATATGGTTTTACAAGGAAGTAAGCAAAGAAAGTTAGAGAAAAAAATTAGCTTTTCTCCCAATGTAGTCATAAATCTTTCCAATAAAAAAAAAATCACCTAGTCAATGAATATTTTATAGCAAGAGAATATTTATAAGGTGATATTCAACCTGCTTCCTATCAAATGCAAAATAAATTATAAAATATTTCCCATAGGTAGAAAGTTGAAAATGTTAACAATCCATCTATTGTAAGATTTTATTCTGCATTGTAGGAGAATGGACTTCAATATATTTCAGAATTGTGTGTGAATTGTGAGACATGGTACAAGCACAAATGCCTCAAGCTATAGATTTGATGACAATATTCTTAAATATCAAAAAACAGCCTGAAATATCCATGATATTTTAAAATAATTTCTCAATAATTTATAGAACAATACAAAGGCTATATTCTGGACCATAAAAGCCTCAATGCATTTAAAAGAATTCAAGTTATTTTATGTATTTTCTTTTACCACAGTAAAAATAATTTACAATCTAATAAAAGAAAGATATCTAGATAATCCCTAAGTATTTGAAAACAAAATAATATACTTTTATATAATCCAAGGTTAAAGAAAAAAGTTAAGGATAAATTAAAATGTATTTTGAAATGAAGGAAAATGTAACCCACGGCATAATCAAATTGCCAGAAATTGGCAAAGCAATACTTTGCGGAATATTAATAAGCACGACATATTAGACAAAAGAAACTTCTTAAATCAATAACTTCAAACTTCAGTAAAGTAGAAAAAATCAAAAGCTATACTCAAAATAAGGAGGAAAAATGATTGTGATCAGGAAAAAATAAACTAGAATACAGAAAAATAATAGAATATCTTTGAAATGAAAAGATATTTGCAAAAATAATAAAATAGATAACCTTATAATGAGACTGATCAGAATAAAAAGGAGAGAAAGAAACTACTGCTATGAAGAATGAAATATGTGATATGACCATAGATTAATAGAATAAGAAGATATCATTAACTTCATAGCAATCAATTTAAAATTTTAGATAAAATTGGCACATTTTCTAAAATATACATAAATTCAAAGCTTGATCAAGAAAAACTAGATAGGCCGGGCGCGGTGGCTCAAGCCTGTAATCCCAGCACTTTGGGAGGCCGAGGCAGGCGGATCACGAGGTCAGGAGCTGGAGACCATCCTGGCTAACATGGTGAAATCCCGTCTCCGCTAAAAATACAAAAAAATTGGCCGGGTGTGGTGGCTCACACCTGTAGTCCCGGCTGCTCGGGATACTGAGGCAGGAGAAAGGCGTGAACCCGGGAGGCGGAGCTTGCAGTGAGCCGAGATTGCGCCACTGCACTCCAGCCTGGGCGACAGAGCGAGACTCCGTCTCAAAAAAAAAAAAAAAAAAAAAAAAAAAAAAAAGAAAATTAGATAACCTGAGTATTCTTATATCTAATACAAAAAATTTTACTATTTTCCCACAAAGAAATGTCGTAACCTAGAAGGGTTTTGTGATTAATTCTACCAAAAACTGAAGAAAGAAGATACACCAATTCTACATAAACTCTACCAGAAAATTAATCAGGAGGAATCTCTGCTGTGTTCATGAGTACACTGTTACCCTAATACCATTAGCAAATTCATTTCAAGACCAGAAGACTACATCAAATATCCTGCATTAACAAAGCTAAAAATCCGCTAAATACAATTTTCAAAAATTCAATACCTCAGTATATAAAAATGATGAAACATAATGAATAAGTGTTATATCAGGAATACAAGTTGGGTGAACATTCAAGAATCAACATACAAAAATCACTATTTGAAACGTCTAAATAAGAAAAAATAGGCCCGTTGCCGTGGCCAGTAATCCCAGCACTTTGGGAAGCAAAGGCAGGCAGACCCCTTGAGCTCAGGCGTTCGAGAGACCAGCCTGGCCAACATGGTGAAACCCTGTTTCTACTAAAACTACAAACGCTAACCAGGTGTGGTAGCATTTGCCTGTAATCCCACCTACTATTCGGGTGGCTAAGGCAGGAGAACTGCTTGGACTCTGAAGGCAGAAGTTGCAGTGAACCGTTATCATGCCACTGCACTCCTGCACTCCGGTCTGGGCAGCAGAGAGAGTCTCTGTCTCAAAATAAAAAAAGAAGAAAAGAAACGAAAAGAAGAAAAGATAAAAGAAGAAAGAAAAGGAAGGAGGGAGGGAAGGAAGGAAGGAAGGAAGGAAGGAAGGAAGGAAGGAAGGAAGGAAGGAAGGAAGGGAGGGAGGGAGGGAGGGAGGGAGGGAGGGAGGGAGTTGGGGGGTAGGGAGGAGAGGGGAGGGAGGGGAGGGAGGGAAGGATAAAAGCAAAATAAAAGAATTTGACAAAATCCAACACCTATTTTTAAAAAAAACTAGCAAAAGAAGGAATAGAAACTTCCTCAACTTGATAAAGGGCATAAAACAAAACACTGAACATTTTCCATCTAAGTTCAGTAACGAGGCAAAGCTATATGCACTCGTCATTTCTACTCAACATTGTGTTGAAAGTTTTAGAAAGAGCATTTAGGAAAGAAAAAGAAATAAAAGAGATTCATATCTGAAAGAAATAATGAAACCATCTCATTTCCAAATGATATGATAATTCATGTAAAAGTACATGGAATCTACCAAAAAAAAAAAAATCAATTAATGCCAGTATGTGAGTGTAGCAAAATTACAGGACATAATATTAATATGCAAAATTGAATTACATTTTTGTATACCAGCAACAACCAGAACTTGATTGTTCTAGCCTGAGATTTGGTTCTGATGCTACAAACTTTATGGATGTCGGTCACGGCATCTTCATCTGTAAAACTGGGAGAACATCTTACCTGTCTAATAGGCAGGGTAGTTGAAAAGATGGAAAGGAATGATGACTGTGAATATGTTCTATAAATTATAAAGTGCTGTGCAAATACTGACAGTTATTATATTCATAAAAAGCTTATGCACTAATGAGAAAGTTAAAAGAAAAAGACCTAGTTATTCTTACAGGGATGTATTTTGCATAAATACAAAATGTATTTATGGGTAGAAAAAAATGGAAAATATAAATCAAAAACTTATTTTTGTATTCATTAGATGTTTTCTTTTTGTTTTTTTCTTTTTTTTTTGAGACAGAGTCTCACTCTGTTGCCCAGGCTGGAGTGCAGTGACATGATCTCGGCTCACTGCAACCTCCACCTCCTGGGTTCAAGCCATTCTCATGTCTCTGCTTCCTGAGTAGCTGGGATTACAGGCACTTGGCTAATTTTTGTATTTGTAGTAGAGACAGTGTTTCACCATGTTGACCAGGCTGGTCTTGAACTCCTGACCTCAGGTGATCCTCCCGTCTTGGCCTCCCAAGGTGCTGGGATTACAGGTGTGAGCCACCACGCCTGGCCCATTAGATGTTTTTCTAACTATGTAATGTTTAGTATTGACAATGTAGCAACACATTAAAAATTTATCGTCTTCATGTTAAAAAAACCACTTACAATAGCATCAAAATCAAAGTATGAAATAATTAGGAATAAATATGATCAAAAGTGACCTGAAATATCCTTAAGCTGAAAACTAAAAAAAAAAAAAAAAAAAAAAAACTAATGACAGAAATATTAAAATCCCTAAATAAAACAAGAGATATAGGTTTTCATGACTCAGACATTATTGTGATATGTAGTCTAGTCTAGTCTAGTCTAGTTTCCTCAGGTTTGTTTATAGATTTCATAGAATAGATGTTAAAATCACAAAAAGACTTTTTAGTAGAAATTAACAAGGTGATTCAAAAATTTACATGAATATTCAAAGGCCTCAGAATTGTCAAAACATCTTTGAAGTAGAACCAAGCTGAAGAACTAACATTACCTGGCATTAAGCATTATCATAATGCTGCAGTTATTAAGACATTGTGGTTTTATCTAGGGATAGAAAACAAGATCATTTCAAAAGAATCGAGAACTTGAAACACAACAAACACATTTGAACAACAGATTCTTGACAAATACAGAGCAATTTGTTCATTCAATAAATTGTGCAGGAACAGTTACAATTAATATGCCCCAAAATGAATTTGTTCCTTTTTTTTTTAATGAGTAGATGTCCTGAAAGAAACTAAGATAAATAATATTACCTTTCAATATTCCTGGCCATTGTAATAGGCTGCTACTCCTAACTCATGCCTTTATTAATTCTTGCATTAAATTATATATGTATACATTATATTCATTTCATATACTAGGCTTGAAAGTTCTGATACCTGGATTGTGTGTATTTATACTCATGTTGTAGTTACTGCTAACTTACTTATTGCTATTTCTTTCCTTTAGTATATTGTAATTCATTTTAAAAATTCTTTATTGAGAGCTTATATTTATGGGAACTCAGTGGCAATTATGCGTGCCTGAAACTTCCGTCATATGCATATGTGTGCTTTTATATGTGTGTGTGTGTGTGTGTTGGACCACGAAAATAGCAGAAAAGCAGGTCCCAGGCTATTTTGAGGGTCAACCGATGGAATAACTTTTCAGGGAATTTACTCATTTTTTTCTTTAAAGAAAGATAAAGCTGAGATCAGAATGTAACCATTTGATAGTTGTTTGGTGAAATGTATTTTTCCCACTGTACCCAATTTTCTGTGTTATAGTCTAAGAGGTATGGTCTTTAATCCTTTGCCTTAATCATTTTTTTGTGGTCTAAAATTCTAATCTACTTTCATTCATAGCTATGTCTGTGCTATATAGCAGATTCAAAACTTTATTACCTTTATAACTTTGTGTTCCAGGCTGACTTTTTTGTTTTGTTTTGTTTTTGAGACGGAGTCTCCCTCTGTCGCCCAGGCTGCAGTGCAGTGGTGTGATCTCGGCTCACTGCAAGCTCCGCCTCCTGGGTTTACGCCATTCTCCTGCCTCAGCTTCCCGAGTAGCTGGGACTACAGGTGCCCGCCACCTCGCCCGGCTAGTTTTTTTGTATTTTAGTGGAGACGGGGTTTCACCGTGTTAACCAGGATGGTCTCGAATTTCTGACCTCGTTAATCACCCGTCTCGGCCTCCCAAAGTGCTGGGATTACAGGCGAGAACCACCGTGCCTGGCCCAGGCTGGGTTTTGACCTCAGATCTTTTCTCTGAATTACCTTCAGATCATCTACTTGTTTAAAAATATTTGTAAAATTAAATATTATATATAGGTGTTTTATGAGGTGAGGAGTTCACAATATGGATTAAAATAGAATTCAATAAAATATTTTCTTAAATCATCAATTTAGACACTTTTTTTGTTTGCTTTGTTTTGTTTTGTTTTGAAACGGAGTCTTGCTCTATCCCCAGACTGGAATGCAGTGGCGGGATCTCGACTGCAACCTCCGCCTCCCAAGTTCAAGCGATTCTGCTGCCTCAGCCTCCCCAGTAGCCGGGACTACAGGCGCATGCCAACACGCTGAGCTAATTTTTGTATTTTTAGTAGAGACAGGGTGTCACCATATTGGCCAGGATGGTCTTGATTTCTTAACCTCATGATCCGCCTGCCTCCACCTCCCAAAGTGCTGGGATTACAGGCATGAGCCACCGCGCCCGGCCTTAGACACAAGTTTTTTATAACTAAGGCAAGAAAACAAAGATCAATTATCTTGTTAAATGATTTGTTATAAAATCAATATAGAAACTACGAATTCTGGCATTGTTTCAGATACATTTCAGACTATGGTATAATTGCCACACAAATTCGATTTACTGGATTGAATTTTTTTTTTACACTAGTACAAATGGAGTCTTTACTTTGAAGCATGAAACAAAGAATAAAAGTTTAAATAAAACTGAATATTTCCATACACTTATACTATGTGACATTATGTTTGAAATTGCATTTGAAGTTATTTTAAGACAAATTGTTCTTAAAAGTAGGTCGAAATATTCCTGAAATCAGAAGTTTTAATGCACTGAAGCTAATAAACACATTTTGAATGTATAATTTCTCTTGACAGCAAATTGGAATACTTAAGATTTTTGGAAGCTAATTGCACTCTCATTTAGTTTAATGAACATTTTCAGTAGCAATATTATGATTCATGTTTCTTTGGGAAAGAACAGCTTGATACTTATGAAGTGTTTAGTTGTTCTGTGCAAGACATGTGGCTACTTTGGGAATTTTTTTTAACAATTAGCTCAGTCTTACATTAGCAATTATTTCTTTAAAAAATTTAATCCTATATTAAGCATATGTTAGTAATGCTTGGGATAATGAAACTGGTTTTCAACACCATCACTATCCTAAGAAAAATATTACACAAATTCTTTTTTGTTACTAGCAAGATTCCCTCTGGAAATAATCGACTAGCCATATGACCAATTAATGAAGAAAGAGGGGAGGGGAACCTGTCTAAAACTCTTTACACAATTGTTTTTGTCATTTGTAAAATATCTGATTTTATGTAAGTGAATTATCATTAATATTAAATAGTTTTAGGAAAGACAATGTTTCATTTCTAACCCTTTCCAGTTTGCACCCAATTGAGTGACAGATGTATAAATAACAATGTCATGAAATTTACTATTAATCGGTCATCTTGGTGAGTGTGGCTCTTACCTGTTTCTAAGTTTGTATGAACCGAATTAGATAAATGTCCCCACAATGCTCTGGCACACCCGAATATCTGCTCATTATTACCCCACTGGGAAAAACTGTCCCAGTAAGGAACCAATGTAAAGCCCCACCTTTTCCACATAGAGTAAAATTATGAACTAAACTTCGAGTTCTTTCCATCACTGAGCTCACTGACGCAGAAGCCTAATACCATCTATGCCACATTAACTAATGGATGCTACTTTCAAAGCCATTCATTCTCATTGCCAATTATTCATTTAAAAACTTGTAATATTAAATTTGAATTATTAATTTAGGGAGCTATTTATCAGAATCAAACTAAACCATTTTTGTTTATAAATATTCATCTCAGATTCAGCATCAGTATTAGTTTTAAATGAACTTTTTTACCTTAGAATAGTTCTACATTTATGAAAAATAAAAAAGATGGCACAGAGTGCCCATATATACTAACCACAGTTTTTATTATTCTAAATGTCTTATATTAGTACTGTATATGTCTTGTACTAGTAATTTTATCACAACTGTATATATCTTACGCTAGTACTAAATGTCTTATGCTAGTACTTTTGTCCCAACGAATGAGAAGATATTGGTAATTATTAGTAATTAAAGTCTATACTTCAGATAGTTTTCATTTTTTACTGAACCTCTTTATTCTTTTCTTACTGTTCCAGCCATAGTGCCACATTTCATTTGCTCATCACCCTTAGGCTTCTCTTGGCTATGACATTTTCTTTGTTTTTCATGAATTTGAGCATTTTGAGGAGTGCTGGTCAGGTATTTTACAGAACATTCTTCACTTAGGTTAGCCAGATGTTTTCCATTAATTAAGCAGGGGTTGTATGTTTTCAGGAAGAAGATAAGAGATGCAGAGTGCCATGCTAGTCACTTCCTACCAAGGAATCAACATGACTTATAAAACGTGGTCACATTCAACACAGCTTAATGTTGATGTTAAAAGTGGTTGCCTGGCTGAGGTAGTATTTGTCAGGTTTCTCTAACATAATGTTACACTTTGACACATTTCCCCCCTTTTTCAAGGGGAAAATGTGTGGTTTTTGGAAAGAAGTCACTGTGCAGCCCATATTTCTTAAATAATAGACAGTTACATTCCAAGGAGTAATTATATTTGGAATTATTTAGTATGGGAGATCCATTTATTTCCTCTTGTTAATGTTTTGATGCAATCCTTTATTTACATCAATATAGATTCATGGATATTTGTTTTATATTGTGGTTAATAATTCAGTACTTTACTATTTATATTGTGGCTCAAATTGTCTCCTTTGGACATTGAAAGCTCTTTCAGTTGGTACCTGTGTCCCTTTGACATATCTCCATTATTGTGGATTTTTGAGCACCTCCTTACTATCTGACACTATAAGATGCTCTGGAGTCATGTTATAAATTCTCTGTCCAGCCCCAGATTCTTCTATTTCTCCAAAAAGTCGCAGTTTATTTTATTAGAGAATAGTGTTTGAAACCAGTTCAGGTTGCTGGGTGTGTTCACGGCTACTGAAACAACTGTTCAGTCCCATTATGCACATATGGTTTCAAAATCATTAACTCTTCCCTCTGCAGAAAATAACTTTATAATGGGAGTCCAGTATTTTTTCTTTTTTTCTTTTCTTTTCTTTTTTTTTTACTTTGCTCTTACAGTATTCATTCATACCTAAAGTTATCCAAGTCAACACCTTTTCTGTCTTTCTCCTTTATTGTGGTTGTTTCATTTATTTGCAATAGTTAGGTTCTTTTATCACATTCTGCACTCCATCTTCAGATCCCTCAGACTCATAAATGTCTTTGTTTTTGCTTACATGCATTCAGCACTCATTCTTTGTGCTGTAAATTTTTATAGGTTTTGGCACTTGCATAGTATTGACTACCATAATAAGACAAAATATTTTCAGGGCCTTAAAGTTTCCTTGTGCTCTACATATTAAATACAACCACCTCAACAAAAACAATATATAACATAACACCAGTTTTAAAAAACAACCCCTTTCAACCACTACTCTGTTTACCATCTTCATAGTTTTACCCTTTCCAGAATGTCATACAGTCAGAAACACACATTATATAGCTTTTTGAGCCTAGCTTCTTTTACTTAACTATGTGCATTTAAGATTTAGCCTTGCTTTTGTGTGATTTAATAGCTCAAACTCTTATTTGTAAATGTTATTCCATTATATGGATGTTCCTTCTTGTTCTGTTTATTAATATAAATGTGTTTTATTGCTGTTTAAAACAAGGCAACCATACACTTTTAAGAAAATAGATTCTTTAGCCACTTAGAAAATATTAATTAATAGAAGAAGACAGTTTTAATCTTAAATATATGTGTTACTTATTTTATACTCCATATGTCTAGAGAGAAAATATATAAATTAATCATCTTTCTAATTTAATATGTACTATTTATAATAAATTACATGTTTGGTAGACAGAGATGAAATTAAAATATATATACTGAACCAATAGTTGCATTAATCTAACAGAGTAATAAGTATACTTTAATAATTCTATATCCATTTTTCTTAATATATATCAATGCTCTTATTTTCTCAATAATCAACAATTATATAATCACATACTTCTATATGTGCATATAATATGTAATGTAAGATGATATAGTTTTCTTAATTAACCAAATTACACCATACACAATTTGGAATAAACTAAAAATAATACTTTTAATTTATTTTGAGAAAAGTTAAGCATCTTTAGCACTACTTAAGCACATTTGCTCTGATAAGTTATTTGCTAAAAAATTAGATTAAAAATTAGATAAAGATTTGAGTGCATTGTTTCATTACAGAAGCTAACTTTTACCTATGTGCTTGGTATATTATATATATGTGTGTGTGTGTTTATATATATATATAGAGAGAGAGTCTCGTAACTGCCTTTTTTACTTTCTTTCAAATGTTTCGCATTTTTATCAAGGCAATTGTTTTTTAAATAGACTATACTAGGTAATAGATATATTAAACCCCTTGTTCAAAATTTAGCAAATGGTTCATTATGCATGCATAAGGAAGAGTTGAGAATACAAAGATGTCTGTAAAGTAATCGCAGCTTTTGAAAAGCCAAAGTAATAATGGGAAAAAACAAGGAAATAAGAGATAAAAAAACCGTTTAAGGGAGCAGTCTATGCCATGAAACATAAAAATTTAAAAACATGTATAAAACTAAGTCTATATTAATTATATAAATTAACCTATGAATATTGTTATAGATATATAATTATGTCATCATATATGTACTAATAATTTGCAACCTTTTCTTTTTTTTCCTCTTGTATAATATGTGTAAGTGGGTCCGAAAAAGTTTAATCAAAAATGAAACAGATAGCCCTTATTACTCATGACTCCTTTTTAGTGTGGCCTTATATTTATGATTCCTTTTACTATATGGATATTTTGGATTCATTTTTTATTTTAATTAGAGTTTGGGACAAGTTTCAGATAATTTTGTTGTTTCTAACACACCCTAACCTTAGTTCCTAGGTGTCAACTCTCTTACTATTTCTTCAGTAAAAGCATATATCCTCACGCCTACAAGAGATACAAACTCCAATGCTTTTTTTTTTTTTGAGACACAGTCTCACTCTGTCGCCCAGGCTGAAGTGCAGTGGTGCTATCTCAGCTCACTGCAAGCTCCGCTTCCCGGGTTCATGCCATTCTCCTGCCTCAGTTTCCTGAGTAGCTGGGACTACAGGCGCCCGCCACCACACCCAGCTAATTTTTTGTATTTTTAGTAGAGACGACATTTCACGGTGTTAGCCAGGATGGTCTCGGTCTCCTGAGATGGAGATCCATCCGCTTCGGCCTCCCAAAGTGCTGGGATTATAAGCCACCGCCCCCGGCCTAATATTGGATTTTAAACTACATGTTTTAATAGTACTTTCAGTTGTATGGAAGATTATATAAAAAAGACACTCTATGTTAACATTATATATATATATATATTCACTATATCACTAACACACTATTAATTTGTATATATTCACTTAATTAAATGGCCACTAAATGCTTAAATTATTTGCCTAATTGTAAATATTTTCACATTGTCTGTAGAGTATTTTATCTCATATTTTGTTCACACACCAAAAGTATCTGTTATGCTATTAAAATTCTCTAGGGCCCTATAATTCTTATTTTTGTCTGATAACAGCTGCTTACTATATTCTAGTTTATAGTCTCCTTCAGGATTTTGAAAAAAATTTTTTTAATTATCTTTTTATAATTTAAATTACTCAATTTTATTGATATATATTATTTATTTATTTTTATATTTTATTTTTATTTTTGAGATGGAGCCTTGCTCTGTGCCCCAGACTTCAGTGCAGTGGCATGATCTCGGCTCACTGCAGCCTCTGCTTCCCGGGTTCCAGCGATTCTCCTGCCTGAGCCTCCTGGGTAGCTGGGATTACAGGCCTGGGCCACCATACTCGGCTAATTTTTGTATTTTCAGTAGAGACAGGGTTTGACCATGTTGGCCAGGCTGGTCTCGAATGCCTGACCTCAGGTGATCTGCTCGCCTCGACCTCCCAAAGTGCTGAGATTACAGGCATGAGCCACAGGGCCCGGCTATTTATTTGTTTTTAATGAGACAGAGTCTGGCTCTGTCACCCAGGCTGGAGTGCAGTGGGTGGTCTCAGCTCACTGTAACATCCGCCTTCCGGGTTCAAGCGATTCTCCTGCCTCAGCCTCCTGAGTGATAGCTGGGATTACAGGGGCCCACCACCACGCCCAGCTAATTTTTGTATTATTTTTGCAGAGATGGGGGTTTCACCATGTTGGCCAAGCTGGTCTTGTCACTCTTGACATCGAGTGATCCGCCTGCCTCAGCCTCCGCCCTCCTCGGCCTCCCGCCTAAGCCACCGTGTCTGGCCGACTTCTATATGTTAATCTACATCCATTTATGTGCTATTTGAGAAAAAAGAAAAGAAAAATAAAAACAACAATGTCCCTCACAGTAATTCCTATTTTGAAAATACTTTTGAAAATATACGTTGTTTATATTTACAGTTATGAAATCGGTGGGATTATAATTTCAGCACAAACTAGGTCAATCCTTCTTCCTAGGTATCAACTTAAACCTCAAAATTACTTCACATTCACTTTTACTTCCTTCCCAAATAATATGAAAAGTGATCAAATCTAATCTTTTTAAGGCTTACAAGAAACAGTCGGAATACAACTAGTTGACCAGATTATTACCTGTGAAAAAAAGACTATCAAGTTAATGCTGCAATGAAAATCATAAGGAATCACAAATGGAAAAAATGAAATCACAAATGAAAATATAACTCTTTTGAAAACTTTTCCATAACATTTTTCACATTAAATTTGGCAAATATTTCTTATACATACATATTATCACTCTTAGCAGTGCTCATTTAGCTTTCTCATTTTCTCAGTCATTTTCAAGTAACCTTCTAGTAACTTTTGAAGGAAATAATTTCATTGAAGGATAACATATAGAGTAAAAAGTGCACAAATCTTACGCACAGTCCTATGAACTTTTACTTGGTGAACACATCAGTGTAAGCTTCACTCAGATCAAGAATACTGGCGGGGTACGGTGGCTCAGACCTTTAATCCAGCATTTTGGGAGGTCGAGGTGGGTGAATCACGTGAGGTCAAGAGTTCGAGACCAGCTTGGCCAACATGGCAAAACCCCGTCTCTATAAACAATACACAAATTAGCTGGGCGTGGTGGCACCAGTGCCTATAGTTCCAGCTACTCAGAAGGCTGAAACAGGGGAATGAATCACTTGACCATGGAAGGCGGAGGCCAGTGAGGCGAGATCGCGATCACGCCACTGCACTCCAGCCTCCAGCCTAAAATAAATAAATAAAAATATATATACATATACATATATATACATATACGTATACATATACACACACACATGTGTACGTATATCGTCAGAACCTTAAGAGCTTAAGTGTCACTTCCTTGTACCACTCACTGCCTGCACCCTCACCCCCTGAAAAGTTTATTGATATTCTTTCATCTGGCACAATTAGAAAGGGAGAAGTTAAAACTACTGACCTGCAATTCATTTACCTCCCAAATACCACTAAGCATCTCCTAACAGAAAGAAAAGAAGGGAATCAATTTGGCATAAACTCCTTTATTTTACATAACTAAACTTATGGGTACATTAGCTAACACTATTTCCTAGGAAAATGAAACTTAACTGTGGAATGCCTGAGAAAGGCTGACCCTAAGCATTGCTTATAGATAGTAAGTACAGAATTTACCAGTTAAAGAAAACTTCACAGAAACAGTGATGGACAATGGAGATCTCTCAGACTAAATGGTCTTCTGTGGGGGATGTAAAGTCACAAAACCTAGGTGGAATCAAATACTTGTTATCAAGTTACCTTACTTGGCAAGAAGTTAATGCTAAAATAAGATTTATTTAACTAAAAAATAAAAAAGAAATAAAATTTGTGTGGAAAAAGAATGTGTGTTCTTTATTTCCTATGTTGATAAAAAATGAGGAAATTAATTATATCTAACCAATTAGATGTTTTGAGTATTAAATTTTTTAAGATATGGAAAGCTCTTAGAACTTTCCAAGAACGGTAATTTTTGTTAATGTATTGTATGTAATATTTGCTTGTTTATGCAAGATGATGAAGCGAGTGATATTTATAGAAAAATAACATTAAAGAAAACTAAAAAAATAGTAAATAGTCATCACTGAGAATATGGCTGTTTTATTTTGTTTCTATACCTGTCTCCATATTACTTTTTCCTATCAATTTCTTTTTTCTAGAACCTTCTGTATCACATAATTTCTGACAAAGATAACTATTTGAAAAATTACGTAATAAAATGGGAAATACTAGAATAACTGTATTATTTTAATTGATGTAAGCTAGGACCACCCACTTGGGAACTAGCCATTTTCTAGTCTCTTTTGACATATTTTTCTCCTATCTATATATCCTTAGGGAAAAAACATGTAAAGTGTGTGATGTATCCACCTGTTAGCTCTGCTGTTCCATAAGCTACTTAATGCCAGCCAACTTCAGTGTTTTGTAATTGGTTATTTATTGGATGCAACCTAGATAGACAAGTAAAACAAGAGAGAGCAAACTAAATTGCATTATTTTAGTGCTTCTTTTTTTAACATAAAAGTGAGGGAAATTAATACAACTAAACAAACAGTAATATCTGTAAGTGATGCAAACATGAACATTTTACCCCTCAGTGATGGAGCAAATCCTCTTACAAAGATGAGGAAGATGGAGCATAGTGTTCCTGAGATTCCCCTTTCAAGTATAATCAGATTGGATTCCGTGCTCGCCTTACACTTTCTATCTCTGCAATGTTAATACAGCTACTGTGCCTGCATAGACATTTTTCAGTTTTGCAATATAAATAAAATAGCAATTACCGCATAGAATGACTTAAAAGTTTGCAGACAAGCCAAGAATGTGGTACTTGGGAATGGTACTTGGTTAATATTCAGTAAATGTAACTTCAACCAATATTATTGTGGTTCAGTTAATAAGAGAAATAGTTTTCATTTTTTAAATCTAGCATTGGATGAAGGTTTTACCTAATGTTTATAGGACTTCACCAATGGATAAGTATCCTAAAATATAAAAACATATTAATTAGCTACTTGACAGTTCTTTACTATTTTTGGCCAGACATTTTAATAATCTTTAAACATCAGATAGTGATTTCCTATATTGTCTTTAGAACACCAAAAGCAAAGCCATGTCAAGGAATACATTCGATTTTCTTCTGGGATTTGATAGTGGGGACATGTCTAGGGGCAATAAGAAAAAGTCGAGTTTTAATTTTGAAGAATATTTTCACTTGACAATTTAAAATTTCTACTTAATTGTTTTCAAACAGTTGTCATGTGCTTAACCATAATTGTATTATGAATATATTAATGTGCATTTCAATAAAATGTGAAAGCACAATGTATTTTTGAAACAGCAAATGTGGGAATAATCCGAGTTGCTATGGCACACATGTGTCCTTTAGTGGTCTAACTTATGCCACCATGATAAGGCATCCAGAGAAATAGGCAGCAATATTTTCCTTATGATATATTCACTAATCATTACCTTACTCATCCAACTGATAACATGTCATCATTTGCAATATACATATTTTTATGATATTTAAGATTTTCAAATAACACAAATTAAAATTTAATTTTTTTCTATATTTTTATCCCGGCTAAAATATTTTGCTTTGCTATGAAGATTCAAATTGCTCAGTAAGCAACTAGTATATTTGAGTTTTGTAACATATTTCTGAACAAATATTTTGTTTCTTTACCCTTTAAAATGTCAGCAAGTCAAGAACATAGTAAGTGATATCGTTACGTTAAAGAGACATATCTTTATTTGCTTTGGTATTCTTATTCGTTTTCAATATCGATAAATGAATAAAAAGTCCATGTAAATATTTTACCATATAATCAATGTCCCAGTTCATATAAACCTCTAAACATGAAAAAAAAATGTTGGGAGGTAGTTAAAAATTGTTTAAACTCCAGTGCAATTTTCAAGTATGTATTGTTTCCAGTACAATTTAGACATCAATTCACGGGTTGGCTTTCAAAAGCTTCATTATGAAAGTGTTTCATGTAGTGTTTCATTTTAAGAATGCCTAAGGCATGATTTGCTAGTGCTACTTATTTTCATGGTTATGTATTCGCATCTACTCTGTGAAGAACAAAAAAAGAATAATGAATACATTTCAGGGAGAAGATCTGTGAAACAGGTTTTACATGTTATTTAAAACGAAGCCCTCTGCTCAAGAGATTGTTTTACTATTTCAAGAAAGAATACGTTAAATAGTCAGTCCCATACACCCCCCAAATAAACTAAGTCTAAAACAAAAAAATACATACATGAAAGAAAAAAATATTCCCTGTCCCACCTTGCAAAGTATATATGTCTTTCTGTTTTGACTGTATCTACTGTGACCACACCTGACCACCTTTTTCATCCCTTTGGCTATATGCAGAGCTGAACGTTGGGCAGCAATTTTTAGAGTTATGCTGATTGGGATAATCTTCTTCATGATGTGCTGATCTCAAAAGCCTAGTATCCCTGGGGTTGAATTTGGAAAGATGTAAATCGGTTTCCTAACACTACATTTTGCAACGTGTAAATTAATAACTTGGCATTTCACAGCTGTTTTAAAGGCTGTGCTTTAAAGAATGAAATATCAATCACAAATATACATCTACCCAGAAATGTCAAATCCCACCCAAATGAATACCACTGCAAATTAGCAGCAGGTCACATTGTTCTGCTGTCTTTCACCTGTGATGCATTTCCTTCCTTTCCAGGTTAAGAGCTCCCCTGGAGAGGCTTAAGCCTATTTTCTACCCCATATAAAAGATGGGTGGTGAGCTGCTTTAATAACAGAACATAGTATCCAAATGCTAAACCTATTTGAAAGAGGCAGTGTGGTATAGTAAAAGAAGAAATTAAACTGGGGTCAAAATACCTGGATTGAATTCCCAAGCCTGTGCTTAGGAGGTATTTGCATTTAGGCCTCTCATGACATCAGTTTTCACATCTTTAAAATTTGCCTCACCTGTTCCACAGGGTTATCTAAAATTGCCTTGCCTACCTCAAGGGGCTTACAAAGTTAACATTAGCTAATAAATATTCAATATTAGTTTTTAAAATAAGCTTAGAGAATTGTAGAGCGCATCAATGCTATAAAGATTAATGTTTCTTTTTATACGATATGCTAATGTATGGGTGTGTCCCTGGTTCAAGAGGTTACTAGAGGGTCATTAATTTGTCTCCCATATGAATGATTTAGTTAAATAAATTATTATTTAGTGACTGAGTCCATGTGAATAAATATAGGTCAGAGCTACTTAACTACATTTCAGGCCTAAAGGACTTGTATTACCTCTTCACCAATTTTCAAACTATAGTTCCAATTCTGTCCCTAATATGCCATTTCTAATTCCCAAGTAGTGATTTACCCTTGGAATTTTAAAAAATATTTCTTTGCTTTTAAGGTCTACATGGAGTATATATTATATCATCTGTCAGATTAAATTTGTGTCTTCCCAGCTGGACTGTAAAATACTTAAGAATGGGAAGAATGTTTTATTCACGTGCCTTCAACACATTGATCTGCACACAGAAGGGATTCAATAGAAACATACAGAGTGAGTGAATAAGACATATACTAATTGCGTATTATATTTAATTTCATTCAGTCCTGGTGCCAGCCAGTATTTCCTGGTGTCTTTTAAAAAATCAATACGAAGGATCTTATTTAAAAAAATATAATCTGCCATTCATTAATATCCTCATTTCAATGAATTATCCATAGCATTTTAAGAACAAATATTTTGTTGGAAAAAGCTATGCATGGAAGCACTATTTTCTTAAGTGAAATTTTATTCAACCCACGTAGGTGGTACCGTGGCTGTACCTTTTTAAGTTTTAATATTTGCTGTTTATGAGTAAAATGAACTTATCAAATACATGTGAAGTTTCAGAAATATTATAAATGAACTAAATATTCACATTAATCAATTACTTTAATTAGGATCAATTCCACCTATAGAGTTTGTCATTACTATTTTAGAAACTAATATGATTTAATTCTGTGTTGCATTATAAAAAACAAGTTACAAAAAATAATAAAAATAAGATCCTCTTTCTTATGTGATATTCAGGGGAGCCATATCCCAGGGAAGTAATAACAAGCAATCTTCCTATAAACTTGGGAAACAAACCATATATCATCAAAATAAGCTATTAAGCATTAAAATTTATGAGAACACATCCATATACCCATAAAAATTATAAGAGCAACTTAAGAATGGCTGCTTTAATATTTTACAAAATTTTATTAGAAATAATGTCTTAATTCATTCAGACTTCTGTAACAACAACAAAAAAAAAAATAGCTTAAACTGGGTGGCTTATATACAACAGAAATTTATTTCTCACAGTTTCGGGTACTGGAAGTCCAAGATCAAGGCGCTGGCAGATCTGGTGTATGGTGATAGTACGCTTCCTCATGGACAATGCCTTCTTGCTGTATCCTCACATGCTAGAAGGGACAGAGTCTGTCTAGGGCCTCTTTCATAAGGCCCTAGAGCATAAATCCAATAGATGAGGATTAATCCAATAGATGAGCATTAATCCAGTAGATATTGGAACATTAATCCAATAGGTGAGGGTACTGCTCTCATGACCTAATCACCTCCTCATATCCCTACCTCCTAATATTATCATATTGGAAGTTAGTATTTCAACATATTAATTTTTAGGGAACACAAATACTAAGATGATATGAGATAATATTATAAATGGTGAATATTCTATGACAATCCTCTCCATCTTCACAAAAGTCATACAGGATGGCTTCATCTATTAATACCTCCAGCGCTGGAAATAGTATTGTGTTTCTCATCCTGGAATGATATTAGCTTTACATAATTATCTCCATGCTAATAAAAAATAAAATCTTGTTTTAGATTCTTCACACTAATGTAAAACCAATTTTGAAGATATAATGATTAAATGGAGGTTTTTGGCTACACAGTAGGATTTTGCTGGTGTTCCTGTGAAGAATCAAATACAGGGAAAGGCTGAAACTCCATAATCAAATGGAAAACCAAGCTGAATTCTGATAGCCTACTAAGACATAATTTAAAATAAAGATTTTTTTTTTTTTATTTCCTGCAAAGACATAATTACAAGATATTCTGGCTCAATTTTAGAAACACAGTCACACATCCTCTAACTCATATGCATGCTTTTCTTTTCTCACTATGTGTCACTCAACCTTCAGGACCTGGATTTGTGCTCTAATTCAACTGACTGTATTGGGCTGGGACTGGGGAACAGTTTCTGCTACATTCACTATTACTTACCTCCTGGTCACATCCCACTTTCTCAGAAGCAAGTTTAAGTCTTTCTGATCAGTTTAAAGAGACAAAAACCACAAAACAAAAAGCAAAACAGTAAAAAATAAACTTTAGGCATTTTCCCACAATTTCTGGTTCTGATTCATATAGCTCAGAACTTTATTTTTGGAAATTGATAATATATAAAGAAAGAAAATATATCTGGGCAAAATCATCTTCAAAGTTAGAAGATGCTGGTTAAAGCAGAATTGTAAATATCTTTCTGCAGATTGTGATACACACACACGCACACACAAATATGTATATGTATATGTGTGTATATATGTATATGCATATGTGTGTATATATGTATATGTAAATGTGTGTATATATGTATATGTTTATGTGTGTGTGTGTATATGTGTGTATATATAGAAAGAGAGCCTTACAATATCCATGCACATTTTCCAAGAAATTCTATTTTGAGGAATTTATTTTGATATTACTATAATATGACTTACCTAAATTTATATATATCATGGACTATTAGAAATGAGAAATTGGAAACACTGAAATATCCAATAACAAAACTAGAGTTTAAATATATTAAGGTACAAGTAGAATATAGTTCTTACATGTTTCACAGCATATTAGAGTATCTATAGTTAACAGAAATGTATTATATTCAGATGACAGAAATCCTGAATATCCTGACTAAATGACTATACATTGTATACATGGAACAAAAGTTCACATGTGCCCCATAAGATTGTACAGGAAAAAAAATGTTTAGAAAGAAAAATAATTTCAAAACAACAACAACAAATGAATACAGTGTAAGTATTTTCAAAGGTACAATTCCTATTTATAATGTACTATTAAGTTAAAAATTAAGAATATTGTGTTCTATGTGACTAAAAATAGTATTGTTAGAAAAAATATGCAGATGTCCTTAACTACTTATAATTGGTAAGATAATCATCTTTTGCTTATTTGTATCTTGTTTATATTCTTTAAAAAGTTTATATATGTATATTTACATATATCTTTCAAAATTCAAAGTTAAATTAAAAGTAAAGAAAATCATTCTTCCCAATAAGACATTTATATCATTTGAAATAAAATTCCACTAATAAAAATCATCTCAACATGAATTGAAAGAAGAGCTATTCACTAAGATTTATGCGAAATGATAAAGTTGTTATGTTCATATTAGTGAAAATTAAAAATAACCTGAGTATGCAACATTAGAAAGTATTTTTAAATAATATATGGTAAAACCTTTCAAAACATTACTCTTAAATATATATTTTAGGAACATGTAAATGGAATGAAAAATGAAGAGATGATTGCAAACAAGACTGTAAAATGATACATATAACACCTAAAGGTTTTCTAAGTCAATATAATGTAAGAAGAAACAGACAAACACAAATTCTAGCTATATTGGGGAGATATTGCTTTCAGATGCATATTCAGTTTCAGAAAATTTAAAATGTAAAGAATTCACACTGAGACTTGAGCACATACAGGTGCGAGGAAAAGAGAAAATATACAAAATACTAAGTCGAAAAATATGGGTATAAATTCGTTCATGGATTTGACTTTTTTTCAAAAAAAATAGTAAAATAATAATATTTTTCTCTCTAACTATGCTATACCACTACTCTTCTACCACTGGTATACTTCCATTATTACTACTACTTTATCCACTACTATAAACAGGAATACAATTTATTAAAGATAATCTTCTCTCTATTAAGACCTTTACTGATTCATTTAATTCTTATAATAATGCCATTGTTAAATTTCAGGCTGGGAGGGTGGATCACACCTGTAATCCCAGCACTTTGGGAGGCCGAGGAGGGCAGATCACTTGAGTCGGGAGTTCGAGACCAGCCTGATCAACATGGAGAAACCCCATAACTACTAAAAATACAAAATTAACCAGGCGTGGTAGCTCATGCTTGTAATCCCAGCTACCTTGGAGGCTGAGGAAGGAGAATTGCTTGAACCCAGAAGGCGGAGGTTTCCGTGAGCCGAGATTGCACCATTGCACTCCAGGCAACAGGAGGGAAACTCCCTCTCTCTCTCTCTCACACACACACCCCGAAAACAAAAACAACTACAACAACAAAAATTTGATACGGCCTTTAAAAGCAATTTTTTTTTTTTTTTTTTTTTGAGGCAGAGTCTCGCTCTGTCGCCCAGGCTGGAGTGCAGTGGTGCCATCTGGGCTCACCGCAAGCTCCACCTCCCGGGTTCACGCCATTCTCCTGCCTCAGCCTCCCGGGTAGCTGGGGCTACAGGCGTCCGCCACCACGACTGGCTAATTTTTTGTATTTTTTAGTAGAGACGGGGTTTTACCGTGTTAGCCAGGACAGTCTCGATCTCCTGACCTCATGATCTGCCCATCTCGGCCTCCCAAAGTGCTGGGATTACAGGCGTGAAATACAATTTGTTTTAAGAGATGGAGTCTTGCCTTGTTGCCCAGGCCTGAAAGCACCAGCTTCTCATAGGCACAATCACAGCACAATACAGCCTTGAGCTCCTGTAATTAAGCAACCCCTCCTGCCTCCGCCTCCCAAGTGACTGGAATTACAGACATGAACCACTACACCTGGCTGCCTTTGAGTAGATGAGAAATTTAAGGATTTGTTAAGAACCCTGAAGTAAATTGCCAAAAATAAATGTACTTATTTTTGTTTTTCTTCTATATATGCTCAACCTCATATTGATTTACAAAGACTCCATGTATATTTTTAAATTTCATAAAGGATTTCCATAAATTGTACTATTTAAACCGATCAGAAACCTTTTTTTTTCTGGTGGAGCAGTCACTTTTGTCCAAGCATAATATTTGAAGCATAGAAATGAGACACTTGAGACCTATATAAAATATTTGAACATTAATACTTCTTCAATGAGCAAAGGCCACTGAGAGATGAAAACAACAATCAGAACATGTGGAGCTCACTTCATCTTTGCACTTATTATTTGGTGTTCTTGGTCACATTTCTTAGTTTCTTCTGTAGTTAAAGGAGTTAAGAATAATTTGAGTAAGAAAACAAAGGCTCAAAACAGTAGTGGGAGGACAATTAATGCTAGTTGTTAGTAGTAGTAATAGTAGTAGTGATGATAATAGTAGCAGTAATAGCAGCAGATGCAGTATTAGTAATGTTTATCTTTGGATATGATTTTTAAATGTTTTGAAAGTCTCACAGGAATCTATAAATTCATGTCAACAAGACTACTCCTGAAAGTATAAAAAGCATGAAAAATTATTATAAAAAGTCTTTTTTAAATAGCATTTTTTCTAGCCCCAATATTACCAACTCTACTAATATTCCCAACATCCTCAAATTCTTCTCAAATAATTATAATTTATCATAAGAATAGTTCATTTATATTGTTTTTAAATATTCACTTACTACTGGCTGAACTTCTGATTTTTTTGCTAATTTCTTCTTTGTTCTCACATCAACCCTTGTTATCCCATAATTTACTAATGCTTGGAAAAAAGATATTTAAGTAGCTGCTGCTGCTATCTGATTTAAAAAAAAAAAAAAAGAAAAAGGAAAATGTTTGCTTTTCATTGCTTCCAACTGAGGGTGACATGTGTCTTAAGGTACAACAGTGATGGGACACCACTTTGACTATGATCAATATCAGTAGATAAAACCTATACTTAAAAAAGTCTTTGTGTTTTTCAATAATTTTTAGGAGTACAAGGGGGTCTTGAGGAAAGTGAAATTATAATGAACATGTTTCTATTTATAGCAAACATTATGGAAAAGTGCCACTGGAATAATTGACCATAGGCCATGACCACTAGAGGTCAGTATTATAGGAACTGAGTTGTTAACAAGCTTAACTTTCAAATAAACAACTGAAGTATTATGTCCTGCAGCAGTTGAACCACCATTGAAGAGGTATCCTTATGATTCCTCTAAATAGTCACTTCTCTCTTGTAGGACAAAGAGAGAGAGAGAGAGAGTCAATGAAGATTTGACTGATGTCACCACATCCTTTTCTCTGAAGACCTGGCAATGAAACATTGCATTTGAACTGCTTATGTGGAAGGATAGCAATCCTCACTCTTCAATTCTGCTGTGCCTCTGGCTAATTCATGCTGGAGAAATATATAAGAGACTAGAGAATGTTAGTTTTTCTGTAGCTGTAATTAACAACTTCCTGTTTAAAATGTTAAATTCTGGAACATTCTCAGTTAATTGTCAGAATGGAATGTTGGGCCCTGCATTTGTGATTCCTCAAGCCTCTTTCTAAACTTTGTGTATCCTTTGTGTCTACCATAGAACCTAGGATTGATTCTGCATATCATGAATATATACTGAAATAATAAATCATCACCTTTTATTTGTACTGTATACATTTCTTGGATGTACAAGGCATAACCTGAAGTACAACACTCAGGGATCTACTTTAATTTAATTTATTCTATCAGTTTGAAAGGCCCAAACATATCTAACATTGCTCTTGAACAATGAGTTATCTTAGCCACAAGAGCTAACTGCTTCCAGAATTTCTGTTATGGCATTGGGATATTGAGCTGTATATCTTTGTCTATTCACCTGTCTTTGTAATAGCATTCAGTATTTCTCTACCCGCTAGCATAACCCTAGTTTTATGCAAACTTACTTTTATCTTTAAAGGCCATAGGGACTTACATCAATCATTCCTGCTCCCTAATTTTCCGAACAGTAAAACCTGGCAATTTCTCCTCTAGTTTGTTATCATAATACACTCTTGAAATATTTAATGAGTTTGAATCTAAATCTGAACTTGCTTCATGAAGCAAAACATTTTAGGTTGCATTCGAGCAGCAACTCCTCTCATTAAATAAAGCTGGTGATATTCTGTAATAGATGATAGTTTCAGCAAATTTTCATACAAATGGAAGTAGTAGATAGTAGAAAGACAGGCTGTTCATTCAGAACATTGTCCATAAAAAATTAGCCAATATTTTCATACCATATGTTGTGCCTATAAACAGTCTTAATATTAGAAATAAAACATTTAGATTGTTACTATTAAATTTCTGGCTATTTTTGAAAAGATAATCTCTAGATTAAAAAATAAATTTTAAAAAGTGCTGTGAGGTTAGTGGCTTTGCTGTGTGACAGCAAGGACCTACTGCATATTTGTCCTTGCTTTTTAACCTTTCCTGAAAGGATAGAGTTTATAATATTTCAGAGAAGATGTTCTCCATTTCCATACTCAGAACAATTAAGAGTTTAAGAGGCTCCAGGAAAAATACTTAGTTACATTCTCTTGCCGATACAATACGGACAGTCTCCAAAAGCTCTGGATGCTCACTCAGATACTCTTCTTTGAAGGCAGAGGCACACTGAGCAAAAGATGGCCTCCTAAATATTTACTTTTGTAATTTAGTTATTGATTTAATCAGAACCTCTAAGAATTCATCTCCTTGGTCTTTTTGGTTTTTATTAACTGAGTACAATAAGATCACATTATAACTATCTTATATATATGCATTGAAAAATATAGGCAGAAATTAGATTAAAATCTGTAATTCTTCTCTCAAATAGACTGATTGTTTGACATCATAATCCATGTACAAAGGTGTTTTTCCTTTTACTTGTATTACTAAGAGAGCCAAGACAGCACGTGACACATGACCTTCTCTAATGCTATCATACTTTCTTTCCTCTTTACAGAAGTTTGTGACTGATGCTCACTCAGCCTTTTTCTCTAACAATTAGAAAAGGAGAAAAGCTAGTTCATGCTGTTTATATCTTGCTTCCAGAATAACTGATTTTGTTTTGATAACTTTCAATCCCAACTTACCCATGAACAACAACAACAAAAAATAGTGTTCCATTCTCAGCACGACCACCTTAAACAAAGGAAAAAACAAAACAAAACAAAAGAGCAACCGAGGTAGGCTTAGGACACTTTTCAGGAAATTTCCAGTCTTTTCTTGAGGCATTACTCTCTCAATATGATCTTTTGAACAAACAGAGTTAAGCATTTCAGAAGACAGAGACTTGGAACTGTTTATTCTAAAAATAAAAATAAAAATAAAGCAGAGAACTGTGAGGCAATCTGAGGAGTCTGCAAGAATAAGTGAACCTTATTTTCTTGCAAGTATTGTGTAAAATTGATTTTAGAGAGCTGAAACTGGCAAAAGTGGAAATAACGTTATAAAATCTTGAGTTAACATAGGCTGGATTTCAGATAACATATGATATAATATTTATTGAAAGCATTTATATTCAAGTAAATTTCATTCTTCAAAAAGAAATGTCTAGATGAACACAGAGATCAACCCTAAAGTATAAAGCAGTGTTTTTATAGGCCACCTCATCTTAGAGATACAAGCTAGAATAATAAAAGGTGATGGATTCATTATTACTTAGTTCAGACCCACCAGCTGATTCCATGAACTCTACTGCTTATGAGTCAAGAGAAGGGAAGGATAAGATATTTAACATCCCAAAGGTTCACAAAATTGTGTTATAGTCTCTGTTTCTAGTACCATATCAGTCTTTCAAAATAGTGTCATGCTCTCTAGTGAAATTATCTGCAAACCCATGACCATACCCCACCCACTGAGGAAGTAAAATGTTTATTCATCTTCAGGATCTTGTATATGTCTATGTATAATACCTTCCACATACATGCCCAAAAGAATTTATTTTTTTTCTCCCCACATTGTGATGTTCTAGATAAAGGCTTATCATGTCCCAAAATTCTCTGCAAAATTTTGTGTTCTTTCTTTTGCATCACCTATTTATTCTTCATTTCCATAAATATTAGCTTCTGAAGATATGAGCATTAGTCTTAGGCCTTCCTTACAGATATTCTTTGTTTATACCGTACTGAGACAAAATATCATAAAAAATTTAAAAGGTAAGAGAGGAGAAGCAAAATCTTAAAGGGTCTACAGTGATAAATTCCTCAGAATGGGCTCCAAACATGAAAATTGCCAGTTTATAAATTTATTATGATTCTATTTTAGATAGACTAAAATCCTTCACATTGTGTATATAGAATTTCTCTACTTTTTCAGAGTTCAGAACATTAAAAAACACATAAGTAGGTGTTGATCATTTGAGTTTTAGTTCTGCTATAGCTAACACATCAAGTTATACTTTCTCCAATAAATATTTGCAATCCCTAAAAGGTCTTGATGCTCATCCAAAAAGTCTCCTTTGGAAGCAATAACACTGAGCAAGCAGTCTTTTACTTGGTATCAGATACCTATTTTTGGCTCATCTGCTGGTGAAAAATGCTTTCACAAACAAAAATACAGACTACGAAGTTGGAGAAGAGTGTTATAAATGACCTTTCTAAAGTTGTTTTTTTAAGATCCTCTTTTTGATAAGTTCTTATTTTTAACAATGCTGTTTTAAAATTTATGTCAATCTTTGAGTTTACACAGTCTATCCTCAATGGTTGGCCTTTATCACCCATGGGATGTTTATAAAACAAATTCAGATCTTTTTGTACAGTCTGACAGCTTGCAAGAACAGAATGTATGAGCTCAGAACTAACTCATGGATAAGTTAACCACACACAGATAGATATGTCATTTAAAAATGCTATTTCTCTGGTTCAATACCTACCCTAGGCTGGCAGCTTGCAAGAACAGAATGTATGAGCTCAGAACTAACTCATGGATAAGTCAGCCACACACAGATATGTCATTTAGCAACACTTATTTCTCTGGTTCAATATCTACCCTTCTGCACTTTTTCTTGATCTTTCTAGAACAGCAAAGAGGTAATTTTCTTCTAGTTTCCTTAACAGTGGTCAATTACAGAATACCCCTGACCTAGTCACTGATCGCATTCTCTGCACAGGCAGTTTCCAGAAATTGAGAGCAGAAACTTGTGATTTTTATTTTTATACATACTTCTAGAGAGATAAGCAAGAAGAAAATAAAGAGAAGAAGGAAGGAGGAAAGGAAAAAGAAACAGACTAAGGACATTAAAAATTAAAAAGTGAGCTGGACATGGTGGCTCACGCCCATAATCCCAGCACTTTGAGATGCCAAGGCGGGTGGATCACTTAAGGTCAGGAGTTTCAGATCAGCCTGGCCAACATGGTGAAACACTGTCTCTACTAAGTACAAAAATTACCCCGGCGTGGTAGCACACATCTGTAGTCCCAACTACACAGGAAGCTAAGGCAGGAGAATCCTTTGAATCTAGGAGGCAGAGGTTGCAGTGAGCTGAGATTATTACCACTGCACTCCAGCCTGGGCAACAGAGCAAGACCCTGTTTCAAAATAAAATAAAATAAAATGTGAGATAAATACAGACATGGTCACTATTTCTACATGCAGTGGCATCTTTGATAAATAAGTTTGAAAGCCTATAAAAATATGAAAGGATTAGACAATTTTTAAATGACTCAAGAAGAAAAAAATAAAGATTAAGAATCCTTAAAATTAAACTACAGTTAATACCTCCTCCCTCTGCTGTCATTGAAGTCAATGTCTTTTAAAAGAAAATTACATATATGTGTATATATATATATTTATGTATATCTGTGTGTATATAAATTTTCATATGTATATATATGAAAAGAAAAATAAGTCTTTCAGGACCCCAAAATCACTAAGCCAAGAGAAGAGTCACGCTGGGAACTATGTCAGGCAAACCTGCTTCCCATTCTAGTCCTAAATAAGATTGCTACAAAGATAAAAACTACATACCTGCCTCACAATTTGCCCACAAGAAAATTCCTTGTGCAAAGAGGAGAGACAGAACTCATAGTCCTCCCTCAGAGGCTCACTGGAGACAAATGCATATCTGATTGCTTCCTCTGCCCTACTGCTTACGTAAAAATGCAGATTCAGTGAGCCAGACTCAATTGTGCATTCAGTAGAAGGCTGATCAAGGACCCAAAAGAATGCAACCTTTTGTCTCTTATGGACTTATGACCTGGAAGCCCCAACATCTAACTCAATTACCCCCACCACTGCCTCAGTATTCCTTCCGTATACATATGATTGATGTCTCCTGTGTCCCTAAAATGTACAAAACTAAGCTGTACCCTGACTACCTTCGGCACATGACTTCAGGACCTCCTAAGGCTGTGTCACAGGCCCATCCTTCGCCTGGGCAAAATAAACTTTCTAAATTGACTGACACCTGACTCAGACATCTTTTTAATATATGTATGTTTACATATATATATACACACACACACCACACACACACATATATACACACACACATACATACACATACATATACATACACATATATACACACACACATATATATAACAAATTTTACCGAAATAGTTATAGCTTATAAAAATTGCTTTTGTGACCAGAATAAAAAGAAGATGGCCTAAACTATTTTTTATTTTATCAAAAGCATAATGGCATTTTAAACTTTAAAAAAGTTTACAAAAATAAATATGTATCAGTTTGACATAATTGAGAATGCTATTAGTAATTAATACTTTATCAAAATAAATTTAGTAATCTTTACATTTATATGGAGAATCTACCAAAAAAGAAAGAAGAAAGGATGAGAATGGGAATTATTATATTGTTTCTGGCTATGAGACCAATACACACCAATCAGAAAGATCCATCACACCAATAGTAATCATTTAGAAAATATAATACATAGTTTCAAAATAATTTCATTAATATTAGCAAGAAAAAATAAGTTACTCAGGAAGAATATATTTTAAAACTATAATTTATAAGATTTTTAAAGTTGCATACATAGATTACCTAAAAAAGTCAAAAATAGAATCTATTCGAGACATACAACGAAAGCCTAGTCAAAAAACACAAACGATGACAGAAAATGTATTAAAGTTCACACACAAATGAAAAACCAGCAGAAAAAAAGAATACTGTAATACATATGTCAGCCAAGAAATGGTGTCCTAGACATTTAAACTGTGTGCAAAGAAATAATGAAAATAAAGCAAGACAGCAGAAAAACAATGACAACCACAAAAACTAAGGGATAGGGAAAAAAACTAAGCTGATCATCACAAAAGAAAAATTTGATATAGAAATCAAGGTATGAAAATCTGTTCATAGTCAGTGAAAATATTAAATAATGCAACATGTTCAGGTAAAATTTTCAAAGTCTAATCAGTGTGGGAAGCACAAATTAAAATTCATGCATTAATGGCGGGAGTGTAAGTTGCAACAATCAATATGAAAAACAACAACATTATTTTGAGAGAAAGAAAATGCTTATGTCTTATGACGATCAGATAAGATATGATCACTTTCTTTTCAATTTCATTTAGATAATTATCTTAACATTTATTGGAAATTTTTCTATCTTCTATTTAAAAATTGTCATCTATACATTGATAAAAGAAAATTTCAGCTGCATTAATTTTAAAGGAGTTTAATTGAGCAATGAAGTATTCGCGAATCAGGCAGCCCCCAGAGTCATAGCAGATTCAAAAGGACTCCACTGCAGCCAAGTGGCAGAAGATTCACAGACAAAAAAAAAAAAAAAAAAGGAAATGACGTACAGAAATCAGCAGTAAGGTACAGAATCAGCTGGATTGATTACAGGTTGATGTGTGCCTTATTTGAACACAGTTTGAACACTTAGCAGTATAAAAGGATTGAAATATTGCCTGTAGAACTGGCCAACCTTCAGTATTGTTACAGGCGCATACTCCTAAGTTAGGTTTTCAATTTTGTTTGACTATTAAGCTAGATTACAATTCATCCCCAAGGACTCAAATGCAAAAGTACGGAGTCTTTCTCAGGTCATATTTAGTTTGCTTTAACAACATTAATATGGTAAGAAATGGATTCCAATTTTATGTTATTTTATGTTTTGTACAGAACTCTGACAGAGAAACCAGATTTAATTTTTCCAATCAACCTACATAAACAAAGTCCCAAATCCATATATATATATTTTTTTTAATTTCTCTGTGAAATCCATTACATGTTTGAAAGATTCTTATTTTTGCAGTCACAATATATTTCATTCCCAGATAATGGCTTTGAGCCAGTAACGAGCTATGGGCAACCGTGTCCCACTCTCCAGCCCTAGGTACCAAGTTAGTCATTCTCTGAAGAAGAGAGGTACAGTCTTAGTAGACATGAAATCCAGAGTTATTTTAAATTCCTTTTCCATTTGTTTTTATCTGTCATTCTTTAACTTATATTCACATTTTGAAAAAGAAAATTGAATAGGGTTTTTTATTGCCATTTTGCAAATCTCTTATTTCCTCATAATGATTTTAGTTAAAGTCCAGATCCTTTCTCTTGAGTATAAGAAATACATTTTCTACATATAGATTTAATTCAAGTATTTCTGCTGATTATACTGTAGCAAGATGAGTGACAGACAAAACTCCTCAGACACCGAGTTACTGAAGGAAGGGGTTTATTCGGCCAGGGGCATCAGCAAGACTTCAGTCTCAAGAGCCGAGCTCCCCGAGTGGGCAATTCCTGTCCCTTTTAAGGGCTCACAACTCTAAGGGGGTACGTGTGAGAGGGTTGTGACTGATTGAGCAAGCAGCGGGTACATGACTGGGGGCTGCATGCACCAGTAATTAGATCGGAACAAAACAAGCACCAGTAATTAGATCGGAACAAAACAAGATAGGGATTTTCACAGTGCATTTCTATACAATGTCTGTAATCTATAGATAACAGAACCAGTTAGGTCAGGGATCGATCTTTAACTACCAGGCCCAGGGTGCAGTGCCGGGCTGTCTGCCTGTGGATTTCATTTCTGCCTTTTAGTTTTTACTTCTTCTTTCTTTGGAGGCAGAAATTGGGCATAAGACAATATGAGGGGTGGTCTCCTCTCTTATTCCCCCCTTTTGAGACTCTCACTCTTTTTATTAGTCGGAGTTCTCACTTTCATTTTCACTACCCATGTCTTCTTTCAAGACAGATCGATAGTGATTTATATAGTACATTTGTGCTGAGGCATTTTGGTGAACTAAGGTAGCGATGAAGCTTTTTATCATTTGAAGAAGTACAGGTAGCAAACAAGGGAGCAGTAAGTAGGTTCCTATTACTATTATAATTCTTATTATAAGGGTTTTAAATCTTCCTAGCGCTGGGAGTCATTTTCTAAACATGGCCCCAGGATCAAATCTATGCCACACTTGCACAGGCACATGTGCCAGTTTTGTCATATCTCTAACCATGTTTTCAACTACTTGCCCTTGATTATCTATGTGTAGGCAGCAATTAGTAAGGTTAAATTTCCTGCAGATCTCTCCTTCAGCTGCTAGCAAGTAGTCGAGAGCTAATCTATTTTGATAGATAGCATTTCTCATCTGAGTTTCTTGCCGGGCCAGAATAGTCAAGGCTCTGCCGGTTTTATTAGTGATTATTTCTAAGAGAGTTTGTAATCGTAGGGTTCGATTGATCATGTAAATGGGGGTCCGGTATCCCCATGAGCCTTCTTGTGCCCAAGTAGCAGGCCCATAATATTGTATGATTCTCTCAGGGGGCCATTTATCATTTTTTCACTTTCTTATAGCTATGCTTCTCTTTTTGCAGGAAGCATAGACAGGGAAGCCCAGGAGTTCCCCTGTTTTTATGGGCAGTAGGAAGAAAGGTGGTTGAATAGTGTCAATAACACAACTACCTGCCCACTGGTCAGGTAGTTTGGCATAAGCTCTATGCCCACATATCCAGTATAATCCAGTGGGGACTGTCCAGTCCTGGTGGGACTCCGGGTGGGTTCACACAGTTTGCAACTTTGGGAATTTGCTAAATGGATTTCTCTCTGTGTGATCTGAACTCCACCAAGTGACCGTTTCTGTGGTACCAGTATATAGTTTCTGTCTCAGACAACTAAGTCATCCTACAGGGTGAGTGAATTCTTTTCCTTTTCCAGCTATGCAATATTGTCCAATAATTGAGGCTTTAGGACCCAGAAATTATCAGGGTGATTCTTTTGAGCTGGGAACTCATCAAGAACTGGATCTGTAGGTACTACTTCTCGGGCTTCTGATGGCCATCGATCTCTTATTACAGTTCCTCCACATACATAACACGAAGTGACATTGAGAGACTGTGCTACATGCTCGGCTAATTGCAAAAACAAATTTCTTGTTTTTCCTAGGAAGGTACTGGCACATTTAGTTTCTCATAGATGGTTTGAAATACTGGCTCAGGACAGCATTTATAAACTTTTTTTCAAACCACGATATTTACTTGAAGATCCAGTCTAGCTCCATCAATTTTTAGGGTTACACGTTCCCCTTTTGTTTCCAGCGAGGATCAAGGGGATTGGTTATTACTAGCTCTAAGGGGTTACATTGTCCCTTAGTATAGGAAGGGCCATTTTTTCCTTTCTGAAGGTGGACTGGATCCTTTTCATCATTTTTTTTTTCTTTTATCCAAGTGGCCTAAATGACACAAGACCAGTATTTACATTTATTTTCACACAGTCCTAATTTATGACACATGTACTTATTTTCTGCCATGTAGCCTCTTTTCTAATTAAGAGAACCATACCTTATTCCTAACTTATTATTATTAATGACAGCACAGGCATCAACTTTTAAGGTAACTTGTTTGGGCACCCTTTTTTTGTTTGTTTGTTTTGGCTAACACTTTACTTATATCATTTATGAGCTCCCACTAGTCCTTAGTCCTTAATTTTATTTTAAGAACTGTGGTCATGGGAGGCTCAGATGGGTCATAACACACATCAGGTTGGTCATTTCCTGGGCTACATACCTTGTATAGAATAATATTATACAAACAAGTTCTTTTTAAAGTTCCAGTACACTTGTAATAACTGTAAAATAATAGGACCGTAGCAACCTTTTGTCCTACCTCAGTAACTTGATGTATACACTGGGAACAACCCTCAGTCTGAGGAAGGTCAGTTGAAGTCCTTACTGTACAAGTACAAATTTTAAGGGAAATGAGTCCCGCGATGAGTTTCCTCATGCTTCGGCTGTGCGGGACCAGTCAGCTTCCGGGTGTGACTGGAGCAGGGCTTGTCGTCTTTTTCAGAGTCACTTTTCAGGGGTGGGCGAAGCGCTCCCGTCCACGTAACGCTTACAGTCCACTGATTTTTAAGGATGGTCTCAGAGGTTGGACCTGCTAGAATAAACTGAGTCCAACACCTCTACACAGTTATGTTCAACTACGCTCTCTGATACCGGGAACAAGGTGGTGGGGTTCAGGGTATTGCAAACTTCAACGGTTATATCGGGAGTTTCACATAGCAAGCTTTGGTACTTGGTTAATCTAGCATTTTTTAACCAATGATGTCCTCTGGTATTTATTAAAGTTACCACAGCATGGGGGGACTTAATATTCAGGTTTTGCTTAAGGGTTAGTTTACCTGCTTCTTGTGCTAACAGGGCCTTTGCTGCTAGGGCCCTTAGACCTGGGCGCCAGCCTTTGTTAACTCTGTCTAGTTGTTTTGAGAGATAGACCACTGGCCTCGGCCAAGCCCCAGTCTGGGTTAAAACTCCAACTGCCATTTTTTCTCTTTCTGACACATAGAGTGTAAAGAGTTTTCTCAGGTCAGGTAGCCTCAGGGCTGGGGACGACATGAGTTTTTCTTTTAACTCATGAAAAGCTCGTTGCTATTGGTTGTAATAGATGTAGTTTATCTAAGCTACATTTTTATTAACTGTCATCTACTAAAATATTGACTCAATTCCTGCAGCTATTTGATTTCAAGCTTTAAATTGATCTGGTATTCCTCATGGGACTCTAATTGCGTCTAAATAGACATGAGAGTCGAAAGACCTGTAAGGGGCTTCTCTCGGTTTATGATGTCTTCTTCTTCTTCTTCTTCTTATTATTATTATTATTATTTTTCCTTCTGGTTGATGAAATGCCAGGGTGAAAGGGATAACCAATCGGACTAAAGTACAAGTGCCACTCCAGTTATTCAGCAGAGTGCCCAGTAAAGGTCCACCACAATACCACCACACATCCGCTCAGGGATGAACAAGGCCTGACTAATTGATAAGCTCTTGAAAATTCTTAAGCTCACTGCATCCTTTCAAGTCTCCAAGGAATGCTAAGTTTCCTCCCTGTCGTGAGAGACATGAAATGAACATAGTGTTGGGAGACAGAAGCTGGATGGCCCTCAGGGGCTGACCTGCAGGGACTTTGGGATGTAGCAGAGAGAGCCTGGCATGACTTATTACTCCAGGCTGAAGAATCCTGGAAAAGAGCTATCATGCAGCCTACACCTGGTCAACTGGAAGACCACCTTCGTGGAAGGGGGACAATCTGGGCCTCTGGCCTGCCATGTGCACAAGCATAACAATTGCTTTTGTTTAAGGTGCAGATGGAATATTTGATCCATTTTTACCAGGCATTTGCATCTTGGTATCCTGTCTTAATTGCTAAAGTTTGTTTTAAGTCTTTAACTTCTATGATCCTCTAGTAAAATGAATGTATGGTTTTAGGGAAATTACAAAAACCACTTGGGTCAGTCCATCCTGGTTCTTTAGTGGTCCACAGAACATTGGACCAGCTATGGCATGAAAGCTGTACATCGGAGGGCAACACTCCTGGTTGGCACTGGGGTCTTTATCGAAATCTCCCTGGATTAAATGGTCCTAGTTTACCAATGCCTAGTCTGAGGAGAGTCAGGAGGGACAGAAGTACTTTTCTGAAGTAGAAAGCTGTCTTTGACTTGGCAAGTCCTCACAGGGTATAACAAAGCAAGCATTAAATGCAATAGTTTGAGGCAAAATTGACTTGGTTATATTAATAACTAGATGGTCAGCAATAGAACAAGGAAAGAAGAAAGAGTAATAGAATAGATTAAAAGAGTTAAATTTTTCTTAGCTTTAGTTTGGTAGGGTTTTCCCCTGGGACTATGGCCCACGACTCTGGAGGGGGCGGTGCTTTCTTGACTCGGGTGTGATGAGTCCATCCTTTTTTTTTTTTGCTGTACGAACAGCAGTCTTGGTGGTTAGCAGCACAAGGTAGGGTCCTTCCCAGGCTGGCTCAAGTTTTTCTTCTTTCCACCTTTTGATGAGAATGTGATCTTCAGGCTGGTGTTGGTTTACTGGAAATTCTAGGGGTGGTACATGTGCTAAAAGATTTCCATTTTTTGTTTTTTTTTTTCTTTTGCGAGAAAGGAAAGTGGAAGATAAACCAAGTATATAATTTTTAAGAAATTGACCTTTTGTTTTAAAGATGGGGACCTTGGCAGTGGACTTTATAGTCCTTGGTGCCTTTTTACTGAGAAATTTCCTTTAGCACCTATTTTATTAGTTTTTAAACCAAAGAAAGCCAAATACCATTTTACATTTAATAATGCTTCTCGGATGATTTTTATACCAGATAAACTAAATTTTATCTTTATATTAGTGTGTTATTAATGTTAAACCTAATTTTAATAAAACCTTGTGGACATATTTATTTAAGTTTTAATGTTTGACCATAAGCTAAGATTAGACTCTTTTTAATCTTTTATAATTTTTGCTAAAGAGCAGGTTGGTGCTTTAAGAAAAACCTGTTATGCTTTTACTTTAATGTCCAGTTCACAGAAAAACTGGATGATACTTCTTTAACTTTAGCTAATATGTTTACACACAGAATGTTCTTTACAATTAACGTTTTAAACCTTGTTTAAACCTTCAAATCAGCAATTTTTAACTTTTTAATATAGGTAAAAATGTGCATTCTTATGCTTCCTTATAATACTTTTACCAAAGGTATATTTTGCTTTTCTTATACACCTTGCACATAAACTGGTTTTTTTTCCAATAGTTTCACATTCAGGAGGCCTAGTTACTTCTAAATTATAAAACATTTTTTGCATAAATTCTTTTTTTAACACACATTTTTTTATACCTTTTTTTTTCTTTCATGACTTTTACAGGCAATTTTTTGACATGTCTTAACTTTCTGACTTATTACAAACATTCTTTAAACAACCAGTTAATTTATTTCAGGACAAGAATTTACCATATAACACTCTTTTTATATAAATTCTGCCCCCCGCCTTTACCCCCCTTTTTTTTTCCGAAGATGATAACCATTTTTTTTTCCAAAGCAAAACTATTTTTTTTATATGTCTGTGAACTAGACTGTCTAAGACCACGAGACTAGAATTACTATAATCCATGTTACACTGTTAACTTTTAGCAAACTTTACTTTTGTTGAAAACCTTTTAAGTTTGGGATTTCAATTATCCTTTGCTATTAATAAGACCTCGTTTTGTCCAAACTAGAATTGGTATGATGGCTTTTAAAGGAATAGGGTACACTTTTTTTTAACTGCTTATATATCTCTCTCCTTATTTCCCTCTTTGACTTTGTCTCTCTCTCTTTGACTTTGCTCTTTGTCTGTCTCTTCCTCTCCGTCTCTTCCTCTCTCTCTCTCTTTGCCTCTTTTCCTCTCTGTCTCTTTCCTTTCTCTCTCTCTGCTGCTCTTTCCTTGCCTCTACCAGCTGCTTATGCTGCTGTTCTCTCAACCGCCATGTGTTGGGGGTGGGGGATCTAAAACAAGCTGGTCTGGGTTCCCTGGCTTACAGGTTACCTTGTGCCATACCTTTGAAATAAGGGACCTGTCCAGGCTTCCTTCTAATGGCCAACCTACCTCTAATGCTGGCCAGTCTATCTTACACAAAGTTTTAAGTTTTCCTGATGTCATAGTACTCCATAGTCTCCCTTAAATTCTTTTTTTGAAAATTTTCAACATAGTTCCTAGTGGGGTGGGCTTACTTTGTGCCTCACCCATGTTGGCTCTAGACAAAACACCATGCTCACACCACAAAACAAAGAACGGGTAAAAAGGGCACACACACACTTTTGTAGTTTACACCAAACCAAAATCAAAACCAAAATCAGAGTATCCAGAAATCCAAGCCAGGTCAAAACCAAAACCAAAGTATCAAGCAATCCAAGTCAAATCAAAAACAAAAACCAAAGTGCGGGTACAAGCACACTGTGGGTGATCAGGCCACGCTTCCACTCAAATGGAGTAGACAAGTTCCCAAGACCAATCCTGTCAAGCAATTCAAACCAAATCAAAACCAAAACCAAAGTGCCGATAAAGGCACACCGTGGGTGATCAGGCCACCCTTCTACTCAACTGGAGTGGGCAAGTTCCCAAGACCAGTCCTGTCAAGCAATTCAAACCAAGTCAAAACCAAACCAAAGTGCCGATAAATGCACACCATGGGTGATCAGTCCACGCTTCGATGCAAACGGAGTGGGCAAGTTTCAAAGACTAGTCTTACCAAGTTTTAGAAGTTCAGACTCCAAGTGCCCGTTCCTTCCTGGTGTTCAGCCACTGCGTTGATCCTCCACAGGGACCTGCCACACACTGCTCGGGTGAATCGTCCCACCGGGGCAAATGCCTACCCGGAGCGCTCTCAGGATCCCTGTGGCTCAGGCTGGTCGGAGTCCCCGGCAGGGATATTCCACAGGGCAGGCTTAAGCCGCTTAAGGAGCTGCCTCCACCATTCACTATTCACCTCGCTTCCCGTTGAGGGAACCAAGAAACGTAGCAGGACCAGCGGCAGACAAAACTCCTCAGACACCGAGTTACAGAAGGAAGGGGTTTATTCGGCCAGGGGCGTCGACAAGACTTCAGTCTCAAGAGTCGAGCTCCCCGAGTGAGCAATTCCTGTCCCATTTAAGGGCTCACAACTCTAAGGGGGTGCGTGTGAGAGGGTCGTGACTGATTGAGCAAGCAGGGGGTACGTGACTGGGGGCTGCGAGCACCGGTAATTAGATCCGAACAAAACAAGATAGGGATTTTCCTAGTGCTTTTCTATACAATGTCTGTAATCTATAGATAACAGAACCAATTAGGTCAAGGGTCGATCTTTAACTACCAGGCCCAGGGTGTGGCGCCGGGCTGTCTGCCTGTGGATTTCATCTCTGCCTTTTAGTTTTTACTTCTTCTTTCTTTAGAGGCAGAAATTGGGCATAAGACAATATGAGGGGTGGTCTCCTCTCTATACAACCCTTTTTACCAAAAATATCCAGGGAAATTGATGGTTTTATAAAGTGTATTTCTGTTTCCTTGTAGTATTTGTTCTCCAGACATCTACTTCATCTGATAGTAATATAGCTACACCAGATTTCTTACCGTTAATATTTTCCTGCAACATATATTTCCACGGAAGTTGTAGAACATTAAAAAAAATACTCCATCCTTGTCATTTTGCATTCGAAAGAATATATACAAGCTGGAAGAAAAATCAAACAATTTGAGTACTGATAAGAGATCAAAAATTTAGATTTGTTGTGAAGCATAATGACCCTGTGCTCCTAGAAAGAACATTGCTGGGCAACTACATGGAAACTACATAGAAATGTTTATTTTTTTTATATTACCAGAAGGAATGGTTGCTACACGAATGAGGTCCAAAAGAATAAGAAAAATATGAGAAGTAAAAGAAAGGACAAGGAAACCCTGTAATATTGTGTCTATTATTTCTCTTCTCGGGGGAGGAAGAGACATTCTCTCCCTTAAAGGTAACCTTTGGAGGGAGAAGTATGTGATGCCCTAACAAATGTCATCTTGTGAGATGGTATCATCTCTGTGTTAACAATGGAAAATGTGAGCATTATATACTCTATTTGTATGGCTAATAATGGAAAGAGCTAGGATGGAAGTCAAGATAACCTGGACAAATATCGTGCCTCACTCAGAAATACAGTCCACAATTCATGTATGCATTAACTTACTTCTTTATCAAATATGAGAGGCTACTAAGTAAATGATTCAGCATTAGTAGTTGGAGAAAACACAGTAAAAATAACAGAAAACACGCCTTTCTGTATAGAACCTACAGTATAGTAGAAAATTCATTTAAAATACTCTGTGATAAAGTGTTTGAATAAAGTGTACATAATCTTCACCTAAGGGCATCATATAAGGCTAGTGAAAGGAAATTATCCCTCCACAATGAGAAAAATTTGGCAAGGTGAATGAATCATGAATGGAAGTGGAAGTAGTAGTAAAAAAGAACATTTTGTACAAAACAGCGCAAAAGGAAACAATGGAGTCATTCAGGAAATGAAAAACATTTCATTTTGGTATATAATAGATTACTTGCAGGGATGGTTTGTCGAAGGTAGGCAGAGAGAAGCAAGTGTCACATTATTCAGGGCCGGGTAAGCCCTGTTAAAAACTTGAGACTTCATTTAAAAAAAGCAAGATGGGAAATTCCTGAGGAATTTCTTTATGCAAATTAAAACTTGATATGATCTGCATTTTAAATGATTCTTTTCATATGTAGTTTGGAAAATAGATTAGATGGAATTAAGACCTAATTATAAGAAAATAATTAAAAGAAAATTGCAGAAGTACAAAGAAGAAATTATATTGGCCTAGACTAGCCAAGTGGCAGAAGCTTTAGTAAAAGTGTTGCACATGGTCACATGGAAAATAGAAAATATGGCTCATTAACAGGTGGATGTAGCTATGGGAACTCTCAGGTTGGATGTTACATATGACTATGGATTTATTTTACTTGCTTGTATTAAGGTATAGATGGAGCTAAAACAAACAAATAAAAAGCAACAACAACAACATCAACAACAAAATCAATGTTCAAGTAGAATTTAGAGGAAATATAAAGGAGCTAGGATGTTCTCTGTTCAACAATAAATGATTTATCATCCCTAGTTTCTCCCAAAAAACAAATTAACACTTAAGAAGTGGATTTAGTCCAAATGTTCAATAATCAATGCACTACAAGAAGATAAAGAGTAAAAGTATCAGGAAACTGGACTGTAAGATCTTTTTAGTTTAAATCTCATAATAATTTAAGGTAGGAACAACATTAAGTATATTAAGGCTCATACATCCTTTCAACTAGACAAAGCACATATAAAACTCTTAATCAATTGCCCACAGCACTATGACTCTCAAGTGGAGGCAGAGGAAATTCTGTCTTGCAAAGAAAGGAGACCGAGAGTGTTATACCCAGACCGTTTGTTCCCCAAAGAAGACCACCAGAGTCCAGAGTCAAAGCCAAGCGGCAAGGATCTTTTACTGCAAGTTCGAACTTGGTCCCTCCATTCCACAGCATACAGGAGGGCCCCGAACAATACGAGTGCTTGCTTTTTATAGCCCGATGTAAATAGGATACGTAAAGTTACAGAGGAACAAGGGAATTCTTTTGGTTACAGCATTACAATTGGTTTACATTTTAAGTTATACATTTAGCAGTTTTTCTATTGGTTCCTGCGCTTTCAGTAAAACCACAAACAGCTGTGTCCCTATCGGGGACTTTCCAGGTGGTGTTTTTCTAAAGTTGAGATATATGGTAGTCTCTGAGTTGAGAGGTGTGTTTGTACTGGGCTCAGGAAGTTGAGAGATATATGGTGGGATGTGTTTGTACTGGGCTCAGGAAGTTGAGAGATATATGGTGGGATGTGTTTATACTGATCCTGTTTGTTTTGAGCCCGGGGCTGAGGAATGTGCCTGATTTCTTTCAAGAGCAGGTCTTTGTCTAAATCAGTGGATGTAAACTTGAAACATAAGATATTTTATAAGCTCGGATTGGAAAAGAAAAAAACGGTGAGCAAGGCATGGTGGCTAATGCTTGTAATCCCAGAACTTTGGGAGGCTGAAGCGGGTGAGTCACTTGAGGTCAGGAGTTCAAGACTAGCCTGGCCAACATGGTGAAATCCTGTCTCTACTAAAAATACAAAAATTAGCTGTATGTGGTGGTGCCCGCCTGTAATCCCAGCTACTCGGGAGGCTGTGGCAGCAGAATTGCTTGGACACCTGCAAGGCAGTAGTTGCAGTAAGCTGAGATCACACCACTGCACTCCAGCCTGGCCTGGGCAACAGAGTGAGACTTTGTCTCAAAAAAAAAAAAAACAAAATTTACTAAGTTATATCCTACTTCTACAAGTAGGATGTTGACTGGGATGAAATATCTATTCAGTTGCAAAGACCACCCTTTAACTAGGAAAATGAAAAGTAGAATCAGAACATGGAGCCAAGACCAGGAAGCAACACTTGACATAACTCAAGAAACTTCTGACATAGAAACCATGGCTGAAGAAACTCAACCCCAGCTGGATTTGATATGGGTGAACAGATCCTATACTTTTATCTGAAAGCAGAATTGGATGAGACATTTGGAGACAATGAGAGGAGTAAATGTATTTTCATGTGAGAAAAAATATAAATATATTTTAGCCATAGGGTTCTAGTAAGTTATTTTTACAGTCTCTCTTTCCTATTGAAAAGTGGAGAAACTGGAAAAAATAAATTTTTCTACTTTCTTGTCCATCGATTTTCTCATCCATTGATTGCTTGACCACTGGAGTATGTCAAAAGTAACATGCAATAGCTGCCAAGGTCAAGGTGTAAATAGCTTTGCAGCTTAATAGCATAGACTTTCACAGAACTTTCAGTCTTTGAGCCCTTAGCTACTATTTAAGAAATTGAATACTCAGCTGAAATACCAGGTAGAAAGACCTTGAGATTACCTGGGTAAAGATAAGAGCCCAGCTTAGACCAGACTGCCAGTCATCTTCAATAAGACACCTTTCAGGTAACAGAAACGATCTTGTAAACTTGAGCTCAGTAGTCAGCTGAATATTACTCAGTGACTGTCCCAGATGACACCATGTGAAGCAGAAGAATTATCTCCTTGAGCCCTGCCCAAATTGTTGAGCTGTAAAACCATGAGAATAACATAAGTTATTCAAGCCACAAGTTTCAAACCATTAAGTTTTGGTGTACTTTATGAGCAGAATTTAGATACAACAATATATTTTTTCTCTATGTTCTTAATCTTGTATTTTTATCATATTTTTTTCCATTTTATAACCTCTCACTTATGTTTAAATTTCTCTGAACTTGGGTGCCTATCTCCTTCTTTCTTCTCTTTACCTGCTAAAGCACAGTGCTATTTAAATCCAATTATTTTACTACTTTATGTTTTTCCTGTACAGTTGAAATGTCTGTATTGGAAAAAAATTACAAGGTCATCAATTTCAAATTGTTCAAAATGCAGTCTTAAAGCTGCAAGAAAATTAAATCACGTGTCTTTCTTCTCTCATAGAGGACTATTTGATCTTTCATCACTGTCTTCAATCTTTTGGACACTTGCCTTCAGCACACACAACACACACACACACACACACACACACACACACAATAACATTCTGACTACCAAGTGAATACCTTGTTTTTTTCTTCACTGAGGAAAGTGAAGCAAGGAAAATATAACTTCAAAGAAAGAAGAATATTTTGTTCTTCTACCTACATGCAAGAGTCTGCCCCGATATACTCTGTCTTTCCCATTTAACATACGTGAAATATTGATTATCTTGTTTAATACCAAGCCATTGCTTTTAACCACATTCAACCCTCTCACTAACTCAAGGCAATCAGTTCAGCAGGTCTCCCTATTATCTTCTATAGCATCTTTTTTGTTTGTATTATGTGTGTGTTACCAAATTTATTGGTTAATGATTCATAATATTATTATTTTATTTAACAAAGTAATGTTGCAGTGAATATTTGGGCAAAAAACATTTTAAATGCACAAATGGTAATTAAAAGTATGTTCCTTGACACTATTTATCAAAACTAAAATACATATTTTTTCAACTTCTATTTTAGATTCAGGCAGCACATGTGCAGGTTCATTGTATGTGTATATTGCATGATGCTGAAGTTTGAGGTACAAATGATTCCATCACCCAGGCACTGAGCATAGTGCCCAATAATTACTTTGCCAACACTTGTTTCCCTCCCTGCCTCCTCTGGTACCTGGTGTCTGTTGTTACCATCTTTATGTCCATGAGTACCCAAGGTTTAACTCTCATTTTTAAATGAGAATATGTGGTATTTGGTTTTTCATTCCTGTGTTAATTTGCTTAGGGTAGTGGTCTCTAGCTTCATCCATGTTGCTGCAAAAGTCATAATCTCATTCATTTTTATGGATGCATAGTATTCCATGGTATATAAATACCACATTTTTTTATCCAGTCCACCATTGAGGGGCATCTAGGTTGAGTTCATGTCTCTGCTATTGTAAATAGCGCTTGATGAAAATGAGAGTACATGTGTTTTTTTGGTAGAATGATTTGTTTTCTTGTAGATATATACTAGTATTGGGAGTGCTGGGTCATGTGGTAGCCTGCTTTAAGTTCTTTGAGAAATCACCAAACTGCTTTCTGCCATGGCTGAACTAATTTAGCTTCCCACCAATGGTGTATATGTGTTCCTTTTTCTCCACAGCATTGCCAATGTCTACTGTTTTTTGACCATTTTACAACAGCCATTATGACTTGTGAAATGCTATCTCATTGTGCTTTTGATGCATTTCTCAGATCATTAGTGGTGTTAAACATTTTTTGCATATGTTTGAGGGCCGCTTATATGTCTTCTTTTGAAAAGTGTCTGTTCGTGTATTTTTCCCAGTTTCTAATGGGATTATTTGCTATTTGTTGCTCAATTGTTAGTTCTTTATAGATTCTAGTTCTTTATATATTCTTTGCCAAAAGAATAATTCATGAATGTTCTGTAGCATGTTATATGTCACAGATTTTTTTTCTTTGCTGTGCAGAACATTTTTAGGTCTCTCAAAACCACAAAATTACAGGAATATTAAACAACTTGTTCCTGAGCAACTTTTGGATAAACAATGAAATAAATGCAGAAATCAAAAAATTATTTGAAGTAAATAAAAACAGAGGCACAACATAATAAAATATCTGTGATTCAGGCAAAGCAGTGTTAAGAGGGAAGTTTAGAAGGCTGAACGCCTACCTCAAAAAGTTAGAAAGATTTCAAATGAAACATCTAACATCATATGTAGAAGAGCTGGAAAAACAAGAACAAAGTAACTCCAAAGCTAGCAGAAGAAAAATAATTTATTAGTTTGGCACAAAAGTAATTATGGTTCCTTCCATGAATATAATGGCAAAACCACAATTACTTTTGCACCAACCTAATACTGAAATAAACACTGAACAGAATGAACCACCGAGACCCCAAAATCTAGACAAATAATCAACCAAAAACAAATGTTTATTTTTGAAAGTATGAACAAGATCGATAGATTGCTAGCTAGATGAACAAAAAAAAAAAGGAAAGTATATCCAAATAAGAAGAGAAATGAGGAAAGTAACATTATAATCAGTCCCACAGAATTACAAAATATCCTCACAGACTGTTATGAGCACCTCTGTGCACACATTCTGGAAAATCTAGAGGAAATTGATAAATTATGGAAAACATACAATCTCCCAAGATTGAATCAGGAATAAATTGAAACACTCAACAAAACAATATCGAGTTTGAAATTGAATCAGTAATAAGAAACCTGCCAACCAAAGAAAGTAACAAACTGATGAATTCAAAACTGAATTCCACTGTAAGTACAAAGGAGAGCCCATACTTCTGAACTGCTAATTCTACTCATAGTGTTTTAAAACACTGAGGAGGAGGGAATTCTCCCTAACAAATTCTATGAAGACAGCATCACTCTGTTACTAAAACCTGGTAAAGACATAATGAATGCAAAAAGAAAACTACAGGCCAATACTCCTGAGGAACGCAGATACTAAATTCCTTAACAAAATAGTAGCAAACCTATTTCAACAGCACATCAAAAGGTTAATACACTTTGATCAAATAGGCTTCACTCCTGGGATGCAAGTTTGGTTCAACATATGTAAGTCAATAAATGTGATTCACCACATAAACAGAATTAAATACAAAAAAAAAAAAGATCATCTCAAGACATGGAAAAAACTTTTGACACAATTCAACATTCATTCATCATAAAAACTCTCAAGAAATGAAACATCAAAGAAACAAACCTCAAAATAATAAGAGGCATATATTACAAACCTACAGCCAATGTCATACTGAAAGAGTAAAAACCTGAAGCATCTTCCTTGAGAAATGGAGAAAAAACAAGGATGCCCACTCTCACTACTATTCAACATAGCACTCGAAGTGCTAGCCACAGCAATCAGCCAAGAAGAAGATATAGAAAAGACATAGAAACAGGTAAAGAAGAAGTCAAATTTTCTTCATGAACTATGTAATTCTCTACCTATAAAAACCCTAAAGATGCCATCAAAAGAGTACTCAAACTGATAAACGATTTCTGTGTGTGGTTTTTGGACAAAAAAAAAAATCAATGTACAAAAATAAGTGGCATTTCTATTCATCAATAATGTTCAACCTGAGAGGCAAATACACAAGACAATCACATTCACAATAGACACAAAAATATAAAATACCCAGAAATACAGCTAACAAAGGAGGTGAAGAATCTATAGAAGGAGAACTGCAAAACACTGCTGAAAGGAATCATAGATGACATAAACAAATGAAAATAATTTCCATGCTCATGGGTTGGGATAATCAATACCATTAAAATTTTCATACAGTCTAAAGCAGTCTACAGTTTCAATGCTGTTCTTATCAAACTATGAATGTCATTTTTCACAGAATTGGGAATAAACTATTCTAAAATTCACAGGGCATCAAAAAAGAGCCTGAGTAATCAAAAAATCCTAAACAAAAAAAGCCCCAAAAAACAAAAAACAAAACAAAACAAACAAACAAACAAAAAAAACAAAGCTGAAGGTATCACATTACTGGACTTTAAACTGTAAGACTAGAGTAATAAAAATAGCACGGTACCAGTACAAAATCCGACATTTAGACCAATGGAACAGAATAGAGAACCTAGAAATAATGCCATGCACCCACACCCATCTGATCTTCAACAAAGTCAACCAAAGTGAGCAATGGGGAAATGATGATATTTTTATTTCTCAAATAAATCATTTCCATCAATATACAAACAAGTTATTTCTCATGTCTTAAAGTTTCATATATTTTCTTGACCAGACATCTGGGCAACATATTGCCCAACAATTTGCTTTCCTTTAACTCCTCCCAAAAGTGATTCTATGCTTACTGCCTCAAATTGCTTTTCTCCCATTCTCTCCTAACCCCATTTCAAATAGAGTATTGTCCAATCATTCCATAGCAACTGGTTCAATAAACGCCACAAATTACCTTGATACTGTTAACCCAATGGTAAACAGTTTTCATTTTCTCACTACTCTGAAGTATATAATGTAGTTGACATCAATCTACTTTCTACCCTAAAGTTTTACACTCATATGTTTTTTATCCTACATTCACCACATGTAAAATGTGGCTTAATTTGGGAGACTACTGGAACAAAAGTTGCAGTCATTATGACACTGAAAATGTATCTCCAGTTATATAAATCTATTATAAATAAGATCATTCTACTACATACCCACTAGATTATTATCACACAAAAATTCAAAATATCATCCAATATAAAATTTACATTTAAATCCTCTAAATTGCTCTTTTCCCCAAATTATTTTATATCCGTTTTTCATCAGTCAACTTTACTACTTCCATTTATCACTTAATTTCCAGGACTACACATTCTGTGAATATTTGTGTGCATTCATTGTTTGATTACTTTCAATTACTTTGCTAGACTTTATCATTATCCCAAAACTGGTAATGTTGGCCTACACCAGAGCTGATCATCATGTTACACTCATAACATTGGTCACCTTATCATTTTTCTTGGATTCATATGTTACCAGAATGCTGATGGATACCACATTTAAAATGCAAAAGCTCAGAATTCTGTCTCAAATTCTAGACTCATTTATCTAAATATTTATGTGACTTCTACAATTGAATATTTAATAGATTTCTCCAACATGGCATGTCCAAATTGAGTTCCTGGTTCCTATCTCCCACAAAATTTGCCAATATATTTGATAGCAGCCACTTATTGAACTGTTCATTCAAAAGTTTTAGAATTATCCTTTACTCTACGTTTCCCCTCTCTCCCCACTTTAAAATATCAAGAAATTTTATTACTTCTATTTTTAAGTTATATCTATCACTGCCTGCTGTGGATCATTTTATTGTCAACTAGATTATACGCAAAATACATTTCATAGATTTTTCTTTCTCTAAGATGCCGGGTAACAATCGCCTTGAAGAATTTCTTTTGTGAGATTTGGGGGAAAAAATGGAAGCAGCAGCCAGTGTCTCTGAGTACATGTTAATTAATTCAGACAAAAGCATATGGACTGGCAAGCTGTGTTTTATCTCGCTCTTCCCATCACTGTGTCTGCTTCCTAATTTTTGAGACTGTGTATCTCAGGCCATCACCAAATAGTTTCAGCATATCCACATCGGCATTGGATAATATCACTTCAAAATATGGATATTAGGTAAAAGCATAATTTATACTATTCATTTGCTATTCATGTTATTGCTGTTGTTGAAATTAGTTGTGACTTTATATATCTGTTCACTAATTGCCTTTTCTTCACTGGAAATTATATATCTGTGTTTTATAATTATATAAATCATTCTATATATTTATATACAGTTATGTAAACAGCATATAATTATATACATTATTCTCCAATTTAATCATACTAAGAACGGTATCTAAGAAATAGCAGAAAACACTACAAATTATTATTGTAAAGGCCCATCGTAATCTTATGTATGTGTAAATTAAAAAAAAAAGAAATTCAGACACTTCTGATTTCTGAGGCAAAATGTTAAGATAAACTGGAACTTGTCATTGCCGTTCTCTAAACAAGACAAGTGTTGAACAACTTGAATGTCAATACCTCCTCTTAGATCTATCAGGTAAATGAGATCACAGACCACAGGAATGCCCTGAAAACTGAAGAGACAAATGCATTCTGAGAAGTACAGCTTACAAGGAGCAGAAGCCACTGGACTAGTAAAACTTAATTTTTAATTGACAAACGACTTTTGGCGGAGTGTAGACTAATTTGAAGGGTAAAAATTCTTGGGGACCAAGCTTCAGGAGGGCTCCCATACTTTCACGAATTTTTCCTCCAGAAATCAGTTGGAGAAAGTTTACTTCTGGGATTTCAGTGAAGATCAGAGAAAAATGTCTTTCTGCTTTTACAGGAAAAAAGGAAAAAATAACTACTTTACAATAAGCTCAAAGACAAAGCAATCATTTTCAAACACATCTAGAGGGTTCTGTTCTTCACCTGTGCTCAAATAAAACTATTTTACCAGAGCCTAACCCACACCGTGTAACGGAAATATCCAACTTCAGTAGCAACTAGCTTTTTAGTCTTACCTAAGGGACAATAAATAAACAAAACAACTGAGGGGCAGTTGTAATTGACAAAGTCTGAGAGCCCAGGCACACGGAAAGCCTGAGACCTAATCACAGGACTATAGAATGCTTCTATTGCCCTCTACCTTCGTATCACACCAACAGATATGCTATATGATAACAGAACACGACAACTGAGTAATCTAACTGTGTAACTATTTAAGAGAACAATTCCAGGGAAAATCAAAGGCAACAGCATTAACAAAAGTAAAAACACTGGAGAAAAGTGGAAATTTTAGTCAGATAAACATAACCCCTCACCACTAAAGGAGTATTTACCTCGGTTCCTATTACCCTATACAAATGGCTGGCATTCAACAAAAAATTGTAAGACATACTAAGTCAAAAGAGAAAACAGTCGGAAGAGACAAAGCAAGCAAAAGGATGAGACAGAGACACGGCAGAGATTTTGGAATTACCAGATTGATAGTTTAAAACAGCGATGGTGAATAAGCTAAGGACACCAATAGGTGAAACAAACGAACAAACAAACAAATAAAAAAAGTAGGCAAATTAAATTTAGCAGCGTTTAACTGAATCAAAAACAATTCATAAATTGGACAGCACTCAGTACAAAAAGATGTTCAGAGAGCTCTACTTCATGGTGTGGGCATGTAATATTTGAAGTCAGAAAACAGAATAACAGAAATAACTTACAGAAAAATTTTGAATTGTTCATAGCTCCGAATTTGCCTTATTTGGCATAGTCTGAGCAGTTGGCAGCCTATGATTATATAAAGCTTGACTGCCATGATTGGTTGAGACTCAGACACTTGTTACAAGCATATTACTCTTAAGATACATTGAAGCTTGTTTACATACTGAGTTTACAGTTTGGTACAGAAGAATTCAAAGTATGGAGGCAGCTTTAGGCCAAATTTAACCACCTTTGACATGGGACAAATGAAAACCATAAAAGAACAAATGGGTAAGGCAAGCAGGAATGGAAACTCTATACAAGAATCAAAAGAAAATGCTAGACATCAAAAAGACTGTAAAGAAATTGAAGAATGCATTGCATATGCTTTCCAATAGATTGGACAGAACAGAGGAAAGAATTAGTGAGTTTGAAGATGTTGTAATATAAGCTGTCCAAATAAGGAATATGTGGCCTCCAAAATCCAAAGACACCCACTAGGCATTGCACTTCTTTTTTTGAATGTAAGATAGGCCAGATGCAACATATTGTTCTACATCTTAGAAAGAATAACTGGACATGCCTCAATCCACTGAATTCCTAGATATTTCTCTAAGAGAGAAAGTCCCTAAACTTTTTTTGGAATCATTTCCCACCCTCTGAAATACCAATTTCTTATGTCTTACCAATAATTTCAAATGTCAATTCAATTTCAAATGTCTTACCAATAATTCTAGTACAGTTGAAACTTCTTGTTCACTAGGTCTAACCAGTATGAAGTCATCAATGTAATAGCCCAAATCTCCATTTGATTTTCAATGTATGATATCTTATGGGGAAAAAAAGGCAATCGATATCCTTATGAACTAACTTTATGGCATTGGGCTGGAGAGATGACATACCTCACAGTGAAGGCATGTTGCTGGTCATGTCAGTTAAAAGCAACATCCTTATGATGGTTCTTATTGACAGGAATGGAAAAAAAGGCATTTGCCATATCAGTAGCTGCATACCAGATACAAGATGATCTATTAATTTACTGAAACAATGAACCTACATCTTGTACAGCAGGTTTAATTGAAATAAACACCTGGTTACATGTATGCTAATCCACTGTCATTCTGTCTTTCTGTCTTTCTTGCACAGTTCAAATAAGAGCAGTGAATGGGGATGTGGTAAGAATTACCAACTCAACATCTTTTAAGTTATTGATGGTGGCACAAATCTCTATCATCCCTTCAGGGATGAGTGATTGTTTCTGCTATTTTCCTAGGTAGAAGAAGTTCTAGTAGTTTCACTTGGCCTTTCCTACCCAAACAACCCTTACTCCCTAGGTCAGAGAACCAATGTGAGAACTCTGCCAGCTATTGTGTATATCTATTTCTACTATATTTTCAAGACTGGAAAAATAAACTTGCACATGCACTCCCTGAATCCAAAATAAAATTTTAAAAAGACTCGGGAAATAACCATAGGACGGCTTCCAGAATACACAAGGCCCAATTTGAGATGGACCTGAGCTAAAACTGAATGGACCACCTGCTCTTCATAAGCCCCTACTCTGAACTGTGGATTCAACTGGATTCAATTCAAAATGTCACAGTGACATTTTGGGTCTCCTGAGATCACTTCCCATTCAGAGCCAGCATATAGTAGTCTCTGAAAGATCTGATCATTTTCTTTTATACAATGCATTGTTACCCTGATAAAAGGACAAATGTCCTGATGAAGAAGCCTGGGAGAAAGATTAATGGTATAAATTTTGGTGAGTGTAGTGGGTTCCTTTCTAATGAAGACAACACCTCTCCTTTATTCAAGGTATTTTATTTCAGTAAACTGTCTCAAGTGTAGAAATCAATTGACTGGTCATGATTCTGTGTTGAAATTTCAGGTTAGACTTTTTTTCCTTTCACCCAGACCTTTTCTGCTTACACCGATAGAGTAAGAATTTAGTAGGCTTTCTAACTATTTCACTTTCAGGAACACCGTGAGCAACTAGCCTATGTCATAAACCTGTGTGACACAGACTATTCTGATTGATCTTTATGGTTTGCTGACCATTACAGTAATTTTTTCCACTTTGACTTTGGAAGTTGTGTGCCTTCACTTGGCCCATGTCACTCCAAGATCTAATTAATCCATTTGATTTTCTAATTCAGTGACCGCAGTTTCCAAAGTAAGTTCTGGCCTACAAAGGAAAATAATCATGGAGACCATCAAAGATGTCAGGGCTACTCTCACTGATTCATTTTGCAGCCATGTTGAAAAGGATGTCTCATTTACACTTCCTGTATGGTTGTGTATGTATCAAATGTCAAATCCAACCTAACATTCCAATTTTCTTAAGCCTTTGAATCTTTTCATCTGTACTACATCAAGGTGAGCTCAGTATCTTTGACTTGGTTACTCTATGCCATCTTTTGGTCTACATTTCAACCAGTCAACCAAAGAAATTATTACATCCTGTTTAACTCCATGAGCTGCAACATTAAATGCAGAAGCCCGACTGAGAGCAAATATCAATGAATTTGGCCTGGTCCAATTTCACGTTTCTTCTATCATTATCCAAAAGGATTATGGAATTACTATTTCACAGGATTAGTATCCACTCCTACACGTATTGCTTGAGTTTCTGATTCCTATACATTAGAAAACTCAAATAGTTCTTTTCAGTATGTATCCTCTCATGAGTTACACTTTGTACATCACCCTTAGGGATCTGCTAAGAAGTGAGTCTAGTTACACATTTAGAAGAAAATGGGGATGTTGGAGTTGCATCTTGAGGATATTCAGCATTGTATTGCAAAGCCACTTTCTCAGGTGAGGCCATTACAGTTTCTTTAGTCATTGTAGGTTAATTACCTCAGATAGCGGTAGAGTATTTCTATCCATTAGGGATCCACAGGAAGCAAGCTAGTGACCCTGAGCAGCCAATGTACACTTCCAATATAAGTCTGAAGGCTAGCAGACTAAAAACCCAAGAGGAGCCAGAATTTAAGTCCAAGACCAAAGGTGAATAAAGCAAACAAACAAACAAACAAACAACACAAAAAACAAGTAATATCCAAGCTCAACAATCATGCAAGAGAAATTCTATCTTGCTCAGTATCTGTGTTTTGTATAGGTCTTCTGTTGATTCAGTGAGGGTTACCCTCACTGAATTCAGTGAGCTTGCCCTTAATAAAGGAAGGCAATCTGTTTCACTTTTACTCATGTAAAAGGGCAATCTGTTTTTCTTTTACCAGTGTTATAAATGTTAATCTCATCCAGGAACACCCTCACAGAAATACCAAAAATAATGCTTGAGCAAATGTCTGGGCACCCCATGGCCCAGCCAAGTTGACAAATAAAGATAACTATCACATATGGAAATCCAAAAGACTCAAAATAGCCAACATGACAGTAAAGAAATAGAACAAAGTCATAGGACTGACACTTCCCGACTTCAAGACTTATGTAGAACTCATACAATAAAGACAGAATGCTATTGGTTAGCGAAAATATAAATAGCCAGTGAAACCATACACAGAGCCCAGAAGCATAACCACACAGTTATAGTCAACTTATCTTTCACAAGGGAGGAAAAGCAAATCATGGGAGAAAGGATAGCCTTTTCTACAAATAGTGCTGGTAAAACTGGACCATTTCTAGTCAAAAGTTGAACCTACACACTGACCTTACATATGTCACAAAAATTAACTCTAATGGATCATAGACTTAATACAAAACAAAACACTGTAAAACTTCTATACAAAACAAAATACTGTAAAACACCATAGTAGGAAACAATAAGTTTAGATACAACATCAAAAGCAAAATCTATGAAAGAAAATATCAATAAGTGGACTTCATAAAAATTATAAGTGAACGCCCATTCAGAGAATGAACAGACAAGACACAGACTGGAAGAAAACATATGCTAAACACATATGCGATAAAGAACTTGCATCTAAAATATACAAAAACATGTAAAATACAACAATAAGAAGACAATCAACTTTTGCCAGGTAAAAATTAAGCAGAAGATCTGCACCAAAGAAGATATATATGTAGCAAGTTAGCACAAAATGCACAAGATCAAAGGGAATTTCATATTAAAATAATAGGGAGATATGATTACATACCTATGTGCCGATCAGGATGCAGAGCAACAGGAGATCTCATCTCTTTCTTGTGAGAGTGCAAAATGGTGGCATCACACTGCAAAAAAAAAGTCAGTATATTAAAAAGCTTAACATAATCTTACTATACAATACAGTAATCACACTTTTAGGTAGTTACCAAAATGAAAATGTATGTTCACTCAAAAACCTACACACAAACATTTATAAAAGCTTTATACATAACTGCTTAAATATTTTGAATTATTCAACATTTTCTGAATAACCTGTGGTAAATCCACACAATACAATATTTTTCAAACATAAAAATAAATTAGCTATCAAGCCACCAAGAGACATGAAGGAATCTTCCATGTATATTGCTGTGTGAAAGAAGTCAGTCTCAAGAGGCTATATATTGTATGATTCCAACTATGTGGCATTCTAGAAAAGGCAAAATACACACACTGTATAAAGATAGTTATTTCCAGGGGTTGGTGGGGGAAATAATGGCTGGGTGGAACACAATGGTTTTTACGGCAATGGAACTTCTCTGTATAATACTGCAATATTATACAGAGAATGAAATACATGTCACTTTATATTTGTCAAAGCCCAAAGTGTACAATGCAGAGTGAATCTGAATGTCAACTATGGACTTTAGTTAATAATAATGTATAAATGTTCATTCTTCAATTGTAACAAATGAACCAAACTAATGCTAGCTGTTAATAGGAAAACAGGGTGTGGGAGACAGCAGGTATGTGGAAACTCTCTGTTCTCTCTACCTAATTTTCTCTAAACCTAAAGGTGCTCTTTAAAAAGTTATTCTTGGCTGGGCTCAATCCTATAATCACAACACTTTGGGAGTCGAAATCAAGAGGATCACTTGAGCTCAGGAGTATGAAACCAGGCTAGAAAACACAGGAGTCTGTCTCTACAAAAAATTTAAAAAGAAAAAAAAAATTACTGGTTTTGGTGATATGCACCTGTGGTCCCAGATACCCAGGAGGCTGCGGTGGGAGAATCGCCTGAGCCTGGTTGGTCAAGGCTGCAGTGAGCAGTGATTTTGCCGCTGCACTTCAGCATGGGTGACAGAGCAAGCCTCTGTCTCAAAATAAATAAAATAGTGTGTTGAAAGTTCTTTTTAATTTAAAAAGGAATTCAGATAATTAATTTTCCTGTCAAAATAGAAGTACTATTATAAAAGTTCAAGATAAAAAAAAACTGTCTTAAGAAAATAGTAGCCAAAATTGTACATTCACATACAAACAGAACACAAACAGATATTTATAATAATTTTGATGTTTCTTATGGCTCCAGATTGGAATAAAAGTAAATGAAAAATATATTTATTTCATGGTTGAATGTTCTTCAATTATGAATCAAAATGTTATAGTGCTTACACCCTAGATTGCATTTGAATCAAATTTCTCCCATGTTGTAATGAATGATTTTAAAAAACATTGAATTTAAAAAACTTGTTTTGTACATATTTTGTAAGCAACATATTAATTGTACCTCTGGAAATGTCAGGAACATGACAATAAATATTCAAAAATTTGATTGTAAATTCTTAAAGATTGTGTGATAATTGAGAAACCAGTCATTTCTAGGTAAATCTTTTGAAGAAATAATATTTCCTTCAACATGAGCAATTTCTTAGAGATGAATACACCTGGGAAACCTAGCTGATATAATTAGCAGATAGTTGATGTTAAAATAATTAAATAAAGGTCATTTGCCATATTTCTGAACAAAATCTGCCATCCCTGTTAAGTCTATTAGTTGGTGGAATAATTTGGTTTACCACTGTTTCTGTTCACGCTGAAAATCAGTTACTCTCATAATGGAATGCCCTGGTTGAACCTGATGTACGCAAAATGTAACACCTAGTGCTATGGATGCACTTTAAACTGATATGTTGTCACTTCAAATTACTTTGCATTGGCATCTGTGGTTATTTAGAATTACAAGTTAATTTGGATGACTTCCAGAACAAATAAACAAGTGAAAAACTGTCTCAATGCATTTATTGTGCTTGAATGATTGAAGGGCTTTTTGTGAGTGTGGCTTTAATGTTCCAGAATAATTTTATCTAACAGCAGGAGGTGGCTAGACTTCCAAACAAAATGTTCTTTTATTATAAATTATGTGAAATCTACATGAAAAGGATATTTAGTTGTAATTACAATAATAATAAATAGAAAATGAATAAAGCATCTTATAAAATATCTGTGCCTAACATGACAATAATACCCATTACAGTAAAACATAAATGGCAATATTTATACAAAAACTTAAAATAATTAATGAAAAAAATGAAGCATTTTGAACTGCTGGAAATAAAGTAATCATAGTTGAATGAACAGGAAACTAGAGCTATTCAAAAATAATGAACAATAACAACAAAGTAATTCTAAAACAATAATTTTATTTTGGAAGCTAAACAATGACGTTCCCTCTGAGAACTTACAAATTCAGTGCCATCTAAGAAACCACAGAAAAATGAACATATATTTATTATGTCTATTGCTATATGCAATTCCTGATTTTCCTACTATTAATAGAGCAGTCATTCTTATTTATATATCTCTGTCTTACAGGAATGCTTGCAGCAATGTAACATGGTGTTAACTTGCTCCTGGGACACTTCTTTCCTTAATCTGCATGTTCACTTAGAAAAATCTCACCAAATCTTACGCTTTAATCTACATGCATACATTTATATCTCCTGCCCTAATCTTCCAGCTAATATAAAACCTCCTAGATTAAAATATTGTGATGGTTAATTCTATATGTCAACTTGGCTAGGCTATGGTATCCAGTTTATTTGGTCAAATACCAGTCTAGATGCTGTAACAATGTTGGTAACTGTGATTAACTTTTAAATAAATAGAATTTGAGTAAAAGGATATTACTCTTTACCATGTGGACAGGTCTCATCTAATCAGGTAAAAGCATTCTGGGCAAAAACAAGTTTTCCAAAAAAACAATTCTGTCTGAAGATTGCAACATAAAGACTGTGCCTGAATTTCTCAAGACTGTAACATCAGCTCATTGAATCTCCATCCCGCCAGCCTGTTCTACAGATTTTGGATTTGGCAGTCCACACAATCATTCACAAGAGCTAATTTCTTTTCTTTTTTTCTTTTTTTTTTTTTTTTTTTTTTTTTTGAGATAGAGTCTCGCTCTATCGCCCAGGCTGGAGTGCAGTGGTGCGATCTAGGCTCACTGCAAGCTCCGCCTCCCAGGTTCATGCCATTCTCCTGCCTCAGCCTCCTGAGTAGCTGAGACTACAGGTGCCTGCCACCACGCTTGGCTAATTTTTTTGTATTTTTAATAGAGATGGGGTTTCACCGTGTTAACCAGAATGGTCTGGATCTGCTGACCTCGTGATCCGCCCGCCTTAGCCTCCCAAAGTGCTAGGATTACAGGTGTGAGACACTGTGCCCGGCCCCACAAGAGCCAATTTCTTAAACTCTCTCTCTCTCCCTTTCTCTCTCTCGATCTTTCTCTGTGTGTGTGTGTGTGTGTGTGCGCGCGCGTGTGTTTGTGTGTGTGTGTTTGTGTGTGTGTATGTCATACTGGAACAGTTTCTCTGGAGAACACTGACAAATACACATACCCATTAGGAATCTATTGGACCCATTAGAGATTTTATAACTGATATTCAAAACTGAACCCTTCCTCTTCCTTTGGGTATATACCCAATGATGGGATTCCTGAGTCAAGTGGTGATACAGTTTGGCTGTTTCCCCACCCAAAGCACGTCCTGAATTGTAGTTCCCATAATCTCCATGTGTCATGGGAGGTATCCGGAGGGAGGTAATTGAATGATGAGGGTGGGTGTTTCTCATCTTCTTCTTATGATAGTGATTAAGTCTCATGAGATCTAATGATTTTATAAAGGGGAGTTCCTCTGCACATGCTTTCTTGCCTGCTGCCATGTAAGACATGACTTGCTCCTCCTATGCCTTCCTCCATGATTGTAAAGCCTCTTCAGCCATGTGAAACTGTGAATCAATTAAACCTTCTTCCTTTATAAATTACCCAGTCTCAGATATGTCTTTATTAGTAGCGTGATAACAGGCTAATACAAATGGTAATTCTGATTTATGTGCTTTGAGAAATTGCCAAACTGCTTTTCATAATGGCTGAAGTAATTTACATTCCCATCAGCAGTATACACGGTTTCCTTTTTCTCCACATCCTCACCAGCATCTGTTATTTTGTGACTTTTTAATAATCACCACTCTGACTGGTGTGAGATGGTATCTCATTGTGGTTTTGATTTGCATATCTCTAATGATTAGTGATGTTGAGCATCTTTTATATGCTTATTCACCATGTGTGTCTTCTTTTGAAAAGTGTATTTGTATGTGTTTTCTCACTTTTTGATGGGGTCATTGATTTTTTGCTTGTAATTTTTTTTGTTTCTTACAGATGCTTGATATTAGACCTTTGTCAGATGCATAGTTTGCAAATATTTTCTCCCATTCTGTAGGTTGTCTGTTTTATCTGTTGATAATTTCTTTTGCTAGGCAAAAGCTCTTTAGTTTAATTAGGCCCCACTTGTCAATTTTTGTTTTTGTTGAATTTGCTTTTGGCAACTTCATCATGAAATCTTTGCCAGATCCTACGTTCAGAATGGTATTTCCTAGGTTACCTTGAAGGGTTTTTATAGTTTCAGGTTTTACATTTAAGTATTTAATCTAACTTGATTTGATATTTGTATATAGTGTAAGAAAGGTTCCCAGTTTCAGTCTTCTGCATATGGCTAGCCAATTATCCCAAAACCACTGATTGAATAGAGAGTCCTTCCCCCATTGGTTGTTTTTGTTGGCTTTGTTGAAGATCAGATGCTTATGGCTGTGTGGCATTATTTCTGGGCTCTATTCTATTCCATTGGTCTATGTGTCTGCTTTTGTACCAGTATAATGCTGTTTTGGTTACTGTAGTAGCCTTACAGTGTGAAGTTGTTAGTGTGATTTCTCCGGCTTTGTGTAGTAGCCTTATAGTGTGAAGTTGGTAGTGTGATGTCTCCAGCTTTGTGTAGTAGCCTTATAGTGTGAAGTTGGGTAGTGTGATGCCTCCAGCTTTGTTCTTTGTGCTTAGAATTGCCTTGGCTATTTGGGCTCTTTTTTAGTACCATATGAATTTTAAAATAGTTTTTTTGTAGTTTGATAGAAATGGCATTGAATCTGTAAATTGTTTTGCTCAGTGTGGCCATTTTAACAATATTTATTCTTCCTATCCATGAGCATGGAATGTTTTTCATTTGTTAGCGTCATCTCTGATTTATTTTAGCAGGGTTTTGTAATTCTAGCTGTAGAGGTCTTTCACCTTTTTAGCTAGCCATTTTCCTGGGTATTTTATTCTTTTGTGTCTATTGTGAATGGGATTGCATTCTTGATTTAGCTCTGGAGCTTGGTGTATAGAAGCTCGTTGGTGTATAGAAATATTACTAATTTATGTACATTGATTTTGTATCTTGAGATTTTGCTGAAGTTGTGTGTCAGACCAAGGACCTTTTGGGCTGAGACTGAAGATTTCTCAGTATAGAATCATATTTTTACCAGGCATGGTGGCTCACACCTGTAATCCCAGCACTTTGGGAGACAGGCTGGTGGATCATGAGGTCAGAAGTTCAAGACCAGCCTGATCAACATGGTGAAACCCCATCTCTACTAAAAATACAAAAATTAGCTGGGCATGGTGGCGTGTGCCTGTAATCCCAGCTACTGAGGGAGAAGAATTGCTTAAACCGGGACCCGGGAGACAGAGGTAGCAGTGAGCCAAGATTACGCCACTGCACTTCAGCCTGGGCTACAGGGCAATACTCTATCTCGAAAAAAAAAAAATCATATTGTTTGCAAACAGGGAGGGTTTTACTTCCTCTCTGCCTATTCTGACATATTTTATTTTTTTCTCTTGCCCAACACTTCTGGCTAGGATTTCCAGTACTACGTTGAATAGGAATGGTGAGAGAATATATCCTCAAGCTACCATAAAAACACAGGCATTTGTATGTTCATCACCACATTATTAACAATAGCAAAGAAATTGAATCATCTTAAATCCCCATCAATGGTAGACTGGATAAATAAAGATGTGGTTCATATACGCTATGGAATACTATGCAGCTATAATAAAACGATATTATGCATTTTACAGCAACGTGGATGGAACCGGAAGTCATTATCGTAAGCAAACTAGCACAGAAGCAGAAATCCAAATACAGAATGGTCTCACTTACAAGTGAGAGCTAGACATTGAGCACGTATGGACACAAAGGCGGGAGCAACAAATGCTGGGGCCTACTTGATGGTGGAAGTTGGCAGTAGAGAGAGGTTCAAAAACTATATATAAACTACTATACTTATTACCTGGGTGACAAAATAATCTGTATACCAAACTCCTATGAGACACAATTTACCTATATAACACACTTGCACATGTACCCCTGAAACTAAAATGAAATTAAAAAATGAAGAAAACTAAAATATTGTTTTTTTCCATTAACTTAATGCTTCCAGAGAACAATATAATAATTTTCAATGTAACTTCACTACACTAGATACTATGTGGTGTTTATATTATCTGAAATCTATACATGGCATTACAATCTCCACTGACTAAACTATCTGACATATTAGCCAGCGAACTTGAAGGAGGACTTGATGTATCCTGTTTGCCATCCAGTGTTCTCATAGTTGAGTCAAAAGTAAGGTATTTATTATCAGGCTTTCTTATTTCAAAACTATCTCCATTACCTTCTCTATTCCAATCTCAAAGAAGTCTCCTAGTCTAGGAATAGTCTTTAGGCAAGAAGTGTGGGTTAATAATGGATATTCTTGAACTAGCTACATAGGATTAAAGTTTTCCAGCTTTCTTTTAATGCGTTTAAAATACAGTTGCTAGAATTAAAAGCAAAATATTTAAGTGCCTCAAGTTACAGGCTCACCACACATGAACATTATCACTATTATCCTAAGATACATCTTTTGTTGTTATTGTGGAGCTGATTTATTTCCAAGCCTGGAACATGCACCCAACTTTACTGGGGATGTACTCACATAAAACAGTGATGTTATGGTGAACTTATTTATATGATTTTATATAAATAGATGTGTATAGACCCTAGTCTCAAAAAAATGTATAACAAATACAAGTTTCAAAATATTTGTATGCTAGTGAGTTACAATTCTGGCCAAAATAACAAAACAAAACACATCAAAGCAAATTTCAAAGATAGAAAGAATACCATAAATGTGGCTACCTGAATTAACATAATGGTATACCAAAATCTATTAGAAATTATTATATTTGAAATTTAAATATTATCTCTTTCTAGTATACATAATATATATACTATAGAACATGTACTATGTATATAGTATTTATATAGCATATACTATATATAGTATTATATATATTCATAATTAAATGGGGTGTGTGTGTGTGCATGTGTATGTTTGTGTTTGTGTAACAGACAATACAATTTTTTTTTTTTGAGACAGTCTCGTTCTGTCGCCCAGGCTGGAGTGCAGTGGCGAGATCTCGGCTCACTGCAAGCTCCGCCTCCCGGTTCCCGCCATTCTCCTGCCTCAGCCTCCAGAGTAGCTGGTACTACAGGGGCCCCCCACCACGCCCGGCTAATTTTTTTTGTATTTTTAGTAGAGACGGGGTTTCACCGTGTTCGCCAGGATGGTCTGGATCTCCTGACCTCGTGATCCGCCCGCCTGGGCCTCCCAAAGTGCTGGAATTACAGGCGTGAGCCACCGCGCCCAGACACAATTTTTTTTTTTTTAATAAAAGAAACTGGCCAGGCGCAGTGGCTCACACCCTTAATTCCAGCACTTTGGGAGGCCAAGGCGGGTGGATCACGAGGTCGGGAGTTTGAAAACAGCCTGGCCAAGATGATGAAACCCCGTCTCTACCAAAAATGCAAAACTTAGCTGAGCACGGTGTGGGAGTGCCTGTAATCCCAGCTACTTGGGAGGCTGAGGCAGGAGAATCACTTGAACCTGGGAGGCGGAGGTTGCAGTGAGTCAAGGTTGCGCCACTGCACTTTAGCCTGGGCAAAAGACCAAGACTCCATCTCAAAAAAAAAAAAAAAAAAAGAAACTAAAATCTTGTTTTCTCTCTCAACTCAATGATTTCAGAGAACAATATAATAATTTTTCAATGTAACTTTACTACACTAGTTACTATGGGGTGTTTATATTATCTGAAATGTATACATGACATTACAATATCCATCTACTAAACTCTCTGACGTATTACCCAGCGAACTTGAAGGAGTACTTGATGTGTGTGTGTGTTTGTGTAGAATGGTTAATTTTATATGCCTACTTGACTGGGCCATCGAATGCCCAGAAATTTGGTCCAACATTATTCTGGTTGTAACTGTGAGGTTATTTTGATGAGATTAGCATTTAAATCTGTAGACCCAGTAAAGCAGATTTTCTTCCCTAGTGTGTGTGGCCCTCCTCCAAACAGTTGAAAACTTGAATAGAACAAAAAGGCTAAACATCCCAAGAGCAGTAGAGAATTACTTCTGACTGCTTTACAGTTGAAACATCATTTTTTCCCTCCCTTTGGACTGTAATTGAAACATCAGCTTATCTGGGTCTCCAGATTGCCACTACAGATCTTAGGATTTGTCACCTTGCCATCATCCATAATCATGTAAGCCAATTTCTTATAATATTTCTCTCACTCTCTATCTATATAGATACTTCTATGAGGCATTTGCTGTGCAAGACATTGCTGATTGCCTTCAGCGCTCACTCTCAAGAAGCAAATCCTTCTTTGCTTCTAGATCTATAATCAGTCTCAAATCTCAGCAGACTCCTAGAGGTGAGATGTCAAGTGTGATTCATGGCAAGGTGCACTACAATCCCAAAGAACTATTTGGGTTTCTAATGTTTACAGATAGAAATATAGGGGACATATGTAAGAATGAATATTAATGATTTAGGTTAGAGGTGGAAGGAACATAAACTGGATCAAGTTGAATGTATTAACCTGGACTCACAAGGCAGACTCTGCATTTAGTGTTGCAACTCAGAGACTTGGAAAGAACTGTTTGTTTAGCTCATTGTAAAAAAAACTATGATAAAAAATGGCATACAATGAGTAAGTTGGAAATGCCAGATCTGCTTTGGTTCAATGCATAGGAAGGGATTCAAAGACTTAGAGAGATTGGAATATTAGAGTGAATTTATTATTTAAGACCTACTCAACCACTCTGGAAGGGTCCAAAAGACATGCCTTTTTCCAAAACTGTGAGAAAGTTGTGATGGGGAACTCAGGATTCTTGAAGTGCTCTCTGATGGGTCTTTCCTGTAGGCCACATCATACAGTGGAAACTGCAGTGACTGAGCTGGGAAAACCAAACTCAAAGGGGTTAATTGAATCCTGGGGAACAGAGGCCAGGTGGTGGCAATCAACCACTAAAAGCAAGATGGATGTGGTTACTGCAGTGGTCTCCAGAGTCAAAGCAGAAAGCAGATTAGTCTGACTCACATATAACTACGGTGTTGACTAGTTGATCGTGCTACTCCTAGAAGTGAAAGATGTGCCAGAAGTGATAGTGAAAGTAAAAGGAAGCACACTGAATTAGCACTTGATCTGTATAAGCAGAAAGTTCTAGGTCAAGTGAACAAAATACTAGAATGAATCATAAAAACAGACAGTAATGGTCCCTCAATCAATTTCCACAGCTGATGCAGTTTACATACCGAGACTCTTTCTTCTTGTGCAAGGACCTCAGTATATTGCCAAAAATTCATACTTGTATTTTTCCCCTAGCCTTCTCCAAAGAGATATATGGTTTTAGCCTGGGTGAGTGTGCATGAAAAAAAGAGAAATAATCAGACTTTTCAGGGGCTACTGGAAATTCTCTTTGAGCTGACTCAAATTTGGGGAGACATCTCTATCACTGTGGTCCATCAGTACAAGTACAGGCTTACAAAATTCTGGTGATCAGCGGAGCTTTAGCTCAGGTCCATCTCAAGTTGGGCCTAGTGTGTCTTCAATCCCATTTGGTTGTTATTTTCTCCGTTCTGAAATGCATAATAGGAATAAATATACTCAGCAGATGGCAGAATCACCACATGATTCCTTGACCTGTGTTGTGGGGACTATGATGGAGAAAAAGGCCAAGAAGGAGCTGCTAGAACTGCCTCTACCTATAAAATAGTAAACTGAAAGCAATGATCACCTGGAGGGATCTCAGAGATCATTGCCCCTGTTTAGGACTTCAAAGATGCAAAGGTGTTAATTCCCATGACATCTCCATTCAACTCATTTATTTGGCTTGTGCGGAAGCCAGCTGGATCTTGAAGAATGATAGTGGATTATTATAAATTTAAGCAGGTGGTTATTCCAATTGAAGCTGCTGTACCAGATATGGTTTCACTGCTTTAGCAAATTACCACATCCCTTGGTACCTGATATGCAGCCATTGATCTAGCAAATGCTCTTTTCTCCTTCGCTGTCAATAAGACCATCATAAGTAGTTTGATTCCAGCTAGCATGGCCAGCAATAAACCTTCCCTCTTCTATCTCAGGGGCATATCAACTCTCCATTTCTCTGTTATTATTGTGTTCCCTGGAATCTTCCTCATCTTTTCCTATCACAAGATATCACACTGGTCCATTACATTCATGACATTATGCTAATTAGACCTAGTGAGTAAGAAGTAGCAATTACTGTAGACTGATTGATAAGACACTTTATGTCAAAGGATGGAAAAGGTATGTGACAAAATTTCTTCCCCAGTGAAATTTCTAGGAGGTCAGTGGTATCAGGTGTGTAAAGATATCCCTTCTAAGTTAAACATATTTATTTATTGCACCCATCCTCTCCCACAACCAAAAAAAAAAAAAAAAAAAAGGCACAATGCCTAGTGGAAGTCTTTGGATTTTGGAGGCAACATATTTTTCATTTGGGTGTGTTATTCTGGCACATTTACTGAATGACCCAAAGTGTTTCTAGTTTTAAGTGTAGCCCAGAAAACAAAGAGGCTCCGCAAAAGGTCCAGGATGCTGTGCAAGCTCCTATGCCACTTAGGCCGTATGATCTAACAGATCCAATGATACTTAAAGAGTCAGTGGCAAATAGGGGATGTATTAGTATGTTCTCACACTGCTATAAAGAGATACCCAAGACTGGGTAATTTATAAATGACAGAGGTTTAATTGACTTGTGGTTCTGCATGGCTGAAGAGGCCTCAGGAAATTTACAATCATGGCAGAAGATGGGACAGAAGCAAAGGCACATCTTACATGGTGGCAGGTGAGAGAGTATAAATGAGTGAAGGGAGAAGAGTACTTTATAAACCTATCAGATCTTTAGAGAACTCACTATCACTACCCTGAGAAAAGCATGAGGGTAGCCATCTCCACGATCCAATCACTTACTACCAGGTCCCACCCTTGACATGTATGGATTATTGAGATTACAATTTGAGATGAGAGTTTGGTGGACATACAGAGCCAAACCATATCAGGGTTGTTGTTTGGAGCCTGTGGCAGTCTCCTATAAATGAATTGTAGTGCAGGCCCTTAGAAATTTTGAGCAATGTTCTGCAATACTCTGTGAATAACTATATGCCTCATAAGAAACAATTCTTATAATATAGTTAGAATATTTGTCCCCACCCAAATCTCATGTTGAGATGCAATGCCCAATGCTGAAGGTGGAGTATAGTGTGAAGGGTTTGTGCCATGGGGGCTGATCCCTCATGACTTGTTGCTGTCTTTGGAATAGTGAGGTCTCATGAGATCTGGTCATTGAAAAGTGTGTGGCATCCCCCACCTCATTTGTTCTTGCTTCCATTCTCATCATGAGATGTGCCTGCTTCTCTTTTGCCTTCTACAATGATTGGAAGCTTCCTGAGGCCTCTCCAGAAGCACATGTCACTGTGCTTCCTGTACAGCCTGTAGAACCATGAATCAATAAAATCTCTTTTGTTTATAAATGACTCAGTCTCAAGTATTTCTTTATAGTGACACAAGAAGGGCTTAATGCAGCCTGCTACTGGGCCTTAGTAAAAGCTGAATGATTAATGATGTGCCAGCAATTTACAATGCAACCTAAATTACCCATCATGAACTGGTGTTATCTGATCTAATAAACCATAAAGTTTGGCATGCACAGCAGCACTCCATTACCAAATGGAGGTGGTGTATACGTGATTGGGTCCAAGTATGCCAGGAAGGCATGATTAAGTTACATTAAAAGTGCCCCAAATGACAATAGTCATCGCTTCTTTTTGTGGCCTTATCCACATCATGGTAGTCTAAATAGCATTGTTCCTTATATAAATAACTTACATTACAACAGATAAAATATGATAATGGACTCATACTCATGGAATTCATTGGTCTTACCATATTCCCCACCATACTGAAGCAGCTGGCTTGATAAAAGAGTGGAATGTCCTTTTGAAGTCTCAGCTACCATTGCAGTGAGGTGGTAATAGTTTACAAGATGGAGATGAGATTTTCCAGAAAGCTGGGCTTTTCATAAGCAGCATCCAATGTATGGTGATATTTTCCCCATTCCAAGGATCTCAGACCCATGAATCAAGGAGCAACCCAATAGCGAAATTGTTGCTTTCTGTACACGGGAACTTATTCTCTGCCGGCCTAGAGGTCTTAGCTCCAAGATGAGCAATGTTTTCAACAGGAGACACAACTATTCCGTGGAACTGAAGTTCAAACTGTCACCTAGCCACTTGTGGCTCCTCATGTCTAAGAATCAACAAAGATGGGAGTTACTGTGCTGGCCAGTGTTATTGATCCTTACTATCTAGTGGAAATAGACAACTACTCCACAATGGAGGTAAGAAAGAATACATCTGAAATACAGAGCCTCCCTTTGGGCATGCCCTATGGTTAAGGTCAATGGAAAAACTACATAACCCAATCCAGGCAGAAGTGTTAATGGTCCAGGCCCTTTATCAATGAAGATTTCGGTTGCCCCATTAGGTAAAAAACCATTACCAGCTCAGCTGCTTGCTGATGGGAAAGGAAATATAAAATTGGAAGTGGCAGAAGTTAGTTATAAGTACAAGTATGAATATATGACCAGTTATCAAAATGAGGACTATAATGGGCATTTACTCCATATTTTGTTATGAATGCTTGTGTGTAGCAAGTTATGTATTTTTCTCTTTTGTTCCCTCATCATGCAACATAAGATGCATTAACTTCATTTAATGATATTTAACTTACAGTATATCATGGACAGGAGTAAACATCATGCAAAAATTGTGCTTCCTTTTCTGGAAAAGGGAATAGTACGTTTTCAGTTTTAGTCATAGTTTAGGCAGAATTATGACTTTGTATTGTTTCATTTGAAGATTTGGTGTGGTTAAAGGAAATACATATGGGTGCAAGGTCAATAAGGGGTAAACTTGTGATTATTAATTTTATATGTCAACTTGATTAGAACACAGAGTGTCCAGATATTTGATTGAACATTATTAATGCTGTTTCTATGAAGATATTTTTGGATGAGATTAACATTTAAATTGGTAGTGTCAGAAAAGTAGATTGCTGACCTTCTTCCAAATAAAAGGGAATTTCTCATGCCTGACTTATTTTGTGTTATGTCACTGATAATTTTTTCCTGCTTTTGAACTTAAACTGAAACATTGGCTCTTTCTGGGTATGTAAACAATAGCTTTCAAACTAGTCCTAAAACGTCAGCTCACCTGTGTCTCTGGCTTGCTGACTACCTATCTTGAGACTCATTAGACTCCATAGTCAATTCCTTATAATAGATTTTATTTTATAGATAAATATATTTAGACATCTATAGTCTCACACTGCATAATGACATTTTGTTCAACAGCCGAGTTTGTATATGATGATACCATAAAATTATAATAGAGATGAACATTTTTTATCAGCTAATGATGTTGTGGACATTGTAACTTTGTACCACAACCAATTACTCACATGTTTAGGGTGTTGCTGGCGGAAACAAACCTACTGCACTGACAGTCATATGAAAGTATAGCACATATAATTACATACAGTACATAACACTTCTTAATTATATTAAATGACTGTTACTGGCTTATGTATTTATAACACTATACTTTTAACTTTTAGTTTAGATTGTATTCCTTCTGCTTATATTTTTTAAAAAGTAAACTGAAAAACAGCATCAGGCAGATCCTTCAGGAGGTATTCCAGAAAAAGGCATTGTTATAGGAGATGACAGCTGCATGTTTGATATTGCCCCTGAAGACCCTCCGGTGGGACAATATGTGGAGGTGGAAGACAGTTATATTGACGAGCCTGACCCTGTGTAGGACTAGGCTAAGTGTCTATTTATGTCTTAGTTTTTCACAAAAAATTGTAAAACTAAAAAGTAAATTAAAATTGGAAAGAAGCTTAAATAATAAAAATAGAAAGAAATACAGTTTTTGTTCAGAGGTAAAATGTATTTGTTTTTTAAGCTAAATTTCACTACGCAGGAGTCAAAAAGTTTGGAAAGAATCGATAATGCAAAAAAAGCTACTGTAAGCTCAAGTTAACTTATTAACGAAGAAAAAATATATATATATGTATATATACATTTAGTTTAGACTAAGTGTATGATATTTGTCAAGTCTATAATAATGTACAATAATGTCCTAGGCCTTCTCATTCACTCACTATTTATTCACATACTCAACCAGAACAACTTCCAGCCCTAAAAGTTCCATTCATGGTAAGTGCCTTATACAGGCATACCATTTTAAAATATTTCTATTAAATTTTTACTGTATGTTTCTATGTTCAGATATGTGTAGATACACACCTACTTACCACTGTGTTACAATTGCCTACAGTATTCAGTATAGTCACATGCTGTAAAGGTTTGTAGCCTAGGAGCAGTAGGCTATACCATATAGCCTAGGTGTGTAGTAAGCTGTGACACCTAAATTCATGTAAGTACAATCCACGATGTTCACACAGTGTGGAAATTGCCCAATGATGCATTTCTCAGAATGTATCCTATCCCCTTTGTTAAGTGATGTGTGACTTTATCTATCTACCTATTTATCTCCGTAGCTATACGAAGTAAGAAAGACTATTTTAAAACCTGTAAGTGGATTCCCAAAACATGAGCTCACAATTTATTACTGGTCACTGATTTTGAAGAACATTATCTCACATTAAAAAAAGATTAACTTCTTTTAAAAACAGAACAATAATTGTACTTGCCAGGAAACATTATTTAAAAGTCTGCAAGAAGTCACTGAATGGATTCTTGATTTTCCTGTGAGAGATAAACAATGCTTCTGGTTAGAGTGCTTTTTCTTGTGCTAACACCTGACTGATGGGTGGATTCTAGATATATCCTCTGTAAAACAATATGATGCATCTAAAGCCATGCCAGATGGGATATCTGAGATTCTGGGAAAACTTCCTTATAAAATTGTGTAGGCATGTGGGCAAATGCAAGCAACCTGACAGGAGAAAAGAGTAGTCATGCAATGGCATTAAGGTTTTTAAGTTAAAATAATAATCAGCTATTCTAAGTAATATTATCATATATAAAGCATTGATTAGAATAAATGCTTTCTATGGTTCCACTCCTGTTTGGAAGAAGAGTAATGATAGTGATTATTTTTAGACATAGACAAGTTAAGCATAAGTCTTAATAATTGTAGGAGTATCACCACAATTTTAGAAAATTGGGGTGTTACTGAAAAGGGAGGAATATTTTGAAAATGCAAATTTATAAGAAATTGACAAAAAGTCTTAGAAAATTAATAAGATTCTGTACACATCAGAAGCACAAAATTAGTACAATAAATTAAAAATACGGGTACTACATTAAATATGAATGAAATGTTTGCAAAAAATCCTCATTACATAATAAAATTAGTGAATAATATAAAAGAAAACATTGAAAACATATAGATTTTGATTTTTACACATCCAACTGTTTTCTATAGTTTAATTCACTAAGCATTCTTCATATCTCCTATGTACATAGCTGATGTTGACACAAGGCAGTTAATTTTGAAAAAACTTACTTAATTTTACTGTCATTCTCTGAGGAAAAAAGTGCAATAGGTTTATAGCAAATTCAAACATATTTAACTGTTGTAAATAACTTTACTCCTTTTATTTAAACTGATTCATAAACTTTAGATGTTAAATATATATGAAATAAAAGTAGTATCATGTTATATACATGTAGATTGAATTTATAAATGAAAGTTTTCTCCTCATTAAAAGATGCAAAGGCAACAATTTTTTTCTTTGTGCTCACGAAAGATATGAGAGGTGACATTGAACTGTAGATACATTATATTATTTTACAGAGGATATATCTAGAATCCACCCATCATTCAGGTGTTAGCAGAAGAAAAAGCACTCTAACCAGAAGTGTTGTTTTTCTCTCACAGGAAAATCAAGAATCTATTCAGTGACTTCTTACAGGCTTTTAAAGAAAATTTTCTGGCAAGTACAATTACTGTTCTGTTTTTATAATAATTTAATTTTTTCATATAGCATAATGGTTTTCAAAATCAGTGACCAGTAATAAAGTGGGAGCTCCTGTTTTTGGAATCACTTACATGTTTTAAAATAGTAAAATTTTTAATTTTTAAATAGCAAATTTAAAATTGCTTACGTTGTCCAGGATTTCTTGGAAGACATTACTGTCATTTGTTCCGCTGATGTGTCACTTTGACAAAACTTTCAAAACCACAAGATGCCTCAAATGACTTTGTGGAAAATGCTAAATAGAAACATTGATATTTAATGATTGTTTTCCAAAGACAAACACATTAATTATATCTTTCATGGGAATATATTAGTTTAAATACCAGGCACAAAACTGTTGATTTGGCATAGTTTATTTTGATTAAAAGGCACATATAAAGTAGAGTACAAAGGCAATGTAAGCTGGGTAGTTTACACTCCCACCTGGAAATTCTTTGAGAATTGACAAACACAATACACAGGCAAAAATTAATTAGTGTTGGAAAGAAGGAAGGATAGCATCCTAACAAGAAACAGCCCACTAAGAATGCTAGATATACTGAACTTGTTATGTTAGAAAAGACAAATGGGGCATCCTAAAATTCTGACTCTCATTAAATAACACAGTGGAAATGTGAAAGCGATCTTATCAAAGTATCATTAATATTGCCAAACTTGGCATGAGGGCAGATGGAGTACAGGTAAATAGAAAAAAGGAGAGATTCTTCATAATGAGATGGGCCCTTTCCCTCTTAGAAGAGTAGTCACAAGTTGAAAGTAAATGTTGTAGGAATTCCTTATGAGTAAGTTATCAAAACAACAGCAACAACTAATAAGATTTATATTAGAACTTGCTGTTAGAACTGTATTAGAAATTGTAAACAGGGAATGATACTGAATTAGCAAACAAAATATATTTCTTCGATTAAATTACTAAAAGAAACTAAAACCAAGTTTTCTAAATTATTCCCAGAGGGAGAAACTAGGGAAAACAATAATGAAGAAAAAAACATTTAATGACAGGAAAGATAATGTGAAGATGGGCTTTGAGTTAAATAAATGAAACAGTTTATTGTCATTATTGAAAATTAATGAAGAAGAGCTAAAGATAAAGGGATTCTCCAACATTTACCATAGTATTTAACTGTGAAAAAATAGACACAGTCTTATCAAAGTCAGCAATGAGATATACTTGCCCTGGTCTCCAATTTTTGTGTATATAACACACACACACACACACACACACACACACACACACACACACACACACAGAAAATTCCAAGTAATGAAACAGCATAAGAATAGGCATAGATGAAAAAGCTTAAAAATAAATTAATATTACTACTATTATCAAACAAATTATTTTTTTCCTTGAAAACACAAGAGTAAAACCAAAAATCTCATAGAAGTCAAGATGTATGACAATGAATGGATATATGAATACAGACTCATGAATGCATGCAAGTATGTAGCTAATATTTACATGGTTGAAATTTATTACATGCGTTCAATCATTTAAATATTAATAAAATGTAGAATACTTAATGAACTTATTTTTTAAATGCACAGGATCTGTAGGAATAAACAATACATAAATTAGTGTGATATAATTCTTGTTGGAATATTAAAACTGTTTGTAATTAATTTTTCCCAAAATTAGTTCATAAATAAATTATAATAGCAACAAATGTATAACTATTATTAATAACAAAATCAATTATGATGTTTGGGTAACTTTGTAAAAGTAACAAATTATTAATTTTGACACTTTAACTTACCTCATTCCTCCAATTAATATATATATTAGTAAGTACAATGTAAAATATAACATCACCAAATGGCTACAAAAATATTATTAATAATCTGTTAAGTTGGGAGGATTTTTGAGAAAATAAATATGGAAATTATTTGTTAAGTTTTTCTCCTTTACTTATTAATGAGTTTGAACTTTTCAACTAATGATTAATACTTTTTTTCATGAATTATCTTTTCATGACCTTTGCATACTTTTTTTGAATTTTGTCTTTAAAAATTTTTTTTTTCATTTTTTAAATTTTACTTTAAGTTCTGGGATACGTGACCAGAACGTGCAGGTTTGTTACATAAGTATGCATGTGCCATAGTGGTTTGCTGCACCTATCAACCTGTCATCCAGGTTTTAAGCCCCGCACGCATTAGGTATTTGACCTAGTGCTCTCCCTCCCCTTACCCCCCACTCCCGGATAGGCCCCAGTGTGTGATGTTCCACTCCCTATGTCCATGTGTTCTCATTGTTCAACTCCCAATTATGGGTGAGAACATGCAGTGTTTGGATTTCTGTTCCTGTGTTAGTTTAGTTGCTGATACTATAAAGACACACGCATATGTATGTTGATTGCAGCACTATACACAATAGCAAAGACTTGGAACCAACCCAAATGCCCATCAATGATAGACTGGATAAAGAAAATGTGGCACATATACACCATGGAATACTATGTAGCCATAAAAAAGAATAGTTCTCGGGAGGCTGAGGCAGGAGAATGGCGTGAACCCGGGAGGCAGAGCTTGCAATGAGCTGAGATCGTGCCACTGCACTCCAGCCTGGGCAACAGAGAGAGACTCCGTCTCAAAAAAAAATAAAAATAGAAATAAATAAATAAATAAATAAATAAGAATAGTTTGTGTCCTTTCAGGGACATGGATGAAGCTGGAAGTCATAAGATCTTTTTAACAGCAAAAATATTAACTTTAATTTTTTCATATTTTCATATATTTATTTGAACTTTTACACCTGTTATAATCCTTTTTAAAAATAGAGCTTTTATATTTAGAGAGTCTCTTCTCATCTTTATAGATTTTATTTAAAATTCAAATAACTACCAATTTTTTTTTATTGTTGGGTTGTGCAAACCCCAAAGAGGAGACAAACTGTAGCAGCACTGATCAGGGCCTTCATGGCTAACTGAAGCAGTAGCATGTGTGTGGTGCCTTCTCGTTTTGTCACACTTTGAGCAGGGCACAGCAAGCTAGCAGAGCTGTCAGACTCCTGGCTGTATACTTTTGGAACCACATGATTCGGAAACAGGAGCCTGTCTGATGTTATGTTCAGAGGCTGGGAAACAACAGCAAAAGGAAGAGGCAAAGTTTCACAGTATCCCAAATCTTTCAGTTCCCTGCGACTATAGATAAGGGTAGAGGGCAACTGGTATGATTGGGGGCTTATCATGAATATTGTCATTGCAGCTGGACGATGCAGCAAGAAAAAGCAAGATTTGCCACATCAGCATTCATGATTGATGAAACATCAACCCCTTCCTTGAATGTTTGGGGTGTCAGATTCCAAACTTAGCAGTGATCTGTGTTTCATGGATGCATGCATTTGGCCATAGCTGGTTTTCTAAAACCTTTGTGTGATCTCAACTTCTTATGAGAGGTGTGGGTTTGCATGGGATCAGTCTAACTCTAGTGAAACTTGACATCTCAGTCCACTTCCAAGATCCGAAATAAAAGCCTCTGTGCGTTACAATTCATCAACAGTCCTTACCATTTCAAATCATAATGACTCTGAGACTAGTCACTGACAAGATGGTAGAGGAAAGTTAATGTATTTGCTTGATAAATTTTAAATTTGCTTAGTTTAAATGAGATTTTACAAAATTACTTTCCCTGTATATGTCAGTTTAGGTGAGTCACAGTAAAGATTCTCATAGGAGATTGAGACAGCAAAAATGAAGCAGCACCTGTATTTGTTGGATGCTCATAAGGTTGTGGCAAACTCATCAAAAGCTGGTTCATGTGAACACCAAATGTCTGTCAATCATGAATTAAGGGCTGTATCTGGGGATATTAATTTCTCTGTAACACTGGCCTATACTCTGCTTGGTCTGGGAGTGTTCCTGCAGCAAGAGTAAGCACTGAACATGCTCTGGAATAATGTGGCATTGAAATATTATGAACTCCACCATACCCAACCTAAAAATCAAGATACTATTAATGTAAATTCAATGAAAAATAATACATTATAAAAAGGTTTTCTAAAAACTATACAGAGTTTAATAGAACTTGGTGATGGCTTCTTATCTGTCTGTGCCATCTGGTTTTAAAAAATATAATACAAATAACAATACCACTGCCAACAGGTAAGACAGAGTGTGCCTGTAACTCAACTCAACCTTAATTTTTCAAATATTTATTTTAAAATAGTTTTTATTGTTATTTTATTGTTTATCATTGCACTAGTATTTTAATATATGTGTATATAATATATAAAATAACCTCATAAAATATACATAAACATTTTACTTATTAATAATTAATATCAGTTATTAATATTAAATACAAAATTTAAAAGTAGTCATATTTTTATCCATGTGTGTGGCCAAAATTCAAACTCAGGCCAAATTTCATGATGATGTAAATGGGGCATAAATAATTTTGTCACTAAATATGAATATATCTCAACTCAACAGTAAGACAACTGCCACAAAAATGTTTTAACACTAAGATGTGGTGAGAATCCTGCCTAATTTGAGTGAGATTCCCCCAGGTCATATTACATTATAAATATGGAGCTAATAAAGGGCTAAATGTTTTACTACATGGTGAATATATACCTGACAATCTTCAAATATCTAAATATAAATAGTACTCTCAAAAGGTGGAAATTACTTTTTGCACAAACATAGAAACATTTTAAACTTCTCTATTTGCTCAACTATATTTATCTATTTTAAAAACACTGTCTGGATTTCGAAAGATAGTTTAGAAAGTCACAACCTACAGTAAATTTAATTTATAAATAAAGGTAAAGGTAAATATTTTCCTAGCTGATCTTTTAGAGTTTTACTTCAACATTTACTAAAAGGCTTATCTAATAAAATGCAATAATGAAAGAATCTCATTAACATGAATCATGTGATTTATTTTACTCCTTTTCTTCCTTTTCTCTTTCCTCATAAACATTCTCATTTTGAGTCTTTGAGTCCTCACTGATATCACTTTATACCCACTCCTCTCAAACTCCAAGTATGTTTAATAAATTAAAATTTCATCTATTAATTATGAAATTCATATATAAATGAAAAAGAAAATAATGGTCTTTTTTTCTAAGGAATCTTAGAGACTACATTTAAGATACTGCATAAACTTGTAAACTTGTTGACAGGTTTAATTCTTTTTTAGGAACAATATACTGTAACTTTTTATAAACAGATATATGATTTTATCATATATTATCATATATTATTTAATAGAAAATGATTTAAGTAAATCATAATATAATTTGATATATAGTTCATAGAGTTTTACTAGACGTGAGGTCTATTTTCATTTTTAACATTTAAAGGGTTAATTTTTAGTTTGGGTCAATAAACAGTTAATCTCTATGACCTTAGATTAAGAGGAAAAATATGAGTGAAAGTTTTTGTTTCTTTTTTCATGGTTCATATAGGCACCATTGATGAATAACAGTTACATTTATTTAAAATGAATCAAGGGAAACATGTCAATAAAATAAAACAGACCCCTCTGAACACTTACCTTGACTCTGACAAAGATTATATGTAATAAAAATGTATAGCCTTCAGTAAAACAGTTAGAACTACATATAAGACGATGGAAGTTAAACATTGTAGGCATGCAAATAGCTAAATTTCAAGGAAAATGCAATGAAATTAATGTTTTTATAATGCAGAAGGTATTCAGTTTTCTACTAAAAGACTATCATTACAAATTGAACTACCTACAGGAGAATTGGTTTGAAATGTTAACATGTACAGTACTTAAATACTAACAGCACATAGATCCTAAAAGTGTTTACAATTGAAATGCAGTTGCTTTGTGGTTCTATATCTCCATATATATATCTTCATAAGTTTTATGAGATAGGATTTTGCACACTATGTTACCAAATGAGAATAGATTAGATATGGCCAGTAATAGTTTCAAAAAGAGCAAATAATTTCTCTGAAAGAAATACTGTTTTCTACTTTTAGAAGAAACGGTTTAACATTAACACCAAAATGTGTGTGTGTGTGTATATATATAACTTTTATATACGTATATATAATTTATATATTATATTTTATACATATATGCATCTATATGTATATATATAATTTATATATGTATGTATATAGTTTTTAAATATATATACATAGAGAGAGAGAGATCAGGGTTTGTTTTTTTTTTTTTTTTAGCAAATTTCTTAATCATTTTTGTAGATCCTGAAACCTTGAATTTTGGTACTGGCACTACCTGAGTGCACGTAAGACCTGAAGAATCTCAAGCTCCACCCCAGACCAGCTGAATTAGCATCTGCAATGACACATGTATACACTGAAGTTTTAGAGACACTTCTTAAAGAGAAATCCAACATACATTATTTTAATCTTATAGATTAACTTTTGAGAAAATATTTTTACATAAGGAGAGATGGGAATTGTTTTAGCAATTCCATTCTATTTTTGAATTATTTTCAAATTATATGCTAGAATGACAAGTTGAGTCTTTATTCATTTTTTTAAAGTAAATATATAAAATATTTGCCATGCAAAACAATTTCAGTCAGTGACATTCTTAACTCCAACACGAGGACATAACACCATAGTGAGATTGGAGAGGTTGAGATATACACATTTCTCTTTTTTAACTTTTATTTTAAATTCAGGGGTACATACGCAGGTTCATTGGTTTAAAAAATTTTGAAGGATAAAATGAAAGAGAGGAGCAGACTATGGAATGTTTCAGGCAGATCATTTTAAAGATGAGAACAACAGAAATTTGGTAACTAAATAAATGATGTTCAAACTTTCTTTGTTTGAGTTAGCATAATGTTGCCTCTTATTTATCCCTTCTGCTCCTCCCAGAGGTTGTGCTACTTCCAGTGGAAGACAACTATAAAAACGTCTTCCTCTTTAAGGAATTAGAATGTTTAACATCTGGAGATAATGGCACCAGAATGATTATAACAGGCCTTTCCTTAGTCTTCTTAGCTTGCATGGGGAGTGAACTAAACTGATTTATTAGAGAGTAGGGTGTCCAGTGAGCTGTTTTCTCATTTTCTCCTGGATGTAGTATGTAACCATTAAAAAAAATTCACATAGACCACTGAGCCATAGTTGTTTTTTTACATTGAAAAATTAATGGACAGATTTGGATTTTTTTTTATTTCAGATTGACTTTTTCCTCTCTCCCTACCACTCTTGTAAATTAGTTACTAAACTCTCAAAAACCTGCTAATCGTCAAATGTAAAAGAAATACTCAGCACACTTTTTTTTTTTTTTTGCAAAACCCAAAACTAGACAAATCCTAAAAGAAAATCTAGACAATTCCATTCAAGACATAGATACAGGCAAAGAGTTCACAATGAAATCTCCTAAAGCAATTGCAACAAAAGCAAACATTGACAAATGGAATCTAATTAAACTAAAGAGCTTCTTCACAGCAAAAGAAACTATTATCAGAGTGAACATGCAACCTTCAAAGTGGGAGAAAAGTCTGCAATTCATCCATGTGACAAAGATCTAATATCCAGAATCTACAAGGAACTGAAACAAATGTACAAGAAAAAAACCAAACAACTCCACTAAAAAGTAGGCAAAGGACATAAACAGACACTTCTCAAAAAAAGACATTCATGTGATCAACAAACATGTGGAAAAAAGCTCAACATCACTGATAATTAGAGAAATCCAAATCAAAATCACAATGAGATACCATCTCACACCAGTCAGAATGACAATTATTAAAAAGTCAAGAAACAACATGCTGGCAAAGTTGCAGAGAAATAGGATCACCTTTACAATGTTGGTGGGAATGTAAATTCGTTCAACCATTGTGCAAAACAATGTGGGGATTCCTCAAAGATCTAGAACCAGAAATACCATATGACCCAAGAATGCTATTACTGGGAATATACCAGTAATAAGAAAATAAATCATTCTATTATAAGGATACATGCACATGTATGTTCATTGCAGCACCATTCACAACAGCAAAACCATGGAATCAACCCAAATGCTCATCAATGATAGACTGGATAAAGAAAATGTACTTATAGATCATGGAATACTATGTAGCCATAAAAAATGAGATCATATCCCTTGCAGGAACCTGGAAGGAGCTGGAAGCCATTATACTCAGCAAACTAATGCAAAAACAGAAAACCAAACACAACATGTTCTCACTTATAAGTGGGAGCTAAATAATGAGAACACTTACTCATAGGGAAGGGAACAAGGTACACTGGGTCCTAATTGGGGTGGCGGTGGGGAGGGAGAACATTAGGAATAAAAGCTAATGCCTGCTGGGCTAAATATCTAGGTGATGGGTTGATAGGTGCAACAAACCACTATGGCACATCTTTACCTCAGTAACAAACCTGCACATCCTACACATAAACCATGGAACTTAAAAATAATAATAATAGTACTTTCACATTTTGTCTTTCTGAAAAATTTACACATTATTGTGTTTAAAAGAAAGAAATACACTTTATCTTCAAATTAGTGATCTGAATTCCATCCTAATTTCTAGACAGGCTGTGTCTTTTCAACTCCTTAATTTATAACTGTGGATACATGTCTCATAAGTACTTTAAATCAAGATGTGAAAAGTGAGAGTAAACATCTGATTAATCTAAACCTCCTTCCTCCTCAATGGTCTATCTGGTCAATCCATATTATTTCCTTTATTTACTAGGTTAATCACTGATAGATTAAGGATTTATCAAATATTTATTAAGTATTTCTTAGTAGCAGGCCCTATTAGAATCAGAATATGTGTGTATGTGTGTGTGTATAGTCTAATAAAACAAATGCTGTCATTACCTTCATGAAACACACATTGTACTGAAGTAGAAAGCTATTAAAATATTCATACAAGTACATGTAAAATTTCAACCCTGTTTACTACCATGAAGTAAAGGTACTTGAATTTATACGCATATGTAATAAGGTGACTTGACCCAGCCTGAGGCAGATCAAGAAAAGCTTTTCTGATAAATTAATTTCATGAGGTCAAGTGGACCACCGTTGTGGGAAGAGTAGTGCAGGCACAGGAAACACACCAATATACTGTGGTGGATACAAGATGATAATATTGAATTCTGACTACCAGAAAAACATTTTAAATAGAATTCAAAAGAGTTCCTGTATTAGTTTGCTAAGGTTGCTATAACAAAGTTCCAAGAACTTGGTGACTTAAACAGCCGAAGTTAATTTTCTCACACTTCTGGAGGCTAATAGTATGAAATCAAGGTGTTGGCAGCATTGGTTCCTTCTGAGGGATGTGAGGAAGGGATCTATTCCAGGTCTTTCTCCTTGGCTTGTAGGTAACTATTTTCTTATTTACATGCCTGTGGATTAGGTTGACTGTGCATTGGTTACCACTTCGGCCCACTGCATCCTGGGCTTTACTTTTACTACTTGTCTGAGTCTGGTAAAACAAAACAGTCATATACAAAATAAGTTATAAAAATCAGGTTTATTACCTACAGATAGCCACCAAGAGACAACAGAAATCCAGGTTTCATAATAAGTAGATCCTGTGAGGCTCAGGGAAGCTGTCTGGGGCAGAGGGAGTCTTGTCTGTGTATCTTCACTTGCAACATACTTGTGGGACCCCAGAGGGCAGATCAGCCTGGGTTTTATACCCCAGAGCTTCATGCTTCACTGGGTAAAGGCATTATAGGACATTTTGTTTCTAGGAAGAACAAGAACACAGCTTACACTGTTTCAGTCAGTTACTCTTTATCTCAGGATGTTGCATCCCGAGGACATCCTATATTTTTTTCCTGAGAATTACAGACAAGAAAGGGAAATAATTGAATTGCTAACTCAGAGAATTTGTCTGCAATGGCATGATCCCTAAAGACGTGGTTGTTTCCAAATTTCTCCCTTTCATAAAACCATCTCTCATACTGAATTAGCGATCCATTCTACTATAGTATGACTTGATCTTTACTCATTATAGAGGCAACGACCCCATTTTCACATAAGATCACGTTCTGAGATACTGGAGATTAGGACTTCAACATATTAATGTTAAGGGAACACAATTCAACACATAATGGCCCCAAGATCCCCATCCTCAATGTGTACACACGTTCTCCCAGTTACTCAATGAAACACTAACACAGATGCTGCTGTGAAAGGATTTTGCAGATGCAATTAAGGTTCCAAATCAGCCAAATTTCAAAAGGCTATTGTCTTGACTAAGCCTAAACCAATCAGATGAGCCACTGAAAGGAACTGAACTCTTTCTAGCATTAGATATTCTTATGATATATATTATTTTATGATAGTCTCCATACTGCCACAAATTATCTTCAAAACCTTCTTATTTTTCTTCTGTTCGTCTGCAGTATACCACTTGCCACGATCTCACATTTTATTTTTTAGTATAGAAGCCTTCCATGATCTTTATGGAAGTAATTCCTATCACTCCCCTTCAGTCTTTTCAGTTTTCAGTTTGTTTGTTTTTGTTTTTTGTCACAAGCTCACTGAACTAGGAGACACTCTATAGTTTCACCTTGAGCTGTCATGACTGTAATTTCCTAAACGCAGCTTATTCTCTTCCTAGAATGCACTTTCTTATTTTAGCAACTAATGAGATTGCACATTAATATTTTATAATCGAATTACTAACATCTTTTCTGTGATATCTTTATTGTTTTCTTCCATAACCAGAAATAAACTTACACTTGCCTATGTTTTCATCACAAAATGTGGCAACTGTTTTATAATCCTTATCCAGTATTACCAAATGCTCTTAGTAATTAATTATATCATGTTTATCTTCTCAACCCGTTATCTCTTCAAAATCAGAATATTTACATTACATATATATGTGTATATACATATATATATCCTGGTCCTTCATTAGGAAAGAAGTAATAAATTTGTAAGCTCAAAAGACTCATTTCAATTAATATCTCATTATTATTATATAATCAGCATGAAGAAATGAGTGATAGTGTATGCAGCTGGGCATTTTTCTTAGGATAAGTGACACATACTTGATGATTGATTTCACACAAATCCCACCAATCTGCTATATTGTAAATGAAGACAGAAAAATTCTCTTAAGAGAAAAAAAACAAGGCAAATTTGTTCCTGGAAACAATATGTTCATAAGTTTTTAGTAATTACTTCTAAGCCTTTACTATATTTTACTCACAACCATCCTCCATATGCCTTTGATATTTTTGGCATATATACATCTTCCATATTTCTTTTTACATAAAAATATTATAAAACACTGTTTCTCAAAGCTGGTCCATTGCTCATACTTTTCTAAGTACTTTTGGAGTACTACATTCAAGGAAATGTACAAACTGAATTGAACTTAATTTGTAATTATGACTATATCTGCTTTTAACCTTTCCTATCTTCATGATATATCATGTACTCTACATAGCACAAAAATGTCTCAAAAGAAACTTATTTCCTAATTTTCCTTTCATTGTTAAAAAACACTTAAACTAAATATAGTGGTGTTCATTTTATTGCTACATGAGCAAATGTATCTTAAATGTGTACCTTGTATATAAGAACATATATTTATATTAGCTTTGCTTAGATTACTGTGTATAGTTTTTCATTCTGATGTTCAACATACTATATTTAGTCTCAAAGAATCTGGCTTCAATGCAATGTATATCTACTAAATTATATTTTTACAGCTATAAATTCATATTTTCTGTCTCTGGTTCAATAATATTCTGGTGATGATGCACTTAGGTTATTAAAATAGGTAGACTACATTGTTTAATTTGTATTCTGTTATTTGTTCATCCATAGGTCAATGTAGAAAGTATAAACATTTCTGTTGTTCTCTTTTCATCTTGAGGTTTCCTGATGTCTTTGTCTTGCTGAAACCCAGTCACCTGCTCTCAGATTGTCATTCACCATCCTGTTCAGCTGACTTGTGCTGTTTCACAGGAGTTTCCATGTGGGTTACACAGTCTGAGATTGCATGCTTCAGTTTCTGCCAGCCAGTCCTACAGGTCAGGACCTGCTGTTATCCAACCTTTGTGTAAGTCCTGGAGAGCTGCGCTGGAGCAAAACAATGCTGACAGACTGGCAGTGTCCCAAGGCCTTGTTGGTAAGAATCCTGTCTTGCATTTACTCTCTCCCACTGAACTGACAGAAACTCCAAATTATCCTGCATTCTTTGGCTCCCCAAACACTATCCTACTTCATAGAAATCTTCCTTGAAAATTGTTTCCTTAAAAAATAATGATAGAGAATTTCATTCAGATAAATGGGTAATTATAAACGTAAGAGGATTGCTTTTAACTTTTTTATTTTAAAAACTTTAAAGTTACAGAAAAATTATAAGCATAGTGTAAGGATTTTCCATATGCTTATCAAATACATTTACCAAGTTTTAACATTTTGAAGCATGGAATCATATATTCTCTCTATGTAGAGGTAGTATGTGTGTGTTTGTATGGTTTTATATATGATTATATATATATATATATACGGCTTTATATATACAGCATATGGATGTTGTTTGTATATACAAACACATACACACACAGTCATGTGCCACATAATGATATTTTGATTAGGGACAGATCACATATACAATGGTGATTCTGTAAGATTAAAATATTGTATTTTTACTGTACCTTTTCTATGTGTAGCTACAAAAATACTAACCATCGTGTTACAATTCCCTACAGCATTCAGTATAATAACATGCTTGCATTAGTTCGCTTTCATGCTACTGATAAAAACATATCCAAGACTGGGAAGAAAAAGAGATATAATTGGACTTTCAGTTCCGCATGGCCAGGGAGGCCTCAGAATCATGGCAGGAGGCAAAAGACATGTCTCACATGATGGCGGCAAGAGAAAATAAGGGAAAAGCAAAAGCAGAAAACCCTGATAAAGCCATCACATCTCGAGAAATTTATCACTATCATGAGAATAGCATGGGAAACACCAAGACCCATGATTAAATTACCTCCCCCTGGGTCTCTCCCACAACATGTGGGAATTCTGGGAGATACAATTCAAATTGAGATTTGGTGGGGACACAGCCAAATCTTATCATTTAGCCTGTGGCCCCTCCAAATATCATGTCCTAATATTTCAAAATCAATCATGTCTTCCCAACAGTCCCCAAAAGTCTTAACTCATTTCAACATTAAACCAAAAGTCCACAGTCCAAAGTCTCATCTGCAACAAGGCAAGTCCCTTCCACTTATGATCTTGTAAAATCAAAAGCAAGCTAGTTATTTTCTAGATACAATGTGGGTATGGGTGTTGAGTAAATACAGCCATTCCATATGGGAGAAATTGGCCAAAACAAAGGGGTTACAGGGCCCATGTAAGTCCAGAATCCAGTGGGGCAGTCAAATTTCAAAGCTCCAAAATGATTTCCTTTGACTCCAGGTCTCACATCCAGGCCACACTGATGCAAGAGGTGGGTTACCATGGTCTTTGATAGCTCTGACCCTGGGGCTTTGCAGGGTACAGCCTCCCTCCTGGCTGTTTCCATGGGTTGGAGTTGAGTGTCTGTGACTTTTCCAGGTGCACAGTGCAAACTGTCGGTGGATCTACCATTCTGGGGTCTGGAGCACAGTGGCCCTCTTTTGACAGCTTCTAAGCAGTGCCCCATAGAGACTCTGGGGGGGTTCTCTGACTTCACATTTTCCTTCTGCCCTTCCCTAGCAGAGATTCTCCATGAGGTCCCCAACCCTGTAGCAAAGTTTTTACTGGGTATCCAGGCATTTCCAAACATCTGAAATCTAGGCAGAGGTTCCCAAATCTCAATTCTTGACTTCTGGACAACTGCAGGCTTGACACCATGTGGAAGCTGCCAAGGCTTGGGGTTTTCACCCTCTCAAGCCAAAGCCCAAGATGTACATTGGCCCCTTTGAGCTATGGCTGGAGCAGCTGGGACACAGAGGACCAAGTCTCTAGGCTGCATACAGCGCATGGACCCTGGGCCCAGGCCACAAAATCACTTTTTCCTCCTGGACCTCCAAGCCTGTGATGGGAGGGGATGGCATAAAGGTTTCTGACATGGCCTGGAGACATTTTGCCCATGGTCTCGGGGATTAACATTAGGCTCCTTGCTACTTATGCAAATTTCTGTAGCCAGCTTGAATTTCTCCCCAGAAAATGGGATTTTCTTTTCTATCACATAATCAGGCTGCACATTTCCCAAACTTGTATGCTCTGCTTCCTTTATAAAACTGAATGCCTTTAACAGCAGTCAAGTCATATTGAGAGGTGAAGCCAGCTGGCCTTCCTGGGTTGAGTGGGGACTTGGGGACTTTTCTGTCTTACAAGAGGATTGTAAAATGCACCAATCAGTGCTCTGTTAAATGCACCAATCAGCAGGATCCTAAAACTAGCCAATCGCAGGGAGGATTGAGAAAAGGGCACTCTGATAGGACAAAAACAGAACATGGGAGGGGACAAATAAGGGAATAAATGCTGGCCACCCCAGCCAGCAGCAGCAACTCACGCAGGTCTCCTTACACACTGTGGAAGGTTTGTTATTTCACTCTTCACAATAAATGTTGCTGCTATCACTCTTTGGGTCTGTGCCATCTTTAAAAGCTGTAACACTCACCACAAAGGTCCTTGGCTCCATTCTTGAAATCAGTGAAACCACAAACCCACCAGCAGGAACTAACTCTGGACACATCTTGGGGGCTCCTCTGGGATATCGCCATGCAGTCAGTACCATCAAACCCGTTTTGCTTGCTATTCTGTCCTATTTTTCCTTAGAATTCGGGTGCTAAACACCAGGCACCTGTTGGCCAGTTAAAAACAACTAGTGCAGCTACCACACTAAAGACACAGGTGTCAGACTTTCTAGGAATGGGCTCTCTAACAAACCCCAGCTCTTCAGAATTGGGGGCCTTGGTTGGCTGGGAACCAGCTTCCACTTTTCCTGTACTTTGGGCTGAGCCAAGGGTCAACAGACAGAAAAGCCATTCAGCTCCATGGTCCCAACAAAAAGTTGGTTGACCCTGCAGCCATAAGCGGAACTCTCAAAGTTAGAGTCACCCATCTATCCTATCTATCCTGACCCTTACCTCCTGGGTCCTAATGCCTGTAAGACAAACTTTCTCTTGCTTCTCTTCTCCAAGGCTAGTCTTGCTTCGAAAAAACAGTCCGTCTCTGGTGCTTTTCTAGTTTCTCCTATAAAGATGATTTTTAGTATAAACTTTGGGACTCTGTTCCCTTCTTTAGGCACCCAGTCTTACCAATCAGAAAGACATAGTTTTTTCCCAAAGCTCCATCGGAGGGGGTACCATCTAACCTTTCAGGATCTCTCCTTGGACTAGCCGGCCTAAAAAACGCTGTTCTTGAAGCTAGGACATGGGGAGCCTCAGAAATTATAGACTCCAAAATTGGAGGGATATCCTTCCTATTCATAAGATGAGAAGTGAATACAAAAGGCGTCACTCTTCCAAACCTGAAGATCGCTTCCCTCCCTCAAGGTGTGGCCCTCCACTACATTTTGAGGCATATTATCTTCATAGGACAAGGGTAAGGTCCCAATACTAACAGGAGAAAAGGTTTAGGACTGTAACTGGTTTTTGAGAATGCCTCAGTAAGGGTCACTAAATCCGATTTTTCTCAGTCCTCTTTGTAGTCTAGGATGAAAACTAGTGTTTCCGCTGCTGCTTTGGTGAGTGCCAACTATTCTGAACAGCAGGTTCCAGGGATCATTGCATGTTCTTGGGCAGGGAAACAAACAAACAAACAAACAAAATGTGGGTGTTTTTTTTTCTTTCAGGTGGTAAACACTCAGGCATCAACAGGTGCACCCTTGAAATGCATCCTAAGCCATTGGGAACAATTTGACCCACAAATCCTGAAAAAAGAAGTGGCAGTTTTTTTCCTGCATTATGGCCTGGCCCCAATATTCCCTCTCTGATGGGGAAAAATGACCACCTGAGGAAAGTATAAATTATAATACTATCCTGAAGCTTGACCTTTTCTGTAAGATGGAAGGCAAATGGAGTGAAATACCTTATGTCCAAGCTTTCTTTTTATTGAAGGATAATCCACAACTATGTAAAGCTTGTAATTTACATCCCACAGGAGGACCTCTGAATTTACCTCCATACCCTAACCTCCTTACAGCTTTCCTTCCTATTAATGATAAGCCTCCTCTAATCTCCCCCACTCAGAAGGAAACAAGCAAGGAAATCTCCAAGGGACCACAAAACCCCCTAGGCTATTGGTTATGTCCCCTTCAGGTTGTAGGGGGAGGGGAATTTGGCCCAACCAGATACATGTCCCCTTCTCCCTCTCTGATTTAAAGCAGATCAAGGTAGACCTGAGGAAGTTTACAGATGATCCTGATTGGTATATAAATGCCCTACAGGGTCTAGGGCAAACTTTTGACCTCACTTGGAGAGGTGTCATGGTATTGTTAGATCAAACCCTGGCCTTTAATGAAAAGAATGCGGCTTTCGCTACAGCCTGAGAGTTTGGAGATACCTGGTATCTTAGTCAAGTAAATGATAGAATGACAGCTGAAGAAAGGGACAAATTCCTTACTGGTCAGCAAGCCATCCTCAGTATGGATCCCCACTGGGACCTAGACTCAGATCATGAGGACTGGAGTCGCAAACATCTGTTGACCTGTATTCTAGAAGGACTAAGGAGAATTAGAAAAGAAGCCCATGAATTATTCAATGATGCCCACCATAACTCAGGGAAAGGAAGAAAATCCTACTGCCTTATTCTGGCGGCTACAGGAGGCCTTAAGATAATATACTCCCTTATCACCTGACACCCTCCAGGGTCAATTGATCCTAAAAGAGAAGTTTATTACCCAATCAGTCACAGATATCAGGAGAAAACTTCAAAAGTGAGTCCTGGGCCCTGAACGAAATCTGGAGGCATTATTAAACCTGGCAACCTCAGTGTTCTATAATAGGGACCAAGAGGAACAGGCCCAAAAGGAAAAGCGAGGTAAGAGAAAGGCTGCAGACTTAGTCATGACCCTCAGACAAACAAACCTTGGTGGTTCAGAGAGGACAGAAAGTGGAGCAGGCCAATCACCTGATAAGGTTTGTTATCAGTGTGACTTGCAAGGACACTTTTAAAAAGATTGTCCAATGAGAAACAAGCCGCCCCCTCACCCATGAGCGAAGGTTCTGTGGGCCAGAAGCTCCTAAACCAGATGATCCAACAACAGAACTGAGTGTGCCTGGGGCAAGCACCAGCTCATGTCATCACCCTCACTGAGCCCTGGGTAAGTTTAACCAGTGAAGGCCAGGAAATTGACTTCCTCCTGGACACTGGCATGGCCTTCTCAGTGTTAGTCTCCTGCCCTCGATGGCTGTCCTCAAGGTACATTACCATCCAAGGAATCCTGGGACAGCCTGTAACCAGGTATTTCTCCCATCTCCTCAGTTGTAGTTGGGAGACTTTGCTCTTTTCATATGACTTTCTTGTTATGCCTGAAAGTCTCACACCCTTATTAGTGAGGGGCATATTAGCCAAAGCTGGAACTATTATCTACATGAATATGGGGAACAAGTTACCCATTTGTTGTCCCCTACTTGAGGAGGAAATCAACCCTGAAGTCTGGGCATTGGAAGGACAATTCAGAAGGGCAAAAAATGCCTGCCCAATCCAAATCAGGCTAAAAGATGCCACCACTTTTCCTTATCAAAGGCAATATCCTTTAAGGCCTGAAGCTCAAAAAGAATTGGATATTGTTAGACATTTAAATGTTTAAGGCTTAGTAAGAAAATGCAGCAATCCCTGCAACAACCCAATTCTAGGAGTACAAAAACCGAATGGTCAGTGGAGACTAGTGCAAGATCTTAGACTCATCAAGGCAGTAATTCCTCTATATCCAGTTGTACCTAATCCCTATACCCTGCTTTCTCAAATACCAGAGGAAGCAGAGTGGTTCACTGTTCTGGACCTCAAGGATGCCTTCTCCTGTACTCCCCTGCACTCTGACTCCCAGTTTCTCTTTGCCTTTGAGGATCCCACAGACCACATGTCCCAACTTACATGGACGGTCTTATCTCAAGGGTTTAGGGATAGCCCTCATCTGTTTGGTCATGCACTGGCCCAAGATCTAGGCCACTTCTCAAGTCCAGATTCTCTGGTCGTTTAGTATGTAGATGATTTACTTTTGCCTACCAGTTCAGAAGCTTCATGTCAGCAGGCTACTCTAGATCTCTTGAACTTTCTGGCTAATCAAGGATATGAGGCATCTAAATCGAAGGCCAAGCTCTGCCTACAACAAGTAAAATATCTAGACCTAATCTTAGCAAGAGGAACCAGGACCCTCAGCAAAGAAGGAATATAGCCTATACTGGCTTATCCTCACCCTAAGACAATAAAACAGTTGTGGGGGTTCCTTGGGATCACCAGCTTTTGCCAACTATGGATCCCCAGATACAGTGAGATGGCCAGGTGACTCTATACTCGAATCAAGAGACCTAGAGGGCAAATACTTATCTAGTAGAACAGGAATCAGAGGCAGAAACAGCCTTCAAAACCTTAAAGCAGGCCCTAGTACAAGCTCCAGTCTTAAGCCTTCCCATAGGACAAAACTTCTCTATATACATCACAGAGAGAGTGGGAATAGCTCTTGGAGTCCTTACTCAGACTTATGGGACAACCCCATAACCAGTGGCATACCTAAGTAAGGAAACTGAAGTAGTAACAAAAGGCTGGCCTCACTGTTTATGGGTAGTTGCGGTGGTGGCTGTCTTAGTATCAGAGGCTATCAAAACAATACAAGGAAAGGATCTCACTGTCTGGACTACTCGTGATGTAAATGCATACTAGGTGCCAAAGAAAATTTATGGCTATTAGACAACTGCCTACTTAGATACCAGCTGCTGCTCCTTGAGGGACTGGTGCTTCAAATTTGCACATGTGCCACCCTCAACCCTGCCACTTTTCTCCCAGAGGATGGGGAAGCAATCGAGCATGACTTCCAGCAAATTGTAGACCAAACTTATGCCACCAACAAGCCTTTACAAGAAAACATATATACATATTTCATATATGTCATACATATAACATAATTATATAATATAATTTCATAAAAATATATGTCATCCAAGTTAGGAAGAAAAGTTCCCCTTTATAAAATAATTCCAGCTAATAAAATAATGATAGAGTGAGAAAATTACTAGAATGTGAGATAAAATTGCAAAATTTTTCCAATCTTTTTAACATATCAATGTTATTTTTAAACAATGGGGAGGAGATTTTTCTAGATAAAAATAGATGACTTATTCTGATTGATCATATCCTACCATGTTTATGTAGGAGACTGTTCTTGTTTTAAGGAGATCTTTTCCAAGCTATTCTATGGAAAAGCATCATACTGTCTGCAATAAACTTTTAATATCTATATTTTTAGCACGTGTGGCAAAATCTTAACTAATTTTGAGTTGAGGTAACAGATTGTGTTTGTCACTATAAATTTTTTTCAACTTTTCTGTAAATTAGAAGTTTGTTGCAATAAAATTTGGGGGATTTTATTTTAGATTAAAAGGTTAGGAAACTGTACTCTCTTTGGCAGTCACCAAATAATATTTGTGTTATATTAGTATATAAGGTAGAATAGCCGAGATTAAATATATAATCATTATAATGCTATTTACTATTGTCTGTACTGGTACAGGTACTGTAAACATGTAACTTTTACAAATTATATTTAACTTTATTTTTTCTTATTATGTAAGCCATAATGCTTTTAGGAAAATATCCTATTTTGATATTTTAAGTCTTGTGAATGAATTATAAACAGAATTTTAATTTTATGACCTGAGACAGAGGTTGTTTGCAAGTAGAAAACCTTGGAATCAAATAAATAATATTAAATAAAACATCAACTTTTATCCAGCCATAGTCAAAATAAATATGAAATGAAGAAAATAATTTATCTTGCTCCTATCTCAGTCTTAGTGGAAACGAGTACCAATTTAGAATTACAAATAATATATTACAATTACTTATTGACTAGACTGATAATTTCAGCCTTTCTTAATTACAGTGGATTAACCAAATCGAGATCTAAACTCCATGAATTTAAACAAAAACAAATAAATAGAAACTACTGTTGGAGTGGTGTGACCAAGAAATTCAAACTTGCAATCTGTCCTTGCAAGTTCTCATCCTAGGTTATGAGGAAGCTTTCAAGTTAGGAAAAATTATTTTGCATTCAAGAATGTAAGACATCATTGAATGCCTAGAGCATAACATATGGAATAAAGGAACAGGGTGAGTTTATGGAAGTGTGTGCAGACTTCCTGATAGAGACTCTTATTGACCAAATTAAGGATTTTGTGTTAATGTTTGACTAATGAAAGATTTTCAAATATTTGTAGCATTTACTATCATCTAGCTTATATTTACAAACGATCAAATGGCTATTATTTTTAAAATGTATGAAAATGGAGCAAGTTGAGTTTGTCAGGGAGAAAGATGTGTTTTGGACTTTATTTTAATGTATAATAGCAATACAGGGGGAATCCGATTTGAGACATGAAGTTTCGATTTGGTAAGCTATGTCTCCATTACCCTAAATTCTTAGCTTTAGGATGTGTTTATTCTACTAAATGCAGTTTAGAAATATTTTTTCAGGGGAAGGAACATTTTTTTTTAGTATTTCAGTAAGGGCTCTCTCTTCTCTTATAATTCTTGACTAATTCGGGAAAAAACAAGAACCTTTACTGCATTTTCAGCATCAAGCTATTTGATTTTTCAATGCATATTTTTTGAGAACCACATATGTGAAATGTGTTGCATTAGGTAATGACAAAAACAGAGAAAACTATTGAATTCTGGGAGCCTTTTTTCTAGTAGGGAAGCATATATGAATCAGACAGTGCAACAAATGCATTTAAAATAAAGAATCTAGTAGGTAACATGGAGTGGCTTTTCCAACATCCATTTCAATTTCCTTTTTGCGTACAGTGATTAGAATGCTTAACCTTTATCATTGTGAGCCAACCACTTCCCATTGTCCTTTCTTCTAGTAAGAAAAACCTAAGTTTCTTCTGGAAAACCATCTCATGCCCTATTTTCAGTCTGCTGTTGGTGAAGATGAACTTAGTTGAATTGAATTACATTGAACCAGCAGTTTTATTTTGCTTATTTTTTTTAAGTTGTGGGGTACATGTGCAGAATGTGCAAGTTTCTTACGTAGGTAAGTGGGTGACATGGTGGTTTTAATCAGTGAGATTTCGGGTTTAAAATATTACCTGGATTTTGTTCCTGATACAAGTCTCTTCTAAATTGTGACTGAACTACACATTCAGGAAAAAAAAATATCAGGTGAATTCACATAACACTACTGTAAGTGAAGTCTAATAATCAACTTATTGCCAAAATTGGGAATAATTTTTATTGCTTATGATAATCAATCATGTGGATTGGTATATACTGTTTTCTCTGCCACAATAAGCAGGGTAGTTAGTAAATACTAGTATTAATTTTTAGTCCACATTACATCAACAACTAACAGCTTTAAAGTCAGTACTGAAATAACAACTGTTATGTTTCTTCTTTACTTGAATTATCTGATCTAATATAACATGAATATTTCCCCAATTATCCATTATATTTTCTACATATTCCAAATTGCCATGTGATAAAAGCATAAATTTCTGTTTCAAGATATATAGTTGCTACATAGATCAGTTATAGAGACAGAAGGAGTTATATTTACAGGGTAGATTTTATGTTGAAGCTTTTCATTTACATAATATATTTAGGGTTTACACAACTCAGGTAGTCGGAAAATGAATGGACCCCATCTTGGGCCAATCTATACTATTATATTTAGACACTGGGAACTGACGTAGGAACAAAAGGCATCAAAAAACTTGACTCCCAATGTTATATCTTGTAAGAGAATGTGTCCAGCAGCCAATGAGACGGGGTGGAGTAAAGGACACGGTACTCTTTTTCACTTAATAAATAAATGTATAGGCTGGGCGCAGTGGCTCATACCTGTAATCCCAGTACTTTGGGAGGCTGAGGCAGGTGGATCACGAGGTCAGGAGTCTGAGATCAGCCTGACCAACATGGTGAAAATCCATCTCTACTAAAAATACAAAAATTAGCCACGTGTGGTGGCGTGTGCCTGTAATCCCAGCTACTCGGGAGACTGAGGCAGGAGAATCACTTGAATCCAGGAGGCAGAGGTTGCAGTGAGCCAAGATTGCACCACTTGCACTCCAGCCTGAATGACAGAGCTAGACTCCATCTCAAAAATAATAATAATAATAATAAGCAAATGTATAAAATGATATTGGTAACTTTATTTTTACCATAAATACATGTATTTTATTTATTATGCTTTCAAAAGCAGAATATAATGGAAAATGGAAAAACAGTAAAACAAAATAATAATATAAAAGGTAGGAAATACCAGAACATAGAATAGAAAAAAAAATAAAAATCACTCTAAAACCAGTAAAACTCCTATAAGTAGAATCATATTTCTGTCATATAATAACTAAAAAAATAATAAAAGGTTTGAGGATGAACCTACAACCATAAATAGAGAACAGATACAATGAAATGACAATTCTATAAAATTACTACGCTAATTTTTTAAAACAAATTGATAAAACTCTAGATTTCTACTAAGCTACAAAAGTAAACAGAATCCCAGATCATCTGGAAGAGTATGATTTGACCATCCTTTTCTAGATTTCCAGAAACATTTTCATGAAATAAGAAAAACTTAAAAAGCAAAACCTCATGATATCTTCGAAAACTAATGTGCATTATCAATATATTATAAATCTGAGAAACATTTCCTTGGAAGAACTGAAACATCGAGATATTCATATCCAGTTTGAAAAGCATTTCATGTGCATATCGCAGTGCCAGTTACTTTAAAATGCAGTGACAGTGGTCCAGAAAGAAGAAAAGATACCCAAGAAAACTTGCAAGTATGCCTTGAATGTGAGTACAGAGTACCCATAATGCATTCCTCAGAATCCTCTGGAATTAAACAGGTTGGGTAAGGAAGTAAGAGCATCCACATAGTTGGTTGAATGAGAGACCAATTTCACCTTTATGGGAAATTTTGTGAAGTACACCATTATCAACATATAGAATAGGTAGATTGCTCTTTTATCTGAGCCACTCGTTGAGGCCAAGGAATTGTGAGGTGCTGCTTGGTCAGATTTGATTCAAATGCTTACTCCTGGGATAACAGATTCAACCTCAGTCTTCACCAACAGTGGACTGAGAATAAGGCATGAGATGGTTTTCCAGAAGAAACTTAGGTTTTTAGTATTAGAAGAAAGGACAATGGGAAGTGGTTTGCTCACAGATAGAGGTTCTTTGAATCTGGACAAAATAAACATTTATTTTCCTAAGATTGTTCATAACTTTGTTTCTCTTTCCAATTAAGAGATGCGATTTCTGGTCTAAACAGATTGTCATATATTTAAAGTGGTATTGTAACAGGAATGAAAGTTTTAAGTGTGTTTTGCTTCCTGGTAAACATAGAACCTATAAAAGGCAATAAAGCAGTAAACTTATTTCTTTACAATTCCTGTAATTAATTATATGCTATATTTTAAAACTCCTATTCTAATTATACTGGATGGCTTATTGTCTTTAATGTTTAATAACTGTAAATTCTCACTCATATTTCATAATCCTCCAGATTTGTCCAATTAGCACTTCCACGGTTCGGAGTTGGACACCTCAAGATATCTTACTAATACACAAAAGTTTTGCAATAAATCATTCACTGTTAAATTTTTTAAATAGTAGGAATATAGAAAACATATAAATAATTCCTGAGATGAAAATAATGAACTTCAATACATAACCAGATCCAGGAAAAGATAAAAATATTTTGTTTTAATATATTATACTTTAATATCTGTACTTACATTGAAATCAAAATTTACAATGAATCTTTAAAGCTATTACGCAGAAAAAAATCAACAAAATTCTGCTCAACAAGTGTTTTTAAGCTGAGAAAACATAAAATCAAATTGCTCCTGTTTGGAGATTATAAGTACGTTTTCATTTGTTTATACATAATAGTAGGAGAAAAAGAAAGAATAGGCATAGAAGGTAGAAGAATGGAAAAATGAAGAGAAGTGAAGGTAAGGGTTTGGTTGTTTTCTGTGTCAGAAGTATAGGACTTATGATCTACACTTAAGAAATGATTATCTTTTACACATTATCTCTAAAAAGACTATGCAAGTTCATTTCATTCAACCTGAAGGTATCATTTTACAGCAGAATAAACTGAATTTGAGAAAACATGATTTACTTTTTCTAGTTTCCACATTTTCCTGCTCATAAACTTTCAATCTATCACCGATTTTAGGCATTCCTGCCTTATACATTCTCACGTAGTTATCAGAAAAAAGAAAACCAGTTTGGCTTATGATTCATCACACAACTCAGGGAATTAGAATATTCTATCATATTTGTGTTGGTAGTTGTTTTGTTATTACCATAAAATCAGGACAAATATATATTTATCATTTTAACACTATTGAAATGCTAAAAATCATCACAATAGAAATGATAATTATGTATTCTTATTACGTAACACTAACCGAGTATCTGTTTAGAATTACAAGGTACATAGAACATATAAGCAGGAGTATCACATTACTCAGCTCCTGTAAATCTATTGCATTTTTCCAAGCATCAAATCAGTGCGTTTCTTCTTTCTCATTTACCTAATTCATGGTAATCTGTACTGCTAGCAGGATCTCTGAATACTTTTGCATATTAAATATATTTGGATAATAGAAAAACTTTTTTTAATCATTAAAATAAAGAAATTATCTTTAAAAATATTTTATTTTAGATTCAGCATGTACATGTGCAAATGTGTGACATGGATATATTGTGTAATGTTGGGGTTTGGGCTTCTAGCGTACCCATCACCCAAATAGTGACCGCTGAACCCAATAGATAGTTTTGCAACCCTCACCCTCTCTCAACATCCCTGCTTTTGGAATCCCCAGTGTCTACTGTTTCCATCTTTATGTCTATGTATACCCATTGTTTAGCTTCTACTTATAAGTGAGAACATAAAATATTTGATTTTCTGTTTCTGAGTTATTTCACTTACGTTATATAATGGCCTCCAGCTCCGTCCATGTTGCCACTAAGGATGTGATTTAATTTTTTGTGACTGCATAGTATTCCATGGTGTAGATATACTACACTTTCTTTATCCAATCAACCATTGATAGAGACTTAGGTTGATTCCATGATTGTGAATAGTGCTGTGATAAATGTGAGTGCAGGTGCTGTTTTATATAATTGTTTCTTTTCCTTTGGGTAAATACCTACCAATGGGATTGCTGGATCAAATGACAGTTCTATATTTACTTCTTTGAGAAGTTTCCTTATTGTTTTCCATACCACATTCTATGAAACCAGCATCACTCTGTTATAAAAATCAGGTAAGGACACAACAACAAAAGATACTATAAGCCAATATCCTTGATGGCAACAGATGCTACCATCCTCAGCAAAATACTAGCAAACCAAATCCAGTTGCACATCAGAAGGATAATTTAATAGAATCAAGTGGATTTTATTCCAGGGATACAATATGGTTCAACATTCACAAATGAATAAACGTAACTCACCACATAAACAGAGTTAAAAACAAAAATCCTACGATTATCTCAATAGATGCAGAAAATGTATTTGACAAAATTGGACATCCTTTCGTGATAAAAACTCTCAACAAATTGGGCATCAAAGAAACATACCTCAAAATAATAACACCATATACAACAAACTCATAGTCAACATCACACCGGACAGAGAAAAGTTGAAAACATTCCTCCTATGAACTGGAACAAGACAAGAATGTCCACACTCACTAATCTTATTCAACATAATATGTTCAAGCTGAGAACCAAATCAAGAACTCAATCCTGTTCATAGTAGCTACACACACACAAATAAAATACCTAGGAATACAACTAATCAAAGAGGTGAAGGACCTCTATGAGGAGAACTACAAAACACGAAAGAAAGAAATAGATGTCATAACTGAATAGAAAAACACCCCATGCTTATGGATTGGAAGAATCAATATCATTAAAATGACCATACTGCCCAAAGCAATATACAGATTGAACGTAACTCCTGTCAAACTACAAAGTAATTATTCACAGAGTTAGGAAAAAAAATCCTAAAGTTCCTTTTTTTAATAATAAAAATAAGACATATTTTTTATAAATACAGTTTAAAGCATTTTTTAAAAGAAGAGAAAAAATGTCTTCAACATTCAAATGAAAAAAAAAAAAAGATAAAAATCCCAGCTCTCTGAGTTCTCAATATCTAAGTTAGTTAAGTTAGTTAATAGTTTATATAGAAAGAAGTGAATCATTTTCTCATTTCATATGTGTACTATTGGTTTGCATTTATTCAGAAGCTTTGTAAATATCCAAAAGCTATGGTTCCCTGGCAAGAAAAAGCCAAGGAATAGATATTTGCCATCCACTGGTTGTCATAATATATTGGCTACTTCATCCTTCAGTGTTGTTTAGGCTATCTTCTTTATTATCAACAACTCAGCTTAGTTCCTTGCTCAAACAAATGCTAAATTCATAGTTTGGCATTTTCCACTGGTTATCTTGATTGTGGCAAAGAAGAAAGAATATACTGGGGAATTTTTCCCCCTAGAATTAAACAATCATACCACCAGAGGAGTATCTGCTTTTGCTATATGAATGAAAGTTACACAGATAGGTAGAGGGATAGAGATAGGTAGATAGCTAACTAGCAAGATACATAGATACAAATTGATGTAATATAGATTTGTCAAAAGCCAGGAGATTTTCTAAAGGATAGTTAACTTAGAAAATAAATGTGTAGTGACTAACTGAAGATAATTTATCTAGATATTCTGATGGACATAACCTTGCTCTTTAAAACCAAACTACCTCATTTCTATTATTTTAAATATCAATTTGATCTATGTATATATAGATAGATAATATATATAATTCTTCTCTATGATCAAAAAACAGTATAAAATCACAAGATGATTTCTATTTCTAGATTAACATCAAATTAACAAATAATTAATAGAGATCCACAGTTTCCTCCACACTGTATCACATATGAGGAAAAGTGAAGAAATATAATATCTAGTCACTAAAATTTTGCATTAATAATACATTTAAGTGTCACAATGTAGAGAAACAGAAATACATTCTGAGTGGTCAGGGACATCTCTTGCGTTCCTTATCCTCATAATAGGTAGAGACTACGGGCCACATAGAGACTATGTTTGCACAAGAAATCCAGTTCATTTAGTTTCCATGAAACCTTTTAACAAATATGAGAGATAATTTGTTATGATGATCATGATCACATTTAATGAGTGAACGTAAGTTATGAAAAAAATTTCTTTTCAATTAAAATTTGACTAAAAAGGCTGAAAGAGTACATATCTCTTCTTGTGGAGACTTTTGTTTTCACATTCAATAAAGTTGCTTTAGTTTTGAGACACTAAAATAATTTATGTTTAGCTTCAACAATTACTGAAAAACCTGGTTAAAAAATTTTTGAAATAAACTAATTTATAGGGACAGTTTTTAAACTGATTTATAGGGACAGTATTTTGTGTGTGTTCTGGGTTTCTTTCTCAATTACATTGTTTAATCTTCAAAGTTTTCCTAATGTTGTACCCATTTGATATCTTACTGGTACGCTATCAAAGAGAATAGTAAGTGTCTAGGTGGAATATAAGATGTGAGGGTGGAAGTTGAGGTAAGTGGAGAGATAAAAATACATCAGAATCTGCAAATCAAGAAAACATGACTTTGAAGGCCTTACTACTAGGAAACTCCAAAATCATTCACACCCTTCTCTCAAGATAATTAGCATTTCTTGTCTTCTGCACAAAGGAAATAGAGCCATAAATGTTTACAATTAACAGAGAAAGGACAGAAAAAGTTTAGGTAATCAAAAGGCACCTCCTTTTCTTTTCCTCCCTCCTGTGTCTGAACTCCACTGACCTAGAGAATGCAGGGGAAAGGGATGTTCCAGGCACAGACGACGTACCCTCCTCTTAAGGCTGCAGAAAGAAGAGAAGAAATAAAAGAGCACACTCCTCACACATCTCAATTCTCAATGCTGTGGAGAAGAGATCATAGTTAAATTGCATATGAGATTAAAGTTTAGAACTAGAATCAACTGAAGTATTTTGTAAAAAATAACTAAAATCATGTGGAAAATTATGATATTTTCCTGCATTATTGATAAGGTAACTGAATTTAATTTCTGGCCTCTTGCTGCTTGGAAAATCAATGTTCAAGATTTTTCTGAGATTGTTCTGTTCTTAGTGAATAATCTACAGACTTAGGCAAAGCAGTAATTAAAACTCAAATAAGCAAAATTTTTTCTTTAACATGGTGGACATTCAAAATGGAGTCAGTGTTGTTACAAATTCCCCACTGCCAATGTATCTTTCCATATCTATGGAAAATGGGTGAAGGTCTCATCTTCTGTAACTACTTCTGAACTTGGACGTAGTGGGTATTTTAGTTGGAAGGTTTTGACATAGTGTCATACAGAGTTTTTAGTTCTTTTCTGTGGTAGGAGAGAAATCAGAGTTAACTTTTCATTAATGACATTGCTGACCTTTTTGTAAATTTTGATAAAGCCTAACATTACCAATTTAAATCTTAAGAATATGTCAGTAATTATCAGCAGAATCATTCATTGTAATTTAAAAATTTTCTCTCATGCTGATTTTAGTTCAGCAGATAGTATCATGCTGATATTTAGTTCAGAGAATAGGCTAAAAAACAAATCCCAGCCTCCTCCAAACACGGGGATATAATGGTTTAGAGTTTGTTGTAACCAGATCACTTGCTCTCTAACTTTTAAACGTTTCTTTCTACTTGAGAGGGAGTACTGATATATATGCAACAGGAGGAATTAGTAACAACACAAACATCAGCTCGTTGTGTTCAAATATAGTGTAGGGCTATTCTGCTATTTAGCATTACTTGCATTAATGGATCTACTAATTTTTGTAAGTTTGCAAGAGACTTAGTGGCTTCAGTAGCAATTATGATTAAAGTCCTGGGTAGATTTATCAGTTCATGATAATATAAAACCATTCCCCTATGAAGACAGAAAAGAGTACCCAAAGAAGTACATGGGTTCTGACGGTATATGGGTATATTGGTAAGAAAGTCTTTCAAGTCTTGAGAGAGCTTGTCCAATGTCTTATTGTATTTTTTAAATTTTTTAGGAGGGTGAAGGGTGAAAGGAGTTATTAACATGTCTAGTCGGCATTATCCTGAATGTGTGTCATTTTACAAGCAATGATAAGCCCATCGTACTCAATTATGAATGTATATTAATATATATCTTTCAGGGGAAAAACATATACTCATTTGTTTTACTAATCTAAATGGCTTTATTGTTTTCCCCAAGTATTTCCAGGGAAATCTATTAAATCATCTGTTATGGATATGATTACAGGTTATTGGTTGTAGAGGGGGAGGGTTATGGGTTGTCGTAAAGTGTATTTGTTGGTGTCTTGTGACAAGTCACATGTGGCAGCTACTGCCCTCTGGCAGGGAGGCCATCCTTTGGCTGTTTATTCTGTTTCAAAAAATATGCAATAGGTTTTAGTTGTACCCCAAGTTTCTGGATCAGAACTCCTAGTCCAATTCTCTTTTTGAAATGTACTTATAGGGGAAAGGGTATTTGGGGGCCAGGGAGCCCCAAGGCAAAAGCTAATGTTAATTTTGTATTTATATTATCAAATGCATTTTGGTATTTCATTGTCTAATGCAAGGGTTCTGACTCAGTCATTTTAAAGCCTCATTTTAAAGCCTTCCCTGGTGTTAGAGTCACAGTGTAGCTTGTTTATTTGGCATTAGTTTTTACCCATCTGGAAAGGCATGGGGCATTGTGTGTCTTTTCAGAGGTGAAATGAGTGATCCTGACAATATATGTAACTCTTGGTTTTTTATGGTATACAGTACATACTAAATGGTCCCACATGGTCATATACTGAGTAGTGGTTGGACTGGCAAATCTAACCATCAGTTTTTTATGTATTACTGGCAAAGATTAAGATAGTTTAACTTAAGTAAAATACAATAGCCATTTTAGATGGTAGCGGCACCACCTTTAGCATTCATTATTAGGATGTTTAATGTTTTTGTTATTAGAGGTTAGCAAATCTCTTTTGTTCTATATTGCCCCATGCGCTTGTATTACCATGAAGGCATATCTAGAGTCTGTGCAACTCTTAACTTCTTTCCCTCGAGATAAAGTTAAGGCTCTGGTAAGGGTTATTCATTCTACTTTTTGGGCTGATGTACCAGGGGGAAGGGCAGGGGCTTCAATTATCTGTTCCGGAGTGGTCAGTGTATACCCTGCTCAATGGTGTCTATTTTTCATGAAACTGCTCTCATCAATGAACAATTTCTAGTCTGGAGTTGTTATCAGCTGATCACACAAGACTAGATGGCTGGAATAAACTGTTTGATTTATTTATAAACAGTTATGCTTAGGCTCTGTGTCTTGCACTAAACTGCCAAGGAACAGTGTTGTGTGGATTAGGGTTGCAGTGGTTTGGAGGGTGGTATTAAGATTGTCCAGAAAAATGGCCTGATATTTGCCCATATGCCCCGCAGTTATCTCCTTTTTGTTTTAATAGGGTTAACACTTGATGGGGACATACACAGTTATAGGTTATCGTAAAGTACATTTGTTGGTTTCTTGTAATAAGTCACATGTGGCAGCTACTGCCCTCTGGCAGGGAGGCCATCCTTTGGCTGTTTTTTCTGTTTCAAAAAAATATACAATAGGTTACAGTTGTTTCCCAAGTTTCTGGGTCAAAACTCCTAGTTCAATTCTCTTTTTAAAATATACTCACGGGGAAAGGGCTTTTGGGGGCCAGGGAGCCCCAAGGCAAAAGCTAATGTTAATTTTTTATTTATATTATCAAATGCATTTTGGTATTTCATTGTCTAATGCAAGGGTTCTGACTCAGTCATTTTAAAGCCTCATACAAGGGTTTTACTGTGATTCCAAAGTTAGAAAGCTAAATGTCAAAAAAAAGCGAGCCAATCTCCAAGAATTCTCTTAAACTGTTTCTGTTTTGGGGAGGGCTTTAATGGCAGCTACTGCCTGTTTCTTATCAGTCATAAGACTGCTTACCTTGTTGTAGGTGGAACCCCAAGTTGACTACGTCTTTTCCGCATGTTTGGACCTTATGTGGGGTCGCTTTATAACCCCATTCAGCTAGGTTATTTAAATCCAGTACTGTGTGAATAAATGATTATTGACTCCATTATATCAAGGGGAACACCTGAGCCTCCTCAGTGTTATCAGAGCCACAGTCTTATTCTACTTGTCTGCTTCTTTGGCTTTCTTTTTTTTTTCTTTTTCTCTCTTACCCCCCCACCTTTTTTTTTTTAAACTGTCATCTTTCCCTTTTAGCCTGTAGCAATCATTATTTTAATGCCCAGATTCCCAACAGTAGGCACATGGATCCTTGCCTGGGAGTCCTATTCTGTTTTGTCCCTTACTTTTCTCAGGCCCTCTTTTACCTTTCTGAATGCTTTCTACAAGAGTGGGCACCTATCTGGCTCTTCTTGTTTTTCTGGCATTGAAAAGTCTGTAAGCAATTTCTACCAATAGAGAAGGGTTTATTCTTTGATTTTTAACTTCCTTTTGATACCTGAAGTGCTTTGGCTGATGAAAATCAGATTGACTGTCCAAATATCTTCTGGGGCCTCTAGATCCATACCTGAGTATTTTTTTTTTATAAGACTGATACACTGGTTCCAGCCAGTGGCTGAATTTTCATTAGCCTCCTGTTGGATATCATGGATTTTATTGATGCTACACTTCTTGGCTACTCCTTTACTCAGTCCCATCAAAACATATTTTTAGTAGTGTTCTAGTCTTGGCATTCCTCATTGTTGTAGTCACAATTGAGCTCCACTAAGGGAGTCGTCCCTGTGGGGGATCAGGGGTCCAAGCAGGGTCTTTCTGAAGTAGCTGCCTGGTCTCATCACTGGCTTTGTCTATGACTAGTCTCCTTTTACCAGCCATTATCATGAAATTTAATGGTGTTTGAATGTCCACCCAAGTGAGGAAATATATGGAGAATATGCTGGTACATAATTCCACCATGTGCTGTGGGTCATCTCTGTAGGAAGGGCTTATATTATTTTTAGTTTACTAAGTCTGAAGTGGAGAAAGGTGAATGTAATCCCCAAAACCCCATGGGTTGGCCATGTGCATTTAATTCCTGTTGGATCTTAAAAGGGGGGACCCATTGACCTTGTGCATTGAAGAACCAGTCAGGTTTTCAAAGAGGAGACTGTCTCTGACCTGCTTGCATAATGTAGAGGGGCCACTGCACCTTGTAAATACGGATTATTTCAATGGTCTTCTGGGGGAGTGGGTAGAGGAAGGAACAGCTCAGGGTACAACGCCGGCAGGGTCAGCCTGGGAACCTGCACAGGTGCCAGAGCGGGCAGCGCCAGGGAAGGCACTTGCAACACCACAGCATCATTTCTCTGTGGCGAGTTTAAGGCTAACAAAATCATCCTATCCTCCTGCTTCTGTTGGAGAGATCAGACCCAACACCAGGTCGTGGGGGCGACAAAGTCCAGCAGAGTCAAAGGATTGAGAAAAAGACAGTTTGAGAAGTAAAGTGGGATCAGGGGGCCATCGTTAGTGCATGGAAGCTGCGAAGGCCCCGAGCTCTGGAAGCCCACGTTATTTATTGGTAATCCAACATGGAAACAGGTGGTGAGAATGTGGGGGTCAAAAGGGCAGGGACATGATCTACAGCTGTGACGGTTTAGCGTTTATATGGAACATGTTCTGATACTTGAGATAATGGGAATATAATTGACCTAGGAGCCTAGGAGGGCTAGAAGGAGCCAGCAAGTCTAGACACATTCCAGAGGACATTATGTCAGACACCACAAGCCCTGCCTCAGGTATTTCCCCAACATGCTTCTTTTTCCCTTCCGTATCTTCCTCAGGCAGTAGAAGCCAAGGAGATTTCACTTTATACAGTCCTCTTTGCACCATGAACTGGGAACCTTTCTGGGAAGCATCTTTATGACATGATAGAATAAACACGTGAACATAGGTATTTTTTACATTTACCTGATCTTTGATAAAACTGTCCAAGCTGTAAGACTGTATAAAAGTTCAAAAACCTCATTTAAAGGCTGCCTCTCTTCTGAATCTAACACATGCATTTGCCATGCTGTATTACAACAAAATACCATTTTTTTTTTCCTTTGTCCCAAGGTCATAGCTATAGGCTGACCAGTTAGCTAATATTCTCTCTCTTTGAAAGAGAATCTGCAAAATACCTCCATTGGTAACAAGAAAACAACACACAATCAAAACAAAGGAAGTGCTTCCCAAACACAATCTTCTTCAAGGGAAGAGACCAGTACGGAGTCTCTACAAGTTGTTTCTTCTATCAACGGTACCACGAATGGCCCCAAAGGCCCAAATGGTAAGTAAAGAGGACACCTGGTGTTCACACGTGGACGTACTTTGTTATAGAACTGGTTGACTCATCTAGAAAGCTTGTTCCCTTTAACCAACTTGAAGTGAAAATAGGCAGCTGGCATCAATTGAGGGAAAGAAGGGAGTTTCCCCAAAGGGATAAAAGAGCCTTGGCAGCTGCTGGGACTGTCCCTGTAGTTTGCCTGTGTCAGGCTTGGCCAACCACAAGTAGCTGGTGCTATTGAAGGCTTGCTGCTAACCTCTGGTAGCAAGAAGCGTTAGCCCATACGTGCTGCCACAGTCAACTGCTAAAACCACGGGGAATCTAAAGATCCCCTCGGTAACCTGAACAAGTTAGCGCTGGTGCACTGCTGCGGCCAATTGCTTCATCTGTTGGGAACTGAGCTAACAGCTCAGGGAGCGTGAGGCTCCTGACTAGCTCGCCAAATATTGTAACCAAACTCAGGTTTGGGGCACTTGACGCCTGAAAAACCAATGCTCGAGGACAAGCGTTGGTAAGAAGGAAAGTTAGCTTTATTAGGGAAGCAGGCAAGTTGGGAAATTAGTGACCTTGTTTCAAGACTACCTCTGAATTGTAGCTCTGGACCAAGAGTTTTTAAGGGAAATCGGGATAAGCCTTAAGTCATAATCAGAGTGTCCTTGTGGAGGAGCTACGTGTGCAAACTCAAGCAGGCAGGCAGTCACTGCTGTCTTGGTCAATGTCTTGGGACCTTTGCTGGCATCGTTAGGCTGTTCTTAGCTAGTTGTGGCTAAAACTGCTGGTCAGTCTGTTCCCGGAATTTCTGGTCAGCATATTTCCCTTTTATTTATGTTGAAGGTCCTATTGTTCTGAGATTGGTATATTCTTTTTTTTTTTTTTTTTTTTTTTTTTTTTTTTTTTAATTTATTTATTATTATTATACTTTAAGTTGTAGGGTACATGTGCATAACGTGCAGTTTTGTTACATATGTATACTTGTGCCATGTTGCTGTGCTGCACCCATCAACTCGTCATTTACATCAGGTATAACTCCCAATGCAATCCCTCCCCCCTCCCCCCTCCCCATGATAGGCCCCGGTGTGTGATGTTCCCCTTCCTGAGTCTGAGTGATCTCATTGTTCAGTTCCCACCTATGAGTGAGAACATGCGGTGTTTGGTTTTCTGTTCTTGTGATAGTTTGCTAAGAATGATGGATTCCAGCTGCATCCAAGTCCCTACAAAGGACTCAAACTCATCCTTTTTTATGGCTGCATAGTATTCCATGGTGTATATGTGCCACATTTTCTTAATCCAATCTGTCACTGATGGACATTTGGGTTGATTCCAAGTCTTTGCTATTGTGAATAGTGCCGCAATAAACATACGTGTGCATGTGTCTTTATAGCAGCATAATTTATAATCCTTTGGGTATATACCCAAGGATCTAGAACTAGATGTACCATATGAGATTGGTATATTCTTAATGAATAATCTACAAACTTAGAGAAGTAATTAAAACTCAAGCAAATTTTTTCCTATTGAATGGCAGGGATTCAACATGGAGTCAGTGCTGTTACAATAAGATCTTCTAGTCAAGAAAAGTACTTGCAGCAGAGTCGGGGTAAGTGAAGAAAAATAAAATTATTTCTTATTTTCGTTTTTTGTACCTATCCCTAAAGTTCAAACTGTTCAGAAATTGTTATAAAATTATCTCAAGAAATTCAGTAAATGATTTTGTGTCCTATTGCTTCAATTATTTGAATTGATTGTATACTTTCCATGAACCAGGTTTTAAAAATTTTCTATTTCTTTATAAATCACATGGAAAGTTCACACTCAGACTGTTGAGTACAAAGAGCATTCGAAGTCCAAAAACAAGTGGGTGAACTGTAGTACAGAGTTTAAGTAGATGTCTAGTCTTTGATATCATTAAACCTCCCTCTAAGTTTCTGTATCTTAAAAAATAAAGATATTTAGTGTAGTAAATTTTCATTGCTAACGATTCAAAATAATCTATTTACCTAACATATCTAATAATGTTGAAGAAGTAACACTAAGCAATTATAAAACTAAAAGTCATTGATTTTAAATATGTGGTTTTATTAATTGTATATATTTATGATGAAAAATTACTGTCTATGAATATTGAAATTAAAGTTAATCATTGAATATTTTGGTAAGATAATGTTTGAGTATTACCTTATAGTTATTGAAAGAAAACAGATAAATGTAAACTGTAATTCCCATAAGAGGAAAATATAACCATACGAACATAATTGAGAAATTAATAGAATATATTTTAATGTAGTAAAACAGTGTAAGTCACATCAGCGAACAGTATGAGATTACTTCAAAATAGGTTGTAAAGAATAGACATAAGAATTTACATACGAAATAGAATGGATTAATCACAGAAGGCATATGAAGGTTTTCCTTGAGAGAGGCCACAATTTGGCATTGACAAAGATGAGTGAAATAAAGCATTACAAGTAAAAAAGCGTGGAAGCTTGTAAGCCAGATATATGATATGAGTATTTTCAATTATTATTATTATTATTATTTTTAACCGTTTAAGTTTAGTAACTTGGGCAGTTCTGGTTCTAGCTATGCTGGAAAAATGAACATCAGAATTTCCCCTATACCATAAACAATGGTAACACTAAACCTATCATAGAAAACAACTGTTTTTAGGTCTTGGACAACAAATATTGCAAGTCTTTGATTCATTTGATGAGGGAAATATATAATGTGAACTCCACATGCCCAGGTTTTCTGCCTTAGAATCAATTTCATACAACAGCACAAAGGGGTGAAATCCTAACAGATCAGCAATTCCACTGGCATAAAAAGCATGTAGCAGAGATAGATAGCTCAAATATGCAAATCAGGGTTCTGAAGAGAGCAAAAAGGGAGCACACTAGAATCTGCATAGAAGTCTCTCCAAGCATTTGGCCAAGTACATAGCTGTATATGTACAAAATAAAATAAAATGTGATGCCTGGAAGAATCAGCTACTGAAGGACTGTGAGTTAAATGGACATTCAGAAGTTCACATAGTTCTAGGAGACACAGAAGTTACCACCATTCAGTGTTCAGAGATTTCACAAGAAGCTCACTAAAGCAGTCGTGAGGACAAATGGGCTAAACATCTGAAGTGACCTAATCTTGCTCCAGAATAAGAACAATTCTAACATGGTCTAAGAATCACAAAACTTCTAAAACATCATTTTGAGCAGTCAGTAAATTAATTGCTTTATGAATTTAAAAAATAATACTTTCCTTGGACAACATAATTTAAAGTCTCATCAATGTAAAATGTATGATGTCAGCATAAAACTTAAAAATACACATATATACACAAAGAGGCAGAAAAATCTGAAGCATAAATAGAAAAAAGCAACCAATAAAAATATATCTGAATGTTAGATTTGGCTGACAATATCTTAGAAGAGCTATTGTAAATATATTCAGTGATTTGAAGTAACAGATGAACATTATATTGAAATAGATGAAAAACGTCAAGGAGAAAGTTGGAAGTATGAAAAAATGAAAATCATAGAACTTGAAAATTCCCAGTATTAAAAAAAAAAAGTATTAGATAGGCATAAAATGTAGATGGGATACTTTAGAAGAAAAGATCTGTGAACCAGAAGATGGGTCAGTAGAAAATGTTAAAACTCAAGCACAGATGGGAAACAGAGAAAAATGAATACGACCTCATGTTCAGTAGTCCAACAACAAAAAAATATTTCATACATATATGTAAAAGTCATTCCAGAAGAGAAGAAAGAAAAGAGGTTGTGCATTGTTTCAACAGACTTGGATAAAGCCAAGAATTAAAAGTTGCTACCATTTTTATTACCATTATTCATCCTGAGTTAGCAGCCACTGAATATATGGCTTAAATATTGTATTAGTTTGTGTGAAAGATGTTTCACATTATATTTTGAAAGTATTGTATTTCTGTATGTTTGTCTTATGCAAGTTTTATTGTACTATAAATATATTTGTATGAAAGTAAACTATAGAGAAGATATGTAGTGTTTTATTACCTACTTGTTAAATACTACAAGTGACAAAAAATAAGCACATGTAAGTTATTCTATACAATCTATAAATATTACAAGAGACAAGAGTGAGCATAAGTTATTTTATATGATCTATGTTCTGTTTTTATAGTGTATATTATATACCTAGATTTCTATATTTAGATAGATGTCTATACTTATAGATATATACATACATCTACAAATCTATCTTGCTGTATATTTTATATAATTTATAAGCACATATAATCTACTCTTTGATTATATTTTAGGATTTTGTATATGATTTAAAGTACTTTTAGGATCATTTTTAATTATGAACATTTTAGCAATTTGATTCAGCAATTCCACTTCTAAATATTTACACAAAATAATTGAAATCAAGGTTTTGAAGAAGTATTAGTACTCCTACACATATTGCAGCACTATTTACAATGGCCAAGATATGGAAACAAACTAAATGTCCACTGATAGATAAGTAGATAAAAATAGCATGATATATGTATATAAGAGAATGCAACTCAGCTTTAAAAAAGAAGAAAATTCTGCAGTATGTGGCAATGCGAATGAACTTTATAAGCATTATTCCAAGGGAATAGGCCAGACACAGAAAGAATAATAATGCCTAATTGCCCTTATATGAGCTATTTGAAATTGCCAAATTTATATAATCAAATATTGGAATGCTGATTGCCAGGGGCTGGGAGAAAAGGTAAATGAGGAGTTAATAATCAATAGGCATAAAGTTACAGTAAAGCAAGATAAATAATTTCTAGAAGTCCATAAAATGTTGTACCTATAGTCAACAATAATGAATTATACAGTTAAAAATCTGTTAACAGGACACATTTCATGTTAAATGTTCTTACCACAATAACATAACATTTTTAAGAGAGAAGTATTTTTAAGCTAAAATGGAATCATCATGATTTGTAATTAATTTATTGGTAGTTTGTACTGTAGTTTTGCATACCTCTAACCATAATTCATTACCTTTTTTAGTGTATTCTGCTTGCTTGTGTTGGATACAGGCTCTATCATGAACTACTAACATTAACTTGGCTAAATTACTTAACTTCTCTAAGCCTCAATTCCCTTTTATATGAAATAGGGATAATAATATGTAATTTATAGGATTATATGGAGGGTCACATAAGAAAATTAATGTAAAACTGCTTAGCATAATGTCCAGTATAAAATATTATATATAAACTTTCATTAACTAAATTCTAAAATATTTTAACAAAATTCTAATTTTAAAAATACATTAAAAGTCATTTCTTCAAAATCCTTAGCAATAATTTAGATGTTTGTTAATCATCTCTTCCTAAATACCTTGGGGATATTGTATGAACATTTGAAAATCCTCAGTTTTGGTTAAAAACTAAATGCTTGCCCCACCACCACCACCACCACACACACACACTCACATACACACAACGTGACATGTCACATTCACATGACAACGTGAATGAACTTGAAGAACATTACTCTAAGGAAATAAGCCAGACACAGAAAGAATATTAATGCATAATTGTCCTTATATGAGGTATCTAAAATAGCCAAATTTAAAGGATCAAAGATTGGAATGGTGATTGCCAGTTACTGGAGAAAAGAGAAATGAGGAGATACTAATCAATGGGCATAAAGTTTCAGTACACACAACTATTTGATCTTTACCCTCAAACCTTCTGTTGCATCTGTATTTTACAAAATCCACAGTATTATAGTCAGGAGATTATTTTTCTGTGATCTCTATTTATACTACAACAATTATTTATTGACGTTTCTGATTGACTGTTACACACACACACACACACACACACACACACACACACACGTACAATTAATATTGTATAGCTGAGAAATATTTCCTGGAGATCCTAGAATTGTCAAGCCTGATAGTCAACAAGGTTACCTAGGCTTTTCCCTGAAACCAGTGATAATGTCAAAAGTTTTATCTTTCTCTCAATTTGTATCAGTCTAATAATGTTTTCTTAATGAGGTCATTGAACATAGACATTTATAGATAACTTCAGAGTAAATGTGAGGAAACATTTATAAGGGAGAGCCTTTATAAGATGTGAGTGCTGGCACCCTTTCGGCTTTGTTTACTGTTATTTCCTTGGTAATATACAAAATACTTTTACTCTAAGAAAGATGAATAAATATTAATTACAAAAAAGAATGTTCAGAATTGTTGATTGTACGGCTACCTGCTCCTGACTTTCTTTTTCCTTCAGCGTATCCTCTTTCATGGTTGAAACACAGATGGCCTTAGATATTTATACATAAAGGGATACTGCATGTCTTTTAGCTTCGTAAATCTAATTCCTCCATTGAGTGGGAGGATCAAGCTCATTAGTGTTTAATTCTATTAAGGAATATATGTTTTTAAGTTTTTTGCTCTGCCAACATATAGGTAGCTTATATTTCTTAAAGCAAGCAGAGATTGGCATAAGTTGTATATAATTACTAAAATGGGCACTGTAGAATCAGAAAGAAGGGTGTAAGCCATGTTGATTGGGCAAGTGCCATGGTGAGATTTTAGTATATTATACTTCAAATTTCTCCCCTACCAAATTATATCACACAATAGCATTTTCCATTTTAAACCCATTAACACCCCCTACCACCACCATTAACAATGAAAACCAATCCTGAAACTGAATTGAATATTTATGTGATTATTTCAGTTAAAAATCCAGCTCTGAGTTTTGATGGTCTCATCACAGATAAAGTATGTTCAATTGTTTACTCAGTATTTCATTTTGTATAGAATAATGATGGGTATATGCATAGCACCTTTTTTATTCCACATTATTGTTTACATTGTTTACCTCTACTTTGTAAAAATTCTTTAAGAGAAATATATTACGATTTCTAAATTCCTCTTTTAACAGTAGAACAAAAATCTTTGTTTTATCTCTAACAGCAGTTATTTTTCACTTGCTTTAACCTTTCATTCAATATTTTGAAGGTAGCTGAGTCCTTAGAATTAAATATTTTTACTTGTTTTCTCCCATATTTTGTAAATAATCCACCATGAAATTTGAGTAACAAGTTTTAACTAAACATATTTGACTTCTTTTCCTTACTTACTTACTGCTAATGATAGAAATTTACCGAAATGTCTATATACCAGTGTATCAGAGTATAGATTGAATCCACACTATGGTTTTATCTATATTAGCCTCTGGATTTATTCTTAAAATATAGTTATTATTAGCTGCTTTTGTCTTAATCCTTGAGTTTGCAAAATCAATATGTGCCCATATTAACATAACAGGGCTTATATCAGTCAACAAAATTTGAATCTTTAATAGAACCTGCTTTATCTTCTATCTCTAACCAATCAACCCTTACACCTAATATCAGAAAATTCAATTAATTATAAATGTATAGGCGATAAATTCTTCCCCCTTTAAAACTCCTCTGCAGTGTTTTCTGAGAATTAGAAAGACTGTACAAGTTAAAAAGACAGGGCAATTGTGTATTTTTAAGAAGCTCTGTGAGTATGCATTCAACAATTCTCTCAATAGCAATATCCTAATCTGACCTTATCCATTTGTGATCTATTTTTATATTTGGATATAATAAGTTTGCCTCCTTGCTGTAGAGATAAGCCAGTATTTTGATGATGAAATAAACATAATATTATGCTAGCAATTTCACTCAAAATTGACAGATGATATATGCTATATATGATATGTGATATGAGCAATACATATATACATACCTAGGTTTGCATATGAAAAAATTTGGAATATAATATACCTTTGGGAAATTGTATGTTTTCTGCCAATATCAAATTTAAGTACCAATGATGGGTGTAAAAAATGGGAAACTTCACACGTTTCTCTTTTCTTTATTAGAATATCAGTATTCATTCCTTATTCATTTGTGTGTCATGGGCATTTACTGCACAGGCTTAACCTAAACATTAATAAAAAGAATATTTATTAAACATTTTATAGAGTGTGGATCGAGTATCAACTCTGAAAATGATTTACTATATGTAAAATTTAAGAAAACTACTTTATTTTTATGTCAAACTTATTATCAATAAGATGACAATAATAATATAACCTCTATCAAACCGTTGTATGAGAATTTAGAGAAATAACCTAAGTGAATTAGTGAGCAGAGATTTTGGCATACAGAAATTCCTCAAATGTTACACCAGCAATTCTGTACCAGACATAATACTAGGAAATTTACTTTTACCATGTTATTTAACCCTAAACAATTCTCTGCAAGGTAAATAAAGTGAATTTATATCAAATATGATATAGGGCTAGAAATTAACTTCAAAGAGGGCTGACCCAAAGTCTATGCTGTAATATTTCTATTTCAAACTTGCTTAGTGTTTAAAAGACAAATGAATAAATATAGTCATAGGATTCCTTATGAAGAAAATCTAGAATCCATGTGTACCAAACCACACATTTATTTAATGTTCATTGCTTGTTAAGTAAAGAGATAAGTGAGGGAAATGCAATTATAATTCACTTTGGAAGGTTTGAGACATATATATATATATACACACACACACCACACACACATCTTTATATATGTGTATACACACACATACACACACACACATGCTTTTACCAAATTTTTTTCTATTTTTTACTGTAAATGTTGACAAATGAAAGCAGCCTACAAATTAGCATCCATACCCAACACTCTGATAAGCTTTTAATTACTTGTTCAGGAAGTGCTACTATATAGAGTATCAGGTGAATTAGAGATCTTGCTAGACTATGAAGATATAAATGACTTAGTACACTCTAGAAAATAACTTAAAATAATACATACATTGGAGCAGAAGGGGACATATTAGGCAAAAGTAAACCTAGCATGCTTGAAATGAAAAGGCTGAGATTTGGTTTAACAGATTCTTTATGTGGAAAGTAGTTGGAAAAATGTTAAGTCCAGACAGTGATCATTTTGGACCAGGCTTTCAATGTCAAAATAGGGAAATTATTTTATATACAATATGATAAACATAAAGGTTTTACAGAGATACATGGCATCAAGAAAACTAGATACAGATAGATAGAACTGCAAAGATTAGGAATATTGGGAGGAAAAAAAATGGAGGCTGTAGGATCACTTAAGAAACTACAGGAAAAATAAAAGTCCTATGATATACTGATACACACCTTATAGATGCAAGATTTTTTATGGGTTTTAGATAACCTTGCACTTAGCAAATTGATACCAAAAATATAGACACAAAAGTGAAAACTTAAAAAGTAAATTCTTAACCCTAAGGTTGATTAAAATTATAACTGTTTATGCTAACTATAAGGAAAAATTTACTATCATTTGAAAAAATACATTTTATTATTACTTAAAGGTATATGCATTATAAAACATTTTCCTAGTTTTTTATTCATTAAAGTTTTCCAGAAATTCAAGGAACTCTGACCAATCTAAATAATCAGTGACTGATAGAAGTTTAGTTTATTCTCTAATCATTTTTATCTAGCATTTATTTGATTGGACAAAAAGACTTCTGCTTCATCACCTCATGGCTACCTTCTTCCTTTTCAGTTTTGCAAAAAGCCATTTTAGCTAATTCAAGCAATTCATAAAACTGCTTTTTGCCTATGACCAGCAAATAATTCATCTGGGACTATGAATTATTTTTGCTTTTTCACTTGCTATAGAAAACTGTCCATATCAATAATAAATAATAATAAAATACTAGCTAGTATTTTGTTTATTCCTCATTTTGTACCAGGCATGTTTTAAGCACTTGACATGCATCAATTAATTTACTCTTTGCAACAAATATAATGCATAGATAGCAATTTTCCAAATTTCCAGATGTGAAAACTGAATTAGGGAGTCATTTCATTTTGTTTCCAGTGTATCTGTTGCCAGTTCAACAGCTTAAATTTGGCCCTTCTGTATCAATGGGAGTCATGTTTCTTTAGATGGCAGGTTCATAATTACATTATTTGACTCTGAGTTCACTAAAAACATCTAATTAGAAGAAGAAGAAAGCTTTCTCTTTGACTATTAGGTTTATCGGCTGCTTTCATTTGTCAACCTTTAGAGTAAAAAAATAGAAAAGAATTAGGTAAAAGTGTGAGAAAAAGAAGCTTCACAAGTAAAATCCAATTACAGGAAATAGTGTTTACTTTTAGTTTGCATTTTGCTATATATTTTAACATTCTATTTTAAAATGAACATATATAAAATAGAGAGAATATTATAGTTAACCCCCATATATCTGATTTGATAGGAAATTTAACATTTTGCCATATTTAATTTATTTTTTGCTGAAGTTTTATAATGCATGGCTCTGATATTATGGCATTTTCAACCAAAATTCTTCATTTTGTCTCTGTAAGAGTATAGGTATACTCTTACACAATCAAAATATCATTATCAACTATAACAAAATTAGCAACAGCAATTTAATAATCTCATCTAACATCCAGCCCATCTTCAAGATTATTTTCTGATTTTCTTTCGCATATATGAAAGTACTTTTTAAAATTATCGCTATATTCTAATTAAAGTACACATAGGACATTAGACATGATGTCTCTTAAATCTTTTAATTTTGAATATCACCTATTTTTATGCCATTAACAGACTTAAAGTCGCTCTACTTGTCTTACAGAATTTCCTGCATTCTAACTTACCTTGTTGTCTTCTTACTGTTTAGCATGTTCTTCTGCCCCCTGTGTATTCCATAAACTGAAAATTCATTTTCCATTTGTCATTGCAAAAAAACAAAAAAGAGGAGAAAAAAATTCTTGATTTTTTTTCTGAATGCTAGATAAACTTCAAGTGTATGATTTACTTCATGTTTCATCAGGGAGGCGGTATAAAATGCCTGGGTGTCCCATGATTAGTGAAGTTAATTTTGTTAGTGGTTTCAGGTGGTAGAATATGATCCTGGCTGGTAAAGATGCTTTTTCCCTATGACCAGCAAATCATCAGCAGGTGAAATTTGGCAAGCTTTGGGAGTTATTTTCTCATAAATATTTGATCTAAGTTTTTTTTTAAGTGCTTGTTTATGTTCTTTATGTTCTCTTCTTGAGTCAATTATTTCTTTAGTGTTTGTTAAATGGTGACTCTACCGATTTTGTTTTTCCTTCTGCATTCATTAGTTGATAATATTCTATAAATAAAGACTTGCTCTATTCAGAAGATATGGTTTAAAAACCATAACCATGAAGGTAAATTAAGCAAGCAACTGCAAACATAAATATATGTAATAGTTATACATATATATATATTTCAGAGTATAAAAAAAGCATTACTTAGCATTATTTAGCATTACTTACCATTTCCTCAATTTATTCCTTAAATGATCTAAATTTAGTGCGTGTTCTTTGCATAATAGGATTTGTGCATATATATGTACATAATCAAAGAAAATTCAAACTTGACTACATATTCTTCATAAAAGTTATTACGTATATATATATATATATTTGCAAGTCAGGCAGAATAAGTGTTGAGACAAGATATATTTGAAATGATCTGAGTAATATTATTATAAGGATCCATCAAAATGCTTCATACCTTCAAATAATTATGTCTTAAATTCACACTGTGATGAATTATCTCCAGGGAATAGATTTATGATTTTATGAGGCATCTGTTAAAAATTGGAAAGGAAAAAATAACATTGTGAAGCCAGCTTTTTATCAAAATCATTTTTGACAGGTCCAGGCTACCTACAGATTGAATGCACCTGAAAGGCAACAATATAACATTTATGTCAACTGTAAGGAAATAATCAGCATGAAGCTTGGATTTGTTAGAAGGAAATATTATTTTTGGTACATAATTTTGTTATATCAAAGCATGCAAAACTTTCTTATACATAAGAAAAATTAAGATGAAAGTTGGTAATATTAAAATATATTTGTATAGTTGAGGTATTACATTTTGTTTCAGTTTTTAAGCTTCAGTAAATTATGACTATCAAAAATCAAGTTATATTTTAAAAGCATATAATATTGATTTGCATTACAAAGTTGACCCCGTTAATAGAAAATTACACATATATTTACTTGAGACTTCAAATTTACTTTAAAAAATTATATTAAAAAATTGAACCATATATTTTATAAAATTGAGCTATCAGACTTAGAAATCTTTTAACTAACTATCTGACTTAAGAAAACCTAATCACTATCTACACTAGACATCCACTATCTAAAAAACAAAGTACTACATATTCTACAAAAGTATATATGCCAGGACAATAAAAGTAGTCAATTCATAAAAGATAGAGAGTTACACACATACATACTACATAAAAAAGTATGTGAACAATGCATATTATAATCCAAATATCTGAAAGATAAACATAAACTAAAGCAACATTTCTTATTGTTGGAGTGCGTTATTAAAGATAAGCTTGAGGCCGGGTGCTGTGACTCAGCACTTTGGGAGGGCTAGGCAGGCGGATCGCGAGGTCAGGAGATTGAGACCATCCTGGCTAACATGGTGAAACCCCGTCTCTACTAAAAATACAAAAAAAACTAGCCAGGCACGGTGGCGGGTGCCTGTAGTCCCAGCTATTTGGGAGGCTGAGGCAGGAGAATGGCATGAACCCGGGAGGCAGAGCTTGCAGTGAGCGTAGATTGCGCCATTGCACTCCAGCATGGGCGACAAAGCGAGACTCTGTCTCAGAAATAAAAAAAAAAAAAAAAAAAAAAAAAAAAGATAAGCTTGAATGATCAAGTGGTAATGGATTAGTTTTGGATACATCAGTATAAGTTCATGTTAAGATACATGCACATGGATACATTAAAAATATCTATAGATATGTGTATATACACAGGCTAGAAATACACATGTATATTTTCTTGTGTAGAAATCCTAGAAGCAATTACAGCTCAGGAGCATAGTACTTTTCTTTCTAATATCATTCTCCAGTGAATGGTACCAGGGCTTTTTAGATAAGTGGCTTATTTTAGCACAATGACAAGGTATATACAGTATGAGCCTGGGGTATCTTTTAGTGCCAGAAAGTAAGACAATATTAAAAAAAAAAAAAAGTACAAAGGAGCAAAGAAACCAGTGAAAGAGCTGAGAAGGAGCAAGGCTGGGAAAATTGAACAACAAATAGAGTGGTATTGCATTATAATAACTCAATGTAAATTTTATGAATCTACTGGAAAAAAGTAAATATGAAAAAACACAAATATCCTGTAGCAAAGAATATTAAATAATTGATGGCTGATAATTCTTAATTTCCCACTCACTAAAAGTTTCCTGCACATATTAACTTCTTGCAGAGTACTGTATAGAAAGTGGGAGACGAAAGAATAAGTAAAGAGCTAATGAACTCAGTCAGGTAATCAAGATGAAAACTCATAATGGTAAGTCATATTAGTCGTGTTGATTGTATGCACCATTAATGTGATTTGATGAGAAAGACATTTTACCTCTGTGGCCTTCTTCCCCAAATTACATAACCCCAGTTTAATCATCAGGCTAATCCCATTTGAGTAAAATCTACAAAATACCTGTCCAGTATTTCCCCTCATTAAATTGAAAAATAGTTAAAAATAAAGTCTTAGAAACTGTCACAGCTAAGAGGAGCCTAAAGAGACGCAATGACTAAATGTAATTTTGTATGACGAGTGGAATCATGGCACAGCAAAAATATATTATAAAATAATTAAATATGGCAGATAGTCAATGGGATACTATTGAAGCATGAAAAAAAAATAATAAAACCCTGTCATTTGAGACAGCATGAATGAATGTGAAAGGTTGTTAGGTTAAGTCAAAGAAGCCAGGCACACAAAGACAAGTACAGCATGATCTCATTCATCTGGCATCTTTAAAAACGCTGATCTCATAGACTTACAGAGTAGAATAGTGGTTACAAGAGACTGGGGGAGGGTAGAAGGAAAAAGAGGTTGAAGAGAGATTGGTCAGCGACTGCCAATTTATAGGTAGATAGGAGAATAAGTTTTGGTGTTCTATAGCATAGCAAGGTGACCATAGTTTAAAATATTGCATTGCGTACTTCCAAATAGCTATAAGAGAGGACTTTAAATGGTCTCAACACAAAGAAACAATACCTGTTTTTTTTTGTTTGTTTGTTTGTTTTAATTTTTTTTTTCTTTGAGATGGAGTTTTGCACTTATTGGCCAGGCTGAAGTGCAATGGCGTGATCTAGGTTTACTGCAACCTCCGCCTCCTGGATTCAAGTGATTCTCCTGCCTTAGCCTCCTAAGTACCTGGGATTACAGGCTCCCACCACCATGCCAGGCTAATTTTTGTATTTTTAGTAGAGACGGTGTTTTGCCATGTTTATTTTCGCCATGTTTACTTGGGGGGCTAGTCTCAAACTCCTTACCTGGGGATCCACCTACCTCAGCCTCCCAAAGTGCTGGGATTACAGGCGTGAGCCACCATGACTGGCTAAAGAAATAATAAATATTTTAGGTGGTGAGTATGCTAAATACTCTGATTTGATCATTCCACAATGTATACATGCATCAAAACATCACACTGTATCCCACAAATATGTACAATGACTATGTGTCAAATAAAACACAACAAAACTATAAAAAGAAAAAAAAATAAAGGCTTTAGTTAATAGTAATGTATCAATATTGTTTCATTAATTATGATAAATATACCATATTCATATAAATTCTTAATAACATGGGAAATTGGGTGTGGGATAATACCAACTCTCCATACTATCTTCATAAACTTTCTATGAATCTAAAACTATTCTGTAATTAAAAAATATATTTTAAAAAGTTTATGGACTAAACATAATGTATTGTCCTGGGTTAGATCCTGAAAAAACTTGAATAAGTAAGTAATATAGCTAATACTATACCTGCTTTAATTTTATAATTTTGGCAAATGTGCTATGGTTATGTAAGTTGTTAACATTAGGGGAAGCATGGAAAAGACATCTTTTTTTTTTTTTTTTTTACTACCATTGATTTTTTTTTGTTACTCTATAATTTTTCCAAAATAAAAAGTATATTAAGAAATATAAATGATCTTAACAGTTATCCTTATAAGTTCACAGTTTTTTACAGAAACACACACAATCCCCTGTTGTGCATGGTAGGCCTAGCCTAATCCTGTGAAGAATGGACCTGGTATGTAAAACATGTTCTGTGTCCTAGAATTAGACAACCCTCACCTAACTTTGGCTTCCTCTCTGGCCCAGCCTCTCCTAACCTCTCTGCACCACCTTTTCCTGTTTAGACTAATTTCCAATCTTCCAGAAGGAAGTGATCAAGTCATGGAGTGACCCAGTTAAAACCGAGTCTCCCATGAAACATTTTCAAGGTAGAGGGGGTTTCAAGAGGACACTATGGCTGAAAAGTCAGCTCTCATTGGCAAAAATGACATAGTTCAATAGGCTGTGCACTCCAAACAGCTACTCTCCAGGGTCATAAAAACAACAAAAGGTATTCCTGGTATGCAGACCTGGAGCTTCTGCTATCTTATCCCTAAGATTGCTCATGTACCTGAGAATTCAGTGCAGGATTGAGGGCCTTAGATTGAAATATACAAAAATACAAAACTACAATGGTTATATCAAGGAAAAAAATAAAATGCACAAGATACATCATTGGCACACAGCTAGTGTACAGTTGGCATCCTGAAAAAGTGGGACTCAAGGTGCAGTATCCAAGGGAGTGAATAAACAAAATCACATTGATCAGAGCGGGGTGGGGGTGGGGGTAATCAATCGTAGGAGCAGCAGACCTGCAGCTGTTTCCCAACCATCCTTTTTGTCTTCATCACTATCCATTGTTTAGGCCAGTTTCCAACACCCTATCCCAAGAGTGAGTATGAGGATACAAGATGTGAAAACAAAATAAAACACTGCCTTACTCCTAAGAGGTTTTCTCCCACACAATGTAGTGGCTTGGATACATAAATCTGGTCCTACACCCAATCCTTTCATTCTAGCACAGGAATTATTATTATACCTTCATGTAAAGGAAAATGATTTCCCTGTCCAGGCCATTTTCAAAAGCTGAGAATTCTGGGGATGGGGCCTCAGATAAAGCATAAAGGTTCTCAGGTGATTTCCCCCCAAAGTCCTCACTGTATTTGGACAGAGCATGGTTGGAGTTGCTTTGCCTCACCTGTTCCCCTGACCAAGAGGGAAGAAGGGGTGATGCTGTGAACCACAGCCTGAGATCCATGGCAGTGACACCTAGCCCCAATCCACCGTATTCCCACTCTCTCCACTCTGCCTGCTTGAAAATTCCTGGTAGCAAACGAAGGGCCTCCACCCATAGTGGCTCAATTCTGGGCCTCAGGGAGCAGGGCACAGTTGTGTGTATCTTCCTCTTCCTCCCAAAAGTAGGCTGGCTTTCCCTGTGAGCTAGGGGCTTGCTGGCCTTCAGCAGCTATGAGGCTACTGTATGACTGATGCTCTGCACAGTGGCGCTTCTTGGGCTGATGTGGCAACTGGCATTCCTTGGCAAGATGGTTTAGACCTCCACCCTTGTGCCACCTGCCTCCCTCCTTTTGATATCTGCATATTCCTCCACTTTGTCTGCCTCTCATTTTCAATACAGAACATACCACTAGATCTGGTGACACAGATTTCAGACCTTTGGCAGACTTCTTACAGGTGAACCCCACTGCCTCAATCTCCTTCAGGCTCTGGAAGCCCTCCATGTGCCGCTTACTCTGGTTCACAATGATGTCCACTGGGGGCTCAAGTACAACTCCAGAGGAGGTGCTCATGGACAGGAAGCTCAACCCAGTGCACACCTTGAACGATTTACAGATAGTTTTAAGATGAATACCCCTGTACACAGCCTGCACTGTCAAGGGATGGATATATAAAGCAAGGACTAAAATCCTCAACATTTCAAAATGTGGGGGTTCCAGGGAGACCCACAAATGGGGGCTTCTTTGTGGTACCTGAAGCCAGTGTTCTGCCCTGCTGCAGTGATGATTAGTAGTATCATGGTAGCTGAAGCAGTAAAAAGAGAGTTTCATTTGCTTGCTGTAAGATTACTGCAAACCTACTTTCCTGTGTTGAATTGGGATGAATGCAATAGAGCTTCTTGGGTGGTGTGGGTTTGATTCTGGGTTGTTGTCTCCCTAAATGATGCTCCCATTCTAGTTTTTGTATTTCTCTGGGCTTTTAGAGCACCACTGAGTTGGTGATTGCCAGACAGCCTAGTTCGTGTAAATATAATGTGTTGGTCTTTTTCTATGTTATTTGGGGTTTATGTTTACAAACTTTTTGTATTGACAGAAACATAGCCACAGCATTCAAAGATGGTTGTGCACCAGACAAAAAGATCTGAGACATTGGTTTTGGTGGCCCCCTTCTTAAAGTGGAGATCTTGAACCATCCTTTCTTTTGTGTTCCACATCTCCTTTTACCTATTGGACCACATCTGTTCTTAAAATGTGTCTCCTACTTTGCCCTCTTTTCCATCTCTCTCAAAAAGAAAACCTACACACCCACATGCATATACATTTAATTTTTGGATGATCTCCACAACTCTTAAACCAATTATGCAAAAATCCTGAAGAAGCTAGAAAACTTCCATCTCTTGTTCCCAAACTCCTGAGACAAGACCATTTTTTGATGTGATTCATGATGGACACTTAAGATACTGCTTTATTTTGGATGGATCTATCCTACTTAATCTTTAATCCTAAAGCAGAGAAAAGTAACTTAGGACCTTTCTGGAAGGAAGTGGGTAAGGAGGCCAAGAAAGGGAATATGAATGTATATCCAGGTGACTCAGGAACTTTTGTGCAGGTACAAGAAGCATGTCTAAGTGGTCACAAGATTGTTGAATAGGAGACAGACAGATGTAACTTCATGTTTATTGGTAGAAACCAAAGATGTATGTGAAATTATTAATATATGGGGAGAGAATGGGAGGGTAGGAAAGCCTGTATCTGTCTGTTCTTTTCCTGATCCCTTCCCCTCATTCCTGAACTGTAGGAGACTGAGCCCTTTTGGACTTTGGTGACCCCATCGCTGGGTGTGTTTATTTGATGGTTTATTTTGATGTACTAGAAACTTTCTTTCTTATTTTCTAATCATTTGTAACACACATGTTGACTTTTTCTCTTCTCTTCTTTCCTGGAAAAATACAATGAATAAATAAAGACTTTTGGGAACTGGAAAAAAAATGGAATTGAGCACAAATACAAAACAGATTCTGGAAAACTAATAAGTATTTAATATATTTAAAGATAGCCCAATGCATGGATCATAGGAGTTCCTATAGATAAAAACCAAATAAAGGGACACAAAAAATCCTAAAAACCATAACCCAAGGAAAAAAAAATAGTGTCGGGGTTGCATATACAAGAAGAACACACCACTAACTTGAGAATATCAACCCAGAATGACCAACACCATGAGAGATTCCAGTAAAATTACTATATTTTAAGAAAAAATACCAAAACACTTAAGCATCTAGACAAAGAGTAAATGACATAGAAAAGGAAAGAAATGAATTATCAGAAAACATCAATATAATGCTTTATAGCCAAAGAAGATGATATAAAACATTTAAAGAAATCAAAGAAAATGTCAAAGAAAAAAATGTGAGCCAAAGATTTATGTCCAACAAAACTGACTATCAAGTATAATAACCACAGACAAATTGTTATCAACATGCAAAAACTGAGGGAATAATGTTTTCATGAGCACTTCCTGAGCAATCTAGCGAGCAAGCAGTAGAAAAACTATAATTCATGGGCCAAATCTGCTTTGATTCTGTTTTTATTAATAAGGTATATTTACACAGTCGTGCTCACTTATTAACACCTCCTTTATTAGGGCTTTCACAGTTGAATGGCATACCGGTGTAATTGCAAGCGAGACTATATGGTCTAAAAAACCTTAAATGTATACTATCTAGTCCTTCATGATAAAAATTTTTCTTGCCCATGAATGAATAATGAACTTCCGATAAGCTACAAAGAATAGTGTGTAATGGATTTGTGTTCTATCAATGTAGATAATGTGACTTGTAAATGGAGGGGGAAGAATGAATACAGTATATATAAAATTTATTAAACCATATTTCATATTTTATCTATGCGTGCATCTATTGATGTATCTATTGATATATGTATTTATTTGTCCATATATCCTATCATCCTGATCAGTTTCATTGGAGAACTGAGTGATACATATTAAAGAGTACTAATATGGTTATGCTTCAAATACTGTATATTTCAATAGAGCAAATAATTATGGTATATTCTAATTCAATCATCTCTGTAATCTTGAGAACCAGTACTGTCAGTGTGTAAGAGAGGAGACACAGGTGCAATTCAGAGGTATTTTAGTAAAAATCCTGTAGTTAACAGTTTGGATTGAAATTATCCATGAATATGCAAGATGTTTTATAGTGTTTGTGTATGCTTGTGTGTATTATATATTTTTCTATATGTGACCACTGAAAATGCCTAGAAGCAATGAATAATAAAGTAGCAATGAGCATCTCTAGTTATCTGACTGTGGTCATAAAATGTCATCTCTTACTTAAAGAAGTGTTTCTTAGAAAAATGACTAATTCCAGTATTGGAGCAAAAATTTACGAGATGACCCTGGAGTATCTTGTTACATCAGATAGCAAGAAAACTATCAGTGTTTATGGGATACTGTTAAAAGGGCAAAACAACAAACTGAAAAGATTTCTGCTGTCAAATATGAAATAATTTGAGCTCATCAAATACAATAATTGAAATGAATTACAACCTATGTGTTCAAATCCATTAGTTTATAATGATTATTAAAATATTAACAATTTCAGTATTTTCAAATATAGTGACTAAAACAAAATATTTATGTGGCCTTTTCTCTGTGAACCATACCACTAGACAACCAAAGGATAGGTGAAGATAAGTGATTAATTATAACATGATTCTATATATAAATGCAAACGTATAACCGAATATTATCAATTGTCAACCTCCAACAAATCAATGTATCTAGCAGTGAATATCAATGGCTAGTGATGTCCAAAAAAAAAAAAAAAAGGAATAGCAGATATAATGAGACTCCTCATGAAATAACATAACAACATTAATAATCTGGCCAAAGGAATGAAAATCAAGCTTAAACTAAACTCTGAGATTCTGTGACAATTTTGGGGAACACGAAGAACAGAGGAACATGCTGAAATGCAACAATAGAACCCAGAAACTGGAAAACTCCATAGGTCAAAAGGAAGAGGCACTTTAACAGACACATTGTAAGGAGGAAATTACAAGATGGAGGGAGAATGTTTAAAGTAAAATATACCATACGAATCACAAAACTTCTGGTGTCTAGGTATACAGATTATACAAAAAATAAAATTATTCATATAAAGTAAAATTATAAAGAAATGTAAGAATTGATGATTAAACAAGATGGTGGTTACTTGTATGGGAAAAGAAGGATTTCATATTGGGACTGAACACAAGAGAGGTATTTAATGGGGGGTGGGCAAAGTTTTATTCCTTGAACTGGGTATTGGTTAGAATATTGTACACTTCATAAAAATGTATTAAACCATATATATATATATATCCACACACACACACACATACACACACACATATACACACACAAACACACACACACACACACACACATACACATACACACACACAGAGTGAGATGGAGTATCGCTCTGTAGTCCAGGCTGGAGTGCAATGTCGGGATCTTGACTCACTGCAATCTCCTCCTCCCAGGCCCTGGTTCAAGCAATTCTCCTGCCTCAGCCTCCCGAGTAGCTGGGATTACAGGCATATGCCACCATGACCAGCTGATTTTTGTAATTTTAGTAGAGATGGGGTTTCACCATGTTGGCCAGGTTAGTCTTGAACTCCTGACCTCGTGATCCACCTGCCTCAGCCTCCCAAAGTGCTGGGATTACAGGCACAAGCCATTGCACCCAGCCGTTAAACTATATTTTTATACATTTTTCGTGTATCTATGTTTTATTTATAACAAAAGTATTGGGACCAAAGAACTCATAACCAGGTCAATGAGTATCTACTATAATCTCAATTTATTCAAAATTGACTTATAAAAAGGAGATTTTTTACATAATTGTAGATAGAGGTATTTTCTCTCACTCTATTTGAGTGCTTTAGGTAATTCTAGTTCAAGTTTTAAAATTTTTCATTTGCATTTATAAAATTTTGAAACATAATATTCTTAACTATTTTCTGTAATGTAGCATAATTTCTAGGTACAGTTTTAATACACTGGCTGAGTATTAATTGATTCAACATAAATGTCATTTCTGTGGAGGAACTTTTTGCTTTGGGCCTGCCTATCATTCTTAATTACTTCCTGAAAAGGTCCCCAACTGCCATTCTCTCAGTCAATATGAATAAGGAGGGTCTTCACCCCTGGCAGTGGACTTGGGACAAGTGATCCACATTACGCCAACTTAAGAACCAAATCCCCCCATCCACAGTGGATTTTATTAGGAGAACACCAGATGATATGGTGGTTCTAGTCCATTTATATAGAGCTATATCCTGGCCATAGCATTTATTTCAGGAATAGGCCTAGTAACCACTTTGTAAGCAAGCAAATCATGAAAAGTGTGTTATAATATACTGAAGGAGAAGCTCTCTTATTTTGCTATTGGATGCCTAGGTGGATGTAGGATTGGGACTGTGGGCAGAATTATGCCTTCATTTCAAACTGGAGAAAAGCCACATGGTCAGGAGAGAGAACGGACTCTGTTGCTTATGACAACGTTTGACACTGGGTTAAGATAGAACTGTTTACATTATAATTTCTAACTTTTCAATTATATAAAATAATCATCTCCAATGGAGTAGTATTTTGTGACAAATTATTAGAGTTGCCATGTTGCATTTGAACACTAGCACGTCCAAATAACAATTTGTTATGACAGTTATCCTTGAATTTATTTAAACATATTAAATGTATCAGGGCGTTTGATAAACAATGTTTGGTAAAATATTTTGTCAAGCATTGTGGTAAATTAATAAAATTTTACATCATTGTTGAATTTAGAATCCTACACCTTTGTTCATTTATTTGAAAAGGCTTTAGTATTCTCTACTATGTGAAGTATGAAGTATGTAGCTCTAGGTGTGAGACATGTGACCAATGTGAGATCAGTCTAAGACTGAAGGGATGTAACAGGAAGAGAGACATAAAGGTGAAGCAAGTAAGATCTTTCATTTCAAGGACTTTATGATCACACACACACACACACACACACACACCAACAATACATATAAACACACACAATGTCTTATGAAAACATAAGTTCATAATTGTTACTTGCCTAACTTCTTCATTCAACTATCTTCTATCTTAAATTTTTACTGCTGTGACACCATGTCTTTTATTTGGTTTCTTAGGAGAGCCTGAGATGAAAGTTCTTGTTCAAATTATTTAAATGGGTGATCTCAAGGAGGAGAGTGAATGAAACAGGCCAGAAAACAAGAGAAAAGCTAAACAAATGTGAGTTATTGTTTGAGGACTAAAACACTGAAACACTTAGAAGTTAGGAAGCGAAATTCGTACCACAGACATACTCCCTCTTTAAAGCAGCAGGGAGAATGTGTATCCTCTGTGTCACTCAGGCATTGACAGAGATCAGTTTGCCGAAGTGAAATTGGTTTAGCCTGCAGGGGGTAAACATAAGGGTGCAAGGGCCAATTCTCCAGAGAAACAGGAAGACATGAGTTGCTATCAGCCAACATTTTCACTCATTGGCGATGGGTGTCACAGCCAAAATGACTCTAGCAGGGACTAGCAGCATCCACCTCTTCATATTTATCAAAGTTAATATGGTTGCAGATATATTGTTTCTCTCTGCCTAGGCAGCCTATCAACTTCTGCCATACCAGAGAAAGTTGGACCCTGCTTAAGTGTTGTTTATACAGCACTTTATTCCTCTAGGATCAATTATCACAGTAAATATAATCATTTTATTTTATTTTATTTATTTATTTATTTATTTATTTATTTATTTATTTATTTATTTTTGTGAGATAGAGTCTTTTTCTCTCTCCCAGGCTACAGTGCACAATCTCAACCCAATGCAACCTCTGCTTCCCGGTTCAAGAGATTCTCCTGTCTCATCTTCCCAAGTAGCTGGGATTACAGGAGTGTGCCACAATGCCCAGATAATCTTTGTATTTTTAGTAGAGACAGGGGTTTCAGTATGTTTGCCAGACTGGTCCCAAACTGCTTACCTCAAGCAATCTGCCTATCTTGGCCTCCCAAAGTGCTAGGATTACAGGTGTGAGCCACCGTGCCTGGCCTAATCCTTTTCTTCAAAGTAAGTCTTCACAAGTCTGAGAATTACTTGAGGATAATAATTGAGTCTGATCTTTATTTCCTCAGACTAAATGCAGTAATTAAATGATATATTATTATAGATTACATATATGTTGCATTTTAGTTTTTTAAATGAGTTGATAAAACGACAAACACAAAGTTGAAATTTGGATACGTAGCCCAGTTGGTATAAAATAGTGCTTTAGAGGTGAGTCTCTTGGAGTAAGTAAACTACTGTTCAGATGTTTGACAGATAAGTTTTTTTTAACTCTCTAAGCTTCAGTTACTTTAATTTTACATGTTCACATTTAGAATATTAATTTTACAAGGATGAAAAGTGTGGCCATGAGCCTGTTTCTTGAACTAATTGAGATAAGGTATATAAAAGGGATTTGTATAGTAAGTATAATGGTGAATATTAAGTGTTGAGCATATGCTAGGTATTTCAATGATGATGGTAGGAAAAACCATGGTTGCAAGAAAATTTCAGGTGTCAAAACCTCATGTTGATATTTCATGCTTTAAGTATGTTTAAAGAATCAACAGATAAAAAGTAGCATGTTAGACCTGAATTTGATATCTTCTGAATCTGTTTTATTACATATTCAGATTCATGGCACATGACACAATAGATCATGAATATTGTTGCTTTATCTGAAGCTAGATGTATCATTCAGGTCTGTGTATATTCTCATCGCTGAGGATAGAGTTTATCCTGGCAATGCCGATATAATGTATTAATGTCATCGTGGTATTATTCCCTCAATGGGGGCTTCATGTTTAGTCTCATATGGTTCTATCAGTTTATAAAATATATCTCAGGAGCGACAGAAAACATGAAAAAGAAAGTACCTTGCATAATGAAAACCTAACTCCTGCAGCTTTTTAAATTAATTCAATTTCTTTAATTAATTATTCCTTAAGACTGTGCCCGCTGTAGCTATGTTTCTCTCTGCTAGAGCACTAGCAAACATCACCAGATTGTTTCTGAGATTTTTTAAAATTTTAACTGAAAAATATGGTTTCATTAAATAAATTGCCCCATCCTAAATTATGCCAAGAACACTTTGAGATGGTGATGGCTGCAATGCATTCTCTTTCTTCTGAAACCTTTGCTAAGAAATAGCATTAATAATTTAAACCTCTAATTACAGAGAAAAGGCTTGTATTTCATTTTGCCTTTTACACCTGTTTTCAAATGTTCTATTTTCTTTCTGCACCTCCTTATTCATCAAAATTTGGGAAGCTATGAATTTTGAGGATTATGTAATTCAGAAAAAACTGCCTAGTTTTTCATTGTCATTAAAAGTTATGAATCAACCAAAATAGTGTAAAAATGTGTTGGATTAATCCACATTTGGTTGGTTTAAAGTACCATAATACATGTGTATGCGTGTCTGTGTGTGTGTGTGTGTGTGTGTGTGTGTGTGTGTGTATACTCTATCACAACACAGAATCTGCAGGAATCTGGAAATACAATATCAAAATATCTTCTTTTTTGATTATTACTATATGTAAACATGAGGTGGGTCCTTAGAAGTTGCTCACTGAACACCTCTGGACTGATTGAATCACAAATTAGCTTAATATTGTAAATAAACCTAAAAAATGTAGACAATCCATTCACTTTTCATCTATTTAATTTGCCTATTAGTTCATTCACATTTTCACAGTCCATTGTCACTTGCCCCTTTGCATCATACATCAGCTTTTGTTTTGACCTTTTGCAAATTTTCGATTTCATTTTCACAACAAAAATATTTTTATTCATTTATTCATTGTAGTGAAAAATACCTATTAAATATGTATTACTTACTGAGGCAAAGATAACATAATTCTAAATATTTACAACAAAAATAGAGGTGTATCAAGCCATTATTTAAAAAATTTTGCAAATTCAAAACTAGTGCATATTATTCAGGCCTAATAACTGAGGACTCCCGTTACATTATCACATGTGCTTACGGATTAATGTTGTAAATGGACTAGAGAAAGCAGAAACAATTATTTTACACCCTTTCTAATCCTACTTTCCATATGGGGCAAGGAGCAGAGTGAATGTGCTGTGCTGGCATAGCTTCAGAGAGCTTATCTCCATAGATTTTCCTAACTGGCACATTATTGTACATATTTATGGGTCACAGTGTGATATTTTCATATATGTATTCAATGCATAATGATCAAATCAGGGTAATTAGCATATACACCAACTCAAACTATTATTATTTATTTGTGTTGGGGACATTCAAAGTTCTCTCTTCTAGCTATTTGAAAATATACCACAAATTATTAATTGTAATCACTCTACAGAACTATAGAAAACTAGAAACTATTGCTTCTATCTAGCTGTAATTTTATACTCCTTAACCAAACTCTCCCTATCCTGCCCTCACCACTACCCTTCTCAGCCTCTAGTAAGAATTAGTCTACTCTCTGCTTCCAGGAGAGCAATGTTTTTTCTTTTTTTTTTTGTTTTCACATACAAGTGAGAATGTGCAGTATTTATCCTTCAATGCCAGCTTATTTCACTTATCTAAATGTCCTCCAGTGTTATCCATATTGCCAGGAAAGGCAGGATTTCAGTTTTTCTCATAACCAAATACTATTTCATTGTGTGTGTGTGTGTACATATATATATATATAAAATATTTTTAATATATTCATCTATTGATGGACAGGTTGATTCCATGTTTTGAGTACTGTGAATAGCACTGCAATAAACATGAGAGTGCTGATATCTCTTTTACATATTAATTTCCTTTCCTTTGGATATATACACAGTAGATGGATTGGTTGATTTAATGGTAGTACTATTTTTAGTTTTTTTGAAAAACTTTCACAGTGTTTTCCGTAATAGCTGTGCTAATTTACATTACCACCAACAGTGCATAAGTGTTATCTTTCTCTTCTCCACATTCTCATCAATATTTGTCATTTTTTTTTCTTTTTGTAAGTAGCCATTGTAATGTGAGTGAGGTCATATCTCATTGTGGTTTTGATTTGCATTTCTATGATGATTAGTGATGTCAATTATTGTTTATGCACTTGTTGGACATTTGTATGTTTTTTGAGAAATGTCTATTCATATAATTTGCTCATATGTAAACCATTTTATTTGATATTTTGCTCTTGAGTTGCTTCAGTTTTTGTGTTTTATAGATACTAATACTTTATCAGATGAATGGTTTGCAAGTATTTCCTACTATTCTGTAGGCTTTCTCTTCACTTTGTGGATTGTTTCCTTTGCTGTGCAGAAACATTTTAGTTTGATATAATCCCTCTTGTCTATTTTTGCTTTCATTAGCTGTGTTTTATATATCTTATCCATAAAATCTTCGCCCAACCCAATGTTTTGAAGTGTTTCCCATGTTTTCTTCTAATAGTTTCATGGTTCCCATCTTACATTTAAGTATTTAATCCATTTTGAGTTCATATTTGCATATAGTGAGACAAAGGGGTCTAGTTTTGTTATTCTGCATATGGATGTCCAGTTTTCCCAGTTTAGTGAATAGATTATTATTTCCTCAATGTAAGTTCTTGGCCCCTTTTTTGAAACTCAGTTGGCTGTAAATTTGTAGATTTGTTTCTAGGTTTTCTATTTTCTACCATGTTTTTATGCCAGTGTCATGCTGTTTTGATAACTATAACTTTATAGCATATTTTGAAGTCAGGTAGTGTGTGTCACCAACTTTGTTCTTTTTATTAAGAATTGCTTTCCTAGTTGACACCTTTTGTTCCATATAAAGTTCAGAATTGTTTTCCTATTTGTGTGAATAATGTTTTTGGTATTTGGTTAGGGACTGGATTGAACCTACACATTGGTGTGAATAACAGGTTCACTTTCATAATACTAATTATTCCAAACCATAAACAAGGGATGTCTTTCCATTTTATTGTGGCCTCTTCATAGTCTTCCTTGTAGAGATCTTTCTTATCTTTGGTTAAATATATATTTTAGGTATCTTTTATATATTTTTAGCTATTGTAAGTGAGATTTCTTTCTTCATTTTTTTTTTTTCAACTGGTTTGCTATTGTTGTATAGAAGTGCTACTAATTTTTGTATGTTGACTTTTGCATCATGTAACTTTACAGAATTTGTTGACCAGTTCTTAGAGTTTTTCTGGTAGAATCTTTAGGCGTTTCTCTATATAAAATTACATCATCTGTGAACAGGAACAATTTCACTTCCTCCTTTCTAACTTGGATGGCTAGCTTTTCTTTCACTTGCCTAATTGCTGTGGTAAAGACTTCCAGTGCTGGGTTCCATAAGAGTGGTGAAAGTGGGCATCAAAGTGAACATGCTTGTCTTGTTCCAGGTCTTAAAGGAAAAGCTTTCAACTTTTCCTTAATCGGTATAATGTTGGCTGTGGGTTTGTCACATATGGCCTTTATTGGGTTGAGATACATTTCTCACATATCTAATTTGTTGAGAATTTTTATCATGAAGTGATGTTGAAATTTATCAAATTTTTTTTCTGCATCTGTTGAGATAATCACATCTTCTGTCCTTTATTCTCCTGATGTAGTATATCACATTTATCAATTTACATATATTGAACTATTCTTGCATCCTTATAATAAATCCTACTTTATCATGGTATATAATCTTTTTGATGAGTTGTTACATTCTGTTTGCTAGTATTTTTCTAGAACTTTTACATCTATGTTTATCAATGATATTGGCTTATAGTTTTCTACATTTTTGTGGTATTTTTTGTCAGGTGTTAGCCCATGGGTAATGCTGAACTTGTAGAATGAGTTTGGAAGAATTTCCTCCCCTTCAATTTTTTGGCATAATTTGAGAAAAACTAGTATTAGTTCTTTTTTAAATGTTTTGTGGAATTCAGCAGTGAAGCCATCCAGTCCTGGGCTTTTTGTTAGTGGTGGTGGTAGGAATTTTTTTTAATGCTGAGTCAATATTTTTACTTGTTATTGTTCTATTTAGAGTTTCTGAAATTGAAGACAGGTGTCTTGAAATAACTCAGTAAGACAAAAATAATAGAAAAAAGAATGAAGAAGTCCTATGAGACATCTGGGACACCATTAGGTAAACAAACATTTGCATTAAGAGATGTCTGCAAGAAGAATGAAATAGGGAAACATAGTAGAAAACTTAATAAAATAACAGCTGAAAACATCCCAAGTCTTTAGAGAGATCCTAACACAAGAAGCTCAAAAGTCTCCAAATAGATTCAGCTTATTTCCATTCTCTTACCTGACCTGCATGATTCAATTAAATTAAGCATTATAAGATAAATATCAAAATATGTATTTAAAGGACCCAGTGTTTAAATGTGAGCAAAAATAGTTAGTGAAATTTCACTAATTTTGTTTTTTACTCGAAATTTCACCTCCCCGTTATCAGGGTTCATATTATAAATTCATCCTTTTAAACTACATTTTTCAGTACTTTTTTATTTCCCAGGCTCTGTTCTAGGCAATATTTTCCAGGATCATTGTGAATAAGATATACAAAGTCTCTGCTATCAGACAAATTATATTTTTATTGGGAAGACAGAAAATAAATTATAAACTGGTATGATATCGGGTCATAATTAAGTGCTTTGGAGAAAAATGTAGGGCCGGCAATGTGTTGTAAGATGGTGGAAAGTCTGCTTTATATAGTCCACAGGGCTAGCCTTTGTGAAGAGCTAACATTTTAGCAAAGATTTTAAATGATGTGTGTAGCAATGCTTGTAGGACACATAATGTGTATATGCTTTTAGATGTAAATAAATTTGGTATATCTTAGATACTCAAAAAATGCCTCAAGTGCAAGAAGAGAGCCTTAGGGAGAAAGAAGCCTCAAGTAGAGGAGATAAGCACAAGAAAGTTCTCTCCTTCGCTCTTACTGGAACCCCATTTTCATTGTTGTTTTTAGTAGCCAAGCCCCGAACAGTTTATAATACTCTGTCTCTTTATTATCCCCAACGTCTACTTCATTAAAAATAAATTCTGCTTATAAGTGGTTTCTGAAACTTTCATATAAATTAGGGGCTTCTGTTTCGTTGTTCCAATTACCCCCAAGGCCTAGATAGAGATATGAGAAATCTAAAGTTATTCTAGGATCAAGAGATTTCTCTCTTGTTAGAGGTTTAAAATTTAATAATACATAAATCAGTGTTTCTCTGGACAGATCTTACTAACAAGCACAAAGTTATATATAAACAACGCTACTTTTAAATAAAATGTCCCAACCATTTGATTCCTAAAGTGATATGTGACTTCTACTGTTCTCTTGCAAGAGGGGGAAATTATTAAATATTCTTCAGGGACTTTCTGCAAGCTTATACCTGCCTTCATTTTTATCTTGCAAGCTTAGATGTTCACAGACAGAACTTTAAACCATATTCTGTAGGGTGACGAGCATTTTTATCCTTTTATCTACTTTCTAATTAGCCAGATATTAATCATTGAAAATAGAGTCCTTGCCTGAATGTACACGAACTAGAAAATCTTTGAGGTCCCTGTCACTCAGTGTTTCCTCTTGAATAAGCCTCCCAGGGCTATGATACTAATATTGTAAGATAAATACAAATAGAAAAAAAAACCTCTTGGAAACAAGGGAAGAGACACCCTCCACAATCTACTCCCTTTTCTTTTCTTTTCTTTTCTTTTTTTTTTTTTTTTTTTTGAGACGGAGTCTTGCTCTGTCGCCCAGGCTGGAGTGCAGTGGCTGGATCTCACCTCACTGCAAGCTCCGCCTCCCGGGTTTATGCCATTCTCCTGCCTCAGCCTCCCGAGTAGCTGGGACTACAGGCGCCCGCCACCTCGCCCGGCTAGTTTTTTGTATTTTTTTTTTAGTAGAGACAGGGTTTCACTGTGTTAGCCAGGATGGTCTCGATCTCCCGACCTCGTGATTCACCCGTCTCGGCCTCCCAAAGTGCTGGGATTACAGGCTTGAGCCACCGCGCCCGGCCTCCCTTTTCTTAAAGTATTTACTTCATATTCTATCACTTGTTAATATAAATTCCTTCTTAGTCTCTTTGAAATGTATGTAAACCTTTTTAAGAACTAAACAAGCCTCCTGTCAGTTTTAAGATTCAGGAATTACTTTCTCAAGGACCTGGGTATGATCTTTTTGAAATGGAATCTTTAAGGAAGATAGTACTACCACTCTCTGTGCCTTGGTAAGAGACTAATTTCAGTGGGAACCTTACCTTATGTTGCAAAGTATCTTGTGTCATAAAGATATAAGAAGTTTATTTGTTCTCTGGATAAAGCTAGTTAGCTAACACACATGGTCACCACAATTGCCAGGTAAATCTAGGATGAGCTATGTTTGACAAATAGTGCTGTCAGGCCTTCTTGCCTTAGGACTAGCTAGTGTTCACCTTGAGAACATGGATGCAATAGGTTCTATCTGCTTGGCTATATAAAAAGGTGAGATTTTTTTTCTTGTATTTGCAGTCCCATAGGGATCTGCCTGTGATGTGTATCACATTCTGGCTTAATGATTATTCAGTAATGATGTGTTTCCTTTCTCTACTACCATTGTGGAGACGTTTTCTGGGTTGCAAAGACATTTTATATTTAATTACATTTCCCACAAATTTCACAGACTGTAGATCCTCAGCCAGGGATGAGATGGGGAGTGGGCAGTATCTGCCTGGGGCTGATAAAACAGGAGCTGAAAGCTATTTATAAGAAAAAAAATACATCAATTTGGAAAGATTATAAGAGCATAAATTTGAAGGTGAAGATACTGGGTTCAGGCTTATGAGAAACAAATCAGAGATACAACAACGAATTTCAAATCTTGGTTTGAAGATGAAATATAGATTTCCTAATGTGCTGTTATATGGGCAACCATTACTTAGCTCTGACCAAGAGTGTTAACATTGTTCAGACGTTGTTGGGGCTTTGCTGGCATCTTGCACCTAAATACATTGAAAAAAGGAAAATGCTTTGTTTTTCTCTCCCTGAAATAAAGACTTTTAAGCACACTTATTGTTCAGAACACCTGTGTTCCAGGCATCTATTTAAGGCATTCTAAATTCTAAGGAAATTTCTCCAAATCATAATATCTTAATCAGCAAAAGGGTGACAGAATCTAGCCAAGTCTAGGAAGATCAACAAAGACAGAAATGAAAAAGCAGCTCAAAGAATAAATAGAATTTGTGGTCTAAGAGCAGAAGGAATTTGTTCTACTATCTTTATGCTCCTTGCTGCAAAACTAGGCATGGGCTCCCAGGTGTATTTCTGATCGTGTGTGTGTGTGTGTGTGTGTGTGTGTGTGTGTGTGTGTGTGTGAGAGAGAGAGAGAGAGAAAGAGCGCTTGTTTCTTTTCTCAGCCAGTAAGAAATTAAGCTACAGTAGAACTCATTTATAATAGGTCTGGGGACAGTGATTTCTTGAGATTTGCAATCAAATGTGCAACAGATGTAATTTAAATGGAACAGTTAATATTATTTTGTGTATGTGTGTGTTGTGTTTATGTGCATATGTAGTATTTATTTTTTTGTAAGTCAAATATGGCAAACTTGCATTGAATTCAAGCTCAAGACAGTTATTTATATATGTCCTACATACTAAAGAAACAAGTCTCCATTGTTATTTCTAACATCTCACTAAATTAAAAATAATTTAGAGTATTTCTAATGAATTTGATGTTCTCATAATGTGAATATCTTATATGTATGTTTAATTATCTTATGTTGTACAAATATGACATAATGAAGCTTTATTTTTTGTAATTTATACCATGGTTAATCATAGCTGAGCTGAAAGGCCAAACTTCCATTTTACACAGTGCCTTAAAATGAAATGCCTTTCCAAATGAGTTAATGTTCATTATTACTAATTGTGCTTTGAAGGGCTTTTATCCAAAAGTACTTGTATGATACTGCAGGAATAGTCAATGTCAGTAAATGACATTTTAATATATAAATTTGTTGCTATAATAGCAAATCATTTACTTAGAGGAATATAAAAGTTTTGAGAACGTAACTTCCTATCAATTAGTGTGACTTGCATGTACATTTCTATCTTACTAAAAAAAAATTTGCTGAGTTTTTTAAAGTAGTTGACCTCTTTAGTTTGGTATTTGAACATTTTTAAAATGTGGAATCATTTATTAGCAAGCAGTTGTGTATCTGAAACACTTTAATTATATAAATAATGCAGATGATGGTCATATTTCAGTTAAATGTCGATTTTTCATTAGATGATGTATCTACTCATTGTGAGAAAGATTCTATAATGAAGAAAACAATGCTATTTGTGATACATATTGCTTTGATTATTCTGGAATATGTAAAAACATGTAGCACACAATTTTGCAGGTACTTACTACTCATTAATACACCAATTTATTTTCTTTGTGCAAATAATAAATGGATTTGTTATAGAAGAAAGGCATAGCCTTGGGTGGATGGCTAGACACACTCCTTTTGCCATCAGTTCCCTGCACAGACCCTGCTTGCAGAAGGCAGAAGGTCCTCCAGCCAATAGCAGCACTCTCAGCATGGGACAATGCTGTGTGTTGTCTTACTCCTCTATGATACGTTAAGGAAAGCAAGTTCAGAAAAACAGAAACTATACTCATTTTTAAACAAAGATATTTTAATATAGGTAACTGATTAAACATGTGAAGGAATGAAAGGTAACAATGAACACTAAAGTGGCTCTGCGTAACCCAAGGGCTGAAAGAAGCAAGGCAACAAGGGGAAGAAGTCAGCATCACTAGAATATAGATGCTTAGAGAAGGGGCCTTTGGGAGCCCAGACCTCTGGTGAGAGGATGCTGGCTAGTGCTGGTACTGCTAAGTGGGATGAGGGTGAGGGATCAGGTGGTTCTATTAAACAGGAACAGTCTAAAGCTTGGAACCAATGGCCACTTCCAAGGCCAACTGTCTGCAATGCCAACACTGATAAAAAACCCACCTTTTTCTCCTGCTCTTCTCTCCCAGTCAGCATCTGCTGCATCCTATTTCAGATGCTGACAGACAGCCACAAGACAAAGGGGAAATTAGCCTCTGAGTTTCTGTCTCAGCATCCCAAACAGAATTTGAAAGAATATGTTTAGAGGTGAGAAGCATTAGGCTAAATATCTGCACACTTTCCTTGCATGAGATTGATCACCAGAGGGAATTCCATACTGTAGTCTCCATGTTAAAATTTTTCTGAAACTGGAAAAAAAAAATTCAAAGTGGACTCTCCTAGTCCCAACCACTGTCTTGGGCTGTGGGTGGTCTTTTGGCTAAATTGGAATATCCAGATCCAGGTGGATGAGAAGCTGTGGCTGATGGTGAAGGAAATTCTAAAGCAGAGTTAAATACACCATAACAGGGTTTTGGCAGCCACTGGGGCAAAGGTCAGCCACAGGATGACAGCCACCAAAATACCAGGGACTGACTCCACCCAATAACCTCAATGAGCTTAGAAGCAAATTCATTCCTATACCTTACCAAAAAAAGCAGCCTTGTGGAACCTTGATCTTTTAAGACCTGGAACAGAAAAAGTAGGTAGAACAGAGTGTCAAGAATACTGCCCACAAAATCTATGACAGGGTGTCCAATGATTTGGCTTTCCTAGACCACATTAGAAGAAGAATTGTCTTGGGCCACACATACAGTAACGCTGGTGATAGCTGATAAGCTAAAATATTGTAAAAAAGTCTCATAGTATTTCAAGAAAGTTTATGAATTTGTGTTGGGACGTTCAAAGCCATCTTGGGCCACATGCAGCTTCTGTGCTGCAAGTTGGACAAATTTACTCTATGAGATAATGAACGTGTTTTGTTTTAAGCCACTAAGTTTGAGGTGGTTTTTAGGGTAAGCAATAGAATATGACTGTAGAGAGCAACCAAGGATAGTATGTTTGCTTAAATCTTGACTCCCTGGTTTCTTCCCAACACTTGGAAGAGGTTTCAAGTTCTAAGAAGAGAGAGAGAAACCTCTAGTGTAGCTAACAGTAGAGTGGACATCTTGGAATTGCAACTTGAGATGTCCCTTCGGGTGGAACAGCTGAGTGAGCCCCACTCCTTCTCTATTTTCATTGTAGAGCATGCCCTTACCCAACAGTGAGACCATGTTAGCAAAACGAAGACTAGTGACCAAGTCTGTTTTCTTGCCACCTTTAATGGGACTCTTGACTCTACTGTCCAACTTATGTACACTACAAAAACAAAAAGGAGGCTTGGGTTTGCCAGGTAACTCTGGGCTTGCTTGGAATTTAAGACTGGATAGCTATTATCCCTAGGGCTAAAGACGGTCTTTTAAGAAAAAAAAAAAAAAAAAAAGTTCCCCTTTCAGAAAGTGTTTTGGAAGGTCATTATTTTTGGCCAAGAGACAGCTGTCAAAATTATTTTAAATATTCCTGGGTCCTATACTTAAATTGTGATTCATGGTCATTGAATAAATATTACACTAAATATGGACATTTTACATTAAAACACCGGGTATAAACAAGCTAGTTAGACACATCCATGCACTCTTGCTGATGAGTTCTATCACTATATTTGCAGCTCATTGCCAGGTACCTGCTGTACTTACAAAACTTGTCAAGATTATACAGTTGAAATAATATCTCATAATAACAGAAGAAAAACTACTTGTTCTTGTCAAAAATATTTCATGAAGGCAGGAGCTCTTTGGGATGCTATTCCATTAACAGTGAACATCACTGATGCTTGGATCCCTTCGGTAGAATATCAGAGTTAAAATGAAAAATTAGCTCCCGCTTCACAGGCAACAGCTGCTGTTATTGCTGTGACTAAACAGACTGCTGCCATGACTGGTAGATGGTGTGAAGCTTTGGACATTCAACACTTTTGTATTTTTTATGATTGTTCTTCCAAAAAAAGACCAGGATAAATTTGCTTCCATGTGGCAAAGCCTGCTGTACATCTGTGCACTCCTTTTACAAGGTATGTGAATTATTCTGCAGTATTTTATCAAAGGGTCAGACAAGTTTTAGCACAGTATGAGCTACTGGTATGCACTAACATATTTCTTTTCATTTAAGACATTCTGATGGTGACTCCCAATGAGGAAACTGTTCATGCTGGAGTGATTAAAGTTGGCTGGGCTTTGAGTGAGAATACAATTTAGAGCGCTGATATTTGTTGCAAAGTGAATATGGCATATCCTGTTAAGACCAGCAGAGGTCCTCAAATCCTTGGCCAATTCCAAGAACGAGGTGCAAGGAACAGACCAATGATCTGCAGAATCAGTACTACTTACTATATTATGTGTACTATTGGAATAAGAGGGTCTCAGCTATAAAACTTGTCACCAGATAAGACAGCATGATTTGCTGATGAAACAATCCACTTCCAGCATGGACTATCTAGTGGAATGCTACAGCAATCCCCCATAAAAATAATAAATGGCTGATTGTGTGTAGTATTGGATATTCTTTATAATGGGCTTAATTTCAGGTCCTGCTCTGCGATATGAAGCACGAGGAGACTGATTGAAATGTATCTTCCTATAGACGCATGGGTAGTTACTAATAATGTCTTAGTTCTATGATGAGGCCACTAGGACACCAATGTATTGATAACAGAATATGTAGTGATATAATATATATTTAACTTATAGATTATCTCTCATATATATGTGTATAACATATATAAAAATATATTTCACATGTACTGTCAGAAAGCAGCCATTTAAAGAACACCCTCTAGACTGAATAAGCATAGGTACTCAATTCTATTATAGCTTGGTGGATTTATGCTCAAAATATTACAGCAAAGGAATTATCACAAAGAACTACAAAGTCTATCCTACTTGCAACCTATGCCAGCCTCTATGAGGGAGAATTCTATAAGAACCGTTTTCAGCTACTTATAAGTTACAGACCATCATTCTCACTCTACCTAAGCTTAATCACCATGTGTTAGGGGTGTAAAATCAGAAAGTCTTTGGAAAATAAAGTGTATCCTTCATTTTATTCCTGTGTAGTTCCTAACTTTATCCCTGATATTCTCACCTTAATATCTTGGTTTGTAAAATAATCAGTACTTCTCCATAATAGCTGGGAAAAACAAACAAATAAAAACCCAGAGCTGCTCCTTAATGCCCTGGTCATATTTTTCTCCATCATGGAGCTACCTTAATTATACTCTCTAAAAACCCCAACCTGTGTGCCCACCAAAGGAAGTATAAATACTGGATAGATTTGGACGTTGTCTTGAATACAACTGTGGGTGAGACATTTTGTGCCTCTAGGACTTGTTTTCCTCTACTTGATGGCAGGGACTCCGCTGCTTCCCTGTTGGACCTGAATGCTTATTTTCTGAAGATTGCTAAAAACTCAGAAATCATGACTGACACTTCTTTTCATTGTCTCTGGTATCAACACCACAACTTTTCTGAGTGATGAAAGCCTGATATACACAGGCTTTCATCATGAAGCACAGATGATTATGCAGCCCAGTGAGTTATCTCAAACTTATGGGACACTGTATGGGAATTTTCTGATCAGATAGCCTAGGTCTTGATTGCTAAGCACGGCAAATACTGCTCTTTGTCCAGGTTGTACTGACCCTGAACTCTTGAAGGATCTCTAAGAAGGGGAGGATAAAATGTCTAAGTGGTATGCTACCTTTGAGCCAATACCTTAGCTCAAATTGAGATCTCAAATATCTGAAGGAGAAGGCAGATAACTCCAAGTGTCCCAATTGGTTTGGGTGTGATAGACTTTATGTTATATGCTTTGTAATCCTTTGAATTTTGCTGCATCTTCTTTAGCTCTGCAAGCAGGCATCAAAGGCCCAATTAAAGTCTAAATGATTATGATGTTAGATTGGGAAGTGTACATATAATAAGACTCTAGTGATAGAGTGGAGGGAGAAGAGAAAAGCCTTTGGATGAATGGCTCTTCCTATCCACTTTTCTGTTCCATGTAGTCCAGCTCAGAGCTGTTCAGTTGCACTGAACTGGTTCTCAGACTAATATCCAGGTATCTACCTGATATCAGCAAGGTTAATATGAAATCTCTCTGACAGAGCTCGGCATTTGTTTCCTAAGACTCAGTTTTCTTGTCATGTTCCTTGTTGCAAATAATATAAAGTTACTTTACCCTATTTTGGGATAGCATACACATATAACAAGCTATGTGAGGGAAGAGTATTCTGTCAGGGAATTCTCTTCTTGATAAGTTTGCTGTCCCAACCAGACGTTTAAATGGAAAAACTGTGCAAAGTTAAAGGGGCTTGTGTGTTCTGGTTCAACTCTGCTTCTCCATCATTATCAATAAATCTTTTAACACTTTCTCGTTAAAGGCTTGGGTCACAGTGCACTGTGGATAACAATATGCAGAATCCCTGTGCTTATTGAGGAAGGACATGGCAGTATGTTCTTACCTTCCATTTAGAGTATGAATGCTTTGAATACTAAAATAGATTTATATATCTCATATAATCCAGAAATATCCATGCACATACTATTCACAGAAGATATTCCTGGATTAAAATTCTAAATTCATATCAGCTATTTATTTAAAATTTCAAAATTTAAATCTTGTCTCTTCAACTTGATCATGTACCCTTTCAAAGGAGAGGTGTAATTTACATGTTTCTAATATCCTTGAAGCACCTACCTCAACTTTTAAGTATAGTAGATAATAAATGTGTGTTGGTTTATAGTTTCACAAATTTACCCGTTTTGGGGGCATATTCATTGCATGAATAGTCAAATTTTGATAGTTTTATTATGCTGAGTAATGTATTTATTTGGAAATATATAACATATGTGAATGATCAAATAAACAGAATGTATATTGAAAGTAAAATGTGGCCGGGCGCAGTGGCTCAAGCCTGTAATCCCAGCACTTTGGGAGGCCGAGACGGGTGGATCACGAGGTCAGGAGATCCAGACTATCCTGGCTAACACAGTGAAACCCCGTCTCTACTAAAAAATATAAAAAACTAGCCGGGCGAGGTGGCGGGTGCCTGTAGTCCCAGCTACTCGGGAGGCTGAGGCAGGAGAATGGCGTGAACCCGGGAGGCGGAGCTTGCAGTGAGCTGAGATCCGGCCACTGCACTCCAGCCTGGGCGACAGAGTGAGACTCCGTCTCAAAAAAAAAAAAAAAAAGAAAGTAAAATGTTAGAGTTCTCTCTTATTACTCATTCAGACTCCCTTTATCCCCCTCTATTATGACTCTCTCTGCATGTATACAGAGATATTCCAGAATAAATATTCTCCCTATTAATACAATTTTTACCCAATGGCAGCATATAAGAATACTATTCTGCTTTTTTTTCCCACTAATTGATACTGATACATTTCCTTCATTCCATAAAAGTATACAGATTAAAGTTGCTTCATTATGTTTTTAGTATATGTTTTTACTAGTTACACTCACTCTGTCACCCAGGCTGGAGTGCAATGGCACGATCTTGGCTCATTGCAACCTCCACCTCCTGGGTTCTAGCGATTCTCCTGCCTCAGCTTCCCAAGTAGCTGGGATTACAGTCATGTGTCACCACAACTGGCTAATTTTTGTATTTTTACTAGAGACAGGCCTTTGCCATGTTGGCCTGACTGGCTCCAAACCTTGACCTCAGGTGATCTGCCTGCCTTGGCCTTCCAAAGTGCTAGGATTACAGGTGTGAGCCACTGCCCTGGCCTATTTTATTAATTTTGCATGTGTGTAGATACAAGTGAATTAAGTGAATAAAACCCAACTCCCAACAGACTAGCAATCTTTTTTTTTTTTTTTTTTTTTTTGAGACAGTGTCTCGCTTTGTCACCCACACTGGAATGCAGTGGCGCGATCTCAGTTCACTGCCCACTGCAACCTCCACCTCCCTGGTTCAAGTGATTCTCCTGTCTCAGCCTCCCGAGTAACTGAGACTACAGGCATGTGCCACCAAGCCTGCCTAATTTTTTATATTTTTAGTAGAGACGAAGTTTCACCATGTTAGCAAGGATGATCTCAATCTCTTGACCTTGTTATCCACCTGCATCGGCCTCCCAAAGTGCTGGGATTACAGGCGTGAGCCACCGCGCCCGGTCCAGACTAGCAATCTTATTAGAAGAGACAGTCATTTAATATGTAGTAACAAATATATAACATATTTGATTGCAATAGGTGATATTCACACTTATTCTGCAACCATAACGAAACCAGAAAGCCAAGGAGATTGTTACAGATAAGGGTAAAAGTAGATGTACTGTTTACTAACAGAGGACTACTGAAGGCCTCATGGAGGTCCAGTAGAGATCTGAAAGGAAGGATCTGCAGTTACCCAGTTGCATTACATCCCAAAGAGTGGGAAAAGAGGGTACAAAGAGATGCAAATGTTCAACTTGCAGCAAGGAGGGGAGAATGACTGGGGTACAATGAAAGAGAATGTCTTGCAGATCAGGTCTAACAATGTACTGGAATCAGATCAGTTAAGCTTTTTAGGCTGTTTTATTACATTGGTTTTCCACTGAGGAATACGAGAAGTGATAGAGTCATGAGCAGATTGACACAAATGAAATATTTTGACCTGACTTACAAAATAACAGGAGCACCATGAGTCCTGTTTTAAAAATAGACTATGTAAGAGTGAGGGCAAAACCAGCAAGAGTAAGTGGGAGAACATTTCAGAAATCCAGATGAGAAATAGTGTCCGAGTAAGTAATAGGGTCAATAGATACAGAGAACTGATCATAATCTGTTTATATTTTGCAGTCAAAGTCTACAGAAAATAATGATGGACTGGATGTACTATGTGAGAAAAAAAATAAAAAAGTTCATGAAGAATGCAGGATTTCTGGCTGGAGTAACTGGGAGGATGAGACTATAAGGGAGATAATAAGCTCTTTTGGGGTCTCTGGAATGGCTATTAGTTGCTCATAGAAACTAGATGTGATGGTTAATACTGAGTGTGAACTTGATGGGATTGAAGGATGTAAAGTATTGATCCTGGGTGTGTCTGTGAGGGCGCTGCCAAAGTAGATTACCATTTGAGTCAGTGGGCTGCGAAAGGCAGACTCATCCCTAAGCTGGGTGGGTTCAATCTAATCAGTTCCCAGCACTGCCAGAATATAAAGCAGGCAGAAAAACGTGCAAAGGCTACAATGGAGTAGCTTCCAAGCCTACATCTTTAATATAGGCCCACCTATAATTATAGATAAAATTACAATCGATCATATTTTGAATTCTATAGTTAAGAGGAAACAAGTACTATAGATATTAGAGAAGTATTGTTTCCTGAAAATTAAAGTACAAAGATGGCTTACTTTTTATCCCCCCTTCAAGATGTCATTTTCACATCTTGGCATTATGCAAGGACATGCTTGTCATTTCTATCTGAAAAATAGCACTTCTGATTTACTTCCTTAATCTGCCACAGTCTTATAGTACCTGAGATATTTTTAAAAGTTACAGAAAATATCTGTTCACTTGGAACAATAGACATTGGGCAATAGATATTAGGGGGTCCTAGCGTGGGGAGGGCAGTAAGAGCTGAAAATCTGTCTGTGGGGTGCTGTGCTCACTATGTGGGTGACAGGATCATTCATATGACAAATCTCAATGACACACCATCTACCCATGTAACAAACATGCACATGCACTCCCTGAATCTAAAATAAAACTTGAGAAGAAAAAAAATACATCAGTGCACATGAAGACTTTTCTTTTTATGAATGTCCATTAACTAACATATCTTTCAGGGTGACTACATATCAAAAGTCAATTTAATAATTGCCATGATATTGTCATTACCCAAACTTTTTGACATCATTAATTTTACTTGTCATTACCCAAATGTTTTGGCATCATTAATGTTATTCTTTTTATTATTCCTTTTGAACTATTCTGACTTAACTCCCTTGCAGTGACCATGTATATGCCTAATACATGTACCTATGGACATGTGCGTGTCCATCCATGCATGCACACACAGACTCCTTTTGTTACCTATACCACCCTTCTCCAGTTCTAACATGCTGTTCCTTTGTAATAAGAACCCTGTTCCTTTCTAGCAAATCATACTGTATAATTACCTGTTGCTACTTTAATACATTAACAACTACTTAGAGGCTTAAAACGACACTTTTTATTTTTACATATATTTGTGACCTCACAATATCGTAGTTCATAGGTGTGTGTTGGCTCGGCTGGTTTCTCTGCTCAAAGTTTTACAGGCAGAAATCAGTGTCAACAGACTGAGTTGTCATCAAGAGACTCTAGAAAGAATCTGATTCCAAGATCAATCCAGTTTTCGAAAAAATCCAGTTCCTTGAGGGAGGAGGACTTACAGTCACCATTTCCTTGTTGGCTGTCAGCTGGGGCCTGTCTTCTGCTCTTACCAGCCCCTTTCTAATTCTTACATGTGGCCCCTTTAAATTCAAATTCTGTCCAACGTTCCTGCTCTCTTCTGCTTCCAGCTGGAGGAAGTTGTTTGCTTTTAAGGGTACATGTGATTAGATTGCGCCCATCTGAATAATACAAACTAATTTCAGGTTCTAAGGTAAGACCAGTGACCTCAGTTATATTTTCAAAGTCTATTTTGCCATGTGATATAAATCATTCAAAGGTTTCAGGGATTAGAGCGTGGAAATCTTTGGGGAACCATTTTCCCTATCGCACATACACGCCGCCATCTACTCATATCTGTGTTCAGACTCATCTTTCACACTTCATGTTTGATTTGCACCTTCTTTACTTTCTTCACTTTGTCACTGTCACATCCATCCTTAGTAACTTGAATCTAACTAATTTTTGAGCCACTGACTTTTAGACATAGTTTTCCCTTTCCAAATGTTCATGTTCTTGGCCTCTTCTCTAACTCCACATTGTTCTACCTTAGCGATTTTATTGACAATGGAAGGTCCTATTTCAACTTAGTAAATCTGTCTTCCAAAGACACAGCAAAAATCAGAGTCCACATCCTCCTATAACCACCTATATGTAGACGGCAGGGTTTTTAATTCCCTCTTTGATTTATGAGAAACTGTGTTGTAAATGTTTTCTAACTATGCACACTATAGTGCCATCATTTTAAGTTAGTAATCCTACAGATTTTTGACAAACATTTCCACTAAATTGGATAACATAATTATCATCAATCTTTACCCAACTGTAAACCAAATAAATTCATTTTTATTTTACTGCTTTCTGAAGGTGATTTACGGAAACTTGCAGAATGCGGCACCAGATGTGCAGAACTTAGAGCCTGAGGGTTTATAACTGGGTTGTTTTTTAGAGTATAGGAGACCTTGAGGCAAATAGTGGTTCCCTCCAAGTTATTATTAAGGCTTCCCACAGAGGTCGCTGTGAGAACTCTATCAGAAATACTCATTAAGAACAATGTACAACCTGACAATTACTAAGATCATTTTCAATATCTACATCATCTCATTATGAGAAACCCTAAATCCAAATTCTCTGCATCTTGAATACATTAAAATAGAAATGAATATTTTTTCAATTACCATAACCTATACTTTAAAATTTAGTCAACAAAGAAAGTAATATGAACATGATATAACCACTTTATATATATATTACTCTATATAGCTATATATATTATATATATTACTCTTATATAAAATATATATGTATATTTAAAATTATTATACTGTAAGTTCTGGGAAACAAGGGAAGAATGTGCAGGTTGTTAAATGGATGTACACGTGCCATGGTGGTTTGCTGCACCCATCAACCCATCATCTACATTAGGTATTTCTCCTAATGCTATCCTTCACCTAGTCCCCCACCCTCTGACAGGTCCCAGTGTGTGATGCTCCCCTCCCTGTGTCCATGTGTTCTCATTGTTCAGCTCACACTTTTGAGTGAGGACATGCGGAGTTTGGTTTTCTGTTCTTATGTTAGTTTGCTAAGAATGATGGTTTTCAGCTCCATCCATGTCCCTGCAAAGGACATGAACTCATCCTTTTTTATGGCTGCATAGTATTCCAGGGTATAAATGTATCACATTTTATTTATACCATTTGATCCAGCAATCTCATTACTGGGCATATACCCAAAGGATTAGAAACCATTCTACTATAAAGACACATGCACACATGTTTATTGCAGCACTGTTTACAATAGCAAAGACTTGGAACCAACCCAAATGCCCATCAATAATAGACTGGATATAACTATTTTAAATATTTTGATTATATATATATATATATAGAGAGAGAGAGAGATATTGCATGTATGTGTATCTGTGTATGCATATAAGTATTTGTGCATATATGTTTAGATTTATATACATATGTGTATATGTACATGTGCATATCTATTATATATAAGTAAACATACATGCAAACCTACAATATACATATTTTATTTCAAATCAGCATGGCATATATATTTTTAAGATCATTTGTTATGACATTTTTTATTAATAAATACAGAGTTAAATTGCTGTACTTAAGAGGTGAATCCTTGTGCCTATCTATTAACTACTTTGTAGAAATGAAATATTGAAGAAAAGGAATATGCATGTTTTTTAGCTGTAAGTGTATTTCTACAATATTTTTGATGTTCTCACTCTAGGACCTGAGAAAAGAAGACAATTTTGGATTATTTAGTAATGGTAATATGTACAAGAGGGAAAGTGCAACATATTTCTAAATGGACAGGACTGTTATGACTATAAGAATGCCAATGTCCTTAGTGTGGTTAAGTATCTTCTTATCACACTTCTCAATAATGATTACGCACTTAGTTCTATTTACTAGATCTTCTGACTAAAGTGATCAATAGAAGTATTTCATTTTAAAACTATTTGATTTGAAACATCATGCTCATAAAAGAAGTTATGATATCAAAATGTACAGAAAGAGATAGTAAAAGAAAGTTAGTAAAAGACCTATCACTAAAAAATTACCTTCAGGCTCTTTAATTTCAGATTCATATTAATTCATTCTCATTCTTTCTCTCTCTCTCTCTCTCTCTCTCTCTCTCTCTCTCTCTCTCTCTCTCTCCCCCCCCCCCATCTCTCCCCCTCTCCCCTATGTTATCTGAGGATTAGGATAAGAATTATACTAAATCTAGCCAAATCCTTTTTTTTACTCCTTAGCTGCCACTTTTTGAATCTTTATATCAGTATACTCTGACATCTATTTGTATCTGGATATGCAAGTTTCTACGAATTTAAATCAATACCATAAAAGTTGGTAGTCACGGATGAAGATTATGTAATCCAGCTTCAGTTTAACCCTGGAAACCAGGAACTCTGATCCACAAAGTTCTAGTATGAATCACTGATGAGATAGTTGAGAATTAAGGCCTGTTTCTGATAGAAGAGAGGAAAGAAATACACCTAAGTGGGAAATACTTCATTATAAACAAGGGTCCTTCTAGGTCTTGGGTAAATGCATTGAGACTGAACTTCACTGTGTATTGTTCCCAGTTAGTATGATCCTATTACAGCCAAGCCATATTATAAAGATGTGTGTATTAGTTTTCTGTTGAATATATAACAACTTACTAAAAACCTAGTGACTTAACACATATTTATTATGTGTCTTAGAGTTCTAAAAGTCTGAAATACAAAATTGATCAGCAGAGCTATGTTCCTTCAAAGATCTCAAGAAAGAGTCTGTTTCCTGGACTTTTCCGGTGTCTATAGACTACCTGCATTCATTGGCTCATGGCCCATGCCTTTATTTTCAAAGCCAAAACCAGCACCATGGTATCTTTATCTCTCTCTCTCTCTCCCTCTCTCTTTCTTTCTCTCTCTCTCTCTCTCTCACACACACACACACACACACACACACACACACACACACTCACTCTTAATTGTCCTCCCATTCTTATGTTTCTATCTGTGTCTCTGACTCTCCTGTAATCTTGGTCATTGCACTAGGCCAACCCAGGTAGTTCAGAATGAACTTCCCATCTCAAAACCCTTAACTTAATCATTAATCACCATCTGTAATGTCTCTCTGGGAATGTGAAGTAAAATACTCATAGGTTCTCGGGATACAGTTGCAGATATGTTTAGGGGGACACTATTCCCTCTAAACAAGAATGTTAAATAAAGATGCTTGACATTATATGGCATAATGAGTAATAACTCAGTTTCTAGACTCAAAGTTCTTGATTTAAATCCTACTACTGTCATTTAATAGCCATTTTACCTTCTGTTATATTTAAAGTATCTGGGCCTCAATTTTTATTACATTATCATTTCTGATATTAGGAAAATAATTTCAAAACTATAATAGAGTACCTGACTCACAGTAAATTATCATTATTATTAACCAAACACTGAAAAATAATAGCCTTAATTTTAGAATGCTTCATTCATACCACTTACATGAATATTTTGAAAGGGATAAAAAAATCCTTCAAGCATCACTTCCCATGAAATCACCACCAGTTATTTGGTTAATATAACTTCATAGCTTTTATTTTTAATTTTTAAAAATAAAGTTGTGCATGCATATAGCTTAGAGAATCAAATCATTCTTTAAGGTTTATCATAAAAAGCAGCAATCCCCTGGCTTCATCAACCACCTTCATGTTTTTACTCCCCAGAGGCAACCTCTTTCAACTCTTTGAAGCAGTTTCAAAGGAAAACTCTGTTCCTTTGGCATTTATTTATGTTTCTATACAACCTGCTTATACTGCTGTTTCCTGTTTTAGACTTTCCCTCTCACCAGGTAAATGAAGAAAAAGCCATCTTCGCTTTTCTACACTCTTATTACCAACCACACCCACACTTCCTGTTTCCACTCTTTCTATATAGTTATAATATTCATTGGATTAATTTTATATTTTCTCTTAATTTTGTGCTAAATTTTATTTTATATATAGGTGATCATGTATTTGAGCATTTATTCAAGCCCAGGATTGAGAATAAAAGTAAGTATTATTAAAGTTAGTACTAAGAAAAGAGGTAAAAAATCATAATTTTTGGTCACTTTGATTAAATTTACAATAGAGAAAAAAATAATGTCATTCATTTAATTAATATTGATTTTCACTGCATGCTAATGCATCTTAAGAAAAAAATACACTATAGACCTATCTTAGAATGGCCATGTATATAAACAATTTTATTTTTGTCATGATTTCCAACATAAAATGAATGCAACCTTAATTCAAAATCCTATTCCTTCACCATATTTTTTATTCCACTTATTTTCATGGAGTTCTTGTCACTTTTTATCTTACAATTATCTTTAAATTTATTTTTAATTTTAAATTTATTTAAATTTATTAAATTTTGAATTTATTTTTATATATAAGTTTACAGTAGTGTCTCCATATCACTATACTATATTGAATAATACATGAAGTCATTGATCTTTTCAAGAAATTCTAAAAGGCTGTTTCATATGGTATTGAGTATTGTAGAAATAAGTATATTTTGAATCTCAAATGGTTATCAGTTTTTTACCCATATTACTGTAGCCAAATTGAAGATATTAAAAATATCCTAGGAATTCCAAAGCAAAATGTGTATTTTTTTCTCAGTGGTTTTGTGACAGCTGTAATCTATACACATGTAGACTTCATCAAATTTTGTAACAAGATATCTAGAAAATGTCTTAGTCTAAACACAGTACATGTAGTTTACATGAAGGAAATGTACCTTTAACAATTTGACACACAGGGAATACAGATGTTAATTACTGAACACATTCCAAGACAAACATTTCTTAATTATTCTCTTCTCAAAACTTGCATATTATAGATAAAAACATAATCAAAGTTGAGGATACACATGGAACACAGAATCTGTAAATTTTAATTAAACATTTTAACAAAAATCGATCTAAATATATTTTTTTGAAAATATATTTGGCTGTTACTGGGCTGGATTTTTTAATGGACTTAACAAACTTAAATACAAATATTATACTGAACAGTTTTTGATTGAAACATAACTATTTATGTCTCTGACAGGTAGACTCTGAGCTTTCTAAAGGCCAAAACTTAAGAAAGTTTAGTGCTTTAGGACTTTTGTGTCCTTTATGTTCTGCTAATAAGCAAGCATGATACTTGACTTACAAAATTTTTATACATAAGAAATAAATGAATGTTAGTTATCTACAATTTATTCTGCTTAAGAAAACCTTAGGCTATGCTGTTTGTGTGACAATAAACTAAGCCAGAGCTTTGTGATTTGGGCCTACATATCCAGCAAAAATAGAATTTTGAATTGAATCTAAATGCTCTCTTGGAAAGATGTGAGAAATGTAATCTGCTTAGGTGTTGAGATTCAAATCTGCATGTGATAAGGCATTTTAAAAATTTACATACAAAATCCCCAAATAAATCTGCCATTACACTGTCATTCCCAATATAGAAACCCCATGAGCAAGCACATTTATTTATATGATATCTTCTATACATTTAAAAATGGCAGTTATATATCAAGATTTGTTTCATTTGTGAAGACTATCTAGTAAGCAAATGCGTTGTTTTATTGAGCCGGAAATCAATAAAATAGAGTTAAAGATGACAGATTTAATTAACATTAAGTCCAAATGTAGATGTTTGTAACAGATGAAATAACTTTTTAAGATTTGTATCTTTCATTTCTATCTTTAAAATTTATTTTTAGCTTTTGAATTCACATCTTTTATTTAGTTGTTTTTTTTTTAAACATACGATAGACTGTAGGGAGACTCCCTGAAACTATTGCTACAGAAGAAAAGATGAAATGCTCCTGATTATTGTAAATACAGAACTGCATGCAGGATTGTGGAAAGACAATGCCAAGTTGGGCTGCCAGAATGAGCCAACAGTGCATGATGTGCTTCCCCCTGCAGAGAGCCTATGAGCAGACGTGCAGTCAGGGAGGTTTCACATCGCCAAGACTCCTATCCCAGAAAAGCAGATGTTCATGGCTCTGGGAATGGAATGCGACCCTTGAGGAGAGCCTATAAATGGACGCATGAGGGGTGCCTGTTCCTATGCATAAGATAGGGTTATAAATGCCCTCATCTTGCCACGGCTCTTCTAGGCCTCTTTAGGGTTAAGACATACTCCCTTCTGACAATTTCTGGTCTAACCGGTTGTCTAGCTTCACGTCCTGTTTCTATGGATTGTTTGTAACCAGCTTTTGCTGCAACTGTTAGTGCTGATTAATCTCTTGCTAATCAAAGTTTATGGAAAAACTGTGTTTCTGTTTTAAGGCTCTGTTAGAAATTACTGATGCACATACTATATTGTAAATTCTTACCTCTGTGTACTGTACTTCTGCATACAGATGTTATGTTAAAGAATTACTTCATCCCCATGTGACCATCTCACTGCATAATCAAATGACCCTAAATCCGTCACTAACCTACCCCTGCCCTCACTAAACTTAATAGTGAATGCTGGTATATCCAGTACATTGGCGGCATCACAGGACCAGAAGGTGGTGACCCCCCTGAAAACAGTTTTCACAATATTGTGCATGTCTGGTATTTCTCTACCTGCCGATCTGCCTGGGAACAAAGAAAGAGACCCGTTGCATTGCAGACTGCTGGCCAGATCCCGCAATAATAGAACTAGTTATTAAAACATCAATTCTATTTTTAAGAAATGTTACTAAACATAGTTTTCAGTTTATAGTACTTTTTCATCATCTGTCTCTTTGCTTTAATATGCTTATCTACCTCAAAAAAGATTTTCAAAAACCTGTATTTTTTTCTTCTTCATTATTTGTTGCCTATAATCTTACCTGATCAGCATCTTTAGTTGTACTTTCTTTTATACCAATACTTGCCAATGATAGTCATCTATAACTCAAATACATCCAGATACTAAGAATTCTTATCACTTTCACTGCTGTGTTGTCATTCAAGCCACCATCATCTCTCATCTGCACTGCTGTGAATGCCTTCTTACTGCTCTTCCTCCTTTTATCCTTGTTCCTACCATCAATTGTCTACAAAAAAAAAAAAAATCAAGGGTAATTATTTTAAAATATCACAATGAAATACTTGTTCACTCAAAACATCCAACGACTACTCCCCTCACTTAAAATAGAATCAGAAAGCCAGGCACAGTGGCTCATGCCTGTAATCCCAGTACTTTGGGAGCCTGAGTCCGGCAGATCACCTGAGGTCAGGAGTTCAAGACCAGCCTGGCCAACATGGTGAAACATGGTCTTTACTAAAAATACAAAAATTATCTGGACATGGTGATGCATGCCTGTAATCTCAGCTGGTCAGGAGACTGAGGCAGGGGAATCATCTCAACCTGGGAATCAGAGATTGCAGTAATCTGAGATTACACCACTGTACTCCAGCCTGAGTGACAGAGTGAACCTCCATTTCAAATAGATAAATAAATAAAATTAAAACTAAAAATAAGTAAAAAGAAAAATCAGAAGTCATTATGACTACAACGGCACATGATATAGCTCCACTCTGTTTCTTAGTCTGCTCCTCACCAACCTTGGGTTTTATTACTTACCTACTCTCTGCAACTCCTGTTAGTAAACCTAGACTCTGATCCCCAAATGTCCAGTGCTTTGAGGTGTTTATATAAGAATGAGAATATATGAAATTTAAAGTAGTTTTTCCAGTTCTGTGAAGAAAGTCAATGATAGCTTGATGAGATAGCATTAAATCTATAAATTACTTGGGCAGTATTGCCATTTTCATGATGTTGGTTCTTCCTGTCCATGAGCATGGAATGTTTTTCCATTTGTTCGTGTCCTCTCTTATTCCCTTGAGCAGTGGTTTGTAGTTCTCCTTGAAGAAGTCCTTCACATTCCTTGTAAGTTAGATCCCTAGGTATTTTATTCTTTTTGTAGAAATTGTGAATGGGAGTTCACTCATGATTTGCCTCTCTGTTTGTCTATTATTGGTGTATAGAAATGCTTGTGATTTCTGCACATTGATTTTGTATCTTGAGACTGGTGAAGTTGCTTATCAGCTTAAGGAGATTTTGGGCTCAGACGATGGGGTTTTCTAAATATGCAATTATGTCATCTGCAAACAGGGACAATTTGACTTCCTCTCTTCCTATTTGAATACCTTTTATTTCTTTCTCTTGCCTAATTGTCCTGGCCAGAACTTCCAATACTATGTTGAATAGGAGTGGTGAGAGAGGGCATCCTTGTCTTGTACCGGTTTTCAAAGAAAATGCTTCCAGCTTTTGCCTATTCAGTATGATGTTGGCTGTGGGTTTGTCATAAATAGCTCTTATCATTTTGAGATACGTTCCATCAATACCAGGTTATTGATAGTTTTTAGCATGAAGGGCTGTTGAATTTATTGAAGGCCTTTTCTGCATCTATTGGGATAATAATGTGGTTTTTGTCATTGGTTCTGTTTATGTGATGGATTACATTTATTGATTCGCATATGTTGAACCAGCCTTGCTTCCCAGGGATGAAGACGACTTGATCGTGCTGGATAAGCTTTTTGATGTGCTGCTGGATTCAGTTGGTCGGTATTTTATTGAGGATTTTCACATCGAGGTTCATATGGAACCAAAAGGGAGCCTGTATAGCCAAGACAATTCTAAGAAAAAAAAAAACAAAAACAAAACCCAAAGCTGGAGGCGTCATGCTGCCTGACTTCAAAGTATGCTGTAAGACTACAGTAACCAAAACACCATGGTACTGCAGATATATAGACCAATGGAACAGAACAGAGGCCTCAGAAATAATATCACACATCTACAACCATCTGATCTTTGACAAATCTAGCAACAACAAGCAATGGGGAAAGGATTCCCTCTTTAATAAATGGTGTTGGGAAAACTGGATAGCCATATACAGAAAACTGAAACTGGACCCCTTCCTTACACCTGATACAAAAATTAACTCAAGATGAATTAAAGACTTAAACAAAAGACCTAAATCCATAAGAACCCTAGAAGAAAACCTAGGCAATACCATTCAGGATATAGGAATGGGCAAAGACTTCATGACTAAAACACCAATAGCAATGGCAATAAAAGCCAAAATTGACAAATGGGATCTAATTAAACTAAAGAGCTTCTGCACAGCAAAAGAAACTATCTTCAGAGTGAACAAGCAACATATAGAATGGAACAAAATTTTTACAATCTCTCCATCTGGAAAACGGCTAATATCGAGAATCTACAAAGAACTTAAACAAATGTACAAGAAAAAATCAAACAACCCCATCAAAAACTGGGTAAAGGATCTGAACAGACACTTCTCAAAAGAAGACATTTATGTGGCCAACAAAACTGTGAAAAACTCATCATCACTGGTTATTATAGAAATGCAAATCAAAACCACAATGAGATACCATCTCACGCCAGTTAGAATGGTGATCATTAAAAAGTCAGGAAACAACAGGTGCTGGTGAGGATGTGGAGAAATAGGAACACTTTTACATTGTTGGTGGGAATATAAATTAACCATTGTGGAAGACAGTGTGGTGATTTCTCAAGGATCTAGAACCAGAAATACCATTTGGCCCAGCAATCCCATTACTGGGTATATACCCAGAGGATTATAAGTCATTCTACTATGCACGTTTATTGCATGCCCTATTCACAATAGCAAAGACTTGGAACCAACCCAAATGCCCACCAGTGAGACTGGATAAAGAAAATATGGCACATATACACCATGAAACCCAATGCAGTCATAAAAAACGATAAGTTCATGTCCTTTGTAGGGACATGGATGAAGGTGGAAACCATCATTCTCAGCAAACTAACACAGAAAGAGAAAACCAAACACCATATGTTCTCACTCATAAGTGGGAGCTGAACAATGAGAACACATGGACACTGGAAGGGGAACATTACACAATGGGGCCCGTCAGAGGGTAGCGTGCTAGGGGAGGGATAGCATTAGGAGAAATACCTAATGTAGACAAGGGGTTGATGGGTGCAGCAAACCACCATGGCACATATGTATCTAGGTACCAAACTTGCACGTTCTGCACATGTTTCCCAGAACCTAAAGTATAATAATAAAAGTATAAGCACATTAGACTCTCTATAAAGTGAGACAAGTGATGCTGGGTTACAAAACCATCTTCACTGTGTACTTTTGTGCACTGGGCTATGACCACATGATTAAGATCTCTGGTGACACGTGTGTAGCCTCCAGGCAGAGTTTGTACAACCCTCCTTTGAGTGGTCCTCCAAACTCTTTGCTCTTCTCTTGGCTGAATCACATAAGAAGGAGAATTTATCACACATTCAGAAATATTACATAAGTCAGAAATTGCCTTCTTTGCTCTGATCCACTGAAACTTGGGGATCAATTTTTTGCTACAACCCTGCTATGCTTTCATTTGTTTAATTTAGTTTTGCTTATTATTATTTATCATCCCTATATTTTCCACCTTAATTGTTAATTTGGTTAAGTGTTCCTGTTAGTAGTGTAATGGTAGGTACTTATTTTCTAATCTAAGAGTATCTTTTTATAGGAAATCATGGTTAGTTCTATTTTTCATAAGAATTGCTATTATTGATTATTCAAACTTTTTTGTTTATCATTTGATATACACTACTCACTACGTATACTTTTATTTACCTATTCACTTATTTTGGTGTATTCAATTTGCTTCTATTCGTTAGGATTTTTTTAATTTTAGTAATGATTTATTATTCACATTTTTTATAGTTGACAAAATTGTATATATTTGTTGTGTAAGCCATGATGTTTGAAGTATTCATACATTGTAGAATGATTAAGTCTAGCAAAGTAACAAATACAGTAACTCACACAGTTATCTTTATTTGTGTGTGGGAGCATTTAACATCCATTCTCTTCAAGTTTTTCATGAATACAATATATCATCATATACTGTAGTCACCATGCTGTACAATAGATCTCTTGAATTTATTCATTGTATTTAACTGTGATTTTCTATTTTACCTATTTTCCAAGATGGCAATGTTTACTTGCTAGGTATTCCTATATAATATCCTACTAATATTTGAAAAGGAAAACAGAATCCATTTTTTAAAGATACATTGTTTCTTCCTCTACCCTTCTCTATTTATCTCTTTTGGAATGATATCCATTTTAAAACGTGGCCTTTAGAATACTTGTACTTCTCTATTATTTTCCTCAACTCATCGATACGATATTGAATTTACTTTATTGTTTGCTGCCTCAAAGTCTTAAGTTTTGCTGAAAAAATGTAGTATTTTTAGATTAGTCTAGATGAGGGTTTTGTTTTGTTTTTCCTGTAAAGAGTCAAATAATAAATAAGTTTTGGGGGTGCATACAGTCTCCGTCCCAACTACTCACATCTGACATTATAGTGCTAAAGCAGCCATAGACAATACAGAAATCAGTGGCGTAGTTTTGTTCCAATAAAATATTATTTACAAAACAGGCAGTGGGCCGGAGTAGTCTGCTGACTACTCATGCAAATTAGTAATACTCAAGACCATCTCTTCATATTCAGAAGTCCTAATTCACAATTTAAATCACATATTCCTGGTTGATCACCTTCAACGGAAATTTACTTCTTTCACAATCCCTCTTCTTGTATCCTGTTCTGTAGGTTTCAATTCTGGAATGTCATTTGGTTTCTAATTATTTTCCTCAGTAAAGTAAAGATATAAAATATGACTGGATTTCTGAGGGTATGAAAAATATCTCTTTTTTTACTCAAATTATGTGTAGGGGGAGGATGATGATTGTTATCCTTTTCTTTACAGATTTCCTTGTCTTGTTTTCTAGCTGAAATGTCCAATGCTGGTATTATAATTTTTCTTTTGCAAGTTACTTTTTTCTCGACGGTGGTTAGTAATATTTTGTCTTTAACTTTGGTATTTGATAATTTTATCAATGCATTTTTTTCTGATCAATTCTGCATGAAACTAAATCAAATTTTTCAACATGGATCAGGTTTTGTCATGATAAATTATTTTATATGTTTTTGAAATAATTTCCTCTTCCTCATTGTATTTATTTATTCCTTTATTAATTTGCAAATATTTATAAAAATTATATTTGTGAAAATTTCCTCTTCCTCATTGTATTTATTTATTCCTTTATTAATTGTATTTATTATTCCTTTATTAATCTGAGATCATGATGGAAAGATTACACAATTAGCACATACACACTTCAAAATATAGATCTATAGTGTATATCTGCTAATTATGTAATCTTTCCATCATAATCTCAGATTCAACAACATTTCTCTATACTTTGTTTCCCATTTGATTTTTATAGCCATCAGTAGTCCTCAGATGTGACCATCTTATTCTTCATTTATGTGTTATCATTATTATTATTCTAAAAATTTTATTACAGATGCTCCTTCACTTACAAGGAGGTTACATCTGAATAGACTCATGGTAAGTTAAAAATATTGTAACTGGAAAGTGCATTTTCCAACTATATTTTCAATTTAGGATGAGTTTATCTGAATGTAACCCCACAATATATCAAGGAGCGTAGTGAATGAATACCATTTTTACACTATCATAAAGTCAAAAAATTGTAAGTCAAACCATGGTAAATTGCAGACTGTCTGTCTTCCTTTAAGCTTTTAAATTTTTCTTGTATGTTATTAATATTTTTAACAACTTTTTTTTGTTCAAAGTATCATCAGTCTCTCATGTATGTTTTAATCAGAAGCCCACTGTTTTTTGAATCTTGCTTTTTAAAATTATTATTCTGTGGTTGCTGAATCAGGCAGGTTATTTTCATGCAATTAAACGTGTGGCGTGGCCCTTTCAGATCTGCCTGTCAAGCAGAGGTAAATCTAATTGTGAAAATAGTTTGCAAAACCTTATAGCTGTTTCCTTAAGTACAAATATACTTTGGAGGTAATGGAATTTTTCATTTTCTTGATTGTGGTGATAGTTTCATGAGTGTACATGGGTGTCAAAACCTATTGAACTGTACTCTTTAGGTATGTATCATTTATTGTATTATGCCTTAAGAAATATTTTTATAATATTTAGTTACAGCAATTTTTCTGCAATAGTGTAGGATGGGAGGACTTAGACCTGAGTAGGAAAAGATATGTGTGTGTGTTGTGTATATACATAAACATACGTACATACACACTGCTTGTTTCAACGTCTCAACATTTCAAAAGTCGTGGAAGTAATGAGGTATGGTAGAGAAATGGCAAAAAGTGCTGTTCAATAATAATGAACTCAGTACCATTAATATTCAGAATATCAACACCTAAAATGGCCTTAGTAAGCAACAGGGTGACAGATGCATGAAATAAAGGGTGTATTTGTGTGTGTGTGTATGTGTGTGTGTGTGTGTTTGTGTCTGAGAGTTAGTGTGATGGGTTAGTGTTTAGCCTAATTTATGTGATGCTAACTGAAGCATTTGAGAAGTCCTTTCTGATGAGATTCTGTCTGATGATGAGAGGACTTGTTAACTCAGATCATTTGTTCTTGTATCAGCATGACCAAGAACCTCTAGCCCCATTGTCAGCACAGTTGTACTCTTCCTGCTTTACCTCTATAATATTTATCCCCACCTCTTAGTCATATTACTCAAGGTCTTACAGATATAATTTTATTTGTAATGTTTAAGTAACTGAATTTAATTTGTGCCTTTTTCTTTCGGTTGCATTTGTGTCCCTTAGCTGAGCTGTGTTTTTAACTCACATACTCCACTGTCTTGCACATACTAGTAGACAACTACTCCCATCTTTAAAATAGGAATGATGATACCTGCCTTATTAGTCCTCAAAGACTATTGTATAAAACAGGAACAAAATTATAAGGAAAAGCCATTTTAAAACTCTAAGACAAAATGTAAATGCTTCTAGTAATTTATATAGCTATTACACAGCGTTGATGTAATATGCATGAGACCAGATTATAAAAGACTATTTGCATACTGTTAGTACTCATTTATTGACATTAAATATACTTTTCTTAAAGGAAGTGACACTTCTAAATGGAATCTCGTGAACAACTGAAGATATTAAATGCATTATTAGGGGAATGACATATAACACATGAAAATTGTATTTTAAGGGTATGTCACGAAGCAAACAATACAAATATATTTTGGGGGTCACAAATGCTGTTAAAATCTTGCTTATGCTTTTTGAATCTTTCAAAGTCGGGAAAACAGGAAATGTATTTTTAAATTACATTCATTTTCCAGAAACAGGTATTACCTATCATCTTAACTCTCTCTTGCCTGTCAATACTTGTCACAATGCTTTTTAACAAGCTAGGCAAAGAGATTTGTCCAAAGCTATAAATTTTTATTCCATAAGTATTCACAAAGAAAAAATATATTTTTCTAAGTAGTCATAGATCTAATCCCAAATCAAATTACCATTTCCTGAGCTACCTACAAAATTTTATGGTTAAAAAAAATATGCGATTTCACCCACTAGAAAAAACTCGTATATCTCTCTGAGTCTTCTTAGTTGAAAATTTAACATTCTATAAGATTTTGTTATCATATTTATAGGGAAAAAAACTTCATTTTAAGATGATAAATTACATAAGAAAAGACAGTGCTGGTAACTTTGCAAGAGATCAGAAAAAGAAAGCTTGTATTTATATTTCTATATTCTGACATAAAGAATGTGGTTATAATCTAGTACTTGCTTTTACATAAGAGAGATAGCCAATCATGTTAGTCTTCAACTTTTTAAAAAAATTTTACCTCAGATTTTTAAATGAGCCAAAATGTTTACTAGATTTAAAAAAAATAAATAAAATATGCTTTCAGTTACTTATATAGGAGTGAGGATTAGGATTAAATGGAGGAAAGTTCGTGTGAAACAGACTGTTACAGGACTACAAAGAAAAACGTTTTAAAAAATTTCTACTGTGTAAACTCCTTTTTCTTTTTACCCAAAGTATGTTCCATTGATTCCTATGTTTTGGGGAAAATATATCTATATCCATCCACCTATCTCTGACCTATCTCTGCTTCTATGTCTCTATCTGTGGATGAATCCCTCTATCTATGAGAGACAGATTATTTCAATGGTATTTACTTTTTTTTTTTTTTTTTTTTTAAGAAAGGTTCTTGCTCTGTTTCCCAAGGTGGAGTGCAGGAGCACATTCATGGCTCATTTGCAGCTTCAGTCTCCTGGGATCAGGTTATTCTCACATCTTAACCTCCCGGATAACTGGGAATTCAGGTACGTGTCACAAGACCCTGATTTTTTTTTTTTTTTTTTTTTTGTAGAGATGGGGTTTCCCCATGTTGCCCAGGCTGGTCTCAAGTGATCTGCAGGCCTCAGCCTCCCAAAGTTCTATGATTACAAGCATGTCTTATTGTGTCTAGGCCAATTTTGTTTTCCTTTCTTTTCTTTTTACTGTACAGAATTCTTTTTTGTTTGTTTCAAGTAACACTTATAGTAGTTATTTAACATACTTTGGATAACATCACTCTATATTTTTAAAACTTTTAAACTATATTCTAGCATTTTGATTTTAGTTTATTGGTATGCATCAGGATTTTTCTCCAATTTCTTCCAATGTTGAGAAAATTTAGACTATAAATCCTGAAGAATGGTTTATTAGTCTGTTCTCAATGCTGCTAATAAAAACATAACCAGGACTGGATAATTTATAAAGGAAAGAGGTTTATTTGAATCACAATTCCACATGGCTGGGGAGACCTCACAATTGTGGTGGAAAGCGAAGGGGAAGCAAGGGATGCCTTACATGGCAGCAGGCAAAAGAGAGCTTGTATAGGGGAACTCCCATTTATAAAACTATCAGACCTCGTGAGACTTATTCACTACCATGAGAACAGCATGGGGGAAACTGCCCCCATGGTTCAATTAAAACTGTCCCCCGCCCTTGACACGTGGGGGTTATTACAATTCAAGGTGAGATTTCAGTGGACACATAGCCTCACTGTATCAAATGGAATAGTTTAAAATAAGTGGTATAATAAGCAAATAAAAAAATTCCAGCAGATGATTAGAGATGGAAATAATGTGAACTCTATATAAATCATAGTTATATATAAGCTTGCCAAGAAGGCCATACATTTTTGATATATTATTTTTCATAGTTTTGAATTATCTCTCAAATTAATATATGACTATGCATATGTGTGTGAGGGTATATGTGTGTGTATGCAGACATTGCATATATGTGGGTATGTACATATCCATATTGGCTACAAAGAAGGCTATTCATATTTAAAAGATTTTGAATAAAGCATTTTTAAGTATTTCATTTTGATCATCTTGAAGCATATCAAAATTCATAATGGGATAATTGCAGAGGAGCCTCCAGAACAAGGTGTATTGGGATGGGAAAGACTCCTAAATATATCCTAACACTATTTTGGCATGTGTATTATAATGCAGATATCCTTACTATGTAGATTTGTTGCCTCCACTCTAAAACTGTCTATTATGTTTCTGTCTCAAAAGTTTCGACATTTCCTTATTGACAAACTATGAGAAAGGAAAATGGGAATAATAAAGTTTATTATACCAGGGTTTTGTGAAGATGCTGCATGCTTAGGATCTCCATAGGCAAGAGTTTGGTGAGGCAGGACTGCCTTATACAAAAGATTTTCCCTATCCTAGAACCAAAATTAGAAATGAAACAAACAAATTCTCATGTGTTGAAAATTGCCTGTCAATCCAGTACTTTAGGTACCTTGCATGGGTCACATTGAACAGTCATCCTTTAATATTCATGGAAGAATAGTTCAAGGAGCTTCACAAATGTCAAAATTTGTGGATGCTCAAGTTCCTGATATAAAATGGTGTAATATTTGCATATAATCTAGGCACAACCTTCCAAATAGTATAAATAATCTCTAGATTACTTTTAATACCTAATACAATGTAAGTGCCATGTACATAGTTGTTATACTGTATTGTTTAGGGAATAATGACAAGAGAAAAAAGTCCATACATATTCAGTACCGATGGGATTTTTTAGTGAATACTTTTCTATCAAAGATTGATTGAATCCATTGATGTGGAACCCATGGATATGGAAGACAAACCCATGGATATGAAGGACTAAGGCCTATAAATAAATTGCACACTAGATTAAGTCTCACTTGACAAGATTTTGGAGTATTCTTTAGCATTAGTGGCTATGGAATAAATTCTTATGAGATGCTCATAATATTGTATCTCTTGAAGAACTGTATATTTTCAACTTTTTTTTTTTTTTGCTAATGTGTGCCCTGGGTTGAGATTTATTAAACTTTTATTTAATAACAACAAAACAAAATCAAGGTACTCACTGGCAGATTTTTGAAAGGTAAAGCACAAGGATAGTAATATAATCGGGAATTTGGTGTACCTTATCATTTGCTTTTCCTTTTTTAAATCTTCCTTGGCATTCTCAGTTTTTTTTGTTTTGTTTATTTAAAAAGAATATTGGTGATTTTTATACCTAATATTATGGGACTTGTACATAACATTACACAGATTTCTTATGCCTAACATCACAGCTTACCCCTGACTGAATTAGTAAATGCATTTTCCATATGAATTTACAACTTATGAAGTAATTATCACATTTGACAATGTTTGTCCTTGTTTATACATGAATGTTAGCTAAAACACCTTTGATTATTGCCAACATTAACCCATTAAATATGTATTCAATTCTTAACAGTCAAAACAGAATTTAAGTTTCAAGGCATTTTCAAAATCTAATCCACTGATACTCTGTATCACCATATCCTAAAGCTTGTATATTTTAGACAAATAAGCTCCAATTTAGGTAGCCATTGAGAAAACTTTTTCTTGTGTTTCTATGGCTTAAAAACTGGGAATAAGCCTTTGTTTTCTTCTGATTTTCTTATTTCACTGTGAAGAATCTTGAAGACTCCAGAACTCAATAAATCATTGTACATTGTCTCATTCATGTCCACTTGGTAGCAGACATCTTGTCTCAATGTTTGGGCACAAAATAGTAAAATAAAAGTTGTTAATATTCTCACATACAGCTAATTGAATATTGACATATTGCATAGCAACACTCAGCAAAGATACGTTTATTTTTTTTTAAAGAAATGAGTATTGTATTTCCTTTTTTAATGTATGAAACAAAACCACTGATGTGCATTATTGCTAACAGCCAAGGTATATTTGTTGAAGCAAACTCATTTCTTCACTTCACTATGTGAAATTAAATTGAAAATTTACTTTTACAGCATTCAAGTGTACCTTATGTGTAGAGCAATACCCAGGGATCAGTGTTTACAAATTAAGAGATGGGCGTTAAATATTTGTACAATGTAAAATGTCCATTGGCTGTAAAATGTTTATCTTGAAAATAAAGGGTAAGATCAAGACCTGATATTAGGTCTAACATTTAAGTCTCTAATCCATCTTGAATTAATTTTCGTATAAGGAGTAAGGAAAGGATCCAGTTTCAGCTTTCTACTTATGGCTAGCCAATTTTCCCAGCACCATTTATTAAATAGGGAATCCTTTCCCCATTTCTTGTTTCTCTCAGGTTTGTCAAAGATCAAATGGCTGTAGATGTGTGGTATTATTTCTGAGGACTCTGTTCTGTTCCATTGGTCTATATCTCTGTTTTGGTACCAGTACCATGCTGTTTTGGTTACTGTAGCCTTGTAGTATAGTTTGAAGTCAGGTAGCGTGATGCCTCCAGCTTTGTTCTTTTGACTTAGGATTGTCTTGGAGATGCGGGCTCTTTTTTGGTTCCATATGAACTTTAAAGCAGTTTTTTCCAATTCTGTGAAGAAACTCATTGGTAGCTTGATGGGGATGGCATTGAATCTATAAATTACCTTGGGCAGTATGGCCATTTTCACGATATTGATTCTTCCTATCCATGAGCATGGTATGTTCTTCCATTTGTTTGTGTCCTCTTTTATTTCACTGAGCAGTGGTTTGTAGTTCTCCTTGAAGAGGTCCTTTACATCCCTTGTAAGTTGGATTCCTAGGTATTTTATTCTCTTTGAAGCAATTGTGAATGGAAGTTCATTCCTGATTTGGCTCTCTGTTTGTCTGTTACTGGTGTATAAGAATGCTTGTGATTTTTGCACCATTCAGGACATAGGCATGGGCAAAGATTTCATGTCTAAAACACCAAAAGCAACGGCAGCAAAAGCCAAAATTGACAAATGGGATCTCATTAAACTAAAGAGCTTCTGCACAGCAAAAGAGACTACCATCAGAGTGAACAGGCAACCTACAGAATGGGAAAAAATTTTTGCAATATACTCATCTGACAAAGGGCTAATATCCAGAACCTACAAAGAACTCAAACAAATTTACAAGAAAAAAACAAACAACCCCATCAAAAAGTGGGCAAAGGACATGAACAGACATTTCTCAAAAGAAGACATTCATACAGCCAACAGACACATGAAAAAATGCTCATCATCACTGGCCATCAGAGAAATGCAAATCAAAACCACAATGAGATACCATCTCACACCAGTTAGAATGGCAATCATTAAAAAGTCAGGAAACAACAGGTGCTGGAGAGGATGTGGAGAAATAGGAACACTTTTACACTGTTGGTGGGATTGTAAACTAGTTCAACCATTATGGAAAACAGTATGGCGATTCCTCAAGGATCTAGAACTAGATGTACCATATGACCCAGCCATCCCATTACTGGGTATATACCCAAAGGATTATAAATTATGCTGCTATAAAGACACATGCACTCGTATGTTTATTGCAGCACTATTCACAATAGCAAAGACTTGGAATCAACCCAAATGTCCATCAGTGACAGATTGGATTAAGAAAATGTGGCACATATACACCATGGAATACTATGCAGCCATAAAAAAGGATGAGTTTGAGTCCTTTGTAGGGACTTGGATGCAGCTGGAATCCATCATTCTTAGCAAACTATCGCAAGAACAGAAAACCAAACACCGCATGTTCTCACTCATAGGTGGGAACTGAACAATGAGATCACTTGGACTCAGGAAGGGGAACATCACACACCGGGGCCTATCATGGGGAGGGGGGAGGGGGGAGGGATTGCATTGGGAGTTATACCTGATGTAAATGACGAGTTGATGGGTGCAGCACAGCAACATGGCACAAGTATACATATGTAACAAACCTGCACGTTATGCACATGTACCCTACAACTTAAAGTATAATAATAATAAATACATTTAAAAAAAAAAAAAAAAAAGATCAAGACCTGAACTAGTAGTAAGAATTGTGTAATTGTAACTATGATTTCCTTCTAATTTTGCTAACTAATTTTCTAATTTTGCTAACTACATACTTCATTGACTTTATACATCCACATGACATCATTCTTCTTCAAATTTTGAGGCATTGTGTGATGCAAATGCACGCACCATAATTGACACAAAAGCTACAGAGTATCCAAGCATATTTAAAAGATTTTGTATAAAGCACTTTTAAACGTAAATCAAAAAATATGTGGCTGCCATGACTGGTTATTACAACACAAATCATGTGTTGGCTTATAGCTGTTGAAATCCCTAGCTGCTGAATGTCCTAGAAATAAAATTATATTTTTCTTTTTCTGCACTCTATGGAATTTGAGGCCAATCTCTGAGGTTAAATCACTTTTTTGACCTCAAAGATCTTTCAGCAAGTATTCATAAGAAGCTGTCTCTGGAGCCTTCCACTTTAAGGTAACAAATGATATGAACTGTGTAGCTGGTGTAAAAAAAAAAAAAAAAGTAAAGGTTTAGCTAATACAATCTAATGTTATGTGAATGAGATTTTCTTTTGCCACATATTTGTTCGTCTTTCATTTTCATTATTTATAGAAATTATTATACCAAAAAATCACATAATAATATTCCATAACCTATTAATACCTTCAAAAGATGTAAGATTTTACTTAAGGTAATAACCATAGTTATTAGGGGAAACATCTCTCTCCCACAAATGATTTTTACGTAAAGAGATTTTCTTTAAATACAAATGAGTTTGAGTTGCAACTTTCACTTCCTTAGACAAAGATGATCTGAGTTCTCTGGTAAGTCAGCAATAGTATTTACATTTCTTAATTGGTCAGAATTATTTAATATAATTTATCAAGATTTCTGGATGTAGGATAAATTTGTTTATCTTTTGTTTTTCTAGATTGCTGTGAGAAGGAGCCATGTAAGTGAGTATTCTCTGCAATTGTTTTAGTTGAAATTTACAAACACTAGACTGAGAATTTAGTGAATAAGATGATTTTAACCTTAAAATCAATTTGATCAGTAATGTAGGTGATATTTGGATTCTCTGTTTTTCTTTCTTATTTATTAATTAAGGTATATTTGAGGAAATGATTTACTTCCTTTTTTTAAATTATACTTTAAGTTCTGAGATACATGCGCAGAATGACACTTGACATGGTGGTTTGCTGCACCCTTCAACCCATCATGTACATTAGGCATCTCTCCTAATGCTATCCCTCCCCTAGCCCCGCACCCTCCAACAGGCCCCAGTGTGTGATGTTCCCCACCCTGTGTCTATGTATTCTCATTGTTCAACTCCCACTTATGAGTGAGAACATATGGTGTTTGGTGTTCTGTGTCTGTGTTAGTTTGCTGAGAATGATGGTTTCCAGCTTCATCCATGTCCCTACAAAGGACATGAACTCATCGTTTTTTATGGCTGCATAGTGTTCCATGGTGTAAATGTGCCACATTTTCTTTATCCAATGTATCATTGATGGGCATTTGGGTTAGTTCCAAATCTTTGCTATTGTGAATAGCACTGCAATAAACATGTGTGCTTGTGTCTTTATAGTAGAATCATTGATAATCCTTTGGGCATATACCCGTAATGGGATTGCTGGGTCAAGTGGTATTTCTGGTTGTAGATCCTTGAGGAATTGCCACACTGTCTTCCACAAGGGTTGAACTAATTTACACTCCCATGAACAGTGTAAAAGCCTTCCTATTTCTTCAGATCCTCTCCATCATCTGTTGTTTCCTGACTCGTTAATGATTGCCATTCTAACTGGCATGAGATGGTATCTCATTGTTGTTCTGATTTGCATTTCTCTAATGACCAGTGATGATAACCTATTTTTCATATAATTTTTGGCCACATAAATGTTTTCTTCTGAGAAGTGTCTGTTCATATGTTTTGCCTACTTTTTGATGGGGTTGTTTTTTTCTTGTAAATTTGTTTAAGTTCCTTATAGATTCTGGATATTAGCCCTTTGTCAGATGGATAGATTGCAAAAATTTTGTCCCATTCTGTGGGTTGTCGATTCATGTTGATGATAGTTTCTTTTGCTTTGCAGAAGCTCTTTAGCTTAATTAGATCCCATTTGTCAATTTTGGCTTTTGCTGCCATTGCTTTTGGCATTGCAGTCATGAAGTCTTTGCCCATACCTATGTCCTGAATGAGATTGCCTAGGTTTTCTTCTAGGGTTTTTATGGTTTTAGGTCCTACATTTAAGTCTTTAATCTATCTTAAGTTTTGTATAATGTGTAAGGAAGGGGTCCAGTTTCAGTTTTCTGCATATGGCTATCCAGTTTTCCCAACACCATTTATTAAATAGGGAATCCTTTCTCCATTGCTTCTGTCAGGTTTGTCAAAGATCAGATGGTTGTAGATGTGAGGAATTATTTCTGAGGCCTCTGGTCTATTCTTCCCATTCACTGGGAATTACTTCCTATTCAATCACTGCACTTACCATAATAATAAAATGTTTACTTAATTACCCATAAATTGTTTAAAAATTTTCAATTACACAGATCTATGTCCATTTCCCTTTATGAAAACTGGGTAAAGCATTTATATTAACTGAGCTCATATTTCTTTACTTTTTTAACCAAAGTTTAGTAAAAGATGAACATCATTGTTAATTTAAATCTTACACATCTTTTTAAAAAAATAAAAAATGGCTGTCCTTAATGTACGTTTCTATAACAAAAATAATCCTGGTAAGGGTTAAGGAAAATTTGAGTCATACCTAACATACCATAAAAAATGTAACATTAGTAAAACAGATAATGAATAAACTAGAGAAAGCTGTTTGAGATTTAAATATAATTCAAATTTGTAAATGTAATAGAGTATATAATAAGTGTATGCAAACAAATGTGCATTATAATGTTAGAGTAAAAAATGTTATCAAGAATCAGCTGAGAAAGTTGAAAAGCTTCACGAATTCTGTGTGAAGGGAATTCACATGGAATAGCACTGTACTTTTACCAAATGAAGTAAGTCAATTTCGTGAAGATTGTTAGGTGAAATGACTGATAGTGGTCAAAAAAAAAATTATCTGGTGAGTTGTATATTATTTATTTAGAGACAGAGTCTCACTATGTCTCCCAGGCTGGAGTGTAGTGGTATGATCTGGACTCACTGCAGCCTGTGCCTCCTGGAGTCAAACGATTCTCCTGTCTCAGCCTCCTGAGGAGCTGGGATTAAAGGCATGCGCCACCACGCCCGGCTAATTTTTGTATTTTTACTATTTTTAATTTTTGCATTTTAAGTTTTGTATTTCACCATGTTGGCCAGGTTGGTCTTGAACTCCTGATCTCAAGTGATCTGCCCCTCCTCAGCCTCCCAAAGTGCTGGGATTACAGGCATGAGCCATTGTGCTTTGCCAAATTATGTATTTTTAAATTGGTATGAGTAGATAAAAAATTGGATTTGTGTGTATGTTTATGTCTGTCTGTCTTCATGTGTACTACAATATAAAATGAGACTATAAAATCTGCTTGGTAATTAAAATTAAAAATTAAGGATTCAAATAAAAAGCACAAGCTATATAGTAAGAATAATTTTATAATTCTGATTTTGACTGTCATAAAGCATTATGCTAACAATATGACTACAACTGCTACTTCTACTAAGTAAACCAAGAGGTATTAAATTAGACCTATTTCTTGATGGTGACATGGTATTTTGCTATCCACCAACACTCAATTGGGCCTATACATTACTTTGTCTAGCTGGCCTTCCAAAATTATTAACTTAATCATTTTGTCTTGGTTCATATATATTATTAGAATATAGAATTATGTTCTCTATTATATTATACATTCTAATTATATATATTCTATGTATTATATTCTATATTACTAGAATACAGAATATATTAATAGAATTCAGAAACATCTTAGCGTATCCATATCCATCCTATCACAATGATGCTCACTCCCTGAAAGACCTCCTGTGCCCATGAGGTCCGGTGCATTTTGGAGTTTTTATCGTGATAATCAATGGTCTGTTCTTGAGACTGGTGTCAACGTTCAGTTCTTGGGCTGTTATACACCTATCAGTTTGTGTTGCTTTATGTGGAAAACACATACATTTGGTTTTAGAGATTACAACTCAATATTGCTGTATAATTTATCTTTCATTTGGAGGAATCAAAAATTTCAATGCATGTGTTTTCTGTATTTTACACCTGAATTGATAGTGACTTATGGAAACTGAGATGAGACTGTGGGGCCATACTTGTTTTGCTTATTATGTCAAGAAAGTATTCATTGGTGTTTAATCATTGCAAAGCATGCTGTTGTTTTGCACAGATTGATTGTAATAAAAACAGCTTATAATAGGAAAGCAATGACTTAGCAGATAGTTGCACTGCTTTGATTATAAGAAACAATGTCCCTTGGAAAGAAGTTAAAATTATATCTACACTTATATGTAGGAGTATGATAGGATATTAAAATGAAAGATTGAGCTGAGACAAAAATGTATTTTGAAGTGAATAGATACTATAAAAATATTTCAATATATTTTCTTTATTGAAACTTCTGAAGCTAGGTTAGGCTGAGTTACGAAATATAAAAGCCACTATTTCAGTTTTCCCTTGCTTTTAGGCATAGCCAGATGAACAGGTTCTAGTAAACGGGATGAATCAATAACTGGAATTGTGTCGCTTCTGAAAAATGTTCTTAATGGGAAATAACTTTTTTCTCCCCATTGCTGGATTTTCAGGTTCTCACCCTGTAGACTTTTCATTTGGTCTGAAGGTCGCCGTGCATTTTGTAGGTGTTACACTGGTGGCTAGTTCCAGATGCAGATGTCATTATGATTCCAGCCAATGAGGGTTATACTACATGGACGATGGAGTAGAGAGCTGGAAGAAATACAGATCTTTGATAAACCATTGATGTAGATTAGGTACCTTGTGACAGGAGATATATCACATATTACACCCCCACTTCATGTTTCTGGGAGATTGCGGCAGTTAGTACATTTCCTTCCAGCTGGGCTGCCTTCGGAAACCGTATCAGTTTCTTTCTGTCACTGTATGCCTCTGTTTTATTCTTTTGCTTTCAGAGTTCTTTAGTCCTAATACACACTTAGGGTTTTCTTTATTCCTTCTACATTTTCTGAACTCCCCCTTCCCAGATTCTGTGGTCGAAGTAAATAATCTGGAACTTTTTGAAACACTTCCCAACAATTATTGTTGCCATTTTATATTACCCAGAAGGGTTGATTTATTCATTGGAAACTTATTTAATAAGCTAATTTTAGCTTACTAAATTTTAGTGAATTTATTAGCTGTTACTGGACAACTATACATTAGTTTCTAGATAACATTATAATGCTTAGTCTTTATGTTCATTAAAAATAAAGGTCAGATTATATAGTGTGAACATTTTAGGCCATCAGGCTTGTCAGCAGAGACAGTTAAATACCTCTCAAATTTTTACACAAAGGCGGCTACATCCTCTGCCCATGTGTATGTCCAGAATGGCTATAAAGTAGGTGCCAATTAATAAATTTAAATTTACAACAAGAACTATCTTGCAAACACACACACCCACACTCTTTGACCTTCACCTCAGGACAGATACCATAACTCTGTAAGTATGGAATTCTCATATTTCATGTATACACTGTCGACTGTTATTGAGGAAAAAGTCAAAGAGAACAGGTCCTTGTTTGGCAAACTAGATGACAGGATGAATACTCAGTTTACTGTGACAAAGTAGGCAGTTCTAAGATATATAGCTCCTAGCAATGCTTTGGAAAGGAAATTTTCCTTAGATGGCTCTATAGAAACTCTGTGAACAAGCTGTTATATCTTTTACAAATCTGCCAGATACTTTTTATGAGCTTCAGTTGCTCTTTATGACTATAATAAAAGGAGAGTAGGAGCCATGTGTATATCCAGTGGTCCCCGAAGCAAGCATCCTTATGCAGAAAATGTAATGAGATCGTAGGATGTTCTTTCCCTTAAGCTGCTGGATGCTCTCTTAACTCTTGTTTTGACACCATTTTGTTGTGCCTATAATAATAAAGTACATGTGAAATACGTTTCACAGATTTCAGTACTGTTAATCTAATAATTGGCAACATAGTATGTCCACTATCAACAAAGAACACACAAATCAATAAGGAAATGAAAATTTTAAATAATTCAAACATTCTATTTGATAGACACCTTGTCATTTAGATATATATTTGTTAACAGTGCAATGCAATTATATTTTAAAATAACTTATACCATTAAGCATAAATTTGCTATAATTATTAAAGGACAGATAAAATACCTTTATATAAAAATATCAACTCATTTTATAGCAGTGATAGATTTCTAAATTTGTACCTTAAATTCTACATCAATGTAGATATTCTTTCATAATATTAACCTCTCATATTCTTTTTACCAAACTATAGTTTGCCATTTAAAAAGTAGATATAAACAATTTCAAAAAAGTATGTTTCATAGTCACTATATGTCATAATATATTGTTCACAATAACATGTAAGAACTATGTTGAGTTTTAATTCCAAAAATTGGCATGATTAGTTTAAAACATATTTTAGGTACAATGTGTCTTAAGTGACTAATATTTCTTTGACATCGTCTTCTTATAGAATGATGTTTTGGTGTAATGCAAATGAACATGTAAGAATTCAGTGCATCTTACTCAAAGCTATTTCTTTCTCTTCTGAGGTCAGCACAATGGTGTTTATTTCTCTCTACCTATGTCTTCATTTTTCATAAAATAAAATCTAAGCATAACAATTGATATAAAAGTAACTCTGTAGCATCCTGGTCTCCCTAGGTACTGAACTCCTATCAGTTTGAACCGTACATTATACTTCATCATTAAACAAATTTTAAATCCGCATAGAAAAGTTCTGCCTCCTTGTTCACCTTAGCTACAGCTATTTACTTGTCTTTGTCTTTATCTTTCATAGTTTTAAGATTTAATTTTGACATCACTTTTTTAACTAAAGTTGTTGGTGACTTCGTTTTGAGTGCAGTGTCCTGAGCACATTATTTTCTCTTGTTGCTCTTACGTCTATACAATTAGTGCTTTTACATTATTGGATACATAAATATTGACCCAATTCATCCAACATCACCCTTGCCAAAAATAAACAGCATTTATTTTGCTTTTCTGCCTTTTCACTATCTGTTGATTTTACATAGAAGCCCTCTTCATTCTCTACATTTTTCTTCATCTTATTCGTCATTTGGATCTTATCTCCTCTATCAACACTTCATCAGTGTCCAAGATTTTTCTAACTCTTCATTCTTCTGTACTAACTACTACATTTATTACCGGTTATGCTTTTCATCTGGCAGTTTGAATGTTCTTCATGTTGTCATTAGTGTTGTTAATTGCTTAAAAAAAAGTGTCCTGCATCCTCAACTAGGTTGAAAACCCTGAAGAAAGAACTGGCTCTTAACATGAGTTGACGGTTGATCTGGGAATGTTCTTAGGTAGACCCATGAATCTTTTGAAATTATAGATAAGACAATGTCTTTATGTACATTTCTATGTATACTTTTTTTTTGCAAAAACATAGCGTCTCTTTACCAATTTAACAAAGGCATTCATGTGTAAAATCCATTGATCTAAAATAATAAAAATCATAGGTTGCACTTTTTTCTTCCATAAGGCACATAAGTCAAAAGTCCTTAATAATTTCCCAAACTTTAGGCTCTTAGTTGGAATCCCTGGAGTGATATTCCCAGAAGTGTAGAAAAACCAGAGCCAGACAACGACTAACAAACAAATGCAATCAAGCAATAAGTTAGCTCAAATCCATATTGGTCCTGTCTCCTATTGGGTTGTATTGCTTATATATTTTTTTAAGAATTATTTTACACATTTTATTTTCTCATGAGATATGTTACAGATTTTGTAAAATATGTATGTATACTTTAAGAAATAGTTATGAAGAGAATATCCACGTAAGTACCATGAAGCTCGAGATCTGGATAATCGCCTGCAAAACAGAAGCACCCTGGAAGACCCTCCATACATAAATATTCTTTTCTCCTAGAGATATTCTTCCTAAATCTACATATATTAACACATAAACATTAAGATATGCCATGATTGCCAAAAGAAAGATTACTGTTGGGAAAAATACTATTCATGGGCCTCTTATGTTTCTGCATGTTATTCATTCAGAATCATAAACTCCATTTTTTCCTACTATCTTTTCAAAACTGTTGCTGATTATATTAATATAATAAACACCCCATGTAAAATTTATCCTATGTAATAAAATAATGTCTCTTTCTCAGGCAAGGGTTAGACAGCCTAATCTTTGCATAGTATAAAGTCTGTGTTCCCCAAGTCAGCATTCTTGAAACTGTGGCAGGCTAACTGGAGAGCTGACATTTAAAATAAAATTTCAGACCCTTTAGAATTATTGACAATTCCACCTTATAAAGATATTAAGTCTCCACAAATTTTTATGTATATGCAATATAATTCCAATAATATAAAATATTTTTGTTGAATGTGACAAAGGTATTCATATATTATATGCATATAAATGAAAAGAGAGAGTCTATTAGGCAGAATATTTCTAAAGGAAAACAAGGTAAAATGAGAATCTATAAGATAGTATAACTTTTTATATAGCTAAAGTGATTAAGAAAATGTGGAATTGGTACAAGCATTTGGAAATCCATGTTGGAACAGAAAAGAGAACCACAAAATAGACCTATAGTTACATGGACCCCTGATATATCAGAGATATGTTGTGGTAGATAAATAAGGAAAGAACAAATATTTTAATAAATTAAGATACCACATTGCCATATCTATATACAAATAAAATTGAATTCCTATACAATATCATTTCCAAAAAAGTATACATAGAAATGTACATAATGCTTCTTTGATAAAAATATAAAGATTTTAAGCAGTTGGTGTACCGAAATATCATGAACTTCTCTGGAGTTGAAAAGAGTTTTTAGGACATGCCCAAGATGGCTGAATAGGAACAGCTCCAGCCTCCAGCTCCCAGCATGAGTGACACAGAAGACAGGTGATTTCTGCATTTTCAACTGAAGTGCAGACCGACACCTCACACCTCACAGGGTGGGCTACACCCCCGAGACAAAGCTTCCAGAGTGAGAATCAGACAGCAACACTCGCTGTTCAGCAATATTCTATCTTCTGCAGCCTCCGCTGCTGATACCCAGGCAAACACAGTCTGGAATGGACCTCAAGCAAACTCCAACAGACCTACAGCTGAGGGTCCTGACTGAAGGAAAACTAACAAACAGAAAGGACACCCACACCAAAACCCCATCAGTACATCACCATCATCGAAGACCAAAGGCAGATAGTACCACAAAGATGGGGAAAAATGCAGCTCATCGCCAGCAACGGAACAAAGCTGGATGGAGAATGACTTTGACGATTTGAGAGAAGAAAGCTTCAGTCGATCAAACTTCTCAGAGCTAAAGAAGGAACTACGTAACGAGTGCAAAGAAACTAAAAACCTTGAAAAAAGAATGGATGAATGGATAACTAGAATAATCAATGCAAAGAGGACCTTAAAATAACTGATAGAGATGAAAACCATAACACAAGAAATACATGACAAATGCACAAGCTTTAGTAACCGACTTGATCAACTGGAGGAAAGAGTACCAGTGATTGAAGATCAAATGAATGAAATGAAGCGAGAAGAGAAGTGTGGAGAAAAAAAGAGTAAAAAGAAATGAACACAGCCTCCAAGAAGTATAGGATTATGGGAAAAGACCAAATCTACATCTGATTGGTGTGCCTGCAAGTAACAGGGAAAATGGAACCAAGTTGGAAAACACTCTGCAGGATATCATCCAGGAGAATTTCCCCAACCTAGTAAGGCAGGCCAACATTCAAATTCAGGAAATACAGAGAACGCCACGAAGATACTCCACGAGAAGAGCAACTCCAAGACACATCATTGTCAGATTCACCAAACTTGAAATGAAGGAAAAGATGTCAAGGGCAGCCAGAGAGAAAGGTCAGGTTACACACAAAGGGAAGCCCATCAGACTAACAGCAGATCTCTCCGCAGAAACTTTCCAAGCCAGAAGAGAGTGGGGACCGATATTCAACAGTCTTAAAGAAAAGAATTTTCAACCCAGAATTTCATATCCAGTCAAACTAAGTTTCATAAGTGGAGAAATAAAATCCTTTACAGACAAGCAAATGCTTAAGAGATTTTGCTACCACCAGGCCTGCCCTACAAGAGATCATGAAGGAAGCACAAAACATGGAAAGGAACAACAGGTACCAGCCATTGCAAAACCATGTCAAAATATAAAGTCCATTGATGCTAGGAAGAAATTGCATCAACTACCGAGCAAAATAACCAGCTAATATAATAATGACAGGATCAAGTTCACACATAACAATCTTAACCTTAAATGTAAATGGACTAAACGGTCCAATTAAAAGACACAGACTGGCAAATTGGATAAAGAGTCAAGACCTATCAATTTGCTGTATTCAGGAGACCCATCTCACATGCAGAGACACACATAGGCTCAAAATACAGGGATGGAGGAAGATCTACCGAGCAAATGGAAAACAACAAAAAAGAAAGGGTTACAATCCTAGTCTCTGATAAAAGAGACTTAAAACCATCAAAGATCAAAAGAGACAAAGAAGGCCATTACATAATGGTAAAGGGATCAATTCAACAGGAAGAGCTAACTATCCTAAATATATATGCACCCAATACAGGAGCACCCAGATTCATAAAGCAAGTCCTCAGAGACTTACAAAGAGACTTAGACTCCCATACAATAATAATGGGAGGCTTTAACACCCCACTGTCAACATTAGACAGATCAATGAGACAGAAAGTTAATAAGGATATCCAGGAATTGAACTCATCTCTACACCAAGCAGATCTAATAGACATCTACAGAACTCTCCACCCCAAATCAACAGAATATACATTCTTCTCAGCACCACATCGTACTTATTCAAAAATTGACCACATAATTGGAAGTAAAGCACTCCTCAGCAAATGTACAAGAACGGAAATTATAACAAACTGTCTCTCAGACCACAGTGCAATCAAACTAGAACTCAGGACTAAGAAACTCAACTACATGGAAACTGAACAACCTGTTCCTGAATGACTACTAGGTACATAACAAAATGAACACAGAAACAAAGATGTTCTTTGAAACCAATGAGAACAAAGACACAACATACCAGAATCTCTGGGACACATTTAAAGCAGTGTGTAGAGGGAAATTTATAGCACTAAATACCCACAAGAGAAAGCTGGAAAGATCTAAAATTGACATCCTAACATCACAATTAAAAGAACTAGAGAAGCAAGAGCAAACACATTCAAAAGCTAGCAGAGGCAAGAAATAACTAAGATCAGAGCAGAACTGAAGGAGATAGAGACACAAAAAACCCTCCAAAAAATCAATGAATCCAGGAGCTGGTTTTTTGAAAAGATCAACAAAATTGATAGACTGCTAGCAAGACTAATAAAGAAGAAAAGATGCAATAAATCAAATAGACGCAATAAAAAATGATAAAGGGGATATCACCACCAACCCCTCAGAAACACAAACTACCATCAGAGAATACTATAAACACCTCTATGCAAATAAACTAGAAAACCCAGAAGAAATGGATAATTTTCTGGACACTTACACTCTTCCAAAACTAAACCAGGAAGAAGTTGAATCCCTGAATAGACCAATAGCAGGCTCTGAAATTGAGGCAATAATTAATACCTACCAACCAAAAAAAGTCCAGGACCAGACGGATTCACAGCCTAATTCTACCAGAGGTACAAGGAGGAGTTGGTACCATTCCTTCTGAAACTATTCCAAACAATAGAAAAATAGGGAATCTTCCCTAACTCATTTTATGAGGCCAACATCATCCTGATACCAAAGCCTGACAGAGATACAACAGCAAAGAAAAGACTTTTAGACCAATATCCCTGATGAACATCGATGCAAAAATCCTCAACAAAATACTGGCAAACCGAATCCGCAGCACATCAAAAAGCGTATCCACCATGATCAAGTGGGCTTCAGCCCTGGGATGCAAGGCTGGTTCAACATACGCACATCAATAAATGTAATCCAGCATATAAACAGAACCAAAGACAAAAACCACATGATTATCTCAATAGATGCAGAAAAGGCCTTTGACAAAATTCAACAGCCCTCATGTTAAAAACTCTCAATAAATTCGTTATTGATGGAACGTATCTCAAAATCATAAGAGCTATTTATGACAAACCCACAGCCAATATCATACTGAATGGGCAAAAACTAGAAGCATTCCCTTTAAAAACTGGCACAAGACAGGGATGTCCTCTCTCACCACTCCAATTCAACATAGTGTTGGAAGTTCTGGCTAGGGCAATCAGGCAAGAGAAAGAAATCAAGGGTATTCAGTTAGGACAAGAAGAAGTCAAATTGTCCCTCTTTGCAGATGACATGATTGTATATTTAGAAAACCCCACTGTCTCAACCCAAAATCTCCTTAAGCTGATAAGCAACTTCAGCAAAGTCTCAGGATACAAAATCAATGTGCAAAAATCACAAGCATTATTATACACCAGTAACAGACAAACAGAGAGCCAAATCATGAATGAACTCCATTCACAATAGCTTCAAAGAGAATAAAATACCTAGGAATCCAACTTACAAGGGATGCAAAGGACCTCTTCAAGGAGAACTACAAACCACTGCTCAGTGAAATAAAAGAGGACACAAACAAATGGAAGAACATACCATGCTCATGGATAGGAAGAATCAATATCGTGAAAATGGCCATACTGCCCAAGGTAATTTATAGATTCAATGCCATCCCCCTCAAGCTACCAATGAGTTTCTTCACAGAATTGGAAAAAACTGCTTTAACGTTCATATGGAAACAAAAAGGAGCCCTCATTGCCAAGGCAATCCTAAGCAAAAAGAACAAAGCTGGAGGCATCATGCTACCTGACTTCAAACTATACTACAAGGCTACAGTAACCAAAACAGCATGATACTGGTAACCAAAACAGAGATACAGACCAATGGAACAGAACAGAGCCCTCAGAAATAATACCACACATCTACAGCCATCTGATCTTTGACAAACCTGAGAAAAACAAGAAATGGGGAAAGGATTCCCTATTTAATAAATGGTGCTGGGAAAATTGGCTAGCCATAAGTAGAAAGCTGAAACTGGATCCTTTCCTTACTCCTTACATGAAAATTAATTCAAGATGAAATAGAGACTTAAATGTTGGACCTAAAATCATAAAAACCCTAGAAGAAAACCTAGGCAATACCATTCAGGACATAGGCATGGGCAAGGACTTCATGTCTAAAACACCAAAAGCAATGGCAACAAAAGCCAAAATTGACAAATGGGATCTAATTAAACTAAAGAGCTTCTGCACAGCAAAAGAGACTACCATCAGAGTGAACAGGCAACCTATACAGAATGGGAGAAAATTTTTGCAATCTACTCAGTCTGACAAAGTGCTAATATCCAGAACCTACAAAGAACTCAAACACATTTACAAGAAAAAAAGAAACAACCCCATCAAAAAGTGGGCAAAGGATATGAACAGACACTTCTCAAAAGAAGACATTCATACAGCCAACAGACACATGAAAAAATGCTCATCATCACTGCCATCAGAGAAATGCAAATCAAAACCACAATGAGATACCATCTCACACCAGTTAGAATGGCAATCATTAAAAAATCAGGAAACAACAGGTGCTGGAGAGGATGTGGAGAAATACGAACACTTTTACACTGTTGGTGGGACTGTAAACTAGTTCAACCATTGTGGAAAACAGTGTGGTGATTCCTCAAGGATCTGGATCTAGAACTAGAAATACCATTTGACCCAGCCATCCCATTACTGGGGATATACCCAAAGGATTATAAATCATGCTGCTATAAAGACACATGCACACGTATATTTATTGTGGCACTATTCACAATAGTAAAGACTTGGAACCAGCCCAAATGTCCATCAGTGACAGACTGGATTAATAAAATGTGGCACATATACACCATAGAATACTATGCAGCCATAAAAAAGGATGAGTTCGTGTCCTTTGTAGGGACATGGATGCAGCTGGAAACCATCATTCTCAGCAAACTATCACAAGAACAGAAAACCAAATACCGCATGTTCTCACTCGTAGGTGGGAACTGAACAATGAGATCACTTGGACACAGGAAGGGGAGCATCACACACAGAGTCCTATTGTGGGGAAGGGGTAGGGGGGAGGGATAGCATTAGGAGATATACCTAATGTAAATGATGAGTTAATGGGTGCAGCACACCAACAAGGCACATGTATGTATATGTAACAAACCTGCACGTTGTGCACATGTACCCTAGAACTGAAAGTATAATAATTTTTAAAAATGAACTAGAAAAAAATGTTTTTAAACAAGATGAAAAACAAAAATCATAAGGGAAAATCTTTCTAAATATGAATATATAATTTTAAACAGGATTCCAGACTGGTATAATTTAAAAAATGATTATAGTAAGTGTTATTAGTTATACCATGTAGAAACGAACGTCTCCTAAGGCCAGGCGCGGTGGCTCACACCTGTAATCCCAGCACTTTGGGAGGCCAAGGCCAGCAGATCACGAGGTCAGGAGATCAAGACCATCCTGGCTAACACAATGAAACCCCGTCTCTACTAAAAATACAAAATATATATATATATATATATATATATATATATATATATATATATATATATATAGTGGGGGGTGGTGGCGGGCGCCTGTAGTCCCAGCTATTTGGGAGGCTGAGGCAGGAGAATGGCGTGAACCCGGGAGGCAGAGCTTGCAGTGAGCTGAGATCTCGCCACTGCACTCCAGCCTGGGCTACAGGCAAGACTCTGTCTCAAAAAAAAAAGAAAGAAATGAACGTCTCCTACTTTGCTGTAGAGGGTATACAGTGGCACAGTGACTTTGTCAGTTTGGCAACGTTGATGATCCATGTATGGTATGACCCAGCGATTCCAACTCTAGATAATCTTTAGTCTTTGCACATATGTATCAAGGTGTTAGAAATGTTTGCGAGATTTGTTTATGAATACTCCAAACTAAAAGTGAGTCAATTACTATCAGCAGTAAGATGGAAAATAAACCGGACTATAGTACAGCAATACTTTTTGGCAATGGAACTAAGTGAAATACAGTTACATGCAACATAGATGTATATCACAACATATTTAAGAGAAAGAAGCCAGTGCGGAAAAAAGTGGAATAGACAAGTCATCTATATAAACCAAACTTAGTGACAACTAAATGCTATTATGTATGTATGGAATAAAATGATCTTGGATAAGCTGTTAAACTTTTCAGTCAATGGAGAAAGCATTTAGCTCATAGTCAAATAGGAATGGCATTAGTGTACATCTTTGTTTCATGCCTGATCTGAGGAAAAATAATATTTCCTGGTTAATATACTTGCTATTGGCTTTTGCAGGTAACTATTTTCAGGTTGTGGAAGTTTCATTCTTATTTCTGATTTGCTAAGAGCATTTTCCTTATTCATATATATTGCAGCTAGTTAAAAGCTTTTTCTGCATTTATTGTGACAGACTTTTTTCCTATTCAGCATCTCAGATAAATTACAATATTTGATTTTCTAGTGTAAAAATGAATTGGATTTAAACCAAGTAAGAGATGATGTATGTTTTGATCAGTTTGCTAATATTTTGCTTAATATTTCCACTCTGTTCTTGAATTAGTTACCTATAATTATGATTTTTCCCTTTAAAAATAATTTTAAAATCATAATTTAAAATCATAATTTTACCATCTCAGTTATTGGTAAAGAGGTTATGTTAGCCTCAGAAAATGAATTGTGACATATTTTCTGTTTTGTTTATACTCTGCCAACGGTTTGTAAGATAGGCGTGTTGCTTTTCCTTTAGCATTATTAGAGTTTGCAGGATAAATTATATAGACCTGCAATTTCTTCAGTGGCAAATATTTTTTATACTGCTGTCATTGTATTGTTTTATAGTTAATTATTTGCATCATGAATCATTAAATAGGCAACATTTAAATTTTTATATTACAAGATTAAGGAGTTGAATTATTTTATAATTGAATATATGAGTTGTAAGGTTTATGTGTTTTCTATTTCATCTATTATTTGTTATTTAAAGCTAAGTTTTTATTTCATGATAAAAATCATTCATAACAAGATAGGTTTTATTTTTGGCAGAATCTGGTGCTAACGTCTGTTTGTCATTGTGATTTTGTTGTATATGTCTTCTATCAACTAACCCTGATCAGCCTTTCTACAAATGTATCATTTTTGTCACTTGAAAATAACAATATTTTATTTATGCTTAGTTTTAGTTTCATTATGCTCTACTCTACATTATTATATTTTTCCTATTTTTAATTTACTTCGAACTCTTTCTGGTATTTTGAGTTGGATTATTTTTAATATATGGATTTTCAGTCTTTTATAATACACATATGAGATGCCACAGGTCTGTTATGTATGGATTTAGTTACATTCCGATGTTTAGCTTTCATTTTAAAATATTTTCTAATTTCCATTATGATTTCCTCTTTGACCTGTTTTCTATTTAGAAGAATATTGAATATCACAACCATTTAAGGCCTTGTCTAGACATCAGCATAATTATTTTTGGTGTCCTACAATTACTACATACACTTTCAGTCCTTGGAAGACTGTTGAAGTTGCATTATGAACCATTAAGTAATCAATATTTGTAAGATTGGTGTATTATTGGTATAAGATGTAGTGATATTGGTCTTGTGTTTTATTGGATCTGTTAAAAATGTTCCATTATAATTATGAATTTGTATCTCTATCATTTTGATGTTTATGTATTGAAGTAGTATTAATAGGTTATTAATATAAATATTAATCCTATAACTTCTATTCAAATATTAATATAATTATGAATGCATTAATTATGGTTTATAATAATATTTAATATGATTAATAGGATGACTTGGAATTATTCTATATTTTAGGACTATAATGTTACCCTCTTTAATTCATATTGTTTAAAGTCTCGCTTGTGTATTAATAATATAACTTATCAGTTCTGATATATCTGGAGACAGAAGGGCTCACATAAGGCATTCATATCTGTTTGTATTTTTTAGCTTGAAACACAATCAGGGTGGAAAACGGGTAGGCATTTTTCAATAACATGAAAAAGTGATTTAAAAACCCAAAACTTCCAGGAGTAAAATATTATGGTTATGACATACAATACATAGTCTAAGGAGTAAGAAGAAAAGAGAAGATGTGAAATGAGTTTTTTTCAAAAAATTATGACTTCGAATGTGCTTTTGTGTACTGGAGAAACTAGAAAGCAATGTGCAGGTCCAGGAGATGACATCTGCCCAAAAAAGACTTAAGTTTTCATCACTGGCTGATCTATAAGTTCAGTGTAAGCACGAAGTCAAAGCTGAGGCTGAGGCAGAATTACAAATAGCCCCATTAAGTGTAAAAGTAGTGCCCTGGCCCTGGGTCAATCCTCAAAGATTGGGAAGACTGTTATTTGTCGTATACTATTTTGTTTAAGCTCCTGACGTTCAACAAAATATCTGTCAAAACACTGGCTGAACAAATGTAGCCTTCAATAATCAAGATAATCAAACCTTGAGAAAGATAATCTGATACATAATGCTATCAAATTGTAATAGTCCAAAGTTCATTAAGATCAGGAAAAAAAAATAAAAACAAACTTAAGCTACAATGCATATAAAATATAGTGTAGGCAAAGAATTTATGACTAAGCCCTGAAAAACACAAGCAATACAACCAAAAATAAACAAATGACATCTAATTAAAAAGCCTCGGCACAGTAAAAGAAATAATCAACAATGTTAACTGACAACCTGCAGATTAAAATATATTTGCAAACACTGCAACTGACAGGAGATTGATATTGAAAATTTGTAAGGAACTCAAAGAACAACAACAAACAAACCAAATAAGCCTATCACAAAGTGGGCAAAGGACATGAATAGTTCTTTCCTTTTTCAAAAGACGACATACAAATGGACAATAAGAATATTAACAATGCTTAACACCACTCATCATCAGAGAAGTGCAAATTAAAGCCACAATGAGGTACCGGTTCACGCTAGTCAGAATGTCTGTTCCTACCGAATAGAAAAATTTTGTTGGCAAGGTGCACAGTGAAAAAGAATGCTTATACACCAGGTGGGGTGTAAATTAGTACAACTTCTTTGAAAAACAGTATGGAGATTTCTCAGAGAAACAAATCCAGCAATCTCACTATGGGGTATCCCACACACACATACAAAAACTGTATTAAAGAATACCTGCACTCATATGTTTATTGCAGTAATATTTACAATAACAGACACAGACACCTAAGTATCCTTCAATGGATGAAGAGAATATGGTATATATAATATAATACACACATAAATACACACACATGAAATGGAATACTATTTAGTCATAAAAAGGAATAAAATGGTATTTTGGAGCAACATGGATGGAACTGAAATATCTTAAGTGAAACAACTTAAAAACTAAACTTCAAACACTGTATGGTCTCATTTAAAAGTGGAAGCTAAATAATATGCACAAATGGGCATAAAGTGTGAAATAATAGACATTGGGGACTTAGAAAGGTGAAAGGGTGGGAGAAGAGTAAGGGATGATAAATTACTTAATGGGCACAATGTACATTATTTGGGTGATGATCGTTTACACTAAAATGCCAGACTTCAACACTGAATAATACAGCCACATAACAAAACTGAAATTTTACCCCTTAAGTATATACAAATAAAAGAAAAAATAGATTGACAAAAACTGTCCACGAGAAATCATAGGCAATAACTTACTAAACAATGACTTTAAATCAACTATTTCAAATACGTTCAAGAACCTGAAGAACTAAATAACATTTTTAAAAAATGACTTATGAACAAAGTGATATTGTCAGTGAAGAGTTAGAAATGGTAGAAAGGAAACAAACAGATGTTCTAGAACTCAAAAGTAAAATAACTCAACTTTTTAAAAAATCACTAAATAGATTCAACAGTTTTGAGTAAAGAATCAGTGAAGATGATGAAGATTGGACAACTGATAATACAATTTTAGTAGCAGAAAGAAAAATGAATTTTTAAAAATGTGATTAGAATTCAAGGGGCATTTGGGACAAGAGGACCAACCTACACTTTATAGGAGTCTCAGAAGAAGAAGAGGAAGAGAAGGGACCAGAAAAAATATCTGAAGAAATCGTGGTCAAAACCTTCTCCAATCTGATATGAACTGCATACCTAAGAAGCTAAAGAATCTCCAACTAGGACAAACCCAAAAAAATCCACACAGAGAAAGATTATAATCAAGTTGCCAAAGAGAGAGAGAAATATAGAATCTTCAAAGCAGCAAGAAAGAAGCAAATCCTCACATAGAAGGGATCCCCGGTAAAATTTATAGATGATTTCTCATCAAACATGATGGGGACCAGAAGGCAGTGGGATAACATATTTAAAGTTGTAAAAGAAATTTGTAAAAGAAAAAAAGACAATAATTCTATAAGTTGCACAATTTTCTAATGTAAAACAATTATATCCATATTATATATCTATATCTTGTTGAAGAATGAAAAATTAATGCATGCACAGATAAACTAAATATAAGAGGGTTTATTACTGGTAGACCTGCCCTATAAAGAATTTAGACTGAAACAAAAGGACACTAGACATCAACCTGAGTCTGTATAATTTTTTTAAGATGATAAGATAATTACATATGTAAATGTAAATGGCAATATTACTAAACGTTGGGGTTGAAACTCCTCTTAATTTCCTATATGAATTTAAAGAAAAAGTACAAAACAATAATTATAAACTTATGTCAATGGGTATGTAATGTATAAAGATGTAGTCAGTGACAATAATGATATAAAGAGGTAGATGATGTATAGAAGCAGAGTATTTGTATACTGCTGAAATAATGTTGATATAATTAAAACTAAGTTGTTATAAATGTAAGATCTTAATTGTAATCCCCAAGGTAACCACTACAAAATTAAAACACACATAAAAGAAAGGAGATAATCAAAGTGGTACATTACAAAAATATCAACTAGTTACAAAAATGAAATAATTGAAAAAAAAACGACAAACATAAAACAAATAGATAAATGCTAAGTAACTCCTTTTTGATAAGTAATGAATAAAATGCATTAAATCTTCAATTAAAAGGCAAAGTTTAGTAGAACAATTTAATGAAATGATCTGTCTGTATGTGCCACCTACAAGAAACTTACTTTAGATGCAAAGAAGAGGCTGGAAGTAAAATAATATAAAAATAGCCCATGAAAACAGTCACCAAAAGAGCACTTGGATGTCTCTTAATGAGATGGACAGAAAACCGATAAGAAAATAGTGGACATGAATGATCTAATAAACCAATTAAACGTACCAGATATATACACAAACTATTCCACCCAACACAGAAGACACATTTTTTATTCAACATACAACTGGAAGTTCTAGATAGGGAAAGAGTTACATAGAACATTCTCCAGCATATACTACAACTTAAACCATAAAACAAGCCTTAACAAATTTAAGGAGACTGAAATATTACAATGTGTTTTCCTTCTGAACACAAAAATATGTAACCAGAAATTAGTAACAAAAAAACTGGAAAACTCACAAATATATGAAAATTAAATGACAAACTTTTAAACAAATTGATCAAATAAAGCACAAGGGAAATTAGAAAATATTAGAAAATATCTTCAGAGAAATGAAAGTAAAAACACCACATACGAAGTCATATGTGTCATAGAAAATGCAGTACTTAGATATTTTAACTATAACCAACAAATTTAAGAAAAGAAAAATCTTAAATTTGTAACCTAACTTTACATCTTAAACAAAAGCAAGTCAAACCAAAATGGTTGTGTGTGTGTGTGTCTGTCTATTACAGTGACATATTATTCAGCTATAAAATGAGGGCATTATGCTAAATGAAATAAGCCAAACACAAAATACAAACACTGTATGATCTCACTTATACTTGGAATCATATATATATATAAAACTTATAACAACGGAGAGTAGAATGGTGGTTGGTGGTTGCCAAGGGTGGGAAATGGGGGAAATAAAGAGATTGTGGTCAAAGGGTGCAAACTTTTACTTAAGAGTAAGTTCTAGAATCTAAATTATAGCATGGTGACTGTAGTAAAAAATAGTGTACTACTTACTTTACATTTGCTAAGGGAGTAGATCTTAAGTGTCCTCTCCAGTGCACACATGTGAATAGTAAAATAAATTCAGTAGATTGATATTTTAATTAATTTTGTTGTAATAATTTTGCAATGTATATATATATGCAAATCTACATGTTGTGCTTCTTGAATTTTTAACATTTTTTATCTCAATAAAGCTAAAAATACAGAAATAAAAATATATAATATTGTATGAGTAAAATTGTACGCAATAGTGAAAGGCTAACTGCTTGTCCCCTAAGATTGGGAACACATCCATTATTAAACATTATACTAGAGGCTGGGTGTGGTGGCTCAAGACTAATCCCAGCATTTTTGGGATGCTGAGGTGGGTGGTTCACTTGAGGTCAGGAGTTCGAGACCAGCCTGGCCAACATGGTAAAAACCCTGTCTCTACCAAAAATACACAAATGAGATGTGATTGCTGGCAGGTGCCCGTAATCCTGGCTGCTCAGGAGGCTGAGGCAGGAGAATTGCTTGAACCCAGGAGGCAGAGGTTGCAGTGAGCTGAGATCATGCCACTGCACTCCACCCTGGGGGACAAGAGCAAAACTCTGTCTCAAAACAAACAAACAAACAAACAAAATATATATATATGCTGGAGGTTCTAGTCAGACTATCAAGGCAAGAAAATTCAATATATTCACAAAGATTAGAAAGAAAAAAATGCAGAAGAAAAAAGAATTAGTATGAAATACGGAAAATGACAATCTGTCAAACAGATCATTGGTGTTCACGAAGTAGGAACGAAACAAATAGGACAAAAATATTCATGCAATTACTTTTAAAGATTAAGTTGTTTAATTAAATTTGTTAATCACAGGGCATATCATATTCACAGTACAAGTTTTAAAAAGTATTAAAACCTTTGGATAATAAAAACATCAGTAAGAGAATGAAATAACTTATTTAAAAGATGAGACAATGTACTGTGAAGTATGTATCTTGTAAGAGATTTATATCAAGACTTAAAAACCTACAACTCAACAAAAAGACAAAACAACCCAATTAAAAGCAGGCAAAGGATTTGAATAGACATTTTGCTACAGATATGCAAATGGCCAATGAGTACAACATGAAAGTTGTTCAAAAACCATTAGTTATTAGGCCACTGCAAATCAAAATCACAATGACATTATGTTATACCTACTAGTATCCTATAGTTAGAAAATGGAGAACAAGAGTTGACGAGTAACTGGGAAATTTGGAGAATCATACTTTGTTGGTCCGCATGTAAAATGATGTAGCTGCTGTGGAAAAGTTTGGTGATACCTTAAAATGTTGAATGCAAAACATGAACTCAGATAAATGCACACTAGTGTTTATAGCAGCATTATTCACAATAACCAAAAGGAGGAAATAACCCACGTGTGTCTATCAGCAGACGAATGGATAAACAAAATGTGGTGTGTATGCATACTGTGGAATATAATTGAGCCATAAAAAAGAATGAAGTTCTGATACACGTCACTATATGGATAAAGCTTTTAAATATTATGCAAAGTGAAATTAGCCAGACACAAAAGGGTCAATGTTGTATGATTCCTCTTAAACAAATATTTAGAACAGGGAGATTCATAGAGACAAGATTTAGAGTTTACTGGGGGATGGATTAGGAATAAAAAATGGGGAGTTGTTACTAAATGACAGAGTTTCTGTTTGGAGTGCTGAAATTTTTTGAAAACTGGTGATTGTTGCACAAAACTAAATACAATTATGCCACTGAATTTTATACTTAAGAGGTTAAAATGGCAAATTTTATACTATATATTTTACCATAATAAAAATATTAAAAACGTGAATTATAAATTAATTTCTATAACTACGTTTATTTGTGAAATTTTTTTACAATCTTTTTTTTGTATGTTCTACATTTTTTCCATGTACTAAGTATTGTAGGAAATTCCATCCTCATACTCATGCTGCTTTTCTACTTGTTAATATTGGATACTTCTTGACAGGCTCTTAAAATTGTGCTGTAACCTGGAAGAAACCTTCCTATTCTCCACAAACCCTGAATAGTCCTGGGAGTTTAAACCTCACCTAATTATTCTCTATCATTTAGAAACTAGAGGGGTGGAGGATTGAGAGAGGAACAATATAAAATTCGAAACCAATGATGCATTGGCTGAAAAACCCTGACATGAATTGTGAGAGCAAAGAAACCACAGCTGGTTTTGCAGGTGCAGTCCAGGTGGGCCTTGGCAGCTGATGTTGAATTGCATGAATTGCAGCTCTTATATTTTTTGGGCTACAGCTGATATCGTAGGTTCAACTGAAATAGTAAATTAGTAGGAGGCATCATTAAGTTCCAATTAAGATTCACTCCAAAACAGGTAGCTCTTCCATCTGAATGTTTTTTCAAATACAGCTCATGCCCACATGCTTTTAACATGTGCATTAATACATATCAGTTGTGCACAATTCGTGGAGCCATTAGTAATAAGATTTATAGGAATGCTATAATTCCAAACTCTGAAAATAAAAGAACTGCACATAATTTATACAGATACTCTGTCACCATAATTTCCTACTTTTTAAATGTCAGCTGCACAGAGTGACTTCATCTCAAAAAGCATTTTCTGAGAAAGAAAAGCATAAAGAGTAACTTTAAAGTCAAAATCCTGACAAAGAATATCTTAGCCAGGTGATTACAATTAACATCAACAGTGATGAGCCCTTTCGATAGTATGTAGCACGGATATGATGTGAAAAGAATGTCACTTCATCTTTGTGGCCTTCCTCCCCAAAATGCATATCCCCAGTTTTCTCAGGAGAGAAGCATCAAGCAAAGCCCAAGTGAGGGATACACTACCAAATACCTGACCACTACTTCTGTAAACCGTAAGGTGGGCAAAACCAAGGAAAACGAAGCAGTCACAGCTAAGAAGAGCCTGTGGAGGCATGAGTACTCAATGCAACACGATATCATGATGAGATTCTGAAAGAGAAAAAGAATAGTAAATACAATCTAGGGAAATTTCAATAAGTTGTGAACTTTATTTAATAACATATTGTATGGGTTCAATAATTGTGACAAGTATACTATAGTAACATAAGATACTACATAAGGAAACTGTCAAATATATAGGAACTCTTTGCACTATCTTCACAATTTTTCTGTAATTAGAAAACTATTGTAAAAGAAAAATGTATTTTTTAAAAAGCACTGTTATAAATGATACAAAACATGTGCAGCAGATGTGGGTTGGAGCCAGATATTCTGCATTTCTAATAAGCCTATGGTGCTCTTATTATGTTGCTGGTGCTGCTTGCCTGGGTCTCATGGAGTGGCAGTCATAGAGTGGCCTCCAGGTCAGGAGAATGGACATCATGTGGAACTTGTTAGAAATACAAGTCATTTCATGTCAGATCTATCGAATTAGAAAGTCTAGGGTTGGGGCCCAGCAGTATGTTTTACAGCAACCCCTCCAGAGGTGCTCATGCATATGAATACATAAGGAAAATTGATCTAAAATCCAGCACTAGCATGTTATTCCCTCCCCCTTTTTTGTTGGAATGGGAGTGGAAGATGAGTGGGAGTGGAAGATGAGTGGGAGTGGAAGATGAGTGGGAGTGGAAGATGAGTTGGAGGTAAAGGTGTATATTTGAAGAGTTAATTCACTAAATAAATTGTTACACAAAATTTAGCTCTTTATCTTATTTGAGACTTAATTTCATGCTAAAGAAATGCATTTATGCAATTAGTCCATGAATGTCTAGTCACTGCTTATGCAAGTTTTCCATGGCTGTTCAATGATAGAAGGTTGGCTGATTTATATCACTACTTAAAAAGAGCATAAATAATAATTTATCAATCATTTGTATCTCCCCAAAGAACTACAAATTATATTTTACAAATTAAAAATAAATTATTATTTGATTCCCGATCAGCTCAGGAATTGGATTCCTGATTCTAGCTCAGTCATCTAGAGGTTTAAATGTATCTTTTTTATTGAATTTTTTGTTTAGTTACTGGATACACATAGAAAGGATGTAATTTTTTGTAAATATATGGTATAATAGCTTTTAATTTCATTTTTGTTTTTCTTGTACAACCTATTCTCTATATACTTATGCATTTTGGCTTAATATTATGTTTGATAATTTATTCATATTGATATATCCACAAATATATTGGAATTTCATAAAAATTTCTTGGACAAAAGAGGGCACAGCTTTCCTATTCTTCAGAGGATTGTTCCTTTCTAATATTTGTAATTACAAATGATAAAATAGAAACATTGTACAAATCTACTTTTGTACAAAGGTGATGATGTCTGCCGAGCGTATAACCAGGAGTAGAAATGCTGGACCCAAAGTTATGACAATATTTTACTTTCCTAGATATTGCCCCAATTTTCTCTTAGTGCATATTTTAATGGATTTCCCACTTACCACTTTTTGAGGTACCCTATTCTTCCACATATTCACAACATTTGGTTTCATCCAACTATTTAATTTCCACCAATCCCATGGAATTGAGGTTACCACATACATTTCCAAAGCATATTAACTGGATATTACGAGGTTGAGTATATTTTCAAACATTTGCTGACTTTTCAACTTCTGATCTATCAATTATTTCATGATATCTATTGTTTTTTTTCTTTTGGCACATATCTTTATATGAAAATTTATATTACAACTGTTAATCTACATGAGTGTGTGTATTGCAAATATATTGTGCAGGTTGTGGCATGTATTTTTAATTTTGTGTTGTCTTTTGAAAAACAGAAGACTTTAATTTTGCTTAGTTAACTCCATTACTTTAACTTTATAGTTTGTATTTCTTTTTTCCTGTTGTAGTAACCCTTTACTTACTCCTTTCTGTGTTTAGGTCGGCAATAAGACTTTTCTTATTTTGTTTTCAATTAGGTTTGTAAGGCAGAAGTAAAGCTATTAAGCTGTGAGTATTATTGCAAGTAAGCAAACACTTGCACATCTTGTGGTTTATCTGCAGGCTCACCTGACTGGTATGGAGCAAAAGCCAAGGGCTTTGGTTCAGTTCTCCACTGCTCATCAGATCTCCCATTACAGCTTCCTGGGCCAGGTGCATGTGCAGATAGATCCAGCTCAAGTGGTATAAACTTCTCCTGCTGATCAGCTGTCATGTCAAGCGTAGAGGCAGTGAGAAAAAGATTTTAATTTGTCTTTATGATTTCTGATCTTACTCTCCTCACTTTGCATACATCTTTCCTTCTTGACTATCAGCCACTGTACAGTGGCTCCAAGTCCACTACCAGAAATGAAGTAACCACCTTCCATGGACTTCTTCACTAGCACCACTGTGTTGTTCTTGGTTAATTGTGTCTCTTATATTCTAATCAATTCTTTTTAGCTCTTTAGCATCTTAGCTTTACAAAAAATGTGAAAGATCTAATCTCTAAACTAAATTATTCTTATCCCTATCATTCACTTTGATTCTTGTTCCCTAGCCAACCCAAAACACTACGTTTAAGTTTTCAAGTAATGTGGTTTTACACACGTAGATTTTGAATACACAGATTATTAATCAATGTACAATTTATATGTTTGCATGAGATAAGGCACTGATTTGGATTTCTTTTATGTTCTATAGGAAAACAATTGACCCAGCATCACAATTAAATAGGACGTCAAATGATAATACGCATATGTCTTTCTCTATTACTTTTCATTGTTAATTTATATCCCTGGGACTATTCCACATAGTCTTAAACATTTTGTAATTTGTAATGATAATATATGTTAATATTCAATAGTATATATCATGCCACCTTGCTCTTCAAGAATTTTTTTACATTTTGTCATAATACATATATGTGCAATACTTATGACTTACGATACTAAATCTTCCTACTAATATACGTGTAGTATGTAGCTTAGTTCATTTAGATCTTTGTGTGTTTGTATCTACATGATTTATTCATTTCTGTGTATAAAATATATGTCCTTTTTTATTTTAAATGATATATTTTTCATACTTTCTATTTGTTACTCTTTTTTTTTTTTCCTCTACCCTAAGGAAATAATTTAGCAAAGGTATATCCTCCATTCAAATTCAAATTTTCCTTAAGTTGGTTATTCAATATCCTCTATTGGTGAATTGGTTAGAAAGATAGAAATTCTAATTTAATTCTTACACTAAGTTAAATTTAGTATATAATCATCATCCATTTATACAGCACACATACTTGTTATATATCAGTTGACTCTGTTTTCTGGAATCCCAACTGGTACAGAATTCAACCAAGCTAATTTAATGGTAAATGTTTACCCCCCTTTAACATCTCAATAATGAAAATGGCATATGGACAACATGATTTCCCTGTTGAGACATAGATGGTAACAAGTCAAGTCTCTTCTAACTATAAAAAAGGATTTTACTAAGAGCTTCCAACCCCAAATAGGTAATTATATAGTGATACAGAGGCAAATTCATTAAGAACTTATCCAACTGTGTGTGTGTATGTGAGTGTATATATATATATATATGCAACTAATATCAGAACACCTAAAAATATAAACCAAATATTAATAGAAAGGAGAGACAGGGTACAATTTAATAATAGTAGGGGACTTCAATACACAGATACAGATTTTCAGAGAAAAGATAATGAGGAAACATCATATTTAAATTATACTTTAGAACAAATGAACATGATACATAAATGCAGAACATTCGACCGAGAGCAGCAGAATACAAATTCTTCTCAAGCACACACAAAATATTTCTAGGAGAGATCACAGGTAAGACAATAAGTCTGAACAAATTCAAGAAGATTGAAATCATATCAAATATGTTTTTAAACCACAGTGTTGCATAACTAGAAATCAATATCAAGAGGAATTTTGGCAAATTCACATATTCATAAAAATTAAACAACATGCTCCTGAACAACCAATGTATTAATGAATAAATTAAAAGAAATTTAAAATATCTAAAAAAGTAATTAAAATGGAAATACAACATACCAAAACTTAATGGGATGCAGAAAAAGCAGTTCAAAGAGGGAAGTTCACTGCACTAAACACCTACCTCAACGGAGGTAAAAGATCTTAAATAAACAACTTTTAAAAAATGAACTAAAAAAGGTCAAAATTGTCAGAAATGAAAAAAAAAATCAAAGTAGAAATAATTAAAACAGACACTAGAAAAACAATGGAAAAGATCAATGAAACTAAGAAATGTTTTTTAAAAAAGATAAAATCAACAATTTTATCTTTAGCTAAACTAAGAATGAAAGAGAGAAGACTCAAAGTCAGGAATGAAAGAGGTGACATTATATTAGATACCACAGAAATACAAAAGATTATGAGACTAATATGAATAATTAAATGCCAACAAATTAGGTAATCTAGAGAAAATGGATACATTTCTTGATACATACAACCTACCAAGACTGAATCACAAAGAAATAGAAAATCTGAACAGAAAATATCATAATATCCCAGGACCCAATTACTTCACTGCTGAATTTTACCAAATGCTAAAGAATAACTAAGACCGATCATTCTCAATCTCTCTCAAAAAACTGAAAAGGGAATAATTCCAAACATTTTTACATGGCCAGAATTATCCTGATACCAAAGCCAGACACGGACATTACAAGAAATAAAAATACAGGCCAATATCCCTAATAGATGAAAAATTCCTCAAGAAAACACTAGCAAACCGAATTTAACAGTGCACCTAAAGGATCATTCACCGTAATCACATGGTATTTAAACCAGGGATGCAAAAATATTTTAACATATACAAATCTATAAATGGGATATATCACATTAACAGAATGAAAGACAACAATCATGATCATCTTAATGGATGCAGAGAAAGGATATGACAAAATTTACCATCATCTCATGGTAAAAAGGCTTAACATATTATGTATAGAAGAAACATACCTCAACATAACAAAGCTCATCTTCAAGAAATCCACAGGTAACATGAAACTCCAGTGAAAAGTTGAAAGTGTTTCCTCTAAGACCAGGAATAAGACAAAGACGCTAACTCTGCCATGTCTATTTGAGATAGTAATGGAAGTCCTAGTCAAAAACAGTCAGGAAAGAAAAAGAAAGAAAAGGCATTTAAATTGGAAAGGAAAAAGTTAAATTGTCCTTGTTTTCAGGTGACATAATTACATATAAAAAACACTAAATATTCCACCAAAAATTATTAGAACTAATACACGAATTCAGTAAAGTTGCAAGATAAAAATTAACATCCCCAAACCAGTAGTGTTTCTATAAACTAACATTAAACTATCCATCACCCCCCACCAAAAAAATCAAGTAAATAATACCATTTAAAATAGTTACAAAAAAATAAATAATGTACTTAGGAAAAAACAACCAAAAAAGTTAAATACCTATATACTGAAAACTATAAAACATTGGTGAACAAAATTGAAGAAAACTCAGATAATGGGAAGTTAACTCACATTCATGGATTGGAAGATCAATATTGTCAAAGTGTGCAAACTGCCCAAAAAGATCTACAAATTCAATGCAAACCACATCAACATTCCAGTATCATTTTTCACAGAAATTGAATAAATATCCCCAAATTCATTTGGAACCATGAAGGATTCTCAATAGAAATTTTCAGTGAAATAAGCAAAGCAGGAACATCACACTACCTGACTTCAAAATGTGCTACAAAGCTAAGGAAACCAAAAGAGCCATGGTTTAAATAGACACATAAACCAATGGAACAGAATAGAGACTCCAATTCATAAATTTGTAATCAACTGATTTACAATACATTGATGAGAACACACAATGGAAAAAGAACAATATCTTCAATAAATGTTGTTGCTACAACTGGATATTCACACGTGAAAGAATACAATTAGATATTCTTTTCACATCACATACAAAAATCTACTCAAAATGTCTTAAAGGCTTAAACATAGGACCTAAAACTACTAGAAGAAAACAAAAAGGAAAATCTCCATGTAATTGATCTGAGCAATGATATTTTTGAACAGGAAACCAAAATCACAAACAACAAAAGCAAAGATAGACAAATGATATTACATCAAACTAAAAAGCTTCTGCACAACCAACATAACAGTCAAAAGAGTGAAAATGCATAGAATGAGAGAAAATATTTGTAAACCATACATTTTATAAGGGGTTAGTATTTAAAATATATAAGAAACCCAATAGTAAGAAAACAAATAACCTGATTTTTAAAATGGGCAAAAGTTGTGACTAGACATTTCTCAAAGGAAGACATATTAATCACCCACAGATATATGAAGAAAGTCTCAACATTTTTAGTCATCAGGTAAATGCAAATTAAATCCCCAATAAGAAATAATATCAGAACTGTTAAAATGGAAATTACATGAAAAAGATAACAAATGTCAGTGAGGATGTGGAGAAAAACCCTTGAACAATGTTGGTGGGACTGTAAATTAGTACATCCCTTTTAGAAAATACTATAGAGGTCACTATAAAACTAGAAATATTACTACCACATGATCCAGCAGTCCCACTACTAGCTATATATCTAAGGGAAATAAAATTAGTATCTTGAAGATATCTTCACTCCCATGTTCACTGCAACATCATTTTTAACAGCAAAGATATAGAATCAACTTAAGTGTCTATCAATGGATGAATAAAGAAATCATGGTATACATACATAATGGAATACTGATAAGTTATAAAAATAAATAAAATCCTGTTATTTGTAACAACTTGGATAAACCTGGAGGACATTATATTAAGTGAAATAAACCAGGCACAGGATGATAAATGCAAATGCCCAAGTATATGAGAAATTTCAGAAGTCAAATTTAGAAGTAGAAAGAATGATGTTTACTAGGGGCTGTTGGTGGGAGCATGGAGTGGCACAGGAATCGGGGAAATGTTGGTCAAAGGACACAGAATTTCAATTAGATAGAAAGGAGAAAATATGTTGCTTTCTCAAATGTTTCCTGCAGGCTTAGATATTGACTTAGGGTTAAACTTAGTGCAAGAAACAGTGAAGTTCAACGTAAGTTTTCACATAACAGTAGTGTATTTCTTGTTCATGTAAATGAAGGAAGGTGGAAGAACAAGGTTAGGATTATAGCTCCCCAATGCTCAGGAACAAAGGTTCTTTCTAGTTTATCATCCTGACATCCCCATGTGTGAGATTCATTATCATAATCTATTGGATGGCTACTGGTGACTGTAACATTTAATCTGCATACCAGAAAATGAAGTAGAAAAAAAGAAAATGAGCCATGGGACATGCGTAATGTTTGTTTTTAATGAGCACTTTCTTACATCTCATTGACTAAAATGTGGCCGCATGGCCATATCTCCACTGAAAGGGAGTCCTGGAAATCTTGTTATAACAGAAAATCATGTGAAGTCTCTGCTACAGTTTACCAACCACATGGTTACATGGTTTTTCAAAACAATAGATTGAGGGAGATTGGAAAAAACCACTTGTACCATGTGAACACTCTTTCCCTGAGCCATAAGGGTAAAACATTCTACCTTCTCAAGGAATTTCTGAGGGACAAAAGAATGTACTTCTTTCATAATTTTGTTTTCATTCCTATTCATTTCCTTTTATGAAATTAATCCAATTGATACATGTGATATATTTGGGATCATTTTTATTAATGTGTATAGAATGTCATTATTAAAGCACAAAACACACTCTGTTCCTCATTCCTCATGAAGTAGTGAGAGGAAGAGTGGCATTTTCTCCACTTTTTCTTCCCAAATGAGAAGCACATGAGGAAAGATCTCCTACTTCCTCATGTGCAAAAGTCAGACACAATCCAAAAGAAAGGAAGAGTAAGTGGTAGGCAAAATTTCCAAAGCTAACTTAAGTCATAAAACAAAATTCAGACCATTTCCATCAGTGTAATTTTGGATTAATTTCAGTTATTATTGCTTATATGCATTTCTGAATAAACAGGAATTTTGAAAGACATATGCAATCTCTTAATATAATTCAAACAAAATTCATACCATTTAATTTCAAATTAAATATGTGGAGTATTATATTAAAAAGACACATAAGCCATTAAGAAAAAAGTCAGAAATATGAGAAAACATATTTATGCTAATTTGATGCTGTTAAATTCCATAATAGTCATAGCAAGAACCACTAAAAATTTTATGACCCTTTTCTAAACTAAATATTATACCTTAAAAAGACTTTCATAAAAATTTGTTTTTTATGCATAATTCCAAGCTCATATTTCAAACAACATCCTTACTCATGAATATGGGCAATATGGTGTAGCTTCTTGTTGACCGTCCCTGCAGTAATTCACAAGCTTCAGCTTCCACAGTGCAGCTGTGAAGTCAGTAGGGAGTCATTCAGTTATTTGTGATTTTACCCATCTGTCAGCTAAAACCAAGCACCAAATGCAAAATTGTACACATGGGGATATTATGGGGATTTGTGTCTCGCCCTAGAGGATATTGGATCTGTATACCTACAAAAGATCCATAAATGATTCTTTGCATAAGAGATATCCATTCCTTTTCCACTCATGCTTATGCTATACTAGGTCTAAAAATTTTCAAAACAGAAGGAGTTCCTGTAATCATGAAAACACTGAAAATGGATCCTACAGATTACTTTGGCATCTTCTTTAGAAAATGTGAGATTTCTGAGCACAGCATGACATTAGAATAAATACCACTTCTCAATTGAAAATATTTTACAGTACCAGAGGAAATAAAATTAGACTGGAAATTATTCAGATCCATATGAATTTAAGTGGAAGACTTCAAAATAAATAAGCATCTCAGAGGTCTGCAAGTATGTGAACAACAAAAACATACCTCACCGATTGTATAGAATTACTTGTCAGTGTGTTTCTTGCAGTGTATTTCCATTTCAGAGAGAAGAGTTATGTTAACTGCAATAATTACCACTTAAAAGCTTTCAGTCACATATACTGTGAAATTGTTTTGTGTATAATTAAGAAAAATATATGGATCATTTATTCTATACATGATACTGTTTCAACACTTTCAGTTTACAGTCAGCTAGAAATTTAAAGGATGCCTGGCTTCCAATACTAAAATGTATATTTTAAAACAGTTTTGAGGTATTGATTCTTCTTACTTTTTTGAAATGCTTTTAACTATTTTCCTAGCATCATATAAAGGATCATAGGCCAGAAAAACTTAATTAGCCTTATAGCCTTCCACTTATGAAATTTGTGCTTAGATTAGTAATTTACAACTCAAGAATCAATTTCTTCATCTGAATTTCAAAAGTAATGACAGGAGCTCTTAGAACTCAAGTAAATGGTAAATAAGGAAACATATCCATATATGTTTACCCTATTGATAATAAAACAGCAGTTCCCCTACTCTAGTTAATATTAGCACAATTAGTGTCAATATATTCAGATCTTTTCCATAATCAGATCATATGTCATACTGAGGTATAAAATCAATTACCCTTCACTCCAATCTAAAATACAAATATGCATAAGACTGAATTTTTGTGTCCTCACAAAATTCGTATGTTGAAATCTAACTCCTAATATGAAGGTATTTACATGTGAGGTCTTTGGAAGGTGATTATATCATGAGGATAGAACTCTCATAAATGGGTTAAATTATCTTAGAGACTCCAGAGAGCTCCCTTGTCCCTTCTTCCATATGAAGAACATATTGAGAAAAGATTCTATGAACTAGGAAGCGAACCCTCACCAGATATGAAATTTGCCAGAGCCTTGATGCTGGACTTCCCAGCCTCCACAACTGCGAGAAATAAATTTTTGTTCCTTATATCACCTACCCTGTGGGCATTCTCCTACCACTACTCAAATGAACTATGATACCATCAATAACAATGCAAGAATTCTACATATGTATTTTTTAATCTTACTAAAGGAAACACCAAGTTTAAAAAGAAATAATTTAAAGATGGTACTCTGAAACAACACTTCTATTAATAAACAATTATCTTTTTTGGTTATCTATTAAATTTTTTAGGAACATCTTCACTCCAATCCAACCCATTGTTTTTGTAGACAAGATTGAATTTTGCTACACAATTCTCTACTCATGCATGAAAGTACTTCCAATTTGGTGGTGATAGTCCTGAACCTCTTTCCATTTTGAATAAAAATAAAAAAAAATGAGGGCAGTAACTGACCCAATAACTTAGTAACTATCATGATTTTCTACTATAGAGTTGAAAGCCCATTATCAAAACTTATGGGATAGGGAAGCCATTCGGATACTACCTCCATATTTAGAAACAAGAAAAAACATTTTTTCAATGTATTCTAACCTAGAGAAATTAAAATTAAAATAAGTACGCCATGATTTAAAACAGAAATACTTGAACAGAAACAGAACTTACCCACCAAGTTAGAACCTTAGAATCTGAAACAGTTTAACTGAGAGGTCAAAAATCTGCTCTTCCGTCTTCTATTGGGAGATCTCAGGCAGATGCAAGTATTTAGGTCAAATTACTTTTAAAAACTTGAGGCAAGTATTATGCTCACTTATTTAGGTTTCCTAGATATTAGTGCTCAATATATAGTAAGGTCTAGCTATGGGCAGTAAAGATATTCTGAACTTGATACTGGAGATTTATGCAGATGTAGAAGTAAATAGGGTCAAGGTTGGGTATTTTCAAATAAAAATAGTGACTGTATATATTAATTTGTAGATCCATTGCCTTTGTCTGATTTTATAATTTCAATGAATATTATATATAAGCAGTGTGTAATGCCCCATCCATTTTAAGGAGCTGTCTGTTCATAACTCAGTTCCAAATGGCCAACCTATTAGGAAATGGGAATTTTTCAAGACAACCATAATAGTAAACTTTGAACAACACAAAATTCCAGAGTTAAAATTCTTAACTCTGATTAAAGAAATGTTTGTAGTAAACGCTTTTTTTCTCAGTAATTGTTTTTTACCTGACTTTTGACTACTATGCTAACCTGATACTTTTATGCTAGAAGATATTTGATATAGCTAGCTATGGTCCATTTGAAAGACCATTGATAGGTTGTTACCAGGCATGGCCAAAAATACTCTCATCAATAAGGCAATGTCATCAGAAACTTTTAAGAGTAGAAATACTGATCATGTTATGTGCAATGTTAGAGAGGTATTAATAAGGAGAGGGCAACTCAATGAAGTTTACTTGGGAAGTAGCAGTGGTATATTCAAAACCCTCTAAGAGAAAAATCTGGCAAAAGCAACTCCCACATACACAAGCAGGTTACTTTACTGTCATTGGGGCCAAATATAGGGGCAATCAGAAACCTTCCTGCCACCCTTACTACGTGGTCTGAACCTTATGTTTCTTTGTCAGTAGAAACAAAAAGCCGCCCATTTAACTGGTAGGAGTGCCTGAATTAAGAGTCATTGATTGGCTGGCTGAGACGCTAAGTTGGAAACAGTATCACACCGTGTCCTCAACTTATACAGTTTCCACCTGAAAGGCTTCCATAATCTTAAATTTCACTTTCTTTTCAGAAACACAATGTGTGATCATAGAATTGTACTTCTATATGGAAGACAGAAATTAAAGTGTTTCCTTTCCTAAAACATTGTGAACTATGATTTCGTAATGATCATAAGAGAAATTGAATTATTTCAGGAAACATCATCTTTTCATCCTGTAATCCCAAGATGACTTTAAAGATCTCTCTAAGGGCCACTCTTGGTTAATTGGTGGGGTTTCTATCGGGATTACTATATTTATACTGTGTATTTTATGGGAAGTAATCCCTACAATGGATGTCATGCAAATGGACTTTAAATGCTGTATTGAACAAACTAAATGTATTTGGTTCCATCTCTGTGACAAAAATTAGAATGGACAATAAAATGGCAACCTCAAAAAATTCTCTCGAAGTAAAGACAGTATAGAAAGAAAAAGTGGATATTTTGGGGATAAATTTTCAGTGGGCCTCTCTTGCGTCTGCTATTTTGCAACTAAGGCACCAGCTGCATTTTGTTCTGAGAAATCTTTTTAAGAATGTTTGTGTAGGGATGTAGGGAACTGCCTTGGAAGATAATGTCTCTTTCAGGAACAAAGAAAACATTTGCTTACAGCTTGGAAGATAAGCGATCATATATCCCTTTGGAATAAAGAGCAGAAATGTTTGTACACAAAATATTTAGATTGCCCAAAATCACAATTCCTTTTATATGAAAATCCCCTCTGCATTGACATGTGTCTGCTGGCTCTCCTTCCATCATTCTATACAACCCCTGATACTCAGATTTTCGCCCTCACTGGGAGTAAGAATATTTCCTTCTGTCTCTGACCAAGGAATCTTATATCTTCTACCAGGATCCATGAAATTTTGGCAGGCATAAGTGTTTGTTGCAAATAGTGCTAAATATCAGATTGTTTCCCGATCGATACAACTAAAAATTCCATCTGGATAATTCAGATTAAAAATGGCACCCTCCCACCATGACACGCCACTGTCTCAACTGACCAGCACACAACTACAGCTACCATGAAGTTCATGGTTTATAGGCTGTAAGTGCATAGATTAATTGGATAATTACCAATTAAGAGAGATATTGAAACAACACTTCTATTAATAAATAATTATCTTTTTTGGTGATCTATTAAATTTTTGAGGAACATCTTCACTCCAATCCAACCCATTGTTTTTGTAGACAAAATTGAATTTTGCTGCACAATTCTCTATTTATGCATGAAAGCACTTCCAATTTGGTGGTGATAGTCCTGAACCTTTTTCCATTTTGAATGATACCACTGGCAATGGCAATAGCATTCTTAAACCATCACACAGAAAGAACTGTTGACATTCTAAATAGTATGTAATAAATATATTTAAAAGGTAGGATTGCTAGAGGTACAGAAGTTGATGATCATTAATGGAAATACAGTAATGTAAGTCTCAGGGCAGAATATCTCTGAAAAATGTAGTCTTTATATATAATATAGAATTGACTAACATAATTAAAAAGGGAATTTGACTTCTTGTAGCAACTGGCTGGCAGTGGATAGAGGGAAAAACAAAAACAAAAACAAAAAAACACCATCAAGTTGTTGTTATAGGAGTGGATGAATAGTGACCAACATGACACCTGGAAATCAATATCTATAGAATCCTGTAGAAGATATCTGAAATATGCCTACATTCACAAACCAGTACAACCTAAACTTACTGGTCAGTGTCATCTGGTCAAAGGACCTGTGACTGGGAATATGCAGTACATGGTCAAAGGTCACATCTGCTGCAAAGAACTGAAGAATGGTACTGTAATTTTAATTGATGTATGGTATGTAAAACATTGCTTTACTTTCTGCTACATGTATGTATTATAACAAAAAGGTTATAATTTTATTGTCAAAATTAAATGTAATTCAGACTTTTGTACACCATGAATCATAGAATGAGTGAATATTTCTGGAAGCTTATTTAAAGCCTCTAATTAATGTAATACTTATGAAGACTTACTGGCTAGAAAAATACATTTGGCTTTTAAAACACTGCATGCCCTATTATAATCTTACAAATATTCAAATGACTATGAATAAACAAAAAAAATGAGCTAGAAATACACAATTAAAAGGTCTTAGAAGGAACACAGCTATTAATAAAAAGATTATGGCAATAACTCCTGAACCCTGTTTTGTTTCAAATCCAGATGGACATTGGGGTTTGAAGTACATTTTTTTGAATAAAATTTTGAGGAAACTTTAAGACACATAAAAACACAACTGAGACATATGTGTCAAAGAGATATTGACAGAGCTTGGAAAGTGTCTCCAGAAGAAAAAAGTTACCCAGAGCCCTATGATCCATTCTGATCAAATCCCCTTGAAGATATGCTAAAAAGATATTTAACAAAATATACTGATGGTATTTACTAATAGCATATACATTATTTGACTAGGAGTTCTTATGACAAACTTGTAATCCATAGATTTTGGAGAGGAGGGAATATAGCTTCCTGTAATATGTCATGAAAGCTTTGGTATGTAAAATAAGCCTGTTTATTGATGAAAATGACTGCCTTTTATGTAAACAATAATAACATATAGCACTTAGAAAACTCATATATTATAGCTAGACATCATTGTTTCCTTAAGGAGGGTGGAAATAAAATAGGAAAATACATCTGTAGCTCTAGACTTGCCGCTTCATCTGTGCTTCACGACTACTTCTACTTTGAAAGAAATATTAAAGTTTGATATTGGGTAAGATCTGAGATTCCTGTATCTGATTTGATGATATGATATTTTCTGTTATCTCAATGTACATACATCTCAATGCATAATTTTGTGAAAGGCAATACACATGTTACCTGAATAATACAAGTTTCCATTGGAGTTTTGTTTCATTGTGTTTTGTTTTTTATTAAAGGAAAAGAAAGAGGGGAAATAAACTGTCATTACTCAAGGAGAGCGTGCATGGTACAACCTTCCGGCTCTAAGTCCAAAGTTTGATTTCTCGTACTTGAAGCTCGTGATATTTTGTTTGCTCAAGAATGGGAAGGATGGGGTGGTTAACAGACTTCTTGTTGGAATTATTTAACAGACTTATGTAATTTCCTGAGTCTATTTTCTTTTCCATGTTTCAATTGTGTGATGGGAAAGTGAGTCATTTTTCTAAGGACTAAAATACAATATAAGAATAAACTTTATAATTCCAAAGAGTTTGAAGAAAAGAATATTTGACCAAAAATAGACATATTTTCCCTTCATTGTTGTCATCTACAAACATCCAAGGCACTTTTCTACTTATGAGGTTCTTGAGTCTTGGTTCACACTCTTTCTTTCTACCCCTTTTCCTCCATGGGATCCATATCCATATGGAAAATTTGCCCATAATTCTGGTCTCCAAATTTGTGTAGCCCACCAGCTAAATTATAATTTATTTTCCACCTTTATCCCCCAATCTCATAGCCATACTTTTCAACCTGTCAATATAATAGCATAATTTCTGAAATACCTAATTCAAGTATCTGTGATTTGAAACCCCCTCCTATATTTCTTGTTCACTTAAGTGGTAACACTTTCAAAATCTCTAATCTATAATTCCAAGACACTAAAAGTTTTAAAAGAAAATGGTGCTTTGATAAATTTGGTGCTAAAACACACTTTGTGGTAAAACCTTACATGATTGACTTCATTCATCACGTTTTTCTGGTCATTATTTTTCTTATTTGATGTGACTATGCATTTGTTCAGAGCAGAAAAAGAATCATATTTGATTAGCAGGTTTTCTCCAATGCTTCTTGGAGGTGTTACATTAAAAACTTAATTATTTAAGCCTAAAACATGCTGAATTCTGAAACATATTTGGTTCCAAGGATTTCAGACAAGTGATTGGATACCAGGAATACAATATTTATTTGAACTCACCAAGGCTTAAAATCCTGCGTTCAGCTACTTTTTGTCTTATTATCACCATGCATCATCTTTCATGCCTCTTGTTTAGAATAAGTCCACCATTACAAGAAAAAGTTGCAAACACAAGGAAATTTTTCTTCTTATCAACAAAACAAAACAGATAACTCGTCTGTGTTTTTCCTGAGAGCATCTCTGCAGTTGAAATATCATGACCACCAGTCCTCTTTAAATTCATCTTAAGAGAGGAAACCACAGGCACTCAGCTTGCCTTCTAGCAATGGAAAATTCCTTAAGCCAAGCATTTCCTAATTGCTTTACCCTCCTTTGAACTCACTCACTTTCTCTCGCGTTGCTCTTGACTGATAATCAGATGTACTTACCTCCACCTATTTATTATCCAGGCAATTGAAAGGCTCAAATAGAACATGTCATGCTTCTCCCCAACCAAACCCAGACTTTTGTCTTCAGTTCCTCCCTCTCATTCAATTTCAGTTTTTTAACAACGCATATTAACCTGAAATTCTCGTACTTACTTGTTAACTTGACTGTTGTCTGTCTTCATTACAGCTGGATTAGAAACTACAATAAAGAAAAAAAAAGCTTCAGCCTTATTCCTTTTGAAATTCCCAGGTCTAGAATAGTTCTTGTAACAGAGTAGGTGCTTAATTTAATAATATAATTTAATCTTAGAATTCTGTTTTATTACAATCTACTTAAAGTGAACTCCTAGTTGTAGGTGAATGAGTCTAATTTAAAATAAAGAGAAAAGGTTTCTTTTTTTTCTGGGCCAACAATCTTAAAATACAAATTTAAAACTGTGCCTTCAGTTTTGCTTCTCATTAGATACAAAATTGGCACTTGATAAAATAAGTTATATTTACTTTTCTTGGAAGCATTTCCATTTGAATTATGTTGAATTACCTGAAGCAACAGACCATTTTCAAGATATAAAAATTGTTAAAAATTAGATGTATTTCTTATGCCAGATTAAAATTCTCCTCTTTAAGGCTTTAATACTTTATGGGCTTGTCAGGTATAGAATTTGGTTCTATCTAATCTGAAAGTTAATTACTGTTTATGTGAGAAAGTTTATTCATCTAGTATTTCTTTGCACAAAAAATGCTAGTTTTAGATCTGAGACTTCAAGTGTAAAACTAAAGTCATTAAGTATAGTAAGGACAATGTTTTCCAGGGTCCTTCCAGATGCCTATCTTTGTGATTATATTCATTAAAGAAGAAGAAAGGAAAGAAACAAGAGAAGAAGAAAAGAATGAGAAGAAAGAGGAGAAAGACAAGAAGAAGAGTGAGCAGGAGGAAAGATGAAGTAGGTGCTAGAGAAGCTAAAGGCGCACAGTCTCCCGCATTAGCTTGTGTACTGTAAAGCTACAATCATGAAGTTTTATCTCATAGCCTGTTTATATGCTGCTCTTGGAATATATGGGCCTTAAAACACATTTCAGAAGGTTTTGTTAGTTCCCTAGATGCTGAATTAAGGGCCGGCACAATTTTGCGTTGCATAAAGCTGCCACCCAGGGCTCCAGACCCTTTTTTTAGTGTCCTTTTCCTCAGTCAGTGTCTCACATTTCCTGCTTATTCCCTCTCTCCCAATACTTGACTGTGCTTATTACTGATTCACACTTTAGATTCAAAGTATGGGTTTTTTTTTGTTTTTCCATTCTCTAACGATACTGTGCTTTTCTCAATAACTGTAAGCCTTATACTAAGATAAAACCTGGGAGTAAAGTTGTTCTAATTTCTTTGACCAAGCATAGGTAAATGGAAGGAGAAAACAGAAAATTCAAAAGTTGCTCCCCCCACCATCCCCACATAACCAGTTTCTTGATCAAAAAAATAGCAAGGTTGGGAATTCATATTTTTGCATAAGAAGCTATCATGCAATCAGGGATCGTATAGATAGCAAGCTGTTACAACACAGAATCATATCTATTTCTTGGAACAAGAAATAGAAGAAACTGTAAAAGTGCACTGCAGATGGTCCCTTATCAATTTCTAGCTACCAACAGCCACGGAAGCAATTATAACATTTAAAATACTGATTCCTTATAATTCACTCTATCAGGGTAGTCTCCCCTGAAAGCACCCACACTTTTATCAGAACATCATAATTAGGCCTGCATGGGTCTTTACCATATTTCATTACAGTTGAGTATACAATGTGTGAAGCATTCATCTACCATCTTCACTGTAATGTGTGCTTTAACATCAGTGAGCATTTCTATCCCAAAGACAGTCAACATGTGTGTTTTGACTAAGTATCAAAACTTCTGAGTGTTTAACAGTTATCAATTCTCATGACAAATAATATTCTAAACAGTAAAACACCTGCCAATAAACATCTTGGACATCTGTAAAATTGCCCAAAGCTTAGGCTTACAAATTAAATAATAAAATCAGGCCTTGTAAATTACTGAGTACAAAGGCGGAGCATGGGATTGTGGACAAATGTAATACGTTGAGCTATTATACCCTTTGTGTAAGTTCACGAAAGTAATTTGATTTTACAAAGTGGGGATTTTATTGTTAGTAGTGAATGAATTGACTCTCAGAGAGTTAACATCTAAATTGGAGTTCAAGTCTTCAGGTAACTTCCAGGTATAATCAATAGTAGTTTGAAGTAAAGTACTGAGACAAATTGAGATAAATTCATCAAAAGGAAATAGATTATAAACAACTAAAATTACTTTATGAAGACTGATTAGGACCACCAAAACAACAGTTCAACATTGCTAAAATTGTAGGTTAAATTGTATAGATTTGGTTGGTAAAATTAAGCAGGATCAATAATTGGAGGAGTAATCAAAAATTATCACTTCAGAATGATACTACAATGAGAGGATTTTCTAAAACAAACAAACAAAAAACATGGTGTCTGTCGCATCCATTCATGTTTTGTGGTATTTTTTATGTTAAATTCAGAAAGAGAGAAAACCGTCTTATAATTAAGACTGAAAAGCATAATCAGTGAAGATAAAATCTGTAAATGTGTAGGTAAATCTAAACAATTGTTGACACGAAAACTTAAATGTCCTCCCTGTATTGATGACTTTTAGATAAAATAAGAGTAGTGGATAATAAATTTTTATTATTGAGTGATAGAAAAAGAAATATTTAAATATAGTATGTTGAGGACACTGCATCATTTGAAAAGAAGTTGGATAACATTACTTCAAATTTTAGTGAAATATATATAATTTTAATAGCTATTTAGAAAAGAGAAATAAAGTACAAAACTTCAAAATCATAGAAGAAACATGTAATAAGCACGTAGTATATATGACTGAAGAGAAAATATAAAAACATTGAAATGTAATATGGGGTAAATCTTAATATATAATATTTCCATATTAATAAAAATGCTTATAACTGAATCATAATGCAAATGCTACTGATATAGATTGTGGGATGCTGACCAAATGATACTTAGAAGAATATTTATCCTTTAAAATCTTGTATATGAAAAAAATGTATTGCACTTAGTTACATTTGAATGATAAATAGGCTAAAATAATATGAAATAGGAATATCATTTAAAGAAACAAGAAAAAAGGAGAGATACAAGAATGATGCAAGGACATTATAGTTTATTGAAAGATTGCTGAAACAGGAAACAAATATTTAATAGAGATGAACAGCAAAGCCCAAAGACATTTCTTTGAGTAGAAAAGAGCAACCAACATTTGCGGCAGCAATTTTATGTTGTCAATGTCAGATTGGTTTTTGCTAATATTCCTTTGGAGTTCTATCTGATGTAATGAAAACATTTCATGTTCTTCCATTATTTGTGCTATATAGTTTAGACTGACATAATTCATCACTTTATATATTCTTCCCCTCTACCCACCTTCTGAATCACGGTAGGTAATAACCTTTCTTACCTTTTTTTTTGTATTGTGGAGAATACTTAAAAAAAAAAAAAAAGGAGATAGCTAGATCATAGGGCAGTTCTGTTTTTAATGTTTTGAGAAACCTCCTTTTTTTTTTTTTTTTTAATGACTACTAGTTTACATTTCTACCAACAGTGGGCAACAGTTTCCTTTTCAACACATCTTCACCAACACTTGTTATTTTTTATCTTGTTTAATTATAACCAATATGAGTTGATATATCTCATTATGGTTTTAATTTGCATTTCCTTGATGATTAGTGATGTTGAGAATTTTTTCTTATACCCTCTGGCCATCTGTATGTCTTCTAAAGGAAATAAAACCAATATGTTGAAGAGGTACCTGCACACTCATATTCATGGCAGCATTCTTCACAATAGCCAAGATATTAAATCAGTCCAAGCATCCAAGAAGGAAATCCCATGATTTTTGGCAACATGGATGAATCTGGAAAACCTTAAGTTAAAGAAGCCAGCCATAGAAAGACAAATACCACAAGATCTCACTTATATGTGGAATCTCAAAATGTCAAACTCACAGAAGCAGAGGTAGAACTGTTGGTTAAAAGGGAGTTGGCCAATGGGTGGGTGGGTGGATGGTTGGGGCAGACTGAGGAGGTGATGGTCAAAGAATACAAATTTTCACTTAGGCAAAAATAATAAGTTTAAGAGAGCTATTGTATAACATGGAAACTATAGTTAATAACAATGAATCGTGTACTCAAAAATAACTAACAGAGTTAATGTTAAATGTTCTCATCACAAAAACATAATAAGTATTTGAGGTAATGCCCGGCCTGTGAAAATTAGTTTGATTTGGTCCTTCCACAATGTATGTATGTATGTATATATACACACACACACACATTATATATGCATACGTATATATATCAAAATGTCTTATTGTATGTGACAAGTATAACTTTTTTGAGAATTTTAAAATAATTACATATAAAAAGGATGAAAACAAAAAAATGTATATAATATTAGAAAGGAAAGCATAAACATAAGTAGATATACCATGACCATAAAATTTTAATTATTAAATTTCTCTACTATTAGCATAAAGATTGACAAATCAAGTAATAGGGTGGTGGAGAACCAGACTCAATCTTTCTATACGACAAGGTAAAGGTTGGTCAATTCCGCAAATAACACTAATGAAAGTCAATAATATAGATCAAAATATATCACAATCTTAAGCAATATATAAAAATGAATTCAAGATGAATTAAAGACATACTTGAAAATCTGTATAAATTTTTAGAGCAGTAAGGTGTTATGTTTATGCTTTGAAGGTTGTAAAAAATGTATTTAAAATCAACACAAATCAAGGAATAAATGATAAATTAGAATACATCAACATTTAAAATTTTTGCTCCTAAAAAGATGTCCTAATCTGCAAGAAAGTATTTTTAACACATAAACTAGATTAATAGTCATAAAATTCATAAGATTCAAAAATCAAAAGAAAAAACAAAAAAGTCCACATTTGTGTATACATTTAAGAGAATAATCTCACCCAAAACAAGAGTAAATCCTTATTTCCAAAAAGAACATTTGGGAAAACAGCCTAGTATTTAAATATTTCTGTAAATAAATATTATAAAATAGTAATCCACAATAAAACTGAATAAACTGAAGCTACATATCACAAAGTATCAATCAATGTTCAACTAAATAAATACTGAATTGAAAAAGCACGTGGAAGAGGACACAGAGATGAAATGTGTAGAAAGTAAAAAGTGTAAAACATGCTTAGGCAGTAGATATAAATTTTTTAAAGTTACAGTAATGATTTAAAGGAAATCCAGGATAGTGGTTACATTAGAGGTGAAGAGGGATGTTATCAGTCAAGGTAAACAATAACTTCAAATGCACGTATTTAGTGTAATACTAAAATTTGGATATCAGTGTATTAATATTTAATGCATTCTTTTTGAATATTTAAAATATTGCATGATAAATTTTAGCTGGACTAATACTTTATATCTTCTTAGGTTAGTCTGAGAATTAGTGGTTATATAAGTAGGCATAAAGCATGGTGTATGGTACAATCAAAATATTTTTATTGTTATTAAAATTATGATGTTTATAGTTGTTTAGGAAGACTTCCTAGTGAATGTACTGTTATGATAGCCCATTTCCAAATATTTAAATATAATTTAAAAACACTTTTCTCATCAGTAGACAATTTCATTGCAATTTCAGATTATGGTAATAACCTTATTTAAATAATGATGTTAATATCACATTTAAGAAAACCTGTGTTTCTATTTGCTTTAAAGATTATTTTTATTTGATTTCAACTTAATTTTCAATGCTTAAAGTTGATAATAATATGTAGACTTTATTGATCTCTTTATTATGTTCTGCTTTCAAGTTAGAAGGTGAAAAACAACAAAAAAATGTAATTAATGAAAGGATTTATGTGAAAGAAAAATTATGAAGAGCTAAAATACAATATGAATATGATTATAGTAAAGGAAATATGTCATTATATTAAATAGACAGTATAATTTGGTTTTTTTCTTTTGTGGGTTTCTTGTACATGTGCCTTAATGTTTCGTATGTTTCCTGTAGAAAGGAATTGGTGGAGAAAACATCATATAATTAGAATTTATAACCTATGGAACTAAAGACATTCAAACTATAGTTATAGTCTTCCATTATGGTTGCACAAACCAAAATCAAGAGAGAACCAAAGAACTCTTCTGTGTGATTAATGATCAAGTGAAGGGGTATACGCAGACAAACCAAGTCCATTTCAGAAAATAAATAAATCAACCAACCAACCAGTAAAATAGAAGCAATTTATCAAAATCATTTTTATGTACTGTGAACACTGGCCTGAAAACATGGACAATCAAGTTCATAGACAGACAATAATTATTAAAACTCAGACAAATTGAACATCTTCTGGCCCCTTTAGGAAACTTTCAATTTCAGCTCAGACATGAAAAGAGCTCAGAAGTCATCGCTTACATCCTTACAATAATCAAAGACTGGACAAAAGGAAAATCAATAAATTTTCTTGGACCTATCAGATAATTGACTTGGAAAAGCAAATTGAGGTGGAAAAGAAAATCACTACCCCTAAATATCTAGAGAGACAGATTGATCCAGGTGATTACAGCCAAGATCTATTTACCTGGGGTAGAAACCACTGCAAAGAAAAACTGTTAGGACACATTATATAAAAGTCCTAACATATATATTGTATCCTTTTTCCTATTATTTAACAAAGCATGAGCATTACAAAACACCAACCAACAATAGCAAAAACTTGCATGCACACTTAAATAGTAATTATAACAAATCGCCGAAGGATGATTGTGAACTGGGTGAGAGTGAGAAAATAATTGAGGGAATATTTTTAGTGGTCCAATACATTTTTATGGGCTTTACAGCCAGAACTCCTAGGAGATTCTCACAGTAAACACTTGAGAAAGATCTCGTGGCTCTGACAGGGGAAAATGAATAAAGTCTGTGACATACTACTAGAGTTATATGCAAAACAAAGGCCTTCTCTCCAGAGAGAAAGACTATATAAGCTTTGTCCCAAAGTTGTTGATAAGATGCAAGAAAATGGGCAATGTTAGCAAAATGATTTTTTTAAAACCTAGGAAAGGATCAAAAGAAAGTCTAGAAATTCAAAAATAATGTAATCTACATATAGAATATGTTTTTGGACTCAATAGACTATACATGACTATGAAAAGAATCACTGAATTTGAGTACAGGCCAAAAGAAACTTCCCAAAATAAAGTGCGAAGAATGAATGAAAAGAAAAGGAACAAAATACCCAAGAACTATGGGAAAATGTCAAAATGTATATATTCAAATGAAATAAAAAGAGATTTCTGCACTCCCATGTTTATTTCAGTTGTACTTAAGTAGCCAGGACATGTACTACAGTGTCCACCAACAAATTAATAAAGGAAAAATGGTATATATACACAATGGATACTATTCAGCCTTTAATAAGATGGAAACACCACCCTTTGCAATAACATGAACCAGAAAGACATTATGTTAAGCAAAAAATGCCAAGCACATAAAGACCAGCACTGCATGTTCTTATTCATACATGGGAGTTTAAAAAGTCGATATCATAGAAGTAGGAAGCAGAATAATGGTTACGAGGCTGGAGAGGGGAGGGGAGATGATAGAGGAGAAGAGATGGTCAAGAGGTACAAAGTTACAGTTAAATATGAAGAATATATTTTGGTGTTTATTGGACAGTATGATGACTATAAACAACAAAGTATCATATATTTCAAAACAGAAGAGAGCATTCAGAATGTTCTCACCACAAAGAAAGTTTGAAGTACTTAATTTTCTATTCACCTTCATTTGATTAATACACAATGTAAGCATATATCAAAACATCACATTGTACCCATAAATATGCACAATTCTACGTGTCAATCAAACTGAAACAAACCTTTAAAAAGTGTATAATGTCAAAAGTGAACACCAGAATGAGAAGACAGAACAAAGCAGAAAAAAATATGCAAAACGCTCATGGGTGAGAACTCCTCTTCAAAATTGATGACAGACACCAAACCACAGTTCCAGGAAGCACAGAGAAATCAAACCAGAATATGTATCAAAAAATACTATTCCTATTCATAGCATATTCAAACTTCAGGAAAAAAGACAAAAATAAAATTTTGAAAGATACTAGCACAAGGTGAGAATACTTTACCTTTGAAGGGATAAAGATAAGCTTTAGTGCTGATGTTTTGTCAGAAACAATACAAGCCAGCAGAAAGCTGAGCAAACATGTAGACTTGAAATAAAAAAAAGAGAAAAATGGAGAAAGCAAAAAGAAAAATAAAATTCAAAATTCTACGTCCAGCTAAACTAACTTTCAAAAGTGAAAAAGAAATAAATGATTTCTTAGACAAGCAAACACTGAAGGAATTTTCTAGCAAACTTGATTTGTAAAATATGTCCACAGACATGAGGCATGAGGAAATGATGTAAGAAAAGGTTTCACAGGAAGAAAAATATATCAGAGAATAAATGAAGATTAAGGAAAATATTTTTTCTTATTCTTATTGATCTTAATAACTGTTTTTAAAAGTATTAAGTTGAAATATGTGATTATCCATGTGATGATAGCACATGGATAAAACATGGATGAGTGCAATATCATGGGAGACAGGAGGAAGGAACTTGGAACTCTCCATTATAAGACACACAAACTACATACAAAGACAAGTAGTGTTACTTAAGAGTTGAATTAGATTCGTTAAAAAAATTGTAAACACTAGAGCAAACCAACATAAATTTTTTTAAAAATGTGTAGCTGATATACTAAAGGAAAAAGTAAAACGAAGCTATACAAAACACACAAATAAAATCAAAGAATTCATAACTATATGCCTCTGAAAAGGTATAGAAAGTATAATAAATATGACTGTTATTAATCCATCTACATAATTTATAAATTTATATGTGAACAGTCTAAATGCAGCAACTGAAGAATAGAGATTATTATAATGAATAAAAAATTACCTAATAATATGTCTATTTGTAAAAATACTTTTTAATATGAAGGGTCAGATGGTTTTGAAATAAATGAAGAAACATTTACCATGCTAAAACTGAACAAAGGAAGCTGGAGTCACTACATTAATTTTGACATTGCAGACTTTAGAGCAGGACAATTAGAGATAAACAGAGTTGCAACATAATAATAAAAGTGTCAATTCTCCAAGAAGATATAATTCTAAATGTGTATACACCTAGCTACAGTGGTAAAATGCACAACACATAATTAAGAGAAGGTAAGACATAAGTAAACAAATCCACTATTATAGTTGTAGTTTTCAAAATAGCTGTAAGAAGGATGAAGTTGACATAAATGGCATTATAAATCCATCTAATGTATATGACATTTATGGAAACTTCCATACAACAAAAAACAAATAAATACACATTTTACTCAAACTCATATAAAACATCCACCAAATTAGACCACATTCTGGGCCATAAATTTTATTTTAAAAATTGAAAGAAAAAAAATCATTCAAAATATGTTATTAAACCACAGTGGTATTAAATTGAAAATCAGTAAGAGAAGTATAGGTGGAAAACCCACATATATTTGTAGATTAATCAACTCAATTATAAGTAACAAATGGGTAAAAAATATTTTTTAATTAAAACTTTTGAAGTGAATGTAAATAAAAATACAACTCATTAAAGTTTGTGTGATGCAACAAAAATCGGTGCTTAGAAGGCAGTGTGTCATATTAACTCCATAATTACAAAATTAAAAACTTGTAAAACTTGGTAATCTAAATTAGGGCACTGAAAATACCAATTTAAAATGCAAACAAGAAGTAGTAAAAAATAACAAAAAGCAAAAATCAATGAAATCAAAAATTGAAAAACAATAAAGAAAATCAACACAACCAAAAGCTGGTTTATTGAAATGATCAACAGCATCAATCAACCAGTAGTCAGACTAAGACCAAAAAAAAACACAATATTTACTAATATTAGAAAAATATAAGATATTATAGCTACTGTTCCCATGGACATTAAAATTAGTCCATCTCATCCACTAAACAACCACATAAGTAAACCACGACAAAAGCTAGACTTGGCAAAGGAGTGATGGTGAGCATCCATAATGTCTAGAATATATTACTTATAATGTCAAGTTTTAAGCAAGTGGTATAAGCCTTGCAAGTAAACAGCAATATTTACCACATGAACAGGAAAAAAAATTAGAAGTGACTCCTGAGAAAGCCAACATATGAAACTTAATAGACAAAGACATTAATGGACTATTAAAAATATTTGTAAAAACTAGAAGAATTCATGCTTACAGAAGTAAAATGACAATGTCACAAACAGACTATTAAGATATAAATTACTTTTTAAAAATCAAATTGAAATCTGGAAATGAAAACATACAATCCAAGTTAAAAATTTACTAGAGTGTCGTAAGAGAAGATTTCAGCTGGTAAAAAAAAAATAATAATAATTAAAAAAAACTTAAAGATGTATAGAAATTATGTAATAAAAACCAGGAGAAATAATGAGCAAATTAAGATTCATTAACAAAAATAAACAGACCTCAGGGAAATGTAGGACAACATTAAGGACACTAGTGTACTAGTGTGAGTACCTAAAAGAGAAACTAACAAAAGAAAATAATTTTAAATGTCAGAAATCATTTGAAATTTGATGAAAAAAAAAATCTATACACCCAGGAAGCTCCATAAACTCTAAGCAGGATAAATCCAAAGATACTCACACACAGACATATTATAAAAGTTTATTAAAAGACAAAGAGGTCTATCTTTAAAGGAGTTGGAAAAAAACGAATGACTTGTTACCTTTGAGGGGATTCCACTAACAGTTGACAACTCATTAAAAAAAATAATAATAAAGAAGCCAGAATGCAGAGAGGCTATGAAATCATAAACACTGTCAACCAAGAACTGTTTTCCAGCAAATGTATCTATTAAAAACAATGGTAAAATCATTACCCAAATATAACTGAGCAAATGTGTTACTTGGAAAATTGCTTTACAATGTATAACAGTAAGCTATTCAGGTTGAAAGCAAGTAACCTTGTATGATAATCCAAATCTAAAAACAAAAAACAGAAAAACAAAGAGAACTGATTGAAGTATTTATGTAATTATAAAATACAGTATATATACTGTATATATTATATATACTGTATATATTATATATACTGTGTATATATCTTATATATACCATATATATGAAATACATATTCTGTATATATATGAAATACATATTCTGTATATATGAAATATGTATTCTGTATATATGTGAAATATACCATATATATGTGAAATATATACTGTATATGTGAAATATATATTCTGTATATGTGAAATATATACTCTGTATATGTGAAATATATATACATATTTCCTGTCCTTTATCTTAATAAGTGATTTTAAAAGCAAGTGTATAAAATAATATGCATGAAATTGTATCATTGGACTTACAGCATTTAAAAATATATCAGATAATAGAATAAAAGAGGCGGGTAGGAGAAAACTTAAATGGGGTGTAACAAAATTGTACTAGACTGTAACTTGAATCAATAGCATCAACTTAAATCTACAGAAGCTAATGAATAGAATCAGAAATGATAAAAAAGTTAATATGAAAATTTTAAAGTATATATTTATTCTCCTTTTTTATTCAGCTTCTTTAAAAGATGAATGCATGTACAGCAATAATAATAAAATGCAGATTTGGATTTTTTACATACATAAATGTAATGCATAAAACAATAATAGCACAAAAATGGAAGAAGGTATAGAGCTATACTGAAATAACATTTCTATATCTCATGATGATTATGTTAGTATTAATATAAAGTAGATTCTGTTAATCTGTAAAGAGTAAACCCTAGAGAAATCACTAAGAAAATGGTTTTTAAAAAAAGAGTAAGGTATTAAATAAATTTAAACATTACAATAGAAAATGTATGCTCAATGCAAAAGCAGTAAAAAAGATAACTTGAGACATACAAAAAAACAAACAGCAAAATTGCATATGTCAGTATCCCAAACCTTATCAGCAATGATATTAAATGTGAACAAATTAAAAATCCAACCAAAAGGCTGAAATTGTCAAATTAAATTTTTAAACAGTTCCAACTATATGTTTTCTATACAAAACACATTTTAGATTTAAACATACAAAAAATCGAAAGTAAAATAATGGAATATAATACTTCTTGTTGGCAACACAAGAAATCTGGTGGCTATACCAATATCACATAAAGTAACACCAAAACAGTTACCAAAAGAAAAAGAGGGATATTTGATAATCACACAATAATCAACTCATTAGAAACACATTAGAATTATGAATATATATGTACCTAAAAAGCGATAACAGTACACTAAGCAAAACTGACAGAACTCAGGGGAGAAAAGACATTTCCACAATAATTGGAGACTTCAATGTCCTTCGTTTAATAACGGTTAGAGCAACTATGAAGAAAACTAACAAGGCAGTAGTAAAGTTAACAATCAACAAGACCTAATAAATATGCATTGAAAACTTGACTCAACAACAACAGAGTACACATTCTTCCCAAGTGCTCATGGTACATTTTCCAGAATAGATCAAATGCCAAGCCTTAAACAGAATGAGTAAATGTAAAGCAGTAGAGGTCAATCAGGAATGTACTCCAAACAAAATGGAATAAAATCAGAATCATCAACAAAAAAAGGCCCCTGGAAATTCACAAATATATTCAAATTAAACAAAACACTTCTAAATAACCTGTGGGTCAAAAATATATCACAAAATTCTAAGTGCCTACCTGTGTTCAAACAAGGAGGTTCTTGTGGATTTAGGGAGGCATCTTTTGGTGAGGTCAATTCCAATGGCATGTTCATGCATCGATTTTAGAGCCAAGTTGTCCTCTTGCAATCTCCTGTAATAGGATTAGGGAGGCATATTTAGAGATAGGATGACCTCAGCAAAATGGAATGGCCAGATTTAACTATCATCTCTCCACAAAAACATTGAAAAATAAGCATAACCAGTCAGATACAACTTCATTAGAATTCTAAAAATTAGTTCCAGGTTTACAGCAAGAAATGCTGCAACAAAGCAACAAAGCAAATGCTGACTCAAGAAAAAGATAGTTGATATAAAAAATAAAAATATTTGTGATATTTTTGCTTTCCCTTGTTCCACCCCCTTCACAGCATGGTAACAGTCTTGAAGGTACCTTATGCTCCCAATGTAGGACCTCGGGTCCTGGGACTGAAGAGAGAAGAACAAACCTCATTTGCAAATTATTGTGCATGCCTGCTATAAACTCTTTGAAGACTACTTGAAGGATGGAGACAAGGTGCTCAGCAATCTTTCACTTAATTAAGAATTCAGGCTGGAAAAAGAATGAGCATCATTCAAAATAACCACAAGATGGGCCATGCATGGTGGCTCACTCCTGTAATCCCAGCACTTTGGGAGGCCGAGGTGGGCGGATCACCTGAGGTCGGGAGTTTGAGATCAGTCTGACCAACATGGAGAAACCGCGTCTCTACTAAAAACACAAAATTAGCCAGGTGTGGTGGTGCATGCCTGTAATCCCAGCTACTTGGGAGGATGAGGCAGGAGGATCACATGAACCTGGGAGGCGGAGGTTGTGGTAAGCCAAGATGGCACCATTGCACTCCAGGCTGGGCAACAAGAGTGAAACTCCATCTCAAACAAACAAAAAACTACAAGATGATCTAATAAATCAAAAATGCCTGGACAAAATATTATGTTCTAGACATGTAATAAACTACCTAAGGCTGAGGAGGAACAGCTAGGGGAGAGTTTCTTTGAAAATTTAAGACATTCAAAAGCGTCCATGCATACAAGGCAATTAAGAAAGCCACATATATGTCCAGGGCAAGACACATGCTCAACAAGACCCAAAGCTTTTATCTCAGGCCGATCAATAGACTTAACGCAAGTCTGGCTAAACGTCTGTTTATCGCACAGAGCTAATCTCAAATACTGGGAGAGGCATTTTTTGTTTGCTTGTTTGTTTTAGACCCTAGTAATAAAAACAAAAGAAAAAATGCCAATACAATAGCTGAACACAAGCTAAAGAACAGACATGTCAGTTATTACACGAGAAAAGACTATTCAGTCTGAAAAAATACGTTAGAAAGTAATTAAACAGACGTCTACTACAGTCTCAACCAGAAAATAATAAACTTTGAGGACAGGAGAGAATCTCCAAGTTACCACATAGTAATATCCAAATATCCAGGTTTCTACAAAAATCACAAGGCTGACAAATAGGAAGATATGGCCCATGTAACAGAACAAAATAAATTGACAGAAACTGTCCCTGAGGAAGTCCAGACATTGGATTTACTAGAAAAGGTTTTAAATATACAGTTATATGTTGCTTACCAGCGGGAATATGTCTTAAGAAATGCATTATTAGACAATTTTGTCAATGTGCAAACATCAGATTGTATTCACGCAAAGCTAGATGGTATAACATACTACATGTCTAGACTATATGGTGTAGCCTATTGCTCCTAGGCTAGAAACTTGTACCGAATGTTACTATACTAAATATTGTAGGCAACTGTAACACAGTGATAAGTATTGTGTATCTAAACATGTATAAGCATAGAAAAGGTACAGTCAAAATACAATATTATAATCCTATGGGAGGACAATCATAAATGTGGTTGGTTTCCCATTGACTGAAATATCATTATGTGGTACATAACTGTCCTCACAGAAAAACATAAAAGTAAAAACAAAGAACTAAAAGAAATCATGAAAATGATGTACAAGCAAAATAGAATGTAAGAAAGAAATTCCAAAAAGAACTAAACATAAATTCTGGAGCTAAAATTATAATAGACATTTTTAAAGACAGAAGATTTGAGCAAGCAGAAAATATAGTTTGAGAACAAAACTGTAGAATACTTGAAATTATCGAAATGTATAATTAAATATAAAAGCCAATATTACTGTATTTTTTATTTATAACTTTCTGAAATAATTTCTAGCAGAAACAATATCAAAATAACTAATTATATAAAAATCATTATAATTCTGAGCATAAAATGTAGAAATGTGTAACTTATAAGAGAAACAACATAAAAGGGAGTGAAGTTACATAGGAGTAGGGTATTTGCATGCTGGGGATGTTGACTTTAATTCAAAGTACATTGTGATAAATACAGGATCTTGAATATTATACCTATAATAAGCACAGAGAAAATATCCACAAAATAATACACAAAAAATGAGGGAAGGGAATTAAGTAGCGCCCTATTTGCAAACTCAACTAAAATCAAACAGAAAAGGTAATAACAGAGAAAATGAGAGCAAAGTATATATAGTTATATAGAAAAAAAACAGCAAAATGGCAGAAGTCCTTTTTAAATCAATAATTACTTGAAAAAGAAATGTATCAAACTCTTCAATCAAAAGGCAAAATAGAGTGAATTCCAAAAACTACACAACTTCAAGAGACTCACATTAGATCTAAAGACTCAGATTGGAAATTAAAGGATAGAAAAAGATATTCCATACCAATATCAACCAAAAAGAAAGCTACGGTGGTAATATCAAAGTAAATTTATAACTGGTATATGAGGAAGAGGGAGGTGTATATTTTAAAAAGTGTCAATTCATTAAGAAGATGTAATTATAAACATATATTCTCAAAACAACATAGTCCTAAAATAATATGAAGCAAGTACTGACAAACTTGAAGGTAAGAATAGATAGTTCTACATTAATAGATGGAGACTTGAATACCCCACTTTCAATAATGGATAGAACATCTAGGCAGAATTTCAGTTAAAAAATACATGACTTAAAAACATATAAACCAACTGATCCTAATAGTGTGTGTGCGTGTGTATGGGTGTGATATATATATATATATGCTCATATATATACACACACATATATATAGTATATTATATATTATGTACATAGAGACTGAGACTTGGTCTATGACTCAGATTTAGAAGATGTCTCTGCTTAATATTTTCAAAAAGTAATGCTTGACAAATTAGACACCAAGTATGTATCTCATTGGCTTCTAGCAAATGACAAACTCATTTATACATTCATAAAGTTAATGATGTGCTTGCTTCTAGGTAGTTTCTTATAAGTTACTATTTTCTACCTAATTTTAAAACAACTGGGCAATTTTATTATTCTGTGAATTGTAAAAATGGAAACTTTAAAATACTTCTAGAAAACATAAATGTTGCGAATGTGTGAAAAGTAAATTGAAATAGATATTAAAATTAATGAATACATGAAGAGTAATATACAGTATTACTGTAAATGCTCTATATGCTATATAGTTTCTATACTCTGTATAATCTGTATACTATGTACTATAAACCCTATATTAGACACTATACTAAATTTTCTATAAACTATTGTGTGTATATATATATGTAATATTTTCTGAAAGTTGAAGAAGATATTCATAAGGTTCCAAATGACTACATAAATCTGACTCTTCCTAGAATTCTAATATCTTACTTCTTAAGCATGAGGAGTTATATGAAAAAAAATGACATTATAACTGAGTTCTGTCTACACATTCTGTCCCATAGCTACTCTAATGAAAGATAGACAAGTAGTTTGTGCTTATCATAATAACTTCATTTGCCCATAATAACTCATTTGCCCACTTTAAATAGGTAACAATAAGGCCGTATTTTTCTAAGCAGTTTTCTTAGACTAAAGGCTAAACTGCTGGGGGAAAAATACAATCGCTTAAAGAGTGAAGTTTGTCTCATGCACGTAAGGCAGCTTTTCTCTGTGAATTTTTATTGAGTGCATTTTCTTCCTCCATCAATCCCATGGATGTTGTCTTCATCAGCATGACTGATGCTGCACCTCTAGCATATCTACACTTCAGTCTGCAGGAAGGGAAAAGTGAGCAAGACCAGAGGAAGAAATCTCCTTTTAACCGAATGAACACATTACTTTGTTCATATTCCATTGGTGAGAACTTACTACACAGCCTCACATGGCTGATACGTGTGACGACAACAGAAATCGTTCACAGCTCTGTAGTCACCTGCCCAGAAAAAGAGAGGGGAAAGGATTGGAAGGGAATAACTGGTAGGCTGCCAGAGTCCGTCCTATGGCAACCATTTATCAGTGTACACTCTGCTTCCAACAAAGTGAACTCATTCTTCCTCCAAAGGACAAAGCCCAAGGTCCTATCCTATTACCTCTTCCAGCACAAATCTCAGAATCTGTGGTTAATGGGCATCCCTCTCTATTAGGTTCTGTAACAGATCCTATATTCTGGCAACTTATAAACTAATAGAAAAAAATCTGTCCTCTATATCCAACCTCACTTTATATAGACATATTCAGGTATGTGACAATATTTATGGGGACAAGAAAAATACTACAAATGTAGTCTTACATATCCTATATCTATGCAATGATATGTCCCTCCAAAATGTTTGTGTCCCTCGGGACAATGTTTGTGTCCCTCCAAAAATCATACATTAAAACCTAATCCTTAATGTGATGCTATTAGGAGGTGGGGCCTTTGGGAGGTGACTACATGAGGAGGGCAGAGCCTCTGTGAAGGGGATTAGTGCCCTTACAAAAAGACCTCAAAAAGCTAGCTAACCCCTTTCACCCTGTGAAGACAGAGTGAGAGGGTGTCATTATGGGAAAGCGGGCCCTCCCCAGACATCAAATCTGCTGACACTTTAATTGTGGATTTTCCAACTTACAGAACTGTGTGAAATAAATTTATGTTGTTTATAAACAACTTGATATATGGCTAAGACAAACAATATTAAATAATTACAAACAGCCCGGGTGCAGTGGCTCATGCCTGTAATCCCAGCACTTTGGGAGGCCTAGGCAGGAGGATCCCTGGAGTACTGGAGTTTGAGACCAGCCTGAGCCACATAGTGAAACCCCGTCTTGACCAAAAAAAAATAAAAAATTAGCCAGGCATGGTGGCACGTTCCTGTAGTTCCAGCTACTCAAGACGCTGAGGTGGGAGGATCTCTAGAACCTGGGAGATGAAAGTTACACTGAGCCCAGGGTTGTGCCACTGCAATCCAGCTTCTCAAAAAATAAATAAATAAATAAAATTAAAAATATATAAACCAAACAAATTAGACTGTTAAATATAATACATTCTATTCACTTATGTTGACAAATTCAGAATCCTCAGATTCTTGTTTTTACATCCTAGAATACATGAAAACACGAGGAAAGATAACCCTAGCTCTGAATTTGTAACCATGACCCTCTCTTCTCTTCACTTCCTTCCCTTATGATTAATCGGGTGACACCCCAGTCTGCAAGCCAGACTACATTGCTGCCCTTAGCCAGTTCTTGGGTTTAAGTTAAGGCCAGCAACTTTCAGGAGGATGACATGGGTAGAAGGTCTGTAAAATACCTGGAAGCCAATTAGGGTCTATTTGAGCAGGGCTCTGTGGACTATTAGACATTCAAAGCATGGCCCAGAAGTGGAGCCTATTCTTCAACTAGACAAAGGCATCACTGCCCTTTGGCCTACGCAATTCTTACCTTGAAAACTGGGGTTAGGCTGGGGAAGGATCGAATTGAGTTTGACAAAATATGCAGTCCAAAGCAGCACCCCTTCTTGCCTGGGTCTGAAGTTGCTAATGAAAATAATATATGAGAGTGGAAGAGAAACAAAATTACTGTAGTTAAAAAGAATTCATTGAGAAAACAGAATGGGAAACAAGTCAGTTCACACATAATGATGATGTCTTTTTGGGAAGAACTAATAAAGGCAGACTGTAGAAAGTTGAGTATTGGGTAGATTCAGATTCTGAGCTGTGAGAAAAATGATCTCCTCCTCTGTCTTCCATGGCACATGTCTCTGCCTTCTGGGAGGTTCATGATTGTGTTCATCAGCTTCTGTGGCTACATCTGAAGAATGAATCTATATTCTCCTTGGAGGTTGCATACTTACACAAACTACTTTTTGCAGGCGCAGTTCTGGGAGCCTGAGAATAGTTTTAGAGATAAACAACCAAAATTTTTAGGTCAATCTTGTGATTTCTTTGTAATTGCTCTCTCAAAAATTTTTAGACCCATGGCCTATTTGCTTCCCCTCAGTACTAATATGCCAGGAAAAAAAAATCACAGTGTTATTTTATGGACATACTTCCTAAGCCTGACTTGTGATTTTCTCGTCTGTGCCTATTTCTAACTTATTTTGATTGAGGCAACTTGAAGGTCTCTGACACAATACATGGGAGTGAAAGACAATACTCCAAATCTGAGGTTTGCTACAAACTTAGATACCTTTATGGATTAGAAATCTTAATCAGAAGTATCAATACATGTTTTTAGACTGACATTTTTGTCTTTCAGTTTGGGGGGAGTAAAAAAAAGATGATTTGGATATTGCCACCCTGCAAAGCCCCATATTTTTGGACTTCACCTTTCATTTTGTTTTGAAAGTAAGTCAGATCTCATCTGAGGTTCTTTATTGTAGTAATTTGCATAAAGCAACAAGAAACAGGCAACATATAGTTAACATTATGGATCTTTGTAATTATTTCCTCGAAAATATAGGCTCAATAGTCACCTGATTTGCTTAACAAAATGTGGCTTAGTTACCTTTTCAAAGACGAAAATTTATCAACTATAATGGCATAACAAGGGTCACCAGCTTTTCAACCTTACCTGCCTATACTGTCTGAGCACTATTCTAATGTCACGTATTTTCAGTTTCTTTCACAGGACCAACCCTCTAGTGATACTAATATCTGCTTTAGTTAGAATCAAGTTTAGGTTGCAATATAAGAAGACTCAAAATACAGTGGCATGAATACATTAAAAATGACATTTTCTAGACTCGACAGCAGCTAGATGCAGCCATGTTCCCAAAAAGGCTCGGGGAATGTATTTTTAGATGACAATTGGCACACCGTTTTAACTTTAATAACTGAAAATTCCACTATCACTTCAAAAAGCACTCTATTAAAGATCAACAATAGGCATCCAAAGATTAATTTCAATAATGTCCTTTTGCTTTAATACATTCCACTAAACTCCTTTCCCACTTTCACTCCTTTTCAATAAAATATCTCAGCATTTGACAATAACCTCTCATACCTTGAATATCTGTTCTCTTTTAATTCATCAATGAGTCTGTTTTTAAATTCCTCTTTATCACAATTTTTGTTCTCCTTATTTTTACAAACTGTAGGTCTAATTGGCTGTTTTCCTTATTCTGTATTCCGTGATCAACTTTTAATTTTTATCTGTTTCTTAGATTTCTCTTCTAATATTCACTCCTTATTTCAAACTGTCTTATAGTATCTCCACATTACACTTCCCACTTTTCTAGTTTAACACCCCATTTTTTCTTTCAGTATCCAGTAAAGAACACCGTTCCCTCTTTCCAAGTCAGATTATGTGACATTGCTTGTGGCATTTCTTTTTTTGCATAAGATTATTTTTATCTCTTTTTGTCAACATTTTACACATTCTTCAATGTTTATGTCAAATGCTAAAAATAAAATATCCATAGGAACTCATGCTTACATGAGCATTCCATCGTTAAACTTCCATACAACTCTATAACTTTTTTAAAAATGGGATTCATATGATACTGTAGCCAAAATTCCTTTCCCTATTCTTCTGTTCTAAAGTCATCATCTTATAAAATGTATTGGAATTGCAGGATTCGTCTGACGCCACTCCAGACATGCTGTTTTGAGTTACATGTTCTTATTCTCTGTTTCTATCTCTGGGATGAGTTACTGCATTCAAAGCAAACACTTTGAGAGAACCCTCAAAGAGATGATGATACCTCTTTAAAGACAACAGTAACAATTTCAAGGTAGACAGGCTCACTTTCCTTGATGCCCCTGCAATTTTGGTGACCACAGTAGCAATGCATACATTTGTCAAATGTACAGTTTTGGAAGTGGTGCAAATAATTAAGGAAAATAAAATCACAGGAGAAAAACATTTTAGAACTGTTCTAAATTGACTACACAGTCCACAAAAAGAATATACAAATAGACTAAAACATTACATGTGATTATCTCTGTTGCCAAGCCTCAATTCAAAAACTTGCTTTTCTTTCTTCAGGTTTTCCACCTTACTTCCAGTTCATTTTTTTCCATCTTAAAATAATTCTCATAACTAGTTTGGTTTGTCTATTTGTTAGTATTTTGTCTAACTCAATGACTATATTTTCATGTATATAGAATTTCTAGTTCTTAATATGCCCATTTTAAATGTATTTTTTCCTTTCAGGTTCTACTTCATTTTTCAGTGTGACCACTTTATATATGCTTATTTTAAAGTCTCTTTCACAGTTCTCTATTATCTTTAGTTATTTGTCAGCTCTTTACTATATACCATGGAAGTTGTTTTCTGTCATATTTGAAAGACCTCATATGCAAACTTTCCTATAAAACATTTATGTTTTGTAACCCATATGGATTGTCTAAATTCAGACCATTCAAAAAATAATTTTTGATTTGTAGTTTCTATAACTTATTGGCAATTTAAGCATAGTCATATCCTTATAAGCCTCCTGCTTCCTTACTTCATATCCAAGACATTGGGGTAAAAATTGAGTCTCATTTAGAAGCAGAGTTAGCATTTCCTCAGTAATGATTTTGTGCAAGATACTCAGTTTCATCTCCCTCTAGCTAAATGTGAAGGTCTATGGCATGGCCATCATTTTAAAACAAATCAAAATATTTTGATCTAAATTCTGCTTTACCCTCTTTTTATTTGTACCTTAGAATTGATTCTGTTGTCATTTCTTTTGAGCCTAATCATACATATTAAAACATGATTCCTGGAGTTTTTGAATTTTTCAGTGTCTAGGACCTACCCTCATTAGTTCAGTCCACCATATTGACAAGTATCCCCTCCTTTCCTTCCTAAGGCATCATTTTTACAAATAGCTGGCTATAAATCTTTGCTCTCTTTTCATGAAATTTATCCCTTACACACATGGCTTTATCTTGTCCTAAGCTTTAGGTCTCTGCTGTCAGTAATATTTGTCAGCCTATCTGAAATATACATTCCAAAAAACATACTGTGCCATATAGCAGTACTAGACAGCACTTGAGACTTCAGATGCACAGAACATTTCAGGATGGGGAAGGACATCCCAAATCCCAACTCTTCAAAAATATCCTTGTCAGCATGATAGCTCATATTCTTCCTGATATTTTGGGAATTAGATAAAAATTAAATAGCACATTGACAAACATTAAAGTGAAACTCTCAGCCTTAGATGCACTGCCTTGTAAAATCTCTGTGACATAGAGAAATATTTTTCTATCAGTTCATAAAATGTGTTGTAACTCCTGCTATGAAAATATGATTTAACTTTATTATTAGAGAAATGTCAACATTCTCCCTCTATTTGTTATTGATGTTTCCATGCTGTGTCACTGGGCAGAGGTATTTGAACTCAACTTCCCCCCCCCCCATCGACTGGTTACAAAAAGTTGAAAACTTTTTACATGATTGTTCATAGTGACTTTATTCATAATAAATGAAAACAAGCAATCTAAATTTCCATTAAAAGTCGAGCTGATAACCAACTTGTCATATATTCATATAATCGAATACTACTCCACAACACAAATGAGCAAACTATTGATATTGCTTTGTCATTCTGCTTCAAACCATAATCTAAGATTAAGCACCATCTCCTCATATAAGGAATTGGGCTTTTATAGTAAAAGCAGAAACTATACTTTAGTGAAGCAATAGGGAGAAAATAGCTTTTGATTAACTTTGGTCTTCATTATAAGTTTGGGGTGTTTTTCTGAATCAATCTACTAGATTATAAACTTTGAATATAAAAACGTTTATTCAACATTTGCCTTCTAAATATTAGTTTCTCATTAAAAATATATATTAATAAAATTTCCATTGTTATATCATTTTAGAGCGACATCAACTCCAGAGAACTGAGAATTCAAACCTCACAAAGAATGTGTTTAGAAATGAAAATTTCAGAGACTTTTGTAAACCACACACATTCTCAATGAATGTTTATCTATTTGGTAAATATCTATATATTATATAATAACATATTACCTTTTTCTAAAATTTTAACATGGCACAAGTATACATATGTAACAAACCTGCACGTTATGCACATGTACCCTAGAACTTAAAGTATAATAATTAAAAAATATATATATATAAAGTCTAAATCATTCTATTAATTTATGAAATGACTTTCAATATTTCTTTACTAATAGAAATAAACAATCTTATAAAAAGAAAAAAGTTACTTGACAGATGTTTATTTTTAACAAGCTATATTTAGTGTTGAAGAAAAAAATACTTATTTGGGTTGAAAATAGGTTCCCTTTTTATATCATCTCATTTCATGTGTATATATATATACACACACACAGAGACATATACATATAGCAATTATTTAGAGAGAAAAAGTCATCACTCTATTGCAATAAAATATCATCTTTAACAATAATAAATAGCTAATGGTAATTTTCTAATGGCTCCATAATTGGTGATATTAAGGTAGTATTCACAAACTACTTTTATTATAAAATTATTTGTGTTCCTTTTGTCATTAATTGATAATTTGTGGGGCAATAATTCCAGGCTTTTTGAATATCTTTGCACCTATAATCTAGTTTCTTCACATTGACTAATGAATTTTTCCTTAGTCAGTTTTTATTAAGATGATTATTAAATGGTGATATTTCTATTTTTACCATTTCTTCTAAATATTTAATTAGCATTATTCTACAAATAAGATTTTTTCTTTTCCCTTTTTAATATTTTTACTGTTAAATGTTAGTATTTTGCAAAGTAATTAGTACAATTAATCTGGGAAAACTTGAGCTAAGAATATACCTAGACAATAAATTTATACCTATACTGTTAAAGTAAATTTTATTCAAAAGTCTTCACATTTTCTTCAAAGTTAATCATTGTTTACTATATCGAGAAAAACTGAAAGCCTTTCCTCTGAAATCTGAACATGACAAGAATGCTCAAGTTCAACACTGTTGTTCAACATAGCACTGGAAGTCCTAGCTAGAGCAATCAGACAAGATAAAGAATTAAAGGGTATCAAACTTGGAAAGGAAAAATTCCAATTGTCTTGTTCACTGATATGATCTTATATTTGGAAAAATCTAAAGACATCACACACATGTACACATAAGAAAAACAGAACTGCTAAATTCAACAAAGTTGTTGCCATTTACAAAAATCAAATCAAGATGGATTTAAGACTTAAATCTAAGACCTCAAACTATGAAACTACTACAGGAAAACATTGGGGAAAATCTCCAAGACATTGGTCTGGGGAAAAATTATGAACAATACTTCAAAAACACAGACAACCACAGCAAAAATGGACACATAAAGTTAAAAAGCTTCTGCCCAGCAAAGGAAACAACCCGCAAAGTGAAGAGACAACCCACAGAATGGAATAAAATATTTCCAAACCCCTCATCTGACAAGGGATTAATAACCATAATATATAAGGAGCTCAAACAACTCTATAGAGAAAAATCGAATAATCTGATCAAAAATGGGCAAAAGATTTGCTTAGCAATTACCCTAAAGAAGACATACCTATTGCAAATAGTTATATGAAAAGGTGCTTAAAATCACTGATTATCAGAGAACTGCAAATTCAAAACCACAGTGAGCTATCATCTCACCCCAGTTAAAATGGCTTTTACCCAGAAGACAATAACAAATGCAGGTCAATATGTGCAGTAAAGGGAACCTTTGTACACTGTTGGTGGGAATGTAAATTAGTACAACCACTATGAGCACCATTTGGAGGTTTCTCAAAAAACTAAAAATTGAGCTACCAATGATCCAGCAATCCCAATGCTGGGTATGTACCCAAAAGAAAGGAAATGAGTATATCAAAGAGTATTTGCACTCCTATGTTTGTTGCAGCAACTATTTACAATAGCTAAAATTTGGAAGCAACCTAAGCATCCATCCACAGATGAATAAATAAAGAAATTGTGGTACATATACACAATGGACTACCATTCAACCCTGAAAAAGAATGAGATCCTGTCACTTCCAACAACATGGATGGAACTGAAGATCATGATGTTAAGTGAAATAAGTCAGGCACGAAAGGCAAACATTGCATCTTCTCACCTATATGTGGGATTTAAAAATCAAACAATTGAACTAATTAACATAGAGAGTAGAAGGGTTGTTACCAGAGGCTGAGAAGGTAGTAGGGAGCTGGGAAGAAGAAAAGAAAAATTAATGGGTACAAAAAAAATCAGAAAGAATGTATAAGGCCTCCTATTTAATAGCAGAACAGGGTGACTATAGTCAGTAATTGTACATTTTAAAATAACTAAGTGTAAATGAATTGTTTGTAACCAAAAGCATAAATGCTTGAGAGATGGATACCCTCTTCTCCTTGATGTGATTATTTCACCTTGCAAGCCTTTATTAAAACATTTCACGTGTCCCATAAATATGTACACCTACTACGTACATATACAATTAAAAATAAAAAAATTGGAAACAATCATTTTATCTCTGTGAAGATTATTCTCAAAAATATTATATTAAATACAATATCGGTGATATTAATTTTAGAACAACTCCTTTGGAATAAATATGAAAGTAAAATTAAGAAAAGTTAAAATAATGACTTTGATTCAAACCATTGAAAGGGAGAATTATTTTTATTATTCCTTCCAAAAACACATGTGGTAAATAAATGGTTACAGTACTTAACAAAGTAGTGCAAAACAAACTTTTAAAAGGTGGAAACGCAATAGGTTGCAGCAGAAAGATCAGAATTTCTTCTCAGCAGATGAGAGTACATGCATAAGAGAAAACAATAACCTTGAGATTCATGTCATAGCAAGATTTTAACACCATGTAAAACTACTATAAAACACAAAATTTAAAAAATATATATTATCATTGGGCAAAAGAAAATAAAACTTTCCAGTTTAATTCCTGCATGGGCTAAAGGAATATTTTTATTAGATGCTGGCAAGAAATAAATGAGAAATATATTTGATTGATATGTTAATCTACTACAGGAATATAAAAAAGATCTATTTTTAAAGTGCATAGAAAACAAAACTTTCAAGTGTAACATACAACTATTAAAATATTCATATTGTGATCCTTTTAAAAAATAATAGGTTCTAATAATAGAACAGAAATATTTAATGTACTTCTAATATGTAAAAACAATGCTTTTAAGGCATCTCACTTTAATGAACTATAAATAATCTATCACTTTAATCTTATACAGATCAATTCTGAAGTTCTTGAACACTCTAAAAAGTTATTGAATATGTGAAATATAATGTATTTAATGAATATTTTTTATTGATGGAGTAATTGTGAAGACATTGGAAGAAACCAAATCTTATGCCTCAATGTCAAATGTGCAACAGAGTTCTATCATCACAGGATCATAAATAAACACAGTAATTAAAATGTTATTTTACATAAAAGTTTTGATTTTTTGTAAGTTATTATTTGCTGATAACAAAGTAAAGCAATCATTTTACCATATTCCATCCATGTGATATTTGTTTTCACCAGGGATATCTAGCAGCTATTTAAATATTTATAAATGAGACAGTTTTGACCTTTATGAAAATTTCATGAAATAAATTTAAATAGATTCAAAATATAAATCTATAAATGCCGAGGAAGTTAATAGCAAAAGTGTACACTCTTTAAAGCAATATTTGAAAGAATATTAAATAGTAATTGTTGGCTCTTCCTACTATGCAATGAAATAAATCTTCCAGCTGTGCTGAAATTAAAACAAAACAAAACATTGAGAGTATCTGTTTTGAGCTAAACTACTACAACTACAATCAGGAATATATGTGAAAAAGATGTGTAGATGTTAGGCAGGCAAGTCTTCTGAGGCAGATTCTTGTTTTCCTTGGGCTCAACTGAATCTACTAAATGATGTTTAGCTTTTTCTCTACACATTCTTATGCCAATAATTTCAAGCTATCTGCAATGTTCTTTAGATATGATCAGTCATATCTGTCTATCTATATTCATATCTATCTCTGTATATATAGATAGACAGATAGATATGACTGTCCTCTCTTTAAATGTTCTCCCAATGCATGATGTAAGAGAAGGAACATTGCAGACAGCTTAAAACTATTGGCATGAGAACGTGTAGAGAAATAGCTAAACATCTTTTGTTAGATTCAATTGAGCCCAAAGAAAACAAGAATCTGCCTCAGAAGACTTCTCTCTCTCTCTCTCTATATATATATATATAAAACATATATATGATGTACATATACTTATATTTACAATATATATACAATATATTTAACGTGTGTGTGTGTGTGCGCTTATTCAATAAAGCTAAGTGACCTGACAGCCTGCCTTGCCAAATTATCCCTCGTGTGCACTCTGACTACTTCCACTTTATTACAAGGGACATCACAAATTGCTAAAACAGATCACTTTTAGTTTGAATTGAGTACTGTTACAGGAGTTTGCAATATCACTAAAGATTCATCAATAAAGATAATAATATGTAATGCAGATTCTTAAATATATTTTTATCAGGTTAAGGAACATTCAAGATATGATTCGCTAAGGGTTTTGTTTCTGTCTTTGCTTTTATTCATGAGTAATAGCTGAATTTTTAACAAATATTTCAGTGCAACAACTGAGATTATCTTGTTATTTTTAAAGGTATAAATACACTTTCAATTTGTTTATACTAAAGCTCTTTGCTATGCTAGAACAAAACGAATTTAAATATGATTTACTTTAAATGTGATTTATTTTATACAAAAACAATGCAGGTTTCAATTTGGTAACAGTGTGCACGCTTTCTACATCTACGTTCACAAATGAGTTTGCTCTACAATTGCATTTTCTGGTTCTAATTTTATCCAGTTTTATCGTTGAGATTACATAGGTCTCATGAAATGTGTTATGGAGTACTTCCTTTTTTTCTATTCTTTGAATAGCTTGAATACAATAAATATTGTCTATTAGTTGAAAGAATTTTTTAAAACATTAAAAGCTATATGGGCCAGATATTTTCTAAAACTTTTTGAAGAAATGTTTTTTGGCCACTGATTCAAGTAATGGTTCTATATTTCATTAATATTAACTGATAAATTTATTTTGAAATATCCCTATCTCTTTTTCAAGTATCCTTTCAGAGTTTTAAGATTTTTAAACAACTTCCACCAGTCTAACTCTATTGTTTTGCTTATTTTTTTTTTCCAGTTTGCTTTGATGAATCATTTTGTATCTTAATTTTTCAAAGAATTATACTTTGGTTTTGTTATTATCTCTATGGTTCCTTCTCCCAAGATTTAATATTTCTGTTTATTAATATCAGATATTTATCATTTACTTTCTCCTACTTTTCTGTTTACTCCATATTTTTTATTTTCATGAATTACAATATTTAACTAATATAATTTCATGATTTCTTCCTCTTTAACTCATACATTTACCACTATAATTTGCCTCTAATCAGGACTTTGACCAAATCTAACAAAATGTAAACATATTACATTCATTTTTATTAAGTTCTAAATATTTAGTTTCTCATATGAATTTCTGTTTACAATTATTTAGAAATGCACATATTTTTCAAATAAATTTTTTCTTTTTAAAAACTTGATATTTCATTGCATTGCTTTTTCTATAAAAATTGTATTTTTAAGATTTTCTTTGTAAATACCTAATCATCCATTTTAAATATATTTCATGTGTCCCTGAAAAGAATGTATGTCTTATTATGTACGTCAGGGGTTAACATCCATGTTAGATCAGATGGATTGTGTTCTCAAATATTAAATATCCTTACTTTTTATCAAATTTATCTAAAATTTCAAGAAATATATTAAAATCTGCAAGTATCATAGCTATGTTAAAAACATTGCCTTAAAATTCTATGAAACTTTAGATAATTTATTTCAATTATTTAATTTAATTTTAATTTTTATTTTTTGAGATGGACTCTCACTCTTTCACCCAGGCTGGAGTACAGTGGCACGATCTCAGCTCACTGCAACTTCCACCTCCTGGGTTCAAGCAATTCTCCTGTCTCAGCCTCCAGAGTAGCTGGGACTACAGGCACCCACCACCATACCCAGCTAATTTTTTTATTTTTAGTAGAGATAGGGTTTCACCATATTGGTCAGGCTGGTCTCGAACTCCTGACCTTAGGTCATCTACCCTCCTCGGCCTCCCAAAGTGCTGGGTTTACAGTTGTGAGCCACCGCGCCTGGCTACATATTTTATTTTAAATTTTACTTTTAATTGACAAATATAAATTGTGTATATTTGTGAGGTCCAATGTGATGTTTCCATATATGTATACATTTTGTAATGATCAAATCAGAATAATTAGCATACTCATCATCTCAAACATTCATTTCTTCGTGTTACAAATATTCAAAATACTTTATTCCAGAAATGTTAAAATATAGAAAACAATATTAACTATAGTTCCTCTATTGTACAATGAAATACCAGAATTGATTCCTCTTATCTAACTGTAACTGTACATATTGGACAACTCCCCTTTCCCTTTCACCCCTCCCCCTAAGCCCATTGTGTCCACCGTTTTGCTTTCTAGGAGTGCTGCTGTTTTCTATCTTACATATAAGTGAGATCATACAACATTTGTTTCTCTATGCCTGGGTTATTTCACTTAACATAATGACCACTGGGTTCATCCATGTTATCCCATATGATAGGATTTCCTGTTTTTAAGTGTGGAATAGTATTTCATTAAGTATATATATCCCATTCTTAAATCCATTCAGTTGTTAACAACACAGGTTGTTCACACATCTTGACTATTGTGAATAATGCTACAATAAATGGGAGTGCAGACATTTCTTTGGCATACTGATTTGAGTTCCTTTTGTATATACTTGGTAGTGAGAATTAAACATTTTAAAGTTATATTGCTATGTTCTTATGATTTTTACATATCCTCAGTGAACTGTTACTCTTATACTCATGCCTACTTATATACACCATTAGGAGTATTACATTTTGAATACTATTAATATTGTTAGATCACGGTGCTCTCTCTCCTCTCTCTCTCTCCCCCCTTCCCCTGTTATGTTTATTCTCTTTATTCAGTCTTTAAGCTCCTATATTTTAGGCATCTCTCCAAACAAACTTGTAGATAGTATTTTTAAATCCAATTGGATAGTCTTTGTTAAATATAATAAGCACATTACATTTTAATGATAATGATTATACCTCAGTTTATTTTTGTTCTCTTGTGGGTATCTATTTATTATGTAGTATCTTTAAAAAATTTCCTTTCTTCTTTCTTGTTAAAAATATAAATGTCTTGAATTTTTTCTGTGTTGAGCCAAATAACTGAATGTATTTAATGTGTACATTTTGTAATGTGTACATTACTTTTAATTGACAAATATAAATATATAAATATAAATATATATGATTAATGTCTATTAATCAGTATTTCTATTTGTGTATTTATTATTTAATAGACATTAATCAGCACATATTTAGCTTCTTCATAAACCAAAACCACACCTAGACAGGATTCATACAGAACAGTCCCTTCCTATTCCACTTGTTACAATTGACTAAATTAAGACATTTGTTTAGTTTTTACCCTTATAGGTAGATTGATAGATCAATAAGTAGATAATCAGTCTTCCAGAGAGATAAAACAAATAGAAGAAACATATGTATACTTATATATAAGAAATATAGAAACATATAAATATGCAATATATATAAGAAATTGGTACACATATATTTATTATAAGAAACGTATATATAAAGAATCACCTCATATTCAATTGTAATTGATTATGAAAGCTGAGAACTTCCAAGATGTGCAGTCAGCAAGCTAAAGACTCTGGAAAGCCAATGATATCATTCCAATCAGGATCCAAAGACCTGAGAACCAGGAAATCTGACAGTTTAAGCCCCAATCCTATTCTGAGTCCAAAAACCAGAAGAGCTGACGGTGTAAGTGCAATCTGAGACCAAGCCTGAAGGCAGGAGACCTAAGTCCCAGCTTGAAAACAGTCATTCAGAGAGTGAATTCTTCGTTACTCTGCCTTATGTTGTATTCTGGCCTTCAACAGATTGAATAACGTCCATTCACATCCAGATGAAAAAATCAGCTTTACTCAGTATATTCATTTAAACATTAATCTTATCTAGAAATACTTTCAGAAACATAGTCAGAATAATGTTTAATCAAATATCTGGGCACCTAATGGTCCAGTTAAGGTCACACATAAAATTAACCAATTTACATAGGCAGAGATTTGCCTACTGGTATATGTTGTATATGTTACCATTCTTTTGACTCATATATATATATATATATATATATATTTGAGCCAAATATATATACATATATATACACACACATATATACATACACACATATACATATATGCATACATATATTTCCATCTGACTTCTTCGCTTGATTCTCTTATTCTCACAGAAGTAAATTATTTGGTGATTACTTCACTGTAGGTCCATGAGTATTACACTACTTAGGTTTTATATATCTGAAAAGCCTTTGCTTTTTATTTTATCTGTGGACACAATTCTCAGAATATGCTTACTTTGCTTTCCTTCCTGCTTCTGACACCTAATTGCTGAAGATAAGTCTGCTGGTGCATTATTACACTTCCATTAGAAGTGATCTTTTTCTTTGTGAGTTATTAGGAATTTTTGCTTTATGTTTCTCATTCTGCTTTTTATCCATGATAATTTAGAAGAGGATGCTTCTTCTGGAGGATTAATATGTCCTTTGTGTCTGTTAGTTCTTGTTTTATGTATTTTTTCTCATTATCTTTGTGGACTGAATCTTCTCTGAATGCCTCAATGTGAATTTTGTCTTTGGCTTTATCCAGCCTAGAGCTTCTTATATTTTGAATTGTTTGATATCACTGTCTATTATTTTCATTTCCAGGATTTCCAATTTATTCCTTATTAGATTTACCTATTACCTCATTCTAAAGACTTGTTATAGTATATGTGGTTCTCAGAACACCAGCATTAGTACTACCTGGAGTTTCTAAGAAATGCATAATTCTAGGTCTCAATGCAAATTTATTGATTCAGATAATGCATTTTTACAAGGTTTCTCATAATTTTTATACCTATTAAAGTTGTAATATATCAGATGACCTTTGGCATATTTATATTAAAGTCAACTGAATAATTTGACATAATTTGCTATTATCAAGAATGAATTAATTTCTTAATAATAGTGTTATTGGTTGTCTTTTCTGGTGTTAGTTTTACAATTGAACTTGAATTTTCATTTTACCAATACAAATTATGGTCCAGAGTCTTTTAAATATATATTTTTTGTTGTCTGTGTTCACCCATCAGAGTCATCTCTGGGGGTTCTACCATCTAAATCCTACAGAGCAGTGATACTCAAGACATTTCCATGCTTTTCTTTGACTTTAACTCACATACCACATTTCGTGTCAGTAGTTTTTGTGGTAAACAGATACATGTGTTTAGTTATGAATATATTCTGGATACAAATTTACCTATTTATAAAAATAGTAATCTACATGACTTTTAAATATGTAATATATTTTTATATATTTGAAGAAGAGGAGTTTAATCATAACCTTGGACTTTAAGTCTTAGGCTCTTTAAATATTGTATTTTATTGAATAGATTGTTTGGCCAAGTATTACTATATTATTATTTAACAAATAAAAGGCCAAGATTTTAGTTAAATGTGCTGAAATTCATACAGAGCACAATTTTTAAACCTAGATCTTATTGACAAAAAAATAAGCTCAAGTTAATAATGGCATAAATAGTAAGTAGTTAAGTTTTTTTTATGCCTTCATTTCACAGCTCTTTGTAGGCTTCCAAAAGATGATAGTAACATGAGAGTTCATTCCATTAAACATCTACCATGTGCAGACACTGTTTGAAGTGTAGAGTCACTGTTTTTAACACAAAAGTTAGCAAAAAAACTAAGCATACAATTAATATTTTTGATAATAGGGTGAGAAGTCACAAACAAATACTGTTAAGAAGAAAATAATTAGCTGAGATGAAGAAATGCATAGGAAACTTCATTTATGTAGGAAGGTCAAGGAAGTCTTCTTTGAAGAGGGAATGTGGACTTGGATAATTTGGCTACCTGCAGAGATGGAGAGAAGAGACACTGGGAATCATATGCAAGAAAGAGCTTACCAATAGCCAGAATATGATCACAGGAGTTTAGGGAGTCTGAAGCACAGGTAAGAAATGGGGAAGCTGCTTACAAAGAAGGAGGAGAAACATGTGAAGAATTGATCATGTGGGCCAAATGAGTCTAGATTTTGTAGTAAATGTAATATGGAGCCATTGAAATGTTTAAGCAAAGAAGTTACATGTGACCTAAATTATTTTCTGAGAAAAACACTTTTCTTGCTCTGTAAATGGGGGAGGAAAAACAATAGGAGTGGCTGGAATCACCTGCAGTGGCAGAGCAAAGGGAATGTTGCAGGGAGAGGTTGTGCTGGGTTTCTGTGCCTGTAGGGATAAAACAAAAGCTGTGTCTCCAGTGGTCAAATTGAAGGTAAATCCCATTTGCAAGGAAATAGCAATGTTGGAGGTCTCCTCTGTAGAGAAATTGCCTTTCAAAGATGCTCAGTGCACCCCCATGAAATAATATCAAAGCACATGAGTATATGTGCCTTCGAGAGTATACCAATGTTAGATTACAAATATACCAGCTAGGTAATACCTCCCCTAGCCCACTGCCTCACCTCCCTTCCTATTGCTCATCCCCAGAGGGGCCAGAGGCAGCACAATCTAATGAGAAGCAGTGGATGCCTCAGGAAGGGATATCACACTGTCTTCCTGCTGCTCTAAATTTTCAGACCATAGTCTGATCAAATCAGGAACTGGTATAATCATTTAAGTGAGACAAGTCAGTGGTTTGGACTAATATGAAATCAATGAGGATCAAAGACATATTTGAATAATACTTTGAGTAATTTTTTCAAAGTGTAATTGATAAGGCAGTACTGATATTTTTACAAAGCTGAACTCAGTGCTGTACAATGTATAAAATCTATATTCCTTTCTTACCTCTTCCTTTAAGTAATCTCTGTCAGATCTTGCCTTCTTGCCCCCTGGATACTATGTTCATATGCAAAATTATTCTTGCTTACTTTCAGATATTAGAAAGCTCATTTTCATATATTAAAGTCCAGCTAACATTAATATCAATATTATAGCTATCATTCATTTTAAGCACATCTTCTCTCTGCCTGGACTCTGGTCTGAAAATTCCAAAGAGCAGTAGGAAAAGGTATGGTATCCCTTCCTGAGGCATCCATTGCTTCTCCTTGCTAGATTGGGCTGCCTCTGGCTCCTCTGGGGATGGAATAGGGAGGCAAGTGTGACAATGGGCTGGGGAAGGTACTACCTGGTGGCTGGTGTTTTGTTGTTGTTTTTTGTTTTTGTTTTTAAGAGGGAGCCTCACTCTATCACCCAGACTGGGGTGCAGTGGGCAGATTTTGGCTCAATGCAACCTCCAACTCCTGGAGTTCAAGCGATTCTCATGCCTCAGCCTTCCTAGTAGCAGGGATTACCTACCATGCCTAGCAAATATGTATTCTTTCTAGAGACGGAATTTTGCCATGTTGGCCAGACTAGTCTCGAACCCCTAAGTGATCTGCCCAGCTTGGAATCCCAAAGTGCTGGGATTACAGGCATGAGGCACCATACTCAGTCCTGGCTGGTGTATTTGTAATCTAGCATTGGTATACTCTCAATGGCAAATATACTCAAATGCTATTTTTATTCTTTCATGAGAGTGCACTGGGGATCTTTTAAAGGCAATTTACTCTGCAGAGGAGACCTCCAACATTGCCATTTCCTTGCAAAGGGGATGTCCCTTCGAGTTGACCACTGGAGACACAGCTTTATTTTCATCTCTAGAGGCAAAGAAACCCAGCACAAACTCTCACTGCAATATTACCTTTGCTCTGCCACTGCAGGTGAATTCAGCCAAGCCAGTCTAGTACCTTGAGACTTTCCCAGACAAAAGATGTGAGTCTGTGTTTGCATTGATCAAACTCTTCAGAAGGGCAGGCTCCATAAGCATAAAACCCATTTCGGCATACTTATCTCCAATAGCAACACAGAACAAGCCAAGATTTGTCAGCTAAGAAAGCATCTTGTTGGAGCAATGATTGATGTCAATCTCGTCTCCTTATAGACCAGCCTTCCCTATCTCATCAAATCTCGTGAGACTTCCTGAGCTCATCTTGAAATAAGAAAAAAAAATCCCTTGCTCTTGGAGACAGCAAAGAGATGTAAAATGCAGAGGACTCTGACAAGTCTTTTTCAAGTCAAAGGCATCCTCCTTCTCAAATCGACTGAATCTCTAGTCTTTTCTACATAAACTTGGAGTAAGTGAGGAGCTAAGAATGACAAATATAGTTGTTGAAAACCTTTTATCTAACACTGAACGTGTATTTCTTCTAGTCCCCTTTTACATTTTAAAGGAAAAAAAAAAACAATGTTCATTACTTAGCATTTATTTCCTTAGCCTGGAACACTCTCTGTAATTACCAGAAATAACCAAAAAACTTAATATTTTCAATTAATTATCAATTCTTCATTTTTGCTTTTTTTTTCTTTTCAGAAGGGGAAACTGATGCCTGATGCACAGTAAATGTGAGTAAATTGTGCATATTCACATGTATAATAGGTAGTACACAAACATTACAAGCAGATTACTCAATTTTTCTGCCAAGAAGATGACAACTCTGAATTCTATAAACCTGAAGTAAAATATTGCTTTCTCTTCTCTGAAATGTGAAGAGCTATGTTAAAACAAAAACAAAAACAAAAACAAAAACAAAGAAGGCTGGGCGCAGTGGCTCACACTTGTAATCCCAGAGGCGGGCAGGTCTTCTGAGGTCAGCAATTCGAGATCAGGCTGGCGAACATGGTGAAATCCCGTTTCCACTAAAAATACAAAAAAAAAAAAAAAAAAGAAAAGAAATAGCTGGACCTGGTGGCAAGTGCCTATAGCCCCAGCTACTTGAGAGGCTGAGGCAGAAGAATCACTTGAACCCGGGTGGCAGAGGTTGCAGTGAGCCAAGATCATGCCACTGCACTCCAGCCTGGGCAACAAGAGTGAAACTCAATCTTAAAAAAAAAAAAAAGAAAAAGAAAGGAAGGATATGTCTTATTTGCCCAAAAAACATGTGGCCTCAATGTAAATTCTTGTTTTGTATGTTACTCACACAAGAGTAAAAAACGAACCTATATCTTTCTTTGCTTCTATATTGAACCTAACCTCCTATAAAAATGAAAACTATTCTTGACTTAATAGACATCCTTTTCCAAAATCTTACCTGCATTCTTAAGTAGAATACAAGAGAAGAAATATCTCCTTAGCACTTGACATATGTATTTAATTATAACCAAAACACATTTTCATTTTATCCAATGCTCACAAAGGAGAAAATATAATTTAATACTTGTCTGATTAAGCATTTTGGAATTATTCTCAAAGAAAAAGCATCAAGAAATGATATTTTGTAGAGGTTATCTGTAGCCAAGATTTATCTAGGATTGCTTTCTTGTTTTCCTTTTGAAGAAGGATTGGCGTTTACTTCTAAAAGTCTTTGTGATGTCCAAGCTTAGCAGAGAGAGAGTAAATCCAGTCATTATATATTCTTTGTCTGTTCACAAGAACTCAATGTTCTGATCTGAAATACTCACCACCCACTCATGCATGTCACTAGAAAGAAAACGTCTGCTGTAGTGCTAGAGAAATACTTGTTCTGTTAACCAACAATCATATTTTTTCAAAAGCCCTAGACAAAAAAATAGTTTATACCGTTTATGACTACATATATTTAATTTTCATTCAATCACTATTTTATAGAATTTGTGAATTTCAAACACTTTAAGGTAGTTCTGCTTTGCATTTTCCAGATTAAGCACTAAAAGCTGCTAGTTTAATATCATACACTGAGAATATTTTCTTTTCTCAGAAGAGGACTTAAATAGCCTCATACGTACAAAACTACAGGAAGCTGTACTATAGAAACTAGCCTTAAACTTATTGTCAGAGGGTAAGTGTAAAATGCTCAGCCCTGCCACTTAACAGTCAAGGGTACTTTAGCAAAACAAAATCTTCCCATTGTAATATCTTTTTTTTTATATATAAAATGGAGACAGCAATAGATATCTCTTGGTTTTTTTATGAGTACAAAATAACACTTTTGCAATTGCTTTGCAAACTATGAAGAAATTGGTATTATTAAAATATCTCCACAAAGTAAGTTACATAGTTTGTGATGTTTTGTTAACTGTTTCTGAATACTGAAGTACTATTTTGTGTATTGAATCAGCAGTGTACTGAATGGTATTTCATTGGTCTGTTTCCAGGGAATAACTTTCACGTGGGTATTATCCAGTTGCATAAAATGAAATGTGATATATAATCAAGCATTACACATTTAATTTATCATCTGGGAAATTTGAATTGTCAGGCTCTGAGAAAATAATTAAAACCCAGGCTTCTTCGGAAAGATATTGAAATTCATTTCTGAGGGAAAAGATACGTGTGGGAGAAAAATAAAAGATAAAATTGCTTTCTCATTCTTTCATTTTCAAGAAAATATAATTCCTGGAAGAATGCAGTGTGATGTGTAAGGAACAACACAACTCTGCATGGTGTGCTTGAAAACGTTATTTCAGCCGCAATTAGAAAATAAGAGAACACTCTGAAAAATGCACTGAAAAATAAGTGTAGGTACCAAGAATGACAATACTAAAAGAGCTGAGATTACAAAATGTAATGAATTACTGTTCAAAGATACTCAACCCCATGAAGTGATACTGTTTTGTAAAGTTCCAAGCAGAAGTAGCTTCTCTGAATAACAAAACAGGCTTATATTCATGCATAACTCCCAGCAGGAGACGTCTTTCTCCCAGGACCATGGACAGCACAAGGGTGCAGAGATTATGGTGAAAATCTGTTTTTTTTCTGCATGTCTGTTTTTCTGCCTGATTCTACTAACTACAAAAAAGTGTGTTGGATTGGCTCTTGGTCTTCATGACTGCTGTAATCACAGTACTATTACATAAATAAATATTTTGCATCACACCACAATTAAATTCTCATCCCAAATTAATCATTTATTTCATAAAAAATTAATTTAGCAAAGCATCATTTAATTTTCAGCTTCTTGGTTGTTTTCAATAAAGCTAAATTGAATGAAACTATTACATTGTCTTTCCTTATTAACTTTTTTCAGGAGCACATTTTGTGTTTCAAACCAACATTCACTCAGGCTGCTCAGCATGTTATCCAGAAAAGCAAAGTGATATCAAAGAGTTTGGACCACTTATTCAAGAGAATTAAGCATTTTCCCCTAGCTGACACCTGAACATCCATATATTTAGCTTTTGAGTTTGCATAATCTTTACTGCTACTGATAGAGCAGTAAAGATCAAGCAAACCTTTCATTTATAATAGAAGTGGACCCTGTTATGCTTTCCACCTCTTCTAATCAATCACTAGATCTTTCCAAATGCTTACAAATTGGAAAATGAAGAAAAATCAATTATATGGCTCTCTATTCATAGCAGTAGTTATTTTACACTAGTGTGCTTTAGTAAAACACACTCACAAGGTTTTCTCCAAGGTACTGTCAACAAGCTACTGTACCATTTCTCCTCCCTCTTGATCATCAACATTCTTAGTCAGCTTGATTTCCATCTGCAGCAAGCACAAAATTTCTTTTTCACAGTGAGTGATGATTCCACATCTTCTGATCTATGAAAGCTTAACAATCAGTTCTCAATACAGAATTACTTTCTCTGCCCTCATCAGTTTATTATCTCTGCACATAGAATTTTGTAAAAATTCTAATACAATTTTTTCCATGATATAATACAATCCTGATTTCTAATCTATTCTTCTAAATTCTATTTCTCCATGTCCTCTTCCAGATGTTTGCCTTTGTATTTTATTAAATTTTATGCAATAATTTTCCTTGATAATGTAATTATTTGCAGTGATAATTTTCCTAGCCACATCAAGCTGGCATAAACATTATGGGTAACAATAAAGTCTTCCAAAAGCCTTTAGCTAATCTCATGAGAGTTCTTTCTTTCCATATCCTGGGAGACATGAGTGTCTCTTTTCAATTTCCTTAGGTGTCTCACTATGGATATCTGAGCTATTCTTCCAAATATAACATGTTTTCTGATACTCTAATGAAAAGGTATCACACGGATATGGCTCTTAGTTTCTAACTATTGCTGATTTAGCTAATACCAGAAATCTCACGAACTTTGTTTTCTATAATCTCATGTGACTAAATCACCTGCTTACTCGAAGAGCACAATCATGTTGCCTATAGGTGAAGACCTAGGCTCTACCACTCATCATCTATGAGGTCTTGGGGGGGGGGGGGACAGTACCTACTTTGGGTGGTTTCTGTAAGGGTTAACTAAACTAATAGTTTTCTTGATTGCTTAGGACAGTAATTAGGACACACTGAAGGCTAAGTACACACTAGCTAGTGTTATGCTGCCTTTTGTTAGTTATTATTGCCTCTCCCAACAATATAAGAATTGTAAATAAATTTTCTCTATTGTTTCTAGCTGTTGTGGTTGAAATTGTGCCTCTCCCCCTTAAAAAATAAGAGATATGTTGGTTTTAATCCCTAGTTTCTGTGAATGAGACTATATTTGGGAATAGAGTTTACAGATTTAATCAAGTTAAAACGAGGTCATTAGGGTGGACCTTAATCTAATGTGACTGAGTTCTTATGAGGAAAGGGAAATTTGGACACATCACAGGGGGAATGCCATGTGAAGACACAGAAACATTCAGACACAGAGAGAAGGTGTGAAGACAGGGGAAGAGATTGGAGTTATGGTCCCATAGCAAAGCAATGCCTAGGCAATGAGATGCTGGAAAAGATAAGGAAATAACTGACCTAAAGGCTTCAGAGAGAACATTGCCCTAACATATGCCTTCAATTCCAGCTTCTAGCCTCCAAGTGTGTGAGACAATAAATTTCTGTAAGTTTACTTCCCATATATGATACTTTGTTATAGGAGCCTAGAAAATTAACACAGTTTCCTTGTCATGAAATGTGACTCACATTTGCTGATATTTTTCTTTCTCACAAAGCCTTTGGGTCCAAAATTGTCTAAAATAGAATAAATAGATGACCTTCCTATCTGATTAACTGTTTGTTTGACTTGCTTACATGTTCATAGTGCCCAGATTTCTTTTGTAATTTGATAAATGTGTTTCAAAGACTATATCATGCGCTAGTAGACTGTATATTTCTCCTTGCTGCCTCACTATCCCTGGAGCTGAATGGTATACCCAGATTATATTTATTTTCTTTTCTTTTCTTTTTTTTTTTTTTTTTTGAGACGGAGTCTCGCTCTGTCGCCCAGGCTGGAGTGTTCTCCTACTACCATATTTTTCAATAGGTTTAGAGCTAATAAATACTCAATCTCGCACCTAATTCCAGACTCATATCTGTGATCTCTATGTCAGTTCCAAGTCAATCAGCCTTTGCATTTCCTATAATGTCTATTTGCCAGTATTCAAGAATAATCTAATCCAATTTACCCTAACATGCCAGAATTTTCCCTGTTGTTGTTCTTAGGTTCCCTATCTATAATTGTATCTCACCAAATATATTCTGTTGCAGTCCTATTAAAATCCTAACTAATAAGTAATAAGCCCAATTGGCTTGTTTCCATGCCTTTGCTCATTCTGGCTGCTTTCTTTATCACAAAAATTCAAACTCCTGCCTGTTTTGATTTTTATCTGGTTAATTCTACCTACTACCCTATTTAACATTTTACATTATTCTGATTTTCCCTTTTCATTAGGACCTACAATATGGAAACCTCTGCATTTAGGCAAGACTACCAAACCTTCCCACTCACAACTAGATAAAGCATGAGTGCCCCTATCTCAAGGGTAGATCCTTTCATGAGCTGCAGTGGATTTCCACTAGGGTTCTCAAGTGAGAGTGTTTACTGGTGTTCTCTCCGCAAATCAGCCTCAAGTAATATCTTGGACATCTCCTTCCCCAGATTTCAGATTACTTGGCTGCTCTGTAATTTCAGGTCTCTAATAGCTTCAAAGGAACAGTTAATTTGCAGTTTGTTCAGCTATTTTATTATCATCAGGATGTCAACAGTATTCTTTCTAGCTCACTCTTTCTGCAAGCTGAAAATTTTAGAAGTCTTCCGAATTGTTTTAGAAAAATCTAGCCAAACGTGATGCAATGTCTTTAATCCCAGCTACTTGGGAAGCAGTGGCGGGGCGACTGGTTGAGCCCAGGAGTTCAGGGCTAAACTGGTCAGCATTGTGAGACCCCATTTCATTAAAGTTTCTTTGTGTATACTATTTCATATGTAACTATCACCATTTTAGGTAGCCTTTTTTTTTTCTTTCCCAGCACCTATGCCACAGCATAATGAATAACCCCATTCCATTTGTTTAAAACGACATTTTCACATGCTAAGACTATCTTGGGAGATTATCTTTTAGGGTTAATCAGAATTCCTAATTCCCTCAGAGATCTTCAGAGAGTTGTGTGTGTGTGTGTGTGTGTGTGTGTGTGTTAACAGTAATGAGTATTATGACAAGACTGAACATTAAGGGAGAAATTAATTTTGTTACACTGCTAGATCTTGTATTATTATCATGCATGTATAATTTCCTCTCTTCTATATTTAAATGTCTTTGAGGAAAAAACTCACATTAAAGTTATTATGTGTGCATTATCTTCATATTAGGTATGAAATAGTTATTGAATTTAGAGTACTTATGAATCTTCATGAAGACCAGAAGTCCCAGTAACAATCACTAATAAGAGTATTAATTCTACTTTGTTTGCCTCTCAGCATTTTTTCTGTTAGTGTAAACATCCACTAGATCGGTGGGTAAACATTTCATAAATCTCAAGTTAAATGAGATAAAAGTCACATGGCAACTATGAAAAAATCCCAGTCAATAATATTTGTGACAATAAGATTGTCACTACACAGATTTCTAGTGCAAAATAAGCACCAATAAAATAAAGAAATGTATCTAATCTACTCTTATTCTTCTCTCAAGAAATTATTAAATTTAGCCGGACAGAGATAGTCAGAAAAAAGATTTTAGGATACCAGGCAGTTAGGGGTCAAATAACCCTGTTTGAAGAACAAGGAGATTTCAGTCATCATAAGGCATCTTATGGTCAGCTTGCTAATTAGTTACTGCAAAAAAAGTTAATAAGTAAGAGACAGAAGCAAAGAACCATGTGGAGTGGTGACAGAAGCAATTTCACTTAATTTTATCAGGGTTAGCCCTTATCTCTACCCTGTGGATGCAGCTGAATGATGTAGCAGCTATCACATAACTTTGTAAAGGTCTCCCAATGTTCTACGCTATTTTTCACACAAAATGTAATATTGAAAAAAAATGGGAAAAAAATAAACTGATTTTTTGATTATGGCGATGATATATATTCTAATGGAGGTAAGAAGGTAACCAAAGACATTTCCAGGAATACTTGTACTTAAATAATGTGGATATTTTATAACTAATGTAAAAATGTTGTTGCTCTATTAAGCTACTTTTGATGGATTCCTGAGGGCACGCTTGTTCTCTCAATACTGATTTCCAGTTGTTTTTAGTGCAGGCATACCTTGAAGATATTGTGGGTTCTGTTCCAAACTTCTGCAACAAAGTCAATAATGCAATAAAGTGAGTCACACGAACTTTTTGGTTTTCCAGTGCCTATAAAAGTTATGTTTACAAGATACTACAGTACACTGTGTGCAACAGCATTATGTAAAAAAACTGTACATGTCTTAATTTAGAAAAAAAACCTTATTGCTAAAAAGTTAACAATCATCTGAGCCTTCAGAGAGTCATAATCTTTTTGCTGGTGGAGGGACTCGGCTCAGTGTTGATGGCTGCTGATTGATCAGCATGGTGGTTGCTGAAGGTTGGAGAAGCTGTGGAAATTTTTTTTAAATGATACAACCATGAAGTTTGCCTCATTGATTGGCTTTCTTTCACTAAAGATTTCCCTGTGGTATGCCACGTTTTTAAAGAGCATTTTACCCACAGTACAACTTCGTTCAAAATTGGAGTTAATCCTCTCAAACTCTGCTGCTGTTTTATCAACTAAGATTATGTAATATTCTAAATTATTTGTTGTCATTCCATCAACGTTCACGGCGTTGTCACCAGGAGTTACAATTTCATCTCAATAAACCCCTTTCTTTGTTCATCCGTAAACAAATATGGATTCTCATCCATTCTAACTTTATCATGAGATTGCAGCAATACAGTAGCATTTTCAGTCTCCACTTACAATTCTAGTTCTCACTATTTCCACCACATCTGCAGTCATTTCCTCCACCGAAGGCTTGAATCCCTCAAAGTCATCCAAGAGTGTTGTACACTTCTTCCAAATTTCTGTCCATTTTACTTTGACCTCCTCCCATGAATCACGAATGTTTTTTTGTTTTGTTTTTTGTTTTTGTTTGTTTTTGAGATGGAGTCTCGCTCTGTCACCCAGGCTGGAGTGCAGTGGCACAATCTTGGCTCACTGCAAGCTCTGCCTCCTGGGTTCACGCCATTCTCCTGCCTCAGCCTCCAGGCGCCCGCCACCACGCCCGGCTAATTTTTTTTGTCTTTTTAGTAGAGACGGGGTTTCACTGTGTTAGCCAGGATGGTCTCGATCTCCTGACCAGAATCACGAATGTTCTTAATCACATCTGGAATGGTGAGTTCTTTCCAGACGGCTTTCAGTTCACTTTGCCCAGATCCATCAGAAGAATCACTATCTATAGAAGCTATAGCCTTACAAAATGTATTTCTTAAATAGGGAGACTTAAAAATCACAACTAATCCTTGATCTATGGGGGGCAGAATGTTATGTTTGCAGGCATGAAAACAGCATGAATATCCTTGCTCTCCATCAGAGCTCTTGGGTAACCAAGTGCCTTGCCAATGACAACTAAAATTTTGAAATGAAAAGACATTTTTTGAACTGTAGGTTTCAACAGTGGGCTTAAAATATTCAGTAAACCATGGTATAAACAGATGTCCTGTCATTCAGTCTTCGTTGTGCCATTTATAGTGCATAGGCAGAATAGATTTAGCACAAATCGCAAAGGCCCGAGGATTTTCAGAATGGTAAATGAGCATTTGCTTCCACTTAAAGTCACCCACTGCATTAGCCCCTAATAAGAGAATCAGTCTGTCCTTTAAAGCTTTGAAGCCAGGCATTGACTTCTCTTCTCTAGCTATGAAGGTCCTAGATGGCATCTTCTTCCTATAGAAGGCTGTGACGTCAACAGTGGAAATCTGTCGTGTGGTGTTAACTGCCTTCATCAATGATCTTAACTAGACCTCCTAAGATAACTTGCTGCAGCTTCTACAACAGCACTTGCAGCTTCACCTTGTAATTGCACATTATAGAAACAGCTTCTTCACTGAAACCTCCTGCTACCTCCTAATTTTTCTTTTTCAGCTTCCTCATCTCTCTCAGTCTCCATGGAATTAAAGACAGGTAGGAATTTGTCCAATTAGGCCTTGGCTTTGGCTGAAGGAATGTTGTGATTTCATCTTATCCTCTATCCAGACTACTGCAACTTTCTCCATAAATAAATCAGCCTGTTTTACTTTCTCTTCGTTCATGTGTCCACTGGAATATCAATTTTAATTTACTTCAAGAATTTTTTACCTTGGTATTCACAATTTGGCAATTGTTTGGCACAAGAGGCCTAGTGTTCAGCCTATGACAGCTTTCAATATGCCTACCACAGTAAGCTTAATCATTTCTAATTTTTGATTTAAAGTGACAGAAGTGAAAGATGTCCAACTCTTCCTTTCACCTGAACACTTAGAGGCTATTGTAAGGTTATAATTGGCCTAATTTTAATATTGTTGTGTTTCAGGGAGTAGGGAGGCCTGAGCAGAGACAGGCAGAGAAAGAGAGAGGAGAGGAGAGGGGGGAGAGGGGGGAGAGGGAGAAGGGGGGGGGAAGAGAGAGGGGAAAGGCAGGGGAGAGGGGAGAGAGGGGAAAGGCAGGGGAGAGGGGAGAGAGGGGAGAAGGGAGAGAGGGGAGAGAGGGGAGAAGGGAGAGAGGGGAGAGAGGAGAGAGGGGAGAGAGGGGAGAGAGGGGAGAGAGGAGAGAGGGGAGAGAGGGGGGAGGGGAGAGAGGGGGGAGGGGAGAGGGGGGGAGGGGAGGGGAGAGGGGGGGAGGGGAGGGGAGGAGGGGAGAGAGGGGGAGGGGAGAGGGGGGAGGGGACGGGGGAGGGGAGAGAGGGGGAGAGAACGGGGAGGGGAGAGGGGAAGAGAGCAGGGAGGGGAGGGGGGGAGAGGGGGAGAGAGCGGGGAGGGGAGAGAGCGGGGAGGGGAGAGAGCGGGGAGGGGAGAGGGGGAGAGCGGGGAGGGGAGAGAGGGGGAGAGCGGGGAGGGGAGAGAGGGGGAGAGCGGGGAGGGGAGGGGCGAGAGCGGGGAGGGGAGGGGGGGAGAGCGGGGAGGGGAGAGGGGGAGAGTGGGGAGGGGAGAGGGGGAGAGGGGGAGAGCGGGGAGGGGAGAGGGGGAGAGCGGGGAGGGGGAGAGAGCAGGGAGGGGAGAGAGCAGAGAGAGAGAGGGGAGGGAAACATGGCAGGAGGTGCAGCTAGTTGGTGGAGCAGTTAGAACACATACAACACGCATTTATCTATTAGTTTGACATCTTATTTGGGCGCAGTTTGTTGATAACCCAAAACTATTACAATAGTAACATGAAAGATCACTGATCACAGATAAGCATAACAGATATAATAATAATGGAGAAGTTTGAGTTTTGTGAGACTTATCAAAATGTGACACAAAAACATGAAGTAAGAACATGCTGTTGGATGAACGGCACAAGTAGATTTGCTTGATCCAGGATTGCCACAAACCTTCAATTTAAAACATCACATTATCTGCCAAGTGCAATAAAGCTAACAGCAATTATAAAATAAAGTATGCCTGTAATTCTGTTCCTCTCAGATGCTTTCTTTACATGGGAATGAGCAAGACAGATAATTTGTATACATGGAGGTAAGGCAGGAAGGTCATCCTAGTCTTGATTTCTCAGCTATACATTTCTTGCTGACTTCTTTTTTCTGTTGGTTGTGTGAAATTTATATTTTACTGTCTATCAAATATTTTCCTAAGCAATTGATAACACATGCTCTATAGCTCCATAGTTCCAAATTGTTCACATTGTTAAATATCAGTTTTCTCTCTCAGTGGCCAGGGGAAAGTGAGAAATTAAAAACAACCCTAGTTTTAAGGGAAAAAAAAAGTTATAAGTACAGAAATACCCCTTGCCTCCACACACAAAAAAATGATACCCACAGTATGGTTGAAAAACTTCAGTTGAAAGTTCTTAAAGATAGATCAAGGAGCTTCTGGGGTAGATGTAGCAACTTAAATGCCAATAATGTAAGTCAACATATGAAAACGTGAAAAAACATGCCACCAAAAAGATACATAAAGGTGAATCCTTCAGGTTTTAGCTTGAGAACTGAAAAAAAAAAAAGTACTTATCAATTTAAATTTACTCTTCTTTCTTCCTAGATATGCCCTAGTGTTTTTTTTGTTTGTTTGTTCATTCTGACTGTATGTCCTATGTTGACAATAGCACTGATGTTGTCATTTCATTCTTTAGGTCATGGTGGCCCTATCTGGAGTATTTTCTAGTCCTTACCTGTTCACAGCCTGCTCTAAATTAGTCAAAAGGCAGCATCTTAAGGTAGGTAGCCTCTGGGGACCACAGGTCTTTCTTCATTGGTTCTCCCTTCTCTCTTAAACCTTGTGGCCTATTGTGTTACTTTGTCTACTTCCCCTAGCTAGAAGTCTGCTGTGATTAGCCAAATCTGAAATCTGAATGATATCATGAGTCTGCCTGAGTCTCATCATTCTTCTGAGCAAAAACACCCATGCATTTGAATGGCCCACATTCCCTGAAAAAGGAAGCTTCTGAATTTTTTCATCGGTTTCTGGTTTTGCCAGATCTGGCATCCTTCCTCTCCTAGAAAGTTAATTTTGCTGAAATTCTGCAAATACTTCTTATAATTCCAAAATTTGAAGATATGTAGTAATCCTTGTTGGCATGGTGATTGTCCAGTGCGATTTGTTGCAACTTGAATGTAATTACAGATTTTAGGTTTAAAAACACATTTTACTGGATAAAACCCATGATCTCCGTATTAAATCTTACAAATTAAATCAGAATGCAACACAACTTATGGATCTAAATTTATTATCCCTTAATAATCATGCCTAGGCATCTGCAATGTACTTTCCCCTTGTCAAGATCTTTCAGTTTAACCCTCTTAAATCTATATATATTTAGTTATCACTGCATCTCCTCTATACAACACTAACTTGAATCTTTTAAAAGATTGTTCTTTTTTCTGTAGTGGTCTTTCCAATCTCTCAACATACCTCAAAGCATCTTTCTAAAAAAAAAAAAAAAAAAAAAATTAGCCCCTATTATTTACTCCCTTTCCTGATCTCCTCTGTTAAGTAATATTGACATGAAATGATTTCATTCTTGGCCAGGCATGGTGGCTTATGCCTGTAACCCCAGCACTTTGGGAGGCCGAGGTGGGCAGATCACCTGAGGTCGGGAGTTCGAGATCAGCCTGACCAACATGGAGAAACCCTGTGTCTACTAAAAATACGAAAAATTAGCTGGGTGTGGTGGTGCATGCCTGTAATTTCCGCTACTCGGGAAGCTGAGGCAGGAGAATTGCTTGAACCCAGGAGGCAGAGTTTGCGGTGAGCCGAGATCGTGCCATTGCACTCCAGCCTGGGCAACAAGAGTGAAACTCCATCTCAAAAAAAGAAAAAAGAAATGACTTCATTCTTAAAATTATTTGACAGTTCTATAGCACAGAGATTGTCATTATTTGGTTTTTATTTAACAGTTGAGGAAAAAATAGAAGTCAGGAATAATAAATGCCATTTTTTCAGCAGATATTAATCCTCATTTATTCAAATTAAGTTCACAGTATTTCAAATTTAAAATATTCCTGTGACAAGTGTATTGTGTCTTTTACTTACTCTGTTTTTTTTTTCCAGCTTTCATTGATGTAATTTCAATGAGAGACCTATCCAGTACTGGAAACCAGTATCAGGATTTGAATTTGCTTTCCACACCTGCATATTATGAATCTGTATTATTTTCATAAACATTCTCTGATTCGTTGAGGGGTAAATTTAGTATAATCTAGGACATAAAATTAAGAATCTTTAAGTTATTTGACTTATTACCCCAAAACTTGGGCAGAAATCATTTTATTATACTTATTTATTAAATACATGTTTAGTGCTTTTCATATTCCAGGCAATGAACTGGGTGCAGCAAATATAAATATAAGACATAATTCCTGCTTCTAAGGATTGCACAGTCTAGTGAGAGAGAGAGTATAAATAAAAATATTTTTGGTGTTGTGAGGTAATTGCCAATTGGTGCTTCTACAGTGCTATGGGAGACACTGCATGAGAAAATTCTCTGCTCCTGGCGGACTCACACCTTCCCACATGGAAAGCCCAAAATACAATCCTTTCCATTGTAAATCCAAACCTCTGGGTTCTTAAAATGTGTGAACCCAGAAGGTTGAACTTGTCTTTCTTACTCTTCCATATTCTTTTTCCAGGTTCCCTGAAACATCTTAGATACACAGTAAATATTCTGTAAATATGGGCTTAAAATACCTTATCTACGATAACAAAACATATGGAGTTTTCAAAATATAATTTTTCAAAAAATTATTTGACTCATTTGCAAATTGAACCTCAATGGCAATAAATTGCTCTCTAATTGCTATTTATTCCTCTTCAAGCAACTATCACATCTTTTGGATACAGAAATATTAATATATTTGATGAGGTGCTGCCTCAGAACTTATTCAAAGTGTTATATAATATTTGGTATGAGATGGGCACAGTGGTGCATGCCAGTAATCCCAGCACTTTGAGAGGCCTAAGAGGGAGGATTGCTTGAGCCTAGAAGTTTGAGACCAGCTTGGAAGACATGGTGAAACCCTGTCTCTACAAAAATCACACACACACACAAAATTAGCCTGGCATGGTGGCACATGCCTGTAGTCTCAGCTATTTGGCAAGCTGAGATGGGAGGATCACTTGAGCCTTGGAGATCCGAGGCTGCAGTGAGCCGTGATCGTGCTACAGCCTGGGTGACAAGGAGACCTTGCCTCAAAAACTAATTTTAAAAAAAAGTATAGGCATTATATTAACTTTTTGGGAAAAAAAATATGTTAGATATATATAAAATGTTTTATATATACATATTTACATATATATAAGTATACATATAATTACATAATTACAATTTATATACTTATTATATATATAATTATATAATTATAATTTTATATATACATATTTACATATATATATATATAATTACAAAGTCTTTGTGGCCTAAGGGGTCTCAGGAGATAAGAATTTGCATTCTTGTCTGTGATACAGTATGAAGTACAACCTGCCCAAGCAGACCCTTCTTTGAATATTTTTCAGCCATGGCAACTCTCGCCACATCATTTTCTCACTGGTTCACAGTTGTCAGTTTCAAATCCAGGATCAATTGCAAGGCAAGCCCAGACAGCTTGAGACATTCTAAGCAAAAGGGCTGTTAAAGAAGGCAAAGCCCCAGGTATCTTAAAAATTGACTTGTAAGCCAACAGTGGCCCCCTTTAGACGTACACAGACTGAAGTCGATAATATACAGACTCCTCAGTTTACTTGAGAAATACGGATACACAAGGGACAAGTATTTCATTTGCGTTCAGTGGGCTTCAGCATGATGCTAGGGTGTGAATAAAAATTTGGTTTTACAGATAGTTACTGTATTTCCTTGTCATCTTTTTTGTAATCAACACATTTTCTTTATCTCTGTCTATATATATTATAGATTAAGAAAATGAATTAACTTTTCATTTGGCAGTATATATATTTTATTGTAATGTTTTACTTGAAGGTTTATTTCTGATGTTAGAAAATTGGTCAAATCAAACTACTGTTCTTTCAGAATATATTAATACCTTAGAATTTTTCATAAATTATAAATTAGATTCATAATATTATTAATCTGAAAATGTATCAATTCAGGAAACATTTGTTTTTTTGCTTTTGTCATCAGTGAAAAATTATATGAAACTATTTCTAATGAATCTTACATATACATAAATTATCTAGATCAGATTCTGTTTTTTTCCCCTTTGTAATGAAATTTAAAGATTTCATTTTCTTTTAGCAAGTTACAACTACAATTTTTCTTTAAAAAGGAGAAAAACAACTCCTTGGATCCTTCAAAAAATAATTTTGAGAATGTAGTTTCTTTTACCTCTTAATGTCTTAAGTTTCAATCATCTATTTCATTTTTACAGGACAAGAGCAGCAGTTTTCGTTAAATTGCTAATTTCTAAATAGTTCAATACATTTTCTACCTTAGGCCTTTCTTGAGAATTCTATGATTACTAAGTTGTAAAAAGAATAAAAAGAGACTTTTACTTCTCGGCTGGATGAAAACAAGTCATGGCACTCTGGCTTATTGTTGAACTCTAGCAAAGGGGTACAAACAACAATTGTCTCTTGTGATCTAATCTGACACTTACCAAAGGTTTTCAGGTTCAACTTAAATAGCAGCTCATTCCCTTACCACAATCCATCAGAACTAAGCTTAAAATGTAACTTAAGTTCCCTCTAAATAATTCGAAACAAATGCATGAAAATTCAGAAAAACCTGCACGGTTTTTGTTTCTTTCTTTGTCTTGTGGACTTTGTGGGGTTTTTTTGTTGTTGTTCGTTTGCTTAGGGTTTTTAAATAGAAGATACTATGGCAAAATATAAATTGGAAGGTAGAATTTAAAGTTCTCTATATGCTTTGTATGCTTTTAAGCTATTAATACTAAAGCCATATTATTGACAAGAAACTTGTGACAATTTTAATGCTACTGCAAATAAAGCTAATGCTGCTTGGGATATAAGAGAGCAAATAAAATGGGGAGGCTAAGTTAATAAAAGTGCTAGTGTAACATGCCCATCCAGGGTAGTCTGTTCTATATACCATGTGTTAAAGCACACTGTCATTTACCTTCAGAACATGCATCATACTATGTTACTATATATTAATTTATATATTTTTTTTCTAAATATCTGTCTCCCAAACAGGCTATAACTTTCCTAAGAGCAGAAGCTGCATTTGAATACTCAAAATTGGATCAGTATAGTTCTTGATAGTATAGAATACACAGGCAATGAATATTTTTTAAATGAATGAAAAGGTCCTGGTAAATTTTATCAGACTCTTATAAGATCTGTAATTTTTGTCGTATCAGAGAACATCAGAGATACTAAGTAATTTATTTTGGAAAAGGGAAAGAAAGGAGAAGGAAAAGGTAAGAAAGAAGCCATAGTTATTGGCAAATGTTTGAAGTTATTTTATATAAAAGATGAAATGGCCTTTTATTTTTTCCGGTAAGCAGAACCATGATCGTAGACTAGGCATTACGGAAATACAGATAGACTTCAGGTAAACAGGAAGAAAGATTTTTCTAAAAAGTAGAAGTGTTTATAACATAATATGTTAACAAGAGCTGGACCAAGCTGCTCAAGCTGCTTAATAGAAATGTAAAGCAGGGAAAAAATACTTACCCAAGCACACATAAGAAATGTCCCAGGACAGGTTGGGACTCTGTAGGAAATCATTTCTAAGATCATCCATGGCATTAATATTTTATGTTCAGTTGATATTATCTAATGCAAAAGAAGCAATTGGAATTATTATACTTTCCTAAAATAATAACCTTTTAAAATCAACTGACATATTCAATAAACTTAATGTTTTGTAGACGTCAAACAAAATTGTAACTTTTTCTTTTCTTTTTTTTCTTGAGTCGGAGTATTGCTCTTCTTGCCCAGGCTGGAGTGCAATGGCACCATCTCGGTTCACTGCAACCTCCGCCTCTCAGGTTCAAGCAATTCTCCTGTCTCAGCATCGAGAGTAGCTGGGATTACAGGCACCTGCCACCACACCCGGCTAATTTTTGTATTTTTAGTAGAGACAGGGTTTCCCCATATTGGTCAGGCGGTCTCAAACTCCTGACCTAAGGTAATCTGCCTGCCTCAGCCTATTTTATAATTTATATTAAATAACTAGAGTGGAAAAGGTAGTGTAGCACTGGAATTCAACTATTAAATTCAAATGTATTATGTGCTTAGTTAAAATCAGGAATCTCACCTAGATAGTGTTCAAATTCAATTGTGAATGGCAAATCTTTGAATCTCACATTAGTTCTCTCTTGCATTTCTGAGAAGGGTCCTGAAGTCAGTCATTTTCTCCCACAATGGTACCCTGCCTAATGCATTTGCTAATTGATTCTTTTCATTTACTTATTATTTTAAGCAGTTGACATTCACAAACGATATTACGGCCTCTTATATGTGAAGGAAAAATAATTTCCTACGAATAATGCCTGTGTATACAACTGTACTGAAGAAGCTGCAGCAGCCTTGTGTCATTATTCTTATCTGTCCTTCTGGAACTCACATTTCCAAGATAGAGTTTTGCCCTGCTTCTGCCACACAGACTTACAGTTTGCCAAAGCCTTGCTTCAAATTGACAATCTCATTTCGCAGAGATGATAGACTACACCTTTCATATTTCCAGGTTAACTTAATTTTCTTGGTCAAACTACATACCAAAATTTTGGTGGTAGTGGCAGTGACTGTGAAGGCGGGGAAGGTTATATTACTGTTGACCAAACAGGTTGGTGCTCAGGGCTTCTGCAAACCAGCAGGTAACATGTATATCCTCACCCTTGTTGAACTGGAGAACTGTCATGAGACTAACTTTCACAAGATGTGAACAGAATTGAACTTTTTCAGTTCCAAGCAGACAGTTTAATGAGCCAGTACATACTTTCCATATCCCTCTGCCACAAACCTGTAATGTTCTATCCAGACACTACTCTGCCCACCTTGGACCTAAAGTAAAGGCACCATTGAACTACTACACAGGAAGTGGTCTCAACACCTGAGAATGGTGTTGAGTAAAAATTTTCCTTTGCTGTGAGCCTCTGCAATTCAGGGCTTACTTGTCACCACAGCACTTCCTAACCTATCCTGATTGATTCAGAGGTGTAAGGTTTGAGTTTTCTCAACTCAGAGATATGAATGAAAGGAATTATAAACAAATCATGTCTAGCATTCAAAACAATGTGGAGAGGCAAAGTGGGCATGTCTCCATGTGAACATGCAGAAAGAAGAGCATGTTGAATAAAAAAGAACTCAGCTTCTATCAAGTCAGAAGAAACTTAATGTAAAATAGGTAATCACCTTGAATGGAAAACAGGAATCTTGCTAATTTATGTGGCTTATAAAATAAACCACAGAATAAATTTTGAGTAGAGGAGGAGAACATGTTGCTGTAGATAAAGATATTAGGATGAGGTTTTTGGCTTCAGGAACAGAGAGGAAGTGACAGCTTTTAAGGACAGGAACAGGAAGAAATAACAGAATTTTGAAATGTGTTGGATGAACAGCCTGGATGTGGGAGAAAAAAAAAAAGTAGGTTTGTTAGTGATGCCAAGGTAAAGTGATTGAAAAATGAGCATGCCACCAAATGGAGAGAAAGGCAAAAAAGAACACAGAAAGACAGGTGAACACAGGAAGGGGAGAGGATGACAGGTAACTTTTGCTCATACCCAAGCACTTGGCACAGTGAGTCTAGTGCAGTAATTAACATGGGGTCCACAATGTTCCTTCTCTCCTTTAGAAAAGGAGGGATGGTCACTATTTGGTATTGAAATAATTTAGTTAGTTATAAAGTCAAATTAGCATACCACTTGAATGAACTCCAGTTACATATAGAGAAATTAGTTTATGAATAAGTAGAAATATTATAGAGTGAAGTAATGTCAAGAAAATCTCAATCTTTTTTATTTCTGAAGAACCATTTCTAAAACATAAGCATGAAATAAATTGATGTTTTTAGACTATAAATTTGAACTCATCTATATAGTTTCTCATGAGAGTATGATAGTCTGTTTTTATTTAAAGATAAACATTGATGCTGCTTCGACCAGGAGAATGATAACCGGAGGAAGAAAACGCATGTTAAGGGTGAAAAAAGTAACACTAGAATATCTTTCTATGACAATGATACGCCAGTAATGAAAGTTAGAGCATCACTGTCAGGGATTCCAAATCTTCTGAAAGGAAGCACACTTTTCAGAAACTTTTTGAAATGTTCTACTCATATTTGAGGCTAGGACTGCAATGATAATGAAACAAGAGCTGGAGACAGAGATGATTTCACAATTTCTAGCTGCAACATTTTCCTCTTTATTGTTCAGAAAACTGAGGAGGATAATAGAGTATGTGCAGATCGAGGGTGTCTGGTGGCATGAGAAAGCATCAATTTGGTCATCAATACTGGGATTTGAGATGCTAAGGTAAACTGGGAGGAGGATATATCCTATTTGGAGACATCTCCTTTAGTCATTGATTAACCCATCAACAACTTTTGCATCAAGTACCACCTGCCAGGCATTACTCAAAATATGGGGGACATACAAGTACATAAGCCAAACAAAATTGGTTTATCTAGCAGAGTTTACAATCAAAATCAGAAGACAAACAATGAAAAAAATGGAAAATAGAGCACATGCTGGATGTTATTGAATAATTTAGAAAAAAATGGAAAAGATAAAATGAAAGTGTGTGGTATCTGGGACAAACTTTAAAATATTTTGATCAGAGGAGGCTTTATTTGAACCATCTGAGAGATAATCTGTGAGGAACAAGCACTTGGGGGAAATGTAGTGGCTGATATAAGCAAGAATGGATTCCATGATTAGGCTTTCTTAATGGAGTCAGGGAATTAAAGCAGTGGCTTTTCCCGGAGCACCAGACCCCAGGCTCCTTTGTACTCTTGTTGGTAGAAGGCCAGAGGTAGGAAACACTCATCTCCGGGACACCCAGCTCACTCAAATCAAATAAAGATGTGGGACTTCCTCCTCACTTTGTCAGATTAGCTTCCTAATAAATGTGAATGTGAAGGTGTTAGCATTTTTTTTTTTTAATGAAAATAAGTGATCTATGGTCTCACCAATTCCCTATGTAACACAAGTCACTGTGGGAATTATATACCTGGTATACTTGTCTGAATGAATAAAGTAGTGCTTATAAAGCCGTAAGTGCTTGGATGCATCTTAGATTACACACTAAAGCTCTCAGCTTTGTTTGCGTGTCACCTAAGCATACATTTAAACACAAATACAAGAAGACAGTGACACATATCTGAATCTGGATCTGAAGGTAGAAGTCACAGAATTTTCCTGTGAAACAATGAATGTGTAAATTAAGCTGCAAAAGCATTTGGGCAAGGGATTTTGTTGTTTTCTATCTGTTTTAATTTTCAGTACTCCACTGTTTAGGTGTACTTCAGGACTTAAAAAATATACATATCCCCTAATTCACATGCACTGTTCTTGAATCTTTTCCAACTCCTTTCTTTAAAAGATAATAAAAATGTCGAGTACTCTACATTTACATTTTCATATTAAGAATTTATTTGAAATAAAAAACATTTACAAATATTTAAAGCATTAGATTTATATCTATATTATTTTCTTGAATAACTGTCTTAATTTTTATAATTGGAATTTATGGTAGGAGGTTTCTCTCAATATTTTTACTCTCTTAATGTTTTGTGTTATTGTTGCAAAGCTAATTCCAAGTCAAACTCTATCATATTAAGCAGAATATAATTTTGACAATGTGCAATGTTTATATTTGAATTGATTATAGTTTTTGAAGGGAAATAAAACATAAAATCCAAAACTAAAATATACATAAAGCATAAAATATAAATAAAAAGGAAAGAAAAAGAAGATATGTGGGCCATAGAATATTCTGTAGCAGGAATTCTTCTGCATTCTGTGAAATGTAATGTTTTGTAAGCAGAATTAAAGAGATCCCTGAACTTTTATGAGACAAATAGTGTATCTTTATTTTCACTAACATTAATGGAAATTATTCTCATTATATATGAATATAGGCAGCAAACCACAAAATAAGCACTATATGACTTTTAAATAGTATACACACATTTTCATATAAGATGGCTTTTGTCATAATTTTCACTTGCTATTACCTTGAAAAAAATAGTTAACATCCTTCTCTTTGGATCTTTTTATTTAATCTATTAATAAATAAGTATACAGATTGCTTAATCACAAATGTTTTTTCTAAGATTTTGATTACTATATTTCAATGTAATCTACTGTATTCTAGTCCAATGTGTTTTATGCATTTAATTTTTATTCTTAGTGGAGAACCTGAGCTTCAATAAATTGTTAAAAAGTCCAAAACACCAAAAAAATTTACATATGGGCTTTGTCATATACATTTTGGAACTAAACAGGAAATCCTCAAAATGTCTCTCATGTTAGAAAGTTCTCTTTTCTCTGAGAGTTGTGGTGGTACAATGAAAAAGCAGTCGATATCTTCACTTCTGTGAATCATATCAGGGAAAATTAAAAATGTCTGTCATATTTCTTCAGTAAAGAGTTCTGTGCTGAAGTTTTATCATTACACTCACTAGAGGAATTCTAGTTTCATACAATGCAGCATCTACCAAGCAGTGCCTGTGTGTGTGTGTGTGTGTGTGTGTGTCTGCAGGTATGTGTATGTATATGTATGTGTGTGTTTTTTCATTACCCAGTGAGACATTTGATTTCCTCCCTATTCTGATGTAACATTTTCTTTTTTCAATACATGAAATAACTTATTTAGAGACAATGGATCTTATTGAAGAGAAGCTAATGGCCTAAATATTTTTAGCTCATTTCCTCAGATTTTACAAAGTATGTTGCACAGTGAAAGGGAAACAGGATTTGATTTCATTCCCAATTTTGTCACTTATGAGTATTTTTAGGTAAGTTTTCAATTTCCTCATAAACTTGTTTTTTACTTGCTTCAAGAGGCTGTTGTAAATTTCAAATGAAATACAAATGTATAGTAGAAGATATCTTTTCTTTTCATTACTAACTAGCTTAAAAAACAGACGTTCTCCATTCCCTTCTGTAGAATGTACCCTTCTGGTGGCTTTGGTTTTCTGAATGCCAGGGAACAACAGGCTCCTTGTCAGCTTAAGTTCCCCACAAGTTTCACTGGTGATCACAGAAGAATTTTTGTGAAATTTGTTGTCTCACTCATACTTGTTATTCAAATTACTCAACTCAGTTAATGAGTACATAAACCAATGGAATATAAATGTGAAAAGCAAGAGATATGTGGTTTGGAAATTTGAAACTCTGTAATACAATTTTTAAACTATGTTATCAAATTGATTTTGTGTAAGAAAACATGAAAGTAGAAAAATAACTTGTAAACATCAACCTAGAAATGAATGCACTCAGATCATTTCCCATTTATCCCCCATGTTCTAATATAAGTTGAAAGAATTTGAACCTCGATTTTGTATGGACTGCATTAGCAGTGTATTTTATTCAAGAAGGACAAAGGACTTCAATTCCCAGACTGCTAAGTTAGCTCATATATGGCTTTACTTACTCGTCAATACAACAATATTATTTTATGCCTTGTGTTGGGCTCCCTTTTAGGTGCCAGGTATAATGAGATTAATAATACAAAATACCGTCATTATGAAACGTATAACGTTGTTATTGACTAAGCAAGTAAAATATTATAGAGTGTAACATACTTTCAAGTGATATAAAGAAAAATAAAGCTAGCTAAGGGATAAAAATGAGGTGAAAGCCTTTTAAATAGATTTGACTGGAATGGCTTCTTTGCTGTGCTCATAAATGAGCTCAGCCCTAAATTATGTGTGCTGAATTATTGAATGGGGAGAGAGGATTTCTGGCAGAGAATACACCAGGTGAAAAATCCATATTCAAATATATTTCAAGAGGAGCAAAAAGGCTATTGCTGATGGAGTACTACGTGTTTGGAGACACTGGAAAAACATTGTGCTGATCGTATGAGGTCAGGTAAGGGCTTTGATTCTATGCTGAGTTGATCAAAAGTCCTTGGAATGTCTTAAATATAGGAATGTCATGATCTAATGACTATTATTTAAAAACTTACAATAGTAAAACGCAAGTACTACAATAAAACAGATAAATGGCTAACTGAAAAGCTTTAAATCTACAGAAAGTTGTTTTAAAATTAATGTGTGAAAGTGTTTTAATTTAAAATAGTATATTTAAGGAGATGTTTATGTGTCTTTGCTGTAACTGGTATTTATTTGTTCTTGAACAAATTAAGTGGATTTTTACCAAAAGTACTCACATATTTTATGAAAGTAAACCAGTATCATATTAATAGTAATAATAACTGGTAAGTCTTGAAGTTTTCTACATACAATGAATTTTACTTTGAATTTTAGAAATAGGTTTTAATTGAATCTTCATAAAAGTCCTGTGTAAAAGTCATGGACTCTGTTGGTTACATGTTTGAGCTCTAGAATCAGATTGTTTAAAACTGTTTTACTGCTTTGTTATTTACTACTTGAACAACTCCATGCCTAGACTATTCATATATCACAGTCTATAGACTATCCTCTATAAATTGTGGAAAATATTAAGGCATACCCCTTGGGCTTTTTATAAGTGTTAAACAGCATAATGTAGTACACGGTCTGACACACAAACAATATTAGCTATCATAATCGTTCTCTTCAAAAATGAAAAAAAACTATTTAAATTCAGAAATTTAGAAAGGTAAACTCCTCATTCAAAGGCATGTAACAAATATAGTTGGCATATTGAGACATAAACTTGAATCTATAGATTCTATAGATTCTAAAGACCAAGCTCCACATTTTCAGTATACTAATTAGTTAATTCTACAGTAATTCCTCGGCCTTGAGTAGTGCTTTCTACCTCATAAATTATAAGCATATATAAAAATTATATTCCATCTGAACCCTATTTATGTATATGTTTTATGTATATATGTAATTTATACTTATAAAATCAGTAGCGTAATGGTGAAAATTTCTGAATTTCAATTATTTCTAATTTAGGTTAACTTTGTAATTGATATTTTTTAATATACTTAATTACTTTGGGAATGATTTTTTTTCACAACAGTCTGTGATATAGATTTTGTTTGCCTTATCATGTATATTTTTTGTTTTCAACTCAAATAATTAAAGATGGCTTTTTTTAAAGCCTTGGAATCTCACTTTTCTGTTTATTCTAAGGTGTTAAAAACAAAAAAAATATTGGGAAATGTATCTGCTCTGTATAACCATATGGAGTAATATATATAACTGGAATGCAATATTACTGAACATTATGCAAATCCTAAAGTAACATGCAAAGTTTGTGAATATTTTTATATGTGTTAAGTGTAAGCTAGTCATACCGAAATATTCCTCTGAAAATAAACATTTTCCAGAAGGTATGCCTTAAATTCCTATTTTATTCAACAAAAATACTACACACAAACAAGATCTTTTCAGTACTAAAAGATACAACATGAAGCTTCAGTAGTGAAATAGCAGAGTTGAAAAATACTAAATAGATTCTGGGTTTTTTTTTTTTTCATTATATTCAAATATATATACTAGTCATTTGAGACTTAAGCACAATTCATCTGAGAATTATTTCTTTATATAAATCAAAATTTGAGAGACATAACTGTGATATTTTATGTATCACACAAATTACACACAAGGATCTGTCTTATTGTTATCCATATTAAAGACTCAGTGGCAATTCTCTGGAATTTTAATTTCTACAAAAACTATTCTTTAAGATTGTTTAATTAGGAGTCTCTGCTTTCAATATGGAATTATAAAGTAAAATACCTCAAGTCGTAATCCAAGGTATTGTTCCATACCAATTGCAAAGGCAGCTATATAATTAGCCAAACAAGCACACACAGGCATATATACACATAAAAGTCTATGAAATACATGTATATCACTAAATTATTATTTTTGAGACAGAGTCTCACTCTGGAGTGCAGTGGCACAATCTTGGTTCACTGCAAGCTTTGCTTCCCAAGTGCACTCCATTCTACTACCTCAGCCTCCAGAGCAGCTGGTACTACAGGTGCCCACCACCATGCCTGACTAATTTTTTGTATTTTTAGTAGAGACGGGGTTTCACTGTGTTAGCTGAGATGGTCTCCATCTCCTGACCTTGTGATCTGCCCATCTTGGCCTCCCAAAGTGCTGGGATTACAGGCATGAGCCACCACACCCAGCCCACTAAATTAATTTCTTAAGAATGCTTACTTTGTATTCAGTTTATATTACACAAATGTTTTATTTCATGGTTGCTGTTTTACATTTTCTTACTGATATGTTTTATGTCCCCCCCAAGTCTCACCTTGAATTGTAATAATCCCCATGTGTCAAGGGTGGGGCATAATTGAATCATATGGGTGGTTACCCCATACTATTCTCATGGTAATGAATAAGTCTCATGAGATCTGATGGTGTTATAATTGAGAGTTCCCCTGCACAAGCTCTCTTGCCTGCCACCATGTAATACATGCCTTTCTCTTTCTTTTCCTTCCACCATGATTGTGAGGCCTCCCTAGCTGTGTGGAAATGTGAGTCCATTAAACCTCTTTATAAATTACCCATTCTCAGGTATATCTTTTTCAGCAGCATGAGAACAGACTAATGTATAAGGGTAGAGTCGGGTGCTGCTGTAAAGATACCCAAAAATATGGAAGTGACTTTGGAAATAGGTATCAGGCAGAAGTTGGAATAGTTTGGAGGTCTGAGAAGACAGAAAGATGTGTGATATTTCAGAACTTCCTAGAGACTTGTTGAATGTCTTTGACCAAAATGCTGATAGGGATATGGACAATAAAGTCCAGGCTGAGGTGGTCTTGGATGGAGATGAGGAACTTGTTGGGAACTGGAGCAAAAGAGGCTTTTGCTGTGTTTCAGCAAACAGACCAGCAGCATTCTGTCCCTGCCCTAGATATTTGTGGAACTTTGAACTTCAGAGAGATAATTTAGGGCATCTGGCAGAAGAAATTTCTAAGCAGCAGAACATTCCAGAGGTGACTTGGGTACTGTTAAAAGCATTCAGTTTTATGGTATTCACAAAGATATGGTTGGAATTGGAATTTATGTTTAAAAGCGAAGCATAGCATAACAGTTCAGAAAATTTGTAGCCAGATTATGTGATAGAAAAGAAAAAGCCATGTTCTGAGGAGAAATTCAAGCCCACTGCAGAAATTTCCATAGTAACAAGAAGCCAAATGTTAATCGCCAAGACAATGGTAAAAATGCCTCCAGGGAATGTCAGAGGTCTTCACTGCAGCCCATCCCATCACAATCCTGGAGGTCTAGGAGGAAAAAATGTTTTTGTGGACTGGGCTTGAGGCCCCCATGCTCTGTGCAACCTAGGGCCTTGATGTCCTGTGTCCCAGCCACGTCAACCATAGCTAAAAGGGGCCAAGGTACAGCTCAGGTCATGGCTTCAGAGGGTGCAGCTCCTTCCACATGGTGTGTTGAGACTGTGGGTACACAGAAGTCAAGAATTGAGGTTTGGGAACCTCCACCTAGATTTCAGAGGATGTATGGAAATGCCTGAATGTCCAGGCAGAAGTTTACTGCAAGGGTGGGGCCCTCATAGAGAACTTTTGCTAGGGCAGTGCAGAAGGGGCATGTAGGGGTGGAGCCTTGACACAGAATCCCCACTGGGGCACTGCCTAGTGGAGATGTGAGAAGAGGGCCACCATTCACCAGACCCCAGAATGGTACATCCACTGACAGCTTGCACTGCGTGCCTGGAGAAACAGTACACACTCAATGCCATCCTGTTAAAGCAGTCAGGAGGGGGCCAGTAATCTGCAAAGCCACAGAGGCAGAGACGCCCAAGACCATGAAAACCCACCTCTTGCATCAGCACAACCTGGCTGTGAGACATGGAGTCAAAGGAGGTCATTTTGGAGTTTTCAGATTTGACTTCCCCACTCAATTTTGGACTTGCTTGGAGCCTGCAGCCCTTTTGTTTTGGCCAATTTCTCCCATTTGGAACAGGTGTATTTACCCAATGCCTCTACTCACATTGTATCTGTGAACTAACTAACTTGCTTTAAATTTTACAGGCTCCTAGGCAGATGGGACTTGCCTTGTCTTAGACGAGACCTTTGGCTGTGGACTTTTGAGTTAATGCTGAAATGGGGGCTGTTGGTAAGGCATGATTTTTTTTGAAGTGTGAGGACATGAGATTTGGGAGGAGTCAGGGCCAGAATGATGTGTTGGCTCTGTCGTCACCCAAATATCAGTTTGAGTTATAATAATCCCTATGTGTCAAAAGTGGGGCCAAGTGTTGATAACTGAATCATGGGGGTGGTTTTCCCAAAACTGTTCTCATGGTAGTGAGTCAGTCTCAGGAGATCCAATGGTTTTATACAAGAGAGTTCCCCTGCACATGCTCTCTTTCCTGGTCCCATGAAATATGTGGCTTTCTCCTCCTTTCCCTCCCACCATAATTGTGATACCTCCCCAGCAATGTGGAACTGTGAGTCAGTTAAACATCTGTCCTTTATAAATTATCCAGTCTCAGTTATGTCTTTACTAACAACGTGAGAACAGACTAATGCACTTACCTAATATTTCAGTTTGAAGTTTATAAGAAATGAATAGAAGACTAGTAGAGGACAATCAATTTCATAAAGATCAGAAACAAACTCATTATCTCTCTCTCTTTCCCTGCTCTCTTTGCTAAATTCATTCCCATTACAGATTACAGTAAGTAGTTTTTCAAATAACCCAGAAGTGTTAATAGGTTAGAAAGTTACTGCATTCATCACTATGGCCCCTATGCTTTGTGCTGTGTGTAGGCAAACAACGGTGCTAGTGTACACAAGAAGAACACAAAATAGTAACTAGAACCATATTAGTTTAGTAATATGCCATTCTTAAGGATTTGAATTTTTCTAGGCATCATTATAAATAATAATCTAACGAGACTGAAGAAGCACAGTTCTTTCTCTTAGGGAACTCAAACCTTATACTGAAAATTCAACCAATTTATGTTAAATTTTAAGGTAGTGCCTGAGACTTTGAATGAATAAGAAATGAAATCTTACCATGTTAAAGCCATTGATTTTGAAATGTGTTCATTATACCAACTATCATTGCTTGTAAATATTTCTATATACGCATAAAAGCCACAAACCAAGGGAGAGAAGAGGCACCTAGTCACTGGGGACCTCTCTGGTCTTCCCACTAGTTCTCAGTTGCAGATCCAATACTTCTGGGTATGTTAAATAAATAATCCCCTGAGTTACTGAATTACTTAAGCCATTTTTGTTAGGTTTTTCTGTTACTCGCAGCAAAATGCAATCCTAATTGATACACTCTCATGAATGGACAGATAGATGATAGATATATGGATAGATAAATACATAGATAGTAAACATTGAGGTTGAAATATAAACAACTTAAAGATTATTTTATTAACAATGAGTGGATCAGTATGAGAGAATTATATGTCTTAATTATTATCTATTATATCTTGTAGAAAAGTAACTGGTACATAAAGATTATAATACATTTATATTTTGATACATCTTGTTACATTGTAAAAAGTTGTTTGGTTAAAACTCACTTTTGCCTGTTTCTTCCATTTGCAAACTCATTCTGTAGGCAATTTTATAAGAAAACATCCCTTGACTATAATTGACAATATTAGAGTTGTTTAAAAGTTAGCATAATAATTCATTTATTTTGGGTTTTGGAGAGGTTATGACTTGATGCATGCTAATACAAAAAACTTTCTGTGATTGCCAAACTATATTGTGAAGCTTGATAAATGTATGCTTCCACACAAATTTTTTAAAATAATTGATAAGTTATTCTAAACATTTGTTTGAGCTAAACTTATGACTGATTCCTATAGTAAGTAAACAACCAGTTAAGAACTTATGACTGGATAACTAAGTTTTCTGTATTCCAATTGGGACCATTATGATATGGAAGAATTTAAAAACCTAAAATGTAAAACCCATACTAGAAATAGCAAAAAATAAAAATGCATATAAAGTCAAGAGTCTTATTTTTGTAATATTTCTAATCATAAGCTATTTATATACCCATATGCTTTAGTAACATGACTCCTTAATAATATGGACAAATTTTAGCAAAATTATATTAAGGTTCTGCTGTGAACGTTAATAGATATTCAAGGAGTCCTTGATAAGATATTTAAGAAGGCATTGATAGTGCATGCAAACTTCAACTGTTTTTGAAAAATATTCAACATTTCTATTGAATTAGATAATAAAGGAGATGTTTACAAAGTATAATAGTTTCTTCAACTTGATGAAGAATTAAAAATTAATCTTCATATAAGATTTAATTTACTGTGCAACATCACATATATTGCATATGACTGCCAATATATATTTCATATTCTGCATACATTTCATATAATTGTATATATTGAAAGTTACAAATCATAAAAATGATATTACAAAGTTGTACCACTACTGAAGAAGTACATTTATAAAGTTATTTTATAATTAGGATACCATTAAATATATCAGATATATTCAATATTCCCTTGTGAAAATCATATCAACAACTTCCTAAAATACATATTCAAATATATGTTTTATAAACTGTTTTATCTCAATTCCATGCAATACACCAGTCAATAACTAAACAGTAATCAAATCACTTAACCAAGTATAAGAGAAAGTACATCACAAAGTATACTTTCTTTAGAATGAGAGGGGGGAATAACACTATTTATCATTGTCATTTAACTGAATCACTATAGATGAAAAGGAGGCGAGTACTTTAACAATCATGCCTATTTATTATTTCCACTTTATTAGTTATTCAGAGAAAAATGGATAATATCTGTGCCCACTCTAAAACTGAATTATATTAAATAGTATGAGGTTACTGAAACAACTAGAAATGTAGATATGAGTAGGAATTGGCTAACCAAATGAGTATGTCTGTTATGAAAATTATTTTCCATTGACATCATCACTATTCAGTTTAAGAGTCATATTAGGGATCAGAAGTATGATCTTCAGTTTGTATATGATGGCATTGAGAAGTATAGAACTGTGATTGATTCTATAACTGATCAGCAAATATTCACTCTTTTTCAGCTAGGCCACTAGAACAAAAATACATGAAACCAACTGAAACTAAGATGAGATTTGCTGCCTGGAAACAAGCCCAGCCAATCCCAGTGAAAGCCAGCTGATCCAATGACTAAAACAGAGCCTCAGCCAATATCTACACCAATGAATGGAGAAATAAAAGTTCATGGTTTAAACAACTCAATCAGGATGTTGTATTTTATAGCATTATTTTGACAAGAGCTGATAAATACAGAAATTGATACCAGATACAGGGTGCTGATAGTAATGTATAGTGAGGAAACCCTTTTAAGAGGCTGAAAAAATAAAGGCATCTATTATGTAGAAATATGACTTTGGGTAAAGACTGTCATTTCACTAAGTGGAAAAATTCTACACATGTATCTAGTAAATTAATTTTCATCAAAGAAGTTTATAGGTAAAACTTTAATAGTGTAGACTATATTTGATAAGGTATAACAATAACAAACCTGATAAGCTTATAAAAGGATAGCCAATTTGTCAACAGAAATGTGAAAGAACAGAAAAAGAAACTGAATAGTAATTAAAATTATTTCTAACCAAAGTTGTGACCATTAAAAAGTAGCCACTAGAAAAAAGCAAAATTCAACATGCGATCACAAGACATGCCATTAAGACAAATATAAAATCAAAGACATGTAAAAGGATTAAGTTGGCTTTAATAGGCTAATTGTCCTACACATTATAGATTTTTGGTGGTGGTAGTGTTTGTTTTTATACAGAGTTTCACTCTTGTTGCCCAGGCTGGGGATCTCGTCTCACCACAACCTCTGCCTCCTGGGTTCAAGCAATTCTCCTGTCAGCCTCCCAAGTAACTGGAATTACCAGCATGTGCCACCATGCCTGGCTAATTTCTTTGTATTTTTAGTAGTGACGGGGTTTCTCCATATTGATTAGGCTGGTATCGAACTCCCGACCTCAGGTGATCCACCCACCTCAGCCTCCCAGAGTGCTGGGATTACAGGCATGAACCACTGCACCTGTCCCACATTATGTTTTTATCCAAATTACCTATAGTCAAGTCTACACTGAGGCAGAGAGGGAGGTAGACAGATACGTAGGTAGGTAGGTAGGTAGGTAAGTAGGTAGGTAGGTAGATAGTCACAAATCAGAAAGTGTGGGCATGTTCTTTGGAAAATGGAATTACCTAAGATCATACATAGAAAATCACCACATATTTCAGACAGCTGTGCTAATGAAAGCACCCACACACTGTATTAAAAGAAACTATTTGAGATGGTAAAGCATAATGCATGTGCCACCAATATATTGGTAGTAATTGGACTAAATGAGTCTCAAGTTGCCAAGGAGGGAATAGTCTCCAGTCATTTCCTCCAAGGAGGAAAATAGAACTGGAAAGACATCCTGGAAAGTGGAGGCAAATACTGTCAATAATATTGAATCTGGGACCTGTTTTGAAACAAGAAAGCAGAATCCTAAACCAGTAAACTATCTAAACAAAGGGTAAAGTGAAAACATTTATCCAGTAATAATTCTGAGTTGCCATATACCACTGAATTCTATATGACTCAAATTCTTTCCACTTTCAAATGTTGCAATTCCACCAGTTGTTCTGAACCTTCTTTCTTTTCTTTTTTCAAAATTGCATGTTTCATGTATGTTTTTGTTTATTGGTCTCTGGAGCAAGAAAAGCTAAATTCACACTTAATGTAGTCTCAATATTCTAGAATTTTAGCCTAAGGGCATAAATAAATGAGACTTTTAATGATGCATAAGGAAGGTGTGTATGTATGTTTTACATGCAAGAGGAAAGAGGATGTTTGGGAACAAGAGTTGGGACTGCAATAACACAAATTACTCTCCAATAAATAATCCCTCCCTCTTCAAGCAGCAGCAATATTTCTGAAAGTATGATTTTCCACTTAACAAGGTAATTGTGTGTGTGTGTGTGTGTGTGTGTGTGTGTGTGTAGTGAGATATGTGTAGAAGTGGCATGAGCAGGAGTTTTAAGTGAAGTTTGTAATTTGGTTAGGTTTCTTTTGCTGCACTGGTCTGCCGTAAGAGCATGCTCTGTGTAGCTATAGCCCCTTAAGCCTAAACAGTCTTGAAAAAGACCTGAATCCATATCAACTGGAGCCAAGCTCAGGCATGCCTAGCCAAGCCCAGCTAAATCACAGCCTGAAGCAAAGTTGCTCCAAGGGAACTGCAGACAGAAAGCAAGAAAAACAAATGTTTTCGGTATAAACCAGTGGGGTTTGGGGTGGTTCGTTACATAGCATAATTGTGCCAATAGTTGATTTAAAATGACAAAGAATTTTTTATTCTCCGTGAAGTATAATCTATTTAATGGTAAAACTAAATACCTGAGAATTCCAGGATTAAACTCTTTATTAAGTATTTATTTTGTTATATTCTACTATCTTTAGTTACAAACATACTGAATTTTGTGGGCGTAACATTTCCCTTAAAGAATATATCACGATGGAAAATGTATTATTGTAATCACTAACTCACTTATTAAAAATAATGTTTTATTGATTTCATCAGTTTCAGTCTGTTTTGTGTGCTTATAACAATGCCACAGACTGGGTAATTTACAACAAACATCAATATATTGGCTCTTGGTTCTGGAATCTGGGAAGTCTAAGATCAAGGGGCCAGCATGTAGCAAGGGCTTTCCTGCTAACTCATCCCATAACAGAAGAGCTAAGACAGACAGAGAAAGAGCTCAAACATGCAGCCCCAAACCCTTTAATAAGTGGCATTTATTCATCCTTGAGGGTGGAGCCCTCATACCCTAAACATTTCCTACCATCTCTCAAAAAACTGGATTAGGGAAACACATGCTTTTTGGGAACACATTCAAACCATAGCACCATCTAAAGAAAATAGAGTACTATTGTGATTGTATGGCCATTGACAGTTTCAGTTTGTGGAATATGATAAAGTTACACTAGAACATGTACTTATCATAGACCTTTTATAATACAGAATTATGCATCCTACAACTTAAAAGAGCATTGTAACAGATGGAGACTGTGGTACAATGATTTTTAGAATTAGCTTGCAATGTTCATTTTTGGAAATATTAAATACTGTTATGACTGCCTGTTGCAAAAAAAAATAGCTACATAGAAATTGTTTTCTTTCTTATGAAAATAATTCTTATTTCATAAAAGACAGTCATCAGCACAGTATTTTCATTTATACCCTATCTAAATTTCGCATTGGCTGCATTTATGTCACTTATCTAAAATGTCTTAAAATGATATCTCAAAAAACAAATTATCTCCATAAAGCACAGTTTGAAATAAGTCTCATTAGTTGGTGGCACTGAATTGGGAATTCTTGTTTTAACTGGGGTTAAAGAATGAGCACAAATGAATCTTTAAGGTTGATCAGTCATCCATGCATTAAATATAATAGTGCAAGCACAATTAGTGACTTAGAAGTCCTTAGCATCTACACCATTCTGCACATCAAACCCTATTTTAAAATATGAAACACTGATTCCTCCTCATGCTTATACGCAGTCTGAATAAAAGCATCTTCTATAACATTTTTTTTTTGCTGAACTGAAGCCTATACTCAAAAACAATGTGACTATACTAAAAACTCAAACTAAAATCTGTAGTAATCCCTTTATGTCCAGATGTATGACCTTAAGTGAATGTGACAAAGAAATCTTACAGCCTTTAATTAGTGTAAAGTTTGAAGACCCAAAGGCAGGGAAAATATAAATAATGGCTGGCATTACATTCCAGGACAGTTGGAGTTAAAGAAGAAGAATTAAATAATATGTTTTATAGATATATTTTTAGGGCCTAAAGATCTATATGAAATACTATTGTTTTATTGGCATGGAGAAGTATTTAAGTCTTTGCAAGGGGACAAAATCATCAGAATTATACATTCAGGGCTGAGGACAGTGGCTCACGCCTGTAATTTTAATGTTTTGGGAGGGCTCGGCAGGAGGCTTGCTTCAGGCCAGGCATTCATGACCAGCCTAGGCAACGTAGCTAGACCTCGTCTCTACAAAGAGTAAAAATAAACATCAGCAGTGTGTGGTGGTGCATGCCTATAGCCCCAGCTACTCAGGAGGCTGAAGCAGGAGGATCACTTCAGACCAGGAGTCCAAGGCTGCAATGAGCCTCCCACTTCAGCTTCCGAGTGGCTGGAACTATAAGCATCACACCACTACACTCGAGCCTTGGTGACAAAGTGAGACCCTGTCTCTAAAACAAAACTAAACAAAACAAAATAATTGAAGAAAGAATTGTACATTGGGATATATTGTATATTGGGATAGCTTGTGACAAAGTGCATAATACATTGGTGAATAAAAACTGGATGCAAAGGGACGAGGAAGAAACCGATCACTATACAAGGGCAACTGAAGAAGGCGTAGTGGATTTGACAGTATAAAGAAGGAACAATGTAAATGTTGTAATTAACAGAACATATCATAGGAGGAGAAGAAAGAAGTAGAAGAGAGGAGGATGATATTGGGAATCTCAGGTAACTTGATTCACAGAGGCAAGATGAAATTGGGATATGAAAGCAACAGAATTTTTAGGAACAATTATTTGTATGTTTCTCAAACATCAATAATACAAATTAATTTTATGTCAAAAATTATCCAGGATTTTAAAAGTATCTTACTGATGTTTATCATGCATCCAAAAACATTCAACTCCCTCAAATATTTTGTAAATGTGAATTTAAGCCATATTGTAAGTTATTATAATTTGTGAGATAAAATAATTGCCTTAAATAATATTTAAAGTCGTATAGACTAAAGTAACTTTTACAAGTCTGATTTGACATCCTAGTTATACATTTCTCCAAATTAAATGTTTAATAAAAAAATTCCTAAGTTGAAAATTATGAGTTTTAGATAAGATTTCATACATTAATACCAGTTTTGTTTCAATTTGCCTTATGGTGGCATATTTCAATTAAATGTGTTTCAAGGAGTAATATGAGGCTGTGGAGAAAAGGGAACCCTAGCACACTGTTGGTGGGACTGTGGAGTTTACAGCCATTATGAAGGAGTATAGAACTTACTAAAGACATTAGTAACTACCACATTGAAGACATAGAACTACCATATACATAGCAATCCCCCTTTTGGGTATATATGAAAAGGAGATATTCACTACTGTTTAAAGATATCTGCTCTCCCATGTTTATTGCAGCATTATTCACAATAGCCAAGATATGAAAACAATCTGAATGCTCATGGACAAGTGAATGGATAAAGAAAATATGGGGTGTGTGCATGTATGTGTACACCTATAGGAAATGAAATATTATTCAGCCTTACAAAAGGACATCTTGCCATAACATGGATGGACCTGGAGGACATCACAATAGGTAAAACGACAGACGTAGCAAGAAAAACATTACATAATCTCACATATATATGGAATGAAAATAAATGGAGCTCAAATACACAGCCATAGAGAATGAAGCAGTGGTACAAAGGGTGAGGGCACAGGAAAGAAAATGGAGAGATGTTGATAAAATGATATAAAATAGCAAATATGCAGGATGAACAAGTTTAGAGAGCCAATCTATAACATGAGGACTACAGTTAATAAAACCGCATTGTATTATACTAGAGATTTTTAAATAGATTTTTCCTGCTCTTGTTAAAAACAAAACCATGTGAGATAATAGATATGTTAATCTGCTTCATGTAATAACCATTTTACTGTCTGTATATTTCTCATAACATCATGTTGTAAACCTCAAACATACACAATTTATTTTTTATTAAAGAAAGACACATCTACGTATGGAAGACGGAAGGGTTTACAGGTGTAATTTTCTTTTCCATTTATGGCTATGTGAAAGCTGATCTCACCACTAGCTGAAGATGTGCAGTAAATAATGATAAACTACATTGACATATTTTTCTTTATGCATTGTTTTTTGTTGTGTTTGGATTTAGTTCATTTTAATTTTTACCTGATGACTCTTTATTTGGTGTAAGTTTCAGATAAAAATAATCACTATTTCATGTTATTCTAGTGCTCATCTGATCTTTGTTAACCAGAAGAAAAAAAATCTTAATAAAACAAAATCCTGGATAGTTAGCATAGTTGAACTTGGAAGAAGGGAGATGCTCAAAGGAGATAGAGTAGGATTTCTCAGTAACATGACTACAGTCAAGTATATAGTTTTCAGTGATATGATTGCAATCCAAGACATAGTTCTTCACGTCTCATTATCAATTGATTAGGAGACCCAGAGTTGATCAGGCTTTTTAACATGAATAAAGTGGAATATAATAACTTCTGACTATGAATCTAAATGTCAGTGCATTTTCCTTTTCAGTCATCAGAATAGTAGTACCTGTTAATGAAATCATATTCTTCCAATTGTACCAAAAAACAAGTTCCAGTTATATAGGCTATGAAAACACTGAACCAAGAAATAATCTGATGACATTTGTGGACACAGCAAATGTGACACTACACAGAAGAGCCTCTCAGGAAACAGTAATTTTCTGTTTCTCAAACTGGGTGGTTAAATGGCTACATATACTTTGAGAAATATCCACTTACTAAGTAAGGCACTTTTTTGTGCTTTTATACTTCAATGAAATGTTTTCTTAAAAATCAATTTGATAATGTCAAATCTTTGGGAACACGCAGTAAACATAATCATAATGATGACAGTTACTACCTGTAAGTTCTGCACTAGGAACACTGCATAACTTAATTTATTTAACCCTTATAATAAGCCTGTGAAAAAGTGCCAATTGTTAGTTTTCTGTGTGAGGAAACTGATGCAGAGATAGATTATAGAACTTGCCTGAGATCACAGATCAAGTGAGTGAGTTTTTGAACCTGGACTTCGTACCTTGGGACAGTCAGTGCTATGTTCCTTTACATGTAATGACAGAATGTTCTTCCTTAGTCAATAAATATCCATACCTTTCAGTTAGAACAAGTTTATTAGAGTAAGCCTATTATAATAGTAAGTCTGAAATATTACTGTATAGTAATATTATAAAATATTTTATATGTATTGAGTACAAGCAGACTCCCTGTCTTTGGTTGATTTGATCATGTTTGAGGTAGGCAATCATTTAATTATTTTGGATGATATACTTTAATCACGTTTCAGGAACCCTTTCTGATATAAAAATTTCTTCCTATTGATTGAATTCTAAAAATAGACTATTAATTATAAATATCAAGATTGTTAATATTTCTTATTTTCCAGAACAGAGAACTATGTAATCCAACATCTTTTTCTTTCCATTTACTTTTCACCACAAAAATCATGCAAAACTTTTTCTTCCATTTCAAGAAAATCATGCAAAACTTTTCCTTTCTCACTGGTGTTTCACAATATACACACCTCAGTCAGTTACAACTCACATAAATCTTTTTTACTAATACAAATATATCCTATTTAAATTTACTCTGATATTTATTATATTTTGTTCTGCTAAATCTACATACATATATTTATCTAATATTTATTTCTTATATTTTGGTTTGCTGTGTGTGTGTGTATGTGTATCATGGTTATAGGTGCTATCAGAATATTGAGCTTTTCTTATGTGGCACATACACACCATGGAATACTATGCAGCCATAAAAAAGGATGAGTTCATGTCATTCGCAGAGACATGGATGAAGCTGGAAACCATCATTCTCAGCAAACTATCACAGGAACAGAATAAAACAAACACCGTATGTTCTCACTTATAAGTGGGAGTTGAACAATGAGAACACATGGACACAGGGAGGGCAACATCACATACCAGGGCCTGTCTGGGGGTGAGGGGTTAGGGGAGGGATAGCATTAGGAGAAATACCTAATATAGATGATGGGTTGATGGGTGGAGTAAATCACCATGGCATGCATATACTTATGTAACAAATCTGCACGTTCTGTACATCTATCCCAGAACTTAAAGTATAAAAAATAAAAATAAAAACAAGAATATTGAGCTTTTCTTTAACTCTTTCCATTGTAAAGGTCAGTAGGTCAGGGTCAGATATTCAATCACCATGTATCAGTAACATGAAAACTAGCTTTATACTGTTAAACTGAATTAATTACCCTTATCCTTGTCATAAAACAACTCCCAAATTTTGCTTCTGTCTTGCCAAACTAGGGACTTGATCACAAAACTTCTTTGTTCCCCTCCATTTGGGTATGAAATCCTGCTCCTTACTCTGAAATTCTTATCTTTATTTCAAAAGGACATATTCAACCCGAAGACAGCTGTTTCCCAAGTATCCTTTGTTTACCACTAGAGATCAATCTTCTCCACTTCGTTCTCTACTCTGAGAGTCTGACACATAGGCCCTAATTCAATGGACTATCTTGTCCTGTGGTTTCCAAAAAGGAGCCCCAGCAAGAAATTCAAGAAAGGAATACATGTGGATTTGAGACATTTATCTGCCTGCTTTCCTTCTGGTGGACTTTTCTTTTACTGAAGATCTCTGCTCCTTCAAATAATTCTGGAATCATCTTAATTGGAGAGTGCCATCTGTTCCCTTATTAGTCACTGACTGACAAAGTAATTAGCACTTACAAAGTCTCTGGAAAATAGATCCACAAAGTGGGGATCTGGGATCAGATTGCTTACATATTAAGAGTTCCTAAGATAAATCTGTGACAGAGGAAATGAAAAATGGTAATCCATAGCATTTGTGGGCATCACAAATGGTCACATGATCACTATTTGTGACACAGAATATATCAAAGATTGAAGAGAAGGCATTGAGAGAGCAAATGTCTGTAACATGTATTTGTTAAGAAAATAGTGGTGATTCCATTTTCTTCAGGCAAGAGAGTATTCCCTGGATAAATAAAATATTTGATCCATGACTCTGTGTTCCTTGAATCTATGAAAAAACCCAGGTTAGATTGTTTTGAGGATCTGCTTCATATGACCTTTCCCAATAACAATTACCCCATCACTTACTGTCCCAGTAACAAATAGATGGCGTGTTACCCCTTAAATCTCCTGGAATCATAAGCCTCCTGGAAATATACTATCATATATATGAAGTCACCTGGCTGCTTCTAATATCCTTGAAGTTATATATTAAAAGTAGCAAAATAAAATTTCTAAAGACATGCCATCAATCCCATTGTACCAACTAGAAACAAAAACACACATTTTGTATACATTACTTTTGGGAAGATGGACAAATGGTGGATGCAAAAAAGACTGAATTAACTAAAACTCCAGATGAGCCTTTTCTTAGGTGAGCCTTTTATTAAGTGAATCTTCATGTACTCATAAATCATTTTTTTAATAAAATAACCCACAATTTTTGTCTTTCCAACTTACCTTTATCTCATAATATGCAATCATCAGTCACTACACCTTTTAATCTATATTTCAGTATGCATCCCTGAAATATAAGAGCTCTTACTGAAATGTAACTATAATGCCTTTAACCATACTAAATAATCACACTAAAAAGTTGGAAATGTACATCTATACAACCTGCACATATATTTTTATATTAGCTTTAGTCTCAATTGCCAAAATGTGAAAGCAACCAATGTTAACATGTTCTTTCATAGATAAATGGATAAACTGTGGTATGTTCAGACAATAGACTATTATTCAGCACTAACAAAAATTTATTTATCAAGTCATTAAAAGACATGGAAAAAACTTCAACGCATTTTACTAAATTGAAAAATACCAATCTGAAAAGAATACCTACTACCTGTTTCTAACTATATGAAATCCTGCAAAAGGCAAAACTATGGAGATAGTAAAAAAAGTTGTTGTTGTTGGGGTTTAGTGGGGAAGATGTTCTGAATAAGTGGAACACAGATGATACTTAGGAAAGTACAAACACTATGTTTGACATGGATATTATAACGGGGGATACATGTCATTATACATTTGTCCAATCCCATAATATGCAAAACACCTAGAGTGACCCATAATGTCAACAAAGAACTTGGATGAAAATGGCAGATTCACCAACTGTAACAAATGTACCACTTTGGTGGGGGACATAACAAAATAAATTACACATGTGTTTTATCCCCTGGGAAAGGGATATATATGAAATTTCTGAATCTTCTGCTCGATTTTTCTGTAAACCAAAACTTCTAAAACATAAAGTCTATTTTTAAAATTACTTTTTAAAAAGCCACATAAGCCAACAGAATAAGGATAGAGTTGGGGCATAAATAAAAGGGCGCTTAGCTCTTTCTGAAATGTTTATTTCTTACATAATAACATGATTGAAATCGAACATTAAAAAATCTTAAATTTTAGGTGGTGAAAATATGAGTACTGTTTATTTTTATTCTTCTAATACTCTAAAAGACTACAGCATTAAAACAAACATGTGATTTTATGATATAGATATCATATATATGTATACATGCACACACACACACAGTTTTTTGGTTTTGTTTTGTTTTCAGTTTCTGGCTCATAATTCCCATATTCCTTGTTACAGTCTTCTGTTATAATGCTGGGGCATTTTAGGGCTCTGGAGCAGAACTCAGCAAAGAGAATCAATCTCTCTTTCTGACCTGTCTTCCTTTTACCTGCCCAAGACAAGACTCTAACCTAATTGTGGATCAAAAGACCCTAATTCCAGAGAGGGTCCTGTCCCATTCCTGGAGGAAGAAATGCTGTACAGAGAGGCCAAGAAGAATCTGAACGGACAGGCCCTGTCAGGTTTTCCCACTCTATTAGTATGCAATTCTATTCTTTTTACCAAATCACATTTCTACTTGGTTGTGAATCATGCCTAAGTAACAAAGCTTCCATAAACACCCAAAAGAAGTGTTCACATAGCTTCTGAATAGCTGAGGATCTGGCAGTTCCTGGAGAGTAGTGCCCCAGGGAGACGATGGAACCTTGGCACACCACCCCCACCTTGTCCTATGCATCTCCTCATTGATATCCTTTGTAATATTCTTTAGGATAAATTGGTAAATGTAAGTAACTGTTTTCCTCAGTTATTTGAGCTGCTTTGGCACATTAGTGAAGCACAAAGAGGGAGTCATGGCAACCCCAACTTGCACCCAGTCAGCTGGAAGTTCTAGAGGCCCAGACTTGTGACTGGTATCGGCGGTATGGGGCAGTCTTGGGGACAGGCCCTTCAACTTGTGGGATCTCAGGCTGCCTCCAGAAAGGTAGTATCAGAGTTGAATTGACTTAGAGGAATCTCAGCTGGTATCTACAACTTGGTGTGAGTGGGAAAACCCCACACATGTAGTCACAAAAGTCTTCTGTGTTGATCAATGTGTTGGTGTGAGAGCACAAGAAAAACAGCTTGAGAGTGTTTCCAAACAATTGGTGTCATAAGTGGGATGTGGTAGGACTGCCCAGGCTAACAGAAACATGTGATTTCACAAGAGAAAAGATCAAAGCATGGGGGATGAAGAACCTTTTAATTTCTGTGTGGCTATGTGGTTACCCACGGTACGGAGTCACAGTTTTGCTGCACTCAGTAACTAAAAATAAAAGTTACCAGTGGAATTTAGGCATGGATTCAACTCCCTGGGATTTGGTTTACCAGACACATAAGGAAATTCAAACTAGTAAGGTAAATGTGATACATCATAACCTTGATTACTGCTATCAGTAATAGCTAAAATGAAAGTTAAAAAAAAAATGCTGTTTTGGGCCTTGAGTCTGGACCAAGCTCAGATGTCAGTCTGTCTGAGCTCAGGCCACTAGCCTCAGAGCCACCCCTACAAGGGGAAATTTATGAAGGGACGACAGAAAGTACCTGTGAGGCTTTTGGTTTCCAAGAAAGTAGTCAATGTTGGGGAAGGATGAAACCAAGTAACTATTGGAACTACAGGGTATGGTGTAAAGAAATTGTTCTGTTTGTAGATCAGTATCATCAGCTTCCTTTACTACAATGGATTCTGAGAATAATTAATTTAGGAACAGTATCTTTGATTTCAAATGCTGCAGACTAGAAGAGCATGTTTGGGTTGATGCAGGACCCACAGTTCACTACTGAAAAATCACAGATGGGGGTATATGATCCAGACACACAGGTTATTCCTGAGGTAACAGCCAGCTTGGTGGGCCAGATAAAAGCTACTCTAAGGTCTGTTTACCTTATAAATGCCAAGTGGAGCACCCCAGATGAAGCAGCTGATGTTTCATAAGCAACCCATGTGTGACTGTCTTTGTGGTGACTGGGATATTTACCCACTGAATATGCCCACTACCTAGGTCATGATAAATGCTGTGGTTATGGAGTCCTCTTCTATATGGATACCCTATCTGATGTTACTCCTACAGAAGCCAACGACAGTTCCAGATGCCTTATCAAACTTGCTGTCTCAGCTACCCCTCCTGGGTCTTACAGATGCTAACAAAAACATTAGGTTAATTACAAGATAATGAAAGACAAAAGGGAAAATAAAAGGACTCATAGTAGGAAGGTGACAATTTTTCAATGGTTATTTAACAATAACAAAACATTGATAGGAGTGAAACTAAGAGGCAAATGAAATAAAGTAGAAATTGACGGGGCTGAAACAAAGATCTTAACACAATACCATTGAAGGTTGGGTGGACCAGAAGTAACTCCTGGTGGTCTCCCAATACTAGAGGGCCTCAAACTAGTTTGCTGCATTTACTCCAGTTTGAGTAACTTCAAAAGACAGATGGTAAAGATTATGATGAGAAACCCTACCTGGAATTTCCTGAGGTAATGGTTAGACTGATTCATCCAGGAAATGATCGACAGAGAGACCCGGGTTCCTTGGCTTAACTCCTGAGGACCCAAAGCCTTTTGCCCAAAGGAAGGTGATACAGCCTAAGGGTGGGGAAGAAAAGTCCCTGGGACTAGATTATAAAAATGTAAGCGTCGATAGGATTATGAAAGCTGAAATGTTTAAACTGGCTTTATGTAAAAACCCTGTGTCTCCTTTGCCCAAAGGTTTTATGGGAATGGATCTTGTGTCTTACTGAGAGATGTTTCACACTGCCTAGTATTGTGAAACCGAAGGCATTTAAAGCTGCCCTTCAAACAATATCAATTGACCATGCTAAATGGGAACCAGTAAGATTGCTTAGCCCACAGAGTGTAGAGTAGAAGCGAGAGTGCTGGTAGGGACAAACTCCCCACCTGATAACTCTCTCTAGAGTGTTTCCTGGTGTTTATCGCAACAGCCTGTGACAGACTTCCAGCAAGGACTCCTGGGACTTTGTGCTAGAGAATTTCCACTTGAGGCATATTTATTACCTGGCTTTTAACTGAAACTACTCCTATGACTGAAGGACATAAAATTCATCTTGACATCTGAAATACCCATGCTCTCTCAAGTGATTTCAGAGAAACACTCTAATGGGATGGTAGTGCCCACAATAGTTCTGAATAATGGAAATAGTTTATACAGGATCACGCTACCTGTGGAATACATGGAAGACAGCCTCATAAGCAGCAAGTCTCTTTTCCCCAGGACTGCCTCAGGAACTGTGTGAGGAGCTGCCGGGTTCCACACTGACCTATAAATGGCTCTCAGCTGACCAACCAAGAACTGTTTGGTTTTTGGATGAGTTTTAAAATGAATGGACACTATCCTCTTTGGAAGGATGCTACTTTGATCAATGAAGGTAAAAACAAGTCATTTCAGTGGGTTGAATTGCATGCTATTCCCCTACCACTGATGAACAAACTCAAACAATGATAAAAGTCCCTATGTTTGCATTTTTACTGACTCATGGATAGTAGCCAATGGCTTGGCAACATGTTTAGGCAGAAGGGCACTGGAAGCCTGGCCTGTTAAAACGATCCCCATATGGGGCGCAGTCTTATAGACATTTGAGTTGTACTTTAAAGTAAGACAGGTTGATGGCCAGTGGAAGAACCCCCTTTCAGGTTCAGAAGAAGACTAGAATCAATAAGTAGACATTCCATGTCCTCCCTTGAGGTGGCCACCTTCCCTGAAATAACTAGATATAGGGGTTCTGAAGCAATGCATAGATGGTCTGAAATATAGGCATGTTTTTCTTGCACACTCTAAGGCACAAAATGCCAATAAACACTCTTCTGATTGTCAGCAAGAGAGACAGAACTACAGATGGCTATGGGGCAGATTCCCTGATGAGAAGGCTCAGAAGAGAGCTGGCAAGTGAGACTGATGCTGGTAGCCGTGGGGGCTACAAATGGGTCTTGACAGAAATAGACACTGACTTTAGACTGAGATTTCTTTACTGGTAAAAGATGCAAATACTCAGTGCCATTAAAATAAAACAGAATATACTGCACAAATTTGGACGGCCAACTGTCATTTCTTCAGAACAAGCAACACACCGCGCAGCTCTAATGTCCAACAATGGGCAGAGAGGTCTCCTCCTCAGAGTGATAAGTTTGGTAGAGAAGTAAAATGGGCAATTTAAATATCAGTTGTCTAAAACAGGTGAGATAAAAACACGAAGGGCTGTCTTCACGAGTGTGAGACTAACAGAATGTCCCCATTAGATTTTTCTGTTTTCCTGGTTAATCTGGAAAAGAGGAGGTGGGAAGGATGTTGACATAACTATGCTATTCTTGCCAAGGGAGGAGTACACTAGTATGACTATAATTTGTTCTTTCTTCCTCAAATCACCCCCAATTTTGTTTCCTCCCCTACCTGATGCAGTGGTCCTAGGAGCAGGGCTGCAACTACAGGTGCTGGAAGCAGGCATAATTTCTAAGCAACAAACTGTCACTATGTTTTTAAACTTTAGGTCAGAATTCCTAAGGGTCTGATGGGGATGGGTTCTCCTTCATGTCATCTAACAAACTTGGGGCTAAAAATGAGTGTAGCCATATCGCCTGATGGTAAAAGTAGCTCACCAGATCTACACCCATGTAAGTTTACCCTGTCAGAATGGGAGTGGGCCAAGGCAGAGGTACTTGTTAGACTAGTATTGCTGCCTACAATCTAGACCAGCACAGGGGCAATTCTAATGTCCCTTCCAAAGGCAAAAAAGTTTGAGTGTTGATGGAGAGTAGAAATAGTAGCGGAGGATAAAGAAATGAATAAATGGGTTATAAATTCAAGGAAATCCAACATTACATTAACATCTTGATAGAGTCTCAGCGCAAGAGATGGCATTGCCTGTTAGCTCAATTATTCCAGATGCCTGAAAGTAAAAGTGTCTATGTTTGCTGAGACCACTCCTGCTTTTGAAACCTGACAAGATTAAAAGAAAAAAGCCTGTAAATCTGAATGGCCTCTCCCTGGGAGACATATTCATACAATATGATGATAGACTAGACTTAATGACTAAATGAGATTCTAGCAACGTGGCAGTATCTTTTGAGGTGTGTGTGTGTGTGTGTGTGTGTGTGTGTGTGTGTGTGTAAGATTCTTTAGTTTAGTTTTTGTGGGTACATAGTGTATATATATATATGGGATATCTGACTTCCTTTGATACATATATGCAATGTGAATATTCACATCTTGTAACACAGGGTATCGACCCCCTCAAGCATTTATCCTTTGTGTACAAACAATGCAATTATACTGAAGTTGTATATTCTTTTGATGTAAAGGATCTGTGTTGGAAAAGCAGTGATGTTATGATCATGTATACTATTGGTTTTTGTTCACGGCTCCTGACACATAATTCTCATAGCCCTCGTTAAAGTCTTCTGTGTTGAGGCCCCCCAGACCTCAGGAGCAGGCCTCAGGAAACAATCTCTCTTTCTCCTGTCCTCCTTGTACCTGAGTTTGACCTCAGCTTGGTCCTTCAATTACCTTAAAGTAGCTGCATCACGGTTCTTTCCTTTCTTTGAATATGTCAGACTGTCCTGAGTTTTATTATCTTTTTTTTTTTTTCTGTCTAGAACACCATCCCCTCTTACATAATAGGGTTCATAAGCCGGGAGCGGTGGCTCAGGCCTGTAATTTCAGCACTTTGGGAGGCTGAGGTGGGTGGATCACCTGAGGTCAGGATTTTGAGATCAATCTGGCCAACATGGTGAAACCCCATGTCTACTAATACTACTAATTAGCCTGGCATGGTGGCATGCACTTGTAATCCTAGCTACTTGGGAGGCTGAGGCAGGAGAATTGCTTGAACCCAAGAGGTGGAGGTTGCAGTGAGCCAAGATCGTGTCATTTCACTCCAACCTGGCTGATAAGACTGAACTCCATCTCAAAATAAATAAATATATGAAGTTCATATATGGCCATTTTTCATTACTCACATTATGACTGCAAATCACTTCATTAAACAACTTACACATACACACTTATTTTTAATCATGCTGTTAAGTGTTATCAGTTATCATTTGCTGATAATTTTAATATATGTATATATTAATTTGCTTTATTCCTGTCTCCTTATGAAAAGATGAATGCAGAGAGGAGAGAAACCTTTATCTAGTTCCCAGCTGTTCTGACAGTTCTAGACCACAGCCTAGGATATAATAAGCTCTCAATTAAAGTTAGTTGAATAAATACATGAATCAATTAATGCAAAAATAGCCACTTTTGTCCCTTCTGAGAAGTAAACACTGTTTATAATATGGCTTTTGTGGAGCAAGAAGTTGTGTCTTCCCGTGTAGCAACTTATAAACAGCACTGGGAACTCACACGTTTTCATCATGAGATATACAACATATTGTGTATGTTTAGTTACATTTTTCTTTTGAGAGTCAACAACCTACATTTCTAAAATGTTAAACCTGACTGGGTACGGTGGTTCATGCCTGTAATCCCAGCACCTTGGGAGGCTGAGGCGGGTGGATCGCTTGAGGTCAGGAGTTCAACACCAGCCTGGCCAAAAAGGTAAAACCCTATCTCTGCTAAAAATACAAAAATTAACAGAATGTGATGGTGGGCACCTACAGTTCCAGCTACTCAGCAGGCTGAGGCAAGAGAATTCCCTGAACCCCCGGAAGGTATTGTTTGCAGTGAGCCAAGATATCACACCACTGCATTCCAGACTGGGCCACAGAGCCAGACTCAGTAGCAAACAAAACAAAACAAAACAATAACAACAACAACAACAAGTTAAACCAATAAGTTTTTTGGCTAAATTTGAATTCTGTATAATGAAACAGTGGATTGAGGCTATTTCAACTTCTTTATAAATGCATCCTTAATAAATGTTACATTAAATAACTCATAATCAATATTACAATTAGACTGCAACACAGATATTAAAAATTTTAAAGAGTCTTTTTAAGACATATTGCAAATTACATTGAACAATAAAATGATTCTCATAGCCAATGTTACAGTTATTTTCAAATTATCTACCAAGAAATAAATTTCTATTGAGAGTGTAATAAAAAACTGATTAAAATGTTTCTAGGTCATTTGTTAAGGATTCATTACTTAGAATAATGCTTTAAAGAGAAAGGGCAAAATGGTATTTCTCAGTTTTTACTTTCAACACATAATAAATATTTCAGAGAGGAAAATCACTTAGGAAATTTCATTTATGATAAACTGCAAGTGATCAAAAATTCACTGATAATTAAGTCATTTTCTGATCTATAATGTTTGTAATTGTATATATGTGAAATCCCATCACTGTTGTTTAATTTAAAATAATATCTTCAGAGTGAAGGTAGAATAATGAGTATAAAGTAGAATTCTATAGAATATAAACTAGTTAAGGGCTAAATTCAGGCTACAAATTTTACTCGTGTGAGAAATTTGGCAAGATCTTGCTTAGCCTTTCTTCACCCCAGTTTCCCCTTCTGAAATAAATTATGCTGCATATATCATAAAGTTATTTTGAATATTAAATGTGTTATATGTAAAAAAAAAAAAAAACAAAAAAAACCTAAGAATGGTTCCTGGAACATAAGCTCTGCACAGATGTTAACTTTTAGTAGTAATAGAAATTCAATATCCCTTATTTAAAGTATTTGGGACCACACATGTTTTCGATTTCAGATTTATACAGATTTTGGAGTATTTACATGTACATAATGAGATATTTTGGGGATGGTAGCCAAATTTCAACACAATATTCAGTTAATTTTCATTTATACCTTATATACATCACCCAAACGTAATTTTATACCTTATTTCAAAGAACATGAGGTCAGGTGTGGAATTTTCCACAGTGCTGGCATGTTAGCATTCAAAAAATTTCATATTTGGGGGCATTTTGAATTCTGGATTTTCAGATTAGGAATGTTCCACTGCTAGTAGTACTAGTAGCAGCAGCAGCAATAGTAGTAAAGTGTTATCATTAGCACTACCATGTGCCAGGTAAAGTTTCATGTGCTAGACATGCAACACTTACAGTGCAATACAAATTAGAGACACAAATTCATATTCTTAGAGCTTAAGTTGTAGTAGGGAGAGGAAGATTAAAAATAAACCCTACATCAGCTGATAACAAATGTTAGGGAGAAAAAAACGAGTATAGGGAAGAGACTGCCAAGGGAAGGATACTTTACAGAAATAATTCAATATTGATTATGAAGGTAGTGTCACATAAATAAGATTTTTACTGGAATTGAGATATAGCTAAAATCAATATAATATTTGTAAAATCATTTTAGATAATTTTGTATAAAATAGTAATCATAAGTACACAATAATTTTAAAATTTATAATAATTTTATATCAAAATTTATAACTTATATACTTACATTCAAATATCAGCTCTCCCAAATAATAGGACAAGGATGTCTAAGATATGTAATCTAAGTCAGATTATAAATTAAAGTATCTACTTTGTGGGATGGTGGTAGGGCATAAACGAACACTTTACAAATATCCTTTCTTCATTTTAAAAGTGTATTACGGTCACATATCAATACACTTTACACATTTTGTTTTTGTTTATAGATATATACACCTTCTTGCTTACCCATATACATGTAGCTATGTATTACAAACAAGGTCATCTCTCAACTGACAAACATGAACTGATTAATATTAAAGAAAATGTTGAAAATGAATTTCAAAATACATATATTTCATTTAACTGTTTATGTTTAATCTTTAGGCCTATCAAATGTTTTTTAAAAAATACTTTACCATGGAATATATTAATATTTCTAGCAGAAACACAGAACATTAACAAGTTTAGCAAAATGTTTTTCATGATATTCTCACGAAATAACTATACTCTCTATCCAGAAGTTCCACTCTTATAAAATATGAGTAAGAAGCAAATATATATCCTGTGACCAAAAATGCATTTATATTATCTCTAGGTTTATGTTTTAATACATTTATTTCTCAAATCTTTAAGATTTTGCATATACTAAAGTGTTCATTTTTAATCCAAATGTGAAACTTAAATGTTGGTGATGGCCATATGCAAAATCATTTTTAATGACAGTGTCATAAACATGTTGTGGGATGAGTGAAATTTTTAGATAGGACTATAGAGATCATAAATAAGCTATGTTTTATGCAGTATCAATAATTTAATTTTAAAGTACTGAAAACTAGATGAAATATGATGGATAAGATCTAAAATTTGCATAAATGTTTTACATTTAGATTTTTACACATGAAATAATAACATAGTTGAGAATTTCTATTTAAAAAATAAGTGATGAAAATTACACAAAGTAATGGAAATAGTTCAGAACCTTTTTTGAGACAGTGTTTCACTCTGGTTGCCCGGGCTGGAGTGCAATGGCAGGATCTCAGCTCACTGCAACCTCCTCCTCCCAGGTTCAAGCAGTTCTCCTGCCTCAGCCTCTCAAGTAGCTGAGCTTACAGGCAACTGCCACCATGCCTGGCTAACTTTTGTATTTTTAGTAGAGACGGGGTTTCACCATGTTGGCCAGACTGGTCTCGAACTGCTGACCTCAGGTGATCTGCCCTTCACGGCCTCCCAAAGTGCTGGGTTTACAGGCATGAGCCACCGTGCCCGGCCCCCAAAACATTCTACTTCCACTTTTTTATCAAACTAATAAAATAATAAAGTTTATTCATATTGCTGTACTATTGAATAGAAATACCCAATATGAAAATAAAATTGCATGATTGTAATAGAATACTCAAGTAAACATAAAAGGATGAAATATTCAAGGAAAACCAATTATTATCCTAGTCCATTACACACTATAATATCTCTAGTGTTCCATTATGTATGCACTTATTTTACTTGCTAATTTTATTTTTGAGCCTTGAAAATCTCATTTTGAACTTCAAATTCACATTAGACAGACATCTTAGGAGGTTTTATTTTTCCCCCAGTGGGTAGAATTTGGAAGACTGAGAAGATCCAAAAAAAGAAAACTAATTTTACCATGTTTCAATTTAATGATATCCTTTAATATTTGTGAACTTTGTAATACAATTAGAACCATAAACCCATATATGATTATTTGTCAAATATTTGGTATTCTTCTACCACTACAGTAAACTATTATTATTCTGAACATAGATATCTAAAATTGCTTATAGTTTCTTTCCTGTGACATTTATTTTAGTTTAGGTTATTCTAAATTCTATTTTTAATTATGTTTTTGTTGAAGTTAATATTTCCTCCTTTATAGAAGGTTACATATATATTATTTCTCACACTTTTATATCTTCTAAACTTGGTATCAATTCTAACTCTACATTTTTCGTATTTTGAAACTAAAAGGATGTCATTTTTTCTTACTGAGTCCCATCTTTAATAAATTTTCTATTTTTTATTGCACATTAGCTTTATTTACATTTTTCACACATTTCTAATTTCCCACCCTTTTATAAGCTCTTGTTTTTTAAGATTTGCACTTCCCTTAAACAAGATTATCTATTCCCTAATGGAATAGTAGAGAAGCAGAAAGTAAAACATGCATATACCCATCTGCATGAAATACACAAAACCTAATAGCACAGCTAAGGAAAACGATTAAAGATATTACAAATTAAATTACCCTCATTGAATCCACCAAATGCCATTCAGGTTTGTAGCTATAATTTATGGTGTTATTGCTAATAAATAGGAATTAGTGAATATTAGTGAATATGAGTTGATAAATATGTACTATCACAGAGTTTGAAGTGTCCTTTAGAATATGATTAGATTTTTCTAATTCTACACAGGGAAAATAATTTTAATAAGACTAAAATAATGTGTCATAAAAGAATTGATAAATGAGACTATATAATATTTAATTACTTGTTCAATAAAAAACAAATAGTATAAGGAAAGAAGGGGAGCACAGACTGGAAAACATTTTAGCATAATTATTTGTCAAAATATTGTAATCTAAACTAGATGAGAAACATCTATTAAAGTATAGGAAAATAGAGAAACAGCCAAGTATAAGCATCAACCATGAATACACATGTTATAATTTATAGGTGTTCCTTATTTTAGATTATAATTTTTTGACAAATAGTTATGCTAAAACAGTTTACAGTAAAGAAAATACCAATGTCTCGTGACTGTAAGAAAAACTTACAAATTTAAAATAGGGGCATGTAAATTAAAATAATATTCTATATCCAATAGGTTCAAAGAAGTTTTGTAATGTTGTACAATGTCAAATGTTTACATTTTTGTGATTTAAAAAATTCTGTTGATCACGAGGTCAGGAGATCAAGACCATCCTGGCTAACACAGTGAAATCCTGTCTCTACTAAAAATACAAAAAAAAAAATTAGCCGGGCGTGGTGGCGGGCGCCTGTAGTCCCAGCTACTCTGGAGGCTAAGGCAGGAGAATGGCGTGAACCTGGGAGGCGGAGCTTGCAGTGAGCCCAGATTGCGCCACTGCACTCCAGCCTGGGTGACAGACTCCTTCTCAAAAAAAAAAAAAAAAAAAATTCTGTTGCTTTTCCCTGTACAGATGTGCATTGATTGGTAGACTCACTTTTAAAAACATTTAATCTTTCATAGCAAATTTGAACACGAACAAATTATGACCCCTAAGTTCCTGTTCCATGTAACATCCTATAAAAGCACATACTCAGGAGACATGCACAATGATATTAATAGTATAGTATTTGCATAAGTCAGGCATTGAATATAGTACGAAGGATATACATTGTCTTATATATGTGCAATGGATTACTTTATTTACAAAAAAAAACAAACAGGCACAGGCTTCAACATGAATGATTCTCTAAATCATATTAAACATACTTCCAGAAAGATACACATAATATCCATTTATATGAAGTATAAGAATTATAAAAATTAAAGACTGTATTAATTAAAAGTAATAAAATGTTTAACATAAAATTCAGAATATTTGATTTTGGAAGAGAGAAAGGAAGAATTAGTCATGTTGAGGAGACAGTTTCTAAATTATATTTAATATTTATTCTTTATTTGGCTATTGGATTAAATTCTTTACTTATGCCATATATAATTATAGATATCACCTAATTATCATATCTGTTACTGATATATAAACATCTACATGTTAAAGAATGTTACTAAAATCAGTGCATATACATATCTAAGTTATACAAGAATACCTGTATATTTAAATATATGTTAAAAATATAAGAACAAAGGCAAAATTGCATACATTCCTAAATAATTTATTCTTTTGAAAGAAATTATACATTCTATCGCAATTTAGAAATTACAGAATTTCACACCGTCATGAGTTAACAATTTAAGGACCTTGAAGTGAATTTTAAACCAGTTCCATAAAGGAAATTCCTTTTTGGCTGAATACCACTGTATAATTTGATTAGGTTAAAAAAGGCTAGTCATACTTTATTTAAAAATAAATTAGGCCAGTCTGAATTTATTAATGATAGATGGTCTGTCAGTAATATTTTTAGTCCAAAATCCATTTTGTTGCTTAGGAAACCTGGTTAACTTAGGAAAAGTAGTTAAATAAGTGATAAAGTTTATGTAATCATGGACTAGAAAATGAGAAATGAAAAAAAAAGGGATCTATTGGCAAGTAATACACAATGGATTATACTAATGTTGATAAGCAAGAAAGCAGCTTTGTATTAAAAATAGAGATTAGAAGATACATTGAAAAATTTATCAGAGCAGAAAAGAAATTTCTAATCAGCATGCAGTTTAGTATTTTACTGCTTTCATGAAACTCACGTTATTTTGATAACATTGCTAATTGATAAGCATAATATAGAGCACAGAAACTTCTATATGGTATTTCATCTCATCTTATACAGGAAATGTGAGATTATAGGATTGGATTTTTATGCACATTACATTCAAATTTTCTCCTGAAAGAGCTAATAAAAATGTTATAGGTTGTAGAAATTAATTTATGGACGGTTCTGAAGGCACAAAAGCTCTAAATTAACCTTGCTTGAAGGAGAACTTGATGTTCTTATTCATTAAGACTTCCAGCTGTGTTCAAGTAGAGTATGGTAGATACTCTTCTTTCAGATGAGGAAAAACAGTGCAAGCCTCCATTTCAAAGTTATTTATTACTCTTTCTCAAAGCAAAGGAACTCAGTAATTGCTAACTAATGATACTCAGAAATTTTGATCAGTAGGCTACATTTATATCATGTTCTTTGTAAATCTGTAGCACAGTTTAGTATATATGAAATCAGCATAGCAGTCAAAGATGTAATTGATGGAAGCTTTTTATTTTATGTTTGTAATTTAAATTTTCTTCTTGGTGGATCAGGCTAACAATCTATTCTACCAAGGAATGTGTTTGTCAAAAGATGTCACCATCAAAATATAGTGTTTTATATAATACAAATTGATATGGATTTCCAAATTTGGGTTGCTATCATGTAGCATAATGAAATGCAGGCTTCAGTTTAAAATATTTCCTCTGTTTGTGGTAAGTAAAAAATAAAAGAAAATATTCTAGACTTTGGTTAAGAAAGTGGTAGAAATTTGCAAAAGGTTTACTCTTTCTCCATGGAAAAACTTTCTTACTCCCCTATTCTTTGTTTCAACCTATTTATATATAACTTAGAGCTTTATGTGCCAATTGTTGTGCCAGGCACTGAGTATAAAGCAGTCAAAAATACATGCACAGTTCCTATGACCCAAAGTGTATACTATAGTTGATATGCCACTGGGAAACATAATTTAAAAATTGTCTCATTTAGGGAATAAATTTTTTTAAAATTCTGACTTCAAGTCTATAAAAGAAACATGTGCTCCATAGGAAATTTCTAGAGCTGACAGGTAATTTCACCATGGTTACAACAAAAAAGTAAGCAAGCAATATTCAGCTACAAATTAAGACATGGCATATGAGCAAAATTAATAGAAAATAGAGTAAAACTTAAGATTGAAATAAATATTTTTTGAGGAGGTAACTTTAAAATTGGTTCTTAAAAGATGAAAACAGCAATGGAGAAACCTAGGGAAATATCTTACAAGAAAAGAATAAGCTGGTATGAAGTCTTTAGAACACTGAGGCAGTGGCTACGTTTAAGAAAATGAACAGTGGCTGGGTCAGATAGAATAAAATGGGCATGGATAAGAATGTGAAATTTAAGGTTACATAGATAAGTAGGCACTTGAACAGAAAGCACCATTTAAATGAGTTTTAATTTTAATCTAAACACACAGGAAAGTAATCAGACATTTTTAACTAGAGTAACATGATCCTCTTGTTTAAACATAGTTCTGTATGCCATGCAGAAAATGGGTTAGAGAGACATAAGAAGGTTGACAAGTTAAGAGAACTGCAATAAACAAGAAAATATTTACTGACATATACAGGATAAATGGCAGCAGCAAGTGCAGAGAAGTTGATAGATATAACTACAAATTTATATAACCTCTAGAGATCATATGGAGAGGAATGGAGAACCAAGCATAACCTCAAAATTTTGGCTTGGGCAACTAAACGATTATGGCACCATTTACAGAGATAGGAAAATTGAGGATGTTAAAAGGTTAAGAATAGCAAACATTGGGTTTGACAATATGAAATATGTGTTTAATGTTTTAACAACAGCAGTTTCTGTGGAACATTTCAGCAAAGGTTGATAGATAAAAGAGATACAGATATAGAGAGCTCTTACATTGCTCAAGAGAAACAGAAACAACTTAGTTGGAGTATTTGGAGATAAAGTGTTTTTAGTTCATATTTCTGCCTTCTAGGTTAATATATGATGGTAATATGATAGTGATTATTATAATGATGGTGACAGTGATGATAAAGATATTATTGTTATTACATAATTGATCACATATTGAGATTGCAGCTTTTCTTAAGTTAAAAAAAAAAAACACTGCCAATAAATATTTTCACCTGTTTCGTAGGTTGTCCATTTATTCTGTTGCTTATTTCTTTTGCTGGGCAGAAACTTTTTAGTTTAAGTCCCATTTATCTACTTTTGGTTCTGTTGCATTGCTTTCAAAGTCTGTCATAAATTCTTTGCCTAGGTCAATATTTAAGTTTTTCCTACAAAGTATTAATATGCAGACTCTGCAAGGAACTCAAACTCAACAATAAAAAAATCTATTAAAAACTGGGCAAAGAACATGAACATTTTTCAAAAGAAATACAATGAATGGCAAACAAACGTATGAAAAACTGCTTAATATCCCTAATCATAAGTGAAATGCAAATTAAAACCACACTGAGATATTATCTTACACTAGTCAGAATTGCTTTTATTAAAAAGTGAAAAAACAAAAAAATGTTGATGTGGATGCAGAGAAAAGTGAATGCTCATGCACTGTTCATGAGAGTGTAAATTAGTTCAACCTCTAGGGAAAACAGTATGAAGATATCTCAAAGATATCTCTACTAAAAGAGCTACCATTCGACCCAGTAAGCACAATACTGGGTATCTAGTAGAATACGGAAAATAAGTCATTTCATTAAAAAGACATCTGTACTTGTGTGTTTATTACAGCACTATTTAAAACAGCAAAGTCATGGAACCAACCTAAATGTCCACCAACAGTTGATCCGATACCCCATGGAAACTATGAAGCATAAAAAAAGAACAAAAAGATGTCCTTTGCAGCAACACAGATGTATTTGGAGGCCATTATCCTAAGCGAACTAACACAGCAGCAGAAAAACAAATACTGTGTGTTCTTAGTTCTAAGTCGGAGCTAAACAGATGATACACATGGACATACATATGGAAAAAATTGACTCTAGGGACTCAAGAAAGGGGAAGTAGCAAAGGTGTGTGCGTTAAAAATTAACCTTCTGGGTACAGTGTCCAATATTTGGTTCCTGAGTACACTAGTAGCCACAACCCCACTATTAAACATGTAATACACAGGTAACAAACAAGCACATGTACCCTTTGAATAAAATAAAAATTAAATTGAAAAAATAAAAAATATAATGTTAAATAAATGTAAAATTTTAGCAAAACATATGTATATAATTTCTGAATTAAAAAAGAAACTCAATTGAAAACACTGGTTTTTGTTATAAATAACATTTAAACTTAAAAAAGTACATATAATCTACATCAAACCCTCATCTTCTCCCTCGAGAGAATTTTGTTTTCCTTTTCCTCCACTACTTACCAGAAATTGTTCAAAAATTAAGGTAAATTGTATTTTGAAACATTTTAGGGCTATTTAGAAAGTATAGCTTTTATATAGTTATCTGGCATTTTATAATTTAATTGCAAATTCCTGTAGTTCAGTAATACTTAAAATTTGAAATGTCAGTATCATTGGCGTTAAAAATATGTTCCATCTATGGAAGACAACTAAGTGAAAATGTGGTCCATGGGAATTCACCAGTGTTGATAGGTAATTTCACCATAATTATAACAGTTTTTCTTATTTACCTAATACGATGTTTACTTGAAAAAAATAGTTGGCAGAATATGTATCTTCTGTAAAGCAGAGAATTGAATCTTTTGTTTCAAGGAACAATTTGTCTCAATGCAATACCATCTGTTCACACTGAATGAAATATAATCTGGCAAATCAGGGCAACCTTTGAATCATTACATTGTGCATTAACATAGCAGTAGGTTCAAGATTCAAAAACAGTGATGTGTGTGCAATTTCATCATTACTCTGAGACATGAATCTACACTAAATCTGCCTCTTTTTGTGAAGTCTCATTATTACTACCTGTGAGTCTTGTTAAACATTAAATAGCAAGACTGAATTAGCATCATGGTCACATATTGAAACTTTCTTCACACATGTTTGGCTATTGTGTATTGTAGAGCTTTTTCTCTTTTTTGGTTGTTTTTTCTTTTGTTTTTTTAGTCTACCTACGAGTATGCTAAGAAATATAAAATAGAACTACAAATACTTAAAGGATATTGACCAAGGAAGCCTTAACGTTTTCTCCAGCTTCCTGAATACAGACTTCTGATATCCATTTTCTCAGAGCATTTAATTTAGAAAACTTTCAACTGTAAATTCTTTCTCTGCCACTTTGAGATGTAAATTGTCTGCCAATCTCTTGCTGGTTTTACAATGAAGTATATCTTTCTTATGAACCAAGAAGCCATTCCTTTGAAATGTAATCAAGTAAGAAAACGCCCATATTTCCCAGTTCTTGTGAGAGCTTAGGAACCTAACTTAGAGTAGCACCAATGAGGGAACACAGATGACCTACTGATATTAACTAAACTCCATGAATTACCCTTCACTCTAGCCCTTCAAAATTCTCCCTCCTTTTGTTTTCTTGGCATTGAGTTCAGTCTCTCTCCCTGATATAGTAGTCTTGATCCTACAGGGATGTCTTGAATAAAGTCTTCCTTAACGCTACATAGTGCACTTTTTTCCTGAAAATATCAATAATCCATATCATCTATGACATTTCTTGTTAGGAAACCCACTACTTCAGTTAATACACATTCCTACTACATCCCAAAATACCTAAAGTGATACTTTGTCAAATTTAGCGTATTAGGGGATTGGGGGTATAAGGTAACTTATACTATTCTTAAGGGCAGGTAGTGTACTTATAGTGCATTTATGTTTAACTTTTATGAAAAATGTTTTCTAGCTATAAATATATCTGGGAAGTTAATATTTAAATGCATAAAATATTAACAAATGAGTGAAGCACTAATAAATTACAGAAGATGATTTAATTCAATGCAGTTATGTACCGTAATTATAGACTTAACTACACTTTTTAACTAACTACATGTAACACTTTGTGACACTCTTTACTCTTTTTTACTAGTGCTCTCCCTACCTTTCAAACTCTCACCTATAAGTTCTTATGGCAATGTTGACACTACCAGACTTTAAGGATCTTGAAGACTATAATTATATTTACGTTTCTGTAACTCCTTTGGTAGGCAAGATATTAAATAAATTACTATATTGTACAATTAGCTCCTGATACAAATGTATTTATCTTCTTTGCCTGTATTGCATTTTTATAGTAAACTACAGTTTGTTACTAGTACTAAATCACACGGATTATCAATAAAAATTAAATATATATAATATATATTATGCATGTTGTAAAATACATGTTGTAAAATATATATGTTGTAAAATACATATTACATATGTTGTAAAATATATGTGTTGTAATATATATAGCATGTTATGAAATATATATGTTGTAAAATATATTATAAAAATATATACGTAATAAAATATACATTATACATTATATATTATGTATTTAAGAAATACATATTATGAAGTAGATATATTTATGAAATATATTTCAAGGGATAGAAGTTATCCTTTGGAATTCTAAAGTAGCAAGTCACATATTTAAAAAATAGCTTAAGACTATATTCAGTAAGTACAATAGCTAATCTTAATGTAGTGTGTGATACCTGCCAGCCATTCTTGTATGTACTGTATATTAATCAACTATTTAAACTCCACAACAAACCTACAAAATGTTTCTATAATATAGAGGAATGAACTAAAGCCTGAATTTGATATAATTTCTCCAATTTCATATAGTTAGAAAGTAAAAGAGCCAAGACTTGAATTAAGATTTTTCTCATTTAAAGTCATTAATTTTGGAGCATAGTATTGAACATTTAACTATTTAAAACTACTTATAGGCTGGGCACAGTGGCTCACCTGTAATCCCAGCACTTTGGGAAGCCAATGCAGGCGGATTACCCGAGGTCAGGAGTTCAAGACCAGAGTGGCCAACATGGTGAAACCCTGTCTCTACTAAAAATGCAAAAATAAATAAGTAAATTAGCTGTGTGTGGTTGTGTGCATCTGTAATCCCAGCTACTAGGGAGACTGATGTGGGAGAATCCCGACCTCTGTAGGTGGAGTTTGCAGTGAGCTGAAATTGCCCCCCTGCACTCCAGCCTGGGCAACATAGCTAGACTCAAATCTCAAAAACAAAACAAAACAACTTCTCTCAAGGAATTTAAACAATTTACACTAAACTTAAAGCCAGTGAAAATAAAAGAAATATATCTTTCGCTAGTGATATGGTTAGTCTTTGTGTCCCCAAACAAATCTCATCTTCAATTGTAATCCTCATAATCCCTATAATGTCCATATGTCAAGGGAGACCAGGTGGAGATAATTGAATCACTGGGATGGTTCCCCCCATGGTGTTACTGTGAGTGAGTTCTCACAAGATCTGATGGTTTTACATATGGCTCTTCCCCATTTGCTCAGCACTTCTTCCTGCTGCCTTGTGGAGAAGGTCTTTGCTTCCCCTTTACCTTCTGCCATGATTGGAAGTTTCCTGAGCCTTCCCCAACCATGCTGAACTGTGAGCCAATTAAACCTCTTCTTTATAGGTTACTCAGTCTCAGGCAGTTCTTTATAGCAATATGAACACAGACTAATAGAGGTAGGAAAGCAGAAAAGGATGCTAGCTCAACAAATACAGTACAAAGTGCTGACCCTGCAGGGGTCATTCAAAATATTCCCCTATTAAGAAAAATCACAGCCGCTCATCAGAAACGCACAGTGAACAACTTGTCCAAAGGTCACTGACCACCCTAATATTGTTGGTGTGGGTACCGGAGATAGAGGATCAAGAATGAACAAACAACTCAGAAGCCATTTTGTTTCTGTGGTTCAAAAATATTCAATTGGCTCAATTGGGAAAACATCACAATCCCAGCTACAAAACTGACTTCTCTCTCATACCTTGGCAGTAGCACCAAAAGATATGCCAACAGGTGTGTCTCACAAGAAGGCCTGCAAATAAGAGCTTTTGCCTCCAAACAGAAGCTTCACCAAAAACAAGAAAGCGAGGGAGGTCAAAAACAAAGACACAAAAAACCCTGCACATAAATGAAGTTTTCCTGCTGGGAAACATCAGACTCCTGATCGCTGGACTGTTAAATTTACATCAAATTATAACCCAGATTAAGATCTAAAAGGATGATTCTAACAGCAGCCTGACTGGTGATGAAACGCAAGCTGAAACTGCCTTATGGGCGAAATCCAGGTCTATTGTCAAGTTGAAAAAATATAAAGTAAAAACAATCACATTAGAAACAATCGAAAGTAAACACAATGATACATGGGATGAAAATTCCAAGAGAAATGACAGACTGAATGTCAGATATTTTAGAACTTGTGCATGTTTTTAAATTTTGAATGCAGCAATCATAACCTTCACAAAATTATTCTGAAATCTATACTTCAGTATGCTAAGAAACATATGCTTTCAACCTATTTCTATGTGCTTTCCTTTAAGAATAATTTTCAACAGATAATATTAGTGAGTCTATTCCCTGTGTATTTTGAACTTATGTTCAGCTAAGAACTGGCATGTTGACCTAATTTATAAAAAGCTTAAAATGTCATATTAATAACACCTGTGTGGTAGTATCTGCGTTGAGCAGCTATTGTAAATAAATATCCTATTTAGGTTACATCAACAGAATTTTCATGGCAAGACTCCTAGAGAGCCACAAGCGTAAGATCACTTATTTCATGGGGAATATCATCATAACAACCTGAGTTGCTTTTTTTTAGATTTATAAGTATCTCAGTGCTCTTTGAAAATGACACTGTGATCATTTTTACTACCACATTGTTTAAAACAAGTTTTCTAAATTTCCACTTGTCTACAATACTGGTTTATCTTATAATGGTTGTAGTAATTTAATGTAAAAATTTATCATTTACTTGTTATATTTTAATGCATTTAATATTGACGAAAGAGATTAAAGAATGGTTATAATACTGATTTTTTTAAATACTTTGCACAAAGGAATTCAAAAGCAATTCCAAAAATATAGACAATAAATTACATAGTGCTAGTCTCATGCAGAGATAAATGCAGTGTAAAGTCCAAATATGACTACCTTAAAGATCAACATTATTTTGGTAGTATAAATTCTCTAGCGGTAGTTACAACTTTTCATGACTTTAAAGTTCTTTTTATTTTTAATGGAAACTCTAATGAATTATAACAAGACAAAACATTATATAAAAGTTAGTTAATACAAAAGTTAACACACCTGTGTAACTAACATTGAAATTTAGAAATAGAACATTACTTGTAACCTGTAATTGCTTCTTGGTGCTCCACTCCAATGATCAAACCCCCATCCTGAATTCAAAACATTTTAAATGTTGCCTTTGCTTCGACTTAATGTAATTTGAGCTGTAACGTATGTAGTATTTATATCTGGCTGACTTTGCTCAAAGTTATTTGAGAAATTCTTCCAAGTAATTGTCTAGTTTTGATTCACTTATGCCTATTGGTTGATTGTATGCCATTATTATATACTCTACCAGTTCTAAAGTAAATAAGCATTGTGTGTTGTTTCAAAGTTTTGAATATTGTGAATAGAACTATTTGGAACATCTTGTATGCATCTTTTATTGAATATATGTGTTAGACGTATACAACAGGGTGAGTTTCTGGATCAAAGTGAACGTGTATGTTCTACTTTATAAGATACTACCAAATAATTTTTAATGCAAATGTGCCAATTTATGTCAGTTGCTACAAACGCTTAACAGTACTTGCTATCTTCTGTTTTTATCTTTATTCTCATTATGGTGGGTGTGCAGTGATAGCATATTGTGGTTTCAATTTGCATTTTTTAGTGAGAATGCAATTGACAGGTTTTCATATGTTTACTGACCATTTAAAACCGTGTTTTATGAAGTTCGTATTGAAAATTTTGGCCTATTTCCTGATTAGCTTAACTGCTTCTTTCTAATTGATTCCTGTTCATAGATGTCAGTGTTCTGTGCTGTTTTCAAGCCCTCGTCAGCTAATTCCAAAGCAATCACTGCAGATCTGAGTTCACTGTGCTTTCCTCTTTATTTTGGTCATATAGTTTGGATGTGCTTAATAATTTTGTTCTAATGATAAATACTGGGTTTTTTAAAGTCTCCAAATGATGTTATCTTCTTGAGAGATGATATGTCCTTCCTTCTGCTGGGTAAGGAGTATATTATTCCATTCTCACATTACTAATAAATATCCTAGACCCGGTAATTTATAAAGGAAAGAAATTTAATAGACTCACCCTTCCACAGGGATGAGGAGGCCCCACAATCATGGCGGCAGGCAAGAGAGCTTCCGTAGGGGGAAACTCCCATTTATAAAGCCATCAGATCTCGTGAGACTTACTCACTACTACGAGAACATTACAGGTGAAACCACCTCCATGATTCAATTGTGTTCACCTGACCCTGCCTTTGACAGGTGGAGATTATGACAATCAGGGTGAGATTTGGGTCAGGACACAGCCAAAACGTATCAGGAAAATGAACGTTAATTACCTTAATCTAAATAGGCACTGTGCTCAGTCAATGTAGACTGAAGACCCAGGAAATTGTCTACATTTGATTTCTACTTTGATCACCGAAGTTTTTCAAACACTGGGTATAGTGTCTAGGCAGAACTCCTCCCCCAGTCAGTCCCTAATTCTAAAATATCTCTATTGTAGAGATCCCTCGATATTTTCACAAAATTGAGAGACTCCTGACTAATTTTATATTACTGTCCTGTAAAATCTCAGAATGGCATATGCCCGGCAAGCTGGTTCTCAAGTTCCCACCAAAACTTGCTCTTCATCGCCATTAGTTCTGTAATACAAACACCCAGTTCTGAAACATGTGTTCTTGCTCAAAGTTAACACATCCTCCACAATAAAAGTGAATGCAGATGTCAGCTCCCCTCTCTGAAGTTCTTTCATCTCTGGAATTTCAGCTTCCTCAGCTCTCATTGCCACTGCAGAAGCAGAAACTCTTAACCACAATGCAATTTTTAGAAAGAGTTGCATTTTATATATATGGTGTATACATACATATACACACCATGGAATACTACTCAGCCATAAAAAGGAAAAAATGATGGTATTCACAGAAACCTGAATGGAATTAGAGAGCATTATTCTAAGTGAAGTAACTCAGGAATGGAAATTAAACATGGTATGTTCTCACTTACAGGTGGTCGCTAAGTTATGACGATGCAAAGGCATAAGAATGATACAGTGAACTTTGGGGACTTGTGGGGAATGGTGGGGGGATAAAAGACTACAGATTTGGTGCAGCATACACTGCTCAGGTGATGGGTGCACCAAAATCTCAGAAATCACCACTAAAAACTTATTCATGTAACAAAACACCACCTATTTCCCAAAAACGCAATGAAATAAAAAAAGAGAGTATTTATATATGTGTGTCTATTCCTGTGTTAATATCAAAAGATAGAGAATAAAAGTGTGTTTAATTTAAACCAAAAATTTGGAGTTTGAAACCTTAAAGAGAAGAAACGTGAACATATGTGTAGTACAGAGGTTCTAGATGGAGTTCCTCCATGTGCAAATTTTAAAATCTATAATCTACATTTAATGGATATCTATTATGTGGCATGCACTCATATATATTCTGCTTGACATTTCCAATAGGAAAATAGATATTCTATTCTATTCTACTCTTTCATAATCTCATCAGACAATTGCTATTTCTGGGAACAGATCTAAAATGGGAAAAAAAAAAAGAGGAAGAAAATTAGTTGGTTTATCTCAGCTAAGAGATAGAGGAAGTAATAAAGTAGAAACGAAGTTCAAATCCTGAACACAGACTGAAATAGAAATGTGCATATGTAGAAACAGAAGAGAGAATGAAAAGCAAATAAACCTATGGAATGAGAAAATAGATTTGGCTAAATGAAGAAAAAAAAGGAAAGAGAAAGAACAGCCTTCTTCAATTAATTGAGTCTTTTGAATTTTTAAGTAATATTTATGAAGTTATAAGCATTTATTTTCATGTTGACTTGAATCTGATGATGAACAAGTATATTGTGATTTTTTTCACTCTACAATTTTAATTTAAAGTTTAACCTTGGCTAATAGTTTATTGCATTTTTAGTTTTACTGATAGAATTATCTGACTTTCCTAGTCTTATTTTTCAAAACTATAGCATTCTCAGGTTTCATGTGTTACTCATCTCTTCTGCTGATTATTAATAAATATATTATTGAATACTGCCTATAAATTATTTTCCACTGCAGGGCACGTAAAACAAAACAAGTATGCCCTGCTGTATCTTATAAATTGCAATCTATAAAATCTTACAATGTTGTGACTTCCCACAATGTCAACAATTAATTTTGTTAGTTTCCCTGGATGAGTAGTACGTATGTATTTATAGCAAGCTTTAGGCTACAACAGTTAGAAACAAAATGCCTTGTTCTTCCTAATCAAATTCTGTTAGGCAAATGTTAAAGCATGTTAAATTATCTTTACAATCCATCAAATGTTTCATTTTTCTTGTTAGAGTACACATCAGGGAGTAAACTTAACCTAATATGTATTTGAAAGAAGGTCTATTCAGCATTGATTGTTTTAGTTCATCTCACTTACATATTAAAATGTTTAATGTATATCTCTACAGATGTAATGTACTTAAATTGAAGTTAGAACATAATTTTATATCATGAAATTATACATTTGAAACAATAAACAAAGGATGCTTGATTTTAGTAATCATAGTAATATTTTTAAAACCCTGATATAAAATCAGTTCTTTACCATTATTGTGCATTATTTGGTGTTGATAATAGAACATGTCTTAGTCTTTTCAAACTTCTGTAAGAAAATGCCTTAGGCTAGATAATTTATAAACAACAAAAATTTATTGCTCACAGTTATGAAGGATGGAAAATCCAAGTGCAAGGTAACAGCAGATCCAGCAGTAAATGAGGGTCTACCCTCCATTTTAAAGATGGTGCCTCACTGCTGTGTCCTCAGATGGTGGAAGCAACAAACAAGCTCTCTCCAACATCTTTTATAAGGACACTGATTCCATTACCTCCCACATCCCTTATCTCCCAGTATGATGGAACTGGAGATTAAGTTTCACTCCCTGTATTTTTAGAAAGCACAGCCATTTAGATCATAGCATAACATGTAAAAAAATATTCACAGTATATTTTACAGTGAAAACGCTTATATGCACACATGAACAAAGTAACTACATGATTTTCCTAATATTTTCATGAGAAGATAAATTATGAAAAATTGTAGATATACCATTTCAGAGTCAATATCTTCACTTTTTTGTTTAAAAACACTACAGATTTAATAAATAGAACAAAATTTCTAGACCTAAGAAGTCCAAAAGTGGGAGTGAAGTTGGGAAGAAGTGTTGGGGGCAAACCTGGAACATCCTTTCCTCCACCACTACACTGATTCGGCAATGAGCACAGAAATGTTTTCGTAAGAAATCCTGAAGATGATTGAGAGGCTCTTTCCCCAGCTAAACAGGACCAGATGTATCAAAGCCAGTGGGGAGACTATGAACACCCTTTCATTGGAATCACTGCCCCAAGCATAGAATCATAAAATTGGAAAGACATCCCCTTGTTCCCAGCTTCTCTCAGGGGAAGGAAAGAGTTGGTCCATACATCCAATGCCATAGATTCTTGGCGGAAGCTTCCTGGAGGACTGGCTTTTGTTTTGTGAGGCTTGGAATGCTGATGAGACCAGCAGAGTCAGGTCACATTGAAGAAAAAAATAGATGGTGGCTTGTGCTTGCAGCCACCATAGCTATTCCTCCCAGCTCAGCACAGTGTAAATGGGAGAAATTGATGGCGTCCAGCTTCTCCCCCGGGAAGGAGAGTAGATCCAATGCCCCAGCTCCTCCAGATGGACCCATAGAACTGACTTACATCCTGCCTATCAAAGGGTACTGATGAATCTGACGTTAACTAGCTGCCTGGGGTAGAACAGAGATGAGGTGTGAGCTATCATTCACCACAACATCTGCCCCTAGGATCAGCACAAAGGTAATGAAAGAAAAACGGCAGCTCTCAGCTTCTCTCTGGGGAGGTAAAGAGTTGAATGGTGCATCCAATGATCCAAAATTTCTGGTAGCTGCCTAAGGAACTTGCTTTTATCTTACTATCCCATTGTACAGATAGGACCTAGTTTACCCTGTACACCTAGGGCCTGCAAAGAACAAAGAAAGTGGATTGGAGTAGGACAGATATTTGAGAGGCCCTCAGAATCTCCGGCTGGGCTGATTGACAGGAGTCTTCACCTATATAACACCAGCCCATCAAGATTGGGATATGTGGCTGCTTTGTCTAATGTAGAGACACCAACACAAAAAATCAATGAAGATGAAGAAATAGGCTAATATGCTTCAAATAAAAAACCAAGGTAAATCTCCCTATACCAACTCTAATGAAATGAAGATGTACGATTTACCTGGTGAAGAATTCAAGTTAACAGTAATAAAGATGCTCAGTGAGGTCAGGAAAACAATGCATGAACAAATTGAGAATTTCAACAAAGAGATAGAAAACATTTTTTTTTTTTTTTTTTTTGAGATGGAGTCTTGGTCTGTTGCCCAGGCTGGAGTGCGGTGCGCAATCTCGACTCACTGCGAGCTCCGCCTCCCGGGTTCCTGCCATTCTCCTGCCTCAGCCTCCCGAGTAGCTGGGACTACAGGTGCCCGCCACCACGCCCGGCTAATTTTTTTGTATTTTTAGTAGAAACAAAGTTTCACCGTGTTAGCCAGGATGGTCTTGATCTCCTGACCTGGTAATCCACCCACCCTGGCCTCCCAAAGTGCTGGGATTACAGGTGTGAGCCACCGCACCCGGCCGGAAAACATTATTTTTAAAGGAACAAGCAGGGCCAGTGTGGTGGCTCACACATGTAATGCCAGTGCTTTGGAAGGCCACAGTCGGCTGGTCACTTGAGGCCAGACCAGCATTGCCAACATCGAGTTCAAGACCAGCCTGGCCATAATAATGAAACCCAGTCTCTACTAAAAATACAAAAAATACCTGGGCTTGGTGGTGCACATCTGTTATCCCAGGTACTCAGGAGGCTGAGGCAGGAGAATTGCTTGAAACCAGGAGGCAAAGCTCACAGTGAACTAAGATCTTGTCACTCTCCTTCAGCCTGGGTACCAGAGTGATACTCTGTCTCCAAACAATAATAACAACAACAACAATAATAATAATAATAATAATAATAATAATAATAAATAAAGGAGCAAACAAATAATAGAGGTGAAGAATACAATAAATGACCTAAAAAAAAAAAATCACCTGAAAGATTCAAGAGCAGACTACATCAAGCAAATAAAAGATTAGTGAACTCAAAGACAGATCATTTGAAATTATTCGGTCAAAAGAGCAACAGGTAAAAAAAAATTAAAAAGAAGAAAACTTAAGTAACTTACGGGGCACAGTCAAGTTAACCAATGTATGCATTATAGGATTTTCAGGGGAAGGAAGGGAGAAAGAAACAGAAAGATAATTTAAATAAATAATGACAGAAAACTTCCCAAATCTGGTGAAGAAAATGGACATCTAGATCTAAAAATTGCAAAATCAAACGAACCCAAATAAATGCACATCAAGATACATTATAATCAAATTGTCAAAAGTCAAAAGATGGATTTTAAAGTAGCAAGAAAAAAAACGATTTGTCATGCACCAAGTAATCTCTGTAAGACTATCAACAGATTTCTCAGAAAGAACCTTTCACACTAGAAAGGAATGGATTGTGTATTTGAAGTGTTGACAGAAAATATAAAACTGCTAATCAATAATACTATACCAGGCAAAACTGTCTTTTAAAAATAAAGGAGAAAAAAGTATTTGCCAGAGAAACAAAAGTGAAGAAAGTTCATTACCACTAGACATGCTTTACAAGAAATACTAAAGGGAGTTTTTCATGTTAAAATGAAAGTATGCTATACAGCAAGGTGGTAGCATAAAATAATTTCTATATATTTACTTTTTAAATGAGTATCATATTTCTTACTAATATTCATTAGTAGAGACAAATGTATAGACTGTATAGAATAATATAATGGTTGGTAAATTACTTTTAATCATAGTACAAAAGTTAAAAGACAATTTTTTAAAAAACTTTAACAAAAAATATGATACTACATATACAAAATAAATACATGGAAACTGTGAAAATAGTGTAAAGTAGGGGGAGGAAGATAAGTAAGACTATTTTTGGTATGTGATGAGTCTTAAGTTGTTATCAGCTTAAAATATGCACTTATAAATGTATTTTGAGTTTCATGATAACCAGAAATAAAATCTGTATAGAAGATATACAAAATATATAAGAAAGACATCAAAGCATATCAATATAAAACATCAGCCAACACAAAGGAAAACAGCGAGAGAGGAAAAGATGGCTAAAATAACTACAAGATTAACATAAAGCAATCAACAAAATGGCAATAATAAATATTTCCTTATCAATCGTTACCTTAAATGTGACGAGATTAAACTCCTCAATCAAAAGACAAAAAATAATGTTAGAATGAGAATAAAAAAGAAAAAACCAACTATCTAATGTTGTCTACAAAAAAAATCCCCTTAGGTTTAAGGATACACATAGACTGAAAGTAAAGGGATTAAAAAAGACTGTCCATGCAAATGGTAACTAAAAAAACAAAAAAACAAACAAACAAAAAAACAGCAGAAGTGGCTATAACTGTATCAGACAAAATAATAGACTTTAAGTAAAAAACTGTCACAAAAGACAAATAAGGAAGTTATATAATGAAAAAAGGGCTGATTCGCCAGGAACATGTTACAATTAAAAAATATATTTGGACCTAACATTAGAACACCTAAAAATATGATACAAACATTGGTAGAACTAAAGGAAGAAATAAACAACAATTCAATAATAGTAGGAGGCTCAAATACCACTTTCAACAGTGAAGAAAAACATTCAGACAGGATATCATGAGGTAATAGAGGATTTGAACAATACTAGACCAAATGGACCTGACAGACATATACAAGACAATCAAAGCAAAAACAGCAGAATACACATTGTTTTTAAGTACCCATAAAACATTACCGAGGATTGATCAAATGTGTTTGTTTATAAACAAGTCTTAAATTTAAGAAGACTGAAATCTTTTCAAGTACCATTTCTGACCACAATAAAATCTAGCTCAAAATCAATAGCAGAAGGAAAACCAGACAATACATAAATATGTGGAAATTAAACATTCCACCCTTAAACGACCATTGGGTAAAATAAGAAATCAAAATAGAAAATAGAAGATGTCTTGAGAAAACAAAAATGAAAAGATAATATGCCAAAACCTATGGGATGCAGCATAGGCAGTAATAAAAGGGAAGTTTACTGTTGTAAATTACATTAAAATGGAAGAATAATCTCAAATAATCAACCTAATGTAACATATCAAGAAGCTAGAAAAACGAGAACAAACTATGCCCAAAATTAGCAGAAGGAAGGAAATAATAAAGACATTTAAACATAAATGAAATAAAGAATAGAAAACATTTACGAATTGTTTTTTGAATATAAGTAAAATCCACAAAACTTTAGCTAGACTAGCTAAGATTGAAAGATTAAAGACTCAAACAAAATCACAAATGAAAGAGAATACATTATTACTGATGCCACAGAAATAAAAAGGATTGTAAGAGATTATTATGAACAATTACATGCCAACTAACTGAGTAACCTAGAATAACTATATCATGTGTAGAAACATACAACATATCAACACTGAATTCTAAAGAAACAGAAACTCTTAACAGACCTATAAGTTCTAAGGAGATTCAATCAGTAATTTAAAACAAAACAAAACAAAAACAAAAAACAAACAAACTTCCAACAAAGAAAAGTCTAGGACCAGATGGCTTCACTGGTGAATTCTAGTAAACATTCAGAGAATAATTAACTCTATTCTTCTCAAATTTTTCCAGAAAAGTGAAGAGAGAAGACTTCTAAATTCATTTTACAAGACTGTAATTACCCTTATGTCAAAGTCAGACAAAGGAACCACATGAAAACTACAAGAAAATATTCCTGGTAAACAGAGATACAAAAATGCTCAATAAAACCTAGCAAATTTTATTCAACAACACATTCAAAAGGTCATAGATCGTGATCACATGAATTTTTTTCCTGGGATGCAAGAATGGTTCAACACACAACAATCAATTAATGTTATAACCATACTAACTAAGAATAAAAATCACATGATCATCTCAATTGATGCAGAAAAAGCATTTGACTTAATTCAACACATTTTCATGATAAAAACACTCAACACACTAGGAATAAAAGAAGAATACCTCATCATAAGAAAATCCTTGTATGAAAGACTCACAGCTAACATCAAACTCAAGGGTGAAAATTTGAAAGCTTTGCTTCAAAGATAAGGAATCAGGCAAGAATGCCCACTTTTGGTAGTTTTATTCAACATTGTATTAGAATTCCTAGCCAGAGCAATTAGTCGAGAAAAACAAATAAAAGCACCCAAATCAGAAAGGAAGAAGTTAATTCGTCTCTGTTGGCAGATGACGTAATCACAGACATAGTAAATCCTAAAGACGACATAAAGAGTTTTTTAAAAATTTAAAACTAATAAAGAATTCATTAAAGTTGCAGGATGCAATCTGACAAAAATCAGTTGCATTTCTAACACTAACAACAAATAAGTATCTGAAAAAGAATTGAGGACAACAATACCCTTTGTAATTGCATCATAAGGAATAAACTTAACTATAAAGGTGAGAAAGGCCTGTACACTGAAAACTATAAAATATTGATGAAAGAAATTAAAGAAGGCATAAACAGATGGAAAGACATTCTGTGTTCATAGATTGGAAGAGTTATAGTGTTAAATATCCATACTACTAAAAGCAATCTAAAAATTTAATTTAATCCCTATCAGAATCCTAATTGTATTTTTTACAAAAAAAAATATTTTTTAATCCTAAAATTTATATGGATCCACGAAAGAACAGGAAGCTCCAAAACAATCTTGAAAAAGAACAAAGGTGGGGGATCAGAGTTTATGATTTCAAAATATATTTAAAAGCTACATTACAAACTACATTTAACTAAAAAGCTTTTTACAGCAAAAGAAACAACAGAATGCAGTCAAATGCTCTACCCCTGAGAAAGTTCTGGCCAGGGCAATCAGGCAGGAGAAAGAAATAAAGGGTATTCCATTAGGAAAAGAGGAAGTCAAATTGTACCTGTTTGCAGTTGACATGATTGTATATTTAGAAAACCCCATTGTCTCAGCCCAAAATCTCCTTAAGCTGATAGGCAACTTCAGCAAAGTCTCAGGATACAAAATCAATGTGCAAAAATCACAAGCATTCCTATACACCAATAACAGACAGCCAAATCATGAGTGAACTCCCATTCACAATTGCTTCAAAGAGAATAAAATACGTAGGAATCCAACTTACAAGGGATGTGAAGGACCTCTTCAAGGAGAACTACAAACCACTCCTCAGTGAAATAAAAGAGGATGCAAACAAATGGAAGAACATTCCATGCTCGTGGATATGAAGAATTAATATCATGAAAATGGCCATACTGCCCAAGGTAATTTATAGATTCAATGCCATCCCCATCAAGCTACCAGTGACTTTCTTCACAGAATTGGAAAAAACTACTTTAAAGTTCGTATGGAACCAATTTGTTGTACTTTGGTGTGCCCCCAACCCAAGGAAAACTAATACAATTACGTTGCATGGTAACATGAGAAGAGATACGCCACAGCGCTTTGCTTGGAGTTATTTGAAAACTTACCTGGCCAATGTATAATAGAAAGGGGATCCAGTCATGCACAAATAAAGAGAAACAGCCTGCCAAGAGATGTCACAGAGCTAATACCAGTGGGACTGAAAAACAAAATATGGGATTGTACAGTCATGTATTCAATCACAAATATTCATAAAATACATATTTCCAAGAACTTAGTATGTGCCAGGTGATATGCTAAGCACTGAGGATATAAAAGCCATAAAAATAAAACAAAAACATCAACTCTTAAGGTCTTCAAGGGTCTTCAGTCTGCTTAAAAAAGGAAAAATATGTATTTAAATGCATATTATAAACTGCTATGAAAACTGTAGGCACTGAATATTATTGGAATATATAAGAATCTTCAATTCCATCTGGATTAATGGTTCTTAACTAGCATTGATATCACCTAGGGAATATATATATATATATATATATATATATATATATATATATATATGCTTGGTTTCCTTCCTATTAAATGCCAACTTAACTGTTTTGTTTTTTGTTAACTTGTTTACATTTGTTTGTAGCCTTCTTAGTTGACTCTAATGATAGAACTTTTAAATTCTATTGGAATGCTGGCTTTTTAGACTAGTGCTCTTTTCACTTCACTGCAATTTGATGAGAAAAACGGTTATTATTTCCTCATGATATATGATGTGTTATGCCTGGATGCATGGGGTGTTGGCTGGCAGCTGCTCCCATGGCCAGTTTAACATGGCATGGCCTGGCAGAATGCAGTGGCTGAACCCACAAATTAAATGGACTCAAATCCTATACCACTTATGCTGAGAGCCCCATGTCTTTCTAGTTTCATTAAGTATCCAGGAGAAGTGGCCTATCCTTTTTGTTAGTCACACTTGGGTCCAGTCTTTTGGCTTCAGGTCTTTCGCTATCTTAATATTTTCACCACCCCCAACATATATTGTCCCACATTTGCGATATATAGCCATTTCTTCAATCTCCCCACAAAACATTTTTGTGGATAGGAGGCTCGCCATTTGTTTAATCTCCTCCTTTTCTGTCTGTCTGTCTTTGTCTATTAAACACATGTACACCGACTCAGAAGTGCACATCACACACATAATTGTTACTTAGTTTTATTCAGAAATGAGCTTAAAAGGAAGTATCAAAAAGAATATGCCAATTATTGGCAGGTAAAAAGATACTGCAAATCACTGATATATTTGTTCAAAAGCTCACTGACATTTTTTTTTTCCTTTTATTTTTTTTCTTGACGAGAATGAAAAACTTCACTACCACCCTCATTAAATCCATTAGCTCCCTGAAATGCACCAGCTTCTATGGAGAGCTTCTAACAACTTCTGTAAACGTAACTGGAGCACTGATCTTGTACGTGACCAAGAGTTCTCTTATGGGCCTATTTCTTCAATGTTAGTTCAGTCTCAGGTTATAGGCTTATGAACATTACTTCAGTATTCAATTTTAAAGATATAAAAGTTAAATAGGAGAAAATGTGCCTGTATTGCTTATGCATGTCTCTAAGTCATTCATCCGTGTTACCACAGAAGCATAACAAGTTAACTAACAGTGCCAGCATTTGCCACCTGATTTCACTTTCAGAATAAGTTTTCCTACTTTTTGCAAAACATGTCATATCGCCATATTGGCTTATTCAAAGACATCCACAAAGGGACTATACCATGTACTATGTTCTCTTTTTAATTTTTTTTTTTTTTTTTTTTTTTTTTGAGACGGAGTCTCTCTCTGTCGCCCAGGCTGGAGTGCAGTGGCGCGATCTCCGTTCACTGCAAGCTCTGCCTCCCGGGTTCACCCCATTCTCCTGCCTCAGTCTCCCGAGTAGCTGGGACTACAGGCGCCCGCCACCACGCCCGGCTAATGTTTTGTATTTTTAGTAGAGACGGGGTTTCACCGTGTTAGCCAGGATGGTCTCGATCACGTGACCTCGGGATCCTCTCGCCTCCGCCTCCCAAAGTGCTGCGATTACAGGCATGAGCCCCCACGCCTGGCTAAAATCTTTCAATTATGGTTTTCTTTAGTGTCTCGTATACCTAGAATATACTTGGCATTTTACAGACATTAGTTGTTCATTGCTCTCTTCTGACCAAATCAAAAAAATTATGGGGAATTGTAAAATAAATTTTGAGAAGTAAATTTATGTCAAGTAATCTACAAAATTGAGAACCAAAACTATTCAGACTTGATGCTATAGCAGGAAAAAGTCACCTCAGAATTTCTAAATACAGCATGCAAATAGGCAGCATATGCAAAATGTTCTAGAAGTCAGTAAATTGGCAATGATATTGTTGAAGTCAATCAGGTGTGGACTAATGAGTGCCAGGTCTTGGTTGATGGAAATAAAAATAAAAGAGAATGTTTGACCTGAGAGTCCTTTGGAAATAAATATAAATAGAAGTAATTGAACAACCTGTAAGAGTTAAAGATAACATCAACCTTTTGAAGCATCAACAGGAACAAGAAGGAGATGAGTAATGTCAACACCAGAAATTGGAAAAATAGTAAATTTTGAGAGCATCCTATAAAATTAGTGTTAAAATTTCTGAGGTTGTGATGAAACATTCAAACAAAAATCTCCTAAAGATAGTTGTATGCATATAAGTGAGTTAGACTTGGATGTTACAGTTGTCATGATTAAAATTATATGAAACATGGGGCACTAATTTATAATGGGAAATCTGACATTCAGCTTCCTACATTACCGAAAGTTAGAAAGTTTTTCAGTGAAAAAGAGAGGGAAAAAAAAGAAGATTGGGGGAACCAATGAGCTAGAAGATAAAAGCAGAGCCAAGACAGAAGACAATGAGAGAGTTTAAGGAAGAAGAAGGAGAAGGAGAAGAAGATGATTCACCATCTAAATTCCATAAAGGGGGAGGAAATAGAGGAATTAAAGGAATTAGGAAGGATCCCTAGTCAAAGGAATTGTCCTTTAAAGAACAATCATAACATCAAGGGCAGAATCCACAGGTGCTAAAAGGAATCAGGAGAAAGAAAATAGACACAATTGCATAAAATGATTTCATAAAAAGTGATTGATGGTTAAACAGAAAAACAATATTTCAGAGAAAATAGCAGGATCAAATGTGAGCATTTTCTATGTTGTTTTCAACTTGGAATTCTTGAGGATCTTATGAGTTGGGCAAAGCATGTAATTATAGTGGTCATTAATTTCTCTATTTATAAAAGGTTATTAAAATACCAGGATTCTCTACCTCATAGAATAATGAGAGAACATGATTATATAAATAAATGATAGAGAAAAGCCCTATAAAATATAGAAAATGTTATATCCATGACTATCCACATTATTAGTAACTAGCTACAATATAATTACCTCTTTTATTTTGAGGGATAAAATACAGCATTACTGCATTGCTGTCTTCATTAAGCATCATTAAAATGTAATAGAAAATAGAATCTAGATTGCTCTGGTAAATGTGTTCTTTGCTTGCACACTGTCTCTTTAAGGACCAGAGGCTCTGTAGTCATGAGCTGTATAATAACTGCTGTCAATGACAGACCACATTTATGACAGTGGTTTCATAAGCTTATAATACTGTATTCTTACCGTATCTTTTCTATGTTTAGATATGTTTATACAAACAAATACCATTGTGTTCCAGTTGCCTACAATATTCAGTGCAGGCCGGGCGCGGTGGCTCAAGCCTGTAATCCCAGCACTTTGGGAGGCCGAGACGGGCGGATCACGAGGTCAGGAGATCAAGACCATCCTGGCTAACACGGTGAAACCCCGTCTCTACTAAAAAGTACAAAAAACTAGCCGGGCGAGGTGGCGGGCGCCTGTAGTCCCAGCTACTCGGGAGGCTGAGGCAGGAGAATGGCGGGAACCCGGGAGGCGGAGCTTGCAGTGAGCTGAGATCTGGCCACTGCACCCCAGCCTGGGCGACAGAGTGAGACTCCGTCTCAAAAAAAAAAAAAAAAAAAAAAAAAAAAAAAAAATATTCAGTGCAGTCATGTGGTGTACAGGTTTGTAGCCTAGTAGCAATACGCTGTACCTTGTAGCCCAGATGTATAGTAGACCATATCATCTAGGTTTGTGTAACTATACTCTAAGATATTGGCACAATGAAATAACCAAATGGCACAATGCAATAACCTAATGACACATTGCTCAGCACAGATATCCATCCTAAATGTCATCGGCTCACACCTGAATTACTCCAAGTCCTCTAACTGATCTCCATGCTTTCCTTCTTACTTCTCAGTTTATCTGCAATTTAGTCTCAACAGAACGGCCAAAGTGATCCTTTCAAAATATAAGTTGGATTATGTCATTCCTTTGCTCAAAACCTTCCAAAATCTACATATTTCATTCGGAATGAAAGTCAAGACCACAAATGATTTACAGTTTCTGCCCTCGTCTCCTCACCCTCCAATTTTAACCACACTAGCCTTCTTGCAACTTCTCTAAAATGTCAGAGAGGTTCCTATATTAGCCCTGGCAGGGAATGCCACTCTCCTAGATAAATCTGCATGATAAGCCCCACATTCCATGTAAGGTTTGCTCTAGTATCACCTTCTCAGTGAGTACTACCCTAAGAACCATACTTAAAGTAGCAACCCACAATACCCTAAATCTCAGCACTCCCAATCTCTTTTATTTTATTATACTCTGTCATTTTTGGCAAAGTATGCATCACCTTCTAAAACATAATGTACTTACTTATATGCTTACTATTCATATTTATTTTGTTTCTTTAGAATATAAGCTCCATGAGAACCAAAATTTTTCTTTCCTTGTTGCTAATGTGTCTGTAGCAGAGTATTCTGGCTCATTGTTGGTATTCACTAAATATTGGTTATATGTAGTCTTTGAACTGCTAGTGAAATATTTCCTACCAACTGCTTCTACCACTTTCCAGTGGTGAAAGTAGTGGAGAGAACTGGGTTATCTTAAGAAAAGAGGACAGGAATTTATTACTCTCTAATTAATAATTCATGTAGTGGTATTTGTCACTTTTGTTGTTTTTATTTTTAGCATTCATTTGTACATGAATCATAAAGACAAGGTTTGATTCCGAAAGTAGATGTATATTCCACCATGTATAGAAAACCTCCTAGAAAATGAAGACAACACGAAGATAGTAGTAAGCTGAGAAGCTGAAGGAAAGAGAGGAAAATATAGGTATATAGTAATATATTTTTAATGTCAGGGTATAATTTTTCTATAGTCTAATTCATCATCTTTTCAAACCACTAAGATTAACCATTTTTTACTCTCAACAAATTAATTCAGGTTTCAAGCAATTATATCCCCAAATCTTTTACTAACACTGTGGAAGTTCGATTGCTTTGTTGCTGTGGTTTTATCATAGCTGCTCTGACAGTTAGTCTTAATGTGTCAGACAATTTACTTTGATACATAAATTAATTATAAAAATCATGTCTGATTGATTCCATACTCCTGGTAAAATTTAAGGTGGCCCTAATAGTTCATTAAAATAGTATTTTATGCTGTTTAGAGATTTCAAACTCAAAATTTCTTCTTAATCTGGAATGTGCAAACAGGTTTCTAATCTCATTTGCATATGTTGTAAAATCTATCAACTTTTCCTTAGTGTCTTCGTTTAGGAAAAAAAATAAAAAAACAGCCAACCTTCACTCATTTTATATCTACAAGAATGCCCATGACCACCTATTTCCTGTCCTGTGAAATGTGTGCTTTTAATCTTGACACCTATTCCTTTTAAATTCACATTTTGTTTGCTCTGAAGTAACAAGAACGAACCTTAACTTCCCATTTTCTAAACTGGGCAGGAGCTTTTGAATTCATATTAACCTAAATCTCATGCTTGCCTTCTCATTTTGCCTTCTCATTCATCTCAGATTTGCTTTTAGCACCCAATCCATTTTATGACCCAGTTTAAAATGCCTGTCTCTCTGAAATATATAGAGAGATCTGCAATCTCAATTAATTTCACTCCTTATTGATCTACCCCTTTGTACCATGTTGCAAATATTTCTTCTAGTAGAACACTTTCTGTCACATCTACTAATTAATATAATTATCTTCTGCTTTATTAGCATTTGGGGTCGTTGAAACTCAGTACAATTTGGTTTGTAATGTATTTTACCAAAAATTTATCCTCTATGCAATCGTGTTCATAGTTTGCTTCATAAATTAAGAACTCCTTAAAGTATAAGTGTCCTATAATTTACACATTGTTTGTAATATTAACTATTTGTTAGTATACATGTACATTCAACGACAATGAACACAATTCACTCTGAAGTTCACTGTGTTAACAGAGGAGACGTTGGTATTAGCCAGAGGTATTGTTTTTACAGCTTACGGGTGTGATTTTGTCTTAGCATCTTTGATAGTTATAGTTGCATTAGTCCACATGTCTCTAAATATCTTTGAGAGTTCTAATTGCATTAGTTCACATATCTCTAAATATTTATTACTTCTTGTCATAACTTTTCAAATGCATTGCTTTTTGTATATTTATTTTTTCATAATATATGTTCTAATATATGAGATTGCTCTAAAGTAAAAAAGATAAAATTAAGTACTATAATTATAAAATTATTACAAACATATGCATACCTATAAATACACTTTTATTAACTAAACACACTTTTTCTACTAAGTGTAAACCCTGAGAGGACCTATTATCACTATGAATAGTAATGGATTAGGTATTGAGAGGTATAGTTTAAATAAGAAAAACAACACATCCAAGCCTCACCTGATGGTTTACCTGAAGGGATGCCCCTCAATAAGGATAAATGGGTGAGAAAAAGTTGAGAAGTCTTTAAGAGCTAATCTCTGCTACCCTACTCAATACTATTGGTGGGGGTAAAACATTGTTTTGAATCTGGAAGATCCTTTGAATAATTGAATATATAGGTATTATTTAAAAGGGAAAAACTGGGTGTTGAATGTTGAAACTTCACACTCCTTCTACCTTACACTGCTACCTCCCTATTATTTCAAATCTCTAGAAGGCAGACGTCACTCTGAACAGGAGATTGGAGAGCTTTTCTATGAAAAATTTGGTTTGTCAAGAAGAAAGACTCAAATATGCTGGAATGAGAAATCATCCATTAATCACCCCACTCAGATCAGCCTATAGTGAATTCCAAGTTCACCATGCTTAATCCTAGGTTCAAAATTTGAGGTCAAGGTTTTGTTTTTTAAATGTTTTTACTCTTACATATAAACTAACAATAAAAAGCTATCAGATAGCTAAAGAAAGTTTCTAATCTAAATGACAAAGAACAAAATAAACAGAAAGCAAGCCAATTAGTGGAAACAAATTATGCAGACATTAAAAACTATTTTAATGTCTTCAGAATTGTACAAAAAGATGTAGCAACCCTGATATCATAATACATAAAATTAGAATTAAAATGGACTCATGGAATTTAAAAGATGATAATAGAAAAGAACACGCAATATAAAAGCTAGTAATAAAGTTGAAGAATTCAAAAAATTGAACACAAAGAGGACTTGAGAAAAATGTAATTAAATTAGATGATCGCAGTATAAAATCCTCTTCCAAAAAGAGTTTACAGAGAAATAGAGGAGAGAAAATTATAAGCAAATTTTTTTAGAACCAAAGAATGGCCATTTTCAATTTAAAAGATACCACTCTAAGTGATTACCACATTCTATGAAAATAAATTCATACCAAGTTACATTCAAAAGCACATGTTTGTGGACTATCAGAGCACTATGAACAATGAGAAGAATCAAAAGCTTCTAGAGAAAATATAAAAGATAAATATCAGATAAAAGATAAGCTCTCAGAATGGCTTGAAATTTCTCAATAGCATCTCTGGAAGCAAAAAGAAATGCAATGAGGCAATGGCTAAAAGACTCTAATGGAAAATAATTTCCTACCTGAAAATGTTATACTCAGAAAATTAAGTATAATGGTAGAATACAAATATTTTCAGATATTTAAGATCGCCATACATTTTTCTCCCAAGGAACAGTTTTAAATCTGTTATTGGAAGATGTGTACCTCAAGTAAGAGGGTAAACCAAGAAAGAAACATAAATTACATAATATGAAAAATCAAAAATAACAGAAAGATGAGTAAAATTCCCAAGAGGATGATGAATTGAGATAAAAGGCTGAGCCTTCACACCAGACATGAAGATCAACCAGTTTGTACTGGAGAAGTGTGACCAAGAAGAAAGTTATTTGAAGACGAAGATGTGCAGTGCTATTATATCATATTTTTACCCTGAGGACCAAATCACCAGGTGAACCAGGCCAAGAGTCCTGTCTGCACCATGAATTAATGATGTCCCGATCCCTCTCTTTACACGACTGCCTAGATCACCTGAAGTCATTTACTACTTCCCCTAGAAATGTCTGCTTTTCCTTCTCCAGAGAGCTGAAGGTGGGCCATCATGAAGTTAGAGGCAAAAGATACAAGGAAACTTCATTTTCACTGATCAGATCTTTTCATTCATTGAGAGCATTAAAAAAATAGACCAAACTACAGTCCTGCTGAATGTTCCAACTATGGTAAAGCCTATTATTTTGTTGTTATTTTTTGTGTGTTTGCTTTTAGCAAGAAATATATCTAGTATTTACCATGTGCAAGGCTCTATCATGCATAATTTTGAAAAAATAACTTTTCTAAGCTTATACTTTCTCATCTTTGAAATAAGAGTAATTGAACCCTTAATGCATAGGCTTTTGTTTTATTAATTATAAATATATATATTACATTATCAGCATACAATGCTATTATATATAATTATTATATGAAACTAAAACCTGATCTTAGCATTTTTCTCCTTGAAACACTTCAAATCTCCTCTACAATTACTTCCACCCCACTCCACCATACACAAGCTCCTCATGCAAGAAGCTCCATGCTGTGAATTTTGATATTTCTCCCAAGATATCTCCCGCTGCTGCCTGATCATACATGACTCACAGGAAAGCCTACGTCAATTTTTCTGGAATGTCATTACCTTCCCTTCTAACCCCATAGGCAGCAATCATGCTTTTTAAATTCAGGAAAAATGTCATTTACAGATATCCCTCTTACGCCCATATGCACTCAAGTTGGGTGAGATGCATACAGGAGTTCTCACATGACCCTTACATACTCCTATCCTGCACTTAGGGCATCATCTTGAAATTATCTCTTTTGCCACAAAAGAGAGCTTCCTAAAATCTGAAAGATTGTCTGTTCTTTGTAATTTTCTCTTTTCACTTTTTGGTTGACTTCAACATACACTTATCCAATGTCTCCTGTGTACTGGGCTCTTTTCCAATTATAATTTTTTTTAAGTGTTGTATTTGTTGTGAAAAAATTTATCCAAGTGTTTTCTTTAATACAAACAGTACTTGTCAAAGTCCTTTCTCTATTTACTATCTAACTGGATGCTGTTCAAATATTCTTGCAGATCTGGAGCTGAAGGTCAATTGATATTTCTGCTTCCAGCAAGAAACACTGTACAATTATTTCTACCTTCCTTTATGTAATACCCAAGTGTATACACATAAAGTAGATACAACTTGAAATCTCAGAATCTTTTTTGCTTTTGATTCCATACCTGCACATCTGGATTTATTAATGGACTCTAAAAATTTTCAGTGTATAAGGTACTATTACATAATCTCAGAATTACTGATTTGAACAGTCTTTTGCCAGAAGCTGCAGCCCTGGATAAATATAGGGCAGAGATTCTTATATACTGATAAATATATGAATAAACTTGGGGTCTTATTAAAAGGAAGATTCAGAATTAAATCTAGGATAGGGCCTGAGTTTCTAAGACTCTAACTTCAGTTGATGCTTATGTTCACTGTCTGCAGAAAGGAGCTGAAGTGGCCAGGGTCTAGTGGAGAGATCAGTGGGTTGAGGCACAAGAGTAGTGGAGGTGGCGACGGTGGTGATGGTGACCCAGATAACTCCAAAGGTAAAATTTTTCCACTAGAGCAACAGAACTACAAAATTCTTGTGCTAAAATGTGAATTTCTTAGCCGATAGGGAAGCCATTGATGACGGGATTCTATATGTCTAAATGTATTCAAGCAAACTAAAATATTATATTCTATAATAATAACCTCACCATTAATTGTTTACTTTTATTGAATACCTGCTTTATACTTACTGAGTAATATGCACATTGTTTTAAATATCTTGTATGTATTTCTGATTCGATGCTTTTAATACCCTTATTTTACAAATGAGAAAACTGAGGCATGAGGATGCTAAGTAACTTGCCTTAAAATCAACAAGGTTCACCCTGTGATTTGAACCCAGGGTATCTGACTACTGTGGTGATATTCTTAACAAAGCTCTAGACATTACAGAATTTAGAGTCTAAATACGACTAGCACTTTTGAAACAAAGGTAGTCTTAATCCAACCAAAAAGGGAAATAATTGTTACAAATTTAACTGATTTTAACCATTGGTTGTTAATCAATTTTTGGTTCTGTTGTTTTCATTGCTTCCTTTGAAGGTCTTTATCATTTTTTAAATAGGAAGTTCAAGCTGATTATTGCAAAGATGCCAGCCATATGGCATTAAATCAGAAGTCTCATGAATTATTTGGAAGCTTCTTTTGATCTCGCTTGTGAAAACAGCATGATCTCATTTTGTGTCAATCCTCTGGATTTATTTTGGAATCTTAACCTATTTAGAATAATTTTTTTTGTTTTCTTGGTTTTTAAATGTCAGTTTAAAAGGCCCTAAAATTCTTGATATTTGACACTTGGCAAAACTGATTTTAGCTTTGAGAAAATAGACACAATTAAAAATGGAAATATCCATTAGATTGTTTGTGAATCATGTTTCCTCAGAAAAGGCAAAATATTTTATTCCGCATTAATAAAAATACACAGCCCCTAACAAGAGAAGTGATGTCCTATTATAGCCTCAGCTTAGTGAGGCGTTACCTAGAGTGTTATATTCTACTGGGACCACACATTTTCAAAGGGTCATTTGAAAACTGAAAACTTCCTGAGATAAGTGTCAGTGATGACAAGAGGATTAGAAACCTGTCATATTAAATGTTTTTGTAAGCACACACAACCTTTAAAGTGAAAATATAAATGGGTCTGGATAGCTGTTTATAAATTTTTGAAGTGCAGTTGATTATGTCACAGAATTAATGACTTTCCATGTGGCCTCAGAATAACAGAATAGGAGTGAATGCATGAAAACTGAAGTTGGTTTGATTTATGACCATTTAAGAAAGACCACCTCTCCCCCAAAATTAAAGCTGCTAAAGCACTCATATGTGAATTATTATGGTGAGCCATTGATTCATTCACTCACCCATGGACCATTTTTTGAAGCCTTCTCTGCAGTAATCACTGTTTCAGCATGAACACAAAAAGCTACTTTCACTGGAACTTAAATCTAATATAAAGAAGCGAGGGAAGAGTGTAAATGCACTGAGGAAATAGGTAATATGATAAAAATGCCTGGGGAGGAATAGAACTATTGTGAACAGGATGGCCAGGGAAGGCTTGATATATGAGCTGAGAGAGAATATATGAGGAATTACCTACGTGCTATGGACTGAATTGTCCCATCCCTCTAAATTCACTTGTTGAAGCCCTAGTCGCTCATGTGAAGGTATTTGAAGATGGAAACTTTGGAAATTGATTATGTTTAGATGAGATCAAAAGAGTGAGGGCCATCCTGATAAGAGTAGTGTCCTTATAAGACACGACTTGCTTATAAGCTTGCTCTCACTCTTCTCTGTGTGAGTATGTTATCTAAAAGGTGGCCGTCTGCAAGCTAGAAGGAGAGCTCTCAACAGAATCCAACTTTGCTGGCACCCTGATCTTAGAATTTCAGTCTCCACAACTATGAGAAATAAATTTCTGTTATTCAAGTCACCCAGCCTATGGTATTTTATTATGGTAGCCCAAGCTGATTAAGACATTATGCAAAGATCCAGTAGATAAATTAACAAATATAAGCAGAAACCATGAGGTGATAACCAGCTTAAAATTTCAGAGGAACTAAAAGACTAAGGCTGCATATTAATGAGCAAGAGAAAGAAAGAGTGATATGTGTTGGGATCTCAGACAAAGGCAGCTGCCCTTCTCATACCTTGAACAACTAGGTAAACTCTTAGGAAAATGTCTACAGTTCACATCCTGTGTGTATCCAAAACTCCTGTATTAAAATTCTTTGGGAAAATTGTGATGTATAAATTATATAAGCCTAGGTAAATATTTTATTGCCCACACCAGGGGAAAATATAAAAGGAAATTTAAGATCCATGAGGCAGATTACACTTCCAAGATAGTGTCCAAAAGATCTTCCATCTTCCATCTTTTTATGTGATGCTTACACTCCTCTCATTGAGAGAATGGGCTCTATATATCCTCTTGAACGTCTGAAATAGAAAGGAAGTGACATGCTGTGATTTCCAAAGTTAGGTCCTAAATAGGAATACACCTTCTGGCTTCTGCTTGGTCCCCTTAGGATGCTTGTTATTGAAATTCAACTATCATAATGTGAAGAAGCTCAAGTCACATGGAGACATGTGAGAGAAAAAGCCTTTGAAATCATTCCAAGTTCAGTCGCCATTTCCATGGAACCACAAGCAAGACTCTGAGTGAGAACCACTCAACTGAGAACAGCCAGCTCCTAGGAACACGGGAAAGAAAAGTTAAACAGTTACTGTGGTTTTAGTCCACCAATTTTCTTGTGATTTTTTTTTAGTGTACTAGTAAGAAACTGGAATAATTCATATTAATTCCTTAGAAAATAAGTAATAACTAATTAGTAATATCCAATTTCATCGTGTAGTAACATAAAATTAGGCTACCACAGGGTAAAGTTAGATATTAGGATCCTAGGATCCTAACATGGATCTTAGATCTTATTAGATCCTAGAATCTTATTAGATCGTAGAATCCAGACACTTTGTTTTTCTTCTTTGGTGGCCTGAAAGCAAAACTATTTTCAAATATTATTTTTAAAAATATTCAGAAACTTTTAGAGCTTTGATATTCTTTGGTAATAGTTAAACTTTTCTTATATTGTTCAGAATTCCCTGAACCCTTTGTCTGATGCCAACATGCAGAGGAAATTTGTAGCTCTTTAGTATCACTACATAACTCAAGTGGATTTTCCTGTACTCATCTGCAATTGTATGCTACAATACACTGCTATTGATTACTTTATCCTGCTTTATGTACTATGCTTTTCTTTTGTATTGATTCTTCCCTTTGTATTGCTTTATATGCTTTAATATGAGTTAGGCTTCTCATTTCCTTATTATCCTATACTCTGAATCACCATGTTATATATTAGTCCCCAAGAATTTCAAATCATAAATATGAACAAGGTGATAAGATAAATAGAATGTTTCTGACTTATTAAATGTAGGTTATTAAATAATGTTTTATAGTCAAAATGCTTGAAAACTAATTTAAAAAGCAATATATATAATATTCAAGCCAAGAAACAGATGCTTAATTTATCGTAAAAAATAGGAGTCTCCCATAGTGTTTGGGGCTACAAAAGTTTAACATCTTGTGGAACTTCTGAAATAACGTTGTAATTCCTTGGCGATACAGTTTGTTAAAAATTATGCAAATATAGATCATTGAAACCATATTGTGCTTCCTATTTCTCCTGGAAGACATAATACCTAATCATAGTGTAACTATGGCCCAAAATATATTCTCTCCTCCATGTAGAAATGTACCAGAGAAATATAAGGCACTGAAAATTGTACAAAGTGATTTATAATGTGTTCTCTATAGACTCGCTCCAAGGAGAATGGAATATATAATCCCGATAAGGCTAAAATAAAGCTCCATATCAAACTTCAATAATCAGCACTCTTTCTCTAAATAGAGACTAAAATTCAGATATGCCTGAAGTAAAATGAACTTAAGCTTAGGGAATATAAAAACATTGAATTCTAGTTAGAAATGTTCAAATGAAGAATATGAAAAATATTCTGCCACATGCCATTTCTCCACAGTAGTAGCTCTCAACCTTTTCACGTGTGTTTATAGATTAAATGAAGCGAATTTTAAAATACCAATGCCTGAATTCTCTCCCTCAAGATTGTTTCAATCTGTGTAGGTAGAACGTGGCTATCAATCTTTTTAAAAACACTACTTGGGATTTTAATATGCATTCAGAGATAAGAATTAAAATTTCACATTATCATTGTTTCTCAATATAGAATTCATGAATCTAGGATTCAAAATTTTATTGTGAAAAAGAGGGTAGTGAGATCCATTTAAAAGTAAGAAAACTCTGAATAGGACATCACATATCTTTCTTTCATTCCCTCCCTTGCTGTGACTTCATCCTGAGTAAGATAAAGTTCCTCATTACTTTGATTTACGCCTCTCATTCATAAGCATAATATATGCCACATCCAAGCAAAAGTTTCTTATGTGTGGTGTATTATAGTCTCTTGTCTCCCTTTATTCACCAGGAAAAGATCCTGCCTCAAGTAGATCTGTCCCTTCACTCAGGTCCAGAAACGAATGATGTATAAAAAGCAACTAGATCCACATCTAATAGGTCTTCGGATGTGTGATTGAAAAATTTATGTATATTATTGTGTACTACTATAATTCTGACTCTTAAAAATCTAGCATTATTATAGCAACAGTCAAACAAGAAAGAAATGTAAAGCTTCTGACCCAAAATTCCTAAAAATATACACTAGTCCCTGTTATGAATCTTTCAAGAAAGGACTGTATCATGCAATTTGCAAACTTCATTTTATTACAGAATCTTTTATTTTAGAGATTGCCAAAAAAAAAAACTTTTTTTCAACAATGGGAAAACACAAAATGAATTGTGACTAGTTAAAAAAATACTGTATTAGCCGGGCACGGTGGCTCAAGCCTGTAATCCCAGCACTTTGGGAGGCTGAGACGGGCGGATCACAAGGTCAGGAGATCGAGACCATCCTGGCTAACACGGTGAAACCCCGTCTCTACTAAAAAATACAAAAAACTAGCCGGGCGAGGTGGCGGGCGCCTGTAGTCCCAGCTACTCGGGAGGCTGAGGCAGGAGAATGGCGTAAACCCGGGAGGCGGAGCTTGCAGTGAGCTGAGATCCGGCCACTGCACTCCAGCCTGGGCGACAGAGCCAGACTCAGTCTCAAAAAAAAAAAAAAAAAAAAAAAAAAAAATACTGTATTTATGCAACTATATTACAATCATGTCTGACTTTTTAATATTAGCCAAATATCTATCAAATTGGAAATAAGGCATCTATATTTGTATTATAAACAAATGAAACAAAAGAGTAATAACTAATTTTTTTTAATTGAGGAAAACATTGAGTAGAGATTGATAGAGATATAAGCATCAAAACATTGTCCGTAGGCAAGATCTTGGGCTGCTGGTTCAAACCTCAATAATGAAAAGGCAAGTAATCTAAGTTTCAAAAAGTAACTTAACTGAGGCATCTTTTACAGATCATATATTTCAACCATTTCAAGTATAGAATTCAATGATATTTTAGTAAATTTACCAAGCTTCGAAACCATTGCCATAAATCAGTTTTTGAATGTTTCATCACTTCACTAAGATACCATATGCACATTAACTGTCACTGTCCCTCTCCACTGTTAAGTCATTCATCAGTCTATTTTCTGTCTCTAAAGATTTACCTTTTCTGGACATTTTATATAAATGGAATCTTACAGTATGAGGTTTCTGGTACTTGGCTTCTTTCAGTATGTATAAAATTATGAGGTTCATCCACATAGTAGTATAGTATACACATAGATATATACATAGTAGTATGTATCTCCAGTTTGTTCTTTTTCATAGCTCAGTAGTATTCTATCATATGGATAAATTGTTTATTCATTCGCCAGGTGGCACACGATTAGATTTTTTCACTGTAAAAATTATCAATAATGCTGATAAGAAAGTTTATGTACCAGTGTGTGTGGATAAATATTTTCATTTCTCTTGGGTAGATAACTAAGAGTAAAATTGCTGGATTGAGAAGTAGTGTAACTTTATAGTGTTTTCACCCCTTGGAAAACACAAACACTATTTTCAGAAAATGGCATGATAATGGCTATGATAGTATTACACATTAAATTTGATGGAAGCAAGGTTGGGCTCAAGGAAAAAGTAACATGAGTTGAAATTGTGGATAGATAAGGAAACAGAGTAAGGTTTTTCTAAAGCAGTGATGACAAAAAGAGAAAAGACATAATTTGTAAAACAGCATAATGAATCAGGTAAAGGGAGTCTGGCCTCTGCTCATGGTTATGCAGTTTATAAAACTGCCCCGGTTCCTGGAACTTGACATGGAGCTGAATCTGGCCCAGAGAAGTAATAAGAAACTATGTTTCCTTTTCTCTTTTCTTTTTCCTTTTCTTTTCTTCTTTCTTTCTTTCTTTCTTTCTCTCTCTCTCTCTCTTTCTTTCTTTCTTTCTTTCTTCCCTTTCTTCCTTTTCTTTCTTTCTTTCTTTTTCTTTCTCTCTTTCTTTCTCTTTCTTTCTTTCTCTCTTTCTTTCCTTCTTTTCTTTCTCTCTCTCTCCCTCCCTCTTTCCTTTCCTTTCCTTTCTTTTTCTTTCCTTTTCTTTCTCTCTCCCTCCCTTCCTTTGTCCCTCCCTCCCTCCTTTCCTTCTTTTCTTCTTTCTCTTTCTTTCTTTCTATCTTTCTTTCTTTCTTTCTTTCTTTCTTTCTTCCTTCCTTCCTTCCTTCCTTCCTTCCTTTCTTTCTTTCTTTCTTTCTTTCTTTCTTTCTTTCTTTCTTTCTTTCTTCCTTCCTTCCTTCCTTCCTTTCTTCTTTCTTTCTTTCTTTCCACAAAGATACTATCAATTATACCTGCTGTCTACTTGTGGCATCTTTTAAAAGTCATCTGTTGGGGCTAAGTGATATCTTTTTAGAGATTTGCACAAGGGTATTACATAGTTTAGCTGTGCCTCCTCGTCTGGAAAGATTTCTATGCCTTTAAAAGAACTTTTAATATTCTAATTTAATGCTTTCCACATTTATTCATGTCAAGCAATATTCAGAAAATGAGGAAGCTTGCATAATGCACTAAGGTAAGTATGAAGCTTTTCTTAGCTGAGGCACTGCAGCAACCATGGGACCCTTACTGTGGCCTTAAAAGGGGAGACATCAATATTTAATCACACTTGTCACCCCTTTGTGAAGAACATTGAATCAAGAAAGGGAGAGTCATTGATAGATAGGTTTTTAAAAAAAATTCTCAGAAATTAAGTAGCATGTTCAGTTGAGGCACTCCGGCCACAGGCTAGAGGACAGGTATGAGTCTGGCAGGACATGAGAGAAGAAAAACAATTAAGAGGTTGAGCCAGCAATCCAGGAAGGATGATGATGAGCATCTACCCTGGACAAAAGTGTGGAAAAGAAAAATATTGAATTTAAGAACCATTGAGGAGGAAAAGCAGCATGGCTTAATTGAGAAAGAGCTTGTAACGATTCCTACTAACATATTCACTATGTTATCTTCACTAACATATAAAACTATGTTATCTTCACTAACATATAAAATGGAGGAGAATAAAACACATTTGAAAGGATAGTTTGGATGATAAATATCACAATGCATAGTAAAAGAACACTGTGTACATCAAAACATCAATTAAAATATTAATTTATGTGTAATTATAACTTAGGAATTCTAAAACATAAAAAATGGACTCAGTATTGTTTAGAATATTATGTATTAAAGAGATAACACACTGAAATAAATTAGAATTTATTAATTAAAAAAGAGGAAATAATCACTACCTATGTATGACATCCATGTATACATTGAGTCATATTGGATATATAGACTAAATAGAAAAATTATAAAAATAGCACAATTCATACAAAAATGCATGAAATGTATAGAGAGATATACAATACACACTCTTAACAAGAATTGATGGGAAATTTAAAGAGCTGGTTGAATAAAAAGAGGAAAATTTTAAACCAAAGACTTTCAAAAATAAGAATAAAAATGGTATTTTAATCTAATAAGAATAAAATCTAATAAGAATAAAATCTAATAAGAATCTAATAAGAATAAAAATGGTAAGCGTCTGTAAAACACTTCACTGTATCCTGAAGTCTCCCTCTAAACAAATGCACATCATTTTGTCATATTGCAAGCCTAAAAAACTGATCTTAACAACAAGACTATCTTTCTAAGACAACAGCCACAATGACACTTCACAAAGTTTTGCTAAAGGTCGTCTGGAAGAAGCAGGTGGAAATACATAAAACATTTTTGAAAAATAGATGACATGAGGTATGAGTACTTGCTCTTATGAGTTATTTAAACACATGTACTATAACAATGTTTTTAAAATATTAAGTGATACTTTTCTGTCCCAGGTATGAGTATGATAAAGAAGGATAAAAACTAAAGTGTTTACAAGTCTCTGTGTTTGAATCTTCAAAGGCCAAAATTATCGGTAGCCAGGGATAAAGGCTAGTATACAAAATCAATGATCGTACATCAGGTAATAATGTGTTGTGCAATTTCACCGAATCATCCTTTGTCATATTTTCGAAACCATGAACATTCCTTGGACTTAGCAACTGAAATGGAAATGAATAAAATAAATCCTGGTTTTACTTAAGTAAATTACTGTGGAAAAATAAGGAAATAAAATAGAATCCAATCTGGGCAAAATTGAGGTAGTAGGGGAGAAAATAATTTTTGGTTCAAGTTAGATATGATATATTTTATTTATATTTCTGTGAGGATCTCTTTCCATTTCCATCCCAATGAGGCAGGTTATAGGGTTATTAAAAGCTCAACCTGTTTCTCCTCTTTCTCAATTTATGGTGGATCTGCTTCCTAGCTCGTTTCCACCTCAATGTGAAAACTGAGGCCCATGTTAGAGAGTTGGGCATCATTCATCCCTTTGCTTTGCACAACACTGTAATCTCCTTGTACCAGAACGTGTGCTGAGCTTCTGTCTCCAGGGCAACTCCTATGATTGCATGTGATCTGGGATTCCCAGTGCTGGTTGTGCATAGCAGTGGCTTTTCCAAGGGTACTCCTAGGCAGAAAACTCAACAGACTTCTCAGTTCCTATCCCATCATTGAAACTTTAATTGAAAGCTTTCCCCTTATGACTACAGTTGCTGAGCATTTCTCATGATGAACAGAGACTAAGCACAAAGAGAAGGAGAAAAAATTTAACTAAGTTTTCTTTTGAGCGCATATGTAGTGAGCACATCAGAAAAAAGAATGTGAAAAGTGGCGGCCAGGAACATTTGTAAAAACATAGTCATGTCTTCTTCTACTTTCCCTTGACTCCCATTGGACAGCAATATCATTTTATTCTTCCAGAAGAAAATAAATGATGGAATTTTGTGGAGGAAAGTAACTTTTAACCTTTCATCCTATCCATCACTCTTCACAGTTAAAAGATGCCAATTTCTATGGACTCAGACTCTTAGATTCTGCTCATATTCATCACTTATTAATTCCTACTTCTCTATATCAAGCCCTAACTATCCACCACTTAGCTTGTTGTAAAGACCTTCTACTGCAATTCTCCTTCTCCACTACTTTGCAAATGCCCTCCACAATATAGATGTGATTCTCCTAAAAGAAACATCTGAAGCACATTTGCCTTCTTGAAACCTAACTGGACACCACCTAAAAATTTCATATGTAAAGTATTTTTAAAGGATATTTTAAAAGATACCCTTTAAAAATATGAATAAGCATGAAGAAACATAATGAAATATGTTGAAGACCTCTATAGAAAAAATATTTTAAAAATTTAGAAAAATTAAAGAAAACTTAAATAAATGAAAAAATTATTTTCCAATTGCAAAAATCAATATTGTAAATATGGAATATGCATTTTGGAATCCATAAATTTGAAAAGAGTTATGGAACTATAAATAACTCCTACACAGCAATGAGAAATGGGAAAATTATATCCCATAGATATTTAGGCAAGGTGTCAAAATAGGCTTGTTCTGAATGAGGACACCCAAAATCTTAACAAATGTATGAAAAAGCAAACAATTGATTAGAAATTATAAAAAGCAAATCAAAATCACAATGTTATATCCTAATATGTAAACCAGAATTATTAATATTTAAACCAACTGTTTGCAAGGATTTGCAGAAACAGAAACCCCATAAACACTGACAGCACAACAGTGACACTTTGGAAAAAACAACGTAGTATTGTCTACTAAGGTTAAACATATGTATGTATGCTACATATGTATGTATGCTACCACATAGCAATTTCACTCATGTGTGTGTGTGTGTATCTTAGTACATACATATGTGCACCAAAGACATATAAAATTAATAGCAGTCTTGTTTATAATAGCCACACATTTAAATAATTGAAGTGTTTACCATTAGTGGAATGCTTGCATGTTGTTATCTTTTTACAATGGAATGTTACTATGCAGCAATGAAAATTAATGTACTACAGCTATAGACTAAAGCATACTGTTGAGTAAAAGAAGCCAGGCATAAAAGAAAGAACATCTTATGATTTTATTTATTTTAAGCTCAAAACCAGGCAAAACTGGATGACAGAGTTAAGAGTTGAAATAAAGAAACCTTAGAGGCAGAGGCAAAAAAAGGAGTAGCAACTGAAAAAAGGCATGAGTAAGCTTCTAAGATGTTAGCAACAGTTTATTTTTTGAACATGTTGCAGTTGCATAGTTAGTTGAATTATGATAATGTACTAAGCATATATGTTCTTTGCATTTTCTTTAATATGGGCTATATTTCAGTTAAGTTTAAAAATGCGAAAATGCAGTTAAACAATAGAAAATATTTATAAATTTCCACAAATGTGAATTTGAGGATTAAGTTTTATGTGTAACAAAATATTACATGACTGCAATAATTTATCCCCACTCTTTCATCCTCCTATAAAATGATAATAGTAATATGAGGTAACACTAGTTGAGTTATAGCAACTAATGAAGTATTGAACTAAGACTTCCTTAGTTATCCCCTTAACTACTGAAGAAACTGAGACACGGTTATGTTGTGTTACTTCAGGTTTAAAAACCTAATTAGTAGCACAGTCTTAACTTCTATCTTAGCAGTGTGCCTCAAGGTTAAATCTGCTTAACCACTATATTCTCCCTGATGTACATCTCCTAATCATCTCTCTAGAAACAGAACAGAGAAAGAATAGCAAGCACAAACAAAATAAAATGCCTAGGAATACAACTTACAAGGGATGTGAAAGACATCTTCAAGGAGAACTACAAACCACTGCTCCAGGAAATAAGCGAAGACACAAACAAATGGAAAAACGTTCCATGCTTATGGATAGGAAGAATCAATATCGTGAAAATGGCCATACTACCCAGAGTAATTTATAGATTCAACGCTATCCCCAGCAAGCTACTATTGACTTTCTTCACAGAATTATAAAAAACTAATTTAAATTTCGTATGGAACCAAAAAAGAGCATGTATAGCCAAGACAATCCTAAGGAAAAAAAAAAAAAAACAGAGTTGGAGGCATCATGCTACCTGACTTCAAACTATACTACAGGGCTACAGGAACCAGAACAGCATGGTACTGGTACCAAAACAGATATATAGACCAAGGAAACAGAACAGAGGTCTCAGAAATAACGGACACATCTACAATCTTTTGATCTTTCACACAAAAAAAAGAGCAATGGGAAAATGATTCCCTATTTAATAAATGGTGTTGGGAAAACTGGCTAACCACATGCAGAAAACTGAAACTGGACCCCTTCCTTACACCTTATACAAAACTTAACTCAAGATGGATTAAAGACTTAAATGTAAGACCTAAAACCATAAAAACCCTAGAAGAAAACCTAGGCAATACCATTCAGGACATAGGCAAGGGCAAAGACTTCATGACTAAAACACCAAAAAGAATGCCAACAAAAGTCAAAATTGACAAATGGGATCTAATTAAACTAAAGAGTTTCTCCACAGCAAAAGAAACGATCATCACACTGAACAGGCAACCTACAGAATGGGAAAAAAAAATTGCAATCTATCCATCTGACAAAGGGCTAATATCCAGAATCTGCAAGGAACTTAAACAAATGTACAAGAAAAGAAACAAACAACTCCATCAAAAAGTTAGCAAATGATATTAACACATGCTTCTCAAAAGAAGACATTTATGTGGCCAACCAGTGTTCATCATCACTGGTCATTGGAGAAATGCAAATCAAAACCACAATGAAATACCATCTCACACCAGTTAGAATGACAATCATTAAAAAGTCAGGAAACAACCAATGCTGGAGAGGATGTGGAGAAATAGGATCGCTTTTACACTGTTCGTGGAAGCGTAAATTAGTTCAACCATTTTGAAAGATAGTGTGGTGATTCCTCAAGGATCTAGAACCAGAAATACCATTTGACCCAACAATCCCATTACTTGGTATATACCCAAAGGATTATAAATCATTCTACTCTAAAGATACATGCACACGTGTGTTTCTTGCAGCACTCTTCACAATAGCAAAGACTTGGAACCAACCCAAATGCCCATCACTGATAAACTGGATAAAGAAAATGTGGCACATATATATCATCGAATACTATGCAGCCATTAAAAAAGGGTGAGTTCATGTCCTTTGTAGGGACATGGATGGAGCTGGAAACCAACATTCTCAACAAACTAACACAGAAACAGAAAACCAAACACCGAATATTCTCACTCATAAGTGGGAGTTGGACAATGAGAACATATGGACACAGGGAGGGGAACATCACACACTGGGGCCTGTTGGGGGTTGGGCAGCTAGGGGAGGGATGGCATTAGGAGGAAGACCTAACGTAGATGACGGGATGCTGGGTGTAGCAAAGCACTGTGGCACGTGTAAACCTGTGCAACAAACCTGCATGTTCTGCACATGCAGATCCCAGAACTTAAAGTATAATTTCAAAAACTCACAGTTAAATCTTAATTCAGAGGGAAGCCGACTGGCAGGGATGAAAAGCATAAAACATGTGAAATGTAATTCTGGACAAGAAAACCCATTACAACCATGAGGTTTAGATGTCAGTAACTCAGTATTTCTGTTAGGCAGGTAGGAAAAAATGAAAAAGATCCCAGAAAAGAGCAAATTGTCTGGAACAACACACAACTAAAAAAATAGGCCCAGCAAAGTATTATTGCTAAAGCTGGATAAGAAACACAGCAAGAAGTATACCTAAATTCCATCTCAGCACACGATGTTAAGGGAACTGCCATCAATATTTCAAGAATAAAAAATTCTTCTGTTTTTAGAAGTATTCTAGTGTATAGCAATTATTGGAAAACTTCCAAACTCATTTTATGGTCTTAGCAGATCACTTAACAAAATAGTGCAAAATAAATAAAAGATGAGACTTAACCACAGTAAACACACACACACTCACACACACACACAGATTGCAATGCAGTCAGAGTCACACGCAAAAAAAAAAAATTATTTATAATAATGGAAACCATAAGCAGGTTTAAATCCACATACATGCAGACTTGGTGAAAATCTTGAAAAGACTTCAGATTCGAAAATAACATGGATTCATTATAAAGAGCAAAATAAAAAACATTGCGAAGAAAAGTAAAACAATGTAAAGAAGTCAAGGAGATGCAGGGAATTTAAAAATACAAACAGAAGAATAATACATGCAAACGTGCTCAATCAGAATATTAAGCAGAGTAATGAAAATTAAAACAATAATGATTATATCAGCAAAAATGTTAAAGACTGATAATACCCATGTTATCAAAGGTGGGGCAGTTGAAGCTCTCACAAGATGTTGAGGGAATGTAAGTTTGTTTAGCATCCAGAGGTACTGTGAAAATTTTTAAAATGATAAACCTTTAGACTCTGCATTTACACTTTTAGAAATACATCCCACAGAATTATTTCCATGTGGACTAAGTTATCTAACATGCACTAGGAAAGTTTGCCATGCCATTATTTCCAGCATGGTGTGGCATCCTACACAGGGCTTAGATTCTAAGAGTACCACAGAAGTAAATATTGAGTAATGGCATTATTTGTAATATATATATCAAGGAAGGTTTCACTTAAAGGCTTACATTGTATCCCTTAGCCAGTCCACCATAACCCATATTTTCCTATAACTTTAAACAGATAGTTTTCTATCCAATTGATCACCAAATGAAACAGTGCTCTTAGATTTGCAATCCCTGTGATAATAAAATTTCTTATCTACAGACACTAGAATCCTACTCCCCGTGGTAAGATGTTGAATCTGAGACCCAATGAGAAATGTAAAAAACCTATATTCATATAAAAACATATGCAGATTATTAGATGGTAGGCAATATTACCTGTAACACTTAAATAAACTCCTCTATTATTGATTAATCTTCTTTTGTGCTCAACCTCGATTCCATGTATAACTAAATACTAATAGTTGCAAGTTATCTAAATATAAATATGATTAAACTATGGTACATTACTATCACTAAAAATTATGAAACAGAATTAATCCTGTAGAATTACGCATACTAATAGAGAAAATGTTCCTCATCACGTCAATTAGAGACCAAAACAAATTTCAGTTCAATACACAGAGTATGATCCCATAAAAAAAACCTCAAACCCAAACTAAATAGCTAGTAGAAAAAGATTAGCAAATAATCTGGAATGGTTAGCTCCCTGTTGGGAACTGAAATTGGACAAGTGCTTTAAAACACACTGTCACATTTTCCCCAACATAACGCTACACGGCACGCTTCAATATACACTGATTACTTTGGTGATCTCATCCCACCTCATTAGTTTAAATACTAAGTGTTGAAATTTCTAAATTTATGATTCTAATACAGTTTTCTACCCTAAGACTGCTATATTTGTAGGCCTCTAGGTCTAAATGTCTCATTGAGATCTCCTCTTTGGACAATTAATAAGCCCCTCAAACTTCATCCGTCAAAACATAAGCTCCCGCTTTTCCCTTCAGAACTTTGCCACCTGCCATCTTCTTTATGTCAGTAAATTGTAACATTGTTTATCAATTTAAAAGGAGAAAAACTTCAGAAAGAACCTTGGTTTCTGTCCTTCACATTCTCCACTCACTATCCACACTTTCTATTGGTTCTAATTCTTAGCATGGCTTTAAAAGAAATGCAGTTCTATTGATCTTCTTCTCCCAATTGTTTTATCACTCTCTTCCTTCTCTCTCTATACATTATAGATTTCTTTCAGTCCTGAATATTACTTAAATTCCTAACTTTCTGACCTCTCAGTTAATTATTCTTCTAGAATATATCTTATTTTACCCCAAAATCAGTTAGGTTATCTACTTCCATAGAATCTATGCTTTGTATAAACACACACACACACACACACACACACACACACACACACTTCCACTTATGTTATTTAATATCTGCACTCCATAATCACTATAAATTTGAACACAAGGAAGATAATTTCAGTTGTATTGATAACCATTTTGAGCGTCCATAGTCAGGTGTCAAGAAATGATTTCCAGGAGGGGCAGAACAATATGGCAGAATAGTAAACTCCACTGGTCATCTCCCCAGCAAAGACACCAAGTTAACAATTACCTACACAGGAAAACAAACAAACAAACAAAAAACCTTCATAAGAACCAAAAATCAGGTGAGCAAAAGTAGCTGATTTTAGCATCATATTACTGAAACAGGCAGTGAAGAGATAGACAAAACTGTCCTGAATCACTTATGCCACCCGCCCCCCACCCCAGCAGCAGAGTGTGATGTGGGGAGTGTCTCTGGGTGCTGAGGGAGGAGAACACAGCAATTCTGAGTGGTTGAACTCAGTGTTATCCTGTTAGAGAAGAAAGGAAAACTAGACTAAACTCAGCTGATGCCCTCCCAAGGAGGGAGCATTTAAACCAGCCCTCGCCAGAGGGGAATTGCCAATCCCAGTGGTCCAAATTTGAGTGCCTGGAAAACCTTGTCATCTAAGGCCAAACAAAGTTCTTTTGTCTCTAAGTAAACTTCAAAGACAGTCTAGGCCATAAGGACTGCAACTCGTAGGCGAGTTCTAGGGCTGAACTAGGTCCAGAGACAGTGGACTGAGGGGACAGGTGACAATCTGAGACACCAGTTGGGGCAACCAAGGGAACGCTGGTGTCACCCCTCCACTAACCCCTGGCTTCCCAGCTCCAGGCTCTAAAAGAGACCTTTTCCTTCCACTTGAGGAGAGGAGAGGGAAGACTGAGAGGACTTTGTCTTGCATTTTGGATACCAACTCAGCCACAACAGAATAGAGCACCAGTCAGAGTCATAAGGCCTGCATTCCAGGCCCTAGTTCCCAGAGGACATTTCTAGAAACACCCTGGGCCAGAAAGGAATCCACTGCCTTGAAAGGAAGGACAAAGGTGCCAAGAATATACATTGGGGAAAAGATGGTCTCTTCAATAAATAATGCTGGGAACACTGAATATACATATGCAGAAGAATGAAACTAGACTCCTATCTCTCACTATATATGAAAATGAATTCAAGACCTAAACCAAAGAGACCTCAAACTGTGAAACTATTACAAGAAAACTTTGTAGAAAATCTCCAGCACATTGGTCTTGGCAAAGACTTCTTGAGCAATACCCCACAAGCACAGGCAAGCAAAGCAAAAATAGACAAATGAGATCACATCAAGTTAAAAAGCTTATGCACAGAAAATGGTACAATCAACAAAGTGAAGAGACAACCCACAGAATGGGATAAAATATTTGGAAAGACTGCCTCTCTGATAAGGGATTAATAACCATAATTTATAAGAAACTCAAACAACTCTTAGAAAAGAACTAATAATTCAGTCAAAAATGGACAAAGCATTTGAAGAGACTTTTTTGGGTTTTTTTCAAAAGACGACATACAAATGGCAAACAGTCATATGAAAAGGCGCTCAACATCACTGATCATCAGATAATTGCAAATTAAAACTACAATGAGATAACACCTCACCACAGTGGAAATGGTTTACATCCAAAAGACAGGCAATAACAAATGCTGGCGAGTATGTGAAGAAAAGGGAATCCTTGTACATTGTCAGTGGGAATGTAAATTAGTACAACCACTATGGAGAAGAGTTGGAAGTTTCTCAAAAAAATAAAAATTGAGCTACCATGTGATCCAGGAATCTCACTGCTGGTTATCTACCCAAAAGAAGGGAAATCAGTGTATCAAAGAGATAACCGGCCTCCTATGTTTCTTGCAGCAGTGTTTACAATAGCTAAGATTTGAAAGCAACCTAAATGTCCATCAACAGATGAATAAATAAAGGAAATGTGGTACATACACGCAATGAAGTACTATTCAGTCATATAAACAATGAGAACCAGCCATGTTCCACAACACGGATGGAACTGGAGATCATTATGTTACGTGAAATAAACTAGGCACAGAAAGACTAACATTGCATGTTCTCACCAATTGGTGGGATCTAAAAGTCAAAACAATTGAACTTATGGGTGGTTGGAGGGCAGGTGGAGATGGCTAATGGGTACAAAAAGATAGAAAGAATAAATAAGATCTACCATTTGATTGCAAAATAGGGTGACTATAGTCTATAATAACTTACTTATATATTTAACAATAAATAATGTAATTGGATTGTTTGTAAGTCAAAGGATAAATGACTGAGAGGATAGATACCCCATTCTTCATGATGTGCTTATTTCACATTACATGTTTGTATCAAAACATCTCATGTACCCCATAAATTTATACATCTACTATGTAACCACAAAAATTTAAAAAAATAAATTATTTATTAAATGAATGAATTTCATTAATGTATCATTAATATAAGCACTGATAAAAAATAAATTCATGTATTCATACAGACACTCTATAAAGAAATGGTAGTTTAAGGCCAGGTGCGGTGGCTCACGCCTGTAATCCCAACACTTTGGGAGGCCGAGGCTAGTGGATCACGAGGTCAGGAGTTTGAGGCCAGCCTGGCCAATAAGGTGAAACCCGGTCTCTACTAAAAATACGAAAACTAGCTGGCTTGCTGACAGGCACCTGTAAGGCCAGCTATTCAAGGGGCTGAGGCAGGAGAATCGCTTGAACCCGGGAGGCGGAGGTTGCAGTGAGCTGAGATTGTGACACTGTACTCCAGCCTAGGTGACAGAGTGAGACCTGCCTCAAAAAAAAAAAAAAAAAAAGCTAAGTAGAAAAAAGCCTATAACAACACTCTAACTATTTTCACTAATAAATAAACACAATATGGTAAAACCATAAGTTGAACAATGTGGCAGCCATAGAGAGTGGCAAAACTGTGTGACATGGAAAAACCTTAAAATACACAGTCACTGCACTGAAAAATTCCTATTGCTTAATTTAGCCATTGCAACATCATAGCCAAAGCATTTACCCATATGTGTGTGATGATGCTGGTGTAAACAAACTTACTGCCCTGCCAGCCTTATAAAAGTATAGCACATGCTATTATTATGTGTAGTACCTAATGCTTAATAATGACAATAAACAACTGTTAACTGGTTTATGTATTTGCTATACTTTTTTATTATTATTTTGAGTGTACTCCCGCTGCTTACTTAAAAATGAATATTAACTGTGAAACAGCTTCAGGTGATCCTTCAGGAGGTATTCCTGAAGAAGGCCTTATTATTATGGGAGACGACAGGTCCTTGTGTATTATTGTCCCTGAGGACCTTCCAGTGGACAAGATACGAAGGTAAGAGACAGTGATACTGATGATCCTGACTTTATGTGGGTTTAGACTAATGTGTGTGTATCTTTGTTTTTAACAAAAATTTGGAAAGTAAAAAATGAAAATTGAACAAATAAATTTAAAAACTGTAGAATAAAAATATAAAGTATAAAGTAAAAAAATAAAAAATAAAATTTAAAAATATAGAATAAAAATATAAAGTAACTTTTGTTTTTGGTGTTTTAAGCTATAATACTATTACGAAGTAGTCAAAATTTGAAAATAATTAAAAAGTAAATAAAGTAAAAAAGTTACAGTAAGCTAAGATAAATTATTATTGAAGGAATTTTTTTATAAATGTAGTGTAGCTGAAGTGTACTGCCTTTGCAAATCTACGGTAATGCATAGTAACATCCTACCTATGCCTTCACATTCACTCACCACGTACTCACTGACACTCCCAGAGCAACTTCCATTCCTACAAGCTCCACTCACAGTAAGTGCCCTATACAGGTGTTCCTTTTATCTGTAAGCCACATTTTTACCATATTTTTGTTTGGTTAGATACTTAAGTACTTACCATTGTGCTACAATTGGCTATAGCATTCAGGACAAGCATGCCATTCATGTTTGTAACCTAGGACAACTGGCTCTACCATATATCTTAGATATATAGTAGTCTATATCATCTAAATTTGGCCAATCTACTCTATGTTGTTCACACAATGGCAAAATTGCCCAAAAATGCATTTCTGAGAACCTATCCTTTTTGTTAATTGACAGATGACTATAGATTAAAGACAGCACACAATCTATGTATAAAATACAAATTTTAAAGCAGGCAATGGCCTTCCAAAGTGCTGAGATTACATATGTAAGCCATAAAAAAAATAAAAGAATAAATAAAAGCAGACAAAACACATTTGTAGAAAAAGGTCACAATAAATGCTGACAGTTATTGTTTTTAGGGGATAGGGAAATTTGATGCTTTTACTGCATTGTTACATTTGCCTGCTCTTTTCAAATTTGTAGTAGAATTCACTGATCTTTCCATATTCCCCGCCATTCTGAAGCAGCTGGCTTGACAGAATGGCCCTTTGAAGATTCAGCTACATTGACAGCTTGGTGGAAATATCTTGCAGGATTGGGGCAATGTTATTCCTTCAGGAGGCTCTCTATGTTCTATATCTGTGACCCATATAAATTGCTGTTTCTTCCATAGCCAGCATTTATTGGTTCAGGAATCAATAGAGTAGAAATAAGAATGGTACTTTCACTGTAACCCCTAATGCTCCACTAGGAAATTTTTTACCTTCTGTTCCAGCAACTTTATGGCCTACTGGTCCAGAAGTTTTCATTCCAAAGCTAAGAAGTACACCAAGAGAAAGAACAATGATTTTATTGAACTGGAAATCAAGACTGCTACTCACTCGATTTGGATTTCTCATGACTCTGAATCAACAGGCAAATAAAGGAGCTACTATACTTGCAGGGTGATTGGTCTTTAATACTAAGGGAAATTAGACTTCTGCAATTGAAGTAAGGAAGAATATAACTACAATACAGGAGATTCCTTAGGACCTCTGAGTACTACCATATCCTGTTGTGATTAAAAGTTGATGAAAATCTGGGTGCAGTGGCTCAAACCTGTAATCGCAGCAATTCAGGAAGCCAAAGTGGGAGGATTGCTTGAGGCCAAGAGTTCAAGAATAGCCTGGGCAACATAGCAAGACCCCACCTCTACAAAATATAAAAAACAAAATAATTAGCCTGGTGTGGTGTCATGTACCTGTAGTCTCATCTACTTGGGAGGCTGAGGTGTAAGGATTGCTCAAGCCCAGGAATTTAAGGTTACAGCGAGCTCTGATAGGGCCATGCACTCATGGCCCTATCTTTTGCCTGGGCAAAAGAGTAAGACCCCATCTCAAAAAAAAAGACACAGACCCTTAAGAAATAAAGGTTTGCATTATGCCACTCGACAAAGAACCACAACTAGCTGAGGTGCTTGCTGAAGACAAATGTAACATGGAATGGATAGTGGAAGAAGGCAATTATAATTACCAGCTAAGACCACAGGACTGCTTCAGAAACATGAACTGAAACTTTACTGTATTGTAAATATGATTTAATTGTAAATATGTGTGTATATATACGTGGGGTATATGTACATATATATGTGTATACATATGTGTGACTGTGTGTGCATATACAGACAAACACATGCACACAAATACCTTTGCTTTCTCTTACATTACCCCTTTCTATAAAAAAGTTGTATTAATTTTGCAACATACTACTTAAATATTAACTTTATATTATTGCATTTGAGTTACATGATATCAGAGAAAACACCACCCAAGGCCTTTTCATTCTCTTCTGGGGAAAGAGTTAGTGGATTTTCAGGGTTATGCAAGATGATTGTATTATGTCAGAAAGAAGTATTCTTTGCTATTATCTATATTTGGAAATTAAATATGGTTTAAGGAGACATGTATGTGTGACAAATTGACAAGGGGTGGACTGTGATGGTTCATTTTATGTGTCCACTTGACTAGGCTATGAAATCCAGGCATTATTCAAACACTAGTCTAAATGGTCGTGTGAAGGTGTCTTTAGATGTGATTAACATTTATAGTCAGTTGATGTTAAGTAAAAGATTTAGACTTGCCACACACTAACTTCCTTCAAAGTATACTACAAAGCTATAGTGACCAAAACAGAATAGTACTGACATAAACATAGACATGTAGATTAAAGGCACAGAAAAAAAGTTTCCAGAAAAAAATCTACACATTTACAGTTAACCAATTTTCAATAAAGGTACCAAGAATACAGAATGGGTAAAGGACAATTTCTTCAATAAATGGTGTTGAAAAACTGGATAGCCACATGCAGAAGAATAAAGTTTGTCCCTTATCTCTCGCTGTATGAAATATTAACTCAAAATGAATGAAGGCTTAAATATAAGAAACTTAAAATTTTATTACCAAAAACCAAATAAATTAAAATAAAAATAGGCTAAAAACCTAAATAGACACTGCACATAAAATGGCATAAAAATTTCTGGCAGACATGAATAAATGCTGAATATCAATAATCATCAGAGAAATACAAATTAAAACCACAATGAATATCACCCACCCCAATTAGAATGGCTATTATTAAAAACTTTAAAGAGATCAAGTGCTTACAAGTATGTGGAGAAAATAAAACTCTTGCACACTTGTTGATTGAAATATAAATTGATACAGCCATTATGGATAACAATATGGGATTCCTAAAGAAATTAAAAATAAAACTATTATATGAACCAGCAATCCCACTGCTGGGCCGATATCCAAGGGAACTGAAATTAGTGTGTTGAGGAGATATCAGCTCTCCATGCTTATGGTAGAACTATTTACAGTAGCCAAGAGATGTAATCTACTTAATTGTCCATAACTGAATGAATAGATAAAGAAAATGTGATATACATATTATATATTATATACTAATCTTCCTCTCCCAGCCCACTAATCAAACGTTAATCATTTCTGCCAGCACTATATATGTATATATATAATATTTAGTATATTATATATACTATATTATACACACTATGGTATATTATATATACCAGTATGCTACTATATATAATATATATCTACTAGTATATATATTAATTATATATAATACTAAATTATATTATATTATATAGTATTATATATAATACTAAATTATTATACTGTATTATATATAATAATAATATTATTATATAATAATAAACTATATTATAATAATATATATTATATATTATTTTATTATATTATATATACTATTATAATATATTATATATACTAGTACATATATCTCATACATAGATATTTATATCTCATATGTATACTATATATACTACATACTAGTACTACATACTAGTACTAATACTATACATACTAGTATGTATAGTATGTATATAGTATATATACTATATATACAGTACACATACTTATATGCATATATATAATATATATAGAATCTCCCTTTCACTTACACATATATCCTATGAGTTCTTCCCTCTGGAGAACCCTGACTAATATGGCATCTAGAATCATTAATCATTAATCACATAGAGGTAAAAAGTAGAATGGTGATTACCAGAACCTGGGGTGGTTAGGAGGGTTTGGGATTTGGGGAGATATTGGCCAAAGTAAATGTAAATGTAGTTAGATAGGAGAAATCAATTTCAAGGAGTCTATTGGTCAGCAAGGTGATTATAATAAATGATAATATATTTTATTCTTGAAAATGTAAACAGGGTGGATGTTGTATGTTCTTATGGTGAAAATGATAACTGTGTAAGATAAAGCATTTGTTATTTAGCTATATTAGACCATCCTGTATTGTATATGTACTTCAAAACATCGTGTTCCACGTGATGTCTTGTTATCAATTTTTAAAATAAATAATAAATAAAATTTAAACTTTTTAAACATTTGATTTAAGCTCAATAATTTAAGTGGGCCTGTTTCAATAGGCTGTAGAACTTACAAGCAAAAACATTTGCAGTTTCCCAGAAAAAAGAAATTCTGCCTCAGGAATGCAACATAGAAAACCAGTATAAGTTTCCAGCCTGCCCACATACCCTGACAATTTTGGAGAATGTGTGTGTTGGAAGGGTGAGGGGGGTACATGTATTGCATACAGTTGACCCTTGAACAATGTTGGAGGTAGGAGTACCAACCCCCATGAAGTCAAAAATTCAGGGATAACTTAGACTGACCCAGAACTTAGCTTCTAATAGCCTACCGCTGACCTGACAATGTAAAAATTCTGTTAACACACATTTTGTATGTTATGTGTATTATATGCTATATTCTTAAAATATGGCATAAGTAAGCTAGGGAAAAATGGGTTTCAGAAAATCATTAGGATGAGAAAATATATGTACTAGTCATTAAGTGGGAGTGGATCATCATAAAGTCTTCATCCTTGTCTTCACGTTGAGTTGATGAGGAGGAGAAAGAGGATGGGTTGGTCTTGCTATATCACAGCTGTAGCAGAAGAGAGAGAAAATCTCAATGTAAGTGAACCTGTGCAGTTCAAACTCACATGTTCAAGGGTCAACTCTATACACACGCGTGTGCGTGCGCACACACACACACGCATACATATTTAAATTTTTTAAAAAGAAATTATATGTGCTATTTAAAAATAATTAGGTGTATATCTATATAGAGAGAATAACACATATATACATATATATTCAACATTTTTAATTATGTGTTTTTTTTAAAAAAACGAATTTTGTGTGTGTGTGTATATATATACGTATATGTGTGTAAACATGTGTATATGTGTGTATATATATTCCCTTTTAGTGGACAAATTAGATAAAACGCTAATGCTCAGTGAAGAGAAAGTCATGGCAATCCTGATACTGTTTTTACAAACCTCCATGAAAGTCTCTTTTCCATTCTCTTTTCACATTCCTTTCTTATATGCTCACCACACCAGAGCTCAAAAAAATTAATATATGCAAATTTAGTGGCTTAAAATAAACTAAAGTCATTATTCTACAATTTGGGAGGTATAAAGTCTGAAATGGGTTTCACTGGGCTAAAGTCCAGGTGTTGACAGGTCTGTGTTTCTTTTAGAGGGTCTATTGGAGAATCCATTCTTTCGTATTTTCCACCTTCTGCAGGCCACTCTTGTATTCCTCAGTTCATGGCCCCTTCCTACATCCTTAAAACCAGCAGAGAAGCAGCATCTTCAAATCTCTCTGACTCTCATCCTCCTGACTCTGTCTTTCATTTATTGGATCCCTGGTGATTACACTGGGTCCAGCCTTATGATCCAGGATAATCTCTTCATCTCAATCTGTGCTTTGATCTCATCTGTAAAGCCTCATTTGCCATATAAATAAACATATTCACAGATTCCAGGTATGAATAAGGGGACATTTTTTTTTGAGAAGAAATTATTCTGCCTGCCATGCTATATAATAATTGTTTTAAAAGTTTAAATCTTACATTCAATAATGTTATTATTAACAATTTATTTCTCCACATCCTCTCCAGCACCTGTTGTTTCCTGACTTTAATGATTGCCATTCTAACTGGTGTGAGATGGTATCTCATTGTGGTTTTGTTTTTTTTGTTGTTGTTGTTGTTGTTGTTGTTTTTTAAATTATTTTTTATTATTATACTTTAAGTTCTAGGGTACATGTGCATAACATGCAGGTTTGTTACATATGTATACTTGTGCCATGTTGCTGTGCTGCACCCATCAACTCATCAGCACCCATCAACTCGTCATTTACATCAGGTATAACTCCCAATGCAATCCCTCCCCCTCCCCCCTCCCCATGATAGGCCCCGGTGTGTGATGTTCCCCTTCCCGAGTCCAGGTGATCTCATTATTCAGTTCCCACCTATGAGCTTCTGCACAGCAAAAGAAACTACCATCAGAGTGAACAGGCAACCTACAGAATGGGAGAAAATTTTTGCAATCTACTCATCTGACAAAGGGCTAATATCCAGAACCTACAAAGAACTCAAACAAATTTACAAGAAAAAAACAAACAACCCCATCAAAAAGTGGGCAAAGGATATGAACAGACATTTCTCAAAAGAAGACATTCATACAGCCAACAGACACATGAAAAAATGCTCATCATTGTGGTTTTGATTTGCATTTCTCTGATGGCCAGTGATGACGAGCATTTTTTCATGTGTCTGTTGGCTGTATGAATGTCTTCTTTTGAGAAATGTCTGTTCATATCCTTTGCCCACTTTTTGATGGGGTTGTTTGTTTTTTTCTTGTAAATTTGTTTGAGTTCTTTGTAGGTTCTGGATATTAGCCCCTTGTCAGATGAGTAGATTGCAAAAATTTTCTCCCATTCTGTAGTTTGCCTGTTCACTCTGATGGTAGTTTCTTTTGCTGTGCAGAAGCTCTTTAGTTTAATGAGATCCCATTTGTCAATTTTGGCTTTTGCTGCCGTTGCTTTTGGTGTTTTAGACATGAAGTCTTCGCCCATGCCTATGTCCTGAATGGTACTACCTAGGTTTTCCTCTAGGATTTTTATGGTATTAGGTCTAACATTTAAGTCTCTAATCCATCTTGAATTAATTTTCGTATAAGGAGTAAGGATAGGATCCAGTTTCAGCTTTCTACTTATGGCTAGCCAATTTTCCCAGCACCATTTATTAAACAGGGAATCCTTTATGAGTTTGTGTCCTTTGTAGGGACATGGATGCAGCTGGAAACCATCATTCTCAGCAAACTATCACAAGAACAGAAAACCAAACACCGCATGTTCTCACTCATAGGTGGGGACTGAACAATGAGATCACTTGGACTTGGGAAGGGGAACATCACACACCAGGGCCTATTATGGGGAGGGGGGAGCGGGGAGGGATTGCATTGGGAGTTATACCTGATGTAAATGACGAATTGATGGGTGCAGCACACCAACATGGCACAAGTATACATATGTAACAAACCTGCACGTTATGCACATGTACCTAGAACTTAAAGTATAATAAAAAATAAAAAAATAAAAATAAATAGTTGATGATACACAGCTCTACAAAATGCAACATGAAACAATATAAAATATTAATTGTAACACAGTTATACAGTAGCAAAACGAACAACAACCACAACAACAACAGAATCCAGTTTTCTATTGAGGACCAACAAAGAAAGGACAACTATCTACTCAGCAGATTTCAGTATTTGAGCCATTATTTAATTAAATGTATTTGGAATCCTATAATCTCCTGTTTATCCAAATATATATTTTTATATTCTAAGTGACAGGACCTTGAGATATTTTACAGATTTTACCTCATTTTAAAATTACTGAAACGGACAAAAACAAGAACAATAACAAAAAAACACCTGTCAACCTAGACTGTTACACTGGATGAAGGTAACCTTCAATTAAGGTGAAACAACCTGTACCTCAAAAAAAAACCACAAAAGCTAAAAGAATTCATCACCAGCACACCTGCATTACAAGAACAACTAAATAAAGTTCTTCACTCTGAAGGAAATGATACCAGCTAGAATTCTAATTAGAAATAAAAAGCACAGAAAAAACCATAAATGTGTATGGGTACATGCAGGTATGTGGGCACGGGAGTGAAAATGTTTGAAGTAACAATAGTAACAATGTTTGTGGGCTTTATAACATAAATTGTTAGAATTTTAACATATGAAAAAAATCTAAAAAGGCTGGAGTAAATATTATTGGTCCATTCTACATTTATTGTCTGGGACATAGTAAAATTGATAATTTCAGATAGAGTATATTGTTACAAATACCTTTTGGAATTTCCAGGAAACCATTGAAAGAATGATAACTAAACTGTAACAAAAAATTAATAATAGACAATAAAGTAATTTCAAAACCTTTTAAAATAATGGTTGCACTGATACAAACTCTTTCCAGTCACGTACAAAAGTAGAAATTGATACGTACGCTTTCCACCACTTGGTATAATCAGATGTTTGAATTTTTGATACTGGGATAAATAGAAAACAATTTTTCATGGAAGTCTTAATTTATATCTCCCCATGAGTAATGAGGCTGAATTTCATTTATTCATATGTTCAATCACTACTTTTATTCTTCCTCTTTCAAATTTCTTCATAAATATTTAGCTCCATTTTTCACTTTCGGTATTAATTTATAGAAGTTGTTTTCATATTGTGGATATCTTTCAGATATATGGGTTGCCAATATGTTTTATAAATTGTAGCTTTTTATTTTATCAGCTGAATCTTTCAATAAAAAATTTTGTAACTGTAATATAGTAAAACTTATCAACTATTACTTTATCTTTCCTAACTAAGTATTATAAGAATATCTTTCTTGATTCCATTGATTCTTGTGTTTTTTTTTCCAATAGACATTTCTTTGCAGGTAAATTATCTTTAATTCTGGGTGTTGTTAAGGTCTTCACATTTTGATACCTATATATGTGTGTGTGTGTGTGTGTGTGTGTATACATATATATATATACACACACACACTTAGGTTGTCTTCAGAATTTATTTATTTTGGTTGTCTCCATCAACATTTAAATCAGCACAAAAACATAGTGTTATTTCTTTCAAACTTTATATATATATATACACACACACACACACACGCACACTTGACCTGCATCTCTTGCAATCCTCCATCTGTGTACTCCTCTTTCTCAGCAAAGCATTTTTAAAAAGTTGTGTTGTCTCTCTGTCTCAATTTCCCTCCTCTCTTTCTTCAAGCGTTGTAGGCCAAAATAGCCTGGAGTCATTTTGAATACTCTCTTTTTTCACATACACATGTAATTCATCAGGACCCATGTCACCCTCTCTAATGCTACTGTTCTAATCTGAGCCACCATCATCTCTCACATGGATTAATATAATAATCTCCTAATTAGAGGATCGCTTAAACCCTGGAGGCGGAGGTTGAAATGAGCAAAGATTGCACCACTTTACTCCCACCTAGGGGAGAGAGTGAGATACCATCTTAACACACACACACACACACACACACACACACACACACACACAGGTTTTTGTGTTTCTGTGTCCTTCAGTTCTGCTCTGATTTTAGTTATTTCTGGTCTTCTGCTAGCTTTTGGATTTGTCTGCTCTTGCTTCTCAAGTTCTTTTAATTGTTATGGTAGGGTGTCAATTTGAGATATTTCTAGCTTTCCGATGTGGGCATTTAATGCTATAAACTTCCCTTTTAACACTGTTTTAGCTGTTTCCCGGAGATTCTGGTACATTTTCTCTTTTTTCTCATTAGTTTCAAAGAACCTCTTTATTTCTGCCTTAATTTCGTTATTTACCCGGGAGTCATTCAGAAGCAGGTTGTTCAATTTCCATGTAGTTTGCCGTTTTGAGTGAGTTTCTTAATCCTGAGTTCTAATTTGATTGCACTGCGGTCTGAGAGACTGTTCGTTATGATTTCTATTCTTTTCCATTCGCTGAGAAGTGTTTTACTTCCAATTATGTGGTCGATTTTAGAATAAATGCCATGTGGTACTGAGAAAACAAACCCCTAGCCAATGTCATACTGAATGTACAAAAGCTGGAAGCATTTCCTTTGAAAATCAGCACAAGACAAGATTGTCCTCTTTCACCACTCCTATTCAACATAGTATTGGAAGTTCTGGCCAGAGCAATCAGGCAAGAGAAAGAAATAAAGGATATTAGAATAGGAAGAGAGGAAGCTAAATTGCCTCTGTTTGCAGATAACATGATTCTATATTTAGAAAACCCCATCATCTCAGCCTAAAAACTCTTTAAGCTGATAAGCAATTTCAGCAAATTCTCAATACAAAATCAATATGCAAAATTCACAAGCATTACTATATACAAACAATGGACAAGCAGAGAGCCAAATCATGAATGAGCTCCCATTCACAATTGTTACAAAGAGAATAAAATACCTAGGAATACAACTTACAAAGAATGTGAAGTACTTCTTCAAGGAGAACTACAAACCACTATTCAAGGAAATGAGAGGGCATAAAAAAATGGAAAAACATTCCATGCTCATGGGTAGGAAGAATCAGTATCATAAAAATGGCCATACTGTTCTAAGTAGTTTACAGATTCAATGATATTCCCATCAAGCTACCATCGACTTTCTTGACAGAATTAGAAAAATACTACTTTAAATTTCACATGGAACCAAAAAAATAGCCAAGACAATTCTAAGAAAAAAGAACAAAGCTGGAGGTATCACACTACCTGACTTCAAACCATACTACAAGGCTACAGTAACCAAAACAGCATGGTACTGGTACCTATATAGACTAGTGGAACAGAACAGAGACCTCAGAAATAACACCACACACCTACAACAATCTGATCTTTGACAAACCTGACAAAAGCAAGCAATGGTGAAAGGATTCCCTATTTAATAAATGGTGTCGGGAAAACTGGCTAGCCATATGCAGAAACCTGAAACTGGACCCCTTCCTTCCACGTTATACAAAAATTAATTCACAATGGACTAGAGACTTAAATGTAAAACCCAAAACCATAAAAACCCTAGAAGAAAACGTAAGCAATACCATTCAGGACATAGGCATGAGCAAAGACTTCATGACTAAAACACCAAAAGTGATTGCAACAAAAGCCAAAATTGACTAATGGTATCTAATTAAATTAAAGAGCTTCTGCACAGCAAAAGTAACTATCATCAGAGTGAACAGGCAACCTACAGAATGGGAGAAAATTTTTGCAATCTACTCATCTGACAAAGACCTAATATCCAGAATCTACAGGGAATGTAAATAAATTTACAAGAAAAAAAACAAAGAACCCCATCAAAAAGTGGGCAAAGGATATGAACAGACCGTTCTCAAAAGGAGACATTTATGCAGCCAACAAACATATGAAAAAAGCTAATCATCACTAATCATTAGATGTAAATCAAAACCACAATGATATACCATCTCATGCCAATCAGAATGGCGATTATTAAAAAGCCAAGACACAACACATGCCAGCAAGGCTGTAGAGAAATAGGAATGCTTTTACACAATTGGTGAGAGTGTAAATTAGTTTAACCATTGTGGAAGACAGCCTGGAGATTCCTCAGAGATCTAGAACCAGAAATATCAATTGACCCAGCAATCCCATTACTGAGTATATACTCAAAGTATTATAAATCATTCTGCTATAAAGATACATGCGCAGTTATGTTTATTGCAACACTATTTCCAATAGCAAAGACTTGGAACCAACCCAAGTGCCCATCAGTGATAGATTGGATAAAGAAAATGTGGCACATATACACCATGGAATACTATGCAGCCATAAAAAAGAATGAGATCATGTCCTTGGCAGGAACATGATGAAGCTGGAAGCCATCATTCTCAGCAAACTAACACAGGAATGGAAAACCAAACACCACATTTTCTCACTCATAAGTGGGAGTTGAACATTGAGAACACATGAACACTGGGAGGGTAACAACACATACAGGGGCCTGTTGGGGGTTGGGAGACAATGGGAGGGAGAGCATTAGAACAAATACCTAATGCATGCGGGGCTTAAAACCTAAATGATGGGTTGATAGGTGCAGCAAACCACCATGGCACATGTATACCTATATAACAAACCTGCACATCCTGCACATGTATCTAGGAACTTAAAGAAACACACACACACACACACATACACACACACACACAAACTCCTAATTAGCCTGACTGCAGTTGTCCCACTTTACTTTGTATATGAACCAGCAGTCTGAGTGATTCCTTTAAAATACAATTTCTATTTTGTCACTTAATATCATTTCTCATGTTTTACTCAGACAAGTAGTCAAAATCCTTACAATGACAAAAAGGCCATATACGATCTACCCACCATCTTTCTCATCAATAATCCACTTGTTGATTTCAGTCAGTCAATTGTCTGGTCACTCTGTTAAATGGCCTTTCTATACACAGAATAAGCAAGGAAAATCCCTGCCTTAGGGCCCTTTGCACAGGCTATTTCCTCAGTCTGGACTGTCTTCCCCCAAATATTTTCATTACTATCTCCCTCACCTTCATTTATTATTCATCTGTCTCAAATTCGATGGAAAATCTCTATTCACCACCTGTTTTGAACTGCAAATCATCTTCTCTTTGTTGTTGTTTATTCTCCTTTCCCTAACCTGTTTTTGTTTGGTTTTCTTTGTTTGTTTTGAATTGAAAATGCCTGTTTCAAACAGTGTAAGTAAGTTATAGTAATGTGACAATCAGTCTCAAATCTCAGTGGTTTAAATAACCAAGATCATTCTGAAATACCATGTAGGTCTGCAGGGAGTCTCAGCGGATTGTAGTTCCTTTGGATTCAGCTGATGGATGATCTATCAAACTAAGATTCTACCATCACCTTCTGTTTACCCAGTTACGTCAGCAGTAGAAAGAAAGAAGAGAACATGGGAAATTGTGTATAAGTTATTGAATATGCCTATAATAGTTATTGAATATGTCTATACATCATTTTCTTATGCATAATCTCAAAGGAGTGAGGAAAATCTTCCATCTGTTGATGAGGAGGAAAGAACCAGATATATCTATGGAAAGTAGCAGAGTTTGATGCCTTGCCTTCTAACCTAATGAGTAATTCAGTGTTAAGTATTTTTAATTAATTATCCCTCTTACCCCAGTAGAATGCTGAATTCATAGAGCCAATAAGTTTTAGCTGTTTTGATCATGATTGAAGCCCAGTAGCCAAAACAGTATAAATATACTTGATGCACAATAAAAATGTATTGCATGCACAGAATCCAACATATTGCATTACTTTCTCTTTATTATAGAAACTTTGTACTTTTTCTACAATAGTATTTTTAATGTATGAATTTTTCATCTAGAATTATCTTTTATCCTTATATTGTTACAGTTTTTAAATGTCATAAAACTCAACTTCCAAATCAAATGCATTATGTACATGATATCCTTTTTAATTTACTTAACTGTAAGTAATCTTTTTAATGCAATTATATAAAATGTATATTTTTCCTTTAATGGAACCTTAACACTCAGCACTTTCACTGTACTGGGTACCAAAATATACCGCTGAAAGAAGTTACAGCAAAATTTTGGGTTGAGAGGTGGGAGTGGAATCACAAAATAAAGAAAAAAGCATATATGAGAGGATGAAAGATAGTAATGGGGTGATAAAAATAGAACCAGGGATAAGGCTACGGTCAGGAAATGCATAATGAAAGCAAATCACTGACTGCATAGCCAAATCCAACTTGAATAGAAGATAACTTGAAGAAATCAGAAATCAGACAAGTAGTGCTTTTCTCCCTAAATTTATTTTCTTCCTTCCCTATAAATACATCTTTATCTAAACATTTGACCATCCAGCTAAAACCTGTATGTCCCTGGCTTACCTCTGATTAAGTGCGCATATCTACCTCATGTTTGGAACAATGTGTGTGAGTAAACATATTGGGTGCTATTTCTGGGTGATCTGAGTTAAGCTTTTTTGTATGGGTGAGTCTTTTACCCCCTTCCATTGGCTGGAATGAAGATGTGGAAGCAGCTTATTTTTGACTGAGTACACAAGGGCACAAACTATTGAATAGTAGGAACCCAGGAGGAAAATTGTCTGATTTTGTGAATGTCTTCATGGGGCAAAGCTGTCTGATAACCTGGACTACCAGGATATTGTTACACACAGAAATAGAGTTTACTTATTTATATCACTGTAATTTTGTAGGTTGTTTATTACAGCAGGTGGACTCTAACTGATAGAGGTGGTGATATCCCAAACTGGAAAATACAGAGAATCCAAGATCATGCATGAGAGAGTCAAGGAAAATAGGAGAAAAGTTTTTTTACTTATCTGAACTCAGAGCAAATGGTTTTACGAAGCAGCCATTGTTCCATTGGCAAGCTGTTGCCCTACTTTGGCAAGTCAAACCTTATCATATTTTCAGATCTTGTATCAGGAACCACATAGTTGGAAAAAACACTTCCTGCTCTCTCTTCCTCTAAGTAAATGCCATTAGCCAACCTCGCCTCCTTCCATATCCTAGCCTTGATTCTCTCACCCTTATACACTGTTGGTTGATTTCTCTTTCACATATATAGTAACTTAGCAATTGGTATAGCAGAGTTTTTGTTTGTTTGTTTGTCTGTTTGTTTGTTGACAGACTCCTGTCTGTCACCCAGGCTGGAGTGCAATGGCGGGACCTCAACTCACTACAGCCTCCGTCTCACAGGTCCAAGTGATTCTCCTGCTTCAGCCTGTCAAGTAGAGGGGATTACAGGTGTGTGCCACCACACCTGGCTAATTTTTGTATTTTTAGTAGAGAGAGGGTTTCACCATGTTGACCAGGCTGATCTCGAACTCCTGACCTCAGGTGATCCGCCCTCCTCGGCCTCCCAAAGTGCTGGGATTATAGGCGTGAGCCACTGTGCCTGGCCCTCTTTTCTTTTCTTTTTTTGACAAACAAACAAAAAACATTAAAGCTATTTTCTTTAATGAAAATTGAATAAGAAAAATAACTTAAATGTCTAAATTTCTTAGAGTTCTCCAACCCAGTGCAAAACTCAAACTAACACCTGTCTCTAATGGAAGGATACTTATCATCAGCACAATGGATTATCTTCCCCTTCCAGACTCAGCTAATCTCTGTGTTGTGTTGCAGCACTTTTGATCATTCACTCAGTCTCCTAACCTCTCCCACAAAGGAAAAGTTGACGTGCTCATATCTTCCCATTAGCAGTCTACAATATAAAAATATATCATGTAGAATCATTACTACTTACTTCGACAACAAGAAACAAGGAGAGCTACATACACGAATTGTAATGATTACTATATTGTATATAGATTCTATATTCATTTTTCTTATTAAGCTGGATTCTTAATAGTGAACAGAACCAATGTGCAATATATTTTTTGTAGTCAATTTTTATTTAATAACTTGAATGTAGAAAGGACTTTGACATTTTATTTCATGAATATTTTTTGAAAACAGTATTAAAAGTATGTGATTATGTGCCTCAGTGTCACGTTATTGCAAGGTTTGTTTATTGAACAAATTTTTTAGCAATATATTTATTGCAGGACAATGATAAGCTCTTAAAGAATATTGTAATGACAACCTATAGCTCTTAGTTTCCTTTATTCTAAAGCTTTTCTCTAAGCTCCTTCTTAGCTGTTATGTAACTTCTGGACATAAAACTTGTGGGAAAATAAATTAGGCATTGTGCATTGCTGACTTAGGACACACTGGGACTTCATGTGCCTTCTGGATAACTTTGTTTCTACGAAAGCATACTACAATGCTACTGAAAGCTTATTTTGAAATTTCATAATTTCCCTCATATTATGCTTTATATAAAAATCTGCATTGTATATTTCTGTACATTTCAGATACAGCAAATTCATAGTAAAAATGTATCCTGAAAAGTTTCAATATGTATGTGTATAGTTACATTTAAATTATTTTCAAACAAAGGCCTATTTATGTCATGCTGAAACCAACAAACTTAGTTATGTAGAATAGTAATGTTATTTTTTAGGACAACCAACTAAAACTGCCATTTAGGCATTATGCATGACTCACTACTGTAGTTACGATATCGTTTTTGTTTTTGATCAAATCTCCCAGAGGCCTTATGGCAAGTAGTATTAAAACCACTAAAGCAAAAGTTTATATAATTTGGGGATTGATGTTTCATAAATCAGTAAGGATTCCCTATCACTTTATATAAAGATCTAACATCTTTTGAAGGATTTGATAATTTGGAGTCCTAAAGGTACAGACCTTTCCCATATATCTACTTCTTTGTATTCCTTCATAAAGAACATACACTTAGCTTTACATTTTATGTAAAACAACACTCCCGCTCCCAACCTAAACATGCCACCACCCTAGGCTCAGAGAATGGTATAGAGAGAGTAGATAACTCATTTACATGGGATCAATTGGATTTTTCTCTAGGGACTTTGGAATGGAGACACGGCAATGCCGTGTAGCTTAGCTACGCATGATTGACCCGTAAAGCTGTGTACCTACTGTCTGTATTTGGGATTCGATTCCCATTGGGGGGATGCTTTGATGAGCCACATATAATTAATAATATAAGGCAACTGATATGGTTTGGCTCTGTGTCCCCATCCAAATCTCGTGTGGAATTGTAACTTTCAATGTTGGGGAAGGGACCTGATGAGAGATGATTGGATCATGGGAACAATTTCCCCCTTGCTGTTCTTGTGATAGTGAACGAGTTCTCAGGAGATCTGGTTGGTTAAAAATGTATAGCACTTCCCTTTTCATGCTCTCTCTCTCTTCTACTCCACCATGTGAAGATTGTGCCTGCTTCCCCTTTGCTTTCTGTCATGAGTGTAAGTTTCCTGAGGCCTCCTCATCCATGTTACCTGTATACTCTGTGACACTGTAACTCAATTAAATCTCTTTTCTTCTTAAATTACCCAGTCTCAGGTATGTCTTCATAGCAGTGTGAGAATGGACTAATACACCAGCCATGTAGAGAAATGAGATGCAAACATAGGCACACAAATAAATATAAGAAGACAAGATATTAAGAGAAAGATTGAGATGGTTTCCAGCTATAGAGAAGTCTAAATACACTTTCTTAAATAAAGTTCATCTTTATACATAAATTTCTTTCAGCCAATACCTAATTGTGGATATTTAAAAATTTAGATTTTGAAAGTAAATATCACCTCTATAGCAAACAAATTCATACCTCTGTAAGAAAGCCATAATTTTATTCCCTAAGCTTGGGCTGCAAAATGAATGGGACACTTACCAGGAGGAAGTTGAAAATTTGATGTGGCTCATCAAGGCATCCCTCCAATGAGAATCGAATCCCAAATACAGACAGTGGATACACAGCTTTACAGGTCAATCATGCATAGCTAAGCTACACGGCATTGCCTAGTCTCCATTCCAATGTCCCTAGAGAAAAAATCCAATTGATCCCATGTAAAATCCCATGCTAAAATATGAAATCCTCCCACTTTAGAGACATTTTATTTTCTAGCTGTGATTCACAATACTACTAGAAATCTCAGTTTTAATTTCTGCTCTGAGCTTAATTACCTATGTAATGATGAGGGTAATTTAATTAATCTCTGCCAATCAACAATCTCCAAATATTTCTTACATGCCAGTTATGCACATCATGGCATTAAACACACTAGCAAATAAAACAAATGACATTTTTATTATCAAGGAGTTTACATCTTATAAAGCAGCAACTACATAAAGATAAATTAGCAAAACAATAAATAAAATAAATGTTACAAAAATGTACAGTGATAGTCCTGAAACTTCTATCCTGGGACCACTTACATTTTTAATGTCATGGAAGGCCCCAAAGAGCTTTAGTTTATGCAGGTTGTATCTATTGATATTACTATATTAAAAATTAAAACTGGGGCCTGGTGCAGTGGCTCACGCCTGTAATCCCAGCACTTTGGGAGGTCGAGGTGGGCAGATCACAAGGTCAGGAGATCGAGACCATCTTGGCTAACACGGTAAAGCCTCATCTCTACTTAAAAAAAAAAATACAAAAAATTACCCAGGCATGGTGGCGGGCGCCTGTAGTCCCAGCTACTCCGGAGGCTGAGGCAGGAACCTTGGAGAAGGAGCTTGCAGTGAGCCAAGATCGTGCCACTGCACTCCAGCCTGGGGGACAGAGCGAGACTCTGTTTCAAAAAAATAATAATTAAAAAATAAAAATTGAAAAATTTTTAAAAGACTCACTCATTTTCCTAGCAATTCACTAAATTTTTTAAATAGTAATAATATATACATAAATATTAACAAAAGTAACATTTTGATTACAAATGGTTATTCTGCAAAGCAAAAGTAAGTTTAATGAGAAGATCTGTGCTGCTTTGTATTTTTGTGAAACTCTTTAATGATTGGCTTAGTAGAAAACAACTGAATATTCCACTTTTCTGAACTCAGTCTGTTATGTTGTTCTAGTTGAAGTATATAAAGAAGATCCAGCTATGTACAGATCAGTACTTGAAAACAAACTGAGGCACTCTTGGACCCACTAAAAGGGTCTCGGAGTCTTCCAACGTGCGTCAGACCACATTGTGACATCCCCTAATATGCAGATTTAATTTCAGAACAAATTATAAATAAATGTAAAATACTTTATGGAACTGATAATTAAAGTAAACAAACATTTTTGAGCAGGAGTATCCACATTATCGTCGTGAGATCTCTAAAAATCAAACACAGTATTATGGCCATTGAAAGGTAGGGACTATCCCCAATTGTTTTGTATTGACTTATTTGTTTTCTAAGGAACTTTTGCTGGTAGAAAGAGATTGAGTTTTCAAGTCTGGTTTTGAATCCATGTCAATCACTCATTCTATGTACTTGGCCACTTTAGCATCTTTTAAGCTCAGTTTGCTTATAATCACTGGGGGAAATTTCAGTGGAGATAACAAAATTTACACTGCGTGCTGTTCAGAGTGTTGGAAATGATGTATGATACATCCTTAACATGCCTGACACATGGTGGGTGATGGCTCAGTAAATGGTGGCTGTGATATTTATAAATAATATTTATCTGTATATTTCAGTATTTTTCACTATATGATAATGCCTAGAAAGATGAATAAGGTTGAGGTAAATAGAAAGGATAAACTCAATAAGAGAGGTTAAATTTTTGTTTTCAAACGCAGGCCTATTTATGTCATGCTGAAACCAATAAACTTAGCTATATAGAATAGTAATGTTATTTTGGGGGACAATCAACTACAATTGCCATTGAGACATTATATATAACTCACTACTGTAATTACAATAACATTTTTATTTTTAATAAAAAAAAATTTCCAGGAGTAGTAAATAAACTTATGGAGGCTATCATTTCTACTTAGTTGAACCTTATTCAAAATACAAATCTCTACAATTTATGTTTGTAAAGGTTATAGTGTTCATCACATAACCTGGAACATTTTAATTGACATGGTTCATCACAGTTCAATATATTTAAGAAAAGATCTTGAATTCGTTATCTTATTCATTTTACTCACTGTTCTAATCCAACTCCTGAAATGTAATATTAATCCTTTACCCCCACAAAATGACTTAGAAGTCTTAAAATTTTAATATTGCACCTTCTTATTTGGATGGAAGTTTGGATCTATTTAGAAAGTAGTCAGTCTGAAAGGCTGCTTTTTCACCATTTGCTTATTTTATTTGCATATTTACCTCCATAAAGGGATTACAGCTCACAATAGACATTGCAGTTACAAATATACATATAAAATGGTATTTTTATTAATAAGAATAACATTTTTCTGTCAATTTGATTAATAATTTGGTTTCCAGTTTGTGGTGTTCTGAAAAACTAAACTCAGAAAAAAAATAATTCCAGGAGGATGACTATAGCAAACTACAATTTGGTGTATATTTCAACACAGCTAAAACAGAATATGTTAAATGTGGTCACCTGTCACATAAAAACGACAAATGTTTAAAGTGATAGATATGGTAGTTATCCCAATTTGATCATTATATTATCTACATGCATTGAAACATCACATTGTACCCTATAAATATGTACAATTATTATGCCAATTATAAATTTAAAAATAAAAATTAAAAAATGTCCTGAAGAACATTACTTCAATAAATCATAGACATGGAGAAAAAAACATAATTTTATATTTCACATAGAGCTGTCTTTATATGCTACAGTTTTTAGGAGGCACAGTTCAGCTAAACAGTGCATTTTAATTGCAATGTATATTAAATATACAGAAAATATTCTGATAATGTATTTATTTATTAACTCATACTATCCTATTCTATGTTTGCTTATATACAGGTAATAAATATGCACATGTAAATTAAAACAAAGAAATCAAATGAAAGGGAAATAACCTTCTCGAACCAAGATGAAGATAGGAAAAAGTAAATTTTAAATTAATACATAAAGAGAGTGAAGAAGTAATAAATCTGCAATTAAAATTCAATTCTGAGATCCTAACCAGGTGAATCAAGGAGTGAAATATAAATAGGCATATAACAAAACATATTTGACTTGAAATTCTGTTGAAGACCTCAATAATTATAATCTTAGTAATGGGATGTCAAGCCTGTAGATTCATTATATGGTATAGTCTTAGAAAAAAAGTAGAATAATACATAGAAAGCAACCTTTACAAGAAGGTAATGTTATCTATAAAAGGAAGGCAGTTTCCTCAAGAATATGATCCACCCACTTCCCAACCTGAAGTCCCAACATTTAAGATGATGTGACAATTTATATGTCAGGAAGAAAAAACCACATTAAATAATTTCCCAAGTGCGAGGGCTTCCAACTAGGAAATTATAGGAATGGGAAAGAGTGTAAGTAACTTCGAATGTAATAATAATATTTTAATGATACATTATTATTTCTTTCTGTACAGGAAGAATAAGATCTCTTTTAGAGACAGGGAAGCTTGACAGGGGAGAAAAAGGCTGGGAGATTTTGGAATCACGTAGACGGCATCTCATAAATAAATCAGTGGAAACAGGAGTTGCTGATGTTGATCCTTTTGCTCTTACCCATTGTTTTCTTCCCCATAGAGTTAGTGCAGAATCCCCATTCTTATATTTCATTATTCACTCTTTTGTTACAGTCTCAGAGGCATCAGTTTTGGTCAGATGACTTTGATCTCAGAGATAGGTGCTATATCCTCACTTCAGAAAATTTATTTGCTTATTCCTTAATGGCAATTTTTTTCTCTCTTAACCACACCCTAAAACGAAGTAAAAATAAATACATATAAAAAATTCTGAAACACCACAAATTATTAAATAACTGAAAATAATGAGCAGAGATTTAACAATTTTACCAACTTTAGGGGCATTTGATACAATCACTTCAAGCCCTAATACTTAATATTAAGATTCTCCCCAGAAGGTTCCAAAATCCTTTAGAACAGTGATGGCCTGTTCCATTTTACACCTCCATCATGTGGCAAAATACTTGATTTAATAAACATTGCAGGTTCAATAAATATTATGTTAAAAATTAAAAAAAAAAAAACAGAAAAGGGAAACTGGCTATAGTGTTGTCATGGCAACAAGTAAAATAATTGAAACTAGTAAATTCATTTCTCTGTGTGGATGTCTTCATCGAAAAATATTTCCAAGAGTAGTATATAATTCTTGTTTGTCAAGAAATTATTTACTTATTTGATGCACTAACATATTTGGCCTTAAAATAATATTTTCTTTATTTTCCTTTTTTTTTTTTTTTTTTGAGATGGAGTCTCCCTCTGTCGCCCAGGCTGGAGTGCAGTGGCCGGATCTCAGCTCACTGCAAGCTCCGCCTCCCGGGTTTAGGCCATTCTCCTGCCTCAGCCTCCCGAGTAGCTGGGACTACAGGCGCCGCCACCTCGCCCGGCTAGTTTTTTTTGTATTTTTTAGTAGAGACGGGGTTTCACTGTGTTAGCCAGGATGGTCTCCATATCCTGACCTCGTGATCCGCCCGTCTCGGCCTCCCAAAGTGCTGGGATTTCAGGCTTGAGCCACCGCGCCCGGCCTTTTTTTTTTTTTTCTTTAATGTACGTGTTGTTTGTTGTTGTTTTCTGTTCTCAAGTTCTAATAAATTTCTTGAGAGGTAAATAATATTACGATAACAGGAGCTCCTAAAAATGTGTGGATTGAAAGAATGACATAATGTTAAACAAGTAGTTTCAACTACATACTTGGAAATAATTCTTCTAATTTAATACATATTTTCTTCTTTATCTTGCACGTATAAAAGGGAAAAAAAGATATATGATTCAATGAATAGTTTCTCCAGTTTGACGAATTTATGGACCTTTTTCACATTAAAAAGAATTCTAGCTGATCCAAGTATCAACTTAAATTACATTATGATATTAATTAAATACTTAAAAACATAAACCTTGGGATTAACTCTAATTTATTCTTTGAATTTATAACTATGAAACCAAAGAGAATTTGTAAGCTAAGCACAAGCAACTTATAAACCCATAAAATTAAAATTAACAATGTAAATTTGAGACAATAGAACATGTGTTGTTAACAGTAAATTTCCAACCTCAATTAAAATATGTTATGATTGCTGTGATAAAGTTTTCTGTTGAGTGTCACAGGCCTAGTCAACCCCAAGCCATGGGATGACCCAATTTCTCATTTTACTCACATTAAAATGCTACCAAACTTTTGTTTCCATAGTGTCATAGGCATGTAATTTGGGCTTCACTTGGGACAAATGTATTGCATATGTAGCTTTTCTACCTCATTTGTTCATTAACTTCCTATCATACAACTTGGAGCCAAAAATATCATAAACCCAAAGGCAGCCATGGCACTGAAATAACAGAGCTGTATTGTATCTGATAAAGAATATGCTTGTATAAGGTTATTGTCAAATTATTATCAAAATAGAAAGATAAGATTAAAATAAAAATTTTAGTAGAGAGTTTGTGGAACCAAAAAAGCAATATTTTCAAAAACCTTCTCGTGTTCGTAGTAGCAAGTTTGAGAAACACTACGTAGTAGACATGGAGAAAAACTATTTTTCATACAAGCACTTTTAAAGAAACTTTTAAATTTCACCACAGAACGTTTTTAAGCTTATTAATTAGACACTCGAACCCATATTTTCCAGAAAAAATGGTAAAATTATAGTTTTGCACCCAGACCTTTACAACACAATTTAATTTACCTTATAATATAGCTGAAAACTCTATTTTCAATAGACAATAGAAATTACCTCAGCAAACTCTCTATTTTATTTTCAATATATGAATATAAATTATGTAAATTCCTTCATAGTAGTTTCTGGAAATATTTTAATAAGAGTAATTAAACAAAAGCTCAAGAGTAGTATTTGACAGGATCTTTTTAAAATTAATGTTGAATGCAGGTGCATGAGGAAAAGTAAATTTAATTATTGAAGTAGAAGATACAGAACTTCTGTCAAAATGCTGAAAGGGATGCTGGTTACAATCGGAACCTTAAAATGTTTATATTACTGATTCCTAATCATGTCCAATTTACTTAGAATGTTAAGTGTCATCTGGGGATGGTGACTCATATTCGTAATCCCAGCATTTTAGGAGGCTGAGGTAGAAGGATAACTTGAGCTCAGGAGTTTGAGATCAGCCTGGGCAAAATGGTGAAACCCTGTCTCTACAAAAATTTAAAAAAAAAATCAGCCAGGAGTAGTGATGTGCGCCTGCAGTCCCACCTACATGGGAGGCTGAGTTGGGAGGCTCACCTGAGCTTAGGAGGCCAAGGCTGGGCTGCAGTGAGTCATAATTATGCCACTGCACTGTAGCCTGGGCAACAGAGTGAGACCCTGTCTTCAAAACAAAACATAACAAAAGGTGAAGAAAGAATTATTTTTCCTAAAACTATCCTGAAGCTTGTTATCTATTATTGAGTTCTTATTTTAATCAAATAAAATTATTACATGCCATTTTTTCTTAGTAATCTCCTCACAGCACTAGGGAAACTTCACTCTTTCAGATATCTCAAATATTTCTGTTGTTTTCCTTTCCTGAAACAAAACATGTTTATTAGAAAACATACCATAACATAGACAGTCATATCTATAAAATAATGGTATTCTGCCATCTATGGACAGTGTTATATCAGTCTTCCTATTATGCCTCAAGGCATGCCAAGTCGAAACATTTAGTATCATTTTTGTCTTGATCTCAAACTCAGGGCGCTTCAGGGAAGGGGTAATTATTTTTCTATGTGACTGTAACCTAGACTTCCACAAGTCATCAAAAGTATGTAAAAACGAATTCACATTTGTAGTAATAACATTACTACATCAAATTTTTTACTGGCTCTTGTTTTCAGAAGCTCTGCAGAAACTCTGTACCTTTGCAAATGTCCTCCCTGTTTTTGTTGTTGTGGTGGTGGTGGTGGTGATGGTGGTTTTTAACTCAGGAGACTTTCTGCATGTGCTCACAAATAAGTTCAAGAAACTACTACTTCAAGCATTATGTGCTTGATCTACATTTCATCTTCTGAGCAGAACTTTCTCTCCTGAGCTCTGCTATTGCCTCTGCTGGAAAGCACTATATTATTAAGGGAAAAGTTTAGTTTTATGAAGGTGTCACCGCTTCTTCCAGACACAGGCACCATTTGCATTAGGGATCATCTTATGTCTAAGTTATTAGGGATTGTCTTTTGTATAAGTTATCTTATCACTCTGGCTGCTCCTGACAATATTGAATTTTACCAGACACACGTGCTCCTGGAAAACAGCAAAGGTTAAAAAATCCCCCCAGTTTTGTGTGTTCCAGGAAATGGTTCACTGCAAAGAACCACACTTCCTCCTATGACTTACATAAGATTTGTGGGTGCCTTCCTTATTTACCCATGAGAAAGCTGGACACAGACCCTCTGAATTCCTATTCTTTGAGTCATATATGATTAGTTGATGAGCAGTCAGGCACCCATCTTTGCTTGATGAACTTAGATTCCTATGTCTTAATGTCATTCAAAAAGTGCTCTTTAGGGAAAAATTTTGAGGTATTTGGAACCGAATTCAATGTTTTACAAATGTACCTCATGCTTTTATAGCATCTATTGATATGCTGTTCTGAGATGAGGAAAAACACACCCATATAATTTAGTAAGTAGTAGTACATAAAAGTTCTGTATCCACACAGCTATTTCAAGTGAGTGAGTTGCATCGTAAAAGGAAAGAGAAAAAAATATTTAGAGCAAAAAGAAAGACAGATCTTTCTGGTTATTTTTTTTTTCTGTCATAGCTATATGTTCTCTGGCTGACATACACTCATAATTCAATATGTACATATTGAATAAATTCAGGAAGTTGTTGTGTAATGTAATGACATAATATGCTTCAGAGAATAAAGAAATCAATTCTATGTTACAAATTTGAAAATGGACAACCACTGGCAATAGACTTTCTATGTCATAAAAGTAAACAGAAAAAAAGTTGGGTCTATTGTAGATTAACAGAGATTTAAGAACCAATACAACCAAATAAAATGTGTGATTCTTGATTGACTCCAAGTGTAAACAAACAAGCTATAAATACACTTTTAGGATATCTGAATATGCTCAAATATAGAATTTGTGGGTTTTTTGTAATATTATGTGATTCGTCTCAATTATTTTAGCTGTAATAATAGAATTGTAGTAAAATTTGAGAATATTACTTTTTGGAGCTATATGCTTGATATATTTAGAATGAAGTGTCAAAGTATCTATCATTTACATTAAAAAGAAAGTATAGCTAGTGATGCAAATAAGGAAAAATAGAAACAGGTTTTGAATATAGATTTGGGTATACAGTGTATTAAACTCTGTACTTTTCCGAATGTGTAATAGAATGTCCATGCCTGTAGTAAATAAGATAGAATAAAAGGAAAAGAAAATATTTGAACAAATAAGATAAAAATAATAAAGTAGCTATATACATACCACTAGCTCATTTCAAAAAAGAAAGACATTTTTAAAGTTTCCTTAACAAATGTGAAGCTTCTGAGGGTAAGTGAGACAACGATGCCACCTCTAGACAAAACTGTCAGAAGGAGAGCTCTGCAAATGCCTCCCCAGCCAAAGTAAGGTGAATGGTGTAGTTAGCCAATGAGTAAGATCAACATGTTCTCAAGGGCTAGCATCCTATTTCTCCTGAAATGTGTACCAAAATATTTTTAGTCCTTTAAAAATATACCAAAATTAGTTTTAATAAAAAATCCTTGAGTTACTTAATATTATTCTATTGGTAAACATTTTTATAAACTCAAAATAATTTCATAATAAAATTTTATGGTGTAGATGTGTGTATGTGAGTGTGTGTGTATGTGAGTGTGTGTGTGCATGTGAGTCTGTGTGTGTGCATGTGTGTGTGCATGTGAGTGTGTGTGTGTATGACTGTGTGTGTGCATATGTGTGTGTATGTATGTGTGTATGTGAGTGTGTGTGTGTGTATGTGTGTGTAAGTGATTGTTTCCTCAGGATATTTCCTACTAGTAAAATTACTGCACAAAAGGTTTGAACATTTATGCATTTCTTAATTAAGGTTACAAAACTTCTTTCTAGAAAATACAGACATAGTCATAAATGGAAATCAGCATAGTGGCTACCAACTATGCTACATGCAATATGTAAGCATTACACAAAGAATATGATATGCCTGGTTTTCTTCATATGTAGCCTATTAAATAAGTAGACTTTATTACTACACTTAACAGAATCAGAAAATAAGGCTTTAATTGTTTAGGTAAGTGTATAGCGACAGAAAATTATACACATTTATCTATGTTAATTCTTCCCATCAAAATACATTTGATTTCTATCAACAGTTCTTGGAATATATACCTTTTCAACAGTGGATCTTCTATTTTTTTTAAGGGCTAATATAAGTGAAAAACTGTGTCTTACTGTTTTAAACGTTGAGGATTTATGTGTCTTCATTCATAGGTGACTTTTCCTGTCTTAATCACCTCCTACGCGTGGACATCTATATGGTTCTTATGAATTTACAGCTGATATGTATAAATTATTAATCTTTTATTTGACCTATGGGCTAAAAATGCTCATTTGTCTGTACTGTTAATTGGAGAAAAATCATGTATATTTTAAAAAATAGAAGCTGTTCATCTAAATCTAAAAATAAATATAAAAACAAGGAAATTAGATAATTCATATGGAAATAAAATGTGTGAAAAAAGTTCACTTTGTAAATAAAATAAAATTGAAGTTGAATTACCTGCACTTTTTAGTCCAAACAATACTTTTATAACTCATTATTGGATATATTTTTATAGATTTTAATATTTATTTCAAAGTATTTTAAGGAAATATATTAAAGTTTTCTTAATCTTTTAATACTTTTTCATTTGTTTCATAGTTTTGTCTCTCTAACAAAAATGAAGAAGATACAGACGAACAACTTGCTAATGTATTTGGCCAATACAATCATTCTGAAAAACTTGGTTACAAAACAGCTTAACCAAATGAATATCATTTTCAGTTTAATGTCCTTGTTGATGTTGATGTATACTTAGTGAAAATCTACTCAGAAATTCTCACAGGATATCATGTAGATTGGACAAAAAATAAATGATAATTCAAATATCTTGATCTTGTTTTTTATTATCTTCTGAATTTAATAGTCACTATTTTTTCCAACATGTTTCTGATTTGCAGGCCTATATCTTGAAAAATGTTCAAATCCAGTTATGCAGTAATAAATGTTCCTAGGACATTTTACATCTCAGCCTAGAAAACTGCATCCCACTAGACTAGTTATTCACTTGAGTAATAAATTCTTTTAGGGGAATTTGTAAAAAGAAGAGCTAGGTCGAATGTTTTTCTCTTCTGTAACATTACTCATATTTTGCAAAAGAGAACTTTGGGCTTTCTTTTGTTGATTTTATTACACTTAGGCAAGTTGCAGTGAATCCTGTTCTTCATACAACTGATTTGTGAAGAGAAGTATAGAGTTCATGTAAGGAGAAAAAAGCTCATAAATCTTGATAAGTCTGAAAATGAAACAAATGTCTCAAAGCAAATAAGTCTACCAGAATCCAGTCTTTTATTTTCATAATAATATGCATGTGTATCTTTTTAATTTGCAAGAGATGGATTCAGAAGTATCTCAAAATGTAACTTTACAAGAACATTTATTACAAGTATTTCCTGAGAGGAAAATACAATAGGGCTGTAATAATCCTGTTCTTATGTCAAGTCAGTCTATGAAAAAATTGAGTTCATGTTGTTTATTAATCATTAAAATGCATAGTTTTGGAAACAACATTATAACAACATGAAAGAAAGAGAATGACATTTAAAGTAATCAGTGTGTGGCTATTGTACTCTTGACTCATTCATAACCTATTACTTGTCTACAGGGGCAGGTGAAGAACAAGTTGCACTCACCTGGTACTGTAAGCCTTAACTTGCCCCTTTACACCTCTTTTACCTTAAGAATCCATCTTTCTCTCCTACTCTTATCTAAATACGTTTCTCCCACAGGTCTGATTTCTCAGGGAATACTCCTTTCTCTCAAACCCAGTACAATTGTAACAATTTTAGGGTAGCAAAGGAGGCTATCTTTTGTGAATGCTATTTTTATTTACTATGTAAGCAAATTAATAAAATATGGAGAGCACATATTCTTGTATTACAACAGATGTTGAATCTAATTCTTGTTCTTTTACTTACTAGTCTTGTGACCTCACACATATCACAAAATTTATATTAGTCTCTGTTAAGATATCTAGATACTGTGAATATAAATCCTTGCTTTTTAGGCTTGTTGCCACTTTTATTTTTGCATGTTATTTCACCACTGAAATTATATTTGATTTCTAGATAGAATATCTGAATCCTCAACCACCATTTTCTAGAGCCATAAAATCAAAAGAGAGATAACCAGAGGATCCAGAGAAGTAGTGCACACATTCCAATTCTAGCTATGGCTTTTGTCCAAGCCCCAGTGGATTCATGAGTTGGGTAAGTCTATTACATAAAGCTTTCAGAACTCCTTTCGCCTAGACCACTGGCAAGCTTTAGAACAACACTAAAAGCTTCACTAATGGGTTTCTTGGCCCATTTTCTACAGTTCTTTCCTCTAATCATGGCTCTTCAAATACTATGACTGTAATGGTGAAGAGACAGCAAAAAGAGCTGTCTCCAAGGAAAAACTCTACAAAGACAAAAGGGAAAATCAATGCTTCCCCAACTCATTCTAAAACTGAGTCACATGCTCCCAACCTTATTAGGGTAGGGTCCCTTCTTTGTTGTTAATTATACAGTCAGTAATGTGTTTGTAGATGGAACTCTAAATTACATATCCAATGGTCATTGATCACGTTTTTTAAAAGTTCCAATTTTATGCAAAGTGCAAATTCTATACTCTAGGATGTTGAATCCTAGATAAGATAGGTTATTTTGCACAAAAATACACAAAGTAGAACAACATTTTTAATTGTGCTAAATATTATAAAATAAAAAACTAGATACAGTGGGAGAGAAAAACAGGGAGACCCTCTATTGGGTAATATGTGTAATCACCCATGAGCAATAGATATTTAACAGAATACTAAGCAGAAAGATAGAAGCACAAAACCACAAAACAGAGAATAGATTTAAAAATAACTTCCTAAAACCTTAGCCAAATTATATCCTTGAATTACATACCCTAATGAGCACAACTAAATCTCTAGGAAAAGCAAAAGAGAAGCTTATCAGTATCAGTCTTCTTTTCCTCTTTCATCTTTTTGGGGTGTCTGCCTCCCAGATGACTTCCTTTAGCCTTTAAACAAACAACAACACTACTGCTCCTCACTTCTCTGCATCATTTTCTTCTTCAGTTATTTTCTGATATCTTGAGTTTCCCGAAGCAAGTTTATAGTTTTCAATATTTCAATAGAGAGCATTTCCATACTATTGACCCCAAATTAAAAATTCTGCCCATGTCTTTCCCTATGAGTTCTCGATGAATTCAGCTAACTTTCAGCTTGCCATTTTGACTTAGTTTTCAAGAAAACATCATAATATTAACACATAAGAAAATGAAAGTATGTATTTGAATTCCACCCTATAAGAAAACTTTTTCTCTTTTTCAGTAATGATGCCATTATACACCTAGTTAGTAAATCCAAAAATCTAAGTCCAGGCTCTACAGTTACTATCTTGCCCAGTTTGTTCCCCAAACAGTACTACATATATAATTTGAAACAATAATTAGATTATGCCATTTATAGCAGAAACCACTAGTTTTCCAATGACATTCATTTTACCTTTGTTAATGATAGAACCACTAGGTTTGTGTTAGCCACATGGTTTCCCGGCTAAAGACTAAGTGTTCTATCATTTTTTGCAGGTTATTATAACATATGACTACATATGACTAGCATTATCCAATTAGAGGGGAGCGAGGTAATGTCTGCTATTTCAGAATGCAATTAAAACAAATGTGACATATACTCCCTTGGCCTTTACTCACTGGCAGGGAAGTATTATTTCCTACAGTTGACCAGAGAAAGAAGCTGTATTTTGGGAATTACCATTCTTTGGAGCTTTGGTACCAGATGAGGACTATCTATCTCTGGACTGTTGCAATGAGAACAAACAACAACTATGTAACTCTATATACATATAATATGTAGTATATATAACTTTGTAAAATGATTGCATATTTGATTACTTTGTTATTTTAGTTTAGTCTAAATTCTAACTGTGGAAGATTGTATTTTCTTAAAAAATGACCACAATATGATGTTCTATTACGCTTTCACTTACAACATGACCTTGACAATTCTCCTAACAAGAGGTGAGGGTCTGTTGCCTTCTCTTTAATCCTGGGGATCTTATGTCTATGTCTTATGCTATGTGACTTCTAAGGCTAGGTCATCAAACTGGACATGGTTCTATTGGGATAATCACTCTTGGCACCCAGCCACCATGATATGTCAAAGCCCAAATTAGCTCACATGGAGAGATCACAATGAGGAGACCTCGAGACTATAAGAAGGGTGATATGGCCAGCCCCAGTTCGTCTGCTGTTCCAGCTCCAGCTATACCCGACTGCCAGTACAGGATAAGCCCCAAGTTTAATTAGCTATTATTGTCCCATAGTAGCCTTACAATGATCTCAAGTTGTAGTAAAGCTTATCTCAATGAGATTTGTGGTTGTGTCTTCTACCTAATTGAGTGAGTAGCAATACAACTCAAAGAATGCCTATAAATGATTCTGGTGAAAGCCTTGCCAAATTGGACTGAAAGGAACAAAGACAGTACAAAATGAAAACAGGCATTTAAACTCCTAAACTTTTGTGGTTAGAAAACTACTCATGAGCGAACAGAAGCTACATTGTATGGAAAATGAAATATGTTTCAAAAGGTAGAGCAAATATCCAAAAGAAGCGAACTATAAGCCATTAAGAATAACTCCTGGAAAGCAGCACTGTGACCCAGTCAACAAACTAGTCATATATATACATATATATATATGGAGAGAGAGAGAGAGAGAGCGCCATATACACACACACACACAGACACACACACACACACACAGAGAGAAAGAGACAGCCATACATACACACACACACACACACACACACACACACATAGAGAGAGAGAGAAAGAGAGAGAGACTCAGAGAGAGAGACTCAGAGAGACAGCGAAGTCTACTCTGTCATCCAAGCTGGAGTGCAGTGGCATGATCTCGGCTCACTGCAACCTCCACCTCCCAGGTTCAAGCGATTCTTCTGCCTTAGCCTCCCAAGTAGCTGGGAGTCCACAGGCATGTGCCACCATGCCCTGTTAATTTTTGTATTTTAGTAGAGATGGGGTGTCACCAGATCGGCCAGGCTAGTCTCAAACTGCTGACCTCGTGATCCGCCTGCCTCAGCCTCCCAAAGTGCTGGGATTATAGGCGTGAGCCACTGCACATGGCCTTTAAATATTTAAGTATTTAGCAATATTTTTAGCTGGATTTAAAGATTACTATGGATAAGTGACTGGGCTTCCTATTTATTCACCCCCTTCAATGACTATTGTAATTAGCCTATGTCTGTCCAACCAATAAATTTTGGGTATGTTGACCAACCAATAAATTTTGAGAGAAGATAGCTTGCCTCTTTATTTCCTATAGCTTTGTGTCAAAGGAGAGCTGTACTCAAGGAGACATACCCAAGGAACAGCAACTAAAGGGCATCATCCATATATATACATAATTTAGATGACAAGTTGTTAGTTAGGTGTTGATTTTCTTCCTGATGCTGTAATGGCGCAACAATCCTGGGGTTTCTTGGACAGTGTGACTATATATTGAATATGAGAGAAATGTAAATAATTGGTGGTCAGAAGAGAGCATGGTCCCAAAATTATTTAATATTCCTTCCATTCAGAAATACAGTTTATGTGTCTCGCTGAAATCTGGACTCTGTATACATATGAATAGTGTCCGATAGAAATGATGTGCCAGTTCCTAGAACAAGTATAAAACAAACTGGTAGTTTCCACTCTCTGTCTCCTGGGAGGCTCACCTTATGTCCAGCTACCTTGCTGTCAAGCCCAGAGAGTGCAGCAGAGAAGCCTTTCTGAGGAAATCCACATGGAAAGGAACAGAGGCTTCTGCCCCTCAGAACCAGCTGAGTTTCTACTCAACTGCATTAATTTGCACCCGTGGAAGACAGATTTCTTTTTCAAGTGGATCTTCCAGCTCCCAGTTGAGCTGATGCAGATGATGTGATGAAGGAAATATAAGCCTTCATTTCACCAAACTGCAGATTGGTGAGCCAAAGAAAATATTGTTTTATGCCAAAAAGTTTGGGGTGGTCTGTTAAATAATGAGAACTCTAATTATCCATAATTTACTTTCTTGTAACCCTCCCAAGATTTCCCAATGAATTAAAAAACAAACAGAAGCTCAGATTACTTACCAGAGACTAATAGGTTCTTCTTGATCTCTGGCCACATTTCCAACCTAATTTCCTTCTGCATTCACCATCTCTTACTATTCTGCAGGTGTATAAAGCTTATGTTCTTCAAATCAATCCAATTTTCTGCAAACTCACAAGCTTTGTTTTAGCTAGAGTTCTCTAATTGTTTTACTTAAATTTGTTCCTCTTGCAGTCCTTACCTTGTAAGTGCCCACTTTTAATTAATTAATTTTTTTGACAGTGTTTCACTCTGTCGCCTGTGCTGGAATGCAGTGGCACAATCTTGGCTCACTGTAACCTCCACCTACCAAGCTCAAGAGATCCTCCCGCCTCAGCCTCCCAAGTAGATGAGACTGCAAGCGCTCACCATCATGATGTCTGGCTAATTTTTGTTTGTATATGTGTGTGTGTGTGTGTGTGTGTGTGTGTGTGTGTGTATTTTTTGTGGAGACAGGGACTCACCATATTGCTCAGACTGGTATAGAACTCCTGGGCTCAACCAATCTGCCCGTCTCTCCTTCCCAAAGTGCCGGGATTACAAGCGTGAACCACTGCACTTGACCCAATTTTAATTTTTTACAACCTTTATTACTATTGCAATTAACTACATTTATTCATGTGTTTGTTATCTGTCTCTATTACTGGAAATTACCGTCTATGTACCAAGGACATTACCTGCCTATTCTCTGCAAATTCCCTGAAGCCATGGGTGACATGTTAAGAGCCAAAAATACATGAATTAAATACTGATTGAGAGGCAAACACAATTTATATTTTGTTTCTCATCTATTGGTCACCTTTTCCTGTCACCTGGTGACATTGATATCTTACATAAATTTAACAGTAAAATTGGAAAATTCCAGAATTATTTCTTGTGACCACATGTTTCTGTTCACTTATGCAGGCCAAAATAAAAAATACTATTTATGGCAATGATGAGTTGGGTTCTACTATGTACATAATTTTTAGATAGAACTTACATTAGATGGATTACATATGAGGAAATTTGCTTTTTGTTCTGTATTTTAGGAAAATGGAAACTAGGCACCTCTAAAGGTATGGTAATCAAGACAGTGTGGAATTGGCATAAGATGGACGTATAAGTGAATAAAACAAAGTAGAGTTCAGAACTATTTAGTTTCCATAAATATACTCTGGTTCATGAGGTTAGAAATTGGTTTAGTGAATAACCAATTTTTTTAAGTACATTGAAATAGATGTTGAATCACATTGGCTATATTTGGACTTCAGTTCACTTGGTGAATGACTTTGAACAAATTGTAGATATTTACCCCTACTACTGCATCACTCTCTCCCATCAGCTGAGCCCAGGACCTAGCCTTTTTGCAGAACACCTAAATTTATTATTTTTTTTCTGTTTCCTCTTAACAAGCTGATGCATATTCCTTCAAGATTGTCTCGTTCCAGAACAACTTTATAAGAGTCAAATTTCACCCAAAAAGTTGTAAATAGAGACATCATTTTCTCTGTTGTATTAGCTAATATTCATCGAATGCATACATTTTGAGAACTATTTTAAGCTCTGTAGTTGTATTAATAAATTAATGTATTTTCTCCACAATGATATTATATTCTTCGTTACTAGAATATAAACGAAGAAACTGAAGCATGATGAGACTAAGTACCATAGCTCAAGAAGCCACAAGTTTAAATGTGACTAAATTGGAATTTCTAAATTTTGTTTTTATAAATCTAAACTTCTTTCCTGATATATACATTGCTGCATTTAATTATTTCAGCATATCTGCACTTTGTACACTGCAGCCAAAATAAATTAAAACGTACAAAAGCGATTTCATAATTTTCTCTCGAAATGAAGAAATTTGTATCCATTGTTGCATTTATCACGAGGTTGAATGACCATTGTCTTAGCCAAAAATCTGGAATTTCTTCTTTTATTACCTTCATATTCAAGTCTGTCAATAATTTTTTAAATTGTATTTTCTTACTAATTCCCTAATCAATTCAATACAAAGTATCTCTAGATAGTACTCAGTTCAAGTGCCTGTCATTTATTTGGGAGAATTCCTTTATCATACTCTGAGTCATATTTTCTGATATATGGTCAATTTCGGACACTGCTGCAATTGTAATCTACCTAATAATCAAATTTTACCATGCCATCAAGGCTACATATAATTTTTCAATGCTTCTCCATGGTACCTTGAACAGTTAACTTATGTTTAATTACTCTGTCCCTCTATTAAAGGGTGAGCTCTTTGAAGGCAAATCTTAACTTTATTTATTTTTATTATTATTATTATACTTTAAGTTCTAGGGTACACGTGCATAACGTGCAGGTTTGTTACATATGTATACTTGTGCCATGTTGCTGTGCTGCGCCCATCAACTCGTCAGCACCCATCAACTCGTCATTTACATCAGGTATAACTCCCAATGCAATCCCTCCCCCCTCCCCCCTCCCCATGATAGGCCCCGGTGTGTGATGTTCCCCTTCCCGAGTCCAAGTGATCTCATTGTTCAGTTCCCACCTATGAGTGAGAACATGCGGTGTTTGGTTTTGTGTTCTTGTGATAGTTTGCTAAGAATGATGTTTTCCAGCTGCATCCATGTCCCTACAAAGGACACAAACTCATCCTTTTTTATGGCTGCATAATCTCCCATCCTAGTGCCTGATAATAATAAAAAAAATTAAAAAGTCTAATAAAGCAACTTAAAAAATAAAGAGGGTACATGAATATAAACTCTTCATTATAAACAGTGTAGCAAGTGAAAGCATCAGTCTGTTTTTACTACATGTTTATTGTATTTTGGCAGTGTCTAAGGAAAAATACAAAATAAAATGAAGGGTTCACGTTAATTCATAATGGATATCTTTAAAAAAATATGCTTCAAGGACTCATTTCTTTGATTAAATATATTTGTACACAGCCTGAGAGCATATCAGCTGCTGAAGTTATCCCAAATTGGAAATCTTAAAAATTATTTGAATGTTGAAATCAATGAGTAACAATATTCATTAACCTTATCATATAATCACTACTATCAAAATGGTATTTAAATTTGAGGAAGAGAGCTGTTTGTCAAAACAAGTCAGAAAATAATATAAATTTAATAGATATGACAATCAGTTCATAAGAAATTTATACTTTTAGAAGAACCAGATATTTTACTAATTTAGGAGAAATTCAATCAGTTTTACTCATTTGGAAGAATTGGTAGAGAAAATTAGTTATTGCAGTTGTAAACTAGATATGCAAATGGGCTACTTGGTTTTCATTAGCATAGATCTAAGGAAAGACAATATTTTTGTTGTTTATTTGTTTGCTGTTTTCTTGATTTCTTTCTTTCTCTGCTTCTTTGTTTCTTCCTTCTCTTCTTCCTTTCTTCCTCTAATAAAAAATGTCTCTATCCAGGTATTTCATTATGTAGATGGCAATGGTTAAATAATAAAAGATTATTTGATCATGAAAAGATAATTTATCAAATTAGTTCATTATCATAAAAATTAAAATTATTTGTTGAAAAGCAACTCAATATTGAAGTACTTTATGCATTTCAAAAATTTTAATTTAGTTTCTCATAGCCTTAGTATATTAAAAATTAATGTAATTGTACAAATTTGAGAAAGACTAGAAAATTATGTAACATCAATTTTAGTAACATTTTATTAAGACTAAATACTGCTGTAATTTAATTTAATGTATTTTATCATTTAAAATGATAAATTTTAAAAATAATATTTGTATAAAATATTTGATATTATGTAATGTGGGTAACCCACTGAGTAAAATTACATGTAAAATAATAAGCAAAATAACTAAAATGTATTAACTTGGTAACAATTAAGGAAATAGTAATTGATACTGTTTACCTGACAAAGAACATACTCTCTTACCTACTTTTAAACTTGTAAAAGTCATCAGTATGAGTTTTTAAAAACTATTATTCAATGCCTAATTTTAGTTAGAATCAGTCACATATACAGTATCCCTTTTTCTATGCTTAAGAAGGGCTATTAGTAATGCTTTTCTTTATACTGAATTTCACACAATTTTTGCCAAGGTAATGATTAACATGGTTTTATTCTACCTTAGTTCACCTTTCAAATCTATAATCTTCTTCGTGGAGATTAAGAGGAAGAAACAAAGGAAAGATTAGGATTTAGATACACTATGAAGATTATCATCTATGATGTGCTAAAATCATTATACAACATTTAGCCTCTAGAAGTAATATCAATATCATCTTAAATCTCTGCAATATCAATTGGATGATCTGATGACAGGACAATTGTCAATGTATATGTTCACATATATAAGTATGTAAATTATATAAGCAATTTATGTGTATGCGTGTACATGCCCAATTTAAAGAAACACATGCATGGCTGTATACTCAGCTTTTTAATTCTAAGTGAGAAATCAGAGAACCTTCAAATTATTAAGCATGATGCTTATGTTTTACAGTGTTTCTTAAGTTATGTCAAATATACAAAATTTAGAAAGGCAAAGACTCCCTTGTTGCTCGTTTGTGAGGCAAAGTTCCAGCTAGACTAGTTGGGAAAAATAAAATGTAAATTTTCTCTCAATGTAACGGGGGAAGTTAAGAGATAAGTAAAGACAAACCAACAAGAGCAAATGTGAGAAAGCGGGGAAGTGAAAAGTACATTTACAGAGTTTGATAAGCTGATTTAATGGTTTCATACATATAACCATTTGAAAGCAACTGAGACTAAGATTACCAGATTATCTAGGGTTCCAAATTTTGAAAAATATTTGGAATTATCCATCAGGCAAACCAGAGATAACAGGATTTTCGATATCAACATTTGCCTGATCAATATCCTACTTTAGAAGGATTCATATGAAGGTAATATATTGAATAGATTAAATGAGAAAAAAATGCCGGGGGCGGTACACAAATAAATCAGCTAAAAGTTTTCCGTGGTTCCCCGGATGCAAGGCTACAGACACTTACATAAGACTGTTGTTTTTGGCAGTGGTAATAGAAAGAAAAGGACAGGTTTAAGATATTGTATAAAATAAATTGAATGAGCCTCATGAACAATTGAAAATAGAAGGCCTGAAGCTTTCATTTTTCGTTGCATCTCCCCTAAGTTTTGGTATCACAATGATGCTGGCCTCTTAAAATGAATTAGGGCGGGGGTAATGCCACCTTTATTATTTCTGATTCTGTTTATTTGGATTTGCGATTTTTTTCTTTATTAACTTAGCTAGCAGGCCATCAGTCTTATTTATTCTTTCAAATAACCAGCTTTTGGTGTCATTGATCTTTTGTATAATTTTTAACATCTCAATTTCATTCTGTTCAGCTCTGATTAGGTTATTAATTTTCTTCTGCAGCTTTGGGGTGGGTTTGCTCTTGTTTTTCCAGTTCCTCTAGGTGTGATGTTAGATTGTTAATTGGAGGTCTTTCTAACTTTTTCATGCGGATATTTAGCACTATAAAATTTTTTCTAACCCGGATATAACTGTGTTACAGCGATTTCAATATGTTGTATCTTTGTTTTACTTAGTTACAAAGAATTATTTTTCTGTCTTAATTTCATTGTTTACCCATGTCATTCGGGAGCAGCTTATTTAATTTCTACGTAAAAACAATAAAAACCCACGTGATCATTTCAATAGATGCAGAAAAGGCTTTCAATTAAATTCAACATCCCTTCATGTTAAAAAGCCTCAGAAAACTAGGGAATCTAAGAAACATATCTAAAAATAAGGAGTCAGTGATGACAAACCCACATCAACATTATACTAAATGGACAAAAGCTAGAAAAATTCTCTCCTGTTCAACATAGTACTAGAAGTTCTACCCAGAGCAATTAGGCAAGAGAAAGAAGTAAAAGGCATCCAAATAAGAAAAGAGGAGGTTAATCTATCTCTCTTCACATATATTATTTTACACCTAGAAAACCTCACAATCTCTATACAAGAGCTCTTAGATCTGATAAACAACTTCGGCAAAGTTTCAGTACCAAAAATCAATGTACAAAAATCAGTGCATTTCTATACGCCAATAATGTCCAATCTGAGAGACAAATCAAGAGTGAAATCCCATTAACAAATAGCCACACGCACAAAAAATAAAACTTAGGAATACAGCTAACCAGGGAGGCAAAAGATCTCCAAAATGAGAATTGCAAAACACTGCTGAAAGAAATCAGAGATGACGCAAACAAATGGAAAAACATTACATGCTCATGAATAGAAATAATTAATATTGTTAAAATAACCACACTATACAAAGCAGTCTAGAGATTTAATGCTATCCTTATTAAACTATCAATGGCATTTTTCACAGAATTAGAAAAACTATTCTAAGATTCATGCAGATCCAAAAAAGAATCCAAATGGCCATAGCAATACTCAGCAAAAAGAACAAATCAAGAGGCATCACACTACCCAACTTCATACTACAAGGCTACAGTAACTAAAACATCATAGTACTGGTAGTAAAACAGACCATAAGTCAATGGAACAGGTTAGAGAAGCCCGAGATAAACAAAATTGACAAAAACAAGCAATGGGGAAAGAACCCCCTATTCAAGAATTTGTGCTGGGATAACAGGCTAGTCATATGCAGAATATCAAAACTGGAGCCCTTTCTTTAACCATATACAAAAATCAACACAAGGTAGATTAAACACTTAAATATAAAACCTAAAACTATAAAAAAGAAGATAATCTAGGAAATATCATTGTGGACATAGGCCCTATAAAAATTTCATGATGAAGACTTCAAAAGTAATTGCAACAAAAATAAGTGGGACCTAATTAAACTAAAGAGCTTCTCCACAGCAAAAGAAACTGTCAACAGAGTAAACAGACAACCTTCAGAATGGGAGAAAATATTTGCAAACTATTCATCTGACAAAGGTCTAATATCTGGAATATATAAGGAATTTAAACAAATAAACAAGCAAAAAATAAACAGCCCTATTAAAAGATAAACAACGACATGAACAGAAATTTCCCAAAAGAAGACACACATATGGCCAACAAGCACATGAAAAAATTCTCATCATCAGTAATCATCAGAGAAATGCATCAAAACCACAATCAGATATCATCTCATACCAATCAGAATGACTATTATCACAAAGTCAAAAAATAACAGATGCTGGTAAGGCTGTGGAGCAAAGGGAATCCTTATACCACTGCTGTTGGGAATGTAAATTAGCCCAGCCACTGAGCAAAGCAGTTTGGAGATTTCTCAAATAACTTAAAAAATAGAGCTACCATTTGACCCAGCAACCCAATTCCTGGGTATATACCCAAAGAAATATAAATAATTCTATCCTAAAGACACATGCACATTATGTTCATTGCAGCACTATTTACAATAGCAAAGACATGGAATCAATCTAGATGCCCATCAAGGTTCTCTAGATAAAGGAAATGTGATAAATACACACCATGGTATACTATGCTGTTATTAAAAAGAATAAAATTATGTTGTTTGCAGCAACATGCATGAAACTGGAGGCCATTATCCTAAGCAAGTTAATGCAGGAACAGAAAATCAAATATTGCACGTTCTCACTTATAAGTGGGAGCTAAACATTGAGTACACATGAACACACACAAAAAAGGGAGCAATGGATACTGGGGTTTACTTGAGTGTGGAGAGTGGGAGGAGGGTGAGATTGGAAAAACTATTATAGCACTTATCAGGTACTATAATCTTTAAGTGGGGACTAAATAATCTGTACACCAAACCCCTGCAACATGCAATTAATCCATGTAACAAACCTGCCCATGTACCCCATGGTCCTAAAATAAAAGTTTGAAAGAACAACAACAAAAAAAATGTAGGAAGAGTTAAATGTATCTATCACAGTTCTCCAGGGTAAGCTGAGGTGAGGGATGGCAGATCTGAGCCTTCTAATAATATCCATTACTGTTCTACAAACCATCTTAAATATTAACAATATTAAATATACCTCTAATAATAATACAATTTTAATTTATATTTTTATAATTTTAGAAAAGTAGAAAATAAAGCATTTTTAAAGTTTGTGTTATCTTTTGTCATTTAAAAATAATATATAAGGTGATTTCCATGAAAAACTTTAAGAAAAATTTCTTAATCTATGATTCTTTCTTCTATGTTATTGAACCGTTTTCTCTAATTCCTCCTGTATATAAATTCTGAAGCACCGCAGATTGAGACAAGGGTGACGAACTGTGAGACTAGTGTTAGTAATAACAGGACATTCATAGTTCAAGGGGTTTATGTCAAAGCCTTTATGTCTACATTTGTAGAATTATTTTAAAGATGCATTGAGTTTGAGGTGGTAAGACATAGAAATATATAGCTGGCAACTAGAAATGTAGAACTGAAGCTCAGCGTGAGGTCAGGGGAGAACTAAGACATTAACTAGAGGGTTAAATGTTGATAGGATTACAAAAACCTACAATAGGTTATGGAAGAATGAATTACAGCAAGGCAGAAGGATACAAATCAGAGGAGTAGAAAGAAAAGAATATTGATATAAAATAAGCTTCCAAGAGGAGAATTTCAAAATGGGGAGGTGTTGATCAATGTCGAATGCTGCAAAGTCAAGGAAAATGATGATGGCATGTACTATGCTGCTGTTCAACAGATAGTAATTGAATATGTGGAATAAAGGAGATTCCATAGTAAGTTCTGAGAAATAACTTTCAATAGATGGTGACAGACAGGAGTCAGATTTCAGCGTTTTAGACAAGATTATGTAGTAAAATAAAATAAATCCTTGAGGTCAAGTATGCTGCCTTATATTCTAAAGGTAGCATCTAATATGGTCTCTGGTGGTTACTTGGAGCTTAGTGAGTAATTATACATCATGAAATAAGAAAAAATAGAATGGTATTTTTAAAAAAATTATAGAAAACTACCACTTACTAAGTGACTCCTGTGTGAAAGTATGGTCAGTACTCAGTATACACAGTGTTTTTAAAAAAAACACTGTGTCTACTGAACAGGTGCAGGCTTTTTTCTTGTTATTAGTCCCTAAACAATGCAGTACAATGACTATTTACAAATCATTTACATAGTATTAAATTATAAGGAATATAGAAATGATTTAAAATATACAGAAGAATGTGTATAACTCATATGTAAATACTACACCATTTTGTATCAGGGACTTGAGCATCCGAGGTTGTGGGTATCCATGAAAGGTCCTAGACCCAGACCACTGTGTATACCTAAGGATGACTCTTCTTTGTTACATGTGTAAATATGTTAATTTATTTAATTTTCATGAGTTTCTAAATCCATTTCATACATCAGGGAAAATTAACTCAAACACTAAAGATTAATTGTGGTCGGGCGCGGTGGCTCACGCCTGTAATCCCAGCACTTTGGGAGGCCGAGGCAGGCAGATCATGAGGTCAGGAGATCGAGACCATCCTGGCTAACACGGTGAACAACCTTCTCTAATACAAACACAAAAAATTTGCCGGGTGTGGTGGCGGGAGCCTGTAGTCCCAGCTACTCAGGAGGCTGAGGCAAGAGAATGGCGTGAACTCGGGGGACGGAGCTTGCAGTGAGCAGAGATCGCGCCCCTGCACTCCAGCCTGGGCCACAGAGCCAGACTACGTCTCAAAAAAAAAAAAAAAAAAAAAAAAAAAAAGATTAATTGTTAGAGGTCATGAATGTTGAAATAAGAATAAAAATGTCCAAGTTTCAAAGGCTGTATCTTCTCTATTATGCATGTCAAATTTGTAGGTTCTTACCAAGAACTCAATGAAGATATAGTGTATGGGGAGGGTTTTGAATAGGTGGCGGTGACAAATTAAGTGGCTAAGGAAAAGTAGGGCTGTCTAAAAGAAGAGGAGCACTTTGATTAGCATGCACAGACACATCTGGAATGGTTGAAAGAAGGAGAAAATGATGTTATCTTTTCTGTACAACTCCATTTTATAGTTCAGGGATGCTTTGATAATTATGGAGTTCCAGAGGGAATTAAATAAAACATTTAATATATTCACAGAAAAGAAAATTTAGGAATAACACAATGAAGTGTGGATTCTTAGCTAGAAGGAATTAATGATGTACAGAAGAACTAAGAAAACGTGAGAGATTTTAGAAGGAAAGAAGCACCAGGTGCTCCACACATTTTTCACCACGTGATTTTCATGGAGTCTGAATTTAAGTTAAATGTGTAACTGGCATGTAAAGAACACTAATAAAGATGCCTTTTAACCTGAGCGCACATTAATCTATTTGTTATACATACATAATTTTTTTTCTTTTTTTTTTTTGTGACACGGACTCTCGCTGTCTCCCAGGCTGCAGTGCAGTGCCGCCATCTCGGCTCACTGCAAGCTCCGCTTCCCGGGTTCAGGCCATTCCCCTGCCTCAGCCTCTCGACTAGCTGGGACTACAGGTGCCCGCCACCAAGCCCGGCTAAGTTTCTTTCTTTCTTTTTTTTTTTTTTTTGTATTTTTAATAGAGACGGGGTTTCACCGTGTTAGCCAGGATGGCCTCCATCTCCTGACCTCGTGATCTGCTCACCTCGGCCTCCCAAAGTGCTGGGATTACAGGAGTGAGCCACTGCGCCCGGCCTACAGACATAATTTTTTAAATGGCATACATCCTTTCAAATCCAACTAACTTGTTTAAAATATTGGCATATCTGTATGCCATATTAGATGAAATATATATTTATAATATTCAGCAAAAATATTAATCTAATTGAATTCTAGCACAATTTAACCTTTATTTCATGCACGTGTAGATATCTTAAAACAGTGTATCTATTTTAAATTTATTAATGTACAAAACATATAAATCTATAGATATTCATTTCTGTCAATTCTACACCAGTAATCATAACAAATATTTGTAAATACTTCATGAGACTAAACATAAGGTAAGTATAATGGTGAAGAATATCTTTATATTCTAATTATAAGAAGTTTATGTCCATAAATGAAATAGAATTATTGGAACTATTTTATTTTTATGTGCAATAATTTTGCTTGAATGAAATATCATTCTGGATTCTTCTTCTGTCAGTTTAAATCGGACAACATCTTTTATTTATTCAACAAAGACTGTATTTTGAAATGCAAAAGTTTCGAATGAATTGCCACTCAGATATCTGTCTCTATATTGGAAAGTAGATAGAATGGGAATGAAGTGAAGAAACGACAATGTGTTTTCTGAAATTCTCCTGGTTTTCATGCTTTAATATTGTGAATGCCAGTTATACAAAGATTTATTTTCTTTATGGTTGCTCTAAGTTCCAATTCCTGTTACATAATATTATAAGAAAGGTCTACAGAATGTCATAATAGGTTTGCATAAAATACAAATTGTTTTCCACATCAACACATTCTAAGAAATTAGGAAATAGTCTATAGTTCATACATACGCATACACACACAGATACATATATATGTATTTTCTACTTATAATGCTAATGAATTAAATAATAATATTTATATTTAAACATCTTATTTTATATATTAAACTATATATAATACAGATATATGTGTATATACATTCTAAATTCTTTAGAAAACTAATAGCAACATATTGATAAAGCATCTTTATCCTTTATATGTAGATCCATTAATCGAAGTAACTATACAGGCCCATTTCTGACAAGTTATGTATTCAATACTTTTGGCCAAATAAATATTTCAAAGAGTGAACATTTATGTTTTATGATGTTTATACTTATCATTGAAAGAGATTTTATGATTATTAATGTTGAAATTGTTTGTAAAATACCAAAGTTAACAAGAATAATAACTATAAAATTGTTCTTAAGGAAATTGGATTAATCTGAACATTGAAATTGTTAAAATAAATTTAACAAATAATTAAAAGTTGATGTTATAATAATCGTGAATTAATATGTCACCCCTGTTCATGAATACAGAAACTCAGTATTTCTTCTTCACAGGCCAACTGGTTTTGACTTTAGTGCTGACCCATGGTGGGTGTTTTCAGTTAACTGTTTTCTAGGGATTTTTATTTTTTATTTTTGTGGTATTGTAAAATAACGCCTTAAAATCAACACCTGAATGAACTTCCTACTCTCTCCAAAAAAATTGACGTAGAAAATATGTCAATAGAAAGTGAAGTTGCATATCTGTTAAATTTTACAAATGACTCCTTTCTTCACCTAAATAATTTCAGATTTTGAGTCACCTCATAATTTTAATGCTCAACATTTTGATCTAATATATAGATCTAATTTTTGTCTGGAAAATTTTATGATATATCTTAATATAGAAAACTAAACCAATAAAATGAATATTTGGTTGTGTAATTTGACAAGCAGAGAACTTATGAACTTGCCAAATATATAATTACTTTCTATTGCATTAGAATTAGTTACTGGAAATGTCTTGATATTAACTTAAGAATAATTTGATGTGTATTAATGTCAGAATATATGTGTGCACTCAATATTTTTTCCAATTAGAAAGAAAAAGAAGATATAAATTCTGTAATTACATTTTTTTCTCAAAATTGCTGCAGTGAATTTCAAAAGTCTCAACTGCCACCTCTTTTTGCAAGGAAAATTTATCTATCTCTCTCTCTTTCTAGAGACAGAAATTACCACTGGATTTCTTAGTAGTCAGGTGCAGTTGCTATTAAACTTGAGAATCATATTGGAGTATTTATGACTAATGTAAAATGCAGAAAATACACAAAGGAGTAAAGCATGATATTTGATATGAAGTAGCTTATAAATGCATAATAATTAGTCAAGTATACCATAACCATAATGTTATGTGAAGGGAGATAAATTCTGAAATATAGTTAAAACCTAATGATTGTTCAAAAGGCAAGGAAGTTACGTGCAGCTAATAATCAAAAAAGAATAAAGGAGGACACAAAGGCTGATAGGAGCACTGAAAATTAAGCAGTCTCCGTAGTGAGAGATGAAGGAGAATACATGTAGGCAGAGAGGACACCATATGTGAGGTGTAAGAACACATGTTGGGTGTATTCAAGAATCAATAACTAGTTCACTTTGGCTGGGGTGCACCACTTGTATAAGGGATGCTGGGATAAAATCCTCGAAAGAAAAGTTGGATTCATATTGTTTTTTCAGACTTTGATGTTCTTAAAAATATATATAAGATATTTAGATCCCTTCATTTCATTGGTGAGCAGACTGTTACACAAAATAGTTACTTGCCTTGCCCAAGATGACCCAAGGAATTAAAAAATAAGATTAGAAGATTAGTAAATGAATATCCTTACCCCCAAGTTTATTACTTTATTAATATCTTCATCCTCATCTACCAGAGCCCTACCTAGCTTTGAATTCCACTCTCAATTACTAATTATTTGACCCTCAGAATTTTATTTAACCTCTATTGGCTCCACTTCTCTCATTTTTTAAGTAAGGTTATCAATAATACCTACTTGATACAATTATGTATATTGAATGAAAGGGTTAGAACAAGCAAGCATTGGTTAGAACCCAGCAAACATTCCATAAAATGCTATTACATTATTTTGTTAAATGTATCATCTTAAAAGAGGTGATGGACATGTTTGCAGCATAAATTGTGGAAATGGTTTACTTATCTCCAAATTCATTAATTTGTATAGATTAAATATGTACAGTTTTGTATGTCAAATTTCAATAAATTATTTTCAAAAATATATTTAAAATTAAAAAGTAATATTCCTGTTCTGCAGACACAGACTCTCACAAAAGCCAAAATATTAGTGCATCTATGTTGAGCAAAAGTGTTGGTATTTTATCCAGAAAAGTAGCTATAATGCATCAACCATTAATTTATTCATTTATTAAGTGTTTGTTTGGATCCTGTAATCTGACTTCCCACCTATCATGTTAAAAACAATGCTTCATGAGAGAAAAAGAAACAAGTAAAATTAATTTTAATATTAATAACATCTTATTAACATTAACATGTTATAACATTTAACATTAATAACATCAGTATATCCCAACTATTATTTCCACATGTAATCATTGTCAAAATCACTGATGAAATATTTTACATTTTCACATTATCTATTGTATTAAATATTCAAAATCTGATGTGTATTTTACACTTACAGCACACCTGAAACCTGAATGGCCACATTTCAAGCGCTCATGGCCACTTATGGCTATTGCTTAGAGCATTAGATAGTGTAGACAGTGCAAGATTATTGCTTTCTGCACAAGGAGATATGCTGCTTAGTGTTTATGAGCATAGATTCTGCAGCCAGAGTTACTGTCAAGTTAATTTCAAATCTTACTGTTGTAACAAGGTTAAAAAATGATGTAATTTTGGATAAGTTACTTGGTGTCCTGTTCTCAATTTGGCTATATTATAATGAGGGTTATAAATCTCTAAAAAGATCACAACATTACGAGGATTAAATTAGCAAAAGCATGTAATATTCTTAAAGCCATTCAATAATTATTCTGAATTGTGAGTTTCTATCTTTGATCATAGGTTAAAAATAGACATGAAGTGTTTGTTTTGAATTCAAATATAATTTATCTCACCCTCCTTCATTTTAAAGACAAAGCTTCCCCTTTCAAATTACAGACATTCTATCCAAATGGTATGCTAGCTTCTTTTGTGATAAACATTAGCTTTGTGTTTCTCAGGCTAATATTTTGTAAAAGAAACTGCTAAGCTTTATATCAAGTTATTTCATTGCAGAACAGTGTGTCAGACTTTGTGAAGAAATACTTAGAGAATAAATAAAGTCGTTTGCAGATCCAGTGCCCTTTTTCTTAGCCTCTATACTGTGAACAAGAAGTAAGGTGATATACCACATAAACACAGGATAGCCATTCCTATTGTGAGCCATACAAATACAGCTTTTTAACACTCTGTCAAATGAGCATAATTATGAATGGTGTTTAGACATGAGTTACTAATTTCTAGTAGAGCAAATCATGGACATATTCCAGATTTCTCAACTCCACTATTATTATTATTACTATTAAAAGAATAACTTTAGACTAAATAAGTTTAACAGAGTTTATATAAGCAAGGAACAACTCCTGAGTCAGGCATCACTCAAAACTGAAAGGGGTTCAGGGAGCTCCCCGCCAGCCGTGAGAATAGGGAGCATTTATTTGCTGAATGTGGAAGTAAAGCAAATAAACTACTTGATGGCTACTGCTAGGTTTTTGCTTTACCTGGATGTGGTGGTTATGATTTGATGGGAGGTCTCCAGTTACATAACCAATTGGCCAGTTGACTGTTTGTGACAAAGTGAGACTATCTTTTTTCAGGTAAGTTACAAGAAATACATCCACATCAAATTTCAGTTGTTTTTGTAAGAGGCCGAGGAACAGGGACCATCTCCAGCCTGCGGCCTTTTTCTTATTTTCTTTAACATGAGCTAAAACGATCTGAAGTCATATTTCCTGCTATAGAGAACATACAGGAAACATCTTCTGATACCAAAACAAGTTATTTGATAGAATTTGGTATTTGCATGGTGTTAAAAGAAAACTAGCCCTGCCATCTAATAATTACTAGAGTAATTTTTATTGATAGAAGTTTAAAAACCTGAAAAAGCTTATAGCTAATGATCAAAACAATCAAATATTTCAATTTCTGACAATTTCAAAAATATTTTCTATTAAATGGTACAATGGATAGCAGTGAAGCAATTATGTTCAAAATTTAAATTTATTTATAGTAAGTTTTTAAAATATATAAGCCAATTAAGATTTGCAATTGCCTTAAAAGTTCTAAGGTTGGAATTATTGTCACATCAGGATTTTTAATATAATTTTAAATTTTCCTTTTTAATGTTTATGAGTATTCAAAACAGTTTGTTATGGAATATCTTGATCTTGGCCATGAGTGTTCTATCAGTTCTTCTTCAATTGTCTCTGCTTGATAGTTCCTAAAATTTCACAAATGCTCAACTTAACTGACTGATGATGTAAGTGCTTTTTCACTAAAGTTACATCAAGCTGTGACATAGAGAAAGGCCAAGAATTACAATCTTTAACTTCTAATCATATTATATCAAATAAAATATTATCTACAATAAATAATCTTTGAGGAAAACTATGCAGTCTATTTTTCCCATATATTCAAAAATCTACTCAGGATTAAGCTATGCAGTCAGAAAGCTATATAAGTAGGAAGTATTCAATTTGTTCCTCAGAGCATTGTTTCAGTATGATGTCATTGCTCACAATAAGTAACAACGTAATTGTTTTAAATTCACCTGTATGTAGACTGTAATAGTATCTGTTAAAATGTTATCTCAATTTCATTATTCAGGATTTGTTTTATGAGAATTCCTGAGTGGATTCCACATATTAGAAATATTTGTGTTTGTCCTAAGGATTTGCATGTATTTCACAAACAGTACGTATTACTTAACATAGAGATTTCCCATTCATATTAATGACAAGAAAACTTGTCAAAGTTTGGTTTTGGCCTTAGTGATTGCATGGAAATTTTACATATACATTTTTACTTAAACTCATTTTTATCTCCATTTCAAATCCTTATTCTGTCCCCCCTTTAATTTATCCTTTACATTCTGTTCTGATTTGCTATATTGAGGGATTTCATTTATCTCTGTAATCTACCTCAAGATCTTTTTGTAAGGATAAAAATAAAATGAAATAAATTGAGAAGATAAAAAAGGAAGAAAGCAGAAGAAATGAAGTTAGAAAGGAATATAATACAGAATCATAGAGCTGAGTGCTGAAAGGTGCAAGAAAACAGTGCAAAAACTGAAACTGCATCTAATTTTGCCATATGGTAATGGTAAGATGGTATAAGGCATACATTTTTAGCCACCTTAGCCAATACCTGAAAATACTTATTCCCATCCTTATTTCTTTCCCCCTTCTCTAAAAGATAGTAGATATCTTTTCTTATTTGATCATGTTCTATCAGAGTAAAAACCTTTAATCATACTTTGGATAACATTCCTTATAACTACACTTAGTCAATTATTTGAAAATTTCATCACTGAGTAATTCCCATGAACCTATAAATGAGCTCAAGTCTGTGCCATTTAAATAATAGAAAATTTTAAAAACTGTTCTCAAGCAAACCTCATTTCCTTACTATCTTCCTGTTCATCATCTTCCTATGCTGTTTTGCTATTGTTACATCTTCCTACCCCGCTCACTCCTCATCTCTTCATATTATGATTTCTACCTGCAGCATAATGCTGGCTTCCTTACTGGCCATGGCAGTGGACTTTTCCAGTTGTCCCTTACTTGATCTCTCTTTAGCATATCTATAATTCTCTTCTTCTTATTAAACTTGTTTCATTAATCTCTATGATTCTATTCTTCCTTTCCTCTTTGAACTCTCAGACTTTTTAGTCCTGTGTGATTCTTGTTGCCATTTCAAAATTCTTATTCTTTCAATTCCTTCATGATTTTGTGTTTTCACTGGACACACTTGCTTTACAAAATTTAATGGCTACCCCATGTTTTGCATCTCCAGTTTTATTATTACCGTTAGTTGTGATCTGAACATTTGTGCCCCCCAAAATTCTTATGTTCAAGGCCAGTCACCAGTGTGATGGTATTAAGCGGTGATGGTCTTTGGGAGGTGATTAGATGATGTGGGGGCAACTCTCATGAAGGGGATTAGTTTCCTTATAAAAGAGGTCCCAGAGAACTGCTTGCTTTGCCTCTCAAATCATATGAGGACACAGCTAGGAGGTGCCATCTATGGACTGCAGAGCAGACCCTTATCAGACTTTAATACGTTAGTGTCTTGATCTGGACTTCTAGTCTCCACCACTGTGATAAATAAATTTGTATAGTTTATAAGCAATCTACTTTATGGCATTTTGTTATATTAGCTCAAAAGGGGTAAGACTGTCTTTAAGTAAGGATTTAAAATATAAACCACTCCCCTGAGTATTCAGCCACATAACAATGTCCACCCCTGAGCATAGCTATTAAAATTTTCTTCTTCTTCTCTCTATTTTTTTTTTTTTTTTTGAGATGGAGCCTCGCTCTGTCACCCAGGCTGGAGTGTAATTATTAAGAGCATGTCCTGTGAGACTGCCTAGATTCAAATGCTCATGCTACTGCTCAGAGCATCTGTATATCTTGAGCAATGTATTCAATTCACCTCACCTCTACATTTTACCTGTAAAATGTGGAAACAATATTTACTGTCTTGTAGTTTTTAAGATGATAGAATTTATTAGTTATATATTAATAACTTTTAATTATATATGTTAAGTATCCCTTTATTATTAATCTATTATCCAGGACTCATCTAGTATTTATTAGTGGTAGTATTAATTTTTATTTTTGTTATCTCAGTGGACTTTTTGGAGAAAGTAGTGAGTTAAATTTGAATTTGTGGAGATTGTAGTGCTTGTAGAAATCTCAACAGCTGGCCAGGCATGGTGGCTCATGCCTGTAATCCCAGCACTTTGGGAGGCTGAGGCAGGCAGATCACGAGGTCAGAAGTTGGAGACCAGCCTGGCCAATATGGTGAAACCCCATTTCTACTAAAAATACAAAAATTAACCGGGCATTGTAGCATGCACCTGTATTCTCAGCTAATGGTCTCATTGAACATGTAGTATAGGTGTTTTTATTGTCCTAATTTTAAAGACAAGACTGCTGAATTGCAGAGAGATTGAATAATTTGCCCCAAATTCAACCCTAGGTTATCTGATTCAAATTCCATCTTTTTCCATTACTTCTATGTCATTTGCAATGATTGTTAACCATTCATCTACTCATTCATGTATCTATTCAACTCAGACATAAGGGTAATGTTTGGTGCCTCTTGGATAATTTATGGTCATGAAAAATACAGTCAGGGTTTCTCCCTCCATTCTGGCTTATATTCTAGTAAGGCGATACAATGTAAAATTTGATAATGATAAAAATAGAATAGCTTAAGGCAGTAATGGTGTCAATAAAGGGAAACTTGAATAATTTAAATTAGAAATGAGTTCTATAAAAGAAAATGTTGGAGCCTGATTTGGAGAGAACATATACTGGTAGTTTAGGAAAAACTTCTGTGAGAATTTAACATTTGTCTAACAGATGAATGATGAGAACTAGAAATTTGAATGGATAGCCAACATTAATGAATTCATTATTTAAAATCTAACTTTCAGTGAGGCTTTTGGTTATTACATAATTCAATTTTAAGAGTGTTAAAGTTAATATGTGTTTTGCTAGAGCACATTTTTAGTACATTTATTCTGACACTCTAGAATGTATGCATCTAATGAATTGTAAGACAATATAATTTGTTAAATTAGTTTATATTAAAGTAGGTTTTATTTTTATCTCTTGAGACATGAATTTTGGGGGATACATTCAAACAAGATCACATTCCATTTCTTCCCTCCTCTAAATAAATTTAATATTTGCTTTAGATAAAACATCTCAAGCTTTAAATTTGGGGATGACCACACTCATTTTTTGATACTCATCTATAATTCAACCAAGTTGGAGACAAAATTTCCCAGAACACAAGTATCTGTCCTAATTTTGATGCAAATTTTCAGTAAAGTATAACTGAGTCTACCATTTTATTGGGTACATAAGAAACAAATAAACCTTTATTTCACTCATGAGAAAAAGATGAAAATAAACTTTACAGAACCTTGTAAAAAAAAAAGAAGAAGTATGATTCATGCTGTATTAGTTCATTTTGTTCTGCTGCATCAGAAATATGAGACTGAGTAATGTTTAATGAACACACATTTATTTGGCTCACAGTTCTAGAGACTGGGAAGTCCAAGAACATGACACTGCCATCTGGTACACATCTTCTTTCTGTCATAAAATGACAGAAAGCATAACATGAGTGAGAGAGATAATTGCATGAGAGGAAGCATGAGATTGAACTGGAAGCCTCAAGTATTTTTATAATCTGCATTAATTCATCCATGAGAGTGGACGCCTTATGACCTAAACACCTCCCATTAGGCTTCACTTCTTAATACTGTTGTATTGGGAATTAAGTTTCCAACACATGAATTTGGGGGGACATACTCAAACCACAGCACACTCCATTTCCTGCTTCCTTTAAACACACAAGGTATCCTTAGCATGCCTTGGTAACATGTCTTATGGTGCAACTCAGTGTGTAGGACACACAATGATTAGTTAAGTCTATGAAAATGGAGAAGATGGTTATATTAGTCTGTTCTCGTGTTGCTAATAAAGACATACCTGGGACTCAATAATTTATAAAGGAAAGAGTTTTAATTGACTCACAGTTCCACATGACTGGGGAGACCTCACAATCATGGCTGAAGGTGAATGAGGACCACAGTCACATCTTACATGACATCAGGGAAGACAGTGTGTGAAGAGGAACTCCACTTTATAAAACCATCAGATCTTGTGTGACTTATTCACTATCAGCAGAATAACACAGGAAAGTCCTATCCCCATGATTTAATTACCTCCCACTAAGTCCCTCCCACAACATGTGAGAATTATGGGAGTTACAATTCAAGGTGAGATTTGGGTGGGGACACAGCCAAACCACATCAATGGTCAAAAGAAAGGAAAAAGTTTTCAAAAATGTCTGCTACTGAATTCCCTGAAAATCTCAATGAATTAAGAAAATTACTTATTTTCTTTGGCACTACGGTAACACAAGTATAGTCATAGCTAATGAGTTCTCAAACAGAAACTAATTTAAAATGCCATTGATGTAAGAAAATTAAGGTAATAGCTTGTAGCTAGTGGTAACTAAGAGTTTTCATTTTAAATAATTTTTGATGACATTCATATTAATTGCTGGGTTAATAATTCATATGTTTAGGTAAATGGCTAATAAAATGGTATACTAGATTTAGAATGAAAAGATACTTTGGTAATGCCACAAATTAAGATCACTTTTGCCAAAAATGAAAACAAATAGTGATACCTCTGCTATTTATCTCACAAGGTCTTTGTAAAGAAAAAATGAGAGATGTCAAAGGTTTCATTAATTCACCATATAAATCAAAGGAAGCGTTACTTTTATTTAGACAGGAATGGTTATAATTTTATGTCATATTAATGCCTTTATTTCCATTGAATATGATTTCCAGGGGCTTAGAAAAAAATTTCAAGAGCTGAACTAAGAAGTCCTTGTAATATGTGGGTGAAAGTTCAATAATATTGACAACACTGTATTTATTCATTATTTGCAGAACATTCAATTTATTTACAGTACCAAGGGCTCTCATGTATCTATCTATTCCTATGTCTATTTGTCCTACTTTTCCCTTCCTTAATATTGTGGTTAGGGTAGACAAAAGCTTATAAACATTTTGCCAAATAATTTATTCAGAATAAGTTTTTCTATAACAAAAGGAGTTTTTAATACATCTCCTTTGGTCATATGTCCAAAGGTCACATCACATTGTAGGAGGGACTCAATAAGATTCTATGAGGTATAGGAAAAAATTAGATCCAGCATGTATATTTATTTTATTGTATATCTTTGAATGTATATATTTGCTAATGTTTATATTAATAGATTGCAGTATGCATATGACACATAAATAAATATATATTCACGTGCATTCATTATTTTTTGTTGATGGGATATAATCAACACTTATAATCTTGGTTTCCAGCATGAGTGTGGAATTTAAAAACTGTCAGTTTCCAACAACGAGAGTGACATCTCCCATAACTAAATGATTAGGCCCAGCAGCTAAAACACTTACTAAAAGTTCTAATGACAGTTAGATACAGTTCACTTGATGCTAAGGATCTTACATTCTTCTGGAGAAAACAGCCATATAAACTGGCAGTAAGAATATAAGTTAACAGTGGAAGGACAGGAACAAACACATGAAGCTGTGTACTGCAACTGTATAATTTATTATACAAGTGGGAATATTTGTGAGTTAAAGTGGTCACTCTTTATAATTCAGTTAAGAAAACAGATGTAAACTCGTGCTACAACTGGAAACAGAATATTTATGTTCACCCTAATGATATGGGAGCACATGAAAGCACCTCAGAATGAAAACAAGATGAGAGTCAGGAAAAGTTCCAGGGAGGAAGCGACATCTATACTGCATTAAAAAGATACATTCATGTACAATCAATCAGGAAAATGTGAGTAGGAGAAGAGGAGGAATGTTGCAGGATTTTGCCTCCAAACTTTCCATTGATAAGCAGGTGCAATGACTTAAGAGAACATCACCAGATGAGACAGCTGCAAGTCATGCAATGGAACTGCAATACCATGGTCTTGAGTTTGACAGATGGCAGGTGGCATGGGGAGAGATGAATCTGGAAAGGCGAACCCAGAGTAAACTGCTTTCCAAAATAGGGGATACAAAAAACTTCTGGCAGTGATCAAGCTATCTCACCAAGGTCACACAGATCACAGGTAGTCAACTTGAAAATACAAGTTTATGTTTCTGGATGCCCAGGCTAAGAATCTATCTACTATACTGTGAGAATCTTATTTCCCAATTCAATGACCCAAATAGCTGTTAAGAATAAAATATTGCACTTCATGTTAAAATTCTAAGGATTATTGTATAGAGAAGGCACTTGAGATTTATCTCGTATAAAGCATATGCTAATAGTTGTTCAAAGTACCTAGCTTGTGTATTAGAAAATGTCTTTTAGCTTTGAAGAAATGTTCAGCTAATCATACTGTTAAAATACTGTCATGTCATTATCCGTGTATCTATAGGCTTTGTGTAGTTTTCTAAGAAATGAATACCTTCAATACTGATAAACTGTCTCCAGAGTTCTGCCAAGATTTCTAGTATTCCAAGGCTTGAAGTGGTCGTTGATTACATCAATACCTTGGGGCATTCAGTTAAAACACTGCATAATTAACCAAAACAAGCTGTCAATGAAATCAGCTCTGATTAACTGGAGGATGGTAGAAAGATAAAGCCTGGATTTAGACAAAAAACGTTATACAAAGTAGATGAATTTGATAAAAATCACCTCATTACTTTTTCTTTATAAACTTTCGCCAAACTTTTGGTAACACTATCCCATCCATCTTATCCATGCCTAGTGCCATCGAACTATCTCAACATCTCTCATGTGAACCGGAAGAACTCATACTGTAAGGATAGCTTATGTTTAAATGATTTTTGTATTTCTGCACCCCAGAGGTCATATTTATAATATTTAACAAATCTGATATGCCTTATAATATTAGTGTGGTAGAACAGGTGTCAAGGAGCTCTAGGAAAGTTTTTCTATTTTTATCAGAGGTTTTCTGGAACTAAAATACTAAACAATACCAAATACTAAAACAAATTATTAAATTTTTGATCCTACAATGGACTTTTTGACCTTTCAAAGTCCAGGGTTCACCTTTACAGTGATGGTCCATGATGGGTTTATTTTGAATTCAATAATTATTAACTGGGTTTCTTCACTTGGTAACGAAGCAGATGTATTTTAACACCGAGATGTCACACAATGTTTTCAGTTTACATTTCTCCCTCAGTGATAAACAAAGAAACTGAAGCTCAATGGGGGAGTTTCATGCACAGATATGTTCCTGTGAGGGCTGTCTTTCTGGATAACTACCCATCCAAGAAAGTTTATCCAATAGGAAATCTGGAAGGAAAAAATCCTATGAGCTTTAAGTCATAGTTTTCAGCCATGTAATACCACGATATTTAGTACAAAAGTTTTCCTATTACAAACACATTTAGTAAGAGAGAAATAACAGAAACAAAACCTGCACCACGAACCTCAGCTGGAAGCCTTCCCCATGGTACATCTCAAAACCCAACAAGCAGTTGACTCTCCAGACTCTCAGAAGCCCACCAACTGAGATCAACTGGCATGTACTGGTTTTGGGAAACTGTTAATGATATGTACACTTTTACAGGGATTAAATTCTGCCTGGGAATCTGGCAGTCCAGGTAACCTCACTGCATTCTTTAACAGGCAATTAAGTGTTATTTGACTAAATATTTGTATCTCCACATTTCTGGAAAAAAAAGTCATAGCCATTCTGACGTCTTCTGTAGATTAGGAGAACTGAGAACTTGCCTAATATTACATGGTCAGTATATATTAGGGAAGAAACAAATTTTAAAACCCTAATCACTACTCTCTGTTAACATATTCTCCTGCTCTTTATTAGGTAAAGAGCATTTTCTGTGTACTGAAATTTCTATTCCTCTGCATTTAGTTCAGGATACTTAGATTCTTTTGAAAGCTATGGCATCAACAAATTTTATGACTTTTGATGTGTCTGTGGACGTCAGTTTCATCATCTATGAAATATGGTGATTGAACTATGCTTCTCATTTACATCTAATAATTATTTGTATCTACAGTGCTTCCCATTCCTTTCCTTCATTATGCTGGTTTCAAAATACCCCCATTAGCCTTTCAATTTTAGTAGCAATCTGCAGAAATACAGGAAAACCAGGAGCATCCTAAATAGCACTACAATGGGCTATCAGTATAATCCATATCAGAAGAATTATACAAATTATTACTCAGATATTTTTCAAGGAAAAGAGAAAGGATATGTAACAAATATATGCATGCATACATATACACACACACACACATACATCTATCTATATATAGATATCTATCTACGTAGAGATGTATATAGACATATGTGTGTGTGTGGGTGTGTGTGTGTGTATATATATATAGAGAGAGAGGGATAGAAAGAGAACATGTTAGAAAGGGAAAATATAGATGAAAATAAAAACAACAATACAAACTTGTGAAACAATCAGAAATATTTGAACTTAAGTTACTTGATAACATTAAAGAATTAATGCTAATTTTTAAGTGTGAAGTGATTCTGTTCTTGCTTTTAAAAATAAATTTTTATCTTAGAGATCCTCACTAAAATACTTGTGGGTGAAATAATATGATGTAGGATTTTGTTATAATTTTAGATTCTGGGGGTGCATGTGCCTGTTTGTTGTATGAGTATTACATGCTTAATGGTGGGGTTAAGCTTCTAGTGTACACATCACCCAAACATTGGGCACCATAGCCAACTAGTAATGTTTCAACCCTCCCTCCTCTCCCAACCTCCCCTCTTTGGAGTCACCAGAGTAGATTTTCTCCATCTCCATGTCCATGTGTACCCTTTGTTTAACTCCCACTTAAAGTGAGAACATACAATACCTGATTTCTGCTTCTGTGTTAGTTCAGTTAGGATAATGGCCTCCTGCTCCACCCATATGGCTGCAAATGATATGATTTTTGTTCTTTTATTATGGCTGCATAGTATTCATGGTGTACATGTACCACATTTTCTATATCTAATACGTTGTTGGTGGACCCTGTTGCTGCTATGACCTTGCTAATGTAAACAGTGCTGCCGTAAACGTATGAGTGTGGTTGTCCTTTTGATATAATGATTCCATTTCCTCTGGGATGTGGTATATTTAGCTAAATATAATCTGGTAGTTGAATTCACAGAGTAATAAATGAAAGAATGAGTTACAAAAGTTATGAAAGTTATTCCAGGCCATGAGTTAAGGGTACATGTTCAAAATTTTTAATAAAAATGAAAAAATATGTTTACCTCACTAAAAGTAAATATTTCTTGATAATGATGATCTATGGTAATTTCAACCTAGTTTAATTAATGGTGAATCTGATTAACATATGCTAAAACTGAAACCGCTTATGACAAGGTATTTTGGTACAAATAAAAGATTTATATAAATAAGTCAGAATTTTTAGTGCTTCAGATTTCATTGTTCACATATCAAACACACCTTTTTATGTGCCTTATTTTTTTTCCTTTGTTGGTCTGTTTACTCTTAACTTCTCCTCTTAAAATAGCCAAAGAAGCTATTAATCCCTTTAGACTATAACTGGAGAACTTTTACTACCAACACTTCAAGACATAAGTTGAAGCCACAGGTTTGTACTTAAGTAAAACAAGAAAATGCAACATTTCTTTAAACTTACATTCATTCAATTAAGGACTCATGGGATCCTTAGGGTGCCTAGATATTTGCTAATACAGAAATGCAAACTTGGTTTCCTTTGTATTACTTAATTTTTGACACAGTTTCCAGAAATGTTTTCAGGTGAAAGTGAAAACTCTCTATGTGCAAACAATTAATATTAAAGTTTCACTTCAATGCAAAAAATTTAAATATTTTTTCTTAGCTTAATTCAATAATATCTTCTTTGCCCATTTCACCTTGGTATGATCTCTTGGATGCAATAAATTAAAATTAATGTGAATCAAAATATTGTAGTAGTAAGCAAAATTAGCAACTATACATATTCTCTGGCAGTAATATATGTTCAAATTTTGAATATTGGTTTAATGTTTAAAAAGTCATATGCTAGATACAAAATCCTCAAATTAATCATGTCTTTTGCAGCAACATGGATACAGCTGGAGATCGTTATCCTAAGCAAAGTAAAGCAGAAACAGAAAACCAAATACTACATGTCCTGACTTACAACTGGGAGCTAAACACTGGGTATACATGGACATAAAGATGAGAATAATAGACACTGGGGACTACAAGAGAGGAGAGGGAGAGCACAAGGGTTGAAAAATTACCTATTAGGACTATGCTCACTATCTGCATGACAACATCAATTGTACTCCTAATCTCAGCTCACACATTATACCCATGTAACAAACCTGCAATGTACCTCCTGAATCTAAAATAAAAGCTGAAATTTTTAAAAGCCTTCAAAATTATAAAAGGGAATTAAGTATAGCATTTCAGAAACATTTTGCCCTGTAATTATCTAATTTGTATAGAAGTATTATTGCTTGGATTCATGGTAAGACAATGATATCCTTGTTAGAAAATATACTCTTAACCCATTTATATTAATTTTTAAAAGACAAGCTAGACTAATATTACAACTCCCATCTCAGTGGAGGTTTAGCCTCTAACATGTCAATTGGGGAAGTGACACAATTCAGTCCAGACCACTTGCTTATCCATTTTAATGTTAAGTATTAGTTGAACTCATAACTTACCAAAAAGCATATATAAATACTATAATCTTTCAACTCATATTAATAGGGCTAAATCTGAACTATATTTGTATTGAAATTAGAATGATCATTTTTGCCTATTGTTTTCTAACATCTACAGCCATTAAAAATAGTGAAGAAAGTCTTATTTTCACTTCCCTTCTGAAATATCACAACCTCTTTATAGAGCAAAATTTTTTTTCAAAATTTTCTCTCAAATTGAAGTATTTCTGGGGACATAGCTGCTAGATTATATTACTCTATGGCTTGCAAATTTAAGGAAGTATCCTCTTTGTCTTTTCAGTAAATTGTGCAGTCAAAATATTACCGGTCACTAAGTAAATGTTAGTCATTTCATAAGAAAAATAAGTTGCTTTGCCGGGCGCGGTGGCTCAGGCCTGTAATCCCAGCACTTTGGGAGGCCAGGGCGGGCGGATCACAAGGTCAGGAGATCGAGACCACAGTGAAACCCCGTCTCTACTAAAAATACAAAAAAAAAATTGGCCGGGCGCGGTGGCGGGCGCCTGTAGTCCCAGCTACTCAGGAGGCTGAGGCAGGAGAATGGCGGGAACCCGGGAGGCAGAGCTTGCAGTGAGCCGAGATCGCGCCACTGCACTCCAGCCTGGGCAACAGCGTGAGACTCCGTCTCAAAAAAAAAAAAAAAAAAAAAAAAAAGAAAAATAAGTTGCTTTTAAAAATCAATGTATTTAAAAACAAATATTTAAGCATTTATATAATTGTTCACATTCAAGTCTCCTGCAAATTAATAAAATGCATGTTTCACTATTTCAGCATTTTTGTTTTATATCATATATTCAAAGATGTGCTCACTATGCTTATAAATTTTTAAATCTCCCGAGAATTTTCTGATTTAATTTTTTTCTATCATAGCCAGAATAATAAAAGATGTATGTTAATCATCACTTCTTATTCCTCTCCAATCCTACACAGACATACAAACACACACATAAATATACTTGAACAGGTACATGCACATATTCATGTTCTATTTCCATTACTTCAAAAATCATTGGAAAATATTTTTAGTAATTAGAGGTTTAATGGAGATTTACTTTTAATTCATAGTCTTTGTGAAATTAGTGTATTTTTCCATATTAGTTGCACTATGAATGCATAATTTACCACATTTTATATATTTCTTTTTCTATATAGAACATGAGCTCTCTAAAGGTGTAATCTTATCTTTGTTGATTTGATTTATTTCTGAAAATTGACAATGAACCTTACACATGTTAAGAGATTAGCAAATGATTGTTAAATATGTAAATGATTTATAGAATTTAATTTTCAAAAATATAAACACAGATAAGCAGTGTTACTTGGTAAAGTATATACTAGAAATTAAAAGACATAAAGACACAGAATACAGTTTTTTAATAAAACGATGGGGTTTTGAAAATATACCTGAGAGCTTTATGTTAAAATCCGATGAAACAAAATTTCCACGATACATACTCTTCCAAGTTAGGTAAAGTACATACAGAACTTTAGGACTATTAAGTCAGAATGATTAATATTTATCATTCTTTAAGCAACTAATTTTTTAGCATATCTTGAATTTGACCCGTGGATATATCCAAGTGTATGTGCTTTATTCAAATTTATTTGTTTAACTGACATATAAAATTGTGTGTATTTATCACGTGTAACATTACATTTTGAAGTATATACATATTGTGAAATTCTTAAATCTAGACTATTAACAAATGCATTACCTCAGAGTTTTTTTTTTTGTGATGAGAACATTTAACATCCCCTCTCTTAGCGTCTTTCAAAAATATATATATTGTCATTAAATATCATTACCATGCTGAACAGCAGATCTTTCAAACTTATTTATTCTTCCTCTCTAACTGTAAATATGCATTATTTGACCAACAATGTATTCTTTAATGCAACGCTTCTCCGAACTGCCCCACTGTCTGGTAACCACCATTCTACTCTTTCATAAGATCAGCTTTTTCAGATTCCACATATGAATAATACCATGCATTATTTGTCTCTCTGTGCCTGGCTTATTTTACTTGACATAATGTCTTCCAGATTCGCCCATGGTGTTGCAAATGGCAGGATTTCTTTCTTTTACAGTTAAATAATATTTAATTGTATATGCCACATTTTATGTATCCATTCACATGTTGATGGACACTAAGATTGCTTCCATATCTTAATCACTGTGAATAATGCTGCAATAAACATGGGAATGCAAGTATCTTTTTGAAATACTGATTTCATTTTCTTTGGCTATAAACTCAGCAGTGGGATTGCTGGATCATATAGGAGATCTATTTTTAATTTTTTGACAAACCTCCACACTTTTTTCATAATGATCTTACTAATTCATATTTCCACAAATGAAGGGTTCCCTTTTTTCCATAGTTTTACCAATACTTGTTATCTTTTGTCTTTTTGGTAATAGCCATTTCAACAGGTGTGAGGTAATATCTTATTGTTGTTTTGATTAGACTTTTCCTGATGTTTAGCAATGCTAAGCCTCTATTTCATAAAACTGCTAGTCATCTTTATGTCTTCTTTTGAAAAATGTCTATTCATATCTTTTGTCCATTTTTTAAAATTGGTTTTTTTCTTGCTATTTTGTTGTTTGGATTCCTTGTATGTTTTAGATATTGACCTCTTATCAGATGGTGTGCAAATATTTTCTCCCATTCAATAGATTATCTCTTCACTCCAGTGATTGTTTCCTTTGCCGTGCAAAGAAAATGTACCCAATGTATTATCCTTTGCTAATTTGACTGCAATACTTTTGATTAACAATAATAACTGACTTGCTTACTGATTATGCTTTCCCTTAAAGTGTCTTTATATAGTCTGCATGTGTTGGCAGACCTCCAATTTTTATTTTGTATAACACAATCAGAATCATAGTATTTCTAAAACAAACAAATGCATTTCAAAGTATTCTATTTTATGAAAACATTCAACAGACTACCCTAAAACTTCCTAAAAATTCAGAAACTCTGGAAGGCCAAGAGCTGAGCACTTTAGAGTCACCTATTGCTCACAGCAGACAAAGAATGGCTCCTTCCAGTAATTCCTCTAACAGCTACCAGGTTTCTGCAGTCTTTTTAAGCTGGCACAGAGTGGCTTAAATTCTCAGCTACAACCTGCCTCATCAACCAATCAGGAAGTATAATGGCTATATGTTTTTAAAGCGTTTCTCCTGGCAGGAACCCTCGTGATGATTCAAAGAAGTCTTGGGCTGCAACAGCTACAACTACTGTGGCCCCCAGACTCTTCCTCATCAATGTGACCAAGCTTTGAGGACTGTCCTATTCTGTATTCTGTAAGAATATGGCTGGAAAAATAGATAATAATATTTGTAAAAGCAAAACTAAAAACAAACACACAAATCCTTTCAATTGGGTTTTAGAAAATAGCAAGGAATAGACAAAATAAACTTAGGGATTGTGTCTAAACATGCTATCTGAATATTATCCCAACACATAACCTTCATATACATAATAAAGCAAATAAATATTATATCAATATCTCAATTCCAAAAATGCAGTAAAATCAGAATCACTGGTTATTCTTATAGCAAAAAGTATCAATTAATGTTTGGACACACTAATTGTTATTTAAAATGATAAACAGATATATAAATATCATAATCATCATGTGAACTTAATTCAAAAAATAATTGGGCTGCTAGAAGACAGAAAATTAGTAAAACATATTTGTTACTATCAAGGAAATTGCAGATTAGTGAGAGCATATGAAGAGTTTATTTTCATACATGAGGCAAGTGTCCTTTGAATTTAACAGCAAAAAAAAAAATCAGTATTCAGGATGACATTCATGGTAAGTGCATTTTATTATGCTCTGATATTTTGTAATTTTATATTCCACCTATGGTATATAGATATATATACACACACATATATGTATGGCATATACATATATGTATGATATATACATATACATATATATACCACAGGTGGAATATAAAATACATATTTGTATGGTATATACATATATATACTATATGTGAAATATAAATATATATATTTCTTATCTGAATTCATTCTCTGTTTATATTCATATGTGTTTGTGTGTGTATAAAATCTATGCCATCCATCTGCACAGCTGGCTATGAAAATGAAGTTATACAGCTTTCTGAAATGTGAAAAGTAGTATATGTAAGCCAAATGCACCAAAATTAATCTTTTTGAAATCAAACATAATACCCCTGGCCAAAATATTTTCTTCAAAAGAAGTATTCTTTTCTTATATTTAACTTTCAAAGTCATATTCGTTGCTTCAAAATTGCACTTTAACGATAGTATTTTTTCAGTACAGGTACTTATAAAATAAATTAAATAACATAGTTCAAACTTAGTAAGTCTGTGTGCTTTAAAAACAAATTCAGGAACTACAGAAATAATTCAAATGACACAAGCAAACATAAATGTGCATAAAGATTAGATAGATAGATAATACATACATGATTGATAGATTTAAAACAGCAGACAAAACCATAACATTTCTCTGATATACTGACAAGAACAATAAATAATGCAGCTGAGTAATAATTTGAATTAATGAATATGCATATATAGTGTTCTATACATAGGATAAATTAATTAACTTACATTAGAGCTTACTATCCTTAGTAACTTCAATTGACTTTCTTAATTTTTCCATTAAAGTAAACTTCACTTTAATTGACGTGAGATGGTATCTCATTGTGCTTTTGATTTGCATTTCTCTGAAGACCAGTGATGATGAGCTTTTTTTTGATATGTTTGTTGACCGCATAAATATCTTCTTTTGAGAACCATTTGACCCAGTGATACCATTACGGGGCATATATCCAAAGGATTATAAATCATTCTACTATAAAGACACATGCACACTTATACTTATTGCAGCATTATTCACAATAGCAAAGACTTGGAACCAACCCAAATGCCCATCAGTGATAGACTGGAAAAAGAAAATGTGGCACATACACACCATGGAATATTATGCAGCCATGAAAAACGACGAGTTCGTGTCCTTTGCAGGGACATGGATGAAGTTGGAAACCACCATTCTCAGCAAACTAACACAAGAACAAAAAACCAAACACCAAATGTTCTCTCTCATAAATGACAGCTGAACAATGAGAACACATGGACACAGGCAGGGGAACATCACACACTGGGGCCTGTGTGGGGTGGGGGGCTAGGGGAGGGATAGCATTAGGAGAAACACCTAATGTAGATGATGGGTTGATGGGTGCAGCAAACCACCATGGCACGTATATACCTATATAACAAACCTGCACATTCTGCACATGTATCCCAGAACTTAAAGTACAATACAAAAAAGTAACCTTCATTCTCATATCTAAATATTGATTGTTATGTTGCAGATAATTTAAATATAGCCAAATTGTATCTTCATCATGAAGACAGTTGTAAGAATTGCTTATAATTTCTTTTTAGTATATCAAAATGTGTCATACTCAAACTTGACTTAATTTCCCATACAATTTCAATAAACTTTGTAAAGGATTCATGACTTTGTAAACCCAAGATACAAAAGTGTAGTTTCTCCTCTATTCTGTCCTCCAGATTTTTTAGAACAATGTGAATGCATGGGTTTCACAAAATTCATCATTAGGAAGTGCTGTCTGGGAAGCACTCCCTTTTTTTTTTTTTTTTTTTTTTTTCATTCCAGTATTCCAGTAGCCAAAAGGAGCTCTAGAAATCTGCAAGCCAGCAACGGCTTAATTTTATGGTGGACTCTTGTTGCTATAAATCCATAACTAAGCAGGGGCGGCTGAAAATGAATGCAACTTTTCTTGAATAATGCTTATTCTGGAAAAAGAAAAAGTCTGATAATATCATATGTTGTTTTTCCAACTGCTTCTTTACCAAATAGACTCAAACTATACTGACACCTCCAACAACTAATAATATAGAGGCAAAACAATAATAGTAGCTAACATTTATTTAGCACCTACAACGTGCTAGAAAGTGTGTTACATATTTTGCATGAATTATCTCAACTAATCCTCTCACAAAAGTAGGTTTTAATATTTTAAACGTATTTTAGATGAGGAAACAAAGATATTTATTTCAATAAATAACATTTTAAATCTACTAAGAGGCAGAAATATGATTGAGACCCTAAGGAACGTTTGCACACACCTCTGTTTTTAATCACTGCACTATCTGTGCAAAAGTCCATGTAGTAAAAAGCAATGAGATAATCAAAAGGACTCATACTACTATGTTTGAAAATATTGTATTTTCATAAAGAATTATTGAATTAAAAATGCAATAAAATACTTTTTTAGCTTCAACCACTTTTCCTAAACAATAATTTGAAAGATAAAACACTATATACTTTAGACATTTATTCAACCTCCTTATATAAGCACCTTTCTAGAATGCCATTTAGAAGAGTCTGCATTTTAACTGTCTTCTGTTAAAATATTATCAAGTTCACCAAAATAATCCAAAATGAGGTAGCCTTGCATGCATTAGTTGACATTGGATATGTACAGAGGAATCTACTAATCAAAGTAAAGATAGCCTAAGCATAATCTAACATACATGAATTAGTGTGTGTGTAAACAAACGTGTAAGGCATTTTAATCTCTGAGAAACTGTATCTCCACAAAGCTGATCAATATATCTGCTTGATTTTTTTTCCCTCAGTGAACACACATGTCAGGACTAAAACTTAACAGCTTACCTATTGCTCACTTTGTGTAAGAAAATTTTAGAGTAATCCAATCCATTCTGTATCAGAAGGTCTTATGCAAATGACATGGAATGCTGCCAAAACACAGCATGGGACCTGAGGTAGTGTTTTACTTTTATTTATTTTTTATTTTTATTTTTTTAATTATACTTTAAGTTCTAGGGTACATGTGCACAGCGTGCAGGTTTGTTACATATGTATACATGTGCCATGTTGGTGTGCTGCACCCATCATTTACATTAGGTGTATCTCCTAATGCTGTCCCTCCCCCTTCCCCACCACCCTAGGACAGGAAGGGGAACATCACACACTGGGGCCTGTCGTGTTTTATTTTTATTATTGTGCTTCTCAGAATAAGTTATCAACTTAACTTAGCTACACATTTTCCTTCAGTGTGAGGTACACTGACCAAGGAGGCAGAAAATTGGGAGATCTATCCAATTTGCCAGTAACTATTTATAGGAGTGACACTTTATTAAAGAATTTACACTTTCTGTTTCCTTTAGAGTGTAGTATTCCATGATCTCTATGGGCCCTGCCACTTCTAAAATTCAAAGCAACTGAGTTTCCATTTTTCTTCATCATTTGTCATACCAACAAGGCCAAAACATAGTAAAAAATTGACATTTGAAAAAGTTTGTAGTGATTTTTACTTTGGGAAGTGATTTAAAAATCCTTTAAGTTAATCTTCAATAATTCACTAAGTGTTGGGAATCAGATTTTTATATTCAGGGACTACTGATGTGCTAATTGATATGACAATTAAAAACCAACACATTTTCAAATGGGCTCCTTTATTCAGCCATAATGTTGAATAGATATCTAACATGAGCTAATTTACTTACCTCCTTTTGGACCTCACCTAAACTATTACAGAAATAGAGATTTCAAATCTCATTTAGAATTCTTCAGAACTATTTTTAAAAGAACATTAAGTGGTTTTTTTTTTAAAAAAGGAATGCAAAGTGTGGATGACTTGTTATCTCTATGGACATATAGAGCATATGGTTAAATATTTTCAACATAGTAATCATTGGTCTTGAAAAGACCTAATAATAAATTGGAATACATTATCTCAAATTGAAAACTTTATTTGCAAATGTTGCTTGCTTTTTGTATTAGTCTGCTCAGCTATATTACACAATTGTGAAGAAAAGTCGGTCTATTCACTTTATCAAGTATAAATAGAAACCGAAAATACCTGTTCATGCGTGCATTCCTCTAGTCATGCGTGCCCTCACACACTCACTCCCACCCAGTACTGCTTTGTGGGTTTGGCTTATGCTGCAGTTCCTGAAATCCTAAATATTATGTACCAGCTGCCAGCAGGTGTCTGCAGGTGTTTGCCTACAAGAAGTTCATTGACAGTTTATTGCAGCAAGAGTACTTTCTCTGGTAGTGGAAATTAGCTGCAAAAACACTGCAGGCAAAGTAATGTTTTAAGGACAATGATGCTTCATGTGCTGTGAATTCATAATTATTTATTATCTGTCAGGCCAAGAGTAATCACTCTTGTGTGATATTTTTCCCATGGAAAAAAATAGTTATCAAATTCTAGTTCTCACAGTCATTGTCAGTGTACTGGAAGGACTGCAGCTGTACTAGAGTCTCATGGACATTTAACTTCTGACAGCTGTGAATGCTTCTTTGTGAATGCAGACATTGCTCTTTGACTCAGAGTTTCTGGAAGAGCTCCAAGATGCATTCTCAAGTGCCCCTGCAGCTCTCTGAGTGCATATTAGGAGAAGGTGGTCAGAAACATCATGAATTGCTAAGGTGGGGATATGCTTGTGCTTTCTTTTACTACACATGTATTTATTTCAACATTGATATAAATAGATGAGGTGATAGTCAGTGATGAACCTAATATTTACAAAATTTCAGTATTTGGAGATTCATGATTATGTCAAATCTTTTCATATATGATTATACTTTTATTGAGGAAATAATGATATGCACAACACTCTTTTTTTGAGTTTTATGGAGATTCATGCCTAATATTCATAACAAAATTGGACTACATGACATCGATGCTCAAGACGACTGTCAGATGTTTAAAAATGAAGAGTAAAATTTAGCTATTTATAGGGTCTATTAGTCATTTGTGATTAATATTACCATAAGCTTTTTTTAATTATTGAGAAACTTAGTTATGGGATTATCTTACCGCATGTATACTTTTGAAAAAAATAGAAAATATGTGTCACAAAATTCTCAATTCAAAATTATTTACATAACATATTTATGTCAGAAAGGATTATGAGTTTATGTGCCTAAACTTAAGCATGAAAGGGATTCCCCTTCAAATAAACTATTTTTGCATTTTCCACTTAAGGAAAAAGCATACTGTATGTATACAAGCAAGTGTTGTTTTATTAACTTGTAAGTTAATTTTATTAATTTGTTAGAGTAATATATTTGAATTACTCTAACAATTTCTGGTAGTTAATAATATCCTTGATATTCCTAAGTTAGATCCATATAGAAACAGCCTATTTATAAATATATTCATGATCAGTTTAATATCAATTTTATTATTATAATAATTAAAAGAGCAATAGTATATGTTAATATTTTGAAATGTATTTTCACTGTTTCATTTTCAAAATGTATCTGACATGATAGAAATGATGAATCACTTAGAAAGTATCCTTATGGAGACTAATTACTGAAAATAAATGTATCTTTTGTTTGTTTTAACTGATAACAAAGTTCAAAGGTATTAATTTGAACTAACATAGGTAAGGCAAATAGACACTGAGAGTTTGTGTAATTCATAGCATAGTCTGCTATCTACTGTCTGTATGAAATATGGAATATCACCAACTACCTTGAAATTCAGCATTTCATCTGTAAGTAATAATAACATCTCATGAAATCATTATAATAATGAAATGAAAAAATGAGACAATCTACATAAAATATCTGGTAATGGTAAATGATTACATGTATGTATGTGTACGTTTTATTTACCTTTGACTTTGAATTATAAATAAAGTGTGCATTGCCTGTGAATGCTTGTGTTAACCGTAGCTGAAGAAAGTCACATTATGCCGGGCGCGGTGACTCACGCCTGTAATCCCAGCACTTTGGGAGGCTGAGGCTGGAGGATCATGGGGTCAGGAGTTCGAGACCAGCGTGGCCAACGTGGTGAATCCCCGTCTATACTAAAAATATAAAAATTACCCTGGCGTGGTGTCACATGCCTATAATCCCAGCTACTCGGGAGGCTGAGACAGGAGAATTGCTTGAACCCGGGAGGCGGAGGTTGCAATGAGCCAGTATCACGCCACTGCACCACAGCCTGGGTGACAGAGCAAGACTTCATCTCAGAAAAGATAAAAAATCATCACATTACATATCAAAAAAGTTCAGTCAAATGGATTCCTATTATGAAGGACAAATGAATTTAGGCCTGCCTTTCTCTACATAATACATTACTATTAAATGCTACTATATCTATGCTATAGTGAAATATTTTTAAATATGAAAATACTCAGATGTCATGAATAAGCGGTAGTTTAATTGGTTAAAGTTTGTTTGTATAGCAGTCACTACTCATATAATAAAGCAGTTGAAGACCTAGATTGATTTTAGAATGAATCATGCATCTCATACTGGTGATTTAAATCAAAATTGGTTATTTGTTCATTGAGAATTATAATAATCAATTAAAATTGCAGCATACATCATAGCATGCTACAGGACAATAACTATAAATTTTGTGTCACTATAAAAGTCTTCATTAGATTGATGGAATATTTTTAATCGAAAAATTAAAACGCATCATGTAATATTAAACAAAAACTGAGCTGGCACAGGTGTGTTTTTCAGAGGTAACCTTTCATGAATTTACCATCCAGTTACCAATATCTGTTTAAATAAAGATCACTAGTAGAATAAAATGGGCTGAGTGTGGTGGCTCATATCTGTAATCCCAACATTTTGGGAGCCCGAGGTGGGCGGATTACAAGGTCAGGAGATCGAGACCATCCTGGCAAACACAGTGAAACCCCGTCTCTAATAAAAATACATTAAAAAAAAAAAGTTAGCATGGTGGGCATGGTGGTATGCGCTTGTAGTCTTAGCCATTCGGGAGGCTGAAGCAGGAGAATCGCTTGAACCCAGGAGGTGGACGTTACGGTAAGCCGAGATCACAACACTGCACTCCAGCCTGGGTGACAGAGCAAGACTCCATCTCAAAAAAAAAAAAAAAAGAATAACTTAAAATCTGCAAGTTAAGATTAATACTAATTATTTAAAAAAAAAAAAAACTCTTTTTGAAAGACAGGATCTCATTCTCTTTCCCAGGCCAGATCATAGCTCACTGCAACCTAAAACTCTTGGACTCAAGGCACCCTCCTACTTCAGCCTCCTGAAGAGCTAAAACTACAGGTGCACACCACCACACTCAACTACTTTTCTTTATTTTTATTTTTGTACAGATGGGGTCTTGCTATGCTGCCCAAGCTCATCTTGAACTCCTGGCCTCAAGAAATCCTCCCACCTAGACCTCCCAAAGTACTGGGACTAGAGGAGTGAGCCACCATGCCTGTACCAGATTAATAATTATATTATACTTTTCCAAGGAGTTTACATTTTAATATTTATTATTTGATTAACCAGTGTGATAGTTATATAGTCCATTGAAGACATAGCACATTAACTTTACCATCTACCCAGAGGAAATGTTTTCATTTATGCAGAGGCGCAAATGATACAAAGCCAGAGCCAAGAATGAATTCAAGGTCTTGGAGAAACACTTTACTGATGACTAGGCCTAGTGGTTTCCTAATTATTTTGGACTTAAGCCTTTAAGCAATGTGTGATTCCTTTAAAGTTATATTGGTTTTTGTCTATGGAAGAAGTATATTGTTGGAAATAAAAGCCACTAATATGATGAATATTTTAGATAGATTGATGAAAAACACAATCTAACCTTAAAAAATTATAACTTCTGAATGGGACTCATTATCAGGTCATTATGTCTTTGTATCAGATTTATAAATGTCATTTTATTAAAACTGAGGTTTATTGAGCTTTTCATGGAAATTAGAGACCATATTAGCATTCTGTAAATTAGTTAATTATAATTTGCTTTTCAAACTCTGTCCACTCCAATTGTACAAAACAACACTAAACTTTAAAATCATGTTTTGGTATTAAAATAGATTGAATACACACATTCAAGTGCAGTTTTTTTGAGTCTTCTTGGCACACAAAACCTATCCTAGATAATTCCTGAAGCAAAATACCGATTTGGTATTTTCTTTTCCAGTTCTACTAACATCCCACTGTGTGATCTAGAGAAAAGTACTTTAGAGACTACTTTGCCATGCATAAAAAGGCACTTATCTTCTAATAAAATTCTATTGATTTAAAATAATCTACCTTTCTTTCTTTATAGAGGTATAATAAGGGTGTAATGAAGAATTTTGAAATGCTTGTAAAGTGCCTTGAAATCTTTAAAAGAATAGTAGAGGCCTTCAATTGAATGCAATTTGAAAGAATTGAATAGAGACCCTAAACAGAATGCAAATCAGGCCTCTTGCCAAATGTGAATCATAATTGCCCTTATTTATTGAGGATGTCATAATCACCATCATTACTTATGAGTGCAGCTGTTCATATTGATTGAATTTCCAAGGTATCCCAGAAATTGCACAAGAAACACAGTCTCAATCCTCTAGGAATTTATATTCTAGACCTGCACTGTCCAATATGGTAGCCACTAGCCACAGGTGGCTATTTAAATTTAAATCAGTCAAATTTAAATAACAATAAAATTTTAGTTCCTCTGCCATATCATCCACATTTCATTTTTTAAAGCTACCACCTACCGAAAGGTATCATTCATATTTCAATTGCTCAATAGCCTTATGTGGCCAATGGCTATCACATTGGATTGCACAGATACAGTTAATTTCTATTATCTTAGAAAATTCTATTGAACAGCCTCTTGTAGAGGTTTGCTGAACATATGCCACAATAAATATTATTCAAGAATACAATTTATGCAATATAATTTTATTGCATAAATTGTAATTCATTAATTTTGAGAGAGAAAGTAGATAATTTACAAAAAGTCAAACATCTCTGTAAGCATTCGGATATGAATCAACTATTTTCATCTCAAATACAAGAGATAGGATCTAGCACATTTTAGGCGCTAAATAAATATTTGTTGAATTAATAAATTCGTAAATGAACAAGTATTTTGTATATACAAAGAGATTTCTGGAGCTCATTTTTCTTGCTATTGAAGGCATACCATATACTGTTTTCAAAATAAGTAATGATAATGTAGTCTGGAAGAAAAATACACATTAAGCAAGAAATAGAACATTGTGCAGATCAAGTGTTTAAAAATGGAAGGGAATGTTTAGATAAGCAAGTCTTCACTGTTAGAAAGAATAAGAAAGATTTTTTCAGGTGGAGAAAGGACTTACATAGAATTCTCTAGAACAGTAGGTAAAAGAAAAATGAAAAGTCTGACAGATAAAAGGGCAGTGGAAACCAAAGCATTGGAGTTGGGGAAAAGGCTGATTCATTTTGAGGGGATGAAGAGATTATGAGAGTCTTCTGTTGAATGAAGGATTCCAGTTGGCAAAGTTGAATGTAGTACAGTCAATTTAGATATTTTTTCATTAGCAATGGTTCTTAAATTGTTGTAATTTGACTGTGTTTTAGGATAATTAATTGTTTTTCTCTGTAAAAAAAAAAAAACAGACATAACACAGAAAATATAGGCATAACATAATGCCTGTTTAGACTTATTCTCTAAAAATGACTAGAGATGTGCGAGAACCAAGGACCAATGGGTCCCAAGAGACAAATCATAGCACTAATAAGAGAGTTACATAGAAAAGCTAATCTGATTACTTTATGAAACTGCTTCATTTCCAGTGGAATGTGTGCATTTCAATGCTAGTATAAGCCAGATGGCAGTAGCCTTTGTTCTAACAGGGTCTGATGATAGTTTGTATATTTAAAATGTCACAACTACACTCACTTTTCTTCAGTAAATAGTAAAGAACAGCTGCTGACAACTTCAAGTGCAATCACTTATCTTCTCAACAGAGCCATTTTCATCTTCCTCTTCACTCACCAGAGTATCAAATGAAACTGATGTTCCCAACACACAGCATGGTTCTGAATAGTGAAGATAACAAAGCTAGCTTCTATTAATGACCATTCTACTAGCTGATATTGGTAGCTAGAATTGAATGTCACATATGAGTAATGATGAAAAATTATTGTAACTAATTAATTGGCACTCATATTTAGAAATATATTCAGTGTCTCCAATGATAATAATGTGTCATGAACAATAAAACCATTTGGGAACTATGGGATAGAGATGAATTTAAGGAAATCATCTTGAACTCTTCCTAAGCTCTTAAATCACCCTTCCAAATATCCTTATTTTTCAAGTGCACATTTTTATAAATTTTTATTGGGAATGTGTATGTAAAAATTGAATAAAATATAGTAGAAACCAAAACAGTAAAAAACAGAAATAGTAAAGAAAAGAGCATATGATGAAAAACAAATTCCCATTCTATTTAAGGTGCCAGTCTTCTTCCAAAAGGTAAACACTATTATTGGATTTGTGTGTATTAATTTCTTTCCAGAAAAAAAGTCTGCCTCTCACATATTACAGGTAATGTTATATATACTCCTAGAAATAGCAAAACAGTATTCCTATACAAACTGGTGTTTAAAGTAGAAGAGTATTCTAAGGTATAGATGGATGTGTATGATTTTTCAGTGAGTCAGACATTTAACTTGTTCTTAGTCATTTTCAAATGCAAGCATCTGTTACAAATAATATCTTCTGACATAGTGTTTTATATATCTTACTTTGGCACACCTGAAGGCTACTTTCTGAAAAAGTGGTGTTCCAAAGATATATTTTTGTAGATAATTCCAATTGGTTATCCAAAAAGGATATTTTCATATGTAATTATGTCAAAAAATACCAGAGTGTATGTGCAAGGAACTGCATAAGGCAAGGAAGAAAATTGGCTATTTGTTGTATATTCTTTTGTAATGCCTCTGAGAGTCTATTTCTAAGATTGTGAATAATTAAGTCTATAAGTGAATAAATAATTTCAGCAAAATTATATTTGCTGGCCATTTTTACTTTGATAATTATAACTGCATGATGTTTGTTTTTAATTTTAAATGTATTAGACAAAATGTCAAAGACAAATGCTGTATACTTATTTAATTTAGCAATTTCATAGAGACACAATCATAAATGGTGACTCATTATTTTCCTCCAGGAGAAACTTTTATTTTCTCCTTTTAGATATGTAAGATATATATATTTATATATCATATTATATATAATTATATATATGAATGTGATATATATAAAATTTCAATTTCAAAAACTTTAAAGACATATGCCCCTTAACTTAGACTTGAAAAATGTGTCATTTATTAAATTGAGTTGAACAGACTTCTTAGCCATTACTATGGAGGAATAGAAATTTAGCATTAGAATTCCATAATCTTAACTCACCAGTTAGGCTAACAACAACAACAGCAACAAAATTGCAAGCTCTACTGGCTTTAGATAGATGTTGACCAATACTTATGAAGTCATGCAATGATTAATAAAGAATTTCCTTGTTTATAATCCTCATTAGATTGTTTCTTAAAGCACCATAATTCTTGACTAAGCATTTTAATATTCTAAAGATAACACACAGCGATACACAAATGTGATAAGTGTTATCTTAAGAAATGTACTTAATATAATAATTCCTCTGTGTTCATAAAGCACTAAAATAATAATTCTAGAAATTAATAAATATAAATTTACAAAAATATACGGTCAATTTTAAGTGGCCAGTATGCTACTTATGTTTTAAATTTAAATTTAAATTTGCAGGTATCAAATTATGACCATATTGATCATGACAATTACATTTGCAGTATAAATGCCAAATATATTTGCCAAATATATTTCCAAATATATTTCCCCACATGATATGCATTTATGATGATACTCTCTCAATAGATAATTCTAATATGAAAAAATATATTTGCAAACATTTGGACAAATGTGACTTTCACATCCAACTCCATCAAATAATGTTTAATATTAATAAACTTAATTCTGGGGAGATATATTTGATCAATCATTTAATTTTACAATGGCCAAATATATCTATGTAATTAAGTGCAGTATCTGAGTGCTATCTGAAAGCATGTGTACACATAGGACCATATGTTGCTTAATATAGACTAAAACATAGATACGTTTGTTCATGTGAGGTAAAAGTTTTTGCTCACATTTGAGCACTCTTATATAATTCATTTATATATTTTCTAAGCAATAGTCAACATTCAATGCAAATAAAGAAACAGATTAATAACTGAGGCTTCTCCTTATATCTATGATGTTTTCCCTCTTGTGTTCTTCTGTTCTGAACTCATGCCACAGTATTTTCTAAAATTTCATTTTCTTGCAGAGCATCTTACAGAGACACCTAGCGGCAAAAGGTAGTGGTGGCTTCTGGGGCCACCCTTACTGTTGAGTTAATGGTAGAAAGTTTTCATCATTTACTTATTTGAACCACAAGAGATAAACTAGGTTATTAGCATAAGTGTTTCCAACAAAACCGTAACTTAAACTAATTCCAAACATATTTAATACTTCTTAGTTGAATAACATTTACTTTAATGAGAACAATAAGTATTTAAAATAAAATAATACAAAACCATGAATTAAACTTTAATATTGAATATAATTATGAAGATTTAGAACAGTGATAAAATACAATAGCTTTATTTAAGCTATTTTGAAAATATAAATAATCGATTAAGACAATTTAGGACCTTTCAGGACTTCTACAAAGTTAATCAATATTGAAAATTATGTTTCTGATAGGACTCAATAGTTATATTCCAAAGGCTTCTGGCTGTAATTCCTATATAATTTTAAATTTAAATATTACATTTTCATTTTGAAAATATAGAAGTAATTTTACACTTAAAAATAAATTTTCTAAAATGTTTATATAGTGTTAAAAGTTAATGACTAAATAAAAATACAGAATAAGTCTTTTGTGGATGAAGTGTAAGTTATAATTGTTTATGCAATGTATCTATAGCTAGTGACTATCATTCCTAGGTCAAATGTTTCTAAATTTAATAAAACGTTCCATTACAAGACTTTGTTTTTATTATCTGAAATTACTATTACTTCTTTCCTTCCTCTGCCTTGAATATAACCCACACTCAAACAAAATTGTTTCCAAATAAAGTAATTATGGTATAAAGTAAAAATATATATATTTGCACAACATATGCAGGGGAAAGTTCAAGAAAGATTGCAATACCTCAAGAGACTGCAATGTCCATCGCCTGAGAGATATATACGTCTCAGAACATAGACATACTATCGGACTCTATATTAATATTAAATATGATTAACCAGAATATTATAATACAGTATTATCCCAAATATTACTAAGAATAAAACAATATCAACTATTTCCAAAATAAAGTGGGTAAAATATATTTACATGGAGAAACTAACTACATAGTTATCAAAGGAACAGGCACATGTGCACTCAGTCTGCACTGAGTCACTTATGATGATCAACTTTTCTCTTATAGCTTTGATGAACAGCAGGTCTAATATTACAAACATTGAAAACATGTCTTATGAATGTAAAGACCCCCTTTTGGGGATGGAAGTGTCTGGTTTCATGGAAAGAGCCAAGAATACTTACTGTAGAGATGACTCTAGTAGAGTTTAGCAGGTGACTCTTCAAGAAACTCGCTTTCTATCGATACTGCATTTACTTAGGGGTTTTCCAGCTTTTTAGTACACACCAAATGTATTCAAAAACATTCCCTCTGACAGTCTTTCACATTCCCTTGTGTTGCCTAGACACACCTATAAAACGTAATTCTATTAAAAAGAGAAAAGAAAAGTAGCGCCCTTGTTTGCAGCTAGGAGGAACCACTCCCTTTTCCAGGATCCTTAACAGTATGTACATGAGACAGCCGCATTCTAAATTGCAGGAGGAAGGCAGGCGATCAGCCCTGGGCTGGAATCATCTGTTCCTGACCACCAGCAAACCTGGCACCGCCGGGGTTATTTCCACTCCTCCCTTTCCCAATCCAAGAATTGCACAGTCCCACGCTCGTATTACGCACATGGTCCAAGACTCCTCTGTCTCCCAAGAATGTGACATCCAAGGGGGCTCCGGTTGCGCCGCCCTAGCCCAGGGACGCCTTCGCCCTCGGCTGCCATCTATCGGCCACCGAGCGCCCGCTTCGCCCCGGGCCCACCATGTCTGCTGCAGCTTGGCTCGCACCAGAGGCGCGACAATAAACAAGTGCACTGGACTGGGCCCTGCACCCGCTCTGGAGCAGCTGTCTCAGAGACCCGGAGTTGCTTTCCGTGTTGCCACCTCCTCGGCGACCGGGAGGAAGACGCGACTTTCTCGGAGTTTTTTTTTAGAGCCACCGTGCTGCCAGGACAAGCCACAGGCATAGAACGACGCGGTTCCTGCCCGCCCCCCCCTCCTCTTCCCCCAGAAACCCCAAAGGATGTCGGTGATAGAGAGTTCCAAATAATGACGATTGTGCGCCGCATCTGGGGAAGGGATACAGAAAAAAAAAAAAAAAAACCTGCAAACACCGTGAGGGATGAAACTGCCAAAAGGATGAGGGAGCCTCTCAAATACTAATTAGGGGCCGCGGCGGCGGCTGGCTCGGCGCGGGGACACCGGCGGCGGGATCCCAACGAGGTGGTCGCCGCTGCGCTGGGGGCGGAGGACAGAGCAGGAGCTGCAGCCGCCGCCTTCGCTGGAGCAGCGGAGGGGCCGGTGCCACCTTCGCTCGCCCCCTCACTACCATGTACAGTGTGCGCTGCAAGAAGAAGGCGGGAGATGCATGCACACCCCCGCGACCCGCTCCCTCTGGCTGGTCCCCGGGCGTGCGCCACTGACCAGGGGGGAATGTGGTGAAGACCGCGAGGAGAGCCGAGGGGGGAGGGGAGGGCCGGCCGGCGCGAACCCAGGCCCGAGGGTGCGAGGAGCTGGAGGAGGCTGGAGGGGGCGGCGGCCACAGCTGGGTCGGAGAAAGTTGCCCCCTTTGCAGATGGGAACTGTGAGTACCCCACTTGGGGGAGGGTGCAGCGAAGGCTGCCAGGGACCCCGCGATCGCGCCTTAACACGGATTGGAGCAAGTGTGCGAGTGATCATGAGTGTGAGCGGGTGCGAGCGCTCGGCGGGGCTGACCGTCACGTTGGCTGGGCCGGCGGTGCCAGGCAGTCTTCTCCGCGTCCCCCTCCTCCCGCTCCGTGCCTCCCCTCCCAGCAGCTCCCCCTCCCCGCCCCGCCCGGCTCCGGCTCCCGGCCCCTACCGAGAGGCGCCTCTCCAGCCGGACCTCCGCCGCCCCCTCCCGCTGCCTTCCTATCCCGCCGCTCCAGATCGCCCCCCGCTCTTCCCCCCACCCAACCCTGCTGCCCGCTCCGACTACCGCGGAGAGACCCGGGGAGAGTCGTTTGGGGAGCCCCGGAACCCGCGGTCGCCACCGCGGCGGCGGCCCCGGGCTGGAGGCGTCCGGGCGCCTCTTTCCTCCAGCCTCTGGGACCCAGCTACTCGCGGTCACCTCGCCCTGCCTGGGCTTGAGAAACCCAATGCATACCCCAAAGAGGGTTTTTGTGTATGTGTGTGTTTTTAAAGGATGGCTATGATGAGTGGGCCTTGGAGATGTGAAACGGGGTAAGTCTATCCTTTACTTTGCAAAAGAGGTTCTCGTGTGTGTGTCTGTGTGTGTGTGTGTGTGTGTATGTGTGTGTGTGTGTGTGTGTGTGTGTGTGTGTGTGTGTGTGTGTGTGGCGGGGTGGCTTTCTTTCCCTCTCCTCCCTCCCCTTCTTCCTCCGTTTTTCCTTCCTTCTCTTTGGGGCGGGGTGGGGGAGGGGGAGCCTCGCGTCCTGGAACTCCGGGTGCTTCTGCCTGGGCGGCCGCTTGAGCAGCTGTGCCCGGAGCCTCCGGTTCGGCCTGGGTGCTGGGCTCCAGTACGAGTGGCTCCATGCTGCTTAATGCGGGGACGTACAGGGCGGTGATCCAGTACCTAAATTCTCTGGGAGAAAATGAATAATCCCCCCGCCCCCGCCCTCCAGGAAAAAAAAAAAAATCTGAGAATCTGAGAATGTTCAGCGCACCCGCGAATTTCCATCGGAGGTGCGTTTCCCCGTCAGAATGTCAGCCTTCCCAGGCTCATTCAACTTTATTTTCTCAAATTTTTGGTCTCCTTTGCTAGCAAGGAGGAGGGGAAAGGGGGTGGGTTGAGAGGAAGCTCTTCGATCCTTGCTAACTAGAACTGAATTAAAGTTGTAAACGCTGGAGTTTAATACTGGCTGGACAGAATTTGCAATGGGCTTTCAGATGGGGTGGGAGGTGAATGGGGGCGGGGAAGCACAGGGAGGGAGGGGGAGGGGACCCAACCTCGCTGAATGGATGTGCGGATTTGATCCAGCGGAGAACTGAAATTTCAAGGTAAACGTTTTGTTTTCACTGGGGATGTTTTTGCCGCTTTTAAGCCGGGAGACGTTTACCGTTGCGTTGGGAGGTCGGGGATACTTGCGAGGTTTATGCACTATGGTTCCGATTCGTCTCGACACGTCTGGGTGGCCACATGTGAATGATTCGCAGGCACATTGGTACATGTGCGTGTGAATGCAGGGGTGTTTAATAACGCGGGCTGGAGTCGACTTGGGGATCAGGAGCAAGGTCTCCAGGCTTGAAACCGCTGTCTCGGAAACATCTTGGCTTTAGTTTGGAGTTGCAATTTGATATTAGACTTCGGTAGTGAGGCAAAGGCAAGGTTGACCAGAGAAAAGGCGTAGGTTCCTAGAGCCCAGCATTTCTATCAAATGTCCCCCACCCCATTAACCAACGCAGCGTGCACGCGCGCGCGCACACACACACACACACACACACTCACACTCACACACGCTCATTCCATTTATGTCCTTCCTTTAAGAGTGCTGCTGTTGATCAGAAGTAGGAAGTGGAAGGAAGCCTTCAAGGGGACAAAAAGAGAGCAAGAAAAAAGGGGGGGAGGGGGTCACATTGATTCCTGTGGGAGATGAAATTCGTATATTAAATAACTGGCCTAAGTCACTTACAGTTCTCCCTCCCACCTTTCTATTTTGCCTTTTAATCAACCCAGGCGTCCTTTCCCTGAGATTAAAAAAAGGAGAGAGGGGAGCGTTAACAATTAAATGTAATAAGCAACTCCAAAGATGGGGATGCTGTCGAGGTGGTAGTTCCGTGCAACCCTTGCTATTACCGTTGCAAATAGACGCGGAGCCCAAGGTAAGCGAGGCTTTGGCACTGATCCTTGGTTTACTGATTCCCAGTAAGCGGTAGGAACGTCCTTTTTAAACTCTAGGCATCAGGAGGTATTCGGAGATTGCAGATACCTTCGCTGAGTTCTTTGTAATCCGTCGTGCAGAACTATTTCAGTGGCTTAAAGATGCGGTTTGGTAGCGTCGCTGACATGATCAATGAGAAGTGGTCGCAGGGCGCTCTCAGGGAAGCGCTGCTAAGTGGCACCGTGCATGCAATTAGGACGCTGATGTGCTTAATAGCGTGGTAGTGAAGTCCACCATCAAAGCAAATGCGTTCTCCTTTTTCTCCTTACTCAAAGCTCCGGAAGACAATTGGTGATCTAAGAGCTTCTTGGGGCTCCTTTGATGCATTATATTACACCCTTTTTGCCTCTGAAAAGTATCCTTTAGGTTCCCACCGTGGCATTTCTAGCGATGGTTTAAAATACCCCAAGTATCTTGGCTCCTTGCCTCTCTGTGAAAATAAGAGACCTTCATGGTGAACTGTTAACCTGAAGAGGTTCTGAAAGAAAGAAAGGGGGGAGGGGGCTGGGTATAGGTGAGGTGGGGAACCTTGTAAAATGGTGCTTCTTTTTTCTTAAATTAGAACCATGAAACTGAACTGACAGCCATTTTATGTATATTTATGGATTGGTTTTGAAAAGGGGGGAGCAGAGAAAACTAAAATGGGACTTTATCTAACCTGCTCTTTTCTTGTAGGGAGCAGCATATTTGTGGTGTTCTCATTAAAAAAAAAATGAAATCAACCTTTAAATCAAAATGTATAATAGATTTTAATAAAATCTGGAGAATGTCAATGTTTCACTGGGGGGTGTGTGTCATTTATATCTCTTCCTTTTGGGTTTTAGAGTAATAATATTAAGAGAGAGACTTTCTGACTGATCCCTTAAATTTTTGTCATATTCTGTTGTTTCCTTGTTTTCTCTCTCCCTTACAGGAGGTAAAATGCACACTTGCTGCCCCCCAGTAACTTTGGAACAGGACCTTCACAGAAAAATGCATAGCTGGATGCTGCAGACTCTAGCGTTTGCTGTAACATCTCTCGTCCTTTCCTGTGCAGAAACCATCGATTATTATGGGGAAATCTGTGACAATGCATGTCCTTGTGAGGAAAAGGACGGCATTTTAACTGTGAGCTGTGAAAACCGCGGGATCATCAGTCTCTCTGAAATTAGCCCTCCCCGTTTCCCAATCTACCACCTCTTGTTGTCCGGAAACCTTTTGAACCGTCTCTATCCCAATGAGTTTGTCAATTACACTGGGGCTTCAATTTTGCATCTGGGTAGCAATGTTATCCAGGACATTGAGACCGGGGCTTTCCATGGGCTACGGGGTTTGAGGAGATTGCATCTGAACAATAATAAACTGGAACTTCTGCGAGATGATACCTTCCTTGGCTTGGAGAACCTGGAGTACCTACAGGTCGATTACAATTACATCAGCGTCATTGAACCCAATGCTTTTGGGAAACTGCATTTGTTGCAGGTGCTTATCCTCAATGACAATCTTTTGTCCAGTTTACCCAACAATCTTTTCCGTTTTGTGCCCTTAACGCACTTGGACCTCCGGGGGAACAGGCTGAAACTTCTGCCCTACGTGGGGCTCTTACAGCACATGGATAAAGTTGTGGAGCTACAGCTGGAGGAAAACCCTTGGAATTGTTCTTGTGAGCTGATCTCTCTAAAGGATTGGTTGGACAGCATCTCCTACTCAGCCCTGGTGGGGGATGTGGTTTGTGAGACCCCCTTCCGCTTACACGGCAGGGACTTGGATGAAGTATCCAAGCAGGAACTGTGCCCAAGGAGACTTATTTCTGACTACGAGATGAGGCCGCAGACGCCTTTGAGCACCACGGGGTATTTACACACCACCCCGGCCTCAGTGAATTCTGTGGCCACTTCTTCCTCTGCTGTTTACAAACCCCCTTTGAAGCCCCCTAAGGGGACCCGCCAACCCAACAAGCCCAGGGTGCGCCCCACCTCTCGGCAGCCCTCCAAGGACTTGGGCTACAGCAACTATGGCCCCAGCATCGCCTATCAGACCAAATCCCCGGTGCCTTTGGAGTGTCCCACCGCGTGCACTTGCAACCTGCAGATCTCTGATCTGGGCCTCAACGTAAACTGCCAGGAGCGAAAGATCGAGAGCATCGCTGAACTGCAGCCCAAGCCCTACAACCCCAAGAAAATGTATCTGACAGAGAACTATATCGCTGTCGTGCGCAGGACAGACTTCCTGGAGGCCACGGGGCTGGACCTCCTGCACCTGGGGAACAACCGCATCTCGATGATACAGGACCGCGCTTTCGGGGATCTCACCAACCTGAGGCGCCTGTACCTGAATGGCAATAGGATCGAGAGGCTAAGCCCGGAGTTATTCTATGGCCTGCAGAGCCTGCAGTATCTCTTCCTCCAGTACAATCTCATTCGCGAGATTCAGTCTGGAACTTTTGACCCGGTCCCAAACCTCCAGCTGCTATTCTTGAATAACAACCTCCTGCAGGCCATGCCCTCGGGCGTCTTCTCTGGCCTGACCCTCCTCAGGCTAAACCTGAGGAGTAATCACTTCACCTCCTTGCCGGTGAGTGGAGTTTTGGACCAGCTGAAGTCACTCATCCAAATCGACCTCCACGACAACCCTTGGGATTGTACCTGCGACATTGTGGGCATGAAGTTGTGGGTGGAGCAGCTCAAAGTGGGCGTCCTAGTGGACGAGGTGATCTGTAAGGCGCCCAAGAAATTCGCTGAGACAGACATGCGCTCCATTAAGTCGGAGCTGCTGTGCCCTGACTATTCAGATGTAGTGGTTTCCACGCCCACACCCTCCTCCATCCAGGTCCCTGCGAGGACCAGCGCGGTGACTCCTGCGGTCCGGTTGAACAGCACCGGGGCCCCCGCGGGCTTGGGCGCAGGCGGAGGGGCGTCGTCGGTGCCCTTGTCTGTGTTAATCCTCAGCCTCCTGCTGGTTTTCATCATGTCAGTCTTCGTGGCCGCTGGGCTCTTCGTGCTGGTCATGAAGCGCAGGAAGAAGAACCAGAGCGACCACACCAGCACCAACAACTCCGACGTGAGTTCCTTCAACATGCAGTACAGCGTGTACGGCGGCGGCGGCGGTGCGGGCGGCCACCCACACGCGCACGTGCATCACCGCGGGCCCGCGCTGCCCAAGGTGAAGACGCCCGCGGGCCACGTGTATGAATACATCCCCCACCCACTGGGCCACATGTGCAAAAACCCCATTTACCGCTCCCGAGAGGGCAACTCCGTAGAGGATTACAAAGACCTGCACGAGCTCAAGGTCACCTACAGCAGCAACCACCACCTGCAGCAGCAGCAGCAGCCGCCGCCGCCACCGCAGCAGCCACAGCAGCAGCCCCCGCCGCAGCTGCAGCTGCAGCCCGGGGAGGAGGAGAGGCGGGAAAGCCACCACTTGCGGAGCCCCGCCTACAGCGTCAGCACCATCGAGCCCCGGGAGGACCTGCTGTCGCCGGTGCAGGACGCCGACCGCTTTTACAGGGGCATTTTAGAACCAGACAAACACTGCTCCACCACCCCCGCCGGCAATAGCCTCCCGGAATATCCCAAATTCCCGTGCAGCCCCGCTGCTTACACTTTCTCCCCCAACTATGACCTGAGACGCCCCCATCAGTATTTGCATCCGGGGGCAGGGGACAGCAGGCTACGGGAACCGGTGCTCTACAGCCCCCCGAGTGCTGTCTTTGTAGAACCCAACCGGAACGAATATCTGGAGTTAAAAGCAAAACTAAACGTTGAGCCGGACTACCTCGAAGTGCTGGAAAAACAGACCACATTTAGCCAGTTCTAAAAGCAAAGAAACTCCCTTGGAGCTTTTGCATTTAAAACAAACAAGCAAGCTGACACACACGGTGAACACATTTGATTAATTGTGTTGTTTCAACGTTTAGGGTGAAGTGCCTTGGCACGGGATTTCTCAGCTTCGGTGGAAGATACGAAAAGGGTGTGCAATTTCCTTTAAAATTTACACGTGGGAAACATTTGTGTAAACTGGGCACATCACTTTCTCTTCTTGCGTGTGGGGCAGGTGTGGAGAAGGGCTTTAAGGAGGGCAATTTGCTGCGCGGGTGATTTGTGAAAGGCCGCAGTCGTTTTTGTAGTGGTCGGAAGTGCTAAGAATGGTGGATGATGGCAGAGCATAGATTCTACTCTTCCTCTTTTGCTTCCTCCCCCCTTCTCCCGCCCCACCTCCGTTTCTCCCCTTTTAAGCCATGGGTGGGTCTAACTGGCTTTTGTGGAGAAATTAGCACACCCCAACTTTAATAGGAAATTTGTTCTCTTTTTCCGCCCCTCTCCTTCTCTCCTTCCCTCCCCTCCCTTCTCATTCCTTTTCTTTGTTTTTAAAGGATGTGTTTGTATGCATTCTGGACATTTGAATTTAAAAAAATGTTGTGATCCTGTAAAGGATCACCATAGATGTGGACAAATCATTAAAATTACAGAGCTATATGATCCATAATTGATTAGTCAAAATAACTTATTGATGAGATATACAAATATTTTATTGTAGCACCTATTTTTATATGCACATTTAGCATTCCTCTTTCCTTCACTTTAGCCTATGATTTTGCAGAGGTGTCGCACTGTATTAGGATCTGCATTTCTAAAACTGACGTGGTATCAGGAAGGCATTTTCAATCATTAAAAATGTGGAGAATTTAATGGCAAAATCTTTAAAAGCCAATGCAACCCACCCAATTGAATCTGTATTTTTTTTTAAGAAGAAAGATCTGATTGTATCCCAATGCATTAAAAAAAAAAAAAGGGCAATTAATTGGGCCATTCCAGTGTGAATTGTGTGAAAGTTTTGGGTTTTATTAGAAAAGATTTGAAAGTTATTTTTATTAGTGAACCAAAATGACATGTTGATTTGACTACTATTGTAGCCGATTTTCGACTGTTTAACCAAACCCAGTTGCATTTGTACAGATCCACATGTACTGGCACCTCAGAAGACCAAATCATGGACTGTACAAGTCTCTATACGATGTCTTTATCCCTGTGGGCAGCAAGCAATGATGATAATGACAAACAGGATCTCTGTAAGATGGGGCTACTGTTGTTACAGTCTCATATGTATCCCAGCACATGTAATTTTTTAAATAGTTTCTGAATAAACACTTGATAACTATGTCAAATATGAGGGATGGAAGTAATGATTATTTAAGGTGCAAAATACTTACCTATGTGTGATTGATAGAATCTCCACCATTAACAATTTAGGAAGTAGTTCCTAAACTTTATTCCTAATACAAAATGTTTTTCCCCTAATCAGCAAAAATTTAAAGTATACATATATATATATATATAACATATATTACATATATATGTAATGTATGCCTTTGTTGGTTCAGGGAAGTATGGTTTTCTAAATGTGTCACTTAATGTGTTTATTATATTTTCAATGATGTAACTGTTTCCTTACTGAAGTATTCATCTGCTACGTGGTGCATGGTAAGTAATATATTGCATATTCACTTTTCTCTTAATATGATGTACTTGTCATATCAGTATTATTTATTCAGTCTACAGTTTTCCATAGTTTTCATATTTTTAACTTGTGTAAAACTACCTTCAACAATTATGATGGATTCCTTATCTAAAGTTGATCAGTATTCTAAATGCTCAAAATGTTGGTGGATATGACCTCATCATCTTTGAATAAGGTTTTCTAGTGAGTTTAGACTATAATTTAAGGATAAGAAATGTTTCAGTTATGTGCCTCATTGCTATAGGTGGATCTCCCAATAACCTCACCTGGAATTTGTACAATATCAAGGGCCGTTCATGAACTTTGTGTTTAAAGAACAATTTCCATGGCATTCTGCCACAAAGAGGCAGCATTCACCCATGAGAAAATTGACAGTAACTACTTGAATTCAGATTGAACAGGTGGTACCAGTTTCCCCGAGGATTAAAAAAAATTGTAATGCTACATTGACCAAGTACAGTAAGCTATTCATATTCTTTGCAACATTTTCCTTTCTAAATTTTTTTTTAAAGGGGAAAGGAATAAGCTCAATAATGCCATGGTATTATCATGAAGAAAAGTGCATTGCTTGCTCTTCATCTACCTCCTGTATATTAGATCCAGGATTAGAAAAGAAAAAGGAATTAGCATTTGACTTCACAATTGAGATTGTTATTCACAGCGGCAGGCATTTATTTTTTTAATGTCAATATCACTTCCTCAACCTTATATATAGGTATGACAGTTTTATAAATTATAAAATATAAATGTAAAGTGGAATCCTCCATGTAACTTACTTTTATTTCTTAATTGATGCATAAAACAAAAAGATAAGAATTACATAAAATTAATGACAGTTCTGGACAATATAACTAACTTTCAAAGAAAGTTCAGTGATGTATACATTTTTTCAAAGATTTGCAAAATTTTATTGTAAAACCAGCATCATTTTACATATTTTTGTCACATATACTCCCTTTAGGTAGTTCATTTCTATCTTTACCCTTCCTAAGATGTCCAATATCTTATTTTAATCTTGAAAATAACATTTATAGATCGATTTTTAAAAGTTACCCTTAATTTGTATATTTTCCTACTGTATTAAGAGGATAAAAGTAAATTCATCCTTTCATAAATGTGAAAAAATGTTCCTTATCTCAGAATCATGAAACTGCACAGAATTAAAAAATGAATTTTTTTCCTCCTACCAATGGCTTCCTGCCAATACACTAACTTACACATTAGAATATAGGTGGTATAGTGTTGAATGTTTGATTTTTTGTTGATTTAAGTTGTTCACTGAGTAGATAATTAGACTGAGCATATCAGTAGTATATGACTGGAGTAAGAAACCCTGCAAATTATCTTCACAGAATTTTGGGGAACAAAATCTATAATGTTTCAGGCATCAATTAAATTTTGGGTGCAAATTAAGCTTATTATTTGTGCTTGTTCGATTTAATATGTTGCATAAATCTCATATATTTCCAGGTAGATATTACAAAATATTATTTCAATGTCTATGTGATTATGACATAAATACTTAAATTATATAAGAGAAAATAAACATTTTCCAAGAAAATGTAGATAATTTGTATGCTAATATAAAAAAATCATTTACAGCTAAACTATTGATTGAAGTTATAAGTTAAACCACCTTAGCATAGATAGCCGACTTGGAACATGTCTTCTCTTCAGTCCAGATTATCACCTTTACACATGAAAAGTGGAAAATTTTGAAAAATTTCCTGGGAACTCATGTCTGTTCCTCACCACTGTTCAATACTAGTAAGAAAATCAAACTAGTTTATAATGAGAACATCCACATGTACTGTGAAAAAAGTTACAATTTAAGAATTTAATCCAAGATCTCAGTTTCTGGCCTTACGTATTAATTACATGTGTGTTAATAGCTTGTTTTGTTGGCAAAATATTCAAATTAATATTTATTATTTTCTTTTTGCATTCTATTATTTCTTGTTTCCTTGCATCTCCTCCTTCCCTCCTTCTTTCTCTCTTTTTATCTTTTTTCTTCATTATTTTTCAATAAGCTAAAGGAAAGAGTGAAAATAGTTTAGTCCTAGTTTGAAATGCCAAAAGCTGGCTATATAATTTCAAGAGTTCCATCAATGGTTCCCAAAGTCACACGACTCCAGATTACTGATAGTACAGCAGATCACAAATATTCTGTCAATTCATTTGGAAATGTGCTCTTCTTGCACTTTTCAGACGGCTCCAAATTAAGGTATTTGCAGGCATGCAAGATACCTGGAATGACTACTTTTAAGAATAAATTTTACACTAAGAAAAAGGAACTAGAAACATCAAAGCAACAGATTTAAATAATAGAACCAGGCACAGTTAATTAATTTTCAAAGAGAATAAAATGTTGCAAAAGTATAAACTGTTACTATATTAACAGTTGTAATTATGCATAAGTTTCACAAACCCTTTGAGATTCTCCACTATTGCAAATAAATACATGAGAATAAAATTAAAGTAGTTGGATAGACATTAGTCATGTGCCTAAAAATAATTATCTAACATCTATATCCTCATAAACTTTATATCCATTGATATAACAACTGTACATTATAATTATTAATTTCAATTCCATGTAATGCCTTTCTATAACCATATATATTTCCACGAATATATGTAGCATGTATATGACATACAAAAATAGATGGATTATCGAGGAGTCATTACACACACATTTTCCCCAAATTTTTTATATTTTAATATTTTCAAGGATTTCAGATTATACTTTTTATTTTAATGTTTTAGGAATGTTAGTTTGGGGACAGAAAATTTGATGCAGTAAAATTTTTGAATGTGACAATAATACAGTACTTTTTATTTCTTCCTCTGGTTTTAGCAGACCATGGCTTACTAGGCACAGGTCAAATACTTCTCATGTTAATTGTACTAGTATTATAAAAACTGTGCTAGTATTAAAAGAACAACATTTAACTCCAAGTTTGAGATATTTAGACTATTTCCTAAAAAACTTCTGAAGATTAAATTAGAAATATTTTATAGAAAATTGATATAATACAAATATAAAATAATTTGATTTTTTAGAGACCAAAACGAAAGATCAAAACAAAACATTATGATATATTGCGCAACAATGCTAAGTATGTCAGATACATTTTTATTAGATATTAGGGAAGTCATTTTATAGAAGAAAGTAATAGTCAAGTAATAGTCACAGAGATATGTTGAACGGAAATCTTCCACTGAGGTTTTTTTTGGGCATCTTTATTAGTAATCATGAAGAAATATTGTATATTATATTATAAAATAAGCATATATATACTTTAAAATTCATGTTTCTAAAAGTGGAAGTTATGAACCATTGTTTTGAAGGATGTTTTTCATTTTTGTTGTTGATTTTAATTTTAATTTAAAATACGCACAGATGACGTTGTGGGTTTATTTTGAAGACTCATTTATACCTGGTCCACATTAAACAAGCTTATTTGCAATTCGTATATTTAAAGAATTATTTCAAGACATTACCATACAAGTTCAATTCTTTCTTGATTATAATACTTCAATATTGAATCATATTTATATTCATATATATTTATGCAAGTAGCAAAATTCTGTGGGTTTTGGTGTTCTGGAATGTACATGTTTTAGATTTTTACTCACAAATTAATTTCTACCACTAGTGATCGTTTCTAGCATTCTTAACTACCACACTTTTCAAAAATCTTGTATACTTCATTAAAAACAATACATAATAATGGATATTGAAACCAAAATTTCTGCATATTTTCAATTTAGTACCTGCCTATTGAAATAAAATCTGAAGCATGTCAGTAACCCCAGGTTCATTGATTAGCAAATTTCTTTTAGGATACTATAATACTCTGACTAGCATGTTTCATACATGAGAAGTTTATCAGCGTCATGCAGACTAGTTTTAAATACTAAATATAAAAATCGATATATAAAAATGAAAACTTGACCAATAAATTTATCTCACCTGTAATAATATATTTTCATAAATTATCCACAAAAATTCTGCTTTTTAACTTTATAAACATAGAATATTTTTTGCTATATTAACATCCAAAGTCAAAAGGGTGTATCACTCTGAAAATTCTAATAGTGAAAGACTTATAGCTATCAAATTTATTTAAATCCTCTGTTTTAATATCTACTTTAAATCTTCACTTCAAAATACACAGTTAATGGTATATGTTTTTCTTTATATAGCTGAAATCTGCCCTTGCTAAAGTTTCCTAAGATACACATTACATATAATAGGGTTTCTTCACAGTTTTCTTTTCGTTTAGCATTTAGGTATAAGATATTAAAATATGAAGTTATAAACTACCACTAGTTAAGTTGTAAGTATGTTTCTTCAAAGGATATACCTCAAATCTATAATCATGCCCAAATTTTTAAAGCTAGTGACCATAAGCATATATATGGGTGCATCCAAATGAGAATATTGAGATCCAGAAATTAGTCATTTTAGAGAATATTCAAAATCATTCACCAGACTGTCATTTAAACGCATTCAATCAGTATAATGATATATGCGTTACCTAGTTATAATGAAAGATTCCTAATTCTTTGATGAAAATGTAGTGTTTCACTGGAAATTGTTTTTTGAAAGTTAAAAGATAATTATTGAGTATCCAGATTATAAATTTTAAATATCCTCTCCAAGATTTTATATATATACATATACACACACACACACACACACACACACACACACATACACACACACAGAAAATTAAAGAGGGTCTTTCTATAAAAGTAAGCATTTTAGGAAATTACTAATTTCATATCGCTTTCACTATGCTTGACTTTTAATTTAACAACTAATTTCATCTTCTTTTAAGATTTTTTCCCCAGAGAAGGTATTTTTTTGCATAGCATGCACTTGAGTCATCTGCTGTCCCATTATGGTTTTGGCCTTGTCTCTTCATTTAGAAACTCTGTGCCCAAGGTCAGACATTTAGAAAACGATCTCTATCATTGCCTTCAATTCTCACAACGGAATCATTCTACCACTGTCCCCAACCTCCTTGTTTTTTGAAAGAAAAAAAAAAAAGAAGAAGAAGATGATACATCTCTTTATTTTGCCAACAAATTAATTTTAAGAATATCCTAAGTCAAATTCATGATATCCCCCACATTATTAAAATAAAAATACAACAACTCCATTTCTAACATGGCCATCAAGAACTATGTGAGCAGGACTTAATGTGAATAAGGGGATGGGGATTTTAAATTGTCACTATGAATTTGTCATTCATTAGTAATTTTAAATACACAACCTCTAAAACATAAAGGTGACAATTTCTTTTTTAGTATATTTTAAATTATACACTTTTGTTGACAGGGGAGGTCATATAGTTTACAAAATGCCACTATTGCGTGTTTACAAACATTACGAGTCTTGGTTGCCAACTGGTGGCTCACGTGGTAACTCCTGAAAAATTAGTTTTATTTGATCAGATCAGTTTTGTTTCCTTAAAAACATTGTTTTGAATTCAGATGATTTTAGGCTAGATTAATAGCTTCCATATTTCCATATTGTTTTAACCTAGAAACTTCAAATACTTTTATATTACCAGCTAGACCATAAGTGTATTTTAACTTTCAACCATGATTAAATGAAATTTGTTCCTCTAATATTAAAATGTATCTATCATAATCATGGATTTTTATGTATGGTTCTTGGGGAGCTCAGAGTTTATCAAAGCTTTATATGTGATATATGAGGTAGCAAATTCTATGTAGGTTTATATTAAGGAAATAAAACTTAAATATAAGAAACATAAGAATCAATAATTTTACATGAAAAGGGGGGGCTGGTTTGGTGTATATTAATATTGTATTTGAAATATAAATATATGTATTAAAGTTAACCATTTACAGTGACTTGGAGTCTCCCAGAGATGAAATTACTCCTGTTTAGATGATTTTGTAAAGTGCACTGTCTCTCACAGCCCCTGGACATCAAAAGGGAAGTGGCAACGGTAACTTAAGAGGTATGTGAATACAGAAGGGATATTATAATTGCAGCATACACCAGAAGCTTTTCCTAAACTGTTCAACTGCTCATATACTTGACAAGAGTGTAAATGGCCAATTTGTTGGAAATATGTGAAACATCAAATATCATGAGAATCACTTTTAGGATGACAGGTATAACTTGGAAAATCTGACCCAAAAGAATTAGGACCAAAAGATTTTTAAATGGGAGAAGACAGAATGGCCATTTTTTTCAACGTCTTTGAACAAAAATATATTCTTCTACCTGTTATTTTACAAACAACTATGATAGGTTGTTTGTAAATAAATGTACACCTACAGGAAGTAAAAGATAATGTAATGAAATTCTCAAACTCTCCAAATATGTTTCTTTCCTTTTAAGATTTTTTTTCTTGACACAAAAAACTGACATACTATCTAAAATAATTTTGGATTTTATTTCCCCTATCATTTTTATAACAAAATGTTACTTAGCTTTATATATTGCTATATATATGTTTCTAGATAAATACATAATTAGTTGGATTTTTTTTTTCACTGTTGATTTGATTTAGTCATCACCTTAGCTTTTTGCCTCACTGAAAGTATAGGTTGTGCCTCAAATGAGGAAATAAGAGTTGCAAAGTATTTGCTGTTATTTTTATCAAATGATAGCCAATGGCTAAAAGTCAAAATGGTGATTCTGTTATTCTGAATTATGTTTCTTTGTCCAGCACAGATTGATGGTTTGTCTTTGGCAACTTTCTTTGTGTCTCTGCTTTAATTTCAATTTGTAAAAATGAATCCAATGAACTTGGTTTATGAACAGCTGAAATAAATTTAGATTTCAAGTTCTATCTACTAGGTGTATGGCAACTATGACTCTAAAATCTGCAACACAATAATTAATTATTACTGTTATTTACATTATGCACCTATGAAAGGGATGATTATATCTTTTAGAGAAAACATCTTTATCTTACTGTGTATGTGTCTAGTATTTGTAAAATAATTAGTTCAAAACATATTATCTAATTTCTCCATTAACTTTTATTTTACAAAATGAAATAATTGCTTGTAGATAATTAATGGCAACTTTAAAAGTACGACACCTTTGAAAAAGAAAGAACTTACTAGTTTAGTTTTATTTACTTTCTTACATATTTTTACCTTTTGAAATCACATTTAGCTTTCAGTACATTTAACAAGATATATCATCAGTATTTCTCAAAAAATTGAGCTACCTTCCTAAATTAGATAATTTTTTATTTGCTTATTTTATTTGCTTTTAACACATTTTGAACTTATGTGTGAGGTAATTTCCATTGTTTCAGTTTCAATTCAAACAATACTGAGCATACTTATAATAACTAAAGATCTTTGGCCTTTTTTTGCAGAATTAATTGGAAAAGGTACAATAAATATGCAATACATCATTCACCATTTTAATATTCTAAATGTAGCAACTGCTCTTATACCTAATGATTAATAATATAAGTTGTTCTAATTTCCTTTTATCTGCTGTGGTATAAATTTGACTGTTAATCCAATAATAAAAGTATTTATATTTTTAATATTTTCAAATATCATTACTATGCTATTTACTAGTCTCAGTGACAATCTGAGCTCCTCCTCAGATGCTTAGAGGACTCTTTATACAGGGTTACAAACAGAGAATTCTAAAGATTAAAATTTAAAATGGTAGTAATGACAAGTCCACTATAAACATAATAAATAAATCACTACCTTCTCAATTAATGAACAGAAACTTCATTACATTAAAACTAATATCTTGAAAGATATTAGAAGTGCAGCAAGCTGGTACTCACACCTAATAAAAAGGTCTTAGTGAAAATCATCATACAACAATTGCATTGTTCTTTATAAATATTGTTTATATTCCATGCAGGATAATTAATCCAGAATTATTTGGACTACGAATTTTTCTTGCTAATTAATTGGTCAAATACAATGTAAATAAAATAGGAAATGCTTCATTTAGTATTTACTATATAAATATAGTAAAAACAAACAAACAGATAGTGGGATAATGGTTGTATCTATCACCATATTCTAGAATTGTGCCTGGCATTCAGTAAGCACCTAATGGATTAACAAATATGTACTTATAGATGTCTGCAGACCAAGGTGAATTTAGTGAATATCATAAACTTCTTGAGTGCTCCATCTTAACACCATTTATCTTGACATAAACTGCAAAGATGGCTCAAATGTCGATAAGGATATCAGGTGAGTGTTTAGTACTTTGGCATGAAAATTTTTGGAAAAACTTTGGGATGCTACTAGTGATATTTAAATATATTTATACTAAACACAGAAAATATTTTCCAAATGGCTCCCTTTTAGTCTATGTTTGTTTTAATTAAGTTCAGACAGTTAAGAAAAAAATGGAAATAGAACTAGAGAACTTCAGCATAGAACTCATTTCCCTGTCTTTAATTGTAATTATTTATTTTGCTTTGATAGTACAATTGGTTATATTTTTCAAAAATAATAAGAAAAGTAATTGTTGCTGTTCTGCACTAACATTACTGTTTTAAAGTTCAGGGTATGCCTTAATGGAGATGCTGGTGAAATTTTCAGGCATTTTCAATGAATATGCTCCCAGTTTTTTTTTTTTTTTTTTTTTAAGTCTGGTGAGATGTTTATTTAGAAAGCTTTTCTGGGCACTATGTATTTTCCCCTGGGAGTAGAAAATCAGTTCATCTTTTTAATGAGAATGTTACCTCAAGGGAAAAAGTAATCCAGAAGGAATAATACATTCCTCAGGACAATCGCCTACACAGGGACACATTTTTCTCTGGGGCTGACTGCATGTATATTTCAGTGGAAGAGTTTTAATATTTTAAGATATCATTGCATTTTGTCAAAAGGCACCCTGACTAAAGGATACAGTATTTTTTGAATATATATTAACATATTTTTTAAGCTTTTTATACATCAATTATAATTTAGGAAATGTTATTTTCTGTGAAAATTTTAGCTGTATTCATATTTGAGGCAAAATAAAATAATTTTAATTTTCAATTTGCATGTTTTGTTAAACATAACATCAGAAAACAGGAGGCATAAGAGGTATTTGAGTTATACTTATGAACACCAAACAGCACAATTTTAGAAGTCTTTTAGCTATTTTGATAGCAAAATATATATTCTTCATTCTTTCTATCCAAACTTTAACCTTGATGAGTACTTAGATGATGAAGTATTTACTTACTGTCATCACTTTGAATACTTTGGAGAATGTATAATTTGAGATTGTGAAGCAGTTTGACTTTGCAGTCACATCTTTTAATTCCTTAACATATTTAAGAATCATAAATTTCAAAGTTCTGTTTTCACTTCTTTTGCCCATTAAAAATATTGGAATACTACTAAAACATCTTTGTACTTTAAATACCTATTTTTTTTTCTTTTACAAACTCTTGCAATACTTTTACTTCCAAAATAAGAATAAATTTTATATGGAATATATAATGTTAATACATTAAGATACATTGATATTGTGTTTGCATTATAAAATGTATGCTCACAGAACTACAACTAAATAGCTTTGTTTCATGAGATATTAATATTATCAAAACATCTCAATAGCAATCTGATGATAAATATAAAATATAGATTACATTTTAAGAATACTATACTTATGTGGAATAATGAAGAATAAATATTAAGATTCTTTTCAAAGTAACTAATATGATCAAAATGAAAATTAGATTTTTTGTATTTAGGAAAGATCTTTTTTCCTGTTATTTTCTCTAATTTTTTTAATACAAAATCAGTTTTATATTTATTCATTTAAAATTAACTTGAATTTCTGTTTATTACTTTTAAACAAAATCATTATTTGTTGTATAAAATAAAAATAATAGGTTGATTAATTTATAAATTAAATGTAGCTATTTCGTTGAGCATTTAAATACATTTAAACTAAAATCAATCAAAAACAAGTCATTTAAACAATGAATTTTCTAAATTAGAACTGCAAAACCAATGATAATGTTGGGTACTAAAGATGTGTTATAATATGCTGACTCATAGTAAATACTTTTAAGAAGAAAAGTTCATAGCTTTTTTCCTAAAATTTGAATCTCTTTTTAATACATGAAACATGAATTTATGAATAGTGCTAACATGAGAACATCAGTTTATGGGTCTTTTTACGTGGGAATGTGGATATTCATGTGCATGAGTACTCACATTTATAGTTGAAATTACATTTTTGTTTGTTAAATTGAAAAATAGATGATATAACATCTAGACAACTGTGTGAAAAATGTATGCTCTGCATATTGATAACATCTTACATCATAACATATTATATTCTATTATAAATAGTTTTGTAAAGTGACTTGGAAAAATACAATTCCATGTGTATTTTCAGAAATTTAAATTATATTTGTTAAAATTAAATAATGTGTACATCTTTAATGAAAAGTTTATATGGCTGAACTGAATTTCTATTTGGAATGTCTTAAAGTAAAATCACAACAAAATATTGTTATTATATATAGTATGAATAATACTATAGGAACATTACTTCCAGTGCCAGAGAAAGAAGAAAAATGTTAGTTTAAAGAAGTAGTTTTCATTTATAAATAATCAGAAAAACAACATTTATGTGGGTTTTTCACATGATAACCAATAGTAGTATGAATTTTCATACTCTTACATGCGTACTCCGGACCACGGCTATGAAAAATTTGTAACCATCACAATAGGAGCAGTGATGTTTGGTTTAATTTTGCTCTCTATTATATGTACTACAAATAAAGATTCCTTTCAATTTGGAAATCTTTCTATAAAACAATAAATTTCCCATGCAGATGAAATGGGGTTACAGTGAAGCAAAGGAAATTAAGATGATAGGTATTACCAAACTAAGACAATTTATAAAATTATCTATATATCTATATCTATGTCTATATCTATATATATATACACATATATATATATTTTCGAGACAGAGTCTTGCTCTGTCATCCAGGCTGGAGTGCAGTGGCGCAATTTCTGCTCACCACAGCCTCCGCCTCCCGAGTTCAAGTGATTCTCCTGCCTCAGCCTCCCAAGTAGCTGTGATTACAGGTGCCCACCACCGTGCACGACTAATTTTTGTACTTTTAGTAGAGACAGGGTTTCACCATGTTGGCCAGGCTGGTCTAGAACTCCTGACTTCAGGTGATCCACCTGCCTCAGCCTCCCAAAGCTCTGGGATTACAGGCGTGAGCCACTGTGCTCAGCCAAAATAATAAATGTTAAGTTAGCTTTCAGGAGTTCTGAACTTAGTATCTGTCATGTAGTACATAAATAAATATGATAATCTTCTAGGAATTTAGGGTAAATAATTTTAAACAAATTCTTAATCTCACTACACTATGTAATCTGCCTCAACTTTGCTGTTAGACTTGTATAATGAAATATGAGAAGTACTGGACAAAATTCCATTTGATCTCATTTTCTTGAAATGAGTTAAATTATTGTTGTCATCATGTTTTTCTTTTAGAAGTCATTCTGTAATAAAACTCTTTGTAGTTCTTATCATCTGGAACTGTTACCCTGGACCTATGGGTGCTATCAAGAAAATCTCTCTTAAAAAATGAAAGTCATTTCTTTTACCAAATATTTATTCAGTCATAAAAAATATATAGCCTTATATTTTGGTTGGGTATCCCTATTGATTTATAGCTGAAATGCTGGAATGAGATTGTGTATTAACCAGGATTGGGGGGTTGGAGTCTCACATTTTTCTCATTAAATTTTTATTTATTCTGGATACGGAATTTTGGTACAAACGTTCCTATATAGTGATTATTCAGATGAGCCACATTAACATATTTATATTATTGTTGGACTATATTTCATGATATATGATTATAGTGTCAATTACTATAATTATATGTGATTCAGGAATGTTAAAATACTTATCTCTGTATGTAGATTGTCCTATTCCTTTCATGCACTATATGTAACATAGCATGTTTATCTGATAACTCTTGTATTGCAACAAGCCAGAAGGGGTTGGAAACTAAAGTAAATAGAGTCAATACTCACTTAAAGTTATTTAAAGGTTCTTGGAAACTGCGACTTTAAGCAAAAAACGTAAAAGGAAAGCAATTTTATCATAGGTTAATGATGTAAACAAGAGTTAAATTCCTAGGGCATATTTCTGGTCACAAAAACATCACCAAATTTCTAAATAAAGAGCAAAACACTTCTAATACCAAACATTGAAATATATGTGAGCTATATATATAGATTTAAGAATGATTAATAAAGTCAAGTAGAATTATTTTTTACCCAATTATTTCAGTTCAGGGTCTCCAGTGGCTGCAGACTATCCCAGAAGCTCAGGGTGCAAGGCAAGAAGTAACTGTGGGACCAGGCACTGTGGCTCTCACCTGTAATCCCAGCACTTTGGGAGGCTGAGGCTGGTGAATCACTTGAGGTCAGGGGTTCCAAACCAGCCTGGCCAACATGATGAAACCTCATCTCCACTAAAAATACAAAAATTAGTTGGGTGTAGTGGTATACGTCTATAATCCCAGCTACTCGGGAGGCTGAAGCTTGAACTTCGGAGGCAGAGGTTGCAGTGAGCTGAGATCATGATACTGCACTCCAGCCTGGGTGACAGACTGAGATTCTGTCTCAAAAAAAAAAAGACCAACCGTGGGCAGGACATCATCCCATTGCAGGGTGCACTCACACACACCCACACTCACTCAGACTGGGACAGTGTAGACACTCTGATGAACCTGACATGCACATCTTTGGGATACAAGAGGAAACTGGAGTACTTAGAGAAAACCCATGAGAACACAGGAAGAACGTGCAAACTCCACACAGATAGTGGTTCCTGCAGGGTTTTTGTGTTTGTTGATTATTTGTTTTTCCCTCATCAAGTTTGTAATGAAACGATGTTGAATGATAAAACGTTATTTGAGGAATTGTTGCACAAGGATTTTGGCATTTGTCTGTATATGGAAATCAAAGATATTTTAAACTGATTATAAATCTTTGTACATGTTGACAATATTCAATTCAGTTAAAGCTTTATCACGGTACATTGTAATCTCTCTTCAAATGGTTACATTACTTTGAGTTCTGAAAATTTGTTATATTTACATTGTTCTAATTGTTCATAACTAGGAATTCACTGACTCTGCTTTAATGTATGCTAGGAAAACTGAAGTAGATAAATCATACTTCCCTTTTCAGTCTCCTTCTCTCTTTTGGATTTAATTTTAACTTGAGGTTTTTACTTAAAGAAATTACACTCATGTTGCTGCAAATGTATTCTTTCTAGTTGTTAATTTGTTGGTGACATTCTGCTTGATGAAGTAATATTATGATGAAGGTGCATAAGAGAACAAAAAAGATTTCAAGGCTATACCTCTAGCTACAGAACCACAGGATATGTGACAGCAATGATATTAGGGGATGCCCAGCTGGAAACCCAATTCAGCACCAGAGACAGAAATACTGTATTTTGACTCATTCATCTTATGTGAAAGGTGAAACCTGTCAATCAAGTAGAAAATGTAGGCCTCTAAGACAATAACTCACCTGACTTTTTGTGGTTTATATTTTTCATCTTGGTTAAAAAGTATTCATTGATAGGCAATTTAATCAAAACATTAAAGAAGGCATAAGATAGCCACCAAATCTAATTATTTCCAACTACTGGATATCAGAGCTTTAACAAATTGTTTTTAACTGCATTGGCTTCATTTTTCATACAGGATATTAATAGAGAAATAGAGTGCATTTCTGACAGTTGTATTTTCTCATATGTGTGGCTATGTTTATTCTGATATTAGTGAATAGTTTTAAAAACCAGCAAAGAAAATATACACAGGTTTTTGGCATTGATTAGCTGATACAATATTTATGTATGTAGGAACTTGGGCAAAAATGTATTTTGGCATCCGCTGTTCAGTTTTAAGTCATTTATTGGTACACAAGTCTTTTATTTCTACTTCAGTAAATGTAATTAAATTTTGTGAAAGCTGTGTTCTAATGAACAAGTAATTCTTTATTTAAAATATTCCTTTTAATTCTAATTTAAATAGTTTCTTTAGTAAAAATATAGCGCTTCAATAATAAGATTATAATGTGTTTCTCTTCTAAACTAAACAGATTTCATACTCATTCTTTTAAAATGTGATCAAAACCACAGAATTGATTTTAGTCTTTTGATTGGGATTTTTAAAAAGAAAACTCAAATTTTGGCATTAAATGTATTTTCTATAAGATAATATAACCACATATGATAAAATGATTAAGTACTCTGATGGTGTCAATATTTCAATACCATTAGTATCTTTAACATATGTTAAAACACTCCAGTGCATAACTAATAAAGAGGAATTCACATGACCAGCAATTTTAAACTGGTGCGGTAAACTTATCTTTTGTGTCTGCAAACATAAGAGAACTGAAGCAGCAAGATGCAAACAATGTCTCCTTTGTTCAGCATGTTTTTTATGTTATAATACATTCATTCATGTTGTGTTATACACATTTTGCAGGGAGGGTTTTATCAATTTGCATATTTTTATTTCATATTTGTAAGCAATCATGAGCATTTTTCTTATAAATTGTACACAACAAGAACTTGTTGAAGATTAGAAGGAAGGAGCAGCACATACTTTTAGCAATCCTTTTATCTTACCAATCACTGGAAGAAAATAATGCCAAGACGACATGTGAGATATCATCTCTGTCTGTCATGTTTTCAGGACAGAGTGTGGCTTACTAATGTTGCTATTGCAGGCTATACTTTGTCAAGTGAATATGTTTTTCATCTTAAGGGGATAGTAAGCAAGATGTTAGCAATACTCACTGATCTTCAGATTTCATTGTCAAATATACTAATATTTCAAAATATGGTTTTCATCTAGGAAAAAATGAAGGAGATTTTGAGTGTACAAATATAGCCAATGCAGGTTAAATTTAAATAGAGATTTTTGTTTTAAATCGCTACCGTTTTTATACTCTTTTTTGTTTGTTTGTTTGTTTGAGACAGGTCTTTCCCTGTTACCCAGGCTTCAGTGCAATGGCGCGATCTCAGCTCACTGCAGCCTCCACCTCCTGGGTTCAAGTGATTCTCCTGCCTCAGCCTCCCAAGTAGCTGGGATTACAGGCACGCGCCACCACACCCGGCTAATTTTTGTATCTTTAGTAGAGACAGGGTTTCTCCATGTTGGTCAGGCTGGACTCAAACTCCTGACCTCGTGATCCACCTGCCTCGGCCTCCCGAAGTGCTCGGATTACAAGCATGAACCACCACACCTGGCCTCCTTTTTTATACTTTTTTACAAATAATCTGACACTAGGTGCCACGTAATAGAGATAAAGACAAAAGTGCAAAACCATGTGAAATATTGACCTCTAATTGTGAATTAGTCTACCTTTTCTACTTGCTATGCCTTGTTGGATATGAAACATTACAAGTATGTCATTGCAGGATTATTTTTGACATTTTTTTTCTTAGAATGGTTATTTAATTGCACAATTCTCATTTGCTATACCACTTTTCTAAAAAAATAAATGTTTGAATTATTTAAGTATCCCAAGATACTCCTTGTTATATAATTGTAGATCATTACTTTATTTTTAGACAACTTATGCTATTGTGGATAAATATTCAATGTATAAAATACAGGACTTCTTTTTTCCTGTTTTACAAAACTACAGTGCCCTACTTCTTATCTACTATTTTAATATTCCTTTGCTATAGTATATTGCATAATGTGAAGTCAACTATTTTTTACAATATTTACATGATGATCTGAAAGTTCATACTGAGTTAAATAATGAAAAAATAATTTGGGGGACTTTGTATTTTAAATTTGTTAAAAATTGTTTTATTTGTGTATGTGTGTATAAAATTAAATTTTGCAAGTTGGAAAATGTATTATTCATTTAACCATGTTGCTTTGAGTACTCCTGAAGCTTGTAATAATTCTTTGGGGAGTAATATAAAATATATCATGCATAAGTGAATGTTGCATTACCATTATTCAAGAATAATTGGTTTGCATTTTTTATTTTCTCGTCGACTCTTCTGTTACTTTATTTCTCTAACCTCTTAAAAATAGTTTGGTTTGGGTTATAAATGGCTATGCATTTATATAATTTATTTTGAAAACTACACTAATCTATGAACTTCATAAGATTATACAAGCTGATATTTAAAATAATCTGAGTCACTCAAAGATCTTACTTTGGAATAGCCACTAAGAATAGTCAGAACAGTTTAGTGTCTCTTGAACTGAAGCATTTTTCTGCTGCTGCCTTTGAAATTGCCTGCTCTCCTTACTTAGATTCTCAAGATAGCTGCCTGTGAAACCTCTCTCACCTCCTACACTTTCACAGGCTCCTGGGGCTGGCGCAAGGTACAGCCATTGGTGGCAATATGAAGTTAACAACAACAACAAAAGCAGAGTAAAGAGAAAAATTGGAAGAGAGACTATTTCTGAGGTTGTTTCCAAACAACCCTAGAATTCTGTATATGCCAGGCACTTTCCAGTGCCTATTCCATTTTTTCATTCATCGTTCCCAGGAAAAGTCCTGATTGGAAATGCAAAGTCCTGGGCCTAGTTTTTGTGATGATATTTCCTTGCAATTTCCTTCTCCTGTGTAGATGCCTTTTGTCTGTCTGTCTGCTGTCAGTAGGAGCATTAGGAGCTTTGTTTGAATGTGTGTGTGTGTGTGTGTGTGTGTGTGTGTGTGTGTGTGTGTGTTACTACTCCCTGTCTATATGCAAAAAGAGACTGGCAGGCAAAGAAGAAAATTAAACACTTAACCCTATCTCAGTGTCTTTCTAACACTACCAGCGAGAAGGAGGGGCGGGGAGTGGGGAGAGAGAAATGGATCGTGGATTTGTTTCAGATGTAAAAACCACTGCATGTTGGTAGTTACATTATATTATGTGATGGGTTAGGGAAGAAAGAAATCTTCATTAGAAATAGTGGATAGTGGCTGGGAAAACATCAGTAAAAGAAAAGAAATTGAGTGAATATCACTTGGCTTGAGATGTGTTTATCCTCAGGAGTTTCCTTTTATTTTTCGCTACCCAAAGCTAACCCTAGTACATGAGCTGAATATCCATCTCCAGGATTTTCTCTCCCCACTGTAATATTCACCTACTATTACCTGCCTTGAATTTCTTTAGCAGGTCTTGATATGTGTAATTACTTTCTTAGAATTGGAGTTGTTCCTGTTTTCTTTATATTTGAAGAAGACAGAAGGAAATAACCTATCAATTGACTAGAAATATGTTTCCAGTAACTTAAATTTGAGTTTTAATTTTTTAAAACATTGCAACATATAGTTCTTTGTAATAGTTACCATTGTAATAAATACTTAAGGGGCATTGTAGGTTAGATTATCTTTGTTGACAGCATAAAGTTTGAGTCTTTTTAGACTTTGATTTATATCAGAAGAGAATTTGACATCACAAAAAGATTATAGTTGCTAAATTCAACCCATCTGTAAATTCATTTTGGGTGTTTCTTAACTATTTCTTAACTATGCATTTAATCCAATTCGTTAGTGACAAATATGTAAAAAGATATATGCCTTTATAATTAAAATTGCTGTTCAAATACTTTGCATTAGGCAATTTAAATGCCAAGTGCTTTTTTCTTTTAGTTACAGACACACACCCTTGAAAATACTGTATTAATGCAAAAGGTGTGGCCATAACATTTCATGCAGCACTATGTAAATTCTAGTGGAGCAATTTGCTACTTGCAGTAGGCGTCTTCATCTTTTTTAAATCACACCATGAAAAATTTGTGCAATTATTTGTTCAGACAAATACATACAATTCTAAATAATACTGTAATGTTCAGTATGTCTTTTTAAAGTATTCATTTAAGTTTCAAGTAAAGTTTATATGTTACTAAGCTTTCGTTAAAGCCAGCCTCTGCCTAGTCAAACTAAGAAAACATTGTGATCTTGCACATTTCTAATTAAAGAATATTATTTTGAATATCCTTACTATTTAATGATTAGCCAAGTCATAAATAAAGTGGCCCACTGTAATAACTGAGCTGGATTGTGGAAGGATTTCTAACTAATTATCTAATAATACCTTGAAATTACATGGTTTCTAGCATGTGAGCTGGAGAATTTTTGTAGAAACGTTTTACAGCCTGATTATGCCTATGAAGTGACAGCAGCAGACAGATTCTGCTGACAAGGCAGAATAGCTGCATTTGTGAAAAATCACTGTTTGAAGACCATAAGGCAAAGAGAAAAAGTGGTAGATAGGGAAAAGCCTTCTGAAAATGAGAAGACAGCCACCAAGACAGCAAAAATGTATAAACACCATATATATATGAGAGATATATGTGATATATATTATGTATATACCATATATATGTGATATATATGTGTATATATATCACACTTCTGTCAAGTCAGATGACTACCACTCTGACCGCTTTCAGAAGGAGCAGCACAATAAGGCAAAACTGTAAGGTGTGTTATGTGTAACGCTTATGCTTTACTTGTACTGCTAAAATCATGCAAGTTTTCATAATCTTCAGGCAGTAAGGTCAGTATGGGATAAAATAAGTAGCAACATTACTTTGGTCACTTCTTGGCAAATGACAATGGTTCTTGTTAAAAATTGGCCAATTTTGATTGACCTTTTAACATAGTGGCCAGAGTTTATATCCTTTTAATGTAAGTAAATAAATGAATGAGTACACTTTGTCTTACTATGTTGATTCTTATTCATTGAGCATCAAGGAGATATTCCACATACAATGCATATTTTAAAATGACAAAATAGAACCAGTAATTACTCTCCACACACTGGCTACATGGATAGAGAAACACATGGAAATATATAATTTTAATATAAAGGATATAAATTTATAATTTCCTCTCATCACTTTAAGTTGGAAACCTGGCCTAAAAAAATGCCTTTTAAATGTTAATCAAATATTTATTTTAATACTAATTACTTTGAATTATTTTTATTTTTATTTTTCTATTAATCACGTTTATCAGTATAATAGTAAAATATAGTGGAGCTTTCCACTGTATTTCTGAGTTTTCTACTCATCTCCTATTTGAATTTGTCTTTGCTAAAATGTTGGGTAGTCTTGATTAGTTTTGCCACCGCAACCATTAAATAAAATACTTTTTATTTATTTATTTGAATTCATTATTTGTCTTAGGAGTCACAGTTCTTGGGTACATTGTAATTTTCTTTATTTTTATCCAGAAATAATTTAATTGGAATGCAGTGTGTATGGATACTCAAAAAGTGATTACTAAAAACAGAAATGATAATAGAAATTATGAATGGGCCTCATGCTGAGTCAACTGCTACATGGGAATCAACTACCTAGGTGAAAGATACTAGTTTCTGCAAGGCACTAGAGAGTTTATTCTCTTTTCTCTTTCTCCTCCTTCTTTTCTGTTACCTTCTTATTCTCCTTCACTTACTAATGACTTGGAATAATTCGTTGATTTCAGTTACAAGACATGCTTGCAACCATATAGGACTTTACTAACTGATGGATCAGGCATAATAAAAACAATTACTAACATTTTGCTGTAGCTAAACTACTCACAATAAAGACATTCTAGTTTCTTTGATTGTTGTGTTTGTAATTGCAACTATGTTTCTGATTCTAGCTACATGATTATAACAAATATATAATCTATAAATACAGTTTACATTGGTCAAATATATTTGATTATTCTACTTAACTGTGATAAACATATTAGAAAATCATCAATTCTCTTCAAATCAGAGAAAAATTTCTAATTTTAGTTCAATAAATCTGTGTAGATTAAGCTTGAATATATACCCAAATTCATAAAATTTATGCAATTCTGGTAATTTCCTTTAATAATAGAATGTAAATAGTCCAAAATGTATTAACAAAATGGACAGAATTTCTAACCGTTGGGTATTTTAGAGAAAGGTATGCTATGCCTGAAGAAGTTCATCTCTTTATACCTGAAATAGTCTATGCTACAGATGGACTTCATATCCCAAATATTCCATATTACAATTTGGACTAAATTCATAAAATTAAAACATATGTTAGTTTTCAAATTACCAGGAACTGTTCTAAACTGTTGCTCTTTTTTATGTTTTATAGTTTATATCCAAAAATTGTGTATGTTTATAACAATTACTCACTACAATATTGTTGTAGGTATAATTACAACACTTTACTTCCTTTTACCTAAAAAGTGTTCACTCCCTTAACTCCCGGTGAAAATACTACTTTCACTCATTGGCAGTGAAAATCAGCAGACTATCATAAAGTCTTATTATAGTTAAATTTTTATATTTATTAACACTTATCCATATCCAAAGTCTTATTTCCTTTGGATCTGAAAATTTTATTTTTATAAGATAGAAGAAAAAGTTAATTTCCATATCTCACTTGTAGGTTTGCTGAAAAATAAGATTCTTTTAATAAAAAATTACATATAGTAATAAAGCTTTAAAACTTTCATTGCAACAATTTTTGAAAGATCATCAATGAGGAATAAACAATAAAAAATATAATGCATAGATTTAGTAAATATATAGTGCAATATGATGTAGCTTACTTGTTGATTACGTATTAATGTCATATATTTCTTCCTGTGTAGTGAATCAACAAGAAGATAATGGAGAAAAATTAAATCAAAGCAAAACTTTCTATTTAAAAGTACCTAGAGTAGATTCCAAATTTTATGCACATTTGTGCTTGAAAGTCTCAGGTTTTATTTAAATACCCAGCATTTTGTAGTCATGACGTTCATTGAAAATAAGCATTTTCCTCCAGTAAAATATGTTACAAATATGCATTACATTTCTAATATTGGCCAAGCACTGTGACTATAACCACCAAGAAGCCTACCATTTTTCTCTGTTCTAGAACATACAGACATATTTCTCAAATGGTAGTTTACATGCAGATGCCTTGTGGATTTCTACATACATGATTTCTAATAATTCTATAAATAATCTATTTCTGCTTTGCTATGGAAAAAATGAATCAGAAGTGAAGTATTTCAAGGTCACTCAGTATTTAATGAAGCCAGGACTCAGAAGCAATGCTCTCTGCCTCCAAAAAACTAAGAGTGTGTCGAAAAGTTTATATAAGAAAAGGCAACTGTGAGGCCTCTCATGCAAATGAAAAGGGAGGTGGTGAGAATTAAAATGAGGGAAGATACACTAGCCTGGGGATTATAAAAATATTATAGAAGAGGAGGTATACTCAAGTGTTTGAAAAATAAGTTAAAAATTTTAACAGGGAAGTGTGGGGATTGTCTGATGTGTAGCAGCAACCAAGGCATGGAAGCCAGAAATACAAGGGGCATCCCTGAGAGTAGGAAGCAGTCCTTTTTAAAACTAGGATTAGTTAAGTTGCATAATTTGCAGAGCATTCTGGAAAATCAAATCATTGTTCATAAATAAACTGCCTTAAAGAAATGTTGAGGAATATCTAGGCAATAGGAAAGCAATTAAAAGTTTTTCAGCAGAGTTCTGGCATAATTAAATTTTTTTTAAAGAAAAATAACTCACAGAAGAGGGTTCACTGGTTAAAAAGGAGAATCACTGGAAGATGAAGATTTCTTGGGGAGGCATTTCAGTAACCCAGGTTAAACAACGAGAGGAAAAGAGTGACAGAAGAATAGGAAATGAGGGAGCAGTTACCAACAATAATATAGATAAATAATTGTCAGGTTTGGACAATAGAGTGAATTCACTTGAACTTAATTCTACAAACACAGGTTTTCTTTGGTTTGATTTTGTTATCGTTGATGCTATGTTTTAGTTTATCTAGTATCCCCAGTGCTCAGGCCAGTGTCTGGCACAAAGGAAGCAATCAGAAAGCATTTTTAAATTAATAAATATGCAGTGGATGAAGAAGAAAAACTAGCCAAGTATAAATAAAACTTGCATGACAATGTTTGACATGGGTTATGAGGTTTTTGAAAACATTTTTATCATTTCATGTTTTGGTATAAGTAATATTTCTCTCATCATTCTGGTTCGCTGGTTAGCTTTTCAAACACTTCACATCTTTTTGGGTATGTATGACTATGCCAACAATAGAAAATGGAGAATGGCAAATATTTATCTCTTGTTTTTTGTAGTTTTTACATAATTAACTTACATGAAATAATTTGTTATTGTTAACAGCAGATTAGCACAGTGGATTTCTTTTAAATAACGTTTTTATATGCCTGTGGCTTTCAGAAGTTCTGAAAAACCATGATTTTTGCATGTCATTCCTAAGAATTGAAAATAGCAAACTAAAAAAAATAAGTATTTTCCAATAAGTAGGAACTGAACATCTTCCACCTGAATACCACTTTGATAAACTACTCTCTTGCTTTTTTCTGGGTGTGTTTGTGTTCCTATAGAAAATGTATATTTTCCTTCATGAAGTAATTAATGATTTGAATCTCCCTCTCCTCTAGTTGTTTAGGTCTGAGGAGGATTCCCAATTTTTAAAAAGGGGAAATTATTTCTAAATTTCTCTAAGGCTATCAAAGATTTTATCATATTACCTTGAGTGAGCTCTATTCCTTTGGCGTTCTTTTGAGACACTTAAGGATTTAATATTTTATTCCATAGAAGAGTCCTGGTAACATAATCCATGCTTGTCTAGTAATATAATATACTTCCGGCATCAAACTTTCGAAAACTCATTTCATTAAGCACATTTTGCTCCCTAGGCCAGATGGACTCTTAGTTCAACCGCTTCTTTACCTAAAGTGGAAATGGACACACAAGTGGTGTAATTTGTTCATAGTGCTGGCGGTGAGATTTTTCCTGCAGGGTGCTCTTTTGCATTTCTATTACCCTGAAGTATTTTTTAATCTCTTGTGAAATTCATGTGCTACAAATGAAATGAGTAAGATCGGGATTCAACACCTGGAAATGAAGCTATCTCTGCAAGGACCTTTATGATTTCTTGTAGAAGATAGTCTTTAAGAGCTGTGCTCTGTCCTGCGGGCCCCATTTAACTCCTCACTTGCAGCATAGCTACATTTGTGATATTTCCTTTTTGAGCGCATGTATAGAGGTGGCCCCTAGGCACTCATCCTGAGAGAGGAAGCAAAATGTAAACTGGGACATACGTTTTCCAGCCTTTTGTTTGAGTGTCAAGCTGAGGAAGAAAAGACAACAAACTATGAGATGTGTAGAAATGTTTAGATTCTGAATTCCTTGAATATCTGCCTAAAATAAGCACCACAATGTATTTGTTATAAAAATATAACAAAATATGCATCATAGTTTTTTGAGAAAGAAAATAATTATGAGACAATCCTTTTTTTTTTTTTTTTTTTAGTTTCAACCAAAGTAATTTAAGGCTTACTGCATACACGGAAGAAAATTCAGAAATCAAGGAGAGGCATCTGTTTAGCCACCTCCAGTTAAGGTTACCTTGTTCTTTGGTTATAATCCATATGCTTCATGTCTCTTCTCCTTTCTCTTCTGTGGCTCACTCCTTCTGCCAGATGTCCACATTGTCTATAAACATGCTCACATACCTTTCACATGAATGAAAAAGCTTTATTTTATCTTATTATTCCTCTAGCTATTATGCCTCTTCTTTCTCTTCTTTTACTTAATCCATTTTTAAATCATGATCTACCATTAACTTCTTAAATCATGTCAGTTGATATTGTATTTGCCACAACCCATGTTAATTGTATTTATGATTTCACAACAGTTTTGACAATATCCAGCTAATGTCACCAGTAATTACCTATTTTAACCCAATATATATTTTACCTTAGTGGACATCTCCGGTGCGTTTGACACAGTTAACTGCTCCTGTATTTCATGAACCTCTATCTCTGGTTAGCTTCCATCTACCTGTGTGATTCATCTCGTACACCAGATGTCCCAATTCATTATCCTAATCTTTCTTTCTCTCCAGTGTTTTTATTTGAAAATTTTTGATATGCTTTTAAGTCATCTAGGGAGCTTATTAAAAATCGAGATGGTTTGGAGACTCTCCCGAGCCCTCTACCTTCATTCAGATTCTCCTGGTCTGCAGATTTTGCCATGTGAAAGATTTTGTCTTACTTACCATTTCTGGTATATTTAGACCACTACTTCTGAAAACTTAAAAGAAGACAGGATAAATATAACCTACTTTGATTACATAGTGTAGTTTACTCTTCCGGTTACATTTCTGTTTCTCCATATGTTGCTATTTTATATTGCAGATATTTCTCGACTCATTCTCTCCTATCCCTGCCTACTAATTAAATTTAGGCCATCCATTTGTCTGTTTGTTTAATAGTGGTAAATATATAACACAAAATTTGCAATTTTCACCATTTTTAAGTATACAGCTTGGTGGGCATTAAGTATATTCACATTGTTATGCACCCATCACCTCCATCCATTTCCAGAACATTTTTCATCTTCTCGAACAGAAACCCCACATTTATTTGACAATAACTCCTTATTCCCACTCCCTCCAGCCCCTTGAAACAACCATTCTACTTTCTGTTTATGAATTTGACTACCCCAGGTACCATGTATAGATAGAATCATACAATCTCTATCCTTTTGTTACTGGCTTATTTCACTTAGGATAATCTCTTCAAGGTTCATCCATACTGTAGTATGCATTAAATTTATTTTCATTTTTTAAGCTAATTAATATCCAGTTGTCTGTATATAACACATTTTGTTTACCCATCCAGCTGGCAACAAACACTCGGCTTGCTTCCACCTTTTGACTACAATGAATGATGATACTATGAACATGAGTGTACAAACGTATTTTTGAGTCACTACTTTCAATTCTTTTGGGTATACACCCAGAAGTGGAGTTGATGCATCATATGTTCATCCTATTTTTAATTACTTTGAGTTAATTTTCATATGGTTTTCCATAATAACCACACCATTTTACATTTCTGCCAGCAATGCACAAGAGCGTCAATTTTTCCACATCTTCACCAACACTAGTTATTTTTATCTTTTTTAGTATAATAGCCATCTTAATGCGTGTGGGGTGATATCTCATTGTGGTTTTGATTTGTTTTTCTTCATGATTACCGATGAACATCTTTTCAGTGTGCTCCTTGGTCCTGTGTGCATTTTTTGGTGAAATGTCTATTCATGACCTTTTCTTATTTTTAAAAATTGGGTTGCTTATATTTTTTATTGTTAAGTTGTAGAAGTTCTTTATATATTCTGAATATTAATCCCTAGTTAGAGATCAACATGATCTGTAAGTGTTTTTCTTATTCCATATGTTGCCCTTTCACTCCACTGATAGTGTCATGTGATGCACAAAAGTTTTAAATTTTTATGTAGTCAGTTTACCTATTTTTCTTCTTCTTGTTGCCTGTTCTTCTGGTATTATATCCAAGAAAGCACTGCTAAATCCAATGCCATAAAGTTTTACCCTAGTTTTCTTCTGAGTTTTGTAGTTTTAGCTCTTAACATTTATTTCTTTGATTTGTTTTGAGTTTCTATAAGGTAAGGGGGGTTCAACTTCATCAACATATTCTTCCTTCATTCATTCTTCCACACTTTTTCCAGATTTGTAAAATCTGATCATGGCATTTTCTTGTTTAAAACCCCTCTAATATATCCCTTTCTCCTATAGAATTAGGCTAAGGTCTATAAGACAGCAAATGTTACTTTCAGTGTTAAGGGACTTGCCTCACTCTTCACACTTTCACATAACACTAATATATAATATGCTATTTATGGCCTTACTGCTTTTGCTGATATTGTCCCTTCCCCTAGAATGCCACCTTTCTCCTTCAAATTATACCTGAGGCAGAAAGTCCTTCTTTGTAGCTTTTTAAGCACTACACTCGAATAGGGGTCATTTCACATGCACCATTAAATCTGATGCTTATCTCTAAATATGACCTTATCAGTAGCTTTTTCTAAAAAAATAATAATGTATGTCTGTCACTTTTCCATGTCAAATCGTGAGCTTCCTAGGGAGGGGATTGTATTTTATTCACCTTTATATCACCCATAATGTCAGGTTTAATATTCAATTTGTGGTTAAGTGGAAACTTGAGGTTTTGAGATATGTTGGGTGAAGGAGGTAAAAGCTGGGGGTCATGGAAGATCTATCAGCAAGGGAAATGTAGAAATCTCTCAGAATGAGAAAAGTTCAAGAGTAAAGCCCACACTTGAGAGCACTGCAATTCCTGTGAGTGCGGAATCTGGATAAAGGCAAGAGAGCGGATACATAAGGGGGATCAGAGAAGATTTGAAGAAGGTCGTCTGACTTTGGAGGTCAAGAACATCTAGGAAAATAGTGTTTCTTTCTAGGCTAAACGCTATGTTGAAAAATTGTTCAAAAAGAGGCATAGTTACTTCCCAATTAGGAAACAAAAATCGCTGTCAGCAGCAGTTGGTCAGCAGCTGCAGCCATAGATACATTCCCTACAAGAAAATGGAATTATGACCACAGAAAGTTATGACTCAGCCTTTAAAAGTACCTGGAAGAGAGGACACACTGCCATTTAACCACTCACAATACATTTGGGTTGGAGCCCATTCCTTATTATAAGATACACATCAGAATGAAAATACCAGGAGAAACGGCACACAATGAGCGAGATTCTTGTTTTCCTGGGCAATTTAATCTGGTACTAAAATCAGATTACAGTTCTTTTAAAAAAAACCTTCATGTTCTGAAAATTCTGAACTATGTATTCTGCCGATAAACTAATTACAGCATAATGCCACAATGCAAATTGTATTTGTCAAGTATCTCATCTTTTATTACTTATCAAATCTTATAAAAACTTCAAAAATGCCATGCTTAATTAAACTACCTCTTTTCTATTTGGCTTCTGACTTGTAACATCTTGAGATATGTATGCTAATCTATCATTACTCTTCTAAATACATAAAACCATTACATTGATATTTCTAACATTAGCAGTAATACTCATAATAATAGCAGAATAGCTGCATGTTCCTTAATTTATTTTAGTGCTTTTAATCTGCAGTATTTACTTAATGAAAAGTATGTATTTAGTTTTTCTAAAATTGCTGTGGTTTTAAGAATTTTAAGGATTTTTAAAGATTGCTCACACATTCATGCCTATATCTTTTTTCCCTGTGGATGCTATTTGGCTCATGCAATGTGTCAAGCAATGTATTTGAGATTGGAAAAAGAAATAAGTAGCCAGCTGAAATCCTGGAAAGCTTGCCTAACACCACTATGGTAGATATAAGCAGAAAAAAGCTTCCCCCCGCCTTTTAAAATTATTATTATTAAAAACATGGGAACTTCATCCAGTGGGGGTAACGGAGGAAAATGATGGAAGTCAGCAAAGCAAACTTCATGGAATATCTGCCTTCTGAGCTTTATTTTGAATAGTGAATTCTACTGGTGCAGAATTTTTGGAGGAATTTTGTGCTTTCTGTGCCCTTAATTTCTCCTTCCTTGCTTGCTTCCTTTCTTTTTCTTTCTTAGTTTTCTGTCTCTCTTTCTTATCTTCCCCCCTTCCTCTCTTCCTCCTCCCTTCCCCCTTTCTCTCGCCTTCTTTTTTATTCTGTCTCATTTTCTTTCTTTCCTCCCTTTCTCTTTTCCTACCTCCCTCCCTCTTACTTTCTCTCTCTCCTTTCTCTTTCTTTCTTGCTTACTTTCTCTTTCCCTCCTCTTCCTTCCTTCCTTCCTTTTTCCCTTCCTTCCTTTTTTCCTTCTGTCCTTCCTTTCTTCTGTCATTCTCACATTTTGTAAACATCAATGATATTATCTTAGTCTTTTTATTTCCAGGCTGAAAATCTTATAATCATGTTAGTGTCTTCTCACTGAGTACTAAACTATCAGTAACATGGTCTGCAGTTGGATAACATGATCTGAATTTGCGTGTTGAGTTACTTCCAACTGACTGCAAAAATGTTTCTATTAATATGTTAATTATGTCATAGCGTTGACTCTTTTACTTCAGCTTCCGTGAGACACATCACACGATTTCATATGAGCTAAATGATTTTGGCATAAGGGTCAATTACTTCTGTTCATTATGCTTAGCATAGAAGTTGAAAGAGAAGAATGAATTCTATGGTCGAATTAATATATCAATATTTCTCCGGTAGACTGTGAGCAACTCAAAGTACAGGCCATGTCTTTTTCACCTTTTATAACCTTTAATGTGTAGCATGACATGGTGAGAACTCACTAACGCTAATAATAGCTAAAATTTATCTGCAATGCCTGGAATACACATATTTTAGATTCTTAAAAGACATCTTTAACTTTTTACCAAGAGTTTCTATTTGGCGTTAAGTAAGTAAGCTGTTTTATCTATCCTAAGGTCACATACCTAAAGAGTGGTAGAATTGAAATTGAACGTGCATTTCTCTCATTCAAGTGTCTTGAAGTTTTCCAGCAAACCAAGTCCCTGTCATGCTGGTCTCTTTCTTGTTCTGCATATAGGCTATGCCCACCCTGATTTCTGTACCTTCAACTCAGATTGGTCTTTGATTTTGAATCGGCTCTCTCCTCATCCCAAGTCTTCAAAGCCTTGTAATTTTAAAGGGTTCCTACCTCCTTGACATGTGTCCCAGCTGCCTCAGCCTTTCTTAAAAGATGAAGAGACTTGAGAATGAAGGTGATAGGGGTAGGAATGCAAATGCTCATGACTGGTCTGGGAGCCTGAGTTCTACATGGCAGCTCCTTTCAGAAACCACAGTGCACAGGCTGTGTTCCAGGCTTGCTGTGTGGAGGGCGGCTCTTCTCTGTGAGGTTTGCCAGGTGAGGGCTTTGTAATTGCCTATGGTCTGAACTAAAAAACAGACTCCTTGTTTCATATATACACCCCACTAATTGTCAAGACACTGTGGAGATTCCGTGTTAGCACTATAGGAGAATGTAGTTGCCACTTTGCTTTAGAAACTTCTCCAAATAGAACTGTAGAAGTGTGGGTTAAGTCTTAATCCTTACAGGCAAAAAAAAAAAAAAAAAAAAAAAAAAAAAAAAAGAAAAGAAAAGAAAAGAAAAGTTGGCTGAGCAACTAAATAGAAAGTGAAAAAACTCCAAGTTGCTCTAAGTTGCATATATTTATGTTCTTGGATGAAGAGGTCTCTCTTTTAGAGCTCGGAGAAATGTGAGACTTTCAGTAATTACTTCACATTGCCACCCAATTATTGAGATAAAGATAATATGCAGGAGAAGGAAAAGGGAACACAAGAGGGTTCAAAAATGAAGTAAGAAAGCTGCTTAATGGTAATATAAAAGTAATGTAATAAATTATTTTGTTCATCTTAAGAGAAAGCAGAGCCATGCCGTGCTATATTAGATAGGTTTATTTCAAAGATAGGCGATAGAAAGTTTGAACAGGCTTCTGTAGCGACAAAAATACATTTCAGATGAGCGCCCTTGAATGTCAGAAAGGGAGTGTAGAATTGTTTTCTTTCCTTTGATAATAACTTTATGGGTCCAGGTGAAATTCATTAAAAAACAGGTTCAATTGTTTATGTCACGCTCAGGCTCTTGGCCACTTTGTAGTTGATAGTTGGAGAATCATTCTTCCAGACATAATAATCTTACAGAATGAGAATAGTTGTAAATGCTTATTATTATGTATGTGTTTAATTATGTATCCCGATTCCAGGATCTCCACAGATGGAATCACTAAAACAGGGAGCAAAAGAGCTTTTGGCTCCTCCTGGGGATGTGGACCCTAGTGGGGGAGGAGTCAACACAGCTGCCAGGGCATCCTTTGAGGCAGGCCAATGCACTTTTAAATGATAGCTCTGTTCTGAGGGAATGGGGCAATGGAAAAGTCTGCAACAACCAATGATATCCCATCCCACTTTAAAGGACACTGCCACCAGCATCTGTGACATAGGTGAGTGACGCTGGATTTGGGAAGGTGTGTATCTTCCCTGGGGAATCTTTACTGGCAGATGTTACTAAGTTACAGAGAAAAGGCAACCAGAAATGCAATGAGCTTGAGGGATTTTTCAAAATCATTTCCACACAAAATCAGGAATTTTAAAATATGAATTAGTTTTGTTATTATATTTATAATAATCAGAACAATACTTTAATATTATACTGACTTGGATATCACTACATATGTAAACTTACTTAAAGCCATATTTTATGAGACTTACACAGTTTTAAAAGATTAGAACATGTATTTAGATTGACAGTCAGTTGTTTCATGCCATGCAAGTGAATCTTTATACAGTGGTCCGAAAAGCTATGATTCCAACAAATTCAGTGTTAGATCAGCATTACAAATAACTTCAAGAGAGTAACACTGATATTTCATAGATTTATATACTTACACACCTTTAGCTATTGAGACTTTTGCCAACGTAAGTTGACACTATTGATAACTTAAGTACTCATTTAAGAAAAAACACTACATTGCTTGCTAAAACCTTGAAAATAATTTTTTAAATGTACATTTGGTCTACTTGTCATGATTAAGAATACTTCAAATAAAGTATATATTGTGTATTAAATTTTATATTTCAAATAAAATCATGTTCTTCAGAAATGGGTATCTGCCTGCTTCCAGCCGTTCTTTATCTAAAAACATTGCAAGTAATATAATTTATCTTTTATTCTCTTTTGCTTTTTGTGCTCTATATTATGCAAAGTTCATATGCATGAGATATGATGTAAAATTATGAAATAGGATATATATATATATATATATACACACAACTCAGTGGCTTCAAACTTCTTGAATAATTTATTTCTGTAATATATAGAGAGATTTCTAAAGTGTAACATATGGAAATGAGAGACGGAAAATTGTATGAGATTATGTTACAGAAATTACAGAACTAATCAACACAAAAATTCCAGAAATGACTCTAAATCTGAGTAAAACAGGAGCAACAGATATACAATAATAAACTTCATATTTGTGAATTACTTAAGTTTTAAATATAAAACACTGAAATAATAAAATAACAATAATTAGTCCTCTATTTTTCTTAGCATTGCTCCAATGAAAAATAGCAAGCAAGAATGATAAGTTATATAAATAAAAACACTTCTATATATTGGAGAATTGGTAAACTAAATTTAAAGACAAATTGAGAAATATTTGCTTGCATCATAAATTAAAAAGTTTATTTCCTTGGTAGTAAAAAATCTTGCAATTCAGTAAAAACATGAGCATTCCTGTAGCAAAATACAGACATTATATTAATAAGATATCCTCAAAGAAGAATACATGAAAACATCTTTAAATGTAATTGTTCAAATAAAGTAAAATAAATGATAAGGATAGACTGTTTTTTCTATTAAAACGCCAGATATTAAAACAAAAAAACAAAGTCTATAATACACAATGTTGGATATTGTTCAGGTAAAGGCTCATGTTCACATACAGGCATTGAAATATGAATATCAATACAGTACAAATAAACAAAAAATGAAGTTGGAATATTTTTATATGCACAATTTTAATGACATGTGGTAAAAATAATTAAATATGGAAAAAGTCTTAATGCTAAGGACCTTCTCATATTAATGTTACTCATTGTAGCATATTGGACTAAATAGTTGACTAAAATATGGGATAATTCATATTGGCAATTTTAGTCAAATATGGGGTAATTTGTCAAATAAATGGTGGTATTTCAGAATACAAAATTTTAAATAATGTAGCAGATTGATGATTTTTACATAAACAATTTTAACTTATTTTACATGTGTTTTGAGTTAAAAATATATTGCAAAAAATTATGATAATTTGTTATCTATAAATACATAATATTGAATGCTACCTGTGTTTTTATTAGTAGTAGACTTATGTTGCTTTTGAATTTTTAATTCTATATCCTACGGTTTGTAACAACATGGTTTTCTTTTAAAGTAAAGAAGTATTGGTTTCCAAATATTAAAAAGGCATTTAGTGTAAATTATCCTTATAAATACTCTAAAATGTATAATTATTAGTTGAATTTCTATTTAAATTCAAAAGGTGCCAGAGAGATAACTTTTCAAATAGTATAATGAAAGAAACATTATACTTTATATTTAATTTTTAAAATTATAGGCATTTGATAATCATTAAATGACATGGGATATGGCTAATACATAAAAATTTACTGCACTAATTGCAATCAGTGTACACATACAACAATCGCAAAGAAACGTGTGCTAGCATTCTTTAATCATAAATTGAAGCAGATGAGTCTACTGCAAGTGTTGGCCATCTGGCTAGGAAAATTTTCCTGGCATAGGTGATTATGGATATTAAATATCCTTGACAGCTAAGTTATCAAATGTGACACTGGCTTTGAGTGTGCAAATAGGAGGAAAAAAAAATAAAGAAGTTCCTGTTTAAATAAATAATGATCATATACAGTAAGATACATTAATGAGTTTGTTGAAATAAACCAAATAGACTGTGTGATATCAATATATTTTGTTTTGAATATTAATCATATTTTGCCATTAATATAAAGTGTTTTATTGAAATTCTACCTTTCAGCATGAATAACATATTAAGATTGAAATATATTCAATTAACAGCATAAATTTTTAACCCTTTTTTTTTTTTTTTTTTGAGACGGAGTCTCGCTCTGTCACCCAGGCTGGAGTGCAGTGGCGCGATCTCGGCTCACTGCAAGCTCCGCCTCCCGGTTTAACCCATTTTATATTTCTCAAATTTTGCATAGGAAATTATACATAATAGTTTTTTTTAATGAATCAAATAGCAAGAATAACTTAAGTACTCATTTAAGGAAAAACACTACATTGCTTGCTAAAACCTTGAAAATAATTTTTTTAATGTACATTTGGTCTACTTGTCATGATTAAGAATACTTCAAATAAAGTATATATTGTGTATAAAATTTTATATTTCAAATAAAATATTTTATAAATTTCATAATGAAACTTTTATGTTTTAGAAAATATCAAAAGGTTTTCCCTTGGCTATTCATCCACATACAATGTAAATATGTCATTCTTCATCTGATTACTTGGTGCATATAAATCCCAATTTGGCCAGGAGAATTCCCATCATACATGTATTTGAATAGTTTAAGTTATATGATTCAGTATTTATTTCTTTTTTAATTTTAAATTCGGTCTTAGCATTAATATTTGCATTAAAATAAGCCAGTATACGTTTGGTAGAACTGTACTTTGTGAAACTAGTTCTTTCTATGGTTTTGTCTAGTAGTTACACTTGAACATTTAGTTATATCTTTAAGATTACCTGTGACCACGATTTTCTTTTTTTTTATTATTATTATACTTTAAGTTCTAAGGTACCTGTTCACAATGTGCAGGTTTGTTGCATATGTATACATGTGCCATGTTGGTGTGCTGCACCCATTAACTCGTCATCATTCTCAGCAAACTATCACAAGAACGATTTTCTATATAACCAATTCCAGAGCAATGTTACCAGCACCTCCCTTTGAAGTGTGATCTATTTGCTTGCTTGCTGGCAAGGAAAAGTACGGACAAAAGGAAATAAAAAATATTTTGATAATTTTTTTTTCAAACAAACGTTATAAGTGAAGCAATATAAATAATTCACTCAAAGCATAGATATTCATTACTATATTTACTTTCAAAACCTGTTGAATTTTGAAAGCTTTGCTGGTTGCTGACCAGTTATATAGTCAACACTACCTATTGCCATCACCATAAAAGCATTAACTTCTTATTGTATTCAACTTTTGTGTTAATAACAAAAATTGCTCCTAAAACTCTCAATACTCTTCAACAGTTAAATATCAAAATTTCATCCACTCTTCCTATTATCAGCTGTTAAAATTATTGTTATATGTAATTAAAACTAAATATAACTATTTATTCAAATTCTTCTAAATTACTCTTTTACACATTTGATACGTAACAGTTTTTCATAATTTTTATATTATTCAGCAAATACACTAAAGGCTTTTGTTGCCTACTGTTTTGTATGATGGATGAATATGTACTCAGCTCTCTAGTTACTTCTTTAAAAGCCTAAACACGGCCAGAGTTAGGACATTTTATTCCCTCGTTTGAATTGTTACATAATTTTTAAATTAAATTTGCTTCTATTAATTTCTCCTTTTACCATTTGTTGCAAATGAACAATGACGTGATTAAAAAATAGGTGGCCAGAACTAGAGGGAGCAAAACAGACTCTGATAAAAATAAGTTGGTCTTTTAATATTTTTTCAAGGGACTTTGCTCTAAATATCATGTTTCTTTTAGAATTAAATGATGGAAAAATTTAGCAAAACAACTCAAAAAAAAAAAAAAAAAGTCCTGTGATTTTTAACTGGCTTGAGAGAGTGAATTCAGTCTAGGAAGAATTAAATACAAGGAAAATATAACATTCAAATGAGAAATTGATGCCCAGGAAAATCGGAATTGATGATAACCTAATCTGTGTGGGATGTCTGCCTAATTTATTTGTCATCGAATCATCTAGGATATTTAAAACAAAGTGACAAAACATCATTATGAGTGGCAAAGGAAGAAGAGATGAAAAATGAATAGCAACATTTTGCAAGAATTTAAGCTTTTGGAGTGACTTCAAGTAAAACAAAATTAGAAAACTATTTTCATAATTAGGCCTAGTTTAGACAAAAGATATACCCATTGCAAGGTCTGCATCCTAGTAAAATGAATGTTAGTAAGATATTATATCTCCTATTATTTTTGTTACTAAGTTGCTATTGTCATCTTTCCTCATTTTGGAAAAGAACTGAAAGTGGAACATCTGCTTTTGATTAAATTGGTGTACCAGTATTTCCGTGCAAATCCCAATCATAATTAAAGGTTGCTATTCCTATCTTATCAAAAGATATTTTGAAAATTACATCTCATTTAGAAAAATTACTTTCTTTTTTATATAATAGTTATGCTTCTTTTGTTTCTCAAAAATAAAATGAAGTAAAATGACCCATTGTGTAAAGGTGAAAGCAGTTGTTCTGAATACTCTTTAGCTCATGACACCTTTTATGCTGATTGTTGCCTTGGTGAATTTAGCTAATAATTGAGTATTCTAGACAGCTTTCATATCCTTTTCTTCTGAAAGTTTATCAAAAGTGCAATATTGTCTAAGACTCACTTATTTGATTTATGTCTGATAGTGCAAGGGAAGACTCAGCTAACTTTAAAAGAAAATGAGAGGAGGGAAAAACCTTTCACTTTCTTTTTTATATATTTAGTTTACATAAAATATAAGTATGGTCACAGCTAAACACTTTTCTTCTTAATTCTCAAACTTGAGAATTAAGGCATTTTCTATTATCCTGTCCTTTATCTTCTTCTACACCTTTAGTTTACAATGTTTAGGAATGTCCTAATAAAGTCTTGTTGGTTGCTACCCATTGAAAACAAATGCTTTGCAATATTCACCTCAGATTCCCACTGGCATTGAAACTCAAAATATATAATAGGAACCATATTTTCAACATTTTTTTCTTAGATTTCTCATTTCAGACATCAATTTCACTACCCTCCTAGGCACTCAGCAAGAAACTCATGAGTCATTCTTATTAACCAGCCTTTCATTGTCTCTAGACTTTCTTTAGTTAAGAAGTTCATGAACTTCGGCTAAACTATTGCAGTAAACACCTAACTATTCTCAAGATAATATATCTAGACAACAAATTAGATACTCTCTTTACCCAGATTAAAGTCCTTTAATGACACATTATTAGTATTAATATAATTATCTCTATCTATATATCTCTATCTACCTATCTATCTATCTATGTATCTATATCTGGAGCATCTTAGTTTGTATTTCAATAACATAAAGCTCAAGCATCAACTTTCAAGAAAATTATTCCTGAGTCATCTCTAAAAGCAATCACTATCCCATCAGAGATTGAGCATACATTACTATCATTGTTCTAAATATGTATTTCTGCAATTGTATTTTCCTCTGATCTGTAGATCACTGTTACATATCTCCCCTATCAGAATACGAAGATGAGTCTAATACATGTGACTGTGAAATCAGGTGCCAGTAACCAAGCATCATTTATGTATCAAGCTACAATATAGGCTCAAATCTATTAATCAACAATTTAAACCAAAGTTTGAGCATCAGAGACGTTCTTTGGAAATATCAGGAAAATCAATTTCTATGACTAGAAATTAGTGTTGAAGACAATATACCGGACTTAATTATAAGAATGGGAGACACCAGAGAAAGGTCACTTTAGGTCCAGATGTCAAAGTCATGTCCTCTTAGGGAGAGTGGAACTTTGAGATTTAGGATGGGGATGTCTGTGCATATGCACTTCAGAACCTTGAATTCTCAGATTCCTCTTAACCTCTGGTTTTTTGGAAGTGGCTCATTATACCTGGTTGAAAAATAGAGATTTTCTTTGTTTGACGACTGTGGTAAATAAAACAGCTGCTTTACAAGACAATGTTTTCCCTCTTTAGGATCTGTCCCAGACTTCCTCTCCTCTCCAGGAGATCCACTACCAGACTAAGAAAGTGCTAGGCCTGCTAAGTGAAAGGAGCCATTATACACAAAATGACTTCAACACCTCTAAATAATAATAATAATTAGAAATAATAACTAATAAACTGATGGGGTTGCTCTTGGGAGTTTGAAAAAGCAACCCTCCAAATTAAATAAAATGGAGATGTAAGAACTTCCATCACGAACTCAAAGGAAACAATCCAAAAGATTAAAGAACTGAGTGGGGTAGAATGGGTTTACTATAGAAGACAATAAAAAACTACAAGATGACCACATTCCTCAAAGCAGCTAGGAGGCTACTCTTTTTAACAATGCAGTATGGAGTGTAGTGTTGAAAAAATCAGTAAGGACTGACCTCTATAAATCTAGAGTAACGGTAGGAGATGTTATTAGAGAACTAGGCTTCTGTTAGTAAAGACATTAACACTTATATTTCATATGCTTTAATTGAATGGTCAGAAAGGTAAAAATGTTATGTGTGGAAGATTGCTATAGGAACATAGAAATGACTCAGGGCAAGATAGGCATCAAATAAACATACTGAATATGTGTGCATATAAATTCAATAATATATTAACAAAACGCTGAACGCAGCCACCCGAACGTCATGGAAAGTAATAATAGCTTGCTTAATTTCCAGACCTGATCATGCTTTCAGACAGAAACCGTGACCGGAAGAGAAAACAGGTGGTTATGCAGAAAGACACTCATATCTCAGAAAATCTACAAAGTAGAGATTCCCCCAGTTTTTCTCTTAAGAGACCTACTATTATTTGCCTACATAACCATATGCGAGGTAAATTGGGATATCCGAATCTTCCAAGGGCTGGTGGGTACACTGTGAAAATGAACACTGGTATAAAATAACGTAGTTATAATAACATAGTAGTGCATGGATCTTAACTAAGAAACTATGTTCTGGACCAGGCCTAGCTTTCAAAGACATGCTCAGTGATAATGTCACTGGTTCTAAAGTAAACTTGCAATAAACATACTTAGCAGTTGACAGCACAGTTCAGCTCAGTTTCCTTGACCTGGACCTGTTATTGGAGGTAAGGTGAATCAGAAGTCCTAAAATTACTCCTACTGAGAAAACTCAAAGCAATATTGTCTCCTGGGAAAAGTGGCAGAAATTATTGCCACCCTCTAAGATTTGAAAGATGTAGTTTGTGACTGTGATATCTCTATTTAATTCAACAGTCTGGCCTCTGGAAAAAAAAAAATCACATGGATAACAGCAGAGACCAGTGGATTGCCACAAATTTAACCAGTGAGTATCCCTAATTGTAGTTGCCATGCCTGTAGTAGTATTCTTTACTATGTGGGATAACATTACCTATGACTGGTGAGTGTGTTCTTTACGCATTGAAGAAACATTAGAATAAATTCACATTTACTTAATATATACTCATTATCTTTTTCTAGTGCTGTGTAACTCCTCTGCCCTATTTTCTAACATAATCCAAAGGAATTCTGATGTTCCAGACATTTTGAAAAATATCACATCCATCTACCCATATTGATAACATAATATTAATTGTGTTTGATGAGCAAGAAATGGCAAGTGTTCTGAATGCCTTGGTAATACATATGTGCTCTGGAGCATGCAAGGTAAACCCTACAACAACTTAAGGGCTTGCCACATCAGTAAAGTTCTAGGGTCCAATTTTCTAGGACATGCTAGGACATTACACCCCAAACTGAAAGGCAAGTCATTGCACCTTATGCCTCTGAAAGTTAAGAAAAAAAAAAGAGAGAGAGAGACTGGAAGACATCTTTTGGTTTTGATATCAGCATGTTCCATACTGTTGGAACATTCCAGCATGTTCCACACTGTGGAATACTGCTCTAACCCATTCATTGTTGTGTAAGGCTGCTAGATTTGAATGAGGCCCACAACAGGAAAAGGGTTTGTTAACAACTCTAAATTGTGATATAAAAGGACCCACTGTTTGGGTTATATAAGATCCCATGGCACTTGAGGCATCTGTGGTAGAAAAAATATGTCATGTGGATTATCAAGTGTTTGCTAAGATTGATAAGTATTGGTAACACAGCCATAGTGTACACAAATGCAATGGCTCTGGAATAAGGAAAGGCCAACTGCAGGAATGCAGTGTCACCAGGCCGGAGTGCAGTGGCATGATCTCAGCTCACTGCAACTTCCACCTCCTGGGGTTCAAGCGATTCTCCTGCCTCAGCCTCCTGAGTATAGGCACGCGCCACCACGCCCAGCTAATTTTTTTTTTTTTTTTTTTTTAGTAGAGACAGGGTTTCACCATGTTGGCCAGGATGCTCCCGATCTCTTGACCTTGTGATCTGCCTGCCTCAGCCTCCCAAAATGCTGGGATTAAAGGCATGAGCCACTGTGCCTGGCCCCCCACGTCACCTTCTAATGCTAAACCAGTACCTCTTCCTCAATCGATAGCTATGACTCCATGGCTTCTCTAGGAGGAAAATACCTGAACTTGGTTCATAAATGGGTCAGCTTGTTATGACAATATAAGCTAAATATTGGCTTTTTCTTTTTTTCTTCATGACAACTCTTCTTAAAAATGGCCCTGAATGAGAGCAGTGAAGGAAATTCTCTCAATGTGCACAGACTAGGGTGGTTTAAGTGGAAACAGAAAAGCCTAAGAAAGGGTATACACACTCTTAGGCAATACAGATTGGCTTAGTTTGTGGGTCAGGTTATTGGAAAAAGTGATATTGAAATAATGATGACAAGGAGACCTGGGGAAGAGGTATGTGGATGGACCTATGGACACAAGAAAGAAGTGTGAAGATCTTTGTATCACAAATCAGTGCCCACAAGAAGCATCACGAAACAAGTAAATAGAGAACTGATTATCCAGCCAATACATTTCTGCCACTCTGTGTCCTAAGCTAACACAGTACTTATGCATTGCATTCCTGAATATTAATGCTATGGTAGCAGAAGTATCTGATATGTATGGACCCAACTGCACAGGGTTCTTCAAAGCAAGTGCTGACTACTTATGCTACAGAATAAACGACGTGCCAATGGTGGAGACCAAAACTGAGTTCCCAATATAATACCCTCATCAAATAGAACAACCAGGTTCTTAGATGCAAGCTGATTAGATCAGATCCCTTTCACACTGAACAAGCAATATTTCATGTTGATTGAGATTGTCAAATATTTTTTGATGAATTTGCCTTTATTGCTAACAGAGCCTGCAGAGGTCTTATCCAATGGCTTCTAGATTATTTAATCTTCCAGAATAGGATCCCACATAACATCTCACACGGAGGAATCTGCTTGCCAGCAAAGAATGTGTACTAAGCACATGACTCCATTTGCTCCGTCCAAATGCTGCATTATAAGTTTCTTTCTAACAGAGCAATGAAATAGCATTTTGAAGACACAGCTGAGAAGCCAGCTCGGAGATGATAATCTTGGGGAAAAAGGCTCTATCTTTCAAGATAGAATATATATCTTAATCCGATGCCATTATATGGTACTATGCCCATATAACAGTAGAATACATGAGCCCAGAAAACAAAAGGTGTTAGTAGAAGTGACCTCACTCCCTAACACTACCAGTGACCTGCTTGAGTAATCTGTGGCTCTCTTTCCTAGTTTCCAGATGCTTCCACTGGATGGGCACAGTAGGAGTTCCATTAAACCTTATGCTGTAGCCACTAGCTAGCCATTTTAGTCTCCTTGTGCTAACAGGCCAACAAGAGAAGAAAGGAGTTAATGTTCTGGTACAAGTAATTGGCCCTGAGCATCATGAGCTAGAAGCGCAGACCTAGGAGTTCCCCAGGTCAGGGCTGTGACACTCTCTCTAGAGCTCTGCAGTTCCTGGCATCTCCAAGCTTCTGGGCACCACCGTGTTTCCCGGTGCCAGTCATGGAAGCTGCTTGCGCTATGCCTGGTCCAGCCACAGCCACACAGGAAGCCAGCGCCCATGTCAGTGCCTGGAGCTGCCCCCCCGCCTCAGCCGGAGTACCTGGCTATGTACAGTGGCCAGATTGCACACTTGGTTGCTCACACACACTCCTTACCACTCCGTGCCTGGCTCGTCCGTGGCAGGTGTGAGATTCAGGATGGCAGTGCAAGCCAAGCACAGCCTGCCAGGCTGAGTGAGCAGAAGGAGACCAAGGGCCTTAGTGAAAACTCGGGTGAAGACAACACTAACCCCAGAGGTTTCTGGCTGGCAAAGCAACATACCAGGGATACCATGACAATATGAAAAAAATAAAATGAAAACTTCGCCAAAGACTCTGAGCCTAGACTCTTTTTTATGGCAAGTTCCTATAATTTTCAAGAGACAGGCAACTTCTAAGTTACACAAATTGATTCACAGCATGAAACTTGTTGAAGTGATACAGTATATATACACACATACACACACTTATATATATACCTATATAAAATGAAATGGTACCTAAATGTACAAAATATTATTAATCCTAATAGAAAAAAATATAAGCATAATTTGCTCTCCCAGTTTGTATATATTAATCTGTTGTTTCAATATTAATAAAGGTATATGACTGTCAAAGAAAAGAGAAATATATATTTTCTGCACTGCTAAAGGGAAAGAAATTGAACAATTTTGGAGATCTACTTTTTAAAATTCATTAAATTTTAATATGTGAATATGTTGTAACCAGCAATTTTAGTTCCAGGAATTGCTATAAAGATCTAGGTACAGAAGGCCATACATAAAAGTATATAGATTAATTTCAGCAAGATTTATAATAAAAACAATGATGCACATTCCATTTCTACCCATACAAAACGGATTAAATGATTTATCATACACATAAATTGGAATGCATATAGCTTCTTTAAAATTGAAGTGCAGGCCGGGCGCGGTGGATCATGCCTGTAATCCCAGCACTTTGGGAGGCCGAGGCGGGCAGATCACGTGGTCAGGAGATCAAGACAATCCTGGCTAACATGGTGAAACTCCGTCTCTACTAAAAATACATAAAAAAAAAAAAAAAAAAATTAGCCAGCCGTGGTGGCGGGCGCCTATAGTCCCACCTACTGGGGAGGCTGAAGCAGGAGAATGGCGTGAACCCGGGAGGCGGAGCTTGCAGTGAGCCGAGATCGTGCCACTGCACTCCAGCCTGGGCGACAGAACGAGACTCCGTCTCAAAAAAAAAAAAAAAAAAAAAAATGAAGTGCACATTATTCATGTATACCAAACCATAAGTATGTATACAAGTGTGTATATACAACTATGTATTTATATGTAAATATATGCATATACAATATATTTATAGGTATTTGTCTATCCATATAAATAAATTTTCCAAACATAGCTAAAAAGAAGCTGCAGATTATGACATTGTATTTCATACTTTTAGTTTTAAAATAATAAATCACAATACCTACTAATTTTACGTATTGGATAAATAATAATTGTACATATTTATATGGTAAATGTAATATTTTGATACATGTTTAAAATGTGTAATAAAAGCAGGATATTTAAGAAATTCATCACATTTATCATTTTTCTGTGTTGAGAACATTTTAGAGAACATCTAATAGAGAACATCTTCTATTTCAGCTATGTTGATTACAATATATTGTTACTAACAATAGTCACCCTCCTGTGCTATACAGCACTACAATTTTTTTCTTCTATCAAAATGCATGTTTGTGCCTTTCCTCATTCCCCTCCTCTTGCCAGCCTCTTGTAACTATCAGTCTACTCTCCACCTCCATAGGATCAACTTTTTTGCTCCTTCATATAAGGACATGTGATATTTTTCTTTCTGTGCCTGATTTATTTCACTTAACATGGTGGCCTCCAGTGTCATTCATGTTACTGAAAAAACATGATTTTATTCATCATATATATATATATATATATCTTCTGTGTACATTGATATTGTGTCTTGAAACTTCATCGAATTTGTCTACTAGTTCTAGCAATATATTTTTAGAATCTTTAGGATTTCCTATACGTAAAAACATGTCATCAGCCAACAGACACTTTCACTTTATACTTTCCTATTCTAATGCTTTGTATTTATTTATTTATTGCCTAATTGCTCTGGCTAGAACATCCAGTACTATCGTGAATAGAAGTGGCTTGAGTGGGCATCCTCATTTTGCTTGTATGGTTTCTCATCTTAGAGGAGATGCTTTCAATGTTTCGCCATTGAGTATGGTGTTAGCTCTGGGTTTGTCATTACCTGACCTTTCGTGTATTGAGGCATGGTCCTTCTACTTCTAATTTGCTGAGAATTTTTACCATAAGAGAATGTCACATTTTGTCACATGCTTTTTCTGCATCTATTGAGATGAACATGTGTTTTTCTGTCTTTTATTTTCACGGATTAGAGTTTGATGCAATCCCATTGATCTAGGCAATGATTTCTGGCTACGACTCCAAAACACAAGCAACAAAAGCAAAAATAGACAAATACATTTAACCTAACAGGAATCTTTCTGGATCAAACTGACATCCTTTTGCACACAATAAGATAAACAATTAAAAGAGTGAAAAGACCAGAATTAGAAAAAAACTATTTTAAAATTCATATGGAACTATAAAAGAGCCTGAATAGCCAAGACAATCCTAAGCAAGAAGAACAAAGCTGGAGGCATCACACTACCCAACTTCAAACTATACTACAAGGCTACCGTAGAAAAGAAAGCATGGTGTTGGTAGAAGAACGAACACATAGACCAATGGAACTGAACAGAGAACTCAGAAATAAGCCTGCACCTACAACCATATGATCTTTGACAAACCTGATGAAAAGAAGCAATGGGGAATGAATTCCCTATCTAATAAGCAATGCTGGGAGAACTGGCTAGTCATATGCAGAAAATTGAAACTGGATCCCTTCCTTATACCTTATACAAAAATTAACTCAAAATAGATTAAAGACTTAAATGTAAAACTCTGCCAGGTGCTGTGGCTCACACCTGTAATCCCAGCACTTTGGGAGGCCGAGGCAGATGGGTCACCTAAGGTTGGGAGCTGGAGACCAGCCTCACCAACATGCAGAAACCCCGTCTCTACTAAAAATACAAAATTAGTTGGGCATGGTGGCACATGCCTGTAATCCCAGCTACTCAGGAGGCTGAGGCAGGATAATCACTTGAACCTGGGAGGTGGAGGTTGCAGTGAGCTAAGATCACGCCATTGTACTCCAGCCCGGGTGACAAGTGCAAAACTCTGTCTCAAAAAAAAAAAAGTGAAACTCAAAACTATGAAAACTATAGAAAAAAATCTAGGCAATACCATTCAGGACATAGGTACAGGCAAAGATTTCATGAAAATGCCAAAGGTAATTGCAACAAAAGCAAAAATTGACAAATGGGATTTAATTAAGTTAAAGAGCTTCTGCATGGCTAAAGAAACCATCACCAGAGTGAACAGACAACCTACAGAATGGGAGAAAATTTTTGCAATCCATCCATCTAAAAAAAGGTCTATTATCCAGAGTCTACAAGGAACATAAACAAATTTCAAAACAAACAACCTCATTAAAAATGGGCAAAAGACATGAATAGACATTTATCAAAAGAACATATATATATGGCCAATGAACATATGAAAAAAAGCTCAAAATCACTGATCACTAGAGAAAGGCAAATCAAATCCACAGTAAGATACCATCTCATGTCATTCAGAATGGCAATTATTAATGGCTTACAGATGCTGGTAAGGTGGTGGAGAAAAAGGAATACTTTTACACTGTTGGCGGCCATGTAAATTAGTTCATCGTTCTGGAAGACAGTCTGGCAATGCCTCAAACACCTAGAGACCAAAATGCCATTTGACCCAGCAATCTCATTACTAAGGGTATAACCAAAGGAATATAAATCATTCAATTATAAAGATACATGTACGTGACCTGTAATCCCAGCACTTTGGAAGGCCGAGGCAAGTGGATCACTTGAGATCAGGAGTTCAAGACCAGCCTGACCAACATGGTGAAACCCTGTCTCTACTAAAAATTATCTGGGTGTGATGGCAGGTGCCTGTAATCCCAGATACTTGAGGGGCTCAGGCAGGAGAATTGCTTGAACCTGAGAGGTGGAGGTTGTGGTGAGCCAAGATGGCACAACTGTACTCCAGCATGGGCAACAGAGCAAGACTCTGTCTTTAAAAAAAAAAAAAAAAAAAAAAACCACACACGAATGTTCATTGCAGCACTAATCACAATAGCAAAAACATGAAAACAACCTAAATGCCCATCAACAATAGATTGGATAAGTAACATGTGGTACATATACACGATGGAATACTATGCAGTCATAAAAAGTAACAAGATCATGTCCTTCACAGGAACACGGATGGAGTTGGAAGCCATTATTCTCAGCAAACCAACGAAGGAACGGAAAACCAAACATCCCATGTTCCCACCTATCAGTGGGAGCTGAATGATGAAAACACATGGACACATGGTGGGGAACAACACAACTGGAGCCTTCCAGAGGTGGAGGGCATGGGGAGGGAGAGCAGCAGGAGGAATAGTTAATAAATGCTGGACTTAATACCTAGGTGATGGGATGATCTGTGCAGCAAACCACCATGGCACACGTTTACTTATGTAACAAACCTGAACATCCTGCACGTGTACCCCTGAACTTAAAAAAGTTGACGAAAAAAATTCATTAGCCTGAATCAAAACATAAATAAATAAATAAATAAGTGAAAAGACAACCCATTGAGCTGGAGAAAATATGTGCAGCCCATACATTTGATAAGGGACCAATATTCCAAATGTATAAGTAACACAAACAACTCAATAGCAAATAATAGTAATTGATTAAAAATGGGTAAAATACCTAAACAAACCTTCCTCAAAAGAAAACAAACTAAAGGCCACCAGGTATATCAAAAAATGTTCAGCATCTCTAATCATCAAGGAAATGCAAATCAAAATCACAGCAAGACATCACCTCTCACCTGTTAGAATGGCTACTGCCAAAAACATGAAAGAAAACAAGTGTTGGTGAGGATGTAGAGACAAAGAAATTCTGGCACATTTTTGGTGGGAATGTATTTTATTATTTAGTATTTAGTATTAGTATTAACATGGGCATTATGGAAAACAGTATAGAAGTTTCTGAAAAAACTAAAAATGGAATTATCATATGATCTAGTAATATCACTTTTGTGTATATATCCATAGAAATTGAAATCAATATTTCAAAGAGATATAAGCACTTCCATGTTTATTTCAGCATTACTCACAGTAGCCACAATGTGGAATCAGCCCAAGTGTACATCAATGAATGAATAAATAAAATGTGGCTTACTACACAATGGAATACTATACAGCTTTAAGAAGGAGACCGGGTGCGGTGACACATGTCTGTAATCCCAGCACGTTGGGAGGCCGAGGCGCGCACATCACCTGTGGTCAGGAGTTAGAGACCAGCCTGGCCAACATGGCAAAACCCCATCTCTACTAAAAATACAAAAATTAGCCTGGCGTGGTGGCATGCACTGGGATTACAATCCCAGCTAACCAGGAGGCTGAGGCAGGAGAATCACTGGAACCCGAATGGCAGAGAGGTTGCAGTGAGCCGAGATCACACCACTGCACTCCAGCCTGGTCAACAGAGCAAGGCTCTGTCTCAAAAAAAAAAAAAAAAAAAAAAAAAGAGGGAAGAAAAGTCTGTCATTTGCAATAGCACAGATGAGCCTGGACATTATGCTAAGTAAAACAAGACTGTCAGAGAAAGACAAATACTGCATGATCTCACTTGTATGTGGAATCTTACAAGATCAAACTCATAGAATCAGAGAGTAAAATAGTGGCTACCAGAGGCTGAGGAAGAGAAGGAATGGAGATGATGTGTATCAAAGGCTAACAAGTTTCAATTAGAGAGGAGGAATAATTTTTAGCGATCTATTGTACAGCATAGTAACCACAGTTAATAATGTGTATTTCAAAATTGCTAAAAGAGTAGATTTTAAACGTCACCACAAAAAGGTAAATGAGACAAGGGATGTGTTAATTAGCTTAATTTAATCTTTCTACACTGTAAGCATATATCAAAACCTCACATTGTATACCACATAGATACACAATTAATATTTGCCAATTAGAAATTAAATATAAAATAAATTTTATCAGTCTCATGCACCATTAAATTTTTCACATTAATATAATGACAATTAAAATGTCTAAAATGAAAGTAATATTATAGATCTAGTGAAAATACGAATTCTGACAGCTCATTAGTTTGGTAGCACGTTCTACTGAGGAACATCTGGCATGCATCACGGGTTTGAGCATACTCAACATCATGTTTTAATTTTGAATATCATGAACAGTGAACTGTGTATTAAGTTTAGGATATGTGTGCAACTAAATCATTTCATTGGACACCTTGACTGTCCATTATATTACCCAGGTCCTTGAGCTATTGTACATGGCTGGGGCCATGGGAGACACTGTTGGTGGCTGTGGGGTTGAGTGGGTCACTCAAGCGGAGCAGGAGCCTCACTAGTTGTTCTAGGTTACCCCCATGAATGGTATATAGAGCTTTTTAAGCCAATTTCTTCCATCGAAACTCATCCAAAAATGGGTTTGATCATATGTTATTACTTAATAAAATGTGTAACAATTGGCAGATTTAAAAAAGTAACTGAATCATTCTCAATAAGTCAATTACCACAAATTTAAAAATCTATGCATCAAAAATAAACACTTGGCTAAAAAATTGCATTAAGTTTGGCTTATTTCTCCATTATCTTTTAAGAAGTCACCTTTGGCACCCTGATGATGCATTATGTCTTTGAGACACTCTTCTTGGTTCCTAATACGTTCACTGACAGATTTTTGCTGGCATCACCCAGGCCACAAACTAACCTTCTGTCCTTCATGTTCAGCCTATGCTCAAGATCAAAAATCTCAGAGATTCAACTTGATATCAGTGTTGCAGTGTGTGAAGAACGTACGAAATCCCCGAACAGTAAGTACATCTGTGAAGTTTGAGAATTTTGTTTAGACACTTGTGCAGAAGTCTAGAAGGCACTACATTTTTGGCTTTGGGTTTGGGGTCCAGGAAGTTCACTTTATATTGACTTTTTCTAATTTGTTTACCTTTTATCATCATTGTTGAATGGAATTATGCTTCAGAAAGAGAATCGTGGTTGAAATAACCTCTACAAATTCATTTGCCCTTCCAGAAATTTTTCTGAGGTATCTTGTGTACTTCACTATGTGAACCCAACTTGGCTGAAGCTTGTGTTTTAAATCAGTGCTAATTAGAGCAGTGGAACTTAGAGACCCAGTTTATGAGTGATATCATGAAAATATTAATTAATAAATTTTAAAATAGTGGTCCTAAGTACATACAGACTTTCTATATCCTTAGAATAAGGCTCCCCCCTCTAAATTTGCCAAGAAATCTGGACCTAAAATACCTTGGCTTTTGGAAGTCAAATTAACACAAAGTCAAATAATATTACTGATGTAATAATTATGTGATTCAAAGGTAGGATGGAAGCACATTTAAATAATATATTAAAAGTTGAGAAAATTAATAAATCAATGCTTAAGTAAATGAAAGAAATTCCTATTTTTTTTTACTTCAGGCTCATAGGATATCGTAAAGATTTAATGCACAACATCTGAAAACATTTTTACTTGATTTCCTCTTCTCTTACAATGTGTCACACCAAAGGTTTTCTTAAGCCTTTCATTTTTCAGTCTTCTTCCACCAGAAATACTCTACTATGGTATCCCAGCCCAAGTCACTACTACACCCTCTTCCCCTTCCTCTACTTTGCCACTTTGGCTCTTTCTGTTAGATATTTTCTTATATCTATGTTCCACTTTGACTCATTTTCTGATTTGCATAATGAATGCAAATGATTTTCTTCATAAGGTGAATACAAAGTAGAATTTGAGAACTGGTCAGGATTTGCACCCAAGATTGTTACACAATGCTTAACAAATTGGAGGAGGGTGTTTTCTTAATCTGTTTGTTTTTTCCTCAGCAGGTACAATGACTATGAGAATTTCTCTCTCTTAAGAGTATGTATGTAAACATGCATGTGTGTATTTGCCCTGATAACGTAGAACTCATTATTAATTAAAGGTAAACGGGACCTATTTATGAAGATATTGGAAGTTTTAGAGAGTAAGAAATATATATGTGAAAGGAAAATGAGAGATATGCTAAAGGAAAAATTACAACAATGAAAGATGGCCTAGCCCCCTACATATGGGGCTGGAATGAGGCAGCTAATTAGTTATAAGCTGTCAGCCTGTTTAGTAACAGTGTACTCCGGAACGATCCCAGACAGTGAACTGGGGTGACCCAGGTAGCTACAACAACCTTTGAAAACTGTAAAACATAAAAAGAGCAATAATAAATTCAACTGGATAACCTCTTACAGATGGATAAAGCAACTACATAATACTTCTGTGCTAGTATGGAAAAATGTAGACAAACAATGAACATTTTTCAGGTTCTATTCTCTGTGCTTCTTCAGATTTTATTCAATGTGTTTTACGGTGACACAGTTTGTGTTTGGTAGTGAGGGGAAATCAGGATGCCACATTTAATAAAAGAACATGCCTGGGAAATGTATGGATTTATTTTGAAAGGGAAGTTCTGAGAAGAAATGTACAAAAAAGGAAGTCAAGGTTAAGTCTAACTTTGAATTAGATACTATATCTACAATAAATAGAGTAACCATATAATTTATTTTCCAAACTGGGACACTTGTGAGTGTGAAAGGGAGTGCTATTAATAGTAACCAAGAAACAATAAATACAAATTAGGACTGAACTGGGCAAATAGGACATGTGGTGCCTGTAACAACAGGGGCTGCATCTTGGATTAAATTATCATTCTCAGTGAAGTATCAGTGTGCATGATTTGTGAAAGTAACACATATTTTTGGCAGTCAATAGCTAATTGACATTACAGCGCTAATGACCTCCACTATGCTGAAAGGAGAAGGATATTAGGAAGATGTACTTATGAGATAATAAGCAGAAAGAAAGGAAGTATGGCTGTATGCCCAGTTTTGGTACTAAGAATAGGTCTACTAGATAGATCTAAGAGAAAGGAGAAAGAGACACACCAAATAAAAGTAAAGATGAAATTATGTTGATGCTAGAATATAGACCATGGAGCATCAAAAGCTACTTAACATAGCCAGGTAAGATCAGAACAATACTGGGACACTAAGTGAACAATACTGTCAGTAATACAAACCCATCAAAATCACCACGTTATCTTACTATGGAAATGGTCCACAATGTTCTGAGCAAAATAGGGATTTTTATTTTTTTCAGAACTGATGTATCATGCTGTCATAATACAGAGACTCTAAAACGTTAAAATTAACTCCAGCTTTATCATAATATTTACAATTAAAAATTATAGTACTATCACCATAAATACAGAGATCAGCTGAAAGATATATTTTAATTTTAAAAAGACAATTAGTAGAACAAATGAATTACTTCTAGGAAATACATAAGTTTAGGAAATAAAGCTAAAATCAGATAAAAGGTTAGATCATGTCTACCTACCCCAAAACTAGATAGATTCAAGATTAAAATATCTCATGTGTGCTATTTCTCATATTTCCAGTGATCAGCTGGTACTACAGGTGATAAACAATGATCAGATTTCTTGGAACTCTATTATCGGTACTAGGATTTTTATTAGTTCCAATTTTCTTGAAATTTATGGCTACAGGAAATGGGAATATACAATATGTAGAGACTTATAGATGAGGCAAGCAAGATTCATCAACTGAGTTAATTATACTGGTATTGGAGAACTAATTTTAAAAAGCATTATTAAGATTTTGCCAATAGGTGAAGACATTTAGCAGTTAAGAATTTTCCAGTAGTACCAATCAGTTGTGCCTATGCTTATAATACTAGGTAGGATACAAGGTGAGTTCTGAAAGAAATATTTAGATAGTCAGTTGTCTAACAGATAGAATATCTGTGGACCTCAGACGAATTAAAAACAATATAGATTATTGCTGTAAACTTACTATTATTCCGAAGAATTCACTGCTCACTTCTCCAAAAAAGAATACTGTGTCCTCTCTCATTGCCCTGCAACTTTCCACATCTCTATTCCCTACAGGAGAAATATATTTCATGGACGAATTAACATTGATTTTGGCCACGTGATTGGATTTGTCCAGTGGGATATGACCATACATAAATGATGCCATTTATAAGTAGAAATTTTAAGAATCATTTTTCTTTCCCATGAGAATGGCACGTTTGCAACAGAAGCTGTTTCTTTAGCTCCAGAGTGGAACTAAAGCAGAGCCACAAGAGCCAAGTGACAGGTAGTGACTTTACAGTATGAGTGAGAAATGATTAGACATTGATGAAAAACTCAATGTTAAGTGCAATATAAACCACTGAAAATTTTGAGATTTTTTTATTAGGGCAAAGTTAATACAGGTAACCTTCAAAAGGTATTAGATCTGGGTAGATTAGTTGCAGTTTAAAGGAAATAAGGTAAATATATCTTCTTTATAAACTCTATATGGATATAGTGTTGCTAAACAAAAATCTAATCACAGAAAGAGGGTTATGAATGACTACAATGAACTCAAAATGTTACTAAGTCTATTAGACCTTAATGTCATACACCAAAAAATACCCTAAAATGTGGAATTCCAGCTAATGTTCTCTATTCTCTTGAATTAAAAATAGATTCTACTCCATATCACCAAAGGAAATACATCAGTTCAAAGTGTGTCACACTGAAGGTAGGCAGAAAACAGGAAGAATTCCATCAGCAATCTTGTCTAGTTATAAGAACACTTTCAAGAACAGAGGTAGCATTTATTAAGTCAGGGCTTGGAAGGTTTCTTGCTATACAGATTATCCAGAAATCATAGGAAGATTAGAAAATAAACAGACATAACTAAAGGAATTAAAGAAAAATAACGGTGATTCCCAACTGGAAGGAGTGCATCTTTCTTAAAAGGAAAATCAGCTGGTTGTTGGTTGTATAATGTAATATGTTCAGCTAATTTTCAATGACAACCAGCCAAGGAGAGAGGAGCATCAACTAATATAGAAGTTAGTGAAAGAGACTGTAGCTGTACTTTTGCTTGGCCTCATTACATCTAATGCAATTTTTAACCTTCATGCAATAATATCTGCTAATTTATGATTCTTGTAATTAAGTGCATAAAAAAGAAGAGAGACCTGTGGTATATGTTTACTGAGGGTTTTACTATGTGGAAATGAACTGTAGGTGGTGAAAGAGGAATTGCCTGTTTAAAGGGAGTGCCAGAAATGGTTGATAGTAGTAGTGGTGGGAAGGGATGGTACAAATTTCAGAACTAGTCTTACCACTAAATCTATTATTGGCTTAAGCTGGATAAATTTAAACTATTCCCTAGTGCAGAGATCTATATGAAACTATTAGAGAACATTATGGTTTAGTCAGAGGGAATGTGATCACATGAGAAAATTTGTACTTTATTGTAAATGAAATATACTTCATATACAAGTAGGAAAACCTGGGCAGTTTTGATTGACCAACTGGTAGATGGATAGTAGGATAGATAGATAGATAGAAAAATACAGTCACATGTCACTTAACAATTCAGATACATTCTGAGACATATAAGCCATCTTTGTCATTATGCAAACATCATAGAGTATACTTACACAATTCTACACAGTATAGTCTACTACAAAACTGGTCTATATGGTATAGCTTAATGCTCTTAAGGTACAAACCTGTACAGCATGTTACTGCACTGAATAATGCAGGCAATTGTAAAACAATTATATGTGTGTATCTAAGCATATGTAAACACAGGAAAGTAAAAATACAGTATTATAATCTATGGAACCACCATTGTATACGTGATCCTTAGTTGACTGAAACATCGTTATGTAGTGCCTGACTGTATGCTGATGGGAATTCAAAATGCAATGAGAATGCAAAGATTTCAGGAGTTAGTGTCATTACAATTCCCAGGGAGAAAATAATGGATCCCTGAAATTCAGTAAGCCTTGGAAATTATGTCAGGAGGCTGGGTAGCTGTGCTGTAATACTTTGGTAATAAAGGAAAATTGTCCCCTGATGATTGTAAAAGATTCTATGACTCTAAGGTCAAAATGTGCTTCTTATTTGGTGAAGTGATAATCAGTTTCTAGCCCCAGAGGGGATAAGCAAAGGGAGTGTAGATACAGGATATAACTTCAAATTTATAATACAATATCATGTGCAAAAGATATGGGTCATGCTAAGACATGTGTGTGGTCAAGGGTACATTTACAGAGCAGCTTTTCAATTTCATTAGAAAGAGATACAATATTCCAAGGTTCCTGAGGACAAAGGACAATTCTCACTCACTAATGGAAATTAACTCTGGCCTTCCTTCAAAAAACAAAAAACAGAATCCACAATTTGCCTTTGTCTGGGCCCTGAAGAATTTACTCTCCAGTTACTTGCAAGTGGAAAGTCTTGTGGTCTAAGGATGTAATTTTGAATCCAAAAGAGTTTCATATTAAGGGATGAATATAGACAACTGGCCTTTGAATATTGTACTGATAGCATTCAAGATAGGATCAGGGTAGGATGACGGGAGCAAACAATTTAAATGGGGACACCATCTACCCTACACAATTTATTGATTTTCAGCAAAAATAAGAAGAGCTGAAGCAAGGATTTCAGGACTTTGGAAACATGTCTACTATCTTTCTACTAATACACTGAAACAAACATATTATTGCAATAATAGCTGTAGTTTCTCAAAAATGAATATAGGCTTTTCTCACCAATTATCAATCCATTAAGGTCGTCAAAGAGATCCTAGCTTATAAAAGATTTTCCTATAAAAGATTTTTCTCCAACATTACTGACTTAAACAATGGGCTCACTTTGAGAGTGGAAATTGTAATAGATTATAAATATATATATATAAAAAATATATGTGTGTATATGTGTGTGTACAGATGTGTATATATACATATATTATATATAGTAATAAAGTATATAATATATTATGTGTTATATACACATATATATGTATTCATAATATATGTTATATACACACATATACAAATGTATATTTATAATACCTATAACACAATATATTATGAATATACCTATACCTATAGGTATACCTATATAATATAGCTATAATACTATATATTATGAGTGTATATATAACATATAAAAATTATGTATAATCCAATATATTATATAACCTTTCATATATTTTATATATAAGATAATATATAATTAGGAAAAAAATATGTTTAGGGGCCTCTTCCACTGAATGCCCTCTAATGTGATAGTTTAATGCAAGCTCCATATCCTAATAATACTGTCAACTGAACTTTCTGAAATTCAGGAAAATGACTAAAATCAATGAAGGTAATTCTAATTTATGAAAATGTTTTAGGCATTGCCTTTAATCACAATTAAAAATGAAATATTTAATTGGTTATATAATATACATATACACACATATTATGTATTCATATATATGTAATATAGACACACATATGTATAAATTCTTAATAAATTATGTATTAGGTTGGTGCACAAGTAATTGTGGGTTTTGCCATTAAAAGTAATCACAAAAACTGCAATTACTTTTGCACCAACCTAACATAAGCTAATTATATATAATATAAAATATTACATATGATGTACATATATTCTTCATAAATTGCAGTAACTTGAAAGCAATTGGGAAATTAGAAAATAAAATCATCTTACAGGGGAGGAACATTTATTTAGTTATGTCCTTATCTTCTTTCTATTTTTATGCCAGTGTGAGAACTAGAAAAATTCTAGAGGAAGAACTAGATTTTATTTTATTGTTTGGAAATTCATCATCCCCTGCTCACTATCCCTTGCTCGCCCTTTATAAGTACACAAATCATAGAGCATCATATGGAAGAATGTGTCCCATAGTTAGTCAATTTTTATTTCACTTGAGAATATGGATCATACATAAGAGCACGTATGCCATTATGTGAAAAGTAATCCGAGAAAAAGATACATTAGAATATAAATTTTGGAAAATTTACATATTTATCCAAAATCTAGATGGCAAAGACAATTTCTATGTTGAATCAATTTGCCTGCCCTGATAGACAATGGTGCTAGTGACCTGAAACTGAACCTCTAGGTTCTGAGACCTGATGGGATTGCACTTGGTCTTTTGATGTGTATGTGTCTCTAACCTATTTAAGGACAGATTTGTACCATTGTTTTGCAAATAAAGCAAACTAAAGTCTAATGGGATTTCACTGTGAGAGAGCTTGAGGGGAATAGTCATTGAGGAGTTTTCACTGTGACACTAGGAAAGTTTATTAAAATATAAAAAGAGTCAGATCTTTTCTTTCATATGTAATCTATTATCCTAGAAATATCTTGATAATACTATTCTGCTGTTAGCTGTAGGTACCTCTTCCATTGAATGACATCAATGTGATAGATTAATGCAAGCTCCATGCCTTAATAATCAATCAATCGAACTTTGAGGAATTCAGGAAAATGATTAAATCAATGAGAGCAATTCTAATTTATAAAAATGTTTTAGGCATTGCCTTTAATAACAATTAAAAGTGAAGTGTTTAATTGGTTTTTGTCTGTTGTGTTTTAAGTTTTATAGTTTTTTAAAAGTATGAGATTTTGCTTAGTCCAGAGTGGTACTTTCTGAAACTAGAAGAAAAAAATTACGTTAATAAATTTTGCTACAATTTAGGATTTATGGGCCTATACAAATTACGGAAATTAATGGTGAGCAAAACAGACACAATTCTGCTGTCATCAAAATCTACAGTCTGGTGGGAAAACTGGTTATTAAAAATACGATAATCCAGTGGCTCATGCCTGTAATCCCAGCACTTTGGGAGGCCGAGGTGGGTGGATCACCTGAGGTTAGGAGTTCCAGAACAGCCTGGCCAACATGGTGAAAACCCGTCTCTACTAAAAATACACACACAAAAAAAAAAAAAAAAATAGCCAAGCATGGTGGCGGGCACCTGTATCCCAGCTACTTGGGAGGCTGAGGCAGGAGAATCACTTGAACCCCGGAGGCGGAGTTTGCAGCGAGCCAAGACTGTGCCACTGCACTCTAGCCTGAGCAACACAGTGAGACTCCATCTCAAAAAAAATATAATAAATATGTATATATATGATCATCGTTAATCATTATGAAGGACAAATGCAGTGTGCTATGAGAAGTGCAAGATCTAATTTAGTCTAGATAAATGTCTTCAGTATTTCTCTGAAAATAATTGTTTTTGATGTTTTCATTGAGATCTAAAAGAGAAGTGATTAGCTACAAAAAAAATTTTAAAAAAAGAGAAAAATAAGACAAAATGTTTCGGGCAAAGAGAACACAGAGTGTGATGGCCTAAGACAAAAAGCAGTATTGGTCATTTGAGAAAATAACGGGAGGTCAGTATGGAAAGAAATAATGACAGCATATTATAAGGTAAAGTTGGAGAGAAGTCAAAATCAGCTAATGGTGAACCTCGTTGTATGAATTAAAAGTAGGAAAACCATTGAAATATTAGAAGCTAGAAAGACACATTCAGATTTGTATTATTAAAGAATAGATTTTCCTCTTCTGAGGGGAAAGGATTTGAAAAGCACAATGATAGTAAAACCACAAGCTTGTTGCATTAATTCAAGGAGTAGATGATGATAGCTTTGATTAGGATACTGGCAAAGAAGGAGCTAAGAGAAAGTTTGAGAGTTATTTAGGAGGCAAAATTGATAGAGCATCAGAATTCATGATATTGAGGAGGAGAGAGGTGGATATCTTGAAAGATTCTTAGCTTTTCACCTTGAACAATTGTAAAGATATTGTCATGGTTCAATCTGACGGAAGCCAGGAGAGGAAGAAACTATAAGTTCACTTTCAGACATGGCACCATACAACTAGGCAGTTGGATATATGTGGCTAGCATTCAAAAGCGACATTTGAGATTTAGAATCATATTTACATATTTAGTGTCATGGTATATACCTTATAACTGAGGCCTTGAGTGTGGTGTGAACACTAAACTTAAGACATTCCAGTGAGAAGGGACAAAACAGAGAAATTTTTAAAACTTAAGACTGGATAAAAGAATATAGATTATCCATGTGACTGAGAAGAAAGAGTTAGAGGGATAAGAATAATGCCAGGGGAGTGTGATATCCCATAAAGAGATGTGCTTTTAATTTTATTACCATTATTATTATTATTTTATTTAGATATTATAGTTATTATTAATATGCAATGCTTCTGAAATATTAGGCAAGGTGAATATTGGAAAAAATCTCCTGGACATATAAGATGTATAAGCAAAAGCTCCCCAAGTAGAAGGGTCAGCGGACAGGTTGGAATGAGGTGAAGAATGATAGAACAGCGAGGAAAATCCTTACAGAAATTCAACTGTGAAGACAATAATGCAGAGTGGCAGCTGGGTAGGAAATTGGCTTTAAAGGAGGATTTAATTTTTTCAATATCATTTAGGTTAGAGAGATTCAAGCACGTTTAAATGACAAAGGAAAAGATAAAGTAAATAGGTGAAATGCAATATACACAAAATGGGATTTGATTTAATTGTGTAATTAATCAAACCCAGTAGAGGCAGGAGTAGCTGTGATGCACAGCCTCCGAGCTCTTGAAGAGGAAAAATAGAGGCAGGTGCATATCGTGAAAATGAATGTTTAGGACACCACAGGCTCTTCTAAATGTTCACACACATTAACACATTTAATTCCCAGCCATCTGAGGTAGAAACTACTAATATCTTCATTTTATAGATGAGAGATTAAGTAAATTGCTCAAGGCTAATTTTGTGCCTTGTAGAGCCAGCAATGAAACCTAGAAAACTTGACTCCAGGGTCAAGGCGGTTAGCCACTACCCTGTATAATATGTGGCCTTTTCTGGTTTATTTCAGCGAACACAGAGGGAAGCTTGTGTCATGATGTCCACTTCTTTTTTTTTTTTTTGGAAAGATGAATTGAATCATTGTAATATATTGCATAGGATTATTCCAATATTTTAGGTAAATAAACAGAAGTTTAGAGCAGAGAAGAAATATCCTCAATTTTATATATAGTAAATAATAAAGACAAAATTTGAACCCAGCTCTAAAATTAAGGCCTTTTCCCTTGCCAAGATGAATGATTATCGAATTCTCAGCTTTCAAAACTGTCATCCTGCCAATCACAGTTATTCCAAGGTTATTCCCTCGACCTCACTTTAGAAGGGAACTTTTCTTTATCTCTTTTATTCTTTTTCTTGCTTTTTCTTGTCTAGAGCTTACTATAGTAATTCAAATGCGTTAACCTTTTCCGTGCTCCCATAACGCTCCATACCTACTTCAATCACAGCATACCACTTTGTACTCTAATCATCTGTTTCATTACAGAACAAGATCACTATTAATACTTTTTAAAAAATCAGCAATGCTACTAGCTGGCAAAAGGCAGCCTGCTGAAAGTAATCTTAAAAAATCATATAGAATAGTAAACATTATGTATTCTGGTGTGCTCAGCTTTGTAAAGATATTGGATATATTGTATATGGAAATCTGGGCTTTGAAAAACAAGAATGCTTGTCTTGAATTGCTGCACTGTAAGATAAACATTTGGCATGGAGAAATGGTGCCATCGTCTGATGTCTTTTGGTGAGCAAAGATCTCAACAACACTAAAGGATTCTGGGGTCAGGGGACCAGAGGGTGCTACTCTGAGCTGAGGCAGCAGGAGGGGCGCTTACTTGTGTATCTAAGTCTATATCTAAGGCTGGGATACTTTTGAGACTCTCTGGTTATATTTGCCAGGTAAGAGCCAACCATGGAGGAAGCACAAACGGTGCCAAAAATAAACAAAACTGGACACTAGTTAAAATGTTAAGGACACATTTTAATCAGTAATAACTATTGCAATAGAAACAATAGTCCAACACAAACTGACCTCAACTTCAATTTATACAGTGACTGGGTGTTTTTTCCTAAGAATAAAGGAGTAGGGAGGGGAGTGAGTGGAAGGTCTGTTGAGGCAGAAAATGGAAACATCGTAAATGTGGGAAGAGAAGGTAGGTCCGTGTGAAACCTGTCTGGGTTTGCTGATGTTTATGGAAGTCAGGCACCTACCCTTCCACAAACACTAGGAGACAGGGGTGTTATTTTCAAGTGTTGCCTGGAACAAACAGTAAACTCTTTCGACAGCCTTGTGTTTTCTCAGGCAGGCACTTTAAGAGGGACTAGGGTCATCCTAGGGAGGCAGGTTTGAGCTGCAAAAAACTCGGATACTGTTTGTTCAAGTCTTTAAGACTTAGAGGCCAAGGTGGAAGGCTAGTTGTTCTGAAATAATTGTAACAGCTATTTGTTATGGCACTTATCGCTACTATTCCAGGAACGTTAGAGATATTATCTCATTTAATACTTAGAATAACTGTAAGGTAGGTACTGTTATTTTGCTCAAAACTGAGACTTACAGGCATTAAACTACTTGGTCAGCATTATATATTTAGTTTTCAGTAAAATCAGGATTGTATCAAGATGAAAACACAAATTGTTTAATTATACAGGCTGTACTCTTAATCCTAGACATTATTCTGTAGCTAGTCAGAAACAATAGGTTGAAACTATTTAAAATGGAATCCGTATGAATTAAAATTTTATTCATTATCAATCTTTTTAGAACAAAAGCGTTGTATTTCTCATCTGATATACTATATTTTAAATAAAGATGTGTTAGGTAATTAGCATTAAATTTTTAGCACTGATTCAGTACTTTTATGGTTTTTGAAAATATTTTTAGTAACTACAATAGCTTATTTTAATTTTACATCACTAATCTTTTATAATATCACTTTATTTCCTTTGTAGCACTTATTTATTTAATATTTATTTATGTATTTTAAAAATACATTTGGGGGGTAGACGTGTAGATTTCTTACATGTGTATATTGTGAAATGATGAAGTCTTTTAGTGTACCCATCATCTGAATAGTGAACATCGTACCTGATAGGTAATTTTTCAACCTTAATTCACCCTGCTTTGCCCCTTAACTCTCCCACCTTTTGCATTCTCCAATGTCTACTATTCCACTCTGTGTGTCCATGTGGGCCCATTGTGTAGCTCCCACTTATAAGCAAACACATGTGGTGGTGTCATTCTGTTTATGAGTTAATTAACTGAGGTTGATGGCCTCCAGTTTCCTCCGTGTTGCTGTAAAATACATGCTTTCATTTTGTATGGCTGAGTATTCCATTGTGTGTTTTTGTTTATGTGTGTATACATATGTTCAAAACTGAGACTTAGAGGCATTAAATTATCTATACAATATGTCTTTAGTCACTCCTCCCCTGATGACACTTAGGTTGATTTCTTATCTGTGCTTTGTAAATAGTGCTGTGACAAACACTCAGGTGCTGGCATCTTTGTTATATAATGGTTTCACTCTCTTTTAGGTATACCCAGTAGTGGGATTGCTGAATTGAAAGACAGTTCTATTTTTAGTTATTTGAGAAATCCCCATACTGTTTTCTATAAAGGTTGCTCTAGTTTACATTTCTACCAACAATATATAAGTAAATTTTCTCCATATTCTCATAAACCTCTATTTTTCTTCAGATTTTTAAATAATAGCCATTCCAACTGGTGTTGGAATAGCTATTATTTAATGGTGTCTCATTGTGGTTTCAATTTGCAATTCTCTGATGATTAGTGATGTGGAGCATTTTTTCATGTTTATAGGCCACTTGTATGTCTTCTTTTGAAAAATGTCTTTTCATGTCATTTGTCCACTTTTTAATAGGGTTTTAAATTTTTTTCTTGTTGAACTGTTTGAGTTCCTTGTAGATTCTGGATATGAATTAAACTAAAAACTTCTTCACACGAAAACAATCAACAGAGTAAACAGACAACCTACAGAATGGGAAACTATTTTAAAACTGTATCAGTAATTTTGGAAGAGACACTTTCATTAAAGACTGTGTAATTTGAAAATTCATGGTAGTAGATAGCAAACAAAAAACATTTATTAAGTTTGCCTTGGAAGGGAACAACCTTATGTAACTTATGCTATATCTTTGTGTTCCCAAACCATGAATACAAAATGGAAGAAGTGCACAAGTGAAAGTTGTACAGCAGCAAAAATGTTTGCCTTGAATTAAACCAGAAAAATATGAATGCAATATTTGTTGTGTAGTTTCTAAATATCATTTTTGTAGTCTCTCTTTCTCTTTTTCTCTCCATCTCTCTCTCCCTACTTCATTCTCTCATTGTTTCTCTCTTTCTTTCTGTCTGTTCCTTTCTTCATCTTGTCTCTGTCTCTTTCTCCCTCTCACATATCTGGTACATAGATTCACAAAATGGATGTACCCTTACAGAAGTCAACCCACTGCTATTATGATAATATCTTTCTGCATTTCCAAAAAGAAATATGTGATCCTGTGTTTTGTATTGTAGTAGATCACCATGAATATTATTGATAACTGAAAATTATAATCCTTAATGATACGGGGGAAAAGTAGAAATGAATAGTCTCAGAAAGTGCATGACATTTTCTTGAGTCTTCTTCCTTTTTCTTTCTATGCAGATCTTTACAGAATATTGTGCATAAGATAATCTTGCACAATGGCTTTTCAATTGTCTCTCCTAGTATTTCAAATAATGGGGTGTTATTCTAAGTCAACATTTTTTGACACTGAGGATTAATTTTTTAAAGGTGTGATTTTTAATAATACTGCCAATGTAAATTATTGTGTATTGGGTTCTAAAATCTAAAAGTTTAATTTTATCAATTTCCAAATCAAATCAGATTATTTACTTAGGCAAATCGAAGGAGGAAGTTAAAAAATTTTTATTTCAGTGGTTATTCTTCAGGAAAAATTTCAATAAAGTTTAACACATTAAATTCAATTTACATTTATATAGTACTAACATGCGTATAGCATGTGAAATAATTAAACAATTTGATGTTTTCATCAAAGCATTTTTTTTTTTTTTTTTTTTTTCTGAGACGGAGTCTTTGCTCTGTCACCCAGGCTGGGGTGCAGTGGCGCGAACTCGGCTCACTACAAGCTCCGCCTCCTGGGTTTACGCCATTCTCCAACCTCAGCCTCCCGAGTAGCTGGGACTACAGGCGCCCGTCACCTCGCCCGGCTAGTTTTTTTTTGTACTTTTAGTAGAGACGGGGTTTCACCGTGTTAGCCAGGATGGTCTCGATCTCCTGACCTTGTGATCCGCCCGTCTCGGCCTCCCAAAGTGCTGGGATTACAGGCGTGAGCCACCGCGCTCGGCCCCATCAAAGCATATTTATTGAAAAGCATTTGATTTCAAACTTTTTAGCAACTTAAGGAAAACTAATTTAAATGAAGGTCAGCTTCTTAATGATCAGTTCTGTATGCTTTCCCTTAAACTAGACCACTACTAATGTTCTTTTGGTTTTCAAATTCCTACTGATATAATGTCATATATACTGATTTGCTAGGGCCACCTTAATAAAAATACCATAGTATGGGCGGCTTAAATATCATAACTTTATTGTGTTACAGTTCTAGAAGTTTGAAGTCAAGGTGTTAACAAGGCTAATCCCTTCTGAGGACATATTTACATAGTCTTCTTTTATACATTGCCTGTTTATAAATTTTCCCCTTTGTAAGAGCACCCAACATACTGGATTAGGGCCCACTCTAAGAACTCATCTTAACGTAACTAATTTTATATGAAATGGCCCTATTTCCAAATGAGGTCACATTCTGAAGTACTGGGAGTTAGGTCGTCATAACATGAATTTTGGGGGGGACACGGTTTAACCCATAATACTATCAAATATTATATTTAAGTTTTTCTTTTAAGCAACTATCAGGAAAATTAAAAATGCTGTGAAGATCTTTGGAGTTTTGGTTTCTCCTTAATATATGAGCAATAACGGGGCATTGTTATAAACGGAATGTACTCTTGACCATATGCAAAAGATTATATGATTTTTTCTTCTTAACTCTTCCTTGTACTCAACTAAGCACCAGTTTGGACCTGATGATTTAATATGCAAAGAAATACTAAAAGGCTTTTACTATGTTATCTTTTGTTTTTGGATGTCCAGAAAGGGAAGTAGTGGGGATCATAGGTTCCTGTGTGTGTGCTAATTTAATAAATTACTATCAAATCAGTTTTGGACCCTATAGATCATTTCCAAGTGTAATTATCATGCTCAAAGTATTACATATGGGATATTTTGCTTTTTTTCATTCCATCCCACTCTTGAACTCAGATATTGCAGACTATAAAAAACAAGGTTTAAGACATGGAATAATTCTGGGAATAGATTAAACCTCTCATAATGCAGTTCAAATTATAGTCATTTTTGCTGTTTTTACCATATTGAATTTATCATCTGAGTAGTACAAACTTTTATTTCTTTGGCAATCTATCATGTAGGCTGGAAATTAAAGATATAAAATGGCCAAGTGGAGGAAATCAGAGGCTGCAAGTGTCCTGGGGCATGAACCAAGGCTCTAGCTCTTTCTCCTTTTGGCCTGACTTGCTGAGAAAGGCAGCTTTTCTCGGTATGACTGATGTCGTAGTCATCTCTCCTCTTTCTCTTGGTTTATGACTTGGTATATGACTTTTTCCTCAGACTCTTCAGTGTAGTGTGTAGTTTTTATCCTGACTTTAATTCAGGGTATCTAAAATTAAGCACAGGCTTTATGCCTGGAACTTATGTAATCTTAGAACTGAAAATGTGCATAATATAAACATAGACTGATTTGGACTCATGTTCTCATGTTATAGACTCTGTTGGATATGAGATTGAAACTTTCCATATTCACTACTTATTTTACATGGGGCAAATTACTTAAACTCTCCATCCTTCAATTATTCTCATTTGCAACATGAGAATAATAATAACTGTCACATAAATGGGTTCAGAGGATAAGAAAGATGACAAATTTAAAGTGCCTTGACATTGTTTTCAGTAAATGATTAATAAGATAATCAACATTATAGTACGTAAATCCCAAATAATTTTTTTTTCCATATTCCAGGTGCAAATTGGCTAAGAACATTACCTTTAGCAATAATCCCTTTTAACAGCATCTCAAGACATACACATTAGTAGCCTGATCATGACTATTTTTTAAGAGCTTTGTTGACTTTGAGTAAGCAGTTTTCTCTCTGAGCCTCAGTTTACACACCTATAAAATAAGAACACTAGGATGCATAACAGGATCACAAGGACTACTTCCAAAGTAAATTGTAAATCCTAAAGCACAGTGTAAATGCTTCATCTCTTCATGGTTAGGTTTTGGACCAGTATTGCCATTCTAACATGTTATAAAAATGGAGTTTGAGGGACAGATGCAGACAGGCTTACTTGAGAATACTGAGAAATATACAATTATCTAATTAGTTATCAGACATAAATAGATATATCTGTAGAATCTACCCACCAGTCATTAAGATCATCATAAGGTATTATACTAGCAGACTTGAATCAATTTAGCATTACAAGTCAAACCATATCTGATTATATAACTTTGACATTTCAAGACTAATTTTTTTTTTTTTTGAGACAGAGTCTCACTCTGTTGTCCAGGCTGGAGTGCAGTGGCACAATCTCAGCTCACTGCCAACTCCACCTACTGAGTTCCAGCGATACTCCTGCCTCAGCCTCCCAAGTAGCTGTGATTACAGGAGTGCACCACTACTCCCAGCTAATTTTTGTATTTTTAGTAGAGAGAGGGTTTCACCATGTTGGCCAGGCTGGTCTCAAACGCCTGACCTCAGGTGATCCGCCTGCTTCAGCCTCCCAAAGTGCTGGGATGATAGGCATGAGACACTGCACCTGGCCCAAAATTAATTTCTGTAAAATGGTATTATTAATCTGGAATATTATCTTTAAAAGTGGATGAATGATTGTCAAACAAAATCGACACATATTTGAGCCTTACACAACTTTGCCTGTAAGTCGTGGAATGTCCTAAGTCATGGGTGTATAAATTAATCTAAAATATATGTACATATATATACATGTATACATTAATATATATATACACATAGATATGTATACATAGATTTACTTATATATACACTATATATATACACATACATATACACAATTGCTGGATATGTATTATATATTTGTATACAAGACAATTATATATTATATATTTCATATAATATATATATCCTGTTACATTAGTTAAAATATGGATATGAAGCTTATCATTTTAAAAGTGACTCCTGTTATTTAATATTCAGTGTCACATTAGATAATTTTTATTATATGCACACATTGAGAAACATTCTTTTCTAAAAACTGATGAATGAAATTAGTTTAATGAGTAGAAGTGCTGATAAATATATTTTCTATTTTAATATATATTTTAAGCTGTAGTTTCAAACATCTATCAACAGTTCCAAAATAGCATTTCCAAGACAGATGCGTACTCAGTAATCCATGAAGGTAAGATATGAATGATATAGGAATTTAACATGGAAATAGCTGGTAAGCACAATGGCAATCATTGTGAAAAATGATTATAAATTTACAATTATATTTACTAACTTGTTGAATTTTTTTATTAAATAAGATTGGAATTTTCTCAATTTCAAAAATAAGGCTTACAAGCTGGAATCAAAAACAGCTGATTTCTGATACATAGTATAAACATTGTGAGAATCAAAGAGATTTCAGTTAACAAAGAAAAATCCAACTCAAGGTAAGACTATGAAGGTGAACAAGATATCCATGAAAGAAAGGAAATGTAGTTTGCAGATGGCTTATACAATTAGGTCAATTCATTTGTTAATTGCTTTTTCTTTTGAAAGTTCTTTTGAGAGAGTTTAACATAACAGTTATTTTAAGAACAAAATATCTTTCTTCTCCCATTCTCATATTTGATCATTAAAATTTTTAGTATCAGGGGAAATGTACTACATTACCCTTTGAATCAGCTAAATTATATGAATAAATTAGGTATCTGTAACAAAGAGCTCACCTATTTCTTGATATAACAGTCAAATTAACTAATTAAAAAGAATGATTTGAAATATACATTATATGCTACTTACTTTCTCTTCTTTTTCAGTGAACTGCATGGGATTATTATTAGAATAAATGTGTCAAAATGGCATAAATTGTTTTAGAATTTACTATAACATGTTTAATTGTTGTGGTGAAGGAGAGCATTGATCTTCCACTAAAATTATTCAGAATAAACATAGGTGATAACCAAAAGGGTAAAAATACAGGTATTTTTGTATCTTCTTAGAGAAATCATCACCTGTAACATTTAATGTTAAATATAAAAGGTCTATCAAGAAAACCTATATTGTGATAAAATCATTAATATAAATAAATATAAAATCCAAAATAACTAAATGCATATGCAATATATTTTTAAGAGTACTAGAAAAATTTATATTATATGTTTCATAACATTCCTGCTTTAATAGTTCATCACCTCTAGAATTTAATCTCCATGCCAGCAGGAGGTAAATACTTTGTCCTCTGTTCTACATTAAGTACATAGATTAGAACCCCTCATAAGTCAATAATCAATAAACAGTAATTGAGATATAAATGGAAAATGACATTCTAATCGTTTCAAAATTAAAGATTAATTAATAGAATATTTAATATGAAGAAGTCACTGTTAAGAAAACTTTCTGTTAACATTTATTAAAACTTAAACCTTATTTAGGATCATACATCATATTTTAAAATATATTATTTTTAAATTTTAGCCATATATTACAGTGGACAGAGAATGCATTTGGAATCAAAACCAGGATATATTCCTGACCTTAGGCTTGATTCATTATGTGACATATCCCTTTACTGGTTCTTGTTACTTCTCTAATTGCAGAATATAGAAGATAGCTTTGATATTTTTATCATGAAGCTGACTTCTCTACTGAGACGAGACTTTTCAGTGATAGAGTTTGTATCGTCTCAGTGAAAATGAATCTTCGGAGTTAGTGAGTTTTTTTTTTTTTTACTGGAATTGTCCAAACCAAAGCTGGGAAATAGATAATTATGACTTGCAGGTGCTATAGAGAGGATGCTACATCAAATATAAACTAGTATAGTACATTGGCTTTCAAACTGTATTCTGTAAATTAACAGATATTCTTTTCCAATTGCCAACAGTCCTGTTTGGTAATAAAGGGAGAGACAAGCAGATGGTGCTCTAGAGACTCCAATCATGCTTAAGCAGGACAGATCGACTTTACCTAGTTTATATATTGGGTCTGCACAAGGAATTTCTCCTGAGGAAAGTAGCATGTAGTTATTGAAGCTCTATAGCCACAGCATTAAAGACTCTTTGAGGTACATTATAACTTTGAGTTTCCATAATTCCATAAATATACAAAATAAAGATATCATTTGGCTGCATACATATTCTGTTATCTCTTTTCGCTTTGAGTGTATATTGTCCTTTCTGTAGGAGGATTATATTACTCCCATCCTGTGAACCATGTGATTTGTTTTGGCCAATGGAGTGGGAGTAAAAGTGAATTGTGTTTCTTAATGCAAATGGTTTAAGATATAACAATATTTTTATGTGTTTTCTTTTTTCTGTTTCTACCATACCGATGCACCTGTTAAGATGAGTTTTCATCAGCCTGTAAACCTCAATGACTATGATGAGCCCAGCCCCTACTAACCTGCTATGGACATGTAAGAAGAGTAAAGCATCACCTTTATTACTGTGAGATCCAGGAAACTGTTACTTGTTGTTGATGTATAGTACACCCTGAGAAAAAAAGAAAGTGCCAAAAGTGCTTGAAAATGTTGAGTCAAACCATTCATTTAGTGGAAACCAGAGTCTTTTACTGCCTGCATGGTATGGGAGGAAGTAAAGTACAAACCACAAGCACACTCAGTTTGATGGCAAATCATCAAATTCCCACCACCCACTTAATTTCTAACTTTTTGAAATAGGATTTCTGTCCCCAAACCTATGTGAAAAATGTGCTTTCTTAAAGATAACCAACAATAATCTACCTACCAAATATGTGAGCTTTTCTCAGTCCATTTCTTTGACTATTTCATTGTTTTTTATACACGAATCCTTCTCTTTAAAACAATCCCTTCCACAACATGCAGTCTTCCCCATGGTCTCTGCTCTCAGCTTTTCTTCCCAGTTTCTTTAGCTTTCTGTCTAAACATAGAAGTTTTCCACTGATTGTTTATGCTTGAATCATCTTCTTTATCTTAAATTCTTTTCTCATTACTACAAGCCTTTTCATTTATTTTTCTTTTTTCTTTCCTTCTCTCTCTCTCTTTTTCTTTTAGAGGCAGAGTCTTGCTCTGTCACCCAGGTTAGAGTGCAGTGACAAGACCGTAGTTCATGTCAACCTCAACTCCTGCCTCAGCCTCCCAAGTAGCTAGGACTACAGGTAAATGTCACCATGCCTTTCTACTTTTTAAAAATTTTGGTAGAGACAAGGTCTCACTCTATTGCCCAGGCTGGTCTCAAACTCCTGGCCTCAAGTAATCCTCCCATCTCAGCTTCTTAAAGTGCTGGGATTACAGATGTGAGCCAAACTGCAACTGTCATTAAGACTTCAGTTACAGTAGTTGACCCAATTATACTTTTATACTTGAATCTCCTCTTACGTTTTTATATTCTAAGCTTATACATGAAGGTCCTTCTGATAATTCCATGTTAAGATTGTGCTTCTCTTAAGATTTTTTATTTGAGAATTTCAATATCTAGCAAAAAAGCATTTCTTATAAATGACCTGTTAAATTAATTAATGTGTGTCTTCTACAACTAAGTACATGCTGCCACATAGCTGTAATTCAAAAGTCACAATCAGTAAATTAGTATTGATTCATTATGGCCACTTAATCTTTAAATCCCATTCAAGTTTTGTCAATGATCTTTATATTGCTCTTCATAACAAGTTGATCAGGTTCAGAATCACCCAAGTCATCACTCTTTAATCTCCTTCGATCTTGTAATATTCTCAGTGTTTCTTTGATTTTCATGGTCTTAAAACTTTTGAAGATTACCAGAAAACCATTCTGTAGAATGTTCCTCAATCTGAGTTAGCTGATGCTTCCTTGTGATTAGATACAGGTCATGTATCTTTGCCAGGAATATCACAGAGGCTATACTGACATGTCTGTGTATCTTATTAGGTGACATATGATTTTGATTTTTCTCAGTACTAATGATGATCACTTTTGAGTAAGGTTGTCTCTGCCAGGTTTCTCCATTGTAGAGGTACTCTTTATTCTTTGAAATTAACAAATATTTCATAGACAGGCACGTTGATAGTATATAAATACCCAAGTTCCTTCTCAAATGTTAAATTTGTTCATTTCGTTTACTTACAACAGAATAGACTCATGACTTCCCATTTTATACAATGAGTTAAAATCGACTACTATTATTATTTACTTGGGCAGTAAGAAAGCCCCTTCTTTAACTTTCTCTCACTCTCTTCACTTTCCAATACCCAGCTATGATAATCAGATCTCGTCCTCCATGGCTGCCTAGCTGAGACCCGCTAGCACAGATGCCTTCCTTGTAGTGTGCTTCATGATAGTTTTATGACTGAATTGCTTTGGAAAGTAAAAGGAAGGATGGGAAAAGGAAGAAAAACAGAAACAACATTTTAACTTTTTATTAATAAATATGCTGTTTTGTTGTAGTATTTAGATAGTTAAATATTGTTTTCAGAGTATAAATGTTCTTTTACAATATAGTGAATGTGATATGGTGGTTGTGGGGTATCTGTGTTTATATGTGAGTACATTTTCTCCAAAGAGCAGTGAAGTAGTGTGTCATAGTCACAAACCTTCTGCTAATAAGATTTATATAAAACTGAAATCTGAAGTTAGAAAAATATTATGTATCTAAACATGAAATATCAACCATCTATCTGTTGCTTCTGTATTAGGACTATTTTCAGAGGCATAGTATAGAAACATCAGAATTATCTGTAAATTTTCTCATTCCCTTATCTCCTGCAAAATTCTGTTTCATTTTTGCAGTATTTTTTAAATATCTTTTTTGTTTTCATTGACTTTCAATGTTCTCTTTCTGAACCTTGATTATTTTCCCTGGTTTGCTAGAATGCTGCAAAACTGGTCTTCCTACTATAATTTTATGTCTCCATTTTACATGTGTTACCAAATTAATTGTCCTCTCCTTTCATATATAGGACAATAAAGGCATTTAATAATATCTAGGATCCGTTTTCTAACTTCTTAATGTTTTCTTTAATTTCTTCCATAATTGTCACTTCTGCTAATGTAGAAGATTATTATTCCTTTTATATGCCCTTAGATTTCTGGTCTGGGCCTTCATCTTCCGTTTTCATCAATAGAATTCTTTTCTTTACTACTCTATTTGCTCAGATAGTCTCCAACACTTAAAGCCTAGCTTAAATGCCGACTACTCTGTGAAATGTTACTTGTGTATTCCGGATAGAAGCACAACCACCCAGTTTCTAACCAAATGTCATACATTCATCATGGGTTTCATTTTTAGGACATGCCAAATGCTATTTTAAGTACTTTATAAATATTCACTAATTTAATTCTCAACGCAACCCTATGAGATAGTTACCATTGGTAACCTTATTTAAAAGATTAGAAAACTAATCTACAGATTGTTTAAGCATTTTATTTGCACAGTTTGACTCCTGAATCCATGTAATAAATTTTATGTTGTGTGGCTGAAGTTATATATATACATATATATATTTATATATATACATATATATATTTATATATATATTTACCATTTTAACAATAATCTAAAGAGATAATCAGTCATTTCTGTCCTCAAGACCTATTCCCTTGCATTGCATTTATAAGGGATTCTAAAAATATTCTAATATACACTTAATAAACAAAAGTGTTAACATTTATTAAGCCCATATTGTGGAGAAGTAACATTATTATACAATTTGCATTAATCAGTTTATTCTTCTGATACCTACATAATAGGTACTGTTACATTTTAAAGGTTAGGAAACTGATCAGAATAAGTTGCAAGCCACTTATTTTCTCATTACCTGCACCAGAAGGTACAGATTGGGAACATTTGAGTATGTGATCTATAAATTATTTGACAGCTTGAATAGATTATCTCATTTCAGGCTGGCAACAGCCATGTCATCAAAGAATGTTATCCCTACTTATAAACAGGGAAACTCAAGTTTAGAGTTGGCTATTTACCCCAGATCACACATTTATGATAAGCACTTCCTGGATTTCAACCCATTGTTTTCTGATTCTAAAATCCGAGAGATTCACTTTTCTCACTCCCACTGCCACACTTGCCCCACAAAAGGATAAACATAGGAATGGAGGAATTGTGCTCTTACACATCCTTTTCAAAGAAACCTTTGGGAAACTAAGACCAGAGTATTAGTTTGACTATGAGCAATGTGTAGCAATCAAGGAAAACATTTCACCACATCGATGTATACACAGTGCAGTTTCTACAGAGAGCAAAATGTGAAACTGTCTTGCTTCTAGGTACCAGACATCAGGTCAATAAGAAACAAAGTGGCAGACTTCCATGAGAAGTGCAAACAAATATTTTCTATGCCACTGAATATACTAGTGGTTTTAAATGAGTGATATAAATTATATTCAAAATGATAAAGTAGCTATGAAGATGTGATTGATTGTATCATCTAATTTCTCAGAATGTTATCTTACCAGCCAATTTAATTGGTGAACAGGGAATACTTCTGCACCTCTTCAAAATAGTCTTTGGAAAAAGAATAGGCTTACCTTGCCAAATCGATTCAATTGTTAAAGAAAAATGAGTTTGGAAACTAAACAAACAATGCAGCAAAAACAATGGATTGTTATACATTTCTAAACTTTATAAACTTTATAGCTATCATAATAAAAACACGAAATTAAGGTTATGGCTTAGAAATTTTAAGAACACAATATCAGCAGTGTACAAGTGTTAACTGAAATTTAACACTTCATCAATAGTAGCCATTTTTTAGCATATGTTCTACTAAGGGCCAGAAGTTTATGATACACTCCCATTGTTTTTAAACACAACAACAACACTTCTCACTGTGGAGGTGAATCTGAGTGCGGGCATGAGAATGGCCAGAATTACTACTTTCTTGTTGTACAGACATACCTTGCTTTTTTGCATTTCACTTTGCTGTGCGCTAAAAACATTGAATTCTTTACAAATTGAAGGTTTGTGGTAAGTCTAGTTTGAGTGAGTCCATTGGCAATAATTTTCCAACAGCATATGTTTCCTTCATATCTCTGTGTCATATTTTAGTAATCCTTGCAATACTTCAAGCTTTTTTATTGTTATTATATCTGCTATGGTGAACTGTGTTCAGTTAATCTTTGATGTTCCTAGTAATTGTTTTAGGGTCCCATGAACTTTGGCCATACGAGATGGAAAACTTAACTATAAAACTGTGTGTTTTGTCTGCTCCACCTACTACTGTCTTTTCCTCCATCTCTCTCCCTCTCCTTTGGTCTCCCTATTTCCTGAACACAGGAATATTAAAATTATGCCAATTAATAACCCTATAATGTTTTCTAAGTGTTCAAGTGAAAAGAGGAATAGTAACACCTCTTCTACTTTAAGTTCAAGGCAGACATGATTATCTTAGTGAAGAAGGTATGGTCAAAAGTCAAGATACACTGAAAGATAGGCCTACTGTGCCAAACAGTTAACCAACCTGTGAATGCAAAGGAAAGGCTCGTAAAGGAAATTAAAAGTGCTACTTTGGTGAACACAGAAATGATAAGAAAGCAAAACATAAATTCTTCATCTGAGCTAATGTTCAGAAGAGTTTTTCCTATGTTTGCCTCTAGAATTTTTATAGTTTCAAGTCTTACCTTCAGTCTTTAATCCACCCTGAGTTAATTTTTATATGTGGTGAGAAAAGGGGTCTAGCTTAGCTGCTTCTGAAGCTGGATATCATTTTTTTTCAGTACCATTTATCGAATTCAGTGTCATTTCCCCATTGTATATTTTTATCAACTTTGTCAAAAATCGGTTGTAGTGAGTGGCTTTATTTCTGGGTTTTTAACTCTGTTGTATTGATCTATGTATCTCTTTTTGTGCTAGTATCATGTGGTTTTTGTTAATACAGGCTTGAAGTATAATTCGAAGTCAGGTAATGTGATGCCTCCAGCTTTGTTCTTTTTGCTAAGGATCGATTTGGCTACTCAGGCTCTTTTTGATTCCATATGAATTTTAGACTAGAGTATGAGCAATGTGTTAGCAGTCGATAAAAACATTCCACCACATTCATGTATACACAGTATCGTTTCTACAGAGAGCAAAATGTGAAACTGTCTTGACTGCAGTTACTGGACATCAGGTCAATAACTTTAGGATTAGGATTGTGTTTTCTGAATTCTGTGAAAAATGACATTGGTAATTTGATAGAAATTGCATTGAGTCTATAGATTGCTTTGGGCAATATGGTAATTTTGACAATATTGACACTTCCAATTAAAGAGCATAGGATATTTTTCCATTTGTCTGTGTCATCTACAATTTCTTTTTCAGTGTTTTGTAGTTCTCCTTGGGGAGATTTTTTACCTCCTTGGTTAAATGTATTCTTAGTCATTTTATTTTTATGACTTTTTAAATGGGAGTGGCTTCCTTCTTGATTTGGTTTTTTGCTTGATTATTATTGATGTATAAACACGCTACTATTTTTTGTACATTAATTTTGTGTCTGAAACTTCACTGAGGTAACTTATTAAGTTGAGGAGTCTTTTGGAGGAGTCTGTGTATCAAAAATACACCTGCACTGGTATGTTTATCACAACACTATTCACAATAGCAAAGTCATCGAATCAACCTCAGTGTCCATCAATGGAGTGCTGGAAAGAGAAAATGCAATATACATATATATGGTGTGTGTATATATATATAATGGAATAGTATTCATCCATAAAAAAATAAAATAATGTCTTTTTCAGCAACATGGGTGAAGCCGAAGGCCATCATCCTAAGTGAAATAACACAGAAACATAAAATCAAATGTTGCACGTTCTTACTTGTAAGTGGGAGCTATACATTAGGTACACAAGGACATACAGAGGTAAATAATAGACACTGGGGCCTCCTAAAGGCTGGGAAGGTGTAGGGGTAAGGGTTGAAAAATTGCCTATTGAGGGCAATGTTCACTCTGTGGGTGATGGATACACTAGAAGCCCAAACCTCATCATTTTGTAATATATCCAGGTAACAATTTGCACTTGTACTCCTTGAGTCTATAAAAATAAAATAACTGTTTAAAAAAAAAAAAGAAAGAAAGCAAAACAGCCTTATTGGAGATATGGAGAAGTTTGAGTGGTCTGGATGGAAACTAGCCACAACATTCTATTAAGCCACAGCCTAATCTGAGCAAGGCCCTAAGTCTCTTCAATTCTATTAAAGCTGAGAAAGACGAGGAAGATGCAGAAGAGAAGTTTGAAATTAGCAAAGGTAGGTTGGTTCATGAAGTTTAGGGAAAAGAAGCTTTCTCTGTAACATAAAAGTGCAAGGTGAAGCAGCAAGTTCAGGTGGAGAAGCAAAAAGTCCTTCAAAAGATAAAGCTAAAATCATTAATGAAGATGGCTACACTAAACAACAGATTTTTGACGTAGACAAAACAGCTTTCTCTTGGAAAAAGATGCCATTTAGGACTTTCATAGCTAGAGAAGAAAGGTCAGTGCTTTGCTTGAGAGGACAGGGTGACTCTCTTGTTACAGACTAAAGCAGCTGGTGACTTTAAATTGAAGCCAGTGCTCATTTGCCATTCTCAAAAATCCTAAGGTCCTTAAGAATTCTGCTAAATCTTCTCTGCCTATGCTCTGTAAATGAAACAACAAAGCCTAGATGATAGCACGTCTGTTTACAGCATTCCTTACTGAATATTTAAAGCCCACTCTTGAGATTACTGAACAGAAAAAATTTCTTTCAAAACATTACTGTTCATTGACAATGCACCTGGTCACCCAAGAGCTCTGATAGGGATGTACAAGGAGATTAATGATGTTTTCATGGCTGCTAATTCAACATCCATTCTACAGCCCATGCATCCAAGAATAATTTCAATATTCAAGTCTTATTATTTAAGAAATGCATTCCATAAGGCTGTATTTACCATAGATTGTGATTCCTCTCATGGATCTGGGTCAAACTGAAAATTTCTGAAGAGGATTGATCCTTCTAGATGCCACTAAGAACATTCGTGGTTCTTAGGAAGAGATTAAAATATTAAAGTTAACAGGAGTTTATAATTAGCTGATTTTAATCCTCATGGATGATTTTCAGGAGTTGAAGATTTCAGTGGTGGAAATAACTGTGAATGTGTGAAAATAGCAAGAGAACTAGAATTATATATGGAATCTGTAGATGTGAACAAATTGCAGCAATCATACGATAAAGCTTTATGAGGAGCTGCTTCTTATGGATGAGCAAAGAAAGTTTATGGAAATGGAATCTATGTCAAGTGCAGATACTGTGAATATTGTCAAAATGACGAGAATATATTTAAAATATATAAACTTAGTTGATAAAACAGTGGCAGGATTTGAAAGGATAGACTTCCTTTTTGAAAGAAGTTCTATTTTGGGTAAATTACTATCAAACAGCATTGCATACTACAGAGAAAAGTTTTGTGAATGGAACAGTTAATGGATGCAGCAAACTTTATTGTCTTATTTTAAGAAATTGTCTCAGTCACCACAGGCTTCAGCAACCACCCCCCCAACCCATCAGCAGCCATGAACATCGGGGCAAAACTCTCCACCAGCAAAATAGATTGTAACTCGCTAAAGGGTCAAATGATTGTTAAGATTTTTTAGTGATAAAGTTTTTAAATTATGGTACATATATATATATATAGTTTTAAAAATAATCCTATTGTGCACTTAATAGACTACAGTGTAATGTAAACGGAACTTTTACATGCACTGAGAAACCAAAAACAATTCATGTGACTGGCTTTATTGCTATATTCACATTACTTCAACGGTTCAAAATTAAACCCATAATATTTCTGGGGTATGTCTACATATTTCCACTGGAAATATACTGGCATTAAAATTTTACCTACCTAGCTATCTTTAAAAAATGAAGTTTCAGTTACTATATATTGGGAAAGGAAGCCTTCCCTTACCCAGAAAAATCTTACTTTGAATCTAACCCTGGTGCTTCTACATCATGCTCAAATAAGCCCTTTTACATGATGAGGACACCTCATTATTTTTTGCTACCAAAACATACTACATTGATCATCTTCATGTCTGTATCATGGTGCTTACGAGCAAAAATGTACATAATTTTCCCTCAAGAGAAATGGCAAGATTATAGGATCTAACCATTTAACAATTTTAAAAATAGTTAAAACTCCTTCCAAAAATACTTCCCCAGATTATACTCTAACTCCATGTATAATAGCATCAATTTTCAGCCTTTTAGCAATATTTAATAAGATATAAATAGTTTTTAGTTTTGAAAGTCAATATATTGAGTAGACAATTATCTATTGTTTTAAATTTTATTCCCTATATCATGAATAAAATTAAGTATTTAAAAATACTTACAATCAAATTATACTTTTTTCATTGAGAAGTGTTTATATATCATTTTCACCCTTCTTTTGGCTCACTTGTACTTTTAATTATTTTGTTACCATCTATATAATTTCTAGATTTTTATATTTTTAACTTACATATATTAAAAATATTTTCAATGACTTTTAATTTTATATAAAAATTGTATTCTCTGTAAGAAGTGATGTTTTTGTCTTTTTTGCTCTAGTATTTATGCTACTTAGTTATTATGCTTTTATCACGTGATTATGTTGAATAAATTGATGAGCGTGTCTGTTTGATACAATAATATCAAAATTGAACTCCTTATAGAGTATTTAGCTAGCATATTTTTGAGTAAAAAGAAGTCTTTATACCATAATAAGTGGGTTTTTTGAAAAAATTGTACAATTTTTTAAGAGTGTTATGGAAGTATATCTTTTACTAGACCGTCATTATATGAATTAAGCCTATAATTGAATGGTTTTCAGTTTGTGGAATTTACCACTCTCTTCAATTTTTGCAATATATACGTGTAATTTTTTAATCCATTTTTTCAAATAGAATTTTAGTATAAGTATAGTCTTTTAACCTTTTCAAATAATTTTCAGAAATCCCGTAGTTTTCTGAGTCCAAGTATGAGCTTGAGTGTTTCATTAAACCATTTACATTAAACTTTGAACTAATGCCATTTTATGATACATTGATTATTTTCACATAAATCAGTTGTCTCATCAGGAATTAAAAAATGGTTAATTTCTAATTTTTGTCTGCATTTATTCAGTGACTTTCTTCTATGTACAGGAAATTATTATCATTAACAATGTGGTTATCTCAAATACAGTTAAGGTAAGAAAGTCAAGATAAACAATTTTTTTCTTCAATTTAAAATTTTTCAGAGTAACTAGTTGGTGACCCAAGCAAGCTCTACTATGAGTTACTTGTTTGCAAATCTTCTCTACATACTCTTGGATTTTTATATATTTGAACTATTTTAATCAATGGGAATCATCGTTCTTATGTTTTGTTGAAAATATTATATCTTAGAAAAGAGAGCTCCTTCAAGTTGCAAACAGTTGACACATTCTTTGTGGCTGTATAGTTTTCTTTTCTAGGGGTGCACACACACGCATACACACACAAACACACACACACACACCCCCCACCCACACGGATGACCCAACATCAACTTGTATATTCCCTGTACCAGACTTAGATTTAACCATTTCTACAGAAAGCTTTCACTTCTTTCTTGGGAATGAAATTTAGAAACGAAAATCTGGGTAATGGAGGATGGGGAAGGCTCATTAACAAGTTCACGCCAGTATTTTCAATTTAAATGTAAGCTTGAAACTTTTAATGTTTTTATTACTACCAGGTGAATTATTTTAGTTGACACTTGGTTCAAATTCTTTAAAAAATAGTAGGACAATAGCCATAGAGAACAATGAATATCAGGTATATAATCCACTGACTGCTAAAGCCACAGATTTGAGTTTTTTTTTTAACTCTGAGATATCTAACTATATAAAAGTACTATATTACTATGTTAATTTTAGATATTTATTAGATCTACTATGTTAACTCTAGATATTCCTTAGATCAACCCCAGTTTTGCTCCTATTAAGAGAATATCAGAAAGCAAATTTTCAAAATAACCTCAGACAGTACGTTTTTACAATATCAGATTTTTAAAATTCTTCAGTATTATACCCCAAATTATTATCATTTTTAAAGTATATACTTAACATGTTCTTCAAATTTCTTAAGCTACTGAATCCTTTATTGAGACAAAATTTTGCAAAGCTTATTGTGCAAACAAACGAAGCAGAACTACTCTGGTTGTGTCGGGGTGGTGGTTTAGGTAAAACTGTGTTTTAGTAAAGGCACCTAGAGGTTATACCACTAGAACTATGGTACCAAAATTACATTAAATCCAAAAATAAAGTAAAAAATAAGCCTTTGGTTTGAAATAGTATTAACTGGTACCTATCTTACCAATTCTACTTTATAGTTCTGCAAGTCAGGGAAGAAATTATTTGATCTATGGGGGCATGGCTTCCTTTTGCATAAATTGAGAATCTCAGAAAAGGATTTTGTTGTAAAAATACAATAAAATCAAGGTTTTTAAAGTACTTTGATATAGTAAGCTACATGTAAATGCATATTACAATTGTTTATATACTAAATTGTATTTTCACCAACTACATATACTATTTTTAATCCTAATTTTCGATTCGGAATACTCCCTTTCAAAAAAATCTATAGGATTGTAATATACTCTGTTATATAAAACAGTTGTGAATATTTCGGGCTCACATTTTTTTGGCAAAACCGCAAAGCATTACTGGTAAAAGATGTTCACTGTGGTCACTAAATCATTCTGTGTGAGTTACTGTGTAGTCAGATGCAATACTACATCTATTGATATTTTAGGGCCTAGGATATTTCATGCATTTATATTAATGTAAATTCACAATCCCCCTGCGGTGTTGTGGAACAGACAGCCTATGCATAAGCTATTAAGAAAAATCTGACACAGTAAATAATTTTATCTTCAAAAGTCGATATAGGATGGATTCTACATGAGATAATAGAACCATTAAGTTTTCTTTTAGGATCATTTCACTTACAAGTTGATCTCACGGTAGGGACCTTGAAGAAAGACATTTTAGAGAAGCACCAGTGTCAGGAGTGTTTTAATTACATTAATGATATGGAATGCATGTCTAAATGTTTACTAATAAATAGTACTGAGGGGCCATGTGTATGCCAGTTACTATTCAGAGTTTTAAGTCCAGTGTCTTCCTTGCTGGCTACTACACATTTGCTAAACTGACAAAAGCGAAAGTAAAGTTATCCTAATATGAGTTGCGGAAGATTATTCTGGATATTATGTTTTGAAAAGGTAGGAAGAAGGAAGGATTATAAGCTGAAAGCTCAACAAACATAAAAGAGTCTAATATTACAGAGTATTTGACAAGACCACATTTAAGTAAAAATAATAGAAATTACTTTAATTGCTATTAATAGCAGTCTTCTAACACTTGAAAGACACATTATCATTTCAGTTATTCTTCCTGGGAAATTTATTTTTTTATTATTTTTATTTTTATTTTTTTTGAGATAGAGTCTCGCTCTGTTGCCCAGGCTGGAGTGCAGCAGCGCGATCTCCGCTCATTGCAATCTCTGCCTCCTTCCTGGGACATTTTAAATTTCAAGAAAGATGACCTAAAAATTCTGTCTGACACTTGATGAAAGAACAAATGACTATAAATTAACCATGCGGAGGTTCTGGTATTATTATCTGATAACACTTCCTAGAAGTTTTGTAGCTTAACAAAATGAAATCTAATAGGAAGTTATAATTTGTTCCAAAGATTAAAGTTATGTTATTGGTATGTACCTATTTTCATAATATATTATTATTCTGGTTACAAATGTTTTCAATGATAGTTAACAGGGCAAAAGTAGTGAAGAAATCCATGTAATTAGATAAATAACCTCTTAATCCGGAATCAAGAGAGTTAATTTACTTTTAAAACAAATAAAACAAAACTTCATTTTCATACTTACTTTCAAATCTTAGTATTTGTTTAGCTTCAATTAGATTTGTACAGAGCTGTCCAACCTTGTACACACTTGAAATAAATTCATTTGAGAAATACAATATAGTACTTTTTGGTAATAATATAACTGTAGAAAAATAAAAAGTGAAAAATACTGTTAAACTCTGCCTTTGACAGAGTTTGATGCTAGGCAAACCGTAAGGGAATTGTGAATGATCACACGTGTATAAGAAAAAGTATATGAATTGAAAGGAAGACTCCCTGAAAAATAGGAAACTTCCACTTTAGCAGAAAAATAGCTTGCACTTGAAAGGAGGAAAATAAACTAGACTGGTTGCTAAGGGCAACTCTAAATGCAACTTCTTCAAGCATGACATTGTATTGTAAGATTCATGTCTATGCCTCTGCTATTTATCTATCTGCAAGTGATTGAGATGATACTATTTTAAGTCAGGTGTTCACACAACTGTCAGTCGTCATGAGTTGGGTAGCAGAGAGCATAAGCACGTGGACTTAAATTTCATACCTTGTGTGATGCCTGAGGCACAAAACTGAAAGACAGTGAAGGCTGGGAACAAGAAGAAATGTGAGCCCCTTATCAAGTAGATTGCTGCCCTTGTCAAGTAAGGCTGACATTTGTTAGAATATAACAGGATGCCCATCTGTTTGGGGCAAAAACGCAATTGCTGTCCACTGGAAAATTACCCAAGAGTAGCATGAAATATTTGTTGTTTTGTAGCTCTTTGTCCAATTACTGGATATAGATTTGCAGATAAGTTAGGGATATGAAAATAAATCAAGCTAAAGTTATAATAAAAAAGCTCATAAAGATCCTCTGTGATTTAATACAGGTATTATAATGACTAACATATTGTGATGCTTGGCTTGATGCTATTTCAATTGATATTTACAATTTGTGTTAGATAATACTTCATGGTGTGTAAATATTTGTAACTCTGATTTTAAATCCAAGTCATTTAAAGTTGTTGGTCTTGTGGAAGTTGTGATTGTCTTTTGTGCCAAAACAAAACTATCGATACATTTGTTTTCCTTATGAAAACATGTTAATTTGACAGAAAAATGTGCCATTAAAACTTTGGTATCTGGTATTTTGTTTGAATAAATGGTTGTGAGTTTATACCACGGAATGATAGACTGTGCATTTCATTCTATTGCTAGAATATATTAATAACTTAATTTGAAAGCAAGTACTCCTTTCATTTTGGTATCTCTAGCATCATGCTAATGTTCCACAAATATAAGATTTATCAATACCGTTGGATGAGATATTTTAATTTTTAGTGCCTCAGGTGCAACAACAAGGCATCAAAATTCAGTTACTTCACTATTAATCCATTATAATCTAACAAAACAATTCCTAATTTTTAATATAAAAATGTCATAAGAACTTTAGAAAGTATTGAGAGAGAAAGTGAAGCTCAGACATAGTCTGTATGTAGTAACATAAATAAACTTAACATCGTGCTATCACTTCGCTTTGCACCTGCAAACAGATAAGTCACCAAGAGATTGCTGAGCACAGGTGTTTGCTGCTCAGTTCATCTGAGACTCTTACACAAAATAAACTGCTAAATTTACTTCTCCGTCAAGCCTCTGAGTGGATCTTTATGAAGCTCTTGATGAAATGAACTCTTCTATAACCTGAAAAGTAGTTATGTTCAAATATAGTCCCGTTGTTTGTGCCAATGAGATATTAAAAGTCTGTGGTCTTACTTGTGATACTAAAATCGATGTGTCTGACCTCAGAAAGCTGATGCAAGAAGAAGCATATCATATACTAACATTTTGTGTTTATTAATAAAAGAACAGATTTTACCTATTTCCAGTGAAACATGATAAACTGATTTATTTAACAAGCTCAGAAGGCATTTCTAAGCATGGAATAGTCAAACAAATGCTTATGTCAGAGCCGGGGCTTGGAAGGGCAATTTTGAAAGGTGTGGCTTCTCAGGCTCCACATCCCAAGGTTCTTATTCCATATGTCTGCTCAGGGCCCAGAAATCTGAGTTCTTGATAACATTAAATCCCTAGGTGTCTCTGCTGCAGTAAACCTATAGACTGAACTTTTCATTAAAAATGAAGTTTACTGCAGCATTATATAAAAAAATTAAAAATCAAACTTTTTAAGATTGCAGTTTGATGAATTGCTTAACCAAAAACATAATGAATGTATAGAACAACTTTATTACCCCAAAACTTTTCCTCCTGCCCTTTTGCAGGCAGGAGAAAAATCTTTTCCCTTTTTCTTCTCCAAATGTCTGACAGTCATTCATTTGTCTTCTGTCAGTAGTACAGTATTATCTTTACTAGAATGGCATATAAAAGGAGTCTGATATATACCTACTAAATGTGCTTCTTTTACTTAGCACTATTCTGTAAAGATTCATTGCATGTTGTTACATGAATCATAATTTATTTACTTATTTTGGTTGCAGAATAATATTTTATTTTGTGGTTATACCACACTTTCTTTTTGTCATTTATTCACATTTTTATTTTACATTGCATTTTACTAATCAATACATAAATTTCTCTCCCTCTTAAATTTTATACTTCTTTCAAATTTCAGGATATTAACTTTACACCTATTTTCTCTTCTCTCTCTCAATTAAACCACTTTATTGAGATATGATTGACATGTAAACAGTTGTAGATATTTGATGTATAAAACTTGATGTGTTTGTAGATAAGAATATGCCCTTGAAACCATTATCAAAATCCATGTCAAAAACCCTTTCCAAAATGTCATATGAAGGGAATCATGCAGTATATAGGTTTTTCTGAAAGACTTCTTTCACTTAGCAATACGCATTTAAGATCCATGCATGGATTGATAGCTCATTCTTTTGCATTTCTTAACAGTATTCTACGTAGAGCTGTATCACATTTTGTTTATCCATTCGTTTAAGTGCATAAGGATAATTTCCATTTTGGGTGATTATGAATGCAGCTGCTACAAATATTCACATGCTGGATTTTGTGGAGACATAAGTTTTCTAATTAATTGACTACCTAGGAATGCAGATTCAGGACTGACCAAAAAAACAAAAATGTCATGAGGATAAAGGGATGCAGTATTATTATTTAAAATAATATTATATCTGTGTACTTGTGACTTATTACTGTGGACATGTGTCACTGAATTTAGCACAGGACCTCCACTACAGTAGGTAAGACTACATTACTTTGTAATAAACAACCAAGCTATCTTCTAAGGTTGTGGCACAACTTTGTATTCCAACCAGCAGTTGATGACAGTGTCTTTTGTTCTGTACCTTTGCCAGAAATTGCCACTGTCAGATTTTGTTTCATTTTGTTTTTTAACCATTAATAAGAATAGTGGCATCTCATTATAGTTTTTACTGTTTCCCACAATGGCTAATGATTTTGATCATCTTTCCATATGCTTATTTCCATCTGTGTACCTTCCTTTGTGAGATGATTGCTTAGGTCTTTTGACCTTTTAAAACTTGTGTTGGGCAGGCACGGTGGCTCACTCCTGTAATCCTAGCACTTTGGGAGGCTGAGAGAGGCATTTCACGAGTTCAGGAGTTCAAGACCAGCCTGACCAACATGGTGAAACCCCATCTCTACTAAAAATACAAAAATTAGCCAGGCGTGGTGGCGTGCATAATCCCAGCTACTCAGGAGGCTAAGGCAGGAGAATCACTTGAACCCAGGAGGCAGAGGTCGCATTGAGCCACTGGGTAACAGAGCGAGACTCCGTCTCAAAAACAAGCAAACAAAAAAACAACTTGTGTTCACTTTTTTATACTGAGTTTTACGTGTTTCTTTGTAGAGTTTGGGTGCAAGCCCTTTAACACGTATGTGGTGTTTCAAATATTTTCTCCAGTCTATGGCTTCTCTGTTTTAACAGTGTTTTCTTTTTCAGTGAAAATGTTTTAAATTTTAATAAAGTCCAACTAATCAACTAGTACTTGCATGGAGTATGCTTTTAGGGTTTAATCTAGTACTCACCACCAAACCTAAGGTCATGTATATTCTCACTTATGTTTCTATCTAGAATTTTTATAGTTCTTCATTTCACATTCATGTCAATGATAAATTTTGATTTAATTTTTGTAAAAGGTACAAGATTTGTTTCTACATAATTTTTTTAAAAAGATATCAAAATATTTCAGCATCATTTGTTGAAAAAAAACACAAAACCATATTTTCTGCATTGCATTGTCTTTGCATTTTTTGAAAGATAAGTTGACAATATATGTGTTGATTAATTCTCTGATTTTTGTCATATGTTTATTACAGACTTCCCTTTATCTAATTTGCATTTAATTTGTTTTTTTAATTTTCAAAAAAACCCCTCAGATCATTGATTTAAGATGTGCTTGTGTACACATCAATGATGTATACATCAATGATGATTTAAAATGTGTGTTTCCATATATCCATATATGTGTGTGTATATATATTTATACAGAGAGAGAGAGAGAGAGAGACAAAGTGCCATTAAAGGCTATGAAATTATTAAGTACAGCGTTGGTTGCATCCCCCAATTTTTGATACATTCTATTTTCATTTAATGGAGTAGGAAATGGATTTTGAAATTTCTTCTTTGATCCATGCATAATTTTAAAGGATTGCTTAGTTTCAAAATAATTTTTATTTCCAGACATCTTTCTGTTATTCATTAACAAGCAAATTATTTGTTGCTTAAGCATATGATCTGTGTGACTTCTATTTCTTTAAATTTTTTGAAATTTTTGTTTTTCTGAAATAAAATGAGGTTTTATGTGGTAACTTCTGTATTGACTTGAAATAAATGTGTGTTCTCACTGTGTGCAGTATTCTGTAAATACTAATTAGGCCAAGTTGATTTATTTACTGATTTTATGTCTACTTATTTTATCAAATACTGCAAAAGGATGTTGAATTCATCAACTGTAATTGTTAGTTATTTTAATCATTTTTTACTATTATGAATTTCTACTTTTCTTGAAACTGTCATTAGGTAAGTAAAAATTAATAATTTTTAAAGATTAATGTTATTTTTATACAGTGAACATATTAGTCTCCAGCAATATTTCTTTGTATAAAGTCTTACTGTATTCTGATTTTAATTTAGACATTACAACTTCTTTTAAATAGTGTTTGCATAATACATTTATCTTTTCATCCTTTTACATTTAACCTAGATCGTAGACCCCTTGTTAGTGTGTTTGTTAACAGATGACACTGAGTTTGGTCTTGACTTGTTACTTTGTCTGTCAGTCTGCCTTTTAATTGGAGTGTTTAACTATTCTTATTTAACGTGATTATCAGTGTCACTGTGCTTAACCAACCACTCTGATATTTTTCTTGTTGTGAAATCTGTCCTTTTCACTTTTCTTCTCTTTCTGCTTATTTTTTAATTGAGTAGTTTTATGATTCTATTTTATTCTCACTATTGGTTTAATAGTTTTCAACTGCTTTAATTTAAAATATTGCTCTATGACTTACAATATAACTGTAACTTACCTGGCTGTTTTCCAATAATTTTATGCTACCTCATATGAAATATGAAAAGATTACAACAAAATCCTGCTTTTTAACACTCCCATTTTTGTGTTATTGCTGTTGTGCAAGCTAATTCTAAAAATGTTATTATCCACAGAAAACATTGTTTCCATATTTGTTTAGAGTATTGGTTTATTTATTTGTGTAGGGTTTCTATATTTGTTTTAGAGTCAAATATCTTCTAAGATGGGCTGGATGTCGTGGCTTATGCCAGTAATCCGAGCACCTTGGGAGACCGAGGTGTGCGGATCACCTGAGGTCAGGAGTTCGAGTCCAGCCTGGGCAAAATGGCGAAACCTCGTCTCTAATAAAAAATTTAAAAATCAGCTGGATGCAGTGGTGCACACCTGTAATCCCAGCTACTCGGGAGACTGGGTAGGAGAATTGCTTGAACCCAGGAGGCGGAGGTTGCAGTGAGCTGAGATCACACCACTGCACTCCAGCTTGGGATATAGAACGAGGCGCCATCTCAAACAAACAAACAAATATCTTTTAAGATGAATAATCATACAATTATTCAGTATTTCTGTACACATTACTGGTTCTACATTCTTTATTTTCCCATGATTTCTCTGTCTGAAAAGCTCTTTTATTTTTTAACATTTATTGCAATGTAATTCTCCTGGAAATGAATTTATTAGTATTTTTTTTGTTGAAAAACTATATATTTCATCTTCACTTTTAAAATATATTATTTTCTGGCTCTAGAATTCTATATTGATAGATTTTTATTTTTAGTGTTTCAAAGATCTCATTCCATTGTGTTCTGGCCTGTATAGTTTGAGATAAGAATCCTGCTATCATTTTTATTTCTCTTCCTTTTTATATAATGTTTTCCCTACTGAGTTACATCAGGATATCTTGTTTATTAATGACTTGCATCGATTTTATTAGAACACAGCTAAGCATGTGTGTATGTGAGTGTATGTGTATGAATTTGGAATTTGTTTCATTTTCTGATTGTGTACCTGTGTATGTACTTTGTATCTACCCCATTTTCAATGTACTTTTTACAATTTTCATTTGTCTGTGGTAATTCCCATCTGCTCATGAATGAATGTTATCTACCTTTCCAGTTTGGCTGTAACATATTAACTATAGTTACTTTAATCCCCTTCTTATAGTATTTAATACTGAAATCTGTATGATCACTGTTTCTGGTTGTATTGACTGCTTTTTCTGTGGAAAAATAGTGTATGTGCATAGTATATGCACGTATGACCAGGTGCTGGACATTGGTTGATAAAATTACACTAGAAACTGAGGTAAACAATATTTATGCCAAGAAAATGTAGAGCTTCATCCTGTTGATAAGGGGAGCTGAGTCTTTCTATTTTGTAGTTGAGCTATGTTTCAGTTTACTATTGCTTGAGTTACCTTAAGTGCACCACAGACCTCAAATTTCTCCAGTGATAGACTACTGCTACTTTAAAAAAGAGTGAGATTTGAAGTACAATACCACTTTTCCTCAGTGCTATGTTCTAATTTCAGCAAGACTGAATGCCCATATCAGAGATGGTGGTCTTTCTAAGCAGACTTGCTTTTCTTCTGCCTATGTGTGAACTGCTGGAACTTGTCACTTACAGGAGGGCATTGCCATGTGAACTTCAGGGATGAGTTTTTCTCAGCATCCTTACACATCCACTATGGAAGCTGAATACTGTCTTGTGTCACCAGAAACCTATGTTCAAGTCTATTTCCTGCCTCCTTTCTAGTGGTCGCAGGTCACTGCCCCTGGCCCAGGAGCAAAGGGTGTTGCGTAGCATCATTGATGGAAGGCTGTACATAGGTTTTCTTCCCTTCACTTAGTTGATCCTGGCTTTTGCCTGGGACTTCTGCTGTGGCAATTCTTTGCTCATCACCCAGATGCAGATAACTTTTATCTTTACCCCTAGCACACTGGCAAAACTTGCCAGGAACAGATGGTGGGTGGTGGTGATTGGCAGTGAAATAATTTCTGCTCTTCCCTTGGTGGTGGATGTTTTTTCTATGTATGGAAGAAGGCCTCAGTAGTTGGCACCTATGCTGAAGCAGAAACCATCATTTATGCACTTGCCCCATTGAGAGTTCTCTCAGGTCCCCTAACATGAACCCAAACTTTTTCATGAATGTCTGGTAGAAGCCCAGGGAAGAGCTGACAAGAGGCTGAAGGCACTCTTGGTCTTTGTGGCTACCTAGAATTCTCAACCACCACACAAGTCCCTGACCATCAGGTTTTTGTTATTTATTTACTTATTCTAATTTTCTTCTTACCCACCCTATGGCTACCACCTTTTCCTCCCCTACTCTCCCAAAGGCAAAACCTATTTCTGTGTCCTTCCTTTCCTATAAGGAACTTGTCATCATCTGGAATATAACTTTATAGATTATCTGTGTTTCAAATAAAAAGAAAGTGGGGGAAGTAAATTTGAAAATAAAATTGGAAATCACAGATATTCTCCTCTAATAAAAGAAGAGCAATATGAATTATATATATATATATGTCCACATCTTAAATTATGAGTATTTCCAAAGTATATATAAAGAAGTTTAATCAGAAAGAACCTACTAGTAGCTTGCCCCTCTTTTCCCCCTGTCTTGATCATGGAATAAAATTTGCCATCTCTTTATTCTCCATAGGGAATTCTAAATCATTAACATGAACACATTCATTTTAAGAAGGAAGCAACACTGAAATGCTTATGGAGATTTACAGAAAACTTTCCTGAAGCTAAAAAGTGAAGATGCCTATCATTTATGAATAAAGTACCCGGGAGGCCTCCATGCGGATCAGAGATGAAATACCTCATGCAATGAGTGAACAGAATGCTTAACTGTGGGAGGTCAGCGTTATTGTGCACATGTCCCCAGAGGTGATAAAAGTGTTTAGTAAATGAAAAAAATAAGTGTATATCCATTTTTTTACTCTCAATAGGTTGATAAAACAAAAACTTTGTTGAGCTAAAAGTAATGAAATAAAACTGAACCTGGAAAAATATAAGCTCCACATAAAGTGGGAAAAACAGCAGACAGATTTATTAAAGTATACTAAAGTAACCCTTCTAGGAAAGGGTTAAAGGCCTGACCTTCTGAATCATTTAAAAAGGGCCCAGGGAAACACACACACACACACACACCTTGTAAAGAGACACGGTAAGAGTAGCAGCACACACTGAACAGGCTAAATGTTTACCTATCTTTAATATGTTTGAAAGCAGTGATAACAAATAAATGTCATGGCAAGTATATTTGGAAAATAACTTATTAGGATTAAAGAATTAAAACCATATAAATGTAATAAATTTTGAGTTTATTTATATGTTCTGCCAATGAAATATATAATATTAGAAAAGGAAAGTTCTATTTATACTAGTACACAAAACCTGTAAGTCCTAAATATAGGAAACCTTACTAAATTCAATTAAAAAAATCTTAGTAGTTAATGTCAAAAACAAGCAGTCAGCAAGAAACAGATACTAATCAGATAATAATAATAATAATATGCTAGATATAGGATTCACTATAATTAATACAAGCCAATATTTACTTGATAATTATTACATGCCAAACTCTCTGCTACCTACTTTATAAATATTATTTCATTGAAATCACTTAATGACCAAATGAGATAAGTAATATTATTGCTCACACCATGTAGATGTGGAAACTTACATATATTGAGGTGCCCATGTTCACACAGATGTAAAGTATTTATGCAGTATAACAAGACCACAACCTAGGTCTGCGTATCTTAAATCAGCACTTCTCAAAATTTCATTTGCATTTGCATCAACCAGGGATCTTGTTAAAATGCAGATTATCATTCATTGTATCTGGGTTGGGGCTCAGGATTCTGTATTTCTAACAAGCTCCCAGGTGATGTTGATGTTGCCTGTTCAATAGCTACACTGTGATTAGAAAGACTATAGAACATTACCTTTTACAACTAAAATATACTACCTCATATATGGATATCAATTGAATTAATTATAAAAAAGAGAGCTAATTTGTGGTGTTGATGTATGTACAATTATGAGTTTGTGGATGTTTGTTGGTAAGGTTGTAATAAGGAATTACATATAAGATAATAAGAGATTAAATTGGTATAAGCACTTTTAAAACAATATAGCAAAGATTTGGATAATTTGAAATGCAAAAATCCTTTGTATCCAGTTGCATGTCTACACCTATTTTAAAGAATTAGATTCTCACATGGGCTCAAATATATATATATATATGTTAAAAGTATTGATTTCAGTATTATTCATAATAGCCAAAAAGTGGAATGCTTCAAAGTATTCAACAGTAAGAGAAAATAAAACAAAGTTAATCCAGTGAAACACTGGATAGCATTTAAAAAGATGGCATATACCAAAATGACATGTGGAAAAAAATCTCCAGACAGGGCCGGTGGCTCACACCTGTAATCCTAGAACTTTGGGAGGCTGAGGCAGGTGGATCACCTGAGGTCAGGGGTTCGACACCAGCCTGACCAACATGGCAAAACCTTGTCTCTACTAAAAATCCAAAACTTAACCAGGCATGGTGGCAGGTGCCTGTAATTCTAGCTACTTGGGAGGCTGAGGCAGGAGAATCATTTGAACCTGGTTGGTGGAGGTTGTAGTGAACCGAGTCATGTTATTGCACTCTAGCCTGGGCGACAGAGTGAGACTCTGTCTCAACAACAACAACAACAACAATAACAACATCAACAACAACAACAACAGCAAAACAAGCCCCCCCCCCAAAAAAAAGAAAAGAAAAAGAAATGTCTACTTGTTTTGTAAGCCTAGTGAAGGTAGGAACAGTTTTGTTCATGTCTATAACATACATACAATTGAACCATGCCTTTTACAAAGCAGGGGCTTAAAACAATAATTTTTGCTGTGTTAATGGATATATAACTTCTATGATATACTATTGAGTAAAAAACATTAATAGTATTCATGGGGTTTTAAGGACAGGATTCTATCAAGAAGTTAGCATGTGAATTTTTAGATCCCCAGTGATTTTCTTATTGTGAAGAAAAATTACATTACCTAAAATTGACCATCTTCACCCTTTTCAATGTATAGCTCAGTAGTGTTAAGTATGCCCACAATTTTGTGAAACATATTTTTAGAACGTCTTCATCTTGTAGATCCAAAACTATACCCATTAAACAACAACTCCAGTGTCTTTAAAAGATTTCAAGCTGCTGTGTTGACTCAAAGAAAAATTTTTCTTCTAGATTCCCTCCACATACTTCATTCATACGTTTAAGTTTGTGTAGCCAAAATTAGCCTCAAGACTTGCCGTTTGTCATTTTTGGGGGGTCTACTTTGTTTAATGTGGTTCCCCAAAATGTGGGTATAACCAAAGTGAATTAAACGTTATCATACTGGTTTATACCACTATATAGTTCTGCATATCCAGTTTATAACATTAAACATTGTAAAATAATGAGGCAATCTGGGGATTAAGAAGGTAGATAAAACCAGAAGAAAAAGTAGTGATTTGTATTCCAAATCTGTTCTCATAGCATGTGCTTACAGTAATGACTATTTTTATTCTTCAATATTGTTGACATTTAGTTGTAAATAAAGTAGAACCTGCTCAGAATTTCAAAGAAGCTAAGTTATGGGTCCAGACTCTAGAGGTTTTTAATACAATTCACACAATGTGCAACTACAATGCTTTATTTCTCATTTGTAGAATATGTAAATATACCCATTTCTTGAGGTTGAATCAGAAACAACTTACTTTATCTTGAAGGCTTTGAATTATTCACTGGAATCCATAAATACTAAGATGTCCCCAAATCCCTGGGACCCAGAACTCCAGCCAGAAGTCTCAGGCTAACACTGAGTCCTAAAAATTTATCTTCTCCTGGAATGAGTTTACCGATAATTTGAAGAAGTTATTTCAGGTTAACCACTAACATATGGTACAACCAGTTCTCTTGTACAACTGGAATTACTTTTTCATTCATCCTATTTTCAATCTTACCAAGTTCCTTCTTCATGTACAGAAACCTGACAGCATTAGAGCTGTACTTTTCACAAAGAGGTACCTTAGAAGGGGAATCATACAATAGGTAGAGCTTACAGACTGATGGTATAGTCTAGAGAGCTTGAGATGTCGGATGCATGCACTCATGGCCAACATGATTGACTCCACAGCAAATGCTGATTGATAATTATGTTCCTGTGGGTAGGGAGGACACTGGATATAGGCTATCCATACCGCCCTCTGCAGCCATTGTCCACAGTTAACATGGAAGCCCTTTTCTCATTTTCTTAAGTTTGCAACTGCTTTATATTATATCATCCATTTGAATAATTATCTATAAAATTAGCAAATTATTTATAAATTTCTAAAGCCTGTCAGGTACCAAAAAAAGAGGATACATTGTAACTTTCTTCTCAATTTTTAACAATGTAGATTACTTTAGAAGAATAATAGGACACATGAAAATTTGCTGGAATAACATAGTCACAAAGTTTTACATGAAAGATTTCTAATTGAATCTATAGAAAACATAAATCTCATTAAAACTGCAACAACACAGTGAGCCGAGATCACTCCACTGCACTCCAGCCTCGTGACAGAGCAAGATTCCATCAAAAACAAACAACAACAACAAAAAAACTGCAACAACAACAAGAAAACCCCACAAGAGTTTGCACACTAAAAACAAATTAGGCTAACTGATCTAGAGAGCACAATTTGACAGTACACTTTAAGGTAACAATTCTCCAGGTGTAATCTAGGGTCCAGTGGCATCATCAAGACAAAAGAGACTTTTAGAAATGCAAATTCTCAGGCCCACTGCAGGCCGACTGAATGCAGCAGAGGGAGGCCCACCAACCTGTTTTAAAGACCCATCTAGGCGATATATGATACAGGTGGAGAATCACTACTAAACATTATAGAGTAAAATAGGGTAAACCATTCACAACTGTTTCATCAGTGCTAAGTATTCTTAACTGAAGAGAAAAAGAAAATAAAGATAAACTGCACCAACTATATAGCAGACATTTCCTTTTTTAGCCCAAGTACATTTTGAAGTGTACCTGGGCTAATTTAGTCTTACCGAATTTAGTCTTTGTTCTCAAATTTCAGTAGCTCAATTTGTAGCTTTGATAAGAGTTCCATGAAGCTTACTATGTATTTGTATATACACTTAAACTGAGTGTTCAATGATCATAGTTTATCAAGGTTAATTGTGACACTGGGAATTCCTATTTCAACGCTCATCACTCATGAGGCTGCAGGTGTGACTGGTTTCTGACTGCGCTCCAATACAGAGTGCCCTCCTCTCTCCAGCTGAGCCCGAGATGCTGACAATACAGGTGCAGAAAAGGGTCATTGTGCAAAACTAATTTCAGGTATCTTTGTGAGGCAGTGATTTTTTTTTTCCCACAAAGTGGCTAATTATGAATACTCTGACAAAATTGATACCCTTTGTGCTTTTGCCTCGCTTTCATCCTTGTGATCATATGAGTACCAGTACTGCTGGTGGGAATTCGACATGGGGAATCTGGATGACTGGAAGGAAATGCAACATTTGAACTAAAATATCCATGAAATTGCTTTAAAGTCTAATTTGGGAGTGGGCAATTTCGGGCAAATGTTGGGAATGCAAAAACAGTTTTTGTGCTAGTATTACTTTAATAGAACTTATGTAACGAACTAGAATAGGATTTGAGAACCATACATGAAAAAATAACTATTTTCCTATATCATACATAGGCTTTCAAATTATCCTTTAAGACTTAGATAGGCAGTGATGGTATTTATTGATTTAAGTGAATACTTGTGATTTTGTGGGGTAAAACTGTAATTTTTTGCATGCATATTTTTGCACTCATAAAACGTATAATCCCAAGTTTCTTTTTTTTTTTTAATGGTACATACTTTTCTGTTTCCTTTGGGCATCTCACTGGTATTTTCAGTGACAAAATGTTGCTTTGCTCCATTTTTGGTCTCATAATTTAATTAAAAAGTAGATGTTGTGAATACATGAGATAGCCAACTGGGGTTATAATTATAATTTTTTGTGAACGATGTAGCCCTATTAAATGCTAATGGGCTTATGCAATAACTAAATATATTTTCATATTATAGCACAAGGATTTCATGGAAATATAGAACCAAGTATTAAAGTTGTACCCAAAGATATACTAAGGCTTGTAGTCTGCAGAGCAGCATCATCTGTGAGATTATCAGAAATGCATAATCTCAGGAACTACAGCAGAACAGCTGACGTAGAATCTGTATTTTAACAAGATTCCAATTTAATAAATTGGAATAGAATGCCTATCAGAATTTGAAATGCACCATCCTGACAGGGAAGGAAATTAAACAATTTTTGGTTTATTTAGCATATTGTCCTTTGTCATCAAAAATGAACACGCACTTCGATATACTATTACAGGAGTCATTTTGGGGATTAAAATTATATTTGCATTTTCTCACGCTGCTAATCAAGACATACCTAGGCCAGGGTAATTTATAAAGAAAAAGAGGTTTAATGGACTCACAGTTCCACGTGGCGGGGCAGGCCATCACAGTCTTGGTGGAAGATAAAAGGCACCTCTCACACTTGGCAGCAGGCAAGAGACAGCGCAAACGCAGGGGAACTCCCTTTTATCAAACCATCAGATCTCCTGAGACTTATTAACTCTCACAAGAACAGCATGAGAAAGAACCGCACTCTGATTCAATTACCTCCCATCAAGTCTCTCCTATGACACGTGGGAATTATGGAAGCTACAATTTGAGATTCAGGTGGGGACACAGCCAAACCATATTTTTCTCTGGCCCCTCTCCAATCTCATGGCCTCACATTTCAAAACCAATCATGCTTTCCCAACAGTCTCCCAAAATATTAACTCATTTCAGCATTAACTCAAAAGTCCACAGTCCAAAGTCTCATCTGAGACAAGGCAAGTCCTTTCTACCTATAGGCCTATAAAATCAAAAGCAAGTTATTACTTCCTAGATGCAATGGGGGAACAGGCATTGGATAAAAACACCCATTCCAAATGGGAGAAACTGGCCAAAATGAAGGGTCTAAAGTCCGAAATATGGTGGGGCAGTTAAATCTTAAAGCTCCAAAATGATCTCCTTTTACTCCATGTCTCAAGTCCAGGTCATGCTGATGCAAGATGTGGGTTCCCAGAGGCTTGGGCAGCTCCATCCCTGTGTCTTTGCAGTGTACAACCTCCCTCCTGGCTGCTTTCACAAGCTGGCACTGAGTGTCTTCAGCTTTTCCAGGTGCACAGTGGAAACTGTCGGTGGATCTAACATTCTGGGGTCTGGAGGACAGTGGCCCACTTCTCACTGTTCCACTATGCAGTGCCCCAATAGGGACTCTATGTGGGGCTCTGACCCCACATTTCCCTTCCGTACTGCCACAGCAGAGCTTCTTCATGAGGATTCCATCCCCGCAGCACACCTCTGAGGTTCCTAAACCTCAATTCTTGACTTTTGCACACTGGCAGGCTCAACACCACGTGGAAGCTGCCAAGGCTTGGGGCTTGTGCTCTCTAAAGCAATGGCTCAAGCTGTACTTTTGTCCCTTTTAGCCCAGGCTGGAGCACCTGGGATGCTGCACACAGCAGGGCGTCCCTGGATTCAGCCTGCTGAATGATTTTTCCCTCCTAGGGCTCTAGTCCTGAGATGGGAGGGGTTGCCGTGAAAGTCTCTAACATGCTGTGGAGACATTTTCCCCATTGTCTTAGTGATTAACATCCATCTCCTTGTTACTTATGCAAATTTCTGAAGCCAGCTTGAATTTCTTCCCAGAAAATGAGTTTTTATTTTCTATTCCATCGTCAGGCTGCAAATTTTCCAAACTTTTATGCTCTGCTTCCTTTTGAATGCTTTGTCGCTTAGAAATTTCTTCCTCTAACTCATCTCTCTCACTTTCAAAGTTCCACAAATCTCTAGGGCAGGGACAAAATGCTGCTAGTCTCTTTACATAGCACGAGTGACTTTTACTCCAATTCCCAACAAGTTCCTCATCTGCATCTGAAACCACCTCAGCCTGGACCTTATTGTTCATATCACTATCAGCATTTTGGTCAAAGTCATTCAACAAGTCTCTAGGAAGATCCAGACTTTCCCACATCTTCCTGCCTTCTGAGCCCTCCAAGTCTCTAGGAAGTTCCAAACATTCCTACACTTGCCTATCTTCTTCCAAGCCCTCCAAACAGTTCCAACCTCTGCCTGTTACCCAGTTCCAAAGTCGATTCCACATTTTTGGGTACTGTTACAGCAATGCCCTACTCCTGGTACCAATTTACTGCGTTAGTCTGTTCTCACACTGCTAATAAAGACATACCCGAGACTGCGTAATTTATAAACAGAAAGAGGCTTAATGGACTTACAGTTCCACATGGATGGGGAGGCCTCACAATCATGGCAGAAAGCAAAAGTCACATCTTACATGGCAGCAGGCAAGACAGAGAGAATGTGCAGGAAAACTCCTCTTTATGAAACCATCAGATCTCATTAGACTTATTCACTATCATGAGAACAGCATGGGAAATACCCATTCTCATGATTCAATAATCTTTCACTGGGTCCCTCCCATGACATGTGGGAATTATGGGACTTACAATTTGAGATTTGGGTGGGGACACAGCCAAACCATGTCAAAAGTATATAGAATTTATCATGCCATCAGCATGAACCTTGCAAACCTAGGCATTTCCTACAAGTGTATAACAAATCCCTTATTTTTATATACCTATTATGTAAAAATCACTTTAATAGTTATTTGGTGTTAAATAAGCTACTTATTTTTCTCATCTGTAATATGGGAACAACAGTGATACTTCCATCGCAAGGTTGTTGTGAGAATTACAGGAAGTATACATGTAAAATCCTTTTTTAAATTTTTTATTTTTATTTTTTATATTGAGACAGGGTCTCACTCTGTCACCCAGGCTAGAGTGAAGTGACTCGAATAGGGCTCATCCCACAGTGACTTGACTTACTGGGGTCAAAGTGTTCTTCCATCTCAGCCTCTGGAGTAGTTGAGACCACAGGTGCATGCCACCGTGCTCAGCTATTTTTATTTGTTTGTTTGCTTGTTTGTTTCTTTTTCCTCTTTAGAGACAGGGATTCACCACTTTGCTCAGGCTGGTTTTGAACTCCTGGGCTCATGTGATTCACTCACCTCAGCCTCCCAAGTGTTGGGACTGCATAAGTGAGTTACTGTGCCTGGCTGTAAAATACTTAAGTGTCAGATACATTGTAGGCACTCATTAATTCTTTACTCTTAGTATTTTTTTTATATTAGGTACAGAGATATGGTTTTTATTCTTCAGAACAATGGACAGGAAGGATGGAACCAATGTACGTGAGTGAATGGGTGTCAGTATATAAATGCAGTGGAGCACATTGGTCCTTTTTTTGACCTCGATTCTTCATAATACTCCTTCTTTCTTGGGCGAGCAAAACAAAGTAAGGCCAGGCCAACTGAGCATCTCTGGTCATTGCAGGTTATAAGAAGTCTATGATCATAGGCTTGAGAGAAATGTACCTGCTGCTCCTGAGGCTGGCATAGCTCAGCCAAGTTCAGCCAGGGCAGCAGAAGGCATTGGTAGCAGCACCCACAATCAGCACTATTTTACAGCATCTTCATCAACGAGGTCTAGCACCCTTCCAGAAAGGGGACTAGTGGCATCCAAGATAAAACATGAAAGAATCAGAACTTTCTCAAGGGTCTCTCTCTTGTCTCTCTCTCTCGTCTAAAAAGAATTTACAGAGATAATGATGTATTAAAAAAAATCTGGCCAGAGGGTATGAATTTCACTTAGTATTTCAGCCTCTCTGAGTATTGGCACATCTCTTGATTTTTAAAATAGTATGTTTTTACTTAGGATTTTTTTTTTCCAGAAGATTGCTTAGGATCAAATTTCTAGAAGCACGATGATTTTAGGAAAAGCGTATTCCTTGCTTAAGTGTAATACCGGAAATAAAAGTACAGACTGAACCTTCACTGAAAAGGCAATTTCAGATAATGTTTCACAGAGAATTAAAATGAATCAGTGTAACATTACTTTTTTCTTTAAAAGAAAATGAAACAGAAAAAAGACACAACTAAAATGACTTTTTTGAAAATGAGGAAACATCATACATTTGCCATGTGTAAAGTGACAGAAGTTAATGACATAATTTATGAAATATACAAGACTGTATACAAATCCAAAATGAACAATAATAATTATAATGATCCCATTAGAAACTAATGCTATTTTTAGATTTGGCTTTTGTAACGAACAAATGACTTCATGTATTACTTCTAAGGCTAACAGCGAACTACAAGATAAGTACTATTAATACCAGGTAGTACTACTTCTTTTCTAAAGATCAGGAATATAATGTTGAGAATGTTCTGAGATGTTTTGTAACTTGCTCCAGTATACAGATAGAGTGGTATTAAAAGATCACAACACTGGTCATTCTCATTAGTTTACATCATCATCTTGCCTTAAGCCAGGCCAAATAAACTTCTCCTTTACGAGTAACATTTCTGCTTTTCCCCAAACGATGCTGCTGCACTGTCATATATTAACACCCAGAGCCTTTGCTGCACTGTTCATAGTGTAAGTGAGTATTCAACCCAGGTACGTAAGTGTTTCTGTAAAGTCGCCACACTTTAAAAACTTCTTCTCCTGCAATTCACCATGTACACAATAACCACTGTAGACATTCTCACTTGTTAGAAAACCATTTCCTAGAAAAAATAAAATTCCTATTTCTCTTAGCATTACCTATACAATAGGGCAAGAATATTTCTAACAACGTTTATTGTCTCTACACATCTGAGATGATGTGATGATCTTCCATGTTTGTTTTCTAAAAACTCTGTCTCCATGGCATATAAATATTGGTGCTTGATATGCATTGCTAATCATTAAAATAAAATGACCTTATACATTTTCTTTCCTTAGAGGCACACAGGGCTGCTGAGAAGGGGATCTTCCTTTCTCAAAATAAATAAAGGTAAGTGGAAGAAAGGAGGATTTATATTTCCCCTGAATCTTAAGACTGTATCACAATTTTTGTTCTCTTCCAGATAAAAAGGGAAGGCTAAATCCATTATGCTTGAATATACTCTTGAATTTGTCAGATGTAAGCAACCAAATTACCATTTTCATCAGAAAGATTAAATATGATTGTTTTTAACTTCTTGCTAAGAAAAAGTTCAGGGCAGCTATCTTCCTAAATGTACAGATAGTTTTCATACAAACTATTTTCTATCTGCTCTCAGTACTCAGTACTTTGTGACTTTTCTCACCAATAGTTTTCCCTTTTAATATTTTATTTTAAATCACATTATTCCTGTATTTTTAAAAATTCAAAATCCATATTAGGAAAAAGATTCCTAATGAATTCAAGTGACCTTGAACACCAAAGAAAACAGAATATATTACCATTATGGACAATATCCACAGTGTAAAGCACATGATTTTTGAAGGTAGGAGATGCTTGCAAAAGGAGATAGGAAAAGATATATTGGCCGGGCATGGTGGCTCACGCCTGTAATCTCAGCACTTTGGGAGGCCGAGGCGGGTGAATCACCTGAGGTCAGGAGTTCCGGACTAGCCTGGCCAACCTGGTGAAATCCCTTCTCTACTAAAAATACAAAAAAGTTAGCTGGGCGTGGTGGCAGGTGCCTGTAATCTCAGTGGGGGCCTGGAGGCAGGAGAATAACTTGAACCTGAGAAGCGGAGGTTGCAGAGTGAGCCGAGATCGCGCCACTGCACTGCAGCCTGGGCGACAGGGCAAGACTCTAAGAAAAAAAAAAAAAGAAAGAAAGAAAGAAAAGAAGAAAAGAAAAGAAAAGAAAAATATAGGGGGGCGGAGCAAGATGGCCGAATAGGAACAGCTCCAGTCTCCAACTCCCAGTGCGAGCCACACAGAAGACCGGTGATTTCTGCATTTTCAACCGAGGTACTGGGTTCATCTCACTGGGGAGTGCCGGACGATCGTGCTGGTCAGCTGCTGCAGCCTGACCAGCGAGAGCTGAAGCAGGGCGAGGCATTGCCTCACCTGGGAAGCACAAGGGGGAAGGGAATCCCTTTTCCTAGCCAGGGGAACTGAGACACACAACACCTGGAAAATCGGGTAACTCCCACCCTAATACTGCGCTTTAAGCAAACAGGCACACCAGGAGATCATATCCCACACCTGGCCGGGAGGGTCCCACATCCACGGAGCCTCCCTCATTGCTAGCACAGCAGTCTGTGATCTACCGGCAAGGCAGCAGCAAGGCTGGGGGAGGGGCGCCCGCCATTGCTGAGGCTTAAGTAGGTAAACAAAGCTGCTGGGAAGCTCGAACTGGGTGGAGCTCACAGCAGCTCAAGGAAACCTGCCTGTCTCTGTAGACTCCACCTCTGGGGACAGGGCAATAACAAACACAGCCGAAACCTCTGCAGACGCAAACGACTCTGTCTGACAGCTTTGAAGAGAGCAGTGGATCTCCCAACACGGAGGTTGTGATCTGAGAAGGGACAGACTCCCTGCTCAAGTGGGTCCCTGACCCCTGAGTAGCCTAACTGGGAGACATCCCCCACTAGGGGCAGTCTGACACCCCACACCTCACAGGGTGGAGTACACCCCTGAGAGGAAGCTTCCAAAGCAAGAATCAGACAGGTACACTCGCTGTTCAGAAATATTCTATCTTCTGCAGCCTCTGCTGCTGATACCCAGGCAAACAGGGTCTGGAGTGGACCTCAAGCAATCTCCAACAGACCTACAGCTGAGGGTCCTGACTGTTAGAAGGAAAACTATCAAACAGGAAGGACACCTACACCAAAACCCCATCAGTACATCACCATCATCAAAGACCAGAGGCAGATAAAACCACAAAGATGGGGAAAAAGCAGGGCAGAAAAGCTGGAAATTCAAAAAATAAGAGCGCATCTCCCCCGGCAAAGGAGCGCAGCTCATCGCCAGCAACAGATCAAAGCTGGACGGAGAATGACTTTGACGAGATGAGAGAAGAAGGCTTCAGTCCATCAAATTTCTCAGAGCTAAAGGAGGAATTACGTACCCAGCGCAAAGAAACTAAAAATCTTGAAAAAAAAGTGGAAGAATTGATGGCTAGAGTAATTAATGCAGAGAAGGTCATAAACGAAATGAAAGAGATGAAAACCATGACACGAGAAATACGTGACAAATGCACAAACTTCAGTAACCGACTCGATCAACTGGAAGAAAGAGTATCTGCGATTGAGGATCAAATGAATGAAATGAAGCGAGAAGAGAAACCAAAAGAAAAAAGAAGAAAAAGAAATGAACAAAGCCTGCAAGAAGTATGGGATTATGTAAAAAGACCAAATCTACGTCTGATTGGGGTGCCTGAAAGTGAGGGGGAAAATGGAACCAAGTTGGAAAACACTCTTCAGGATATCATCCAGGAGAACTTCCCCAACCTAGTAGGGCAGGCCAACATTCAAATCCAGGAAATACAGAGAACGCCACAAAGATACTCCTCGAGAAGAGCAACTCCAAGACACATAATTGCCAGATTCACCAAAGTTGAAATGAAGGAAAAAATCTTAAGGGCAGCCAGAGAGTAAGGTCGGGTTACCCACAAAGGGAAGCCCATCAGACTAACAGCAGATCTCTCAGCAGAAACTCTCCAAGCCAGAAGAGAGTGGGGGCCAATATTCAACATTCTTAAAGAAAAGAATTTTAAACCCAGAATTTCATATCCAGCCAAACTAAGTTTCATAAGTGAAGGAGAAATACAATCCTTTACAGATAAGCAAATGCTTAGAGATTTTGTCACCACTAGGCCTGCCTTACAAGAGACCCTGAAGGAAGCACTAAACATGGAAAGGAACAACCGGTACCAGCCATTGCAAAAACAGGCCAAAATGTAAAGACCATCGAGGCTAGGAAGAAACTGCATCAACTAACGAGCAAAATAACCAGTTAATATCATAATGGCAGGATCAAGTTCACACCTAACAATCTTAACCTTAAATGTAAATGGACTAAATGCTCCAATTAAAAGACACAGACTGGCAAACTGGATAAAGAGTCAAGACCCATCAGTCTGCTGTATTCAGGAGACCCATCTCACACGCAGAGACATACATAGGCTCAAAATAAAGGGATGGAGGAAGATTTACCAAGCAAATGGAGAACAAAAAAAAGCGGGGGTTGCAATACTAGTCTCTGATAAAACAGACTTTAAACCATCAAAGATCAAAAGAGACAAAGAAGGCCATTACATAATGGTAAAGGGATCAATTCAACAGGAAGAGCTAACTATCCTAAATATATATGCACCCAATACAGGAGCACCCAGATTCATCAAGCAAGTCCTTAGAGACTTACAAAGAGACTTAGACTCCCATACAATAATAATGGGAGACTTCAACACTCCACTGTCAACATTAGACAGATCAACGAGACAGAAAGTTAACAAGGATATCCAGGAATTGAACTCATCTCTGCAGCAAGCAGACCTAATAGACATCTATAGAACTCTCCACCCCAAATCAACAGAATATACATTCTTCTCAGCACCACATCGTACTTACTCCAAAATCGACCACGTAATTGGAAGTAAAGCACTCCTCAGCAAATGTACAAGAACAGAAATTATAACAAACTGTCTCTCAGACCACAGTGCAATCAAACTAGAACTCAGGACTAAGAAACTCAATCAAAACCACTCAACTACATGGAAACTTAACAACCTGCTCCTGAATGACTACTGGGCACACAGCGAAATGAAGGCAGAAATAAAGATGTTCTTTGAAACCAATGAGAACAAAGATACAACATACTAGAATCTCTGGGACACATTTAAAGCAGTGTGTAGAGGGAAATTTATAGCACTAAATGCCCACAAGAGAAAGCAGGAAAGATCTAAAATTGACACTCTAACATCACAATTAAAAGAACTAGAGAAGCAAGAGCAAACACATTCGAAAGCTAGCAGAAGGCTAGAAATAACTAAGATCAGAGCAGAACTGAAGGAGATAGAGACACAAAAAACTCTCCAAAAAATCAATGAATCCAGGAGTTGGTTTTTTGAAAAGATCAACAAAATTGACAGACCACTAGCAAGACTAATAAAGAAGAAAAGAGAGAAGAATCAAATCGACGCAATTAAAAATGATAAAGGGGATATCACCACCGACCCCACAGAAATACAAACTACCATCAGAGAATACTATAATCACCTCTATGCAAATAAACTAGAAAATCTAGAAGAAATGGATAATTTCCTGGACACTTACACTCTTCCAAGACTAAACCAGGAAGAAGTTGAATCCCTGAATAGACCAATAGCAGGCTCTGAAATTGAGGCAATAATTAATAGCCTACCAACCAAAAAAAGTCCAGGACCAGATGGATTCACAGCTGAATTCTACCAGAGGTACAAGGCGGAGTTGGTACCATTCCTTCTAAAACTATTCCAATCAATAGAAAAAGAGGGAATCCTCCCTAACTCATTTTATGAGGCCAACATCATCCTGATACCAAAGCCTGGCAGAGACACAACAAAAAAAGAGAATTTTAGACCAATATCCCTGATGAACATCGATGCAAAAATCCTCAATAAAATAATGGCAAACCGGATTCAGCAACACATCAAAAAGCTTATCCACCATGATCAAGTGGGCTTCATCCCTGGGATGCAAGGCTGGTTCAACATTCGCAAATCAATAAACATAATCCAGCATATAAACAGAACCAAAGACAAGAACCACATGATTATCTCAATCGATGCAGAAAAGGCTTTTGACAAAATTCAACAGCCCTTCATGCTAAAAACGCTCAATAAATTCGGTATTGATGGAACATACCTCAAAATAATAAGAGCTATTTATGACAAACCCACAGCCAATATCATACTGAATGGGCAAAAACTGGAAAAATTCCCTTTGAAAACTGGCACAAGACAGGGATGCCCTCTCTCACCACTCCTATTCAACATAGTGTTGGAAGTTCTGGCTAGGGCAATTAGGCAAGAGAAAGAAATCAAGGGTATTCAGTTAGGAAAAGAAGAAGTCAAACTGTCCCTGTTTGCAGATGACATGATTGTATATTTAGAAAACCCCATTGTCTCAGCCCAAAATCTCCTTAAGCTGATAAGCAACTTCAGCAAAGTCTCAGGATACAAAATTAATGTGCAAAAATCACAAGCATTCTTATACACCAGTAACAGACAAACAGAGAGCCAAATCAGGAATGAACTTCCATTCACCATTGCTTCAAAGAGAATCAAATACCTAGGAATCCAACTTACAAGGGATGTAAAGGACCTCTTCAAGGAGAACTACAAACCACTGCTCAGTGAAATAAAAGAGGACACAAACAAATGGAAGAACATACCATGCTCATGGATAGGAAGAATCAATATCGTGAAAATGGCCATACTGCCCAAGGTAATTAATAGATTCAATGCCATCCCCATCAAGCTACCAATGAGTTTCTTCACAGAATTGGAAAAAACTGCTTTAAAGTTCATATGGAACCAAAAAAGAGCCCGCATCTCCAAGACAATCCTAAGTCAAAAGAACAAAGCTGGAGGCATCACGCTACCTGACTTCAAACTATACTACAAGGCTACAGTAACCAAAACAGCATGGTACTGGTACCAAAACAGAGATATAGACCAATGGAACAGAACAGAGTCCTCAGAAATAATACCACACATCTACAGCCATCTGATCTTTGACAAACCTGAGAGAAACAAGAAATGGGGAAAGGATTCCCTATTTAATAAATGGTGCTGGGAAAATTGGCTAGCCATAAGTAGAAAGCTGAAACGGGATCCTTTCCTTACTCCTTATAGGAAAATTAATTCAAGATGGATTAGAGACTTAAATGTTAGACCTAATAGCATAAAAATCCTAGAGGAAAACCTAGGTAGTACCATTCAGGACATAGGCATGGGCAAAGACTTCATGTCTAAAACACCAAAAGCAACGGCAGCAAAAGCCAAAATTGACAAATGGGATCTCATTAAATTAAAGAGCTTCTGCACAGCAAAAGAAACTACCATCAGAGTGAACAGGCAACCTACAGAATGGGAGAAAATTTTTGCAATCTACTCATCTGACAAAGGGCTAATATCCAGAACCTACAAAGAACTCAAACAAATTTACAAGAAAAAAACAAACAACCCCATCAAAAAGTGGGCAAAGGATATGAACAGACATTTCTCAAAAGAAGACATTCATACAGCCAACAGACACATGAAAAAATGCTCATCATCACTGGCCATCAGAGAAATGCAAATCAAAACCACAATGAGATACCATCTCACACCAGTTAGAATGGCGATCATTAAAAAGTCAGGAAACAACAGGTGCTGGAGAGGATGTGGAGAAATAGGAACGCTTTTACACTGTTGGTGGGATTGTAAACTAGTTCAACCATTATGGAAAACAGTATGGCGATTCCTCAAGGATCTAGAACTAGATGTACCATATGACCCAGCCATCCCATTACTAGGTATATACCCAAAGGATTATAAATTATGCTGCTATAAAGACACATGCACACGTATGTTTATTGCAGCACTATTCACAATAGCAAAGACTTGGAATCAACCCAAATGTCCATCAGTGACAGATTGGATTAAGAAAATGTGGCACATATACACCATGGAATACTATGCAGCCATCAAAAAGGATGAGTTTGTGTCCTTTGTAGGGACATGGATGCAGCTGGAAACCATCATTCTTAGCAAACTATCACAAGAACAGAAAACCAAACACCGCATGTTCTCACTCATAGGTGGTAATTGAACAATGAGATCACTTGGACTCAGGAAGGGGAACATCACACACAGGGGCCTATCATGGGGAGGGGGGAGGAGGGAGGGATTGCATTGGGAGTTATACCTGATGTAAATGATGAGTTGATGGGTGCGGCACACCAACATGGCACAAGTATACATATGTAACAAACCTGCACATTATGCACATGTACCCTACAACTTAAAGTACAATAATAATAAATAAATTAAAAAAAAAAAAGAAAAATATATGGCTAACATTTTAGAAACCAGTTATGAAATTTTGATTAGCGTGTTTAGAATAATAATACCTTCAGCTTGATAGTTCTAAGCTTATTTCCCAGGAAGCACACAGAGAGTCCCAAGGAGCTATCTTTGGTGTTGTTATGGGAGAGAGAATGTTCTGGCAGACTCATACATGGGATTTGTGAGACATAGCAGCACCGTGTTGGTCTGAGCATGGAACAAGGCGATGACTTGCCTTTAATGACAAAACACACCTATAAGATACAGACAACTTAGCATGCAGATACACTGAGTAGAGACTGTCTTTCAAGGGACAGAAGAAATGAAGGAAATACAAATGGAAAGCTTAAGATTTGGGCACTTCTAATTGTATACATGTTAAAACTAATTGAAAGGGGCATTGTAATAGAAAAATAGGTTTTATATCTATATAGATATAGATATATCTCACTCTACATATGTACATACATATATGTATATATACATTGTGTGTGTGTGTGTGTATATATATCCAACAATACTCAAAACATAAAATACAGCCAATAAACCTATGAAAGATATGGAACTTTACTAATTATCAAAGAAAAGGGAATGCAATAAAAATAACAATAAGAAACCCATTGGAAAAGACCAAAAAAATCTAGTAACAAGTGGGAATCAGGTACTCTGATATATCATGATTGAGAATGGAGGAAATACATGATGCACACATTTGGAGGAAAAATGTCTCTTAAAATGCCTATGATTTTAATATAATAATACTTCTTAGAATTCATCACAAAGAGACAATTACAATTAAAAATGACATGTAAGGGGTTTTATTACAGTATGTAGTTGTAAGTGTTAATGGAAATGAAGATACCATGTTAGAGTTTAAATATGTTTAATAATTCAGTTTGCAAATTCAGTTTGTAAAACAATATCTACTTTAGAAGGCCAATTATGTAATTTTGACATACAAAAATCCAACACTAAGTATAAAATATAGTTATGTCCGGATGACAAAATTATTATTTTCTTCCTTAACTTAAAAAAAAATCATATTCTTATAGGTAGATCTATTATATAGGAAGTTATATAATCAAGAGCAAAAATATTCTAAACTGAACCTTCCCAACCTCCAGGCTTACTCGACAGAGGTAATAAATTTAAAATAATTATTTTTGTTTTCAGTTATGGTAAATACAGCCATAACACTAATAATATTCTTAAATCACTATTTATCTCTCTAGTCGATTAAGATTTTATTTATATCACCCACTCTACACTTTTTCTTTCTTACTAAAACATTCTTTATCATGCAGTGTGATTTTTCTGTTTGTTAAATTATTAAAGTAAGTAAAACATTTAAGCCACATATCTTTCTATGTCTACAACAGAAATGATCTCTTGACATCTCATTTGTTAGATGAGACTGTAATTGTCCTATTCCTCATTTCCTCCTTTGCTCCTCTTCTGCCATGCTATTTCTGATATCTGTAGTATTATTTTTACATTTGTAAGAAAACAGCTATTCTGTAACATACTAACTTTTTAAATCTGTGTGGTTTGTTTTTATATGTTAAAGCAATTGAAGAGGATTAAGTTGATTATGACTACATGAGATTTTCTACTGCAAAGCCAAGAGGTGTGCTTGGATTACATGTTCTTCTTTGACTACCATGTCTTCATCACTAGACCGGTCAACATTGAATATTCTTAGGACCAAATTGTTTTTCTTCCATGCTATGGTAACCATGAGAATGACCCTTGTAAACCTTCAACTGTAGGGAATATATTATTAACCAAGGATTCCAGCTATGGTGCCAGGCTTGCAGGGGCTGCTCTTGGGTAATGACTGAGTGTGGGATGCTCACTAAGGTAGGCTCATTTCTGGGACACATGAGACTCTTCTGATCACTGCTTTGGCTCAAGGTCTTCTTAGAGCACTTGTTGTATCTTTCTTCTACTGTTCAGCAGGCAAAGATGCTCCCACCAGTCTTACTTCCCTCTTCTTCACTCAGAGTCAGACTTGCATTCCCCTCTGAATGCTCTTCCAGTCATCCCAGCGTCCTCCTCATTTCCTCTTACAATCATTCATCCTAATAAAATACAGGTTTAATGTTGTCATGGAATCCACTTCTCTGGCTACCTGGACTAACATAGATGCCATTCATTCCTCCAAATAATACAACATTTTAATTTGCTTTATATTTTAACCTTTAGTTTTGTGGATTATCCTTATTAATATCATATCAGTTTCAATTACATTATTCATTAAATATTAGATATATAACATTAACTATGTATCAATTAATACTTAATACATTTATTAAAATGATTAATTCACTGAATTCCTTCTAATCTGCTTTACTACTTTTTTCTAGTTATGAATTATATAATTGTTCTGATGCATATCATGACTTTTTAAAAATGCCCATGACATCCCTCCAGCGAACTCTGTTTTCCTGCTTCGATTATTATCCTGGAATTTTCTTCCAATGATCTCCAGGTTCAGAATTATTATTGATTGAATTTCAAAACCTTTTCTTGACTTATTCCTCTTTTTAAAATTTTCTGAGAGATATAATTAATTTACTAGGAAAAGATGTGCCAGAAATAAATTTCTGATTTTTGGAAATTTGCAATGCCATTGTTCTGGCTTAGATATTGTTGACAATTTGTAAAAGTTTTCAATTCTAGTAGAAAAAAACTTTTCTCAGGATTTGTAGTGCCTTGCTCCATTGTCATCCAACATACATTCTTGCCGATAAGGATTCTGAGACCCATATGCTTTTGTTCATATTATGGATAATCTGCTTTTTGTTTATAAATTCTCTTGTAATAATTCCTATATCACTGACATGCTGAATTTCACAACAATAATTAAATACATAAATTTTGTGGGTGTGTGTGGTTGGCAAAAACACTTTTAAGATCCACATTTTTCTTTAACTTTTATTCTTATTTTTAAAAATTTCCTGCCTTTCATTTTCATCATTGTCCATTTCTAAAATACCTTCAGTATGAGATTAGATTCTCTATATTAGATTGTTCTCCATATTTTATCCCTAATATATTTTCATTCTCAGTTTATTTCATATTTGGTCAATATGGAAAATGTAGCTTCTATTTATCCCATAACAGATCTGATATTTCTTCTGAACCTCATGCCACTTCTAAAGATACATATTTTGGTTAACTGTATCAGTCTTTTCCTGTTAACATAGTTCGTCTATTCATAGTTCAACTCCCCACCAGTGTTGGTTTAAATAGTTCCTTTTATGTACATGAGTCTCTTTCAGATTGTGTCCCGCCTTCTCTTCCCCAAAATGGCAACTGTGTATATCAGGGGTCTTACTGTGCCTTTGTTGTGGTTAAAAAGGACCTCACATTGGTGAACGTCCTTTGTATCTGAGCTATTTTCTGCTATGAGGGGCCAGACCTGTCCACTGACTCTGGACAGGTCTTGTTTGTATTTTGCAGGACATACTGACACCTACTGCTAGGATCTGTGGTTCTTCTCCATTTGCCTTTGATCTTAAAGTCTTCATATTCATAAGCTTTTTTTTTTTTTTTTTTTCTCCATCCCAGGGCTGTAACCTTTTGCTCATTTAGTCAGCACTTCCTATTGACTTTGTGAAGTAAGTGATTATTTCTAGGCTGCCTGCTCCCTATACATAGGTTGAGACTGGGGGCATAGAATTGCATCTGTATTGTAACTAGTTGCTTCCCCCAAAGGTTCTCATTTCTTGTCTATGTAATCTTTCTAATACCTTGGTGGGCGTGGCACTGATGTAGAAGCCAAAGTTCTTCAATGAACCTTGACTCTTTCTCTGTGCTGGTTCAAGGGAAACAGAACATTTGCTCCATGTGCTCAGGTTCTCAGTGCATATTTCGTTACATTTAAAACTTTCCCGTTGCTAAGATTGGGGACTAATAGACAAAGCAACAATTAAGTAGGGGAGCTTCATCACTTTACCACAATTGTCCTCTTTCACTAAAAATCCAGACAGAGAAAGAAAGAAGCAACCTAATTTTTACTTCTTTCTTTCAAAATCTGGTCTCTGGACTCAGCCCAGTGGCAGTTAGAGTCAGGAGAAAACCATTCTTCCGATAAAGAACTGATCAGGAGGCATTTCACACCTATTATATTTACCATTGGTCTTTAGGTGGTAACTAATGAACACTTCTATTTTTCCCTCCTGAATTTGAAACTTTTAGAGACATAACACACTAGAATTGGATAGATGGGGGAAAATGGCATCTTTATTGCTGATAAAGCTATTCGATGAGTATGGTTTTAAGAATATAGCCACCTGGCCATACTGCCCAAGGTAATTTATAGATACAATGCCATCCCCATCAAGCTACCAGTAACTTTCTTCACAGAATTGGAAAAAAACTACTTTAAAGTTCATATGGAACCAAAAAAGAGCCCGCATTGCAAAGTCTGGCTAGCCATATGTAGAAAGCTGAAACTGAATCCTTTCCTTACACCTTATACAAAAATTAATTCAAGATGGACTAGAGACTTAAATGTTAGACCTAAAACCATAAAAACCCTAGAAGAAAAACTAGGCAATACCATTCAGGACATAGGCATGGGCAAAGACTTCATGTCTAAAACACCAAAAGCAATGGCAACAAAAGCCAAAATTGACAAATGTGATCTAATTATACTAAAGGGCTTCTGCACAGCAAAGGAAACTACCATCAGAGTGAACAGGCAACCTACAGAATGGGAGAAAATTTTTACAATCTATCCAACTGACAAAGGGCTAATATCTAGAATCTACAAAGAACTCAAACAAATTTAGAAGAAAAAAACAAACAACCCCATCAAAAAGGATGGGGATATGAACAGACACTTCTCAAAAGAAGACATTTATGCAGCCAGCAGACACATGAAAAAATGCTCATCATCACTAGCCATCAGATAAATGCAAATCAAAACCACAATGAGATATCATCTCGCACCAGTTAGAATGGCGATCATTAAAAAGTCAGGAAACAACAGGTGCTAGAGAGGATGTGGAGAATTAGGAACACTTTTACAGTGTTGGTGGGACTGTAAACTAGTTCAACCATTGTGGAAGACAATGTGGCGATTCCTCAAGGATCTGGAACTAGAAATACCATTTGACCCAGCCATCCCATTACTGGGTATATACCCAAAGGATTATAAATCATGCTGCTATAAAGACACATGCACACATATGTTTATTGCAGCATTATTCACAATAGCAAAGACTTGGAACCAACCCAAATGCCCATCAATGATAGAGTGGATAAAGAAAGTGTGGCACATATACACCATGGAATACTATGCAGCCATAAAAAAAGATGAGTTCATGTCCTTTGTAGGGACATGGATACAGCTGGAAACCATCATTCTCAGCAAACTATCACAAGGACAAAAAACCAAACACCGCATGTTCTCACTCATAGGTGGGAACTGAACAATGAGAACACTTGGACACAGAGTGGGGAACATTACACACCAGGGCCTCTTGCGAGGTGGGGGAGGGGGAGGGATAGCATGAGGAGATATATCTAATGTAAATGACGAGTTAATGGGTGCAGCACACCAACATGGCACATGTATACATATGTAACAAACCTGCACGTTGTGTACTTATACCCTAGAACTTAAAATGTAATAATTTTTTTTTAAAAAAAGAATATAGCCACCTGGGCTTGAAATGTTTCACCTCAGTGTTAAACAGAACGGTCTACTTGATGTTTGTCAGACTGAACAATGATGGCCTTCTTGGCCAGCGAAAGCTTGCTCTACAGACCTGAGAAAGCAGGCATCTTGCAGGCTAGGTGGCTCTGCAGAGCTTGGAAGACCCTGAACCTGAAGCAAATGTGTCACTTCTCTGTTTGGGGAGAAAGCAGAGTATAATCTTTCCATGCCTTTATTTCTTGTGTTAGGAAGTAGGTATGTCTTTACATATATTCCTCTTTTATTGAAATATGAGGAATGGAAACTAACTCTTCTCTAACACTCCTCAGATTATTTTTTTACTTGTAGGCACAAACAATTAATCCCATAATCAGCCCTAGTTGTAGTAGCTCTCTTTAGTAGAGGATGGGGGTGATTTATTAGAAAAGCCCTGTTCCAAGTGTCATAAGGCCACTGCCCTAATGCCAGCATTTCTTCTGTGATAGTTCTGAATTCAGTGGCAAGATGATAGCTTTTGACTCAGAGAGTTTCGGAATGGATTAGAACCTTACTATTGCAGAACAGAAGCATCAGCATAACCTGAGAGCTTGTTAGAAATGCAGAATTTCACAGTAAGTCCAGATCTAATTATTGTACAGTTTAACAGGATCCCTAGGTAATTCTTATGTACATTAAAGCTGGAGAAGCACTGGGTTAGAACAAGTCATTCATTAAAGTAACTTAAAGGCTTTGCTAAGCCCTAAGCTGAATATTTCTTCCCAGTTTTTCAACACAAATTATGCATGACCACTATCTTCAATGTACTTCACTAGAAATTATGGGATGAAATTAAGTAGTAGTGGATGAAATAATAGATGAGATTAAATAATTACTGTTGTAATACCCTGAAAATAGTTAGCCACACATTCTTCACATTTGAATTTAAGCTCTTTCCCTTTATGGGGTTTATTAAAAAATTACAGTCAAAAAATTGAATACTCTTACTCACATATAAATGTAAAATATCAAATATCAAACATAAAATTAATTTATAAACTCCTTGACATTGGAAGCTCCAGATGCTTCCTGAGATACCTGAGTAGATACCCACATTGATGGCTGTTCAGCACATACCTCTTCAATAGCTAGAGCCAGGACTGTCATCCACTTACTCACGCTGTCTCCTCACTCAAAAAGTGGTATTTGAGGCATATATTCATTTGCACTGATTGTGGACCAGTTCCCAGATCTTAAGATTTCTTTTTTCTGACTGTGCTATTGGGCATAGTAGCAAAAATAGGTGTGTGTGTGTGTGTGTGTGTGTGTGTGTGACCAGTATCTCTGTAAAACACCTCGAAGCCCTGGCTGTCTTTCTTCAGTTTTTAAATATTTCCAGCCTCAAGTAGCATTTATTTCTATTCTCTTTTTTTTTCTGCAATAGTAAGTTATGCCTTAATTTATTTTTTTAATTTTCACCCCCTATACATTGTGGAAAGCTCAACTGAGCTTTTAGCAGTTTAATCTAAGTTCACTTTTTTTTTTTTGACTCGACCACACTTAGAGCTAGCAATGTTGTCAGATATAAATACATTTTTCCCTTTCTGTGGTGATAGTAAACGTTTGTATTTCCTATCAACTTTTCTGGTGTTCGTTTTATGAGGCCATCTTGGTGAGATAGAACAAATAAGCAAGTTTTGGCTTTGCAAGAGTCAATGAATATTCAAAAGAATATCATGCACCTTCATATCCCTAGTCTGAATCTTTCCACTAAGGGGTTGTTTTACCATCAGACCATGGATGGCCATAATGTATTATTGTTCTTGCTGGCTCATTTTCAAGGTGTCTCATTTCCTCTGTGCTTGTTTCCTCAGAGCAAAAGTAATACTTTCCCACCCACATTCACTGGGTCACCTTCAAAATCACTCCATAATCATACAATTATATGACACCATGATCTTACAAGTCTTCCCTTCTCAAATGTGTCCAATATTTCTCTAACTACTTAATCTTTCTAAGCACTTCTCTAACTACATAGTCCTTATCTTCAAACTGTGATTCGCCATTTTGAAAAAATGAACTCTTTATTTCATCATATCTTTAAGAAGATACCTCTCAACATTTTTTGGTCTATTTTGAAGATGAAGCTCCCAGTGAACAAAATCTTGCTTGCTTTCTGCTGTTATGTGCTTTTTTGAACCAAGCCACTCTTTCTGCTCTAGCAGGAACCAAAACAGGATTATCTTATTTAATTTTTTTAAATTAATTACGCCCAGGTGTGTATTGTCTGCTTTCATGTCTGTCTGGCTTAACCTCCAAAATCTATTTTTCCTCTTTTCTTCAAAATCACATTTCTCATATGGAAATTATTTCCTCCTCCAGTTTAATTAGCTTATATTTATTATGTTTGCACTCTTCACTACTCCTGATTCCAAGAGCAAAGCATATTTTAAAATCAATCCAGTAAGTCTTAGATTTTCTGAGAAAAGAAATTCCTAGAGACAGAATATTCCTGCTCAGGCTTTTAAAATTGCTTTCCTAAATGTTTGCACTTAAAATAATTTTATTGACATGCTGTTTTGCCTCAATCAAAGTTGATGGATAATGATTTATAATTTAGTAGTCTCTTTTTCTATTATTTTTTTCAATGATATGATCTACTTAGCTTATGTGGCTGGAACTACAACCTGCATCTCTGAAATCTAAAACTTTAACCAGAGTTTTGGAAGTGGCTCAAACCAGGTCCCATTTGAGACGAAGTGAGGGAGTCTGACTAAAGACAATGTGTATGTTGCTAAAGATTATTACCTTTAGATGTTTTCCTGTTAACCCTTAATGCGGTTACAAACTACATAAAGATTAGCAGAATGTGCAACATCTGAGCCTGCACCGTCTAGCTGACATTGGTCACACTGTGGAGTTCTCACTTGGAACTTAGCTCCCTTTGCAATTATAAATTCTAATGTGAGGTAATGGCTGAGAAGCACAGGAAAATCAGGGAAAGTTAATCCATACTTCAATGACATAAATGCTTGTCTAATGAATTCTTGCTTGGCTTAAGTGAGCATAAAGCAGGTATCAAAGTCTCCTTTTATTCAATATAATTTATATGCTAGGTAAAATTTGTTCAGCTTCGGTGGGGTCATGTTCAGTCATGAGGGACCATCGCATGCCTTAGGTCAGACCAATGTCAACTGCGGAGAACACTATTCTTGCTTATTAAGGTTTGTACAACCCACACTTAATAATTCAAGGGCTCATTAAAAACAGCACTGAACCTCTAAAAACAGCTAATCTCCCATGGATAAGCCATTGTGAAAAGCTAAATTCAAATGCAACATGACCTTCATTTTCTAAGACCTTTCACTAGTACTATACCAGAAACTTCGATCTTATTTAGTCCCTCAATACCAGTCTTGCATATTCACAAGGCTTCATGTTAATACAGTAGTGTTAAATTAAATAAGCAGAAGTTACTAAGTATACAATTGAAACATAATTTAGGAAAATATTTTGTAACAAACAGCGAAGTTTTTGCCAATCATGAGCAGCTGAGAATCAGCCAAGCACAGGCCACACATTGCTCAGACCATGCCCCAATAGATCCAACACTTAGATGCATCCAATCAGGTGATGCGTCTACTTTGATTCTGTGTTCAGCCTATAAAAGCTCACTGTCCACCTCTTCTGGTTCTGAGCATTGCCCCATTCAACACATGAATTGTTCTTTGGCCAAATAAACTCTGTTAAACTTGTGTAAAGTTTTTCTTTTAACAAGAAGATACTGAGCTTTCCTGGAGAAAAGAGATTTAAAAAAGAAAGGAAAAGAAATGGAAGAAAAACTGTGAAACCGTACAACCCTTTTCACTTTTCTCAGGACAGAATGGCAGGAAAATGAAAGGTACAATGATGGGTGTATTACAAATAATAGTGAGTAGAGATCAGAACTTTAGTTAATGTGGCAAAATTGACCTGCTAATCTTTCATCCTTGCATTAAGTAGACTTAGTCCTGCAGTCACTAGTGCCATTGGACATCTGCCCAGCTCCCCTGCAGGGCGAAAGCCAGACTCTCAATTTACCCTAGGGAGCAGCAGAGGGTGCATATGTCTTCCAAAGCAGTTGAATGCAAAAGAAGACCTAGGAGACACTGAGTCAACCACACTCCATTTTTTTTTTTTTCTTGAGTGCATTAGTCAGATGTGTCTCTCCCACACATTTCTTTCCTGGGGCATGGAACATAAAGTCAGTCCTTTCTAAGAAAGCAAGAGAAATGAGAAATAAACATTCTCGCTGTATAATTTTAATGTGGACAAAGGCTATGGTTTCTATACTCAGTTGGTTGATCTTTTTCATCTACTTTTAGCCAGTTATTTTGGGAAATATTTGAAAGAAGTAAATATTGTCCTCCCCAAAGCAAGCAAACATTAATTGTTCTTATTTTAGCGATTAGATTCTAACACATTTTCCAAACCTTCATCTCTTTAGAAAGCATGCCTGACTTAGCTTTAAAATAAAGTTTTCTAATAAATACAATTTGAATGTTGTTTTTATTTGGTGCTGATTGAGTAAACGGGTTAGTGATTTTTTTTTTAACAGGGCCACTATATCTCTGAGAAAATTTGTGTTCATCTGAATGAGGTTGAGAAGTGGATTCTTTTTAATGAAATCAAAGAGATACAGGTTCCAGTTCCAGCTCCACTATGTGACTTTAGGCAATTGATGATTTCTGTGTGCTTTTATTTCACTTCTTTGAAAGGAACAATAAGAACTTCACAAGGCTATTGTTATGATTAAATGAAAAAATATATGAGAATTGCTTAATATACTGCTTGACATATTACTGAAGTAAATTTAGCGCTCTATTAATAATTATCAGCATCACTAAAGGCAAAAGGTTACTTTGTGATCTCATCTATAAACGATCTTTACATATATTATGTACAGAAAAACTGATAGTTATTGAGGAGATTAATTTTCTCTCTGTCATTGTTTTCCACCTGTACAGCATATTATGGCTATTCATCACTAATCTGTTCTCTAGTGAGAAAATTTCTCCCTAAATTTATCTCTCTAGGCAGCCAAATGATAGTAGTTAAAACATGTCTTCTAAGATATTGCTGCCTATTAATGTCATGTGAAATTCCTACACCCATATGAGCAGCTGTGTACTCAGGAATAAATGGCGCTGTGAAGAAGTATGTGCATCTCCTTGAGGAGGCAGTAGTAACTGTGGTGATGTGAACAGGGCACGGGAAAGTGCACAATTCAGTCATAAAAATCAGAAGTAAACTCCTTTAAAGGGATAACCAGAGGATGAAAACCTTTCTATTTCCTAGTTTCCCTGTGGAAACCAGAAGTAAAATTTCGGAAAGTTATTTACTGGACTGCCAATTAGATAAACTAATACTAGATGACCTTATTTTGGGTACATTTACCTAGGGACATAAGGTGGCAAATGAAGTGGAAGTTTTAGGGTCAGAGTTTTACAAAACTTCTTCCAGATATACAGGATTACAAGACAAGATGATCTTTGTCACTGCCTAAGGCCTAGATATCCCTAACAAAATATTAGTTCTAGAAAATTGTGAGTCAATGACTTCTGTGATCATTTTGAGCCTCTGGTCCAGTCAAAGGTGTTGTACTTAGTAATGAACAGATAGATACCTTTAACACTGCTTCAGGCAGTCATGGTTCTACTCAAACAAATACATGTTAGTCAAAAAATAGAAGAACTATTTCAGAGATTTCTGTTATGATTGCTAGGACCATAACCTTGGGAATATGTGCATTACCTAATTTAAGTAGATAATGTGGCTTCCCTCTCATCGTATCTGCCAATAATACTTTATGATGAGAATGACAGTGAGCCAACAAAAGTTATGTTAGTGTTATTTTTCAAATCCAAAACACAAAATGCAGAATGCAAAGCCTTGCATACATGTGTAGAAAAATATTCAGTTTATGCAGATACTGTGTTTTAAGAGACCTGAATCCAATTACCATAATCTAGTATTCTTACAGAATTTCATTAGGAAAATGTAATCTTCTGTCAAGTATCCTTGAAAAGCTAGGTATTGAGATGGAACACAATGAAATTATTGTATTGTAATGAGAATGCTTCTTAATGCACACCTTTCTGAGGTTGCCCTTTTACTGAAAGAATATACTATTTTTGTCATTATTTGGCTACATATTAAGCAGTGTAATTCTTGACTTGGTGTTAGGCAAAGTTTATAGTTCCAAGACTTACCTAATTTTGTTTAGAATTAAGTATCAAATACTCAGATGCAAATAACAAAGCACGTTGATAGCATTGCCTTTTAGTGGTAGTTATTATGCTAAGCAAACAAGTCATCAAAAAAAGCACTTGCTCTGGGTACAGAAAAATAGAGCAGAAACCTAGACTGTTAATTATTTTTATAAAACATCATAGAAGTATCATTCAAAAGTATTAAAAATCATATAGGAAAGAAAACAGCTCATAGTTTGCAAAACAATTTTAACCTGTGGCATATATGGAATAATGTATGCTTTAGTCAATATATTATTATTATTATTATTATTTTTTGATATGGAGTTTCACTTTTGTAGCCCAGGCTGGAGTGCAGTGGTGTGGTCTTGGTTCACTGCAAACTCTGCCTTCCGAGTTCAAGCGATTCTCCTGCCTCAGCCTCCTGAGTAGCTGGGATTACAGGCATCCACCACCACACCTGACTAATTTTTATTATTTTTAGTAGAGATGGGGTTTCACCATATTGCCCAGGCTGGTTTCAAACTCCTGACCTCAGGTGATCCACACTCCTTGCACAGCCAAATTTCTGGTATTACAGGTGTGAGCCACTCTGCCTGGCCCTAGTCAATGTATTTTTATTTTATATTCTAGCAGAATGTTTTGGTAGTAAAGCAAAATGAAATCTCTACTGCTGATTTATTTCTTAAGATTCTGTATCAATAAATAAGGGCACAATGGAGAAAGGTATCTGCAGTGAGTGAATTTACATGTGACATTCTTAGCATTTATTGTAATACATTGGTTAGACACAGTGGGATGGCAATTTACATCAATTATTTGTTAGTTTATTTATGTACTTGGTATCAACCAATTATCTATTTTGTGCAAGTTATAAATTCTCTGCATTCTTAAAACTGGCCGAATTTTAGGTTAAAGTTAACCATACTTAATTAAAAACTGGGGAATGCCGAGGTGTCTCTGTGCCCATGTCAATGAAGGCGGAGACTGCTTAGTTCTGGACTCTCAAGTGGTTTCAGGCAGGGAAGCCAGGTTGGCCGCTCTGATCACCCAGAACACCCAGGTCATCCCAGCATAGTTCTCACAGTATTACCCACGGCAAGATGGAAGCCCCTATCTGGCCTCTAATCATTCTGGGTGGAAAACTATTTTTACAATACTTCAAATACTGTCCCATAGGGTTTGGTTCACTGAATGAGTTGTAGCTGAACTGGTATACGAAAACATTCTGAGTATACAAATAAGCTCTAGCAACCAAGGGAAAGGGTCTCTGCTGGCTGAATTAAAAAAAAAAATCAAGGACAAGAGAACCTACTTGAGATCCCAGAATTTAAACGCTGATATGGAGCAAAATATGATAGGCAAAATATCTGCAGTTAACTATCCAACTCTAACATTTACAGTTATATGTTCATCAGAGAGTTGATTCTCTCTCCCCACAGGTCCTTCTCAGGAATTTCTATGAGCTTCAAGTCAATGGCCTATAGTTCAATAAATGTAGGACTATCTTCTTTATCCCTGCTTCAAAACACAGACTTTCACTTTTCCTCATGAAGACCCTTTTACAGAAAGATGACAAATGTCATAATATGTGACAATGCAATCTTGAAAGCAAATGGAAGAAAACTTGCAAAAATATCAAAATGAAATATCTCTTGTTTGATAATCGTTGTTGAAATATTTAACCTCAGAAAGTTGAAAAGAAAAAGAAGTGTTAGATGTAATAACCTATGATTGTTAATCACAGAAAAGATGAATTTTTTTAAAAAACTATATGGAATCTTAAAACCTTAAGGACATAATTCTCTAGTCACAGTAAAAATAAAAAAAAATAATAAATCACAGTGGCAGTCTTAATATCCTGCTCAAAATAACCTAAAAATATGAAAATAAAAGACAGAAAAAAATAGTTTTATGATTTTGTACCTGAAAATAGAATTATATAACAATTCAATCCCACAGCTATAAATGACTAGAGTTATTTTGAAAAGTTACATTTCACTTAGCATTTTAAAAAGTTTTCAGGAGAAACAGTATTAGCACTATTTTTTATTATTCATGAGATACTATATATACTCATATTTTGTCCATTGTTTTAGCACATTATTTTACTGTTATAAATTATTTTTCATATGAATATTTGTATATTTCAGCATGTCAGTTACAATACAAATTTAATAACAATTGATCTTTGAAAACAATATACAGGAAGTAAATACCTTCATTCAGTACAGAAATGCTCTACTTACTAAGAACTTGTAAGGAAATTGATGTCTTGATTAATAATATGGGATTTAAATGGGAATGTTGTGGAATGTAATGAAGCAACAGTATACTTATCCATAATTTGGAATTAAAATACATGAAAGATTTATTCAGTGAAATAAATTTAAAGCTATACAGCAGTAAAGATCAGAATTAATTGTGAAGTACATTAAAGACTTATTCATAAGATGAAAATTAATGTTTTAAAAGGCAACTGAAGGACAGACTTCAATGTTTGCCAGGTAATTGTGAACAATGTTCTTGGAAAAAAGAGAAAATTTTTGAAAATGCATTTTGTAGGACATTCCTGAAGGACAAGGCTGCATTATCTTTCAAATAGCAGAAACCTTCAAAGTACAATATGCAGTTAAGATTTTAAAATGTATTTTAATTTTTAAAATATTTAAAACTATCAAGGACATATTTTTAAAACCTTACTTTGTCCTGAGAGCAACAGTATATTGGGGACTAAAAAACATACTGCCACCTCCATGAAACTTCTTTTCATTTATTTTGTTTTTATATAAACCCAAAGAGAAAGCATTAATATATGTTTTCAAAATACATTTTTATGTGTATTTTCAAAATTATTCATAAAACACCTCTCATAAGGGCAATAACTTTGCCACCATCCAAAGACATTTATGTTGAGAGCAGCAAAGTATCAAATAACAGAAAAACTGTTGTGGTCCAGGAAGAAGAATATTGACACAAGTTGTAGTTAGGCTCTTCTAAGTTTAAATTCAAGATCGTTTGCTTACTTTTTCTGGTACCTTAGGCAAGTTATTGAAATTCTCTTTTGGAGCTGACATGAAATTTACATATAACATATGCAGATACGACTTTCCAGGTCTTCTACAAAGCCAGCTGCTGATTTGTTGTAATCCTCATCCATTGTTTTGTGATTGTGTGACCTGAGAAAAGCTGCCAGCATCTCAATCTGAAAAGTCAGAAATTGACACCGCCTTATTTGATGCCGTGAGGATTAGGTAAAGCAACATATGTAAACATATCTAGCCCCAAAAGCGTGTTCTCCCCCTGTGTCATATTCCTGCTCCTTCCCCTTTTTGCCTGTTTTTGGTTCATAATCAAGAATTCCTTCCCCTCTGCTTCATTTCATTTCTTCTTTAATCACCAAGAAAGGATGTTAAAACTAGAAAATCTGAGTGGCTTAAATGAGTCTATTGTAGAATAAATAATGTTTGTGTTGTTCTCCGTTCTGTAGGAGTAAATAATATTAAAAGGGCAAATTTTTTAAAATGTATGAATAAAGGCAATTGAGTTCTAGTTTCCCCTTCCTCTGCCTTTAATCCTTATGAGATGGGTACATTTGAGAAAGTTACATATTTTATTGAGTGGGAGAAATCTGTTTTTCTAATATATTAAAATAAACAGTTTAAATAGGTGATCTTGAAGGCTTATTCCACCTCTAAATTTTGTATTATCATTAAATAGATCTCAACATCAGTGGCTTTCTATTTTCCTCTTCTCTACTATTTCCGACTTCTCACCTGATAACGCTGTCCTTAGTTTGGTTAGCCTGGTTAATACGATTCTGATATGAATGAATGAAACCACATTCTGATCTTGCACAGGCCATAGCGGTGTTTGCTCCATTCCAGAAGTTACCAATAATGTATCCTTTAATGACACTGGGGGAGACCATAAAATATGAATGGATCAGCAAAAAAAGTTCCCAATTTTGGAAAAAGTACTTAGAGTGCACATCCTGATAATATTATCTTTACTTATGCAGAACAATTGTATACTCATCATAAATAATACACAAATTTTACATCGTCGTACTCTGTATCTTTTGAATATAACTAAGTAATTTACACAAATTTTACATCGTCGTACTCTGCATCTTTTGAATATAACTAAGTAGTTTACACAAATTTTACATCGTCATACTCTGTATCTTTTGAATATAACTAAGTAGTTTTCTTTATGAATATAATGACGAAAGATCTAGGATATACTGTATACACATATGCATATGTAATAAGTAAATATATTTCATATGAAGAATATTGATCATTGATGGTATATGGGTAAAATGGCCTGTGTGGGGAAAATTTAACCTTAGCATATATACCAATTTAATGTTAATACATATGTCAATTTTAGGTTAACATATAAGCATTTTTCTTCAGTGTGAATAACTAAATGAAGAGAGATAAATTCCTTTCTTCATCAACTTCAGTGCATAAATGCTGATTTGCATTTCAAGCATATACCGAGAGCATAGCTACTATTTGATTGGTATCTTTAATAACATATCTCAAGAAAATAAATGTTATAATGATTAATATTCAGATAAAGGTAGAATAATTGCATGTGATTAAAATTATCAGATTGATTGCTAGCCCCATTCTAATACAAACTGGTAAGTTTGATTTTTCTGTTGCTTGATTAGAATCTTTTGGATTTAAAAGGCCCAGAAATATAATCAGCTATTTGTCTATATTGCTAAGAATACTGTGTCTGAAAAATATAGATACTGTGTGACCTAATACAACTTTATTCCAGAATTAATGAGAAAATGTCCAGGCAAATAAGAGACTAACAATAAAAATGGAGCATGGTTTAAATGATCAAATTTGAATAATTACATTAACAATATCATTCGTTCATCCCAATAATTAAATGTATATATATATATATATACACACACATATATATATAACTCAGGAACTCTCCTAAGTTAAATGTAAATACTATTTGATCGGGGGTTCAGATTGTTGATAGGCAGCTCCCAAATCATATGTTAAATTCCTTTTGCAGAGAGTTGCAGAGATTTTATTTCAATAAAGTAGTACATAAAACCACTCAAAATAACCCTAAATAACTGAAATATCTAAGGTAAAAAGATGTATTGAGTAATGCATTGTGAGAATTCAAGAAGCGTATATGAAGAAAAAGAGGATGGTGGTCTATGTCACTGATGCAGGGCCCTGACTGAAAGCTAAATTTCCACATAGTTCTATGGAGTCCAGGCAGCTCGTATCACTCCTTTAGCAGATTTCAGGTAGGCATCTTAGGTTTTCATTAGAATAGACTGTGCATGCTTCTTTTGCCATGAAAAGTGTGGGAGGTGATTAAAACTTGGATTACACAGCAAATATTACACACATATTTTCATATGTATTATCTCAATTAAGCTCCATAATGAATTCATATGGGTACGCATTATTTATCCCTTTTTAAAACATGAGGGAATAGAGGCTCTCTCGTTTGATGTACGTCAACACAGGTAAAATTCAAATTCTAATAAGATTTCTGAATCTGAAATCCAAGGAATCTTTGCATTCTACTGACTTGCTTCATTTGACAAAGGCAGTATGTATCATCATAGAATGAAATATATGATAAGCCCCATTAAATATGTATACTGCCTGGCTTAACCAAGACTTACAAACAAAATACCTACATTGTAAAGGAATTACGTTTTTAGATAATTCAAAATAGGCTGAGTGTGGTGACTCACGCCTGTAATAACAGCACTTTGGGAGGCCAAGGTAAGCGGATCACTTGATGTCAGGAGTTCAAAGCCAGCCTGGCCAACATGGTGAAACCCCATCTCTACTAAAATTATCCAGGTGTGGTGGTGTGCACCTGTAGTCCCAGCTACTCGGGAGGCTGAGGAAGGAGAATTCCTTGAACCCAGGAGGTGGAGGTTGTAGTGAGCCGAGATAATGCAACTGCACTCCAGCCTGGGTGACAGAGTGAGACTCTGTCTCAAAAATAAAATAAATAAATAAATAAAATGATACTTTTTTTTTCAATTTTTATTTTATTTTACTTCTGGGATACATGCGCAGAATGTGCAGGTTTGTTACATAGGTATACGTAACATGTGCCATGGTGGTTTACTTCACCTATCAACCTATCATCTAGATTTTAAGCCCTGCATGCATTAGGTATTTGTTGTAATGCTCTCCCTCCCCTTGCCCCACCTCCCAACTGCCTAACAGGCCCCAGTGGGCAACGTTCCCCTCCCTGTGTCCATGTGTGCTCATTGTTCAACTCCCACTTACAAGTGATAACATGTGCTATTTGGTTTTCTGTTCCTGTGTTAGTTTGCTGAGGATGACGGCTTCCAGTTTCATCCATGTCCCTGCAAAGGACATGATCTCATCCTTTTTTATGGCTGCATAGTATTCCATGGTGTATATGTGCCACATTTTCTTTATTCAATCTATCATTCATGGGCATTTGGGTTGGTTCCAAGTCTTTGCCATTGGAACTAGTGTTGCAATAAACGTAAGTGTGCATGTATCTTTATAGTAGAATAATTTATAATCCTTTGGGTATATACCCAGTAATGGGATGGCTGGGTCAAATGGTATTTCTAGTTCTAGATCCTTGAGGAATTGCCACACTGTCTTCCACAATGGTTGAACTAATTTACACTCCCACCAACGGTGTAAAAGTGATCCTATTTCTCCATATCCTTGCCAGCATCTGTTGTTTCCTGACTTTTTAATGATCACCATTCTATCTGGCATGAGATGGTATCTCATTGTGGTTTTGATTTGCATTTCTCTAATGACCGGTGATGATGAGCATTTTTTCCTATGTTTCTTGGCCACATAAATGTCTTCTTTTGAGAAATGTTTGTTCACATCCTTTGCCCTGATGGAGTTGTTTTTCTTGTAAATTTGTTTAAGTTCCTTATAGATTCTGGATATTAGCCCTTTGTCAGATGGATAGATTGCAAAAATTTTCTCCCATCCTCTAGGTTGCCTCTTCACTCTGATGCTAGCTTCTTTTGCTATGCAGAAGCTCTTTAGTTTAATTGGATCCCATTTGTTAATTTTGGCTTTTGTTGCAATTGCTTTTGTTGTTTTTATCATGAAGTCTTTGCCCATGCCTATGTCCTGAATGGTATTGCCTAGGTAAAATGATATTCTATGAAACAAAATGTTACATTTTCATTAAATGATAAACAAAAATTAAAGAATTCAATTCAGAATTTATATCTGCACACTTACTTGAAATATAAAAGTGTGCCATCAAAAGTAAATCACACAACTCGATAGCAGAAAAACAAATAATGTGTTTAAAAATATGGACAAAAGACCTGAACAGACATTTTTTTCAAGCAATTCATATACATGGCCAACAGAAATATGAAAACGTGCGTAACATCACTAATCATCAGGGAAATGCAAATTGAAATCTCTGAGATATACCACCTCACACCTCTTAGAATGGCTATTAACAAAAACACAAGAGCTAACAAATATTGGCAAAGGTGCAGAGAAAGAAAAGGAACTCTAGTAACTGTTGGTGGGACTGTACATTGTACAATCATTATGGAAAACAATATGAAGGTTCCTAAAATTAAAAATAGAACTACCATGAACTCACCAATCCCTCTTCTGTATATGCAATGAAAGGAGATTAAACCACCATCCTGTAAAGATGCTGGTGCTCAAATGTTTATTGCAGAATTATTCACACTAGCCATTTTATAGAAACAACCTAAGCATTTATTGACTAATCAATGGATAAATAAAGTGTGGTGTATCTACACTTAATGGAATGCTATTCAGCCATAAAAATTCAGATCCTGCCATTTACCACAACATGTGTAGAACTGGGGGACAGTATGCTAAATGAAATAAGCCAGAATAGAAATAAAAATATTGCATGATCTCACTTATATGTGGAGTCCACAAAAAGTCAAGTATACAGATAGAGAATTAAACAGTTGTAACCATGAGCAGTGGGAAGAAGGGTGTGGAGAAAATGGGAGACTAGACATAGGCAAAAAGATAAAAAGTAGCAGATATCTAAAATGCATTTAGTCTAGATTTGTAATGTAGCATGAGGATGAATTAATTAATTGAATTGCATTATATTGGGAATTTTTGTTAAATAAGTAGATCTTAGTTGCTGTTGTCACACACAAAAAAGTAACTGTATTATATGAGATGATAGATAAGTCAATTTGTTTCACTAAAGTAACCATTTTGCTAATTGTATGTATCTCATTACATCATGTCTTTAACCTAAAATATACACAAGAAAATTTATTTTTAAAAAGGTAAATAAGAGAGTAAATAAATGATTGAATATAGTAATTGTTATTTGATGAAACTGCCAAAATATCATATTTTTAACAAACATTGCACTGTGTTGAACATGAATAAAATGAGAATAAAATAACCATATCCAGCTTTTCCACAGAAAAACATTCATAATGAAATGGGAGAGTTCCCTTAACCACCTGGAAGAATATGCAGCGGGGGTGTGGCTAGCTCCTTTGTTGCCCCCACTGCTCAGATCCCTAGGGCGAGCATGCAGACAGGCAGGTGCAGAGGCTCTGGGAACTACTCTTGGGTTCCTGCCTCCCGCAGTGTTTAGGGAAGGGTGTCTACAACTCCTGAAAACCAAGTGGGTGTGTGTTAGAGTATGCTCTTTCAACTTTGCCATGTGCAGATGGCTTGTGTTAATCAGCTCAATAGATCCTCTGCCTTATCACAAGGGCAGGGGGCCAGTGTAACAGCCTTTTCTGTATCCTGAGTTTTTGCCCAGTGTCCCAAAAGCATCAGATCATACTTGGGCTGGAAGAATGAGTGCAAGGTTTTATTGAGTGGTGGAGGTGGCTGTCAGTGGGATGAATGGGGAGTCAGAAGAGAGGGGATGGAGTGGAAAGGTGGTCGCCCCTGGAGTCAGGCTGCCCAGTGACTAGACTCTTCTTTGACTGCCCTTGGACGAACTCCCCTCAGCATCCAGATGTCCATCCTCTTCTCACTTTCTCTACTGCATTGTTCCATCATCACTGTTCTGCTGATTCCAACATCCAGCCACTTGTGTCTGTGCCTGCTAAGATCTTGGGTTTATATGGGCGTAGGATGGGGTATGTGGCAGGCCAGAGTGGTCTCAGAAAATGCAGCATTTGGGTGTGAAAATAGGAGTGCCTGTTCTCACTTAGACCTGTGGGCACAGGCCCCAGGGTGGAGCCCTTGCCAGGTGCCCACCTCTTCTCTACTCAGCACTTCCCTGTTCCCCTCCTATATCAATAAATCATCCTGTTACTAGTTTTAGATAGTGCATATTTTGATACATAAATTTGTAATAAATTCAATAACATATTTTATGCATATCTGGGCTTTTTGTTGTTTTAATAACTAAAGAAAAATTAAATGTGTTGGATCAATTAAGAACTCTTTAAAAATAATATAAATCAGTACAAACTCATTTGTAACTAATTTATAACTTAGTTACAATTCATAACTAAAACTTATAGTTAAAAAGAAACTGTAAGTTATAACCATTTGTAAGTAACTAGTATATAATTATACATCTATTTTTTGTTTCTTCATCTTTTTATCTTCTATGAACTCTTTTTCAAAGAAGAATGCTATTTAAATTTTTTATTAACTCTTGAAAATAAAATGAAACAAATTAAAGCAAACAGATCAGGTCATTTCTTCCTTGCATTATTGAAATGTACCTGAGCAAGGTTTACATAGTTACAGTGACATCATTAACTAAATTAGTGAAATTTAGTTGCATATTACCCCAATGATTTATTAAAATTAAAGTTGAATAAATCAACTTTGATATATCAATGGTATTCTTGATCCATACAAAACAATGGAACTAAGTTATAGTAAATTTTCATAAAATATTTGTTTAAAGAATGAATAAATGCATGTATAATTGTAGAAAGTCAGCATAACTACAAATGCTAAATACATTTTTAAAAGAAAATGTGTGTGTGATTTTCTATTGCTTTATCAAAGTCAATTTTCATAAAATATTTTTTATGAAAGGCAGTCCCCAAGGCTAACCTACTTCAAAAATATACCTTATTAAGACAACCAAATCAGTGATCAAATGGTTCAAAATAAAAGAAAATTTCTAAGTATAGAAATTAAATATAAATTCCATGCAAAATAAATTTCTAAGCCAAAAATTTCACATAAATGTCTTTTGTGCAAATGCTAAAATCCGAAGTTTAACTGAGAATTTTATATACATGTATATTCATTTTTAAATTATATAAATAACTTTTATTAATAGTATATTATAAAAAATGGAAATTTTTAATTGGAAGGTGTCATTTATTTATAAAATTGGAAAAACAAGGACAAAACCTGATGACATTATATGTGTGTGTGTGTGTGTGTGTGTGTGTGTGTGTGTGTATATAGGTTACTTTGAGAATTCTTAATCCCTAGAGTGTGTGCTTACTCTGCAATAAGATATCATACACTCATAAATTTGTAATCCAAATTGGTATTTCTGTATACAGAAATTGACACTTTCATAAATAATTTAGTTTTTTAGTCTTATAGTGGCAGAGTTGTTTGCACACTATGGAATGTAAATGTATTTTTTGGCACTATCCTTGATGTCAAGTTTTCTAATTTGGTTCCCAGAAAAAGACATACTTTTATAATATTCTTGGCTTATTTATGAGATAATAGTTTTGTTGATAAATTATTGTCCCAAGAATGCATGTCTATCCTAAAGAACAGATTTCTAAAACAATACAAATTTATATGTTAGTAATTTATAATTCATATTTGTTTTTTAAGGATTTCATAAAATTAGAGGTTCTTCCAGCCCCAAGTAGGAAAATCACATATCATCTAATTTTATTATTATAAATGCTCTGTTATTAATCATATACATGCCCGTAACCCATATTTCTAGTAACAATTGAGGTTGCTATAGGATATGAAGAATGAACTGATGCAATGGATAATAAGTTTCAAAAGGAAAGAGGAGGCTAGATATAGCTCCCGTAGCATAATATGTAGATCCTGATATTTATTGTCACAGTAATAATATAACAAAGTGTGTGTGTGTGTGTGTGTGTGTGTGTGTGTAAACAAGCCAAAAATTTAGTGACTTAAAACAATAGGCATTTATTTAACATAAGACTATGTAGATCAGCACTTTAGGCTGGTTTAGCTGAGTAGTTTATCTGTTTTCTACTAGACTCATTCACATGCTGAAAGTTAGCTGCAGAAATTAGAATGGGCGGTGACTGAGTCACATGCTTTTTATTCTCCAATGAGCTACCAGGCATATTTTCACAGAGATAGTGGAGGGAGAGTTTAGAAAGTAATGTCCCAATATTAAAGTTCATTTAAGACTCTGTTTGAATGACAGCGGCCAGCATTCTATTGGCTTTAAATACACCTGATGGTGGAGCCCAAAGTCATGATGGAAGGGAACTACAAAGTTACACAGCAAAGAGTGTGGAATCAGGGACCACTGAAAAATGGAGAGTACTGAGACTATCAATATACCACAGTCTTGTAAGCTTTTAACTTAGCAAAAAGCCTATTATTAGACTTTAGGACCTATTATAGGATGTTAGAACTTACTACTATTTCAATTAGATGGGGCAAAGTACGTGTATAGGTGAAGTCTGCTGCCATTATTATCAAAAGAGAATTGAAAGATTTCAGAATTTTATCGACAGTGAAGGGTCAGGACGACTATTAAGTAAAATATGACTGAGATTTCAGTTACAGGATATGATAGCTGTATTAGTTCCCTAGCTTCCATAACAAAGTCCACAAACAAGAAAAAAATGTTCTCCCCAATTCCTGGAGGCTGGAAATCCAAAATCAGGGTTAGTAGAGCCATGCCCCTCTGACACCTGTAGGAGAAAATTCTTCCTTGCCTTTTCCAGCCTTTGGCATGTGCTGACAGTCCTTGGCATTCCTTGGCTTGTAGGTGCATTACTACAAATTCTGTCCCTCTTGTCATAGGGCTGTTATTTCACTGTGTATCTTTCTCTCTTTAGATGGGGTTTCCTCTGTGTCTGGCCCCCAATTTCTCTCTTATCATAAGGACACCAGTTATATTTAATTAAGGGCCCACCCTACTCCAATACAGTTTAATCTTGACTAATTATATCTGCCACAGCTTCCCCCCTCCTCTTTTTTTTAGTACTTTTTTCTAAAGTACTGGAAGTTAAGACTTAAATATACAATTCAACGTATAACAACAGGGTCATTAATAGAAAGAAGTCGTGGATAAGAAAAACAAGGATTTGGGGAAGGTATGAAGAAAAGATGAGGTTGAGTCAAAGAAGTCTGAATTGAAGCTTTCAGAATAATATCCACAGACTTGGAAACCCAGAAAACATTTAGAAATGTAAGATTAGTTTAGAGACACAGGTGGGACTAGAGAGAAAACTATGAAACATATGCCAGGACAAACCTTTTTAATGGTAGATTGGGTGATAAATCTAAAGACCAAGAGGAAAGAGTAGGCACACAATTCAAGAGGAATTTTGGGGAAGAGAGAGAGGCAGGAAGAGGTATAAAAATATGTATAATCATAAAATTAAGAAGAAAGTGTTTTACTTAGTCAAGAACCAAGTACGATACCTGAAACACACCAAACATTATAGATTGTTCAGGATGGACTTTGTAATACTTAAGCCTAGTATAATCTTAATAATTATTACTAAATTTATAAAGGAATCTAAAATTTAAAAAGTCTCTATCCTTATTATTTCCAAACGAAGGAATATTTTATTAATAAATACAACAGTACTTAATATAATTTGAACAGAGTTTCAACTAAAATTTTTATAAATAAAATTTATCAGCTTTTCTAGGAAGAATCATGAAGGACCAGGACTAAGGAAAGCCAAGCTAACTTATGCTGATTATAGAATTCTACTTTATAGAACATATGGCCGATTTTGAAAGTTCGTAAATACTCCCTTGAACTGCCTAGTTTTAGTAAAGTATCCATTGGAACTGGAGTCGAAGATTCAAGTTAAAAAGAAACATATTTTATCATAGTTTTAAGGAAAAGAAAAAATGTTGAAAGGAGGTAACACTTTTCTGAATCTTTCAAACACCATTTTCATTACTGTTCTATCACTGGGAAGCAGATTACTCAAGGGAAATAAGAACAAGGGATTTGAAGCCAAACTATAAAAAATAATTTTAAATCCTGGAAATACTTTAAAAAATAACGAATTAATTAAAAAGAAATCAAAGTGAGAAACAAATGACAGTTGCTCAAATGCCCATCTTTGGAAGTAATTAGCTTTTACAACTCGTCTTCCAAAGCATTCCTTAAAGATATTAATAAGCCTGTGGGTTTTGTTTTATTTCTAAGCAAATCTATTTGGAATTTTGTCACAGAAAATACGGTATTAAGGCATTAAAAAGAGCTAGTATTTTTAAAAAATAAAAATAAAAAGTAATTTAGTGGGAAAACATGAGAGTAACAGGCTACAGAAATACTAAGTTGCCTAATTTAATGTAAGCTAATGGATAGCTTTATAAAAAGAAAATACTAGAAATCTGCCTACAGTATTGCTACAAAGAGTATCTGACATGATGGATATTAAGTGCTTGTTATTATAAAGTCAACATTTGTTAGATTTTAAAACTTTTAACTGAAAAATAGTCTCTGCTTGCCATTTTTATAACAAATACAACAAAGTTATAGAATCATAAATATAATTTTCTTTTGGGGGTGATTATTATATGAGTAGATAAAAGGCCGTAATCTTCTATTTTAATTAAATTATTAGACTTCACTTTATTATTTCCACCTATGATCAATATGCCTTACATGACTGGATTTTCCCTGATAGATGCTGTTTTGTTTTTCTTTCTATTTTGTATTTATATTAGAGTTTTTATATTCTTAGGCATGCCTTTGACAGCCAACAAAGGGGGTTTGCAAAAATCATTATATCTACAACCTCGAAGTAATTATATGTATTAGCACCATATAACTTTAAAACTTTAAATAAACAGTTGTTTGGTTGTAAAACCATGGGTGTATGAAAAGTGAGGCAAGAAAGCCAAAGATTGATAGATCCCAACAAATGAAAATGCTAGGTAAAAGGAAGCTGTATTTGCACTTGTACCAATTTACTTTAGCTAGAGGGTTTTCTGGGGATTCTGCTATTGGACAGAAGCCCAGGTCACTCTTGGCAGCTGCCCCATGACTGGGGCAGCAGCTGGTTCATATGCTTCTATATTGATTACCCTCCAGATGGAATGAAAGATGAAGTAATTATAAATTATTACAGAAAATTAGGTTTTAAATGTTGACAACATGATGAAAACACACTCCAAATCATGGTATTTCTTAATTGAAATGATTAGGGTTTTATTTTCATTTAATATTAATAATGAGTATATTTTAAATAAACACCCAATCCTGTTGCATACACATTTTAGAAAACATTTATGCAGTGCTGTGATATTAAATTGAGCTCCCTGTCAATACTTTTGAAGAGATGACAGATGCCCGTTTAGATTCCTCTCAGCCTTGAAAGTTCTGGGACCCTCTCTGTGTTTGACTGGACACAGTTTTATTGCCTTAGAGTCTCATTGAGAAGGGAGGCGTTGCCTCAGATTCTCTCACGATGTAACTATTTGGCTGTGAGTCTTGATTATAACACACCTGCACAGTATTTTCTCAACAAATACATATATTATCATTGAATGGGAGCAGTACATTGGCAAATGCATACTAGCTTTGCAAATTTTAAATAGCTTATCATTATTTTCAAGGTTTCACCTCCATATGCATAGATTCAATAAATTGAGGAATAGTTGATATGTATCTAATATTAGAATACGTACAGTATTTTGGGGAGCAAAATTTAATGAAATACTCGAAGAAATTGCCTTTTTATTTTTGGAGACAAACACGCAGACATGATACAATAGGATAGTAATTACTAAACAAAACATGAACAAGAGCAGGGTAGTATGCTGAAAACTTTTTTTCCCAGTTGCTAAAGTATCTTAGAGACCAGGATATGGCAGTTTATTTGATAAGAATGTTTCAGGGAAAGAAGGCAGAGCGCGGCAAAGTAGGGAGGAGGAAATCATAAGACACTTCTCTAGTTTTATTTGAAATGTATTACACTTTCATTCAGATATTATCTAACCTGTATGAGGTTCCAAACCATTTAAATCTGTGTCCCAAAATATTAAAAAAATAAATACTACCGTTTTGTGAATATGCAGTTTTCTAAAAATCACTCATTGAGTAACTGCTGTAAGAAAGAGAAGGCAGGTCCAGTAAACATAAAGGTAAATAAAACACAATCTGTCTTTGAGAAGCTCATTGTCCAATTGGTAGAAAAGCCATATAAATGATAGGTTTAGTACTAATGTTAAACTTACAAATTTAAAATTTAAAAGTATATGCATATTCATATACATGCATAACTATATGTTTAATATTGTGCATCTGTACTTATTACAAAATTATGGTGACATTGTCTTGGATATTCAAGTTATATTCAAAATTGCTCAAAGTCTTGATTATAACATATTACCACCAATATTTTCTCACAATTTTTAAAATGCTGGTGAAGAGAAGCAGGAATCTTACAAATGCACATCAGCTTCTCCATACAATTGTTTATGATTAGGGCATTCTTATCTTGTTGACCAGATTCCAAAAGCAGGTACTATTACACGAACAAATAAAATTAGCATTCTATTATTTTGTTTTTCTTTTCACATTAAAATACCTGATCACCAATAATAGAGAGATGACCTATTTCAACTATAGTGGATTTCTCTGTTGAGAAATAATCTTTATTTACAAAAACAATTTCAGGCCACCATTTTTTAAAAAGCCTGTATTCACTTAACACCCTAATGACCATTTATAGAACTGAAACTTTACCAGAGTCTAGAGGCAGCAGATTTGTATGTGTTGAATAACCAGTTGGATGTCAGTGAAAATCATTTTGCTCCTTATGTAGACCAGATATAGCATGCTGAGGTGCTCTGTTAATACTTGTATTCTCAGAATTAAAGGTACATTAATCTAATTTATTTCAGGAAGCACAAACAGTATTTTAGAAGGTATACAACCTATACTTCAGCATCTTTAAAAATGATTTTAAATCTATATGTCTATTTTCATCAGAAGCACTCATATATTGAAAGACAGTTTGATCAACAAAAAGATTATAAAAAGAAGCAGCTAATTAAGCTTTGTGAGCTTTATTTTTCCAAAATCTTACTCATTTTCCCTAACATAAATAAATTACACACGCTTTCCTTTTAATATGAATAAATTTCATCTATCCCAATCTAAAAACAGCCATATAATAACACTTAATATGAAATATCTATTTCTTTTTATTTTAGTATTTTAATAAAAAATAAGACAATTCAAGGAAAACACCAGGATGACTCAAATATGTCCTGTATAATTCCAAGTGAAAAACACAAAAGACAAGCTTGTAATAATAACTTACGACATTGAGATTTTATTAACCAAAACACCACTTACAATTCTAGTCAATTTAATTTTATTTTAAAGAAATATATTTGGCATTGTTTAGTAGTATTTTATAGGCTTACTTAGCAGATGTCATTTTTGTTGCATAGGTAATATTTGTTCCAAACTTTGAGATTCTACAAACATTTACTTTCAAAGAAAGGCACGGACACTTCTCTTATTTTGCCCACATTACAACACTTTGAACCTACAATGAAGAAGGCCCAATTCCATTAAGTGAACACTTGGACAATTTTGGTAAATTTCTAAAGAATTCATCTATATGGTATCCCTGTATTACTGATAAGTTTTTAAAAACACCTACTCTAAGCTATGCCTTTAGGATTTCTAATCTGGGTGGAAAACAATGTTTTTCTTACATATGTGATTATATGTGTTTTACGGCATTACCCCTAAGTATTGCCATCACGATTATAGAAAATTACGTGCAATTCAAAGCTGTGCTAAATATTAAGACAAACTTAGCTAGCTTAGATTCAAGACTTAATATTCCTAAGTCATTACTACTAATAAATTGGCTATGGTAACTAATTTTTATGAGGATATTTTATGAATGACTTGTTAGTCTATTTGTCTTAGATGACCGAAGCAGCCCACTAAAGTGTTTTACTCTTTTCCTCTTGCATTTCTGCAAGGCGGCCCCTCTGTGTAGTTAAAGAAATCTTTCTCAAGTGTACTTCAAATCATGCCACACTGGGAATAAAATCAGAGACACAGCCCCAGTGCTTTAAAAGATGTAGTTCACATTTCTAATGATAGTTTACCAAGTTCTCAGCTGGCCTCATTTTCTGTGTCCATGTTTGATCTCTTGCTCCTAGAATATGAATCCATAGGAAAAAACATGAACTTTCACTGCTCTTTCCTGTCTCTGGGCCAGTGTACGTCCTTCTCTAGGCCTTTAATAATTCTCTTCCTCTTCTTTGTTTTTTATCCTTCACAATTCAGCACACATACCACTTTTTACAAAAGTCTTCCCTAATCTTTCCAAGTCCTAAGCAGGCTTCCCACATAGACGTTCTCACACCTCCTTGTATTTTATACAGTTGACTCACGGGTTAGGAGTGCTGACTCTTATGCAGTCAAAAATCAGCAAATAACTTTTGACTCATTAAAATCTTAACTACTGGCTGGGTGCGGTGGCTCACGCCTGTAATCCCAGCACTTTAGGAGGCCAAGGCGGGCGGATCATGAGGTCAGGAGTTTGAGACCAACCTGTCCAACATGGTGAAACCCCGTCTCTATTAAAGATACAAAAAGTTAGCTGGGCGTGGTGGTGCACACCTGTAATCCCAGCTACTCGGGAGGCTGAGGCAGGAGAATCGTTTGAACCCAGGAGGTGGAGGTTGCAGTGAGCCAAGATCGCGCCATTGCACTCCAGCCTGGGCGACAGGGCGAGACTTTGTCTCAAAAAGAAAGAAAGAAAACAAAACAAAACAAAACAAAACAAAACAAAACAATAAAACAAAAAGTCTTAGCTAGTAGTAGCCTACTGTTGACTGGAAGCCTTACAGATAACAGTTGATCAACACATATTTTGTGTGTGATATGTTTGTTATGCTCTATTCTTATTATAAGGTAAGCTAGAGAAAAATGTTATTAAAAATCATAAAGAAGAGAAAACATATTTACTATTCATTAAATGGAAGTGGATCATCAGAAAGGTTTTCATTTTCATCATCTCTACATTGATTAGGCTGAGGAGGAGGAGGAGGAATAAGAGGAGTTGCTCTTTCTGTCTCAGGAGTGGCAGAGGCAGAGGACATTTTGACTGTAAGTGAACCCACACAGTTCCAAGCCTAGTGGTTCAAGGGTCAACTGTACTTCTTGTTTCATTTCTTAGAAAATAAGTTCCATGAGGGCCATGGACTTGGATTTTTAAAATACCCATATCTGTATTATTAACTAACATAGAAATATAAAATATAAGTATATGGCATATAAATTACACAGATTTTTTTAAAGCACCCCTTGTTCAGTAGGGACTCCCATGTATATTTCAAAGAAAACAGCAGAAGAGGGGAACAATCTTAAATCAGTGAATTTTATAATGGGATATCATTTTAGACATTAAAAATCGATTAGACTATATTTTGTATTGTAGGAGATAAAACAACAAAAATAGGAGATAAAACTATAAAAATTATTTAGAATTGGCTTGGGGGGGGGGATATAGCTTCTTTTCTCTAACTGGTTGGTGGTGAAATTATACTGCTAATTGATTGTTTTAAGCCCATTTCATTGCCATTTTGACATGCTGAAAAATGTGCTGTGCCTTACAGTAAAGCATACCACACAAAATTAAGTGAGGAAATAAGAGAGTAGAAAAATGAGGGCAAGGAAATATATAAGGAGAGTCATAGTGTCCGAATACAAACTGAAAGCTGCAAAGACAACCATCATTATTGAGGTGAGTGGAACTTCTGGTTATCAGATTCCCAGAAGACAAAGCAGAAAGGGAATTGTTATTCATAATAAAAATACTCAGTCCTATAAAATTCCAAGTGAAAAATGCAAATTAAAGAACTTATAATAACTTATGACATTAAGATTTTATTAAGCATAACACCACTTAAAATTCTAGTCATATTCAATTTTCTTCTAGGAAATGTGTTTGGCATAGTTTTACTAGTATTTTGTAGGCTTATTTAGCATATGTCACTTTTGTTGCATAGGTAGCATTTGACATGCTTAATTACACATATGAATTACTCAACATCACAGGTTTTTTTGTCTAAATAGTTTCTCATATACGTTGCATGCTACTATATAGAGGAAAGTATGCTCCTTGGCATGCTTGAAATAAAGACATTATGAAGTTTCAGAATTCCTTGTTTTAAAAAGTCTCTCCAAATAGGATGATGGCATAATACCAAAAGAGTTGGCTAAGTACACACCTGCAAAAAGCCTAAATAAGCAGCTCTGTTCTCTATTGCTTTGACTTAAAACAAAAATGAAATTAAAATTTGACAGCAGATGGAAGGACTATGCATTATTTTAGAATCTTCCATGAATATTGATTCTAGCAATAGATATTTGTTAAGAACTAGATTGATTAGAGTTCAAAATACAATCTGGATTTATCAAAATATTTACATTAAGGGTATTAGCAAATTCTAAGAATAAAAGTTGTCTGGAATGGAGAACAGGGTGAGGTAATAGCATAACTTTGCCACTAATAAAGGCTAAGCAATTCTTCCTATTCCCAAACTAGCAAACAATGAACAGAAAAATGTTCATTCAATTGCTATAATTTTTAATCTAGATTTTATTTTCATAAACCCATGCACGTTATTCTCTAAACTGTTTAATGTCTTCTTCCACATCCATATCCTTGTTCTTGATTCTGTGTAGTTTTGTAAGTTTTTAACAACTAAAAATTTTCTTTTTAAAGAATCATCCTTTTTTAAAATTTTTTATTATACTTTAAGTTCTAGGGTACATGTGCACAATGTGCAGGTTTGTTACATATGTATACATGTGCCTTGTTGGTGTACTGCACCCATTAACTCGTCATTTACATTAGGTATATCTCCTAATGCTATCCCTCCCCCCTACTCCCTCCCCATGATAGGCCCCGGTGTGTGATGTTCCCCTTCCTGTGTCCAAGTGATCGCATTGTTCAATTCCCACCTATGAGTGAGAACATGCGGTGTTTGGTTTTCTGTTCTTACGATAGTTTGCTGAGAATGATGGTTTCCAGCTGCATCCATGTCCCTACAAAGGATACGAACTCATCCTTTTTTATGGCTGCATAGTATTCCATAGTGTGTATGTGCCACATTTTCTTAATCCAGTCTGTCACTGATGGACATCTGGGTTGATTCCAAGTCTTTGCTATTGTGAATAGTGCCACAATAAACATATGTGTGCATGTGTCTTTATAGCAGCATGATTTATAATCCTTTGGGTATATACCCAATAATGGGATGGCTGGGTCAAATGGTATTTCTAGTTCTAGATCCTTGAGGAATTGTCACACTGTTTTCCACAATGGTTGAACTAGTTTACGGTCCCACCAACAGTGTAAAAGTGTTCCTATTTCTCCACATCCTTTCCAGTACCTGTTGTTTCCTGACTTTTTAATGATTGCCATTCTAACAGGTGTGAGATGGTATCTCATTGTGGTTTTGATTTGCATTTCTCTGATAGCGAGTGATGATTAGCATTTTTTCATGTGTCTGTTGGCTGCATAAATGTCTTCATTTGAGAAGTGTCTGTTCATATCCTTTGCCCACTTTTTGATGAGGTTGTTTGTATTTTTTCTTGTAAATTTGTTTGAGTTCTTTGTAGGTTCTGGATATTAGCCCTTTGTCAGATGAGTAGATGGCAAAAATGTTCTCCCATTCTGTAGGTTGCCTGTTCACTCTGATGGTAGTTTCTTTTGCTGTGCAGAAGCTCTTTAGTTTAATGAGAGTCCCATTTGTCAATTTTGGCTTTTGTTGCCGTTGCTTTTGGTGTTTTAGACATGAAGTCGTTGCCCATGCCTATGTCCTGAATGGTACTACCTAGGTTTTCCTCTAGGATTTTTATGGTATTAGGTCTAACATTTAAGTCTCTAATCCATCTTGAACTAATTTTCGTATAAGGAGTAAGGAAAGGATCCAGTTTCAGCTTTCTACTTAGGGCTAGCCAATTTTCCCAGCACCATCTATTAAATAGGGAATCCTTTCCCCATTTCGTTTTTGTCAGGTTTGTCAAAGATCAGACGGCTGTAGATGTGTGGTATTATTTCTGACGGTTTTGTTCTGTTCTGTTCCATTGGTCTATATCTCTGTTTTGGTACCAGTACCACGCTGTTTTGGTTACTATAGCCTTGTAGTATAGTTTGAAGGCAGGTAGCATGATGCCTCCAGCTTTGTTCTTTTGGCTTAGGATTGTCTTGGCAATATGGGCTTTTTTTTGGTTCCATATGAACTTTAAATCAGTATTTTCCAATTCTGTGAAGAAAGTCATTGGTAGCTTAATGGGGATGGCATTGAATCTATAAATTACCTTGGGCAGTTTGGCCATTTTCACGATATTAAAGAATCATCTTTTAAAGCTTAAATCATTTCCCTTCTTTTAGAGTTTTTATTGATATCTGCTATAACTTCTGTTCTTTTTTTCTTGCATCATTTTTCTACATTTGTTTTGATCTTTACTAAATATTATAACTTCAGCTTATGCATTTTATTACCATTTGTTTTCAGCAAGATTTACTAACTACACAGCTTGGTTTTACTATAGTTATAGATTGTTTTCCATATTTTAAAAATACACTATTATTTACATCTCAAATTTTAAAATCAGAAATTAGGAAGTATTGCTGCTGCCCTCTAAATTTAGCTAACGTTATCACTCTTTGACTTCTCTCTGTAGGTGATCATACTTTTTAAACAAAAATAGTGACTTTAGATTGATATTTTTAGATGCTTATTTAATAGTTCTTTAACTTTCATCTAAAAAGAATCTTTTCAATTTTTGTGTACTTCTTAAGGCAATTCTTTTGTTTTATTTATTCTATATTTATGCTAAAAACTTTCTATCTCTTATTTTTATTGTATTTTTGGTGAATATTCAAGGCCACACTGAATACTACATCAAACAGATACATATGAAACGTTTAAAAAGTTTAAATAAGTTGTGCTCACTTTGGTAGCATATATACTAAAAAGTTTATATAAGTTGTATAATTTCTGCCACTTCTTTGAGAATTTTTAATTTTTAATACATAAGAAAGTAACCTTTCACTGAATATGAAAATGTCACACCATATTGTTATTCAACTCTGTAGAAATATTATTTACTATGTAAATTCAAGTTGAATGTATTCTTCTCGGTAAAATTTTGTTTTATTCTATATTTATGAGGTTTTGTATTTCTTTAATTTTGGAAGTGCAAGTATTTGCTGTGATAGGTGTAGTTTCTTTCCTCAGAAATCATTCTTTCTCAATTTCTGATAATTTAATTTTCAATGTTTCTTTCACTTCTTTTTAAGAAACATGGATTATTTCTAGGTGGAAAATTCATTTTCTCTGACACATACCCAACACATCGTTCTCATAGTTGTAAATTCTATTTTTCATATTTGCAGTCTAAGGAAGTTGAGCCTTCACATGTGTTTTATAAGAGTTACAGATTCTTTTGACGGTGGACACAACACAATGACACTTAGACAGATGAAAGGCAATTTTTCTTTGTTATTTTTGCCTCCAAATGAGAAAAGGCTGTCAGACCGGGTCACACAGGGAATTATACCAGGGACAGGGCAATATCAAGCTGGAATCCCCAGGAGTAGCTTGTATATGGCAAGTGAAATAAGGTTAGCTACATTTCAATGAATCCCTTTGTATGTCTCACTTAAAAAATTGTCCAGGTTCTGGGGCATAGAGCCTGTCCTATTCTCTGGTACTTGGAAAATCAGAAAATAAGTAGAATTGTTGAAGCCCTCTTAATTTAAATAAAGTTATCACACTTTAATTTCCCTCTATTGGGGATCATGCTTTAAAAATAAAACTAGTGACTTCAGATTGATGCTATTGGCTAACAGTAGGGCTGTGAGGGTGGGTGCATTGTGGCGGGTGTATGAGAGTCCAGTAAGGGAAGTGGTTGGGGTGTGAATTTCATTAGCTGGGCAAGAAGGTGAGCTGATTAACCTCTAACCAAATAATTTCTAACCTCTAACCTCATAACTGAATCAAGACAGCATTTTAAAAAATAATATCACAGTATTACTAGGTAATAGAACAAAACCTAAATTCTGTTCTCTTCTGTTTTTAATGTGGATATAAAACTTACTAAAAATTTGGAATCTTACTAACCTCTTTTTCTATCTTGTTACACAGCTTCTGTTAGGACCTGGGGTGTGTATTTGTCTATTAATTTCTCTACCAAATTTAGCTATATTTAGGGGTAGAAAACAAAGAAAATTTTTATCACAATACTATGTGGGAGGACATGCAAAACTAGTAACATTTGAGGATGAGTTCTCTAGATAAAACCTCTAGTTAGTGAATATGGAAATTATAATTGTCCAACATTGTTATTGATTACATTTTCTTTTTAGGGAATTTTGTGACTGAGAATCTTTTGCCTGAAATTAAGTTTTCGTGTTATAAGTATCGTTATCTATATGTACTATTTTATGTATCCCCCTGTCACAGATCACTACTGAACACGCTATAATCAATACTCTAAATAATGAAGTGTTAGTTCATAGAATTACATAAATTTCACATTTTAATGCTTTCAAAGCCAATTCAGAGTAAATGGTCTAATCAGAGCATTTAAGTGAACAAAATTTACTCTTTCATTGCCTATGTAGTCATGATTCAAATCACCTTCTACATATGAGCATATATTTGATAAAATATTTTATAAACTATAAATGGACCATACAAATGTTAGACATTATTATTCTAGTTATCTTATCTGGCATCTGGACGTGAATTAGATTTAGTAAGATTTGTACTTGGGAAATAACTTTATTATTATTTATATCAAAGGATCACAAATAAATACATGTATATACATATATACATGTGTGTGTGTGTGTGTATATATATATACACTTTAGTCCTTCGATTGTCAGTGTTCTGCTGATTTTTACAAAAAACTAGTCAGATGACTTAGGAATACTCCAGATTCCACTACTTAGCTAGTTCATTCAGTGAATCATTTATTCTCTGAGCTTTGTTCTGCTCCTCAGAGACTTGTATAATTTCAAAATTAATTAAAAACTTGTAATCACATAAACCATCTTCTTCTAAAAATCATCTTCATTTTTAAAATGATGTAACCATGACATAGAAGGCTAAATTGGACTAAACAAAATGTGGCAGTATTCGTAGTTAAAGTGCTTGAATAACCCCAGTCCTTTGATCTAAGCATGTTGAACTGTATAATATGTTCTGTTTTATAGTTGCACTGAGGTAGAATATAAAAAAGTTTGGAAGCCATAACATGCTGTAGCATTTGAAGGTTTATTTATTTAATACTAATGATAGTTTGGTATTTAAATAATTTTTCCTCATGATATCATTTCTTTAGTAGTTACAGTTATTCTGATCAATCTTAGTAAAGTGAATGCTTGAAGAATATATTAACATTAACAAAATGCAAGCAAGATAAATTTTATATCACCAAATAAAGAGCAAATCCTACAAGACAAAAACAATGTCAGAGCTGTCCTGTTATCATGAATACCCTTTACCTAATGTGTTTATAGCCATGCGTGTTCATAGATAACGGTCCTAAAAACCCACCTACAACTTCCAAGGAAAGACTCCTACAGCCACTCACATACACAAATAGAGAGTGAAAAAATACCCTAAAGCTCCAAGTATAATGGGAAACACTGAATATATTTTAAAATCCCACAGGCATACTTAGAATTGAATAAGAGTAAAATAGATTGTAAATTACTAATGGATAGGGTTCATTTCGAAGATGATCCTTCAGATTTTCAATGTATATTTAAAACTTTTATGGAAAGCTACAGGCTGAATATTCAGCTATAAATATCCATCTGACTTGTGTAAGGTGGCAACTGCTGATCCAATTTTTTTTTTAATTGTCTTTTAACAAGCAAACCTCTTTTCTGTTGAAAAAGCATTTTCTTCTAGCATGTGTTCTATATGCTTTGTTTCCTCCTTTATGCATTTCTCAACAAGAGTGACCCAGATGTGGAAGGGGTAGCATCATTTATATACCTCAGCATAAATTAACAGTCAAATTGATATACGATTTTTATTTATTATTTCTCTATTTCAGTATATTTTGTGACAATCTCTTACCAAATAGATTATTAACAATTCAACTTTATAATCTGCTAGTGCTAATTATAAATCATATTTATGTGTGTGCGTGACTTATCGATGTGTTGAAAATACATGTTGTATTCCAAAATTTTAAATTATTTAAACCATTTCCCAGGCATAGCAAACTAAAAAAGTAAAACTTTCTGGTAGATTTTGCAGTTTAAGACCCACACAGAAACTAAAAGGCTTTAAGAGTCTTATAGGAGTTTTGAAAAAATACTTTCAATCAAAACTCTAATTCTACTGCTCACTACTTACCACAATAACATATGTTCAATGACTAATTCTGAATGCAACTTACATTTTCTGAATCCTAACAGGGTCCTTTGTGTTTAGAATCACTAGATAATTCAAAAGTGAAAAGGTTTATTCATTCCATAGCTACTTACACATATTTGAAAAAAAAGTAAGAGAAGTTCAAAGTATAGAATTTGTAATATATGGTAAATAGATTTTTGGCCTCAATTATTTTTATTCCTTTCTTTACTCCTTCCATCAATCCATCACAGATCCTTGCCCAATTGAGAGAAAATGTTGTGTTTTCATGGCTCTTATTTGCCAAGTAAAGAGTAATATTTCACAAATACTTTTCTGTTTAAGGAAATAGATCTTGTCATTCATTTCCTGGATATTTATTACATATGTACTTTGTGCCAGGCACTGTCCTGGAGCTAGAGTATGTTAAAATATCAACCACAAAAAAGATGCATGATCTTTGTTCTCCTCAAATTCACCATGTAGTAGATGAGACAAACATAAAGACTTAAAAAAATGCATGTAATATTATAACTAAGAAAAAGCCTTGAAGGAGAAGTGAATATTCCTATGACGGCATAAAGGTAGTTGAACAAGTCAAGGAGTCAAGAGAAAAGATTTAGGAGATGACTGAACTGAGTTCTGAATCCAAAGGAGGAGTTAAATAAAGAAAAAAAGTTGTGATTAACTTGAGCAGAAAGATGGGAAATAGCTTACACATTAGTATCCTCTATTCTCCAATCATGAGATTCCTATTTATGTATGTCTAATCAATACGCAAGAGAACTTTTTCCATCAACTTTGTTAAAGGTATTCTCACAGACACTTCAAGTAAAATATGAAAAAGAGAGTTCAGATGCTTCTTAGACATTGACATGCATACATGTTATTACTGATATTCGCGGCTTTCATTTCCAATGTGGCATTTCTAACAAATAATTGGCAAAAATCTGTAAATTTTATTTCATTGTTTCCTTGGTGGTCTCTAAATTGAAAACAAAAGGTGAAATTTAGAAAACTAACTCTATTGGCTATATTTAATTAAATATAATATGCTTAATTAAAATAGATTACTATATACCTGTGAATGGCATTTTTCTCTGATGGTTAATGGTTTTCATATTCACAGGCTTTATTGTCAGGATAAAAAAAAGTAGCAATACATATAAAGTATATCTAGATCAGGAGCCATAAAAAATAATTCCTGATTTATTCCAACATTTTCCTGCCAACATATACTGCATATTCTCCTTATATACTAAAAATTCACTTGATACATGAAAAAAAAAATTTAGTACTGAGTTCCTTAGAATTTTCCAATTCATAATTGAAAATGTATGATGGTTAGTAGAGCAAATAATTTAAACTTTCAGAGCCTCTATGCTTTCATCTAAGAAATAGTTATAATAATAGTTAATAAAGTTTATCCAATAATTAAATTAGGTAATTTATTTTAAAATCTTATAGCATATTTGCTTACAGAAATACGCACTCATTGTTTGTAGCCTATATTTGTAACTTAATATATAAATAACACATAATTTATAATTGTTATTGTAACTGATAAGAATTGTTCATTACTTATTTTATAATTAAATTCTGGGGGTTTTGACAGCCGGTTAGGGCAGTTTAAAACTCCCTGAAGGGAAACAGAGCCTCTTACTCACAGGAAAGAGAGAGGTGGCAGGGTTTCAGAAGAGAGGAAGACCGGACAGTTTCGCAATTCATACACTCTCACCTTCCAGGATCCCGGTCGAGGTCCCCAGCTGAAAAGGGAAAGGCTCCCTCGTCCCCTCTCAGGGCGCGTGATGGGGGAGTGACTGTTTTCTTCAGTGCCCCGCTGCTGAGACCTCTAGGGAGCACACAGATAGGCAGGCTATGGAGCTCCTACCCCAGGGCAGGGTCTAGGGGTGAATGTTTACAGCTCCTGAAGCCCCACTGGGCATGTGTTACAGGATACTCGCTAGTCTGCCATCTACAGGCAGCTCGTGTTAACTAGCTCAGTTAGGCCCTCGACCTTGTGGCAAGAACAGAGGGCTTTCTGTATTCGGGGCTCTTGCCTTGGTGTACCTGAAGAATCGGATCACACATGGGCTTGGAGAATGAGTGCACAGTTTTATTCAGTGGAAGTAGCTCTCCGCCTGTGGGGCAGCCAGAAGGGAGATGGTTTTCCCCCGGAGTTGGGATGCTCTGCAGGCCCGACTGTCCTCTGACTGCCCAGGCCAACCTCCGCCTCCTCCAGCTGGTCCACGGCCTTCTGGCTTCCGGCTTCTGTCAACGTGTTCTTCTACTGGCCTGCTCCTATGGACGACCAGTCCTTTGTCTTCTTCCCCTGATGTGTTGCTCATCAGGACATCCAGCCACTTGTGTATCTGCCTGCAAGTGTCCCAGGTTTTTATAGGCCCAGAATGGGAGCGTGGAGAGCCAGGGTGGTCTTGGAAAATGCGACATTTGGGCGGGAAAGCATTTGTGCCTGTCCTCACCTAGGTCCCTGGGGGTTGGAACCCTAGCCAGGGACCAGGCTCTCCTCTCCCCAGCACTTCCCTTCCCCTCTTCATTTAAAGGGACCACGCTCTTCCCTTCCCAGGACTCCCTTATCAATTTTATAATTAAAATGAAGTCCACCAAAACTCCTAATGATGAAGTGTTAGAAAAATTCTTATTAATATAAGGAACATTATAAGTATTACTACTCTCATGACTTCAGTCTAATATTATTTTAGATTATTCAAAATAATGGAATTAGACAAGCTAAATAAATTAGTGGTGAAAATATGAAATCATTGAACGCAAATGAACACTTTTTTGGGTAGATAAGATCATTTTGTATAAGGCTACAATAGAGCTGATTTTTAAACTTAACCAGCACAATATTGCATTAGACTTAGTTTTAGCCAGAGTTTTCTATACACTTGTCTATAATTGGTGGGAATTTTAAGCCACTGTGCAGTTCTTCCTGATTATGCACTCGTTACTTTATATCAGCAGTTTGGAATTGGTCATGGTGGGAGTATTTACATCACAGAAAATTTAAAATGTCACAAATTAAAGTCTACCTCCCACTCCCAACCCCAGAAAGCTGGCTGTCAAACTTTACTAGCACCCCTCTGCATCAGACTTACGTTTAGCCAAGCAAAGTGTTCTATATATCTTACTGTAATAACTTGTTTATGGATGAGATGTGAACTGAGAGCCTAAGATGAACATATCAGAGAACTTATTGCAATATTTCTTTTTATTTTAGATTTTTGCCAAGGTTTTGGGAAAACGTGGTCTCTTCTTGATAGCGTTTCAAAGCAGGAACTTTGGAATCCTTGGCTTCTGGCCACCCGTATAACTATCTCATGGAGAGGTCCTTGCCAAGAGATGGAAAACAGAGTCCTGGTAATGCTAATTGTCTCCCTAGATAGAGTTGTACCAGAAGTCAAACTAAACTCAGATTTTTGCATGTATAAGCCAATTGTTTGTCTGTTTTTCTTTATTATTTGATTCTGCATTCTATCACTGTTAAATAAATTTTTTCCTGAATATCACATATATATTAGTAACAAACTCTAAAATATTATTTGCTCCAAGACTTTAGAAATAGATAATGAGGTAGATCTTTTCCTAACACATTTTAAGATGAACAATGAAGACTGTTTTCACCTTTGCTTTATGGTGTGGAGGTAAAAAATAAGGAAATTCTCATTTATTTTATTTTTGGAAGAAAGATAGAGTATGGAATACCTCTGAGTTCGAAGGTTTACTTTACATATTTGGATATCTCCTAGATTTTTTCCATTCCTCCCATTGTTTTTCCAAAGCCCAAACTTTTTATAGGAACTTAAAGTAGGTTATTTGAGGGGAGAAAAGTTGCTTTAAATTATTCCCTGTTGATTTCAGATGCTTAACACAGATTCTAGAAAGTCTTACTTTCTCCCAAGGAATAACTAATACCCTGTGGTATTAGGCAGGCTCTTTACACAGTAACATCATGATCATTTTTAGCAAAAGGAAATGGTCTGTGATTATTGAGCTATTATTTCCCATGAGTCCTCAAAAAGATGGACTAGGGAAAGCTAATCAGTAGTTTTGTCAGTTTCTTACTATTAGTGTGATCATCTGATGTGTTGGAATGTACAGATTGCCTATGGGGAGAAGAGTGTCATTTCTCTTTGGAAAAATAACCTGCCTAACTTATCTTTATAGAACCTCAGGAAGTCTTTATTAACTTACAATTTTTAATCATTAATACAGGCTTAGATAAGTAGGTTGTATCGGCAAATAGGATTTCAATTTATCTAAGACCATAGTCACAATATTCATGATTTTTGTTTGTGGAAGTGAGTCTTAAATATCTTTGAGAAAACTAAAGTGATAATGAGATATTTTGGAGGTTCATCTTAAAATTTTAGAAGAATACAATAATAGTAATTTGTTCGGATTTCTGGTCTGTGATGTAAGAAGCTTGCAAATTGTCACTCTATCTCAAGTAAAAAGCTGAGGAAACTGAAAAATCAACAACTCTTCTTATTTTCAAAGGACACAAGTGGTTTGGAGGCAAACCACTGTCCCCCCAAATTGGAGAGACTGACATAAATACAGAGAAATAAAATTTACATGAGTAGACACTCACCAGCTGAAACCTCTGTGGAAACCAGTGCAAGGGTGGAGAAACCTGAACTGTAATTGATGAACTGCTAGAGGTCCAGTAAGCACAAGTTTGAAAGTTAAAAATTCCATAGTAACACAGTCATGGAGGTTGAGTTCACATACTCATAAATTTTACCTCCAAGAATTCTACCAGATCCTCATAGTGAATACGGAAAAAAACAATCACCTCATGCTGTCCACACACTCATAAATTTTACCTCCAAGAATTCTACCAGGTCCTCATGGTGAATATTGAAAAAAAATCAGCTCTTTCTTCCCAGCAGGAAGAGGGGAAAAGGAACCATTTTGAAATACTCCAGAGCATTCTGTTTTCTGTAATAAAGCTTGCACAAGGAGGGACTATTTAATAAGAGCTTAACCTGCTGGAGTTTTCTCAGAGCCTAACTTACCTGGAGAAATGAGGAGACCCAACTTCATCAAGCTCTAGTCTTCCATGTGGAGGAAGGGAAAGACCAACTTCAGCCAAGTCGAACTATCCTGTCCCAAGAAGGGGAGAAAAGGGGAATAAAGAAGCACATGTGAATTTCACAGCTGAGAAGCACAGGCTCACTATAAAACTGAGACCTAGTCAAAGACTATAGAACCCATTCCTGCCACCTACACCTTACCACCACATTACTAAAGACCTACTAATAAACTTAATTTTTACCCAGTACATCATTTCTGACCATCAGGGAAAAAAATTACAAGGCATACTAAAAGACAAAAAAATACAGTTTGAAGAGATAGACCAAGCATCAGAACCAGACTCATATATGTCAGGGATGTTGGAATTATCAGACTGGCAATTTAAAACAATTTTGATTAATATGCTGAGGTTATTGTTATGGTTTCTTTCTAATTTGATCTTAAAGTCTCACTCTTGAGAGTGCTCATAAGGCAAAATATTCACTTTCCAGAGGAAAGTAAGTTTTGGATGTGTTGGTGAGGTGAGACACAATGAAGAAGTGAAACAGAAATGCTTGCAACAGAAAAAAAAAGATTACAGATTCCTGAGAGGTTAGAAGTTCCATCCAAAGGGAAAAGGAACGCTGGAGGTGACAAGGAGTTCAACCAGCAGGTGGGAAGTGAGAAAGAAATAGAACCTGTAAGTCTATGCCTTTATTTATAGGCATGTGGGTTTATGGACATCCCTTAGGCTTCGTCATGGGATTTGTAGATTGCTTAGTTTAAAGAAACACATGTGAAGGAATGGACCTATTTACAAGACTCTGGTGTCAACCATTATGTTTGACCATGGTCAGCAGCTATGAAGTGTGTTGAGTTTTGGATCTGTTAGATAAGAAACAAGTGGACTATATTATCCACAACCACTAAGTGAGGGGAAGTTTTAACTAATTCAAAGGTGAAAAACTATGACTGGGTTTCAGAAAAATTAATGTCAGGCTTAAAAATGGATGGTAAGGCAGCAAATATATCATACAAATTTATAAGAAAAGAGCTCTAACGGATAAAGTAGGCAGCTTTCACAAACAGGAAAAAAAGTAAAGAGATGAACCTTTTAAGAAAGAACAACAAAAAGGCTGGAGATAAAAAATGTTATAACAGAAACAGAGATGCCTTTGACAGGCTTGTAAGTAGATGACACAGGGATGAGGAATCTCTGAACCTGAGGATACCTCAGTAGAAACATCCAAAAGTTTAAAAGGAAACAGGAAAACAAAAAGGCAGGAAAAATAAAACAGAATAAAACAGACCACAATATCTAAAAACTGTGGGATAGTCGCATAAGGTATAACCTAACTCTAAAGGAAATAGCAGGAGAAGAAGAAAGTAAGAAATAAACAGAAGAAATACTTCAAACAATAATGACTGAGAATTTTTCCAATTTAATGTCAAATGCCAAACCACAGACCCAGGAAGCTCAGAGAATGCAAAACAGGATAAATGTCAATAAAACTACACCTATACATATCATTTTCAAACTACAAATAAATAAATAAATAATAAAATAAATAATTTTTTTTTCAATTCTGAAAAAGCCAGAGGAAAGAAACACCTTTCCTAAAGAGGAGCAAAATTAAGAATTCTATTCAACTTCTCCCAAAAACTTTGCATTAAGAAAAGAGTGGAATGAAATATTTAAAACATCAAGGGAAAAACCTCACCAACCTAGAATTCTGTACCCTGCAAAATTATCCTTGCAAAGAGAAGGAAAAATAAAGATTTTCTCAGACAAACAAATATTGAGAAAATGCATTGCCAGTAGATCTGCCTTAGAAGAAATCACTGAAACTGAAACCAGGAAATCAATAGAGAAAACAGACCCCAAACCTGGATTTCTGAGCTCACTAAAGTTAGCCTCTGTCCAGGCTAACTATGAAAAAAAGTGGAGAGGACATAAATTCCTAATGTCAGAGATAAAAGATAGATATCACTTCAAACCTCAGAGACATTAGAAGTGTAATAAAAGACTATTATGTACAACTTTATGCCCACAAGTTTGATAACCTGGATTGACTAACTCCTGGAAAAGCACAACCTTCCAAAACTCACACAAAATAAATAGATAATCTGAATAGCTCTATATCTATTACAGGAATTATATCAATAATTAATAGTGTTACAAAATAGAAAGCACCAGACCCACAGGCATTCACTGATGGATTCTACCAAACAATCTGGGAAGAAATTATGCCAGTTCTCTATAACCTCTTGCAGAAAATTGAGGCAGAAGGAATACTTGCCAACCCATTTTATAGGACCAACGTAACCCTAAAACCAAAACCAGACAAAGACACAAGAAAATAAAACTAAAGACCAATATCATCCATAAATATAGGTGCAAAAATTGTCAATGAAATCTTAGCAAATTGAATCCAACAACATGTAAAAAGAATTATAAATTGCAGTAGGCAAAGCTGGTTCCACATTAAAAAATTAATTAAGAACAACCCCCAAATGCTAAATTTGACTGACTTGAAAAACCTATTAATGATAACTAGTTGATATTTAGTTTCATTTAATCATCCCACACTGTACACATGTATCAAAATATCACTCTGGATGCAGAGAAAATGAAATACTTATACAGTGTTGTTGGGATTGTAAATTAATATATCATATATGGAAAAGAGTATGGAGATTTCTTTAAGAACTAAAAATAGAAGTACCAGTCAATCCAGCAATCACACTACTAAATATCTACCCAATTGAAAGGGAATCATTATATAAAAGAGAGACCTCCATTACAATGTTTATCACAGCACTATTCATAATAGCAAAGTCATGGAATCAACCTAACCATCCATCAGTGGTTGACTGGATAAAGAAAATGCAATACATGTACACTATAGAATGCAATGCAGCCATACAAATAATGAATTCCTGTCCTTTGCAGAAACATGGATGGAGCTAGAGGCTATTGTCCTAAGTGAAGTAACTCAGAAACTGAAAATAAAATACTACATATTCTCACTTAGAGTTGGGAGCTAAACAACGGGTACATATGGACATCATGATGGAAATAATAGATACTGAGGGCTACAAAAGAGGAGACGTTGGGAAAGGGGATGAGGGTTGAAAAATTATCTATTATCTATTAATAGATATTTATAAATTATCTACTGGGTACAATGTTCACTATTTGGGTGATGGGTACACTAGAAGCCCAAACTTCATTACACTAAGTATCCATGTAACAAACATAAATTTACAATAATAATTGAATTAAGTAATTAACAGTTGGAATATTCAAGCAACATCAATATTGTTGGAAAATAATGGTGCTGATCTAAGTCATTTTGAATCTTGTTAGCTGCATTTGGATGTAATAGTAGATATAAAATATATTTACTGTAATCAAAATAAATTAATAATAAAGTTAGAACTTTAACATGAATAAACACACCAAACAAGATGATTCAAATAATGCCCATATATTATTGGGCAACAGCTACTGATTTATGATTAGTATTTCAAAATAATATAAATATCTATGTATATCTTCAAAGAGCAAAGAAAACATAAGTAATATAGGGATTTATGTAGCATATTTAAGTTTGCATTTATTTGAGGGGATCACTGATTTTCACTGAGAACTAGAACAGGAAATTATAAAAGATGCTTCTATGATGTAGACAGGACAAGGCATGGCAAGAATGGTTTCATAAGATTTTATTCTAGGCCGGGCGCGGTAGCTCAAGCCTGTAATCCCAGCACTTTGGGAGGCCGAGACGGGCGGATCACGAGGTCAGGAGATCGAGACCATCCTGGCTAACACAATGAAACCCCGTCTCCACTAAAAATACAAAAAAATTAGCCGGGCGTGGTGGCGGCGCCTGTAGTCCCAGCTACTCGGGAGGCTGAGGCAGGAGAATGGCAGGAACCCGGGAGGCGGAGCTTGCAGTGAGCCGAGATCGCGCCACTGCACTCCAGCCTGGGCGGCAGAGCGAGACTCCGCCTCAAAAAAAAAAAAAAAAAAAAAAAAAAGATTTTATTCTAATCAACATACTATCCCATTGGCCTTTAATCTCCCTTCTGCGACTGAGAAGACCTCATATTATCCAGTTTACCAGTCATCCATTCAAGAATGGCAACATTCCCTTTAAAATGGATACAAATGATGACTGACACATTTTTTTTTTTTTCCTGGCTTCTTTAAAGGTTTCACCTGTTTTGACTTGTATAGTAAAATTTTTGCAAACTATCATGGTATTTAGTTATTTAAAAATTTTATAGTATATAAGGAATGGAAAGTTAAATTGCTTGATTTTAGGTAAATCACGAAAAATTATTGATTTCATTTAAATACAAACTTGAATAATGTCATTTTGACTTCTTTTTCTATTTAGTTAATAATGTGCTGTTTAATTTACCTTAAATTTATTATGTAATAAAATATATGACGTGCAGAAATTTGTGAAATAGCAAATTGGTACAGACTTCATTTGGGGACAACTTATAGAAGTTGCAAGCTACAATTAATAAGTCATGATATCAAAATAGATAAAAGTTATTTGTATTAACTAACATTTGAGTATCTTGCATTTTGGACAAAAATAATCAACCTGCAATAAATTTTATATTTAACTATAAAATAATGAGACAAGATAAAAAGTTTTAGGCTATTGTTTGTAAGCATTTCACTGAAGTTAATATACATTTGTGCCTCATTTGACTCTGTTGTCAGCTTATCAAGAAGACTGTAAGGAGATATATATATATATTAAAATGGGTGATGTTTATTTCTAATAATGAAAAGCCAAATTGTATAAAAACAAAAAAACACTATCACCCATCAGTTTATACCTTTATGATTTGTCAATTAAAATACTGTAAATAAATATCAATTAACTAATTAAGTTATATCAATAAGCTAGAAAAGAATAGTCATATGATTGTATTATTAAATGTAGAAAAAGCATTTGACAACATCAAGATCCATTCAGTATAAAAACTCTCAGTTACCTAGGAAGAGAGGGGACATCCACAATGTGATCAATAATATTTACTAAAACCTACAACAAACATCCACTTAATGATGAGAAAAGTGAAGTTTTCTCACTGACATCAGGAACTTATATGTGAGATCAGTCAGTACCCTCGACCCTTCATGTCCTCAGGTTCCGTATCTGTGGATTCAACAAACCGTGGACCAAAAGTACAGTATTGGCTGAGTGCGGTGGCTCACGCTTGTAATCCTAGCACTTTGGGAGGCTGAGACAACATAGAAAGACCCTGTTTCTACAAAAATGAACAATAATAATAAAGAGTTTATTTGTCAATTAAACACAAATAAAGCTGGGGAGGAGGAGATAGATAATCTAAACTGTTATCTCAGTATTTTGTGAGACAAGCACAGCACAATCATACCTCTAGTTTACCGAGGAGGCAATGAAGCTTCAAGCAGTTTGTCTGGGTTGCTCCAATGTTATGTACTAGCTAACCTTTCTTCTTACTTCCAAACAAGTGACCAGAGAAATCTACCAAAATATCTGGAAGAAATATAGATTTTATAGAGAGGTTTCCAGATTGCTGGGAGTCAGAACTTGCAGGACCATGACACACAAGGCACCTGTGCACCAAGAATGAGAAAAATTTCTCTGTGATATCTCGTGTATGTGATGAGTTTTTTCTACCTGAATTTAAAAGGTGCCAAAGTCATCCTTAGAACTCATAAATGGCGAAAGTGACAAGGAACAAAATAAACAATTAACTAGATGATCAGTTCTCATAGTGTGGTTCACAAACTCCTGAGTGTCTTTTTAATGTCCTGTGTAACAAAATGCAAGGACTTTTCTTGCATATGAAAGTACGTGGTTGACACTAGGAAAAAACAGTTGTGCAATTGTTCCTGTTGTTGGCTGAACTAACGGCATTTATAAATGGAGCAACATTTTTACTTGAAAGAACAATTGATAGCTAAACCATGGTTATTGTGACTTGGGTAATAAGTAGACATTTTTTCCCCAAATCAGTGAAGTCAGTCACTGGAAAAACAAAACAAAACAACAACAACAACAACAAAAAAAACCCAGCAACAACAACAACAAAAAACATCTCACAGCATTTCTGACAATAACACAACATGAGCTTTTAAGTATTAGAATAATGGAAATCTTATATTCTTTATTTTGAGTTAACTGGTGTTTCAATGCATGTAGTCTTTCTGATGAGATTGGTGGTTTTAAAAACTGTGTATTTTTGGCATTATATACTGAAAAGATATTACAAAATCATGCATAAGTAGAGTATCTATTCAAAGTGTAAGTGGAATGTAACAGAGTTTGAGAAAAGTTGATTGATAGTGTCTCAGAGCCTTCAGTGCAACTAACGTTTATGAAACTACAACTTGTTTAGTATCCTCAGTTAGCTGAAATGCCATTATGATACTCCTCATTTTCCAAATACATATCCATGTGAGGCTGTATTCTCTTTATCTGCTTCAAACAAAACATCAAATAACAACAAATTGAATGCAGAAGCAGATATGAGAATATTGTATTTTATTATGCCAGTCATTAAGGAGATTTGCAAAGAATGTAAAACACTCATGTCACTACATCAATTCATTTTGGAAGATATAATTATGATTCAGAGGAAGTATAATTTATGTTAACATGTCATGAGTAAATGCGTTATTTTAAAGAAATTAATATGTTATTTTAAATTTCTCAAATTTAATTTCGAATACAGCAAATATTTGTAGGCACAACTCATAAAAAAGAGATCTTTGATATCTTCAATTATTTTTAAGACAGCAAAGGAAAATAATTGAGAACTACTGCTCTAAATGAGATTGTAACTATTTTTTTTTTCATGTAAAGTGACAAATAGTACATATTTTAGGCTTCCTCGGCCATAAAAACTGTTGCAACGTTGCAGTTCTACTGTTGTGCAAAAGCAGCCACAGACAATATTTAATTGCATAAGCATGGCTTAATTCCAATAAAACCCTTTCTGCAAACTTTTTGTAAACAAGTGACTGCAGAATTGACCAACAGGCCATAGTTTGCCAATTCTTGCTCTGAATAATAGGACTTCATAATAAATATAGGGATAATTAAAACTGTTCTTTAAAAAAACCCAGGAAGTTACTATGCTCTATAGAACAATAAGAAAGACTTACTGATAAAATTAGGTTGAAGAAATCCTGACAAATGATAAAAGACAGAGGTATTTCATTCTGATTTAGTTAGTTTTCAGCAGATATGTGTGAAGAACTGCTTGAAATCTTGTCCTGTGTCTGACCCACTCATTTTTGTGAGGCAGCATATGGAAAAGTGCTAATTATAAAATGAAAATCAAATAATGGCTCTCTCACTAGATAGGCCATGGACAAAATAAGTACTAACAAAACACTAAGCAACAAAACACCACACATTTAGAGCACACGTTCTTCAAAAGAACTATCTGGAATCTACAATTGTTATGATGAAAACTGCAACAATTTATAAAAATATATAAAAGAGCCTCAGTAAATGGGGACTTTTATTTTTTGCCATTTTTTTTTTACAATTGTCACATTGTTTATGATGAACACATTATTGATTTCATGATAAAAATCATGGGCAATCTAGTAGCTAGTTCCATATCTAATAGTAAAACAGAAGACACATTTTTATATATAAAATATGACTTGTTACTATTATTAATTAAAATATTGGGTAAGTTCTATCCAAATAATACAGAAAATAGGAATAATCTAACAGTCAAAAAGATGAGGTAACAATTTTTTTTCCAGCACCATAAGAATGGGCAATAAGAAACATTTTTTAAAAAATATTTTGACTTTTTCACGCAGTAACTTCGCCTCTGGAAATAATCATTTTCAGAAAATAATTAGGCAATTATAAAAACATATCCATTTATTGCCCTTTGATTTATCTGTTTATTGCTCTTAGTAATAAATTGCAACAAAATCTAATTTTTGATGATAGCTTAATGTTAAAATTATGGGTTTCTATTCACTATCTCATTGTTTGTTAAATATATTATTTCTTAAAAACATTCCACTCCAGTTTTTGCTCCAACATTCCACTTTTTATAATGCCACTCATGAATCCTCATTCTTCATTGTTAAATAGTATAACCTATTCTCAGACCTCATTTCACTTATGACTTTTCAGCAGAACTGAGCTACCACTCTTGGTCTCTCCTCCTAGTTACAGTTTGTTCCCTTAATACACAGAGCACCACTCTCTTGGTTCAGCTACTGACTCACTTTCAGTTTCCTTTGCCAACTCCTCTTCTTTCCAATCTCTTCTCATAATAAAACCTCAGAGCTTGATCCTCGGTCCTCTTCTCTTTTTCTATATTCTCTTCCTTGGTTATCTCATTTGGTTTCATGGCTTTAAATATTATGTTTCTGTCAACTACTGCCAAATTCTGGCTCCATATAGTGACCTCTCTTTTGAAACTCTGACTTATATATTCAAGCTGGTTTTATTGGTGTCTTTACATGGATACTAAATAGATATATAAAATTCAGTTATCCAAAACAACTATAGATCTTTCTGTCAATGTTGGGAAGGACTACAATTAGCCAGTGTGGACAGCATGGTAGCCTGAGTCTAGAGAGACCTGGCAGACCACATAAGTCTTGGTATTCTGTTTACAAGCTATTTCTTTTATTCTAAGAGCAGCAGCAATCTTTTATGTGAAAAATCCCTCCCCCTTCTCTTGCTATTAGTCTAATGTTGGTAGAAATAATTGCTATGCATTACAGCAAAACAAAACACTGGTAGAGTTTTAATAAGAGAATTTATATGATAACATTTGCCTTACAAAATAAATCATTTTGGCTATCACGTACACAATGTTATACTATCAGTTACCAGATCTTATTGTTTCTGTCTAACTAGGATTTTTCTTTTGCATGGGCAGCATCTTATTGAGTATATAAAACAAGGACCAATGGTTTGGGCACAATTAAGGAGGTTGCTTGTACTGCATGTCCTTCCACATTGCTTGCTCTTTCTTTAGAAGGTACCTTAAAGATAATTCTTTCAGGAGGCAGGTGACTTTGCATATCACTTTTCTCTTTCCTAATACGCTATCATCATGTTTTGGAACTTGTGGCCTTGAAATGTAAGAGTAAAACTTGCTCATAAGGCTCTTATGCTCTTAAGACCCTCCCTGGGTCTAGAGGAAAAAAAATCATCTTTTATTAATAGATGAAATTAATTTTCACACGTTTCTTTATCAAAAAGTAAATAGAAACTGTAATTATAACTTTATTTCAGGAAACCCCAAGAAAACGTTATATTACAGAGAAGATACATTTGTATATGGAACACAGATTCAAAGCTCTTCATGCATGTGAATGGGGGTGTAAATAAAATTTGCCCCCAAAATATAATCATTTCCTAGTAATGGAATTTTGATAGACCGTTATAGTATTTTTTCCCTTATTTTGAGAAATCTTAAAATGGGTTTCTCCATTTTAATCAGTTTAAAAAGTTAAAATCAGATTTTAACCATTTAATCTTAAATTGCCAGATACATTCTTACTGTCCTTGGGTGCTCGGACTATTTTAGTAGTTTCTAAGCCCTAGGGTACTCACTGGGTAAAATGAAGACAATTGTAATATTTATATGATACTATCAATATGGGGTACAATTTACATGCTGCATATAAAGCATATTTCTATGCTGACTTACAAGCACACACAATTATAACTATTTCTGCTACGTATAATTGTTATTACTACTAATATCCTTATATAATTTTTAATGTGACTTTAATTTCTTATTCTAAAACTAAGCAAGGAAGTCTGAAAGGTTTTAACCAAAGTTTAAATGAAGGCAGAAGATAAATATGTGCTTCTACGTGACATGAAAGGAAGGTGATATTGAGCAATAAATAAGGCATTTGAAAAACTAAATATTAAGAAATGAAAGGCATATTTGATACATATTGCAACATATTGGGAGACATTTTATAGCGAACATAACTTTTCAAAGATATCTCTCATTTTGTCATAAACAGCCTCAGACCCTTACCCATATAATCCACATCTATTTCATGTGTATGTGATGGCAATATTTTTGCAGATGAGTTATCTTTCCAAAATAAAACTCTGAACATGTTATTCCTTTATTTTGATAATATTTTCAATGACTTCCAATTCCTTATAAAATAAAATCCAATTTATTTTGTGTGGAACTTTTCCTATAGCTCAACCTGGTTTTAGTGCTGGATCTGTCACTACTCTGAACTCAACATGCTTTTTGCTTCCATCATGAAAGCCCCATATGCCTTGGCTAACGTAATTTCCTCCTTCCTTCCAAAAAATTATCATGTCCTCTTAATCTTTTTGTATCAAAATCTTACCTACTCTTCAAGATTTGGATTAAACATCACTGCTTTTACCAAACAACGCCGTATTTTCCCATTGTCCTTTCTCTTTTTCTATTAGTGCATGTATCACATTTTACCTTTTCAAATAGATTATTAGGTACGTTGTTTCTTAACCTTATTCTAAGCAACTTAAAAAAACAACCCCCTTCAATGCAAAAAAGCACATTGTTTTGCCTGCTTAGTCCCCAAGTTAGAGTTTGTTATTTTCGTTAATCACTTTTGTAAGTGATTTACCCAGTTACTCTATCAAAGTAAGTTCTTACATCTTCATAGTGAGGGAGTTGGAGATGATCCCTAACGCTTCTTCCAAATATAGTGCAACATCATGGATACAGTTAGCTGTCCTGTCTGCAAACAAGAACTGGTTAATAAGATTGCCTCCAAGAGCTAAATCACCCCACAATAGATGTAATTAGCCATCTGTTGGGAGTAACTCAAATTGTCTCTAAATGTATTACTAAAAAGTTTTGGAATTCCTAAATTCCCCATCAAAGTAGTATATAGTCATCTCAGGAGGCAGTACTGGAAGGGGCCAGTAATTTTGGTAGAAACCTAATAGACTGTACAAAATGTCTGATGGTGTAGCAAGTAGGTGCTTAGAAAATGTAAGCACAAAGAGTCAAATCCTGACACATTCATTAGTACTTTTAAGAACAAGCCTGTGTATTAAACCCATTTGATCCTAAGGGCCCATACATTAATGTATAAAAAATTTTCATTCCTTTGTTATTTCATTTTCGCCATGCAGTTGACTTCTCACACAGATCTGCATTAAAGGAGGGAAGATGATGGTAATGCTTCTACAAGCATTTCAGTTAGTGAAGGGACTCGTATTGCAGAAACTTAAAATGCAAATAGAATTAAAGTAAAATTCTGCTGACAAATTCAAGAAAGCCTTTGAAATCTCTCTCCTGCGTCACCTCACCCACGTAAAGACTGGCATTCACCATATGACAGAGTAGCCTTGAATGACCAGATATTTGCTTTAAAAGATTACTTTTGATTTCTTGTTTTATCCAGGTGGTTACTTTAAGTTAGACATTCCTATACCTCCCTTCAATTACAATAACGTAAGTACACCTAAATTTTGAGAGTCCTGAAAGGTGGAAATGCCACTTGACTCTATGCTACAATTTAAGTATGAGTGAGTGAAGAGCTAATTCTCTAGGAGACAAACATCAAAACTTCTTGTACTAGGTACCCTGAGGTTTCTGAGGGCTATGTGTACAAATTAAATGCAAGTTCAAAATGTACTCCTTTTGGATAAAGCTAAGATTATACATTATTCTTTGCTAAACAAGGGTAATAACGACATCCAAATTACCATGAACCTGATGGATCTATGTAGCTCCTGCATGAGAACATATCCTGAAATATATAGGATCAGTCGTGTCACATTCAAAATTATTATTATGTTTCTTGTGGTAAATAAAGGGAATTATGGACTGAGTACAATGGTTCATGCCTGTAATCCTAGCACTTTGGGAGACCAAGGCAGGCAGATCACCTGAGGTAAGGAGTCCGAGACCAGCCTGGCAAAATGGTGAAACCCCGTCTCTATGAAAAATACAAAAATGATGGTGCATGCCTGTCCTCGGGAGGCTGAGGTAGGAGAATTGCTTGAACCTGGAAGGTGGAGGTTGCAGTGAGCCGAGATTGCACCACTACGCTCTAGCCTGGGCAACAGAGTGAGACCCCATCTGAAAACGAGAGAGAGAGAGAGAGAGAGAGAGAGAGAGAGAGAGAGAGAGAGATACAAGTAATACATGTTTGTTAAAAATGAATGACAGCACCAGACAGACATGAAATCCCCATCTAGAGGTTCTTATGAATATTATTTGGGAATTAGCATCTAGGACATGGTAGAGACTCAATAAATATCGCTGAATAAGAAAGAAATATATTTTTCTATAAAATTCTCACACTAACTCCATGAGATATTAAAATTACCCCTATAAAAATATGACTTTACAATCGGTAAGGAAGCTGAGTTTTAGGAAAAGACAGTTTAAGTACCCAGCCCTAGGAAAATCAATTATGCCGTGGCTGGGTGAAGTTTCCACCCAGCTGAGCTGGATCCAAAGCCTGCCTTCTTTTCCCAATGTTCATGTTCCAAAATTACTTCCTTTAAACTTCTCCTTCCAAAACACTTATTTCAATATTCTTTTAAATAAAGCTGCTACTAGAGAATAGCAATTGATACAGCATTTATGTGCCATTCAAACTGTAACATATACTTTACTAAATTCAATTCTTCAGCAGTTGGAGATTGATGGAAAGAAGGTAAAGTTAAGCCATATCCAAGGTAAATCTTTTGACATGTTTTTTAAAATTGTAACAGGTCTTTTTAAAATTATTTTATTATACTTTAAGTTCTGGGATACATGTGCAGTATGTGCAGGTTTGTTACATAGGTATACACGTACCATGGTGGCTCATTGTACCAATCATCTACATTTGGTATTTCTCCAATGCTATCACTCCCCTAGCCCCGTATCCCCCAACAGTCCCCGGCGTGTGATGTTCCCCTCTCTGTGTCCATGTGTCTCATTGTTCAACTCCCATTTATGAGTGAAATGACACGCTGTTTGGTTTTCTGTTCCTGTGTTAGTTTTTTGAGAATGATGGTTTCCAGCTTCATCCATGTCCCTGCAAAGGACATGAACTCATCCTTTTGACTCAGCAATCCCATTACTGGGTATATACCCAAAGGATTATAAATCATTCTACTATAAAGACACAATCACACATATGTTTATTGCAGCACTGTTCACAGTAGCAAAGACTTGGAACCAACCCGAATAACCATCAATGATAGACTGGATAAAGAAAATATGGCACATATATACCACGGAATACTATGCAGACTTAATTTTGAGTATGTGTTGACACATATATTCATATAAAGTTCTTCTCTAGTCTCATCTCATTGTTTCATGATCGTTATCAGCATTGTATCATGCATATATTATTTTTTCACATTTATAATATATAAGGCTACAAATTCTTTATAGCTTATAAAAATTTTCCAGAGACATTCTGCATAATGCTTACCATAATCATGGCTGAGATATATAATAATTCTCACTGTACAGATAACAATTCAGATTCAGGAACTTAAGATACTTAACAAAAATTTAAATTAAGTTTTATAGGGCTTTCCAAATTCATTTCCCACATGTTCACTGCCTCCGATTTGTGATATATGAAAGATATCATGGTACAATTATATAATCTTTCCCAAAAGACAAGTGACTAAAACTTAAAATTTTCCTTTTTGTGAGCAGGTGGGCTTAGATACTAGATGGAACATTTAGAGGATCAACCATTCCACAAGAGCATAAAAAGTCTCCCAGGTTTGCCACCGTTGGCCTTACTCAATTTTTAAAAAATGCATTGCCCTGTCTTTTTCAAATTCTAGCTATATTTTGAATTATGTCAGATCCTATTTATTTCTTTGAATCTTAAAAATTCTGTTGCCTTTGCATTTTTGGGTATCCTAAAGTCAAAATAATGTTCTAAGTGGTTTTGCTGTGCACATTGGCCCACTCAGAGAGTGTGTGCAATAATACAAATCTGTCTGAAGATAACCTCTATTAATGCCAAACCACAATAAAAGTGATATTGAGGAACTGTAATACAAAAACAGTTACTAAGCACCTACTAAGGCCAATGATCTATGGTAGATGTTTTGACCAAACAAAATTAGTGATTTCAATCTTCAAGACGTATATATTCCACTTAAAGATTTAATGGAGGTGTCTTTCTCTTGCTGGAATAGCATGCTAATGAGAGAATGAGCTGGCAGTTGCTACTTTTCTACAGAGAACATTATCAAACCATTTACAGTTTAGTCATGAATTAGTCACCAGTGAAGATGGTTATATAAAATCTGCTTTAGCGATTCAGATCCGCGAAGTTAGCCTGTATCATAAAAGTGGCAACAAAGTCAAAGATCCACAGAACTGAAGGAATCATAGACTTCTAGCACTCATCTTCAAACTGAGAAACGTGTACCTGTCCAGCTCAACACCTGCAACTACACATGCCAAAAGCCAAGAGAAGAGAATAAATGAATGAATAACACAGATTTTCCCAAATTGCCCAATGTTTGTTGGCGTGAACTGCTACTTTTTAAATACACTTGCAAGTATTCTAAAAAATATAAAATGTTTTATGGTCATGGGTTTATTAAACAATTATACAATTTGTTATGCAATTGTAAAAGGAAATGTTTTGTCACTAATTCAAACCCGCATATTTTAATATTGAATAAATTCATAGTGGGTAAGACATTTTCCAAACTCACTCTGATTTCTTTCTCATGATATATCAATATACTTTTATTAATATATATGATAACTGTTTTTTTTTACCAATTTGGATGTTATTAAAGTAATATGTTTTGTTCATTACTACATAGGTGGGAAATATTTCATAGTTTTAAAAGAGATAACTTCTCATTACGAATGTCTAGTTAAGAATATTATATTTTTATAACATTAGTAAGCTAATTTAATCTATTCATGATAAAGAAACCACTTATTTATCATACTCACAAAGCACCTCATAATAAAACTACAGTTTTACTAGTATATAAAATTATAAATATCAGATAACAGTTTTTGTTAGCCTAATGCACAGGAATAATAATTCACTTTTTTTCTAGCCACTGGAAAGGTGGCCAGAGGGAAATGGGTCTAGGGTTTTCTGTAATTGTCTCTCTTCTTATCAGAGAGTTTTCACTATAAAACATATCTGGACATGATGAGAGCTTTGGGGAAAGGTAAAAAAGTGAAGATGCAGAGAAGCAATTTCATGCTCTATTGGATATATGTTGATACAATGTAACATAAGACAAATTTCTTTCTAGGAACACTAGAAATTATACACTTAAAGGAGGTACCCTATTATCGTGTTAATATTTTGCTCTCTCTTACATCTTCTTGGTATTTTTTTCTGATCACTCTTACCTTCTTTACAATTAGTATGAAAACACCGTTCAAAATCATTTATTGAGCTTGGTGTTTTTTGCCTAAACCCATAACCCTGTGGCTTAGCAACTTAAACCTGTTTCATTAAAATTATCTGTCTACCTATCATCTGTGTCTATCTATCTATCTATCTATCTATCTATCTATCTATCTATCTATCTATCTATCTATCTTCTATCATCTATCTATATCACCTATCTTCCTATCTATCAAAAATAGATAGTAAGATTCATATTATTAAACTGACCAGTTGATAGAAGGTGGAAGACAGGGAACAGGGGAAATGCTTTTATATATTAAATTTCTTCTGCATGCTGAGAAAATTTCCACATTTTCTCATAGTATCTTAACACAAAATATAACTATTTCCCTAATTTTATATATGAGAGATCTGAGGCCTAACGACTTTGTTAACTTGTCTGAGATATTGATCAAATCTGTATTGTGTGGCTAAATTTTACTGCCTCTAAGGCTTATGTTCTCAATTTGCTGCTTGTCCTCTGATATTTTATTCTGATTTCACAAATGGTGTATGACTTTATTAAAAAAAAACAAATAAAACTTTCTTTTAAAAGCAATAAAAATCCACAGAGTGTAGTCATTAAAATCAGTGAAGGAAGCAAAGTGAAGAAAGGAGGGACAGGTGTTTTAAGACACCATGGAATACTATGCAGCCATAAAAAAGGATGAGTTTGAGTCATTTGTAGGGACTTGGATGCAGCTGGAATCCATCATTCTTAGCAAACTATCACAAGAACAGAAAACCAAACACCGCATGTTCTCACTCATAGGTGGGAACTGAACAATGAGATCACTCGGACTCAGGAAGGGGAACATCACACACCGGGGCCTATCATGGGGAGGGGGGAGGGGGGAGGGATTGCACTGGGAGTTATACCTGATGTAAATGACGAGTTGATGGGTGCAGCACAGCAACATGGCACAAGTATACATATGTAACAAACCTGCACGTTATGCACATGTACCCTACAACTTAAAGTATAATAATAATAAATAAATTTAAAAAAAAAAAAAAAAAAGAAAAGGTCCCTGTCAGCTACAGAGCTGGAACAGAAGAGCAAAGCGGGTGAACGGCACAGGAGAATGTGACTCCAAGTGAGCAAACTGCTCTTGTTAATCCATAAGTTGGTCTCCCCAGGCTGTCTACTGTCCTTTGCCTCTCTGGTTGTTGGGGCTTATTATTTCTGTTCTGTTGTTGATGATAGCTTCTGCACAGAGGGTAAGAGTAATTGCTGAAAAACTGCCAGTGTGGAAGTCAACTGGGAAACTCGGGCAGTAATCCCAGAGTAAGGCAATGGAGATCTGAATTTGTGAAATGTCTGAATGTGGCAAATGAGGGAAGGATCTGAGGCCACTGAAAGGAAATAGATAGCAGTTTAGCAACTGCTAACCGTACAGATTTTAATTAAGCCTGTGATCTGGACAACAGAGCAGATTCAAGCAATCCTCTTACTACCATGGTAAGTGTCTAACCTCTTTATCCTCATTTTCCTTTCTGTTAAAGAGTGCAATGTTACCTATTTGTAGTGTTCTTTTAACGATAAAAATAATAACATATTATGGAGATTGCATTAGAGTTTAGCACATTGTTAGTGCCTAATAATAATTTTTTCCCTCATCAAGAGAGGAAAGTTAAATCTAATGTATTATAAAGACCTAACGCAGTGTTTTCGGAGCAGAATCTTTATCTGTATAGATTTTTATATCAAGCAAAACTTGACATTGCATACTTGTGTCGACTATGAATTCTATAAATGAATTTCCATTGTATTTTTATTATTTGAGCCACAGAAGGCACATATTTTATTTAAATTTTCTCTTTTGCATCTTTGAAAAAATATTCATCAATATTTTTTAGCTTTATTTCTGTAGGAGACGTAATGATGAATGATAAAATTAAGTTATAAAAATTTTTCTTTTCCTTCTTCAATTTTGCTTTTAATTTGCTTCAATTTTGCTTCAATTTTTCTTTAAATTTTGCTTTAAATTTTGCATGACATATGGCTGAAGAATTAATTATGATAAACTATTATGAATTTATCATTTAAACTGAGCTTAGGATGGATTGAATTAAAAACCATACCAAGTATAATTCAAGAGAGAAAGGAAAATGGTATCAGACTACAGAATAGTATGGCATATTTCTCCATTACACTTGAAAAAGTAAAATTATTTTATATATTTGGATTTTACATGTTTTAGGGAAAATATCAATAATAACATTACTGTTACTATTATGAGCACAGTAAACTTACATCAGATGATATTGTATAATTTACTAAAAAACTATATTTTCATTCTCAATTCTTGCAGTACTACCATAAAAACACACAAATGTCTTCAATTTAAAGATGACAAATGTAATATCTGGAAGGAGAAATGAATTGCTCAAGTTTACATATTACTAATAGATAAATTCTATGTTCAGGTACAGATATTCCGATGCCCAATCTAAAATTCTTAAATTATACTACATTTCCACGACCTTATTTTAGTGGACTGTCAGTGAGAAAGAGAACTAGATGAGACTATAGGAATGAAAGCAAAATGGAAACATTTAAAAATGTAAATGGTTGTTTCAAAACTGATAATAATTTTTCCATATGCTCAAAATGTTGAGCAAATGTTAAACTCCTTCAATTAATTGGATTTGTCAATGTGGCCGTGTGTGTCAGTAAGAGTCAGGGTTATTCAAAGAAATATATATATATATGTATACATACATGCGCATGTGTACCCATATGTGTGTATATACATATATATCTTGTTGGTTGTGTTTCTTTGAAGGGCTATCATATACAACTTAAAATATTATTTCCATAGGTTTTTAGGGAACAGGTGGTATTTGGTTACATGAGTAATTTCTTTATTTACATGAGTAATTTCTTTAGTGGTGATTTGTGAGATTTTGGTGCACCCATCACCCAAGCAGTATAGACTGAACCCAATTTGTAGTCCTTTATCCCTCACCCCCTTCCCATCTTTACCCCTGAGTCACCGAAGTTCATTGTATCATTCTTATGCCTTTACATCCTCATTGTTTAGCTCACACTTATGAGTGAGAACATACTGTGTTTGGTATTCCATTTCTGAACTACTTCACTTAGAATAGGAGTATGCAATCCCATCCAGGTTGCTGTAAATACCATTAATTCATTCCTTTTTATGGCTGAGTAGTGTTCCGTTATATATATGTGTGTGTTCACATATATACACATATATGCATTATATATATATATATATATATATCTCTCACAGTTTTTTATCCCCTTGTTGATTGATGAGTATTTGAATCGGTTCCACATTTTTGCAATTGCAAATTGTGCTGCTTTAAACATGAGTGTGCAAGTATCTTTTTTGGTATAATGACTCCTTTTCCTGTTGCTTTAATAAAATATATTTATCAAAAGCAATTGGCTCACACAATTATAAGGACTGAGAAGTCCCAGGATCTGAAGTCAGCAAGCTGGAGATCCAGGGAAAAGATCTGAGAACCAGGAGACTTAATGGTGTGAGTTCCAGTCTGAAAACTGGCAAATTTGAGACTCAAGAAGAGGTGACCTTAACTCAAATTGAAAGGTAAGAAAAAACTGATGTCACAAACAAAAGCAGTGAGGCTGGAGGAATCCCTTCTCACTCACAGAAATGTCAGGTGTTTTGTTCTACTCAGCCTTTCAACTGATTGGGTAAGACTCACCCACACTCAAAAGGGCAGTCTGTTTTACTAGTCTACTGACTCAGATATTAATCTCCCCACAAAACATCCTCCCAGTCATACTTAAAAAATATTTGACCAAATATCTGAGTATCCTTTGGCCCAGTCAAGTTGACACATAAAATTAACCATCACATGATGTTAAAATTGTTTTGTCCAAATATTTTAATTTTTTTAGCTATTCAATAGAGTTGGATGCAGGGTGAGAAGACTGCACCCATAATGGAAGAGGGAGACCAGTCTCTGGTATATACTGATGAATTACAATGTCTTCTTAAAATTTTGTGGATTTCCTTGTCCTTGAATATGTATATAATGGTGGTATCACATCCCCAGTACCATATAACTATAAACATTGTCCTTAAAACTATTATGCCATTATTAAATAACCTAATAATCTAGGAGCAGTTGTCTGGAATAGGAGTCTAGATATTCGTATATCACTCAGTGGTGATGAACAGAGGTTCTATGATTGTAAGATTAGATAATACTCAGAACATTAAGGAAAACACTCCCTCAGCCATGCCATTGGTATACATATTGCATGCAGGAAGGCTGCATGATCTATCATGAAGCCCTTCTCCTCCCTTCTCATGCTGTAAGCCATGGCAGGGAAGACTCAACATGTATGAAAGAAATGGTTACTTCATATATTGTTTTAATACTTGTGAGAATAAAATGGTTTTTATGACTTTAGAATTCAAGAAAAAATTCAGAACTTTGGACATAGAGGAAAAGCATGGAAAAGCTCAACCTTTATTTTCTTTTTCTATCAAGGGTCCACCTTATTCTCTCTATTATAAACAAAATCTTTACTCTGGATTGAAAAATTCTCTTTACTTTGGAGAGTTAGTTGCTTTCTCTTTACAGTCATAATCTAGTTACCCTAAAAAGAAAAATCAAGGAGGAACAGTATGGTAAGTGTCATATTCTAGACAGTCGCTTTTTGCTATTTCTATGTGATTTCAGCTATGATTATTAGACAGGTTTCCTTTTTTGGTGTAGCAGAGATGATCAGTAAAATTACTGAGGCTTCATGCTATGCAGGTTGAGTTTCTTTAATCTGAAATGCTTGGACCAGATATGTTTTGCATTTCATATTGTTTTTCAGATTTTGGAAGAGATAGATAGATGATAGCTAGCTAGCTAGATGGATGATAGATAGATAGATAGATAGAGAGATAGATAGATAGATAGATAGATAGATAGATAGATAGATAGATAGATAGATCTATACTCAGTATCTTGGAGCTTGAAGATAGGACCAAGTCTAGATGAAAACTATTTATGTTTTATATTCACCTTATACATGTAATTTTATGCAATATTTAAAAACAATTTCATACAAGAAACAAAGTTTGTGTTAAGTACATATGTGTGGAATTTTCCACTTGTGTCATTGTGTCGGTGCTCAAATAGTTTCAGATTTTGGAGCATCTCTGATTTTGAATTTTCCGATTTGGAATGCTCAACCTGTATAATATATTTAATTAAGTTTGTATTTAACTTCTAAGGAAATTTCATTAGGTCTTCCACAAGGAAAATGTAGTTACCTTTATAATTACTGTGCCTGAAAAATTTAGTTTTTTTGTCTTTGCTCCTAAGTTTCCTTATAATTTTGGACATGGAGGAAAAGCATGGAAAGGCATGGAAAGATTTAAGGCTAAATCTCATTCATAAAATGTTATCAAACAACATTTGGAAGGGAGCATATGAGTATGGAGGAAACAAGCATAGCCCAAAGCTACACCTCCTAACTAAACAGAAGCAGGCTGAGTATTACTTGCCTGAGGTATTTTTTATTCACCATTTGGTGAAATGAGCTAGAAATCACTTGAAATGGCATTTAGACAGTAACACTCAACTTTTAAGGTGTGGGCTTAACATGTCAGTGTTCATAAAGTTCAAGGTTTCATTGTTTCATTCCAACAGATTCATGTATGTAAGATGTTATGATTTCTGTTTGGAGTTGGTCTTGTTATCTCTCTGTTGAGAGTGGCCACAAGCCAAGATAACCACGCTCAAGAGGGGAAAGTTAGGTTTGGTGTGTGTGTCAGTCAGGTCAGACACAATGAGTAGGTGAAATAAAAATGCATAAAACAGAGGGTGGTGGAGAGCTCAATTAGTGTGTGAGGAGGAAGAGAGAACAAGAGAAAAAACCATTGGGACTATGTTTTAATACAAGTCCTTGGAAAATATCCGTTAGGTTTCCCATCGGGGGTTGTGGATTCACTATTTAAAACACACACACACACACACACACACACACACACACACACACACGGGAAGAGATCAAGTTATTTACATGACCGTGGTGTTGATCATTAAATTTTATCATGGCAGCAGCTGTGGGGTGTGTTCTGTTAACTAAAGGAAAGAAAACCAAGCGGTCAAAGAATTACAGTTAGTTTTTTATTCAGAAGGCTTCTGGTAACTATGGACCAAGGCCTGTAGCCTGGGAGCTGTTCTGTCAGACTGCTCTGGCACAGGGCATAGGTATTTCAGCTCGCTGCTTATATATAGGTAGTGGGAATTCAAAATCACACCAAATTTGCTCGGAAGTTACGTTGAAGCAGAATCACATCAAGGTTTGGAAGAGTACGTTATAGATTCTTACAACACACTGTAAGACACTTTGGTTATAGATTAGAGAAACATAATCATTAATCCCATCAGACATCATCTTATGTGAAGGAAAAGGCAAGCACTACGGTTAGCTGTCAAAGGAATATAGTGATTCAAGGAAGAGATGTGGGGTGCCACGTGCTATATGCTATTTTGTCTTCAAGGCATTCCTCCAGAGAGCTGCATTTCATCACAGAGTCAGGGGTACAAGCCGAAATGAGCAAACATGGCTTCTTACATTTGCCACTTTGTCTCACAGTTGGGTTTTTTGTCAGTGGGATAAGTAAAGAGTGGCCTTTATCATAACCACATAGGGAGAAACAGTTTTAATTAGGCCAAAGGTGTGCCACTGGGTCTCAAACAACGTATGTCAGGCCTAAAAATGAATGCTAGGGCAGCAATTATATATATTAAACAAATGTATGAGAGAAAGCATTTCATACCTTACACTGTAGACAGGTAGGAACAACCTGAAACACGGGAGAAAATTGTAATTAATATTACTGTTTAAGTGGTTAGACTAACAGAATTTCGAATTGGGCATTAGGTCTGTAGAGCTTGGTGCTTTACTGCAGTTCGTTCAGGGCATAGCGTGGTCTCTTCCAGCAGGATTCTAGCCTTGATTTTGTATTTTTGTTTTTTAAAGATTCTTTATGATAAAGCTTATATCCACATTATAAATTATGGCATGGCTCCCCAGAGTTAACTCATTAGATTTTTTTTTCTATCCTTCCATAAAGTCTTGAAACGTTCAATTAATGCTTTGGAATAGTCAAGGGCAATAACATCTAATATACTGTGAACATTTTGCAAGTGGCAGCCACTGAAATAGCAGAAGGTTCATGAGCCTACCCATTACAATTTATCCAGAAAGGGTGAAACTAGCTCTTTGATTTGTAGATCTCATGTTGCTGAGAACTATGAACAGAGTGTCTATCCACATTATTTCAATGTCTGTACATTTATAGTCAATTTATTTTCAAAGTCTTGTTCTTATATTCTGCAGCTCCAGCTGAATTTCAGAAAAGAAAATTATTGCTGAATCTGTTAGTATTTGGTCTGTAAAGTTTCTGTTATTGTAAATGGAAAATATAATCCTAATATGAGGATGAAGTGCTTTAAATATATTTTCCCTATAGTAAATCTATCAGGTTTTGTGCCTAGATGTTATTAAGCTATATATACATACTGATGGTAAAAACATATCTCCAAATAATTTCAGATTTAATATTTTTACGTGATTAAGAAGGGTGACAAAAATTGTTGTTCTTTTCTTATAAAATGTAATTGTATTTTGAGCTTGACAAATAAAATAATTACAGTGCTGAGGCACACTGGAAAAAAGTGAAATATGCCATTTGCAGCTAATCCTTTCCATAACCTCAGTTGTGAGTAAAAGAGCAATGTGAGCCCCTTAGTGTGACTACCCAGGCATTTAAGATTGTCTTAATTAATTTGGATAAGGAAATCACCATGATAGTTCCCAGAAGCTCTTATCTGATTTGGTGGCCTGAGCCTGGAGTAGGACAATGTCAGGAAAATTTGCCAAAGGGAACTAGTTGGTGGATATTTATGAGAGCAAAGTTGTTCGTAGAAAATAAAAATCGGCATTGCTTTAGCAATAATTCATTTTCTCATTTGGAATCATGTTATGATTCTTGACCAGTAACATGTTGTAACAGCTACAGCAAAAAATGAGTTAAGGCATGTAAAAAAGCGTCAACAGAAAGACCATTGCAGATATTTTACTCGACTAGAGGTAAAAAAGCTACATTCCTTCTACAATCATCCAGTCATCTAAAGTCTAATGAACAATTCAACAATTATGGGCAAGTAATCTTTCCCTTAGGAGACAAAGAAAAATTTCCATAACTTAATGAACAATAAAAGTCGCAAGGCCAATATTTTTGAGAATGTCAGTATTAGGAAACATCAAGATAAAATATGAGATACAACTTTTTTTTTTTTTTTTTTTTTTTTTGAGACGGAGTCTCGCTCTGTCGCCCAGGCTGGAGCGCAGTGGCGCGATCTCGGCTCACTGCAAGCTCCGCCTCCCAGGTTCACGCTATTCTTCTGCCTCAGCCTCCCAGTAGCTGGGACTACAGGCGCCCGCCACCACACCCCGCTAATTTTTTGTATTTTTAGTAGAGACGGGGTTTCACCGTGTTAGCCAGGATGGTCTCGATCTCCTGATCTCGTGATCCGCCCGCCTCGGCCTCCCAAAGTGCTGGGATTACAGGCGTGAGCCACCGCGCCCGGCCGAGATAAAACTTTTTAAGAGGCCTTTATAAGAACTCATTTCAAAGTTGTACAGTGTAACCAATACTTTCAGACAATCAGAAAGTTTTTGACCATGGTCATTGAATATAAAGAAGAAAAGTTGGTAGGTGTGAGGTGAGGTTGTAGAGCTGTGCTACTGGACATATCATGAACCCAGCATTGAAAGACATGTTTGAGTCTTAGGAGAAATGCTGATGGCCTGTGTAGGGCAACTTTAGTTAGAGATAAATCTAGGCGATCGATAGAAATATGCTAATGCTACTGGTTCCAGGAAAGAAGAACAATAAGAAATCGTAGAATAATAGTGAATAAACAGTGGACAAACACAGCTTAAATAAAAACTTTCAGTCTACCTGGTTAGGCTTTCAATCTCTCTCTCTCTCTCTCTCTCTCCCTCTCTCTCTCTCTCTCTCTCTCTCTCATTATTTCCCTTATGTTATCTGGTTTGTAAACATTCTTTTGAATTTTTTCTGAATTACCTCATTTTATAGATGCTACAGATGTTGTTTAGTATGAGATGGTCTTCATTATCAAATTCCAAAATCACACCTCTAGCCTCATATCACTTTTACATCAGAATTCAATATAAAGTACAATGTAATATACAAAGTATATTGCACCCCTTGTCACATAAACTGCAATTCCGTAAACATGTCTTCGTTCCTCAGACTTGGACATGCTGCTTACTCGGAAATTCTCTCTCCACTCAAGCTCTAAAAGGAGCTGAAATCTTCATCCCCAAGATTTCATTAAAATACTACCTCTTCTCGGAATTAACCTCTGACAACTCAGGGTGAAATCTGAGTTCTTTGTGTTTCCAAGTAGATACGTTTCCTCACAGTACTAATAACTCAAGTAGATTGCACTTCTGGGATTTACTTTTTTTTTCCGTTTTTTCACTCAAGTATGAATTGTTTGAATGCAGAGACAATGTTTCATTTCCATAGCCTTGATGTCTGTATTAGAGAGTCTGAAATTGATTCAAAAGCTCAGACTACTACTCATAAAAGTTTTCTTCAAAAATCAGGGATTAATCACCAGCCATGACATGTGCCCCAAATCCCCAAATCTCTGCTTTAGAAAACCTCCAACAGTCTCTTCTTTCTGCACATTTGGACTTTCTGTATCTTTGTTCTGCCTCTCTCAATGCAGAGTGAAAGGAAATGAAGGAGGATAAGTGAGATTTAAGTTAGGCTGTTTTGTCTCTCCAGTGGCCACGCTATTTATGTAAAAAAAATACACTCAGATGTACTCTTCCTGTATAACAACTTCCTTTCAATTGTCATTTTCAAAGACTTTTGAGAGGCATGAAGGCTTAAATGCAGTTTGATCAAGCCAGTAGGGGAGATTTTTCTCTCCGTGGGATGTTTTCTTGCAAAGACCTTTTATCTGAGCCAGCCTCTTCTCATGCATTGTGTATCGTCGTGTCTCTTTGCACAGGGAGTAGAGCAGATTCATCATACTCATGCTACCCAATATGCAACAGCACATAAAAATTTAATTTTGCTACAGTATGTATACATTGTCCTACAGGGATACAGATGCTAGGCTCAGCAGGAGAGATGCTGTGAGATGCAATAGAGCAGGAGTTCAACTTGCTGTAAGGAAGAGGTTAGAAACTGCCTGAACATGAATCAAGGCCAAAAAGTTTCCTGTATTAGCTAGAATACATTAGGACTTCGTCTCATCAATATAAAAGAGAGTGATCCCAGTTCAGTAAATAGATTTACTTCAAAAGTGGCTCATAATAAAAGACGACAAAACAAATAGTGGGATAATGGTGGATATCTTTAAACAGATTATGAGACATTTGTATACGGCAGGATAGCTCCCACTGTCATCATCAGTAAATAACTTAGCATTAACAGCTCTTAGTTCTTCAAGTACATTGCAAGAATGCTCAGAGTGAGCCACAAATACTAATTTACGTCATTAAGCCAAGGCATTATAAGAATCCTTGAGTGTAAACTAATGATCTATTTTTAGGTTGCATTTCTTTTGTATACATAGCCAAGTAATGACCACAATTACAGAATGCTTTGAGTGTTCAGGAAGCTTTCTCAAATACTATGTATAGAAATGTATATTGGTACAATCTTTCTGGAAAGCAAACTGGCTTTTTATAAAAATAATTGATAAAATATTCATTCTTTTTTTACCAGATCATTTAAATTCTAAGAATATACCCTCAGGAAATAAATAGAATTATATTCAGATTTTAATGGATGATGATAATGCTCTTCCCAGATTTATGCATAATAAAAGTATAGCTAACGTAAATGTTTAAAAGTAGAGAAATGTTTAAATAAATAATATCCAGTTATATAAAATGACTATCAGGTAAACACATCATCTTTAAAGAATATTTAATAACAGAAGAAAAGATAACAATTGGGAAAATATATTTTAAAAATTTTAAAAATTAATATTTACAATATGTACATACTTATACATACAAGTAAGCACTAGTATATACTTCCGAAGAGTAAGTTAAGAGTTAGATCGATTTTTTTACATTTCCCATATTTTCCAAATTTCCCTAATGGCCTTTATTACTGTTAGGAATAGAAAAGATGCAGTGACCTTTAGAACACTTCTACATCAAAACATCATGAAGTAGGTATAATACTTGCAAGACTGACTTCAAGTAGCAAGTAACTGGAAATATCAAAGACCATCAACTTCAGGGTAAGTATTTAAAAAGGATAAACTCTGATTAATATTTTTAAGGGTTTGTCTTTTATAAGTAAAAACATGATAGTTTGGTTACATCTTGTTTTTTAAACGTTTTTAACATGGTCATAAAACCTTGTTAAATTCCTTTTATTTTACTTTCTGCTGAACACAAATCTTAAACTGCTTTTATTTTACTTTCTGCTGAACACAAATCTTAAACAGATGACACTATTCATTTGTTTAATTACATACTTTTCATGCATTGTTCTTTCAGTGAGGCAAGCAGTTCACTTCGGGATACAAACACTATTACATGTGAATAGATCTTGGCCCTCCTATCGACACCCCAAAATAAATATTTGATTGATTCTGATTCCATTTCATACCTAAACATGCAGTTTAGGCAACACAGATTCTAAAAATGGCCCAGCATGATACCAGAAGAATTATGGTTTGGTCATGTTTTTATAGGGATAGAGTATGGCGGGTATAAAAATTAGTATGAGTTAGGAACATTAAATCCAAAATTAGAGCCAAAGTGAGGAAGAAACTGACACATTTTTGAGACGTTAGAAATGTGATCACATAAGAAACTAACTTTATTAGTTTGGATTCATTGCTGGAACGACAATTTTCAATGTCTCACATGGCAGTATGAAATCTTTATATTATAATCACTTAAAGGTGGTGATAAAATACACATATATATGTGTGTGTACATGCACACATTCTAAAGTATAATTGTATTATTCTGAATAACATTATTCTGAATAGCATGTATTGTTCTGGGCTGTATTATTCTTAATAATATTGTTTATTCTGGATCATAATATTGGATTATTCTGAATAATGTATAATTATGTATAACATGGGTAATAATTATTGTGTTATTCTGAATACCATGTATATACATTTAAATCTTTATTATCAGAAAAACATACTGGCTATAGTTGATAATAACCATGCTTTCCTTATATATGGCAGTATAAAGTGAACATTTGTGCTCATAATTGTTTTTAATTAGGTAAAAACAGATAGTGCAGGATGAAAGTTCATCAACATAGAGTTGATTACTAAATACAAGTGATTTTTCTAAAGATGTGTACATATGTTTGTGTGTGTGTAAGACAATTGAGGGATATAACCCTCTACAGTTGTTTAGTAACATTGCCAATGCTGAAGACTGCAGAGGAAGTTGAATCGAAATCTCCAGTGGGAAAGATAATTCAATTTGAAAATGCAAAAATCATGTAAGATCATTTTGATCTATGATATATACATATATTCTTTTGCTCCTGGAAAATGTTTTAAGTAGAAAATATAAATCCCTAAAAAAGGACATTTTTTCTTAGACTGACATTTAAAATATAGTTGTATTTAAATACACAAATATAAATTCATAAAATAATATTAAAATTAATAAACTTATATTTAATATAAATGTAAAGGTAGGTGCTTAGTTTTCTTTCTGTATTTTCATTCTGATTATATATGTACATACATGTATATATAACATATATACATTTGTGTTTCTATGTAATATATCTTACACAGGATTTTTTGATGTCACTTCGACAGCTGGAAACTTCTGTGGCTGGTGGAGTCTCTTTTCATTTGTTTCTGTCACCCTGGGCTGGCATAGCTGCCTGGCACTGGTGGATGACAAAGGGCTACAGTGTTACAGTCTTTTTCATACCCGCATTTGGAGGGTCCCAGGTTCTTGTCCCACATCCAAGAAGAATGAACTTATGCAGAAAACCAAAGAGTGGTCAAGGTGGAGAAGAAGTTTATTGAGCAACAGAAGAGCTCTTGATAACGAAAGGAGACCTAAAACCAAATAGCTCAATGTGTGACTGAGTCTGGGTGTTTTTATGGGCTGAGAATGGGGGAGTGCATGCTGATTGGTTTGTGAGTATGCAAAAAAAAAAAAAAAGCTTAAAAAATGCACCACTCAAAGATGGACACAACAGTGCACAAAACCAATTAGGGATGGATAGGTATTTGTAGAATAGGTGAAGGGTGGGAATCAATAAGAGGGAAGTTCTCCAAACTGGAAGAGAGCTTCTCAATCCAGTCGATGGATTTATCTGAGATTTGCAGCTTGGTTTTCAGGCTTAACACTGTCTTTGGCTTGGAGATCAGATTTCACTGAGGAACAGCCCTTGTCTGCCCAGAATTTGTCTGCCTCCTGCTGCTATCATATCCACATACATTCATACACACACAGAGACACACAGAAAATGAGAAAGGCAGTAAGTTAGAAGATAGAGATTGAGAGACAAAGATACAGAAAAATCCTGAAAAGGATGTTTCTCTGTATGGATGGATTCTCCCAATGAAGAAAGGATCCTCTTCTTTATACATTATGTTCATCCATTTACTTATTCATTATTAGGTAATTATTAATTTTATGGTATGTTATGATTTAGACTTTCGGAATATAATGAACAAAATTTTATTTCCATGATCAATACATGAGTTATAGTTTGGGAAATCAATGTGCAAATTAAATGTCAAAAACTGACTGATGCTTAAATTTTCCAAATAAACAAAATAGGTCATATTTTAAGTATTATTTACTTACATAATATATCACATACACATGTATGTGGAAATAGATCTAAAATTTACTATAACTATTTTTCTATTTTGTAAACTCAGATTATCATATTTGTTGTAAATGTATCTGCAGTTAGGACTTCAGTATATATTTGTGGCCAAGTGTAGATATGAATTCTCACTTTAGTTTGTTAAAGTTAATGTTAGAACTATTAGAAAGCTAACCCAAGGGAAATTCTCTCTGTAAACAATTGAATAGATTACAACATGATATGCCAAGTAGCGCTAGTTATCAATTCATCACTTCTTGCCTCCAAATCCAAGTTAAACTGGCAGTTCTGCAAAACTGGGGGTAGGCCTCTAAATATATATGCATGTACGCCCACACATATGTATTTGCCATATGGCTAGATATTAACCTTTGTCAAAAAAGGAGGATGTAGCAACAGCACTGGACCTTCTCTCCAGGTTCTAGTGTGCTCCCGTTGGCACCAAGGGGCTTTTCTGGTGCCTTCAGTAAAATGCATTCCTCGTCCAGTGCTCCACACCTGCAGCATGTGTGACTTTCTTGTATTCTTGCAGAAGGGCAGCTTCTCCAAAACCTGTATCCTCTCTCTAGGTCTGGGATCCCACAGAGAAAGCAACTGTGCCATCGTCCAACTTCTTCAGTACACAGTTTACAGAACTCAGAGGCCAACAGATTCCTCTGGCACTCTTTCTGGGGTGGTTTTGGAGTAAAGTGGTTTGGAGTAAAGTGCCATCAGCGCGACATGCTCTCATGAGGAGCTTTTTCTGGCACCCTGGAGAGCAGATTTCCTGCCAGTTCTGCCATCAGAGAACGACTGACACCTCTACGATATTCAGTGAGCCATGGCCATGCACTCTTCTACAGAGGCTGGATCTAAGTCCTGGAGAAGGAGCAGGTTTGCCTCGCATGTTCCAGCCCAGTCCAGAAAGCAGTGGTTGTACTTTCTGTCTGTGGTCTCATGTTCTTTTTTTTTTTTTTTTTTTAAATTTATTTATTATTATTATACTTTAAGTTGTAGGGTACATGGGCATAACGTGCAGGTTTGTTACATATGTATACTTGTGCCATGTTGGTGTGCTGCACCCATCAACTCGTCATTTACATCAGGTATAACTCCCAATGCAATCCCTCCCCCTTCCCCCCTCCCCATGATAGGCCCCGGTGTGTGATGTTCCCCTTCCTGAGTCCAAGTGATCTCATTGTTCAGTTCCCACCTATGAGTGAGAACATGCGGTGTTTGGTTTTCTGTTCTTGTGATAGTTTGCTAAGAATGATGGTTTCCAGCTGCATCCATGTCCCTACAAAGGACACAAACTCATCCTTTTTGATGGCTGCATAGTATTCCATGGTGTATATGTGCCACATTTTCTTAATCCAATCTGTCACTGATGGACATTTGGGTTGATTCCAAGTCTTTGCTATTGTGAATAGTGCTGCAATAAACATACGTGTGCATGTGTCTTTATAGCAGCATAATTTATAATCCTTTGGGTATATACCCAGTAATGGGATGGCTGGGTCATATGGTACATCTAGTTCTAGATCCTTGAGGAATCGCCATACTGTTTTCCATAATGGTTGAACTAGTTTACAATCCCACCAACAGTGTAAAAGTGTTCCTATTTCTCCACATCCTCTCCAGCACCTGTTGTTTCCTGACTTTTTAATGATCGCCATTCTAACTGGTGTGAGATGGTATCTCATTGTGGTTTTGATCTGCATTTCTCTGATGGTCAGTGATGATGAGCATTTTTTCATGTGTCTGTTGGCTGTATGAATGTCTTCTTTTGAGAAATGTCTGTTCATATCCTTTGCCCACTTTTTGATGTGGTTGTTTGTTTTTTTCTTGTAAATTTATTTGAGTTCTTTGTAGGTTCTGGATATTAGCCCTTTGTCAGATGTGTAGATTGCAAAAATTTTCTCCCATTCTGTAGGTTGCCTGTTCACTCTGATGGTAGTTTCTTTTGCTGTGCAGAAGCTCTTTAGTTTAATGAGATCCCATTTGTCAATTTTGGCTTTTGCTGCCGTTGCTTTTGGTGTTTTAGACATGAAGTCTTTGCCCATGCCTATGTCCTGAATGGTACTACCTAGGTTTTCCTCTAGGATTTTTATGGTATTAGGTCTAACATTTAAGTCTCTAATCCATCTTGAATTAATTTTCGTATAAGGAGTAAGGAAAGGATCCAGTTTCAGCTTTCTACTTATGGCTAGCCAATTTTCCCAGCACCATTTATTAAATAGGGAATCCTTTCCCCATTTCTTGTTTCTCTCAGGTTTGTCAAAGATCAGATGGCTGTAGATGTGTGGTATTATTTCTGAGCACTCTGTTCTGTTCCATTGGTCTATATCTCTGTTTTGGTACCAGTACCATGCTGTTTTGGTTACTGTAGCCTTGTAGTATAGTTTGAAGTCAGGTAGCGTGATGCCTCCAGCTTTGTTCTTTTGACTTAGGATTGTCTTGGAGATGTGGGCTCTTTTTTGGTTCCATATGAACTTTAAAGCAGTTTTTTCCAATTCTGTGAAGAAACTCATTGGTAGCTTGATGGGGATGGCATTGAATCTATAAATTACCTTGGGCAGTATGGCCATTTTCACAACATTGATTCTTCCTATCCATAAGCATGGCATGTTCTTCCATTTGTTTGTGTCCTCTTTTATTTCACTGAGCAGTGGTTTGTAGTTCTCCTTGAAGAGGTCCTTTACATCCCTTGTAAGTTGGATTCCTAGGTATTTTATTCTCTTTGAAGCAATTGTGAATGGAACTTCATTCCTGATTTGGCTCTCTGTTTGTCTGTAACTGGTGTATAAGAATGCTTGTGATTTTTGCACATTAATTTTGTATCCTGAGACTTTGCTGAAGTTTTGTATCAGCTTAAGGAGATTTTGGGCTGAGACAATGGGGTTTTCTAAATATACAATCATGTCATCTGCAAACAGGGACAATTTGACTTCTTCTTTTCCTAACTGAATACCCTTGATTTCTTTCTCTTGCCTAATTGCCCTAGGCAGAACTTCCAACACTATGTTGAATAGGAGTGGTGAGAGAGGGCATCCCTGTCTTGTGCCAGTTTTCAAAGGCAATTTTTCCAGTTTTTGCCCATTCAGTATGATATTGGCTGTGGGTTTGTCATAAATAACTCTTATTATTTTGAGGTACGTTCCATCAATACCGAATTTATTGAGCGTTTTTAGCATGAAGGGCTGTTGAATTTTGTCAAAAGCCTTTTCTGCATCTATTGAGATAATCATGTGGTTCTTGTCTTTGGTTCTGTTTATATGCTGGATTATGTTTATTGATTTGCGAATGTTGAACCAGCCTTGCATCCCAGGGATGAAGCCCACTTGATCATGGTGGATAAGCTTTTTGATGTGTTGCTGAATCCAGTTTGCCAGTATTTTATCGAGGATTTTTGCATCGATGTTCATCAGGGATATTGGTCTAAAATTATCTTTCTTTGTTGTGTCTCTGCCAGGCTTTGGTATCAGGATGATGTTGGCCTCATAAAATGAGTTAGGGAGGATTCCCTCTTTTTCTATTGATTGGAATAGTTTCAGAAGGAATGGTACCAACTCCTCCTTGTACCTCTGGTAGAATTCAGCTGTGAATCCATCTGGTCCTGGACTCTTTTTGGTTGGTAGGCTATTAATTATTGCCTCAATTTCAGAGCCTGCTATTGGTCTATTCAGGGATTCAACTTCTTCCTGGTTTAGTCTTGGAAGAGTGTAAGTGTCCAGGAAATTATCCATTTCTTCTAGATTTTCCAGTTTATTTGCGTAGAGGTGTTTATAGTATTCTCTGATGGTAGTTTGTATTTCTGTGGGGTCGGTGGTGATATCCCCTTTATCATTTTTCATTGCGTCGATTTGATTCTTCTCTCTTTTCTTCTTTATTAGTCTTGCTAGTGGTCTGTCAATTTTGTTGATCTTTTCAAAAAACCAACTCCGGGATTCATTGATTTTTTGGAGGGTTTTTTGTGTCTCTATCTCCTTCAGTTCTGCTCTGATCTTGGTTATTTCTTGCCTTCTGCTAGCTTTCGAATGTGTTTGCTCTTGCTTCTCTAGTTCTTTTAATTGTGATGTTAGAGTGTCAATTTTAGATCTTTCCTGCTTTCTCTTGTGGGCATTTAGTGCTATAAATTTCCCTCTACACACTGCTTTAAATGTGTCCCAGAGATTCTGGTATGTTGTATCTTTGTTCTCATTGGTTTCAAAGAACATCTTTATTTCTGCCTTCATTTCATTATGTACCGAGTAGTCTTTCAGGAGCAGGTTGTTCAGTTTCCATGTAGTTGAGCGGTTTTGATTGAGTTTCTTAGTCCTGAGTTCTAGTTTGATTGCACTGTGGTCTGAGAGACAGTTTGTTATAATTTCTGTTCTTGTACATTTGCTGAGGAGTGCTTTACTTCCAATTACGTGGTCAATTTTGGAGTAAGTACGATGTCGTGCTGAGAAGAATGTATATTCTGTTGATTTGGGGTGGAGAGTTCTATAGATGTCTATTAGGTCTGCTTGCTGCAGAGATGAGTTCAATTCCTGGATATCCTTGTTAACTTTCTGTCTTGTTGATCTGTCTAATGTTGACAGTGGAGTGTTGAAGTCTCCCATTATTATTGTATGGGAGTCTAAGTCTCTTTGTAAGTCTCTAAGGACTTGCTTGATGAATCTGGGTGCTCCTGTATTGGGTGCATCTATATTTAGGATAGTTAGCTCTTCCTGTTGAATTGATCCCTTTACCATTATGTAATGGCCTTCTTTGTCTCTTTTGATCTTTGATGGTTTAAAGTCTGTTTTATCAGAGACTAGTATTGCAACCCCCGCTTTTTTTTGTTCTCCATTTGCTTGGTAAATCTTCCTTCATCCCTTTATTTTGAGCCTATGTATGTCTCTGTGTGTGAGATGGGTCTCCTGAATACAGCAGACTGATGGGTCTTGACTCTTTATCCAGTTTGCCAGTCTATGTCTTTTAATTGGAGCATTTAGTCCATTTACATTTAAGGTTAAGATTGTTATGTGTGAACTTGATCCTGCCATTATATTAACTGGTTATTTTGCTCGTTAGTTGATGCAGTTTCTTCCTAGCCTCGATGGTCTTTACATTTTGGCATGTTTTTGCAATGGCTGGTACCAGTTGTTCCTTTCCATGTTTAGTGCTTCCTTCAGGGTCTCTTGTAAGGCAGGCCTAGTGGTGACAAAATCTCTAAGCATTTGCTTATCTGTAAAGGATTGTATTTCTCCTTCACTTATGAAACTTAGTTTGGCTGGATATGAAATTTTGGGTTTAAAATTCTTTTCTTTAAGAATGTTGAATGTTGGCCCCCACTCTCTTCTGGCTTGGAGAGTTTCTGCCGAGAGATCTGCTGTTAGTCTGATGGGCTTCCCTTTGTGGGTAACCCGACCTTTCTCTCTGGCTGCCCTTAAGATTTTTTCCTTCATTTCAACTTTGGTGAATCTGGCAATTATGTGTCTTGGAGTTGCTCTTCTCGAGGAGTATCTTTGTGGCGTTCTCTGTATTTCCTGGATTTGAATGTTGGCCTGCCCTACTAGGTTGGGGAAGTTCTCCTGGATGATATCCTGAAGAGTATTTTCCAACTTGGTTCCATTTTCCCCCTCACTTTCAGGCACCCCAATCAGACGTAGATTTGGTCTTTTTACATAATCCCATACTTCTTGCAGGCTTTGTTCATTTCTTTTTCTTTTTTCTTTTGGTTTCTCTTCTCGCTTCATTTCATTCATTTGATCCTCAATCGCAGATACTCTTTCTTCCAGTTGATCGAGTCGGTTACTGAAGCTTGTGCATTTGTCACGTATTTCTCGTGTCATGGTTTTCATCTCTTTCATTTCGTTTATGACCTTCTCTGCATTAATTACTCTAGCCATCAATTCTTCCACTTTTTTTCAAGATTTTTAGTTTCTTTGCGCTGGGTACGTAATTCCTCCTTTAGCTCTGAGAAATTTGATGGACTGAAGCCTTCTTCTCTCATCTCGTCAAAGTCGTTCTCTGTCCAGCTTTGATCCGTTGCTGGCGATGAGCTGCGCTCTTTGCTGGGGGAGATGCGCTCTTATTTTTTGAATTTCCAGCTTTTCTGCCCTGCTTTTTCCCCATCCTTGTGGTTTTATCTGCCTCTGGTCTTTGATGATGGTGATGTACTGATGGGGTTTTGGTATAGGTGTCCTTCCTGTTTGATAGTTTTCCTTCTAACAGTCAGGACCCTCAGCTGTAGGTCTGCTGGAGATTGCTTGAGGTCCACTCCAGACCCTGTTTGCCTGGGTATCAGCAGCAGAGGCTGCAGAAGATAGAATATTTCTGAACAGCAAGTGTACCTGTCTGATTCTTGCTTTGGAAGCTTCCTCTCAGGGGTGTACTCCACCCTGTGAGGTGTGGGGTGTCAGACTGCCCCTAGTGGGGAATGTCTCCCAGTTAGGCTACTCAGGGGTCAGGGACCCACTTGAGCAGGGAGTCTGTCCCTTCTCAGATCTCAACCTCCGTGTTGGGAGATCCACTGCTCTCTTCAAAGCTGTCAGACAGAGTCGTTTGCGTCTGCAGAGGTTTCGGCTGTGTTTGTTATTGTTTACTGTGCCCTGTCCCCAGAGGTGGAGTCTACAGAGACAGGCAGGTTTCCTTGAGCTGCTGTGAGCTCCACCCAGTTCGAGCTTCCCAGCAGCTTTGTTTACCTACTTAAGCCTCAGCAATGGCGGGCGCCCCTCCCGCAGCCTCGCTGCTGCCTTGCCGGTAGATCACAGACTGCTGTGCTAGCAATGAGGGAGGCTCCGTGGGCGTGGGACCCTCCCGGCCAGGTGTGGGATATGATCTCCTGGTGTGCCTGTTTGCTTAAAGCGCAGTATTGGGGTGGGAGTTACCCGATTTTCCAGGTGTTGTGTGTCTCAGTTCCCCTGGCTAGGAAAAGGGATTCCCTTCCCCCTTGCGCTTCCCAGGTGAGGCAATGCCTCGCCCTGCTTCAGCTCTCGCTGGTCGGGCTGCAGCAGCTGACCAGCACCGATCGTCCGGCACTCCCCAGTGAGATGAACCCAGTACCTCAGTTGAAAATGCAGAAATCACCGGTCTTCTGTGTGGCTCGCGCTGGGAGTTGGAGACTGGAGCTGTTCCTATTCCGCCATCTTGCTCCGCCCCCTGTGCACTCATGTTCTTTGCAGTTCTCTTTACCACTCTCTACACCTTACTAATCAATACCTCTTTATTCCAACTGCCTGTTATAGTTATTCATTCTTTATCTCAAACTTTCCTTGTTCAAATTACTATGTGGTTTCTCACATGAAATAGATATATTATTGAATAATTAGAATATAATAACCAGACTAAAAATGATGATGTGGTTAAGTTCTGTTTACTGATGTTATTTCACTTTCCTTATACTAGACAAGTCATAAAACATGGAACCTGAGAAAGTTACAATCACTTCAGCACCCATATATGTATTTTAAAAACAAGATTGTTGAATGAAGAAGCCCTGTTGATGGTGGTCATAATGGTGGCCATCTCCAAACCAAAATATATAGTTGGACAATTCAGGATGTTTCTCTGGAAAACTTAGAAAGACGTATCTATCTTCAAATATTTGAAGCTTTATTATATGTCTGAAAAATAAGATTTGCTGTAGAATTCCATGAAGGGAGCAGTGGGTAGTACTTACAGAAAGACAAATGTTGCCATAATAATAAGGAAGAACTTCTAATAATTGTCTGGGTTAAAATGCAGTAATACTTTCTCTGTCACTAGGAATGTTTAAATTAACTCAAGTTGCTTGCTCCTCTTAGCTATTATTGAAGCACAATTTATATTATAAAATATATAACATTATAATAATTTTTCAACTATAAAAATCATGAATCTATACATCTTTTGTCATAATGTGATTGATAATTATAAAGTGCAATTTGTGGTTTGTGAAAGATTTTAGCTTTATCTTTGAGTTTGTATATAATTTACAATTTTGGTTGACATCTATCTATTTCTTCTGATCAGTTTAGGTTATGCAGGTAAATGAAAAGAGCATTTATTCAAGTGTAGTTTTGTAACTGAAGTTACTTTACTTGAAATAAATAGGTGTTCAATAGTAACAACAATAAAATCAGAAGAAAAGACTCATTTAGGATTTATATAATAGGATGTTATGGTACAATGACAAAGCTTCTCTTTCTGAATATTACAGTCTTTGTGTAATCTCATATAAAATTATTTTTCTTTACTCTACATTTTTCTGTTATCATCTTTGGGAAAATGGGCACTGATAGATCTCATGAGACATGTAACTACTGCCTAAAGTGTAAGCTAACAATTCAAGCAAAATAGTGTTTGACTCTAAACTTTAGAAGTAATTTAAGGATACTGAATAAAATGAACTAAGTTGGCATCTGTCCCAGGAACTGGAGTGACATGAGAGCTTCACTGAACACAGTCAGTTGGGAATCTGATTTCACTTTTCATCCTTGCCACTTATGCCATTTTTTTTTAAATTATAGTTTAAGTTCTAGGGTACATGTGCACAATGTGCAGGGTTTTGTTATATATGTATACATGTGCCATGTTGGTGTGCTGCACCCATTAACCTGTCATTTGCATTAGGTATATCTCCTGATGCTATCCCTCCCCGCTCCTCCAACCCCATGACAGGCCCCAGTGTGTGATGTTCCCCTTCCTGTGTCCAAGTGTTCTCATTGTTCAGTTCCCAACTATGAGTGAGAACATGCGGTGTTTGGTTTTTTGGTCCTTGCGATAGTTTGCTGAGAATGATGGTTTCCAGCTGCATCCATGTCCCTACAAAGGACATGAACTCATCCTTTTTTATGGCTGCACACTTATGCCAGTTTAATCACTGTATCATCCCTGGGTATTAGTGCATTTCTGACCTTTATGAAAATGCACCATCTTATAATTCACCAGTACTATGATGTACTTCCCTTAAGTGTTCTTTAAATCTATTTCCTTTTTTATTGTTGAATTAAAAAATGTAGTACTTTCCCGTGTGTGTATCTATTTCAACTAAGGCATCTGTACCACACTAAGCAGGTAGAGACGTTTGACTTTGCTTGTCAAGTTTTTCCAAATCAATGACCAACTTAATAATTCAAGGCCCACAAAATATTTCTAAACTGTATTGCATGCACCCATATATATATTTACTTACTCATAGAAATATTCAATCAATCTTTACTTAATGACTGCTACATGTTAAGAATTTTGTTAAGTACAGGTTATACAATTTAATTAAGTACTGGTTTTATACATACGCAAAATTATGTTTGTCTTTTTCTTGAATACAAAGTCCCATCTAGTTTGGATAACTGTTGTAAAGGCTGAATTATAGAAAAATAGTGGTAGAAGTGTTATGTTTAATTTGCTATGAAATAGAGAGAAAAGGTAAATATGACCAGTGTCACAAGGCCAAGGTGTCATTTAAACAGACTTTAAGTAGACTATTTGGAGAAGGTATAAGACAGAGAGAACCTTATGGATAAAATATTGTGCATGCAAAAAATATGGCTACATTTAGCCTGCTATGACTGGAACCTGAGGTAGAAGTGAGAAAGTGAGATGAGATAAATCTAGATATGTAGAGAGGTGTTAGAAAGTGAAACACCATCAGTTCTGGACCAGACCTGATACTGAATTTTTTCATGTCTTTATACAGGGAGCAACCAATATTCTATTTTATTTTAAAAACAAACAAAAAAAGCAAACCCTTGAAATCATCTTCAACTCCTTTCCATATCCTTCCTTTACTTTCACATATGTCATAGTCATAGATGGAAACAAATAGCCCACCCAAATTGAATAATTTGAAAAGCACCCAATAGAGAGATAATGTATGTAAAAGTGCAAGCGATGGATAGAGGCTGCCCATATAAAAAGTGTTGCACTCCAAGACAAGTGAGATGTAGAGATAAGCATGGCAGGGGCCTTAAGGTGAGGGGAAGAGTCAGGCCAAAGGATGAAGATGGGGAATGCATAACTCAACTCACCCTACATCCTACCACGTACCTATTAACAGTGCTACCCTTCTACTCATTAGCTAAATTGTTATGGTCTGAATGTCTGTGTCCTCCCAAAAGGTAAATGCTGAAAGTTAAAACCCAAGATGATGGTATTAGGACATTGGACCACTGGGAGAAGAATAGATTATGAGGGTAAAGCCTTTGTGAATGAGATTAGTGCCTCTATCAAAGAGATGGCAGAGAACTAGCTAGCCCCCTGTGCCTTGTGAGGTGACAGTGAAGACTGATGTCTAGGAAATGGGCCTTCATCAGACATTGAACCTGCCAGTGCCTTGGTCTTGGTGTTCCCAGCCTCGAGAATTGGTAGAAATAAGTTACTGTTGTTTATAAGCTGCTCAGTTTATGGTAGTTTGTTATAGCAGCCTCAATGAACTGGGACATAAGCTCAACAGGAAACCAACGGACAAAGGGTCTAATGACCATGATTGTTCACTTCCACTGCATAGAACCTGCTAGAAGATTGTGAAGACTGATCCAGAAGGGCAAGCAGAAGACATGCAGTGCCTTGTCCTGCACATCCAAACCCACAAGAATTTTTAAATTTGTCCCATAAATTTATCTATTATCTTTGCAAACATACATGTGCATAGTTATTTGAATTTTATTCTATACAAAATGGGGTTCACTGAAGGTCTTCTACAAAGAAAACCACATCATCTGATTTCTATTATAAAATCAGAGATTATATTATAAAATCAGAGATTATAATCTCTATAATGTGGAGAATGGTTTGAGATGTAAAGCTACTTGCAGTCAATAATCCAAGGAAATGAAGTAAATCATGTAAATCATGTCAAGAGCATTGAAAATAGGCAGTAAAAAGCATATAGAAGATTATCAAGAACTAGGTGAAAGAGAGTTTGCCAAACAGTTTTTGTGTCTGGCCAGGCTGTAATCCCAACAATTTGGGAGGCTGAGGTGGGTGGATCATTTGAGGTTGGGAGTTCAAGACCAGCCTGGCCAACATGGTGAAATCCCATCTCTACTAAAAATACAAAAATTAGCTGAGCATGTTAGTGGGTGCCTGTAGTCTCAGCTACTTGGGTGACTGAGGCACAAGACTCACTTGAACTTGGAAGGTGGAGGTTGCAGTGAGCTGGGATCATGTCACTGCACTCCAGCCTGGGTGAAAGAGTGAGACCCTGTTTCAATAAATAAAACAAAACAAAACAAACAAACAAAAAACAGTTTGTGTCCATATCTGAATGAGAGTGTCTGTGTGAAGGATCAAGGTGTTAGTAAAGTAGGAAATTGAAACTGATTTCAAGAATTCATCTTGGAGTTATGACATTGACTTAAATACAAGGGAATAAGGGGTTCTTGGGGAGTTGAAAGTAAATTTAGTTGGGATGTTGAATTTGAGATGGCTGTGAAATGTACAGATGGTGATTAGTGATAAGTAGTCAGAAATATGTTTCTAAAGCTCAAAATCGGGGTTTGAACTGGGATATAAATTGAAGTTGAAACCATAAAAATGAATAAGGTTGCCCAGGGAGATCTGTTGAAAGAAAAGAGGTCATACTTGTATCATTCACATTTCCAAATATACTAGATATAAGAAAAAGAAATAAAAGAGCTAGTGATTTAAAAGACAGAAATATAAAATTTTATTATTCACAACTGAAAAATTACTGTTTTAGAATGCCTAAAGCAGATAATTCTAAAATTGCTAGAGGAAAAATGAAACTCTAACAGATCCAAGTAATTTTATAAGTAAATTTAGAAACGTTATAGAATCAAAATCAATTATATATCTATATACTAGCAATAAAAATTTGGAAAATAAGATGTAAAGGATACCACTTATGACAGCATCCAAATACATAAGGTATTTGAGATATATTTAATGAAAGTTTTTTCAAGATTTTAAGTAAAATATTTAAAAATATGACTGAGATAAAATTTTTAAAAGTTCCCAAATAACTGAGAGATAGACAACATTCATGAATTAAAAGGCTCAAAAATGTTACATGTTCCCCCAAATGCTCTATAGATTCAATATAATTCCAAACAAAAATCTCAAATATTTTCTTATAGTTAATAGCGAACCAATTCTAACATGTATTTAGAAATACAAAAGCTCTATTATAACCAAAACAATCTTGAAAAAGTAAACCAAAATAGAAACTTCCTCTTTCTGACTTCAAGTTTTACTATTAAGTTACAGTAAACAGCACAGTATGTTGTGAGCATAAAGACAGACAGATCAATGGAAAAGAATAGATAGTTCAAAGATAGGTCTGCACACATGTGATGACTTGTTTCAAGGATATTAAAATAATCCAATATATAAAGAAAACTATCTTTAATAAGTGTTGTTGGAATAAATGAATATCTGCATGCAAAACAAAACAAATCAAAACCCTGATCTCTAACTTACATAATACACAATTTGATTCTAGATGGATGATTTTGAATTCAATATGTAAACATTAAAGCTAAATGCCAAAAAAAAAAAAAACAAAAAACAAAAAACAAAAACCTGTCAACCTTCTAGAAGAAAACATAGAATATATTTGTGACCTAGGCAGGCAGTTTGTCTTTTCTTCCATAAAGAAATAGTTATTTCCACATCATCGTTTAAACTTGAACTGATATTTTACAAAAGGAAATAAAATGTAAATGGCAAATAAACACAGGAAACAGTTTTATATCATTAGTCTTTAAGGAAGCACTACTTAAAAGTACAATGAAATAGCATCCTTTAGAATACTAAAGAAAAAAGAGCCATTCAATATGGTCAGTGATGTGGAGCCACTAGAAATCTCAGACACACTGTGGTAGAATGTAAAATGGTACAACTATTTTGAAAAAATAAAGTGTCCATTTTGTACAAAGATCCATTCTATGACAAGCAAGTTCATTCCTATGCACTTAGCTAAAATAAGTGAAAACATGTGCTTATAAAAAGCATTGTGCTGTAATATTTATGGTAATTGTACTCATAATTGCCCTAAATTGGAAAGAACTCAGATATCTATTGACAGGAGAATGGGTAAGCACCTATTGTAGTGCAGACCCATTCATGGAATAATATTCTACAATTCAAATACCAAAATACCAACACTCTGCAACAACATAGACATAGTTCATAAAGAGTCACTTGAGTGAAAGAAGTCAGACAAAAAATGGAATATTTTTTATGATTATTTTTATATAACATTCAATAGGAATCATGTCAGAGGTTGCCCAGAGTGGGTAGAGTGAATTTGCTAGAAGGCAACACAAAGAAACTTTCTGAGGTGATAAAAATTATTTTGATACAGGTATGAGTTACAAAAATGTACACATTTGGCAAGTTTATCTAACTATACACTAAATAGCCATCACATTGTATGAAAACTACACTTCAAATACAAAATTAAATGAACATTTCATAGTTTATTTGGCATTTTCTGCACTAAAAAATAAAAAGCAAAAAAAAACAGCTTCTTGTATCTTGCTTACCACTCTGTACAAAGAAATAATACTCTTACTGCAAAGCAATAGATTTTTACTTTGAAAAATTATGATATAGGCACTCAGGATATATTCAGTGCCTAACAGTCATTACTTATGTATGTGCTTGGTATTACTGTTTGACATAACAAGTCAAATATAATTAATCAAAGAAAGAAACAAAATGAGTCTGATCGGCTCCAAAATATTCCCTCATATTTGTATTAAAAAAAAAAAAGAAAAAACCAGGCTGGGTGTGGTGACTTATATGTGTAACCCCAGCATTTTGGGAGGCTGAGGGAGGCAGATCACTTGAGCCCAGGAGTTTGAGACCAGCCCGGGCGACATGGCAAAATCCTGTCTTTACAAAAACATGCAAAAATTATAGGTGTGTTGGTGCACACCTATAGTCCCAGCTACCTGGGAGGCAGAGCTGGAAGGATTGCTTGAGCCTGAGAGGTTGAGGCTGCAGTGGGCAGAGATCATACCACTGCACTCCAGCCTGGGTGACAGAACAAAACTTCTCTCAAAGAAAAAGAAAAGAAAAAAAGAAAAGAAAAAAAAAGCCAAAGTTGGTAAATACGCTGTATATCAATGTGTTTTCAAAATGTCATTAGAATATTGGTTGCTGTCATTATAATCATACTTTCTTGTCAAAGAGAAATCTGGATTTCAAATTCAAAACATGACAGAAGATGGAGGGACTTAACAATTTTTAAATAGTTTATTAAAAGAAATTTTAATATATTCTGATGAATATTTTGTGCTAGATGTCAAGGAAGTAAAAAAGCATAGTTAATATTCATAATTTATTTTCTCCATAAACAAACAATAAATAGCTTTATCATGGGATTGCCATTACTGCTTTGAGGTGAGGTGTTGTGTTGATCATTGATTGGCTCCATCTTTGTGAACAATATACATTCTTCCAGACTGTCTTTCTTTTTTGTAACTATACAATACTGTAATAATGCATGCCAACAATAATTACCTATTTGTTAAATATCATATCTGGAGGTTAAGGACTTTGAGAGGGCAGTATTAGCACTGGTAGGCAGACTTCAATTACATAAGATAAAGAAGAAATTTAGGACAAATTCTGAGGGTGTATTTGAAGTGCCAGTAAAATAAAGAATCAGAGTTGGGTTTGACTAAAATTTCTTCTGCAAATATTGTTTCTAATTGAGAGATAAGAGAAAGATAAAAAGATTTACCAGTAGTGGTGATGGTAAATTTTACTTGTCAACTTGGCTGGACCACAGGGTACATGGATATGGTCAAACATTACTTTAGGTGTGTCTGTGAGGAAGTTTTTGGATGATATTAACATTTAAATCTTTAGACCGAGTAGAACATTGACTTCCCAGCATGAGTAGCCCTTGTTCAATCAGCTGAAACCTTGACAAGAACAAAAATGTTGGTCTTCTCATAAAAAAGAAGGAACTCCTTCACTCTGACGGCTTTGAGCTGCGACACCTGTATTTTCTGACCTTCAAACTTGAACTGAAGTATTGGCTCTTCTTGTGTCTTGAAGCTGCTGACTTTAGACTAAAACTACATTGTGAGTCCTCTTGGCACTCAGGCCTTCCTCCTGGGTCTCTAACTTGCCTACTGCAAATCCTGGGACTTCTCAGTCTCCAAAATTGTGTGATCAAATTTCTAATAATAAATCTCTTTCTACATATGCATATGCATCCTGTTGGTTCTGTTTCTCTGGAGAACCCCAAGTAATGCATCAGTAATATTTCCAAACAGCAAAATCCTGTACTAGAGATGAAAGAGGAAGACCGTCTACTTCTCAAGAGCAAATTCTAACACTATTGTTCCTGGTACTTCCCACCTTAAAACAGATTCATAGATAAGAATGTGATCTATTTCTCTTCTTTACCCAAGTCTCAAGAAGGGTGATGATGGAGGTATAAAACAGAAGTCAGGGAGAAACTTAAATAGTTATTCACACAGAAGGGATAAATGTTAACTTAAACATCCCTAGTGTTCCTTAGAATAATTTGAAAGTTTGTTCAGACATATGTTGACACATTGCAGCAGTCCTTCCTTCAGAGTTAGTGTTTATGAAAGTTATTTAATGAGGGTGACCTTTGCTTTTATTTAGTTATTTTGAAATAGATAAGTACATACAAGATATAGAAAATAAAGTAACAATTATAATCATGGTACCCAGATTAAAAAATAAAGTTAAAGTCAAATTCCCCAGTGTTTTTCTCCCAATCCACGTTATCCTTCTCCTCCCACTTATCTGAAATTTGGTATGCATCTGTCCCATAGGTGTTTTCAAATGTTTTTATGTATTTATCACAAAACAACACAGAGTATGGTTTTGGTTGTTCTTAATCCTTGAAATGAATTTTATTATATTGCTCATATGCTTTTGTAACTTGCTATTTTTCACTCAATACAACGTCAGGGAAATCCTTCCATGTTGACACATGCTGCTTTGGTGCACTCATTTTCTCCATCTTAATTTTGCCTAACAGTTGATAGGGATAAGATGGTGAACTTCCATTTTGATCATTTTGCCTTTTTTCTTTTCTCTTTTAGCAAAATTGAAAGTACCCTGATGAGTATTTCAGGCAGTTTCTGGGTGAGAGAACTGACTTTGGCAGGAGTTTGTATGCCACAGTTGTTTTCCCCTTTCAGAGCTGAGCTGAAGTGTTAATTACTTATTCCAACTGGCAGTCTTGCAAAAATTTCTTTGAAAGCAAGGGCTGAAATTGTGAAGATAGTAGCTGTGAAATAAGAGCATGGTAACCCGCATTCATACCAAACAAGGTAAAAGAAACAGATTGAAGCGGTGTCCCTAAAACTGACCCAAAGTCTTAAACAGAACAAAAGAAAATATATACAGATGCGAATGTGATTGACAGTGGTATAGATGACATATGCTTCTATCATTCTTCCATTTAATCCAAATAGAGGGATGATACTCTTTTCTCAGCTCACAGAATGTTGGAGGTTTTCAGAGATAGAACCAAAAAAGTCTGCGTCAAGAATTCTCTGGCCTCCATCTGTATGCCCAAATAGTGTAAGATTTCTGTGCATAAATGGACTGATGATGATAATAATAATAATAATAGCATTATTTGAGTGCTTATCCTGAGTCCAGTAACATTGTAAAAACTAACATATAACCAATTTATTTTTCACAATAGTCTTATGAAATAAAAACTATTATTGTTTTTTTCCAATTTACAAGTGAGGAACTTGAGCACAAAGAGATAAACTACTCTGCCCAAGAATGAAAATCTTTAAAAAAAAATAAAAGCCAAATTTAAAATCCATGCTCAATAATGTGCTCATTTTTTTCAGATACTATTGACTGATGCATTACTACTTACCATTTCTGTTAATCCTTTAGGAGGAATTCTATACAGTAGACATAATCTCATTTAGAACCCCTTCCAACCTGTTCAAATATAGGTCCCTTAGATGTTCTGAAGACTGAGACAGTTTTTCCAGATTAAGTAAAAAGAGCTTGACCTTGATTAGACATGACTTTGTTGTAAATATACATCTATCATTTACTAAGACTGACCATCAATTTTCTCAGTTTTAGAATGGAACAACAGAAGTACTTCATACATTGTTGTGATAACTAAGTTAATATATACAAAGTTGTATTGGGTGAGACCCACAGTTGAGAACACAAATGTGTGAAGGTCCCAATGTTGTGAGTTTAGGAAACTATCAGCTATTAGATCTAGCTAAAGTCCCAGAGATAGTCTTGGAGTATCATTTCAACAGAAACAACCCTGCCACCACCTCTGTCACCACCTGAAGGAAAACAAGTGTAAAAAGAATGGCGATCATTAAACACTCAGGACACAATAGACACTGGAGAGGATGTGGAGAAATAGGAACACTTTTACATTGTTAGTGAGAATGTAAATTAGTTCAACCATTGTGGAAGACAGTGTGGCAATTACTCAAGGATCTAGAACCAGAAATACCATTTGATCCAGCAATCCCATTACTGGGTATATACCCAAAGGATTATAAATCATTCTACTATAAAGACACATGTACATGTATATTCATTGCAACACTACTCACAATAGCAAAGACTTGCAACCAACCCAAATGCCCATCAATGATAGAATAGATAAAGAAAATGTGGCACATATACACCATGGAATACTATGCAGCCATGAAAAAGGATGAATTCATGTCCTTTGCAGGGACATGGATGAACTTGGAAACATCATTCTCAGCAAACTAACGCAGGAACAGAAAACCAAACACCTCATGTTCTCATTCATAAGTGAGAGTTGAACAATGAAAACACATGGACACAGGGAGGGGAACATCACACATTGGGGCCTGTCAGGGGGTGGAGGTCTAGAGGAGGGATAGCATTAGGAGAAATTAAAACAAAATCATAAGGGGCTAGGGACAGCATTTGAGTGGGGCACAGTTGATAAAAAGAAGCAATTCCCTCACATTTCCTTCTATAAAGGTTCAAAATATCAAAAGAAGATGTCATGAAGTCTGTAGCAGACTGCACAAAGAGTCTATCTTTACTCCCCGATTGAATGTTTGCTTATTTAAGAAATATGCTGATTCTTCTCAGGGCTTCCAGATATGATCAAAAACGTGGAGAAGACTTGGCAGGCAGGATGGCCAGGGGAAAGGAGAGCAAAAACAGCTACTGCCAAACCCCAATCACGAAAACTCACAGATAATTGATCCATTTCTCCTCCACAGGATTCAAGGTTGTAGGTCATAAAGGGGAGTAACAATAGGTTTATGGGTGACAAAACAAGCAGCGAGCTAAAAAACAAGTGTCTCTGAATTTGTCACTTTATTTGACATGGCACTTCCAGCTGGGGCAGTCAGACATTTGTTCAAACTGTCAATGAGCCAGTAATATCCGGTTAGAAGAGTTAGGATTCAGCTTTTATCATCAGGACTCTCTTATGATCATTTCACCATCAGTTCACTGAAGCCATAGAGAATGAAACCACAGCACAGTCATTATGAGCCAACAAGGAGCAGACCTCAAATTTATTAGAGAGAGCCACAGAAGGAGATGATGTTTGTTTTCCCTCAAAAGCTTCCCTTCCACAACCTGAATGGGAACCATAGGGAGAAAGGGGGGCATGGGAAGGAGCAGATTTTGACTCCCATCATGCTCCAGGCTGCTCTCCCGCTGTTTAGTTTGCGCTGGTGGGTGGTGGGGAATTGATGCTGAGAAAGGAAAGTTTCAAACAAAATGAGAATTTGAAATATGAAACAAAATGACAATTCTGTAAGACCTAAAACTATCCGTTTCAATAATCTTAAGTACCTGAAATGTATAGAACTACACTGAGATGCCGTTAAGGAACTCAGCTACCCAGTGGTAAAGCTGGTAAAGCTGGGAGGATTGATGGAACATTGCTGGTAGCCATCACTAGAGAAGTAACAACATAAGTGAATCTTCAAACACCTGCAAGTTAAAATTGCATACTTAATCAGTATTCCCGTTATTAAGTTGACTTTCACTCTTAAATTGGCTTTCCTTTTTTTTTTTTTTTTTGAGATGTAGTCTCGCTCTGTCACCCAGGCTGGAGCGCAGTGGCGCGATCTCAGCTCACTGCAAGCTCCGCCTCCCAGGTTCAAGTGATTCTACTGCCTCAGCCTCCCGCGTAGCTGGGACTACAGGCACCCGCCATCATGCCCAGCTAATTTTTGTATTTTTAGTAGAGACAGGGTTTCACCAGGTTGGCAAGGTTGGTCTGAAACTCCTGACCCCAGGTGATCCACCCGCCTCCGTCTCCCGAAGTGCTGGGATTACAGGCATGAGCCACCGCACCTGGTCTGAACTTGGCTTTCTAAACTCCATTTTGTGTTATTGAGACTTGGACTATGGAAACCTCAGTCTCTCATTTGACAACTGGTTCCTTGCAATGTTCTACCGACAGGGAGACATAGAAAGAGATGGAAAGATGAAAAAGAAAAGACATGCCCCGTTTGTTTGTTATGCTTGTCACATTGCCTCTGCAATATCCCTTCAACTTTTTACTAATTCCGATTCTAGCTTTTTTGGTATTCTAGGCACCAGCTGGACAATGCCACCCCCATACCCCCAGAGGTAAGAGCCACAGATCCATGGGACACCTCCCAGCTTCTAGTTTCTAATAATCTCAAATTCTTACCTTTCTTCTTCCAGCTTTAGGGATGATATTTGGTTGTTAAAGTTACTGTGACTGTGTTAACCTGTGTTCATTTTTCTTTTCCAGTTTTCCAACACTAGTTTAAGCTTTTTACATTAATAGTTCTCTTAAAATATCTGATGTTTCTTTTGCTTTCTTGATTGGCCACTGATTGATAAAACCTGGTAAAAGTAGCTACAGGCTTGATAGATAGTAGGTACTCAGCAAATATCAGTTCTTTTTCCCTGGTTGTTGGTGAAAGTGGAAGTTGGAATTCTACTCCTTAAATAATTTTGATATGATAGTGAATGTGTGTATTCTCTATAGATAATACATATTATCTGTCACATTATACACACCACTATATATGTATGTATCAATGGGTGGACCCAGACACATGTATGTTAAGTATATGAGTGTATGTATATGGGCAAGAGCAAAGAAAATAAGGGAGCATTAATTTTAATAATGGCAAAAATATTTTTTTCTTAAGATTTCTATAGTGTGCTTAGACAAACGGTGTTAAAAAGTCATGTATTATTTAATAATCAGAGATTTAATAGTTCCTGCATTTTAAAATCTTATTTCTAGTGACAGTAGCAATGTACATTTCTATGCCTTAAAAATCACTACATAGGTCATTCAGTAACCACCTTAAGGTTTCATCCAGATGTAGGAAAATGCAAGGAATGTGCTTTGGAATCATGCCTCTGAACTTGGTACCTGTCTTCTGTCAGATTTCATGGCCCACTCTTGTGCCATTGAAGAGCTTGGCTACATCTACATAAAAGCTTTCTGATTCAGGGATGTGGATTTCCTGATATTATATTTTTATGTTCAACCATTTTAGTTTGATTTTATTTCCTGCCTGAATTTCTTTTTCTGTTTCACCTTATCATAATTGTTCTTTTTATTCTGATGATTTCACCTTCCTTGATGAATAGCTCAGACATCTCCTGAGAATGATATGAACTCCAGTTATTTAACAAAGTTGAAATTTCATTCTGTAACAGAGAGACAGATGCTGCTTATGTTGCCCCAGTGAATCTGAAATCTGTAATCTTTGAGCATTTTAGGTTTTGGTACCTGGAACCCCTGGGTAACAATTAGTTTATAACAATGTACTTCAATCTTCTTATAGCAATCTCTGATCACTCATAATTTCTATCTGTTCTCATAGAACAACAAATAAAAGTGAAATAGACCTGCCTTTCACTACCTGTAACCTCCAAAGGAGCAAATTTTTGACTTTCTACTGTCCTGAGGCTTCTTACAACAGAAATAAATATTCACTTAACTTGTTGCAGAGGGTTATGTGGTGGCGGGGTAGAGGGGTGGCAGTGGGAGAAACGTCAGTGGTGTCAATGGATAAAACAAGAAAAAAACAACAAAACAATAAAGAGAGGAGAAAGAAACTTGAAAGCCAAAGATCATTTGTTATCATATAAAAATATATATGCATCTCTGAAAGAGATCCGCATATACAAATATATGTAGATATGTGTGTGCAAAATATAATTTTTTTTTCATTTTCTATGTGCTTTGGCACAACTAATATGGATCAAATACTAGAATCTACTATCTGACATTTGTGGAAATATGTTAACCTTTTTTAGTATTCTCTCTCAGGGGTGCATTGTGAGATATGTGAAAGCAAGTCCTAGGGCCTATAGGGTAGTAATTATATTAATACATATGTATATAGAGAGATGAATTATATGTAGGAAAAACATATATTATGATTGAATAAACCTACAGGTTGCCTGTTGACTATTAATTCATTCATTTATTTGTCATATATATTTTAAGTACCTAATTTTTGCAAGGCATTGTAAATAGAGCAGGAAAAGAATTCAACAATAACAAAAACACGGACCAAAACTCACTGCCTTCATGATGCGTATATTCCAATTGGATTATATGGACACTATCAAATATGTCATTGAAATATGTAGTGTATCAGATAGTAATGAATGTCACTGAGAAGAACAAGGCAAGTAAGGTGGATAGGGTGTGTATGTGTGTTTGTGTGTCTGTGTGTGGTGGGTGTAATTTTTAAAAGGAGTCATGGAGACCTCATTGAGAAGAAGCTTTTGAATAATCACCTAAGGAGATGGAAACAAAATGGGTCTTGTAAATAAAGGTAAAGGAAAGGGCAAGGAAAACAGCCTTGAGGCATCAGTGTGTCAGGAGGGCTTAAGAACCAGGAGGAGGTCCATGCATCTGAGGTTGAATGAGCTAGAGGAGGGTACAGTAGAAAATATGACCAGAGGGGCAATTGGAACCTAGCTCTGTAGTTTTCTGTTAGCATTACAATGACTGCAGATTTTATTCAAAATAAATATGGAAACCACTGGAAAGTTTTGAGCAGAGGAGACTAATCAGATTAAGGGTGGAAGCAAAAGCCTGGGTAAAAGGCTATTATTGCTTGATAATACAATGTCACAGGATATTATAAAAATTGTGAGATTCTGTGGCATCTTGAAGGTACTTCTGACAGGATTTGGTTATGGGTATGAAGTGGGCTATGAGGGAAGGAAATGAATCAAGAGATATAAATGTTAATAAACAGTGATGAACTTATCACTGTTTTAAGTGTTTTACTTGTATTATCTAATTTAATTTTATAAAGAAAATATAGTATTAGAAAATAATGGTAGAATTCATTATTTTTCTCATTTTACAGATGACGAAATTAAGATATGTAGAGGGACAGTATCTTGCCCCAGTCAGATGCTTATACTTGACAGATCATGGATTCCAATGCAGGCAGTCAGGTTCCACTGTCTAATTCTCAATAACAAGGTTCTGCTGCTTCTCTACAATGGCATTTAGAGTGTTAGTTTTGAGAAAATGAAAGAATATTCCCTAGGGAGTATTATGTGCAAAACTAAAAAAATACTTTAGGGAGAAATTTAAGCATTGGGTTCTGGAGACGTTAAATTTGAGAGGTCATAAAGGAAGTTGGACATACAGGTAAAAATGGGGGTTCCAGTTGTAGAGATTAAAGGTGGCATCCTCAGACTGCAGAGTTAAGCTAAAAGGTTTAGGAATAGGAATGAAAAGGAAGTGAGTCCAGATAGACTGTTCTGTTGCTTCATTTTACTATTTTATTGTTTAAAGCCAGATGAAGATTTAAGAACAATAGCAATCACAACCATACAGAAGCAGAAACAGCATTTGGAGCATATTATTATCTATAGTATTAGAAATGTTCTCCCTTGTGCATATTTTATGGATCTGTTCTTTGTCATGCTTCCTGTAGCTTAAATGGTTAACAGCAATTGTGACCAATAAGTGCCTGCTTATTCTCTTTTATTTTGATATATTAAAATAAAATCATTTTGAAAGTAAAATTAAGTTTTTACTTTGATATTTATAAGAATGAAAAGGCAGAGCTTTTCTTTCTAACAATGATAAAATAATTTGAAAGCAAATACATCATCTCACACAATGAATGAGCTGTGGAATTCAATATAAGGTTAATTCTTATGCAACATCCATTAGGCATGTACGTCACAGAAATATGAGAAAATCTGACTGTAGCACTGTTTTATTTACCATGCAATTTATTACCTAATGAATATGCAAAAAAAGGAATAAATCTGCACTGAAATTCTTTTAGTTAACCAATATATCATAGTACATATGCTGTGCCAATCATTGTCTAAGCAATTTAAACATATTAACTCATTTCACCCTCCGACATTCCTCTATGGTAGAAACTCTATTATTATTAATTCAAAGGTGAATAAAGGGAGATACAGAGACAATAAGCATGCTCAGAGACAAATATCTAGCAACTTGTGCTGCCAGGATTGGAAGTCAGGCAGACTGACACTGGATCCATGATTTTTACCTACATGAAAATGTTATTATAATTGATCACTGTCTTTTTTCATAATTACATTATTTATATGTTGACAACTTGGGTGTATATGTCAAAGATTCAGGAAGAAAGATTTTCATTTTCCTTGCTTAGTCTTTTGATGATGTATTTCTTTCACCGAAGTGCAAAACGTGATTGTATTTCTTCAGCTATTTTGGAGAAAGGCCTTGCTTTGTGTATTGACCTTTATAAATTCTCATATCTATTTATACTTAACACTTTCTCATTCCTGACCCCATCCTCTAGAAAACTGAGGAAAGTAGGTGTGGTTAACTACATTTATTTATTTATTTTTTCCATTCTGAAGAACTATCAATAGTCAAAACAGAAGCAAATTAAGATGGTTTTTCAATCCAATTTCCCATTTTTTCTTAGGAGGAAACTGAAGCAGAACATAATCCAAATCTATTCAGATAATACTTTGGTTCAATGAGGACTTAATCAAGAATAGTGTCAAAAGTCTCATTCTGTACAGGCCAGACAGTAAATATTCTTTGTGTTTTGGGTTACATATTGTCTCCCCTGTATTCTTCATTGTTTATTTTTGAGCCATTGAAATTGTAAAAATTATTCTTTCCTCTCTAGAATGTACAAAATACATCGGGTACGGTGGCTCACACCCGTAATCCCATCACTTTGGGAGGCCAAGGTGAGTGGATCACTTGAGGTCAGGACTTCGAGACCAGCCTAGCCAACAAGGTGAAACACTACCTCTACTAAAAATACAAAAATTAGCCACCTGTGGTAGCACGCACCTGTAATCCCAGCTACTCAGGAGGCTGAGGCAGGAGAACTGCTTGAACCTGGGAGGTGGAGGTTGCAGTGAGCTGAGATCACACCACTGCACTCCAGCCTGGGCGACACAGCGACACTCCGTCTCAAAAAAAAAAAAAAAAAAAAAAGATGTACAAAATTGGGCTGCAGGTATGACTAGCCCACAGGTAAAAGTTTGCACCCTTGTGATCTAGATGTGTATTTTTTCAAAAATTACCAATTCCAATTTCACAGTGTGATTCTAACTAGAATTTTTCCCTTCCTCCATTCAACTTTCTGCAAATATTTATTAAGCACCTAAGACTCTCTGAGGCCCACCCTCAATGTTGTGGATATATATAGTAATGCATCAGGCTGACCAACACTCTATGCTTACTGAGTTTTCCCTGCTGTAGGACAAGAAACAAGGATATCTGAAAGTAAATAGAATAATATAAATGTAGATATTAATAAGTTCATGAAGGCAACAAAACAAGGCACTAGGGTAGGTTGAACATGAAGTGCCTTTTTATTTGGGTGGCCAGGGAAAGTCCCGCTGAGAAGATGTCATTCAAGTGAAGTTATAAATGAACATATCTGTATAATAAGAAAAATGCTAGTAAATAGGGCTGTTGGCATTAGGTGAGCAATGTAACACCAAAGGCTAACACTTAAAGCTAAGTTATCTTTCTTGAGGGGCCAACCTCCTGATAGCTGTCAACGTAGAATTTTTACACTTTTAGTCTGAGTGAAAGAATTCAGTCAACAAAGAACCTGGATCAGGGTTGAAAGTGTTCAAGAAATAGGCAAGAAGCAAACTAATATCCCTGGATCATAATTAATTGAGAAGCATAATGATAAATGAGGTTGGGGAGGTGGAAATTACGCTATTATGGGATTTACAATTTATTTTAATTGCAATGGCAAATTACGGCAGGATTTAAGCAAGGGAGGAATATTATCAGATTCAGGCTTTAAAATCATTACCCTGGAGAATGCAGTATGAGAAGGCAAAAGCAACATTTGAAAATGTAGATGTAATTCCTCTAGAAAAAAGTGCAAGCAAAGGCATAAAAAACACTCTATGACATAAAATTTACTTTCAGAAATAAAGATATAAAGACTGATTTAACAATCACTGTTTGTTACACACACCAGAATTTCAGGCTTCTCTTTCAAAAATAAAAAAAAAAAGAGAAAAAGGGGAGCACTTTTTTGGTATAAACATGAAAAATACAGCAAGAAGAGTTTTCTTATTTTTAACAGTGTTTCTCAAAATATTAGAAATTAGCAGATTCTGTAAACACAGGTGGTACATCAAGTTGTATTGATTTCCTTTTGGTAATTAATTTGTGTACCTTTATAAAGTACTATAAAGTACTATTTAATAATATTTTTACATAAAACTGGAAAAACTTAACAGTGGTTGAAAGGACATGTGATGTGCACTAATGATTATTCTTTGCATCCATTGATTTCTATGATTGTAAGCATGATTAGTATATTTTGCTTAAAACAAAAATGAGGTTCTGCTTGTTTGTCTTTCCAAAATTATGCCTGCATATTAAAAGGAAATAAACAGAAAACAAATTAGAAAAAAAAAACAAGAAAAAGAAAGTAATATAAACAATATTAATCAATTTCTGACGAAAATAATTATTTAAATTGTTGTTTATGTGGGGCATGCTTGCTTGATGTACCAGTAGGAAACTAAGTATCTACTCATTGTCAGATACATTTCATTTTAGAAAAACTGACTTTAAGCCTGTAACCTGTCTAGTGTTTTTCCATCAGTAAGACTCCTAAGAGGTCTAGCTGCTTCTATTCCCTTCCTCAGTACGTAATAAATATACTTTATAGACACACTAGCTGCAAGCGGAGTAATCTGTTCAAAATTCAAACCAGAACTGTAAGCATTTTTGCTTAAAATTCTTCCACATCATAGATAAGCTGCTGGACAATTCAAACTCTCTACTGTAGTCTACACTCCTCAAATGAGTTCACTCCCTCCAACTCAGATTCCTTGGTTCTAAACAACACCAATTTCTTATCATTCCTGAAGTGTAGGCTGAAATATTGTATCTACAGAGAGCTTCTTGACCATGCTAGTCGAATCCCCCTTTGCTGGCTATTAGAGCATTTATTTGTATTTCCTTTGAGGTGTATTTCAATCTGTGCTTGCCTTGCACGTGAATATTTGCTTATATTGGTTGCCTCCCCTCAGTATATGAAAGTTTCCCTACTGGAGAGAACACGGTTAATCTAGCGCCTTTTCACTCACTGCATAGATTAGATATATAGTAAACATTTGCCAAATGGATCAATAAGCAGGATAAGTAAAATTATATTACTGAGAACATAACATACCATTGGAAAACAATATGACTTGACTTTAATAACGCTCTATTTAGAAATATAAAGGAATACATAATTACATTTGTTCAGACTTCCAGGCAGAAAGTTCACGTGAAGAATAAAGTATCTAACTGACCTCTCCTCTGATTGCTCCCTCTCCCATATCCATATATCAACAGCATTATGTATAATATGAACAGAAAACAAAAAACACTGAAAACTCTAGGATTGTGCTAAGCTATACAAAAGCGTCATTTGTCTATATGTCAAAAACTGAGGAATTCTTCCTATATCCTGCATTAATGAATTGAAAGCTCTGGTGTGTGGCTTCTCAGGGAAAAAACATGGCATTGCTAACAAAGAAGTGTTCTAGAACCCTGAAGAACATCACTGGAATAAATTAACTTGGAGTGATAAGGTCAGAAAATGAACACCGGTAGTGGAGAAGAGGGGAAGAACTTCATTTGAATTAACTAATGGTTGTTTCTAAAATCAGAAGTATTTGGCAAAGGCACCGAAATGCTGAGTATTTCAGTATTTCACTGAAGTGATGTACCACTATGCCCAGCAAAGTCCTTGTCATGTGATAAGAGCTTAACCCTGAAAGCGAAACACACATAAGAGTGATCTTGAACTTGCCAATTAAGGGAAATGATACAAAAGGTCAGATACAGGAAAATGCTTACTCCTTCCTAAAAATATTGCTAATAATGGAAATAATTATAATAGTGGCAAATCAGAGCACTTTTTCTAAGTAGAGCCTATTCAAAACACTTTGCATATGTATATTCATTCAAATATCACCATAGTGCAATAATATAGTAACTAACTATGTTTATCCCCATTTAGTATATTAGGAAACGTAAGCAGAGGAAAAAGAGGAAACTTTCTCCAGGCCCTGCACTACAAGATGGTGGAGTCTGGCTTCACATCCAGGCAGTGTGAACTCTCCACTATGCTATGCTCTTTGCTTGTTGGTTTAACCAAAAGAAAAAATTCAAAAGTTGCAGTGTGGCAAATAATATTCCCCTGCTGAGACGCATGGATTTTAACACCTATACTCACTTTTTGGATTATTAAAATCATTATATAAATTACAAATCTTCTGTGTATAAGATACAGGAAAAACTTTGCTATAGCACACAGGCAGGTAACAAGAAAAGGAGAATATTATTACATAGTTCATGTCCTAGATCTGGAGTCCATTCCATGTCTAAATTGAGCAGCAAGAAAAAACAGTGAAATCAAAAACAGTGCAAATAACCCCCAAAACCAATGACATTAGGATCCAAATACACACAATTCTAACATGGAGTCAGTTAAAATTTGTGTATACTTAGCAAAGGAGAAGAAGCATTGAAGATGGGTGATAGAGAAAAAAAATTGAAAGCATTTGCCTTTACTTTAAATTATTATTATTATTATTATTATTTTTGAGACGGAGTCTGGCTCTGTCGTCCGGGCTGGAGTGCAGTGGCCGGATCTCAGATCACTGCAAGCTCCGCCTCCCGGGTTTACGCCATTCTCCCGCCTCAGCCTCCCGAGTAGCTGGGACTACAGGCGCCCGCCACCTCGCCCGGCTAGTTTTTTGTATTTTTTAGTAGAGACGGGGTTTCACCGTGTTAGCCAGGATGGTCTCGATCTCCTGACCTCGTGATCCGCCCGTCTCGGCCTCCCAAAGTGCTGGGATTACAGGCTTGAGCCACCGCGCCCGGCCATTTTTTTTTTTTTTTTTTTTGAGAAGGAATCTCGCTCTGTTGCCCAGACTGAAGTGCAGTGGGACAATCTCGGCTCACTGCAACCTCCGCATCCTGGTTCAAGCGATTCTTCTGCCTCAGCCTTTTGAGTAGCAAGGACTAAAGGTGCGTGCCAACACACCCAGCTGATTTTTGTATCTTTAGTAGAGACTCTATTGGCCAGGCTGGTCTCGAACTCCTGACCTCGTGATCTGCCTGGCTCCGCCTCCCAAAGTGCTGGGATTAGAGGCGTTGAACCACCACGCCCGGCTGCTTTAAAATAAATTTTAAAAAACACTGTAAAACAACATAAAACCACAAGATAATAAATAAAAATAACAGGATACTTTGTAAGGGGCCAGGTAAAAAGAATTGGAAAAGTTATGGAAAACTGCTATAAAATCAATATACATAAAATCAAATTATCGATATTTATTATAGCCATCAAAAAACAGAGTTGTCCCTGCAGAAAGTCAAGCAAGTGATTTGTAGGAGAGATTTGATGATTTTTCTCTGATGCAGAGGACATTGGCAAAGGTTTGTAAAAAGACAAAAAGTGATATTTATGAAAGACATATAATGTTGCTTTTGGTAGTTGAGATTTAAGAAAGATACAGTAACAACTGAAATAGAAGCAATCAGTCTATGCAAAAGCTGGTAATAACATGAGAGTATGGCAAAAACCAGGAAAATTAATTTTCAAAGATACCAATGCCAGATATACCCATTTTATTTAAACAGGAAAAAAAAAAAAAGAAAAAAAAAGAACATTGATAGTACAAAAGAAAAAAAGAAATCAGGATGGTCTCAAATTTGTCTGTAACATTGTATGCCTGAAGAGAAAATAATTTAGACAGTAAGCAAATGTGACGTATAATTAGCTAGCAAAATTGTGCATCTGTATTTAAAAGCTGCAGAAATATATCTTGACATACATAAAATGCATCTTGATATTTTTAAAACACTAGCTACATACTCTTCCTGAGGGGGGAAAATAGATGTTACATTCGGAAGAATCAAGAGGCTACAGTATAAAATAAAGGTAATGGAGCATTGAAAACAGTTATTGCAAACTGAAATTAAAATAATAATTTTAAAATTTATTTCAAAATAGTATATAATGATTAAACTCAAGTTAACTGCAATTATTATTATAATTTAACTATTTGATGTTTTTAAGGGTTACAGCTGAAAGAAGTTGTTTGGAAAAGGGGACAAAGAGCCAAATAAGGATACTGAAACAAGTTTACTAACTACATTTTAAAAGAGAAAATACACTAATTTTTGGTTCAATACGTGTTGGTACAATTTTTCATGATTGAGACCACAAAATAAGTATCAATAAATTACTAAAGTAGAAATTGTGCACATTTTTTTCTCACCATATGCATTAAAATGCATTAAAATGATAGCAATCATTTTAGTGATTTAAAATAACATTTTTACTATTAGTTAATAGTAAAAGTTAACTAATGATATGAAATTCCTTGGAAGTTAAGCTTGTGTTGAACATACACAATCTCAAGTATTATTTCTATTTTCAAAAAGAATTTAAGCCAGAATTATAGTATATTTATGGTCTAATGGCAGGTTGAATAATAGTACCAGAACTCAACAACTGAAAATGAATTAATTAAATCAATTTAGGAAGTACAAAAATAAAACTAACTAAATATTAGGAATATGGAAGGAAAGGATTACTTAAAGAAAAGCATAAAGATAATAATTTTAAAAACAGAATAGATTCTCACCTCACAGTTTAATAAGTTCCAAATGGATTAAGCATTCTAAAACAAATATAGTACAATTTGAAGAAAATAGAAATAATATTTTCTACTTTCACAGAGAGGCTATTCTAGACAATAAGACCACACAAAAAAATCTAAGGTCTATGACTGATAGATTTGAGCATGTTATAGAAAAAAAAGTGTACATTTAGGTGATTTAACAAATCATAAAGAATGATCTGGAAAATAGTTTGAAACAGAAGTGGTTGTCATCAATATTCTCTATAAAGTTTTTTCAAAAAAAAAAGGATGATGGTAAAGGCCCATAAATAGATGATCTCAACAAAAATGCAAGAATCAAATAGTTAACCATGTGCAGTGGCTCACTCCTGTAATCCCACAACTTTGGGAGGCCAAGGAGGGTGGATCATTTGAATTCAGGAGTTTGAGAGCAGACTGGCCAACATGGTGAAACATAATCTCTACTAAAAATACAAAAATTAGCAAAGCATGGTGGTGGGCACCTGTAGTCCCAACTACTTGGGTGGCTGAGGCATGAGAATTGCTTGAACCCTGGAGGTGGAGGTTGCAGTGAGCCAAGATGGCACCATTGCACTCCAGCCTGGGCGACAGAGTTAGACTGTGTCTCAAAACAAACAAAAAGAATCAAAAAGTCATTCAGCAGAATACTAAAAATGCAATGGAAAGAATAAGAGACAGTCTTTATTGTTTCTGGTTTAAATATGAAAGAAGAATATTTAAAGCTACTCACTATCAATACGGATAAAACTAATTAATGCTAGCTACTAGGAGGAAGCATGTTTGTGTTTTCATAAAATAAATTTGAAGAAAATTGGCAGCTAATTATTTGCTTACCTCTTTAATTTTTGAATTATTTGGAATACCTGTTTAGGAAAAATATTAAATTGTGAGCAAATGAGCAAGTAGATTGAAAACGAAAGTTAAAATTTTTAGATTATAATTAATAATTTTTATATTTAAATTTTAAGGGTAAAAGAGTAAGAAAGAACAAAACTGGCCCTTAAAAAATCAGTTTAAGAAACTAATGGTGACCTAAGACTTTATGTACATTTATGTTTCTATCAGAAAATTAAAAAGCAAATTATAACACAATAATTTTCAAGAAATTAAGATCAATTTTCATGGCAATAGTCATAGAAGCTATATAATGCATATGAGTACTAAAAGCCTTAGTTTTTTGGGTTGTTTTTTTACTTTTTTTTTGGATTATTTTCTTTTCTTTTTTTTTTTTTTATTATACTTTAAGTTCTAGGGTACATGTGCATAACGTGCAGGTTTGTTACATATGTATACTTGTGCCATGTTCATGATTGTATATTTAGAAAACCCCATTGTCTCAGCCCAAAATCTCCTTAAGCTGATAAGCAAATTCAGCAAAGTCTCAGGATACAAAATTAATGTGCAAAAATCACAAGCATTCTTATACACCAGTAACAGACAAACAGAGAGCCAAATCAGGAATGAACTTCCATTCACAATTGCTTCAAAGAGAATAAAATACCTAGGAATCCAACTTACAAGGGATCTAAAGGACCTCTTCAAAGAGAACTACAAACCACTGCTCAGGGAAATAAAAGAGGACATAAACAAATGGAAGAACATGCCATGCTCATGGATAGGAAGAATCAATATCATAAAAATGGCCATACTGCCCAAGGTTATTTATAGATTCAATGCCATCCCAATCAAGCTACCAATGAGTTTCTTCACAGAATTGGAAAAAACTGCTTTAAAGTTCATATGGAACCAAAAAAGAGCCCGCATCTCCAAGACAATCCTAAGTCAAAAGAACAAAGCTGGAGGCATCACGCTACCTGACTTCAAACTATACTACAAGGCTACAGTAACCAAAACAGCATGGTACTGGTACCAAAACAGAGATATAGACCAATGGAACAGAACAGAGTCCTCAGAAATAATACCACACATCTACAGCCATCTGATCTTTGATAAACCTGAGAAAAACAAGAAATGGGGAAAGGATTCCCTATTTAATAAATGGTGCTGCGATAATTGGCTAGCCATAAGTAGAAAGCTGAAACTGGATCCTTTCCTTACTCCTTATACGAAAATTAATTCAAGATGGATAAAAGCCTTAGTTTTAAATCACTTTGAATTCATCTTGAGATTGTTGGAGGAGGAAGGTATAATTACTATGCCCAACTTCTTAAAATTAAGGACATCATTTATCTTCTATCTCTCTGGTAGAGGAAGTAGAATGTTTTATTACACACTGATTAATTTATTACATGATTAAAGAAACATAACAATAATGCAAAAAGTTACATAAACAATGAAGAAAAGTATAAGATCCATGGTGTTCTATTAAATCAAAATAAATGAGTATAAATGTGTATTATTTATACAAATTTAGCAATACTCTGTTGTATGGATATTTGGTTGTTGAATCCTTTCCGCCTTGATTTATTTTACAATTGATTGGTTTAATTTTTATGCAAAAATTATACATTTAAATTATACCATTCGTTGACAACTGTATTAGAAGCAAAGGAGGTCCAGAAAAATAAGAAACGGTCCCTAAACCCATTGTTACTTAATTTGTCAACAGAGGTACAAAATAGTAACAAAAAAGGGGGCATGATAGTGGAACTGATGAAGATAAACCAATCTGGACACTAAGTAAAATGGTAAGGACAGATTTTAATCAGGAATGTACTCTTGTGAGTATACTCAGTGTGAACTGAACTCACGTTCAGTTTGTACAGAGGTGCCTGGGAGTTTTAAAAGGAGTATTTGGGAGTAAAGAGGGGAGTGAGCAGAGACTTGGAAAGACAGGGAAGTGAAAAATTACCATGGGCTGCTCAGTGTAAATACTGATTAGATCAGCTGTGTTTGCTTGCTGGCAATTACAGAAGTTAGGATTGTATCCCCACATAAAGGAATTGTTTTCAGGTCGTGAGAAAGACACTCTTTAGTTTTAGGACATATATGCATCTCAATAAACAAAAGAAGGATTTCACAATTGTATTAGTCCATTTTCATACTGCTATAATAAACTACCTGAGACCGGGTGATTTTTAAAGGAAAAAAGTTTCATTGACTCACAGTTCAGCATGGCTGAGGAGGCCTCAGCAAACTTACAATCATGGCAGAAGGCAAAGGAGAAGCAAGGCACCTTCTTCACAAGGCAGCAGGAGAAGAAGTGCTGAGCAAAGGGGGAAAAGCCCCTTACAAAACCATCAGATCTCCTGAGAAATCCTTTGCTATCACCAGAAGAGCATGGGGGAAATCCACCCCCATGTTAATTACCTCCACCTGGTCTCTCCCTTGACACATGGGGATTAAAGGGATTACAATTCAAAATGAGATTTGGCTGGGGACACAAAGCCTAACCATATCAAAAATTGAAAGCTTTTTTAGTAAAGCCTTTAAGAAGTGTTGTCAGGAGTCTATCTTCAGGTATTGGCCAGAAGAAATGGTAAATTCCTTTGGCAGTCTAGAGCTTTCTTATGAACTTAAGAGAGGCTAAGTTCATTCTAGGAATATAGTCTTCAGCTGTTGGAAGATGTCAGCGCTTGCTTAAGTCATGTAATGTTGGAGGATGGGATGGACAAAATAATTCCTGTTGAGGATTTGGCCCAGGTGGAGGCCTCATCCCGAAGAGGATGAGGAGCCTGGCTAGAGTGCGGTCAAGGAGAGAATCTTGGTCAGAGCAAGGGCTGAAATGTCTCCAAGATTACACATTGTCTTAACACAAGACATTACAGTACTCTGATTTATGTTTGAATTGATGTGGGAAAATCCCATCTAAATGTCAACACATATTTTTAAACACAATGAGAAAGTAAGAGTATACACAGAGACTAGCATGGTGCCTGGCATAAAGTTGCAGTGGAATAAATATTTTATTTTGAAACAAATGAAGATATTTGAACCTGAAGGCACTACTGTAAATTGCAAGATGCTTTTAAAAATGTTGATTTCTTGCCAGGCGCGGTGGCTCACGTCTGTAATCCCAGCACTTTGGGAGGCCGAGGTGGGTGGATCACCTGAGGTCGGGAGTTCGAGACCAGCCTGACCAACATGGAGAAACCCCGTCTCTACAAAAAGTACAAAATTAGCCAGGCATGGTGGCACGTGGCTATAATCCCAGCTACCACAGAGGCTGAGGCAGGAGAATTGCTTGAACCTGGGAGGCAGAGGTTGCGGTGAGCTGAGATGGTGCCATTGCACTCCAGCCTGGGCAACAAGAGTGAAACTCCGTCCCAAAAAAATAAAAAATAAATAAATAAATAAATAAAAATGTTGATTTCTCTACATATAGGTTGATAATAAAATTGAAAATATATTTTGCTTATTAATCTTATTCATAATCAAAAAGAAATGGTTACATTTACTGTTCTGATACTGTGGGAAAAGAAATCAAGTCTTTAAGGCATGCCAGGACTTCGTAGCTGCTATTTAAGATGTTGTTTTGCTGCTTACCTTTTGTTTTTCTTTTTCTTTTTAATGAACAGCTTGTTTCTGAAGTAGACACACTCAATTTGGCACAGTTCTCTACAGTTCAGCACAATATGGTTGAATTGGCAGTCTCTGCTCTGAGGAAGCCATTATTGTCTCAGCACCAAAACTTCATTAGTCAAATCCCTATAGAATGAGATCTTTACAAGGCAGGGATAAGATTAATGGCGTGAGGAGGGCACTGATATGCTAATCTTTACACTTGAAGAATGTTTACCATAAAGAAAATGTGGGTAGCTAGTTTATAATGTGTATGCTTTGCTTTGGTAATTCATTAAGAAGAAACAAAGACTTCAATTTGTTTTCAAAAAATGACTTTAATAATAAAAATTGAAAATATCTATTTATTATACACATATATTAAAGTTAATTTTAAAATACCTATTACTATGCTATCTGGAGACATGAAATATAAGTCGTTCGCAAACTAAACTTTTCAAAAATCGTGTCTGTAAGATTTGTTAGTTGAATTAACCATTGTCTCTTATAAACTACTCAGCTAATCAGAATTTAATGAGAAACAAATACATCTGGATGTTAAAAATTTCTCCATATATGAAAAATTTTCTTACCAGCTTTTATGAGGGGAGGAAATCTTTCATGAATAAATGATATATTGCCTCTTTGCAAAGTATAAGAACCTGATAAATACATCTTCCTCACAACTCAATCACTATTTGAATTATATTTGTGCCACATTATAAAATTATATGTTAAAAGGTTAAGTAAAATATTTTCATTTGTAGAATAAAAACCACAATAGGCCAAAATCTTTCCTAAACCTAGAAATACAAGGTATACAAGTATACACAAACACACACACACACACACACACACACACACCAGTTTATAATATACAGTTATATGTTGATTAACTGTGGGGATGCTTTCTGAGAAATTCAGCTTTAGGCAATTTTTGTCATTGTGGGAACATCATAAAGTGTACTTACACAAACCTAGATGGTATATAACCTACTACACACTTAGGCTGTGTGGTATAGCCTATTGCTCTTAAGCATCAAACCTGTAACACATGTGACTGCACTGAATAATGCAGGCAATTGTAACACATTGATAAGTATGTGTGTATCTAAGTATATCTAAACATAGAAAAGGTACAGTAAAAATACAGCATTAAAATCTATGGGACCAGTATCTTACATATGGTCTGATATTGACCAAAATGTCATTATGTGGTACATAACTGTATTTAATTTCAGGCACTGTCTATATTTAAAACTTAAAATGGGCCGGGCGCGGTGGCTCAAGCCTGTAATCCCAGCACTTTGGGAGGTCGAGACGGGCGGATCACAAGGTCAGGAAATCGAGACCAGCCTGGCTAATACGGTGAAACCCCGTCTCTACTAAAAAATACAAAAAACTAGCAGGGTGAGGTGGCGGGCGCCTGTAGTCCCAGCTACTCAGGAGGCTGAGGCAGGAGAATGGCGTAGACCCGGGAGGCGGAGCTTGCAGTGAGCTGAGATGCGGCCACTGCACTCCAGCCTGGGCGACAGAGCGAGACTCCGTCTCAAAAAAAAAAAAAAAAAAAAAAAACTTAAAATGGATATTACCAAATATTTGAAAGAGCTAAAAGTTCTAGTACTAATTCTAGTTATTATAAGAGATATATAACGTAATAGATACATAGTATAATACATATTTTTATATTATATATATATATATATTTTTTTTTTTGAGGCGGAGTCTCACTCTGTCGCCCAAGCTGGAGTGCAGTGGCACGATCTCGGCTCACTGCAAGCTCCGCCTCCCAGGTTCACGGCATTCTCCTGCCTCAGCCTCACGAGTAGCTACGACTACAGGTGCCCGCCACCACGCCTGGCTAATTTTTCTTTTTGTACTTTTAGTGGAGACAGGGTTTCACCGTGTTAGCCAGGATGGTCTCGATTTCCTGACCTCGTGATCCGCCCACCTCGGCTTCCCAAAGTGCAGGGATTACAGGCGTGAGCCACCTCGCCCGGCATATATTTTATATAATATAAATATATCTATATATAAGTTCTAATTCTAGTTCTAATTCTGAATTTTAATGCAGATTATTAGGCGATGTGTCACTGAATCAATAATATATTATGTAAAGAAAAATTGCATGTAATGTGTATATAAAATGTAAAATGTACAACATGATTTAGAACATTTAAAATGAGAACAAAAAAATTAAGGTATTTAAAAGTGTTGTCAATAGTAAGCTCCAGTAGAGGTATGCTAACCATATGGGGAGCATTCAATAAATACCTTACTAATTTTTTATATGATTTCATATTTTGAATGGAATTCTAGAGTGTTCAAATTAGATAATTTATAAGAAAATTGTTTAAAATTTCTAATATAAGTATATCTGAGTAATTAAATTGTTATTCAAAATGGTATAATTCACTTTATGTTTTTAATATTGACAAGTGGTAAAAGGATTACTTCATGTCAAAACTGTTCATGTGATTTTTAAATTTTGATTTACATTCTGTTACTTTTTAAAAACTTAGCTCCTCAAGATCATTCACAAATATAGAATATATATTTCTTGTCTGAATTTTTTTTTGTATTTAATACTAAAATTTTTACATAATGGGCATTCCTAAATTATTTACCCTTTAGTTGTTTTATCAAAACATAATTAATTGGTGTACTGTTATGTTATTAACAATTACATAACAAGAACATAAAATATATGGTGTAATCAGTCAGATAAATATTAATTTTTCTATGTTAAATTATTAGAATAAGGACAAAATATCTGTGACGATGTCAAGTTTTAACAAATGAATACATAGTTTGATTAAATATATGGAGCATGGGAATCTGATATTTACTGGAGAAAACTTTCATAATTACTATCAGAATCAACCAGTTTTAGATATCTTGCAAACCTAATAGGAAACATAATGTCAAAGTATACATTGCTTGACAAAAACACCATAATTCCTCTGTATCTTTAAGGTTCCTGGTGATCTAATTTGTGTTTACTGTATAAGCTTTTTCAGTTCAGTAACTACTTTGAAGTTTTAATCTATGCAACTTTTTTTAAAATTACAGAATAAATATTTCTTCTATTTGAATTTTTCATTTGAATCAGCAATTGGGGCCTCCAATAGTCTCCTCTAGGAACTGCATTATTGAACAGAAACTGGAGATACTATTGGCATTCTGCCCATATTCTTGATCTTCCCTGGGTGGCCATCTATTGACAGTTCTTTCTGTGTAAGAACATCCGTTGGAAGCAGCGGCATCTTTTCCTTCCCCTCCAAAGCCAAGTGGAGCATTAGTAATGCTGGGGTATATTCTATACAGCTTTTTAAAGGGTCTCTAGAGGAATTGAAACCAGTTTCCCACAGTGGTTAGCCAGTCACAGGAATATTGGCTTTCGTTCCTTCTCTGTCCATTTCATATAACATTTCTGTATGTTTGTTTTCACACTGCTATAAAGACATACCCAAGAGTGGGTAATTTATAAAGGGAAGAGGTTTAATTGACTCACAGTTCCACGTGAATGGAGAGGCCTCAGGAAACTTACAATCGTGACAGAAGGGGAAGCAGGCACCTTCTTCCCATGTTAGACAGAGAGAGCCTGTGAAGGAGGAAATGTCAAATATTTATAAAACCATCAGCTCTCATGAGAACTTACTCACTATCATGAGAACTGCAGGGGGAATCTGCCCCCATGATCCAATCACCTCCCACCAGGTCCCCTCCTCAACATGTGGGGGTTATGGGAGTTACAATTCAAGGTGAGGTTTGGGTGGGGACACAGAGCCAAACCATATGAATTTCCCTCCATAGTACTTCTGATTGTTTCCTGATTGAAATACTTATGTCCAAATTTGTTACCAGAAGTTGTTCTAGAGCGAAAGTTTTCAAGATAGGTTTCTAGAATGATTGCTCGCCTCCCAGGTGGGAATGAAGATTTCATTATTGTATAAAATAAATGTGATAGCTCTTGATACACTATAACTTCATAATTACTAAGAATCTCACCTGTAGTTAATTAGATTGGACATAACTGAAATGGAAGTACTAGCTTGTGCAACATGTCTAAGAGTTGAAATATACAGGGCAATGGTAATTAGAAAGACTGAAGTTGGCTGGGTTTTGCTTACCCTCATAGAAGTCTTGAGAAAGAAGAAGATAGTTTTAGGTCATCCAATTATTAATTCAGACTTTGCCATGAAAGCCAAACCTTGAATCACATTGTTTAAAAGAGCCATATTCTCCTGCATATGCTGAAAATAGGCTCAATATCTTACCATAATATTGGCAAAATCAGTACCCTGATAAGAAAGATGAGAAAATAGTGTGAGTCTGAGAGAATATATGGGGACTTTTGGTTGGATGTACTAATAAACCTTGAATCCACAGGTTCATGTAAATGCTTAGGCTAATAGAAGCAATCCCTTCACTTTTCTTGACTAGAGTATCCTCAAAAGTCTGGAGATGATGCAAAGACCACCCCTGAGGAGGATGCCGTATATGTTGATGTTTCGCATCTTCAAGTTTTACCTGTCTCCTGTTCTCATTGTTTCTGGATCAATAATTAAGATTGACTTGACATGGCTCAAATGAAGAAATGAAAGGAAATGGATCATAACCCAAAGGATCTGCAGAACTTTGCTAATATTTACCAGAAGTAACCAGGAGGATATGTAAGTGAGTGCTTCTTAAAAACATTAGAGCAGGGATATGCAAATAAAAGGCCGCATTAGGGAGAGTGAATTTATATGGAAAGAGACTCTTTTATGACTCAGGATTTAATTTCCTGGTAAGGATGCCAAAATGGAAATTTGAATCCTGAAGATCGAATGGCTTACAGTAAATGAGTGGACCTGCTAGAACAGCCTTGGCACAGTATTTAGACAGAGGTCAGAGACACAGATATATAGGCATGATAGAATAGATTTAGTATGTGAGGCCAGAGAAAAGGCCCAGAAAACTCCCTTCACTAAGGACACGAGGAATATGCTAGTGAGTACTGGAACTTCAAAAAGGTTGGTGGCGACAGTCCACCATAGCCCAGACTGTATTATGACAGATAAAGCTATGAACCCATGCTTACTGGTGTAAATGTGAATGATAATATTCTGGTAAAGCAGAGGACAAACGGTAGCATCTCACCTTGTCAGAAACAAGTTGGGTTTAATTCCAGTATGTGTAGCAAGTCTGAAACAGCAATCAAGGACCTTACCTATAGGGATCTGTAGCAGTGGCTAATAAACTATGGTATTCCTAGGGGCCAGATAGGCAGCCAATAAAGATATTGGCTTGGATTATACATGTTAAATAGATAAAGAATTGTTCAAGAGAAGAATAATGATGGCAGCTATAAGAGAAAATCATGATTCCTTTCCCAGTTTCTATACCTAGGATAATTCCTAGACAATAAGATCATCCATTAAAAAGGAGACTGGATCTTCTTGAGGAAAGATCCTGCAGTGCCAACATTGTTTTTATAACAGATATTTCCAATGGAACCTATGGCAATTTACCAAAGTAATTATGTGCCAGGGGAAATGTAACTAATAGATATTTGAAAGAATGTTGATTAGAGGATCTTACGTGGCACTGATACTAGGGATCCCAAATGTCATCATAGTACCCTTTTAGAGTGGGGTCATATGGAGGCAAGGTAATAAATGAAGTCCTGGTCCAAGCCCATCTCATGACAAATGAATTTGGGGTATAACTGTGTTGTCCTTTCTCCATGCTTTAAGCTGAATACTCAGGGTGAATATACAGTCATAATGACATTTCAATCAACATTGGATGGTGTTCCTATAAAGCTATAAAATTATATTTTTACTGTACTCTTTCTATGCTTAGATACACGCATATTTTCCATTGTGTTAAAATTCAGGTTTTCAGCCTAACAGCAACGTGCTATACCATATAGCCTAGCTGCACCACTTAGGTTTATGTAAGTATACTCCATGTTGTTCGCATAACAAAAGCACCTAATGATGCATTTCTCAGAACGTATTCCCATTTGTTAACTGATGCATGACTGTACATATCAGCTGCAGAAACCTTATATTGGCTTCCCACTCTAAAGAACAAAAACTTTCATAACAAAGACCAAGTGAGAGTACTTTCAAACCATTGGCCAATTCGCCTGCCCAAGTTAATCAGAAGCAATAGCCATACCCTAAGTAGAATAGTAAAGAGTTATAACATATCCAAAGACTTAATACTTGCAGAATTGCTGCTTTATGTGCCCCCACAAACTCTGGATGGATAATGGCAGATGATATAAATTAGCATAACCTTAACCTAGTGGTAACCTCAATCATATCTGCTGTGGAAAACTTCTATATGTTTTTTGAAAGAGATTAATACAAACTCTGACACCTGATTTGTGGTTATCCATATGATGACTGCATTCTTTTTATTTCCCATCAGAGCATCAGTACAAACGCCTTAACTCTCCTGTTCTCTACTACAATTTACATATTGCCTTAAGGCCTTGATTTTTCAGACATTCCAGAAAGCCTTATGCTGGTCTAATATATTGATACTACCAAGTTAATTAGACCTGGTAAGCAGGAAATGGCAGGTTCTCTAGATGTCTTGTGGAGAAATGTATGGGCAAGTGATTAGAAGAAAAACACTCTGAAGATTCAGGTTTCTGCCACATCAGTGAGGCAATTAGATTTGCCTAAAAGGAATAAGAAACTATTTTCTCAGAGTAACAAGGGAACGTCAAAGGAGTAAAAATCTATTTTCTCTGAGTAACAAGGGAATGTCAAGAGATATCCAGGTGCAGGAACTGCACTATAGAGTATAAACATTCAGAGAACCAGGATGAAAAGGTTCACCTGCCAGGAATGCTGGCATCATCCAAAGCCTTCCCGTCTCTGTGCAGGTTAGCCATTTCCCATTGAACGGGCCCTCCACTGAAATATCAAAAGGGGGAATTAATCCAGCCTCCAGCACCCTCCAGATTTGCTTCTCATAAATGTGAAAATGTATTATATTACATATTGCAGAATTTCTCTTTAAGTGCTTGTATCAGCTTCTACTCCTAACAACAGAATTATGAGGGTTCTCTCTGGTCTGCATCATCACCAACACTTGGTATTGTCAGACTATTTAAAATTTGCCAGTATAATATGTTTGAAAATATCTCACTGTGGCCTTAATTTCTCCAGTTTCTATTGAGCTTAGCACTTTTCTTATCTTTATTGGCCATTCAGATCTCCTCCTCTCTAAATTGCATGCCCATATCTTTCACCATTTTTTAAAAAGCCAATTACTCTTATAGTTTTATTTTTAAACGTCTTTGTATATATTGCAATAAAATCATGTCCTTTGCAGCAACATGGATGCATCCGAAGGCCAATATCCTAAGTGAAATAACTCAGAATCAGAAAATCAAATACAGATTGTTCTCACTTATAAGAGGGAGCTAATGAATGGGTACACATGGACATAAAGACGAAAACAATAGATGCTGGGGACTCCAAAAGTGGGGATGGTGGAGTGGGGGTGATGACTTAAAAATTACTTATTACTGAGTACTATGTTCACTGTTTGTGTGATGGGTTCACTAGAAACCCAAAACATTGCATTATTCAATATAACCATGTAACAAATCTGCACAAGTACCCCTGAATCTGCAATATAAATAAATAATTTTTAAAATACAAATTTAAAAATACTTTATATATTTTAACTGTGAATATTTCTCAACTATAGGCATTATAAACATCTTATAGTCTGTAGTTTGCATTTTAATATATCTATACAATATTTGGATGCACAGAAGAATATTATTAATGCAAATTTTAGAAATATTTTTTATTTTTAATTTTTTGCTTTATATAAAAATTATTTCTGTTATCAATGCCATATAATCACATACATTTTCTTCTACATTTAGTCTTTAATGCATAAGGAATCTATTTTTGAATTTAGTATATTGTAGAAATCTATTCTGTTTCTCCTATTCATAACTAGGTTTCTTTTCATCACATTATTCGAGGAATCATTGCTTTCTTCTAAAATTTATAGGTCCAGGCAGGGTTCTCACGCTTGTAATACCAGTACTATGGGAGGCCGCAACCAGCCTGGGAAACATAGTGAGACCCTGTCTGTACGAAAAAAAATACAAAAATTGGTCAGGCTAGGTGGCCTGTGGTCCCAGCTACTTGGGAGGCTGAAGTGGGGGGATCACTTAAGCCTGGGAGGCAGAGGTTGCAGTGAGTCAAGGTAATGTCACTGCACTCCAGCCTTGGTGACAGAATGAAACACTGTCTCTTAGAAAAGAAAATAGAAAATTGCAAAGACAGCTCTTCATTACATCTAATTTCCATACAGACATAACTCTGCTTCTCTACTATAAACTCTATTTTACTAATAGATGTATCTTCACTGGCACCACTGTGAGGACTGTGATTACAAGAATGCATATATCATAGAGAAAATCTTCTCATCTCCTTCTTCAAGAACTTTTGGCTGTATTTAATCTTGTGTTCTTTCATTTCTATTTGAAAACCATCAAAAACTACCATGAAAACTATTTTGATTGCAATTTATTACATGTGTTTTTTAGCTTAATTTGAAGAGGATTTACATCTTTATACTGTGTTAATAGATGCTTTTTATTCATAGCCATGTTAAATTCTGTCACTTTATTTAGTATCACCTTAATATCTTAATTATTTTCTTTTCATACTGATCTTGCAAAAGCTTTTACAATAAAAATCATTTGAATCTTATTCTTCTGAAAGCCATTACCTGGTGAAAGTTTTGCATTAGATTGGGTGTTCCAGGAAGAAAGACTAAATCCTAACTACAAATCTTAGGTCAATTCTTTGATAAAAGATTGTAAAGTGTAATTATTGTTCTTTTATTTTATCCAGAATCCAGATGAAGATAGAAAACATCCATTTCAGGTTATTTTCCTTGCTGTCTAGAATTTTTTGTATGTATACTCTTTCATTATGATTATGGTACCTTCTTGAGACATTAATTTTACTGTTTCTCAGCTGTGCTTTGTTTAAAGTGAAAGCTTTTTCTTATGTGCAAGAGTGACACTTAAACCCTGAATTCTAAGCGCAGTAGCTCCCTTCTGTCTCAGCCTCAACTACTAAACTGTTTGGACCATGCACAATCTCATTTTCAGTTTCCTCTTCATTTGTATCCTATGGTTAATCCTGTACCTAATTGGGAGCTCAGCTGCAAACATTTGTTTAATTTAGTTTACTCAACATTTTTTGGTAGTTGCTACTGCAAGAGTTCTCTTAGTTTCTAGTGCAACGTATTACCAGAAAAGATAAACTTTTATTTCAAGATTTTTATTATTAATATGTTCTATTCCTTAAAAAATAAGTTAGTCATTTAACTTTTCAATTTTGTGAATAATTTAAGTAGCACAAATTCATAAAGCGTTTCAAAACAGTGAAGGGGAATGCTACGGCATTTTCTTTAAGATTATTAATGCATCTGTTTTGGCACTGGAGATACAAATAATTCATATTTGAACAGTAAGAACATGGGAACGCCATGGAGCCAATATTCTACTGATGCAAATAAATACCCTCATTCACTGAGGTTAAAGACAATCCAACAGAAATTGAGAAGACGATGATGGAGATAAATTGCCGGTCATTGTCAATGATCTTAGCAATTGAAAATAGAATAATTGCAATAATTGCAGGACAATAGATATAATACACTGATTACGAGATGGTATTTTCAAAATTTATGGAAATTCAAAGCATCTATGTGTGTACATATTATGTGGGAAGTTTTGCAAAACTAAATGGCCATCGGAAGTCTTAGAGAAATTCTGCATTGGATGTAAACCTGAATATTATACTCAATTATGATCTGGGCACCTTTTACATAGGCAAAATTGAAACTAATTTACACATAAAAGATCCCCTCCGCCCCCACCACTCTGGGCAACAAATTCCCACCTGTTTGAACTGTATAATCACCATCACCCTGAAGGACAATTATTCTGGTCAACATATTTTGGTAATTAATGAATAATACTGAAAACAGTTTTACTGATTTTAGCTTTGGTTTTGTAACTTTTTAACACTACTTTGGGCAAGATTTTTAATCTATTCTAGTCTTCTTTTAAAGTAGGGTTAAAAATTGTTATTTTTTTACTCCATAAAGGACATTTTGAATTGGATGTTACTATATAATCTACTAAAGTTAGCTAGTCATTTCATGAATAATTCCCATGTTATATGATCTTGTTGAGTATTCTTACCATCCAGCATCTTGAATCACCAGTATAATGATAATTTGTGTTGATAATGAAGCTCCAAAAATGCATTCTGAATCATTAAAGAAAGACTAGATTAGGTTCAGAACAGTTTTAGTTCCAAGTGACTCATCTCTCTCATTAATCTCCAATATTAAGCCTGAAAGTCCTTCAGAGTATTTCTTCAGAGAAACCCAAACTCCATAGCAATTTTATTAAGTAGTGTTAATAGGTTACTTTTTTAAAACTTTTGGTGGCAAAGCATGCACTTTAAGATAGGCCTGCATTTTTCACTACCTACTAGATATGGCTTTCCACAATTTACACAATCTCCATAAATACTTGCCTTTACCTGTAAGACTGGTATAATAATGGTTTGCTCAAAGTATTTTTTGACAATGCATACAATATGCTTAGCTCAGGGCCTGGCAAGGTAGTAAGTACTTTCATTAACTTAAATGTCATTATTTTGTTAATGCTTTTCAGTCACTATCATAATTATGCTTCCATTGTTTCCATTAACAAAAAACAATGAATCATTATTTTTTATCGGCTCTAGTCCAAAGTTCTCCAACTTACTTTCCAACAGAGAAATAGGATATTCATGGAACAAAAAAGCCTCTTAAAATTCTACAGAATGTTCTTGTATGATCTTAAGATCCTGATTCTCTGTCATTCACAATTTCTTCCTCTGATATATGAAGTCCAGGTTTACTTTAATTTTATCTCTTTTATTCTTTCCTTTCTCTTTTTTTTTCTGAGCCTCGGTTTCTTCATCTGAAGCATGAAGTTAGTGAGTCTTAGACTGAATTGCAAAGAATATTTTAGAAAATTATTTAGCACATTGTCTGAGAAATAGGTGCCTCATGTTATTAGACATCTTCTAAAGTCCCTATAGCATGACATGAACTTTTTAATTAAACCTTATTTCCCATCACTCCTTCAAAATTGCACTGGTTTACTCTTGCCACTGTCCTTTTCCTACTAATTGTCATGAATCCATTATGTCAAATGTTCATTATTATGTATTAATGAACCTTTGTCAACCTTTTTGCCTGAGTAAACCGTCAAACTTTTCAAGAACAACCCCAGTTGACATTTTCATGATCTTCTTTCTTTACCGCAGTCTAAGCTGATATTTTCTTTAATTTAAATCCTGAAATTTCATTCCTGTAGTGAACACTTATTTAACAACTCTTATTTAAGAAATTTTTATTTTAAAAACTAAGATATAATACTTGCATGTGCCTGTCTTGCACTAGTCTGGCAGAAAATACTAGGCACATGTATTAGTCTGTTCTTACACTGCAAATAAAGACATACCCAAGACTGGGTAATTTATAAAGGAAGGAGGTTACTGAACAACCTCCTCCTGAATGACTACTGGGTACATAACGAAATGAAGGCAGAAATAAAGATGTTCTTTGAAACCAATGAGAACAAAGATACAACATACCAGAATCTCTGGGACACATTTAAAGCAGTGTGTAGAGGGAAATTTATAGCACTAAATGCCCACAAGAGAAAGCAGGAAAGATCTAAAATTGACACTCTAACATCGCAATGAAAAGAACTAGAGAAGCAAGAGCAAACACATTCGAAAGCTAGCAGAAGGCAAGAAATAACCAAGATCAGAGCAGAACTGAAGGAGATAGAGACACAAAAAACCCTCCAAAAAATCAATGAATCCAGGAGTTGGTTTTTTGAAAAGATCAACAAAATTGACAGACCACTAGCAAGACTAATAAAGAAGAAAAGAGAGAAGAATCAAATCGACGCAATGAAAAATGATAAAGGGGATATCACCACCGACCCCACAGAAATACAAACTACCATCAGAGAATACTATAAACACCTCTACGCAAATAAACTGGAAAATCTAGAAGAAATGGATAATTTCCTGGACACTTACACTCTTCCACTTACACTCTTACATTCAACCAGGAAGAAGTTGAATCCCTGAATAGACCAATAGCAGGCTCTGAAATTGAGGCAATAATTAATAGCCTACCAACCAAAAAAGTCCAGGACCAGATGGATTCACAGCTGAATTCTACCAGAGGTACAAGGAGGAGTTGGTACCATTCCTTCTGAAACTATTCCAATCAATAGAAAAATAGGGAATCCTCCCTAACTCATTTTATGAGGCCAACATCATCCTGATACCAAAGCCTGGCAGAGACACAACAAAGAAACAGAATTTTAGACCAATATCCCTGATGAACATCGATGCAAAAATCCTCAGTAAAATACTGGCAAACCGGATTCAGCAACACATCAAAAAGCTTATCCACCATGATCAAGTGGGCTTCATCCCTGGGATGCAAGGCTGGTTCAACATTCGCAAATCAATAAACATAATCCAGCATATAAACAGAACCAAAGACAAGAACCACATGATTATCTCAATAGATGCAGAAAAGGCTTTTGACAAAATTCAACAGCCCTTCATGCTAAAAACGCTCAATAAGTTCGGTATTGATGGAACGTACCTCAAACTAATAAAAGCTATTTATGACAAACCCACAGCCAATATCATACTGAATGGGCAAAAACTGGAAAAATTCCCTTTGAAAACTGGCACAAGACAGGGATGCCCTCTCTCACCACTCCTATTCAACATAGTGTTGGAAGTTCTGGCTAGGGCAATTAGGCAAGAGAAAGAAATCAAGGGTATTCAGTTAGGAAAAGAAGAAGTCAAATTGTCCCTGTTTGCAGATGACATGATTGTATATTTAGAAAACCCCATTGTCTCAGCCCAAAATCTCCTTAAGCTGATAAGAAACTTCAGCAAAGTCTCAGGATACAAAATTAATGTGCAAAAATCACAAGCATTCTTATACACCAGTAACAGACAAACAGAGAGCCAAATCATGAATGAACTTCCATTCACAATTGCTTCAAAGAGAATAAAATACCTAGGAATCCAACTTACAAGGGATGTAAAGGACCTCTTCAAGGAAAACTACAAACCACTGCTCAGTGAAATAAAAGAGGACACAAACAAATGGAAGAACATACCATGCTCATGGATAGGAAGAATCAATATCGTGAAAATGGCCATACTGCCCAAGGTTATTTATAGATTCAATGCCATCCCCATCAAGCTACCAATGAGTTTCTTCACAGAATTGGAAAAAACTGCTTTAAAGTTCATATGGAACCAAAAAAGAGCCCGCATCTCCAAGACAATCCTAAGTCAAAAGAACAAAGCTGGAGGCATCACGCTACCTGACTTCAAACTATACTACAAGACTACAGTAACCAAAACAGCATGGTACTGGTACCAAAACAGAGATATAGACCAATGGAACAGAACAGAGTCCTCAGAAATAATACCACACAACTACAGCCATCTGATCTTTGACAAACCTGAGAGAAACAAGAAATGGGGAAAGGATTCCCTATTTAATAAATGGTGCTGGGAAAATTGGCTAGCCATAAGTAGAAAGCTGAAACTGGATCCTTTCCTTACTCCTTATACGAAAATTAATTCAAGATGGATTAGAGACTTAAATGTTAGACCTAATACCATAAAAATCCTAGAGGAAAACCTAGGTAGTACCATTCAGGACATAGGCATGGGCAAAGACTTCATGTCTAAAACACCAAAAGCAACGGCAGCAAAAGCCAAAATTGACAAATGGGATCTCATTAAACTAAAGAGCTTCTGCACAGCAAAAGAAACTACCATCAGAGTGAACAGGCAACCTACAGAATGGGAGAACATTTTTGCAATCTACTCATCTGACAAAGGGCTAATATCCAGAACCTACAAAGAACTCAAACAAATTTACAAGAAAAAAACAAACAACCCCATCAAAAAGTGGGCAAAGGATATGAACAGACATTTCTCAAAAGAAGACATTCATACAGCCAACAGACACATGAAAAAATGCTCATCATCACTGGCCATCAGAGAAATGCAAATCAAAACCACAATGAGATACCATCTCACACCAGTTAGAATGGCGATCATTAAAAAGTCAGGAAACAACAGGTGCTGGAGAGGATGTGGAGAAATAGGAACACTTTTACACTGTTGGTGGGATTGTAAACTAGTTCAACCATTATGGAAAACAGTATGGCAATTTCTCAAGGATCTAGAACTAGATGTACCATATGACCCAGCCATCCCATTACTGGGTATATACCCAAAGGATTATAAATCATGCTGCTATAAAGACACATGCACACGTATGTTTATTGCAGCACTATTCACAATAGCAAAGACTTGGAATCAACCCAAATGTCCATCAGTGACAGACTGGATTAAGAAAATGTGGCACATATACACCATGGAATACTATGCAGCCATCAAAAAGGATGAGTTTGTGTCCTTTGTAGGGACATGGATGCAGCTGGAAACCATCATTCTTAGCAAACTATCACAAGAACAGAAAACCAAACACCGCATGTTCTCACTCATAGGTGCGAACTGAACAATGAGATCACTTGGACTCGGGAAGGGGAGCATCACACACTGGGGCCTATCATGGGGAGGGGGTAGGGGGGAGGGATTGCTTTGGGAGTTATACCTGATGTAAATGATGAGTTGATGGGTGCTGACGAGTTGATGACTGCAGCACACCAACATGGCACAAGTATACATATGTAACAAACCTGCACGTTATGCACATGTACCCTAGAACTCAAAGTATAATAATAATAAAAAAAAAATAAAATAAAATAAAATAAAGGAAGGAGGTTTAATGGACTCACAGTTCCACATGGCTGAGGAGGCCTCACAATCATGGCAGAAGGCAAAAGGAGAGCAAGGGGACACATACATGGTGGCAGGCAAGATAGCTTGTGCAGAGGAACTCCCATGTATGAAACCATAAGATCTCATGAGACTGATTCACTATCATGAGAACAGCAAGGGAAAGACCCAACCCTGTGATTCAATAGCCTCCCACTGGGTCCTTCCCAAGACATGTGGGAATTATGGGAGCTACAATTCAAGATGAGATTTGGGCGGGGTCATGGTCAAACCATATCAGCATGTGTATAGATGAATTGCAATATTTTATAGAAAGTGATATGGACTGCATGTTTGTGTTTGCTCAAAATTCATATATTGAAAGACTAATAGCAAGTGTGATAGTATTTAAAGATGGGGCATTTGGGAGGTGATTAGGTCATGAAGATGGATCCCTCATGATGTGTGCCTTTATAAGAAGAAACGCTATAGGACAGTGCTTCCCCTCTCTTACTGCCCCTCTAAAATGTCAGGATACAAGGAGAAGACAACTCTGCAAACCAGGAAGAGCGTCCTCACCAGACACTGCCAGTTCCTTGATCTTGGACTTCCCAGACTCCAGAACTGTGAGAAATAAAAGTTATTTAAATTACCCGGTCTATGATATTTGTGTCATAATAGCCCAAACAAAGATAGGAGGGATATTATTAATTATATAATCATGTGTTATAATTCATTTACATATTACATTTGTTCTATAATACACATTGTGTGTGTGTGTGTATATATATATACACACATATACATATGGTTTTTTTTTTTTTTTTTTTGAGACGGCGTCTCACTCTGTCGCCCAGGCTGGAGTGCAGTGGCCAGATCTCAGCTCACTGCAAGCTCCCCCGCCTCCCGCGTTCACGCCATTCTCCTGCCTCAGCCACCCGAGAAGCTGTGACTACAGGTGCCCGCCACCAGGCCCGGCTAATTTTTCTTTTTTTCTTTTTTTTTTTTGTATTTTAAGTAGAGACGGGGTTTCACCGTGTTTGCCAGGATGGTTTCAGTCTCCTGACCTCGTGATCCGCCCGCCTCGGCCTCCCAAAGTGCTGGGATTACAGGCGTGAGCCACCGCGCCCGGTCAACATTGTATATTTCTCAATGGCAAAGAGTGTCTCATGTTTCTACTTTACCATTTGTGTCAATTATTCACAATGCTAAGTGCATTATAATAGGACAAAATAATATTATGTGGGTTACTGAATAAAAGCAATGCTTATTATCATTATAACATTTTTATTTTTCAGAATATTTAATTTTGATTTCTATTTTTAAATTGTTTAAGATATTTAAAATATTACAAACGCAAAGGCAATGTTACATATGAGTTCATGAGAGAAAGTTGAAATTGTACTAAGGAAGATGAAATTTTCAAAAGAAGAGATGGGTAGAGGTTAAGGAATCAAGTAAAGAATAAAATGCTTCTAATATCTGTCCTGTACTGATGGCAAACTGTCATCATGCTAGCTTCCCCTAAAACTAGTCCAAGAGAAAATATAGAAAAGGGAAACAAATTTTTCAGGAATAAGCCAGAAACAAACAAACAAAAACCTTTGTGAAATTATTGGGTAGACTCAGTACTGTCTTGAACTGGTGACAAGGATGAGGATAAAGGTGAAGGTGTCACTAAGATGATAGGATGAAAGGAATCATTTAACTTCACCTTATTCCTATCCTTCACTTTAGTGTTTCGTACAGAAATTTTCTGCAACAGTTCATGTTCTAATAGTGGGGAGGGATGAACCCAATACAGCATAAATGCCCATTGGGTTAAGGAATCTATGAAAAATGGTGGTTGTGAACCAGTTGATCTGCCCTTGAGCATTTGTTCCTCAATTTCTCCCATTCAAAGTTCCCAGTGAAAGCTGAGGAAGCAGGTTTTTGCAATAATAATTTTTCCCAATAGTTAAATGGGAGAAAAAGTGGCAAGTAATTGCCTGGTAAGGAACCACAAATGTGAATGGTACACAATGTTTCTGTGATTTTTTTGGTTCCTTTCCCTGAGATTCTGGCTTCAGGGCTAGCCTTTAGCCCATTTCCAGAAAAGATTGCCAGATTGAGTAGCAATTACTGTCAGGGAACCTTGTACTCATGTGCCAAAAAACCAGCCATCTAAGAAACAGAAAACACTCCAAAGAAATGTTAACTATTCATCTGACACCAACTGAAGCAGAATTCTTAGAACAAATCGACAAAGACTTTATATACAAACATTTACACAGTATAGGATGAGATAAAATAAATAATAAGGTAAAATAAATTTTAATGTAAAATAAAAACCAAATTTTAAATATTAAATATAGAAAAAATTCCACACTTAAATATATAATAATGAAATGAAAAATATTAAAACTTAAGAGAAAATGCTAAAAGCACACAGAAAGCAAAGTTTAAAGAACTTTGATTTATAAAGAATTAAGAAGGAGATTGATATCAGACTTCTCATTTTCAATATTGGAAAGGGAATAATAGTTACAAGTTTCAAAGAAAAATAACTTTGTACTTAGATTTATTTCTAACCGAATTGTTGTTCAAAGATATGGGTGTAATAAAAATATTCCCAGGACTCTATGCTACCAAAGGGTTTATCTGTCAGATGAAGATCCATAGTTAAACCCTTTTTTTTTTTTTTTTTTTTGTTGAGACGGATTCTCACTCTGTCGCCCAGGCCTGAGTGCAAGGGTGCGATCTCGGCTCACTGCAACATCTGCCTCCCAGGTTCAAGCTATTCTCCTGCCTCAGCCTCACTAGCAGCTAGGATTACAGGTGCCCACCACCACACCCAGTTAATTTTTTTTTTTTTTTTTGGACTGAGTCTCCCTCAGTTGCCCAGCCTGGAGTGCAGTGGCGCGATCTTGACTCACTGCCAGCTCCGCCTCCCGGTTCACGCCGTTTTCCTGCCTCAGCCTCCTGAGTAGCTGGGATTACAGGCATGCGCCACCACGCCTGGCTATTTTTTTTTTTTTTTTCGTATTTTTAGTAGAGATGGGATTTCACTGTGTTAGCCAGGATGGTCTTTATCTCCTGACTGATACCAAGTGATCCGCCTGCCTCAGCCTCCCAAAGTAGCTGGGATTACAGTTGTGAGCCACCACAACCGGCCAGTTAAACACTTTAGTAAGAGATATTCAGTAAGAAAAGAAATCAGCCCAAGAACATACTGCAATAGATACGTAAGGTAAAGTTTAATGTTGTCTAGTGAAATCTTCATAGTGAGGAAAATAAAGGAGGAGGATAAGGCGAAGAAAGATGCAGAAGAAGAGGATGAAAAAAATCATCTCAGAACTAAAATGTTAGACATATCATCATGATGATAGACCAATGATCAAAGCAGGGGAGAGATCAAAGGAGTATGTATCCATGATATGGTATATGAATTTTATTAGGGAAAAGTGCAACTCTTATTTTTTAAATTAATAAATATAAACAGGGAACAAATACAAGAACAAAAATGGACTATATAACATATATGACCCTTAAATAAAAAGAATCTTAATATTAAAATTCAGAAAAGAAGAAAAAATACTACAAAGAAAATATTTTTAAACACCTGAAATCAGTCTTAAATTTTAGCAATACTCAAATGAAAACTACCTATACTACAGTATCAAAATTCACAGGTTTTCAAATTAAGTTTTAGAAAAACAGGATTCAATTATAGTATCATTTTCAGAAGACACACTTAACAAAAAGAATGGAAATTTTGAAACAGAAGGGGGGAAAACAGATTAGGCAAATATCAATTAAAACTCAGTTGTGTTCTATTTTTGACAAAATAAAATTTAAAGCAAACATTGTAAGAAACAAAATACTATGTACTGGTAAAATGTTTATTTTTCTTTTACTCATCTTAAAATATATTCTTCTAACAACTCATTTGCAAAACATATATAAGTACAATTGAGAGAGCTGTAGAGAGAAACAGAGAAAGTCATAATGGTATTTAACAAATCTCTCTCAAAAAGAAATAAATCAAGATTTAAAAATAAGCAAAATTCTTAATGACTAAATAATGTTGATTAAAATAATGCACAGAGATGCTGTGTATAAAAATTGTATTAATTATGCATGCATGTGTACACAATGTATGAACATATGCATGTATCTACATTAGTCCATTCTCACATTGCTGTGGAGAAATACCCAAGATTGGGTGATTTATAAAGAAAAGAGGTTTATTTGCTCACAGTTCCATATAGCTGGGAAGGCCTCAGGAAACTTACAATCATGGCAGAAGGGGAAGCAAACACATCCTTCTTCACAAGGTGACAGGAGAAAGAAGTGCTGTGCAAAGGGGGAAAGCACCTCATAAAACCATCAGATCTCCTGAGAATTCACTTACTGTCCTGAGAACAGCATGGGGGTAACCTCCCCTATTATTCAATTACCTCCCACTGTGTCCCTCCCAAAAGACGTGGGGATTATGGGAACTTCAAGATTAGATTTGCGTGAGGACATGGACAAACCATATCAATATCTGTGTATTTATATAGACATACATCATAAATGATACGATTAATAAATTTGCATTCTATGTGTAGAACTCTACATCTAACAGAAAATAGAATTTTTAACTACACCCCCAAAATGCACACATATATTTGATTTAAATGGTCAGTAACATCTAAAAGCTGATAGAGACTGTATCCTTCTATGATTTAAAATCAAACAGACTATATTCTCTCCCATGCAAAAAAAAAATTTTTTTTTTTTAAATATTCAGTATGCTGACAGTTGCCTCATTTCCTTCTCTATCCTATTCTATTTTAAATCCAGATTTATATAACTCATTGCCTACTTGGCATATTCACTTGAGTATTTAATAGATATCTATCTGTTTAATAGATACTATCTCAAATACTTTATGCCCTAAATTTAACCTCTGGTCTTTTTCTCAAACCTATTCTACCTCCAACTTACCTTATTTGGGATGACTTCAGTTCAATTTTCTTTTGGCTGAAACTTGAGTTTTTGACCCGTGTCTTTCTCTATACTTTGCACCCTATTTGCAAGTCCTTTTAGGTGGCATTCTACAGGAAACCTATTCGGATACTGCGATTATCTTCAGGAGATTTTGAGAGAAATGTTCCTGGGAGCAAATTTATGGAGGGAAATCTCGGGAAGCAGAATTGGGCAAGGGAGGAGATGAACTGGAATGTATTTGCAATGTTGGCCTCAGTCAATTTCACAGAGCTTTGGAGCTGGAATTGCTCTTCAGAGATCCTCTCCCCACACAGCACCATCCATCAGTGAGTAGGTATGCCTTGCTCCTAAGAAAGGCAAATTATCTGGGACTGAGCAGTAGCTGTCAGCTAAAGTCAGTTCCTGGAGAGGGTATTCAGATGAGTCATCAGCAGCCAATAAACTCTGTGAATGAGCAGAATCTCAGCACTGCCAACAGCATACACTGCACTTTGTTTACCTCTATAACCTAACCTGTCTCACTGTGTCTATTTTTGCCCCTGTTATGTCTATTTTTACATAACAGCCAGAATAGTTTTGAACCAAAGACAAAATCATTTTACTGTTACACTTAATCTTTTTCAGTTATTTTTGTCTCCTACTAAAAGACAAATCTTTCCAACTAGGGTAAAATAAAATGTAAAAAAAAAAAAAAAATCTATGGCATTGCTTATATTAAACAGTATTTCTACCATGAAAGACAGAGGAAATTTGATCCAATGCAGAGGAATTAGTCTCTGTGGGTCAGAGCCTTCAGATTAACTGTGAACATAACTTACAATCAGTTCAATGCATTGAAGATTTACTCTTATAGTGGCATATATAAGGAAGACCATCTCCTTAACCAAAGGCAAGTCAAACTTTTTTATTTTAACTTTTTTTAGAGACAGCGACTCACTGTGTCGCACAGGCTAAGAGTAGAACTTCAAATGGCAAAAGCCACAGTGAAAGAAGGAAAGAGGAAGAGGAAAAGTAATAGATGACTTGAAACTAATCCTTTCCTTGCCATTTCAGGATTGGTTTGTTTTGGAGCTCTGTGCTACTCCAGTGTAGTTTGGGATTTCTAGGAACCATGATTACCCATCAAGTCCATTATTTTGAGTCTCCATGGTGGAGTTGTATCACAGAGAGCAAAAGTCAGAAGTTTACTGTCAGGCTAATGTTACTCTTCTGTGAAGCAGTTGTTCTTATTCTTTCATCTGTGTCTCAAACTGAATTCATCTATTTTGCAATCTCTCACAAATTTCAGGCTTAGGAATATGCAGTGGAAAATGTATTATGCACATGCATGTCAAGAATCAGTAAAAATTTATTTTAGCAGTGGTTGGATATGTCCTACATGATCTGAGATGACCTTCTCTTTCTGACCTTCTTTCCTCATCACTAATTCTGCTACAGCCACACTAGACAGCTTGCCAGTCTTACATCACATCAGGCATTGAAATTTTTCACTGACTTTTCCTTCTTTGAGACAGTCTTTGCCCTGGTATTACCTAACACCTCTCCTCTTTCAAACATTTGCTCAAATCTCACCTCTGCAAAAGGCTTAGCTTTATGTCCCTATTTATTAAAATACTCTGTGTTCATAATCTCCCTTTGTTTTTCTCTTCTTTATTTCCCCTGTAATAGCACATATCAGCTCAAATCATCATCACCTCTGACCTTACCTCTAATTTTGGATGAAAACATTGATTCTGAAGACACTTTGAAGATATGACATTATATTCCAGATGTGATCATATGATATGTAACCTATAGTTTGTTTGCTTTACACTATTCTGCATTTAAAAGAGAAGGCCAGGACCCACCATCCACTGGTGGCATGATTTTGGAAAATTCACTTAATCTGTTGGGATTTATACGGCTATGACTACTGGCCGTCTTTATCACCTATCTTAAGTCAAGTTCTGCAGCAGCAGAACATGAGACCAGGATTTGTGTGCAAGTGGTTTACTATAGAAATGTTTTCAGATAAACTGGTAAAGACTAGGATAGCCCAGGCAAGGGTGCAAGTTCTGGCCAAGTCCAGCTTCGACCTGACCATGGAGTGAAGCTCTGGGATATAAATTCTATCTTAGCATTTGACCACACAGGAGGCAAGATAACTGAGTTTCAAACAGAACACTTGAAACTGGGTAATTTATAAAGAAAGAGATTGCATTTCTTATAGTTTTGGGGACTAAGTCCAAGGTCCAGAGACTCCATGTTTGAGAAGACCATAATCCAGGAGTCGCATCTGGGGAGGGTCTTGTTGCTGGTGAGGCTCTCAGCAGAGCCCTGAGTCAGTGCAGATCATTGCGTGGCAAGGGAGTTGAGCTTGCTAACATGCTAGCTCAGGTCTTTCTTTCTCTGCTTATAAAGCCACCAGTTCTCCTTCCACGATTACCCATTAATCCATGGATTAATCCATTCAGGAGGCAAAGCTCTCATATAGCAATCACTTCTTAAAGGCTCCACCTCTCATTACAGTCACACTGGAAATTAAGCTTCTTTTGTTTCTTTTTCTATTTTTTCTTTCTTTCTTTTTTTTTTTTTTGAGACAAGTTCTCACTTTGTCGCCCAGGCTGAAGTGCAGTGGTACCATTAAGTTCACTGCAGCCTCTGCTTCCAGGGCTCAGGTCATCCTTCTGCTTCAGTCTCCCAGGTAGCTGGGACCACAGGTGTGCACCACTACACTCAGCGAAGCATTTGTATTTTTTGTAGAGATGGAGTTTCGCCATGTTGTCCAGGCTGTTCTCAAACTCATGGGTTCAAGCGATCCACCCACTCTGGCCTCCCAAAGTTCTGGGATTACAGGCATGTGTTACCCCGCCTGGCCTGGAAGTAAGTGTAAAGATGAGATTTGGAGGGGACACGGCATGCTTGTAGTTATTTTTCCTTATAAATCATATTGTAATTATCTTCTCTGCTAAATTATCATAAGAACTCCATTTTTAATAAAGTCTGGCATTTGGAAAAATCCTAGAATATTCTTTGTAAATTAAAATATATGCTGTTAGGAAGATTATTTAATGTAATGTATCATGAATGCTAATAAAACGTAGAGACACTACAAGTAAGCCAAAGAAACTTTTATTTATTTACTTAAGTAGTCTATGAAAGTGTGCAATTTATTCAATGAATTGTGGCTAATGGGTGATGCTGTAGAGTCTCAAATTACCAACTCTAAGCTTCATTTCTTTCTGTTTCCACTATCTGCTGAATGGAAGGAATAGAAAAGAACATTGCAGTGGAGATGGGTAAAGCAAAATGTGGAAAAATAATCAAAACAGATGAGTAACTAAGAAAAAAAAAATTAGGAAAATAGATGCTTTCTAGTTACCGATGCTTCTGTTTTTACCAATTGCCACCAAAACCGATATAGAAATATCAATAGATGATTGCTTTTGTGTATTATAGAGGACTGGTTTCAAAATTACTTAACTGATTGATTGATGCCTAATTTGCCTGCTCATTAAGCATCACAAGGTGTACTGTACCAGGAACTAGGCACATAATTTTGAACATCTTTTAAATCTAATGGCATTTTCCTTTGTAATTTTGTGTATTGCAGCTGAAAGACTAATAAAAAAAAATGGACCAAAATCTAGATTTGGTTTTGAAATATAGCATAATAATAAAATAAAGTCAGGTAAGGGTTAATGGTTTTGAAACAAGCAGCCACCTGCAAAAACTGCCCACACAAAGAAATGATAAATATTCCAGGAGATGGACAGGCTAACTACCCTGATTTAATCATTAGGCTTTGTATCCCATAAATATGTACAATTATCATGTACAACTAAAAATAAAAGGAATCACTGTGTCAACTAAAAATAATCATGTGTCAACTAAAAATAAAAGGAAAAAAAGTTGATTAATGAAAAAAAAGGGAAAGAATACAAAGCAAAGAGGACTAAAACACTACTTTCAAACCCTCATTCAAGACAAGGAAGCAGAAATGACCATGTTTGAAAGCTGCTAAACTTGAACCTCTGTGACAGAAGATTTGATTCAATGAACCAGAGTTGTTAGGAATCAATTATCTATAAACTGAAGTAATAATATTCCTCGAGCAAATACTTGCCTTATATAAACCCTTCATAATGACAGCAAATCAAGAAAACTATACAATGACTGAGATTCATTTATTGTAGAAGCAAATACAGATAAGAGCTATAGCAAACCTTTCTGAAAGCTTTGTCTAACCCTTCAAAGCTGAATGTTTTCAGCTGAAAGGGCTCTTCAGTTTTCTTAGAATGTTTACTATTCATCAGAGTGTTTCTACAAAATTTGACCAAAGAGTTAGCTAAAAATTATACTAGTAATGACTACTGTACTGGAAAAATGTGAAATATAAACAGCTCCAAATTGTTTGCAATTGAATGAAAGGTAAGGTACATTGTTGTCTTTTGTTTGTTTTTCTTGCTTTTTTTTTGGCTAATCTTAATTCTTTTTTTCACAGTTGGCTAGGTGTTGAAATATTCTGAGGAAAGAGAAATGACAATGTAGACATTTAAAATCTTATATTAGCTTAATAGTACAGTTAATGTGTCATGATTATCATGTACATATAGTTTTACAAATGTGTCTATCCAGATTAAGGAGGTTCAATGTTAGTGCTAGTCTACTAAGAATACCTATTTTAAAATCATAAGCAAATTGAATTTTTGAACTACTTTTTCTAGATCTGTTGAATTGAGCATAATTTTCCTTTTTTTGTATTTAAAACAATACAACTTTTATTTTTGCTTAAAATGTGCAGCTTCTACCAATTGTCAAAATATAATCTCAGTTAAGAATACTCACCTCATTTTTTTTAATCTCAGACCTAAAATGTGTGAGAAGAAGATATAGTAAGCTATACATGATTTTCTTTTAATAGCACCTTGAAAAAGTACACTGCACCAGCAAGGGCATTAAGAGGGGGAGAAATGCCTTCAGACCCAATGGTTATAGGGTGTATGTATGTGAGAGCATAAGGAATCGTGGTGACAACATTGTCATGGGTTAATGTTAATGCTTTATGAGAAGAAACTTGGTTCAAATAATTTCCTTAGAGGACAGTTCAGGACCTTCAACAGCTTCCTGGTCTTTTTGCTTTGAGACCTTCATTTTCTTATTCTTAGCTTCTTCAGTCTGAAATTTAATCTTGTTTAGTTCAGGACCATGTTGGGGCTTATTCAGGTTTTTGTGCTGGTGAAAGACAAGGAAGAGGTTAGTTGATTGACTAGGGTTTAGGTGCTCACAGGAGCTGTGTGAAGCTCTCACAGGGCACACTGAATCAAAACTGAGCTGTGCCGTGACCACCCAACCAATATTTGCAGCCAAAAAGATGTGCTCACTCTCTGACCAACACTCACCTAGGTGGGACAGTTTCTCTTCAGCAGGTGACAGGGGGTCGTCAGACAGCAACTCGTCTGATAGAGGCTCATTTGCTTCAGAATGCTTCTCATCTTCTTCCATCAAAGAGGCGAGGTCTTGAGAAGAGGTGAGGAAGGGGTGCTGCTCGCTTGGCTGATGAGAAGTTAGTGGCTCAGTTAGACCAGTGGGAGGCTCAGAAGAAACCAAGGGCTCTGTCACAGGAGGAGACAGAGTGGGGAGAGAAGCCACTTCACCAGGCTGTGCAATTCTAGAGCATTCCGCCGCAGCTGCATTGGCATCACTGAGCCTTCCAGAAGGCATCGTGCAGTGAGCAGTGGGGAATGCTACTTTTTTCTGAAAACCTGTAGGGGACTGTTGCATCCTTCTTCAATAGAGCTGAATGGCTGACGCAGTCTTTGGGGACCAGCAGAAGCCTGGAGATGCAGTGGCCTTTTTCACTGGGTTATGAATGGATGGCATCAGAGAAAAGGTTTTAGTGTTGTGGCCTCGCAAATCTTTTAGGATAAAATAGGCTTCAACTTTACTTTTTATTTTAGGTTGCACGGTGTCTGTTTTAATTGAGAAAACTGGCAGCAGTGAAGCCTTACTGATGTTTATTGTTGCTGAGTTATTCTTCCACTTGATTTGGGGAATGATTTTTGGCTCCACTGCCCTTATCTTATGTGCGAGAACCTCCATCATCATCACAACCCTCTTCTTCCCTTCTTCCCAGAACTTGGGAACAGGCTGAGTGAAACATATTCTTTTTTTATTTTTATTTTTTGCATCAGGGTGCCAGGACCTCGATGGCCCCAGATTTGATTTTGGCTTCCATTCCCTCCCTTAAGCCAAACTCATCGGAAAGTTTATACAGAAGTAGCACATGGAGCTGTTTATCTTGAGGAATAACACCCAAAGAGCAGTTACCTTCTTGAATGAAAGTACAAACCACAGTGCTTCCATTATTCATGTTGTGAATGTCTCTGTGGGGCTGGGCAGAGAAGTCCAGGCAATCAATGATGCCAGAGAAGGAACAACTATCCTTGCTGCCAAGCTAACATTCTTGTGCAACATTTTCATGTTCCACCTGATTTTGGTAAGCTAATGGAGCATCTTGCTTATAAATTGGAGCTAATTGTGTAGCCAAACTCTGTAAGTTATCTTCAAGTTTTTTTCCATGGCCTCGTGTTCCACACAAATTTGTTCTAGTTTTATGCATTGTCTTTCTGGATTATGTCCTTTAGTAATTCTTTCATAGTAGGTATCTGAGAGAGCTTGAACCAATTCTAAATTTTCTGGAGCTTGGACCTCTCCCAAACTTACCCCCATTAAAGTACATGCTCCATGAACAGCCAAAGGAGAATGAAGCATGAAGCTCCACACATCTCTGGATCAATTCCTTGACATGTACAGGTACAATTTTAATGGAGGGTGCATCTTCGGTTGGTAGGATGAATATTGTATGACCTTAGATTCTTGGTGGGCTCTGTGTACAGCTAGTCAGCCACAGGGAAACGAATGCCATCTCACACCATGATGAGCATCACTATCACAGCAGTTGGACCGTGGTGGTCTATACACTGCTAGACCAGAGGGCCTTTTCTGTATCATTGCTTCTTCTTAAAACCCACTTAATGATTGGACACCTATTACAGATTTTCCCTTCATTACCAGTATACACTACTGTTTCTATCCTTATTATGTTTCCTTTTTGACCATACCTATTCATCATGATTTCCCTGACAGCAGCAACACCTGGTCCTTCCCCAGGTGTATATAATATGAGCCTTTGGCTTTTCATGTAACTCGATCAAGACAGTTGCAGGTGGGCAGTTCAGAATCTTTAGTTATAGACATCAGGTTTTTTGTAGAGATAGATAGTAAAGAAGTTCATGGCATAATCACTAAAATTTCTCTGTGCATGCTCTGCTGTGGAAAACTCTGATGTTTCAACACTGGATGAACATACTTCCTCTTCACTTTTGGTAGAAACCGTCGTAATTCCACCAGAACATGTAATATTTACATTCTTAAGAGTTGGTACTGACTTCGGTAAAGGTGTCTCATAAGAGATACAAGGTAACGTTATCAGTCTTGGATGCATGAGTTGCTCTTTAACAGCAACAGTGGGCTTCTTTTTCCATCAATCTCCTGATGAGGTGGATTTTGTCTTTTTCTGGGTTGTGTTTTTTTGCTTTGTTAATGATGAACTATGATTATTTTGTATACTTGAAGGTGGTTTCTGTTGTATCATGCCCTTCCCCTGACTGTATTTTTGCTGCACGTTATATGCAACAAGGCTTGTCAGTGTACTTTCAACTTTTTTGTCCTCTGGTTTTATATAATTTATAAATTTTATATTGAATTTAATTATTGAAGTAAGTTGTGTCAACTGTGTTGCAACATCTTCTTCAATTGGAGTATGGGCTACATCCTGACATGATAGGTCATCTAAACCAAATGTTTGCTGTTGTCCAGTAACTGGTTACGATACCCTGACTTATTATTTCTTGGTGACAACTGATGCAAATTCTTGCAACAACTGTCAACAGTAATTATACTTTGAGCAATACTTTTATTGGCATCACTCTTGGGGTGAATTTAATTCTGGTATAAAAAGAGATAACTGGATGTTCTCTGCTCTGATTCTTCATCATTCTCTGACTTTGATGGGGAGGAATTACCTGATAGGGCTTCTGAGAGCTGAGTCAAGACCTCTATGCCTACCACTTGCTCCAGTGTTAATCTCTTATCTTTCATAAAGGGTAAGAGACTTGGTTGAGATCCATCTTTTAGTTCTTTACTTGGTATAACCTCAAGAGTTTGTGATTTATCAACTTCATTGTGTGTACTACCAGGCCAGTTTATGTTGGAGTGTGAAGGATGTGGAATGGAATTGCAATTAAAGCCAGACTGCTGGAAGACTAAAACATTACTTCTCCCTTTGAGATGATAACAATTTGCATTAGTAGCAATGGAGCTCATGGCATCATTATGGTCTGTGGGTTCTTTCAGGAATTTATAAGATTGTTTTCAAATATCTTGACAAATTCTTCAATATCAGAGTTTTTAAATGACACACTTGTTTCAGTTGATAAATAGTGTACATGTTTAGTGCCATTTCTTACAGTCTGTACAGTTTTGGAGGTTTGTCTCTTGTCAACTTCAGAGTTTTTCGATTTTTCAGCTTCTGGGACATTAGCACTGAAATCTCCTTTGACATGATCAGTTAAAGGTAATTTCTTGTTGGACATCTCCACCTCAATGGCTATCACGCTGTCTTCAATTTTAATTATCATTTCAAGGGGATGTGGATTCAATTCCAATCCTTGTTCTTCCCCATCTACTGTAGTCCATGGATTCTGACTTGGGGACATTTACTGGTTTGTTGTCAAAATCTGCCTTTAAAACTTTGGGCTTCTTTTCCCTCTGGGGCCTCTTGATTTCCTTTACAACCTCCAAAGGCACAATGGCAGACAGTATCTTTTCCAGCTCTTAACATTTCCTCTTTTTACAGATCTGATGGCTGTTCTTTCTGTTCTTGCAATTAGTGCATTTACCAAAGTTGGACTTCTGCTGGTAGGATTCGCAGACCTCATATTGCTTTCATTTCCTTTTTTTTTTTTTTTCAAAGTGGGTAATAAAGTGGTGTAAGAAGCAGAGATACTTACCAGTCGAACTGGCATAGTCACCACTGTGGTGTTGACAACATGAACCATGCTGGTTACGCTGACCTGGGAACTCCCTCTTTCTGAATCGCTGGGACCAGCCTGGGAGAGTTGGGCAATACCCAGTGAAGCATGGAAGAGTCTTTTCTCAGGGGCTATTATGAAACCCCGAGTGTTATCTGGCAGAAAGCTTATATGAACTTGCTTTTCATTTTCTACATTGCTTATAGCCATTGCTGGAGGTAATGATTTTTTTCTCTGGGATTGATGATGATTGAGGAGTGCGTCCTGAGTCCAGAGGTAAAATCTATATAGCACTCTGGACTGCAAGCCCATATGAGACAGTGCCGTAGGGCTCAGGCCATCTGGGAGGAGCATTACAGGTAGCAATTAGATTTGGAGGAACAGGAAGGAAGAGAGGCAAGTATGGGACAATGCTCCCACTCATACCAAGGGTTTCTTTTTGGTCTAAGATAGCACCAAAGAGCTCTTCTTGGACTGGAAAAGCACCAGGAATCTTTGGTGGATCTGGGGTCTTACCCAAGGCATTACCATGAAGTTCCCATTGATGTGGGATAGCACTGAAGATCTCTGTCCTAGGACAGAGGTGGTATTAGCAACTTCCTGTTGATTTGTAGTAGCTTTGAGGACATCTTGATGATCTGGTTTAGCACCAAGGATTGCTTGTTCTTAGCCTGCCAAAAGGAATTTTATTAGACATGTAGAGGATATAGACCTACCAAAAGCCAACCAGTTTCTAAGGTTCAATTCAGAGATAACCTTATTAAAACTGGAGGTGGGATAGCAATCATATTCACTTTTCATGGGATCCATGTAAGAATCAGATAACTTAAGGGATTCTACTCATTAACCCAACTCTTCTATTTGAATTCTGAGGTTTCCTTGAGAGATAACTTTTGCACTTGTTCTTTGTGGCAAAGGAGCACACACAGTGCCCTGAGCAAACAGTCTTGGGGAACCGCTAGTATCATTCAATGTTTCTTCAGAGAATGGTCCTTTACCACAGGATGTCCTTTCCAACGGACCAGAAAGGATCTCAGCTGAAGGGCCACGGAGGGTAGGGATATTGATTTTGGATCTTCAACCCTTTCATACCAGGACTGAGTTTTCTCTTGGCTCTTATCTTTAATGAAAGAGGGATTTTGTAGCCCAGATAGAGCCTCTGTATCAGGAAGGATGTGAGGGTCCTGCATTGGGACCGAATCATTTTCTGAGCTTTTTACTCCCAAGTCAGTGAGTATCTTATAATCACAATCATGTAGCTTTTCTACACCCTTAGAAGGTGGAACTTGCTTGAAATTGGCTATGCCCAGTGGGGGTTGGGAGAGTCACCTGCTAAGAAAGGTTCTTCTTAGAGTCATTGTGAGCCCACTGCAGGTTAAGAACCCTGGGTTCTGAAAAGAAACCTCAGTCCTATCCCAATTCACATATGCTGTTCCAGCTCTTGTCAGAAAGCTTCTGACTGGCATGGATGGTTTAGGTTCTGTTCTTTTTCTTAGCATCTCTTTCTTGAATTAACTGCTTTAATTTTCCAGGACTTAAAGCCTTGACTGATGCCACATTTTCATTGGCTGTCTTGGATGCCTTCAGTAGTTTTCTGTTTTTCTTTTTGTTTGCATCTTTCTTCCTGACTAACCCGGAAGCCTCGTGTGGCAGGATCCAGACATAGCTACAGAGTAAAAAAATAAATAAATAAAAGGCACAGGAAATAGTCCTTTGTCCTTTAGAAAGTCTAACTTTTGAGGATAATCTGGATGCAGTGTTCTTGAGCTCATTCACACAAGGTTTTGGTGCTCACCAGTGCATTATGAGGGACACAGATGATCACCCAAAGAGAACACGCTAAGGGCATGGTTGTGGAGGGAGGTATCACAGAGTTCCCATGCCCTGTCTGGGCACACTACCTTCCCAGCAGCTCCAAGAGTTCAGCCACCCCAAAACTCATGAAATCTCCTAGCTCAAAAGTTTTTATAGAAAATAATCTCCAATGTGCCTATCCTGACCCTGCTCCCACTGCCATCCTCTGCCTTTCCCGGAAGCTGGGTCACTTTTTTGTAGTTTTGATATTGTTTAATATGTTGATATATTTTAAAATGCTAAAATAACCTTGTAATTGTGGGATCAATGAAAATTATTTGTGAAACCCATTCCTTTTTTATATAACACTAAATTTGTTGTGGTAATATTTTGATTAAATTTTTGTACCTATGTTCATGAGAAACATTGATCTTTGATTTTGATTTTGTATAATGTCCTGGTCAGATATTATGCTGCCCTTGCAAACTATGTTGTGAAATGTTTCCACTTTACTATTATTTAAAAGATTTTTGCTAAGATAGATCCGATTTCTTCCTTTAATATTTGATAGAATTTATCAATGAGTTTGGATATGAGCCTGAAGTTTTCTTTGCTGGAAATTTTAAATATGATTTATTTATGTAATGATTATAAAATTTTTCAATTCTCTGTTTCTTCCTAGTTCACCTTTGGCAATTATATACATAAAACATGTAGACTTTTTAACTTACTAGGATGATTTTAAAACTAATATCCTTATCATCTTTTTACTGATGCCACATTTTCGTCTATGAATGTTGCAAGGATGCTCTTTTTGTACTGATACTGCATTTTAGTGCCTTCTCTCTTCCTTATGTGCTTGACATTGTCCAGGGTTCATATACTGTGTTAATTTCTTCATACAATCAACTGTTGGCTTTGCTAATTTTTACTATTTGTTTTCTATTTCATATTTTTTCCACTTTTTAAAAAATAGTTTTCTATATTTTGTACAACATTCTCTTTTCCTAAATTCTAAATTTCTATAGTGAATATGTAGATAATTAATCTGATGTCTCTTTTACTTTCTAAATTTGTCTTGAAAATTAGGTTTTCAATCTAAACCATGGTGAGATACTATCTCACACTAATCAGAACAGCTATTATTAAAAAGTCAAAAAATAGCAGATGCTGGCGAGATTGTGGAGAAAAAGGAACATTTTTGTGCTGTTGGTAGGAGTGTAAATTAGTTCAACCCTTGTGGAAAGCAGTGTGGTGATTCCTTAAGGAGCTAAAAACAGATCTACCATTCAACCCAGCAATCCCATTTCTGGGTATATACCCAAAATAATATAAATCATCCTATCAAAAGACGCACACATGTGTACACTTGCTGCAGCACTATCCACAATGGCAAAGACATGGAATCAACTCAAATGCCCATCAATGATGGATTAAATAAAGAAAATGTGGTGATTATACATCACAGAATATTATGCAGCCATAAAAAAGAATGAGATCATGTCCCTTGCAGGAATATGGATGGAGCTAGAAGCCATTAACCTTAGCAAACTAACGCAGGAACAGGAAACCAAATACTGCATGTTCTCACTTACAAGTGGGAGCTGAATGATGAGAACACATAGTCACATAGAGGGCAACAACAGACACTGGGACCTACCTGAAAGTGGGGAGTAGAAAGAGGGAGACGATTGGGAAAAATAACTGGTAAGTACTAGGCTTAATAATCAGATGACAACACAATCTGTACAATAAACCTCCGTGACACGAATTTACGTATAGAACAAACCTGCACATGTACCCTTGAACTTACAAGCTAAAATCAGAGAAAGTTATGCTTTCCTTCTAAGCACAGTTTAGCTGTATATTGTAAATTTAAATATTCAGTATTTTCATTATTATTTCAATTAGAAGTACATTTCTTAATTTCCAGACTTGGATAATTTCTAATTATCTTTCTATATTTAACTCAAATTTAATTTCACATAAAAGAAAATAATGTACCATTTAACTTTTTGGAAATTTGGTGAGATCTATTTTAAAATTCAACATTTGGTCAGTTGCTATAAATGTTCCATGAATATTTGGGGAAAAAGTGTATTCTAATGTCTTAGGTAAGTGCAATTTATATTATTTCTGCATTTGTGAATTTTCATAATGAGATTCTTTGCCTTTTTCCTGAAAAACACCATTCAGAAATTTATTTTATATTTGGCGGGATGGTTAGGTGTAGCTCTGGGGTAATAAATTTTTGCTAATTTTTGTTTGCTAAAAAATAACTTTACATCATTTTTGTGAAAGGTTATTTTCCTGTATATAGACTTTAAAACTGGCAGGGTTTTTGTTGTTGTTGTTGTTGTTGTTGTCTGTTTTTTTTAACTTCAGCATGTTGAAAATACTATTCATTTGCCTTCTGGAATTCAGTGTTTGTTTGGACATACCAGCTGCCTGTCTCATATGTTACCTTTTGAGAGGAATATGCCATTCCCATCCCACCCCCACCATCTTTGACGACTTTTAAGATGTCCTTTTGTATTTGGCTTGGTATTTTGCCTATGATGTGCCTAAGTGTGCTTTTACTTTGTAGTTTTGCTGAATGTTTGCCAAGATTCTGAAATTCAAACTTTGTGTATTTTTTCAATTTTGTTCAATTCTTAGCCCTTATTTTGTCAAATATATCTTAATATATTGTACTCCATTCTCTCTGTGTTCCTCTTTTGGGACTCTAATTACATTTTCTCACATTAGTCTCTATGTTTCTAACGTTTTTTTCCATGTTCTTGATCTTTTTGATCTTTGGGCGATATTTTCTCCTGAGCTATACTCTATTTCATTTTTTCTTTATACAGCTAGATCTAATCTGCTGTTAAACAAAGCCATTGAATTTTACTAGTTTTCAATTATGAAAAATTCTTTTTGTCTTTAAATTTTCTGGTTATCTCCTAAAATTAACAAACCTGCCTTTTCTTTCTTGAACATATTAAGTGTAATTAACAGTCTGCTTCCAGCAACTCTATTCTATAAATTCACTATCCTGTTTTTGATTATCAAAATTTGTCTTCAATGTACCTGGTTATTTTTCATTTCTTGTCAGACATCACATACATATGTATATATGATACGTATGTAATTTAAAACTTTGGATATTTAAACCTTCCTACCAAGAATATTTATAGTTATGTCATCTAGAAAACTGGGGTTTTGGACTTTAGCAATATCACTGACAATTTAGCAAGATTATTTAGAACTGAAATAATTTTTAGCTGGTTTTCAGATCTGTGAGAGTCATACTATTTCCTTCTTTTCTCTTATACTGTACTTTTAAATGTTTCAACCTAAATTCAAGGTATTGATAGTTAATCTCCCCCTTTCAAACCTTTAGTGGGGCATGAAATCCACTTTTATTCACCTAGATTGGAAGTTGGCAAACTACATTTCCTTCTACCTAGAGCAAAAGGCAAATCTGGCATGCTGCTGTTCCTATACAGTTCTATTAGTGCACAGTCACTAATGTATTCACTATATTAGATTAATATCAATAGTTTCGTAAATATGACTTTTATTAAGTAAGCTGTACGCTTAAATTTTCTAAGCCTGACTTTGTATGTTCTTTTTAAAGTGACTTTAGTAATGCTTTGCAGAATTAACTTGAGAATTAAATGAGATGACATACACAACATGCCTACCAGAATACGAATCTCCATTCTCTTTTATTTTGTTCAAAATAAGATGCAGGACAATGGGCTACTGCCCAGCTGCAAATTAAAATTACTGGGAGATAATGCTTCCTGCAGTAATTCTAAATGCCTAAAACAGACCCACAGCAATTAATTCCGAATCTTCCAGAGTTAAGCTAATGTATCTCCAAATGAATCCTCTGTTCATTCATTGTTAAAGACCACTGAAAAAGTAAAGTAAATTCAAGTTAGATCTGGACTTGGATTTTACCCAGCAGCGTTTGTGCGTGATCTTAATCCAATTTTAATTTATCACTCATTTTTCCAATTTAGAAAGCACATATAATACGCAAAATTGCTAGAAAATTAACAAGCAAAATGTCAGTTTTCAGACACATAATAGTTTCTCAATAAATTGAAGCTTTTTAAAAATTCCTTTCTTTCCTGACTTAAATTTAGATTTCCATTGCTCTATAATTCTATCTTGATCATCCTCTCGAGCTCCAGATTTCCCTCGAGTTTTGCAAGGCTTACCTATATCGTTGTTCTTCTCTTCAGTTAATAGTTCTGGAGGCTTCTCTTAATCAGCAAAGCTAAATTAGCCATTCGTATACAATGATTCTCCTTTTACTTAGTCTTTATTTATATTTGTCATCTCACTTAACCTTCTATGAAATCATCTTTGTTTGTGAATGTTCTTATTTCTATTTCTCACTATGCAATATGAGTCTTATCACATAGCTTTTGGTTTAAACCTAATGCCTAGAACAGATTATGGCTTAGAATGCATTCAATATATATGTAGGTTGAATGCATTAAATTCTGATTTAAAACTACAACTAAAGAGTATAAAAGGATAGAAAGAATGTGTAGTTTTCTAATTCTATATAAAATTCTTTAACAGCTCAATTACGTCTTCATGCCAATCTGAAAACTTGTCTTATGTTTTTTTATAAAAAGGTCTTCTTCTTGAGATGAGAACCCATTTATTAGGCATTTTGATTCATTTAGGACCAAAAATAAATAAATCAATAAGCAACTTTGCCCTGTTGACTACAAAAAATGGCTGACAATAGCAAAGCAGTTAAGAAATATCTTGAAACTGTTAGAGCTATGTTTGTGCAGTGATAAATCTAGAAAAGCAATCAACCATAATAGATATGAGTTTATGCTTTGGAGTTAAAGACAATTCCAGCTGGGCCTCTGCAGCAGAGGCACTTTATGCCCAACTCACATCCCTGGGAACTTGCTGTCTGCTTTGGTTTGCATCCAGCTGGCAGGATCTGCATGTGTATACCTGATGGCTCTTTTTGCCCACCCTTCTTCTTGTATGAAAGGTAATACTCCCCACATGTGATTGGCCCAGGAATTAAAATTCACAAAAGATTGCCTCAACTATTGACTTGGTCATTGCTCTAAAATTAATTCAACATCCTTTTCTCCCCCTATGATAATTCCTAGGTGTGGCATTCACAATTCTCAGATTTTCCCCATGATATTAAATTTCAGTGGCCCACAAAGTTAGGCATCTTACGGTGAATGCTTTACTAAGTGAATTTGATTTTCTCTGTCACTTTCTTACTCTACCTCTAAGATTACCTGCATTTCTTAAGTAAATTGCTTGTGCTGAAACTTTAATTTTAGGCCCTTCCACTTCCAAACTGTAATTTTGGATGAAGAAATTATCTCATATTGCCCTTGTTTGCTCATCCGTAAAATGTAGGTACAACTTCACCCATATTACCATTTTGCTGTAAGGTTTAAATGAGTTAAGATGTATAAAACACTTAGGAGAGAGCCTGGCATATATTAAGTATTCAATAAATGTTATTAGTCTTTTTATTGTCTGATTTGACTTTGACTAGTGCCAAGTGCTCTGTACAGGTTCTCTATGAAATTTTTACAGCCACCTTATACTGATACTTAAAGAGGTAAAGTAACTTGCCTGGAGTTACAGGGAGGACTTGAAAATGAGAGCTGAGCCCATGTGACCTCGGAGCCAGTACAAATTCTTAAACAATTTCATCGTTATTTTGAAGTTTATCTTTGAGTTTGGTAACGTATTTGGTTGATCATAGATATCTGATGAGTAGACAGGTAAAGAAAGTACATATCTCATTAAGTTTATAAAAATCAGTTTTTAAACTTTAGTAGGCATAAAATTCGCTTGGGTGGATTTTCAAAATCAAATTTCTAGTCCCTTTGATTTTATTTATTTATTTTTAGAGACAGTGTCATGTTCTGTTGTTGTAGTATAGAGTGCAATCATACCTCACCACAGCCTCAAATTCCCATGCTCAAGCGATCATCCCGTGTCAGCCTCCTGAGTAGGTGGGACTACAAGGGCACACCACCACTCCCGACTAATTTTATTTTTTTTGTAGAGACAGGGTCTCACTATAATGCCCAGCCTGGTGCTGAGCTCCTGACCTCAAGCGATCTTCCCACCTCGGACTCTCAAAGCCTGAGGATTACAGGTGTGAGCCACTGGGCCCTGACCCTTTGATTTTAAAACCAAATTTTACACTTATCAGCTCAGCTCTGATTCAACTGGTAGGAGATGATATTCCCATTTTTACAAGCACTTTGATTCTTAATCAAGTGCTACACAAAACACATTAGGAAATGTACTGATAATAGAAACACAGATATTTTCAGACTCTGATCCTGGGGTTACATTAAAGGTCTAAAAAAACCATTAAAAATCTGACTCTTAGAACAGATTTTGTATAATGAGGCCACATTAGAATGAGACATTAAGACGGTTTTTAAGTTGTTTTTTTCTTTTTTTTTTTAATACACTGGGATCAATTGGATCTTTTGCAAAAGAAAGGTTGGTTTTACTCACATTGGATCAATATATCCTATAGTTTTCTTCCCCCCAAAAATTACAAAATAAAATCACTTTTTAAGGATCTTGCTTACGGTTACCACATAGAATCAGTGGGAGGTCCAATCACTGCCCTTCAAGAATAGGAAGAAATAGCATTGACAGTATGAGATGATTGGACTTTCTGTATTCTGTTCTGTGTACAATTCCAAAATTAAAGTGTAGTCATAAGTTCAGACTTCTTGGAAATGCATACCTGTTGCCTCCGTTCCAGAGTTTTATAGCAAAAGAATGTTTATTAGAAGATGTTTTAACTCTCAGATTATTTGATTGTCCTCTCTCCCCACTAGATCCCAAATATCTCTGGATTTTCCGGTAGAGTCACCCACTTGCTTCCTCTCACTGGTAAATAAATGAGACGCTGCAAGCACTTCTGTTTCCCTTCTATATCCGTAGGGAATTTGTTTCTCTTAAATGAAAACAGCAAATGGCTACATTATTTAAATTGTGACTTTGTACCAAGCCATCATTTCAAAATCCTCAAGACTAAAAAAATGTATAATGCAAGAAAACATGAAAAGCAATTAATGTAGTGGGACTATTTTGTGTCTTTCTACCAAATCAACAAATACAATTTAAGCCCATTCCTGTTCCTTTTTTTCTACTTTCTCTCGCAGTTGGCAGCTAGAGTGTTTAAGTCAAACAATAACTGGATTATGAATGTCTGCCAATTGCTTTCATTTTTTTGCTAACAAACACAATTTTTAGATTCCTGGCTGAGTCAATAAGTTCCTACACTGAATGGAAAAATTAACCCATGCAGATTAAACTGAAAAACAACACCACCACAGTTTGGTAGCACTAGGAGATTTCTGAATTATTTTGTACTTTCATATAAGGGAGTGAGACTTATCATTGAAAAATACTGAACATTAGAAACGTGTGTCTTAGTCCTTTTGGGCTGCTATATCAAAATATTATGCACGGGGTGGCTTATAAACACAAAGATTATTTCTCACAGTTCAGGAGGTTGGAAAGTCTAAGATCAAGGTACTGGCAAATTCAGTGTCTGCTGAGAGCCCATTCTCTGATTTGTAAGTGCTGCCTTCTAGCTGTGCTAGAAGTGAAAGGGACTAACTTGCTCTCTTTTCTAAAGGCACTAATCCCTTTGTGAGGTCTCTGCTTTTGTGAACCAATCATCTGCCAAAGGCTCTACCCCCAACCCCCCCATGCCATCACCCGTGGAGTTACAATTTTAACATATGAATTTGTGGGGTACGGATATTTACATCACAGCACTATGTAGTCAATATACATTGCATTTATTATTTACTAATTTATTAATAATCATGTATTAGTTTTTGCATATCATCCTATTTGCATTTGCTGATAATCTGTATTTTGACAAAAAATTATTTGCAGAACAGAGTACAGTAACCTGATGTTTTTCCACTTCTTGCTTGTGTACACAGTAAATTTACTAAAAAAAAATAAGTTGATGAATAATATTTAGGCCATCTGATACTTTCTGAATCACATTAAGCTCAAGTTTTACTCTAATGCTGGCATAAGGAACAAGGAACTGTGAGATAATTTTATAATTAGGTTCATTTTGCTTTGTCAGTAACTAAACTTTTAAGACAGTACAAGGAAGAATTATCTTAAGCAGAATTGTTTTCTATAGAAAAAAATGTCATAGGCAATCTTTACTATTATCTTTATGACCAACACAGATTTTTATGTGCACTTATAATTTGATTCCATTAATTAAACTCTGTATAAAAATGATAAGAACATCTCATAGACAAAAGAGCACTGACCTACTTTTTGGAACGATGGTTTCTCAAATGTTGTCCCAGTAGATTTCATGAAGTTTACTCAGAACTGGATAATGATAAAAATGCAGGATGAAAAGAGCTTAAAGGTAGTACTATTGGGATTTGAGATAAAAGAACTAATTTAAACTGACAACGTAGTGAGCATTTTACCGTGGGCATGATGATGACAACTGGATCTGATTTTCTTGTTTGTTGCAATTCCAAATTGGGTTGAAATTCATTATCATTGGATTGAAAAGAGAGATGGAATGAGAGTAAATGCTATGAGAAAAATAAATATCGAATACTTATAGTATTTACATTGCGAAAGTCATTGTCCTTAAGACTGTGAGGAATAGAAAGATAAATGATCTCGGATAGCTAATTCAAAGAGCTGTTTACAATCAGAGTTTCTCATTATAACCTGAAACTGTGTCATTAGGAACATAAGGAGGGATAGGTGCACACATATTTTTACTGGTATCCTATAACTGGGGTATTAACTGTGTGCTCCATAATAAGTAATTGTCTTCACTTAGTCTGAAAGCAAGGTCCAAATCTTTGTAAATAGCATTATTCACAGCTACACCAATTGACACGTATTGACATGGAAATAAATATTCGTAATAATATCTAGAAGAAAGAACACTAGATTTTCTCATGGTTTCTAGATATACATAACTTGAAGAAATATGGGCAAGAGACCGTTATGTTATATAAATGATTTTTATTGACTGGAACCCTGAACAGTTTTTGAATATTTAGCTACAGTGCCACAAATTCCTCCAGCAATTTAATGATAAGCAAAACAATGAAATACACAGGTTTTGATGTGTCAGACTCTTCGTACTGTTAACGTATGGACAAAAGTGACATCATTTTCACCTTAGAGGAAAATATGTAGGTTTGTGTTAGAAGGAAAAAAAGATCTCCTTTTGCATTTTTTAAAAGGAACATTTTCTTCTCTTTTTCTTCTTTTCTTCTTATTGCTCCTCACCCCTCTCTTCTTGCTTATTCACATATTTATCAGAATTTTCTTTAGCACCATAATTTATAAGAAATATACCTAGTAGTTCATCTGTAATACTCTTCTACTATTTATTATTATTATTATTATTATTATTATTATTATACTTTAAGTTCTAGGGTACATGTGCATAACGTGCAGGTTTGTTACATATGTATACTTGTGCCATGTTGGTGTGCTGCACCCATCAACTCGTCAGCACCCATCAACTCGTCATTTACATCAGGTATAAATCCTGTTCTAAATTTAGAGATAATAAGAATTGTAAGATAGTGACTTGATCTTTTATATAAGAATTGAGTTTTACAGACAAAGAAACACTTAGGTAAATGAAAAATTACCATTATGATATTTGGTGCAATGAAAACATCCTTTCTTTGACCCAAATATAGATAAACATAAAGGGTATGTGTTAGGAATTTACAGACTTAATAGTGATACTACTAAGCAGAAGCAATCATGATGGACTTCATAAAGAGGACATCAATAACCTTAAGTTGAGGGTCTATAGAGGGCTGAATAAAAAGTAAGAACCTATGGAAAGTAAGAATCAATGCTTTAATGCCTGCTTTGGATTGAAAGCTCAACGTATCCTGTAAATAAAACCAGGATCTGTACATTTAGCTGGGTGGGTATTGGTTTCTGAAACTATGGGTTAGGACCAAGTAGCTACTCCCACTGTTTCTGTTCCAAGCTTACATCTGGAAAGATTTCAGAGTTTACTCATTAGTGAAAGAAGTAGAAGTGGGGGTAGACACAGAACATCTGCCTGACAAGAAACTGTGATTTTTACCTTATAAGCAGTATTACATCTGGGTGCAGCTGGAGAGACCCAAAGGAGTGAAGTCATAGATACAAAACGGAGAGGTTATACAATCCTTAGAGCTGATCTGTTCGGGGGGAAAAAAAAAATCAAAATGAGTTCACAAAATATTTTAAGATACAGGAAGCCCAGTGCCATGCTTGAGTTAAGGTTGATATGATTAGTAACAGTTTCAACAAAAGAACAAATTTATGCTTGATTAAATTAGATTAGTAGCGCATCCCAGAAAAATTATGTAAAGGTATCTTTTAAATATCCATAGTTTAAGCAGGGAAGAAAGATAATACAGATGAAATAAGTACAGGCATATAGAAAACATGGCCATTTAAAAAAATAAAACTATAGTCATTGGAAAAAATTATAAGAACTCTTAAAACTGCCCACAGTTGAAGTTAGAATTCGCCAAGTAGACAATATAATTGAAGAAATGTTTCAAAATGAATCCAGTAAGGTAAAGGGATCAAAAGAATGAACTAGTTGCAAGATATAAGAGATCAGGAGCTTACAAAGCAAAGCAGCATCAGGGGAGATCACGAAACAGTGAACAGTGACTCACTGAGCAGGTTAAGTGTCAGAAAACAATTTGAAGTCAGAGAAAGATATAAATCCTCATATCTGAAAACTGGATGTATGCTGAGAAAGATGCATTTTTAAGCTTGTACACACTGAGTCCAGGAAACAGAGAGAGCAAAGAGAAAAGACATTAGAGTGAAGAGTGAGATCAGCCACAACAGAAGGGCAATGAGATTAACTTAGTTTTCTTATATGAGCAAAATATACAGAAGTAATGTCTTTAATATACTAAAAAGTCAAACCAGTAATTCTATGATAAGCTATATTTTTCTTCATAAGTGAGACTGCAATAAAAACATTTTAGTCTTAAATTGCAAAAAAAAGTTTACTGTTTATAGATCCACTGTTATTAAAGTACATAAACCAATAAAAACAACAGAGGGACTAAGATTGGGAAAGAAAGGCGCAAAACTCAAGAACAGGCACAGAAATTATTTCAACAGTTACATAAATCTAGGTAATAATTATGAGATTATAATAAAATATTATTTTAAAATATGTAAATAAAATACTAAAGCTCAAACAGAAGTTGGGGAATTGTGATTCAGTAGGAAGTTAAAGTTGTTAGGAAATCTAAAGTTAAGACATATGTTAATAATAACACGACAATCATTAAAAAAGTAAAATTAGAATGGATACTTTTCCAAAACGTTGTGAAATAATAGAAATAAAAAACACTAGATAAATCTATCAAAATCTGAAAAGAACAAAAGTAAAGAAAACATATAACCAAAAAGATAAAAATAAATCTACATTCATCAGTTATCAAATTAATATAAATAAACAACTATATACTGTAATTTAAAATCAGAGACTCTCAGGTTGAGTTTTTTAAAATTCAGGTTGATGTTCTTTATAATTAATTACTGAGTTAGCCAATACAATAAATTGGTTAAAAGTGAAAGTTGGCACTGAAAACTAGCTGTTGGAATATCGTTAGACTGGTGAGCTATATGAGAAGACAGGAATTATCAAACTTTGCCTTGAGTCTCCTACAAAACTTCCAGGGGCCTCGTTTCTGGTCCTGTGTTTATTCCATATTTTTAAGTCAATGATTGTCAGGTTGTCCATATGGCTACTTTCTAGCCTCTGTTTAGTTGAAAAAAACCAAGACACTGCAAATGACTGTTCACTATGATGGCCTCTCTTTTCATTAGGAGATGTCTATGTTAAATCTGTAGTTTCCTTCTGGAATTACTTTACTCATATATAAATTATAAATTTGTGCCATTTTTTATTTTATTTCATTATTTTTTGAAATGGAGTCTCACCCTGCCACCCAGGCTGGAGCGCAATGGCGCAATCTCAGCTCACTGCAACCTCTGCCTCCCTATTTCAAGCGGTTCTCCTGCCTCAGCCTCCCAACTATCTGGGATTACAGGTCCATGCCACCACACCCAGCTAATTTTTGTGTTTTTAGTAGAGATGGGGTTTCAACATGTTGGCCGGGATGGTCTCAAACTCCTGGCCTCAAGTGATCTGCCTGCCTCAGTCTCCCAAAGTACTGGGATTGCAGACATGAGCCACAGCATCTGGCTCCATTTTTTACAAATGACAAAATTTTCATTTTAAATAAGAATGATCATTTTAGGCAACATTTTTACATGTCAAAACCAACAATTAGTGTATTAAAGAGAAACTCAAGAAAAAAAAAAGAGACTACTAAATATTAAGTAGTCAGCTTCTTTAATCTGTATGTTGATATTCAGAAATACAATTCTAAATCCAAGATATCACTCAAACTCTGTGTTTTCTGAAACTTGCCCCTTGTGTCTTTCTTGCTTGAGCGTAACACGTGTATAGTTTTTTTATGTCCTTTCGCTCCTTTTTGTGAACTTCTAAATTAACTATACTTTTTTATTCCTGTTTTCTCAGGAAAGAACCATCACATTATAAAATTGCTAGATCACAAGGTGAACGGTAGATCTATAGAAGTTGAATATAAATTTCAGATCTAAGAGTCAAGCTGAAAGAACTGTATTTTAGAAAGACAGACATTTTCTGTAAAATTTAGAATTTTGTTAGATGTTCAGTTCCTAGATTATTAGATATGTCAACTTATTTACCCATTTCCATCTCTGATGAAGAAAAATGATTAAAATCAGCAAGATAGGAAAGAAAAGATTTAAGTAACCCAGCTTTGCAAAATTTTGAAAACTGGCTTTATAGGGTATGCAAAATAGAATATAGACTCCATAAGGACATTTTAGACACCTTATAATTGTGGGAAATTTATGAAAAATCTGTATTTATAATAAATCTGTAGAACAACCATGCTCTAAAGGGATGTTTTGAATATTTCCAAATGGATATGGTTTTTTACTGCATAGATAGACAGATAGATAGATAGATAGATAGATAGATAGATAGATAGATAGATAGATAATGAATGATAATATTGCATTTATTTTCTGGCGATGTCCTTAAAGAAGAAGGGTACCATGCAGCAGTTAAAAGAAACCACTTAAAAATGTGGACGCGTAGATAGATTTGAAATCATATCAAATGAAAAAATAATGTTGCAGAATGATACAAAGACAATGAAGCCATTTATGTAATTTTAAAACACAAATAATAATATATTATACATAATTGTATATGTAGTGTGGAAAAGAAGAAAAATATAGACAAGAATACTATACTCAAGAGAAAAATTTCTTTGGAGATAGAATAAAGGCATAGGTTTGTGCTGTTTGTCAAAAGAGATGCTGATTTTATGAACAATGTTATATTTATTTTGTTTAGAAACATCGAGGGGTCTGGGCACTGTGGCTCACACCTGTAATTCCAGCATTTTGGGAGGCTGAGGTGGGTGGTTCACCTGAGGTCAGGAGTTCGAGACCAGCCTGGCCAACATGGCAAAACCTCGTATCTACTAAAAATACAAAAATTAGCCACACATGGTGGTGGGCGCCTGTAGTCCCAGCTACTTGGGAGGCTGAGGCAGGAGAATCACTAGAACCCAGGAGGCAGAGGTTGCAATGAGCCAAGATCACAACACTGCACTCCAGCCTGGGCGACAGAGCAAGACTCTGTCTCAAAAATATATATATAAATAAATTTAAAAATAAAACCATAAAAAACATCGAAGGAAATAAGACACTAAAGACAAGCTTTTTCACTGGTCAAGATGGCTCAGTGTGCTTATGTTTAAATGTTTCCCTGCCCAAAACACATAACACTAATAGATAAAGAGGAAACCGGAAAGTTTTAATGAGAGTTACAGATAAGACACACATATCTGCAGGCCATAAAAATATACACCAGAGTGGTGAACAGACTAAAGAGGTAGGCTTGCTAAGTTTTTTTTATCCAAAGTAGTATAATAAATGTGTTTAAAATATTTCTTTTAAGATGGGATCCAACTTTTTTTGTGGGAAGTCAGAGACCAGGAATATGGTTCTTCAATTTACAAAAAGATGATGAAAAAAATACTGGAGATAAATTCCTCTTGGAGCTAAATATTTGGGCACAGAGAAGAACACCACAGACAGAACCTTAAGACCAAGAATAGAGCCAAGATATTCCTTAGTCCTGTTGATGCAAAACAAAACAAAACAAAAAGTCAGATTACTTGGGACACACTTGTATTCAAAAGAAGCGATGCTGAGTACTTGATGTGATACAAGGAATTGCAAACCATTGGAACCATGGTGTGTCTCAGAAGGAGATGTCAGGAAGTACTTGTTAGAAGATGAGAGGAGCATTAAGTGAATTGGAAGAGAGTGCACAGAAATGGGAGTCTGTTTGGAGTCAATGCTGTCAGCAAACTGGTGAAGATGCAGTAATCATTCAGGGTAGTTGGGTGAGAGGGATGCTTGATCACTTATTTGGTTGCATTACATATTTGTTTTCATGGTTCTTGATTACAGAATATTCGTGTTGTTGTCTTGTTCCATCATGATCACAGATAGACCATGTCGGTTGGTATTCTGTCAACATTTTTTTTTTTTTCAGCACGGCAACTTAACAGCCTCACTGATGGGAACTAGAATAGATACAAGATGTCAGCTGTCAGGACTGCACTTTATTTTATTTATTTATTATTTTCTCATCATTACTATACTGATAAATCTAGAACTGTTTCTAGATGAGGGCTACACAAGATTTAGTGAAGGTACTCATTACATCACAAATTTAAGGAGAATGCACAAAGAAAGGTGGAGATAAGAAAAATATAAATGAATATGAATGCTTGGCTTAATTAAAATGTGTGGGCAAACCCAAACCCTCAATTCCACAAAGAAATGTGATAATAAGGAAGATAAACAAATTAATAATAATTCATGAAATGCACTCCAATTATTTTACTGAAAGATTTTGAATGGCTGCTTTAGGTACGTATAGGCAATTTAACAAAAAAAAGAGGTCATAATTTTCTTAAAAATTAGAAAATAGTGACAGTTATCAATTCTGATATGAGGATAAAAGTGATTTATTTTATTTTTTGTTATACCCTCTTGCTCTACCATATTTTTTAAGTTTCTCAAAAACAAGTTTCTAAAAATGATGGAGGAGGGATGCAGGGAAGTGCTGGATAGAGAAGGGCCGGGTCCCTGTAGAGGGACACACAAACCTAAATGAAGAGAGGCATTTCTGTTTTCATGCCCCAAAAGTTGCCTTTTGGCATGCCATACACCCCCATTCCGTGTCCATAAAAACCCAAGATCCCCTAGTGGGCACAGAAACAAACAGCTGAACATTGAGAGAAGCAGAAGAGCAGAAGAACACATGGACAGACACTAGCAGACACCAGCAGACCATGGACGGCCGAAGGACGTGGAATTCAGCAGGGGCCATGGGAGGAGAGTCCGGAGGCTGGGCGGTCCAACTCTGGGGGAGGACCACCATCCCCTTCCATCCCCTTTCTGGCTCCCCATCCATCTCACTGAGCTACTTCCACCACTCAATACAACCTTACATTCATTCTCCAAGTCCACATGTGATCCGATTTTTCTGGTACACTAGGGTGAGAACCCAGGACACAGAAAGCCCCCTGTCTTGTGTGTAAGGCAGAGGGTCTAATTGAGCTGCTTAACACAAGCTGCCTGCTGCCTGGAGAAGGCAAATTCGAAAGAGCTCACCATAACACACACCCACTGGGGCTTCAGAAGCTGTAAAAACTCAACCCTAGTCAAGGCGGTGGAGTCAGAGCACAAAAAGTACTCCCCATGGCCTGCCCTTCTGCATGCTCCCCCAAGGGGTTTGGGCAGCAAGGCACTGAAGGAGCGAGCCACACCCCTGTCACAAGCCCTACGAGGGGAATAAGAGAACATCTCTGGTTTCAAAAACATGATGGGATAATTGAGCACCCAGCATGTATTTAGCATCTAGAACCAGAGTGCCATTCTTGTTATTCTAAGTTATAAAGAGAGATGATATGATCTTACCCTCAAGAGTCTTACAGCAGAGTTGAGAAGACACAGCTAACAAAATATACAGTGACAGGGAAATAAATATAGCACAGAATTTTACTGAATAATACAGACCTTATACATTCATTAAAGATACATAGAATTAAAGAAAGTTGCATCACTTTAAGTCATGAAAAGTGATTTGTTTTTCAAATTTTGGTCAAAAGTCAAAAGAAATCTATGGCAATCTAATGTGGAGAAAACAAAATATTCTGCATGCTTATTTCTAGAGATAGTGTTTAATTTTATCACAATTACTGAACGTACAACATGTGTGCTAACCTTGCCTATGAATTAATTTTTCAACGGTTATGTAAGATACATGAAAATAAAAGATATATTTTATTATTCTATTTAATAAAATTTTATATTTAAAATTGTTTTTACACTTTATATTGTTTCATATTTCTTCCACCGTGTCTTTGTGTAGTTAGTTATATTAAGTATATATGTAGCAAATATTTTCCCTCAGTTTATCCATTTTATTTTTAAAAATTGTACTGAATGCAGCCCCCAATGCACCCTTGGGGGTGAAGGCACCTGCTTCTCGGTTGCTGAGAGGGTGGAGGCACCTGTTTTTCTCAATTTCTGGGAGGGCCACTCTGAGGGTTCAAAGCACAGTGCCCTCCCTGGGTTTCCCTTGACAAAAGGGAGCTGCCTCATTCAAGGAAACGTTTCACTCCCTGGGACCACTGAGTGGGTGTTGAGGGAGCAAAAGTCCTAGACCCATTGCTTCAATGTGAGACAGCTTTGAGGGTCAGCTTCAGTGCTACCCAAGGGATGGGCTGACACTCCGCGTCCACCCTACTTCAGCTTAACTTCTTCCTCTGCCCAATCTTGCTTTTTTTTATCCTTTAATGACTTTTGTTCCAGATAGCAGCCCCTAAAAATCTTCTTGTATACTAAGCATCTTCTTAAAAATTGTTTCCAGTGAATCTTTCTATAAAGAAAGAAACATAATAAAATCTACAATCTGTAAATGGAAAGGAAATCTTGCACAAATTTGAGTGCAATTGGGATGTTTTTCTTAACGATTCTACATTGCTAATGTTTACTAGTTATCAAATAAATCCTTAATTTTCTGTATATTGCATTTATACATTTTAAATCTAATAATAAATTAATATTTTCCATTTTAAATAGTTTTTAATTTTTGATTTTTTCCTCCATTGAAAAATTCAAATAAAGATACAGATTTCCTCATCTATTCCCTAAAATATTTTATCAGAGGAAATGTAAAATGGCTTCTGAGGGTAAGATAATAAAAACAAAAGGAAATTGCACAATCACATTCTTTCATCACAGAAACCTTAAAAATATTTAAAAAATCATGCTATAACTAGCAGTCTTATCAAGATTTCATATAATAAAATAAATGAAAACATAAAAAGACTTTTCCACTATGTGTAGCATTTTGTTTTCACAGACATAAAAAACAGGTTATGCTTTTGTTGACTCTTAAAATATATGAAACAAAAATTCAAGGTCTATATCCTTTGGTGGCCAATCAGTATATTCATCCATGAATTGTTTTAATAGCTTTATTGAGATTTAATTCACATACTGTAAAATTCACTCATTTAAAGTATACATTAAAATTGTTTTAGTATACTGACGTATGCAACCATCACCACAGTCACTTCTAGAACATTCTTTCACCTCAAAAAAATCTCCCTGTCCTATTCCTTTTAGCCATCACTTCTGTATCGTCTGTCTCCCCGCTGCAGTCTTAAGCAAACACAAATCTGTATTCTCTGTCTATAAATTTCCCTATGCTAGACATTTCCTATCAATGGACTGATTAATACGGTCTTTTGTGACTGGTTTCTTTTGCTGAGCATAATGTATTTAAGAGTTCTATGTTTTGTAACATTTATTAATAATACATTATTTTCATTGCTAAATATTGCTTTTTAAACCAATTAGGAGAAAAAAAGTCTTTAGTGGTGTTCATTGTAATTATGTAATTACCTTTACCAGTGCTCTTGGTTTAATCCTGAGAATGAGAGGATACGCAAAACAGTTTTTCACTTCTAGAAACTCCCATAAATTTGAGAAAAGAATTTATAAATTCATAGGTATTATAGTAGGGGCTGTCACCTAACCATAGCGAGTGATCCTTTTAATTAGGGGTTTGGTAAAGGTCTCAACATGCAGGTGCCGTGAAATAACTTTTATGAGCATGAGAGATATTCCAGGAGCATCTGACAAGATGTTTGCAAGAATGTCATCTTTCCTGAACAGGATAAAATGGTGTTGTGGCTGCTCCTTGCATCACAGAAGGACAAATGTCAGCTGTGCGGTACACATACCCCAGATGAGAATATATAATAAGAAACTATGAAATATGGTTGTATTTGTTTTATCCACATTATTTGTAACATGTAGTATTTTCATTTGTGTTTATTTTCTGTGTTTCTTAGATTAAAAAAAAAAGAAAATTAAATGCTCACTCTCCTATTTAAAGTTCTTGTTTTGTTGTCACCTGGGAAGTTGTAGAAAACTTTAAATAAAATTAATCTCAGCACTTTGGGAGCCTGAGGCAGGTGGGTCGCCTGAGGTCAGGAATTCGAGACCAGCCTGGCCAACCTGGTGAAAGCCCATCTCCACTAAAAACACAAAAATTAGCCGAGCATGGTGTCAGGCATCTGTAATCCCAGCTACTCGGGAGGCTGAGGCAGGAGAATCACTTAAACCCTTGAGGTGGACGTTGCAGTGAACCGAGATCCTGCCATTGTGGAAAAAACAAAAATTAATGAATCTTATGTTTTCCTTAATGCCGGTGTGAGTGAGGAAACACAGTTTTCTCAAAAGAGTAAGACATATTTTAAAAATTTTACCTAATTGAAAATCTTAGGATAGTTAAATAAAGAGAGTAAGAAGAAAAAGTAGAAATATTTTTTTTCAGATACATTTCAATATTTCACTACACTCAACCAAGTCACTAAGGTGGCAAAGTGTTCCAGGGCCCAATATAGTAAGTATCCAGAGTGTAGTGTAGAATGTAATGAAATTCTAATTGTACAAAAAAGTCATATTGGAAATGACTGAAAATTTCAAATGAACCTGTATAAGTCCCCCTCCTCCCAATGTACTCTTTTTGGAATAACTCTCACAATACTGATAAACCATTTACAAATGGTTAAAAATCATTTTAACAGATAAGAAATTAATTCAAATCTATAGACACTAAAATATCTGCAAAAATGAATATCTTGCAGAATTTTGATAACTGATCAAATTAAAAGTGGCATCCTATATGTAGAGATTTTTCCCTTATTCTACTCCAAGAAATTATGGTTTCCTTTTTAAAAGAATGAAATAGAAAATGTGTGCATTCTTTAACCTTGCTATTCCATGCTATGAATAGTAACATATTTCTAACAGTATCAATAAAACACTAATGCTTTGAAAAATCAATGGCGTTAGAGAGAACTTCACTACAGCTTGTATAAGCAGCCATATGACAGGTTCTATACTATTTGGAATTAAAATAATTAATTTCCTCCAAGACTAAAGATAATGATCAAAGAAAATAAATTAATAAATAAATCACTTTTAACTGTTTTAAAATTATTAATGATTTGTCATCAAGTAATTATTTGCATTCCAATTATTTTATTATTCATATTTATGATAATTTTGTGGTTAAGTTTATTTATCAGTATCAAGCATCTCAATATCACATCAAAAAGCTACAAAAATACAAAAGTGGAATCAACAATTAAGGTTACAATCCAACAAGTAAATTAAATTCTCAGATTCAGAATTTCCAAATCATTATTTGATTCACTGACTCTTGTGATAACCCCAAGACAGTCAGGAGGATAAATTATGGGCAAAATATTAGTATTACATGGTACGGTTGTCACAAATTGTGGGTAGGTACTAACTGAGACCACAGAATTTATGGAAAAAAAGAAACCTCAACTGTGTTTCAATTATTCCTGAATGCATAGTTTGGTTTCTAATACATATCTTGGCTTCCAAAAACTTTTCCATTTACATATTTTATGATTATTTTTCTTACTTGACTGATGATCAATTAATTGCAATAAATAGAAAGTAAGTATATAGTTACAAAACTAAGCCTCACTGGAAATTTGCCTTAGCAAATACGTTATTAAAACTAAAGTCATCATCATAACCATTTACCACGTAATATGGTTTGGCTGTTTCCCACCCAAATCTCATCTTGAATTGTAATCCCCGTAATCCCTACATGTCATGGGTAGGACCCTGTGGGAGGTAACTGAATCATGGTAGTGGGTCTCCCTTTGCTGTTCTCGTGATAGTGAGTGAGCTCTCACAAGATCTGATGTTCTATGAGCATCTGATATTTCCCCTGCTGACATTCATTCTCTCTCCTGCCATCCTGTGAAGTGATGCCCTCCGCCATGATTGTAAGTTTCCTGAGGCCTCCCCAGCCATGTGAAACTGTGAGTAAATTAAACCTCTTTAGAAATTCCCTGACAGCAATGTGAGAAAGGACGAACACACCACGTTGGCATGAAACAGTGTGGAGGAGGAAAAATTGAGTGTGTGTGTGTGTATGTGTGTGTGTTGACCACGAATGCCTTAATATTACCAGCAGCTGGGCTAATCTTTAGAGAGGTTTCTTTCCGAATATAGTCCTCTGATTTTCTTTCTTTTTTAAAAAAAAGAAAACAGGCAAGGTGCATTGGCTCATGTCTGTAATCCCAGCACTTTGGGAGGCCGAGGTGGACGAATCACTTGAGGTCAGGAGTTCGAGACCAGCCTGGCCAACATGGTGAAAACCTGTCTCCATAAAAAAAAAAAAAAAAAAGCAAAAATAAGCTGGGCGTTGTGGTGCATGCCTGTAGTCCCAGATACTAGGGAGGCTGAGGCAGGAGAATCACTTGAACCCAGGAGGAGGAGGTTGCAGTCAGTCAACATCTCGCCACTGAACTCCAGCCTGGGTGACAGAGTGAGACTCTGTCTCAAGAAAACAAACCAAAAAAAAAAAAAAAAAAAAAAAGAAAAAAGAAAAAGAAAGAACATTTACTTTAGAAAACGTGCAATTATAAATTCTTCCACTTTCCGTTTGAGACATAAATCTTCTCCTAGCTTCTTGACATTTTTATAACTCAAGGATGCCTTTCTCATGGACTGTGGGCTGTCCCAGGTCACAGAATGTAGTGCCCATCTCTTCCAGTCTCCTGGAAGGGTAGCCTAATTTTTATACATGCCAATTTGCCAAAAATTTTGGTAATCACATTGACTGACCTCCCTTTAAGTTCCTTCAGTACTTTTCCACTCTCTTATGCCAGTTCTTAAAAATTTTCCACTTTTTATTTCAACAGCGTTGAGTTCAGTCTCAATCTCCTTTTGAAATTGTCTTCACCTCTATTTGCCATAGTCTTGAATAAAGCCTCCCTTGTATGTTTAACCCCTTCTTGTAAAAATTTTCTTTGGCAGTATCTGTATTCCTTCATCTCATTTGGAAAAGGCAAGAGGAATGTTAAACGTATATTTGCCCCCTCTCATTGTCCAAATATAATTAAAGGGCAATAAGTTATTTGGCCACTAGATGACACATATTTTAATTTCACTTTGCTCCCTTAGCTGCACTAAAAGCATGACCAGATAATGACAGACACCGTTTTTTCTTAACACTTTATCCAAAATAAAAATATGACCACTGTTACATATTATATGAATAAAATTATTTTAGGGACAACATAATCATATCATTCATAATTAATTGTTGATCCCAAATGTTGTGCTGCTTTTATTATTTATTATTTTTAATGGATTTTTGTTAATTTTTGTGGATACATAGTAGGTGTACATATTTATGGAGTACATGAGATGTTTTGAAACTGGCATACAATGTGAATATTTTTAGAAAAATAATGAGATCCAGTCATTTGCAACAACATGGATAGAACTGGAGATCATTATGTTAAGTGAAATAAGCCAGGCACATAAAGACAATCATGGCATGTTCTCACTATATTTGCAGGGTCTAAAAATCAAAACAATTGAACATATGGACAAAGAGAGTAGAAGGATGGTTACCAGAGACTGGGAAGGGTAGTGGAGGACTGGATGAACGTAGGGATAGTTAATGGGCACACACACAAAAACAAAATGAATAAGACCTACTATTTGATAGCACAATAGGGTGACTGTACACAATAATAACTTAATTTCAAATTTTAAAATAACTTACAGGGTGTAATTGGATTGTTCATAAACCAAAGGATAAATGATTGAGGCAGTGGATACCCCATTCTTCATGATGTGCTACTTTTAGTATTAAAATTTACTTTGCATCTTATTATTTAAGCAGAATTTATTGAAATCATCTAAATACTTTTTTCACATGTTTTTGCATCCATTATAATAATCTTGTATAAGAAGAAAGTACAATTTTCTATTTGGGCATGGATGAATTGAGGTTACTTCAAATCCAATCAAATAGTGTCTGCTGTGTTCTTAAGTTCCAAAAAGAATCTCCTCGGATTTGTGTCTACCTAAAGCAATTCCACCTGTAGATCAGCAGCCCTGTGTGGCTGAAACACTTTGCTAGTTGACAAAAAGAAACACATCTCCAAACTGAGCTTTGACTTATCATCATTACCCTTACAGAGGATTTCAATGTGCTTTCACCCTGTACTCTTACCTAGCATTGAGGCAGCAATATCAGGATGGAAAATATTTGTAAAACTAAAATGAAATAATATTTAAAGTAATACATTGCCATTGTTTGTAGAAATTATGTATTCTGAATTCTGTCTAAACCTGCTTTGTTATTCCACAAGCCAAATTGTTAGTTCTTCTTATTTCTATGCTCACATTGTACTAGAGACATTCATGAGTTATCAAACGTAACTCATGAATTGTGGACTTAAGCCTACAATTCAGTGTGATGTTGAGCATTTCCTATTCTTCTATACATATTACATAATCTGCATTGAAATATCAAAAGGCCTGAAGTCATTTTGCATTTTCTTTGAGTTAGGTCTGGTAACCAAGTGTGGTTTGCAGTGATAAGCTAACCCTGCTGGAGCCCATCACTTCTGGGCAGTAAACCATTGAAGAGTTTAAGCCTTCAAGTCAGAGAGATGAAAAGCAGGCTGTAACTCCTATGCATGTTAATATCTCTGAGGATTTTGGCTGTTGTTTTACTCTACTTAGATTTGTGTGGAGGCATTTTCTCCTTCACTAAAGTAAATAACTTCACAATTGAAATATAAAGCATATGATCAACTCTTTTGTTTAATGGATAAAGATCATGAAATTAGAAGATCATACAGGTTATCAAATGGTAAAATTCACAAATATTTTCTTTGTACAATTGTCTTAGTCTTCATGATTCTCACAACTCTTTCTTTTCACCAAACCTGCTCTTTCCCTTTACCGTACTTACAAGCCCTTGATTGATTCTCATTTTCCGTTAATCTTCATCTGGATTGCTTGTATTGTGTGAATAGTTCAATGCAGACCAGATCGAGCAAATATTTCAAATGCATTCTTACCAATATCAATCCCTTCACTTTTTAGATTAGTATATTAACATTAAGTGTCAAACATGAGGACCACAGGTCACAGAATTTTGGAGTCAGTTGACATGTCAGCCATTTGCTAATCTTGAGTCCTCAGAAAATCACATAATAACTATGTATCTGTCAAGCTTCAAGTCCACATACTGGAAACTTACAGAATTGCTGTAAGAGTAAATAACATAATTGTAAATGTGAAACACAATGCAAACATAAGGTAGTATTATTGTTCAATCCCCCACTAAAGCAGCTGAGAGTAGTCAGAATCACATAAAGTAGTATTTTGATAGAAATGAATGATTTCTAAACACACATAAACCTTTAGTGCAACTTTTATTTCATTCCTTTTCAACTACAGTTGACTTTATTATACATGTTTTCCCCACTCCTCTGTGGACTGAAGTCTGTTAATCAATTCATTTCAATAAACATTTATTTAGAATTCCAAGTATTTTATGTTCTGTCATTGTCTCCTATTCGCTGCAGATATACAGGTCATTAGATGTGGATGCTTTTATCCTACCCATAAGGGAAGATACTTCTTTACCTTCACCTTTTGTTCTTCACTTTTCCCTGTGACTCTGAGGACATCTTGGCTTCTGCTCTTTCTCACGCAGTTATAGACAACATTTGATACCATCAGGCATCTTGCTGTTTCAATTAGATATTCATTATTTTTGTATCTTCATTTTTTCTCTTTATCAGACAATGTGTTAGGCTTATAAACTCAATCTTAATAACACTTTTCTCAGAACTTCATGATTTTTCAAGTTACTGCCATTTCATCTTTCTTTCCCTTATTAGGTATCGTTTTAAGCATTCTATAGGTGTATATATATATAACAAGAACGTTCTCCTACAGAGTCACAATAAAACCATAAAAATCAGGAAACTATAATCAATACATTGCTAACATCTAATTTTCATGCTTCATTCATAGTTTGAAAGTTGTCCCAATAATATCATTTAGAGTAAACTCATCTAGCACATTATGTCATGTTATATTTAATTTTCATGTCTTTTTAATTTCCCTGAATCTGGAGAAAATCCTGAGTCTTTCCTTGATTTCACATCTTTGACAATTTTAAAGATTATATGCCAGTTACTTTGGTGAACGCCTGTCAGTTTGGATTTGATTGATATTTCCTTATGATGAGACTCAGTTTATGCATTTTTGGCAGGAATATCATCAGCAATGCCATGCTCTTTTCATTCCATTTTATCAAGTGGCACATGACTTTATTGTCCAATACTGATGTTGTTAAAATTGATTATTTGATTAAGCTGGTACCTGCTAGTCATTTCCAATGTAAAGTTACTAATTTTCTCTTTTTAATTTATAAGTGTTTTCTGTAAAGACTGAATCTTTGTACATTTTCTGTTTTTCATCAGATTTTCCTTTATTTATATCAGTATGTATTTAAGGATTTCTATATTGCAGTATGGATTAAAATATATTAACAATATCAATTATTTGATGATACACTTATTCCAGGTTTGGCCAGTGGAAGCCCCTCATACTATTACCAGGGACCTCAGTTATAAAAAAAAGTATATTTTAGTCACCCACTTTATTTTTTTTCTTTCCCTCTCCTCTCACTTGTTCTTTCCTTCCCTCTCTGGGCACTCCCCTCTGTCACTGAACGCTTATCTAATTATGTTCTTGCTTCAGAAATTCTAGAGGCTAATCTTGGAACAAATCAGGCATAGACCAAGATCGCAGAGTCCTCCCACTTAGAGGGAGTCACGAGCAATTAGTCTGCCACCATTGGGCTGAAGTTAATTATGTGGAACAAACCTCACAGACCGCGCACTCTGCACCACTCCTGTAGGTTTTTCATATCTAGTTTTCCTTTTAAAACCCTATGGTAAAATTTAAATTTTAAGATGGTATTTTAGAGCACTATTTCACTATCTTCTCAGTTTGCTGGCTTTCTAATTAAACCTGCTTTTCTTCCCACCAACCCTTGCCTCTCATGTTTAGCTTTCAAGTAGTGAGCAACAAAACCTGGGTCCAGATTCAATGGTGGCCCCCTGTCCTTCGGAAATAACAATTTTCTTACTTTCTGGCACAAAAAGATGCCTGCAACTCAACTTATATTTTCCATTCTCTGTCCTGGAATCTACCATTTCTCCAAGAGATGATGGTTTCTTTTAATAAAAAATGGAATTTAAAAACCAGGATCTTGGTGCCTATTTTGCTCACTGCTATTGGTATGAAACTTCTCCCGGGACCTCTCAGTGGACAGGGCTATGATAATGTGTGTGTGATGGTTAATAGTGAGTATCAACTTGACTGGATTTGAAGGATGCAAAGTATTGTTCCTGCTTTCTTCCAGGTGTGTCTGTGAGGGTGTTGCCAAAGGTAATTAACATTTGAGTCAGTGGACTGGGAAAGGCAGACCCACCCTCAACCCGTGTGGGCACCATCTAATCAGTTGCCAGCATGGCCAGAATAAAAGCAGGCAGAAGAATGTGAAGAGACTGAACTGGTTTAGTCTTCTGGCCTACATCTTTCTTCTGTACTGGATGCTTCCTGACCTCAAACATCAGACTCCAAGTTCTTCAGCTTTGGGACTCAAACTGGCTTCTTTGCTCCTCAGCTTGCAGACGGCCTATTGTGGGACCTCGCCTTGTGATCACGTGAGTCAGTATTCTTTAATAAACTCCCCTTTAAATATGCATCTATCCGATTAATTATGTCCCTCTAAAGAACCCTGACAAATACAATATGTATCTGTGTGTGCGTGTGTGTGTGTGTATGCCCTCTCTTTCCATATTTGTTATTCATTTAGTTGATAGAAATTTAGCTCTTATTGTCTACAGTTAATTGATTATGACTTATTTGATTACTCTTATTGTATGTAACTCATCTCCCATTGCTGGCTCCCATACAAAATACATCTTTCTCAGATCCACCTTTTATTCAGAAATGTAACAAGAAGAAAATGTGAGCGGGGGAAAAGGAAAAAAGGAGAATAGAAAGAGAAGATAAAACACACTTTCTTTCAAACTTATTACTTCTTTTTGACTTTGCCTCCTTAGTGTGGATTCTCTCATTTTCGAGTCTCTGAAATTCATTCACTTATTCCAATACAACCAATCTCTCTCTCACTCAGTTTTAAATGTCCTAACCATGTGATGAATGGTGAATACCTGCCATTGCTTCAAGGAGGGAAGGCAGAACTGTAGTCTTGGTAACTGAGGGCAGTGCCCTGGGAGCTGCGTTCTAACATGACAGACATCCAACAAAAAACTCCAATGGAAAGGCTATGGTAATCTTCCTTATCAGAGATACTTGGAATGTGTCCTCACTTGTCACTGCCGTTTAAATTATGTGCATCCCTGGGGGACTACACTGGGACTGGACACCTGGCAGCTCGCCCCTGCTTTCTTCCAGGTTTTGTCCTATGAGCATTTTTCCGTTGTTGATGTTAGTCTGTATCCTTTCAAAGTAATAAGCTCCAAACGTGAGTACAACAGCTTTTCTGAAACCCGTGCATCTTCCTAGCAAATTATTGAGCCTAAGTGTGGCCTCAGGGCCACTTGACACACCAGGAATCTACAAATTTTTAAATCATGTGGTATGAATTTTTATAAATCTTTTAGCAATATTTGAGACTTGTAACTCTGTGTGCCTCTTAATTTCCAGATCTACTTTTCATGTTTTCTTCTGACTATTGTGTGTGCTTCTTAGTAAAGAAATTCTCCTAATAACATTCATCTTTTCATCATAGCAAGTGTGTAAGTTATGCAACATTTATATTATTATTTAATTTTATATTAACTAGTATGTCTATACTTGTGCATTTCTCTGTGGATATTTACATTTTCCCTTTAACTCTGAATTCACTGAACCTCAGGATTATAATTCTAAATGTCACTGGACATTTCAGTGTATATGTTCTCTACGTGCTTTTCATTCAAAATATTCCCATATAGACATTGTCTTCTGGTTCCTTTTCTCAATTAAAAACTGGAACTGGCCAATTTTTCTCTCAACTGTAATTTATTTATACAGAGATGCTCATAAGTATATGAAACTTTCTATGTTCACAGGCAAAATAAAAACAAAAATGTCCACCCTGACTCTCCACATACATGTTATCCTCCCGTATTTTCTTTCATTGGTTATATTGACATAATTGATTACCTCACCAACGTTTGAACAGTTGGAGTCACACTACAGCAATTCTACTGCAGAAATGAGTAGTGTTCTATAAACTGTTACAAATTCATGATATGAGTGCACAACTTGAGTGAAAACAAAGAGAAACTTTCATGACAATCTTATATAAGTGGCATTAAGATAAAAAGCATGACAACATACATCATAAACACTCTGAATTTCTTTGAAAAAAGTGTAACCATATTTAAAAGCTAGTAGAAGCAAATGTACAATATTTTACATATCAAACATAATATTTGGTGATTATCCTAAGACTAAAACAAATACATATGTATGACTGTTAAGACATTAATCATAGTATGGCTCAAAGAGTGTGCTCATATAAGTTGAGTAAGTATGTGCAAAGAAGTTAACATAAGTATCGGTTTCCAATAACGTCAGAGCACACCGTTTAGCTAAGTTATATGACAAATACACTCAGTAATGTACATTTCATTACAATGTGATGAATGTGCAAATATTTCTAACATAGATACTCTTATAGCATACGTGCAATTTGAATATAATGGTGATATAAAGAGAAGATTTCTGTTTTCAGCTTGATTGCTGACAAACATTAGTACTGAACCAAACTATGAAGGTTTACATTGTCAACATACATAATTTGGAGTTAAAGATTTGTTTTGAAGTAGAATCTGATGACACAGCTACAATTACAGAAACATAATAGAATAGCTATCCACATAAAGGAGCCTATGCCAGAATATAAATCAATAGAATGTTTCCTTCATTGAGAAAGTATTTCTATGGAAAAAATGTCAGCTGAAAATAAACTGTGCTTACAACCACAGTAAAATTGTTAATAATAAAAAGGCTAATGTTTTATATATAATATCATATATATTATTCAATATTATTCTGTTTTTTATGAAAATATGAAAGTTGAGTGTAAATAATTGATAATGCAGACTAAAACAGAATTTTATCATGAGAAAATTGTCAAGAATATTTGAATTATGGAATAAACAGGATGTCTACAAGACTAAAAACAATTTGGTCTCAATTTTAAAAGATGCTAATTGGATAGTAAGACTTACCTTTTTTTTTTTTTTTGAAATTTCATCAAAGGAAGGCAGGCAACATGTTTCTACATGGCAAAAAAAACGAAGGATAATTTCTGTAGCAACTTATGACATGCCCCATAATTTAACACTATTTTAACAATGGAGTTAAGAGTTATCTTGATACATAGTATCTGCTAAAGTTCTCATCAAAAGAAAGAAATACAACAGAATTTTAAAATGTTAATTATATCAAATAAATATCTTCATACAGATAATATATGGATATAGAATACATTAAACTAAAAATAAATTATAATTATCTATATATAATTTTAACAGATTTACAGAATAATATGTATTCGATAAATATATATGAAATGTGCTTGGCAAAGGGTTAAAATTAATTTTTAAAAATATAATTGTCTTTTTTTTTTACATCTTTCACTGAGATTAAAAAAAAAAGTTTTGTCTTCCATCCCCATCCAGTTACCTTCGCAAGACTGTACTGTGTATGATAAGTTCTGTATTTCTGTATGTGAAAATATCATAAAGGATTTTAAATTCTTCTCAAGATGTAGTAGAAGGATCAGACTATTCACCTTCTTTCAAAAAACATATAAAGCAATGGGTTTCAAGAAGCTAGACATTGAGGCAATGAAAGTAGTATATGCATGTTCAAAGGATTTCAAATCAATATGCCAAAGAGATATCTGCATTCCTGTGTTCATTTTGGAATTAATCATAACAGCCAAGTTGTGGAATGAACCTGAGTGTCCAGCAATGGATGAAAGGATGAAGAAAATGTGATGGTTGATTCCTTGTCTTTGCTGTTGTGAATAGTTCTGCAATGAACGTATGCATGCCATTATCCTCAGCAAACTTTCAAACTAATGTAGGAACAGAAAATCACATACCACATGTTCTCAATTGTAAGTGAAAGCTGAAGGATTAGAACATGTGGACACATTGGGGGGAACAACACACAATGGGCCCTGTCGGAGGGTGTGGGGTGGGAAGAGGGAGAGCATCAGGAAGAATAGCTAACGGATGCCGGATTTAATACCTAGGTGATGAGACAATCTGTGCAGCAAACCACCATGTCACACATTTATCTATATAACAAACCTCCACATCATGCACATGTATCCCTGAACTTAAAACAAAAATTGGAAATAAAAAAAAGTGAAAGAAAAAAAAGAAAATGTGATGCAGATAGAGAGTATCAAGATGGCTACCAGAGGCTGGGAAGGGTAACAGGGCTGAAGAATTGGGGATGGTTAATGGGCATAAAAATATAATTAGATAGGATAAAATCTAGGATTCGATAGGACAGCAGGGAGACTACAGTCAACATAATGTATTATATATTTTATTTTATTTTTAAAAAATTTATTGGGATGGAGTTTCACTTTATCACCCACGCTGGAGTGCAGTGGCATGATCTCAGCTCACTGAAACCTTTGCCTCCTAGGTACAAGCAATCCTCGTGTCTCAGCCTCCCTAGTAACTGGGCTCAAGCCACCATGCCTGGCTAATATTTGTATTTTTGGTAAAGACAGGCTTTCACCATGTTGGAAAGGCTGGTCTCAAACTCCTGACCTCAAGCGATCCACCTTCTTTAGCCTCCCAAAGTGCTGAGATTACAGGTGTGAGGCACTGCACTGGTGGTATTCTAAAAGACTATAATCAGAATTAATTATATTACAAATAAATGATAAAAGCTTGAGATGATGGATATGCCATTTCCCCTGATGTGATTGTTATGCATGGTATGGCTGTATCAAAATATCTCATGTAACCCATAAATATATACATCTACTACATACCCATAAAATTAAAAATTTTTTTTTTTTTTTTTTTTTTTGGAGACGGAGTCTCGCTCTGTCGCCCGGGCTGGAGTGCAGTGGCCGGATCTCAGCTCACTGCAAGGTCCGCCTCCCGGGTTTACGCCATTCTCCTGCCTCAGCCTCCCGAATAGCTGGGACTACAGGCGCCCGCCACCTCGCCCGGCTAGTTTTTTGTATTTTTTTTAGTAGAGACGGGGTTTCACCGTGTTAGCCAGGATGGTCTCGATCTCCTGACCTCGTGATCCGCCCACCTCGGCCTCCCAGAGTGCTGGGATTACAGGCTTGAGCCACCGCACCCGGCCTAAAATATTTAAAAATAAAAAATAATTGATAAATAAAACAAAATGGGATCTGTAACAGAGTGCAGAATGACGATTTCCAGAGGTCGAGGGAGGGAAGATGGGGAAAGCTGGTCAAATGTTAAAATGTTTCATTTAAGAAGAACAAATGGTAAGTACTTGAGATGACATATATGTTAATTAGCTTGACTCAATCATTTTACATTTTACAAGTGAAGCAGAGTATCACGTTATGCCCAATTAATTATACAATGATAACTTGTGAATATTCAGTAGAAAAGAAATCCCTATCTGGGTTCTAAGTAGAATAGCATTACATTGACATATTGAAAGAATTATCGTTTCTATGAAATTTTCTTTCTATCTACTAGCAGGTTATAATTACTCATGTGCTTAGATGTTGTTTTGCTTTCATTTAATAAGCATTATGTTTTCCTTCAAAAATATCCAATACCTGTATGTCATAGTTCTTGAAATTATTGTAAAATAATTTTCTATCTTTGCAAAAAGGAAATATAAGGCATTAAAATAGAGAATTAATAAATCTTCTTATTTCTGCCTGTAGATGACATAATTTCATATTTAGAAAACTCTAAATATTCTACAAAAAGGGAAACTATCAGAACTAGTAAACAAATCCAAACAAGTAGCCACATACAAAGTCGATACAAAAAAAATTTCAGCTGCATTTCTGAGCATTAATAGTGAGTAACCTAAAAATAAATTAACAAAATAACTCCAATTACAATATCATCAAAAAGATTAAAATATTTAGAAACTAACTTAACCAAGAAGGTAAAATACACGTATAATAAAAACTACACAATGTTGCTGAAAGCAATGAAAGGTGTCATAAATAAATGGAAAGATATTCCATGTTAATGAGATTGGAAGATCTAATATTACTAACATGTTAATATCACCCTAAATGATCCACAGATTTATTGCAATCCCTATCACAATCCAGTTAGGTTTTCTGCAGAAATAGAAATATCCATACTAAAATTCATATGGAACGTTAAGGGACGATGAGTAGCCAAACAATCTTGAAAAAGAACAAAGTTGGAGAACAAATGCTTCCTAATTTCACAACTTACCTCAGAACTACAGTAATCAAAGCAGTGTCTTTCTGGTATAAAGACAGACATATAGATCAATGGAATAGAATAAAGTGCCCAGAAAAAATCCTCGTATGTATAGTCAAATGATTTTTGTCAGTGGTTCCAAAACTATTAAATGAGAAAAGGACAGTCTTTTCAACAAATGATGGTAGCAAAACTTTATATCCACATGTAAAATAATAAAGTCGAACCCTTACCTAATGCCATATACAAAAACTTAAAATCAAATAATCCAACATCATAAATAAAATATAACCCTGAGAAGGAAATATAGGACAAAAGCTTTATGGCATTAGATTTAGCAATGATAATTTGGATATCATATGGAAGGCTATACAACAAAAGAAAAAATAAATTGAACTTTATGAAAATTTAAAAACTGCTTTACATCAAACAACACTTTCAACATAATGTAAAAGCAACCCATAGCATGGGTAAATGCATTAGTCCATTCTCACACTGCCATGAAGAAATACCCCAGACTGGGTAATGTATAAAGGAAAGAGGTTTAATTGACTCACAGTTCCAAATTGCTGGGGAAGCCTCAGCAAACTCAGAATCATGGCGGAAGGCAAAGGAGAAGCAGGCACCTTCTTCACAGGGTGGCAGGGCAGAATGCCTACAAACAGGGATGCCAGAGGCTTACAAACCCATCAGATCTTATGAGACACACTCAGTATCATGAAAATAGCATGGGGCAAACTGTCCCCCTAATCCATTACCTCCACCTCCTCCTGCCTAGACATGTGGGGATTATGGGGATTCTGGGCACTACAATTTAAGATGAGATTTTGGGTGGGGACACAGTCAAACCATATCAGAGAAAGTAATTGCAAATCGTATTTCTAATAAGGTATTGGTAACCAAAATATATTCAACACTCCCACAATTCAACAATCATAAAAACAAACAACCCAATTCAAAAATGAGCAAAGGATTTGAATAGACATTTCTCAAAAAAAAAAAAAAAAAAGATATACACATAGCCAATAAGCACATGAAAAGATGCTCAACATCATTAATCATTAGAGAAATGCAAATTAAAAGCACAATCAGGCCCACCAACTCACATCCATTAGAATGACTGTTATCAAAACAACCACAATAAAATAACAAGAGATAACAAGGGTTGCGGAGAATGTGGAGAAATTAGAACACATGTGCACTGTTGCTGAGAATGTAAAGTGATTCAGCCACTGGAAAACGGAATGGTGGCTCCTCAGTACATTGAGAATAGAATTACCACATGATCAGCAATTCTGTTTTGGGGTAAATAAGTGCAGGAATTGAAAGCAGGGTCTTGAAGAGTTATTTGTACATCCATATTTATAGAATAGTTTACAACAGCCTAAACATGGAAGCAAGCCAAGTGTGCATTGACAGGTGAATAAATAAAATGTTGTATATACATAAAGTGGAATACATAAAGTGGAATACATACATAAAGTGGAATATTATTCAACCTTCAAAAAGAAGAAAATTATGCACATTAAGGGAATTTGATATGTTACGTGAAATGAGCCAATAAAAAAAAATACAGAATGATTTCACATATATGAGGTACCCTGAATAGTCAAAACCAAAGAGACAGAAGTTAGAATGGTGGTTGCCAGTGGCTAGGGTAGAAGGGGAAGGAGAGCTACTGTTTAATGAGTACAGAACTTCAGTTTTGCAAGATGAAAAGTGTTCTGCAGATAGATGGTAGTGATGGTTGCAAACAATATGAATTTCTTTAACTTTATACTTAAAAAATGTTAAGATGATAAATTTTATGAGTTTACTACAATTAAAAATTAGAAAAAAACACCACCAGTAATTTCAGCATGATTCCCTTAGTGTAGCATCATCATGAATCCAGCCAAGCTATGTTAAAAAAGGAACAGTCTCAATTGTCATAATAAAATGTGTAAAAATTGGTACATTATTGTTAGCTGAAATAGTGTATAGAGGCATCTACTAATACGGACTTACTTCTTTTTTTTTTTTTTTTTTTTTTTTGAGACAGAGTCTCGCTCTGTCGCCCAGGCTGGAGCGCAGTGGCTGGATCTCAGCTCACTGCAAGCTCCGCCTCCTGGGTTCACGCCATTCTCCTGCCTCAGCCTCCCGAGTAGCTGGGACTACAGGCGCCCGCCACCTCGTCCAGCTAGTTTTTTGTATTTTTTAGTAGAGACGGGGTTTCACCGTGTTAGCCAGGATGGTCTCGATCTCCTGACCTCATGATCCGCCCGTTTCGGCCGCTCCCAAAGTGCTGGGATTACAGGCTTGAGTCACCGCGCCCGGTCTGGAGTTACTATTTTATCCCATGTTTTTATTAGATAAAATTTTAGGGCCACGAAATATAATCAATTGCTCATTTTATTATTAAAGTAACTAAAAGATTAATTTATTATTAAATTATTCAATTATAGTTAAAATTCAACTACTCACTGGTATACACACTTCCAATAATTAATGTGTTCCCTTATGTAAGATTTTTCTTTTTCCTCATGCATTTGTTATATTTTTGCTAAAATGTAATTTTATGTCTGTTGAACCTAGTAATAAAAAATTAAATTACATATCTATGAGTTTTTAGATATTGTTTCCTAGTAATTTATTTCTATTATGTATTGCAGAGATATTGGTCAGAAACCTTTTACCACAGACAGTTGATGGAAGACTAAACTAGTCTCCTCCTTCATCTATTAGTTTTCTACAGCTGATGATGAATGTTTTTGAGATCTACCTCTTCAGTATCTCTCAAATATTTCCTTCCCATACCCGTAATTATTTTTCCTTTTCTCCTGCCTTTCATCCCTTCCCTTAGTTTCCTGACATATTTAAAAATATGTATGTCAAGGAGTATCTGGCTGTTTGAACACCCTTTTAGCTACTTGTTAATGCTTTCACCAACCAAACCTTCATTATCTGTAATATTTCTACAGCTGAGAATGTAGTTCTAGAATCATTAGTCATATTTTTAACAGTCAGAAAGGTTCAATGCATACTCAGTTACCCCATAAGTCTTTTTTGTTTCTCTACTATAGTTATACACAGGGTATATCTAGTTTTGGAGTTACTTGAAGGCAGAACCTATACCACCTTCTTCTACGTCCTTCCAATTTTAGCAGCTTTTATACTGCACAGCAGAATTCATCTCCTCAGTCATTGCTGAAGTCATTTTCTTTTTTCTGTACTATTCTACTTTCTCTTTAAAAATCAACTACGTTTCTTTTTTTTATTATTATACTTTAAGTTCTAGGGTACATGTGCATAACGTGCAGGTTACATACGTATACATGTGCCTTGTTGGTGTACTGCACCCATTAACTCATCATTTACATTAGGTATATCTCCTAATGCTATCCTTCCCTGCTCCCCTTCCCCACAATAGGCCCCGATGTGTGATGTTCCCCTTCCTGTGTCCAAGTGCATGAGCTTAATAGAAAGCTCTCCTGATCTTTCCTGAGAATACTGTAATTTTGGGCCTCTCACTTGATCACTTACATCATAATAGTACAAAAATGAAATGTATAATAGTGAAACAACTATCTTTTTTGTTTGCTGCTAAATAGTATGACAAGTTTATTGTACATATTTAGTTTTCAAAATCAGATATTTTGTATTCAAACACAATGTACCTTTGGGTGTGACATATTGTGACATAGTTTAATGGTTTGTTATCCCTTTCCTTATTAGATCTGAGGAACTAGTTGGCAAAAAATTGTATTTCCTTTTTGATTAATCCAGTAGAATGTCACCCCATAACATAGCAGGTGTTAAAAAATGTTGTAATAAACCATCAAATTCTAAACAACCAAAAAAGCAGTAAAACAAGATTTTTTTCTCTCAAAAACATTTTTGTTATTCTATCAGACTTTCTTTGCAATTTCACACATGGCATGTCTCCTTGAATAAGATTTTTTTTGGGGGGGTGCTAGTGTTAAAGTCAAATTAGGGACAAGTAGCTGGAGTTGACATAAAAAGCATGAATCTGTAACAATTATAAATGTTAGATTTAATTAGTTTCATGTAGTTAAACTATTAAATTATTGTGGCTTGCTGAAGAATTAATTTAAAATCAGATGGAGTTATCATGTACAAATACCACAATCTTTATCTAAAATATAAAAGATTTCTCATCTAAGTAGTATCTGTAGAATACATTTCAAAATGCATTTAAAAATCAATATTACATTTTATGTTTAATGCAGGTCAATGACAGTGTATCATAGTGGAACCAAAGGACATTTTCCCCGAAGGTAGCACTGAAATTCTGTACTTCTTAATGCGCATTACACTTCACTGAACTTCTCTATTATCTAATTCTGAAACACTCCTGCTTCCTGACAAGCAGTTTTGTAGACAGTGAGATTCTCAAGATTGAATAGGATGGAAACTGAATTTTTGATCACCACCCAAGTTTTCCTTTAGCAAGTGATGTCTTCTTTCTTGAAGATCTATGATAGCCTAAAAGAAAAAAAAATGATTATTCATGTTGGTGAAGAAACATTATATGTACAATGAAATTTCTAGTTTTTTCATAAAGGAAAATTGACATCTCATTCTTATTCCCATTCCATTGCATTATTGTTGTTTTCCTTTTATGTATTATTATCTGTTGCCTTTATGTTAAATCTCTGTTATACCTGTCCAGAATTTAAAATATCACGATGACTACAATGACTGGATATTCTTCAAAGTTCACCTGTCCTTTGACCTGAAAACCATGATAGTAAATGTTTAATAAATACATTCTCAAAAAAAAAACCTAATATATGCTTTTGGTTGGTATCTTGAGATCTTTCAGCCCGCTTTACAATGCTAGCCGTGTATTAATGTTTTAATCTCATTAATTAAATATTTGAAACTTTCATTTTATAAATAGTATAATTATATGTTTGTTTTTCTTTATACCTTATGAAATAGAAGAAATCCATATGCTATTTTCTTCTGAAAAAGTCATCTAATGTTTGGGATTAGTTGTTAAAATTCATGTTTTCAAGTACCACACACCCTAACACAGAGATTTTTCATTTTCTCTGTACATGAGTCCCTGTGACAATCTGGTGAAGACTACAGACCACCTTTTAAAATAATTTTGTAGTATATAAAATATAAGATGTAAGTTTGAAAATAAAATAAATTATATTAAAATGTACTTGTAAGAATAACCAACCCACAAAATTGGAATAGTATATGCAGTATATGTTTCCTTATTCATATGATAAATTAAGATATACCAACACATTTAAAAACAACTATACTTTTGAAGTAGTGATGAGTAGAAGGATTTGAGATATCTGCAAAACCTGCAGTATTACATAAAATTACTTTTGAATTCTATTGCTAACAAAGATAAGGCTACATTGACTTGTTGCCCATATTCATAATGGTAAGAAATAATACATTTCTGTTAGTGATTAATGAAAATTATGCTGTAAATATTCCTAAGTAATATAATAATAGCTGATATTTATATGGCATTTCTATATATGGCACTATATTTTGCTGCTTACAAAATCTATAATCCTCACGATGAAAATGAGATAGGTATTGTCTTAATCCATCTGTGCTGCTCTATCAGAACATCTAAATCTCAGTAACCTACAAAGGACAGAAATGTATTCTCTACAGTTATAGAGGCTGGAAAGTCCAAGATCAAGGCATCTGGAGAGGACTTTCTCATGTCCTCACATGACAAAAAGGCAGGGGAGAACAAAGTCCCTTGTGAAACCCCTTTATAAGGACACCTAATCCCAGTCATGAAGAATAAACTCTCATGGCCTAATCTCCTCTTGAAGGTCTTACCTCTTAATACTATCAAATTGGCAACACCTAAATTTTGCAGAGGACACATTCAAATATAGCCAGTACCCTTTACATTCCTAATATAGATAAGAGAACTGAGGCAGAGATGAACTAAATATTCCCTAAAGTCACTTTGTATCAAAGTATGCAAAGTATCCATACTTGAAATCTTTATTACACAGTGAAGGACAGAGGCAGTCATACAAAATATTTTATATCTCTTATCTGTAAGTTTTTTGTGCATCACCTCGCAACATCTCTTAAAATATTGCCCTACAACGTTAAACATATAAAACTGTATACAACATGAACTTTGGCCTTGAATTGATTGCACTTTAGTAGATTACATAAGACACATATGTAAGTAGATATAGCAAAATGTAGAAATAAATATTTTGCAACAAATAATACTAAAGGTAAAATAACATTTAACATTCCAAATTGCATAGTGGCCTACTATCCTCTTTTTAAATTTTGCATGTGATTTTATTCAAGTGTTGATATTGAATGTACATTAAAAATCAAGCAAAGTATGGGAATTTGTGAACATATGGAGCATTTGTCAACAGTGACAAGATTGATGATAAGAATAATTCATGAACTGTTCTGAAGTTTAACTCTTGCTCTGAATCTATTTTGTAAGGCATTACTATTAACATAAATAAAATCTAAAGGCAGCATTCCATAATTAAACACTCAGTGGATTAAAAAATGAAGAAGTTGATATCATTTGCATTTGTCTTCAGGAACACCTGCATTTATTTCTAGGATCTTTTAGTAAAGAAGGAACGCAGCTGCTAACGTTGTGACTAATAAAAAACATGAAATTAAAGTCTCATTATTTATTTCCTACATTGTATATTTCCACTACTCTAAACAGAAAAGAGACTTGCCTAGGGTTCAGGATTTAGATGATATATTATTTTGAATAGTTATTAATTTTTAGGAAAAACATGACTTTGGCCATTTTTTCCTGACAATGCCTTTAATGTTGGAATTTAAGCAGGACTGCTTAATGATGAGCAATACAGATTCTTTGCTTATAACACAGGTGATTTCAACCATTCTCAGTAGGATGGAAAATTTAAGCATGCACTCATGCACGAAGGCATAGCAATTATTAACTGGTTGGTTTTTGCACATCATATTAGGAAAGTAAGGGAAAAACCTTTGTGTGTACTTTCATATGCTTACCAAACATTGAATTATTTATAAAATTATTTGTTGATTTTAAAATTTAAGGAAGAAACATATATTTGGTTTATTATGCCCCCAAATTTAAAAGGTTAAGCATACAAAAAATTAAAGTAAAAATATTTTTTAAATGTTCATTTTTCTCATTATGTGACAATTTAAAAGACAAGTTAGTTAACAACAAACAGGTTGATACTAAGGGAAGGGGAAGATACCTGCTATTATTGTTTTAGTCGACATTGAGCTGGAAGTAATAGAAAGACTAGTTGGCTGGAAAAAAATAAATGGCATTTACAGTGAAAAAGAAATTATCCTTCTTCCCAATCATCAGTAGAATCTTTTCTCCTGTGTCCTTCCTTTCCACTCTTAAGTTATACACTGTTTCTGTTTTCTTACTTTTACTCAAAAACTAAAATTCACTATGTTTTTTCCATAATCTTTATTTAGAATTCCCCACATATTTATAAACTCAGAAGTTTCACTTGGTTTTATTTTCATTTTTTATTTAAGAATACCTTTTAACATTTCCATTAATGTGAGTTGTACAGTTTTCCTTCATTCTACTTCTTACAATTCGAAAATGTGTTTGTATTGCTACTAATCCTGAAATATTTTTTGCTCATTTATATTTCCAGACTGAAAGTTATTTTTACTCAGCACATGGAAGGCAGCATTTTATTGACCTTTGACATGCATTTTTTATTTATAAGGAAATTATAAGTCTAAAAAGTATTTGTATGTAGTTCATTTTCTTTCTCTGAATTATTCTGAATTTTTAAGTCTTTTTATACTGTCTACATATCCTCATAACTTACTGAGTTCTGAAAATTCTAATTGGTTCATTTTGAAAATTGATTTTTCAAAAACTGTGTACATTCTTTTTTATTTTTAGGCACATTATTTCTTTAAGCATATAAAATATAATTAATTTCTGTCCATTATCTCATTTGTCCAATATCTTCTAATTTTGCCTGGAGATTTTTGCTCCTATTTTTGTTCTTTTTTGTTGTCGTCGTTGTTTTGTTTTGTTTTTCTCTGGCTTTCGCTCATGGTGCTTTGCATTCTTACCTGCTCTTTAATTTTTGACTGTGAATTATTAAAGCTTTGAGAGAATTTATTGGAACTTGCTAGAATTTCAGTTCTCCAGTCAGAACTTGCCTTTTTTCTCTGTCATCTCCCAAGTTTTTACCATGAGGGCATCACTTTAAATTCTCCACTTATTTTATTTTTCAAATACATAGAGAAGATCCAACTGTAAACTCTGTGAAGAAAATCAACTTGTTATTACAATTTATCAAGGACCTTATTTCCCCCACCCACTTACCACCAAATCTAAGAAAATAAGAAAACTGTTTTATTTATTTTTCTCCTTTATACTGCTTTACTTTTGGTGTGCTAGTTTTGAATTGGAGTCTTTTCTTAAACTTCTAACTTATTTCTTATTACCTCTCGTCATGTATTTTTCAAAACTAAGCTCAGGCTCACCCATTGTGGCTGTGTACCCTTCATTCAGATAAAATGTAGTTTTAGTAGTAGTCTACATCTCAATAATCTCATGTACTATTTTTTCTCTGCTCAGTCTTTACTCTTTTGCAATCATGCATTTAAAATACTTACAGATATGTACATACGTGCATATATATATAGCAGCATTTTACAGACTTTAAGTAGGATAAATACAGTATCTATGATTATGCATTTTAAATAATATAAAATTAGTATTTTAATAAATTCCTCAGATATTGTTTAAACTACTTATTTGTATACCTTATTATAATTTATATTTTCATCTGAATTAGGTGAATGACAAGTGCAAAGACAAATACATACAAACACAGGGAAATACAAACATTTCTACTATACTTGATAAAAGTGGATTATCAACAATAACACTTGTATTCATAAATAAATTAACTACATTGAATTATGTCTTCTCTTGTTATCAATTTTTTGGCTAGCAAATACCAACATGAAAACATCTCTGTAATATATCAAACTTAGAGCAATAAAATATACAGATGTTAAAATGAATTGTTGAAAATGACTCCAAGAAAGCAGGAAAGGGCAGTGATTTGATAATCTGCTGGCATTACTTCTAATCAGACACTGTCAATGAGTGTTACCAAAATATAAGATTTGAAAATAACAGTCTTTCATAGGAAAGAAAAGAATTCATAAAGAATCAGTTTTCATCCTTTTTTTTTGTCTTTGAAAGTTCAAAGCATATCCTCTAAAGTCAAAATATGTTTTAAATAATAATAAAGAGGGGGGGCAGAGCAAGATGGCCGAATAGGAACAGCTCCAGTCTCCAACTCCCAGTGGGAGCCACACAGAAGACCGGTGATTTCTGCATTTTCAACTGAGGTACTGGGTTCATCTCACTGGGGAGTGCCGGACGATCGGTGCTGGTCAGCTGCTGCAGCCCGACCAGCGAGAGCTGAAGCAGGGCAAGGCATTGCCTCACCTGGGAAGCGCAAGGGGGAAGGGAATCCCTTTTCCTAGCCAGGGGAACTGAGACACACAACACCTGGAAAATCGGGTAACTCCCACCCCAATACTGCGCTTTAAGCAAACAGGCACACCAGGAGATCATATCCCACACCTGGCCGGGAGGGTCCCACATCCACGGAGACTCCCTCATTGCTAGCACAGCAGTCTGTGATCTACCGGCAAGGCAGCAGCCAGGCTGGGGGAGGGGCGCCCGCCATTGCTGAGGCTTAAGTAGGTAAACAAAGCTGCTGGGAAGCTCGAACTGGGTGGAGCTCACAGCAGCTCAAGGAAACCTGCCTGTCTCTGTAGACTCCACCTCTGGGGACAGGGCAATCACAAACGCAGCCGAAACCTCTGCAGACGCAAACGACTCTGTCTGACAGCTTTGAAGAGAGCAGTGGATCTCCCAACACGGAGGTTGAGATCTGAGAAGGGACAGACTCCCTGCTCAAGTGGGTCCCTGACCCCTGAGTAGCCTAACTGGGAGACATCGCCCACTAGGGGCAGTCTGACACCCCACACCTCACAGGGTGGAGTACACCCCTGAGAGGAAGCTTCCAAAGCAAGAATCAGACAGGTACACTCGCTGTTCAGAAATATTCTATCTTCTGCAGCCTCTGCGGCTGATACCCAGGCAAACAGGGTCTGGAGTGGACCTCAAGCAATCTCCAACAGACCTACAGCTGAGGGTCCTGACTGTTAGAAGGAAAACTATCAAACAGGAAGGACACCTACACCGAAACCCCATCAGTACATCACCATCATCAAAGACCAGAGGCAGATAAAACCACAAAGATGGGGAAAAAGCAGGGCAGAAAAGCTGGAAATTCAAAAAATAAGAGCGCATCTCCCCCGGCAAAGGAGCGCAGCTCATCGCCAGCAACGGATCAAAGCTGGACGGAGAATGACTTTGACGAGATGAGAGAAGAAGGCTTCAGTCCATCAAATTTCTCAGAGCTAAAGGAGGAATTACGTACCCAGCGCAAAGAAACTAAAAATCTTGAAAAAAAGTGGAAGAATTGATGGCTAGAGTAATTAATGCAGAGAAGGTCATAAACGAAATGAAAGAGATGAAAACCATGACACGAGAAATACGTGACAAATGCACAAGCTTCAGTAACTGACTCGATCAACTGGAAAAAAGAGTATCTGCGATTGAGGATCAAATGAATGAAATGAAGCAAGAAGAGAAACCAAAGGAAAAAAGAAGAAAAAGAAATGAACAAAGCCTGCAAGAAGTGTGGGATTATATAAAAAGACCAAATCTACGTCTGATTGGGGAGCCTGAAAGTGAGGGGGAAAATGGAACCAAGTTGGAAAACACTCTTCAGGATATCATCCAGGAGAACTTCCCCAACCTAGTAGGGCAGGCCAACATTCAAATCCAGAAAATACAGAGAACGCCACAAAGATACTCCTCGAGAAGAGCAACTCCAAGACACATAATTGCCAGATTCACCAAAGTTGAAATGAAGGAAAAAATCTTAAGGGCAGCCAGAGAGAAAGGTCGGGTTACCCACAAAGGGAAGCCCATCAGACTAACAGCAGATCTCTCGGCAGAAACTCTCCAAGCCAGAAGAGAGTGGGGGCCAATACTCAACATTCTTAAAGAAAAGAATTTTAAACCCAGAATTTCATATCCAGCCAAACTAAGTTTCATAAGTGAAGGAGAAATAAAATCCTTTACAGATAAGCAAATGCTTAGAGATTTTGTCACCACTAGGCCTTCCTTACAAGAGACCCTGAAGGAAGCACTCAACATGGAAAGGAACAACCGGTACCAACCATTGCAAAAACATGCCAAAATGTAAAGACCATCGAGGCTAGGAAGAAACTGCATCAACTAACGAGCAAAATAACCAGTTAATATCATAATGGCAGGATCAAGTTCACACATAACAATCTTAACCTTAAATGTAAATGGACTAAATGCTCCAATTAAAAGACACAGACTGGCAAACTGGATAAAGAGTCAAGACCTATCAGTCTGCTGTATTCAGGAGACCCATCTCACACGCAGAGACATACATAGGCTCAAAATAAAGGGATGGAGGAAGATTTACCAAGCAAATGGAGAACAAAAAAAAGCAGGGGTTGCAATACTAGTCTCTGATAAAACAGACTTTAAACCATCAAAGATCAAAAGAGACAAAGAAGGCCATTACATAATGGTAAAGGGATCAATTCAACAGGAAGAGCTAACTATCCTAAATATATATGCACCCAATACAGGAGCACCCAGATTCATCAAGCAAGTCCTTCGAGACTTACAAAGAGACTTAGACTCCCATACAATAATAATGGGAGACTTCAACACTGCACTGTCAACATTAGACAGATCAACGAGACAGAAAGTTAACAAGGATATCCAGGAATTGAACTCATCTCTGCAGCAAGCAGGCCTAATAGACATCTATAGAACTCTCCATCCCAAATCAACAGAATATACATTCTTCTCAGCACCACACCGTACTTACTCCAAAATCGACCACGTAATTGGAAGTAAAGCACTCCTCAGCAAATGTATAAGAACAGAAATTATAAGAAACTGTCTCTCAGACCACAGTGCAATCAAACTAGAACTCAGGACTAAGAAACTCAATCAAAACCGCTCAACTACATGGAAACTGAACAACCTGCTCCTGAATGACTACTGGGTACATAACGAAATGAAGGCAGAAATAAAGATGTTCTTTGAAACCAATGAGAACAAAGATACAATATACCAGAATCTCTGGGACACATTTAAAGCAGTGTGTAGAGGGAAATTTATAGCACTAAATGCCCACAAGAGAAAGCAGGAAAGATCTAAAATTGACACTCTAACATCACAATTAGAAGAACTAGAGAAGCAAGAGCAAACACATTCGAAAGCTAGCAGAAGGCAAGAAATAACTAAGATGAGAGCAGAACTGAAGGAGATAGAGACACAAAAATCCCTCCAAAAAAATTAATGAATCCAGGAGTTGGTTTTCTGAAAAGATCAACAAAATTGACAGACCGCTAGCAAGACTAATAAAGAAGAAAAGAGAGAAGAATCAAATCGACGCAATGAAAAATGATAAAGGGGATATCACCACCGACCCCACAGAAATACAGACTACCATCAGAGAATACTATAAACACCTCTATGCAAATAAACTGGAAAATCTAGAAGAAATGGATAATTTCCTGGACACTTACACTCTTCCAAGACTAAACCAGGAAGAAGTTGAATCCCTGAATAGACCAATAGCAGGCTCTGAAATTGAGGCAATAATTAATAGCCTACCAACCAAAAAAAGTCCAGGACCAGATGGATTCACAGCCAAATTCTACCAGAGGTACAAGGAGGAGCTGGTACCATTCCTTCTGAAACTATTCCAATCAATAGAAAAAGAGGGAATCCTCCCTAACTCATTTTATGAGGCCAACATCATCCTGATACCAAAGCCTGGCAGAGATACAACAAAAAAAGAGAATTTTAGACCAATATCCCTGATGAACATCGATGCAAAAATCCTCAATAAAATACTGGCAAACCGGATTCAGCAACACATCAAAAAGCTTATCCACCATGATCAAGTGGGCTTCATCCCTGGGATGCAAGGCTGGTTCAACATTCGCAAATCAATAAACATAATCCAGCATATAAACAGAACCAAAGACAAGAACCACATGATTATCTCAATGGATGCAGAAAAGGATTTTGACAAAATTCAACAGCCCTTCATGCTAAAAACGCTCAATAAATTCGGTATTGACGGAACGTACTCAAAATAATAAGAGCTATTTATGACAAACCCACAGCCAATATCATACTGAATGGGCAAAAACTGGAAAAATTCCCTTTGAAAACTGGCACAAGACAGGGATGCCCTCTCTCACCACTCCTATTTAACATAGTGTTGGAAGTTCTGGCTAGGGCAATCAGACAAGAGAAAGAAATCAAGGGTATTCCGTTAGGAAAAGAAGAAGTCAAATTGTCCCTGTTTGCAGATGACATGATTGTATATTTAGAAAACTCCATTGTCTCAGCCCAAAATCTCCTTAAGCTGATAAGCAACTTCAGTAAAGTCTCAGGATACAAAATTAATGTGCAAAAATCACAAGCATTCTTATACACCAGTAACAGACAAACAGAGAGCCAAATCAGGAATGAACTTCCATTCACAATTGCTCCAAAGAGAATAAAATACCTAGGAATCCAACTTACAAGGGATGTAAAGGACCTCTTCAAGGAGAACTACAAACCACTGCTCAGTGAAATAAAAGAGGACACAAATAAATGGAAGAACATACCATGCTCATGGATAGGAAGAATCAATATCGTGAAAATGGCCATAGTGCCCAAGGTTATTTATAGATTCAATGCCATCCCCATCAAGCTACCAATGAGTTTCTTCACAGAATTGGAAAAAACTGCTTTAAAGTTCATATGGAACCAAAAAAGAGCCCGCATCTCCAAGGCAATCCTAAGTCAAAAGAACAAAGCTGGAGGCATCACGCTACCTGACTTCAAACTATACTACAAGGCTACAGTAACCAAAACAGCATGGTACTGGTACCAAAACAGAGATATAGACCAATGGAACAGAACAGAGTGCTCAGAAATAATACCACACATCTACAGCCATCTGATCTTTGACAAACCTGAGAGAAACAAGAAATGGGGAAAGGATTCCCTATTTAATAAATGGTGCTGGGAAAATTGGCTAGCCATAAGTAGAAAGCTGAAACTGGATCCTTTCCTTACTCCTTATACGAAAATTAATTCAAGATGGATTAGAGACTTAAATGTTAGACCTAATACCATAAAAATCCTAGAGGAAAACCTAGGTAGTACCATTCAGGACATAGGCAAGGGCAAAGACTTCATGTCTAAAACACCAAAAGCAACGGCAGCAAAAGCCAAAATTGACAAATGGGATCTCATTAAACTAAAGAGCTTCTGCACAGCAAAAGAAACCACCATCAGAGTGAACAGGCAACCTACAGAATAGGAGAACATTTTTGCCATCTACTCATCTGACAAAGGGCTAATATCCAGAACCTACAAAGAACTCAAACAAATTTACAAGAAAAAAACAAACAACCCCATCAAAAAGTGGGCAAAGGATATGAACAGACATTTCTCAAAAGAAGACATTCATACAGCCAACAGACACATGAAAAAATGCTCATCATCACTGGCCATCAGAGAAATGCAAATCAAAACAACAATGAGATACCATCTCACACCAGTTAGAATGGCGATCATTAAAAAGTCAGGAAACAACAGGTGCTGGAGAGGATGTGGAGAAATAGGAACACTTTTACACTGTTGGTGGGACTGTAAACTAGTTCAACCATTATGGAAAACAGTATGGCGATTCCTCAAGGATCTAGAACTTGATGTACCATATGACCCAGCCATCCCATTACTGGGTATATACCCAAAGGATTATAAATTATGCTGCTATAAAGACACATGCACACGTATGTTTATTGCAGCACTATTCACAATAGCAAAGACTTGGAATCAACCCAAACGTCCATCAGTGACAGACTGGATTAAGAAAATGTGGCACATATACACCATGGAATACTATGCAGCCATCAAAAAGGATGAGTTTGTGTCCTTTGTAGGGACATGGATGCAGCTGGAAACCATCATTCTTAGCAAACTATCACAAGAACAGAAAACCAAACACCGCATGTTCTCACTCATAGGTGGGAACTGAACAATGAGATCACTTGGACTCAGGAAGGGGAACATCACACACCGGGGCCTATCATGGGGAGGGGGGAGGGGGGAGGGATTGCATTGGGAGTTATACCTGATGTAAATGACGAGTTGATGGGTGCAGCACAGCAACACGGCACAAGTATACATATGTAACAAACCTGCACGTTATGCACTTGTACCCTACAACTTAAAGTATAATAATAATAAACAAATTTAAAAAATAAATAAATAAAAATAATAATAATAAAGACAAAACTACTACTTATAAATATACCACTTCAAATTTTAATTATGCTAATCTCTCCAACAAATTTTTAATATCTTCCCCTCGTTTAAAATATAATTATTTTCTGTCCATTACCTCATTAGTCCAATATCTTCTGATTCTGCCTGATGGTTTTTGCTCCTATTTTTGTTCTTTTTGTTGTTGTTTTGTTTTTTCTCTGGCTCTCGCTCATGGTGCTTTGCATTCTTACCTGGTTTTTAATTTTTGACTGTGAATTATTAAATTTTGAGATAATTTAAGGAAGATACTGTGATGTCTTACCATTAGAAAAGGTAAAATTTTGAATTATTGATAAAAACGTGCTGCATTAATATAATAACATATTATTTTTGATGTATTCTTAAAATAATGTGCTTGTCACTTAATGTATACCTACATCAACAGTAATAGGAGTTTTGAGAAAAGAAAATTGAAAAAACACTATTTATGCAAGCATAAGGAAAATAACGATTTCATATATGGTAGATATCTTCATTTTTTTTCATTACATTTAAAATTAAGAGTGTAGTTTAATAGATGTACTAAGTGTTCTTAAACACAGGCACTGAAAGTCACACCAATTTATCAAAGAGGCCACAGTTCTTGAGGGGAAATGGTTTAAAATTTGTACAGGTTTATACTAAATATGGTCTAGTATACGTTTACTTTTGAGAAAATATAGTTGACATTTTTAAAGAAAACTTAAGATGAACCAGTTATTTTAAGAAAATTAACTTAGTAATTACAAGAAAATCAAATGAAGTTTTAATACTTTTAACAGAGTTCCAGTCAAAAAGATAAACTATTCTATATTAAATTAACAATTATAAAAGTTTAAAAAACTCTATAAAAATTCTCTAGTTAGGTGATTGATTTAAAATAGTGGATGACTGATACAGTCAAAGTGATAATAAAGTATCATGGTTGATTATCTTATGGCATTGCCCATATTTACATAGAACTAAGCTAAAAGTAAAATTAAATAATTACTCCCGTAATTTCAATAATGAATTATATTAATCTAAAATCACATAAAATATTGTAGTGTTGAATTATCTGACTTTCAGCTTTATTGAAATTGATTCATTATTTAAGAGATAACCACCCATGACTATTTTAAATGAAATTCATGCAGATAATGTCAGTGAAGCTGATGAGGTAGGGGAAAAAAAACACACACACACACACACAGAGAAAAAACAATCAGAGTTTAAATTTCTGGAAAAGAAAAAACTTAGTGGTATAGGAGTTGTATCTCTTATCTTTTTGTATGTGATGTGTTTTGGATGTCTGTCCCCTACAAATCTCAAGTTGAAATGTAATCCCCAGTGTTGGAGGTGGGACCTGGTGGGAGGGGTTTGGCTCCTGGGGGTGGATCCCTTAAATGCCTTGGTGCTTTCCTTATGATAATGAGTGAGTTCTTGTGCTCAGTGCACACAGGATCTGGTTGTTCAAAAAAGTGTGGCACTTCCTGTTCATACCCTTCGCCCACTCTACTATAAAGACACATGCACACGTATATTTATTGCAGCATTGTTCACAAATCAAACACTTGGAACCAACCCAAATGCCCATCAATGACAGACTGGATAAAGAAAACATGGCACATATACACCATGGAATACTATGAAGCCATAAAAAAGGATGAGTTTATGCCCTTTGCAGGGACATGGATGAAGCTGGAAACTATCATTCTCAATAAACTAACACAAGAACAGAAAAGCAAACACCACATGTTCTCATTCATAAGTGGGAACTGAAGAATGAGAACACATGGTCACAGGGAGGGGAATATCACACACCAGGGCCTGTTGAGGGAAGCAGGTTGCAGGAGGGATAGCATTAGGAGAAATACCTAATGTAGATGACCGGCTGATGGGTGCAGCAAACCACATGTGTATACATATGTAACAAAACTCCATGTTCTGCATATGTATCCTAGAACTTAAAGTAAAAACATTTTTTTAATGTGACACCTCCTAACACTCTTGCTCCTGCTCTTGCCACGTGGCATGCAACTCCCTATCACCTCCTGCCACGATTGTAAGCGTCCACAGGTCTCACCAGAGGCAGGTGCCAGCATCATGCTTTTCGTAAAGCCTATAGAACCATGAATAAATTAAAACTGTTTCCTTGATAAATTATCCAGCCTCAGGTATTTCATTATAGCAACACAAGAATGGCCTAATACAGAATGCTGTTATTTACATGCATTTTGATTAATTTGTTGTTAATAAAATAAATAAAATAATCGAATACATGTTAACTCTTTAACATTCATAGACTTATGAAATGGAGCTTTTTCTAAGAAGTATTAGAGTTTTATTCTTAAAAAAAGTATGACATGCTGCTACAAAACAGCTCAATTGAATTAATTACTTAATTTTGAGCTCCCTTTAACAAATGAAACCAAAAGAGTAAAATCCTTGGGTTAAAGGTATTTTAAACCAGAACTTTGTATGCATCTGCTTGATTTCCACTTCAAGGCCTTCTTGACAGATTTTGCATTAACAGACTAACCTAATAATAACCCTGAACCAATGTGCCTTTGAAATTAATCACAGGAGTACCGAATTCCAATGACTAAAACTGGCACAGCATAACCACTCTTGTACAGTGATTTTAAAATGAAACAGGAGGTTTAATTTTGAACTTCGCATGGCATGAGAAAGCTTTCCTCTTTTAAAATCACTTTTTGATGTAAACTTTCATTGAATTAGTATTTTTGATAAGTTCCCTTTACATTCACCCTGCTTATCTGCACATATGTGTATTCTGTTTATCTAGGAGGATAATTTCAGAACCAGTAACATTGTGGTTCAGCAGCAGTTTTCTTAATAAAAACTTAATATATCACATTACATTCCCAGCACACTCTAATTAAATTCCTTTTCATTTCGGTCTGTCTCAGAGGGTTAGAGAAGCTCAAGAATATTTAACAAAATTCAACAAAGCAACTACCTGAAGTTGATACATTAACCTTGGCACTGAAAGTTACTTTATTCAAACCACGTATTCCAGAAACATCATTATACAATGACCTAAAAATGACAGTATTTCACTCTAACTGGAGGGCCTGTAAATGAATAACGATCATTTCTGACTCATTATATGTATAATGTATTTTGCCCTGGGAAATTTTAAAGACAAAACAAACATCAGTAACAGCAAAATCTGTCATACCTGGATGTGAAACCTGAAACATCAGAATGTTTTCTTGATCATAAGGAGAATAGATAGAATTTAATGGTTTTTAATTTGATCATTTACTGTAAAAAATGCATATATATATATATATACATATATATATGAGATATACACATATATCCACTATTTTTCCTCTTGGATTCTAGAATGGAAACATGTAATTTTAGAGACGATACTCTTTCCTATGAAACATTCACTTGGGACTGATTATAGTTTTCCAATAAAAACAATTCATTGCCATGGGCAGTGAGGCTAAAGGAGAGGTGTCCCTCTTTAATTGATTCTAGAGGGTCATGGAGTCCTCTTCTATAACAATCACAGCTATACAGCCCTACATACCTACTATGGTTGATCCAAACATCTTATGGTGACATATATTTCATATTTGCAATTTTTCAGATTTCAGTAACGTAGTATCATACATATATGTAGTATGTTGTGTAGCTGTCCTTGACCAAACCTTAGTTTGGTCAAATGCTTAGTTTTTACAGTTAGACAAAAATATCTATATAAGGTTAGGTAAACAACGGTCAAACATCAAGTTACATCAGTTCTATCCAATGGTTTTATGTGGGGTCAGGTTTTGCTGTCAACCGAATTGCAAATTATTTCAATCTCCAGAGCTTTCTGATTCTGTAGCATTTGATTAGGAATTATGAACCCACATGGCCACTTTTTGAAAACCACTTATACTTTCTATTCAGGTGACAGTCTGCCCACCTTCATTACCTGACCATTTTATGTACTCCGTCAATGTGAAGTACATTTAATTTGCATCATGTCAAATTAAAGCACTGAAAGGGGTGTTTCGATATCCCACGAGGCTGAATGAATCAGACACTGAGGGCACAGTGCACAGGTTTGCATGCATTAGTTGGAATCCTTTTCATTCATTTGTTTTTAATCACCTGGTCAGTTCATTTGGTTTGTCTGCTGAAGCCCCTGAAAATTTCTAGCTATGTTTTTGTTCTGACAGTGACTGAAGCAGCTACCCTACATACATCTTTGTATGGAATTAAACTGCTTCCCCTTTTCCTTTCCCCACTACCAACTTCCAAGGGTCACTTTCCTTTAACTTCAAAGTTAGCTGCATAACAGCCGATCCTCACCATCTCTCCTTGCTCTGCCATAGGCTGTGACAATTATTGTGCTGGCTGACTTAACCCTAAACTGCTTTAACACGATTCTTTCTATTTGGCTATGGAATTCTTAAAAAAGAAAAGCAGAGGGTCATAAAAGAATAAAGATTCTCAAACTTTTTAGCATTCATGGATCTGAATGTTAGTCTAACAGCTGTATCAATAGTTTTAAACAGTAGAATGGCCAAAGGCACCTCTGCTTTACAGGAGATAAAATGACAGGTGTTTGAATGAGTTCAGCACTTTTTAGTGTGGTAACAAAAATAATGGTCTGAACACTGTTGACATACTTGATGCACAGCAAGTAGAATACATGATCCAAATTCTACTGATAGGAATACAAAGAACATTTAGATCTAGAAAGAGGTGAGAAAAGGTGAAAATCTCGGTTATGTTCCCTGTTAGATTTAGGGTGAAGAAATACAAATATACATTGGGGACCCTCTGCCCAAAATCAATGGTTAAAGCAATGAAGCAGCAAAATAGTTCAATATAGAGTTCTGTAAGGGCATAGGAGAAAGCTGATAAAAGATGTAGCTAGTAAGACATATTTGAACAAAGAGTATAGATTTCCCAAGACAGCAACTCAAATTGAAATCACATACAGTTATGTACTTTGAGAGAAAAGTGATTATTTTTCTTTTTATGAAGCCTTATTCCCATTACTCTTTTTCCTTATTATTTATTTGATTATTTATACAGATACTTTGGACATGTATAAGTGTTCTGTGTCTTCTGTAAAGTGCATACCGCTACACCAGTCTGAAATCTAAAAAGTATAAGTAGAAAGCTTGACTTATAAGCAGGTGTAGTTAATATGGATAGTCGTGAAATCTACAAGAATTATAGATTCTATACTCCTATATAATCTATAATAGAATCAATATATTCTATATTCCTACAGAGTCTATTCCTCTGGTGTCCATATTTACAGTGACTAAAATTTATTGAAGAGAAATCAGTATTACACTCTGATTGATTACAATCTGATGGGACTGGCTGAATCTCACAAGAGAAATGCTAAGTCAGCAGACTATGCTCATCTTTGCTTAAGAAGTAGAGCCTTTAGCTGACATGGCACAAATAATTAGGTGGTAATGAGACATAATTAAGTAAATAATCAACAATACTACTAGGGAGAATAATTTGATGAATACAGTGATGAGACAGATGTTGGAGAAAGATGAGGCAGATTGGAGATACGGAAGATGTAAAGTAATAAATCACTTTAATATAAAACACATATTTATATACTATGTCACTATGAAAATGCTAGGCTACAACTGAGTATTCACTTCCATGAGAGGTGTAAAGACACTAATAGGGGTAAGGTGAATATTTCTTCTTATGTTGTCTCTGGCTTATTACAAAGGAAGAAACCTAACGACATTAAGCATGTTCTTAATACTACTTTTCCAGAATTTTCTTTAAATGACAATAACTCCATTACTTGTAGTGACATGAAACTTATTTAATTTATATTCAGTTATAACTCAGGGTTCACATAAGAGACTTTAAAATGTCTTTACTTTGAAATTAAGCCTGGGCTACTTAAAAAATACATATTTCTTCATTAAGCAGTTGGACGAAATGGTTTGCACTTTTTTACCTAACAGCCCAAGTGTTATCATAGTCTTATATTTAGTTGGCGCCCATCTTTCCTCTAATTCAGTGGTTCTTAATATGTGATCTGAGGATCTCTGGAGGTACCTGTGTTCTCTGTTTCCATGAAGTATCTGTGTAGAGTCCAAATTTTCCTGGTACACTTCACTCAAAATATTATATAGCAACACATTTAATGCAGAGGAAATAAGAGCATGTAATGATCTTGTATTAAGCTGTTTATTCGAGAGAGTTCAAAAATGTAAAACAGTATCACTCACCTCAGTAAATTTTCTTTTGTTTGAAAAATATAGTTACATTTCATAAAAATATGCCAATTAACATGTAGTTAATTTTTGTTATTTTTTAATTAGTAAATAATGATTTCAATTATCTCTCCATTTTAATTTCCAATTTGTGAATCTAAAGAAATACAATTCACATAAACAAAGCCACTCCTAGGTCTTCAATAATTTTTAAAAGTATAAATGGTCCTAGAATGAACTCATTTGAGGACTGCCGCTGCTGTAATCCAACCTGGACATCATCAACAGAATGGTGTAACCTCATCATGCTGGTAAGTCTCCTGTGGCCCACTACATATTTTAAGAATGTCTTTCAATATGCTTACCTGGGTATCTACTGGTAGATCAAAGCTTCTTTGCTTTGCCTATGCAATCCAAAATTATAAGCCAATGTTTAGTTTTTAAATTTAAATTCAAAATATCTTCAATTTTTAAAAGCTGCTAGTACCAACACCATTTCACCGTCTCCAGTTTACTGAATTCCTGGCAGACCTTTCTTTGTTCACATCACCTGTGGTGCCCATATTTACATTGACTATAATTTTTAAAGTTAGTTATTTATGAACTAATACAGTTTTTTCCTTTAATTTCCATTAAAAGTCCCTTATACATTTCAGGATACAACACTCCAAGTTAGAAATATAAATAGAGTAAATATTCCAAAAGGATATTAATCCACTAGCATGATAGGTAAATTTTTTTCTTGCATGAAATTTTCTTTAATGGGAAACTAAATTGAGCTTCTGTATAATGTTAGACTGCATCATCAAGGTACCTTCATGGCAATGCATCAGTTGAATTCAGTTGCAATTTGAAAATGTGTGTGTTCACTGGAGCATTTACAATAACATACAGCATAGGCTAATTTATTCAAATAAAATCAAACTAAATCTCAATTAAGAGGAAAAGACCATAACTAATCATTTTCTGGAGTCCTCACAGTGACACTAGAACAGATTTTATAAAGACATTATGGTCATACATTTCTACCCCTAACTTAAGGGAAAAAATGCTCCTGTAATTCATTCTCAGTTAATTTTTTTTAGTTTTATATATTTATCTTCTTAAAGTGAATTTTAACTTATCAGACTTCTGAGAAGTTACTTTTTAACTTCGGTTGACTTCAAAGTTGTTATTTTAATGAGATATTGTTCAAGCTATCCTATTAATAATTATTTCCCACATCAGTTTGTATTCCTTGATGCATTGTTTATTCATGCAGCTCAACTCTAGCTCATTCCTCCGAAAGCTAAATAGCTTTTAAGTAAATCTGAAAAACCAATTTTAATTGTTCTATGTGATCTTTTATAAATGCCTACAATATTTCATATAACTTTCTTTTAAAAATTTAGACTTAGGTTGGTCCTAAGCACAAATATGCCTTATTTATAACTTTTTAAATAATTATGTATAAATCTTCTAGGTATTATCTCCTAATTTGATATATCTCATATGATATTTTTAATTGAACAAAACCCCAAAGGAACTTATATAAGTATGTTGGAATTACTCAAAAAGAAGTTTTGTTAAGACTTGTAATTTTAATAAAATGGCTCTGGGGTGGAGATAAGGGACAGAAAGGGGAAAAACAAATTCAGTTCAAAGAACTTCAGTAATTATGGCAGCAGTAGATAATAGTTTAGCCTACAGATAAGGAAATCTGGAAGAAACTTTTTTCTTTACTTCCTACTGCTAAAAAAAGTCAACAAGTCAAATTTGTAGTAAAAATTATCTGTTAGACTTATCTGTGTACTAGATACTTTGAAGTTTATAAAGTATAAGCAGATAAACAATTTTGACATTGATCCACATTGAAAAGGCAAGAAAGATCAAAAGTAAACATACAACTAGCATTAAATATATTTGAAGATACATACAATAAGTGTAAGCATATAGGCCTAATTCATTCGAAGTTTTTCTAAAACAATGTAAGCCAGAGTAAACCTCTTAAATAATATAGGGATGATAATTTCTTCTTAAATATGCATTGAGAGCTGTTGCTTAACTATAAAATTAATTTTCTCCCATCTCATTACTTAACTTCAACTAGAATAAAGTCCTTATCAAGGTGCATCTCTTTTGGAGATAAACGGAGGGCCAGAGGGTCTGTTCACCCTGTGTAACAGACAGCCCGTTCAGTCTCAATGCTGCAGAGGGTCAGTTCACTCTTTATAGAATAAATTCTGGCATCATTAATACAAGATTTATTAAATAACTAGTTCAGAAACACAATAACATGTACAATCTGTTAACCTAATACTTTAGCACGGACATTCAGTAAATGTAAAATCAAACCTATAATCAAGGTAGTAATAAAAAAAAAGAATATTTTATAATTTTGCAACACTTTTGCATTTTTAACCCTAACAAATAGTTGAGCCATATGTTACTAATATTCTATAACTTTCAACAGTATGCTTCTAACCTTTGTTTACTTTTCTTTTTTTCTCTTTTTTTCTTTTTTTTTCAGGCGGACTTTCACTTTTGTTGCCCAGGCTGGAGAGCAATGGTGTGATCTCTGCTCACGGCAACCTCCACCTCCCGCGTTCAAGCGATTCTCCGGCCTCAGCCTCCAGAGTAGCTAGACTTACAGGCGCCTGTCACCAAGCCTGGTTAATTTTTGTATTTTTAGTAGAGACAGGGTTTCACCATCTTGGCCTGGCGTGGTGGCTCACATCTGTAATCCCACCACTTTGGGAGGCCAAGGTGGGTAGATCACCTGAGGTCAGGAGTTCGAGAACAGCCTGGCCAACATGGTGAAACTCTGTGTCTACCAAAAATACTGGGTGTGGTGGCGGGCGCCTGTAATCCCAGCTACTACGAAGGCTGAGGCAGAAGAATCGCTTGAATCCGGGAGGCAGAGGTTGCCGTGAGTCGAGATCACGCCATTGCACTCAAGCCTGGGCGAAAAAAGCGAAACTCTAAAAAAAAAAAAAAAAAAAAAAAAAAAAAAAGAATAAATTTGAAAGAAATAATGGTGTAAAAATTCTTATTATGTAAATATTTCTAATTTGCTATTATTCTTGAAAACATCAGATGCAGAAGGATATGAAAGTCATTATGTATTTCAATTAACATTGACATAGATTATATATATACTCTATATTCTGCTAAACTAGAGTTAATTGGGAAGCACCTACCTGTATATGTACGTCTACAGTTTTTTCCACGTAACCTTTAATGGAAATCAATGCACATTATTAATTTTTGTAACTTTCAATAAATATTTAATAGAATAATTTTATTAAGTTACCCAGAAATAGTACTTTTATGTATTTGTTTCAGATTGCTCTTTATAAATAAAATATAGAATTATATGAATAAGAAGTGAAGTTGCTTGGGGAAAAGAAAAGATTTAGGTCACTGTTGACGGCTGCTAATTAATGTTTAGAGTTTATAATATAATTAAAATTTTATTTAAAAATGGTTAGCAATCTGTTTTCATGGAAATCTAGATTCATTTATGAAATTACTAGAATAAGTTACTAGAGAAAAAATAAAGGATGTGTCTACAATTATGTATATTTCATTACTTTTTAAGTATATATGTATATATATTGCTTTATTTGTAAATTATATATTTTCAAAAGAAAATTCTAATTTATTCATCAGAAATAGAAGTTCTTTCAAAAATTTCTTTTTTTGCAGAAAAATCTGTAGACCGTACAAGGATATGGTATGTGTGTTAGGAAGGAGATAACCTGTTATGAAATTGAAAACTTTACGGCAATTGAAATAAAGGAATTTAGAAAATCTTTGTGAAAGGCAGACACTATAGCCTTTAGACATACGCCCCATGAGGTCAGCTAGTGAAAATAAAAATACTAATTGCTTTGGTATATGGAAAGAAAGGAAAAGAGCACTCTTTCTAATTTGTTGTAGAGTTCCACATTGATAATTAAGAACATAAAGAGCTCACACTAAGTGGAAGTTTTAGCTTCCTAGTGTCTACTAATTATATGTTCCCATGGAAATGCTTTGTAATGACAATTTTCTCTCAAAATTCTCATACTTTTGGAACCAATAGCTTTTATAGTATATAATAACATAAAAATTCCCAACAGAGGGTCAATCATTGAGAACATATATAATATAGGGATATATGTGCGTATGTGTATATGTATATACACACACATATGCATACATATACATATACACATACACATACCTCTATATGTCTAGTGAAAATTTTTGCACATATTAGATGCCCAATAGTTGTTTTGAAATAAATATTGGTACAATCTTCAACCTATATTGAACTTCATAGTACATTCATGATAGGCAAGATCTCTGTTATTCCTTCACATTCGCAGATCACATAGGGTCCATGTCGTTTGGTTAGTCAGGACTTTAGTTTTCAATAGTAAAAAGGCAGTTAAAACCAGTTCAAGAAAAAAAAAATATTTTGCAGCTCGCATAACTTTGAAATCAAAGGGAAAGCTCTTGCTTTAGGCATAACTGGGTCCAGGAGTTCAAAAGATGTCATCTGTTGTCTGTATCTTTCTTGTTCACTTTGATCCATATTATATATTTTTTTCACTTAGTTCTCAGGCAGGGGTTTTTCACATGTTGCCCTTACTATAGACATCAGCAATCCAAGTATCAATGGGTTCTCAGTTACATCCAGCTCAAAAACAGAGACTCCTTCCTTCCTAGAAGCCGTAATGAAACCATAAAAAGGATCCTTACTATCTATGTTTGTGTAATTGTTAATGTGATCAGTATATCTAGGAGGAGTGGCATATTACTGGCTATGCTGGGTCATTCACCTACAAAAATGAATGCAGGGCAATGATAGTATTGACAACATCAGATGAGGGAAATGGCAGATTCTGAAAGGGAAAAAGAAGTATTAAAGTGTCAGGAAATAATAAAAGTGCATTGCACAGTCTAGTTTCAATTGTTGATCTATTATTCCTATATTAATAGAATTTGATCAACTATATTTTTGTTTTTATATTTCTTCCATGTGAGCATAACTGTCTTACAAGTCAATTGCTGCATAACTAACCAGTCAAAATTTAGTGGTTTAAAACGTAAATTTTCATTTGCTTATGATTTTGTGGAAGGGCCCGGCCGGTGGTGCGTATCTGATTCATGTGACAGGAGATGGAGTGTCTGCCACTGGGGGATTCATTTCCGCATGGTTTCCTCACTTAAACATCTGGTCTAAGGGCCTTTTTTCTTCCTTTCTCTGTATTTGATCTCATTTTCTAAGGGATGCATGAGACTTGGGCTTTTTTCTATGGTCTGTTTGTCTCAGGGTAATTATACTTACCGTAGGGCTCCTAGGAAATACAGCCTCCAGGCCATTTAAAGTGATACTGGTCCAGCATCTCTTCTCAAATACTTTATTGGTTCACATTAAAGTAAGTCAAGAAATAGACTCTATCTCTTGATAGGAAAGAGACAAGTTCACGTTGCAGAACATGTAAGAAGAAAGATATAGTGATGTTCTCTAGAAATAAGAGTCTGCTGCAACGGGCAACTTAAATACCTCATTATTGATCAAAGATCAAATATGTCCAATTCTATGAAAAATAAAATTATATAAAACCTCTATAATTCTATTGTTTTTGTTTGTTTGTTTGTTTTGTTTGCTTTGAAAGGGTTTTTCTCTACCCAGATTAAAGTACAGTGGAGCAATCAAGGCTCACTACAGCCTTGACATCTCGGGCTCAAGCAATCTTCCCACTTCAGCCTGCCGAGTGGCTGGGACTACAGAAACATACCAAAATGCCTGGCTAAATTTTTTATTTATTGTAGAGATGGGGTCTCACTACATTGCCCAGGCTGGTCTCGAACTCCTAGGCTCAAGTGATCCTTTCTCCTTGGCCAACCAAAGTTTTTGGATTACAGGCGTGAGCTACCACACCTGGCCTATAACCTATTTAGTTAGGAATATCAGAATTTGAGAACACATAATTCAGATTATCATCGTATCAGCAAGAGTTCCACAGCCAATTATTATCTTAATTATTAAAATTATTAATTATGTGTCTATTTCTTTTATAAAACAAATAATCAGTGCTCTGTGTCAAAAGTTGATTACTGATTAACACTTATGATACCACACAAGTTTCTTGATTACCTTTAAAAGGCAGCTATTTACAAAGATCTCACACTGTGTGATTAGAGATGCACTTACCTTAATGACAAGTTTTTAAAAATGTACACATACATAACATAAAACACAATTTATTTTAAAAAGCATAACATAATAGGTGTAGGTATTTTTGAACAAAAAACCCCCAAAATACGAATTTCTCACTATGACTATTATTAATGTTACTGTCATATGACAATATTTAATGTATTTTCTTTAGGGGAACTTAAATGATTATGTCTGATATGCTATAGAATTCCAATATGATTTCTAAAATATTATGATTTATTATTTTTGCTTCTGTACTTGCTAGAACCATTAAAATCTAAGTTAAAGAGGCAACCTAGGACAATATTATAAAATACATGCTTAAAGTTTATAAATATTGAAGACGAAAGAGTTACTACATTTTCAGAGAAATGTTTTGTGTACCAAACACATAAAAACTAATAGGACCATACATATGTTTCTCAATGTACTTACCAGTTTTTCTGAAGTTGGTCAAAGTTTTATCTGGCTTCGCGTTGTAGGAACAGCACAATCTAAGCATGTCTCTTACCAAACATTGAGAATCTACGGGACTGTTGGTCCTAAAAAACTTGTGAAGGAGATTGAGTGGTCACAGCAGTGTTTCTTTCAAGCTTCCAAGTCACATAGCAAGTAGATTATTACAAAAGGGTCTATAAATAATTTTTAAAAACCTGTGGTAATTCACAAAATGAGTAGGACAGATAAAATATTGGTATTGAAACTATTTGTAAAACATAAGATACAAAAATTTATTACTGGCAGTCATTCTCATTTTAAAAGTATCATCTCAGATAAATTAAGAGTCTCTCTATCACTGACACTTTCCATTAGAAAAGTGTTGGAAATCACTGTAAATTATTTAAGATGCTAGGTAACTGTAATTAGTTTCTTGCTTGGAATAACGATATGTATTTAAAAATTGTGTGAGTAAAATGAATATATTTTATGTCTAGCATAGACTCTTATAAAACAAATATAAATATTGTGAATTCATTGAATTTTTCTCTTTAGCATAATTGAATATGACTTACTTTAAATTTATGACTTACCTTAAAAATGCTATAAATTAAATAAATACTTAAAAAGTACATTTGTTGAACATTTCGATTTATGTGAGACTTCCTACAGGACTATTTTAAAATATTGTGCAATGTTCAACTTCACCGGCAAATTGTGAAATAAGAATAAAATTAAAATTTAAATACATATGTTGATTATCAAATTGGAATAACCTTTAAGATGATGCTGCTTAGTACTACCAAGGGGTTAAGTTAAATTCAAAGTCAGTCTGATGTTTATAGAGAAGAATGAATTCAGATATATTTGCCCAAACATGCCAATGTATTTGGAGACTAGATGGATCAAATATGTCACATTTTTTTATCACTTGACTCAGAAATACTGTGGGTTTTGATCTAAAAGAAAGAAATAAAACTAGATACTGTTTTATGCAAAAAAGTTTAGTGTTTATTAAAACAAAACAAATGCATGAGGTTAGATCCTTAAACTTTAATAAATAAATGAAGTGAAAATTCTATTCATGAGGTAATAGTTAACATAAGGGAGAATATAAATTTTATAAAATGTTGATTTCAAAAATCTAGATAAATTTATCTATCTATTTGGCTATCAGTCTGTGTGTATGTGTCTGTGCACTTAGTTACTTACTCATTTGAATATGTCATTTTTGTCAAGAGATTGACACAATTAATTGATGACATTTAAGAAATTTAAGAAGATGGCTGAATAGGAACAGCTACAGTCTACAGCTCGCAGCGTGAGTGACACAGAAGATAGGTGATTTCTGCATTTCCAATTGAGGTACTGGGATCATCTCACTGGGGCTTGCTGGACAGTGGGTGCAGGACAGTGGGTGCAGCCCACCGAGTGTGAACCAAAGCAGGGTGAGGCATCACCTCACCCAGAAAGTGCAAGGGGTCAGAGAATTCCCTTTCCTAGCCAAGGGAAGCCATGACAGATGGCACCTGGAAAATTGGGTCACTCCCACCCTAATACTGCCAACGGTCTTAGCAAAGGGCACACCAGGAGATTATATCCTGCGCCCGGGTCAGAGGGTCCTACGCCCATGGAGCCTCACTCATTGCTAGTGCCGCAGCTGAGATCCAACTGCAAGGCAGCAGTGAGGCTGGGGAAGGTGTGCCTGCCATTGCTGAGACTTGAGTAGGTAAACAAAGTGGCCGGGAAGCTTGAACTGGGTGGAGCCCACTGCAGCTCAAGGAAGCGTGACTGCCTGTGTAGATTCCACCTCTGGAGGAAGGGCATAGCTGAACAAAAGGCAGCAGAAACCTCTGCAGACTTAAATGTCCCTGTCTGACAACTTTTAAAGGAGTAGTGGTTATGCCAGCACACCGACTGCCTCCTCAAGTGGGTCCCTGACCCCTGAGTAGTCTCACTGGGAGGCACCCCCCAGTAGGGGCAGACTGACAACACACACTGCTCAGTACCCCTCTGAGACGAAGCTTTCAGAGGAACAATCAGGCAGCAACATTTGCTGTTCAGCAATATTCACTGTTCTGCAGCTTCTGCTGCTGATACCCAGGCAAACAGGGTCTGGAGTGGACCTCCAGCAAACTCCAGCCGACCTGCAGCTGAGGGTCCTGACTGTTAAAAGGAAAACTAACAAACAGAAAGGACATTCACACCAAAACCCCATCTGTACGTCACCATCATCAAACACCAAAGGTAGATAAAACCACAAAGATGGGGAAAAAACACAGCAGAAAAGCTGAAAATTCTAAAAATCAGAGCGCCTCTCCCCCTCCAAAGGAATGCAGCTCCTCACCAGCAATGGAACAAAGCTGGATGGAGAATTACTTTGACAAGTTGAGAGAAGAAGGCTTCAGACGATCAAATTTCAACAAGCTAAAGGAGGAAGTTTGAACCCATTGCAAAGAAGCTAAAAACCTTGAAAAAAGATTAGATGAATTGCTAATGACAATAAACAGTGTAGAGAAGACCTTAAATGACCTGATGGAGCAGAAAACCATGGCACGACAACTAAGTGATGAATGCACAGGCTTCAGTAGCCAATTGGATTAACTGGAAGAAAGGGTATCAGTGACTGAACATCAAATGAATGAAATGAAGTAAGAAGAGAAGTTTAGAGAAAAAGAGTAATAAGAAAGGAACAAAGCCTCCAAGAAATATGGGACTATGTGAAAAGACCAAATCTATGTCTGATTGGTGTACCTGAAAGTGACGGGGAGAATGGAACCAAGTTGGAAAACACTCTGCAGGATATTATTCAGGAGAACTTCCCAACCTAGCAAGGCAGGCCAACATTCAAATTCAGGAAATACAGAGAATGCCACAAAGATACTCTTCGAGAAGAGCAACTCCAAGACACATAATTGTCAGGAACACCACAGATGAAATGAAGGAAAAAAAATTAAGGGCAGCCAGAGACAAAGATCTTGTTACCCACAAAGGGAAATCCATCAAACTAACAGAGGATCTCGTGGCAGAAACTCTACAAGTCAGAAGAGAGTGGGGGCCAATATTCAACATTCTTAAAGAAAAGAAATTTCAACCCAGAATTTCATATCCAGCCAAAGTAAGCTTCATAAGTGAAGGAGAAATAAAATCCTTTACAGACAAGCAAATGCTTACAAATCTCTTACAAAATGTAAGATTTTGTCACCAACAGGCCTTCCCTACAAGAGCTCCTGAAGGAAGCACTAAACATGAAAAGGAACAACCGGTACCAGCCACTGCAAAAACATGCCAAATTGTAAAGACCATCGATGCTAGGAAGAAACTGCATCAACTGACGAGCAAAATGACCACCTAACATCATAATGACAGGATCAAATTCACACATCACAATATTAGCTTTAAATGTAAATGGGAAATATGCTCCAATTAAAATACACAGACTGGCAAATTGCATAAAGAGTCAAGACACCTCAGTGTGCTGTATTCAGGAGATCCATCTCACATGTAGAGACACACATAGGCTCAAAATAAAGGGATGGAGGAAGATCTACCAAGCAAATGGAAAGCAAAAAAAGGAAGGGATTGCAATCCCAGTCTGCGATAAAACAGACTTTAAACCAACAAAGATCAAAAGAGACAAAGGAGGCCATTACATAATGGTAAAGGTATCAATTCAACAAGAAGAGCTAACTATCCTAAATATATATGCACCCAATACAGGAGCACCCAGATTCATAAACCAAGTCCTTAGAGATCTACAAAGAGACTTAGACTCCCATACAATAATAATAGGAGACTTTAACACTCCACTGTCAAAATTAGATAGATCAACGAGACAGAAAGTTCAAAAGTGTATCCTGGAATTGAACTCAGCTCTGCACCAAGTGGACGTAATAAACATCTACAGAACTCTCACCCCAAATCAATATAAAATACATTCTTCTCAGCACCACACCACACTTATTCCAAAATTGACCACATAGTTGGAAGTAAAGCACTCCTCAACAAATGTAAAAGAACAGAAATTATAACACACTGTCTCTCAGACCACAGTGCAATCAAACTAGAACTCAGGATTAAGAAACTCACTCAAAACCACTCAACTACATGGAAACTGAACAAACTGCTCCTGAAGGACTACTGGGCACATAACGAAATGAAGGCAGAAATAAAGATGTTCTTTGAAACCAATGAGAACAAAGACACAACATACCAGAATTTCTGGGACACATTTAAAGCAGTGTGTACAGGGAAATGTATAGCCCTAAATGCCCACAAGGGAAACTAGGAAAGATCTAAAATTAACATCCTAACATCACAATTAAAAGAACTAGAGAAGCAAGAGCAAACACATTCAAAAGCTAGCAGCAGGCAAGAAATAACCAAGATCAGAGCAGAACTGAAGGAGATAGAGACCCAAAACCCCTTCAAAAACTCAATGAATCCCAGAGCTGGTTTTTTGAAAAGATCAACAAAATTGATAGAACGCTAGCAAGACTAATAAAGAAGAAAAGAGGGAAGAATCAAATAGACACAATAAAAAAAGATAAAGGGGATATCACCACAGATCCCACAGAAATACACACTACCATCAGAGAATACTATAAACACATCTATAGAAATAAATTAGAAAATCTAGAAGAAATGGATGAATTCCTGGAGACCTAACACCTTTCCAAGACTAAACGAGGAAGAAGTTGAATCTATGAATAGACCAATAACAGGCTCTGAAATTGAGGCAATAATTAAGAGTCTACCAAGCAAACAAAGTCCAGAACCAGAAGGATTCACAGCCGAATTCTAACAGAGGTACAAGGAGGATCTGGTACCATTCCTTCTGAAACTATTGCAATGAATAGAAAAAGAAGGAATCCTCCCTAACTCATTTTATGAGGCCAACATCATCCTGATACCAAAGCCTGGCAGAGACACAACAACAACAACAAAAAAAGACAATTTTAGACCAATATCCTGGATGAACATCGATGCAAAAATCCTCAATAAAATACTGGTAAACCAAATCCAGCGGCACATCAAAAAGATGATCCACCATGATCAAGTGGGCTTCATCCCTGGGAAGAAAGGCTGGTTCAATATATACAAACCAATAAATGTAATTCAGCATATAAACAGAATCAAAGACAAAAACCACATGATTTTCTCAATACATGCAGAAAAGGCCTTTGACAAAATTCAACAGCCCTTCATGATAAAAACTCGCAATAAATTAGGTATTGATGGGACGTATCTCAAAATAATAAGAGCTATTTATGACAAACCCACAGCCAATATCATACTGAATGGGCAAAAACTGGAAGCATTCCCTTTGAATACTGGCACAAGACGGATGCACTCTCTCCCCACTCCTATTCAACATAGTGCTGGAAATTCTGGCCAGGGCAATCAGGCAGGAGAAAGAAATACAGGGTATTCAATTAGGAAAAGAGGAAGTCAAATTGTCCCTGTTTGCAGATGACATGATTGTATATTTAGAACACCCCATTATCTCAGCTCAAAATCTCCTTAAGCTGATAAGCAACTTCAGCAAAGTCTCAGGATACAAAATCAATGTGCAAAAATCACAAGTATTCTTATACACCAATGATAGACAAACAGAGAGCCAAATCATGAGTGAACTCCCATTCACAATTGCTTCAAAGAGAATAAAATACCTAAGAATCCAACTTACAAGGCATGTGAAGGATCTCTTGAAGGAGAACTACAAACCACTGCTCAATGAAATAAAAGAGGACACAAACAAATGGAAGAACATTCCATGCTCATGGATAGGAAGAATTTCAATATTGTGAAAATGGCCATACTGCCCAAGGTAATTTATAGATTCAATGCCATCCCTATCCAGCTACCAATAACTTTCTTCACAGAATTGGAAAAAACTACTTTAAAGTTCATATGGAACCAAAAAAAGAGCCCTCATTGCAAAGTCAATCCTAAGCCAAAAGAACAAAGCTGGAGGCATCATGCTACCTGACTTCAAACTATACTACAAGGCTTCAGTAACCAAAACAGCATGGTACTGGTATCAAAATAGAGATATAGACCAATGGAACAGAACAGAGCCCTAAAAAATAATACCACACATCTACAACCATTTGATCTTTGACAAACCTGACAAAAACAAGAAATGTGGAAAGGATTCCCTATTTAACACATGGTGCTGGGAAAACTGGCTAGCTATATGTAGAAAGCTGAAACTGGATCCCTTCCTTTCACCTTATACAAAAATTAATTCAAGATGTATTAAAGACTTAAATATTAGACCTGAAAACATAAAAACCCTAGAAGGAAATCTAGGCAATATCATTCAGGATACAGGCATGGGCAATGACTTTATATCTAAAACACCAAAAACAATGGCCACAAAAGCCAAAATTGACAAATGGGATCTAATTAAACTAAACAGTTTCTGCACAGCAAAAGAAACCACCATCAGAGTGAACAGGCAACCTACAGAATGGGAGAACATTTTTGCCATCTACTCATCTGACAAAGGGCTAATATCCAGAATCTACAAGGAACTCAAATAAACTTACAAGAAACAAACAAACAACCCCATCAAAAAGTGGGCGAAGGATACGAACAGACACTTCTCAAAAGAAGACATTTATGCTGCCAACAGACACATGAAAAAATGCTCATCATCACTGGCCATCAAAGAAATGCAAATCAAAACAACAATGAGATACCATCTCACACCAGTTAGAATGGCAATCATTAAAAAGTCAGGAAACAACAGGTGCTGGAGAGGATGTGGAGAATTAGGAACACTTTTACACTGTTGGTGGGACTGTAAACTAGTTCAACCATTGTGGAAGACAGTGTGGCGATTCCTGAAGGATCTAGAACTAGAAATACCATTCGACCCAGCCATCCCATTACTATATACCCAAAGGATTATAAATCATGCTGCTATAAAGACGCATACACATGTATGTTTATTGTGGCACTATTCACAATAGCAAAGACTTGGAACCAACCCAAATGTCCATCAGTGATAGACTGGATTAAGAAAACGTGGCACATATACACCATGGAATACTATGCAACCATAAAAAAGTACGAGTTTACATCCTTTGTAGGGACATGGATGCAGCTGGAAACCATCATTCTCAGCAAACTATCACAAGGAGAAAACCAAATACCACATGTTCTCACTCATAGGTGGGAACTGAACAATGATAACACTTGGACACAGGAAGGGGAACATCACACACTGGGTCCTGTCGTGGGGTGGGGGGAGTGGGGAGGGACAGCATTAGGAGATATACCTAATGTAAATGACGAGTCAATGAGCGCAACACACCAACATGGCACATGTATACGTATGTAACAAACCTGCACGTTGTGCACATGTACCCTAGAACTTAAAGTGTAATAATAAGAAAAAAAAGAAATTTAAAAGACTCGAAAGAAGTCTAGAGATAAGTATATATTATAAATCTGAATGTGTATATTATAAATTGTGAAAGATGCGCTATATACTACATGGTGTATCTCATGTAATTAGAGATATGGAAATTGGAGGCATGAGAATGTTCTAGGAATACAATAAAAATATAGAACATTCTCCCAAACTTTAGAAGAAAAACTGAAAATTTCTTTTAAAAGCATTAAATAAATAATGAAATACAAATTTAATGGTAAATATCTAAATAGAGACAGCAATTAGAAATCTGGAATTATGTTTCAAAAATTTCTTAAAAATATCAAAGCCCAGAATTAGTTTTCTTTTACCATATGTCTGCACTCAGAGAAATCATTATTTACTTCCAACAGTACCATTCAGCAAATGTGCCTTTATCCTTTGAAAAGAAGCCAGTTTCTCTGCTAGAGAATACCACACAAATGTTAAAACACGGACTGAGTTCTCGAACAAATAGAGTGTGTAATTTTTAACGTCACCTACCGCCTCCACACACACACACTTAACTGACCCACTGAAGAACAGTTCTGCTATAGTACTGAACCAAAGAATAAAAAAGTCTTTACAAAGTCAGGCAGCGAAGGGCCATGTATCCTCTTACGAGGTTTGAGCCTCAGGCATTTTGTTTTCACGCTCATTAATTCTGATATGTCACAAATGGAAGAGATATTTTTGAAAGGTTATGATATTCAAGACTTGCTACTATGATTCATATCTACTTATAGTTTATTCCACTGAGTGTTTTAAAGTGAGGATAGGGCAGGATGGGAAACATTCATTCCAGTGTATGAATGATGGGACATATTTTGTGGGCATTCACCCAGAGACTTGACTTTATTTTTAAAAATATAGGAGTTCCCAGGATAGTTAAAAGGATCAATTGTGATAAATTATGCAGAAATGCCTTATAAATTAATGTAAAATAGTTATGAAATTGTTAAATATTTTAAATCCTATTAGACAGACACTAATATAGAATGCAGACAGCAACGCTTTGATATATTTGTCAAAAGATGAGGAACGTTATCATCCTCACATGCATCACTAATTTCCCCTCCTAGCTGCTTCACTTTCTTTTACCAGCTGCTAGTCACCTCATCACAGTCTTTCTTGGGTTTGTGCAAAAAGTCATTCACATCACTCATAAACTAATCTCCTCCAGTCAGTGAAGAAAAATTTTTCACTATGTCTGGAGATAGATGCTTTTCAGAAACACATATATTACGAAAATGTCTTCAGTATTCATATTCTTAAAACCCATGGTGAGGATAGTAAAATGTTCTTACTTGTGCAAAAAGGATTACATAGTTTATACGTAGTGGCATTTCCTCCCACGTTCCTGTGTCAGTAGCTTTTCCAAATGTGCCATTAATCAGAATAGGGAACAGTTAGAAGCAGGACAGAAGCTGAATGCATCTCTACATCACGTGAGATAATAGCACCAGAGAAACAAGAGATGGTAGGAAAGTATGATTTGTCATGACTCACTTCCTAAAAATTATCTTAGCATCTACTGTAGCATTTGCAGGAGCATCCATTGTATTCCAAAGCTCAATCGATGCCAGACTTATTGTACTATATTTGTGCAATTTTTGTGCAAGCCCTGGGTTGTAAATTACATACTTATAGATGCTTTAAAAAAATTTTAGTTCCACAAGGTAAGATTTACTGCATGGAGTCATGAACAAAGAATAAAATAATGAGTTTGATCTTCCCAGGGAACATGCAAATACATAATGCTTAAAAAATTCCATATCCATTATAAAAATATTTATTACAATAGACTGGAAAGATCAATAAAAAAATAGAAATAATGGAAAATATGGAGACTGATAGGGAACTACTTTTGTATAAATCTTCTTACGTATTGTTTAACTTCACTAAACTGTCATTTTAGAGAAGAGCATATATGTGTGTGTGTGTGTGTGTGTGTGTATTGATGTATTTTTTTCCTTTTGGTATTTTAATTGCCATTATTTCCTTAAAAAGTCACATGCAATATAAAAATATGAATGGTATATTATTATTTAACTAAAATGTTAGAATGCTTCAAAGTTCTTGAGAGTGGTCTGTTTTGCTTAAGCCTTCACGAACTAATTAGGAAGCAGATCATTTTCTCTCTCTCTCTCTCTCTCTCTTTTGAGATGGAGTGTTACTCTGTTCCCCAGGCTGGAGTGCAATGGTGCAATCTCAGCTGCCTGCAACTTCCGCCTCTGAGGTACAAGTGATTCTCCTGCCTCTGCCTCCCAAGTAGCTGGTATTACAGGCACACAGCTCCACGTCCAGCTAATTTTTTGTATTTTTAGTAGAGAAGAGGTTTCACCATGTTGGCCAGACTGGTCTTGAACCCGACCTCAGGTGATACACCCGCCTTGGCCTCCCAAATTGCTGGGATTACAGGCGTGAGCCACGGTGCCCAGCCAGGAAGCAGATTATTTTCTAATAGAAGTAACCATTGTTTCTTGCAATGTTCTTTTGATTCAACATATCCATAAAATGCCTTCTAAAAACCTACATAATTAGTCGGAACTAATGTAATAACTGCATCCTCATTGTTTCCTGTAATCATATTAAGCTCAAAAACAGGCAAATATGTGTGTAATTAGGGATTATAAAGAAGTATACTCTGGTAATATTAATAGAAGTTATATGCATGCATACTGAAGGCAAAGGATCTAATACAAGTTTCACTTCTCCTTATAATTAAATGACTTTGTGAAGCATAATATTTAATGTCCTAGATTTCTAATCTATAAAATGGAGATTATCATACCCATCTCAAATGTTTTTGATATAAGAAGATAAGAAAGCACAGCACTCCAGCCTGGGTGACAGAGTGAGACCCTGATTCAAAATAATAATAATAATAATAATAATAAGATCATATCTTATTGAAACCATTGGCTCCATTCTGAAAGTAGGATAATATGAGGAACAAGAGATTGGAGAGATAATTTTGTGTGTCAATAAAAGCGACCTATTTTGGTGATCAAATAATACATTCTGTGAAATGTAACAACTGATTATAATAAAATCTGCTAATGTGTTTTTATTGTAGAAAAACATTATAATACGATTGTCTTACTGTAGAACCTATAAATTTTCTTCTTCTCCTCCTTATTGTTGCTATTATTACTTCTAAATATGTTTATTACTTTTAATTATATTTAAGTGGTAGACATATATAGAGAGAGAGTGCTAAAAAAAATAAAATTTGTGTGTTCTGAAAAAACAAGTATTTTGTGCTTTCATGGACCCCTTGAATTGGTTATTAACAAACTACAGTAAGAGAATACCTTCTTATACATGTAAGAAACCCTAAATATATCATTCAGGGTCCCAACAGAAGACACACACACACACACACACACACACACACACACACACACATATATATATATATCAACTTTCAGGGTCTCAGATCAGGATGCAAAATTGTGTGTGTGAGTATATATATATATATATGCATGGGAGTATAGGGAAAATCCTGACCCACTGAAAAACAGTTTTGCTACAGTCTTGAACCAAAGAATTTTTAAAAAGCCTTCACAAAGTTAAGCAGTGAATGTCCATGTATCCTTTTACGAGGTTTCAGCCTCAGGCATCCTGTTTGACTCAGTTTTAAAGTCCTGGCAAGAAGGCAGTTCAATTTTCCTTCTTGAGCAGATGATTAAGTCCACTTTCCCTATCTCCTCCCTTATTGGGCTCTTCTATCCAAACAGCCCTGTAATTTCTCCAAGGCCAGGTACCAGACAATGTGGGGCAGCCACTAGACCTCAAAGCCCACTGAAGTTATGCTAACTAGCCAGTCATAAACCTGTTTAGCTCCCTGGCCCATTACTTCCCTAGGAAACTACAGTAAAGGCACTTGCCTGGAATTCCACTCTTTCCCTCTGCCTTGTGACTGACCCCAGTGCTTCCCTCAGCGGCTCTAGGTAAAGTATTGTGTTGTCCCAAGGAAATCCTGAGTAACAAAATTGTATAACTTCAAGTTCTCCTGATCTGCATCTGACTCCCCATATCTTACCCAGGGTAATATCCTTAAAACAGGAGATTAGGGAAGCAGGTATGAGATTGTTTGTGGTACAATGCTGAAGTGACTTTACAATTACTGTTGCCATTTAAGAATCTCATTCCATCATGTTTTTCTCTTAGAGCCTACCTACTGGCGACAATGTTGCCCAATTGTTGGCAATGATCACCTTAGATTTTGAAACTTCTAATCTACTAGCAAATGTCTATACTAACAATGATTACTCAAGGACTATCCTTTGGTACAAAAAACTGAGTATTTTTTTAATACAAAATAATTTCTCAATACCATGAAGAATGCAAACCAGTAAGTCACAAAAATAGATTAATAAAAATGAGCCCAAGTTTTAAGCTGATAACAGGGGTCACCTTTCTATTGTGAGTTAGTTGGCCATCCATTTAGATGCATATTTAGGCTAGTGTCACCCCACCTGATCCATTGGCAATCATTTTGCGTCCTGATCTGAGACCCTGAAGGTTGATCTGTAGGAACTCTGATATATTAATGGGCTTTCTTGTCTTCTAGCTTCTGATTAGTTACAATCAATAGATCAGAAGATCTATGCAAGAGGGAAGAATAAGGTCAGGGTTGTTACTCCCTTGACAATCTCATTCTGGGGTTGTCTAAAGTGGTGGTTTCCCTTGGCCAAGGTGACAGGTTTTGCAAAGCAACCCTTTTCATAGTTTCTCAGTCTGAGTTCTCATACCTATCTTTGTCTCCTCAGAATTGGGGTTGGTAAAAACCTTACACTTTCTAGCTCCCTGAATATTGAATTAATCCCGTGGTTTCCCTCTAATCCCATGACTTTATAAATGGTTCTTTATTAAACTTTTTTTTTTTTTTTTTGAGGCGGAGTCTGGCACTCTTGCCCATACTGGAGTGCAGTGGCGCGATCTCGGCTCACTGCAAGCTCCGCCTCCCGAGTAGCTGGGACTACAGGCGCCCACCACCTCGCCCGGCTAGTTTTTTTGTATTTTTTAGTAGAGACGGGGTTTCACCGTGTTAGCCAGGATGGTCTCGATCTCCTGACCTCGTGATCCTCCCGTCTCGGCCTCCCAAAGTGCTGGGATTACAGGCTTGAGCCACCGCGCCCGGCCTATTAAACTTTCAAAAATTTCCCAAAGTGTAATTGGTCTTCTGTTGGGACACTGAATTATATATTTAGGGTTTCTTACATGTATAAGAAGGTATTATCTTACTGTAGTTTGTTAATAACCAATTCAAGGGGTCCATGAAAGCACAAAATACCTTTTTTTTGAACACACAACTTGTATTTTTTTTAGCTCTACAATAAAAAGCCTAGTTAAGATAAATAAAATAGCACATGAATTTAATGAACCTGGATGTGGTGCTTCTATTTATACTTCAAACTGTTTAAACCTCAAGCTATAGACTAAACCACATCATCAGAGAACAAAATACTGAAACTAGGACGTTTTAACTCCTTTATCGGGTTTATTTCTTGTAACAGACCCCAGAGTTACACCTTAATTCAGCCTTAAGGGCTATTATGAAAAAACAAAAACAATTTAGAGTTTTAAAATTATGTTTATTATTTTGATGACATTGAGTCTGCATTAGTCTGTAGCTTGCAGAATACTCTTATCAGGTCCTTTGAATTTATTGGTTTGCTCTTTTGGAAAAAAACAACAAACGTGTAAATCTCGAATACTGGATTTGTTTCAATCTTTAGAAATTTAAGAATTTTTCAAATAGTCATATTTGTTTTGGTAGCTAAGATGCTTAGAACACTCCTTCATTTTGACGTATTTATAAAAACTTTAGTCTATGGCTTGCATTCTTGAAAATTATTCTTTTTTCTGATCCACTGCTTCTCTAATTTTATATTAGGTCATTTTCTAGCAAAAACTTACTGTATTCATTTTGCATTGTGGGTTTTCTCATAAAGCAACTCTAGTCGTCAATAGATCCAGGATAAAATGATATATACATACCCCCACACACACATATATAAAGTAGTAACATATATAAAGAAATACATATGTAAATAGAAGTAATTTTATCTTATAGTTGGAGTTTCAACGGTGAAAACAATAGGGGCAAAGTAATCCCACTTGCTGATCTAAAACAAGGTACAAAATGATCTGTGGGGGTCTTACAAGGAGTGTGGTCAAACAATATTTTTTAAAAATTACTAAAATATAAGGTACCTACCACAATGTTCCTCCTCAAAGTATATGATAAAATGGTTTTGTTTATAATGTTGTGTAAATAGCACTAGAATCTAATTTTAGAAAAATCTGCATCACCCAAAAAGACACACCAATCCCATTTGCAACGAGTCCCTATCTACTGCCTTCCAGGTTAAACAAATAATCTTTCTGTCTCTATAAATTTATCCATTTTTGACATTTCATATGAATTCATGAATCACCCAATATATATATAATTGTGAATCTGGCTTTTTCAATTAGCATGATGCTTTCAAGGTTTATCCATGTTGTAGCATGTATCAGCAATTCTTTCTTTCCTTTTTATTGCTGAATAATTTCCCATTTATGGACATACCACAATTTGTTTATCTGTTCATCACTGATGGACATTTCGGTTGTTTCCACCTTTTGACTATCATCAAATATGCTTCTGTGAACATCCATGAACATAGGTTTTACAGATAGACATGTTTTCATACCTATTGGGTATATCAATACGAATTGCATTTCTAATCTATCGGACAGCTTTATGTTTAACATTTTGAGGAGCTGCCAAACTGCCAAAAACTAATTTTTAAAACCATTTCTTATTATTGAATTTGAACATGTATGAGACTGTATAAATAAAATTCATTATGATGGAAAAGTCAATAGTGAGAATTTCTTTGGTGCATTTTTTACTCCTGTTGCAAACAAGAAAGTTTTCTTTCTCCAAGTGAGAATGTCGTCTGGAAAAACTCATGGAAATCTTGGTAAATGTCTTTTAATGTGGTATGCTCAGGATTAGCTACCTCTCTCACACAAAATAGGTGAAGACTGGCAAGTCAAGGGGACGGAACCTAGCAGAAGTCAAGTTCTGAGAGAGAAGTGTGAGCAGCCAACTAGGAACATTCGTCTATTCCAGAGGTCTGAATGTTAAAGTCTTTGGAAGAACAATGTCCCCGCCCCGCCCCCCACAACATGCACATGTAAGAATCAGAGTATGTGGGCATCTGCCAGTCAGAAGCTGCTGCTAAGTTTATTACATCAGTCAGGTGACACATTTTCTGCTACTTTTCTTGCCTCTTATCCCCCTTCCTCTCTTCACATTCCGTCCAAACCTTGAGTTTATAAAGGTTGTCTTAAAAATAAAAGTGTGGAAAGAAGAGTTATCAAACAGAATTCCTTTCAATTCCTGAAACTTTGTGTCATCTCTCTTACCCCCAAGATACTCCACAAGTGAAAATCATATGTTCTCTTTGCTTTGCCTGGCTAACTCCAAACCTGGAAGTTCCACTTTATTTCATCTTGTCCAATCAATCTTCCCTAAAACACTCCACATTCCTACCTTTGAGACCAGAACAGATGTCACTCTTAATTAAATTGAAAACATGTTGTTTTTATTTTCTAATTAATTCTGTAATTTACTGTAGAGTATCCCAAGATCATGCTTACTTCTATTATAAGGTAAATTCAATAAAACACTGTGAGAAGCCATCAGCTTCACAGCTATTTCTCAAAAATTACCATAGTGTCCAACATTTAATCAATGATTAATAAACATTCTGACAATTTATACAGTACATTGACCTTGGAATCATAAGACATAGGGTAAATTCAAATCTTCTCATTGTTTGTTTGGCAATCTTTTTTCTTTTTCTTTTCTTTTTCTTTTTTTTTAAGGCACTCTACTGTGATAGTCTTAGACTAATCATCTGCAAAATGACTATGTTGGGCAAGATGAACATTAATTCTTTTTATTTCAACTCTGATTAAAAGACTTAATTGTAAATATAACTTTTTTTAAGGAAGCATTTGCTTACATTTGATTGAGTTGGAGAGACCACAGAATCAATGACTAAACTCTTGATGGTATATCAGTGATGTACATCTTTTTAACTTGTTTATTCTTCTTTGCATAACCAAGGAATAAAGGGTATCTCCTCCTACTACTTAGAGAAATTTAATACACTCAAGTGTTCAAGTGCTTCTGCACAATTGTTTAATATTTACATAGTTAATACCTTTTCTAAGCATGTTTAATATATTTTTCTTGATTTTATTACATAAAGTAGATATATCAATTTTACAAATTTCTACTACATTTCATTCTACATTTGTCCTGATTTTCATCCTGCCTCAAAGCTTTCTGGCTGTTTTTCATTTAGATGCTATTGAATGTATCTTAAGAAATTGAGGATTAGAAGTGTTCACTTGGCATGTGTATTGTCCTATTCATTGTTTTATAATAGATAAGATTGGTTTATGAGCTAATACTTTTTTTACTTGGACATTAGTATATTTTTTTGCTGTGCTGGGTAGTTGAATATGATAAATGCTAATTACATTATGACATGAATATATATAATGTATTATCATTATTTAATTCATAAAAGAAATCTTTGATATTTGTACATTGTGGCTTAATATAATTTTTAGACATATAATATCTTTAAGAATATACACAGTGCATTAAAAATTCTACCTGATTATCAATAAAATTTGACTTCAAACATGTATTTTAAAAGTCATATGAGAGCTATTTATGATAAAACTGAATTTTGTTTATTTGACTTCTTGAAGAATAAAATAACTATGCAAGAATTCTTACCAGAAACATTATCTATGGAAAAAAAAAGGGATTCCAAAAGTGAGGATCAATTATTATTATGATTAATTTATTATTTCCAAATATTTTAGAGCAGAAATATATATATATTTCTATATATATTTTAGAGCAGATATATATATATATATATAAAAATATATATATATATATATCTCTCTCTTAAGTATGTTATTCAGAGAAAGTACACCTGGCAGCTTAATCTATGCTTTGCAAGGGAGTGAGTGTTAAAGTACTTAGGTGGAAAAAGAAAGAGGAAACAATTCAGACACATTTGAGATGAATGGAGAGGCATCCAGATCACAGTGCTATGATTTGAATGTTTTTTCCCATCCAGAACTCATGTTGAAATTTCATTGCCACTGTAACTGTATTAATAGGTGAGACTTTTAAGAGGTTATTAGGACAGGACAGCTCTACTTTTCCTGGTGGGATTGGTGCTGTTATGAAAGGGTAAGTTTGCCCCTTCTAGCTCTTTCTCAAGCCAATAGAAAAGAAACAATTTTTATTCAACTTATCATAACATGAATTCATGTAACATTTAGGCCCATGCAACACCCAAGATTTCAAAGCCTACTTGCCAGTTCCAGAAATACTAAAAACAGGATTAAAAATTCAAGCAATAAACCAATGAACATATCAAACTCTTAGAGATTGTGTGAGAGGAATTCAAAAACAGCAACAACATCAGAAATGTGTTCCTACAGAGGAGAAGAAAAGGAAGAATTGCCACCGAAAGCTACACAAGTATGTAGAAAACAGATGCAAGAAAATAAACATTTTTTTAGGCATGCCTGTGTATTTGAGCTGGAAACTGTGCACTTCAGTAATCGTGTCACACAACTGTAAAAATATGCATGTCTATTTCCCTTTTGGTTTATATGTATACAAACACACAGGCTCAGCACTTTTTTTTCTCCTACAAATAGGACTGAATGTATACAAAGTTGCCTCTACCATGCAAACCTGACTTATTTAAATATTACTACAATACTATCTCTTTAGCATTTTAAAAAATTAAAATATTCTTTTTGGTAGATGATATTATAGATATATTTTATGCTACCACATGTGGGTAATTAGCTGAGATTACACCAAACTTTCCAGAACCCCTTTTTCTTCTTTTAGATTAAACTGAAGTCAAGTTATGGGGAGAAAAGTCAGCTCTCTTCTAGTTCAAAATATGTAAAATGCTATGAGTTATACATCACGTATTATCTGAATCAAACGTTATATTTCTTTAGAGATATACAGTGCAATATTGAAAGAGTAGTATCAAACACTGATCAAAAAAGTAACACTCCTTTAACTCTGCTGGTATTATTTCCCTCAAATATAATCTTCTGATATATTTTGCAGTTAATCAAGCTGGGTGCTGTCCGAAGCAGAACAATGGGTAGACATTTTCTTTCTCTCTGATACTCAGATGTCTTTAGTATGACCTTGAACATTGTCATCAACCTTATCATGCTAGATATTTGTAGCACTTGGAAAATTAATAATGTGATTTACCCTACATTGATAGGTGCTAACACATTTGTGTTGAATCAGTGTCACAGTCTTTTCTCAGAATATTGGTTGCTAGGGCTGTTGTGACACACTGTGCTTTGGCTCTAAAATCAGTTTTGTAATCCAATTTCCAGGAAGATGAATACAGGCCAATGTCCCTTGTCATTTCTGATCCATCAATAGATTGATTGATTTAATATTTATTGGGTACTGTTTTTCACAGTGCTTAGCTTCAGTCATGTCCCCAGAAAGCAGTAGCCAAGCAAAGGGAGGGAAATTAATTCTTTCTGGTATTCCATTTTCTAGCAAATTTGCATTCACTTTAAAAAGTAGATGCACTTGTGAAGCTATTGTAATTAATTATAGCCTGAATTATATTGCTAGGCTGAAATTTTGCAAAATTCAAAGTGATTGACATGATATTTTGATGACTAAGAGGAATAGTAGCAGGGTTTACAGAGTATCTATTCTACAAATTACATCATCTATAAAGTTACATTATATCAAAAACAAAAAAGCCATATTCAACTGAATACCGTTAACATTCACCCATATTTAAACAAGAAATTAACCAAATTAACATAATTATTTAGAATATCTTTTGGTGAATTAGGGCTTGAAATAATATTCCAAAATAGCTAGAACACAGTAAGTGCTATGTGTCAAACAAAGTTTAAAGCATTGAAGTACATTATTTAATTTGTAGTTGGCATAAATTGTTAGCTATCAATAACAATACAATACAATACAATACAATACAATACAATACAATACAGCTATGTGTCACATAATGATGTTTTGGTTAATAGACTGCATATATGTCAGTGGTCACATAGATTTTCATATTGTATTTTTACTGTCTTTTCTATGTTTAGATATACAAATATTACTGTGTTAAGACAGTCTACAGTGATCAGTACAGTAACATGTTTTACAGCTTTATAGCTTAGGAGTAATATGCTATGCCATATAGTCTAGGTGTATAGTAGGCTATAGATACAGGTTTGTGTACGTATGCTTAATGATGTTCACGTGACAAAATTGCCTAATTATGCATTTTTTAGAACATATCTTCATCTTTAAGTGATGTATGACTGTAGTTTGTTTTCCCTTTGTATATAATGCTGACAACAAACATATAACTGGAACTTTTTGGGGTTCTGTAAATGAATAGAATGCCAGAGCATAAGCAATTTGACCATTCACAACGACTTGTCTATTACTGTAAAGAAAAATGCAGAAGTATGAATATGAACAAGTATTTCATTTGTTACATGTATACATTTTTAAAATCAGGTCAGGACATCATTTAAAGGTTTATTGAAGAAATATACAGTTGCTTCTGTCTTAGGAGCCTTGAGAGAGAAAAGTAATCGATTTGTACCAGTTTCTAATTCATTTTAATTATACCTATTAAATGACTGAATAAACATGGGGGAAAGGGCTCAAGTTGCTTTTTTTACAGAAAAAAATACGTATATGGGATTTTTACTAATTTGCTTAATAAGTTAATCACATGTTTGCCATTCAATTGTACTGAAACTTAGATTATGACTTCAATGAAATCTCTGTATATAATATACTATTCTCAGGCTGCATGAATTCACCTTATTACAAATATCCTTGGATTTAGTCCAAAGCAGCAAAATCTTCTAAAGAATGCATTTCTATAAAGAATAACTATGTATATCATCTTTTGAATTATTCAAATGTGAATGAAATAGATGATTTATTTCTACAGGTGATTTAGGGTAGTTATTGAAACTTATAGCAATAACAAGATTCACTTTTTACTTTATGTATAAGAAAATTATGTTATTCATCTTTTATTATACTGTACTGGAATACTAGATGGCCTTTTTTGGTAACAGTATACATTTTTAAACAGACTTGTCTAGAAAGAAAAGGAAAAAAATGTATCATGTTCTTTTCATATTAGGTAAATATTAGACAAAACACGAAGTGTTGTTATGACTATGACTTAAAAAGAAAAATTGGCTATATGATGTTTTTATGTGATTTTATTTATTTATTATTAAGCTAGTAAGGACTTTTCATAGGAAGAACATTGCACATACAGACAGCTCTTAAGAGACTGTATTGTAATAAAGTAGGTTCAAATCATCATGAGACTAGTCTTTTTATTTTTATTTTTGTTTCATTTTTTTCTTATAGACAATCTATTTTGAGGGTCAACCATTTGAAAAATTGAAATTTACATCACCCTCACCTTCCAGAAATCATGACAAAATGTTTAAAATTTCATGTAATAATACCTCTTAGAGAAGAAGAGCACTCCTTCAAGTAAAGTTACTAGGTTATCTTCCAAGTACTCACTGTACACCACACATTATGCAAAGAGGAAGAGTAACACTTCAACCTTGAGATCACCAGGGGTAAAGCAGGGAAACGACATGTTTGTTTCCTTATACCACTCTGTAGCTCAGGCTGGAGCACAGTGGTGTGATCACAGCTCACTGCAGCGTCTGCTAAAACTAAAGTGATAAAACGAAAACTAAAGCCTTTACAGAAGTAAAGGGATACTCCAGCCTCAGCCTTGCGAGTAGCTAGGATTGCAGGTGTACGCCACCACACCATCTTTTTATTATTATTATTATTTATTGTAGAGATGGAGTCTTGCTATTACAGACTGATCTTGAACTCCTAGTCTCAAGTAATTTGCCTGCTTTGGCTTCCCCAAAAGTGCTGAGATTACAGGAGTTAGCCACCTTGCCCAGCCCTTATTGCCTTATTGACCTGTATTGTTTTGCAAGCTTATTTTCTTGTCTTACTGAGTCATAATTTGTCTACAGTATGATTAGGTAAACAGTTCAATAAGTAACTACCAATCTGACCATGTTATAGAACATTCTGGCCAATCGTACAATTTCCTTTCATATCTTTCCAGCCCATGCTCTTCCCGTAATATCTTATGAAACCACTGCTCCGATGTCTACTGCCATACCTTATTTTTGCCTGTTCTAGAATGTCATATTAACGGAATGTGGAAATACATGCTTTTTTAAATATATTGCAAAATAGTATTTCACTCTGGATATAACACAATCTGTTCATCTAAGACTGTTCATTTCAAATCACAATGGTGAGTGAATGTTGACAGCAGGGGCAAATCGGAGTGTTTGGAAAACCAGAAGAAACTTTGCTGACAGTAAAAGTTGTATGTGCAAGCCGCTGAAATTACCAAATTGTTTCTCAGAAACTAAGGGACAAAAATACTTTTAGTGGTTTAAATAGAGGAAAAAAATGGGTGTATCTGGAGGGAGGTTTGACTGCCTGAGAAAAATTTATCCTCATATGTAATATTTTACTCTTACAATTAAAGAATTACTAATACATTTAGGTAATACATTCATATATTTTATTAATTATATTAATAGTATTTTTTCTGATTTACTGATCAAAGAAAGGGCATTTTGGCTGTTCCACTCTAGTAAAACACATTTACAATAACTTTGTACTCATGTCTCTTTTGTTTACAATAATCTATAGATTAAAAATATCCCCAAACATTCATTTGTGACCAGCAGACTAATTTAGCCTATACATATTAGGAAGCAAAGGCAGAACAGTATTTCTGATTAAGAGAGCAGACAAAACACTACTGAGTTCCTCCAGAAGACTGCTTAATTGTTTGTATCATAAGATGTATTAAAAACACACTGTTGTGTTTTAAATTGCATAGACTTTTCAAATTTTTTGTATCATAATGCAAATACGGACTGCTCACATGTACATTTATTAATATGATAATGGGATATATCATAATCTTAATACATGCTTACCTGTTATAGAATATCTATCAACTATATCAGTATAAATTGAACAAATATTTAAGTAAAAGTGGTGATACAAAATTTAAGAAAATCTAGAATTATAATGGAGTCTGATATATTAGTAATCATTGCTTCTTTTTTTTTTTGTTTTTGAGAAGGAGTCTCGCTCTGTCACCCAGGCTGGAGTGCAGTGGCGCGATCTCAGCTCACTGCAACCTCTGCCCTCCGGGTTCAAGTGATTCTCCTGCCTCAGCCACCGGAGTAGCTGGGACTACAGGCGCATGCCACCACGCCTGGCTAATTTTTTTTTTCGTAGTTTTAGTATTTTAGTATCTGGATGCCCAGATGTTGAAAATACATGTATTGGGATAGGGACAGAAATATGTGAATATAGACCATGTAAACTATGGAAAAGGGGAAGGTAGGATTATGATTGGATGGATAGAAAAGATTCGGATTTGGGTGTGTGTGTATATATATATTTTATTTATATATGTATATATCATAGTGATATACATATATAAAATATTTATATATATTTTTTTAAAATTTTCTCCCATGGACTTGATATTTTAGGTCACCCTTATTTAGCTCTTAATCTTTTGAATCAGATACATTTCACATAAGACACAATATAAAACAACCAACATTTTTTCCAGATTAAAAAGAAAAAATTATAATACTAGCTTTTAAATAATACATCCATCCTGCAGTAATCTCTACCCTAAAGCCATCTCTATAATAATGTCAGCCTCCAGGTATGAATAAGATTTCTATTGTGCTTTATTGATATATTTTCCTTCTGCATGCATATTTTGTACCGTTTATATAACTGCTACTTTGAATTATATCCTTATATCTACTTATATCTACATGAAGTGCCTTCCCTGTGTGTTCTTCTCTTTCAAAATTGTCTTGGCTCTCCCTGCATTTTTATTGTTACTTACTTTCAGAATCAGCTTCCAATATAAACTTGTTGCCATTTGATGAGCTTTGTATGTATTAACATGGGAACTGACATACATTAATTCACATATTTCCCTATGAAGATCTAAGGACGTACGTTAAATTGAAAAATTGTCTTCCTCAACGGAAAATCTAGGGATACATTAATTCAAAAATCTCCCTATGAATATTTTTGTTGCTAGTGTAAAGGCATATTAATTTTTATTGTATTTTCTAGTTGGTAATTCCTGATATATAGAAAAGCTATTGAATTTTCCATGTTGACCACACGAAATTGCTGAAAGCACTTTACAGTTCCTTGAAATGTATGTATAAATTATTTTTGATTTATCATGTTGGTGATCATGATGTATCAGTCAGGCCTCTCCAGAGGCAATAGGAGAGATAGATTCTATAAATAGATAAATGGCTATATGTAAATATATATTTTATATTAACATATTACAATTTGATAGACTATATTACATAGATGATTAATGCATAGTGTTATAAATATCTTCCTATTTCATGTATGTATGTATGTATATGCATATATGTGAGTATTTGTGTATTATATATGTATACATGTATGTGTCTGTCTGTGTATATGTATTATATATAGGAATTAGTTCAGATAATTGGATGCTGGAAAGTCTGAAATCCATAGGGCAGGCTGGAACTTCAGGAAGGAATTTTATGCTAAAGTCTTGAGACAGAATTTATTCTTTCCTGGGAAATTTGTTTTTTCTGTTAAGGCCTTCAACTAATTGAATGAGGTCCACCCTCATCATCCATGATAATGTGCTTTACTTAAAGTGAACTGATTTTAGATGTTAATCACTCATACAAAATACTTTTATAGCAATATCTAGACTAGTGTTTGGCCAAACAACCGAGCACCATAGCCTGCCAAATTGACACACAAAATTAACCATTACACATGCAGTCTACAATTACTATAAAAAAATTTTCCCACACAGTGTTTAGGCTTCCTATTTAGTTTATGTACTGAACTTTTCAGTTACTTAAAAATATTTTAAACATTAGTGGTAAAAGCAGGCATTCTTGTCCTTTTACTCTTTAATAAGAAGATGTTTTTAAGGTTTGTCGTTGACTTTGATGCCTGCCTTCTTCTGCCTTATTCCTTCTCAGGGTGTGTTTATATTCTATGTCAAAATAAGAATCTCTTACCTGTTTCTTATTTCCTAAGAGTTTATTTACATTTTTAATTTTTGAACTTTGAAAAATTATCTTTTTCAATATATTAGCATTTTCTTCATAATATTTATCAAGATTTTCTATGACAATCATTTTCTCCATTAATTATTTACAGAAATTTTCAATGCCATTAGCTCGCACGGAAGGGATGAAACCTACTGAAGCAAAATCAGTAATGTTTAATACACTATATAACAAACTGGCTAATTATACCAAGATTATCAAACTCTGTTCTTAAGGGTATTTTGCTCATAATTTTTCTCCTGTAATGCTTTGAAGTATTTTATCATAAAAGTAGATTGAATTTATAAATTGAGTTGAACAAAATTTTTCACACTTTCTACTTCCTAGATATATTTGTGAGAGGTAGAAATTATCTGCTTCTAAATAATTTGTTGGAATTTGCCTATAAATTGCTTGGTTCTGAGGCTTTTGTCAGGGTGTACAGGGTGGGAGATGGGTGATTGGTTTCCATTGCATGCTATCAGATGTTTATTGTAGCATTCAAAGTAGTTTTTATAACCCAAGTTTGCTTGTTATAAATTCTAGAAAATGTCGCAATTTCAGTTAGAATATTTATATTTTGCCATTTAAAGTTTGTAGAATCTATTATGGTCTTTAAAAGCTCTGCAACCGATTTTATTACTTTATACATTTATTTCACTTTCTCTTTGCCACCCTTTGAAAAAATTATTTTTGCAATAATTTCATCATAATACTTTTTATTTTTTATTTTAATTCAACTTAGTAAGCTGAATTAAAATGAAATTTAATTAAGTTAAATTTAATATACGAATTAAAACTTAAGTTTACACTTGTATATTCAGTACCTTAGCAATCTTTTAATGATGTATTTTTGTTTATGCTGTGTTTTCTTAATGATACATTTTCTTAAGTATTTTTCTTAAAAGCAGTGTTCATATATATAAAATTTCTCTAAATACAGATTTGGCTTAACTGATAATGCAGTGTGTTCTATGTTACATACGATTTTCTTTTAAACCAAGGATTATATAGTAGTGTATCATGTGATCTTCAGTTATATTTTTTAAATTTACATTTCTGTAATATATTTTACTATTTGGGTTATTGTTGGAAAATTTCATGTGCATTTGCAGGAAAGCTTCTTAAGATTTTCCTTGTAGCCTATTACATGGTCAGTTTGAGAGATAATTATCTGATCTAAAATTACCTCAATTTTGCTAAATCTAATGGCCAGTTTTGAACCTTACCTTACTGGACCTATAAGCAAAAGTGATAAGTCCCCCTCCCTGAAGTATTTTCTTTGCTAGGTTGACAGTTTACCTCATTTTCTTGGTTTTCCTTTGTTCTCACTGACAGCTTTTCTCAGTCTCCTGTGAAGGTCCTCACATCTCTAGCTCAATATATCGTAGTGAGCTTGATCTAGTTATTGGTCTCTTTTGCTTTCTTCTTTCATTGTCTTCCCTTTTCTTTCCTTCCCTCTTTCTCTTCTTTCTTCTTACCTCCTCCCCTTCCCTCTCCCTTGCTCCCTTACCCACTCAGTTCCGCTTTCCCTCTCTCTTCCTCTTTCTCCCCCCTGTTTCTCTTCTCCCTCTCATTTTCTTTCTTCCTTCTCCTCCCTAGCAGCTACATTGGAATTATCTATGGTTCTAATTAAATAAACTTATACTATCAATTTCAAGTCTTTCCAATTTAGCACATTCATATTTAGCTGCCTACTCTTCACCTCTACTCAAATATCTTATAAACACCTAAAAATTATCAATTACAAAACTTAGCTGCTGATATTCTGTTCTGTATCTCTTGCTCTTCTTGCAGTATCTCCCATCCTATCAAATAAAAAAAAAATCTGTTTTTAGATTGGTTCAAACCAAAATATTTAGTGTCATCTTTAATTCCTAACTTTTTCTCCGCTACCACTGTAGCTAATATGGCTAAGTCAGTTTTCAAAATAAATCCAGAAACAAGCCACTTCTTAATACCTTAGGAACTATCAGTTTATGCAAACATTATTTCTTACCTGAATAATTGTCACAGCTCCCTAATCCATCACCTAGTTTCTGTCTTTGCCACTTATAAGCTATTTTTAACACAGAAGTCCAAATGATCCTATTAAAATATAAATCACTCTCTGCTTAAAATACTCATGGCTTCCTGTTATACCCTGAATTACAGCCACAGTTTATAAGCTTACTTCCCAAGTCCCTGTGATAATCTCAGGTCCCACTGTCTTTTCTTCTTCACCACTAGGCTGAAGTACCAGGCACTTCCCCCATTCCAATGTAAAGAACGGATAATATATATGTACTTGGAATATTCTTCCTCACCACTTTACTCCCTAGATTCTTTCAAATCTTTACTCAACTTTACTTTCTAGGTATAGACATTCTATCCATCCCCTCCATAATTCAAACTTTCCCTGCCATATGTTTTTATCAGTACTTGTCATCATATAATTCATCATCTGTATAATTTATATAGTTTACTTATTATAGGCAACCTCCTACAATAAGGCTGTAGGATGTAAGATGTAAAATGACTTATGAGGAGACTGGGATTTTTGTTATTTTGTTTCTCACTAGAACTGCATGGTCTAGAACAGTGCTACCAACTACTAAATGCAATGTAAGCTTTTATATAACGAATTAACTAATGAATGAAATTCCTGCACACATTAAATGTCTCTTTACTTTCCCTATGTTAGCTCATGTTGCAGAACATCTGTCAACTACCTTGGCACATAACCTGTTGGGGTTGGATTCTATGTTGAACTCAGGTAGAAGACTTTAGAGGACAAAGAGTTAACCACTCCTCACTTACCCTGCCACCATATTTTCAGGTAACCTTGACTGTCACAGAACTTCCCAATACCACCATGTTTGTCACACTGAGCTTTTTGTAATTTCTCAGTGCATGACTTAAAGCAAAGAGTAGGCCAGCATCTACCCACACACTACTATAGGTTTCCCAGCTTTACAGCCTTCTTTGATATTCTGACCTGTATAGATGAGGCACTGTAGCTTTTACACTCTGTTGACTGAGTTACTCACTAACTGCCCAGGACAATGTGGACAGCTTACTTCGTATAAATTGGTTTTGGCATTCTCCTTTCATAGGCTGCCATTATTTAAGAACGTAGAGATCCCTGACTCATTTCTAGAACTCTGTGTTTTTCCTTGTAGTTTCTTTGGTTAGTATTGGAATCATTCACACCCATCTCATGTTTGTGGCACTTCTAAACTTGAGGTCAGAGTAGGAAGTGAACAGCCTTTACTGGTGAGCCACAGTATCTGGAACTTGATGCAAATTGTAAAGGCCAAAAGTTGCAATATATTACTGAAACTCTGCTTACAGAATTATTACACTTCAATGAAACTACAAATGGTTCCAGATGGAGTAAATGGCAGAAAATGATGATCATTTCACTCATTTCTTACAAGGTTATAATTATTTCTTTTGTATAGGAAAAAATAGAGTAATTGCCATAGTTCAACACCAAACTATATTAGCTTTCTGTTTGTGTTTTAAAATAGTATAAAAATATTTAAAATATTCTAGTATTCAAGGAAAGAGAAACAAAGTTTTATTTTCCTCTGTGCTCTTCCATTTTTATATTACCAAATTTTATCTCTGCCCCATTAAATAAGTCCTTGCTCTGGTAGGCCAGAGGTGGAACCAGTAGACAATATTGCCTGCAGAAAAGGCCAAAGAGTGCTTTAAACTTTTAGGGATTTCAACATTAAAACACTTATGAGAATGAGGATTTCATGGGCATTTGAGGCATGAATTTATAATCAGACAAATTTTAGTTCAATTTATGTTTTGGTTTTATGTAACTTATAAGCATAATCTTCCCCTGTCTATGCTATTAGTTTTCTTCTCTATAAGAAATGCTAACACTTCATCAAATACATTTTCTGTGAATTCTAAAGACGGTATGCCTGCAAAGCATTTGGCACAGTGTTTAGTATATCATGAGCACTCAATTATGGTAGCCATTATTATTATTGTATTTTTATAATTCTGACAAGAAGAAAATATTTTACTTAAATATGCAAGGAAATGAAAATATAGAACTGCATATACGTAAGTTTGACATTTATAGATAATTTATTATTTAGAATTAAGTTATTTTAAGAGAGTTGAAATTTGCATTGCATTATAAACTCATGTATTTCAGGAAATGGAAAAAAAATGCCTCCTAAGGGATGAAATTTTCAGCCTATTATAAAGTATTTGAGATTCACCATTAAAATCTTTGAATTGCTTTGTATTATTTATTAATATAATTTGACTTTATTGTAATCATCATAAGCCATTTCTAGCCAAGCCAACTTTCTGATTTTCTCATACTGTAATTTATACAACTATTAGTTCATGAAACTAATACCAACTAAATTACCTGCCTTCAATTCAGAAATATAATTTAAAGCCAAATATAATACCGCAAAATTTGATGAAAACTCTTTCTTATTCAAACAACATCTTCACTGTGGAGTTATTCATGAAGAATACACAGAATTTAATATAATGCTTTGCAACTGTGCTCATTTTTTCTATGTCATTTCTTCATTACTTTACTAGGCAAAAACATGCACATACTTCAAGGAACTTCACTTCTATGTTTTCATGGACATGTGCACCGCTCACTGGTTTTAATCATTGTTGAAGTCATAATTATCTAGTTTTTTTTCCTTCACTTAGAATTAAATGAAGAGACGAGCTACTTTGCAGAAGACATCTATATATATATAGTGTGTGTGTGTGTATGTGCTAGCGTGTGTTTCTGTGAATCTGTAACAATCAGTCAATAAGGAGCTTACATCTGTTTTAAAATAGAGTGTTTATCTGCCTTTATATCAGCTATTTAGGTATCTACAACTATGACAGCTATTTTGCCTTATAAACTTGCTCTTTAGATTCCTGATGGAAGATCAAGACTGATGATATCTTAGTGATTTCAAGTTTTGTCACTGCATATGCTTAATCCAAATAAAAAATTTCTCATCAAATGGTAAAGATAAAAATCTTTAGAATCTATTTAAAAATACTCTTCACTTTTCATAAATTCAGATAATTCTAGAAGTACATAGCTTTTATGTGGCTGCTAAATATATGGCTAAAATTAAAGACTGTCTATTTCAATCCTTTACACCATGGTCTCATTGCTTCGAGCACTCTTAGCAGTCACCACCAAAAAAAGCAATGTGCCCTTTGTTAATAATAGCCATTCTGACAGGTGAGCAATTCAAAAAAAAAAAAAAAAAAAGACAAGTGTTGGTGAGGATGCAGAGAAATTAGGAAACTTGCAAACTCTTAGTGGAAATGCAGTACAGTTCATTTAATTCATAGTATTTGGAAAACAGTATGGAAGTTCCTCAAAATATAAATAAATAAAAAGAAAACTATCATTTGGGCCAGTAAGCATACTTCTGGATATATAACCAAAATAAATGAAATCAAAATCTTAAAGAGGTATCTACACTCCCAATGTTTATTGCAGCACTATTCACATCAGCCAAGATGTAGAAGCAACCTAAATGTCCATGAATGAATGAATGCACAAAGAAAATGTGGTATATACATACAATACAATATTCACCCTTAAAAAACAAAGTTCTTTAATATGAGATAATACGAGTGGGCCTTGATAACATTATGTTTGGTGAAATAACCCAGTCACAGAAAGACAAATACTGCATAATTCCTTTTATATGAGGTATCTAAAATAAATTCATAGAATCAAAAACTGGAATGGTAGTTGTCAAGGCAACTATGATAGGAGGGGGATATGGACAGTTACCTATCAATGGGCACACAGTTTTTATTCAGTAAGATGAATCAGTTCTGGAGCTCTGGTGCACAACATTAGGCCTACAGTCAACAACATTGTATTGGACACTTAAAATTTTATTGAAGGGTAGATTTCATGTTAAGTGTTCATACTGTAGTAAAATAATTTAAGAAATAAATTTAGGGTACACATAACATTTCAATTGTAGCAAATGCAGTTTCCTTTTCATTGGAAATTGATTTGGTTACTGAAAAAGTTATTTTCAAAGAAAATTACGTTTTAAAATCAACTATTAAGTCAAAATATACCAAACACATATTATAAGAAGAAAACACAGAATGATGAGCAAACTGCTAATTGTAGCTAAATAAAGGGGGTATCTCCAAAGTATGAATTGCACTCCTTTTAGACAAATTCATTCATATGTAGTGATTATCATTTCTCATTCAAGAGCTCAACTGACTTGTATTTCTAACATTGATGCTTTCAGTGCTGTCTCTCAAAACCTCACAAAATATGCTAAACAATAAAAAAAATAGATGCCATGCCAAAAAAAAAAAAAAAAGGAAAGCAAGCAAGCAAGCAAGCAAGCAAGCAAGCAAGCAAGCAATGTACTCCATTTCAAAGGTCAGGGAAAAACCGATTTCTCTCATATCTAGCACATCATTTACAACAAATGTGATACAGCGACTCATTTTGGACCACCATGATTGAAATTGGCCCCAATATTTTGTATTTATATAATGCAGGAACAAAAAAGAGGCTATGATTTTCCTAATGGTGTCATCTGAGTGAAAACAAAAGCAAAACCAAAACCCAAGATGCCCGCACTATACTTCAGTAGCTTGGCCCTGTAAATAAACATGGTGCTGTTTGAGAGTTTGTCCCATTCCTGCTCATTGGAAATTTGAATAGTTTTATACCGGTTCATTTCTCTCAATGGCTTATTTTCCATTAGATTTTTAAGTTTTAGTATGTGCTAAAAGCAGGGATATAAGGATTTATTTTTATAATAAAAATTATCATTGCTTTACTTTTTCTGTTCTGCAGAGGAAAACAAAGGTAAACTTATGAGACAAATCAAAACTTTTGCCTCTTGGTCTGAATTGTTCATACAAATTAAAATCTACTTCATTGACTTAGAGGAGTATATTCTAAACTGAAACATATTAAACTTTAATTATCTGTATTTCTATAGTGACATAATATTTTTTAGGAAATTCTCTAGAGAATAGAAGTTTATTAAAAAATTTTAATTGCTGATTTAATTTCACTTCCTGCTTTGTTTACCTTTCTGGATTACTGGGTTACATAATTTAAGAGAATTCAGAGCTTTTGCCAAGAATTAAATTCAGCTATTTCCATTCTTCTAATTAATATATACATACAGGATGTATATGATTCCCTCATATTTCTGAATACCAGACTGAATGTTTTGGTGTCCACTTGCAATGCTTTTGTTCTCTGAAGTTTAAAAAGCAAATACCATTCTTGCAAATACATTAAGACTTCAAATAGCACACATATTTGTTCAAAATAATTGGCATATTTTCCTTGCAACTCTATTGTGCTAAATCTGCATTCTAACGTAGTTTAAGATATTTTCCCTTTCTCAGCTAATTTAGAGACTGAGAACTGCGTAAAATTTAGTGTATAATTCAAAGTTCATGCTGCATTTTCAGAATAAGAATGGGAGATGAATGAATTCAAACTCTTTTTTAAGGGGAAAAATGGACCCTACTGAGAAATACTTCTTAATGGTGCATAACTGTTTTATGAATCAGAGAAAATGAGTTGGTGTAGGGTTATAAAACAATTAATGTTATTCACTGGGTCTAGAGTAGTAAAGCGAGAATTCAGTGCTAATAGCACGTCATCATTCGAAGTAGCAGAGAACAAGAATGTATTTATCATTAAGCTCTAACTGCAAGCACAATTTATGGCGGGATGTTTTTGTTTCTGCTATGCTGATAGAACAAATAAAATCTGTGAAGAATTAATTTTCTGGAAATCAGGTCAACAACGAAGACATTTAAAAGGATAATATAAAAACAAAAAAAAAAGAGAAAGTAACTGCTTTAATGCTTTGTCACATTGATGAACTGTATTATCAAATTAAGTTGATCAATTCAGTAGTAATTTTAGATACCACTTCTGATTTTCAGTGAATAACACAAAACTTAAATCACTGAAGTTAAACACATCTTTTAAATGATATACATTAGTTTATAGTATACAACATATAATGACTGACTTCATTTACAGTATGCAGTTTGTTTGAGTAAATTACCAGAAGCATTTAAAAAAAATGGAGCATACCCAACATTACATGGATACAGCAGACACTACTAATTATAAGAACACTGTAATATTTTGGAGACTTCATTATTCATTGGGCAGAGTATATAAGCAAACAATCACATTATAGATTTTTATGGCAAGACTAAAAACTTCAATATTGTAATCAGAAGTGAGAACATTTCAAAAGGAAAATAATTGAGAGAATGATCATAATACATATTGCCTCCGTGAAAAATAGTGCAAAATTTATTGCCTGAACTATGCAGTAATTGTGTGTTCAACTGCCTGCCTAGATGTGATAGGGTGAAAAGCTTGAGTTATAGTGGTAAAAGATATTTTTAGAGAAAGATAAAAATGTGTTAAATGCTGCCAAATCTAGATTTCAAGTCTCTATAACTAGATTTTATGTTATACAGTAGTATAATTTGACGAAGTGATAATAGACTTCAGTGAGAAGAGAACCAAATTATACTGACTCTGAATAGAAAATCTCATTTGAAGACTCAACTACTCTCCTCTCTACTGTTTAGCTAGAGCATTACACTTTAATGAGAAACAGACATTCAGATGCCAATCAGCAAGTCTAGACAGTATTTCAATATTTTTGGACCAGATGAGAACTCTAAATTTGATTCTTATTTTCTGAGAATTAATATCCAACATTCATGGTGTAATAGCCCTCCTTACATTCCCTCTGTTCTGCTCTGAAGGAAAGGTAAGAATAATTCTACCTCTGTCTTTTCACTCTCTTGATCACCACTGCTTTGATACTGGTATATTTCTAATCATGGAATTCATTTGTTTAAACTTCATCTTTGGTTTAGAATTACTCTTAGGATGCAGGCAAAAATCCGAATTATTGTTCACAAAGTTCTTCACTATTACTTCCCAATTAACCTTCCAGTTTTCTACTCATATACAGTGATTATATTGAAAATATTTATACACTGGTAAAACATAGGCATGTAATTGCCAGATGAGATGCCACCTGGAGGACCTTTGCTCCGCCAGACATTTATCTCTTAGTTGAAAGATCTTGGGTGGCTGGAGGTTTTCTAGGCAGGGCTGGGAGTACATGAGGGGCTCAGGGTAAAAGGGCTTTATTGCTCTTTTTTCAGACATTCCATTATGCGTTCAATCACACAAATACTTCCCTAGCACACAACCATGGTAAACTGTAGTTTAGTTATTGGGATCTCGACCCTTGTTTGTTTCCTCTTTCTGGATATCTCTCCCATCTCCTAACATTTGCATCTGGTTAAGTAGTGTACATCTTTCAGGTCTCACAGTGCCACTCAATGCCCATCACAGTCTTAATTATATTTTTCCAGTTGTCCACATATACTATAATGTATTTTGCTTGCACAAAACAGTTAATCTTATTATATATTATTATGTAGTTAATTAACATATTCTCTTACTCTGAACCTTTGTTTTTATTTAGGGGAATTATAACTCCCTGGGGTCTGTGAAAAAAAAGTAAAATCTCAGGACCCCAATTCACTATCCCAAAAAGAAAAAATGAAGCGGAAAGATGAGTCATGCAAGAACCTGCTTTTGTTTTGTTCCTAAGCAGAGAGCTACAGATAAAGGTTATGTATCTCCATAGATAGCTACTCTGTTCACCTTATGTTATATAAAGTGCTGATTTACTGAGAGTTAGTTGAAAACTTAATGGACTATTCCCCTACCAGCTCCTTTTCTATTACAAGATGTGGATTCAGCAATGTCACAATACCGTCTCTCTTTCCCCTCCAGCCCGCATTTTCCCTTTAAATACTGAAGGTTTCAAAATCATCTTTGGAAAAAGTATGGACCACAGATTGTTCCTATGGATTTGTGATTTTTCTTTTCAAGCAAGTCCTTAACTTTGGCACAATAAACCTCTAAAGTGATTGATTCCTGCTTCAGATATTTTTTGGTTTACAAATTGGTGACAAAGTGGACTCTGAGTGGAGGTGGCCCTAACCTTTGACAAATCTCCTGTTGGTGCTTGGTACCAGCCTGGGTACCAAACCTCAAACCTTGGTACCCAGGCTGGTACCAAGATTTTATTGCTCAAACCAATAGGACAATTTGCGGAGGTACTGAAGGTTTTATTTACCCTCCAGAGAATCTTGATCTCCCCTAATTCGGTTGAGATCTAAGGTTGATTTAGCTGTATGACTCCTTTTCTGAGGTTTTACTCACTCACAACAGGTAAGGCAAGTTTGAGCTTCTTCCTGCTTCTAAGATGGTAGAGATCGGCTTTCAGCCTTGGCCGCATTCCTAGGTAGGTAGCTGAACTGGGGTTTTGCCTTGAAATAAATGTCTTAAGTCATTTTCTTTTCTTTCTATTTTTATTTTATTGTATTTATTTATTTACTTATTTATTTATTTATTTTGAGACCAAGTTTTGCTCTTTTTGCCTGGGCTGGAGTGCAATGGTGCAATCTCGGCTCACCTCAACTTCTGCCACCTGGGTTCAAGTGATTCTCCTGCCTCAGCCTCCTGAGTAGCTGGCATTACAGGCATGCACCACCATTCCCAGTCTGTCACTTTCCTTTTTTTTTTTTTTAAATTTTTAAAATTATGATTATACTGTAAGTTCTAGGGTACATATGAACAATATGCAGGTTTGTTATGACTAAAACTTAAGATTGACAACCAGCTGGCCTTGATTTCTCCTTACCATTAGAGTGCTCAGTAATCGTATTGCTTGTTTTTCTTGTTCTTGTTTTGGCCTTTCACTCCTGTTCCCATTGGATTTCACCAACTCCACCTGGTTTGGTCAAATCTGAATGAGAATTCCCACTTATGCAGACCAAGTCCTCTGAATTGGCTGAAATCCCCTACAGCTGCAAAACTGAAAAACAAAACAAAAATAAAAACAAACAAACAAACAAACAAAAACAGCCAGAAAAAAGGATTAAAAAATGTTTTTCTCCTAGGGGGACTTCAGCCACAAAACAAGGGTAACTTTTACTAAAAAAGCTGCCTCTAGTTTTTCTTCTTCTAAAAGAACAATGGCAGCTACCATTAGCTATAGTTCAGTGGCTAAGATTCTGCCCCTTTTACTGTTGTAACCTAGGTTTGCTTCCTAAATCAAGTCCTTTCTTGTTTGATAGTTATGCTCCTTTTGAATATCAGCTGATTATCTCTGCTAGTATATAATAGTAAGAGATTTGAAAGGATTTTTAAAGCTATTTAAAAGTCAGCTTAATTAAAAGCTGGTATCGAAGATATCTATACCTCTATCTATCTATCTATCTATCTATCTATCTATCTATCTATCTATCTATCTATGTCTTTGTGCTCCTATGAGAATCTAATGCTGCCATTGAGCTGACAGGAGGTGAAGCTCAAGTGTCAACACTCGCCCACCTGCCACTTACCTCCTGCTGTGTGACCCAATTCCTAACAGGCCACAAGCTAGTGCTGGTCCACAGCCTGGCGGGTGGGAACCTCTGCAATATGGGCTGCATTGGAAGAACTCAGTGGCCCAGTGAAAAGATACAGAATAAATTTAAAACTACCTATGTAAATAAAATTGGTCTCCTTGTAAAATCCTATGGTAGATTTCTATAATTTCGTGTTTGGCTTGGCATCCATTTTAATCCTCCTGCAACACACCCTAACTCTCTCTCTCTCTCTGTACTTTGCAATGTAAATTTTGCTGATTTTCACCTAAGAATTTCCTTTGTTATGCAAATTTAAGGTTATGTTGCTGACGATTGCTTAGGGTAATGAAAGAGGTTATCAGGAAGGCTGGGCATGGTGGCTCACTCCTGTAATCCCAACATTTTGGGAGGCTGATGGGAACAAAATGCTTGAGCCCAGGAGTTTGAGACTAGCCTGGGCAACATGGCAAAACCCTGTCTCTACTAAAAAATACGAAAATTAGCAGAGTCTGAAGGCATGTGTTTGTCACACCAGCTACTCCAGAGGATGAGGTAGGAGTATCAATTGAGCCAGGGAGTTTGACGCTGCAGTGAGCCACGACTGGGCTACTGCACTCCAGCCTGTATTAAGAGTGAAACTTAATACAGTTTAACCAACACTAAAGAATTGGTTAGAGTGATAAAATTTTTAAAGTGTTGATATACTTTTAATAAAATTACAATAAATTTTAATTTCTCACCCTAAAATTCAAATTCAACTTCTGTTGCATCTAATTTTCAGCTTTCTTTTCTACTTGAAGAGGCCTGATACAATAACTCTCTCCTTCAAGCTTTTTATCACCTCATGTAACTTTTTTCTCAGGTTCTAACTGTCATTGTGGTCCGATACTAAAAATAATTTATTTTGAAGATCTAAAATAAATGTATTTTCCTGATATAATAATTTTATATTCTTGGCTTCTCCTAGTATGTCTAAATGGCTCTATGAAATGTAAAACTTTCACTGATGACCAAGGATACACTCTTACTCTGTCTAATAAATTTTAGTATCCTTTTCATTAGTTTGGAATTGCAGGTTATCTAAATGAACTCCCCATAAAGAAATGCAATCACACTGTACAAGATCAGTTTTTTGCTTTTTTGTAATTAGTCTAAGAAACACATTTTAATTTTATTGAAAAGTTTCCTATGTCAATGTTACTACGTTTTTTAAAAATCTGCATTTGCTTAGAAAAAACTGAGATTTAAAAAAATTAATTAATGTTATTACATGCATGTTACTTTCTGTAAGGCTTTTAAAATCCTTGCTCTGGTATGTTACAGGGCTTTGACACTTGGGTGTAAAAAGGACCCTAACTCCTACTAAATCTTAAACATTGACCATACTAAAAACCTCATTGTCAGACTCAGGAGAAGATGACTATAAAAATGAACTGTGTTCTTGAGACACAGGGATGAAAATTAAGACTACTCAACCCCTCTAGGCCCAGGAACTATGTAGAAAAGGTAGGTATGTGAGATTGTAGGAGTCAATTTTGAGAGAAATAATGAGTTCAGTCGCTCTATAAATTAAACATTAACATCAAAGGCACAGTGATGCAAGACCAGCATTGGGGCCCCAGGTTTTCTTAGATCTTTAATCCTCATTTTAGGGGGAAAAAAAGTTTATAAAAAGAATTGCAAACATATCTTATGGTAAAGATATTAGAGTTTAATAGATTTGTTTATAAGATCTGAGAGATTTTTAACTGGCATCATGCTGTCTTTATTAGGGATTATTATTTGGGAAAGTAACTCTCCTCTAATAAAGAGTAAAGGCTTTTACTTTAAAAAAAAAAAAAAAAAAACAAGTTATGTAGGCTAAATTAATGACTTGTTTTACAATAATCTGTTATCCCATTTGATTATATCTTAAATATAAACCTTTGCTATTTCACAAACTTTCCAAAATCAAATGCTGAATTTATTCTTTTTGATTTCATTTTTTAAATATTAGGTTTATAATATAAAATCCAAAACAGATATTTTCAGATTTAAAATCTGAAATCCAAAACAGATATATTTGCTTATATTGGTATAATAAAACCATAGAAAGCATTGTCAACTATGAAATAATGTCTAACATATTTTGATTATATTTATATATGTGTATTATTAGTATGAGTTCCAAAATTATGAGATTTCTGTGACTCTGATATGTCTTAGTATATAATATTAGTAGTAATTATGATTATGTTAAACAGTTGCAAGCCACAGAAATAACCAAATTTTCCTGTCATTTTTTTTTTTTTTATCATGGTTGTTCTAAGACTTATTTCATCCACAATTGTTATAGCTTAACCTTTTGAAAGGGTTATTTATAATCAGCTACAGAGCTCTGAGGAGTTCTCTAAAATACAGGTTTCTGATAAATTTAGAGACTGTGCCATTGGAATGAAGAGAAAATCTTCCAGGACTTTCATGGAGATGTGATATATTCATGAGGATTGCTGATCAAATATGGAGCAGAAAAGAAGTTCACTGCATGGAGTGAACTAATAGACGACTGAAAATAACCTTTTACGACCTTTGTTTAAAACATTGCCAGTTCTTTTTATATTTCAGAGTCAATAAAACTTTTTCCTCTTTTATGCCATTTAAGCTTTTAACAACTGAATAAAATAAACTCTTATGAGCAAAATTTAAAACATAATTCTTTTTTTTTCAACGTGTTTCCAAAATTTGGAAGCTTTTTGATTATTCTTAATTTGTAGGTTATATAGCTATTTGTATCAGTTCACTAAGAATCTGTTTTCTTTTATAACAAGACATGATTAGAGACAATGGTTATTTGATCAAGGCTTTGACTAGGATGACATATTTTCAGATGACCTTGAGAAAATAGGGCTGACCTACAGAGCTTTAAAAGCCCCTTGGAAAAACAGGTCTCATATTTTGTCTTTAAGACAGTGCTGACTTGTGGTAGGTAAAGAATGTTACTTTCTGACGGACTCAGGAACCCCAAGCTTACTTGGTACCTCAAAAAAGGAGAAATTCATTGAATTCATACCAGTATCTACAGGTACGGAAAAAATCTTTGGCTGGGATCAAGACTTTTAGAAAGGTTCCAGCAAGACCGATTTTTTTTTTTTAAATACTTATATGGCAAATGATTATCCTTGTTCAATTCTAGGCAAATAACCATGCCAAGTACAATAAAACTAAAATTTATTTTACAAACAAATTGGTCCTGCTGTGATTTTGCCTTTAATAAAATTGGGTAATTAGAGACATAAATTATTTTTTCAAAATAATCTATAGGATACTTCTTACTAGATTCTAAGTTTGTTCAATAATTTTCACTTTTTATTATTTTCTAAAATTTGAACTAAATCCTAACATTTTCCTGGCTACAGTCTCTAAAGCCATGTTTTTTACTTTTTTCCCTTTTTTCTTTTTGTCTCCATTTTCAATGATTTGAAATCACAGAAAGTTAAAATAGTGCTTTTCTTAAAGCTCTGTAACCTGAAGCTAGAAAACTTAAACACTGGAAGAAAAGGACAATCCCTATATATAATATTTTATTATATATTATATAATATATATTATATATAAAATGTATATTATATATTATATATAAATATACATTTATTACTTCCTACTGATGTATGAACTTCAGAGTAATATGACCTATATCCGTTTTCCAGGATTGTTTTACCTTTCTATATGTTAATTCTCTTTTTTGTTCTTCTGTTTTCTTTCTCTCTTCCTTCCCTAATTTTCTTTAATGGAATGGGAGACTTCACAACTTGCTAACAATGAACTTTCCTCACAATATGGGAACTATCCATCTAGGAACAAACCATCTTAGCCATGAGAGATCGGACAAAATCTGAAACCAGAGACTCATTTTCATCTAATATGCTTTCTCTAAAGGAAAAAAATTTTTTAAGGAGGGGTGGGAAATGAATGTGAAATGAAAAATAAAATCTGAGGAACCCAATTATGGCCAAAAGTATAAATTAAGCTAAAAGCTGAATCATGTATGAAACTTCCTTTCCTTTTGTTCCTAAGAGGATAGTTACAGATAAAAGGTTAAATATCACCACAGGTAGCTACTCTAGCTCACATTTCTCATGGAACATTCTGAGTTACTGAGTGCTAGTTGAACTAATTGACTCTTTCTTTACTGCTACTTTTCTCTTGCAACATGTGGATTCAGTAATGTGACTGTACCCTTCCTTTTTCCCGTCGAGTCCACTTTTTTCCCTTTAAATATTTAAGTCCTCAAAATCATCATTGGAAAAAGGTATGGACCACAGATAGTTCTTGTGGATTTGTGATCCTTTTTTTTCAGGCATGTCTTTAACCTTGATGAAAAAAAATTTCTACATTGATTGAGATCTGTCTCAGACACTTTCTGGTTTACAGATCATGGTTAAAGGTTTCAATTCCTGGAGTTCATTTTCTAACAAAGTAATAAATTCTCTTTGCTATGCCTCAAACATTGACAATTTAACAAGATTCTTAGTGATTCACATGCAACTTATAATTTAAGAACTGCTCTGTGAAGACAGTATTTAAACATGCTTTTTCACATGTTGAGAAAATAACCCAAAACACAGCACAAAATCAGTACTTGGAAAATCTTGTTGAATGAATGAATGCCTGTCAAAAATGCTTCACTGATGAAAGTTTATTTTCACGTGTCAGCTTGTGAAGTTAGATAATATTTAGTTAGCTGGAAATAGAATTAAAGTTAAGGTAAAAAGAAACTTGTATGCTATATAAAAATAATCACTGTTGCTGAGTATTTCAATAAGAGAGCTCTTGCTGTTTCATGGTCCCTGTGTGTCAGAGCATATTTAAATTAACTCTAAATCGCTGGTCAGTATTACTCTCTTTACACACGTTTCTTCTTTTCCTCTTCCTCCTCTTTCCTCGTCCTTCTCTTCCTCCTTTCCTTCTCCTTCTTTATCTCTTTATTATCACTTTGTTACCATTTGGTACTCTTTTGTCTCATTAATTATTTTTTTTGAGACGGAGTCTCGCTCTGGGGCCCAGGCTGGAGTGCAGTGGCCGGATCTCAGCTCACTGCAAGCTCCGCCTCCCGGGTTTACGCCATTCTCCTGCCTCAGCCTCCCGAGTAGCTGGGACTACAGGTGCCCGCCGCCACGCCCGGCTAATTTTTTTGTATTTTTAGTAGAGACGGGGTTTCACCGTGTTAGCCAGGATGGTCTCGATCTCCTGACCTCGTGATCCACCCGCCTCAGCCTCCCAAAGTGCTGGGATTACAGGCGTGAAAACTTTTTAACTTTTATTTTAGATTTCTCTTTTGTTCTGATTGGTAATCAAAGGAATGATTTAGATTTTCCTTAGCCTCTCAAGCCTAAGACAATTATGAGGTAAATAATGAGTGTAAAAATCACCCCAAAACATAAATGATTTGAAATGTTATACCAATAATGATCTAATTGTTTTGATACGTAAATCCGAATATTACATTTTCTGAACTAGTGGTGGCCTCTTTATACTTACAAACTTATACTAGTTAAAAAAAAAAATACAGCATGAATTCCTAAATCAATTAAATTTGAAATAATAAAGTCTGCATTTGTATCACATAGACTATTTTGAGTTTAAGTCAAGCTTTGAAGTTCTGTTCACTTAACGTATAAAGGCTTTATAAATGTCACTTATTTGACACACATGGTCATAGTCTCGGGCAGGTAAACCCAAATATAGTTAACTATGTATAAATTATTCAATAAACCCATACATAGTAAATATGTATGAGTAAAATATATATATACATATATATACATACACACACACACACACACATATATATATATATTTACTTCTGGGAATGTTAATGTTAAAATAATAAGATATTACCTTGTAAAGAGCTATAGAGTCCTAGTCTAAATAATAATTGTACAGACATGTATAGGAACTTCACGATTTGGTCTGTTCAGTGATTTGCTCCACTATTCTTAGCAGAGATAGGGTGAAATGCTGTAACTTCCAACTCCCAGTGGAAGCCCACTCCACCAAAATATGAAGAATTCAGACTAATATTACCTGCCAATATGGTTTATAGTCTATGTGTCTCAGAGAGAATATACAAAGCTACATTTGTTTTGGTTTCCAGTCAAAGAGCTTGGAATTTTTGTCTCATTACTAGAATTTGCCAACTAGTAACATCTTTTCAAGTTATAGACTAGTTTGGATATATTTTAGTTTCTAAAGCTACAAATTTAGCAGACATACAAACTATAAACTTCTACATAGACGAAAGTTAGCAGTAAAACAAATTACATAAATCTTCTTTGTTACTAATCACAGATATGCTCTTTCTCATAAACTATTAATAAAAGTGAAGCCTTAAGGAACATTATAATTTTCAGAGGCTTAGTTGAAAACATGTATAATTTAATTTAATTTGTAAAGATATGTCTTCAACTGTTGTGCATGTAAATTGGAATAAACATTCGGTTTTATTGTTCTAGAAATATATTCAAAGTCACAGTTAATATATGTCCTTAGGGTGATGATTTTCACATTTTTAAAATGATGAAATTTTAAAACGTAACCAACTGTTCAACAAACCATACAAAACAAATTGGGGAAAGGACATCTTATTCAATAAATGGTGCTGGAAAAACTGGCAAGCCACATGTAGCAGAATGAAACTGGATTTCCATCTCTCACCTATACAAAAATCAACTCAAGTTGAATCAAAGACTTAAATCTAATATCTGAAACCATACAAATTCTTGAAGATAATATTGTAAAACTCTTTTAGTCATTGGCTTAGGCAAATAATTTATGTCTAAGACCCCAAAAGAAAATGCAACAAAAAGAAGTAAATGGGACCTAATTAAACTAAAAAGCTTCTGCTCAGCAAAATGAATTATCAGAAGAGTAAACAGACAACACACAGAGTAAGAGAAAATATTTACAACCTATGCATCTGACAAAGGACTAATACCCAGAATCCATAAAGAACTCAAACTAATTAGCAAGAAGAAAACAAATGATCCCATAAAAAAATAGGCAAAGGACATGAATAGACAATTCTCAAAAGCAGTTATATAAAAAGCAAACAAACCCATGAAAAACTGCTCCACATCACTGTTAGGGAGATGCAAATTAAAACCACAATGAGAGACCACCCTACTCCTGCAAGAATGGGCATGATATAAAAGTCAAAAAACAACAGATGTTGGCATGGATGTGGAGAAAAGGGAACACTTTAACACTGCTGGTGAAATGTAAACTAATACATCCATTATGGAAAACAGTATGGGGATTCCTTAAAGAACTAAATGTAGAACTATCATTCGATCCAGCGATCTACCCAAAGGAAAATAAAGCATTATATGAAAAAGACACATGCACACGCATATTTGTAATAGCACAATTTGCAATTGCAGAGGTATGAAATCAACTTAAATGTCCATCAACCAATGAGTGGATTAAAAAAAATGTGATACATATACGAAATAATGTCTCTTACAGCCACTTGAATGAAGCTGGAGGACACTATTCTATGTGAAGTAATTCAGGAATGGAAAATCAGATATTGTATGTTCTCACTTATAAGTGGGAGCTCAGTTAGGAAAACGCAAAGGCAAACAAATCATATACTGAACTTTGGGAACTCTGAGTGGGGGATGTTAGGAGCAGGGTGAGGGATAAAAGACTACATATTAGATACAGTGTACACTGCTCTGGTGACAGATGCACCAAAATCTCAAAAATCATGACTAAAGAACTTACTCATGTAACCCCAAACCACCCATACCCCAAAACTATTGAAATAAGAATAAAATTAACGTTTAAAAATGCTTACAAATATAAAATAATTTTGCTGCTAGTTTTGGAGTAATGCTTCAAGAGGGAGAGCATCTATAAACTTACTGATCCTCCAGTGAGAGAACTGTATAATAGATAAGACAAAATGACAAGAATATTTCAGAAAAAGGCTAAATAATGATTTCGAATATTCTATCCTTCTACAATAGTTATTCCGGTGAAATCCTTTAGTGCAATAAAATATTATATGCAAAACATATTTTGAAGATGATATATATTTTTTCTGGTGGATTCCTTTTTCTAAATTTATATAAATTTATGAGGTACAGTGTAATTTTATTAATGCAGATTGCATAGTGGTGAAGTCAGAGCATTTAGGGTATCCATCACCCAAACTGTGTACATTGTACCCATTAAGTAGTTTTTCATCCTCCACCTGCCTCCCACACCCTCACCCTTCCAAGACACCATTGTCTATCATTTCACACTCTACATCCATGTGCACTCATTATTTAGCTCCAAATTGTAATTGAAAAGAAGCAATATTGGTTTTTCTGTCTTGCCTGATTCACTAAAATAATGGCTGCCAGTTCCATTCATGGTGTACAAAATACATGATTTCATTATTTTTAAAACTGAGTAGTATTCCAGTGTGTATATGTACCACATTTTACTTATCCAGTCATTGTTTGATGAACACTTAGGTTGATTCGGTATGTTCACTATTGTGAATAATTCTGTGATCAACATAAAAGCGCAGTCTTTTAAAAAATAATGATTTCTTTTCCTTTGGGTAGCAGTGGGATTGCTGAATTGAATGGTATTTGTATTTTTAGCTCTTTGAGAAACATCAATAATGCTTTCTATAGATGTTGCATTAATTTACATTCTAACCAACAGTGCATAAGCATTCCCTTGTCTACACATTCTTGGCAACACCATTTTTAGGAAATTGTTATTAATGATGGTCTTCCTAATGATGGACATTTGTATGTCTCCTTTTGAAAAGTGTCTATTCAAGTCCTTGCCCATGTTTAAATGAGGTTACTTTTTTTTTTTGGTGATGGTGGTGGTTGTTGAGTTCCTTATATATTCTGGATATTAGAACCTTGTTGGATGCACATGTGGTAAATATTTTATCCTATTCTACAAGTTGGCTGTCAACTCTATTGAATATTTCTTTTGCTGTGCAGAAGCTGTATAGTTTTATTTAGTCCTATTTGTTGATTTTTGTTTTTGTGGACTGTGATATTGAGATCTTAGCTATTAATTTGTTGCCTGGACCAATGTCCACCAGAGTTTTCCCTAGGTTTTCTTCTACTATGTTTATAGTTTCAGGTCTTACATTTTACTCTTCGATAGATCTTGCATTGGATTTTTTATATGCTGCAAGATTGGGGTCCTGTTTCGTTCTTCTGCATAAAGTTCTCCAATTTTCCCAGCACTGTTTATTGAAAAGGGTGTCCTTTCCCCAATGTATGTACTTGCAACTTTGGCATATATAAGTTGGCTGTACATATTGTCTTTATTTCTGGGTTCTGTATTCTGTTCCATTAAACTATAAGTCAATTTTCAGGCCAGTAACTTGATTTTGTGGTTACTATAGTAATGTTGTCAGGAAATGTGATGCCTCCAGATTTACTCTTTGTGCCTAGAATTGCCTTGGTTATTCCAGGCTCTTTTATGGTTCATAGGAACTTTAGGATTGTTTTTTCTCTCTGTGAAAAATAATATTGTTATTGTGATAGGAACTGCATTACATCTATAGATTGCATGAAGCAAAATGTTCATTCAAAAATATCAATGTTTTCAATCCATGAGCATGGATGTTTTCCATTTGTTTGTGTCATCTACAGTTTCTGTCATCAGTGTTTTTGTTTTCTTGTACAGCTCTTACACCGGTTTGATTAATTACATTCTTAGGTATTAAATTTTTGGTAGCTATCGTAAATGAGATTGCCTTCTTGATTTTATTCTCAGCTGGATGATTATTGGTGTATAAAAATGTGACTAATTTTTGTCCATGATTTTGTAACGTGAAACATTGTTGAAGTTTTTATTATTATTATTATTATTATTATTATTATTATTATTATTATATCTAGCAGCCTTTGGGCAAAATCTATGGAGTTTTCTTGTTCCCATTTCATTCAGTTTAGTTCTGATTGTGGTTAATTTATTTTTCTGCTAGCTTTGGAGTTAGTTTGCTTTTGCTTTTCAAGTTTGGCTAGGTGTGATATTAGCTTGTTAGTTTGAGCTCTTTCTAACTTTTTAATGTAAGTGTTTAGCACTATTATCTTTTCCCTTAACACTGCTTTAGCTGTGTCCCAGAGATTCTGATATGTGGTGTCTTTGTTTTCACTAGTTTTGAAGAATTTATTGATTTCTGCCTTAATTTTATTATTTACCCCAAATTCAGGAGCAAATTGTTTAACTCCCATATAATTGTATGGTTTTGAGAGATTTTCTTAGTACTGATTTCTGTTTCTATTGCACTGTGGTCCCATAGTGTTGGTATGATTTTTTTTTTTTATTTGTGGAAAATTGCTTTATGGCAAGTATAAGATACATTTTAGAGTATGTGCCATCTACAAATGAAAAGAATGTGCATTCTGTTTTTGTTAGATGGATTGTTCTGTAGTTGTCTGTTAGATCCATTTGGTCTAGTAACTAGTTTAGATCCCAAGTATCTTTGTTAGTCTTCTTCCCTGATGATCTGCCCAATACATTTGTTGGAGTGTTGAAGTTTCTTACTATTATTGAGTGGTAATGAAAGTCTCTTTGCCAATCTCTAAGATTTTGTTTTATGAATCTCTGTGCTCCAATGTTGGGTGCATATATATTTAGGATAGTTAAGTCTTCTTGTTGAACTGAATCTTTTATTATTATGTAATGCTCTGCTTTGTCTTTTTTGATTGTTGTTGGTTTAAAGTTGATTCTGTCTAAAATAAAAATAGCAAGCCCTGCTTTTTAAAAATTTCCTATTGCTTGATAGATCTTTCTCCATCCTTTTACTTTGAGCCTGTGGGTGTCCCTCCATGTGAGATGGATCTCTTAAAGATAGCCTAGAGTTGGGTCTTGCTTCTTTATGCAACTTGCCACTCTGTACATTTTAGGTAGGTTGTTTAACCTATTAATATTTTAGTCTAATATTGATATGTACAGATTTGATTGTCATCATGATGTTAGCTGTTTTTACATCTTGATTGGGGATTTGTTTTATAATATTGATGGTCTATATACTTGAGTGTGCTTCTGTGATGGCTGGAAATGACCTTTCATTTCCATGTTGCATGCTCCCTTAAGGACCTCTTGTTATACAGGCCTGTTGGTAATGAATTTGCTTGTCTGAAAAGAATTTTATTTCTCCTTCACTCATAAAGCTTAGTATGGTGTTGGAATTTCTTTTCCTTAAGGATCCTGAATATAGGTCCCCAATCTCTTCTGTCTTGTAGGGTTTCTGCTGAAAGATCTCCTGTTGGCCTGATGAGGTTCCCTTTGTAGGTAATCTGCCCCTTCTTTCTATCTGCCTTTCATATTTTTTCTTTTGTTCTGACCTTGAAGAATCTCACAACTGTGTGTCTTGGGGATGGTCTTCTCATTTAGTATCTTGTGGGGGTCCTTTGAACTTCCTGAATTTGCATGTCAATCTCTCTAGGGTTGGGGGGTGGAATTTTGTGGGCAGTATCCTCAAATAGAATTTCCAGGTTACTTGCTCTCTCTCCCTCTCTTTCAAGAATGCAAATGATGTGTAGATTTGTTATATTTACATAATACCATATTTCTCAGGAGTTTTGCTCATTTTAAAATTATTTTTTCTAATTTTTTTTCTGATTGAGTTAATTTGAAGAACCAGCATTCAAACTCAGAGATTCTTTCCTTAGCTTGGTCTACTATGCTGTCAAAACTTTACATTTTGTTATGAAATATTTGTAGTGAGTTTCTCAGTTCGATCAGCTCAGATTGGCTCCTCATTAAAATGGCTATTTTATCTTTCTTCCCTTGAAACATTTTACTGGTTCTTTGGATTGGGTCTGTGTTCCCACCCAAATGTGATGTCAAATTGTTTTGCCTTGAAGGCATTTCAGAGACCTTCATGTCAGACCCTCCCATCACAGGCCCAGAGGCCTAGGAGTAAAGAGTGGTTTCATGGGCCAGGCCCATGGTGTTGCTGCCCTTTGCAGCATCAGGACACTACTGCCTGCATCCCAGCCACTCCAGCTCCAACCGTGGCTAAAAGGACCCACATACAGCTCAGGCCAGTGCTTTAAGGGTGCAAGCCATAAGCCTTTGTGGTTTCCATGTGGCAGTAAGCCTGTGGGTTCACAGACTGCAAGAGTTGAGGCTTGGGATCCTTTGCCTATATTTTGGAGGATGTTTGGAGGAATGTCCAGGCAGAAGCCCACTGCAGGGATGGTGTCATCACGGAGAACCCATACTAGGACAGTAGGAGGGGAAATGTGAGGTTGGAGCCTCCACACAGAGTACCCACTGGGGCACTGCCTAGTGGAGCTGTAAGAAAAGGGCCACTATTCTCCAGACCCTGTAATGGTAGAGCCACTGAGGGCTTGCACCATGTGCCTGGAAAAATTGAAAGTGTTCAACAGCAGCCCATAAGAGCAGCTGTGGGAACTGACCCCTGCAAAGCCACAGGGGCAGAGCTGCCCAAGGCCTTGGGAGCCCACCCCTGACACCAATGTATCCTGATGTGGAGCATGAATTCAAAGGAGATTGTCTTGGAGCTTTAGAGTTTAGTGACTTCCCTGCTGGGTTTCAGATTTGCATGGGGCCTTTAGCCCCTTTTTTGGCTGATTTTTCCCATTTAGAATGGGAATATTTACCCAATACCTTACCCCCCATTACATCTTGGAAGTAAGTAACAAATTTTTTATTTTACAGGCTCAGCACAGAAGGAACTAGTCTCGTCTGAGATGAGACTTAGGACTTTGGGATTTTTTAGTTAATGCTGGAATGAGTTAAGGCTTTGGGGGACTGTTGTGAGAAGAACATGAGATTTGAGAGGGGCCAAAGGAGGAAATAATATGGTTTGGCCTGTGCCCTTGCCCAAATCTCATGTCAGATTTTAATCCCCACCACTGGAGGCAGGGTCTGGTGGGCGATTGGATCATGGAAGCAGAATTCCCCCTTGGTGCTGTTCTTGTGATAGAGAGTGAATTCTCATGAGATATGGTCATTTGAAAGTGTCTGGCAACTCCCCTGCTCTCTCACTTCCTGCTGCTCTGGCCATGTGAAGTGCTGGCTTCCCCTTCACCTTCTGCCATGATTGTAAATTTCCTGAAGCCTCTCAAGAAGCTGAGCAGTTGCTGCCATGCTTCCTGTACAGCCTGCAGAATCATAAGCCAATTAAACCTCTTTTCTTTATAAATTAGCCAGTCTCAGGTATTTTTTACAGCAATGTGAGAACTGACTAATACAACCGGATTCCGTAGAATCCTTGGAATTTGTTTCAACATTCTTCTGAATCTCAAGGGTCTTAATTGCTATCCAGACTCCAGATTCTATGTCTTTTACTTCAGCTACTTCCTTCTGACTAATAACCATTGCTGGGGAGCTACTGTGGTATTTGGAGGTAAGAAGACACTCTGGCTTTTAGAGTTGCCAGAATTCTTGCACTGGTTCTTTCTCATCTCTGTGGATCAATGTTCCCTTTACCTTGGTGTGTAATTTGAACATAGTCAGTTGGCTCCATTTCTTCATGTTTTCAGAGGGTCAAGGCTTTGTGCAGCATCTTTATTTTTGGCTGAATTCTTGTTCTTGGTTTCACAGGGGGATATAGTACTATCATCTAAGTATTTTTGTTGTTGAAGTTTGGGCTGTGATCCAGTAGATGACGCTTAAGCATAATGCCCTTTAGGTAGGCTTTTGCTCAGCCAGACAGCTCCTCTGTATTTCCTCCTGTTTGTAGCCATGCTCCCTCTCAGGGCTCTGAGAGTGTGAGCTCCTCTCTTACTTGAGTGCTGGCTACAGATCTTAGCTTGGCACTCTTCGGCAGTGCACCACAGCCATGGGGCAAGCTCAGGCTTTTTTCCCTCTCAAGCTTGGGGGAAGCAGGGACTAGGACTTTGGTAGTGATAATGGGAGAAGACCTTTTCCTTGTCTCTTGGAGCTCCACCCTAGAGCAACAAAGAGCATCTGCCAATGGAAACAATGAGCCCAGGGCATGGTGGCTGCATTTCAGGCCCAAGCCAGGGGTCCCTGCCTGGTGAAGAGCAGGGGGTTGGGGACTCACTGAGAAGAGAGACTCATTTCAATTCCCTGTGGTGACTGTAGCATTCTGGACGTATGAGTAAAGCACGCAGGCTGCTTGTTTCTTCCCCAGTTAGAGGGCACTAAGGGCATTACTGCTGCATTGGCAATGGCAGAAGGGAGGGGGAATGTCTATATCAGAATTCAGTAAATATCAGAATTTACTCCTCAGAGAAATGCAGAGCCCCCACCAACTGATGTGCTGTGCCCTGGCAGAGGCAGGGCAGCTACGCTAGGGGGCCAGGTTGAGAGATCCTGGCCACTGAGGAGTTACAGGATCAGGGGTTCACATACAACACAGCCTGGCCACTTTTCTGGAAGGCAGCCGTGTTGTGCTGGAGGCCTGCAATAGTCCTTCATCTCTCTGCTCCCTACCGAGCCTGAAGGCAGTCGGGTTGGGGGCAGCAGCAGCAGCAGCAGCAAAAATGTCAGACCTGTGTTTTTCCTCTGGGAGTTCTGTCCCAGGGAAATGCAGAACTGCCACTGGCTTAAGAGCTCAGGCAGCTTGGGGTGGCGGTGCTAAGGTCCTAGGCCAATTGTCTTTGTCTAATGAGGCGTAGCAGAGGCCAAGCCTGCAGACCATTCACTCCTCAGCACCATGGATAAGGCCCCTTTCCTTGGGAGTGTGAAAGAGCCTGGCTTCCCTTGTTGGTAGAGCTACAGCCACTGGTGTCAAGGTGCTCAGGGGTCTGAGGCCCCTGGGACTCTGTGTGTCTTAGTGAAGGCTCTGCCCATACCCCATGCAACATTCTCTGTCACTCTGGAGGTCCCAAGAAGGGAAGAGTATCAGGGGAGATCTCCTATGCGCAGGTTTGCAAAGGTCTGTGGCAGAAGTGTGTCTGTGAGAAGAGCCAGGGGCTCTTGCTCACTCACCATTTCCCTATGGTAAGGAGCCTCACTTGGTTCCATGCCAATCCCAGGTGGGTGGCTGTCCTATCTCACTTCTCTGTACTCCGTGGGTCCCGTTGCTTCTTTAATGAATCACAAGTGTTCTTGACAATTCAGTTAAAAAAAATAGTGTTTACTCACCACGCTATCTCCTCTCTCTGGGAGTGGCACACACTAGCTGCTTCTAGTCAGCCATCTTCTGGCCTTTATCACTTGAAGGATGTTTCTTCTATGCCTAAGTTGTTGAGGGTGTTTAGCATGAAGACACACAGGATTTTATCAAATGTTTTTTTTACATCTATTGAGATGCTCATATCAGTTGTGTACTTATTTTTGTTTATATGATGTTCATATTTATTGATTTGCATATGTTGAATTATCCTTGCATTTCTGGTATAAAACCCACTTGATTGTCATTTATTATCTTTATGATACACTGTTGGATTTGATTGGATAGTATTTTGATGAGGGTTTTGCATCTATGTTAATCAGGAATATTGGTCTGCAGTTTTCTTCTTTCATTGTGTGCTTGCCTGATTTTGGTATAAAAGAGATATTGGCCTTGTAGAATAAGTTAGGGATAATTTTCTCTTTGTATCTTGTTTTTGGTGACAATTTCAGGAGGATTTCTATTAGTTCTTCTTTGTATGTTGGTAGAATAATTCAGCTTGTAATTCATCTGGTCCTGGGCTTTTCTTTGTTGGGAGATTTTTAAAAACTGCTACAGTCTCACCACTCATTATTATTGGTCTGTTCAGGTTTTCTATTTCTTTTTGATAAATCTTAAAAAGTGGTATGTTTGGGAATTTTTCTGTTTCCTCTAGGTTTTCTAGTTTGTGAGCATACAGTTGGTAATAGTCTCTGATGATCTTTGTATTTATGTGGTATCAGTTGTAATCTCGATTGTTGTATTTGATTTTGTTTATTTGGATCTTCATTCTTATTTTCTTGTTTAGACTAGCTAGGAGCTTATCAATTGCCTTCAGATAAACAGATGAATCAACTGTTTATTTCTTAAATCCTTTGTAATTTTTGGTTTATATCTTAATATTGTAATTTTTGTTTATATCTTAATATCTTTTACGTTTCTTATTTATTTTCTTGAGCAAATTTTGGGTTTGGTTTATTCTTGCTTTTCTAGTTCATTGAGGTATGATGCTTGGTTGTTTATTTTTAACCTTTCTACTTTTTATGTAAGCATTTAAAGCTGTCAACTTCACTCTTTGCACTACTTTTGTTATATCTCAGCAGATTTGGTAAGCTGTATTTCCATTTTTGTTTCAATAAATTTTTAAATTTCCATCTTATTTGTTGGCCCAATGATCATTCATAAATGTGTTTTATAATTTCCATGTATTTGTATAATTTCCAAATATTTATTTGGTATTGTTTTCTACTTGTATTCCACTGTGATCTGAATAAATACTTGATATGATTTCTGTTTTGCTTTTAATTTGTTAAGACCTGTTTTGTGGTCTAATATATAGCCTATCTAAGAGAATATTCCATGTGCTGATGAGAACTATCTGTATTATGTGGTTGTTGGGTAGAATATTCTGTAAATGCATATTAGGTCTATTTGTTCTAATGTGCAATTTAAATCCAGTGGGTTAATTTTTGTTGTTGATTTTATGTCTTGATGATCTGTCTAGGCTTTGAGTGGGATGTTGAAATCCTCACTATTATTTTACTGCTGTCTGTCTCTTTCTTTGGGTCTAGTAACATTTGTTTTATGAATCTGGTACATATATGAATGGGTACATATATATTTCAAATTATTATATTCTCTTGATGAATTGAGAGCTTTATCATATATAATGACCTTTTTAAAAAGTGGTTTCAATTTAAAATCTGTTTTCTCTACTATTAACATAGTTATTCTTAATTTTGTGTTTTGTTTGTGTGGAATATCTTTTTCCACACCTTTACTTTCAGTCTTTCTGTATCATTACAGGTAAGGTGTATTTATTGTAAGCAGTATATTGTTAGATCATTACTTTTTACATCAGTTACATCAATCTATATCTCTTAAGTGGAACATTTAACCCATTTACATTTATGGTTAATACTGGTATGTGAGCTTTTGTTCCTGTTATATTCTTGTTTTTTTAATTTTTTTCTGTGTCTACTTATCTTTGATTCAGTGGAACTCTGTAATATTATTATTTGATTTCTTTTTTTTGATACTGAGTGTGGTGGTACAATCTTGGCTCACTGCAACATCCACTTCCTGGGTTCAAGCGATTCTTCTGCCTCAGTCTCCCAAGTAACTGGGACTACAAGTGCCCGCCACCACCCCCAACTAATTTTTGTATTTTTAGTAGAGGTAGACTTTCACAATGTTGGCCAGGCTGAGCTTGAACTCCTGACCTCAAGTGATCTGCCCACCTCAGCCTCCCAAAGTGCTGGGATTACAGGCATGAGCCATTGCACCTGGCCCCTTATTTGATTTATTTCTCTTTTTTGTGTGTGATTGCTTTACCGGTAAGTTTTATACATTCATATGTTGTTACAGTGGTGAATGTTATTCTCTCATTTCTAGTTAGGACTCTTGATTATTTTTTGTAGGACTAGTCTGGTGGTGATGAATTCCCTCAGCATTTGTGTGGCTGGGAAAGATTTTATTTCTCCTTTATTTATAAACCTTAATTTTGCTGGATATAGAGTTCTGGGCTAGAAGTTTTATTTATTTCAGCAGTTCTGACATGCCTTCCCATTCTCTTCTGCCCTGTATGATTTCTGCTGAGATGTCTGCTTGTTAGTCTGATGGGCTTTCTTCAAAAGCGACTAGATGCTTTTCTCTTGTTAATTTTAGAATTCTTTCTTTCACTTTGACTTTAGACTGATTACAATTTGTGTTAAAGCTCTTTTTGCAATAAATTTCCTAGGGATTATGGGTCCTACTATACCTGGATGATTAAATCTCTTGATAGATGGGAAATTTTCATTAATTATTTTATTAAATAGGTCTTCAAAATATTTTAATTTGTATTTACCCCTGGAGAATATGATTCTTAAGTTCAATTGCCTGATGTAGTCTCAAATGTCTTGAAGCCTATGCACATTCTTTTTAATTTCTTTTCTTTATTTTTGTCTGCAATATTTCAAAAGACCTTTTCTGAAGTTGTACATTTTTTTTGCTTGATCTTATCATTGTTGAGGCTTTTGAAAATTTTTAAAATTCATTTGATAAAGTTTTGAGGTCTAGAATTTTTGTATATATGTACATGTGTGTGTGTGTGTGTGTGTGAGTTTTTTTGTTTTTCTTTTTTCAGATATCAATCTCCCTGGTAAAGTTCTCATTTATATCCCGAATTTTTTTTTCTTTGTATTGGTTTTTAAATTTATCTTGCATCTCATTGAACTTCATTAAAATCAATATTTTGAATTTATTATATGACATTTCAATGACTTTTTTTGTTAACACCTACTTCTGGAGAACTATTGTGTTTCTCTGAAGGTGTCATAGTATTTTGTTTTTTGCTCTGGAGCAATAGTTGCTTCTTTTTAATTTAAAATTACTTTCATGGGAGGAGATTTTTTTCTTGAACATATTACTGTGATACTTACTTGGTACGGCATTTGACTCTGGTTCTTTGCAGTGATGAAGACTGTGTAAGATTTCCTTGGCTAGTTTACACATGCACACGTATGTTTATTGCGGCACTATTCACAATAGCAAAGACTTGGAATCAACCCAAATGTCCATCAGTGACAGACTGGATTAAGAAAATGTGGCACATATACACCATGGAATACTATGCAGCCATCAAAAAGGATGAGTTTGTGTCCTTTGTAGGGACATGGATGCAGCTGGAAACCATCATTCTCAGCAAACTATCGCAAGAACAGAAAACCAAACGCCGCATGTTCTCACTCATAGGTGGGAACTGAACAATGAGATCACTTGGACTCGGGAAGGGGAACATCACACACCGGGGCCTATCATGGGGAGGGGGGAGGGGGGAGGGATTGCATTGGGAGTTATACCTGATGTAAATGATGAGTTGATGGGTGCTGACGAGTTGATGGGTGCAGCACACCAACATGGCACAAGTATACATATGTAACAAACCTGCACGTTATGCACATGTACCCTAGAACTTAAAGTATAATAATAATAATAATAATGATAATGATAATAATAAAAAGATTTCTTTGGCTATACCTAGCCTTGGTATCTGTGGGTTGCTCAGTAGTTAGGGTGCAGCCATGGGTGGGGGATGTGGGGAAGTTGTGCTGAGGACTAGAATGCCTAAAAGCTCTTCAGGTTTCATTCATAGTAGTGGTGGGCTCAGCATGTTTATCATTGTGACCTGGGGTCATGTATGCTGGCACCTGAGGTGGCAGTTCCCAGCAGGCTGGTTCCTGGGCTTCTGAGTGGCTTTCTCAGATGCCAGTAGTAGCAGTGGTGCAATAAGGAGGTGAGTGGGCTTTTGGCATCCTTGGAACCTGGGGTGTTGTGGGTGATGGCAGTAGCAGTGGTCATGAGATCCTTTTGTAGTTCCTGAGGGTTTTTGTGCTAGCAGTTGTTATAATGGTAATGAAATACATGGGCTATCCTCTAGGCCAGTAGGTGGCACTGACAGGTAAAATAATAATAATAATAATACAGCTGTGGGAGTAGTGGCAGGATGTATAAATCTGACCTACGTTCCCTGAGGGAAGTACTTGGGTGTCCCACGTGGTGGATTGATTTGTGGAACACCCATGAGCATGGATCCCACACTGTCTCAGAGAGTGGGGAGAAGTTTGGCAGAGCTGAACCAGGCAACCTTGAACCCAGGCCTCCTAGTGGTAGGTACAGGCACCATGCTTGTCAGGACAGGACAAGGCAATCCTCAGGGTGCCCAGCTCCACCAGTGGCTAGATCTCACTCCACACTCAATTCTCAGAACTACTTGTGGTAACCCATCCTGCAGTAAAGTCCCATTTCCATAATTGCCTCTAAGCATCCCTACCAGCCAGGACCAATGCTGCTACTCTCAAGGACCATGCACAGTTGGCTTGGAGCTGGGCTCAAGAATGGCATCCCAGGTCTATAAAAGGGCATGCAACACTCCTGAAGAAATTCCTTCTCACAGTCTTCTGGCTGCTTCTCAAGCTAGATTCAGAGATTGGGAGGGTCAGGTACTCCCCTTGTTCCTCAACTCGCACAATTCCACAGTAGGAAAGTGGACCACGGAAGCACATTCACTCACCCTTTTCCATATTGAGGATTTGCACCCAGGTCTTGGCTGATCTTGGCCACTCAGGCTGCCCATTTTCTTTTTTCCTCCCAGATTTGAAGACTTCCCTTCAACTTTCTGTTGAACTCCTGTGTTCCTTCCTGAGTAATGTATTCAAAGTGTGATTGTCCACATACTGTTTTGGTTCTGCCAAGTGGAGGAGGAATGCTTGAAATGCTTCTAGTCAGCCATCTTGGAGGAAAAAACAAACAAACAAACAAACAAAAAGAACAGTTTTGGTAGATGACGATGATATTTTGATTAAAATGGTAAAACCATCTATATACTTATAACATTCATCATTAAAAGAGAGACACAATACTTCAGTATAATATTTAATCACCATCATGAAACACCAGTATATGCTATCTTCCTTTTTTGTTGCACATTTTACATATTAAATGTATGTGCTATATTTTTAGAATAAGAACAGGAATATTTTAAATTCATGTAAATTGATTTAGAAAATTTTAAAGCACAACATTCACTTATCTGAATGGCTCAGTTTCATATTGATAGAAATAATCATACAGAATATCTAGTAATGATTATTAATTTAAAATTGTAAGTGCCTGTTCTGTAGAGGAATATGACTTCAAGTCCTGTAATAGCTTATACTTGGGTTTATTTACTTTCTGAATGTTCATGCTGGATGGTGCACTCGATAAACACTCTATTAAGTTACCTGATTTGAACTTGTTTCTAACGTGACTGTTGTGAATTACAGCTTCATAACAAATCAGACATTACCTTTGAGGTTAATGAAATCTTTAAGTATTTCCTATTCTTGATTTTAGCATTCTCTCGGAGTCCCTAATTTAGGGAGACACAAAGTATTTTTGAGATTCACTATGTCAAGAAAAGGGGGCCCATCATTAATTAATACCTGCCATAACTTAATGTATTAATGGAGACTGTCGAGTGTGAGAAAGATCATTTTATAAGAAATTATAAATTGGACAATTATGACCTCATCTGGAGGTCATTCCTGGCCTTCCAGAATATGTGAACAGAAATCTTAGGATGGTCCTGAGACTTCATTATTTTTGCTTTTATGGTTATCAGAGAATGAAAATTTGGTTTTTGAATGTCATTATTTACTTATATTTAACATTTCTTTATAATGAGAGTCCTTTTGTAGTTCCTGATGACATGTTTGTCATACATTACATTTTATTAATATTTAATAAAATTGTCTCAAGTTATTAACAGGCAATAACTTAAAATGGCATGTTTTGGATGTTTACTGAAGTCATATGACCATTGACAAATTAGACAAGAATTGTATTTTTTTACATGTTTGTTTTCTTGTTAACAATATATGAGTAATAGCATAGGCCTCTATTGACTTGTACCAATTAGACTTAAATTTTACAATTGTTTACACAATTAAATTTGACTACTTTAGTATAAAAATATTCATATTAGTATAGAGAGGGAAATCAAACCTTTATAATATAATGTTATGTAACATATAATGCAGTATAACATATACTGTAATATGATATACTCTACTATAGCATAGTATAATAAAATATAACATAATATGTACTATTGGGTTTGTAAGAAATGTGTCTTCTGAGTTTTGTGAAAGTTACAATTCCACGGTAGGTATAAAAGTGTTCCAAACTACTGCTTCCATAAAAACAAACAAACAAACAAAACACCCATCAATTTTGAAGCTATCTTTCCCTATACAATATGTTATATCAATTATTTGTGGTTTTGTGTGTGTGATGTGTTTACTAATTTGCACGTTTTAGTCATTATTTTTTGAATTGACTCTTTTATTGTTATATAATGATCTTCTTTGTCTCTTTTTACAGTTTTTGATTTAAACATATTTTATCTAATACAGGAATTCTAATCTCTTTTGATTTTATTTGAACAGAATGTTTTTCTGTTTCTTCATTTTCGCTCTATGTGTGTCTTTACAGTTGAAGTGAGTCTCTTAGACAGCATACAGTTGAGTTGTGTTTATTTTTCATCCATTCTTTAACTCAACGTGTTTTTATTCGAGAATTTGATTCATTTATTTTAAAGGTGATTATTGACATATATTGACTTTATACTGATAATTTGCTATTTTTTTTCTACTTGTTTTGTATATCCTTTTCCCCTTTCTTCTTCTTTTGCTATTATCTCTTCCTTTATTGTTAAGTAATTTTCTCCAGTGGTATATTTTTATTTTTTGAATTTCATTTTTTTTGTGTGTGTATATCTACTAAAGTCTTTGCTATAGTTACCATGAAGCTTTAAAAATTATGCATTAAACAGCTTATTTAAGTCAATAATAACTTAAATTTGATCACATAAAATGCCTCTATACTTTTACTCCCCTTCCATAATATTTTACATTTTTATGTGATGATTTACATCTTTTTATATTTCATACTGCTTAACAAATTATTATAGCAATTATATTTTTAATAGTTTTGTCTTTTAACCTTTATATTACAGATATAAGTGAATTACACATCACCATTACAGTAATAGAGTATTCTGAATGTAACTATGTACTTACTTTTTTCAGTGAGTTTTATACTTTAATATGTTTTTATGTTACTTACTAGTATCTTTTTTTCTTTGAGCTTGAAGGACTTCCTTTATCATTTCTCATAAGATGGGTCTCATGTGCACAACGGGCAAGTTTGTTACATAGGTATACATGTGCCATGTTGGTTTGCTGTACTCATCAACTCGTCATTTACATTAGGTATTTTTCCTAATGCTGTCCCTCCCCCAGTCCCCCATCCCTGGTGTGTGATGTTCCCCTCCCTGTGTCCATGTGTTCTCATTGTTCACCTCCCACTTATGAGAGAGAACATGCAGTAATTGTTTTTTTCTTCTTGTGTTACTTTTCTGAGAATGATGGTTTCCAGTTTCATCCATGTCCCTGCAAAGGACATGAACTCATCCTTTTTTATGGCTGCATAGTATACCATGGTGTATATATGCCAAATTTTCTTTATACAGTCTATCATTGATAGAACTTAAAGTATAAGATGGGTCTCATGAAGCTTACTGCCTCATCCTTTATTTATCTGGAAAATTCTTTACTTCATTTCTAAAAGATAACTTTGCTGAGAACAGTGTACTTCATTAAAAGTGTTTTTTTCTGGGTTTTTTTTTTTTTTTTCTCTCTTCAGGTACTGATCTCAGTCTCTCCTGGCCTGTAAGGGCTATGCTGAGAAACCTTCTACTAGTCTTATTGAAACTGTCTTTTGTTTCCTGTTTCTTTTCTCTTGCTGCTTTTAGGATCTTCTCTTTGTCTTTGATTTTGGACCGTTTGATTATAATATGCCTTGAGGTCATCTTATTTGAATTGAATCTGGAGATGTTTGACATTTCTGTACTTAGATAGTTATATCTTTCACCAGATTTGGAAAGTTTTCTGCTATTATTTATTTAAATAAACTTTCTACTCCTTGACCTTTTTTTTCCTACTTTATCCTCTATAACTCAGTAATTTGCCTTTATGATGCTGTCCTGTAAGTCTCATAAGCTTTATTCATTCCTTTTTATTCTTTTCTGTGTATTTTCAAATAACCTGCCTTCAATTTCACATTCTTTGTTCTATTGATTAATTCTGCAACTGATGCTCTGCATTATAATTTTCATTTTGTTCATTATATTTTTAGCTCAATAATTTGTGTCAGTTTTGTTTTAATCATTTCCATCTCTGTTAAATTCTGCTCCCTTATATTTCTTTGAATTGTTCCCCTGTGTTTGTTTTTAAAGTTCTCTGAGGCCCCTTAAAGCAGTTATTTTGAATTCTTTGTCAAGTACTTTATACATCTTCCTTTGTTTATGGTTGATCATTAGCACTTTGTTTTGTCCCTTTAATGATGTCATATTTCCCTTCTTTTCTTATTCCTTATGGCCATGCATTGTCAGCACATTTGAAAAAGTGGGTATTCATTCCAGTCATTAGAGACTAGCGTTTTCTGAAAATTCCTTCAACAGTCAGCCCATTCAGAGATTCTAGGCAGGCTGTCCGGCATGTTTCATAACCTGGAGACCATTGTGGTTGACAAAGCACTGGATATGCCCAATGTTTGGGTCTGCTGCAGCCAGTGTGGCATTGAGACAAAGCTGAAGTCAGTCTTCTGTGACCATTGAGGTTCTGGGGCAGAGTAGAAGCACAGGACTGCTAAAGCCTGTCTGCCACTGAAGGCTGTCTGGGTCCTGGGACCACTGAAACCAGGCCATGGTGTGGACTAGCAACTGAATTTGTCTCACAGGACTTAAGCTTTGTACTGCAAGTTCCCCACTCCCACCAAGGTGGGTCTGGAGGTTTATCCTCAAGAATCTAACCTGGTTTTGAAGGCCATGGGAGCCTGACTGCTTCTGAGTTTTACTGTGGGGATCACATTTTGAGGTCCAGGGAAAAGTCCTGTGCTCACCCTCCTCTCTTTCCCTGAAGCAAAGAGTATCTCTTTTCATGGTGTGCTGCTTGGGGCTGCGGGGAGGGTTGATACGGGTAGTGGAAAACAGTCTTTGCCACCCTCTTCAATGCCTTTTCAATGCGTCTTTTATTATTATTGTGGTGCAGTCAGGTATCGTGATCTCTCACCTGGTTTCCTTACCTCTTGTGAAGGTACTTTTGAATGTAGATAGCTGTTCATATTGACATTTCAGCAGCAGGAAGAACTTTGAAGAATCTTATTTTCCCGTCATCCTCTAGTTCTCTCGTTTATTTTTGAATCAAATAACAATTTTAATTTATTGCTCTCTTTTCAGATATTGGGCACATGCATGTATTCAGATAGAAAACTTCCACAGTGATTCAAAAAAAAGGTTTTTTTTTTTTTTTTTAAAAATACTTATTCTATGTGGGTATTACTTTTATTTTTATATTAAAAAATCCCTCTATAATAGTGTTATGATTATTGCATGGTAATGGAAAAGCTGTACTTTATACATTACATAGCTTACTCTGTCCCACAAATCTGATTGGTTTTTACACTGCAAACAAACTTACCCTTTTAAAATGTAAATCTAGTAATATCACTGAATTTGTAAAATGTATTTTATATCTTATTACTCATAGACCAAAAACACAAACATTTAACTTGGAATAAAAATCCAGTAATTTCTATTCCTTGTAAAATCTTTTTACTTTATCTCATACTTTTTGTCCCCAGCTGTCTATTCTCCAACTTCACCGGACAGGTGTGGGTTTCTCAAACATTCAACGCTCTTTCCTGTGTTGTTGGCTTTCATGTCTATTGTTCTCTTGCTAGAAATGTTCTCTGAAGAGCTCTACTTCTTTCTCAAACATTAAACTTTGTCTGTTTAACTTCTAACAATTCTTCATTTTTACAGCTTAAAGGATATACTTTTGCAGAAAACCTTCATTAGCTTCTAAATTAGTGAGGTTCATGTGTTATGTAATATTTATGTCAAAATTCATGTGTTATGAATAGTATTTTGGACTTTTATCACAATTATTTGAATTTTCTAATTTTGAATTGACTTGGGTGAGGATTTGTGTTCTGTCCCTAGACTGTGAACTGTCAAAGGGTAGAATCTATCAACTTTTCTTACCTTCTTATGTATGACCAGTGCTTGCTCATAAGAGATACTCAATAAATCTATGTTAAATAAATGAATAGGTAGTTATTACCTTAGAAAATGCTTAAGCATAGCTTAAGATACCAACAACACTTCTTGAGAATACAATATTTGAATATCTATACTATCTATAAAAGTGATGTGCTCCCAAAGAAATTCCCACAAAAGGCTGGGCACAGTGGCTCATATGCCTATAACCCCAGCACTTTGGGAGGCCGAGGCGGGTGGATCACGAGGTCAGGAAATTGAGACCATCCTGGCCAACACAGTGAAACCCCATCTCTACTAAAAATACAAAAAAATTAGCCTGGTGTGATGATGGGTGCCTATAGTCCCAGCTAGCTACTCCTGAGACTGAGGTAGGAGAAGGGCATGAACCCGGGAGGCGGAGGCTGCAGTGAGCCGAGATCGCGCCACTGCACTCCAGCCTGGGTGACAGAGCTAGACTCCGTCTTCGAAAAAAAAAAAAAAAGGAAATTCCCACTAACTTCAAACCGATTTTGAGATCAAAATCTCATTGCCTAAACTAAAGCAATTATATAAATTGCAATAGATATGTTAGATTGTACCTAACCTTGCCTAGTCCGATTATACTGAAATTATTACTTGCTGTTCTTTTTTGTTGCATTGTTGTTGTTGTAGGGGTTATTTACTTATATAGTCACATTGGGTGATGCAGATTTGAAAGGACTAAGTCATACAATCTTTAATATGACATTCAAACAACCTCTAGAAATATGAAGTCACTAAAATTTCTGTTCTTGGCCTGCTGATTTGCATATGAAGAAAATTGGTGTTGGAATAGTGTTTATTTACTTTCAATGAAAGTAACTGAATTGAAGGTAGGTATATCAGGATCACATGTGTAGGAGAGTATTTTCTAACTGCATTATTTTCAAGCCTCACCATTCTGAGAACATTTTAAGATGCCAAGCATCTCTGAAGTGACATGCCCCAACTCATCTCTAAACCTTTAAGGGGATCAATGCGAAGGTATATTATTTGCTGTTGCTGGTTGTATATGAAACTTGTTAAATATTTTATAGTTGCAAATGCATTGAAAGACACTGACTTAAATAGGAGAACAGTACCATAAGAAAGGCAAAGTATTATTAGAAACCCCAACACTCTTTCTCTTACATATATACAATATGCACTCTTTCTCTTACCATTTGTGTATCAATGTCATTTAATAAATCTTTTAGGTTAGTAGTAATGAGGATTTATCCCTAACTCCCAGGCCCTCAAGATAACTAGAATTCATTTCTTTTCAATTCTAAGTTAATATCATCTCTTTCAGTATTCTCTAATTTTAGACAGAAATGATTACTGTTTTCAATAGAAGGATAAATAAGACTAAAACTCAAGAACAAAGGAAGAATTATCTGTAGCTTTTAAGTCTTAGACAAATCCACATTGAAGTATTATCTGCTCAGAATTTGTGTTTGCCATTTCAACTGAAGAGCTTTAAACCGAAGATGCAAGTGATAGATGGGTAAAACCCTTACATATTTATAGTGTGCTGATTGGAACTAATTACAGAAGCACATAAATGTAGAATTTATTTTCAAGAGAGCTGGAATCAAATTTATAGTGCCATTTGCATTCAGTTAGTTCTACAAGGAATCTTTCTTCATTTTGAACTTTGAAAAAAAAATCATTCTTTTTCTCAACCAGTTGCTAAATAGAAGTTTGAATTCCAAATTCAACTTTGATGTTTACTTGATATCAGAAAATGAAAAATAAATTAATTTTCCAACAAGACTCACGGAAAAATTAATGTTTACTTCAGAACCTTGACATTTACACAATAAGAAGTTTCAGTGTTTTTTATTTTATAGGGAGTCTAATACACATTAGATCTCTTCACAAATGTGCTAGCTCTTTTTTCTTTTTAGTCACTTTGTAGGTTTGCACTTTCCCATCTTTTTAAGGTTGTTTCTTTTTGTGATTATTTCCAGTGAAATGGGGCCGGAAATGATTTGTCTCATTTACAAGTGATTTAAATTTCCAGGTGATTTAAATCTATTTAAAATTCTGAGAATGCTTTGTGACATTGCTTGTTTGTTTTCTTCTACAGAGAACATTTCTGATAGTGGCTACTTTATTAGGAGGATGGTGACACATTTCAGAGACTCTAAATGACTATTTTTTTTTGTCTTTTTTGAGATGGAGTCTCACCCTGTCGCCCAGGCTGGAGTAAAGTGGCCGGATCTCAGCTCACTGCAAGCTCCGCCTCCCAAGTTTATGCCATTCTCCTGCCTCAGCCTCCCAAGTAGCTGGGACTACAGGCGCCCAACACCTCACCTGGCTAGTTTTTTGTACTTTTTAGTAGAGACGGGGTTTCACCGTGTGAGCCAGGATGGTCTCGATCTCCTGACCTCGTGATCCGCCCGTCTCGGCCTCCCAAATTGCAGGGATTACAGGCTTGAGCCACCGCGCCCGGCTCTAAATGACTATTTTTAAATATGTAACTTGGGTGAGAAGTTAAGAAACAAAAGCAAAAACATACAACCATTTTAGTTTTAAGCCAATGAGTGTTAGTGGTTGTTTGTTATTGCCACATAAGCTAATCTTGCCTGATTGATTCATATCCCTTTCAAACTATGATAAAATATGGCTAAAACCACAAAACTTAGCTAAATAATCCCCATGAGCATGATTGTATGAAACAGCCATTTGTTGACCATTCCAGAGGGTGATTTTAGACAAAGTATATAATGTTCTTAGTTCTTGTTACTGAATTTGAAATTCATGGATTATAGAAACCTTTCAAAGATATTTTTTAACAATACTTTTGCTGTATATTGCATTTTAAAGATAACACACATCAATAATGTATTGTAATTCTGTATATAGGTAATTAAGAACTTCATAATACAACTTTCAAAATGCCATGTATTTATTTGCTCTCAGTTGCTAAAACTTCTGTGATCAATTAAAAATGTTACCTTTACACCTTTTCTTTTCACTTATTCATTTTGTAGTCTAACCGCTGTAGTTTCCACCTAATGCTCTTATGTATTCTATTGTAGGATAATGAAAAACAAATCCCCTTAACTGGCTTCTGCTTTTCCTTCATGGTATACCCATTTAATATATTCATAGCTCTAGTTATTTCCATTTCTCTTCCCTCTCTGGCTTGTGGAGCTCTTTACTGAGTATACAGTACAATAAATAAAATATAAATAAGGAGCTTCAACTGGGTGCTTAACAACAACAAAGGGATATTTTGTTGTATTTCTTTTTCTACTTTCTAAAATAACTCGATTATATCTTCTCTATTCTCCTAAAATCCCGTATTTTTTACCCTCCTTTTTTTTCCCTAGTTTTACATGTCATGGAGATAATAAATATTTATAAAAGAATTTCTGTAATTTGTAGACCGGAACTTTATTATACCTTCTCTCTTCTCCTTAAATCCCATATTCTTTTTTTGTTTGTTTGCTTGTTTGAGATGAAATCTCACTGTTGTCGCCCAGGATGGAGTGCAATGGTGTGATCGCTGCTCACTGCAACTTCCGCCTCCCAGGTTCCAGCAATTTTCCTGCCTCATCCTCTCGAGTAGCTGAGATTACAGGTGCCCATCACCATGCCCGCCTAATTTTTGTATTTTTAGTAGAGACAGGGTTGCACCGTGTTGGCCAGGCTGGTCTCAAACTCCTGACATCAGGTGATCCACACACCTCGACCTCCCAGAGTGCTGGGATTATGGGTGTGAGCCGCCGCACCTGGCCTTAAATCCTATATTCTTTTACCCTCCTTTTTTTTTTTTTTTTTTCTAGTCTTACATGTCATGGAGATAATAAATATGTATAAAAATTTTTCTTAACTTATAGACCCTAAACCTATGACTCTAGCTGCCTCCACATTTACTTCTTTATTTTCTCCTGATACAAAAGATTTATGTGCCTCATAATGAGATTTCAGTGAACAATAAACACATATTTGATGATCTTCCCACAAAATAATAGTGGCGCCTAAAAATTCTATACCCTAGTGACATCATAGCCATCATAATGCTGACTGTAACGTAACGTAACACGTTAGTCACTTCTTTGTGATGACACTTGTGTAAAAAACTACTATGTTGCCAGTCATATAAAAGTATAACACATACAAATATAATCTAATAAATGTTATCGTATTACTGGTTTATATATTTATTACACTATACATTTTATGATTATTTCAGAATGTACTGCTTCTACTTTTTTTTTTTTAAAAGTAAACTTAATACAGCCGCAGAAAGGTCCTTTAGGAAGATCTGTGGAAGAATGCATTGTTATCTTAGTAGATGACAACTCCATGTGTGTTATTGTCCCTGAAGACCTTCCAGGGGGACAGGATGTGGAAGTGGTAGACAGTGATACTGATGATCCTTACCTTGTGTGTGTAGGCTTAGAATAGCATGTATGTTTGTGTCTTACTTCCCCACAAAATAAGTTTAAAAAGTAAACAATAAAAATTAAAGAAACTAAAATAGGGAAAAGCTTATAGAATATGAATAAAAGAAAGAAAGTATTTTTGTACAGTTGCACAATGTGTTTGTGTTTTAAGTGTTGTACAAAACAATCAAAATGTTAAAATAATTTAGTAGTTTATAAACTAAAGAAGTTTCAGTAAGCTAAGCTTAACATACTATTGAATGAAAATTATTTTTTAGAAATTTAGTGTGCCCCAAGTGTACAATGTTTATAAAGTCTATGGTAATGTACATTATTACCTTAGGATTGCATATTCATTCACCACTCACTCACTGACTCACTCAGAGCAACTTCTATTTGTGCAAGCTCCATTCATGCTAAGTGCCCTATATAGCTGTAGCATTCTTTATCTTTTATTCCATATTTTTACTGTACCTTTTCTATGTTAAGATTCGTTTATATACACAAACATCATTTTGTTACAGTTGCCTACAGTATTGAGTAGAGCAATATGCTGTACTCTTAGTACAGTAGTAACATGCTGTACTGTTAGAGTAACATGCTGTACTGCAGAATAGACTAACATGCTGTACTCTCTGTAGCCTAGGAGCAATAGGCTATACCGTATAGCCTGTGTGTGGAGTAGGCTACCCCATCTAGTTTTGTGTGAGTATGCTCGGTGATGTTTGAACAAAGGCAAAGTTGCCTAAAGACACATTCCTCTGAATGTGTACCCATTGGTAAGCAACACTGTACGTAGCGAAGGTGACTCCTTCTTTATATACACCTCACTCCATACACTGTTATCTTCTGCATCTATCCTGCATTTCATCTGCTGCTGCCTGTTCTAGATCCTAATTTATCTGTCTTCTTTCTTGTGCATGTACATTGTCTCTCCCACACCTATATACTTCTCAAAGCATCAAACATGCCTAACAGGGCTGTAAAGAATAAATAATATATTTTTAAAGTCTTCCATATTTTCATTTTGAAAAAAATTGAATCCCTTCATAAGCATTTATTCCAAGTAAATTTAAAAAATTATTTTTTCTCATTTTCTAAGCTGGAAAGATTTAGCTAGCAAATCTCTTCATTATAAGTGGAATAAAGTAGACGAACTTAAAATTAAAAATTAGAGAAAGAACCAGTGATATGATTTGGCTGTTTCCCCATCCGAGTCTCATCTTGAATTTTAGTTCCCATAATCTCCGTGTCATGAGAAGAACCCAGTGGGAGATAACTGAATCATGGGGGTAGTTACTTTTATGTTCTTCTCATTATAGTGTGTGAGTTTTCAAGAGATCTGATGGTTTTATAAGAGGCTTTTGCTACTTTTGCTTGGCTCTTGCCCTTGCTGCCATCCTGTGAAGAAGGACATGTTTTCTTTCCCTTCCACCGCGATTGTAAGTTTCCTGAAACTTCCCAACCATGTGGAACTATGAGTCAATTAAACCTCTCTCCTTTATAAATAACCCAGTCTTAGGTATGTCTTTATTAGCAGCATGAGAATGAACTAATACGGTAAATTGGTACTGGGTAGTGGGGCACTGCTGTAAAGATACCTGAAAGTGAGAAAGCAACTTTGGAACTGGGTAACAGGCAGAGGTTGGAACACTTTGAAGAGCTCAGAAGACAGGAAAATGTGGGAAAATTTGGAATTTCCTAGAGACTTGGAGGTCTCAGAAGACAGGAAGATGTGGGAAAGTTTTCAACTTCCTAGAGACTTATTGCATGTCTTTGACCAAGCCAAAATGCTGATGGTGATATGGACAATAAAGTCCAGGCTGAGATGGTCTCAGATGAAGTTGAGAAACTTTTTGGGAACTGGAGCAAAGGTGACTCTTGTTATGCTTTAGTGAAGAGACTGGTGGCAATTTGTCCCTGCCCTAGAGATCTGTGGAAATTTGAACTTGAGAGAAAGATTTAGGTGATCTGGCAGGATAAATTTCTAAGCAGTGATGTATTCAAGAGGTGACAGAGCATAAAACTAGAAAATTTGCAGTCTGATGATGAGATAGAAAAGAAAAACCCATTTGCTGGGGAGAAATTCAAGCCCACTTCAGATATTTGCATAAGTAATGAAGAGCTGAATGTTAATAACCAAAAGGATGGGGAAAATGTCTCCAGTGCATATCAGAGACATTCATGACAGCCCCTCTCATCACAGGCATGGAGGCTTAGGGAAAAGAGGCCTTCCCTGGAGGCCTAGGGAAAAATTCCATACCTGGGCTGGGTCCAGGTCCCTGCTGCTGTGTGCAGCCTTGGAACCTGCTGCTCTGCATTCCAGCTGCTCCAGCCATCACTAATGGGGGCAAATGTACAGCTCAGGCCATGGCTTCAGATGGTGCAAGCACCAAGTCTTGGTAACTTCCATGTGGTGTTGGACCTGTGGGTGAACAGAAGTCCACTATTGAGGTTTGGGGAATTCTGCCTAGATTCAGAGAATGTATGGAATGCCTGGATGTCCAGGCAGAAGGCTACCGCAGGGATGGAACCCTCATGGAGAAACTCTGTTAGGACAGTGAAGAAGAGAAATGTGGGACTGGAGCCCCCACACAGAGTCCCCACTGGGGCATTGCCAAGTGGAGCTGTGAGAAGAAGGCACCAACCTCCAGACCCCAGAATGGTAGATTCACTGACAGCTTGCACTGTGAACCTGGAAGAGCCACAGGCACTCAATACCAGCCCATGAAAAGAGCCAGGAGTGGGGCATTACCCTGCAAAGCCACAGGCGCCGAGCTGTGCAAGGCTGTGGGAGCCCACCTCTTGCATCAGCATGACCTGGATGTAAGACATTGAGTTGAGGAAGATCATTTTGAAACTTTAAGGTTTAATGATTGCCCTATTGAATTTCAGATGTTTATAGGGTCTGTGGCCCCTTGGTTTTGGCCATTTTCTCCCATTTGGAATGGCTGTATTTACCCAAGGCCTGTACCCTCATTGTATCTAGGAAGTAACTAACTTGCTTTTAATTTTATAGGCTCATAATTGGAAAGGTCTTGCCTTGTCTTAGATAAGACTTTGGACTTGGACTTTTGAGTCAATGCTGGAATTAGTTAAGATTTTAGGAGACTGTTGAGAGGGCATGATTGTATTTTAAAATGTGACCACAGGAGATTTTGGAGGGGCCAAGGGTGGGATGATACAGTTTGGCTGTGTCTCCACCCAAATCTTATCTTGAATCTTAGCTCCCATAATCCCCATGTGTGCTGGTAGCGACCCAGTGGGAGGTAATTTAATCATAAGGGTAATTACCATGATGCTGCTCTCTTGAGAGTAAGTAAGTAGGTTCTCAAGAGATCCGATGATTTCACAAGGTGCTTTTCCGCCTTTTGCTTGGCACTTCTCTTTGTTGCTGCCATGTGAAGGACTTGTTTGCCTCCCCTTCAGTCATGGTTGTAAGATTCCCGAAGTCTCCTGAACCCTGTGGAACTGTGAGTCAATTAAACATCTTTTGTTTATAAAGTACCCAGTCTTGGATATGTCTTTATTAGCACCTTGAGAACTAATATAGCCAACTTAATCAAAACCATTTTAATGCATTTACTTACGTAAATCATTAAAAACGCAAAACACTATTAGTTTTTCTCTGTACTACCTTTATTCTTCTATTTGGTCAATTGAGGCTATAGCACATTTCCTCATCATTACATGCTATACTTCTTATACATCACCCATACAAATGAAAGTTCTTCAAATTTTAAAACATGTCACACTCTTAGAAAAGGCAGAAGAATACATAAAATCCCCTGGAGCGATTAGTAAACTATTCTTTTTTTACCTGAATTAAGGATCCCCAGAAGAAAAAATAATATGATTTGGTAATATTAATTTGAAAACAAAAATGAAAACACAACAATATTTTCTGGTTCTTCATATACACTCCACAAAGCAATCACACTCCTGCTTCTCATTTAAAACCAGTGTTGTAGATTCAATTCACGTATCTTTTATTTTTGGAAACTTTGATAACATTTTATAATTTATTTTTTACTCATATTAAAACAAATTTTATCCCACTTTACAAAAGCTAGTAATACAATAAGATTTCTATAACAATATTGAGCAATTTAATGGGATGTCTTCTGTAAGTCACTTAGATGATATGCTACATACTTCAATTCTATGCACTGTTCCAAGTAAAAATTATTTTAAATGCTCTAAGCATGGTCTTTTCCTAATATAACTTCTGATAGTTATCTCAACACATTCCTCTAAAGGATTTTCAAATTCAAATTTTAGAACTTCTCTTTGTGAAGCTGGCAAAAAAAAAAAAAAAAAAAAAAAAAAGTATTTTCATCTACTTTGGAGAATAATAGCTGGCAGATAAAACCTATAAAATAGCTACTTTTTGATTAATCCTCATTTGTCTTTGTAAAGACTTTGAGTAACACAATGTCAATAATATTGTTGAGCATTCATAAGCACAGCCTTGAAAGACAGTAGGTTAGCCAGAAAAAAAAGTATGATAACCAGCAAATCAAAGCTGAATAAAGAAGAAAACTACAATGAATGTGGTTAGAGACTCAGTTAATAAATAATATGTTGTTTCACTGCATATGAAAATTTTGAGTGTGTATGTCTGTTACATTCTTACTGTGTTGCCATGATACTGGATTTTAGTTTTGTAATCTGGCATTGCTCTCCTTTTTGCCTGATCTTTACAAAAGAAGACTTCTCTCCTGATAATTGACGTTGCTTTGCATATATCAGTCTTTGTGACCTAGCTCAGTGTTGGCTGCAAAATATGCTGATATGGAAATTGACTTGATTATTTCTTTGACTTGGGATTTGAGTCTGGCATTCTTGAAGCTGAACTATATGGTGGCTAGTCTTTTTTTTTTTTAAGTAAGACTGCCCATTCTTGAGACTTTCACCATGTATTTGATAGCTTAAAACAGATGTGAAACCACACGTCTCAAATTAAACCACAAATTCCACTAAGTAAAATAAATACATAGTGTGTCTCAGAACACTGAAGTACAAATTGAATAAAAAATTGAAAGGAAATATTGCAAAACTGAAAAAAGTCAGGAAGTGAAAATGTCAGCTTGACCTCATTTTGTAAGGTACTGATCATGATTAGTTACATTCAAGCAGACTGATTCCATCCATACATGGGAATTCTATCTAGAAGATTCTGGAAGATATCCACTTACTTGGCAAATCACTATGGAATCTTTATTATATTTTATGTATTTTAAGTTTCTTCTTGAAAATTAACTATTTAAGGACTATTTTACATACACGCACGCACACATAACTGTATTACTTAGGTATGAAAAATAAAAATAAAATTCTTAAACTTCAGTGGTTTATTCCCATAGAAATGAGAACCTCGTTGTTCTCATTTCATTCGAATGAGGTTGGTTTAGGGGCAGCAAGTTGACCTAAATGTGGTAATTTCAGAGACGATAACTCTTTCCATGTCTTAGTACATCTGGATCCTCTGCATTTAGTAGCAAAGAGAAGGTAAGGAAAGCATGATCAGTTCCTGTGTTTTTAAATACAGAGGTGCCATTTATTATTTTCTCTCAAATTCTGTCAATAAAAAAGTCATATGGCTTTTTTATTAGTCCCCAGGAGAATGAAAAGCAGTCCTGGCTGTAGACCTGTCTGTCACTCGTCTAATACATCAAGTGTTATTAAAATAAGTTATATTGTTTTACCATGTTCTTTTCAGGACACTAAATGCTATTTTGGTTAAGTCTGAACATCGCACAAAGGTCTTTCATCAGCAAAATGAAAAAAAAAGTTTAATTTTGCCCTAATACAAATTAAATTACTATCCTGGTTCCAGGTGAACAGAAATAATTATTGATATCTATCTGACTTTTGTCTGCAACTGACTCTCTTCCTTCAAAATTAAACATGGAAATGAAAGCTTTGCTCTCAAGGGTTTATTTTTGTCTCTTAAAATAAATGACATGAATTACTTCTCCTTTCAGAATTATCTTTTCCCAAGTGTTGCTGATGGCTTCTTTTTAAAATGTTTTACATTAGCAAGTGCCATCCAGATGAAAAGCCCATTTCGACTTGACATTAATTTTACACTCAGTGCATAATACTCGACCTTGTCATTAGGTCAACAATAAACTGCCATGAGTGAAATGTAATTTCTCTACTGCATTGCTATTTGTCCTTCTCTTATTTGTACCCTGAGGTGGGCAGTTGCCCTCTACTGTCATCTTTTTCTCCTTTGTATGTTGCTCTTCTACTCATTAACTCTCATCACCAATGTACCTTTGCTTACAAAAGGTAAAGGTGCTTCTACTATAAATATACATGAGTTTCTTTTTCCCTCAATTTCTAAACAAAACAAAACTCCAAAAATCTACTTCAGTAGCTAAAAAACCTAGGAGTTTAAGCTTATAAAGGCCATGTATTAAGAAATGTTCCCGTAAGCTGGTACGTAGAAACGTGCATGTTACGAGTACTTTTCTATAAGGTGCCTTTCAAGCTCTGCTCCTTTCTATGCTGAAACACACTGTGGATTCTGTTTCCCAACACTCACCATTTGGAAATCACTCATATATAAATAACTAAATGTTTCCTTATAGTTCATGCAAATACATTCTTGAGCAATCTTCTGATTTTTCTGCAATTCTGACAATCACTTTTATCTCCAAAAATTATAGACCAGTTAGCATTAAATGTATATAAAAATATGATTCTTTTTACAATACAAATACATCTTCTTAAGGGTGCACATAACAAAAATGAGAATTCATTGTGAACTCAAAATTATAAAATGACATCATTTCAGATACATTGTTGCAATCATATTTTCTATATCCAATGAAAGCAGGTTTAAACCAAATGGTAAGACTGTGTCATTAATACGAATTTTATGTACTACATTACATAATTTGATTTATTTCAAGTTAGTCCAAAAATATGTATCATTCTTACAATCCATTTTTGTACTGAAAACTATCTATTTGCCAGATTTGGTTCATTGATTGTTCCTCTCTTGATATCCAACTGAACCTTCTTTGAGGAGTACATTTTCTTTGGAAGTGGTAGGCTATTGAAACTTACACAAATGTTTTGCAATATAGGAGGAGGATGGGGGAGGAGGAGGGCAAAGAAAATGAGGAGACAGAGAGAAAGAGGAGAAGGAGAAAAAGACGGAAACCATGGAGATTAAAATATTCATATAAATTTTGGAAATTGTCAGTAAAAGCAATAATAAGAAAATATATTTAAGGAAAAGACTGAAAGAACAATGCTAGGAAATTATAACTACAACTGCAGAAACATTTTTCCTTCTAGAAAGTAAACTATGTGTATTGTTATTCTACTTGGGAAGTAGATAATAAAATTATTTACTTTCTTTGGAGTTAGCTTATAATTTGATATGTTTATCTCAGTTGTCATTATAAAAAAAATGTGTCACAAGCTTGGATATAGTTTTACAATTACTTCAGCTGTTTATAATAATGAAAACAATTTCTTGTATAATTATTTGACACTTAGGAACCACCTAAAAAGCAAAACCTTTATTATATCTTATTATATTAATTATTTTATATTATATATCATTCCTGCTGCTGTATTTTACTTTTCTTCAATAATTCTAGTAATTTGAAAATAATGTCAGTATTATGATGAATAATTAATATAAAATATGAATAATATACATTATAGATATCTTTAAACTTCGGATTTGTAGCAAAAAAATGGAATATATTTGAAAGTATATGTGAACTTTTGATAAAAATATTTTAAGTATGGAGCCCAGACCTTTTTTAGAAAAATTTCTATCAATCAAATAGTTCTTAAAGTAACCCATGCATGCTGCAAATTGGGATTAAAACCAATAAAATTTATCAGTAGAAAGGAAAAGAAATTATGACAGTAACACGGGATAAAGCCATACAATCAAGCCTTAGAAAGTATTTCTTTTAGCAAATAACTCCCTTTGAATCTCTTATTCTCCTTTAACTCTTAAAAGATGTAGTATTCTTTTCAAAACATGCAGATCCCTACAGTGCTTGGTCTACTTTGAAAAAACAGTGCTATAGAAAAGTATGCATTTTATTTGAAAAATGAACAGGTCAATATCATATGAATTACTGGCTTACATATTGTATACAATACAGAAAAAAGCTGATGATAGCTGGACCAGAATTATGTCCTGGGTTTATGGTCAGAGTCAGCATGAGGTAACTCTCAAAGTCAAAACACTAAAGAAGTGTCAAAGAGCAAACAAAACTGAAATATCGGTGGTGAGTTCATTGACATTATCAATCAGAAGAGGCCATGGCCAAGACTGCAAACACAAATACCTGTAGGTTCTAGGCCATCAACTAACTGTGTTCAAGCAACAAAGATGTAAAAGTCAATAGCAACTGATCATTGATTTTCAGGTTCTGAGAACCAATATAAGGTACTGAGGACTAGGACCAACAAGAAAGGAAGTGCACAGTAGAAGTATTCCTTTCATTTACATGTGATATGGAATAATAGAGTTACATGTCCCTTTTAAATACCCTGTGAAATGTCTTCCAATGCCATTTGGCTTCTCTTTTTCCAATTTCACTTTCTGTGTCATGAGTCTTCACACTGCCTTCCACATGATGGCATTACTAGAGAACAGCTCACTTCAACTTTTTGTAGTCAAAGAGTCATGTACAGTCTGAGTGCTGAACTCACCTTTAGTCTTACGTGGTATCCTCAAATATAACAGAGTCAACCATAGCTTTATAAGGGATGAAATTTAAACATTTCACACTTCCATGTCTGCTAATAACAAACTCAAGTTGCTTCAAATATAGCTATTTTTAAATATTTAATAGTTTAAGAATATTTCTGTATGCTCAAAACTTACTGGGTGCTCATAGATTGATCCCAATGACTATACTGTTTTGAAATTATTCAACTTATTTCTCATTGAAGACAGGGACAATAGTTTTATTCCTTTTAGAGAACCCATACACAGTTTTCTCCTGAATTGATTCCTTTGGCTCTCCTCCAAGTTAGCAAAGTGTTAATGGCATTCCAACAGTATTTATATTCTACTTTAAAATGTTTAGAATCTACTCTATAATTTGTAGGAATAATTTTGAAATATAAGAAATGAAAAATAAAAGTTATAATGTTTGCATGTGAAAGTAACAGATAAAATAAAAACGTGTCTGGCAGTAAGGTTATACTGATACGGCTAACTCAGTGTCCGAATAAGAATGTAGTTTTCCATTCTACCCTCTTTGGAATGTTATCTTCTAGTAGTTCCAGTATGGCAACTTGTGTCACATGTAGAGGCCAAAATTAAGAAGTAGAAAAAAAAAATCATCTTTCATCTCTATCAGGAACAAGAAAATCCATCATAGAATACATTCACATTGAGAGAACTTCTCTGTATAATTGAATTGGCATAATTTTGTCAGACGACCTTGCCGAAAATAATCACCATCAGGCAAATGAGACCACATTTTTGTCAGAGACAGGTTAAGAGCCATTCTGTGTTTCCTAGGAAGGCAGAGCGCTGCTGAAAGCAAATTGGAGAATGGTGAGCCCATGTGGAGTTTTCATAGCAAGGAAGATGTCTAGGAGATAGTGATGAGGAGACAACCCAGAATGACTGTCAGAAACAAAGGTAACTTTGGCTGCTTTGCTTTGGGCTCCCTTGCCTCTTACCTGAAAACCATTACAGAAAATAATGTTTCCTACTCTATCAGATATAAGAGCAGCTGAGAATAATCTTCATTCTTGACCAAAATGCCAGTAAAATGTTATCTATATTCCAATTTAAATTCACAAACATTCTGACATTATTAATAGGAATTTTAAAAGTTTTATCCAAGGATATTTTGGCTTGCTCCAAATCCTACAGACTTAGAGGAAGAAAACACATTTTTAATAAAAGGAGCCAAGAATGATTTTTGTTTAATTCTACCCAAATATGCCATTTTTGGAAAGATTTCTAGCAGGAGCAGTTTTAAGAAGCACACTGTTAATGTTGTAATGGGTTTTGAACTTGTGGCTGTTATTCCAGGAAAATTCACTCTTTTTGTGCCCCTATGCACAGTAGAAGATATAAGCATTTGTTTTAAATGTAGGCATTAGTTCTGAATTCTGTAAAAAAGATAACAATATATACTCTAATTATTGTTAGATTAAGTAATATATTACATTTCTAGGACAAAAGTAACATTGTGTCACACACAGTTGGCACTGTATACATAATTTTTGTTTTCTAACAATCTTCAAAAGTTAGAATCAATTCCTTCCACTGTTGTGGGTTCTTTATTTTCAAATCTTACAATTTTCAAAAATGAAAGCTATTTGTAGTAAAATGCTATGAAAGGTCATTCATTTTTACGTAACAGTAAACTCATGCGATTATAGAGTCCTTATAAACCTGAAATTGAATGCTTTGCTACAGTCATTTTTAGAATACCATACTTAATATGGTTTGAATTTGCATTCCCACCCAAATCTCATGTTGAATTGTAATCCCCAGTGTGGAAGAGGGGCTTGATGGGAGGCGGTTTGCTTATGGGGGTTATTACTAATGATTTAGCACCATCCCCCTAGTGCTGTCTTGTGATAGAGTTCTCCTGAGATCTGCTTGTTTGAACTGCATAGCACCTTCCCCTCTTCTCCTGCTCTGGCCACGTGTCAGTGACCTCTTCACCTACTGCCATCATTGTGTTTCTTGGGGCATCACCCCAGCAATGCTTTCTGTACAGCCTGCAGAACTGTGAGCCAATTAAACCTCTTTTCTTTATAAATTACCCAGTTTCAAGTATTTCTTTATAGCAATGTGAGAATGGACTAAGGCAATGTTCTAAGGTACTAAAAAATAGGATAACAACAGATGATGATTCTAATTTACTTTTTAAGTAAATTGTACACTTGTCTATAATATAGTATGCTTTTGATATATTACAATAGTGAAACAAAGAAACTGTGAATACACGTACTTCACAGGGGTACACTAATATGTGGTTTATAAAATACAATTATATCTGGCTTACTTTGTGAACTACAGAATTAAGATTTTTTTCTTGTCAAAAGTATTATAATATTTATTGTTGATTTAGCATGGACAAAAATTGTCAAATATTCTTATTTCCCTCTTTGAAGGCATCCCATATGAAAAGTCTGCATGTATTAAATGTGTAGTACATGTAATACACATAAAGATTGTGTAACTACTACCCAAGCCAACTCTTTCATAACATGCTCCAGTCAGGATCATACCCAATTGTAAACACTATCGTGATTAACTCATTCTACTGTTATTGGACATTTGACTCTTGCCAAGTTTGGGGCTGCAATGAATAAATTTCCATGTTCACTTTTTCATATTGGTTTTGGTGTATTTCTGTTGGGCATATAGAATATAGGAATGGCGTTGCTAATTCCAGGCATATGAGAGGATACTATTATTTTTATTCAAATAGGTGCTATCAAAACATTTTCTTTTAAATGCTTTTACATTTTTCGTAATCACTACCAATATAGTTACTGTTATTCCATATCCTCAGGAACTCTTGGTATTTTCAACCATTTATTTAGGTATTCTGATAGGTAGTGATAGTTCATTGAAATATTAATTGGCATATCTGTGATCAATAATGATAATAAAACATTTCCACAAGTTTATGCAAATTTTTGATATCTTTTTGTGAAGCACACATTCAATTCAACCCTATTTTTCTATATGTATACGTGTGTGTGTGTGTATATATATAGAGAGAGAGGGAGAGAGAGAGAGAAAATATCTTCTCCCAGACTGTAGTTTTTGTATCACTTCCCTTAATTATCAGGTTTGTTGAAAACTATATATTTTTTCTTAATGAAGCAGCATTTATCAATGTTTATTATAGATAACTTACTGCATGTTATTTGAGAAATTTATTCAGAGATTGAGTTAATGAAGACTTGTATGTGTTTTCTTCTAGAAATTTGATAAAATATATGTATAATATTTAGGTGTATCTGCCATCTAACATTAGTTTGTGTTTGTTTGGAAAGAGAAGTGAATTAATATAACCATTTTCCCCATGGACTATAAAAACCATCCTTTCCCCAGAGAATTTGTAATGGGGACTTTAAAAAATCAATTATAGATTAATGTGCACGTCTCTAACAAGACGCTGTATTCTGTACCATTGGACCTTTTGTCTGTCCTTGAAACAATGTCACATTGTTTGGGTTACTATGTATTTATAGTAAGACATGGTATGTGGTATACCTGTTCTGCTTTGCTCTGCTTCAAAATTGCTTTAGTGATTCTAGGACATTGGACTTTCAATCTACATGTTAGGATCATACTCTCAATTTCCATAAAAGGAAAATCATGCTGAAATGTTTATGGGGATTGCAAAGAAGCTTTAGGGGAACTTGAGGAAAATAGGCATTTTACTAGTAAGAGTAGAACAATCCATTAAGTTGGAATAACTCTCCATTTTATTTAGATATAATTTAAGAAATGCTTTGCATAGTTTTCAGTGTGAAGATATTGTAAAGTTTTCATATATTTACTAGATTCATTCATAGAAATGTAATGTTTTGGCTATTGTAACAGAGTTCTCTAAATTGCATTCCCATTTTTATTGCTAGTATAAAAAATATAACTGACAATTATATACCTACCATGTATCCAGCTAAATTCCATTCTTATTAAATACTTCCTATGGTTGGCTTGTAGGTATTTTGTTAAGTTTGTTTTTTGTAGGAGAAGAGTGATTTTCTGTATCATGATGTGTGTCAAAAACTTCTTTTTCCAATATTCTCAGCTATTATCATGTCTTCTAAAGTAGATATAGTTCGTTTAGCTTTTCACTAAAACAGTGCTGCCTTATACATGAAATGATCCGTAATACAGTCAATCCTGCATATCCATGGGTTTTACAACCATGGAGTCAACCAACCATGGATCAAAAACATTTGGAAAAAAATGCATAGCTACCTCTGCACTGAATATGTACTTTTTCCATTTTATTCTTACCTAGACAATACAGTATAACAACTATTTACATATCACTTACATTTTATTAGGTATTATAAGTAATTTAGAGATGATTTAAAGTATATGAGAGGGTGTTAGTGGGTTATAATCAAATACTACATAATTGTAGAAAAGGGACTTAAGTATCCATGGATTTTCATACCCACAGGAGGTCCTGGAACCAATCTCCTGTGAATACTGAGGAGCAACTCTATTTTACTGTGATTTTCAACCAGTATACAACTTCAATCTTTCAATGCTTCATTTGATGAAGATGTAGATGTGTATAATCGCTTGTCTCTTTTGTATACAGATATGAGTTAGCCTTGGCTTGGCACAGTTACTGTTACCTTTACGATTTCAAACATTCTTAAGTCTCCTAAAGTTCTGGTTATTGTGGAACTTTCCAAGATCTTGATCTCAGAAGTTTCTGGGCTCTCTAATTTCTTATTGTAAATATAAATGTCCTCTATGTCTACCCCTATATCTAACATTCACTGTAGCAGTGATGTTTTATTTTCTCTTTTACTTTTCCCACATGTTCCTTTTGTTATGCCTGTATGTTGACACTTCATCTATGCTCAGAATACAGAATTTTTAAATATTTCCTTGTATCAAACTTTCTTTTATTTTTTCTCTCTTGGTGGTCTAACCCTTAAGAAAGCATAAAGTATAGTATCCAAGTTTCAGGCATTAGGTGTTAGGCATTTTTATCTTGTTGACAATTATATATTTAAGTTTTATATTATATATAATTTTACATTCTCTAAGCAACAAATATCAAACCCTTGATAAATAAAATACAATAAGCATTAATGTGCATACAGTCTCTTTATGCCTTTTTTTTGGTCAAGAGGACCAGTGTCATCACCGTATAAACCATCTGTCCATCTGAAGGTCATGTTTAGCTCCTCAATGCCTCGAGTAATTTTGGGAGATCAAATGTACAGTTACAAATTATGTTTTAACTAACCAATGTGGTTTTATAGATAATAATTAGGCACTTATATTTAATGACTTTGATGGGCAATAAATTTAGAATAGTGTATAAAAACATAGGGTGAACTAATTTTTTATCATAGAAATTTCTGATAACATTTTCAAATTTATATATATGTGGATAGATCTATTTTATGATTATGAAAATATGTGAGCATATCTATATCAATCTGTATATAATATATATGTGAAAACATGTGCAAACACACACACACACACAGACCCTTATTGGCACACATATTTTACTTCTATGGTAAATGTTAAGATAAATGATAGAGTTAAAAAGTTAAGAAGACATTTTCCTGTCATAAATATATAAGACTGAAGTCATATGATTTTTTTTAAGTCAGAAACAATTGCAACAAAAAAAATGTTGCCTGGGACATGATATTAAAAAAAAAAAGTGATTGTAACCAGGAGGAGCAACACCTCAGAATTACTTATGTCAAAGGACAAATTATTCCCTATGTGCCAATTTCTAGGATTTTTCTTTTTTTTATTCTAAATAATAATGCATCATTATACATCATTTACCTTGGGCCAAAGATAAAGTGAGAAAATAATATAGTAAAACATGTTACATTTTTATAAATTTATAAATTAAAAAAATTTAGTAACAGTATGTAGATCTGAGTAAATTTTCACTTCACTCCTTAACAATGGATTCAATGCTTAATATTATTACAGAAATTTGGTTATAAAGTAAAATGTAACGTTTATTTCTTTTCCCCAAGTTCAATTGTGTGCTCTTCATATCACTAGAAAAACATTTTCTCAATAAAAAAAATCAGCCTTTCTCATCAATGATTTCAAAACATTGCTCATTTATATTCTAAGGCACCAACAATAATTAGTGAATCAAAGAAATCCAATGTAAGCTTCTTAACAATCATTCCTTATGGATTTTTTTATCTTCGGGTTCGTAAGTTTCTCTCACTTGAATTAATGACTGTATGTTGCCAAAATAAACAAATCTTTCTTGAGCTAATTTATTAATACATCTCCCAAGACTATTTATGTTGATCTTTTTTCTCATATTTCTGTTTCCTTTTAATGACATTAGGCTGGCAGCATATAACCAAATATATGTATATAAATGAATATATAGTGGATCATATATTATATATGCATGTAGTGTGTATGTGTATACTATATATAACTACTGATATAGAACAAATAAATAAGCAGCAAATATTTTGTTAAAAGCATTTTTAAATAATATGCCAGTAGGAATAATAGTAACAGCAGCAGTAATAAATATAACAAAAGGAATAGCATATTTGTAAAATATACAGGTGTAAATTATGTAAATGAGAAGAATGGGCTAACTGCTTATATGTATTATCTTGTTTCATATTAACTATAAGCTTATATTGATAATATTAAATTTCTTCTTGTAGATAAAGAAACTTGGGGTCTCAAAAGTTATGTAATAATCCATAAGCCATAAAGGTAATACATATCAGAGCCAGTGTCTGAGGTCATGTATACCAGAATTTCCACTCTTAATCATTAATACATAATACTGTAGGTCTACAGATACAGATTTTATTCTGATGACAATACTTTTTCAAATATTTCACAACAGATGAAAGAAACCAACGTCCTATTGAAAAGAATTGCCCTCAGTTCCGAGTTTGATGTATCATTTTCACACAAATGTATTTGCAATGAGTCAGAAAGTCCTTCTAGGAAACAAATGAACAAAAAAAATCACAACTCTGGAAGCTTGGTTAATGAAGCAATTATGGTGAAAATGTTTCAAATGAATCATGGTGAATTGAGAACTTAGTGATTTATAGATACTTCTGGGTATTTAATCATTGAAAACCATACAGGGCCACATATGAACACCTGGGATGCAATGAAACTATTTGGACATGATGATGTTGTAGGTTGGATGCTTGTGCAAATAGATATTTGAACTAAGTCAGAACAGAGGAATATTTTAGGAAATTAATATTTTATCTCTGAAGGCCAAAAGGCCTCTGAAAATAATATCAGATTTGTTAATGTCCTTTACATTTCATTTAAAGTACCTCATTATATCACCGTGTATTCAATTTTGCCAGGTTACGTATGAAAGGACAACTTGACTGTCTTTGGAGGTTCTATTTAATAACTTGTGTTCGGGGAGCAGATTCATTATGTGGAGTATCAATATCCACAACCAGTCATCTCAGTTAATATCATGGCAAGTCCAGAGTAATTGTATCACAGGTGAAATTTCCTGTGTTCTTCTGTGTCAATAACATGTGGGATGGGGTTGATAAAATTCTATTGTATTTTAATGTCTACATCCTTGTGAATAATCAATTGGATCTCTGAGACATCAACTATTTGAATATATTTGAAGTGACAATATGTGTGGAAAGTAGGGGTTGGAGTATGGAGGATGGGAGATGAGGATGGAAAATTTGGAGGTGAGAACAAAGAATGTAAGACAGAAAATAAAAGATCGAGACTATTTAGGATATTTGCATCATATTAATGATTTTGGATTTTAAATCTGAAAAGTCACAATTGCAAGTTTTATTATTTAATTCACATTTTAAATATTGTTCCTTATGCTTTCACCAGTTGTTTTTTATGACTTTCTTCTTTCATTTCTCTCCATTTGTCCTTGACCTCATCAATACTTCATTTCCTAATTTAATCATCACTTAATTGTCTTCTCTAATTTTACCTCCTTTTCTTTTGCTTGCCATGTTGTTAGTGGTGTTATGCATTATCTCCTTTGTCAATTCTTAGAGAGAAACAAGTAATGCATTATTTGAGAAATACTTGAGTATTTTCTAGGCTTCTTGATTTATGTATTTTGACATTTAGATATTACATTTTACTTGGTTCTATATCTTTTCCTCAGAAATTTCTTCATATTGTTCTCTGTAGTATATACATATTTTTAATAATTTTCACCAGTTTCACTTCATTTAATTAGTCCTCTCTAAATTATATCAATTTTTACTTTAGTATCTGTGTATCGAATGAATTGGATAAGATAAAGTAAAAAGTTTAGGTAATAGGTGTTATTACTTTATCAATTTGTGCTCAGACCTTGCAAAACCAGTATATAAACCTGATTTTTATGAACAATTAATGTTGTTCCCAGGTCAAAACTCATTTTAATGTTTAATAAAATTCTTTTTTGGTGATATTCTCTAAAGAGCAGAATACATTCAAGGATAAATAATTATTATTTTTATTTTATTTTATTTTATTGAGATGGAGTCTCTCTCCATAACCCAGGCTGGAGTACAGTGGCGCGATCTTGGCTCACTGCAAACTCCACCTCCCGGGTTCACGCCATTCTCCTGACTCAGCCTCCCGAGTAGCTGGGACTACAGGTGCCCGCCACCGCGCCCGGCTAATTTTTTGTATTTTTAGTAGAGACGGGGTTTCACCGTGACGATCTCCTGACCTCGTGATCCGCCTGCCTCAGCCTTCCAAAGTGCTGGGATTACAGGCATGAGCCACCGCGCCCGGCCAAATAATTCATTATTACAGATTTTTAGAAAGAGTGTTTTTCTAGGCCTTATCTTTTTATTAACCAAAGGCTATACTTGTATCAAATATAGTTTGATAATGCTCAGCATATAAAATCTAATTTTTCAGCTACTGAGTGTGGAAAAAACCAAAAACATATGCTTATATAATCTTGTCTACTAGTATCAGAAAGTTGGCCAGTGCTAACATATTGGTTTGACTATATGGATAAGAATGCAATTGACCGTTTTTTAAATATCAGAAACATTTACTCAGCTAAAGATATGATTCTCTGGATGCAGTGTTAGTGCACCATATTAAGAATATTATTTTTATCTCTGATTATTTCATCCTTATCTACTCAATCTTCAGCCTTGCTTTCTGACTGGTCATTGGCACTCACAGAAACAAATCACATTTCACTTCGGTGCTGTAGGAGCTGGAAAGCCCCACATTGCTCTATAAGTGATTAGGTTTTTGACTTCAGTGTCTATTTATATTCTATTCTTCTCTGACACACTGGGACCCAGGAAAGAGTTGACAATAGCTAGGGTAATTAACCAGTTGTGAAGCCCTTCATATTTCTGTAAAAAACTCAATAAGTCAATGGTTAGGCTCAAATTCATCAACATGAAAAAAATGCTCAAGAATCAGCCTGGACTATGATTGCTAATTTAGCAATGACATTTTGATTAGGAATTTTAATCGCTTTAGTTTTAAGTAGATGAGACCCTTGGCCTTATTAAGCCAGGACTTAAAGATCTGAGAAGTGGTAATGATTGGTTAAAACCTGACTACTGGTGCAGAGTACGAAGGAAATAAGCCCAAATGTGAGGCACTAAGAACATAGAGAAAAACTGAGGATGTCATAAATGGCAGTATGCAAGGTTAAATAAAGCAAAAAGGCAGAATTGTTTTGGGAAATGAACACATTTTCTTGGATTTTAAGGAAAAAGTACCACAGATGTTTAAATATTTTAATAAACAGAAAGACAGAAAATAATCAGTACTGATGCCTGTATTTTATCCGTCTCAGTGATTGAAATGAAATGCCCACACCATTTGAAGTTAAATTTTTTTGTGCAATAGTACAATTATAGCTCATTTTAACTCTGAACTCCTGGACTCAAGCAATCCTCCTGCCTCAGCCTCTTGATTAGCTGGGACTACAGGTTTGAGAATGTATGCCCCTCCTAAGTATAAAAACTCCTAAGTGAGTTTTTATAAAGAACCGGTATATCAGCAGCACAGCCTTTGAAAATGTCAGAAGTCTTCTTTTTAAATTTAATTTGACTTTTTAATTTTTAATTGCTGTGGGTACATAGTAGGTATATATATTTATGGGATACATGAGATATTTTAATACAGGCATAAATTGCATAATAATCACATCAGGGTAAATAGGGGATTCATAACTTCAAGCACTTATTCTTTCTTTGTGTTACAAACAATCCAATTATACTTTTAGTTATTTTAGAATATACAGTAAATTACTGGTGACTGTAGTCACCCTGCTGTGCTATCAAATACTAGATCTTATCCATTCCATCTAGCTTTGTTTCAAGTTTCAAAAACCATATACTTTGTCTTTTTCATTTTCTATTTAAAATTTCTTTAAACTTCAGTTTCAAAGAAAATGAAAACTATATTTTATCTAATTTTATTTTCACTTTATTTAATTACTAACACTGCAATATTTAAGCAATGTACTTCTTCTTAAAATTTATCGTATTAGGTTTTGACCAATAGTTGACACAACATGAACTATTAACCATTTCTGCTGCCTCATTATTTTATTGAAAGGAAACATTTGAATGACCACATTAGGATTACATGTTTTAATATGAAACTACAAAGCCATTTTCAAAACTTTATCATGTTTATGTTCTCACATATATGTGAGAGACTTAAAAGTTTATCTCATAGAGGTAGAGATCAGAATGCTGGATATGAGAGGCTAAGAAGAGAGGGGATAGAAGGTGACGAGAGGTTCATTAAGGGGTACAAACATATAGTTGTAAGGAATAAATTCTAGTGTTTTATTGCACACTAGAGCGACTGAACTTATCAATAATTTGCTGTACATTTCAAAATAGCTAGAAAAGAATATTTGAAATATTCTCAACACAAATAAATGATCAACGTTTGAAGTGATGGATATTGCAATTGCTCTGATTTGATGATTATACATTGCATCTATCAAAAATTACAAGTAACCTATAAATATGTACAATTATTACCATAAATAAAACAAAAATAAACAGGTTATCAAATGTTAATGTGAAAATACTTTGCAATGTTAGAAAATGTCTTGCAAATAAGAGCATGATCTTCCATAAGCTGAATTTTCTTTTCAAAGCAGTGGCAAGTAGATTGTCAGTACCAGGATACTTTGGCATTTAGAAATACAAAATGTGACTTGACGGCAAATTGACTAATTTTATCATATATTTGCTTTTTATTTTTGAATTAAAAGATTTAAAATATATTTTAAAAATACAAGCCTGAAAAAATTGGTAAAAAGCTAATTTTATAATGATGAAAAATTTGATATCCAAGTAGCTTATAACATATATTAGGGTGTCCATTTATTTTAGAATTAGCATAGGCTATCTTGCTGTTTGTTTGAATATAAGACATTTATTATAAATACTACTTCATAGAAATTAATTTTATTTATTTATTTATTTATTTATTTATTTATTTATTTATTTATTTTGAGATGGAGTCTCACTGTGTCACCCAGGCTGGAGTGCACTAGCACGATCTTGGCTTACTACAACCTCCCCCTCCCGGGTTCAAGTGATTCTTCTGCCTCAGCCTCCTGAGTAGCTGGGATTACAGGCTCATGTTACCACGCCCAGCTAATTTTTTTTTTTGGATTTTTATTAGAGAAGGGGTTTTACCATATTGGCCAGGCTGGTCTCGAACCCCTGACCTCTTGATCTGCCTGCCTTGGCCTCCCAAAGCACTGGAATTATAGGCGTGAGCCACCGTGCCCGGTTGATAATTTCTATTGAATAATAAAAATGATTAATAAAATGATAAAACAATACTCTTTGTGAGATAAATTCAAAATGATTTTTTTTGGAAAGTAGTAATATTTTACTTAATATCTACTTAGGACTCTAAATATGAATCAGGGGAAAACTACACACTATTTGTTGGTGAGTCCTTAAAAACGAAAGATATTTTAGTGGGTAAGTTTAAATTAAGATCCATTTTGAAAAATAAAATAAAGGATAGAACCAAAGAAATTTTCAAACAACATTAATTTTCAGAAGTCATGATATTTGAATAACAATAATTTATATATCAATAAATCACATAATCACGAGGAAAATATAAATATACAATTTTCAATACAAAAGAAGTAATTATAGAGTAGAATTGAAAAACTAATATGAGAACTGTAGGAAAAATATTAATTTTGAGATTGTTTGCAGAGGAGTAAGAATTTGTTCTATGGCAAGGGACTAAGAGTTAACCAGGCAGAAGGGAGTGTGACGGGGATATTCATTTTAAATATTTATACACCGTGAGCAAAAATGCAGAGAAAGAAGTGAACATGTTCTGTTGATTAAGGAAATATTCATACTATCAAAGTGTTCACTGTCTAGTTGGTTAGAATATGTAACAATTATAAGTCTGAATAATTATATGTGTATAATAAGAACACAAATCCAACAGAAGCAGATTCACCTAATAAATGCACATTTATTTATGCACTAGTTAATGCATTAGACCCTGAGGACACATCTGTCAGCCAAAAACGGCAGGGCTGCAGTCCTTGAAGAATGTGTATCTATTCTTCAGTGTTTGCTTTTACCAATTTCATGACAAAAATATGGAATCTGTGACATGTCAAGCTGCTCTTTTGGAATCGGGCAATAGCAATTAAGATTTGGTGAATATCAGAAAAACTAAAAGCAACATCACAATGAGATATTCCTTTACACCTCTTAGGATGCCTATTGTCAAAAACAAAAACAAAATGTGTTGGAAAGGATGGGGAAAAATTGGAACGCTTTACACTTTTGGTAGAAATAATTGTAAAATGGCACATCTAATATGGAAAACATGGAGGTTCTTCAAAACATGAAAAATAGAACCACGACGTGATTCAGCAATCCTACTCCTGGGCATATATTAAAAAGATTTGAAGTCAGGGTCTCAGAGAGATATCTACAATCCCATGTTTATTGTAGCATTATTAACAATAGCCAAGATATGAAAATAACCCAAATGTCCATTGACAGATGAATGGGTAAAAAAAACGAAAATGTGAAATATACATGCAATGGAATAAAATTCAGCCTGAAAAAAGGAAATCCTAACATTTGCAACAACATACCTGAGTCTGGATGACATTATGTTAAGTGAAATATCAGTGACGGAACGACAAATGCTGAATGACTTCCCTTACATGAGATATAGAAAATGGCCAAGGTATAGAAAGGAAAAATAGAATGGTGACTACCACGAGGTAGGAGGAGGAAGAAATGGTTATTGTTGTTCAGTGGGTATAAAGTTACAGTGATACAAAATAAGTAAGTTCTAGATATGTGGTATACAGCGTAATGCCTGTATTTCAAAGTACCATTTGTGAACTTAAAAATTTGTTAAGAGGATAGAGCTCATGTTAAGTGTTCTTACAAACAAACAAACAAACAGCAAAAGGACATGGGAAAATCTTTGGAAGTGATGGATATGCTTACTACCTTAACTGAGGTTATGGTATCATGTGTATACACTTATATCCAAACTCATCAAATTTTATACATTAAATAGGTGTGGTTTTAAAGATATATCAATTATACATTCATAAATCTGTAAAAAATATATGGTGTAATTTTTTCCTCTGCTCTTTATTTCTGAAGAATATGTTACTATATGTAAAGGAATTCATAGAGAAGAATGAAAGCTTTTATTTCTCATATGATAATTCCAGCTTAAATAAATAATATGCCAATACTGACTCTCCCATTCAGCAGTTCTAAAACATGTTGTAAATTATTTGGCCACTTTGTGTTTCTTCATATGAAAACAAAAATAATATAGTTATAAAGATTATAAAGTAAACATATATAACACTTTTACAGCTATGCTTGGCACAAAGATGGCATTATAGATGTGTTGGTTATTATAGCAAAAATAATTTGATGATAATAATTTCATTGTGGCTTAGTTTGCATTTTCCTGATAAACAATAATATTGAGCCTCTCTTCATATGTTTATTAGTCATTTGTTTATCTTGTTTATTTGAAATGCCTATTTGTTTCTAGTTCATTTTGTTATTACACATATCACTTTTATATACTGAAATTTTTAATACATTTGATGTGTGAATCCATTGATCAGTGTAAGTACTTCAACTATATTCTTTATGTCTGTGGTTTGCCTTTTCAATTTTTAAGGTTTTTGATTAATAGAAGATCTTAATTATACTGTTTTCCAACTTTCAAGTTTTATGGTTAGTTGTTTTTGATTTTGTTTTCTTGCATTCATTTTAGAAAATCTTTGTATGCCCTCAGTTCATGATCACATTAACTGGCTTATCCATCTTTGAGCCAGTACCATACTGTCTTAATTCTTGTGGGCCTAAGAGTCTTGGTATCAAATAGGGTGCTTCTCAAATTCATTCTTCAGATGCTTTAATCCTGTTGGCCTCTTACTTACTTGTCCATATAAAATTAGAATTACTTTGTCAGTATACACACACACACACACACACACACACACACACACACACACACACACTTTCTCTCTCTCTCTCGCTCCCTCTCTCTTTTCTAATATTTTCTTTGGGATTTCTTTGAATGTATAAACTAATTTGTAAAAAACTGACGTTTTTACACTGTTGAATCTTCCAAATCACAAACATCAAATGCAATTTACACTTCTATCTATTTAGACCTGCTATGATTTTGCTCAGTTAAATTTAGTATTGTTTTATTCTTGCATACTCTTTCTAGATTTATTCTAGATGCTTGTTTATAGTAATATTCATTTACATGAAATATTCTATTTGTTGGATGCTTTTATATAAAAATTGATATTTGACATGAGTGTGTCTGATAACCTTGCTAAAAGTTTGTACAAATTTCTATAATTCAGGGTTTTTCTTGGATTATTCATATAGACCATAACGTTGTATATGGATCAAGACAGACTTATTTCTTTCTTTCCAACTTCCTTTAATTTTTCCTTTTTACTTTATTACTAAGAGCTGTGGGCCAGTTATAAACAGAAGTGGTAATTGGTGGTCTCAGGGAAAGCATTCAGTAAGATCTATTGTTAGTGACTGTACCACATGTAGTGATGCCTCTTTTTTCACCTCTGATATTGATATAGCTTTCTGTTTAATTTTGGTGGAAATTTTTTACAATTATACATTTTCAAATAACAAACAAGAGTTTAGAAGGATTTTGTACAATTTTAAATTTGATTTCAATATTTCACTATCTTATCTGTCTCATTTATGCTCTTGATTTTTATGCCTATTTTTTTAACACCTTGAGCTGAATAATTAGACTGTGTTAACTGTTCAACCTTTCAATTATAAGAACTACAATTACATATTTTCCTCTACATAAGCTTTAGCTGCATAGCATAATTTACAAGATGTTGTATTTTTATCATCGTTAAGTAAGAACACTAAATTTCAAACAGTTTGAGAATTTTCTAAGTTAATTATTGATATTTAGCTGAATCTCCCTATGACATGGTAACATCTTCTGAAGGTTTATTCTTGAGGTTTGTTGAGACTTGGTTCCTCATATTTTAAAATAAATGTTATAGTGTATTTTAAGACTCTATTTAACAAGCTCATAAGCCTATAGAGCATCTTTTTGAGTCTCACATTGTCTGGCAGTTATTGATTGATTTTATATAATTTTGCTAGTCTCAAACCAGTCATGGTTTAGGGTAGAATTTCTTTTGTTTGTCTTGTACATTCTGTCTTCTGATACAATCTTTCTTCAACAACTGCCACTGACTGTATAATAAGAAATAACCACTTCTGGTAAGATAATTTTAAGATTAGTAGGTTATAAATAAAGAATTTATCTTATTCATGACCATTTCCTTTTCACAACATATCCCTTTACTTAGAAATGCAGCATTTTAGATCTAGACAAAATATTTGACTTACTATAATTTATCTGTTTAAATGTAAAAGCATTTAGAAGTTTTAAGTAAAAGTTACATAGAATCTTAGTACTTGATGTGGAAAAACTTAAGTGCAGCCACTGTATGTGAAGTGAGGAGAGAGGGTTCAATATTCTGGATGCTGAAGCTTCACAATGACCATCCTGAGTTGCTTGCCTTTAGAAGCACCTTCCAATAATCCCATTAGAAAATTTTTGCAATCTACTCATCTGACAAAGGGCTAATATCCAGAACCTACAAAGAACTCAAACAAATTTACAAGAAAAAAACAAACAACCCCATCAAAAAGTGGGCAAAGGATATGGACAGACATTTCTCAAAAGAAGACATTCATACAGCCAACAGACACATGAAAAAATGCTCATCATCACTGGCCATCAGAGAAATGCAAATCAAAACCACAATGAGATACCATCTCACACCAGTTAGAATGGCGATCATTAAAAAGTCAGGAAACAACAGGTGCTGGAGAGGATGTGGAGAAATAGGAACACTTTTACACTGTTGGTGGGATTGTAAACTAGTTCAACCATTATGGAAAACAGTATGGCGATTCCTCAAGGATCTAGAACTAGATGTACCATATGACCCAGCCATCCCATTACTGGGTATATACCCAAAGGATTATAAATTATGCTGCTATAAAGACACATGCACACGTATGTTTATTGTGGCACTATTCACAATAGCAAAGACTTGGAATCAACCCAAATGTCCATCAGTGACAGACTGGATTAAGAAAATGTGGCACATATACACCATGTAATACTATGCAGCCATCAAAAAGGATGAGTTTCTGTCCTTTGTAGGGACATGGATGCAGCTGGAAACCATCATTCTTAGCAAACTATCACAAGAACAGAAAACCAAACACTGCATGTTCTCACTCATAGGTGGGAACTGAACAATGAGATCACTTGGACTCAGGAAGGGGAACATCACACACCGGGGCCTATCATGGGGAGAGGGGGAGGGGGGAGGGATTGCATTGGGAGTTATACCTGATGTAAATGACGAGTTGATGGGTGCAGCACACCAACATGGCACAAGTATACATATGTAACAAACCTGCACGTTATGCACATGTACCCTACAACTTAAAGTATAATAATAATAAATAAATTAAAAAAAAAAAAAGAAAGAAATCTAAGTAGCAGAGCTGAAAGCGCCCTCATACAGTTAATCTTCCTTTAGCAGAGGATGCAGCCCAGAGAAACTCTATCATCTTCTACAGAGTTGGTTTGTGGACCACTTTCATCTAAAGTTTATTCTCCTAAATATGTTTATCAAATGTTCCACCATTGTCTAACTGTTTGCAAAGAAGAACATATCATTGAAAAAGCAAAATAAGTAAATAAATATTGTAATCTATTTTGTTAGAATGGCTTGTCGATCTGAATATAAAATTATTATCTCTCTTCTACCCCAAATTTCCTTTCCTGAAAAAGGCGACATGAGAGAAAAAATGTACATTTTGGAATAAAAGGGTTTATATATTTCTAATAACACTTATCCATGATGGCAAGATAAATTCAAATATTATTAATTAACCATCTTTTTCCACTCTCTCTTTCTTTACCCAGATCTATTTTGTATTTGAAAGCAGTCATATGATGAGGAAAGACAAAGTCAGGCCAACTTCTAAGGCTGTACTACAATTAATCTAATATTAACTGAACACACAATGCAAATCTTATGCTTCCTGAAAATAAGTAATATAATTTCATATATAGAAAATAGCAATCAACATAGTGATGCTAAGTTATTAGCCAAAGCTTAATTAATTGAGTTTATTTGTAAACTCTTGTAGTTCATAATGGAGTTTTAAAGTTTTGAAAGTAGTTGAAATTAAACGCTGTGCATAGTTGTCACTTTGAATGCAATCTATTTATACTTCTTCCATTTATTTACCATTATTGAATGTCAAAAAGAAATGTTATAACACTTTGCTTAGCCAAATAATTTTTGTTCCAAATGTAAGTTATTTGTCAGTAAGTTGTACTAAATTGTCAATTATTCTTGCATTGACTCTGTTTTCCTTGGAGGGGAATAGAAGTGAAAAAAAGGTTTAAAGTGTTCAATAGCCAAATCTGTTGGTATTTGGAAAATATTGAAGCTTTTTTTTTCATATAAAGAGGCAGAAAAGATAAAATAAAGTAAAAGAAAAAAAGCAAAAGAATGAAGAGGATGAAAATAAAAGAGAAAGGAACAGATATTTTAATTAAAAATTAAATATGATATCTAAGGGTATTTTTATTTGTAATAAAGCACAGAAGATAAATTAAATGTATGAATTGTGCTACATTTATATACTAATTTATCTATGATGTATTGAATTACTACATTCCCGGCACTCTGCAGTTTGCTAAGAATGAAAACAGTGCCAACAAGGAGGGCACAGTCTTTTGAGACACTGGCAAGCCAATTGGCAACCATGATATTGTGTAGTGAGTGTTTTAATAAAGGTAAAAGAGAGTATATAAGAGAGATATTCTTAGAGTTCTATATGTTAGAAGTACTGTATGGGTCATAAAGGCATCTATCTGCATGGCTCTGTTTCTTTCTGGAAGCTCCTAGAAGAAAATTCATGTCTTTCCTCAATTGTATTATTGCCAGAATTCAATTCCTTGCAACTGTTGAACTAAGGTCTTTATGTTTCTCTGGTTGTAAACTGTGGCCCATTCCCAACTTTTATAGGCTGCCACATTCTTTGGCTCCTAGCCTACTTCCTTTCCCTCAAAACCAGCAACAGTGGGTGCAGCCCTTCTCACACCAAATCTCTCTGACTCACTTTTCTGGCTTCCTCTTTCCCTTTTAAAGGCTCACATGGTGCAACTGGCCCCACAGACGTAATATAAAATAATATTCCTAAATCAGTGTCCTTTGCCTTAATTATATTTCAATTCTTTTTGCAATTTTACATTACATATTTTCAGAGCTGGAGATTGGGAAATGGGCATCTTTGTGTATGAGGGCATTATTCTGCCTATCACAGATACTTAACACAGAGTGGTGAGGGATGAGCAGACAAGGAAGCAGTGGATAGGTAGATAGGTATCTATACATTAAAGAATAAATTGATCCCGAGGAAAGAAAAAAATGAGTTTAGCAGGAACATTTTTAAAAAGTGGTTTGTAATTCAGAGAAAAATAAATAACAATTTTGGAAAAGTTTCTTCCGTTTAGCAAGTGATGTTGATGTCATGAGAAGCTGAAAGATTAGCAGCTGGAATGAAGTGTCTCCTATGCCATGGCTGGGTATCTCAGTTTTATTTCAAATGTAGCAGAAAACCATGGAAGCATTTTAAGAGGTAAAATGCCATTATATACTCATTGTATAAAAGTCACTGACAGCAGCATGGGAAGGAATGGCAGGGGAGGGTCAAAGCTTGAGAAATAAAGAAAAGTTAAGAGGATAATACTATAAATGAGAGGAGAAATAGCCTGATCATGGGCAGTGACAGTAATGACCTTGCAAGGGGAGGGATTCTAACAATATTCAGGAAATATAAGTGAGAGAACCTGACACAAAATTGGATGTGGAGGAGAAAGTTAACAGGGAAGAACAATAATTTCAAGAATTCTAGCTTTGAAAACTGCAACTGTGAAATCAAAGTGTCAACTCATGTGCTTTTTAATGTGTGCCTGAAGAATTGTCATAATTAACCCTGAAAAGACTGATGTATTCTGTGATGAACGAGGATTGGTTGTCCCTTAAGGAAACTTCCATTGAAACTGAGAGTTCACAGGCAGTAAAAAGAAGACTCAGTCCTTATAAAATCTATACCGTTGTTGTTCCCAATTAATATCATAACATGTATAAATCGAACTGACATGGACGTTCACTATGCTAAGAGTCTAAAATCTTGAAGTTTAAAAGGTACAGAGGAGGTACTATCAATAAATGAAAACATCTTTGGTATCCATAACCCCTCACATTGAAGGAAAGCTATAACTAGTGTAATAACGAAAACATTAATTGGAAATCATGACTTACAAAATACATATTTTTCTAACTCTATTATTCCTAACCATATCTTAATATTATAACTGCACTTTTTTCCATGAAAAACTCTCATGAAAGCCCATACAAAACAATCGAGATATTATTTTGTTTCTATTACTAATGTCTACTAAAAGTAACTAGGGCTCCTTGAAGCACATTTGATTATGTGCCATGGGACAAGAAAAATAAAGGCCTGGGTCTGGAACCTCTTGTAACAGTTCAAATGTTAGGATAGTTTTGAGGTTTTCACAGGTATTAAACCATCTTAAAGGGGCTATTACTGGGCAAGTGGTAATAATTAAGTAAACAATGGAATATTAAAATTATTAATATTTGCCATTTGGTCAAATACTAATGGCCATTTGAATCAGCTTAAAATGATAAAAATCTACATGTTCAGGAGCATAAAGTGCAAGACAATCTATGTACTTATAAAGGAGAAAAAAGATGACAATGTTAGAATAATATTTTTGAATTGTCTTCATACAAAGTGACATTCTATACGTATGCACTTGATTACGGAATATGTAAATATATGCATATATGTAGATGTGTGTACATATACATATATACAAAGGAAACTTTAAAAACATATAAGTAGAAATACTAAAATTGTCAGAAAAAAATATCATCAAAAGCTGAAGAAACGCCGCAAGAAAACAGTTTACAGTGAGTGCAACTGTTGACTTTCACTGGTGGTCATACCAAAAGATCAGTTAATAAAATGGTCAAAAAGTCAATATTCCAAAAACATAAATATCAAATGTGTCAAAGAATAGCCTTGTGACTTGTGTCACACATCCCCTTACTCTAGAATTGAGAAAACTTCAAAATCACCTTATAAGTTTTTTAAAAAAACTGTTGTTCCATAACAAATTTCCAATAATACTGAGAAATAATGTTAAAATATCATTAAAACATGGCCTTATGCTAGTTCCTGGCCATGGAAAATGTAACTAATATATCATTTTAAGAAAAGATACCAAATTTCAAAATCTACCATTTATGTCAAAGACAGAGACATGAAACCCATGATATAAAAACTAAAGCTTCATTGCACTAAGAAAAAACAAAAGCTCAGGCTCATACTGAACGCTATAACTTGCAGCAATCTCATTGGACGAAACATCTCTATCTTGGCTTCTACTTAAAGATCTTCCCTCTAGAAATCAAAATTTTATTACTTTGGTATGGTATTATTTTATTGTGTCTTAAAAGACAACTAAGAGTAAATGTAAACATAACATATAGTAGAATAAATGAAACCCTAGGAATATGTAGAAACGGCAAATAAAAGAAGCTACATATATAGGATACAATCCAGTTTATGTCTTAAGCACTGTATAACTTTGAGCTCGATCTCTCTCACCTCAGTTCAATAAGACCATGATCTGCTCAGAATCCACTTCTCTGCACTGCCATTTGGAAAGTGCCTTCAGGCACTGCCTGCATTTCAACATCCAAACTGTACTGGTTGGCTAAGTCTAGTCTTAGTTATTTTATCATCGCCAATAGCAGGTGTTTTCTCCAAAACAATTTTGCCAAATTATCTAACAGTTCTAGAGCATAAGCTATACTCTCTAAAAGCAGGCCTTTCACTTCTCTCTGGATGACACTCTATTCTAGTTTTATTACAAAGCCTGTAGCAAGTAGGTCTTAATCCATGTATGAGGCATGGGAACATTTGCTGAGACTTCTGGTTCACACTAAGGAAAATGGTGATTAAATTATGGCTGAAGCCATATAAAAGAGAATGGCAGTTAATAAAAGAGTGGTCATTTTGAGGCCTCCTCAAAATGCCTCATCCATGTGTGAGACAAGAGCCAGATAATAATATTCATTTTTAAGAAAATACATTGGAAAGCTCCTTTTTTGTTTATATACACACCGAAAGTGCAGGTTTTCTTTTTCTCTGCATTTACATTCTGGGAGATAATTCTCCATGTGTACCCTCCCTTTTTACACATCTTGTGAGCAGAGACACTGATTGCTTTTGTTTCAGACTACTTTGCTGTTTGCATAGCAAACAATCTTGGAAGATAGAGATAGTGTTTCCCTCCAGAGCAAGTAAGAGGCATGATTCCCTGATTCCCATCCTGTAAAAGATTTGCATTTCCTAAGAAAAGAGTTTCTCCTTTGTAATTCAACCCATTATGTGTAATTCTCTCTTTGCACCACACTGTAGAAATTTGAGCTTAGGGAACAGAAGGCAAGAAGAACCTGCTCTTTTGACTACTGCTATCAGAGTAATCAACTAATTTACTTGCTTTGATCCAAGAGGGTCATGTCTTCTGACAGCATTCATGAAATTGTGAGGCAAATATTTCAGCTTGAAAATGAGGTAACATTTCAAACTATTCACAGTTCTTGACAGTTTTGTCTATGAGATGGGGACACTGACAGAAATACAGCTTTCCAGGAAAGGAAGAATGAGACCTTGTAGGCCAATTAAGAGAGTTTGAGAAAAGTCCCTGTGAATCTGTATTGTGAAGATTGAATAAATCATGTGGTTATCCACATAATAAATGGTCCTTCACTTTGATGCCTGTTAATGAGGGGGAATTAAAAAGAGTAACGACTGACTGAGTACTGGAAAGTAGATTCAAAGCCAGCTCCTTGAATGGTACCCTGGTTGTTGCTAACCTTCCTCTAACTAACAGGGCTTTGTCACAAATGTAGCAGTCAGCCCTATGGCTGCCTGGGTGGGCAGAAATTTCTGATTCATTTTAGACAACAGTTATAGAGAATACACCTACACTAAGAAAGTAAAGATGAAATTTGTAACCATCATGTGTAAACCCAAGTGACTCAACAACTCCAAGGTCCAACAAGCATGTAGAAAGCAATGATACATACAGCTATAGAAATAGAGAGACAGAGGGGGGCGGAGCAAGATGGCCGAATAGGAACAGCTCCAGTCTCCAACTCCCAGCGCGAGCGACACAGAAGACCAGTGATTTCTGCATTTTCAACCGAGGTACTGGGTTCATCTCACTGGGGAGTGCCGGACGATCGTGCTGGTCAGCTGCTGCAGCCCGACCAGCGAGAGCTGAAGCAGGGCGAGGCATTGCCTCACCTGGGAAGCGCAAGGGGGAAGGGAATCCCTTTTCCTAGCCAGGGGAACTGAGACACACAACACCTGGAAAATCGGGTAACTCCCACCCCAATACTGCGCTTTAAGCAAACAGGCACACCAGGAGATCATATCCCACACCTGGCCGGGAGGGTCCCACACCCACGGAGCCTCCCTCATTGCTAGCACAGCAGTCTGCCATATCAGGGCAAGGCAGCAACGAGGCTGGGGGAGGGGCACCCGCCATTGCTGAGGGGTAAGTAGGTAAACAAAGCTGCTGGGAAGCTCGAAGTGGGTGGAGCTCACAGCAGCTCAAGGAAACCTGCCTGTCTCTGTAGACTCCACCTCTGGGGACAGGGCACAGTAAAAATAACAAAAACAGCCGAAACCTCTGCAGACTCAAACGACTCTGTCTGACAGCTTTGAAGAGAGCAGTGGATCTCCCAACACGGAGGTTGAGATCTGAGAAGGGACAGACTCCCTGCTCAAGTGGGTCCCTGACCCCTGAGTAGCCTAACTGGGAGACATCCCCCACTAGGGGCAGTCTGACACCCCACACCTCACAGGGTGGAGTACACCCCTGAGAGGAAGTTTCCAAAGCAAGAATCAGACAGGTACACTCGCTGTTCAGAAATATTCTATCTTCTGCAGCCTCTGCTGCTGATACCCAGGCAAACAGGGTCTGGAGTGGACCTCAAGCAATCTCCAACAGACCTACAGCTGAGGGTCCTGACTGTTAGAAGGAAAACTATCAAACAGGAAGGACACCTACACCAAAACCCCATCAGTACATCACCATCATCAAAGACCAGAGGCAGATAAAACCACAAAGATGGGGAAAAAGCAGGGCAGAAAAGCTGGAAATTCAAAAAATAAGAGCGCATCTCCCCCGGCAAAGGAGCGCAGCTCATCGCCAGCAACGGATCAAAGCTGGACGGAGAATGACTTTGACGAGATGAGAGAAGAAGGCTTCAGTCCATCAAATTTCTCAGAGCTAAAGGAGGAATTACGTACCCAGCGCAAAGAAACTAAAAATCTTGAAAAAAAAGTGGAAGAATTGATGGCTAGAGTAATTAATGCAGAGAAGGTCAAAAACGAAATGAAAGAGATGAAAACCATGACACGAGAAACACGTGACAAATGCACAAGCTTCAGTAACCGACTCGATCAACTGGAAGAAAGAGTATCTGCGATTGAGGATCAAATGAATGAAATGAAGCGAGAAGAGAAACCAAAAGAAAAAAGAAGAAAAAGAAATGAACAAAGCCTGCAAGAAGTATGGGATTATGTAAAAAGACCAAATCTACGTCTGATTGGGGTGCCTGAAAGTGAGGGGGAAGATGGAACCAAGTTGGAAAACACTCTTCAGGATATCATCCAGGAGAACTTCCCCAACCTAGTAGGGCAGGCCAACATTCAAATCCAGGAAATACAGAGAATGCCACAAAGATACTCCTCGAGAAGAGCAACTCCAAGACACATAATTGCCAGATTCACCAAAGTTGAAATGAAGGAAAAAATCTTAAGGGCAGCCAGAGAGAAAGATCGGGTTACCCACAAAGGGAAGCCCATCAGACTAACAGCAGATCTCTCGGCAGAAACTCTCCAAGCCAGAAGAGAGTGGGGGACAATATTCAACATTCTTAAAGAAAAGAATTTTAAACCCAGAATTTCATATCCAGCCAAACTAAGTTTCGTAAGTGAAGGAGAAATAAAATCCTTTACAGATAAGCAAATGCTTAGAGATTTTGTCACCACTAGGCCTGCCTTACAAGAGACCCCGAAGGAAGCACTAAACATGGAAAGGAACAACCGGTACCAGCCATTGCAAAAACATGCCAAAATGTAAAGACCATCGAGGCTAGGAAGAAACTGCATCAACTAACGAGCAAAATAACCAGTTAATATCATAATGGCAGGATCAAGTTCACACATAACAATCTTAACCTTAAATGTAAATGGACTAAATGCTCCAATTAAAAGACACAGACTGGCAAACTGGATAAAGAGTCAAGACCCATCAGTCTGCTGTATTCAGTAGACCCATCTCACACACAGAGACATACATAGGCTCAAAATAAAGGGATGGAGGAAGATTTACCAAGCAAATGGAGAACAAAAAAAAGCAGGGGTTGCAATACTAGTCTCTGATAAAACAGACTTTAAACCATCAAAGATCAAAAGAGACAAAGAAGGCCATTACATAATGGTAAAGGGATCAATACAACAGGAAGAGCTAACTATCCTAAATATATATGCACCCAATACAGGAGCACCCAGATTCATCAAGCAAGTCCTTAGAGACTTACAGAGACTTAGACTCCCATACAATAATAATGGGAGACTTCAACACTCCACTGTCAACATTAGACAGATCAACGAGACAGAAAGTTAACAAGGATATCCAGGAATTGAACTCATCTCTGCAGCAAGCAGACCTAGTAGACATCTATAGAACTCTCCACCCCAAATCAACAGAATATACATTCTTCTCAGCACCACATCGTACTTACTCCAAAATTGACCACGTAATTGGAAGTAAAGCACTCCTAAGCAAATGTACAAGAACAGAAATTATAAGAAACTGTCTCTCAGACCACAGTGCAATCAAACTAGAACTCAGGACTAAGAAACTCAATCAAAACCGCTCAACTACATGGAAACTGAACAACCTGCTCCCGATGGACTACTGGGTACATAATGAAATGAAGGCAGAAATAAAGATGTTCTTTGAAACCAATGAGAACAAAGATACAACATACCAGAATCTCTGGGACACATTTAAAGCAGTGTGTAGAGGGAAATTTATAGCACTAAATGCCCACAAGAGAAAGCAGGAAAGATCTAAAATTGACACTCTAACATCGCAATTAAAAGAACTAGAGAAGCAAGAGCAAACACATTCGAAAGCTAGCAGAAGGCAAGAAATAACTAAGATCAGAGCAGAACTGAAGGAGATAGAGACACAAAAAACCCTCCAAAAAATCAATGAATCCAGGAGTTGGTTTTTTGAAAAGATCAACAAAATTGACAGACCACTAGCAAGACTAATAAAGAAGAAAAGAGAGAAGAATCAAATCGACGCAATTAAAAATGATAAAGGGGATATCACCACCGACCCCACAGAAATACAAACTACCATCAGAGAATACTATAAACACCTCTATGCAAATAAACTGGAAAATCTAGAAGAAATGGATAATTTCCTGGACACTTACACTCTTCCAAGACTAAACCAGGAAGAAGTTGAATCCCTGAATAGACCAATAGCAGGCTCTGAAATTGAGGCAATAATTAATAGCCTACCAACCAAAAAAAGTCCAGGACCAGATGGATTCACAGCTGAATTCTACCAGAGGTACAAGGAGGAGTTGGTACCATTCCTTCTGAAACTATTCCAATCAATAGAAAAAGAGGGAATCCTCCCTAACTCATTTTATGAGGCCAACATCATCCTGATACCAAAGCCTGGCAGAGACACAACAAAAAAAGAGAATTTTAGACCAATATCCCTGATGAACATCCATGCAAAAATCCTCAATAAAATACTGGCAAACCGGATTCAGCAACACATCAAAAAGCTTATCCACCATGATCAAGTGGGCTTCATCCCTGGGAAGCAAGGCTGGTTCAACATTCGCAAATCAATAAACATAATCCAGCATATAAACAGAACCAAAGACAAGAACCACATGATTATCTCAATAGATGCAGAAAAGGCTTTTGACAAAATTCAACAGCCCTTCATGCTAAAATCGCTCAATAAATTCGGTATTGATGGAACGTACCTCAAAATAATAAGAGCTATTTATGACAAACCCACAGCCAATATCATACTGAATGGGCAAAAACTGGAAAAATTCCCTTTGAAAACTGGCACAAGACAGGGATGCCCTCTCTCACCACTCCTATTCAACATACTGTTGGAAGTTCTGGCTAGGGCAATTAGGCAAGAGAAAGAAATCAAGGGTATTCAGTTAGGAAAAGAAGAAGTCAAATTGTCCCTGTTTGCAGATGACATGATTGTATATTTAGAAAACCCCATTGTCTCAGCCCAAAATCTCCTTAAGCTGATAAGAAACTTCAGTAAAGTCTCAGGATACAAAATTAATGTGCAAAAATCACAAGCATTCTTATACACCAGTAACAGACAAACAGAGAGCCAAATCAGGAATGAACTTCCATTCACAATTGCTTCAAAGAGAATAAAATACCTAGGAATCCAACTTACAAGGGACGTAAAGGACCTCTTCAAGGAGAACTACAAACCACTGCTCAGTGAAATAAAAGAGGACACAAACAAATGGAAGAACATACCATGCTCATGGATAGGAAGAATCAATATCGTGAAAATGGCCATACTGCCCAAGGTAATTTATAGATTCAATGCCATCCCCATCAAGCTACCAATGAGTTTCTTCACAGAATTGGAAAAAACTGCTTTAAAGTTCATATGGAACCAAAAAAGAGCCCGCATCTCCAAGACAATCCTAAGTCAAAAGAACAAAGCTGGAGGCATCACGCTACCTGACTTCAAACTATACTACAAGGCTACAGTAACCAAAACAGCATGGTACTGGTACCAAAACAGAGATATAGACCAATGGAACAGAACAGAGTCCTCAGAAATAATACCACACATCTACAGCCATCTGATCTTTGACAAACCTGAGAGAAACAAGAAATGGGGAAAGGATTCCCTATTTAATAAATGGTGCTGGGAAAATTGGCTAGCCATAAGTAGAAAGCTGAAACTGGATCCTTTCCTTACTCCTTATACGAAAATTAATTCAAGATGGATTAGAGACTTAAATGTTAGACCTAATACCATAAAAATCCTAGAGGAAAACCTAGGTAGTACCATTCAGGACATAGGCATGGGCAAAGACTTCATGTCTAAAACACCAAAAGCAACGGCAGCAAAAGCCAAAATTGACAAATGGGATCTCATTAAACTAAAGAGCTTCTGCACAGCAAAAGAAACTACCATCAGAGTGAACAGGCAACCTACAGAATGGGAGAACATTTTTGCAATCTACTCATCTGACAAAGGGCTAATATCCAGAACCTACAAAGAACTCAAACAAATTTACAAGAAAAAAACAAACAACCCCATCAAAAAGTGGGCAAAGGATATGAACAGACATTTCTCAAAAGAAGACATTCATACAGCCAACAGACACATGAAAAAATGCTCATCATCACTGGCCATCAGAGAAATGCAAATCAAAACCACAATGAGATACCATCTCACACCAGTTAGAATGGCGATCATTAAAAAGTCAGGAAACAACAGGTGCTGGAGAGGATGTGGAGAAATAGGAACACTTTTACACTGTTGGTGGGACTGTAAACTAGTTCAACCATTATGGAAAACAGTATGGCGATTCCTCAAGGATCTAGAACTAGATACCATATGACCCAGCCATCCCATTACTGGGTATATACCCAAAGGATTATAAATTATGCTGCTTTAAAGACACATGCACACGTATGTTTATTGTGGCACTATTCACAATAGCAAAGACTTGGAATCAACCCAAATGTCCATCAGTGACAGATTGGATTAAGAAAATGTGGCACATATACACCATGGAATACTATGCAGCCATCAAAAAGGATGAGTTTGTGTCCTTTGTAGGGACATGGATGCAGCTGGAAACCATCATTCTTAGCAAACTATCACAAGAGCAGAAAACCAAACACCGCATGTTCTCACTCATAGGTGGGAACTGAACAATGAGATCACTTGGACTTGGGAAGGGGAACATCACACACCGGGGCCTATCATGGGGAGGGGGGAGGGGGGAGGGATTGCATTGGGAGTTATACCTGATGTAAATGACGAGTTGATGGGTGCTGACGAGTTGATGGGTGCAGCACACCAACATGACACAAGTATACATATGTAACAAACCTGCACGTTATGCACATGTACCCTAGAACTTAAAGTATAATAATAATAAATAAATTTAAAAAAAAATAAAAAAAATAAAAAAAAGAAATAGAGACACACATAGATATCATATTTATGCTATTAAAATATATTTTCAAAGTCTTCCCTTAAAGTCTTTCTCACAAAGAAAAAAACTATAGTGCAGCTCCTCAAACTGTTGCAAGCTCCCAAATTTTAACTGACCACTCTTTCATTAACTGCCATTCTCTTTTATATGGCTTTAGCTATAATTACAATTTTCCTTAATGTGAACCAGAAGTCTACCAGAAATCTCAGCAAATGTTCCCAGATTCTGCTCTTCTCAGACAAATCAACTGTCTACACCTCCATATGTATGTCCTATTCTCTTTCATTTTCCATGGCTCATGGGTCCTGAATGGCGTAGATCTTACTTGGGGTGCCCCATCAATTGTGAAAAGTGTTTTATTCAGGGAGGTCATATTGGCTATACTCTTCTTGTACCCCTGACTGCTGTAGGTTTCATTTGAGACCCTGACAGTTGTAACATTTCAGTTGGAAAATCCAGAAATGTAGTAGTCATCAATGTCTCCTCTTTTACCTCACTAAAGAAACAAACAAAAAAAAAATCGAAGTTCTAGTAATTTAACCTTATTTATGACCTTAGTCAGCCACTCATTTTACCAAACCTGATTTAGTGTAGCAGCCACCATAGAATTGCCCTTCATGCCCCCAGACTTGTTGCCTAAAAGCTACCTTCCATCGTATTAGTCTTTTCTCACAATGTTATAAAGAACTGCCCAAGAATGGGCAATATATAAATAAAGGAAGTCGAATTGATTTATAGTTCCACATGGCTGGGAGGCCTCAAGAAACTTACAATCACAGTGGCAGGGCAAGCAGCCACATCTTAGATTGGGGCAGGCAAGCGAGAAAGTGTGTAAAGGAGAAACTGTCAAACACTTATAATACTATCAGATTTCATGAGAACTCACTCACTATCACAAGAATAGCATGGGAGAAACTGCCCCCATGGTCCAATCACCTCCCACCAGGTCCCTCTCTTGACACGTGGGGTTATGGAGATTACAATTTGAGATGAGATTTGAGGGGGGGCAGAGAGGCAAACTACATCACCCATTCTCTAAAAACAAAGCAAAACAAAACAAAAAGAAGCAGAAAAACAGATTTTCCTAACATAAAAATTAGTTCTCAGCTTGATGTTTATTAAGAGCCCCAAACATCATTAGGTATAAGAACAAAATCTCTAGTGTGGTCAACAGCATCTTCCATGACCTGGCATTGATCTTCTTATCCAAGATTCCACTTGTTACTCCCAACACTTTCTTTATAAATTCAAGCACAGGTAAATCATGCACTTTGCACTCACTCTTGTGGTTCCCTCGCTTTCTGTCTAGTTATTCTCTCTGCCTCAAATTTTGTTTATTGAGTACTCCATAATCTATCTTGCTTTATAGTGTTTATATTCTCTATGTCTCATCTGGGGTATCACTTCTGATTGAACTCCTTTCTAGGAATTTGACTGGTTGCTCACTGATGTGTTTCCATGATACACTATAAGTGCTTTTAACATGGTTGCTATCACTCTGTATGGCATTATTCTATTTATTCGTTATCCTCCTAATATGTGACAAGATCCATGCAGTCTGAACTTAGGTTTGAAAAGCACCAACCAACAAATTTCAAACTCAGTGTAAATACTCAAAAAATGCTTAATGAATTAATTAACAAATTATTGTATCTCACTTTATTATTTCAATTATGTAGAATTATATGTTTATATGGTCAATTAAAAATAAATATAGTAAAGAAATTGTCAGTTTTTGGTGAAGATCATTGAGTTTTTTATTTTATTTTATACTGTTCTTGCTTCAACATTACTTATGCAAAAATTACCTGTAAAAGCATGACGCTAACCTTTTATGAGCATACGAATAATGAATACATCTTTTACACACAGCTAGCAATTACATTTTTAGATTAGTTGGCTGTCACATTGAAAAGAGCACAGATCTCAGATGATGGGATGCTAAGCAGATAAGAAGAAAGGTTAGGCAGATCTTCATAAAACGTTACAGATCCAGTGGGTTGTACTAGAAGCATAACAGGAAACAAAGAGTGAAAGAGAAAGTAAAAAAAAAAAAAAATAGGAGATTAAAAAATGGTTGATGGGAAACACTGTTTACTCTTCTATATCATCTAATTTTACTCTATGCTGTGGTACTTTGGAGAAGACAATTGAAAAGTAATGGGGTGTGGAAGAGCTGCAGCACCCACTAACCACTAACTGAAGGAGAAAGTCGTAGCCTAATGAAGTAAATGGGTTGGCACAGAGCTTGTTAGAAGAGGGTGAAAATGGAAAAATTTTAAAAGCATTTTTTAATTAGAAATTAAAGTTATAACATGAATGGATAAAGAGAAAATTCTGAAAATAAATTTAAAAATGTAAATCCATATAACATTTGCTTTTAATGACTTAATTTTAAGTAATGAATTCATGTGCCATTAAAATAGAACAGAGTAGTAATTTTAATGCATGATCCTAGGAACAAAATAAAAGAGTATATCTCTCTGCAAGCAAATGTTATAATTTCCCCTGAAAATGACAAAGAGAATAGAAAATATTCCCATTTGACCATTTTACATATTTATGATTCATTCCTTTGTTATGATCTATTTTTACATTAACCCAATAAGTTTTATCTTTCCTTTATACTCTCTGTGACAATAAGATTAATGCTAAGGCTTTAGTTTATGCTGCAGTAGATTTTATACAAGTAACAATGAACACAACATATTTGAAGGATTTTCCAAACATTGTTTTCCATAATAATTTTTCATCTAAGAACTATAATGTTAAAATTATGCCAATAAATATAATCACTTTAAAAACATTGTAAACTCACTTATTCTTTATTCACTGCTTTAGGCTGTTACTATGAATGTTTATAAAATTTACCTTTTTAAATTATAAGATTATCACATTAATAATCTCCCTTTTTCAGACGTATCCTGATCATCATCTACTAAACAGCAAAAGTTTGTCTATTTTTACTGTACTCCTTTTATTTTTAATCATTGTACAACATCAACCATTCTGAAATAGCTAAGCTCCCTTCTAAGTTTAAATGTATTTTTTCTCTCTTATATACTGATGATAGAATATGCATCTATGTCCTTCTCTTAGTATTATCTAGATTTTTCACTCTATCTCCCTCAAAATCTTCCACTTGGGCATTTTGTTATGAGGAACAGGTTTAACTCAAGGACATTGACTAATACATGAGAGATGTGGATTTATTTAGTTGATATCCACTGACACACCACACCCAAACTAAAACAACAAAAACAAAAATCAATAGATTGGGAGCACACAACAATGTGAGTTTATTGTATAATATAGATAAATTAATAATTGTCATTCATTGATGTCATTTATTGATTCATTCAACAAATATTTATCCAAAGTTTAGAATGGCTTTCAGTAGAATGACATTAAATAGAATATAATGGTATTATTCAATTTATTAGTTATACCTCCAAATACACGATAAGTTCCATGCAGTCTGAAGTTACCTTTGCAAAGCATCAGCCAATACATTTCAAACTCAATGTAAATACTAAAAAAATGCTTAATGAATTAACTAACAAACTATTGGATCTCACATTACTATTCAAATTATATATATATTTGTATGTTTATATGGTCAATTATAAATAAAAACTAAAAATAGTAAAAAAAAAACTGTTCATTGTACTTTTGTGTGACATCCTCATGGGGCCATCACAGTTGCTAGGTGCAGAGCTAGCAGCTGTGATGTGCCTATGAGGATGTCAGTCAAAAATACAATGAACATTAGGATAGAGGAGGTGGGTAAAACAAGGACTGTCCATAGAGCGGCCAGTATGCCTAGTTGTTGGATCAGAAAAAGATCAAAAGTTAAGTCCTAGATTATGAGCAGTTGATGGATAGGTCAAATAGGGCAAGAAGAAAGAGAAGTATTTTAACCAGAGAGAACATGATTCAAAGTGTAAAAATCAGAAAAAAAGAAGTAACCCAGACCATATTTGTATGGTTGCCTTAGAAACAGTATGAGAGTGGTGAGTCTAGGTAGGCTAGTACTACATAGTAACAATTTATAGGACTCATTAAACATTAAAGCTTCATCCTAAATTTCACAAGAGGCCAGTCAAGGAGGGGCGACAATTTATGTTTTGAAAAAATTCACCCAGGATGCTCTCAGGTAAATGATTGAAGACTGTCACTCACCTGAATGAGACATAACAGTTGCCTGTACTATACTTGTGGGAACAAGGATGGTAGGAAGAAGTGGAGGATCTCAGGATCTTTAAATGGTGGAGTCAGATTGACTCTAGTGATTTATTGTTTCAGAATGAGAGATGAAGAGCTGTGCCTTGATTTTGACACTAGCAATTAGATTTATGGTGTTGCCAATTACTGTGAAAGGAAACTTGAGTGAGGAGTTAAATTTGCTAAGTAAGGCACTGCATTCAATTTAAACAAGAAGGTAGTTTATTGGTATTTAAATTTTTCAAACTGCATTAACATTTTGGCTAATAAATGCCTGTCTAAAACATGTGATGTAACTTTCTCTGATGTCTTCATGACACTTCAGCATTAGAAGAGAAAAGCTCTAAAAGCCACCATGTAAATGGTAAGAGTGTCTGGTCAATAAGACTTAAGGGAGCTAGATTGGCCTACTTGGCAAATTATACACAAATAATTTTAATTCATCACATGGTGTGGCCTATAAAGAAAAAAGTCAAAACATAAGTCCAAAATCTCCAAGAATAAATATTTAAGTCAGATATAATTTCCAGAGTCGAGAACTAAAAGGCCTATCTCTGTTAACCCTAAATACATATATAGTAGTACATGGACACAACTTTAATCTTTAGGTCTTTGTACTAAATATAGAGAAAACTAAAATCAGTAAATGAATTGCCTTTGCCCCATCCCAAAAATGGAAAAAAATTCTTGATGCAGGATTTTTCTCAGCCACTTTGCCAGCCAGAGATCTCCCCAGCTGTTGAGTCCCCTGCCAAGGTCTTGCTTGCCCCTGGGTTCAGCACAGGAGGTGCACCTCTCACTCAGCCCGCCAGGCCATGCCTGGCTTGTGCTCTGCACAGATACCATGACCACTGTGATGGTGTACTCAGTCCCCGGCAGAGGGTGTGTCTGGGTGAGTGAGTGCCAGGTTCGGCTGGCCACTCCAAGTGCTGGCACAGGTGCATGCTCTGTGCAGGGCTTGTGGCTAAACCAGGTGTGTTGCAAGTGACTCCTCCATGAGACTCTGACATCCAGATGAGGGTAAGATGATGGCACCTAAACAGGGAAGCGTGTGACCTCCAAGCCCCAGAGGACATGTTACCGCATGCTAACAGCTGTTTTAGTGCCACCACAGCCTGCAGAATGGGGACATGTTAACAACTCTTTCAGTCCTGTTGCCACACTGTGCCCCACAGCTCCAGAGCTGGCCCACCCCCATCGCTGTTTCCTATTGCATGGGGTGGCCACCAGGTGCCAACAGGGGTCAGAGGGCTAAATAAAGTGTGACTGTCTTCTTCGTACCTGCATTTGGCAGCAACCCAAGTTCTTGTCTCACTTCCAAGAAGAATGAGTTTATGCTGACAATTGAAGGTTGAGAGGTGCAGAAAAGAGTTTTATTAAGCAACGGAACAGCTGTCAGGAGAGAGACGTGAGGGTGGTCCCCCACCTGAAGTTGGGTGGTCTGTCTCTCTCAGCATGGCTGGGTCTGGGACTTTTATGGCCTCAGAATAGAGGAGTGCATGCTGATTGCTTTGTGGGTATGCAAAAAATAAATAAATAAATAAAAGCCTAAATCAAAGGCATCACTCAAAGGTGGGCATGGCAGTGTAAAACAACAACAATTACAGAAGGGTAGGTATATGTAAAATAGGTGAAGTGTGGGGACCAATCAGAGGAAAGCATGTCAAACAGGAAGAGAGTCTCTCAATCCTGTTTATGGATTTTTTTTTTTTTTGAGACTTGTAGCTTGGCTTTTAAACTGTCTTTGACTTGAAAGTGGGGTTTTACTGGGGACCCTCCCCTATTTGCGCAGGAATGTGGTTGCCTCCTGTGGCTATCATTCTAACAGTCTTACACGTTATATTGAAAGAATGTGAACAGGTTGTATAATGGAATTTTTTCACTGGGAACAATGCACTCATATTATCAATGTTTGTTCTGTATATACTAAACATACTTCTGAACCACAAACATGCTTCATTACTCAGTATGATTTTTAAGAAGAAGTAACTACCATGTCCTTTATTATAAGCAGAAAGTATTGGAAAATCTCCTATATACTTCACTATAGACAAATGTCATTATCTCGAGTACAAAATTAGAAATTAACTTGTGACAAGTATAAACGTATTTCCAAAGAGTTCTAGTGCAAAATACATTGGCACTATTTAAGTTCACCTTGGACCTACTTCAAGGAGATTAAATATTTTATATTTAGATTCTAACTATTTAGTGAAAAGCTCCTAAATTTTGTATATAAATCAGCATATACACAAATGTTAGTGTTTACGGAAGCTTACCTGTTGCTTAATCCTCATAACAGTTAAAAATATCTTATGAGTTTATGCCAAGACTTCCTTTAAAATACCTGTTGCTTATTAAACTATGGGGTCATTTATTTCAAGAACCAAAGTATGACACATATTTTAAATGTAGACAGACAAACTTCTAGCAGACTCTATTTCATAAGAACAACCTCTCTCTCTCTCTAGATCTCTAGTCTACCCATCAGTGGTAAACTGAATAAAGAAAATGTGGCCGGGCGCGGTGGCTCAAGCCTGTAATCCCAGCACTTTGGGAGGCCGAGGCGGGCGGATCACAAGGTCAGTAGATCGAGACCACAGTTAAACCCCGTCTCTACTAAAAATACAAAAAATTAGCCGGGCGCGGTGGCGGGCGCTTGTAGTCCCAGCTACTCAGGAGGCTGAGGCAGGAGAATGGCGTGAACCCGGGAGGCGGAGCTTGCAGTGAGCCGAGATCGCGCCACTGCACTCCAGCCTGGGCAACAGCGTGAGACTCCGTCTCAAAAAAAAAAAAAAAAAAAAAAAAAAAAAAAAAAAAAAAAAAAAGAAAATGTGATATACATTTACCTGGAATACTATGCAGCTATGAAAGAAATGAGATTATGTACTTTGCAGGGTTATGGATGGAGTTGGAGGCCATTATTCTTAGCAATTTTTGTTTATAAGTGAGAACAAAATGCAGTATTTTGGGAGCTAAATGATGAGAACACATGGTCACACACACTGGGGCCTATTGGAGGATGAAGGGTGAGGGAAGGGAGAGGATGAGGAAAAATAATTAATGAGTACTAGGCTTAATGCCTGGGTGATGAAATAATCTGTACAACAAACCCCCATGACACATGTTTACCTATGTAACAAATCTGCACGCGTACCCCTAAATCTAACAAAAAAGCATTAAAAAACTATAAAAAAAGGTCTTAATGTTTTTCTACAGATGGATTAAAAATAAACGCTGTTATAGTGAGTCTTGTTTTTGGCTCTTTGATTAGAATATTTAACTGAAATTTTTCAAAAAACCTACATTTATTACAGTAGTATTTCCATGTAAATTTAAGTGTCAAAGAAACTCTCTCAGTTTCAAAAAGATACATTTTTTTAAACAGTAAGTCTCATTTAAAAAGACTTAAATAAGGCACAAATGAAAGTGGAAACATTATAAGAGATACTTCAAAATAAAAAATGATTATAGGGAGTAATAATGGGCAAACATCTGTCAATAAATTAGATAACTTAGAGGAAATAAATTCCTAGAAAACTTTAAACCCACTAAGATTGATTCAGGCAGAAGGACAAAGTCTGAAAAGACCAACAACAAATAAAGAGATTGAAGTAATAATTAAAAGCCTCTAAACAAAGAAAACTTCTGATAACTGCATTGCTGAATTCTACTGAATGTACAAGGAAGAATTAACATCAATCCTTCTTTTTTTTTTGAGACTGAGTTTTGCTCTTGTCACCCAGTCTGCAGTGCAATGGAGTGATCTCGCCTCACTGCAACTTCCACCTCCCGGGTTCAAGCTATTCTCCTGCCTCAGCCTCCCGAGCAGCCTGGATTACAGCTGTCTGTCACCATGTCCAGCTAATTTTTGTAATTTTAGGAGAGACAAGGTTTCACCATGTTGCCCAGGCTGGTCTCGAACACCCACCTCAGCCTCCCAAAGTACCAGGACAACAAATGTAAGCCACTGCACCAGGCCAACACCAATTCTTCTTAAGCTCTTTCAAAATTAGAGGTAGGTGGAATACTTCCAAGCCCATTTTATGAGGCCAATGCCACAGTGATACCAAAGCCAGACAAAGACACCACAAGAAAGGAAAATTACAGGCTGGTATCTCTGATGAACGTAGATGCAAAAATGTTTAATAAATTATTAACAATACAAATTGAACAGCACGTCAACAAGATTATATATCATGACCAAGTGGGATTTATCCCTGACATGCAAGGCTGAATTGACACACAAAAATCAATCAAAGCAATACATCATATTAACAGAATGAAGAATAAACCACAAATGATTATGGCAATTGATGCAGAAAAGCCATTTGACAAAATTTAACATTTTTTATGATAATACTCAACAAATTAGATAAAGAAGGACATTTTCTCAATGTAATAAAGGTCATTTATGAAAATCCCCCAGCTAACATCATAATCAATGTAGAAGAACTAAAAATTTTTCCTCTAAATTCCAATAGTAAGCAAGGATACTCACCCTGGCTACATTTAGTCATATAGTATTGGAAGTACTAGCAAGAGCAATCAGACAATAAAAAGAAATAAAAGGCATACAAATGGAAAAAGAACAAGTAAAAGTATCCTTATTTGCAGATGATTACATAATCCTATATGTAGAAAAAACTAAAGAATAGACAAAAAGTCTGTTAGTATTGATAAATTAATTTAACAAAGTTGCAGATATAAAATCAATATACAAAAATTAGTTTTATTTCTGTACAACATTAACTGTTTATATGACACAGAAGTCCCTTTCCTGAAGGAAATGAAATTACCACATTGTAGAGATATCTGCACTTTTCTTTTTTATGGCTGTATAATATCCATTAATTTTTCATCCATTCATCCACTGATAGTCACTTAGGTTGTTTCCATATCTTGGCTATTGTGAATAACTTACTTGAGGTAGCTATAAAGTTTATGCTCTAGAAGCAGAGAGTGAAAAAGTGGTTGCCAGGGGCTGGAAATGGGTAAGGAAAATGGAAAGAGTGGTCAAAGGATACACATGTTCTGTTATAAAATTAATAAGTTATAGAGATCTAATATAAATTGTGAATACAGTTAATAATACTGTATTGTGCACCTGAAGTTTGCTCTTTGATGATTTTATATACATATGTAATGTAATGTTCCCAAAAACAAATAGACCCTGCACTACACAGTTACTCTGTGTGTGTGTGTGTGTGTGTGTGTGTGTGTGTGTGTGTGTGTGTGGTAAGGATACTGAAGAGTTGCCCACTGTACTCCTTATATATGTACACTTTTGTGTAAAAGACAGGGTCTCACTCTGTTGCCCAGGTTGGAGTACAGTGACATGAACATAGCTCGCTTCAGCCTTGAACTCCTGGGCTCAAGTGATCCCTGCACCTCAGGGCCCACAGTAGCTGGGATTACAGGAATGAGCTATTATGCTCAGCTAATTTTAAAAAAATAGAGATGAGGATCTCACTATTTTGCTCAGGCTGTTCTCAATCTGCTGGCCTCGTGATCCTCTCGCCTCAACTTCTGAAGTGGTTAAGATTACAAGTGTGAACTACCAATTACAAGTATATACAATTTTTATTTGTCAATTATACTTCAATAAAGCTGGGGGAAAAAAAGGTAAAAAAAGTAAATGGGAATATATAATATGTACATAATATGTAAACCACAGCTAGAGAAACGGACCACAAAACTCAGTGGTAAAAAATGGCAACTATTCTTTCTTTGGCACACTAAAAGTTTCCACACTCAGTCTTGGCAGTTTCAGAGATGGGGTAGCAAGTGAGGCAGATACCAAATTGATTATTCAAAGGAATTTTTATAGCTTTTGAAATTAGTGTCCTACTTTTATGTAACAAGTAAAATTTTAGCCCAATGAAAGCAAAGATGAAATTCAAGTGTCCCCAAGAGGGGGATGAGAAACTATTTAAAATGAAACCAGGTTGGCATCAGACTGCTCATCACTACCACTTGATTTTAGGAAAAAATATTGATAAACACTTCAGATTGTTGTGGGAAAATATCACTAATCTAGAATTATTATTTCCAATAAATCTCTGTTAGCAGCAAGAGGAAGACTACAGATTTTTTTTTAATTCAGACTCCAAAATTCTTTCAATTCATTGCTGGAATATATTATCCTCCACCCCCATAAAAACAGAAAATGTGTATATGTATATACAAACACATACACATGTATGTGTATGTATATATATGGTTTAGAAAAAAAATGAAGTTACAATGTACTGAAACATACTCAACATAATAATTAATTCCCTAAAATAAATAGTATGATTATGAAATTGGTTTATTAATGCACATGATAATATTTATTATATTTTATTTTTTCCTGGCCTAAACAGTATTATTCACTAAAATAAATTTTAGAAGATGGCAATTCTAATGACAGTAACAGTTGCTTATGGCCTTTATTTGCTATCAAATATAATACCCAAACAATGTTTAAATATCATCCTCACTGCTTTAGATTTTCTGCTTGAGACTAGGCCCATTAGTAATGTGAATTCTTTGAGGCCTGATGAACATGATCTGTTCCTGAGAGCTAAGCCAGGCTCTGCTGACTCAACCAAATATTACCTATTCACAAAGAAAGATACATCTTGACTCTTAGAATTTAAGAAGTTGAAAATGTGTCAAGTGGGATATCCACTTAAACCACTTGTCTACCTATAATTCAAACAGAGCTATTCCTCTTCAATTCATTAATGGAGACCTAGACATGGAGACATATAAAGAACACAGGATTCCCACAAAATGCAAGTGTAATTTCAAATTAAGAGCTGTTTACCAATTTCCCTCAGCTTATTTATTTTTTTACCTTTAAAATACTTTTGACACCTTATATTTGCACATATTTGTGCGGTACCTGTGAAATTTTGTTACATGCATAGAATGTGTAATGATCCAGTCAGGGTATTCAGGATTTCTACCATCTGAGTATGTATCACTTGTATGTGTTGGGTACATTTCAAGTCCTTTTCTCTATTTTAAAAAATACAATATGTTAACTATAGTCACTCTACTTTGTCATCAAACATTAGAACTTATTCCTTCTATCTATCTGCATGGTTGTACCCATTAACCAACCTCTTTTCATTCCTGCCACCCTCACACACAGACACTCTTGCCAGTGTCTGGTGTCTGTCATTACACTGTCTACTTCCATGTGATTAAGTTTCTTTAGGCTCTACATATGAGTAAGAAAATGTGGTATTTGTCTTTCTGTATCTGGCTTCTTTTACTTAAATGATAACCTTGAGTTTCATCCATGTTGCTGCAAATAACATGATTTCATTCTTTTTTATAGGCAAATCGTATTCCATTGTGTATATATGCCATATTTTCTTTATTCATTCATTAATGAACACTTAGGTTGATTTCATATCTTTGCTATTGTGAACAATAGTGCAACAAACATGGGGATGTAGCTATCTCTTTGATATAGTGACTTATTTTCCTTTGTATAAATACCCAGTAGTATGACTGCTGGACTGTATGGTAGTTCTATTTTAGTTTTTTTTAAATCTCCATAGTTTTCCATACTGACTGTATTAATTTGCATTCTCACCAACAGTGTATAACATTTTTCTTTTCTCAACATCCTTGTCAACATTTGTTGTTTTGTCTTTATTAAATAAGCTGTTTTAACTGGAGTAAGATGATATCTCACTGTGATTTTCAGCTGCATTTCTTTGTGATTAGTGATGTTGAACATTTTTTCATATACTTGGCTATTTATGTTTCCTTTTGAAAAATGTCTATTCATGCCCTTTGTCCATTTTTTAATGGGATTATTGGTTTTTTGTTTTTGTTTTTTACCACTGATTTGTTTGGTTCTTTGTATTTCCTGGATATTAATCCCCTGCTGAATGAGTAGTTTACAAATATTTTCTCCCATTCAAGAGGGTGCCTTGTCATTCTTACTTCATTTGCTTTGCAAAAGCATTTGATTTTAATATAGTACTATTTGTCTATTTTTGTAGCCTGTGACTTTGAGGCCTTAGTCATAAAACCTTTGCCTACACTAATGTCCTGAAGAATTTTCCTTATGTTTCCTCCTAATATTTTAGTAGTTTTGGGCCTATATTCATCTTGAATTGATTTTTCTATATGGTGAGAGTTTCATTCTTCTTCTGGTTATCCAGTTTTCCCAGCACCATTTATTGAAGAAGGTATCCTTTCCCCAGTGTTTATTCTTGACAGCTTTGCCAAAGATCAGTTCGCTGTAAATATTTGGATTTATTTCTAGATTCTCTATTTGTTCCATTGGTGTATTTGTCTGTTTTTATACCAATACCATGCTGTTTTATTCCCTATAGCTTTGTAATATATTTTGAAGTCAGGCAGTACAATGTCACCAGCTTTGCTGTATTTGCTCAGTATTCCTTTGGTTAGCCAGGCTCTTTTCTGGTTACATGCAAATATTAGAATTTTTTTTTTTCTATTTCTGTAAAAAAAAGTTGGTGTTTTGATAGGGATTGCATTGAATCTGTAGATTGTTTTTTTGCAGTATGTCCATTTTAATGATACTAAATTGAAGAGGACGCAAACAAATAGAAAGGCATTGCCATGATCCTGGACCAAAACAATTAATTATTATTAGTTTAGATATGCAGCTACCTTATGCTAAGGACACAATAAACTTAACAGCCATTACAACAAACCACAAATCTAGGATACCAGGGTCTTTAAGACCAAAATAGTGCTATTTCTTATTATACCCAAAGCATTGTGAGAAAGAAAACGTTACATTCTTTATCTCTCACAGTGAATATGGGAAGTCAATGGGAGTTTTTTCATGTGGATAATTCAAGAAATAAAAGATCCAGTAGCTATGTACTTAGAAATGGGATTCTATGATAACACCTAATATTTTACATAGTTAAAACCATATTATTTTCTTGGAGAATGGATATTAAAAGTGGAAGAAGGGGTGACGTTTTACTGTTTGTCTTATATTTGTTTACAGTATGGATTTGATGTCATAAGCTCGTGTTATTTTTATGTTTATTAATATCAGTATAATAATTTGCCATTTCCAGTATTTTCAACAATTCTGAATATCCTATATAACATGTTTTTATACTGGATGGTAAGGTTCTTCAATAACTATATGTACTTTTGTTTATCAGTCATTAGCACTTAATTTAAGTACTTGTGTATACAAAAATAACAGAAAAATAAAATTGGAAAAAGGAAGGAGGGGAGATAGAAAGGGAGAGAGGGCTACTAACCCAATAGTTTGGAAAGAATAAATCAATCAGTTCCCAAGTAATTTCATATAAATATGTACTTTTCAAACACCATGCCTAAAACACAACGATTGAGATTATATTAAATGTTGATTTAAAAGTCCTAACAGTTATTTGCATGAAGAAGAGCATTCAAGATGATATATAGTATTTGTGGTTGTTTTGTTAATGTCTACAATCCTCAAAACATATGGTTTCTGATTCGCTGGTTGTATTTCTTAATTTACCACACCAGCATTAAATATTACAAATTGCAAAGAGATTAGTCATGTATTCAATTTTAACAAAATGTTTTCTCAAATGAGAAAAAGAGTTATTTTAGCATATTCTAGAAATGTTAGGGAAGCATGTAAACATTCATTTACCTCTTAATCATAAACTACTCTAATTTTGGGGAAAAATCCATTTTGGGGAAAAAATAAATTACTTGTTATTATCATCATAATGTAGTTGACAATATTTTATCCATATAGCATACATCTTGTACATTAAAATTATATTATCCCAGCATAAACTATACAAATAATATCATATAAAACTTAAGTGTAATACATATGATATTGTTATAAAATTATTAAAATCGAGTGTGTTCATTTTTTAATGCAGCCATAAAAAGTGGCCACTAATACAGTGTCTTAGCCCAACACAAATCTATTACCTTAGAGTTCTGTGGATCAGAAGCCCAACATAGATTTAAGGTGTCAGTGGGATGCATTTTATTCTGAGGATTCTTGGAAAGAAGAATTTGGTCCCTTGCCTCTTCCAGCTTCTAGAGTCCACACCTTTTCCTTGGCTCTTGGCCCCTTCCTTCATTTTAAAAATTTGTCACTTTGGGCCAAGTCCTTCTCATACTGCCATATCTCTGGTCCTCTCTTCCACCTTTATGTGCTCTTGTGATTACACTGGACTGAATATAATCATACTAAGGTCAGCTGATTAGCAACTTTAATTTCATCTATATCCTTATTTCCTCTTTGTCATTTAATGTAACATATTAGTAGCTTTCAAGCATTAGAATATGGAAATCTTTGAGGGGCCATTATTCTGTTATGACACCAAGATATGGTTATGCAGTTGAAAATATTAACTGCAAAAAATAATTATTTCATATTACATTATTTTATATGGTATTTTTCAAAATATAGCCTTACTGTCTTAAAAATGAGACTACATGTAGTGCATTTGAATAAATATGCAAATTATATATATTTCATAAACTGAATAAAAACTATTTAAAATGCACAAAAGCACATTGCTAAAGTTTTCTCTAACTTCCTTTATTATTATTATAGCTACTATGTTTGAAATTAAGAATTTACTTTGGTTTATACATTTATATACTATATTATTGAGTAAGGAATTTAACCAGGCCATTTGCAGATGCAAATTAATCATTATGTTATACAATTATTTAGTTTTTACAAAACTTTGACTTAAAAAAACATATTATTTACTAAGTGTTTTTTCACTTTGAAGAGTTTTTCATAAAATGTTAGAAAGAAGTCATAAAACTTCAAAACACAGTAATTAAAAATCATTTAATTTACCAATAATCTCAATATTAGCTCCAAATACTAAACTCTTTCTCTCTCACAGACACACACACACACACACTCTCACATACACAAACAGAATGTTCAAATATGTAAAGATATTAAGAATAGAGAGCCAGATTTTCTCTTAATTGAAGACGGAATTTACAATTTTGAAGGGGCAAAAACTTGTGTGGTTGGATCAGAATTAGAAATAAGAGAAATAACAAATACATATTTAATATACAGACTTTTCATCTCCTCTGTCCCTTTCTTGATGCACTGATGCTTCTTCCCCTGCATAGAGACCCTCCCTCCCTTGTCCACATTTCCCCATAATGCACAGACAATTGTTTAAAAGAAAGTCCTTAAGCTAGTTAGACTTGAACCTTCCAGCCCAGGTGTCCCCTAACAGAATGTTCTCATCCTGCTCAGCTTCTAACACCCCACACCAGGCTGCATACACATTTGTAGGCCCCTCCTGGACTCTGATTTCCATGCTTGAATGCCGTATCGTTTCTGACCTACACCACTTTTCTACCCAGTCTGGTCTCTCACAAATGCCATCTGTTTTGTTCCCCACTTCTTTGCAAAGAGACACTTTCCTAATCCACCTCACGTTAGTCTGTCCATCTCTTGTAGAAACAAGCCTCACCCTGCTTTGGCTCTGAAATGATGTCCAGGGTCACCATCCTATTCATTACTTTCTCACACTACTTGAAACACACCACTAAGAATCTGCCCCCACAGCATTCTTGTCATCTCTCTCCCACTCTTCTGTCACCTCTTCTGGAACACTGTCTTCTCCATCCTTAACATAATGCTGCCTTGTTTGGCTCCATGTAGGAATATAGCAGTTGAAGAAGAGAAAGGAATAAAAGGGAGAGAAAAGATGAAGTGCTTGTTTAAAAGAAAGATGATGAGGAAAATGAAGAGCCCAATATAATCCTGAAAGTCATCAATATTAGTGTTCTTCAGGTTCAAATTCTTAAATGAGTATCTTTATATCTTTTATGAAGAAAATACATCCAATGTATAGTATTCAGATCAGGGTTTTATATGGAAAGGAAATGTTTACTAATGAAGATCTAAAAAACTGTGACCAGGAAGACCAAGTGTGAAGAAAATCATGTCACAGAAATATCTAAAGGCTCTGGTTTCTCCCCATCTTAGTGGTTTTTTCTACCTTTGGTCTTTGATGATTATGGTGACGTACAGGTGTGGATGTCCTTTCTGTTTGTTAGTTTTCCTTCTGACAATCAGGACCCTCAGCTGCAGGGCTGTTGGAGTTTGCTGGAAGTCCACTCCAGACCCTGTTTGACTGGGTATCACCAGCGGAGGTTGCAGAACAGCAACTATTCCAGAACGGCAGATGTTGCTGCCTAATCCTTTCTCTGGAAGCTTTGTCTCAAAGGGGCACTCAGCTGTATGAGGTGTCAGTTGGCCTCTACTGGGAGGCATCTCCCAATTAGGCTACTTGGGGTTCAGGGACCCACTTGAGGAGGTAGTCTGTCCATTCTCAGATCTCAAACTCTGTGCTGGGAGAACCACTACTCTCTTCAAAGCTGTTAGACAGGGACGTTTAAGTCTGCAGAAGTTTCTGCTGCCTTTTGTTAAGCTATGCTCTGCCCCCAGAGGTGGAGTCTACAGAGGCAGGCAGGCCTCTTTGAACTTAGGTGGGCTCCACCCAGTTCGAGTTTCCCCACTGCTTTATTTACCTACTCAAGCCTCAGCAATAGTGGACGCCCCTACCCCAGACTTGCTGCCGCCTTGCAGTTCAATCTCAGACTGCTGTGCTAGCAGTGAGTAGGGCTCTGTGGGTGTGGGACCCTTCAAGCCAGGCGCAGGATATGATCTCCTGGTGTGCCATTTGCTAAGACCACTGGAAAAGCACAGTATTAGGGTAGGAGTGTCCCAGTTTTCCAGGTACGATCTGTCACAGCTTCCCTTGGCTAAGAAAGGGAATTCCCTGACCCCTTCAACTTCCCTGGTGAGGTGATGCCTCACCCTGCACCATAGGCTGCACCACTGTCACCAACAGGCCTGCCTTTCAAGAGCTCCTGAAGGAAGCACTTAACATGGAAAGGAACAACTGGTAACAGCCATTGCAAAACCATGCCAAATTGTAAAGACCATCGATGCTAGGAAGGAACTGCATCAACTAATGAGCAAAATAACCAGCTAGTATCATAACGACTGGATCAAATTCACACATAACAATATTAACCTTAAAAGTAAATGGGTTAAATGCTCCAAATGAAAGACACAGACTGGCAAATTGGATAAAGAGTCAAGACTCATCAGTGTGCTGTATTTAGGAGACCCATCTCACATGCAGAGACACAAATAGGTTCAAAATAAAGGGATGGAGGAAGATCTACCAAGCAAATGGAAAACATAAAAAAGGCAAGGGTTGCAATCCTAGTCTATGATAAAACAGACTTTAAACCGACAAAGTTCAAAAGAGACAAAGAAGGCCATTACATAATGGTAATGGTAAAGGGATCAATTCAACAAGAAGAGCTAACTATCCTAAACGTATATGTACATGCAACCAATACAGGAGCACCCAGAATCATAAATCAAGTCCTTAGAGACCTAGAAAGACACTTAGACTCCCACACAATAATAATGGGAGACTCAACACCCCACTGTCAACATCAGACAGATCAATGAGACGGAAAGTAAAAAAGGATATCCAGGAATGTAACTGAGCTCTGCACCAAGTGGACCTAATAGATATCTACAGAACTCTCCACCCCAAATCAACAGAATATACATTCTTCTCAGCACCACATCACACTTATTCCAAAATTGACCACATAGTTGGAAGTAAAGCACTCCTTAGCAAATGTAAAATAAGAGAAATTATAACGAACTGTCTCTCAGACCACAGTGCAATCAAACTAGAACTCAGGATTAAGAAACTCACTCAAAACTGCTCAACTACATGGAAACTGAACAACCTGCTCCCGATGGACTACTGGGTACATAACGAAATGAAGGCAGAAATAAAGATGTTCTTTGAAACCAATGAGAACAAAGATACAACATACCAGAATCTCTGGGACACATTTAAAGCAGTGTGTAGAGGGAAATTTATAGCACTAAATGCCCACAAGAGAAAGCAGGAAAGATCTAAAATTGACACTCTAACATCGCAATTAAAAGAACTAGAGAAGCAAGAGCAAACACATTCGAAAGCTAGCAGAAGGCAAGAAATAACTAAGATCAGAGCAGAACTGAAGGAGATAGAGACACAAAAAACCCTCCAAAAAATCAATGAATCCAGGAGTTGGTTTTTTGAAAAGATCAACAAAATTGATAGACCACTAGCAAGACTAATAAAGAAGAAAAGACAGAAGTATCAAATCGACACAATAAAAAATGATAAAGGGGATATCACCACCGATCCCACAGAAATACAAACTACCATCAGAGAATACTATAAACACCTATATGCAAATAAACTATAAAATCTAGAAGAAATGGATAAATTCCTGGACACGTACGCCCTCCCAAGTCTAAACCAGGAAGACGTTGAATCCCTGAATAGACCAATAACAGGTTCTAAAATTTGAGGGAATAATTAAGAGCCTACCAACCAAAAAAAGTCCAGTAGCAGACGGATTCACAGGCTGAATTCTACCAGAGGTACAAGGAAGAGCTGGTACCATTCCCTCTGAAACGATTCCATCAATAGAAAAATAGGGAATCCTCCCTAACTCATTTTATGCAGCCAGCATCATCCTGATACCAAAGCCTGGCAGAGACACACACACACAAAAAAGAGAATTTTAGACCAATATCCCTGATGAACATCGATGCAAAATCCTTGAAAAAAATACTGGCAAACCAAATTCAGCAGCACATCAAAAAGCTTATTCACCATGATCAAGTGGGCTTCATCCCTGGGATGCAAGGCTGGTTCAACACATGCAAATCAATAAATGTAATCCATCATATAAACAGAACCAAAGACAAAAAACACATGATTATCCCAACAGATGCAGAAAAGGCCTTCAATAAAATTCGACAGCCCTTCATGCTAAGAACTTTCAATAAACTACGTATTGATGGGATGTGTCTCAAAATAGTAAGAGCTACTTATGACAAACCCACGGCCAATATCATACTGAATGGGCAAAACCTGGAAGCATTCCCTTTGAAAAGCAACACAAGACAGGGATGCCCTCTCTCACCATTCCTATTCAACATGGTGTTGGAAGTTCTGGCCAGGGCAATCAGGCAGGAGAAAGAAATAAAGGGTATTCAATTAGGAAAAGCGGAAGTCAAACTGTCCCTGTTTGCAGATGACATGATTGTATATTTAGAAAACCCCATTGTCTCAGCCCAAAAGCTCTTTAAGCTGATAAGCAACTTCAGCAGTCTCAGGATACAAAATCAATGTGCAAAAATACAAGCATTCTTATACACCAGTAACAGACAAACGGAGAGTCAAATCATGAGTGAACTCTCATTCACAATTGCTTCAAAGAGAATAAAATACCTAGGAATCCAACTTACAAGGGATGTTAAGGACCTCTTCAAAGAGAACTACAAACCACTGCTCAACAAAGTAAAAGAGGACACAAATGGAAGAACATTCCATGCTAATGGATAAGAAGAATCAATATCGTGAAAATGGCCATACTGCCCAAGGTAATTTATAGATTCAATGCCATCCCCATCAAGCTACCAATGAGTTTCTTCACAGAATTGGAAAAAAAAAACTACTTTAAAGTTCATCTAGAACCAAAAAAAAAGAGCCCACACTGCCAAGACAATCCTAAGCCAAAAGACCAAAGCTGGAGGCATCATGCTACCTGACTTCAAACTATACTACAAGGCTACAGTAACCAAAACAGCATGGTACCAAAACAGAGATATAGACCAATGGAACAGAACAGAGCCCTCAGAAATAATACCACACATCTACAACCATCTGATCTTTGACAAACCTGACAAAAACAAGAAATTGGGAAAAGATTCCCTTTTTAATAAATGGTTCTGGGAAAACTGGCTAGCCATATGTAGAAAGCTGAAACTGGATCCCTTCCTTACACCTTATACAAAAATTAATTCAAGATGGATTACAGATTTAAATGTTAGACCTAAAAACATAAAAACCCTAGAAGAAAACCTAGGCAATACCAGTCAGGACATAGGCATGGGCAAGGACTTCATGACTAAAACACCAAAAGCGATGGCAACAAAGGACAAAATTGACAAATGGGATCTAATTAAACTAAAGAGCTTCTGCACAGCAAAAGAAACTACCATCAGAGTGAACAGGCAAACGACAGAATGGGAGAAAATTTTTACAATCTACCCATCTGACAAAGGGCTAATATCCAGAATCTACAAATAACTTAAACAAATTTACAAGAAAAAGTCAAACCCCATAAAAAATGGGCAAAGGATATGAACAGACACTTCTCAAAAGAAGACATTTAGGCAGTCAACAGACACATGAAAAAATGCTCATCATCACCAGCCATCAGAGAAATGCAAATCAAACCCATAATGAGATACCATCTCACACCACTTAGAATGGCGATCATTAAAAAGTCAGGAAACAACAGGTGCTGGAGAGGATGTGGAGAAATAGGAGCACTGTTACACTGTTGGTGGGACTGTAAACTAGTTCAACCATTGTGGAAGACAGTGTGGCAATTCCTGAAGGATCTAGAAATAGAAATACCATTTGACCCAGCCATCCCATTACTGGGTATATACCCAAAGGATTATAAATCATGCTGCTTTAAAGACACATGTACACGTATGTTTATTGCGGCACTATTCACAATAGCAAAGACTTGGAGCCAACCCAAATGTCCACCAATGATAGACTGGATTAAGAAAATGTGGCACATATACACCATGGGATACTATGCAGCCATTAAAAAGGATGAGTTTATGTCCTTTGTAGGGACATGATTGAAGCTGGAAATCATCATTCTGAGCAAACTATCGCAAGGACAGAAAACTACACAGTGCATGTTCTCACTCATAGGTGGGAATTGAACAATGTGAACACTTGGACACAGGGTGGGGAACATCACACACTGGAGCCTGTTGTAGGGTGGGGGGAGGCGGGAGGGATAGCATTAGAAGATATACCTACTGTAAATGATGAGTTAACGGGTGCAGCACACCAACACGGCACATGCATACATATGTAACAAACCTGCACGTTGTGCACATGTACCCTAGAACTTAAAAGTACAAAAAAAAAAAATCACCAAGAGAAAAACTTTTTGTATTTCTGACTGGGAAACAGGTTCAGTTTTGTACATCTTAGGATAAAATGGTATTTTTTGGAATGGAATATGCTACACTGACATTTGAAGATAAACTCTATCATTTTAATTATACCAATAAAGCTTTTAAATAAGTTTTCTCCAAAAAAAGAGAAATATCTAAAGGCACAAGATGTGGCCTAGACAAGTATTTGGAACATGAATGTATGATGATCTGAGTATTAACAGGAATGTCATATGCAAAACTGTTATATTATGTCTGTGTGCTTTTTAAGGAATAACTGGATAAAGCATAAACTGAAAAACCTAACCTACACTTTCTAAATATAAGAGCCATTTAAAAATAAGGAAGGTTTTTTTAAAAAATATGGACATATGAGCACATGCTTCCATCATTTTCCTTACTGGATATGCCCTCCATCATTACCCAATAAAAATATTTGATTAGCCCAAAAGTATGTGGATACATTGGAAAAACTGGATGTATGCTGGTGATTTTAGAAGTGTCTATCTTCAATTTCAAATTATGTGAACATTCTTTTAGATACTGTACCAATGTATCAAGATGAATAGAAATCAGCAAAGATCAAATAAAAACTTGAGTTCCTGAAACAGGTCCTCCATGATAATTAAAAATAAGCAATATTAACGGAACTCTACCAGTAACTTCTGAGAGAGAGAGAATGATAGCTCCACTGGGCACATGACTGCCCCGTAATCACATCTGCTTTGTTTGGTGTGACATCAAATAGATAGCCTATAGCAAGATGGCCTTACTTGTTAGGGCTTTCCCTGATGCTGACCATTTCTCCACACTTCTTCACCCCTGTGAATTTGGAAAACTCACATTTTGTGAGAAAAAAAAAATGGAAGTAACTACTGAATTGTGTAAATACACTGAATTGACATTTTGAGCTATTAAAAGTTGAATTAACTGAAAACTGATTAAAACTCAAAACAGGATTCCATTCATTTTTCTTTTCCCAGATGCTCACATTTACCTTTGACTGCTTGTTTAAAGCTTTTTTTTCTATTTGTTTGCCTGTTTTTGTCTGTCTTTGGCTGATAAATGGAACGAACAGGGGGATAAAAGTGAAATAACATGAAGAGAAAGGGGAATAAAGAGAAGAAATGAGAAAAAACTTTTTGTGAGGTAAGTTTAGACATATAAAGTGAGCAATGATACATCTAATTTTTGTGAGGTAAGTTTAGACATATAAAGTGAGCAATGATACATCTAAGTACTAGGAACAAACTACAGAGAATGCTCCAATGTGTGAAAAGATTTTAATGTGGTGTTAAAGGAAATGTGTAAGACTGAGTTAAAATGGGATACCATGCACATAGTCTTTATCTGGTGTGGGATCTGGGGCAGGACAGTTAGTCATATGCAGCCCTTTCTTATGTCAGTGATTATAGGGTATCAGCTGATGGAAGAGGTAATAAGGAAAATAATTTAATTTCTGTACTAGAAATTGTGAAATAAGGAGAGAGAAAGATATGGTATGAACCTGACATAATACTTTTTCTAAAAACTTCTAAAGTTATCAGGTATTAATAAAGAAATAAGGATTTATAAAATTTAAATCAATTAATTTATAGCTGGAAAGAGCTAATATGCCTTATATGTTTTGTTATTTTGTATAAGCAGAGCTAATAAATTTATCTTGGTAGGTTTTCAAATAAGAAACCTATTGTGTATATTTTAAAACCAATTTTGATACCTCATGAACTGTAATTCCCAATAGCATACTTTTTCTAATTACTGTTTAAGAAAATTTATGGTGGATGTAACACCTTAAAATCCATTAACATGATATTTCTGATCCTCTCAATGCACATTCAAAGCTAAAATGTTTAAAAGCAACATGTTATAGCTGGATAAGAGCTATTTGACATGATACCTTTAAAACAGCTGGGTTTCAAAGTCTACCAGTAGGCTCAGCTGGAAGACATAAAGCTGAAGAGAATACTTAGCACAGGGAGAGGGTTTTACAAACCGGAACTGCTAATCAAAGAATAGTTTACATAGGTATTCATTAATAATGCAATGTCTCTTTAGCTTGAAATCCACTATTCATTGCTCACATTCTTTGATAACGAGGTTTGAGTTCCAGTAGCCATCTCTTCTGTCATGTCTTGAGATAGTTAAATTGAATAGAAGGTAGTTTTCTCAGTGGGTGTCTTTACATGAGACCTTAATAACTCAGTACCTGCATTTGTCCACAAAGGTGAGATTTTGATTTAAAAACTACATGAAGCATGTCGCTATGCTGAAATTTGTATAAAGCCAAATTAACTCTAGTAGTGATTTTAAACTAAATTTAACAATGATTTTTTTTTTTTTTTTGGTCTTATAATGGCAGAAATGTCAACAGGGCATTGTGACATTGTGTAAGCATCACCTTTAATACCTGTCATAATCACTGGCACAGCATACACAATGTTCTCATGAATAAAAAATAGATGGTACCTTGATTTAGTTTTTATAATAATATATTAATCATAAAAAATTTTGTATTCTACTCTACAGAAATTACAAGCATAAAGGGAAAATATTTATGTAGTGAGTCAAATACTTTTACCAAAGCAAAAGGTATTCATAAAACACGAGGTAATGAAGAAATAAATTACGCTTTCTGGCTTCCTTAATAATGCTAGGATGTTAGGAATCCAATATAATTACACAGATAAATGGGGGGTCGGTATTAGAATTAAAATGTAAGGGAAATATATTAGTGACTCTGACAGCACAACACAACTAATTTAAGGGAAAAAATGTAAGAATGCATTTATAAACATTTCAGATTTTCATGAGTTTCAGAAAATAACATGGTACATAGTCATTTGTACTAATATAGAGTAAATATAAAAACTAATAGAATATGAATAAAACATGCAAAAGCTTACAATAATGTACTTTTTACAAACAAGTAGCATATATTTGTTATTCAATTTGTGCCTGGTGTTTATGTACAAAACAAAAAACAAAAACTCATATTTTAAATTATTAAATTTTATCTGGATTGAAATACACACATCATAAATTACTAATTATTCCCTAATTTGCAAATGTCATGCAATTACCCAAACTTTAGTTAATAGATGGTTGTGGTAATGAAGAATGAGAAAACAGAAGATCTCATTTTTCCTTTTATGAAAGTAAATGTAACTTATTTAATGTATCAGTCTTAAGAACTTATGTATTAATAAGTCCTTCAATTGTTGTTTTTTGTGTTCCAAAACAAAACTACTGTCTAACATATTTTTAGCCAATTTGATTTTTCCTTATTCATAATCATTTTGTTCTATTGTGGCAAATGGGTACATTTATAAGGTGAAGAGCTGATTGTAAGGTGCCATCTGTTACTCTGCATAATAGTATTTTTGTTTGATGTGCTATATAAGAATCAGACCCTCAAACTTGAATTCATCAGCATCGTGATATAGATAATGGATCTAGTTAGTATCAATATAACTCATTCATATTCTATTGTGAAACACATTGGAGTCTCAACTCATATTTGATTAAATTTCCATTAATCATTATTAAAGATTCCTCTGTGCAAATGAAATGGCATTTAGTTCATTTAACATATAATTGAGTTCTAATTGAGTAGCAACTGTTCCATAGAATTGTTAAGCACTTTTTGAATGTAAAATAACACAGGTACCAATTTGTCTGTAGTTTTCTGTAACAATGTTTTCCCATTAACTTCAATTTTCATATACTGGACCAATAGTTATTGGTTCATCTTGCCCATCACTGACCTCATTCCTCACTCAGTCATGTGGTATTATATTCTTAATGAAATAAGTTACACCTTTGGATATCTTTCTAAATGAAATATTTTTAGTTTTATATGGAGAGATAAATGCCCTCATCGTGAAAAGAAAGTGTAAGCATGCACTCTTCTGTTAGGGAAAACCCCATATTTAAGAGGATGCTATCTGTAGTTTATGAGAAATTCCTTCAAACAGAATTAAAAGCATCTTATTTACCTTCATCAAAATTATAAATCAGGGCCGGGCACAGTCGCTCAGACCTGTAATCCCACCACTTTTGGAATCTGAGGCGGGTGGATCACTTGAGGCCAAGGGTCTGAAATTAGACTGGACAAAATGGCAAAACTCCGTCTCCACTAAAAATAAAAAAAATTAGCCAGTCTCAGCTGCTTGGGAGGCTGAGGCATGAGAACTTCTCAAACCCACCAGGCAGAAGCCGCAGTGAGCCAAGATCGCAACACAGAACTCCAACCTGGGCAAAAGAGCAAGACTCTGTCTCAAAACAAACAAACAAACAAACAAACAAAAAACAGAGTCAAATGTTTCCTTCTTAATTTTTTGCGATTTATTCCTAATTTGAGAATTCAATCCCCTATGTAAACCATTTTTGATCATTTTTATGTTCATACTCTGTAAATTTAAGACCTAGTTTTATTTTTCTTAATTTTTAATATCATTTGATCCTCATTATTCATGGATCCCATGGAAATTCGTCTACTCTATAAAATTTATTTGTATCCTCAAAATTAATACTAGTGGCACTTTTGTGGTCATTTGTGGACAAGTGGTGAGTGGCAAAAACTTTGGTTCACATTTTGTGCAGGTTCCCAGCTAAAATTAAACAAGCCAAAGCTGGCTGTTTCAACTCTATACTGCAAAGAAATGGCCCTGTTATGGTTTAATTGGTAACATATTTTTCACAACTTTGTACTTTTTGTTGGTGATTTCACTATTTAAATGTCTCCCAAAGATAATGCTGAAATGTCGTTTTATTGTTCTAAGGGAAAAACAGCTGATATGTATTAGGAAGAAAATCTATGAGTTAGCCAAGCTTTGTTCAGACATAATTTATATAGTGCTGTTGGCTGAGTTCATGTAAATCAATCTGTATTTTAACATAGATTAAATAACATGTCTTTAAGTAGAAATACACATAAAACTAGGATATGTGTTGACTGCTTGGTAAAAATGTTGTGACCAGAGACTCTCAGAAATCTAAGCCTGTATCTCTTCCAGGGGTAAGGGTTCAGTATTTGTTATTTCAGTGTTATCTGTGAATTTATAGAACATAGCAACTGCATATAATGAATAATGCCTGCATGTGAGACAGCTAGCTGGAAGAATTTTGAAAATCATATTTTTATTAATCTTATATTTCTAATTCTCAAAAAGCTGACTTATAATCTCTTTTATGTAAGATACCTAATGTAATCAAACTCAGAGAAGCAGAGAGTATATTGGTGGTTTCCAGGAGCTGAGAGAAAGAAATACAGAGCTGTTGTTTAATGGGTATCAAGTTTCATTTATGCAAGATGAATAAGTACTAGAGATCTTCCATACAACACAATATCTAAAGTTAACAATGCTGTATTGTGCACTTAAGGAATTTGTTGAGAGGGCAGATCTCATATTGTGTTCTTAACACACACACACACACACACACACACACACACACACACACACACACAACCAAAACAACAACAGCAATCAAGAAAACAAAGAAGCCTGAAGAAACTTTTGGAGGTGATGGATATGTTTATATCCCTGACTATGGTGATGGTTTCATGGGTGTATGCATGTGTCCAAACTCATCAAATTGTACACATTAAATATATGTAGCTTTTTGGTATATCTATTATGCCTCAATGAAGCTGTTAAAATCACTAATCAAGACAGAGAATATTTCAGTATCTTTCAAAAATCAAAATTGATGCAACAAAGCTTTGTTCAACACATAAAAATTTTAAAAATAAAATCTAACTCTGCAAAAAAGAAAGAAAATTATTCTCAAACTAATTTTCAGTATTTCCTGTATCAGTCTCAATTTCTTGACTGCTTACTACACAATACAATAATTTGTGTATACATTTGACCCTCTGTATCTATGGTTTCTGCCTCCATGAATTCAACCAACCACAGAGCAAAAGTATTTTTTAAAAAACACAAAAAATAACAATACAGTAAAAAATACAAAAAATACAGTATACTATTCACATGCATTTATATTTTAGTAGGTATTATAAGTAATATAAAGATGATTTAATGTATATGGGAGAATGTACGTAGGTTATATGCAAATACTATGTCATTTTATACAAGGAACTTGAGCATCCATAGATCCCAGTATCCAAAGGAGTCCTGAAATCAATCCCCTGTGGATACCAAGGGAGGACTTAACATTGTTCTAACATTCGCTTTCTTTTTCTTCTTAACTATTCTCAGCTGTACCATATCTATTATAAACATATAAATGTGTATTCATTTATTGTAAGCAGTTTTTTCCTGTAAATTGATGCAAAATAATTTTCAGTGATCTTGATTTTGTAAATTCACAAATATGAAGCCAATTAGCATTTTAGGTTCACATTGGTTTTTGAAATGCCAAGTCACCATTTTTGAGTTATTCACAGTGTCATGTACAATTTGGGTTCTTTTTATTTTCACTTCAATTGCTAATAATGTTTTATCTTAATTTACTTTGTATTTTGTTCATGACTCTACCACAACATTCTGCTGCATCTTTGTCTTGTTTTCTAGTTACATTCTTTCTTGCTGCAGCACAACATGTACCTGTTTCAGTATAGAACTGTTTCTTATTTTTCTCTATTTTACATATCTTTTCAAATTTTTATATTTTTAGAGAATTTCCTTTAGTACTACTCTCCTTTCATGTTAGTTTGTATTGAAAATCATAGTTTTAATTTCTCAGAGATTTGTATTCTCTATTTTTTCATGACATTTCTCTTTTTGTATATACTATCTTCTCCAAAGTCAGTGAGAAAATAAATTAATAATTTCTTAAATATTATCCATTGTGCCTTGGTTTACTTCTCTAATATCCTTAGGTGTCTAAATATATTGACCTCCCTCTTTTCTTCCCAGTTGCTGGTTTTCTTCATATAACTGTTGATCTGTAGCTATCTGTTCATGGTTTGGGAAATAACTGAGTAGCTCCTTCTTCCATGAAGGATTGACTTTTATGAGATTTGCCCTCCTGCTGTAAACAACTAGAACCCTCTCCCCCCAAAATGTAAAACGATTTATTTTAAGACAATGAACATTAGTTAGCACAGGACTGTGATACCTGAGAGAAGGAAAACAGAGTAAGTTCAGAGTCATTGCCAGGCCTTAGAACAAGTAGGGAAAACCTAGGAGGAGCAGCATCCTCCTGCTTAAATGTGGAGATAAGGGCATTAAATTCAGGAAGGCAAAGATGGCTAGACTGCTGGGTAGGGTACTAAGAGGAAGAAGCTGATACAGAGAGAGTGCCAGTTCAAGGGATGTGCTGAGGCATTCCCTTGAATTGGACAGAGGAGTGATGTACACATATATGAGGAATCTCCCCAGGATAATGGAAAGATACACCTTGAAGCACACAGCAAACCAGCTGGAGCTTCCAGAGGGCTAGGAATCATTCTGTGTTTCCACCAGTTAGGATGGAGAAACCTATTAATAATTCACATGGCATAAGGAACAATTATGAGGAAAGTCATGTTGTAGAAGGGGGCTGCATTTGTACCAAGAAAGGCTGTTATGGATATGTTAATTAGAAGGTTGGAAAATGATATACCATGGAGAAATAAAGTCTGAAGTAGACTTCAGATAAAATACTATTTCTAGAGATAAGGAGAAATATTCCAAAATATAAATGGTGTAAATTCAGTAAGAAAATGTAACAGTCTTAAATGTATATGCTCCTAACAACAAAGCATTGGCAAATATGAAATAAATACAAATATGAAGTAAAAACTGAAAAGAAAAATACTGATTTTTGTCAAGTAATAACTTCACATTATATATTTATATTATAAATTTATTCATATTATATATTTCTACAGTCTCAACTCTGAGTGTAAGTTTTTATCTGCTTTTTTCTCAAAACCTACCTGTGGAAAAATAAATAAAATGGTATTTTGAAGGAAATTTTGCCCCTAAGATTTGCCATTTTATGTTTGTCCTATTCTTACTTGCTTGAAGCCTTCCTATTGCATTGTATGTTTTTAGCACCATTCTAAATTGCTTTTACATTTTCAAGGATGGTTTTAAATTCCTAAAATTTACCTTTTCCCAAATATTTATCTCAGAATTTTTGAGACCTGGGAATTTGGGATGTCTAAAGCATAGAAAGGCTTTTATCTCACATGTTGAGATACTATAAAAAACTTAGGCTGTGGTACTTTTCTCTGAATTATCAGTTACCACCTTTCCATCTGCCTTCTATCCTCCAGAAATGTATTGTTATCTCCCTGCTACTAATTGTCCTAGTTTTATAAATGTGCTTGGTTTAAATTGCCAATGTTCTTTTGAAATGAATTTAATGTGGCCTCTTAAAAAGGAGATTAATGTATGTAGTGAGGCAGCTATGATAATTCCAAACATTGCAATGTTTAACATATTTTATGTGATTTAGTGATTTTTTATTTACTTATAAACATCTATTTTTAATTTACTAAATTATATCTATCGTGTACATGTTTTATAGTATGCTTACATTACAAAATTGCTACATATAGCCAATTAACATATACATTACCTCATATACTTTTTGGTGACAAGAACACTTAAAATCTCTCTTCTTAGCAATTTTCAAGAATTCAAGGCGCTGTTATTAACTATAGACCCATGTTGTACAAAACATCTCTCAAACTTATTCCTTCTAGCTAACTGAAATTTTGTATCCTTTGATTAACATCACACCAACATTCATCCGCGCCCCCATCGGCAGTCCCTGGGCACCATCATTGCATTGTCTAATTCTATGAGTTCAACTTTTTTAGATTCCAAACATAAAGGATACCATGTGGTCTTTGTCTTTCTGTGCCTGGTTTATTTAACTTAACATAATGTCTTTCAGGTTCACTATGTGTCACAAATGACATTTCCTCTTTTTATAAAAGGTTGAATCATATTCCATTGATTAAATATACCACATTTTATTCATTTATTAATGAACAATTATGTTGATTCTATATCATAGCTAGTGTGAATAATGTTGCAATTAACATGGCAGTGCAACTATCTTTTGACATCCAGATATCGTTTTCTTTGGATATATACCCAGCAGTGGGGTGGAATGATGAGATAGTCCTATTTAAAAAAACAAACAAACAAAAATAACTTCCATTCTGTTTTCCATTATGGCTCTAATAACTTGTATTCCCACCAACAGTATACAAAGGGTCCTTTTTCCTCATATCTTTGCCAATGTTTATCTCTTGATATTTTGATCCTAAAGTGTATGAGGTGATATCACATAGTTGCTTTGAATGCACTTCCCTGATGATTAATGATATTGAGCACCTTTTATATACTTATTGGTCATTTTTATATCTTCTCTGGAGAAATGTCTCTTTAGGTTCTTTACCCGTTTGTTAATCGGGTATTTGTCTTTCTGAGTTGTATGAATTCTTTATAAATTTTAGGTATTAACCCTTTTTCAGATATGTGGTTTACAAATATTTTCCAAATCCCTAGCTTCCATTTTATTTTGTTTCCTTTGAAGAAATTTTTTAGTTTGATGTTTAATTTTTTATAGCATTGCTTATTGGTATGGTTTGGCTGTGTCCCCACCCAAATCCTATCTTGAATTGTAGTTCCCATACTCCCCACATGTCATGGGAGGGACCTGGTGGGAGGTAATTGAATCATGGGGGTGGTTACCCCCATGCTGTTTTTATGATAGTGAGTTCTCATGAGATCTGATAGTTTTATAAGGTGCTTTTATCTCTTTACTCAGCACATCTTTCTCCTGCTGCCATGTGACGGAGGACATGTTTGCTTCCCCTTCCACCTTGATTCTAAATTTCCTGAGGTCTCCCCAGCCCTGCCGAACTTTGAGTCAATTAAAACTCTTTCCGTTATAAATTACCCAGTCTTGGGTGTTCTTTCGTAGCAGTGTGAAAATGGACTAATACGCTTACGTAGCCTGAGTTTTTGGTATGATATCCAAAAACAAAAAACAAAAAACAAACAAACAAAAAAAAGCATTGCCAAGGCTACTGACAAGGAATTTTTCTCTGTGTTCTCATCTAAACATCTTATGGTTTCAGGTGTTACACTTAGATCTTTTGTCCATTCTAACTTTTTTTGTTTTGTATAATAAATGGGTCCAATTTTACTTGTTTCCATGTGAAAATCCAGTTTTCCCAGAACCATGTATTGAAGAGACTACTTTTTACCTATTGCCCTTGTCAAAAGTTACTTGACCATACAAATTTGGATTTATTTCTGTGGTCTATGTATTTATGAGGGAAATAGATTATTTGAAATCAAATTTGAGCAACCATTAAATGTGTTTTCTTCTTCTTTGTGTTTCTTTTAGTATTGAAGCTTTTCATTTTTAAGTAATTATACATGCATAAGAAGTTGCAGAAAAGGAACAGAGGCCCCATGTCCCCTTCCTTCACTGACGAGGGTGAAAGTCCCACCTTTCCACTAATCTTCCTGAACCACCACCACGGAGGGCAGCAGAAGTTTCTTATTACCTCCAGGTGGTGGTAGAAGTCCAGGTACCAAGTGCCACTGAAGACACTACAAGGTTGGGGTGTGGGGTAGGGGATGTTATTTTTCGGTGTTGGTGAAATTGCTGGTTTTCCAATAACCCCCTTCTCACACTACTCGAGGAAGGAAAAGATGGAAGTATTATAGTCAGGCAAAGATGGAAGTATTCACTTTCCACTCAGCCTTTGCTGATGTGCGTATAGATGGAGACACAGGTTTTTCTCATGGCTAGGGTAGGAGTAGAACAGTATCATTATTGAAAAATTTTACCTCTTGCTAGGATCTTCCTTTCCTGGCTCTTTTGTGTAGAGAGGACAAACTTTTCTTTTTTCTTGATGTGACCCTTTGCTGTTTCTAGATTGTAAGTTTCTCCAGTATCCAGTCCAGTTAAAATGAACAGAAAAGAAACCCCACTGGAACTCACCTTCACGTAATTCTTCTGGTGCAAGGCCTTTAGCTGGTCTGCCTTCTCCTCTCCATGATTTTATGTTGTGTTTTACAATTTTAGTTGTACATAGTATGAAAAATACTGAGAAGCATGTCTATTACATCTTTCCTAAAACTTGAAATCTGTTCCCCTTTTTAAAGCATGTTTAGTATGCAAAAATTAAAAAATGTTAACTAAGATCAAGTGAATATTTACTTTAAAATAAAATTCTTCACCTTGCACAGTAATTCACTTTGGAATTTCAATAATGTCTCTCTCAAATATAATACATGGTACAATTCCTTTGAATGTAAAAATTTACAGGACTTTTCAGGTACACATCATTCTATAAAAGGATGCACATTTGTATTGAAAATTCTGACTGGTACTGGGAAGATGATTTTAGATACTGTCTTTATTTATTTTTCTTTGAATTTGTATTAATAGTAGAAATTCACAAGTGCCTCACATTCACCACAGTGTTCTTTGTGCTTTGATCTATAGTTGTAACCTTCCCAGGCACTGAAGGCAATGTTGTTTACTCAACATAAAAAAGTAAGAGTCACAGCTTTGCTTGCATTTTCAGACTGAATATGCTGAGAATATTCTAATAAGATTCTTGGATCATTATTACATCCCTTATGCACATAGCTGTTACCCTAAATTTAATTTGAACTTTGTTTTCAATTATGCAAAAATCCCTGAGTCTGTAGTTAAGCCAGCATAGTCTGAGTGAGTGTAGAGATAAAACCCATTATTGGAAAAAATACATTCTTACTATTAAAAGGTCACAATGTTCCCAGACTCCAGAAAAGGATGAAAAAAGTACTTGTCCTTCCCCATGAAATGCTATTTGTCCAGCTTTGATGGCTATGCTAGGCCAGAGCCCATTCTTCCATTATCTTCTTCTGTCTTCTTTGCTTTAGTCTTCTATCTTCTCTGCCCTGACCCAGACTCCTAACTTCAGTACTTTGAGGTCCTTGTAATCTTCATCACCGTTTTGACTTCACATTGGAAGACTGACAGCAGTTATTATTCTGCTTCATTTTGGAGGACTTCACCATTTTGGTTTCACCTTGGAGCACCGATAGCAGTTTTCTACTAAGCCCAACTCTGCGCTATTTCAACTTCAAGGTTCTTTAAGGTAGAGCTTTTAAAAATAAATAAATGTTTATCATGTATACAATATAATGTCTTTGCTATATATATATAAAATATTTGAAATGTTGAGCACACTGATAGCAAAACTTGATGAATCATGCTCCTGGAGTCTTTGCCTTTACTCCTCTCAAAGTCAAGCAGAAACAGAAAAAGAGATGAGGTGGAATGAAAATCTTGCTTTGCCACATGAGGTTTAGAATATTTAACTTAGTCTTATATTCACTTCCCTCACAAGTAGCTGGAAAGATTAGAAATAGGATTTTCAATGTCAGTAAAAATTAACGCTGATATTATATTCATATTTCTGATTGTTTTATGTATGTAAACATATAAATTGTAAATACACACTATATATACAGTCGACCCTTGAATAACATGGGCGTGAGCTTCAGTTTCACTAATACATACATATTTTTTCAATAAATGTATTGAACAATGTTTTAAAAATTTGCAACATTTAAAAATATTGCAGACAAACTGTACAAAATATAATTTATCAATACAATGTAGGAAAAGTTAGGTAGGTCATGAATGTATAAAATATAAGTAGATACTAGTCAATTTTACTATTTACTACCATGAAATATACACACATGTATTATAAAAAGTAAAAATTGTATGAAACTTACAGACCATACATGACAACATTTACAATGAAGATAAATGAAAACAAACATAAAGATCCGGTATTAAAACATAATTGCATAAAATTATAGTACATTTTGTACTACTGTAATGATTTTGTAGCCACCTCCTGTTGCTATTTTGTTGAGTTTGTGTTGCAAGCATCCACTAACAACATAGTGTGGCTCTAGTCATCTTTGGGTGAACAGTTCATCTCTTCAGTAAATTGTGTATTCCAGAAAAAAGTGTTCTTTCACAGTTCTCATGTTATTTTTCACTGTGTTTAGTACAATATCATAGACCTTGAATACAACAAGGGACCTATATGCAGTGGCACTATTGATGCCAGAAGTGCTCCAAAGAAGCATAGAAAAGCCATGACATTACAAGAAAAAGCTGAATTGCTTGGTACATACCAAAGAATGAGGTCTGCATCTGCAGTTGCCCATCATTTTTCAAGTAAATGAAGCTAGTGTAAGCACTAGTGCCAATGTAAGAAAAAAAAATGGCTGCAGCTATGCTAGGAGGTACAGAAATCTTTCGCTTTTCATGAAATACATTTTTTTATCTCATACCCTTATGCTAGTAAAGAAAAATACAGCTCTTATGTTAGCATAGGATTGTTACAAGGAAAACATACCAATGGATTCTAACATAATTCAAGAAAAAAATTAAACCATTATATGGAACTTAAATCAAAAGGAAGATGAAGTATCAAAGCTGGATAATTTATTGGCAGCAAAGGATGGTTTGATAATTTTAGAAAAAAAAGATTTGGCCTAAAAATGTCAAGGTAATAGGAAAAGCAGCTTCTATCAACCAAAACGCAGCAGATGAGTACCAAGATGCCATAAAAAATTGAAAAGAAAATGTATCTGCCTGAACAGGTTTTTAATGCAGATGAAAGTGCCATATCAGGGGGTCATAAGGACATTTAAGGCTCATTACGCATGGTGCTCTATGGAAATAATTTTCAACTCTATGGAAGAGAACCCTGATAGGACATCTGGAAGGATTGTTAAATTTGGCATCATTGTTACAGAAAAGCAATGAAAACCACCAAGCTCGAAACAATAAATTGCTGCTGGAGAAGAGTGCATCCATAAAACTGTGCATGACTTCACAGGATTTCTGACAGAGCCAATTTAGGACATAATAAAAGAGATTGTGGATATAGCAAAAAAGGTGAAGTATGAAGGGTTTCAAGATATGAGTCTTGGAGAAATTCTAGAGTTAACAGACACCACACAAGAGGAATTAACAGAAGATTACCTGATAGAGATGAATGTTGCCAAACTAGTGCCAGATAATGATGATGGAAAAGATGTAAAAGAAGCAATGTCAGAAAACAAGTTGACTTTTGACAATCGACCAAAAGGTTTCCAATTATTCAAGACTGCTTTTGACTTCTCCTACTACAAGGAGCCTTCTTTGATATGGCACTGAAACTAAAGCATATGGTGGAAGAAAGATTTTTACCACATCAGAACATTTTTAGAGAAATTAAAAAGCAGAAAAGTCAGAAATTATAATGTATTTTCATAAAGTTGGGCCAACCATGCCTGCCTCTCCTGACTTTCCTTCTATCACCTCCACAAATCTGCCTCTGCTACCCATGAGTTAGCAAGGCCAGCCACTCCCCTTCCTCTACCTCAGCCTACTCAACGAGAAGAATTAAGAAATTATGATGACCTATTTGCACTTAATAAATAGTAAATATATTTTATCTTCCTTATAATTTTCCTAATAATTTTATTTTCGTTAGCTTAACTTACTGTTAGAAAAAGTACATAATGCATATAACATTTAAAAGATATGTTAATCAAATGTTTACATTATTGGTAAGGCTTCTGGCAAACAGTAGGCTATTAGTTAAGTTTTTCGTGAGTCAAAAATTATACACAGATCTTTGCCTTTGTGGGAAATCAGCAACCCTAATCCCCACATTGTTCAAGGGTCAAGTGTAATACATAATACATATAAATATATATAATATATATCATAATCCAATACTCAAAAATAATAACCAGGAAAATGTAGTTTTCTGAGAAATTAATCTTTTATTAATAAGATATATTGTGTTTTCATTAGTGACTCCTTTTTCTGAGGTCATAATAAAAATCCAAAATAAGGCCCACGTGGAAGTGGAACCAGCAATAAAAAATATTTGAAAAGTTAAATGAGCATGGAAATATGACACCCAGAAAATATGGTGACGGATAATACCTGTACGTGGAGTGTAGAAAGCAGTCAAAGAGGCAACAGATGACACAGTAGAATTTGGGTAGATTTGGGTGGATGACCAGAAGAATGGAAGATACAATATAGGGAAGTTAAGGCAGACTGTTGCGACAGAAAAATGATAGCTGAAGGTGTCATTCCTACCATAATCATTTAAATTGTAGCAGTGGGTTTAAAGCAGGTGTTGTGATTCATGTGGCCACATGAATAATAAAATCACCTGGGTAACCACATCAAACATACTCCTACACTCCAGGGAACATATGGGGAAGGAAGCTGATGGACAGTACATCCCTAGAGATGTTACACAGTAGGCTTGTGGAAAGAACAGAGGATTATTTTGTTCAAGACAGAATTAATCCTTTATAGTTTGGCTTTTCTGCACAACAAGAACACTATTTAGTTACTATGTATAAGTAGTTAAATCTGATTTCTTTGGTGTGTAATAACCTTAAGCATGGTGTGGTTTCATAATTCTAATTCAGTCTTTTTAACATTATCAAAATTATTATCAGAGTTGTGATTGTGCATCCCACTTCATTTTTTTTTTAATCCTGATACCTACTTTCTGACCTCAAATTTCAATTTTTTTTGTAAAACTAGGTTTCTTCTTTGCTCTGGTTCTCTACGTTTCTATTTCGATAATGTGTCCCTTGCATCATTTTGCCTTCTAACTAGAACCTTAAACGGATCTTGGCACGGAAACATTTGACAGTTTCTCACTGTCATCAGAGAGTATATCCTCATAATTCTGTGTTTCTACAATTCTAAGAGTCATCAACCTCACTGTTCTCCATTTTTTTTCTATATAACTCCAGCAATTTCCTCCCCTTGATATTGAATCACTGATGTCTTGCTGGAATATAACCTGCTTGATGCCACCAAGTAAATACCATGAACTTACTGATTAACTCAAATTTCCAATAAGTCCCCATGCATGTCATATCTCAATGTCCAGGTAAAGTTCATAAAGGGTACATATTTTTTCTGCCAAATTCTCCTTAATTAGTACAGGCTTGGTTATAGCTTCTGGTTTTAGCAGGCAGCTACAGCTGCTAGAATGCAGATTTTAAAATATCCTCTCTGGGATATGTTATGTTTGGATTAATTCCTTTTTCAGATGTCATTCTTAAAATCTCTAAAAAGCTAATCCAGAGACGACTGATTTTATCTATTATGCTACTCCAGTATTAGTCATGCAGAGGAAGTGTGACGATGTGCTTGCTCACATATTGACTTTGTCTTATTTGTGTTTTTGTTGTTGTTTTGTTGTTGAGTTACTGGATGAGGGCTGAAGACTTCTATGAAGATCTAGAAATGGCTATCTCCTTTTTTTTTTCAGATAAAACTGCATGTGCGAGTTCGAAGGTCTACATTTTGCAATAGGAGGTAGGATATTAGTGTTAACTTTGTTACTAAGGCATATATACATATATTTTTTGAGATGGATTCTCACTCTGTCACCCAGGCTGGAGTGCAGTGGGACGATCTTGGCTCACTGCACACTCCGACTAAGGCATATTTTACTTTTTCGTTTTTGAGACAGGGTCTTACTCCATTGCCCAGGCTGGAGTGCAGTGGTGGATTATGGCTCACTGAAGCCTCAATCTTCTGGGCTCAAGTGATCCTCTCACCTCAGTCTCCCAAGTAGCTGGGACCACCGGTGTGTATCACTACCCCTGACTATTTTTTGTATTTTTTGTAGAGATGGGATTTCACCATTTGCCAAGGCTGGTCTCGAACTCTTCAGCTCAAGCAATATGCCCATTCCACCTTCCAAAATGGTGGGATTACAGGTGTAAATTACCCTAAGGCGTATTTTTCAATCAAGCTTTTACTTCAGCTTTGCTCTTCGTCTAAAATTTTTTGTTATTTATCTTGATATGCTCTTGTCTGAGAACCCCTGTAGGAGATGAATCCTATTTCGCAAATAAATCCCCAAAAGAAGTAATCTTTAGTAAGACTGCTATATACAGAACACAGCTCTGTAATTGATAGTAATGACACTCAGCAAGTACAAAGTCAAAATGCAGATATAAAAAGTAGCATTTACTAGCATTGGGTTGATATTTTTGATAGAAGAATGTATCAGAGGCCAAGATTCTAACCTATTTTTTTTCTGAATTAAATTTCAGAGAACAGCTGAATTGAACTAGGGAGACATAAATTTGTTATTAATAAATCTTGCAGCACGAATGTATTCAAACTATGGAAATATGATATACAGTGAATATATCTGTGGTTAGCAAAATGATGTTACACTTGCATAATGTAACATTTTATTAATTTATAAATTAATTTATTAATTTATAAATGTTAATTTATAAATTAACATTATTTATTTTATGATAATAAATTTCTTATAAAAAAGACACAGGTTTCATTCATTGTATTATCTTTAGTATCTTGCACAGTTCTGGCATGAATTAGATATTAAAACTTCCTACTCCCAAATTGAGCAATACATTATTAGAAAATGTTAGTCAATACTTATCTATATGTATGCCCCAAACATTTTGCAATGTATGGAAAATGCAAATTTTAAAAGTTATTGTCTTTGCCTAAGACAACAGGCAATATTGTAGCAGTGAGGAAATAGCAGCAAGAATGGAGAAAGAAGAGTGGACAATGTTGAATAAAAGTGACATAGAAGTGGAAGAAAAGTATAAGGAATAGAAAATGTACATGAGGCAAGAAATAACAACATAATGATGAGAAGAAAAAGGAAAGAAGCAAAGTAGTGAATACTAAAGATGCTAAAGAATGATACAAAAGAAGGAGAAATAGATGCAAGTGGAGGAGCAAGGCAGAAAGGAAAAAGAGAAAGCATTAAGGGCAAATTAGACCAGAAAGGAGGACCAAAGGGAACAGGACTACAGCAAAATGTTTCTGTATCTGCTATAATTAATTCATTACAATAGATGATATATGCTTTTACTCTAATAGGTTTAGTAGTAACTGATTTGAAATTATTAATATATATAATTTTAATATTTCTTTTAAAAATATTAAATTGGTGGCAGCAAATGAATAAATGACCACTATGTAGAAAAATAATTGTTAAAATTTAAAAGGATAAATTCTTGACAGAAACCTGCTTCAAAAACAATCGCCATCTTATGTAACAAACACAGACCTTCCATTAGCTCCAATTTAAATCAAACTGACAGGTTTCACTAAGAATTTGTTATGAACACTAAATGTTCTTGTAAAATTATGTAAGAAATAAATCTTCTATTATGAAATAGCAGTCATATTCATGAAATAAAACATAGATACCAGGTTGTTTTACCCACTCCACCCCGTTGGAGATTGACAATTAATTATAAAATATGCATACATGTGCAATTGATAATTATAAAATATGCATACATGCGCAATAATGCAATTAGTACATATAAGCATATTACTATTTATCTCTCACACAGGGGCGCAGGCACACATACACAACCATTCATGCACACACACAGAGTTATTGCATATGGGTAATTTTAATTGTTGCTACTCTTTTCAACTGTCATTACCACCATTGTTATCTTTTTCTTTGTGACTAATTGCTCCCCACTGTTAGAATGGAATGAGATCTGATAATACAAAGAGAAACTTCCTCAGGTTTCTCTCCCACGTTCCCCATATCCCTCAGCAAATTTCATCTACAGTTTTTAAAGCTAAGAAAAAAAAATGATTAGAGAGCATCTCTGTCTCCTGACTGAAACAATAAGCATTCATCACTGTTGCACAGTAAAAATATCACATTGGTCCAGCCCCAAGCATTGCTTATTTATATAGTCTTGGCCTCTAGTAGTGGGTACAAACTAGCCCCAGGTATGGTTTTGTCCCAAATGGATCTAAGTACTTCGGCTGCATTTTCAGAAATTTCAAAATCTAAAATTGTCTAGTGAAAAGAAAACACATGCGATCTAAGTCATTATCTTCAGTACATTGTTATTTCAGAATATGCTAAAGCATGTGCGATGAGCTGTTCATTAATATCAGGAATTGACAAAGTTTGGAAATGTGCCTAGAAATCAAAATCTACCATAATTCCATCATAAAATAGAGGATCAGAAAGTAATTGCTACTACAATGAGAAAAATAAATGTTGTTTATGATTGCTTGCTAAATCTATTTCTGAAATATTTTATGATTATAAAATGATTGACATACAAATAATTCTCATGATTTTAGGGTAAAATTAAATTATATTTATATGACCTGAATCAAGACAGTGAAATAAAACAGTAAATATTCATGAATGCATACATAGAGAGAAATGTATCTTTTTGTTTCCTAAGATTTGACGGTGTTCCCTGAAAACCCAGGGGGTTGTTTTAAATTGGTAAGGAGGAATAATCCAGCTTGTTTACAATGTGGCAGCCCATATCAGCATCCTATTCCACAGTCCTTGAAAATCTTGAAAATAAACATATCAGCATTATCATTACCTATATATACATCTTATGTGAATTTATACAGCTAGAATGTAAGATTAATGTGGACAATTCAAAAGCATTCTTCCCTGCCTAGAAACTGATTTATATAACCCTCTTATATCTTCCACAGTATAGCAAAGGTGCCTTCTCACACTTTCCCCCCTATATTGAGCTTCTGCCTTCCTGTGTTTTCACACTAAGTTACTCTCTATTTCCTGAAAATGCCTCCACTTCTAACACTGAGTCTTTACCCACAGAGACCCAAAACCCTTAATATAACTCATCGGTTTTCCTAATATCTGGATACTTCTCACTTTTCTAATCTCCTCAGTCTTCCTTCCTTCTCAGGAATCCTACATGGTTAAAATCTTACTAGACTGAGTCATGCATTCTCAAAAGGATGATATTGTCCACAATGTGGCTACAACTGGCTCTTGAGGGGGAAAATACTCTTCAGAATCACAACAGTGTTGGTCTCCACAATTTAACATTACAGGACAAGATCTTCATCATTAAAAATTTAATTTCATGAGAGAATGGTGGTGATTTTGTAAAAGCATCTAAAAGGGATTCTGATAGGGAGAAGAGTGATAATGAAAAGAAGACTGGAAAACACTGGGCACAATCATTGTCCCAATTGCCCTCAATATATTTGCAAAACTCTGTATAAATACACGTTTTCTTTTTTCTATCCAAGATAACTTTGTTCAACATTTGATGACTTATCTTTAGAAAATCCTCCCATTCTTCTAGATACAGCTCAAATGTAAACTCTCGTAGCTTTTGTGGACACAATCACTCCACCTGCACCAGACAGAAAACTTATTTTTACATGTGTTCCCATATTTTCCAGGCACTTGGCATGGTATGGACCAAATGTTTCTGGATCCCCCTGCAATTTATACATTGAAACCCTAATTTCAGTATGAAAAGTTTCTGGAGGTGAAGCCCTTGAGAGGTAATTAGGTCAGGAGGATGAAAGCCCTCATGAATGGAATTAGTGCCCATATAAGAGGAGAGCTAACAAGTACTCTCTCCGCCACGTGAGGGCGCAGTCAGGAGGTGACTCTCTGCAACCCAGAAGGGAGTCCTCACCAGAACCTGATCATGCTGGCAACCTGGCTACCAGAACTACAAGAAATATAATTCTGGGGCGGGGGCACTGGCTCACTCCTGTAATCTCAGCACTTTAGGAGGCCGAGGTGGGCGGATCACTTGATGTCAGGAGTTCGAGACCAGCCTGGCCAACATGGCAAAACCCCATCTCTACTAAAAATACAAAAATTAGCCAGGCATGGTGGCAGGCACCTGTAATCCCAGCTATTTGTGAGACAGCCTGAGGCAGGAGAATTGCTTGAACCTGGGCAGAGGAAGTTACAGAGATCGCGCCATTGTGCTCCAGCCTGGGCAACAGAATGAAAAAAAAAAAAATCTGGTTTTTCACTGTCTCCTAGGCTGCAGCCTCAAACTCCTGGGCTCAAGTGATCCTCTTGCCTCAGCCTCCCGAGTAGCTGCGACTGCAGGCATGTGCCACTACACCCAGCTAATGTTTTGATTTTTATTTTTGTACAGGTGGGGTCTTCCAAAGGCTGATCTCGAACTTCTGGCCTCAAGCAATCCTTCCACCTTGGCCTCCCAAAGTGTCAGTATTACAGACATGAGAATTTCTGTTGTTTATAAACCACACAGGCTATAATATTTTGTTATAGCAGCATGGACTAATACAATTCATCACTGTATATCCACTTATTTATATATTGTTCTTCCCTGTGATAATGTGTCTTCATATTTAAGTCCATACTATCTACATCTTTATAATCCTCAGTAATACGGAGCTGTTATCAGACTAAGCAAGACGGTTTAAAGATTAGGAAAATAAAAGCCTTTGGATAAAATCAGTAACTGAAATATTATTTTTTTGATGTAGAGAAAGAATAGGTAAAGATATAACGCTGCTTAATTTCAGATCAACTATAGGCTATTCTGCTTATCTAGTGTGAAACAGGATTATCAAGGCCAAATTTAGGTTTCTAAAACAGAGCCATAAAGTGAGTATGTGCTTCACAAATTATATTAGCATCATCGTGGTCCCCATAATGAGTATAAATATAAGACCATGTAGGTGACAACAAAAAGTCCTAGATGAAAGAAGTATATGTAACCTACATCTATTTGTCTGTATTTATTTATATCTCTAAACTTTCAAGCAATTTATATTTACTTATATAATATAGTAATATAATTATATAATATACTATATAAATTTATAGTAAATATAAATTTACTGTACATCTATGGTTAATATATTTATACAAATACATTTATATATTATGCATACATAATTTTTACCTTAATTAGAGACAGAGTCTTGATGTGTAGCTCAGGCTAGAATATTGTGGCTCTTCATAGGTGCAAGTATTGCACACTACAGCCTCAAATTCCTGGACTCAAGCAAGCCTCCCAACTCAGCCTCCCTAAGAAGCCAGGACTATAGGTATCCACTACTGTGCCTGGCTCTATATTATATACTCATGTATAAATATTTCATAATTAATATAAATAAGAAATTATATGTTACATAATATAATATTTTATTTATTAGTCATCAAATAAATCTCCTAGTTTTAGAAGAAATTTAACTTAGAGGAGATACTGCTTTATCTCCCAAGTGCTAAAGAAAATATAAGTGAACAGATTTATTAGTAAGGAAGGTCAAATTATAAATCAGGCCTGCTTCAGTGATTTTTCCAAGTTAATTTATAAATGGCATTTAAAAAAATTAAATGCATCAAGTAGAATTTTAAAAGTAGTCAAAGAGGAAGTTTAAGATACCAACAAAAGGAAACACTGTATATTTACTGAAATCACAAAGGTAGACAGATGTAATTTTAAAGGTCAATGAAGAAATTTGACATAAAAACAAAATAATAACTCTTCATATTGGCCTATTTTACAGAAGGGATGAGATTATAAAACTCAAGAAACCAGTATGTGTAAAAAAAAAAAAACAATAAAAGGAAAAGATTGTCTCATATATATATAAATAAAACAATAAAAGGAAAATATTGTGTGTGTGTATGTGTGTGTGTGTATATATATATATAAAATCTTGGCTCACTGCAACCTCTGCCTCCTCGGTTAAAATGATTCTCCTGCCTCATCCTCCCAAGTAGCTGGGACAACAGGCACACGCCACTATGCCCAGCTAATTTTTTCTTGTATTTTTAGTAGAGATGGGGTTTCACTATGTTGGCCAGGCTATGTTATTAATATTAATATCTGATACCATGGTATTAGACATTTCTTGTCTTGATAGTATAGATTTCTGGGACTCAGAACACAATAACCCAAAGCACATAGCCTTGACATGCTGAGTACTTTGAACAGGAGGACACTAGAAGACTTCAGAAACAAGATTGCACCTTCTCCTGTCCTCCTGTTTCCTGCCCGTCCTTCTTCCCTGAAGTGAGTCATAGAAACCAGAATTCTTCATTAAAATTGGTCATAGAAACTATAACCCCTCTCCCACAAACTAAGCCATAAAACTTGAAAGTTCACTCTTTCTCTTCTCCCTTAAAGGTCTACCTCATACCTAAGAGTAAGGAATGCCACACAGAGAGGCCTAGAAAATCTGAACAGACAGGCATTGTTGGGTTTCCCCACTTAGTCTATCACTATTAGTCATACCCTTTGTCCAATCACATTTCCACATAATTGTCTGATCTTCATCAAACCTGATCATAAAACAGTTTTCTCTGGATCTTTGGATCTTCATTTTCTGAAGGCCCCTGTGTCACATAAATCTTTGATTAAACAAACTTGCTATGCTTTTCTCTTCTTATAGGAGTGTCTATTGTGACCCTTATGATGAGGAAAACTGCCATAACTTTCCATCCTTATAAGATTCTCATATTTGAAAACATTCTTCGATTTCTAGCAAAAGCATAAATTTTAATGAAATTAAAGAACGTTTGTCTAGTTGAAAATAATATAAATGCCCTTTTTTGATTGAAAAGGAAACGGCCCAACACACAGTGGCACAGTGGAATTCTAGAGAAATCAGGGTTAGAGATCAAATAAATATACTTAGAACAGTTGGTTCAATAAGAATTCTCAGTAGGATGCGCTGTTCCTTATTGAATAAAAATTCTAAAGATCACCTCAAATCTTTGCATTTGTTAAGAATTGCACTTACCACGTATACAAAGTCTTCTTCTATTTTGATAATTAACACATTTTTCGGTAGCAGCTCAATAAGAAGAAGTTTCTTCTTTTATTGTGCTGTGGACTTAATCTCAACAGGGTGTCTCTCCCTGCCCACCCTAATTAAGAAAACTGGCATATAAAACTTTCTGCAGATGGATCAACAGCAGGAGCTGCATAGATTTTCTTCATGAGCTTAATAGTTCTATCAGCAGCCCACATCACTTGAAAATCAGTAGTGCTGTCTATACTCCATAGGCCTTCAGAGCATCCAAGCTCCCTGCCAATGCTTCCTCTACGATTACTACTGAGATTCCTCTCAAGGTTCTCCAGAACAGTCTCCTACATGTTAGTTTTTTTCTGAAACTATTTTCTCTGTTTTTTTCCTGGCTCCCACACTGTGTAACTCTTGCCAAGAGACTATTCCTGCCATCTTAATAGTCACACATCAGAATTGGAGAATGAGAGGTCACAAAACCGAAGAAGATAATGAGGAAAAGGAAGTAGCTTCTAGCTTTAAAAATTCACCTGGTTCACTTTATTTTGCAGTCTTTATATGTATTATATCATATCATATCATTTTGGCAAGTTTAACCCACAGGAGTAGTCCTGGCTTAGATGCACCTAATTTATACTTGTCTTTTAGGAGAAATAGCAAGACAAAACCAAGTATCTCTATTTTATCCCAGCTGCTGCCATTTGGATAGCTCATCTTTCTTTCTGTCCTCCTTTTGTTTGTGTGAAGAAATGACTAATGCATTCCCACTCTGGTTCTCTTACTTCATTCTAGTGCTGGTCAAAGATGGAACTTGTTGTAGAATCTCCATCTTCAAGTAGTGCTTAGAATACAAATGCTTAGAATAAGCTATGTATTGCCTCTGTGCTACTCAGTTTTCACTTATAATCTCTAATATGAAGACAGATTAAGCAAAATACACATATGAAGACTGCTCATTGCTGTTCCCTATTTTCTAGCAACAACCCTTAGAAAATCTTGAAAGGCATCTGCATACAATGCCTGATGATACATTCTAATTGACAGTTATCATGATAAAAAATATAAAAATTTATACTAAATTAAGAAAATACAAGATGATATCAGCCAGAGATATTATTTGCATAAAATATAATCTGTTTTAATTAGTAAATCAAAAGACATGTGACTCAGCCTTTTAAGTCTCACAATCTCCAGAGCCAGAACACTAGGCCTGGAGGATACACAGCCAGAAAGGACATCCAAACCACACAGTAGAGTTGTTGCTTTGGTGCCTTGTTTGGATTTTCCCCTCAAGACTAATATGCCAGAAGTCTTGGATGTTGAAGGCTCAAAGCTGAGTCTATTTCAAGAAATTGCCTTCAACCAAAAGTAGGTGCCTCATCTAAGATTCTGCCCTGTCTTTAGAACCAACCCACATCTGAAGACTGGTTAAAATGGATACTACAAAATCTGGGCTCCTTTTCTCAATTTGGAAAAACAATAAATTGCTATCCCAGCTCTTGAGAATTAGAACAAAGTAGAGACAATGAAATTCTGGTACATAATTTTTTAAATCTATTTTTGTTTGTTAACATAATACAAATTTAAAGTTACTCCGAGTTATAGAGTGGGACAGATAATCTTTATTTAGCCACATTAACCAAATGCTTTAGTTTTTGTTTTGTTTTCTGAATAAAATAATATCACATAAAACCACAAGTGTTTCTCACAGACACTCCTACCAGGCATTAATAGTAATTATGTAATGTAAGAGGCATTTTAAGAGATCCGAGTTGAGTAAGAGGTCTTATGTAAAGCTGTTAACCAAGTACAAGTAAGTAAAATCATGATTCTGGACCCACTTATTCTTTGGTACAATGTGTGTTGTTGATTACATAATGTCTGTGGATGGCTCTGTTTCTAATATTCTGCCATTCTATGATTCCAGATAATGCTGTTTAAATCAATTATGATAAAGTTCAGGTGGAACATTAATGTAAACAAATCTTCAGTTTGGCAGCCAACAGAAGATATGATTCTTTCAAGACAAAAGGAGAAACCAGCATCCTTTACACAATGAATATTGACAAATTTAGTAAGCAACAAGAGGGGCTGGAGGCAACGTTGGAGGATCCGCAACATCTGTCGGTGGCATGCCTCCAATTCTTCAGTTTTCTCTCATCAGCTCCAGTCATCTTGGCCCACAGAATCTTTCCAGCTCCAGGATTAATCATGTTCATGTATCTGAGTATATTCTGACTGTGGGAAATCATAATTATATCCAAGAAACTGTCTCGTGACTTTGTATCTTGTCCAGACCCCAAATCTATGTTACCCAATGTGGATTTCTGGTTTCCAACATTGTTCCTTTATTATCATAAACCAAGGAGTGGTAACCATAAACCAAGAGCCTCCAATTTTATTCCTGTAACACTGAAGTTATTCCTTTCAAGTCTTCCCTATCATTTCTCAGAGTGTGTTTTCCCTGATTTTCTTCCTCTTCCTTTTCCCCAGCACAAGCAAATAAGTAGTTTTCTATTCTCTATTGAAAATATTGAGTACCTAAATTATGACATACATTTTAATATTCAGTTTTATATAGTATCTAACCATCACAACTCTACTGTGATATATACAGTTTGTTCTCATTAAACAGTTGAGAAATATCCTCAGTGAAATGAAGTAAATAACCCAAGACCATACTGCTATATAATGTTAGAACTTGGATATATAGATCTCCAAACTCGAATATAGATAGATAGATCTATAGATATATATATCCACTATATGTGTGTGTATATATGTGTGTATATATATAATGTATGTATGTATAACTGATTCCAAAACTGTGCTCTTGAAATGTACAGTTATGAGGCAATTACCCAATCTTATTTTTTGCCCCGATTTAGACAAATTGCTTTAATTTTGATTGAGCTCTCTATGCGGCCAACACATTTCAGGTAGGCAGCCTCCATAGCTCATCTATTCCCTCAGTAGCTATGATGCCGAAATCTTGAACTTCCAGACTTCTCCATCACAACCCAGAGCACACACACACACACAAAATGTATGCTTAGTCTCAGTCTATGTCCTATTCATGGAATGGCCTCTGAGCCATTGTTGCTACCTAGAGTCTTCTGACATATTTGAGTCTTGCACTTTGTCAGCTGCTTGACATACCACACCTCACTTCCCATGTCATTTAACATCTTCCCTTCCCAGGCAGCAAACTCCTTCTTGCTACCCCTTGCTCCTCTTATTATTAAAGAAATAAACTGAATTACTTTATAGGATTTATAGTGAAATATTTGTATTTCCTATAATGTAAATAGTGTTTACACTTTCCTTTTTTTAAATGCTAATATTGACAATGAGTTCAAGTATTAGCCTAATCTTCTGCAGCATTTCTCATAATAATTTAGGCAGCCATTGATAATAATTTTCTGTGTCTGCAATTTCATTCGTGGTTGCAATATGATGATACTACAATTCTATTAACCTTCTTTTTCCTATATCAGCTGGAATTCTTAATTTAAAAAATATTTCTTCAATTATTTAGTTGCAGTTGTATAAGAATATTAGGATGAATGATAGAGTCCTTCCCTTTCTTTCTCAGTTTACAGAATGCATTGGTTACACAGTATTCACCAAATGTGATTAAGGAATTTTTATTACGTAAAAAATTATCATTTTTATCACTAATTAATGTCAATCAATTTTTCAGTAACTTCTACTTGTTTTGCTACTAAAATTGCCTCGTCCTAACAATAGAATCCTCTTCCAATTGTACCATGAGAATTTTTGATATGTAGTCTTTGAAATCTTTCTTAATTTTTTAGGATAATAAGTTGTTTCAGACGAATTCTGCATATTTTTGCACCCTATCTAGACTTAATCATTTATTCAGGGTCCCCTGATTTATTTTAATGTAAAATGCCATATAAGAGGCTACAGTCTGCTCACCAAGGTGGTCAGCGTTACTGGGTTCGTCATTGTTTTTAGGCTTTTTAGAATATGAGGCTTGGAATCACATATGAATATAAAAGATAAAATATTTTATGTGTATAATAATGTTTTTTATTGTCAAAGCCAAATTAACAAAATATTACCACCAATAGACGTACTCTGGATATTGAAATAGTGATATTTAGTGGTGAGTATTTTTTTCGTTTTGAACTAAACACTTTTACCCACTTCTCCAAAGTCAATCTTTAAACCATTCATTTCCAACATGGGAAAAATTATATTTCTTTTCATTTATATGACAATGTTATGATGACACATTTATAAAAATGTGAAAATGTATTAAAAATTAAAATGTTGCAGTCAGCTTTCAATGATCAGAAAGTAGCTTCTTCTTTGGTATATCCCAGCTTTGAAAATTACTGAGGAAAGTGCTAAATGATTTATTTTATTGGCAAAACTTTCTGAAAATTACACAGAAAAAAATAAACAAAATCTTTAAACAGAGTTAGTAACCAAGGAGTGTTCATGACAACCACAGTCAGTGCAATCCCTGACATGCCTTTTGTCCAAGCGCAAAGGGAATAATTAAGGTGCGTATTGAATTTCGTATCAAAAAGCAGAATAGTATTTTGTGCATCAGATTGCAGCATAAGACTCGGGACCTGTAAAGACCATGCGGAACAACGGGACCATCTGTAGATGAGTGTTTGATGACATTTTTGAAGCATCTGTGATGACATAGGTCATTCACCCAGACTTCAACTATCTCACACCCTCACTGGGGTTCAGCTGAGTAACTTTGAAGCAACCCAATGAATAGCTACTATTGACATTTTCTAAAAATAAGACATGAGAAAGGAAAGTTTCAACAAACTTCTTCAATTCATTTCAACTCAATAAACATTTTTGAAGACTCACTAATGTGCACTGTCTTTGCTGCTCTATGCATCTCTCTTATCTATTAAATGTTCATCCTGCTTCAGATCCCTGTCAGATCTATCCTTCATGCTGTTGATACAAGAATCTTTTTCAAACATACTCCTGGTAGGGTCACTTCTCCACCTAAAATCCCCAGGATAAAATTCAATAACTTTAGCAAGATAGAAAATGTCATTAATGATTTGTTCCCTCCATCTCCTCTCATATCTACTTATCCCCATGCCCCTGACATGCAAAGCTATTTATATGTCTTCTTGTGCTATTCTCACCTGAATCATTTGTGCAATGCTTATGTTATATTCTCTTCCTGAAATGGTCATTCTGTCTTAAATGGTCTATATAGTAGTTGGCTTTTGGATAACTCACACATTGCCTTCTACACAGAGTCTTCCATGATTTTTCGTTTGCTTAAATATCTGTGGCTTCTTTCCATTAGAATGTGAGTGATTAAAAGGCAGGAGGCTGGCTCATAGGTCTTTTTGTATAACCAACCCCCACTTCTGCAACAGTACCAGGCAAAATAAAATGTAAAAAAAAAAAATGATGTTTTATTTAATTGCTCAAACCAACCCTACAATATATCAAACAGCTGCCATTCCATTGGAGCCCTGGGTATCTCAAAGACTTACTCAGCATCTCTGTTTCAAGGGGATGTGAAAGAGAGCATTTCTTAGTAGAAAGTTTTGTAACTATGTGAAAAGTAAACAAAGAATGTGAAGCATGAAATGGATTACATGGAGTAGCTTTGTACTTGTCAGAAAGGAGACTGATTAGCTTTCTGAATCTTCAGAGTGGCAGTTCATTATTTTATTGGTTTCGAGTATAAGCGAGATATCCAAATTTAAACACAAATAACAAAGGGATTCCATAAACAGATAAATATTATATTTGCATTGACAGTCATCATTGCCTCATGGCTTTTGAGGGTGCCAAGACATAATCCAGGCTGTCTTCCTACTTGAGCCACTGTAAAAGCACTAGACCTGGAGATGTAGGTGACTTCCAAAGTGAAATAGCTGAATGGTAGCAGAAACTGAAAACATGCCTTGGTTTCTGAACTCTTAATCCAATGTGCATTTTACTAGAGTAAGGGCTATCAAATTATAAATAATATATATCACAGTAAAACATCTGCATTAAATATTTTTAGTTTCACAATAAAAAACTTCATTATTGACCAGCATTTAATTTTAGACTCAAAATTTGTAAAAATATTAGGTTATACTTTTCTTTCTTGCATATATATTTAATATCTATTTTTAATTTTTTTCAAACTGAATTATGTTTTAGACTTTATATGAACAGCTGTATAGTTCTTTACAAGAGGTGGTCTATTTGATGGTCCAGTTAAGAAAGTTGCATTTATCTTACACCACTGAGAAAGTTTAGTATGTTACAGACAAAATTAATGAAGGGAGAATGGAGCAACCAACTTTTTACATAAGAAAATAGGATTATTTGAAGAGAAGTAAAAAATCAAATACAAATGAGCAAAAATGTCACAATAAAGAGGATCTGAGAAGGAAGAAAATAGAAATGAGTTAGAGGCATTACGATGTTCATTACTGCTTATAAAAAGTAGAAAAGCTACAAAAAGATATTGATATATATTATGTCCTGAATGTTTGTGTTCCCTCAAATTTCATATTAAGTATAAATTAGGAACCAAAACTCATATAGGTATGGTACTAGGAGGTGAGGTCTTTTGGAGGTGAAAGAACCTCTTATGTCATTAGTGCACTTATAAAATAGGCCCAAGAAAGCTCCTTTGTTCCCTCCACCTCATGAGGACACAAGGAGAAGGCACTATCTGTGAGAAAATGGGCCCTCAGCAGACACTGCACATGCCTACACCTTGATTTTGGATTTCCCAGCTCCCTGAACGGTGAGAAATACGTTTCTGTCATTGATAAGCCCCCCAGTCATGCAGCGGATGTATTTTGTTAAAGCAGTTTGACTAGACTGCAACAACCTGGTAAAAACATAGGAAATTATTTTTATCTCTGAAGGTATTTTAAAAAATACTAATTCAATGATACGGTGGGTGTCAAGACTTGGCAGTTTCTAAAATATCAAATAATGTTAAATGTTAACACTGTGTATAAAAAGTGGTTGTAGAATCCCTGAAGGATTTCAGTAAATTTTAGATTAACCCTCATATGCCTGAAACGCAGAGATACAAACATGGTTGTAGGATGTGGGCAAAACTGTGAGACGTCTCACACATAATTCTTCGTAAGTAGACATAGGTAAAGGAAATAAGTTGACATAATAATAATATATCACATAATATAATTAAAGTGATGCTTCAAACTTATAAAGATATTTGCATGATTTTATAGATTATTGGATATATGTAACATCAGAAAAAAGCCAGCAAATGCATTATCTGAGAATGTCCTTCGATGTTAATTCTTTTCTTTTTTCACTGGCTATCAATATCTATATATTTGAGGGCTTTTTTCTCGACTTGTAATTATGCTATTTTTGTGATTTAATTCTATCATAAAAATGGCCTATAAAATAATATTATTCTATATTGTGTCCCATTTAGGATATGGCTGTCATGGCTCTCCGGTCCCTTCACCTCGCAAAATCATCAGTAAACTGAAAACCACTTTCACTCTTCCATTACAGAGTTTTCCCCATCTTGGAAGCATTCATACAAGACGCCATCAATTAGCAATTCTCTTCCCATGATTTCTGTGTCTGCTAGTTTGTTACAAAGGTTGCTAATTCTTCTTTGCTCCCTTCCATTTATGTTTAATAATATCCCTAATGTCAAGCAATTCCTCCTAATAGGAGGATGTTTTACTCACTATACTCTGTTATGAAGTAATATAAAAAATCTTATTTATTTGAACTAATAATTTCCCTTTAGTATGTTGGAAATGACATTAAAACTAGATTTTTAAAATATTAGAGTTAATATCATATACCTCATAATTTCCTGAATTTAATTAATATGATATTGAAAGACTGAAGTACACTTTAATATTAAAAATTCCCATGGGCAAGATCTACTTCATTTTGAAGCCAGGTTCTGGGATTGAGCAGATGTTAGACGTAAAAATTCATGAATCTTCCAATGTTTAAGTTAACTTTGCAGGATAAATAAAAAGTTTCCATTTGACTTTTTAAAGAAATATGCAACACTAAAAAATATTTTTTCCCATGTAGATATAAAAGTTACTCTATTTTTGGAGAGACAGATTCAGTACTAGTTGTATGATTATACTTTTCCTCAATTTTTATACTTATTTTTCTGCACTGAAATTAATTTAAAAAGTTTTATAAATGAGAAATTTACCAAGGCTATCATGAGAAATTTGGTCTTTTTGGAAAGAGGCGTTTATGACTTTTAGTTGGAGTGATGTAGAAATTGACTGCAAGGTTGTAAACACATTTTTTTTCAAAATTTGAATGCAATAAATGTTATAAATGAGATGCATTATCTACTACATTTAAATAAGATAATATAAGAAAAAACTAACATATCCATGCATCGTTGCTAAGAAATTTCTTCTTTTTGTATTGGACTTATAAATGCAGGCACCCTCATCTCCATATTATTGAGACATTTAAAAAATACTTACCTTTTATCTGATGTTTAATCTTTCATCTTATTCTACAAACTCAGGAATCAGCTCTATCAAGCCAGGGGTTTCTGGTTTGTTGTTTCACTACCACTTCACCAGCACCTAGAAAAGTATCAAGTGCACAACAGGAGGTCAATATATATTTGTAGAATGAATAAAAGTTAATGAATGAGTAGATACTAGTTCCAAGCAAATTAATACCCACATACAATTCAATTTTCAAAACTGTGTTTTTCCATAACAAGCATAACACCTGATTATTTTCCTAAAGTTCTAAAATCTTAAAATTCATAAAGACGCATTCGCAAGGAGACTCCAGTATTTGGTTCACTGAAGAGTTATCAATTTTCAGTTGAAAACAAGGATGAAACCACACCTATTCAGGACACAGACCATAATCAATTACAGTTCTGATACCCACCAGGACCCAGTCTGCTTTTACTAGAACCGTGAAGACCACAGTAAGCCCACTCCACTTTCCAGTACACCTGTGCTACACAGGAAGTTGCTAGTCTCCTATTTCCTCCCACAAACATTGTTTTCATGTTATTTGGTATGTCCTCAATTTCACATTTTTTTTCCTGCTGGCAACTTTCCTCTTGAAATCTCTCTGATCCCCATCCTCTGAAATCACATTTTCCATTTTAAAGGAAAGACTCTGAATCTCTTCTGGAAGAATATCTCCTTTACCAGTTTGCCTTCCAAGGACGTGGCAACCTTTAGACCCTTTGTGTAGAACAATCATCAATTTTAGAAAAATTTGCACTAGGTCATGTCAAGCAGTTGGCAGCTGTTAGATCTCTGAAATTAGTATCACTGAGGAGTGGAGATTTCATATTTTAGTTACTGTAGATTGAGTTAGAAGCACAAAAAATACTTCCAAACCATCCTTTCTCACACTATTGAGTCTTCAGTTTCAGGATTTGATCAACTGATTGTCTTTCCTTAATCGCCCTTCAGTCTGTTTCACAGTTGTTTTTTTTTTTTTTTTTTTTTTGAGACTGAGTCTGGCTCTGTCGCCCAGGCTGGAGTGCAGTGGCCAGATCTCAGCTCACTGCAAGCTCCGCCTCCCGGGTTCACGCCATTCTCCTGCCTCAGCCTCCGGAGTAGCTGGGACCACAGGCGCCCGCCACCTCGCCCGGCTAGTTTTTTGTATTTTTTAGTAGAGACGGGGTTTCACCGTGTTAGCCAGGATGGTCTCGATCTCCTGACCTTGTGATCCGCCCGTCTCAGCCTCCCAAAGTGCTGGGATTACAGGCTTGAGCCACCATGCCCGGCTGTTGCACAGTTGTTAATCACTGTCCTAGGAATTCCGTTTTCTCTTTATTGGATCGTACCTGTATCACTAGGGTCAAGTCAGGAAAAGAGAAATTACTGTAATTATTTCACTGAGAGTGACATTAATACCAGGGATTGGATTCAAAAGTGATGGAAAAGCTGAACCACCACCAGGGAAAGGTGAAGCAACCAAGCCTTCAGCAACATCTAAAAACCTCTGCCACTTTCAAAATCCTCTGTCACTTTATTTTGCTGATAAGATCATGAAAGAAGATAGTTTTATTTGTGCATGGAAACACCAGGAATAGCTAGAACCTTGTGAAAGTGGGATTAAAGCACCGTCGTATAGAAATTACAATCACAGAGACAGAAACTATCTTTTTGAATTTAGCATCACAAAGAAACAGAGTCTTTGTTGGACGTATCACCATAGAGAGAACAAGAGACATTTAATGTTCAGGCTTCTTGGTCTTCCTGGACACCAAATTTCTGCAAGGCTCTTCCACTGGCTGCACCTACAAGGAAGGCAGTTTTCATGGAAACCTGAAAATTGTAGATGCCTGCTATACAGAACCAATCAGGAAATGAACAAGACAGACATGTGAGAGCAAAGATGTAAATGAACAGCAAAATAGGCTGGCTAATGAATGTTTTTTCCTGCTGTTTACAGAATCTTTTGTTATTTAGTTTTTTGTATTTATTTAGTCTTAATGCATTGGTTTAAACCATCGTTTCAATATTGAACAGAAATGGCTATAATAGATACTCATATTTTACTTCTAACTTTAAAGAGGATAATTCAAACATTTCTCCTTTAATATTGAAGTAGGGTTGTTTTTGTAGATGCCCTATGTTAATTTAAATGAGTTACCTTCCATTTTTAGTACGTTGAGAATGGTTTTTATAAATAGTTCCTGAATGTTTATGTTTTAAGTGTTGTTTTAATTTTCCCCTTAATCTGTTATTGTGGTAAATTATATTTCTATTATTTAATCAACCTGGCATTTTTAAGGCAAATTAGAGTTGTTCCTATTATACACTTTAATGTGCTACATAATTTAATACTAATTGTAATATATTTTAAATTTTTGTTCATCTTTGTTTATTGTTCTGTTTTTTTACTCTTGTCAGGTATAGCATTAAGTTTAATGAATTAACAGAATGATTTGCAGAATACTCTTCATCTCTGTCATCTACTTTTCTATAGTTTTGGAATGATTTACTGAGAATTTTATAGAGTTAATCTATAAAACCATCTAGTGCTACTTCTTTTATTTACTACTATACCAATTACTTAATATTTAAATCATTATTTAGGATTTTTATTTATTCTTAATTAAATGCTGGTAAGTAATATTTTTCTAGATAGTTGTGTATTTCTGTTTATGCTTTAAATTTACTCAAAGTAATTAATAGTGTGCCCTCATTTTCTTTCTAATCACTTAGTAAGCCATTAAATCCATTTTTATTCTTAATATTTATTTTCTGTGTAACATTTGTTGTTCCTCGATAAGCCTGAAGAGGTTGATAAATGTCATTACTAATTTTAGAAAATCAATTTTTGGCTTTGGTGATCTTCTTTGTTGGCCTACTTTTCATTTTATGAATTTATTTTCTTATTATTTAGTCTACAATCATTGAGTTTATCCTTTTGTTGATTTTCTAAACTCATTAGAGTTCAACTTTCTTCGTTTGTAATTTACGCATTTAAGGCTATAATTTTTCCTTTGCGTAGAACATTTGTTGTGTCTCCCACATACTGATTTGTACTATTTAATTATCTTCAGGTGTTATGGAACTTGCATATTTTCATCGTATATGGTCATGTAATTGATTTTCCTACAAAATGAAAATATTATATAATCTGCACTATCAAGTGTGATAGTCACTAGCGGCTACTGAACACTTAAAATGTGCAACTGAGAAAATGAATATTTAATTATATTTACTTTAATTAATTTAAATATAAATAGCCACCTGTCTAATGCCCACCTCATTAGACATCTGAATATAAAAAAGAAATGAAACATGAGCCGACAGAGGATATTTACGTAATAAACATGTTTTGATGCAGGAGTTGTACCATAATGGTTGTATATTTTTAAGCTGATTTATATAACCTAGCAGAGGAGCAAACCTGAATTAGCCAAAAGAGGACAGAATCACAGGAGCTATATTCTTGAGTAGACCAAATGTGAATGTGGGTATGGGATATAGTATAGAAGGGGAAGTCTTAGCATAATATAGAAGCCTACACATTCATTCATAATAGCAGAAGATGAAGCACAGTGTGTGAGTACACATGCGTATATGATGGGAACATGTTGTATTTTCAATATGTTGTTTCCTCTTCCTAATCAATGATCCCTGTATTACTGGAGTTTGTCAATATTTTCAGTTAAAAACTAATTGTCATAGCCACTGTTGCAATAGCTTTGGCCAGTGTGAATAGGCATGATTCACTGTCTGAGCAATCAATCAAGAGATAAAAGTCAACCATTCTTCTGTTGACTTCTTTAGAATGAGGAAGAGTAGGCTGAAGTCCAACCAGCAATCTTCTATTTCTGATATCCTGAGAATGGAAGACAATCATCATTTGTTACATGAATATGAAGCCGCGAGAAGCGGCCATGAACTGTCTTCCTCCAGATATGTTTTAAGGTTATACTTTTTTGTGTGTTTACTAAACACAATTCTTGAAAGAGGCATAATTTAGAAGTGATGTGTTGATAGCAATGCAAACTAAAATGTGGCTGAACAAGGTAGTCAGAAAGTAGTTGGGTAAGTTCCATATGTTACAAGACAGAGCTGGCATTAAGAAATAATAATAATAATGACTATTTGATTAAACTTTCATTTGATGTATATTTAAAAATGAAATACATGATTAATGAGACTGTAAAACAAAAGAAAATGGCAGAAAATGTTTAAAACTTTATATGCAGTAATAAGTGGCTCTTATTGCTACTTTTGCCAAAGTCCTGCAAGAAGAAGATGAACTCAGATAAAGCTATGTGGGCTAGTTTGCAGTTTCTGTGTTCCTTCTCTTCAGTAAAACAATATACAGATGAGGTAGGAGTACACATGATCCAGAGACCTCAGATTCCAAGTCAGTATTTTGAAAAGCAGGATACTGTTTAAAGGATTATCAGTTGCCTATCCAATATTCTCTCTCCCCACCTTTCATTGACATTGAATCACTCTGCTCTTAGGAATGAATGCCCTATGCTCAGGCACCCATGAAGATGGAGAGATGATAAATAGTAAAAGAGGAAATGAGTTATGTTTTTTGGTAAATACCTTTAAAAGAAGTTGGGACAGCTGGAGAGGTTTACTTATCTTTCCCTTTGCTGTCACTTTTTGTGTCTGGAATTCAGAAGTCACAATTAGGGGTCCTGTAGTCATATGGTGTCTGTGAGTCAAACTTGAGGAGAAAAGCCAGTGGTTAAGAACAGAATAGCAGGGGCCAGGCGTGGTGGCTCACGCCTGTAATCCCAGCACTTTGGGAGGCTGAGGTGGGTGGATCAGCAGGTCAGGAGATCAAGATTATCCTGGCTAACACAGTGAAACCCCATCTCTACTGAAAATACAAAAAATTAGCCGGGCATGGTGGCGGGTGCTTGTATTCCCAGCTACTCGGGAGGCTGAGGCAGGAGAATGGCGTGAACCCGGGAGGTGGAGCTTGCAGTGAGACCAGATCGCGCCACTGCACTCCAGCCTGGGTGACAGAGCAAGATTCAGTCTCCAAAAAAAAAAAAAAAAAAAAAGAATAGGATAGCAGAAAAGTAAAAAGAATATTCCTAGAGTTTGTTTTCACAAAATTTGTGAGTTAGAAAATAAAATGGACACCCGGGGGGTGGGGGGGGGGGGCGAGAGAGAAACAAAGAGAGACAGCGAGGGAAGGAGAGAAACTATTTTTTTTTCCAGTGACAATTTGGGAAGGTACTGGATGCTAATTCCTATTTTAACTGATATAATATAATTGCCTTCTATGGCTTTTCCTTTAACAGTGAAAGAAGAAACAAACTCCAGCTGAGAGTGAGCAGGATTTTAAGGAATGAGGATTTGGAGAGAGGAGAATGTAAAATAGATTTATAGGATAATGGGAGACTAAGTAGGCTGAAATAAATAGTAGAAATGTTAAGTAACACTAAGGGCTCTCTGAGTTAAGTTATGATTTCAAACTGAAATTAACCAAGTTTGGATAATTTTTACCCGCTGTCCTTAACTAGAGTATATAGGGTACTGGTTTTAACTTCTTGTGGTTCTGCGAGGAAGGGAGGGACAAAAGTGTGACTCATTACTAACTGTTTACATTCTATGAGCATTACATTTTTTATATGCATCACATTTAAGCATCCTAAGAGCTACTGAGCAAACCTACGTTGCTGTCCTCTTAAGTCTGCTGTTTCTCTTGAGCTACCCTTTCCAAGTCCAATTAACTTTTGTTAATGTAACAGTATAATAAGTCAGTGTTTTATTTAAGTCTTCCCAAAGATACTGGACACAGAGGACACAGAAGGTTCTCTTGGCATAATCATTTCCAATCCATTCATGTACATTTCATGTGCTATAAAATGCAGAGATAGAAATTATATATTGAAACTGCAATTTATGTTACCTTGCAAGAACAGTGAGATCTAGTTTATATTTAAATTTGGTTTGCAGGCATCAATAAAATACTTCAGTAAAAAAAACCATCTTGTCTATCAACTTGCCCTCTCCTGTTTTGTTTTGCTTGGTAATGGAGTTTCTAAGCTCTTACATTCAAATTACATCTATTTTAACTTGCATGTTATTTACCAATTCTTACATCAAGGGTAAGTGTCATAATGTTGAAATTAAAAGTGCATGTTTAAGTTTTCCCACAAAGAAAAACAACAACAAGAAAAAAACAAACAAACAAAAAAACATAGTAAGAGTTCCTTTAATTCAAAGTAAAGCAGAAATTGCACTTTTTAAAAAACACGTTAGTCCACTGTGACTATAACATTTAACTAGACTGAAGACATCTTTTAAAATAAAAGCACTGCTTTTTCCGGACTTTATTGCATGAGTAAGTGATTACTACAAAAGTGAGCTCGATTGCTCTTGCATTAAGATGTAAGTTGCTGAGGAAACACAAAAAAGAAAACAGACCAATGCAACTGTACCAGAAACAAAAAATTACATATTGGCTATACTGCTTTCTTAATTATGTGACTAATACTCAATATTTATTGATTTAATATAAGCAGACTTCTAATATAAAGAGTACTTTTGAACATGTTCCTAAAAAGTCAAGTATTGGAAAACAGCCCAAAATTATTGAATATATTTTGAAAATAATTTATCATCTCTCTATTCTTGGTTGTAAATGTTTCCTGAACAGATGATTAAAAATAAAAAAATTCGAAATATGATTTCATTTCACTGACAGTAGGTAAGGATATAAGAATTCCTGACTGTCAGCCAAGGGGAGGAATAAAGGAGTGTCTGAAAATAGTAAGATATATGGAGCCAAAACTGCATGAAGTGAGCAATAGGAAGTAAAACTAATATCTGAGATGACATTGATTAGTAAGGTTTATTTCTAAGTGGCTTCTTATTACTTAAAATTGAAGATCAATAATTATTAATAGGTAATCATCAATTCAAATTTGCTCAGGTTTGGACTGGATTTAATGATGTATTGGGGAAATGATATTTATGCAATTATACATCTTAAGTTTAGGCTAAGTCAAAAATTTACATGAATTTTTGTAAGGAAAAGAGAGAAAAGCAGATTTGGCAATAACCCAGTTACAGTGCTGTTAAGGGAATGAATTTTAGGCATCTGTAGCATAGAAGATATTACTCAGGATTTGGAGCTCTGTATGTTAGAAAACAAACTCAGACTCAGGTTTAGGGTTGACAACATATTTTTTTGCCATTAATGTACTTTTTAATCATCGTGTCATTTTGCCACTAACGTTAAGTGAATTTTCATGCACATACACTCACATGCCCAGACATAAACAAATTCTTATGCACATATGACTTAGTATAAATATCATTAATAATGGAAATTATGTATAACTTCATAAAAGTAAAAAAGGCAACCTCTTAACATATAGGACAATTCTGAAAACATATACCTCTAGCTTTATGAAACCTCAATTCAATTCTGCCTGCTGTTCCTTTTATACTATGGCAGGTAAAATATTTGTATAATCAAGTATAGATCAACAGATTGGCATTTGGAACCCACTAGAAAAATTGACAGATTTTAGGATGGAATTTACTAGTTTATTTACTAGTTTTCTTGAGAGTGCTATTACATTTCAAGTATCCGTTTCCTTTTCTGCTAAAAAAATTTGAAACTCAAAAAATTTGTATAAAATGAAAGTTTGTTTGTGAAAGCATATTATGAATTACACAGCTTAATGCACCAGTTATTATTTTTCTCTAGATAATGTCTATAAAAGATAGATATCAACTTAGTAAACTTAAGAGAAACTAGTGCCAAAGCATAGGGTCTTATATTTGGCCTGGCTTTGCTACTATAGAAGATAACGGGACAAGCCTTGACTTAAATTGTTCACATATGGGTCGCAATCCCTTTGTCAGTAACATGGGTTCTGAATACCCATGGAAAATAGTGCACAAATGGTTTATACAGGTTCTGTAAACCTCCTGAAATTAGGTACAAATTATCAATTTTCTGGGGATATAAGTACACATTTCTTGAGATAATAAGAACCACATATTTATAAATGAAGAAGTTTTTCTTATAAGAAAAAGTATTACAGAATAATGTTTCAAACATATATTTATTTAATATACACCCCCACTACCCTTCCCAGTCACTGGTTACCATCTTTCTACTCTCTACCTCCATGAATTAAATTGTTTTGATTTTTAGATCCTACAAATAAGTAAGAACATGTAATGTTTATTTTTCTGTGCCTGGCTTGTTTCTTTTAACATAATGATCTCCAGTTCCATCCATGTTATTGCAAATGGCAGGATCTCATTCTTTTTATGGCTAAATAGCACACCATTGTGTATATGAACCAAATTTTCTTTATCCATTCATATGTTGATGGATACTTAGGTTGCTTCCAAATATTGACATAAAAAACAATGCTATAACAAATATAGGAGGGCATGCTTTTGCAGGGGTGGTACATACCCATCAATGGGATTGCTGGATCACATGATAGCTCTATTTTCAGATTTTTGAGGAACCTCTGAACTATTCTCCATAGTGGTTGTACTAATTTACATTCCCAGCAACAGTGTACAACAGTTCCCTTTTCTCCACATTCTCACCAGTATTTGTTATTGCCTGTCTTTTGGATAAAAGTCATTTTTAACTAGGGTGAGTGGATATCTCACTGTAATTTTGATTTGCATTTTTCTGATGATCAAAAATGTTGAGCACCTTTTCATACTCCTGTTTGCCATTTGTATATCTTCTTTTGAGAAATGTCTATTTAAATATTTTCCCATTTTGAAATAGAATTATTAGATTTCTTCCTGTAGAGCTGTTTGAGCTCCTCGAAAAAATTTAAGTTATTATTAATCCCTTGTCAGATGGATAAGCTAGCAAATAGTTTCTCCCATTCTGTGTGTTGTCTCTTTACTTTGTTGTTTCTTTCCTTTGCTCTGCAGAAGCTTTTTAACTTGATGTGATCCCATTGGTCTATTTTTGTGTTGATTGCCTTTGCTTGTGGAATATTACCCAGTAAGTTTTTCTAGCACCATTTGTTGAAGAGACTTTTTCTCGGTGTATGTTCTTGGAACCACTGACAAAAATGAATTCACTGCATGTGTGTGGATTTGTTTCTGGATTCTCCATTCTATTCCATTGCTCTACTTGTCTGATATGCCAATACCATGTGGTTTTGGTTACTGTAACTCTGCAGTATGATTTGAAGGCAGATAATGTGATTCTTCCACTTTTGTTCTTTTTGCTTAAGATAATATTGGTTATTATTTCTTTTCTTTTTTTTTTGTGGTCTCTCTTCCTTCTTTCCTTTTTTCCTGTCTTCCATTTAGTGAAGGAGATTTTCTCTCATAATTTGGTTTCTTGCTTTTTATTTTTTGTACATTTATTTTACGTTTTTTGGGGAGGTTACCATGAGGCTTGCAAACACTATCTTGTAACTTGTTATTTTAAGCTGATAACAACTTAACACTGTCTGTATAAACGAACAAATAAGCAAATAGAAACGTAAGAAAAACTCTACAGCTTAAGTTCCCCTGCTTTATAACTTTTGTTGTTTCTGTTTGTATTTTATTGTACTGTCTGTGTCTTGAAAAGCTGTTATAGTTATTATCGTTGACTGGTTCATCTTTTAGTCTTGCTACGCAAGCTAAGTTTACACAAGTTCTTAAAATGGTCTATTTTTTATAAAGAATAGTTTACACACCACAGTTACAGTGCTATAATAATCTTTTTTTTTTTTTTTTTTGGAGGGGGGTGTACTTACTATTACCAGTGAGTTTTATACCTTCAGATGATTTCTTACATCTTTATTTTTTTTCCGATTGAATAACTCCCTATAGCATTTTTTGTGAGACAGGTCTGGTGTTTATGTAATCCCTCAGATATTTTTTGTTTTTTGTCTAGAAAAGCCTTTATTTCTCCTTCATGTCTCAAGGATATTTGTGTACTTATGCCAGGTAGACTATCCCATGGTAAAAGGCTTTTTTTTTTTTTTTTTTCCGCACTTTAAATAAACCATGTCACTCTCTCCTGTCCTGTAAGATTTCTACTGAAAAGTCTGCTGCCAGATGTGTTAGAACTCCATTATGTGTTATTTGATTCTTTTCTGTTGCTGCTTTTTAGGATCCTTCCTTTATCCTTGATCTTCGGAAATTTGAATTACCAAATGCCTTGAGGTAATCTCCTTTGGGTAAATTCTGCTTTGTGTTCTATAACCTTCAACTTGGCAATTGATACATTTCTTTGGATTTGGGAGGTTCTCTGTTACTATCCCTTTGAATAAACTTTTTTTTTTTGAGACAGAGTCTCACTCGGTCGACCAAGCTAGAGTGCAGTGGCACCATCTTGACTCACTCCAACCTCCCTGTGCTGGGTTTAAGTAATTCTCATGCCTCAGCTTCCCAAGTAGCTGGGACTATACAAGTGTGAGCAACCACGCCCAGCAAATTTTTTTTTTTTTTTTTTTTTTTTTTGAGACTGAGTCTCGTTCTGTTGCCCAGGCTGGAGTGCAGTGGCCCAATCTCAGCTCACTGCAAGCTCCGCCTCCCGGATTCACGCCATTCTCCTGCCTCAGCCTCCCAAGTAGGTGGAACTACAGGCACCGGCCACCACGCCTGACTAATTTTTAGTAGAGATGGGGATTCACCGTGTTAGCCAGGATGGTCTCGATCTCCTGACGTGGTGATCCACCCAGGTCGGCCTCCCAAAGTGCTGGGATTACAGGTGTGAGTCACCGCACCCGGCCTAATTTTTGTATTTTTAGTAGAGACAGGGTTTTGCCATTTTGGCCAGGCTAGTCTCCAACTCCTGACCTCAAGGGATCTACCTGCCTCAGCCTCCCAAAGTGCTGCCTAGTCTTAAACTTTCTACCCCCATCCCTTTTTCTCTCTACTCTTTAAGGTCGATAAGTCTTAAATTTGCCATTTTGAGGCACTTTCTAGCTCCTATAGGGGTGCTTCATTCTTTTTTCTTTTGTCTCTTCTCTGTATTTTCAAATAGCCTGTCTTCAAGCTCACTGATTCTTTCTTCTGCTTGATGAATTCTGCTGTTAAGAGACTAATGCATTCTTCAGTATGTCATTTGCATTGTTCAGCTTCAGAATTCTGCTCAATTCTTTTTAATTATTTGAATCACTTTGTTAAATTGATCTGACAGAATTCTGAATTCCTTCTCTGTATTATCTTGAATTTCTTTGAGTTTCCTCAAAACAGTTATTTTGAATTTTCTGTCTGAAAGGCCACATATCTGTGTTTTTCCAGGATTTCTCCTTGTTGTCTTAGTTCATTTTATTAAGGTCATGCTTTCCTGAATGGTCCTGATACTTGTAGATGTTTGTCTTCTTCTCAGCATTGAAGAGTTAGGTGTTTATTGTAGTCCTCATAGTCTGGGCTTATTCATACCCACCCTTCTTGGGAAGACTTTCCAAATATTTAAAACTACTGGTATATTGTGACCTAAGCTGCATCTGCATCGGCTTTAGGGGTACCCAAGCCCAGTAATGCTGCTTTTTTTTTCCCCCCAGACTAGTAGAGGTACTAACGTGATGGTCTTAGACACAATCTGGAAGAATTTTCTGGATTACCAAGCAAGAAAAGCTTGTTCTCTTCCCTTATTTTCTCCCAAACAAATAAGAGTCCCTCTTTCTCTCTTTTCTGAGCCACCTGAAGCTGGAGGTAGAGTGACACAAGCATCGCTACCACCAGGACTTTGCTGAGTTAGATCTAAAGTCAGCCCAGCACTGGGTCTCATACAAGGCCTGCAGTAACCACTCCTTGGCTACCACTTATTTTTTTTGAGGAACTTCCATAGTGTTCTCCATAGTGGCTTTATTAATTTCCTTTCCAACCTACATTGTATAAGAGTTCATTTCTCTTTGTATTTTTGCTAGCATTCATGATTGCTTGTCTTTTGCATAAGTCATTTTAACTGCAGTGACATGGTATTTCAGGATAGTTTTGATTTGCATTTCTCTGATGATCAACAACGTTGAGCATTTTTTATATACTTATTAGCCATTTGTATGTCTTCTTTTGAGAAATGTCAATTCAGATCCTTTGCCCATTTTTAAAGTAGATTATTATTTTTTCCTACTGAATTGTCTGTCCTCCTTATATTGAGTTGTTTGAACTCATTTTGACAATTAATCCTTTGTCAGATGGATAGTTTCCAAATATTTTTTCTCATTTCATGGGTATTCTCTTTACTTTATTGGTTGTTTTCTTTGCTGTGCCAATCTTTTTAGCTTGATACGATTCCTTTGTCCATTTTTGGTTTGGTTTCTTGTGCTTTTGAGGTCTTAATCAAGAAATCTTTGCCAACAATCAATGTCTTGTAGTGCTTTCCCAATATTTTCTTCTAATATAATTTCATAGTTTTAGGTCTTGGATTTAAGTCTTTAATACATTTTGACTAGATTTTTGCATACGGTGAGAAATAAGGGTCCAGTTTCATTCTTCTGCATGTGGATATCCAATTTTCCCAGCAGCATTTATTGAAGAGATTGTCCTTTCCTCAGTGTATGTTTGTAGAGTTTGTTGAAAATGAGTTGACAGTAAATGAGTACATTTATTTCTGGGTTCTCTATTATGTTCCATTGTTCTATGTGTCTAACATTATGCCAGTCCATGCTATTTTGGTTACTATAGCATTGTAGTACAATTTGAATTCAGGCAATGTGGTGCCTCCAGCTTTGTTCTTTTTGGTCTGGATGACTTCAGCTATTGTGGGTCTTCTGTGGTTCCATATAAATTTTAGGGTTAGTTTTAAACTTCCTGACTTGGTTTCCTGCTGATATACTATGCAGCCATAAAAAAGGAGGAGTTCATGTCCTTTACAGGGACATGGATGAAGCTGGAAACCATCACTCTCAGCAAACTATCACAAGAACGGAAAACCAAACACTGCATATTCTCTCTCATGAGTGGGAGTTAAACAATGAACACATGGACACGGGGTGGGTAACATCACACACTGGGGCCTGTCGGGGTGTGAGGGGCTAGGGAGGAATAACATTGGGAGAAATACCTAACGTAGGCGATGGATTGATGGGTGAAGCATACCACCATGGCACATGTATACCTATGTAACAAAACTGCTCATTCTGCACATGTACCCCAGAACCTAAAGTATAATAAAAAAAAAATTCTATACAACAAAGAGAACATTTAAAACTTCATCCAATTTTCTTCACAGTATAAAGCACATAAAGTCCTTCAATATGTGGAAGTCAGAAAATACAACACTTATGAGACTTCTAAATAATAAAACAATAAAACTTTTAATTCAACGAAGAGGAGAATTCTTTAAAAATCTGAATAGAAAAACGTGATAAAAATTCTATCTTTTTATATAATTTTTTTCATGATAAAAGTTCTAGTTTAGATTTCTCTTTTTTGAGATGGAGTCTTGCTCTGTTGCTTAGGCTGGAGTGCAGTTGTATGATCTCAGCTCACTGCAATCTCCACCTCCCTGGTTGAAGGGATTCGCCCAGTAGCTGGGATTACAGGCGCTGACCACCCAACCTGGCTAGTTTTTGTCTTTTTAGTAGAGATGGGGTTTCACCATGTTAGCCAGGCTGGTCTCGTACTTTTGACCTTAGGTGATCTGCCTGCCTTGGCCTCTCCAAGTGTTGGGATTACAAGCATGAGCCACCGTGTCCAGTCTAGAAATTTTTATAATCTAAATATTTTGCTAAGACCAAGCACACTGATGAGAATCAAGTAATCAAAAGATAATAAGTTTAATGGTTGTAAATTTAAAACTGTTGACATAATTCTTGAAAATGGGAGAGTTGGAGGAAAGCAGTAGAAAGGCTAAGCATGCCAACTATATTATTTATTTTAAAGGAGGGAGAATCAATTTCATCTATATAAAATTCACATGTATGTTAAAAAGATTATTACTTTTAAAATGATCATGGTTTATGTAATATTTTGTTTGTTTATTTGTTAGTTTATTTTGAGGTGGGGTCTCACACTGTCACCCCAGCTGGAGTGCTGTGGCACTATCTTGACTCACTGCCGACTCGACCTCCCAGGCTCCAGTGATTTTCCTATGCTAGCTTCTGTATCACCTAGAATCAGCGTCCAGCCAATATGAAGTTTCCACCTCTAGCTGTACTCACAAAATTAATATAACTAATTCTGGGAAAAGCAATTATGAATATTAAATTTTAATTTGCCACTATTTCAAAGACCTTTATTAACTTGTATTTTTTATTTTCAATACTGTTTTACACTAGCATTTTTTGTCCTCAAATGTGGCCCCTGAAAAACTGTAGTAGGCAGTACACCAGTAGGGACTCTGTGTGAGGGCTGTCACCCACAATTTCCCTTCCACACTACCCTAGCAGAGGTTCTCCAATAGGGCTCCTCTCCTGCAGCACACCTCTACCCGAATATCCAGGCATTTCTATACATTCTCTGAAATCTAGGTGTTAGCTAATTGGTTTTATCTAAATCGCTCGTATTCTTATGACAAGAGGTAGTTTTGCAGGCTAGAGTCAGTAACTCATCAACGTTAGGCTCCAACCTTCCCAGGGAGTCTTGGAGATAGTTGCCCTGTCTCTTTTGATTACATTTTTATTACATTTCAAATAGATAGTTCTCTCAGTTCTTAAGAAAGTTACTCCTGGGACAGAAAGATGACAAAAGGCCTTATGGTTTTCAAATGGATACATATATCCTTTTGAAATATGTCCTTTCATGACTCTATATATGAATTATTCATATATACAAAGTATACATATATTTCCCCACATTGTGGTGATGTATTCTAAAAAAATGCATCATTAGATGATTTTGTCATTGTGCAAACATCACAGAGTGTATCTAGGCATTATCACCTATTGCATACCTAGGCTTATAGTATAGTTTATTTCTGCTAAGTTACAAAACTTTACAGCCATGTTACTGTACCCAATACCTTGAGCAATTGTAACACATAGTAATTATTTGTGTATCTAATATATCTAAACATAGAGAAGATACAATGAAAACATGGTACAAAACTTTAAAGTGGTATGTATGATACATACCATGAGTGGAATTGCTCTGGGTATGTGAGTAAGTGGTTAGTGAATGGGAAGGCCTAGAATATTAATGTATACTCTTGTAGACTTTATAAACGCTGCACACGCAAGGCTACATTAAATGTATTACAAATATTTTTACTGTGCTCTACTACAGACTTTATAAACACTGTGTATTTAGGCAACTATACTGAAAATATTTTTCTCTCATCAGTAATATATTAACCTTCACTTAACTTTTTATAAACTTTTGAACCTTTGACTGTTGACTCTTGTAATAACACTCTAGCTTGAAACACATTGTGCAACTGTACAAAAATTTTTATTCTGTAAACTTTTTCTTATTTTTAATTATTTTTAATTTTTCTTTAACTTTTTAAGCTTTTTTTTTTCTGTTAAAAACGAAGGCAAAGACAAACCCATTAGCTTAAGCCTACACAAGGTCAAGATTATCAATATCACTGTCTTCCACCTCCACATCTTGTCTCACCAGAAGCTCTTCAGGGGCAATACCACACATGGACCTGTCACCTCTTATGACAACAATGTCTTCTTCTGGAATCCCTCCTGAAAGACTTGCCTGAGGCTGTTTTACAGTCATTTTTTAATAAGTATAAGGAGCACAATTTAAAATAACGAGAAGATACATAGTAAATACACAAACCAGTAACATATTATTATCAAGCATTATGTACTGTACATAATTGCATGTGCTATATTTTTATACAACTGAAAGCTCAGGTTTATTTACACCAGCATCACCACAAACATGTGAGGAATGCATTGTGCTGCAACTTTACAACAGCTCTAATGTTACTAGGTAATAGTAACTTTTCACCTTCATGTTATGGTTTCACTGTCATATCTGCAGCCTGTTGTTCACTGAGTTGTCATTATGCAGTGCATGACTTTATACAGTTCAGAGGAGAAAATACTTTTTCAAAATGCAATTTCAAATTTTTCAAGGTAAAAATGTCTACCTGAAGAGAAGGGAACATTTCCCCCCTCCTTTCAGCAAGGAGAATTAAGCCTTTCATTCTTAACTTGTATTTTTTTTACAAACTATATCATTTGTAGAAATCTTGACATCTTGTGACTCTATTAGACTTTTCCTTTACATGCTAGGGACAACTCAGATTTAATGTAGGAAGAGTAATGTAGAGATTAAAGGCTATCATGTTAATCAATGCCGAGCAAAATACAAAGCACACAGTTTTAAATTTGAGCCTTCTATTACATATCAGAATAATGTAATAAAAGTTAAAGTTATTTTATAGAAAACTTTAACAAATCTATTAATGATTTACTATGCAACAGGTGCTGTTCTAGGGAACAAAGATAGAATTGGAAACAACAACAAAAAATTCTCTCTCTTCATGAAGCTCACATTAATGTTACCTAGAAAGACAATATATTTAAAAAACAATTACATATATCACAATCTTATGCAGCAACAAATGATATACACAAAATAGCAGAGAAATCAGATCCAGTATAAGGGAATGCTAACTTAGGTAACAGAGCCAGGGAAAGCTTTATTGAGAAGATTTAAAATAGAGATGCAAATTATGTGAGTGAGCAAGTCATATGAATACATGATTTGAGGATTAAAGAGGATGTGCAAGGGACATAAGACAGGGTGTATTTGACATGTCATTGCCACACAGTTAAGAGAAGAGATTAAATTGGAGAATGAATGACAGATGAGATTATATACATTTTATATGATTTCATAGTTTCAAAATTTTATTCTAATTATAATGAGAAATCAGAGGATTTTGAACGTAGCATTTACATTACTAATGACTTGAAAGGTTGACGCTACTTATTTTATGAAAATAAGACTAAAAATGAAAGCAGAGGAACTAATAGAAACTCCGCCGCAACATCCTGGCAAGAAATTGATGAAGGTGGGAATAGTAAATGTGTTGAGAATTGATAGTGTTAAGAAATTATTTTGTGATTTGGGCTAAATACATTTGTCAAAGAATGAAACAGAGGACATGAAAGAAAATCACAACGTGATAAAGACTTTGTGAGTTTTGATCTGAAAAAAATGGACACAATTTAAAACTATTTATTGAGTTTGGGATGCAGCACGAATAGTAGGTTTGGAGCAAGAATCTACAGCTGGACATTCCCATGCTAATTTTGAATTGACCATGAGATATATCAGGTTAGAATTATTATAATTTTCACATGGATAATTTTATATGACTTAGAAATACAATTTTTGTAATCTGAAGAATTATGAAAGTTTGTCACCTTTATCTTTGAAATGGCCAAAAAGATTTCTAAATGGTAAGTAACTTTTCAGGGTCATATATATATATTTAGGGACAGACCATACCTTCTAAGACTATAACATTTACCACTACATATAATGCCTACTTACTTTTTTTGAGAAACATCAAATGTGAGGAGCGGAGATAAACTGAGGACTAAATTTAATGCTCATGAAGCTTTTACTTTTATTTAGGATATGTTTTATAGCACATGAGAACATCCGATAATGAACTCCCTAATGTTTATCTCCCGATTTCAACAATTTCAACTGCTTGTTAGATACCAGATAGTTCAGTAAACACTAATATAATTTAAATATCACATGAATAGTGCTTGTTACTTATTATTTAAAGTGTAGTTTCTGAATGAGGAACTTATTTTTCCTAGGTTATGGATTTACCTGGTTGACACAGACACTAACATAGATCTGATGCCAAAAAAAAAAAAAAAAAAGAAAAAGAAAAAAAAAGTTTCCTTGGCAAGGTTTTGAAATAATGTGTCTGGCAAATATAAAGAAATATACGTATTGTGTGGTTGTAGATGGAGAGAGGAAGAGAAAGTGAAGGAGGAAGAGAAAGAAGAAAGAGGAAAATCAGGATGACATAACAGAGGAAGAAGTTTCAAAAATGTTATAAAGATTGTAGAGTTGAAATTACTGTTTATTCAAAAATGTGCCTTCCAATTTGTTTGTATATAATGAAACTTTTGAAAAATATATTGAAATTGATATATTTAGTTATTAAATTGTGAAAAAATACTTTTAAACAAATTTGGAATTTATTACAATTAATTCTTATTATATAAATAAATCATAGATACAAGTTTTCTTATTATGTACTGATGATATAAAGTGGCTTGACAAAATCTGTGTATATATAACAAATCTAAAAAGATAATTTGTATTGTTAATAAATAAGACAAAGCTTCATCTTCTACCTTGAAAAAAACAATGTCCAAAAAATGTTAAAGAGAGCATTGAAGACTTTTGTGCTATTTTGAAAATTTATCTCCACATATTTTCTTCACTTCTATTTTCATGATGACTTTCAAATTACAATTAATATATCACATATTATGGAAAAAAATTCAAACTTTATGTAGACAATGACCTAAATTTTTTATTATTATACTTTAAGTTCTAGGGTACATGTGCATAACGTGCAGGTTTGTTACATATGTACACTTGTGTCATGTTGCTGTGCTGCACCCATCAACTCGTCATTTACATCAGGTATAACTCCCAATGCAATCCCTCCCCTCTCCCCCCTCCCCATGATAGGCCACGGTGTGTGATGTTCCCCTTCCCGAGTCCAAGTGATCTCATTGTTCAGTTCCCACCTATGAGTGAGAACATGCAGTGTTTGGTTTTCTGCTCTTGTGATAGTTTGCTAAGAATGATGGTTTCCAGCTTCATCCATGTCCCTACAAAGGACACAAACTCATCCTGTTTTATGGCTGCATAGTATTCCATGGTGTATATGTGCCACATTTTCTTAATCCAGTCTGTCACTGATGGACATTTGGGTTGATTCCAAGTCTTTGCTATTGTGAATAGTGCCGCAATAAACATACGTGTGCATGTGTCTTTATAGCAGCATGATTTATAATCCTTTGGGTATATACCCAGTAATGAGATGGCTGGGTCATATGGTACATCTAGTTCTAGATCCTTGAGGAATCGCCATACTGTTTTCCATAATGGTTGAACTAGTTTACAATCCCACCAACAGTGTAAAAGTGTTCCTATTTCTCCACATCCTCTCCAGCACCTGTTGTTTCCTGACTTTTTAATGATCGCCATTCTAACTGGTGTGAGATGGTATCTCATTGTGGTTTTGACTTGCATTTCTCTGAGACCTAATACCATAAAAACCCTAGAGGAAAACCTAGGTAGTACCATTCAGGACATAGGCATGGGCGAAGACTTCATGTCTAAAACACCAAAAGCAACGGCAGCAAAAGCCAAAATTGACAAATGGGATCTCATTAAACTAAAGAGCTTCTGCACAGCAAAAGAAACTACCATCAGAGTGAACAGGCAAACTACAGAATGGGAGAAAATTTTTGCAATCTACTCATCTGACAAAGGGCTAATATCCAGAACCTACAAAGAACTCAAACAAATTTACAAGAAAAAAACAAACAACCCCATCAAAAAGTGGGCAAAGGATATGAACAGACATTTCTCAAAAGAAGACATTCATACAGCCAACAGACACATGAAAAAATGCTCGTCATCACTGGCCATCAGAGAAATGACCTACATTTTTAATCATAAAATGGAACTTGAAATTTAAATTTTGCACTATTGAAAGAAAAAATAATTAGATTTCTTTTTTATAAAATACTTGAAGAAACAAGTCATGAAAATGCTATTAATAATTTCTGGAAAATTATATATTATTATGTCAGAGTCTAGATTAAAAACAAAAATTTTACATTAGCTCATAGAATTTAAATTAAATTACTCCATCTGGATAATTTCTTTGACTAGTCATAGAAATTGACACTATGAACAGACAGGATGACAGACATTTTGGATGCTGTTATAGGATGAATGTTTGTGTTAGAGCTTGAAGTTCTGATACTCAATGTGATTTTATTTGAAGATGGAACCATTGAGACATAAACATAATTATCCTTGTTTTCTGATAAAATAAATTTTAAAATTAGCAAAGTTAAGTACATTTTTCAGTGTCGGGAGAAGTGGGTGGCAATGCTTGGATTCAGTCATTTATTTTATTGAATTCCAAAACTTTGCTATATAAGGCTGCGGTTTAGGGAGTGTTAGGGAAGTAGCCCATGCATCAGGTACTCAGGTTCTTCAGTGAGGGAGAACCCTCCACACCCTTGTACCTCAGCTATACCATGTCTCTTCAGAGACATTTTCTGCCATCTTTGCTTCTTCCCCCTCACATATAATTGAAAGCTTAATTCTTCACCTTTACCTCAATCTAAACTAACAGTTTAGGATTTCCATCACAGTCATCACATTTTAATTTAGTTTTTACTAAATTGTCCTTATATCATCTTGAAATATGATATTTCTTTTTCATTTCTATGACCTAAAACCCTTTCAATGAAAGTGGTGGAAGATAATAAGGGACATAGTTATGTTAATGGATTGTGCTATCTCTTTCTTCCTTCTTTTATCAATTGTCTAGATATGTTTTCTATACTCATATGTTTTCTCATTGTCATTATGCCACCTTCAATTTTTAATAAATATAATATTAAAATATATACATTTAAAAATAAATCTGATTTAATCCATTAACTGGTATATATTTTAGTTTCTCATTGTCATTGTTTGTATATTTAAACTCAGGAAATAACAATTTCTGGTACCCCAAGTAGTCTTGAAATTGAGCCTAAGAACTTCAGAGAAAATATGAACATGAGTCATGATACATACCCTAAGCAGCTAAGAAACTGTCCTAACACAACCCAGGCAGAAGAATAGTTAATTCTTTCTAGAAGGTAACTAAGAATGACTCCACACTCATAGAAAATAGGAAAGGGTACAGGTAAGAGAACAAGTAATAAAAATCTACAAACAGAAAGAAAGATCAACAGTTCTCTTTCATAGTAGATTATTTTATTAATGACATACATTTTCTGCCTCTCTCTGGGAAAGAATTATTCTTCCCTGGCCATCAAAAAAGGCTTGATCATGTTACTTGATTGGATCTATAAAATGTGAAGGAAAATGAGATATTTAACTTCTGAGCAATGCAATTTAAAGCTTTGCCATGGGAAGTCAGATCCCTTGCTTGGGCTGTAGAGTAAAGATGATATGGAAAGGAGATGTACTGATCCTTCAAAAATAAGTAACATAACAGCAAAATAAAAATTTGTATAAATTATGTAGATGTTGGGATCATTTTTACTACAGCATAAACTAGATGTCTTTGATTGACAAGTCTTCATACATATTACTCCCAGGATGCCGGTGCACAGTTTATGCTTTCCAGGAATAAGATTATAACACATTACTCTGAGGATTCTGATAAGTCAAAGACAAAAGACCTAAAGAATCTGCAGTCAGGAATATTCAAGCAAATCATTACAATCAGTTGATGAATTTTAGTAGATGACTCTGAAACTTCTAAAAGCAAATTAAAGTATTTCCCACAGAAAAACAACAAATTAAAATCTCAAGTAACTTACACATAGATAGACTTTCAACAAATATAGGACTACACAAACACATGCACACACACCTGCAAACAACTCTAATAAGTGTGTTCAGCAGGAATAATAAAAGAACTTCCCAGTAGCTCTCTAAAATCCTACTCTTAGGAGCAAGCAAGCAAGAATAACCAGAAGTTACAGGCAGGTGTTTAACATGACATACGGAATCTATAATAAACAGGTGGAAAGAAATTTAATAAGAATTTAGAAGTTATTCTTTGAAAAAATTTAGAAACCCTAATTATCTTCAAACGTAAAATAAAATTGCAGGCTATGTGATTCAGTAAAAATAATATTATAAAAAGAAGTGTGCAAAGAATAAGATAGACTTAAAAATTACGACAAAAAATTCAAAAGCAATGAAATTACTAAAATAGAGTAGAAGAAATAAACATAAATAATTAAAAGAGAAAGTTTAAATAAATTACAGAATCAATTGAGAGATCCAACATCTGAATAACAGGAGTTTCAGAAAGAGAAAACAGAGTAAAAGGAAATAATAAATTATCAAGGAAATAATGGAAGACATTTTTAAAGAATGCAGTAATTTCAATTTTCTGATAGAAGGAGCTTATAGATGAATCAGCACAAATAGTATAAAAAAACAAAAAAAAGTTTAATTTCTAGCTTTTCTGTAGGCTAAAAATATTGAAGGGTTCTTGCTGCAAAGCCATATCAGTGCTAGAGAAAGTAAAATATTAAAATGGTTAATGGTGCTTTAGATAACAGAATTTATTTCTGAAATCAGTAAAAACTGCGATCAAGAATATCAAGAAATGGGCTGGGCGCGGTGGCTCAAGCCTGTAATCCCAGCACTTTGGGAGGCCGAGGTGGGCAGATCACGAGGTCAGGAGATCGAGACCATCCTGGCTAACACGGTGAAACCCCGTCTCTACTAAAAATACAAAAAACTAGCCAGGCGAAGTGGCGGGCGCCTGTAGTCCCAGCTACTCTGGAGGCTGAGGCAGGAGAATGGCATAAACTCGGGAGGCGGAGCTTGCAGTGAGCTGAGATGCGGCCACGGCACTCCAGCCTGGGCAACAGAGCGAGACTCCATCTCAAAAAAAAAAAAATCAAGAAATGAGAACTGTCAGGTTACCTATGCATTAGTAGTTTTAAATGGCCTCACATCATTTGCTTTGACAATGCTGAGTTCAGAAGATACTGAGTACTCTTGGATTATCTCTACTTTGGTTCATGGATATATAATGTAAGAAAATTATTGAACCCACACACAGTAGGCCTAATTATAAATCATACTGCATAGAATTGGAACTCTGGAAAACCTACATGGAAAAAGTGAATTAAAAAAATACACATTTAGCAGTGGTATTCAGCAGGGAAGTTGTCTCAATCTTCATTCTGGCAGGAAGTTGAAAAGTAGTCATCCATAAGAATTCATGACCAATGACTACCTGACACGTGGGTTTCAGGTTTGAGTATCTGGCATTTGTACTTTAAAAACTGAATGTTAAATATTTTAATTGAACATTAACTGTCAAAACAGAGGCAAGTAGATATTAAAGTGGCGAAGACAAATTTTACTCACAACTATTGCTATAGAAAAAAGATACTCCAGCATAGAACTGGTCTCTATTCTGAATACAGCAGGAACAAGTGGGGATTTATAGCCAAGGAGTAGGAGGGTTGATGGATGGAAAATTGCTAAAAGACATCAGTTCTGGGGGAAATTCTGGCTGGACTAACCTAAAGGTTTCCTGCTGAAAGCAAGCCAGGTGATCAGATACCAATGGTGGGGCATGAGAAATGTTAATCAGAGGATGATCAGGCATGAAGGGTGAAAGATTTTTTTATTTTTTCTAAAACTGGAGTTTACAAGGAAGTACACAGGTGAGCCTATGAGAAGATTTAGAAGCCTGACTAAATTTTGGTAGAGCAAAGAATCTTTGCCTACACCTAGGTATGTCATCAACCAAAAAATGTAAATAGTTCTGGAGAAAAGCATCCTCAATTCAGTCATTATATATTCTCATAAATAAGTTTCCAACAAACAGGAATCAGAAATAAACACAGGCACACAACATGCAAAATGTACAAAAACAAAACTAAACAAAACAAGTATTCAGGGAAGAGAATTAGAAAGAATAGAAACAATGAAACTATAGCAAAGATCACAGATATTTGAATTACTGGAAACAGAACATACGTATATATATAATAAGTTCAGAGAAATAAAGTGTAAATCAGACAAATGAGAAAGGATCAAGAGACGAGTAGAAAGTGGCAGCAGATATGAAAATAAATTAAAATTTTAGAATCTCAACCAAACCTTTGAGCAGAAAGGCCCCATCCTTAATTAGATCGTTGCCTTCAGGCTCTGGCAAAGTGAAACAAATCTGAACACCAGTTAAAAGCCATAGGCAGATTCTATTTATTACTACTGCAGTGGGGGAGGGGCCTCAGGGAATCCGAACTCAGGTCTGTCAAAGAAAAAGATGTGAGGCCATTTAAAGAACAGGCAAAGTATTGATGGACATTAAGGGATGTGATTAGACCATGTTTGCTACCCAGTGCTTGTTGAAGTTAACCCTCTGCCCTCTCACAGAAACCGGGAGATAGTGTTCTTATCCTTCCTTCAGATTACATTTCAAACAAATAGATTCCAAGTTTTTGAAAAAGGCATTCCTTGGTTGTAGAAAATACGTAACTATCTCTAAAGGACAGAGAAAGATTTAAAACGGAAAGTTTCTTAAAGCAAATACTTCCAGAAAAGAGAAGTCAGAAGCCTATTATCACGTTTGGACTGGAACAAACAGAGTTCTTTTGGAAGCCTTGAGCTTCTCAGGCAGAAACTTAAGGGGTGGAGCAGGGCTGGGTCATCTCAAGGACAGGGCCTTAGGCTGCTAGAAGTCACACTAGAGTTTGATCAAGCCTCTTAGAGAGAGGGTTGAATGCAGTCCTTTGTTCCAGGAGGTTTTACAGTTCACAATTGGCTTTCATTTTCTGAGCTTTTATTTCCCAGGTCAAGATAAAGGTTGAGAAAAAAAAAAAGTTTCTAGTTCTACCCTGAATGAATCGCATCTTATAGCTACAAGACAAGTTTTCTGAATAAAATCAGTTTTTAATTTTATAAGTGGCTGCAATAAAATGAAGGCTGAACTCACAACACTTCCAGGTCTCTTATGTCAAATTTAGGGCATTGTTCAGCAAAGAAAGGAAGCCAACGACAAGAAAAAGAGGTGTTTGGATGTATTCCAATAAATCCAAGTATGTTGATCCTTTGATCCCTATTATATTCCTTTTTCAGTGGAACAGCCCTTCCTCCACATTCTGAAGAGTGTAACAGGCTTCACTGCTGGAACGAACAGCTTATGGTGTTCCTGTAGCCAAACTTTTTTTCTTATCAACCTGTAGTTCATGCCCACTCTTAGTTTTCTCCACATGATTTGGTTTGGGAAACAGAACATTAGCAGACTTGCAATGCAGTCAGAAAGATGAAAATTTTCTTATTTCCACTTGTTCCTTTATTCCTTTGGATTTACCATTAAAACATGTCCATACTCATTATCTTAAAGAAGAGGAACGATGTGAAGCAGAACTGCGTTGTCTCAGTCAAGGCCATCCTAAGTAGTCATCCTCAGCCTACACACCAGCTGACTGAGAATCAGAGACAAGTCCAAATCAGGCTAGAATAGTGTACAAAACTGCTGTTGCTGGTCCTACTGAAAAAGAAGCTGGGATATGTGTAAAAAGCACACTGATGTAATATTTGAGATGTAACCTTGCCAACGTATTAATAAATATGTCTTTCTCCTGAATTAAGAGTCTTAGCTTAAGTGATATGTAGGGTAAGTGCTATGCCAAGATGTTACATTTAGTTTGCTTCATACACATTTTAGTGCTAAAAATAGAAAGCAAAAAAATAACAAAAACAAAAAAGAGAAATCTCCCATATTTCTTTTTCCCATCTTTGTCTCCTCTCTTTTGTTTCTCTCTTCTTTCATTTCTTCCTTCCTCCCTTCCTTCCCTTTTTACATTCCTTCCCTTTTCTTGTTTCTTTCACTTAATCCAAATTGGCCTTCATGATATAAAAAATTCCTTAATGTTAGACTACAAAATTATAAGTATACACTGTATTTTATAATGTATTTTACACACATTCTTCCATGATACTATGCTTATACTTAAAAAATAGGGTGTATCCTTAAATTGTACAAAGACAAAAAACATAAAACAGTTTAGATAAATTATTAATGCATTTCAAAAAAACCAAAGATTTATGAGAGAAAATAATCAATATTGCAAGAAAATACATTTTTGGGGGAAACCTCATTCAACTTGTTACTGAGTATAGAGAACCATTATCTAAAAAAAAGAAAATGTTGAAAACCTACACCTTACTACTCAAAACAACAACATATTTGGAAAAGAAAGCAAGAAAGTAGGAAATAATCTATTCAAGTTTTTAAAATTTGGTTTAAATTTTGTGGGAACTGAGCCTATTTAGTGTACTGAGAAAGAAGAGTTTGTCTTTACTCATTTTCTGTGATAAAATATTTATATTATTTCTTTTACTTCTCTACCTAACACTGTATTTAATCAGTTTAAGATAGAAATAAGAATGAGTATTTTGCTAGTAAGCTCTCATATCATTTAAAAAACTCTAAATTATATAAATCTGATATGATGCTAGTTCCTTTAGTTCTACAGAGATTATTTTACAGACACACATTATATATATATTTTATAATATATGAATATAATATACTGCTACTTGGAAAGAAGGTGCTGTTAGACATTCTATTGAACTACAAATTAAATTAAAGCATTCTTGTAATATATTAATTCTATACTAAAATATATTTTATAAATATTGCTGTTAATATAAAAATTCTTTTGAAGTAATGGGTAACTCCCTTTCCAACTACTCCCAGTACTACACATGTGCTAGCACAATGGTAAAACAGAAAGTTGATGAGTCTCAAATAATTGATTGCTTATTTTCTGTTTACACCTTACTTTATAATTAAATAAAGGTATGCCATATGGAAACAAATAAAATGTTAATTATTAGATTGTTTTTGAGGTTACAGAGCCTGAATATACATCTTCCGTGAAATTTTGTTCCAAAACGAAGTAATTTGCTAACTGTATCCTCACTAGCCAAAGGATATATAAAATTTCCTAAAGCATTTTTACATTTGTGGGTTAAAAGGACATATTTAATAATGGCAAAACACCAGAAACTGTGCTAAGTCCTAATAACTGCAAAACACCAGAAACTGTGCTAAGTTTTTACACCTGAAAATGTAAAAATGAAATACACAAAACATTCTGTTTGCAGGAAGTCACAACCCAAGGAGAAAGACAGACTTGCATTCATAGTCATAACAGACAAGGATACACATTCTATTTGAAAAACTCAGCACACTCTACCAGAACTCTTCTCACCAAGAAAGCCCTTACTAAAGCAATCAGGAACTTGAATTTCAGGGAGACAGAAGGCAAGGTAACATATAATCTTGCTTATTCCCAAAGAAGTGAGCTGAACTGAAGTTTTGACTTAATGTAGATGTTGAAAAGAGAAATGACTTAGAACGTTGTCATAGGGTCATTACTTCACATTATCTTTATGTGAATATTTTCACTTATCCATAGAGAGTGCAATGAACTATGAAGTTACTAGAAGTAGAATTCTGTTTTAAATATCTTTAGTCTATATTCTGTGTAAACTAAGTAGAGATGAAATACAAATAATAAGACAATTTTTGGCCAGGTGTGGTGGTTCATGCCTGCAATCCCAGCACTTTGGGAGGCCGAGGCGGATGGATCACCTAAGTCAGGAGTTCAAGACCAGCCTGGCCCACATGGTGAAACCCCAACTCTACTAAAAATATAAAAATTAGCCAGGTGCGGTGGTGGACTCCTGTAATATCAGCTACCAGGGAGGCTGAGACAGAATTGCTTGAACCTGGGATGCAGAGGTTGAGATGAGCCGAGATTGAGGGCCGCTGCACTTCAGCCTGGGTGACAAGAACAAACTTCATCTCAAAAAATAAAAAAGACAATTTTTGAAATTTATTTAGAAATAATTTCATTTGGTGGTTTAGTGCTATTGTATACAACTACTTCATAGAATCAGTCAGCTGGAAGAAGAACAATCATCAAATTTAGCCACTTCAAATGTTACAGATTAAGAAACACAGATATCATTATTGAGAAATTAATAATTTGCCCAAGGTCAAGTAATGAGTCCTCTTTGTTCTTAGTTTTTTTGTCCATTATAGGACTCTAATTGATTTTAGAGGTAGAAGAAAAAAAAAAATCTTATTGCAGCTGAAGACAAAAAAGGAAGCAAATATGTTTTACAAGTATTATTTGGCCTGTAATTTTTACTGCCTTCACCATTATGCTTCAGAGTATCTGACACAGAAGCTTTGAAAGCAGTGAGATCTGAACACAAAAATAGAATGTCTGTGGTTTTATTCATATTTAGGAGCCCCAGTTTGAAGAAAGTGAAGCTGCAGCTGTACTTTTCCATGTTACTTAGCAACTGGTATGAGTCAAGAAAATCACTGAAAATCATAGCCACTGGTGGGAGCATGATAAATGACATTTGAAAGAAAAAATTGCGAGGTCGATGTACCTGTCGACTATCAACATGCTATTAAGAAATAAAATGAGAATCATTACTATGTTAATGATGTAAATTCAATTTTAAAGACTGGTAATGACTCTCAGGCACAGGGAGCCTCCTACAGCAACCGGTACAATGCCTGTCAGGGTACGTTCTCCAGTGAGATTTGCTGAACTGAATTATTAGGCACATATTTCTCACCTGAGCCATTGGTTTAGTTTATATATGATGAAGATAAGTTTGCACCTTAGCATTGACATATTTTGGTGAAATTTACAATAGCATGTTTATGATTTAAAAATATTTAAAATCCATCTAAAATCACAGTATTCAAATATGTACAACTAAAACACGGAAGACTTTTAGATAAGAAAAAATAAAAGCTAAAAAATGAGATATATTATATAAACCAAATCAAAGAAGCTGTAAGAGAATAATGTATGAGTTACTTGATATTTAGAAAACTATTTTGCTTTGAAAAGTAAAAAATGTGCTCTAAATATCACAGAAGAAATTATTTCTAAATACACCACTATGATATCTAAAACTTGAGAGCAAAGTTGATTAAATGGGAAAAAAAAAAACACCATACTATGAAATATTTATCTAAAACTTTAGAAAGCATTTCAGCAAAGTGCATAGGCATCTAATGTACATATTGAAATTTCTTGATATTTTCACATATACAGAGCTTAGCTGAGAAAACATTCATTATAAAACTTTGAAGTTTTATTATTAAAAATTATTGGGTTCTACAAACATTTCAAATCAATATAACTTGTCACTAACTTGAACAAAGCTTTTTTTTTCCCTAATGCAAATTAGATAGGGCTATCTAAAATCAGTCTCTAAGCTTTCTTCACCCCTCTCTTATCATTTCCGTCACCTTACCGTAAACCCCCATCACTTCTGGTCTGAACTATAAAATCAGCCTTGTGGGGGTATTACTACAAGGTATTTCCCCAAACACCTCTTTACAAACCTTCAGAAGGAGTCAGAGTGGTGCATATAAAATACATTATAGAGATATTTTAGATGAATCACTTACTTTCAATTGTTTCAAATATCCTGTATAACACTCCAACTCTATTTCATAAACCACTTACTAACATCAGTTATTCTGTCCTTTTCTATTTCTGTTCCAGAATCCTGAAGGTGTTTGATGTACATTTAATAATTTCTTTTATTATCACTTTTAATTCATTTCAACATGTGCAGGTTTTTCCTAATGCAGATAGGATCCCTTCCTCTCAGGGTCTTTTTAACTTAGGAGACTTTGTACAGAGACAACTTGCTGTTCTCTCAGCTTGGAATATTTCTTCCCTTAACCCAAAAGATCTCAACTTAAATATTATGTCTTTAAATTATTATTTTCCTCAAAAGATGCTGTAATGAGAAAAACTTGCAATTGTATTAAAAAAAAAAAAATCTTTCCCCAAACTGGGAGGGAGCCGAGAGATCAAAGAATGACTTGGCCAAGTTCAGCTTGGCGAAGAGATGAGTTTATTAAGACTTACGAAGTACTCTTGGGTGGCAGCAGGACAGTTCTAGAGATCTGGGCTGCTCTTCATTCCTAAACTGCTTTTAAGCTAATATTCTGGCTTTTTTTGGCTACCATGTGTGTGCGATGAGACTGTTTTCCTTGTTAGTTCTAATATTGTGCAATGGGACTGTTTTCCTTGGTAGGTTCCTTTGGGTTCTCAGGGATACCTGGCTCCTTGGCTGGGCATCATGGCCTTGGCTTACTGCCTGGTCTTCAGGGTTTGGGCAGTTGAATAAGTAACCTGGCAGGGGACCCACTGCACTACAGATACTAAGTAAGCTCTTCTTAACAGTCACTCTGTAATATATCACCCTGTAATCAATTTTTGTGAATATACTAATATACTAAATTTAATATTTACTTAAATTTTTTACTCGTTTATGCTCCTATCAGTTTGTGAGGTTCTTGATGACACACTCTTTGTATGAATTGTTCATTGACGTATCCTCAGCACCTAGGACACAGGACTAGCATATTTTGTACCCAATAAATATTAGTTAATTTCATAACTACATGGATGGTAATCAATATGGACTCATTACTGGGGAGGCTGGGGCAGGAGAATGGCGTGAACCCAGGAGGCGGAGCTTGCAGTGAGCCAGGATCGTGCCACTGCACTCCAGCTTGGGCGACAGAGCAAGACTCCGTCTCAAAAAAAAAAAAAAAAAAAAAAAAAAAAAGAAATAATCAAATACAAGACATAATATGAAATGAAAGGAGGAGGTAAAACAAAAAATGTACAAATGTTTAAAACTCTGCTTTTCAAAGTGTTGTATAAGTGATAGTGTTGCAGTCTCTTGCGAAGGAAACTTCTAGAGGTAGTGCATACTAACCTACGCTGTTCTCTCCTCCGTGGTAAATGCTGCAGCCTAGTGTTGAGACAATTACATCATATCATGTTGGAGACTCAACTAATCTAGTCAGCCTAGATTCACTAAATGTTGTAAGAGGAGAAAGAAATGATCCTTTGTTCTGCTAAGAAGCTGAGACCTAGGGTCTTTATCTCATAGGAAATCTTCAGGTTTCAAAGAGTCAAAGTGTTCACATAATTTACATGCAAAATATTGAGTATATGTGTATTTTTTTGAGAAGAGGGTTCAGTTTAGTCAGAACTTAAAAGGACATCCTTGATCTCTTTTCTGTCATCACGGCTTCCCAGAATCTCACAAATTAAACAAACTGAAAACCAAAATGAAAACAAAATTTGGTTTGCATACAGGTATTTCACATCAAATTGGAGTGAATGACATTAACTTAAAATCTAAGTTGCATTATTAATCTTCTCACTTATTGTACAGTGTTTTGTTTGGCATATTTTCTCTCTTTCTGAAAAATGGACATTCATGTTTTATTCATTTGTATCTAACATTATCAGGTAATGAGGTTTTAAAACTAATTCACAGAGGATTTAATAATATAACTCTAATGTAAAACCACAAAGGGCAGAAAACCTCATATCTAGTATATTAATGTGTTCATTTATTTAGAATATCAGAGGTTGTAGGGGGTTGTGACTGAGAACACAGCCTCCCAAAGATCCTAGATTCAAATCCTGATAACAGATAAATAATAGTAATAGTGCCTGCTTACTGTCATTGTGACAAGATTTAGCGAATAGGAAGCAGAAGGTGTGGTATATAGTAAGTATAAGAATTTTCATTTTGCATGGTTCTGATGTGCAGTAATTTCATTGACCATAGTTTAAATAGCATCAATTCCCCAAAACACAATTACAACTTCAGTTACCACATTATATTAAGAGCGGTACTTGCTCACAGTAGAATCTTCTCTGCTAGCTCCTCAGTACACACACACACAGAAAACCTATATAAATAATAGATGTACATGAAGATCAGTGGCCATTCCCATCACTTCTTCCAAATTCTGTCCTTGACTGGTCACTGTGCACCTGTTATTCAGTTCCCACACAGACAGTAAAGCATATAGTTGGGTCTCCTCCTTGTCAGGTAAGTGAAAGAGGGAATTGAACAAGAAGGATAAAAGTACAGCAAATAAATGAAAAGAAATAACTCTGAAAATGAAATTAGAATCATAAAGTAAATGGAGTTAAAGGAGATAGTTATTAAAATGCATGAATAAAATGGTTGTGACAAAAAGAATGAAGATGTCCTGAAGGAAGTAACATTGGCAGAAGTACTTCATATTAAAGGAACTCTCAGAGCCATTTTACAACACTGAAAGCACAAAGGATAAAAGGATAAAATGTTCGGAGCTGATCCAATGTTAGAACGGAGAATGACAATTTGCCAAGGCATAGAAGTACACTCTGTTGAAAATTAAACAACATGAGGTAGAAGGAAGCAATGTCCTAGCTACTGATAATATTTTACAAAGAAATGAAACACTTTGCTTCTTGCTATTTGTTAATTTTTTAAATTACAATTTACTAAATAAACGCTAATTTTACTAATTTTATTTTTCTTTACATTCATGCAGTAAAGAGTTATTGAAATATTGTCAAAAAATTAAAAGCCATGAAACAATAGTAATTTTCTCCATCGACTATGATTGCTTTGCACAGCTTCTGCTTACATGGTCATTTTTATAGTGCAGTGTTATCACGCAAAGTGCCTATATTAAATAAAAGTTAGCTACAATGTATTGATACAGTTTTACTTATCATATCATTAGCATCTGCCTTGCCCACTTTTGCTTCTCTTTCTTTTAATTTGATTTCATCTTGTTTGCATGGATTTGAGTTGGTTCTTTGTTAATTGAGGTATCTAATCCTTTTCTGCTAAAGTAGTTAAAAGATATTCCTCTTTCAGGTCTTTGTTTTTGAGCTTAAGAATGACAGTTTTTCATTTAGACATTTTAATTTTTTAATCACTGCAGTTATTTAGCCTTTTGGGAATCTGTATTGGATTCACAGGTTGATTAACCTTTCATTTGTCAGTTTTTTTTAACTCTATAAACTAAAGATAACATTACTACTTATCTCACACAGTTATTGTGTGAATTAGATGTGTATATATGTGCTAAGCCTTACAATACAGGTTGTCCCAGTTGAGGAATTAAGTATATGACAGTTGTTTTTGTCATTAGCAAAACTTACTAACTTCTTATCCTAGTAAAACTGTAAGAAGTTGATGGATCTTTGGATCATACTTTTTTGGGGAAAAAAAAAAGCTATAAGAAGTTGAGTTAGAACAATAAAAAGACATACTGCCATCCCTAGAAAACTCACAGTCTTGTGGGAGGCAGAGATAAAAGCTGCTTTAACAGAGATGAAGGCCAAAATAAACATTAAGGGACTAAGACATCACCCCATCAACCTAAGCCAATACATGCCAGCAACACCAGGGCAAGGATCTCAGAAAGGGTGACATTCATACTGAAATTAATGTAAAGAAAGACATTTAAAACAGTGACAATAGGATATGCAAAGAGAAAATGTGCAAAAAAAAAAAAAAAGACAAAATTAGGGAAGTACATGTGGTTCAGGAGGACTGAAAAAGAGGAAAGTATCTGAGTGTTTGAAGTTAATGCTCCAAATACATCTGTAAAGGAAAGAAAGGAACATATAAAGTGGCAAGTGATTCACTATGGGAACACTTAAAATATATTGAATACAGGATTTGCATAAATACATTTGCAATTCAGAAAAATCAACCTTGAAGTGGAAAATAGACATGATTAAGGAGAAACAAAGCTTATGGCAAAACTGGAATGTAAGGGGCAGTTAGAGGAATGATCCCCAGAGAGATGATGGGAAGCCGCTGGTGGCAGCGGGGCTGGCTCTAAGGAATAGACAAGAACTAGGAGATATTAACAAAGTAGAACCTACATCCATGGTACCAAGAGATGTCTTTGGCCAAAGAGAAGGCTGATTTTAAAGGTGAATTCCTAAGAGACAGAAAAAAAAAAAAAAGATTGTGGAATTTAGTAGCATCTGCTTTTACTGTAATATATGACCCTTGCTTTTCAAATTTAATATAACATTAATCTTTAAAGTGAGTTTAGTAATATTTATTTTATTTCAACTATGGATCTACATTTTTAGAAAGTTAAATATATTTTGCGAAGACAATTTGTAAGAATTTTTTTAATGATAAATTTCATAATAGTGTTTTACCTCAAGAGATATAAGGTTCTGAAACAAATTTTCATCTGTTAAGAGTAGACTGTGGTACTCTGGGTGTGCCTGATTCATTTGCCTCTCAACATCCTTTCACAAGGACCCCCAGGAGAAATTGCTATCTGATTTAAGTATGAAGTATAGTGTATTTTCTCCTTAGCAATTGTTTTATCTCATGGACATTGTAAATTTTATAACATAATCTTTTATTTATCACTCAGATCTCTTTTTAGATCTACAGTAGACTTGTGGGTTATTACGGTTTATCTGCAGTAGGTTTGTGAGTTATTATGACATATTTTTCTCTTTCTTGATTCCACTTTGTTCCCATCTTTTTTTTTTTCTGAAACAGCACTCTTATCTTTCCATTTTATACACCCTTGTAAGAGATCTGAAATCATTTGGGTAACAATATATGAAATGCATAATAGATAAAAATCATCCTCATAGCTTGATTCTCTCTGCATTGGTAAATGTGTTTTCTATTTATTAAAGCTTGAAGAGTTCTCTGTATCCTTTCTCGGTATTCTGTTAAATCACTATGTAGAATCCCTTTCCAATGAGCTGATGCTTTGGACATGTACAAACTTTACAGAAAAGCCTCTGAAACATAGCTACTACACCTCTGTGCTAGTAAAAGCCTCATTTAGTCCCTGCCTTGAACTATGTCCTAGAAAATGATGACTTTTGACAAATGTGAAAGAATAGCCACTAGAACTGCTCACCTCATGGAGAGACAGACATCCTTCCTCACTGTGTTACCAGATACCGACTGAGCTGCCCCCGCTCTCAGTTAATGTTAAGGTTATGGTATAAAGTGTGGACTATGAGAAAAGGCTCACTGATACCCAATGTTTGATATTCCCCAAGTAAGTATTGCTAAATGCACCTTACAAAATGCTACTGGGAATTTCAAATTCATTATGTTCTAGAAGAATGATCTAATTCAAAGACATTTCTGCTTTGATAACTTATCTACCTTTAGAAATCTCATTTCTTATTTCTATTTTCTGGCTGCATAGGAAGTACAAGAGAACATATTTGACAGCTTTTGAAAGATAATTGATAGTGATAGAGAAAATCATACAGCTTTGAACTAGAGCGCAAAAATGACAAATCTATTACATGGGATCTTTCTCTCTCTCTCTCTCTCCAGTGTTAGATATTTGGTCCTAAAATGAATCTAAATCATATAAAGGCAGCACTGTAACATTTCAGGCTTACATTTTGATACATCAGTTACTAGGGCTTAAAAGTCTGCTACTACAAAATGAGATGTATATTGTGCCTGATAACAGAGCAAGGCAGGCTGCCTTAAAAAGGACTGTGACTTTTTCTTCCACCATAAAGGATTCTCTATTTATGGTAGAAGATCGTCCATCACATTTAATCCTCTCCAGGTAAAAGTTGCTTGGAGATAGAATAAGCAGAAAATAAATAATATTCTATTCTTAGCAGTAGAGTTTGCTAAACTGATTCTCTTAATTAAGCATTTAGATTAATAAAATACATTATTTATATTTTTGGCGTATTACATTCTTTATGTCAGACTGTAATTCCTCATTTCTTATACATGATGAAACAGCTATATTAATAAATATGATGTTTAAACAAGTTCTTCTACCATGGGAAGAAAGCAAATACAATAAATTTTGAAAACCTCCCAAAATAAATTCTGGTATTGTTTATAGGCATAGAGGATTATATGATTATCTCTCTTGGTCAGAAGTAACACAGTGAAAAGTAAGATTTTAGGGTTTGGGTTATTTTTATTATCGTTACCATCTAGAAAAAGTGCTAGATTTTGTAGTCTTAACCTCTCTGTGTTTGGTGTATAAACCCTGATATTTCTTTTCAAAATAATGTAAAGATTAAATTGAAAGAAAATACTTAAAAGCTTTTGAGATGTGTGTAGGGATTCTAGAACATGATGGTCTGAACTCAATTTCATTCTCCTCTAATCTCAACTCTAAGATACTTCTCTTTTATTGTACAGTAAATGCTATGATCTACAGGTGGCTGCGTGCAGTAAAGCACGGATAACACTGGTGGAAAATATTTTCATGAAGGTTCTAGAAATGGAGAACAGAGCATACAAGAAAGGTTTGAACTTTGAATTTCCAGGCTGAGGTCAAGAAGTACGCATAACTATCCTTCACCCTAACATTCATTTTTTAAAAAGCACAAATGTTGGGGTTATGGGCTAAATCTTTCCTGCTTTGACCTGCTTCGCCACTGTGAGAATACAGGAATTTTGGAGAGCAGCAAGGTTTTCTCCAGGGTTATACTTTATTGATAGATACCTCTTTCTATATTTGTGTTAGATATACATATATAATACATATCACAGTAAATATTTCAAATTCCAGAGTAATAAAATGGAAATCATGAGGAAAATGTTAAGATGACTAGAGGACATCTCTAGAATTAAAATACACACAATAAGTGTCCTTAAGACAATAATTAATAGAAGTACAAGAGAAGTACATTGCTAAAGAAAATAAATCTTAAAATTTTCATGCAATACCAAAAAAAATCACAAGGAAAATATATTTTGACATCAAACTTCTGCCATTAACTGCTATAATAGAAATTATCATGTAATAAACATTGTAAAATGAGGGCTGTCATCCTGTAATCTTTATCTAGTCAAGCTATCATGACTTGTTAGAGAAAGGCATTTCAAGATATACAAGAACTGTAATATTGCATTTAAGAAAAATACATGAGAAAAAATCAAACAGTGAATGAACAAGAACCTTATGAGTCTCTCATGCAAATCTAAGTATTGTCAGCAATTTATCCTAGAATTATCTTGTCAGGAATGTTCGTATAGAGCAACAAGCCTTGGAAGACAGAGAGAGAGTCTCCTTACAGAGTAGGGGGCAGGTTTGTTTACTCTCCAGTAACGTAGTAATAGAATAATGACAAGTAATATGCATTATAATAAAAGAATGCATCTCTTTGGTCAAAGATGAGGCAGGTTTGCTTGATAAAATATTTGAGCTCCCTAAGATTGAGGTTCTTTAGCTGCGTCCAAATCATTCACCTGGGCTCCTCACTGTAGTCCACGTGGAATTTGAGGTGAAGAGAAAGAGACATGAGCATGACGCTCCGTCTGCCTGCTGTACTGTGAATTATAAGGTTCCTCTTGTCTTCTGCCAGAACCCATGAAATTGCCACAGGCTTTGGCCTGCAAGAAGGGTAAAATCTCAGATCTTGACTGTGAATACCAATACATATAGATGACTTTCACAAAGATATTTAATAAGAGATCAAAAGTAGAAGAAAATAAGTAAAAACGAAAGCCAATAAATAAGTAAATAACTAGATTATAGTATAATACATTTATACCATTTATAGAGTATAGATTATAATATACAAATATACAAATACGATATACAAGTATATGTTATAATATACAATATACCCAGGGGGAAGGGTGGCAGCTTTATAAAATAGGGGGGAAGGCCTAGGAAAAAAGGAGGAGACAATTATGGAAAAAAAAAAACAAAAGATTAATAAAAATCCATGTGTATAAATAAAATATTATATAAACCTTAATTTATAGAAGTAAATTTATTACTTTGTAGCCAGTGGGCTATGTTGACCCTGGCTCTGGTAAACATATTATTTACACTCAATAGTCACATGAGGAATGACACATTAGAATTCTAAGAAGACTGAAGGATTGATGTTAGAGCAAGAAAGGCCTCAGCAACCATGCGTCGGTAACTTCATTATACACACGAGGGAATTCGAATGCAACAGACTGTACAGAATGTGTGCAGATCCACAATGTGTTAAGAGGCAATGCAAAATAATTTGACTTAAGATTGCCAAAAACATTTAAAAGAAACCAGTTCCAATGTCATTATGCCAGTTCCATCTGTATATGACAAGTCAGGTGACTCAGGAATGTTTTTGTCTCGGATCAGTGGACAGGTGATCACAATAAAAACCAGAACAAGAGGAAACAGTACAGAAGGACATGCACTTAGAAGACCTCTAAATCTTTTCTAGTTCTCAGACGATGCTGTAGCTGTTAGATCTGCTCATAGATCTCAGGGTTCTCCATGGGTTCATATCTCATATCTTATAATTTTACTTTTTTTTGGCTCTGACTTGTGTGATTCAGTTTTTCTTTTATATGAGTTTGTTGTAAACAAAATTAAAAAAAAAAATAACTATCATTTAACAGGATGACCTCCTTAATGTTTTCAATTTTAAAATTATTTTTTAAAAACTTGAATTATTATAGAAAAGGAAGGCTTGTTAGTAAAAACAGATGCCAGTTTTTGATGATTTTTATATAATTTTGATAACCTTATAGGCATTGTCTCCTTCCCAACATAATACAGCCACTTATGGTCATAAATTCAAACCGAGTAGAAATAAGGGAGTAACTCAAGGGATTTTGCTCTGCAGATGAAGGCATGTATGTTCATGAATATGTATGTGTACACATATATTCACCACATTGACTTGAATATCTCTTCGTTTGTTTTTATTGTTTTTTGTTTTGTTTGTTGAGACGGATTCTCTCTTTGTTGCCAGGCTGAAGTGCAGTGGCGCCATCTCAGGTCACTGCAACCACTGATTCCCCAGTTCAAGTGATTCTCCTGCCTCAGCCTCCTGAGTAGCTGGGATTCATTATAGGCACACACCACCACACCCAGCTAATTTTTGTATTTTTAGTAGAGACGGGGTTTCACCATGTTGGCAAGGATGGTCTCGATCTGCTGACCTTGTGATCCGCCCACCTCAGCCTCCCAAAGTGCTGGGATTACAGGTGTGAGCCACCGTGCCCAGCCTGTTTTTATTGTTTTATCAGAAATGGAAGACTTATTCTACATGATTTCTGATCATTTATTTAACAGAAATTAGTCTTGCAGTATACTACTGCTATTCCAATCAACAAATATAAAAAAAAATAAATTGTGATATCCTTTTTTCTGGAATATTGGTAGCTGGGGAAGCCATATGGACTGACATTGCAAAGTATGCTGGAGGAAAGGGTGGTTTAGATAAAAGCAATAACCATAAAACAAAAGGGGTATAGGTGGAAAACTGAGGTTTCTTGTCCTTCTGCAGGGTGATTGCCTTCCAAGATTGTGTGGCTCTTTCTGATCTGTATTTTGAGTGCTCACTGTGGTTAACAGAGACAGATCCTGAAAAAGAGTAAAGACTCTTTAAATTTTTGTAGCACCCACGTATTTCCACACTATTCTAACAACCCACACTAGACCTATCTCAATTTTTCAGCAATCCTAGCTGAATTCTTCTTACTGGTGTTCAGTTACATCGACCATAGGTGGGCATGCCTTTGTGTGGTCCTTTCTCTCTACAGACACTGTATCTTAGAGTTGGGGCCAGTTATTTACTCTGTGAACTCAGTTTTCCAATAAGATTGTTGAAAGTCATGAATTTCCATGTAGTTTGATTCCTTTTTGTCATAAGGTTGGAATCATCACCAATTCTCTACATATTCCAGTTCTATATATACCAAAGTGGAAGCCAGAACTTAACAATTTTATTTAAATATTTGATATAAAAGGTTGAATTGAATAGTTGTAACTATCCCCTTCAGTCCAGATCCACTGTTTCCTTGTGTTCATCCATAAACCTACACAAGTTGTTCAATATTTTTGATAAGTTATTATAATGGACTAAAATGTTGAGACTTTCTTAAGAAACAACATTGAAAGTCCTTTTTCTAGATACTTCAGCAAAAGCATTCTATGAGGTCTTATTTAATAGACTATCTTCAGTTTTCTAGTCATATGCTGAAAATCTTGCTTTTTAATTCATTAAAAAAAGTTTTTGAGTAACATATTTAGAGTACTCAAGACAATTCAGTTTATACCCAGTTCTAGACAAGAAATACGATTGTAAATTATCACTACATTCAGAAGCATGGTTTTATTTTGTTTTAACTTGCCATTTGTGAAACCATCATTGTCAAACAGAAGATATTTATGCATGGGTATAGAAATGAGTATGTGCGAGACAGTGAAAGCTCTAATAAGAGAGAACTCTTAAGCCTCTCTTTACTAATGTGGAGATCTGTAGTTCTAGAAATAGCTTCTTTCCAAAATACCTTGTTCCTTTTGGAGCTGTTTTCTGAACTGATGCTCAAACTCAATCTGAAGGACAAACTTTCATTATTCTCTTTCCTTGTTCAACATTCTCCATAGCTATTATCTGTTCAATTAGTGTAATTATAATTGTTGGTGTTGAATGCAACTATACTCTAATACTTTTTATTTATTTATTTTTAATTATTTTAGATTCGGGGACACATGTGCAGATTGTTACCTGAGTGTGTTGTGTGATGTTGAAGTGTGGAGTATGAATGATCTCATCACCCAGGTACTGACCATGGTACCTGTATTAATCCATTTTCATGCTGCTGATAAAGACATACCCAATCTGGGAAGAAAAATAGGTTTAATAGGACTTACAGTGCCCTATGGCTGGGAGGCCTCAGAATCATGGTAGGAGGCAAAATTCACTTCTTACTTGGCAGCAGCAAGAGAAAATGAGGAGGATGCAAAAGCAGAAACCCCTGATAAAACCATCAGATCTCATGAGACTTATTCACTACCATGAAAACAGTATGGGGGGAACCACCCCCATGATTCAAATTATCTCCCACTGGGTCCCTCCCACAACACATGGTAGTTATAGGAGTACAATTCAAGATGAGATTTGGGTGTGGCCACAGAGCCAAACCATATCGGTACCCAATAGTTTTTCAACCCCTGCATCCCTCCCTCATTGCCCACTCTAGTAGTGCCCACTCTCTATTTTTGCCATTTTTATATCTATGAACTCTCAAAAATTTCTTTTAGCCATGTTTTGTAGTTCTAAAAGTGTTTGCCAAGTTTTCTTCTAGAAAATGTATCAGTGAGAATGTGCAGAGTATTTGGTTCCCTCTTTCTGCATTAATTCACTTAAGATAATGGCCTCCTGTTGCATCCATGTTGCTACAAAAGACATTATTTTATTCCTTTTTTATGGCTGTGTGGTATTCCATGGTGTATATGTGCCATGTCCTATTTATCCATTCCCCACCGATGGGCACCAAGGTTGATTACATGTGTTTGCTATCGTGAATAGTGCTGCAATAAACATACAAGCACTACGTCTTTTTGGTAGAACAATTTGTTTCCTTTTTGGTGTATACCTAGTAATGGGATTGCTGGGTTGAATGGTAGTGCTGTTTTAGGTTCTCTGAGAAATCTCCAAACTGTTTTCCACAGTAGCTGAACTAACTGACATTCCCACCAAGAGTGTATAAGTGTTCCCCTTTTCTCCGCAGACTTTCCAGCATCTGTTGTTTTTTTCATTCTTTAGTAATAGCCATTCTAACTGGCATGAGATGGTATCTCACGGTTTTGATTTGCATTTCTTCGATTAGTGATGTTGAAAATTTTAAAATATGTTTGTTAGCCACTTGTATGTCTTCTTTGGAGAAGTTTCTGTTCATGTCTTTAGTCCATTTTTTAATGGGGTTATTTATTTCTTGCTTATTCAATTGTTTAAGTTCCTTTATAGGTTCTGAATGTTAGATATTTTTCCAATGCATAGCTTGCAAATATTTTCCCCCATTCCACACATTGTCTGTTCACTCTGTTGATAGTTTCTTTTGCTGCACAGAAGCTGTTTAGTTTAATTAGGTCTGATTTGTCAATTTTTGTTTTTATTGCAATTGCTATTGAGAAATTAGTCACAAATTCTTTCCCAAGGCCAATGTCCAGAATGGTGTTTCCTAAGTTTTCTTCTAGAATTCTTATTTTCAGGTGTTATATTTAAATCTTTAATTCATCTTGAACTGAATTTTGTATATGATAAAAGGCATGGGTCCAGATTATTCTTCCGCATATGGCTAGCCAGTTATTCCAGCACCATTTATTGAATAGGGAATCTTTTCCCCATTGCTTGTTTTTGTCAACTTTGTTGATGATCAGGTGACTGCAGGTGTGCAGTTTTATTTCTGGGTTCTATATTATGTTGCATTGGTCTACGCTCTGTTTATGTATCAGTGCCATGCTGTTTTGGTTACTGTAGCCTTATAGTATAGTTTGAAGACAGGCAATGTGATACCTGCAGCTTTGTTCTTTTTGCTTAGGATTGCTTTGTCTATTCAGGTTTTTTTTGGTTCCATATTAATTTTAAAATAGTTTTTTCTAATTATGTGAAGAATGTCATTGGTAGTTTGATAGGAATAGTATTGAATCTATAGGTTGCTTTGGGTGTTGTGGCTATTTTAAAGATACTGATTTTTCCAATTCATGAGCATGAAATGGTTTTCCATTTGTTTATGTTACCTATGATTTTTTTTAGCCATGTTTTGTAGTTATTCTTGTAGAGATCTTTTACCTCCTTAGTTAGATGTATTTCTAGGTATTTTATTGTGGCTATTTTAAATGGAACTGAATTCTAGATTTGGCTCTCAGCTTGAACATTATCGGCATATGGAAATGCTACTGATTTTTGTACATTGATTTTGTATCCTGAAACTGTACTGAAGTCATTTATCAGTTCCAGCAGTCTTTTGGCAGAACCATTATGGTTTTCTAGGTATATAATCATATTGTGCACAAAGAGAGATTGTTTTACTTCTTATTTGTTTATTTGGATGCCTTTTACTTATTTCTCTTACCCGATTGCTCTAGCACTTCCAGTACTGTGTTGAATAGGAGTGGTTAGGTGGCATCTTTGTCTTGTTCCAGATCTCAAGGGGAATGTTTACGGTTTTTGTCCATTCAGTATCATGTTAGTTTTTGACCATTCGCTATCATGTTAGTCATAGATGATGCCTATTATTTAGAGGTATGATCCTTGGATGCCTAGTTTGTTGATGAGTTTTATCTAAGGCTTTTTCCGCATCAATTAAGACAATCATATGGTTTTTATTTTTAATTATATTTAAGTGGTGAATCACGTGTTGATTTGCATATGCTGAAATTTTTTCCCATTTTTTTCTAAACATGTTTCATCCCAAGTATTCACAATGACAAATGCTAAACTTCTCTCATAAACATATATTTGCATTATACGAATTTCCCTATCATGAATACTCCATAGTAAACCTTTGCAGGTATTTAGACCAAGGTGTTTTCATTACTTCTTTTGTTAACTAGTTCATATGATAAACAATTTGACTAAAAAGGAATAACTTAAATAATTTAAATATGTCATCCTTGGTAAGTGGGAAAGAGGTACAAACAGTGCATAATGACTTTTAGCCAGTGTGCTTAAATTTTAATTACAATCCTATCGCTTGTTAGCTCTTCACATTTAGGCGAGTTATTTAAAATCTCTCTCCTACATAATTTTATCTTCATAAAATAAGACTGTGCTGTGGGAAAGACAAGCTAATACATGTAAAATCTTTTTTTAAAAAAAACCTTACAAAAAATAAATGTGATAAATACTATTATTATTATAACTTGGGAAATAAGTCTCTTTCTTAGAACACTCATGGGAAACCACAAAATGTGAGAATTACTCTTGTTGTCATTTAGTTTAGCTATTCTGGCCAGGTACAGTGGTTCACATCTGTAACCCCACCACTTTAGGAGGCCGAGGCAAGGGGAATGCTTGAGCCCAGGAGTTCGAGAGTAGCCTGGACAACTTGGTAAGACCCCCTATCTATATAAAATAGTTTAGCTATTTCATTTCAAATATATATAATTAATATACAGTTCCTATACATCTTTTTACAACTTGACCAGATTCATGCTTTAACACCTCTGGAATAAAGCCAGAGATAATAACAAATTTTCAGATGAAAAGATGGGAGCCATGAAAGGGTTAAGGACATTCCTAGACTTTCCTAAATTTTCAGCCCATGACAGGCCTCTCAAGAATACCCTCCTTATGTGTTCCAAGCCTGCCAAACTCTAGGCTACCATCATTGTTAGTTAGCAGTAAAGGTCACTACAGATTTAGGCTTCTATTCTGCTACTACTGCAAAAAAAAAAAAAAAAAAAAAAAAAAAAAAAAGCTATTTCCTAGGGATATTAGGTTTTCACTTTTCACTCATTATTATATGGATGATTGATAGTATTGTGTTCCTTGGACAGTGCAAAGATAGAAACACTACTTCAAGTGACATATGCTTTAGGTATTGTTATGGACTGAATTGCATCCTTGCCATCATTTATATGTTGAACCTCTAACCCCAAGCACCTCCAAATGTGACTGTGTTTAGACATAAAGCCTTTAAAGAGGTCATTACGATTAAATTAGGTCCAAAGGTTGGGGCCCTAATCCCAGATGACTAGTGTCCTTTTAAGAAAAAGAGATTCCAGAGGAGTACACATACAGAGAAAAGATTGTGTGAGGACACAGTGAGAAGGGGGCCATCTGTAAGCTAGTTAGAGACGTGTCAGGGGAAACCAAACCCAAAAGCAGCTTATCTTGAGCTCCCAGTCTCCAAAACAGTCATACAATATATTTCTGTTGTTTAAGCCATCCAGGCTGTGTTATTTTGTCACAGCAGTTCTATCAAACTAATACAGGTATTAGAAATAGATGGGAAAGAACCCTAGGATCTGCATGAATTGTCATTGTCCAATAATTCTTGTGTTATTGTTATAATTCCCCAAACAATCATATCTGGACAGAAAGGAGGCATGTAGAATCCCTTCAGAATTATCAGGGGTCCTTTGTATTCTACGCAGTATTACGACAACTCATAAAGGAAGAAAACCCAATGAATTTTGCTTTAATAATTCTTCCCATCCTCAGTCTCTAGGCAAATGCACAGGTAAAGATACCATCATCTTCTAACACTCAGCTCCACATCTAGGGGCTGTAGGCAAATGGGAGTTAAGGACTGTTTACTTTGTCTTCAATCTTCTCTATAAGGCTCATAAAACTTAGAGCTGGATTAAAGGCTACATATTCCTCCCTAGACAACTCAAGACAATAGTAGGCTAATACCATGAAAAGAATGGAATGCCAGCTACTCTATTCAGATTTAAAGAGCCTAGGAAGCCAAAGTACCACTTACTACTTCTGCCACTTATGAATCCCCCCACTTATGAATCCCCCAGCAACTGTAGGTTTACCTCATAGTTTCCATGTATTAGTAGTTATTTTTCCACAAATCTTGAAGCCCAATGCTGTCAGGTCTGTTAGTGGCCAATGTGTCCACTGCTCTTATTAAGCCTGAAGAACGTAAACCTTTTCAACTCCATAAAGATGAGTCTCCTCTTTTGCCTTTGAACTTGCCATTTTATCTATCTTCTGTTAAGTCCTGTTTGGATGGTCCTGGGACTTCTAGGTAGCACTTATGTAGAGATAAGATTAATAGCAGTCATGCAGGTTGGACATATAATCTGCAGAGCATTGTTGACTCTAATATTCAAATCTGTTTCCTTACCCACTCCAGCATATCTGCATCTCCTCAAAATCTGACAAGTCATCATCTAGTATGATGTACATTGCATTAGGTACACCAAACGTGACAACCATTCTCATTTAAGAAAGAATCGTGGAGGATATCAATCCTATTTCCTTTAGTGTGGGTGTTAAATCCATGACATCTCTTTAAAGCTGCCTCTGCATCGCTTGCAGTGGAACAGACCTCAAGAGCTTCCCTACACCTGTTTCCTGTCCTTCCCGGACATAAAGAAGACTGAGATTTCCAGGCAGGCTTGGATTCTCAAAACAACATTAGGATGAGCTATTGTTTTTATCTCCATTTACAAATGAGAAAACTGAGGTATTATGAAAAATAAATGACTTGCTTCAAGTCACCAGCCAGTTGGTAGAGTCAATATTCTAACACAAGAAGCATGCTTTCCAAACCTGCATTCTTAAGCACCAACCTTTTGCTTATTGTTCTTGTGCAAATATTAATTTTACAATTTAAGACTAGAAAGAAATGTATTTCAAAAGCTCGTGTTACGATTTTAGTCACGTTAAAGTTAGGTAGGTAAAAATGCTCTGCTCTAAGGGAACTATAAGGGGTGGGCAGGAAGTAAAAGACATATAAAGAACCTGTCCTAACACAGAGAAAGGGTAACTTAGCTTTCATTGAAAGAAATAATGTTGGAAAGCTCAACTTCTTACTAGATACGCATCAATTGCCATTAGCCCTGTTTAACACTCAAGTAAGAAACTAATTAGACATCTAATTCAAAGAGCAGTAAATAACTTTTAGAATACACCTGTACAAAGTGACCATTTAATTGGTGATCATCTTTAACTAACCTCCAATTGTTTCTTTAAGCTTAAGTACCTTATAAAATGCACCAAAGAAGGGAGCTCATGGTCAGTTAAGCTACAGGCTATTAGAAATCATCTATGCCTAGCATCGTTCTTCTAAAATTATAGTATCACAGCCTGTCAGATTTTACCTTTGGTTTCCTGGATTTATGAACAGATCTTTTTCTGCACAGCTTCTATTTTCAGTTCAGGCTCCATGCTTATTGAATCAGGAAGAACTTTTTAAGATATTTATGTCTACTAATCTGACATCTGACTCTTCCAGGAGTTCTTATTTGCTTCAAAGCCTCCTAACTGTTCTCTCTGATTCTATTCTTGGACCTCTCTAACCATTCTCCAAACAGTAGCCAGGACAATTCAAAAATAAATAAATACACACATAAATAAATAAACTGGATCATGCTATTTCCAACTTAAGTCTCTGGAATGACTTTTCTTTACATTTAACATTAAATTCCAACTCTTCATCTTGGCCTAAAAATCTCTGCTTTATCTGGTTGCTGGCCACCTCACAGGCTCTCCTACCTCACAGAAATCCAACCCACTAGATTTATTTCGTCTCTCAAATATATCAAGCTTTCAAACGCATTCCTGCCTTAGGATCTTTGTACTTGATAGTTCCTCTGGGATAGTCTTCCTATAGCTGCCTCCTGCACTTCAGTCAGATTTCCAGTACAGCATCATCACATCGGAGAAGTCTAAATTAAATCTCCTCCCTCTCCCCTGGTATTCTTATCACTTTGCCCTATTCTCTTAATCTTTTCATATCCCTTAAAAACAAACTGAAATTAGTTTGCCACCATCTGTGGGGCCTTTCCACACATGATGAACTGTGAGTCAATTAAACCTCTTTTCTTTATCAATTACCCAGTCTCAGGCATGTCTTTATTAGTGTGTGAGAATGGACTAATACAGTATATTGGTACTGGGTCGTGAGGCACTGCTTTAAAGATACCTGAAAATGTGGAAGTGACTTTGGAACTGGGTAACAAACAGGTTGGGAACACTTTGGAGGGCTCAGAAGAAGATAGGAAAATGTGGGAATGTTGGAGCATCCTAGAGACTTGAATGGTTTTGAACAAAATGCTGATAGTGATATGGACAATAAATTCCAGGGTGAGGTGGTCTCAGATGGAGATGAGAAACTTGTTGGGAACTGAAATAAAGCTGACTCTTGCTATGTTTTGGCAAAGAGACTGGGAGCATTTTGTTTCTACTCTAGAGATCCGTGGAACTTTGAAGTTAAGAGAGATGATTCAGGTTGTCTGGCAGAAGAAATTTGCACACAGCAAAGCATTCAAGATGTGACTTGGGTGCTGTTAAAAGCATTCAGTTTTAAGTATTCATGAATGTAAGGTAGAGAATTGGAACTTATGTTAAAAAGGGAAACAGAGCATAAAAGTACAGAAAATTTGCAGCCTGATGATGCAAAAGAAAGGAAAAAACTCATTTTCTGAGGAGAAATTCAAGCTGGCTGCAGAAATGTGCATAAATAATAAGGAGCCAAATGTTAATCACCAAGACAACAGGAAAAGTGTCTCTAGATCATGTCAGAGACTTTCACAGCAGCTCCTCCCATCACAGGCCTGGAGGCCTAGGAGAAAAAAAAAAATGGTTTACTGAGCTTGGCCCAGAGACCTCTGCTGTGTGCAGCCTGGGGACTTGGTGCCCTGCATCCCAGCCACTCCAGCTGTGGCTAAAAGGGGCCAAGGTACAGCTTGGACCATTCCTTCAGAGGGCGGAAGCCCCAAGCCTTGGCAGCTTCCAAGTGGTATTGAGCCTGTGGGTACACAGAAGTAAAAAATTTGAAGTTTTGGAACCTCCACCTAGATTTCAGAGGATGTATGGAAATGCCTGGATATCCAGACAGCAGTTTGCTGTAGGAGTGGGAGCCTCATGGAGAACTTCTGCTAGGGCAGTGTGGAAGAAAACGTGTGGCTGGAACCCCCACACATAGTTCCCACTGGAGCACTGCCTAGTGGAGCTGTGAGAAGAGGGCCACCAACCTCCAGACACCAAAGTGGTAGATCTACTGACAGCTTGCACCTTGAAAAGCTGCAGACACTCAATGCCAGCCAGTTAAAGCAGCTAGGAGGGGGACTGCACTCTGCAAAGTCACAGGGGCAGAGCTGCCCAAGGCTGTGGGAGCCCACCCCTTGCATCAGTGTGACCTGGTTGTGTGACGTGGAGTCAAAGAAGATCATTTTGGAACATTAAGGTTTAGGCTATCTTACTGGATTTTGGACTTGCATGGGCCTGTAGCCTCTTTGTTTTGGCCAATTTATCCCATTTGGAATGGGGGTATTTTCCAATGTCTGTATCCCCATTGTAACTGGGAAGCAACTAACTTGCTTTTGATTTTGTAGGCTCATAGGCGGAAGGGACTTGCCTTGTCTCAGAAGAGACTTTGGACTTGAACTTTCAAGTTAATTCTGGAATGGGTTAAGACTTTGGCAGACTGTTTGGAGGGCATGATTGTTCTTTGAAATGTGATGACATGAGATGGGAGGGGCCAGAGGTGAAATAATATGGTTTGGCTGTGTCCTCACTAAAATATCATCTTGAATTGTAGTTCCCATAATCCCTACATGTCATAGGAGGGACCCGGTGTGAGGTCATTTAATCATGGAGGCAAGTATTCTCATGCTGTTCTCATGATAATGAGTTGTCATGAGATCTGATGGTTTTAAGGGGCTTTTCCCCTAAGGCTCAGCACTTCTCCTTGCTGCCACCATGTGAAGAATTATGTGTTTGCTTCTCCTTCTGCCATGATTGTAAGTTTTCTGAGGCCTCCCTAGCCATGCTTAACTGTGAAGTTTTCTCATATGCTAACTATAGTACTGATTTGACACACCTATTTGGAGAAATGATCAATAAAATTGATTTTAAGCACTGTATAAGTGTTAAAAAAAATACATCCATAAACATTATAACTGCATATGCTGCTGGTAGTTTTATAGCACAAACGAAAAAAAATCAGTTTAAGTTATGCAGGTATTCAGTAGGTTAAGAAAAAAATAGATGAAATAAAATTTCCTTTCGTGTCATAAATGGTTTGCCTGTAATATTTACTTAGTATGTGAGTTTTTTTTTTTTTTAATTTAGAGGTTTCCAAACCTTAAATTTAACAAAGGAATGAAACAAATTTTTTAAGCTCTGTATTTTGATGAGAATAATTGAGGCATCGGTTATCAGAAATACCCGAGGCTGGATAATTTATAAAGAAAAGAGGTTTAATTGGCTCACAGTTCTGCAGGCTTTGTAAAAAGCATGGTGCAGACATCTGCTCGGTTCCTAAGTAGGCCTCAGGAAGCTTACAATCTTGGCAGAAGGCAAAGGGGGAGAGCAGGAATGTCACATTTTGAAAGCAGGAGTGAAAGAGAGATGGGGGTGTGGAGCAGGGCGGGTACAACACACTTTTAAATGACCAGATCTCATTAGAGCTCACGCACTACTGCAAGAATGCTACCAAGTAGATGGTATGAAACCATTCATGAGAACTATGCCACATGATCTAATCACTACTAGGCCCCCATTTCCAACATTGGGGATTACATTTGAACCTGAGATTTGAGTGGGAACAACCATCCAAACTATATCAGCATCTAATATGAGAGCACATAAAATATGCTCCTTGCCTTAAACACCTATCCATTTTGTCAAGTAATCAAGATATACATCCTGAAATACTTAGAGAATAAAAATATGACAGGATGATTTCTGGTTGGCATACTACAGGTAAAAAGATTGGAAGTCATTTCTATTCTCTTAATGAGAAAAAAAGTGGAACAAACTGAAAATCAACAATACTGCTTAGATCCATTAGACATTTGGGATCATACAGCAAACTACTACACCAAAAATTGTAGAGGAAGACAGACATCAAGGTTCACAGATTACTAGGAGTAGAAGCAGGGGAGTAGAAATCCATCTCTGGAGCCTGTACTGGAAAGGGCATATACACTGTGATTGACCAACTACTGGAGGCTTTCTGTGAAACTAGCTGGGGGCTTAAAACCTCTGGGGGCCTAGTCTTAGAATGGATTCTTACATTTTTATGAGTTTTCCTCCTAGTAGCTCCACCATTTTCTAGAGATGAAATCTGGAAATAATTACCTTTGAACCTTCCAAAGGGGGAGGAGATGAGTGACCCCTTTGAAATATGGCCAGAACAGTCTATTTCCCTTAACAAAAAATTGACCTCCAACAAAACTATTTTCCCAGAGCCTAATCAACTTAGTTTTCGCCAGAGCCTAATCTATCTTGTATAAGAGAAATATTCAATTATGGGCCCCTCTAGCCTTTGATGTGGAGAAAGGGCATTATGAAATGATAAAGGGGTTATTTCTCTCAAAACAAAACAAAAAGTCCATAGTCTTTAAATTATATCTTTCCTTTTTTCTTTTTTTTTTTTTTTTTTTTTTTTTTTTTTGAGACAGAGTTTCACTCTTGTTGCCTAGACTGGAGTGCAATGGCACGATCTTGGCTCACCGCAACCTCTGCCTCCCAGGTTCAAGCAACTCTCCTGCCTCAGCCTCCTGAGTAGCAGGATTACAGGTGCACATCGCCACGCCCAGCTAATTTTGTATTGTTAGTAGAGACGGGGTTTCTCCATGTTGTTCAGCCTGGTCGACAACTCCAGACCTCAGGTAATCCACCCGCCTCGGCCTCTCCAAAGTGTTGGGATTATAGGCGTGAGCCACTGGGCTCATAGGAGGGACTCGGTGTGGAAGAAAACGTGTGGTTTTTTTGTATCTTTCTTAACAATAAAGTGTTAAAATACATAAGGCAAAAACTGATAGAACTGCAAGGAGAAATAAGAAATGACCAATATATTTGGAGACTTCAAGACACTTCTGTCAGATCTAATTGAAAGATTCTTAGGCACAGAATCATTAAGCATATACACACACGCACAAACACACAAACACAGACACACACAGACATACATATGTTGGAAGTCTACGTTCATACCAGAAAAAGTCTAAAATATGTTACCTTGATTAAATGTTAAAAATCCATAAAGAATATGATTAAACTGAATAGTATCATCAATCAACTGTATCTAATTAGCATTTAGAATATTTAACATGAAAACAGCAGAATATACATTCTTGTCATGCTCACATAGAAAATTCACAAAGTTACGCCACATTCTGTACCATAAACATACCTTCACAAACGTAAAAATAAAAATCACACAATTTCATTCTTAGGCCACAATGAAATTAAACTAGAAATTAATTACAGAAATATAGTTGAAAATAAAAACAAATTGGAATAAGCAACACAATTCTAAATAACAAATAAGCCAAGAAAGAAAGTTTATGAGGAATTTTAAAATATTTTGACCTACATGAAAATGGAAATACAACTTATCAATATTTGTGGGATTCATTGAAAGCAAGATTTAGAGGGAAGTTCATAGCACTGAATGTGTATGTTTGAAAAGAAGAAAGACCTAAAATCAATAATCTAAGCTTTTACTTCAGGAAACTAGAAAAAAAATAGAATACAAAATCCCAGGTAAGCAGAAGAAAATAAATATTAAAAGTTATAGCAGAAAACAATGACATTGAAAACAGAAAATCAACAGGAAAAAATCAATGAAATCAAAAGTTGCTTCTGTAAGTAGAAAAGCGAAACTGACAAAACTCTAGCCAGGCTAACCAAAGGACAAAAGAGAGAAAAAACACATACTAATAATATCAAAAATGAAACAGGGACCATCACTACTGAATCCAAGATGGTTATAAGGATAAAAAGGAATATTATGAACAATTCTATGCCAGCCAATTTGTTAATTTAGATAAAATAGACCAATCCCTTGAAAGACACATCTACCAAAACTCACAGGAGAAATAATCTGAATATACATGTATATATATTAAAGACATTGAATTAATGATTAATAAGTCTTCAGTGCAGAAAGCACAGGCCCAGATGGGTTCACCATAGAATTCTACCAAACATTTAAGGAAGAAATGATATCAATTTTCTACAATCTCTTCCAGAAAATAAGAGAGGGAATGCTTCCTAACCCTATCTACTAGGCCAGCATTATCTATTATCAAAAGCAGATATAAACATTATAAGAAGGGAAAATTACAGATTTAACATCTCTTATGAACATATCTGCAAAAATGCTCAACAAAATACTAGCAAATCCAATTCAACAATGGATAAAGTTATATACATCTATCTATCTATCTATCTATCTATCTATCTATCTATCTATCTATCTATCTTTTTTTTTATATATACCAATAGCAATTGTAATTTGAAAATGTAGAAAATGTTGGCAGGGTGCAGTGGCTCATGACTGTAATCCCAGCACTCTGGGAGGTCGAGGTGGGTGGACTGCCTGTGGTCAGGAGTTCGAGACCAGCCTGGCCAACATGGCAAAACCATGTCTCTACAAAAACATAGAAAAGTTAGCTAGGTATGGTGGTGGACACCTGTAACCCAAGCTACTTGGGAGGCTGAGGCAGGGAGAATTGCTTGAACCTGGGAGGTGGAGGTTGCAGTGAGCTGAGATCGGGCCACCACACTCTAGCATAAGAGACACAGTAAGACTCCCTCTCAAAAAATAAAATAAAATACAATTTATATTAGTATCAAAAAATTAATTACTTAGATTTTAATCTAGCAAGATATGTACAAAATCTATACGAGGAAAATATAACTGATGAATGAAATGAAAGAACGTCCAAATAAATGGATAAGTATTTCATGTTTTTGAATAGGAAGACTCAATGTTGTTAGGATGCCAGTTCTTTCCAAATTATCTATAGATTCAATGCGATCCAAATCACAATCCCTGAAAGTAATGTTGTGAAAATCAACAAAGTGATTCTAAAGTTTATATGGAAAGGCAAAAGACCCAAAATAGTTAACAGAACATTAAGGAAGAACAAAGTTACTCAACCACCTGAATTTGAGACTTACTATAAAGCAGCAGTAATGAAGACAGTGTGGTACTTGCAAAAGAACAGAAAAATAGACTGATAGAACAAAACAGAAAGTCCAGAAATAAGCACATACAAGTAAGTACTGATTTCTGACCAAAGGGAAAAGGCAAATCATTGGAGAAAAGATAGTATTTTCAACAAATGGTGCTGCAACAAATGTACAGTCACACACATTACAATGAATGTAGACATATATTACTTTTCAAAAAGCAATCATTTAAAGTGGATCTTAGACAGAAATATGTAAAGCAAAACTCTGATCTCCTAGAAGATAACATAGGAGAAAATCCAAGTAACCTTGCATTTAGATGCATCACCAAATGCACTCTCCATGAAATATGTAAGTTGGACTTAAGTGAAGTTGAAAATGTCTCTGCAAAAGACAGAATAAAGGGACGAGCTGCACATTAGGAAAAATATTTAAATGCACATATCCAATAAATAATTTCTATGCCAAATATACATAGAACTCTTAAAATTCAGCAATAATAATGCAAACAACCTAATAAAAATTGGGAAAAATCAAAGCCAATATTTTACCAAATAACATACGTTGATGGAGAATAAGCTTATGAAAACATGGTTAGTATCATAAGTAACCAGGGAAGTACAAATAACAAAAGACAAACCACTACAAACTTATTAGATGAGCTAAAACGCAAAATGCTGACAACGTAAAATGCTACAGAGAATGTGAAGCAACAAGAACTCTCATTTATTGCTGGTAGAAAAGCAAAATGATACTGCCATCTTGGAAGACAGTGTAACAGTTTTTTAGGAAGCTAATCATAATCTTGTCATATCCAGCAATTGTGCTTCTTAGCATTTAACCAAAAAGAAAACAAACAAAAAACGAGGAAAATGTATATCCACACAAAAACCTGCATGTAGGTGTTTATAGCAGCTGTATTTATATTTGCCAAAACCTAGAGGCAATCAAGATATACTCCCATAGATGAAAGGATAAACTGTAATACATTTAGGTGGTGGAATATTATGAGCAAAAAAATAGAGAAGTTAATCAAGACTTGGAGGAAATTTAAATGCATATTGCTAAGTGAAAGAAGCCAGTCTGAAATACATACTGTATTATTCCAATTATATGACATTCTGTAAAAGGCAAAAATATAGAGAGAGCAAAAAATTTAGCAGTTGACAGGGGTTTGAGTAGAGGGTGGAATGGATAAATAGGTAGAGCACAGGGACTTTTAGAGCAGTGAAACTATTCCGCATGATACTGTAATGGTGAATATGACATCAGCCATTTGTCAAAACCCACAGATCTATGAAACATTAAGCGTGAATTCTAACATAAAGTACGTACTTTAGTTAATAATATATCAATATTAGCTCATCATACTTAACAAGTGTACCATACTAATGCAAGATATTAATAACAGAAATAGGGGGAGAAGGAAGGAGAGGCATATGGGAACTCTTTGTCCTTTCTGCTTACTTTTTCTATAAAACTATAATAGCTTTAAGAAATCTATTAATTAAAAAATATGACATGTGGTTAAACAGTAATGTACTCGATAGGTATCATTAGAGGTCACAGAGGGAATCTATTATCAGGGTAACCTGGAAAAATTCGGCGATAAAGGTGGGATTTGGATTAGGCTTCTGGGTTGTTCAAATTGTGAATGGGTAGAGAAGAGAAAATACAGCATTTCAGAAGAGGAAAATACATTATAAACTGGCAAAAAATTATTTGAAATGCTATATAAGGTATAAAAATGGCCACGGAGGTAACTTGCCTTTTCAAAAGATATAAGGTAATTGTCCAGATCTGTATTCAGAAACAGGATCAGCTTTTTTCCCTCCCAAGTAGTGAGAAAAAGCCTATGTGTTCATTCAATTATGCAGCATGGGACAGACTACAAGTAACCCATGTTAAAAGAAAGAAACTTAAGCCCAATTAAATTTGAAGTTGTTTAACTGAGCAATGAACCATTCGTGAATCTGGCAGCCCCTGGAATCACAGCAGATTCAGGGGCTCCAGCACAGCCACGTGGTAGAAGATTTATAGCCAAAAAAAGGGAAATGATGTACAGAAATCAGAAGTGAGGTACAGAGCAGTTGGGTTGGTTATAGGTTGGTGTTTGCCTTATTTGAACATAGTTTGAACACTCAGCATTTGAAGTATGGCTGCTAGGATTGGCCAAGACTCATCTATTGTTATAGGCACAAACTCCTAAGTTGGGTTTCCAAACTTGTCTACCGATTAAGTTAGGTTGCAGTTCATCCACAAGTACTCAAATATATAAGCAGGGAGACCTTCTGAGGCCATATTTACTTTTTTTTTTTTTTTAAACACGCATCTATCTGATGACTGAAACTGGCCCTCAGTTGTATCTTAACTCTGTAAGCAATAGTCGATCAATTACAAAGGAGATTTCTTGAAGAGAAGTGAGGTTGGATTTTATCCCTCCCCCACCCACAAAGGAATGAGTACATAAACCCACTGGTTGACAAATTTTTCAGTCTTAGGATAAGTTATTCCTGTCCCCTTCCCTCCACCTCCCACCCACGATTTAGTCACTACCCTTAAGATCACAGCTTCTTACTATGTAGTCTCTAAAACAACTACATGTAGATTTTTCCAATAAACAAAATAATGAGCTCCCTCTTAAACCTTCTACTAATTTATAACAAAATCACACAAACATCCTTCTTAGGAAGAAAATACATTAATATATTTACCAAAGGTTTAAAATAAATGCAAAATTCTAAAACTTGAAAATGTAGCAAGTGCCTGCAACTGAATTGTTTCATCTCTTAGACCCCTTATCATTTCAGAGGTAACTACAGCTTCCAGGTTGCCTGTCCCCACAATGGACTTTTCCTTGGATTCTTTGGCTTCATCTTCTGTTGCAACTAAGATGCTTCATATTATCAGCCGGATCCTCTCCCTTTTTTTTTTTTTTTTTTAAGTCTTGCTCTGTCGCCTAGGCTGGAGTGCAGTGGCACAATCTCTACTTACTGCAACCTCCGCCTCCCGGGTTCAAGCGATTCTCCTGCCTCAGCCTCACGAGTAGCTGGGATTACAGATGCACTTCACCACGCCCAGGTAATTTTTGTATTTTTAGTAGAGACCGGGTTTCACTACGTTGGCCAGGCTGGCCTTGAACTCCTGACCTCGTGATCTGCTCACCTTAGCCTCTCAAAGTGTTGGGATTACAGGCATGAGCCACCACGCCCAGCCCAATTCTTCCCTTTCCTGAGCAACTGGCTCCTACCTAGCCTTTCAGGTCTCCCTGTCTGTGACCTCCAGATACTGCTCTTCTGCGCCTGATACAGATTTGTTTATTCTTTATATGTGAAAAACTGAGTGCATTTATTACTATAACATCATTTAAGCATTTATGTTTCAGATCCAATTACTAAATGCAGATTAGTTTGTGTACTATTCACAAAAAACTCCATCAAGTGGGTACTAATATTACCCAGACGACAGATGAGGGAAGTTAGGCACAGAGTAGGTTAAATAGTTTAACCACTATTTAAGTCAGGAAGTTAATCTAGGGTGAATTTTTGCTTTGAACCGAAGTGGTCTGCGCTGGCCCTTCTCCTGCGATTGGGCAGGGCGTGGACCAGTGCAGCACTGCCAGAGAAGAGACAGTGAATTACTTTCCACCTGGCTATCTGCTGGCATTGTTAAGTGTCTCAGGAGTGCGTGGGATGGCACCTGCCCCTAACCCTATTGGCCACGTGCTCACACGGACCAAGGAGGCATGAGGTCTAGGCATGGGTCATGTCCCGGGCAGGCATGGCAGGGGGTGGGTTAATGAGTCGCGGACACAGCGGTGCTGACTCTCCAGGGTGGCAATCTGGGGAGAAAGCACGCCGGAGGAACTTCTAGGTTGCCAAGGCTCGGCACAGAGGCTCCCCAGGTAGGCGAAGGCGACCCCCTCCAGGGCTGGAGCAGTCGGGTAACGTGGACCATGGTCCTCGCCCAGGACTGGTGGACAGCGGTGGTGGAGGTGCCTGGCTTAGGGCAGCCACTCCCTCAGCAACCAGCCTGTTCCAGGCCACTCTGCGTGGCCTTCCAAGGCGACCCTATGGGGTGTGGGTGAATTGAGCTCCCCTCCCTCCCATGGACTGTCGCTGGCAACCCCGTGGTTGATTCCCACTCACAGGTCAGTTTCCCCTGAGTTAGGCAGACTCTAAATCTTGGGCCCCTTGGGCTCCCAGCGCGCTCGGGGCCAGGCCCCCCACCCAGTGAACCTCCAGTGCACTTAGGTGCTGCAAGTCATTATTAGTGACAAGTGAGGTGACATGGGGGGTTGGTGACAGATGAAAATTGTGACCCTCTTTGCCCTGTCTTAGCCACCAACCGTGGTTTTCCAGTCCGCCCAGGAGTACAGTGGGGTGCCTCGCTTGTCCCCTTTGTTCTCCAGTCGGGTGGGGTTCAGGGGTCCCCACTTGTCTCCTCCAAACTTCCTAAGATGAGAGATTTCTGTTGTATAAATTCCAAAGGCAGAAGCGTGGCATAAAAGATATTTGTCGTATTTTCTGTGGATGAGCAGTATTTAAGTAAAACAAGTTTTTGACTTTGTTGTTATTGTTACATGACATTGGTAGAGAAGTTGGTAGCTTCTGCCACCAGCTTAATATTATTTTTGCTGAGGATCTCGATTTCTGCGTATGTCCAAACAAGTGAATGGAATCGGATGATCAGTTCTAACGTTCTAATTCTAGCATGTCTGTAAGTCAGTAAATAGGGGTTACTTAGATGACTATGATATCCTGTTGACTATGTTTCTCTTTTAGATAAGTTACAACTTTTCACCTTTCTGGAGCTGCATTTGGAGTGATCTAGGAATTGGTCTCTCACCTGACAAAAGACTTTCTTTGTAAAATCCCAAACAGTGAAACTGATTTCTTCCTGAAGGTGAACTGGTTTAGGTCAATGGGTGCATCTCACAGGCTCCAGTCTTATGTCTGAGTTACTAATTAATGCTCCTTTAATCTTCAAAATGATAATGATAAATGTTGATAGAGAACCACTTTTCTAAGAAAGATCTGAATATTGACCTTACTTTGCTCCCATTTGAAAAACTTATATAAGCACATGATTGCAAAAGACAGGATTGTGGCTTGTTTTACACTGTGGAATGAAGGGAAATTCTTCGGCATTTATCATTTAAAACATTTTCAAGTGATATTTGGAGACAGTCTTGAAAAATCTTAGGTTCACTTCCTGACTAAAAGAAATTGTCAGATTTTAGGTGACAAAAACCATGGCACCTGTCTTCTAACACAGCAGGAGTACTCGTTGGCTTTGGGTACTTTTAAACAAGTTCCTAGAGCTGTAAAGGTGTATTTGGAAATCGAGCGGATGACGCTCAGAGGAAAGAGTTAGATTTGTTAGTGGGATCTGATCCCAAGGAAAAGACCACCCTGCTCTCCACCTCACGTGCCGTGGGCAGGGATGGGCCCATTAGGCTTTCTTGCTTTTTTGGCTTGCTGCAGTTGGATTCCCTATCTGCTGGCATTTTGTTAATTGCTCTTCCACTATTTAGTTGCCTTGTCACAGTTCTGGTGAGCACAGTGATGGGAACCTATGAGTCCTGGTTCCTTACTATGTGTGTTACCCAGGGCTTCCATAACAAATTGCTATAAACCAGCTTGCTTAAAACAGAAATATATTGTCTCCCAGTGTTGGCAACCAGAAGTCCAAAATTAAGGTGTCAGCAGTTCTCTCCTCCTATAAAGGCTCTATGGAGCAATCCTTCCTTGCCTCTTCTTAGCTTCTGCTTGTTGTTGTCCTTGCTAATCCTTGGTGTTCCTTCACTTCTAGATGGATCACTCCAATCCCTGCCTTTGTTGTCACATGACTGTCTTCTGTGCGTGTGCCTTTGTCTTATAGTGACGCAGGTGTTAAAGAGAAAATTATTCATGACACTTCTTAAAGACAGTAACGCTAACCTTATGGAAGGACAAGGTCATAGCAATAGCTATAGGGACCACTGCAATGAGGTCTTATAGTTGGGGGGGAAAGACTGAACTCAACTTTGACTCCAAGAAGAAGTGGGGATTTATAACCAAGGGGCAGAGTCAGGGTCAGTGGATGGAAAATCATTAAAAGGGAATGTGAAGGATAAAAGTTTTCTGGCTAAATCAATTTGATATTACTGAAGACAGGCCAGAGTGGTAATAGAGCAATGGTGATCAGATACTCAGATCAGGAACGTCTTTGCTTTTGTAAACTGATTTATCAGGATTCTTGCATAAATTAGATTCTACAAGGACAGAGAGGAAAACCCAAGGTTGAGTCTAGTCAAGCAGGAGGCTTAGAGAAACCTAATGTTTGGTCAAAGGTCTGTGTTACCAGTTATATTGGATTAGTATCCATGATTACCTCATCTTAACTTGATTCCATCTGCAAACACCCTATTTCCAAATAAGGTCATATTCACAGGTATCTGGAGTTAGAATATCAATTTATTTTTTGGCAGAAATAATTCAACTAATAAAATTTACCATTCCATTTCTGTGTGCTCTGGCAAGCAGCGTTGCACTTTGGTTTTCTACCAATTTGTAGCTCTTATATACCCCTTAAAGAAGTTGTGAAGACTGGCCACCTGATTTATGTAAGAAATAAAAAATAAGGTCTCTATGCCAACCTTCAGCCAGTAACTCAAATACACTGGTTGTTTGTTTGTTTTTTAATGTACACAACTGTACCAAGGAAGTGGTATGTTATGCTGCTACCTCTTTATTTTATAACCTAATTCCTGAACTTACCTGATACCACTTTTCTGGAGAGCTCAAGGTACTTTCCATATGCTGTATTATTTATCTGTATGATTTAAAGCAGGGGCCAGTAGTTACTTTTCTCTCTCTTTACATATTTAAAATTTGTGCTTGTTAGTATTTAAATATTTATCTTAACATATTTCAAAATGGTTCTTGTTAGTAGAGATTCACTTCACATGTTTTATCTGCCTGCAGCCTTGTTTTCAGGGGCAATCTCAGTTTTTAGCATGAAATCTCTATAAAACTCCATATAGAAAGAAAAATAAATTTTACACTAGAAAAGCCAATATCCATCCAGTAAACATGTTGTTGTCTTGGGATCATAGCATAGAAAGTATTTTCCACTCAGTCACAGGACTGCCTTAACACCCAAATGCTTTTTTCATTTATCTATTTTTATAAGGTTTTGGTTACTATGTAGTAAGTGTTGTCCATTTCCTTTATATCTTGACAATTTTTTAAGTTTTTGAAACCTCTTTTGAAAAAGCAAATTATTTTATGTTCTAAATGACGTTAAGACTTATATATCTTGATTTTTAATAGAGTTAAACTCTCTAGTATGTATCACATCTTGCCTTCTCATCTAGTCTTTATCTGAATGCTGTTGGAGCCAAACATCATTATCCCGATGGCAAGAGTAAGTACAGAGAAAATTTGACAGTGGGGACAGGATCACTGAGTTTAAGGAGAAAATGAGAAAATGATTACCTTCCTTTTAATATATATATATATATTTTAAATAGGATAGATTTAGATTTACAAAACAATCAAGTTCGTACACAGAATTCCCATATACTCCATATCCAGTTTCCCTTATTATTATTTTACATTAGTATAGTATATTTATCACAATTAGTGCCCCAATCAATAGTCATACATTATTGTTAACCAGGTATCATACTTCATTCATATTTCCTTAGTTCTTACCTAATGTTATTTATCTGTTACAGGATATCACCCAGGATACTGTTACACTGAGTTGTCATATGTCCTTAGGCTGCTCTATGCTGTGACAGTTTCCTCTTTCACATTTAGTTATATATCTCTTTATTCCTTGGCACTGTCCTAGACACTTTACATATATTATCTCATGATTCTCAGAGTAAATAAGACAAGTGAAATCAGCTCTGTTTGATAATATAAAAGTTTAACAATTTGTCCAACATTGCATTTTTACTGAATGATGGAACCAAGAATGAAACCCAGGCTTCCGAGTTTCTAAAATCCATGCTCTTGTCCTGCTATTTGTATCTGTAGAACCTAGCACTGTACCTGCTGCATTAGCATCAGTTTTTATGTCTGAACTGTATTTCACTCAACCGAAGCTTTCTTAACCCTGACAGTATTAACATCACCTTTGTTGTAGGGGCTGTTCTGTGATTGCAGGATGTTTAATAGCATCCCTGGCCCCTACTCACTACATGCTGGTAGTACTCTCACCTTTCCACCCACTCTCCACCAGCTGCCCAGTTATAATAACCAAAACTGTCTCTAGACTTTGTCAAATGTCCTATGGTGGGTGAAGAGTTCTTTAAAAATGTTTTTAGTAGATTGCAATAATCTATAACTAACATGTATTGGATAATCTTCTGTACTAAGTTGAAATAATCTGTAAGACAACTAATTAAATGGGATTTTTGAAAGCTATGGAGACATTTGAAAGAAATGTATTAGATTATTGTTTCTTAAATCCCTAGCCCACTGCTTCTTAGTTTCTTAAACTTTTGGAAAGTTTTGCAGAACAACATGGACCATTTGAATTTTATTTTTTCAGCCTAAAGACCCAGAATGAAAAGAAAAGGATCAAATATTCATTTAGATATATTGTGTTTTAGTAATTCTCTGTTTGTTTACCTTACATTGGGGACCAATTTTGTAATGTGTATATTGATCTACTTTGAAGGATTTTAATACATTCTCACTATTAGAAGTGATTATAGAAAATTTTTTTTCCCTCAAGTAGTTTTCACAGCCGGGCCATAATTGATGCTCACTGTATGGATCATGGCTGATAATGATTACCCCCTTGTAACTTTTGAGTAAATGTCATTTACTTGATGTATCTGCTTTACGACTTGATTTTTAGGGAATTTTTGTAATAAGTTGATTATTTAGTGCGCATCCTTAGAGGCAGAGATGATTTTAATATTATTGCAAATGTTAGTGTTTAATACTGTTTTATGATAGAAGTTTAACTCTTGCTGCAAAAATTTTTAATTTTTGCAGCAAGAGTTAAACTTCTAATTCAAACGTTCAACTGTGTAGGAACATCTTTGCTTTTGAAAAATAATATTGTTTTCAAGCAAAAAAAAAAAAAAAAAAAAGAGTCTGCTTAAAAAGTGAATGTTAACTATCCTAGAATTACACAGTGCTTAAGAGCATGTGTACAACTATCCTAGAATTACACAGTGCTTAAGAGCATGTGTACGAGCTATAGATCTTGCTGTAACATCTAAGCTTGTTGGGCCACTTTGCTAAAGCTTTGTATCTGATGGGATCCAATTTGTCTGTATGCTTTATTTCTTACTTATATATCTGCCCCCTTTTATTGATTGTTCATATCTAAATGGAGAAAACTACAATTTCAGTCTCTGCCATCCTAAAATCATTAACTTATACCCCAAACTAATCTTAAACATAGTGTTGAACATTTGTATTTGTTGAAGAAACAATTCTACAATGGTGAAGTCTCCAGGGTTGTCACAGCTAGACATTAAGACTCTGATTCCGTGGTCGGGATATTCAAAAAATGCTTTACCAGGCAGAAATGAATCAGCATTAGGATGTAGATAGAGATTTTAAAGGATGAGTTTTCCTGATCATATGCAAGTGATTTGAAGACAAGCTGAAGTTTACATTCTGATTGTTAGATTTATCTAAAATGTAAAACAAATTCTTTGTTCTCTTGAATCCTGCTAAGAAATAACACATAACCTTATTGGGCCATAGTTTCTTGTACCCGTATTCAATTTGTTATGGAAACACCAGGGGTTTGGTCTAGGTCCTGCTGTTAGCTGCACAGGAAGCCAGTCACTGACACAATGAGTACTGCCAAGAAAGAAGGCTGTAATCAGGTGCTGAGGTTGAGGAGATGGAATATCAGCCTCAAATCCATCTCCCTGATCAACTAAAATTAGGGATTTATATAGCAGGGAAGAAATGTAACTATGTGTGGGAAAACAGGAACTAGAAAGGGGTAAGGAAGCAATCGTGATGAATGATGCATCTGCCATTTCATTGTTTGCATATGGTGATCTGGTGAGTTTCACTCCTTTGATACTGTGAGAGGCCTGAGGGTCATTTCATAAGGAAGGAGCTCAGAAAAAACAAATGTAAATTTTAACCTTTAAGACCAGAGGGGTCAATTTCTATGTTTACTAAAATAAATAAATAATAAACAAAAAAAACTGTCTATGGAACTGTTGAGTTTGTTTCAGTTTCAACTCTTATTTGGTCTTAGATGATAATAAGTAAGTAGCCTTCAGCCAGCATGTGGGGAATCTGTGTTCATCTGGTCAAGGCAGCACTGAAACCAAAACCAAAACCAAACAAAAACAGGTTACCCGAGTAGGTTTTGGCAGGCTGTGTATTTGTCACATCTAAGGCTCATTATTTGCTAAAGTATCTGTATGAACATGATCTAGTTTGCACTTGTGACTGGTGGTGGTAGAGGGGAAATACACGAAGATTTAATTGTTGGTAATTATAGCGAGAAGAGAGGGGACTTGAAATTGCTGAATTGTCTCATGCCTGGAGGACTCTGGAAACACTGTGAGGCTTGCAGGTATGTACTATTCTGTACTAGTATGTTCTTAAATTATTTGTAGTGTTACTCAGTCTGAACAACTTCCTAATTTCCATATCTATGCAGCAGTTTAATATGGGAAAATTTATTCTGTACCTCTAAATTCCCCTGTGAAAATTAGCTTTTTCCATGTCATTAAGATTTTATATTTTTTCTCATTTTTACCCCTTTCAGTTGTCATAGTGATCTCAAATTAATAAGTGTCTCAGCCTTAAATAAGGATTTTTACGATAACCTACTTGTACCTTAGGTATTAACATTTAAGATGAGCTCTATAAATAATATCACTGGCCTGTTCCTACGAGTTTGAATCTTGCCATTTTTTTTTTCCTGTCTTCCTTCTTGTACTTGTGTACTATAGCAGGTATTTTAATATCAGTTTTTGGTATCCTACCTTAGTTTAGGATGGTAACTACTAAATATTTTTAAATAGCTTGGTTGAGAGTTCATACATCTTAGATTCATTTTCTTTCTTCTAGTATCTTCGACTCTTGTTAAAGTTATTTTACTTAACCCAAGTCTCCAATGAGAAGTTAACATAAAAACTATATGGTGGCTGATTTCTAACGTTCAAGTATTATAAAAAGTTACTATATATTTTCTAGGTAGATGATGGAAGTGTTTTGGACTGAATGTTTCCATCTCTGCACAATTTACATATTGAAGACTGAACTCACAGTGTGGCTATATTTGGAGACGAGGCCATTAAAGAAGTAATTAAGTTAAATGGGATCATAAATGTGGAGCCATGATCTGGTAAGAATAGTGTCCTTTTAAGAAGAGATATCAGATTACCCTCCACCCTACTCTCAGTGGGTGAGCCTAAGAAAGGTGCTCTGTGGGAACATAGTGAGAAGGCAAATCTACAAGCCAGGAAGAGAACCCTCACCAGAAACCAAATTGGCTAAAATCATAATCTTGAACTTCCCAGCCTCCAGAACTTTGAGAAAATAAAATTCTGTTGTTTAAGCCACTCACTATATGGTATCTTGTTATTGCATCCCAAGGAAGACTAATATGTGAGGGCAAGTTTGTTTACCTCACTGAGTCTTAAGTTTCTCCAAATAAGCCTGTTAATAACTATTTCACAGAAAAGTTCATTATATTAAATGAGGAAAGACTAGGTCTATCACATTGTATTACTCAAATGTTAGATATTATTAAGCAAATAATAAAATGAAGACTTGAGCAGGCATCGAATGCATTTAAATCTCACTTATAACCTCTGGTATTGACACAGGAGTGCTGGGAAGAGAAGAGCCGGGTCCCTTTAAAAGATACAGAAGGGAGGAAGGGAAGTGCTGGGGAGAGGAGGGTGTGGTCGCTGGCTAGGGCTTTACCCCACGGATCTAGGTGAGAACAGGCATTTTTGTTTTCCTACCCAAATGTTGCATTTCCCAAGACCACCCTGGCCTGCCATGCTGCCGCCATTCTGTGCCTATAAAAACCCAAGACTCTAACAAGACAGAGATAGAAACAGCTAGACATTGAGAGAAGCACATCTGCAGGGGAACACACAGGGCTAGACATTGAGAGGAATGCACTGACAGGCACTGGGATGCTGGCAGGCCACTGACCAGCAGAATGACATGGAGTTTGGGTGGGGCAGTTGGAGGAGCGCTTGGCCGCTGAGCAGCGGGATTCCAGGGGAAAACCATCTCCCTTCTGGATCCTCCATCTGGATGAAAGCTACTTCCATTCAATAAAACCTTCCACTCATTCTTCAAGCCCATGAGTGATTTGATTCTTCAGTACACCAAGGCAAGAACCAGGGATACACAAAGTCTTCTGTCCTCTTGACAAGGTAGAGGGTCTAAGTGAGCTGCTTAACACAAGCCGCCTACGGATGGCTAAACTAAAAGAGCGCCCTCTAACACAAGCCCACTGGGGCTTCAGAAGCTGTAAACATTCACCCCTAGACACTGCCGTGGGGTCGGAGCCTCATAGCCTGCCAGTCTGTATGCTCCCCTAGAGGTTTGAGCAGCTGGGCACTGAAGAAGCCAGACACTCCCCCATCACACACCCTGTGAGGGGGATAAGGGAACTTTTATCGGTTCAGTATTTTAAAAAAATTTAGTTAGTTGCTAACTAACAGTTATTGTGGCTGAAGGTAGTACTATCCTGTTCCTGGGTTTTGGACACCAGGGATGACCCGGATTAGTTTTGAGATCTTATCAAATGCCACTCCTGGCTATTTTCAGTAGCAATTAAGTGCCATATCAGTGGTAAACCTACTTTCAACTTGGTATCTAGTTAAGTTCGCCATAATTCAGTTCTTAAAACTGATACAGGGTAGAAAAGCCCCAAAGTGGAGCTTAGCCCACAAGATTTCTTGGCTTTGCCCAGGAAAGAACTAAAAGGCAGGCCAGAGGTAGAAGAAAACAGCCTTATTGAAGAGGCAGTGTTACAGCTCCAGTGGTGTTACAGGTCTATGGCTGCTCCTGCAGAGCAGGGCTACCCTGTAGGCAGAGATTAATAGCAGCTCAGGAGAGTTTTGCAGTCACATTTAATCTACATGTAATTAAATGTGGATATAAAGGGTGGTTAGGGAAAGGGTAGTAACTTTTCGTTCATTGGCTCATTGCCATGGAATGGGGCGGTAACTCCCAGGGGATGATAAATTGACAGCACACTGGTGGGAGTGTCTGAGTGACACTCATATCCAATTCATCCCCAGTCTGGCCTGGTGTCCAAGCCCCACCTCTGGTGTCTAGTTCTGCCACCTACCTCATTCCCCCTCAGAGATTAGATACTTCTTCATCCTAAGGGGCTGCAGAAAGGTGCAGGTCCATGGGCATAGGTCCTGCCCAGCACCGGAGGAGTAAAAATCTCTAGATACCTGATCTAAAGGGCCCAGAGGCAGCATGGTTTTAATTCTTTGGGTCAGTAGATGTGATGGTTTGGAAGTTTCGTGCAAGCATTGTTTTTACCTGGAACTGTTTAATCTAGAAGACACAAATTTTACTAAGAAGTTATCCAAGAAAGATCCAAAACTTACTAACAACAAGATAGCTGTCAAAAGGTCTTAGGTAAAAACCAGGTGAGAGTTGGGAAGACATTTTGATAGCTGACTGGCTATATTTGGGATCAGTGCCATACTTATGACTATGGTAACTAGGTAGTTTGGTCATAGATCTTTTGAATGCTAATCACACCTTGTCCAGAGTTGTTAATATATATGCAGCAGATTTTGTTAATAACTACACAGACTCCACCATGTTCAGCTAGTAAATAATCCAGTGTAGTATGTTATCAAGAACTACACTTACCAGAGTCTAAAGACTCTTGAATTCCCTCTAATGCCTGACCTGTATTAGTGGCTCAGGCTTCCAGGATTTGAGTCAAGTTCCTTAGGGTTAACTCATGGTAGGCAAAGCTGCCTCAGGGTACTGCTAGTCCTATCACTGCCCAGGTTCCTGACAGAATTAATCCTATTGCTTGCTTACTTCCGGTATTTTTGTGTCTTACGGGATTATAGAGAGTGACCTCTGGAGGGAGCAAGGGTGGCCAACATATTCAGTTCTATTCCAAGTTTTTGATATACAAGGGAAAGCTACTACTGCGAGAACAGGTGATTCTCTATGGAGTTGGGAGGAGTTACGGACTGTGACTTCTTCCCATTTATCGCCACAAACAAAAACGAGCTGAATTGGAACACAAAAGCTCAATGGGTTGTGATGTTTACTCTTTACTGCCAAGTTGAGTCTATAGAGATGTTTTTCTCCCATTCTAATGGGGGTGGTCAGCCAATCTTTGTTTTCTAGAAGGTGTAGTACTCCCACCTTCCCAAACTAGGCAATTGTTTTTTCTTGTATTTTCTGGTCTGGAAGAAGGCACCATATATGATCTCCTAACTGACAAGTGGAACCTCATTTACCTTGCTGCGGCCTTGGGAACTTGGCAACTGAAGTTGGACAAGAGCACTGAAGGGAAGCTTCTACTTTTGTGTCAGTAATGCAATGGTGGGTTAAAAAGGTATAACGATTAGTGCACTGGAGATATAGATATCCAACTTTCCCTGCCCAGGTAATACTGGTAGTGTTGGTGGGGTGTTCAGGTGGAGTCCATTAAGTGGGGAAAAGTTCCATTTAACAAGTACAAGTTTGGGTATTCTGGGATTGCTATGGTTAGTTAGGAGGTCTAGGGGAATGGTCATGATATTTTCCAGATAAACCAGAAGATAAAATTATGGATCCTGGGAATGTTGATGATAAATCCAACAAACATGAAGATGATTCCCTGATGCATAAAGCAATAATTGTTGTAATATTTACTCCAGAGTTATGTCCCCACCCACACTGGATCATGGTAATTGGGAGAATGAAAAAGATGAACAGTGACTACATGGTTTTAAGATGGGCCTTAGTGTGGCCTCTACACCCAACAAGGAAAAAGGAGGTGTTTCCCTGGAGATTAAAGCTACAGAAAAGAATTACTACACTCAGGAAGAAGAGAAAAACTAAAGTTCCTATTCCCACCCACGGTATCACATTATGACTTCTGGCTGAGTGTTGATGTTTTAAAAATAGGTAGCTGAGGTCTTCCAAAGGCTCACAGCTGTCGGTTGTGGTGCCCTCCTTTTGTGCCTGTGACTCCTAAGAAACAGGTTACATTCTGGACAAATATACCCAACTAGTTATTCCCTGAAATTTTCAATAAAACCTGAAAAGGACCCTTCCATTTTGGTTGTAATTGATCTTTAGGAGATCCTTCTTTCCACATTTTTAGCAAGACTAAGTCTCCTGATGGAACAGAGGAGCTTTTTCTTCCTTTGCAGGGAATGCAGTATTTTATTTTTTTATTGGAAAGCCTTCAGAACCTTGCCTACATTCTAAAGGAGAGGGAAAAGGTTTGTATAGCTAGTTACTACAAGCCAATACCACAGCAGCTAAACCCAGAATCCACAGAGAAGTCAGTTTTAGAACCTCATTTCCTGGCTCCTAGTTTTTGGCTCCCACGCTGCTCAAAATGGGTTCAAGAGTCAATGAGTGTCCACCCACTTCTACTCTTGTCCAGCCCAGAACATCCAACTGGCTGTAATTGCCCTGACTCCAAGTCCCCCAGCCAAAGGTTGCAGGTATTACTGAGGGTCACAATGGACCTAGGGCAGACAGCACACTACCGTAGCATAGGCACAGGACAAACTAAAAGCTTGGCCATCAACACTGCCTCTGGCACACTCTTACTAAAAGGGGGGATATAAAACAAAAAGCATAGGTCAAAAGGAATGGAGTTGGGCAGCTACCCATTAGCCCCCAGAACCCTTTTAAGCAATGTAAGAGTCAAAAACTAAAAGCCAAAATGATGGCACACACCAAGGAAAACAATGAGCACAGAATTAAGCTATGTTAGGAGAAAACGCTGCTCCCATAGACTAAGACAAAACACTTCAGCATCGGACAACAGCAGCAGTCGTAATTATAGGAGAAAAGCTCATAGGAGCTGATAAAAATGCTAAAGGAGAGAGTTCCATGAATCTGAGAAGCTGTTAAATAGACAGTGTGATTGAAAAGCAAAATTTTTGGTAATTTAGCAAATTAATATCTTAAGAAAATTTTGTTCTGATATATAGACCGATCTGTAGAATGTCAACAACAATTTTCTTTAATCATAGCAAATTTAATTATGCACAAAATTCCTTTCATAAATTGCCCTTTATGAACTGTATCATAACTTACACAGACCAACTACAACATTCTTGAGCTTCCTGATGTGTCCTATACTACCTCTTTCTTAAGCAGCAATTTTATTCTAGGACAATAATTTACTACAGAAGATCTCTCCTCATATTAAATTATTCTTTCTTTAGATACTTCCTTGCAAAACAATACATTTCCTATCCATTACAATCTTCATATCTATTTTCTCTACTTACTGGCTAAGATTTTCAACATCCCTTTTAATAACTTCCAAATTAGACAAAAAATATACTCTCATTAAAGAAAAACAGTTCTTTGGCATATTGTATATAAACGTAGGTAGGAAGTAGTTCTGAAGTGTCCATCAGACAGTGGCATTCTATAGATGAGAACCGTTCTACCATTTTAAGATTTTAAACCACACAGTAATTTCACTTTTTATGCATCTATTCCATTCACACATATTTGACTTTTCTATTTTTAACAGTTTTATCTAGACCACCTCTAAGAATCAAGGTACTATGCACAGCCAGTCAACATTTAAAGCCATTTTAAACATTTAAAGCCTATGAAAATATGTGATTTACCTAGGTAAAAATCTTAAGGTTAAATTTCAGAAGAAATAATACTCTCTTCAAACTAATAATCTTTGACTAGTCTTATTTATGAGCGCTCTTCTCTTTATAAGCCCATTTGATAGCACGCTGGATATACCATGTATCACAATACCTGTATATACATCTAAACAAGTACATTAAATAAAATGACCTATACAAGACAAATGGATTCAAATTATTTACATAATTCAGACCTATTTACCTCATCAAATTTTGTTTGCCACAATAGATATAGAAAACATGAAGAGGCAGGGAAGGGGATCCCATAGCATCGAATAAACAAGGGAGGGGGCAAACTGCATTGCTTAACGGGAGACCCCAGAGTCGCCAAGCCACAGAGAGCTCATCCAGCAGCGGAGATATTGAAGAAAAATATTTGGGCAGCTATTTGCCTGCCACTGTAGGAAGCTGTCTGCTGGGTCAAGGGTCTAAGACTCTCAGTAAGCTTACTTGATCAAGGCAGCTTGTTGGGGCTAGTGGAGGAAGGTTAGCTCTATTATTGATGGGGAGTTATTTTTCCTCTCTCTCACCAGGGACAGTTAGGACATTCTCACTGCCAGTGGCCCTCTTGCTCACAGTAGGCACACTAATTTTGATCCAGGGGTCAGTGAGTTGGTGGCTCTTGTCTGGGCATCCCAGACATCAATTTCATGACATTTTCTTAAGATGGGTAACCTTCAGTGGGGAAGGTGCATAAACAACTGTTATCAATTATATGTTTTGGCTATTTTTTTTTTTTTTTTTCATCTTGTTCCTACTGTTGTGAACTTTTTAAAAATGCAGTGTACATTTAAAAGTTGGCTCACAGGCGTATGAAGTCTCATGGTTGCTTTTTGGAGCTTCCTCCTAATGTCAGGGGCAGATTGAGTAATATATACCCAGGTAAGCCTGTCCTTCTGCAGAGTCAGGGCCTGTGTTAGTGTATTTCCTTAATGCCTCACCCAAATGACCCTGAAAGAAAGTGCGATTTTCATCTTTGTCCTGAGTTATTTCTCTAACTTCACCGTAATTGACTGGCTTAACCACATGCTTTTTCTCTTGCTTTTTTTCCCACAGCATATTAAACAGATAATATTTGTAAGTTATGACTAGTTAAATCAAAGAACATGATCAACTTAATAAACTCCTTGGAAAAGCTTTCTGGATTCTCTGAAAACTCCAAATCTTTTCTTTTGTAAAGCCAAATTAGACATGGGAAGTGGCTCATAGGCTCCAACTGTTCCCTCTCTTCCATTAGCTACCTCCCACAATGGAAACAGGTTTGACAGGGCTGACACGGGGCTCCAGTCCTGGTGGTACTTGTTGGGCTTACTTTCTTAGACAGCGGGGGTTTGGCTAGGGATGGTTGGATAAGGGGGAGGTGTGCCTGATGACCCTGGGGTGGAATCCTGAATTAAAGAACTGTCAGGAACCCGTCAGAACTGGGGGACTAAGGAGACCCTGGGGAGGGCATGGGAATTCTGCGGGAACAACTAGGAATAGATCCACTGGGAATGGCTTTCTGGTGCCTGCAAGTATTGTGAGCCAGTAAAGGACCATAAAACCCTGCATATGAGGAACCTCTTCCCATTTCTCTTATTTTAAACAAAATAAGTCTAACTGTAAAATATTATAACATGTAAAACTATGTTTAGGCAAAGTCCGTTGGTTTGCCAATATGTATTGAACCCAGACATTATTGCAATAGTAAATGAGTTTCTTCTTCTTTTAGCCAAATTTGAATTTGCTCCAATAGCCTAAAATTACCTCACTGGTGAGTCCTCTGAGGTTCTCGCTACTGTCCTATGTTAGTAAGGATCCCTATGGAGGGTTTCAGTTAGACTAAGTTTAGCAAATGCCTACTTATTTTCCCTTTTATTTTCCTACTTTCTATAAATAGCAAGATGTTACAAAAGCAGATTATCAGCTTCACATGGGCAGTTGAATGTTAAGCCTAAATTCCACAGACAGCAATGGGTTACGCAGAGAGCGGAGCTAAGCAGATGGTGACTGTGGAAGGGAGGATGGGAAGGGTAAATAGCATTGGCCAAGGGGAGACCTCAGAGGCCCTGACTTGCCAGAGAACTTTCCCAGTAGTGAAGACACTGAAACAAAAATATTCGGGTGACCACCTTTCTACCACTGTAGGTGACCGACTGTCAGGCCAGGGGCCTGGAAACTCCCCATTTCTTTAACCAAGAGAGTCTTGAGCAAGGCATTTGTAAGACGGCACACAGGAAGAGGCTAGCAACTTGGCTTCTAGCCTTTGGTTAGAAAATAATATTTCTAACCTTGGGACAGAAAAGGCAAGATCAATATTCCCCTGGGGGAGGGGCTATAACCCACAATCCTGGAGGGAATGTCAATACCTAATACCACAGAGCATCTGGTGGGGAGGAGATGACCAAAATACCAATGCTGAAAACTTGGGAGTGCCCAAGCTTCAGCCAATGAGGATTCCCTCACCAAACACCGAAAACCCTGGGGCACCCAGGGAGCAGCCAACAGTGAATCGAACACCAAGTTGGCGTCACAGAACAATGTGACTCTGGCATTCCAGAGTCAACACAAAGGGGGACCTCACGTAGCCAAGTGTCCTGCTCTAATTGCCTACACACAATTAACAGAAAGTTAAGAGAAAACATAAGACTGCACACATTTTGGGACTGAAAATAAAATGACTGATGGAACTAATACGGTTTAGCTCTGTGTTCCCACCCAAATCTCATCTCAAATTTTAATCCCCATGTATTGGAGGAGGAGGCTGGTGGGAGGTGATTGAATCATGAGGGCAGATGTCCCCTTTGCTGTTCTCATGATAGTGAGTTATCATAAGATCTGGTTGTTTCAAAGTGTGTGGCACCTCCCCCTTCACTCTCTCGCTCCTGCTTCACCATGGCAAGACATGCTTACTTCCCCTTTTCCTCCTACCGTGAGTGTAAGTTTCCTGAGGATTCCAAGTCATGCTTTTGTTTGTGCCTGCAGAACTATGATCAATGAAGCCTCTTTTCTTCATCAATTACCCAGTCTCAAGTAGTTCTTTATAGTAGCGTAAGAAGGGACTAATACCAGGACAATACAATGGAGTCAAAAGAGAAAGGACCAGGAGAAGGGGTGACAAAAACATGATTTGGGACACTCAAACAATCAGGGACGCCTAGCTAATTACCTCGCCAAAGGCTTTTTATTCCCTAGTTGTCCTGATACTATGGAGTGGGGGCAGAAGGGACACTCACGCATTCAGCAGACATAAATGGCATTGACTGATCTTCCATGTGGGAGCCAGGTGAAGATCTCTCCAGGGTACCTCAACTTGGGTGGCCTCAGCACATCTGCCATGGTGGGAAGGGCCTGCACTGGGCAGTAATACACCAGTCTTCTGGTCAGAGAGGCAGGTGTCACATGAGGCAGATGGAACTATGGCCACCCCAGATGTCAGACGGCACTATAGCTACCCTGACCAGCAGCCCACTGGGGCTCAACTGTCTCAGTTGGAGGGACCTGCATGGATGGTAGCCCACTGGGCTGCTAGTCAGAGAGGCGAGTGTCACACAAGACAGATGGCACTATGGCCGACCCACCAGTGGGCTCAGCTGCTGTGGTGGGAGAGATCTGCACAGGTCTGTAACCCACTGGGCTTCCTGTCAGATAGGTGGGTGTCACAGGATGCAGATGGTACTATGGCTGCTTGCCTGTTTAACTGGCTCCATTGTTTGCCAGGGTAAATGATGGCTCTGAAGAGAGCCTTTGGGTAGTGTTAGAGCTCAGGTGATATAGCCCTGATTCTCTGTCACTCCACTCCTTGCCTTGCCAACTGCTGCCCTGCCAACTGCTATCCTGCTGACTGCAACCCTTGCTGATCACTGACTGCCACTTCCCAGACGGCCATCCTGCACATTGCTGTCCTTACAGGCTGCCACTCCCACATCACCAATCACTGCCTTCTATCTTCACCCTGCATTGACAGTCAAGCTGGTGCAGGGCAGCTGGGCCCCAAAGTGGAGGGTTCTTGGCCTTACCTAGGGGAGGGTTACCTCCTTGAGGGTTCTTGGCCTTACCTAGGGGAGAATTCAAAGGCAAGCCAGAGACAGAAGAAAACAGCTTTACTAAAGATGCAGTGTTACAGCTCTCGGGGTGTTAACAGCTACGTGACTGTTCTGCAGAGCAGTACTACCCTGTAGGCAGAGTGTAGCACCTCAGGGCAGTTTTGCAGTCATACTTACACTCACTTTTAATTGCATGCAGATTAAGTGGTGGTTTATGCAGAAATTTTTAGGGAAGGGGTAGTTACTTTTGAGTCATTGGATTATTGCTATGGAACAAGGTGGTAACTCCTGGGCATTGCCATGTCAGCGGTAAATTGACATGGCACACTGGTGGGTGTGTCTGAATGAAAGCTGCTTTAGCCCTGGCCCTGTTTTAGCTGGTCCTCGATCTGAACCCCACTTCTGTAGTTGAGTCCTGCCTCCTTCCTCAAAATTGCTCACATGCTTTTTGGAAGGTATCTGCAATTTAAAAATATCATTATGAAAATTTAAAAAAACCCACAAAATCCAACAACATAAAAAAATTCTTATTTTAAATGAAAATCATAGAAATGGCCGAGTGATAAATTATCCATATGTTTTTGTATTGGAAATATACAAATAGTAATGACTTCGTGTGTATGTTAGCAATTTTCATGGTAAAGATGTTAAAATTGTTAGTAGCTATGTAACAAAACTATGCTACAAGTGAGTACACTTTAGGGGTTCCCTGCATTCCTTGTATTTATTGCAACACAAAAGATAAATTCCAAATGACATACTTAAAATTTATGACAAGTGCATTAAGTGGAGATTTAATATCCTTTAGGAACTTACCTATGCTTTCATCTTATACATTCTATTTTCTCTAAAAGAGTAGCAGTTTTTTTTTAATCATAATTCCCCTCAATTCCTTATTATTATAATGGCATGCATCGGTTTTCTTTTTAGGTTAATTTAAGGACAATGATAACTTTCATTTCTCTAGCAAAATATCCTATAAATAAAGGAAGTAATTTGCTCAATAAAAATCGGAGCTTAAAAATTTTTACACTGTAACCATAACTTGAAACAGATAACCAAATTTTGACATATTTGACAAAGGCATATTCTACATTTTTTAAGACAACCACAAAGCTGATGATTAAGTAGACTCAATTATATCCACTCACTAAAATCTATATCCCATTTTCTTTTTATTTTTCTTTTCTTTGTAGTTTTACCAAGTATCAGTTTACTACAATGAGGAATGATATGATAATTGCAACATTCTGAAAGTTTATTTCTTTTTGTTTAGCTAAAATCTTGCTTCATTTCTATGCCTACCCTAACTTTGTAGTAGGTGATAATTTCCTATTGAGCAGAAGCCAAATTGTTAATTTACACTGTTTACCTGTTTACAAAGTATTTAACCCGTAAGCCTATATAAACAGGCGGCTGAAAACTGGTTTATTGGTAAAATATACATATATAAGGCATTCACAAAACATATATATGTTAGTGCCTGCTAAATGCCTTGAAGTCATGTAGACCATAAGGTCAAATCCCAGTACTGCCTCTTACAATACAATGTTTGGAAATTTTGTTTTACCTCTATAAATCTGTTTTCCATCTCTCAAATAGAGATGATATCTACCTCATAGGGTTGCTATGAAGACTAAATAATTTATATAAGGCAAAAATAGAGTGCCTTATGTGTAACTGATAACTGTTACAAGGTCTTACCTGTTCTGGCCCCATACATCCATTGCCTCTAGTATTTAACTTCCTACCATTTTCTCCCTTACTCATACCATGCAGGCCCTGCTGGCCTCCTTCCTGTTGGATCACCACAATCTCCCACCTCTGAAGGCCCTTTCCTCCTTCTGTTTGTTGCCTTGATATCTGCACGACTGGCTTCTTTCTTTCAGTCAGATTTGTGTTTAGATATCACCTTATCAGAGAGGTCTTTTCTGACTTCTATCTAAAATATCTTTCTCTTTCTTACCTTACTTTTTCTTCCTAGTACTGATCTAACACATCTTTATTGATTTTTATTGTCTACATCCTTCCATAGAGTGAAAGTCCATAAAGAACAGGCACTTTATTTTGTTCACGATTGTATCTTAGCACATGGAATATCATTTGTCATATAACAGGAATTATGCTTTTTAATGAACTGCTATTAATGTCTTTGGAAAAGACCAAAAACCTGTATTTGAAAATAGTTGCAGCCTTTATAGATTCGTGATACCTTACCAAGGAAATATCAATTAGGCAGAAAACAGACTATCTTCACCTTCCAGGTTTATATATAGTAGATTGTCTTGGGGATATTGGCAGGATTTTGTCTGTGTGTGTGTGTTTTTAAATGTGATGCTGACTGGCCATGTTATTTTCTAAACAGTAAATGTAGCTAAAATCAGAATATGGTGGAAATTTTGATAAAGCACAGTGAATTTGTGTCTACTGTTAATTTTTTCTCTCCTAGAATTTGTTTGTTTCTATTTTTTTTTTTTTTTTTAAATTTATTTATTATTATTATACTTTAAGTTGTAGGGTACATGTGCATAACGTGCAGGTTTGTTACATATGTATACTTGTGCCATGTTGCTGTGCTGCACCCATCAACTCGTCATTTACATCAGGTATAACTCCCAATGCAATCCCTCCCCCCTCCCCCCTCCCCATGATAGGCCCCGGTGTGTGATGTTCCCCTTCCTGAGTCCGAGTGATCTCATTGTTCAGTTCCCACCTATGAGTGAGAACATGCGGTGTTTGGTTTTCTGTTCTTGCGATAGTTTGCTAAGAATGATGGATTCCAGCTGCATCCAAGTCCCTACAAAGGACTCAAACTCATCCTTTTTTATGGCTGCATAGTATTCCATGGTGTATATGTGCCACATTTTCTTAATCCAATCTGTCACTGATGGACATTTGGGTTGATTCCAAGTCTTTGCTATTGTGAATAGTGCTGCAATAAACATACAAGTGCATGTGTCTTTATAGCAGCATAATTTATAATCCTTTGGGTATATACCCAGTAATGGGATGGCTGGGTCATATGGTACATCTAGTTCTAGATCCTTGAGGAATCGCCATACTGTTTTCCATAATGGTTGAACTAGTTTACAATCCCACCAACAGTGTAAAAGTGTTCCTATTTCTCCACATCCTCTCCAGCACCTGTTGTTTCCTGACTTTTTAATGATTGCCATTCTAACTGGTGTGAGATGGTATCTCATTGTGGTTTTGATTTGCATTTCTCTGATGGCCAGTGATGATGAGCATTTTTTCATGTGTCTGTTGGCTGTATGAATGTCTTCTTTTGAGAAATGTCTGTTCATGTCCTTTGCCCACTTTTTGATGGGGTTGTTTGTTTTTTTCTTGTAAATTTGTTTGAGTTCTTTGTAGGTTCTGGATATTAGCCCTTTGTCAGATGAGTATATTGCAAAAATTTTTTCCCATTCTGTAGGTTGCCTGTTCACTCTGATGGTAGTGTCTTTTGCTGTGCAGAAGCTCTTTAGTTTAATGAGATCCCATTTGTCAATTTTGGCTTTTGCTGCCGTTGCTTTTGGTGTTTTAGACATGAAATCTTTGCCCATGCCTATGTCCTGAATGGTACTACCTAGGTTTTCCTCTAGGATTTTTATGGTATTAGGTCTAACATTTAAGTCTCTAATCCATCTTGAATTAATTTTCGTATAAGGAGTAAGGAAAGGATCCAGTTTCAGCTTTCTACTTATGGCTAGCCAATTTTCCCAGCACCATTTATTAAATAGGGAATCCTTTCCCCATTTCTTGTTTCTCTCAGGTTTGTCAAAGATCAAATGGCTGTAGATGTGTGGTATTATTTCTGAGGACTCTGTTCTGTTCCATTGGTCTATATCTCTGTTTTGGTACCAGTACCATGCTGTTTTGGTTACTGTAGCCTTGTAGTATAGTTTGAAGTCAGGTAGCGTGATGCCTCCAGCTTTGTTCTTTTGACTTAGGATTGTCTTGGAGATGCGGGCTCTTTTTTGGTTCCATATGAACTTTAAAGCAGTTTTTTCCAATTCTGTGAAGAAACTCATTGGTAGCTTGATGGGGATGGCATCGAATCTATAAATTACCTTGGGCAGTATGGCCATTTTCACGATATTGATTCTTCCTATCCATGAGCATGGTATGTTCTTCCATTTGTTTGTGTCCTCTTTTATTTCACTGAGCAGTGGTTTGTAGTTCTCCTTGAAGAGGTCCTTTACGTCCCTTGTAAGTTGGATTCCTAGGTATTTTATTCTCTTTGAAGCAATTGTGAATGGAAGTTCATTCCTGATTTGGCTCTCTGTTTGTCTGTTACTGGTGTATAAGAATGCTTGTGATTTTTGCACATTAATTTTGTATCCTGAGACTTTGCTGAAGTTGCTTATCAGCTTAAGGAGATTTTGGGCTGAGACAATGGGGTTTTCTAAATATACAATCATGTCATCTGCAAACAGGGACAATTTGACTTCTTCTTTTCCTAACTGAATACCCTTGATTTCTTTCTCTAGCCTGATTGCCCTAGCCAGAACTTCCAACACTATGTTGAATAGGAGTGGTGAGAGAGGGCATCCCTGTCTTGTGCCAGTTTTCAAAGGGAATTTTTCCAGTTTTTGCCCATTCAGTATGATATTGGCTGTGGGTTTGTCATAAATAGCTCTTATTATTTTGAGGTACGTTCCATCAATACCGAATTTATTGAGCGTTTTTAGCATGAAGGGCTGTTGAATTTTGTCAAAAGCCTTTTCTGCATCAATTGAGATAATCATGTGGTTCTTGTCTTTGGTTCTGTTTATATGCTGGATTATGTTTATTGATTTGCGAATGTTGAACCAGCCTTGCATCCCAGGGATGAAGCCCACTTGATCATGGTGGATAAGCTTTTTGATGTGTTGCTGAATCCGGTTTGCCAGTATTTTATTGAGGATTTTTGCATCGATGTTCATCAGGGATATTGGTCTAAAATTCTCTTTTTTTGTTGTGTCTCTGCCAGGCTTTGGTATCAGGATGATGTTGGCCTCATAAAATGAGTTAGGGAGGATTCCCTCTTTTTCTATTGATTGGAATAGTTTCAGAAGGAATGGTACCAACTCCTCCTTGTACCTCTGGTAGAATTCAGCTGTGAATCCATCTGGTCCTGGACTTTTTTTGGTTGGTAGGCTATTAATTGTTGCCTCAATTTCAGAGCCTGCTATTGGTCTATTCAGGGATTCAACTTCTTCCTGGTTTAGTCTTGGAAGAGTGTAAGTGTCCAGGAAATTATCCATTTCTTCTAGATTTTCCAGTTTATTTGCGTAGAGGTGTTTATAGTATTCTCTGATGGTAGTTTGTATTTCTGTGGGGTCGGTGGTGATATCCCCTTGATCATTTTTAATTGCGTCGATTTGATTCTTCTCTCTTTTCTTCTTTATTAGTCTGGCTAGCGGTCTGTCAATTTTGTTGATCTTTTCAAAAAACCAACTCCTGGATTCATTGATTTTTTGGAGGGTTTTTTGTGTCTCTATCTCCTTCAGTTCTGCTCTGATCTTAGTTATTTCTTGCCTTCTGCTAGCTTTCGAATGTGTTTGCTCTTGCTTCTCTAGTTCTTTTAATTGCGATGTTAGAGTGTCAATTTTACATCTTTCCTGCTTTCTCTTGTGGGCATTTAGTGCTATAAATTTCCCTCTACACACTGCTTTAAATGTGTCCCAGAGATTCTGGTATGTTGTATCTTTGTTCTCATTGGTTTCAAAGAACATCTTTATTTCTGCCTTCATTTCGTTATGTACCCAGTAGTCATTCAGGAGCAGGTTGTTCAGTTTCCATGTAGTTGAGCGGTTTTGAGTGAGTTTCTTAGTCCTGAGTTCTAGTTTGATTGCACTGTGGTCTGAGAGACAGTTTGTTATAATTTCTGTTCTTGTACATTTGCTGAGGAGTGCTTTACTTCCAATTACGTGGTCAATTTTGGAGTAAGTATGATGTGGTGCTGAGAAGAATGTATATTCTGTTGATTTGGGGTGGAGAGTTCTATAGATGTCTATTAGGTCTGCTTGCTGCAGAGATGAGTTCAATTCCTGGATATCCTTGTTAACTTTCTGTCTCGTTGATCTGTCTAATGTTGACAGTGGAGTGTTGAAGTCTCCCATTATTATTGTATGGGAGTCTAAGTCTCTTTGTAAGTCTCTAAGGACTTGCTTTATGAATCTGGGTGCTCCTGTATTGGGTGCATATATATTTAGGATAGTTAGCTCTTCCTGTTGAATTGATCCCTTTACCATTATGTAATGGCCTTCTTTGTCTCTTTTGATCTTTGATGGTTTAAAGTCTGTTTTATCAGAGACTAGTATTGCAACCCCTGCTTTTTTTTGTTCTCCATTTGCTTGGTAAATCTTCCTCCATCCCTTTATTTTGAGCCTATGTATGTCTCTGCGTGTGAGATGGGTCTCCTGAATACAGCAGACTGATGGGTCTTGACTCTTTATCCAGTTCGCCAGTCTGTGTCTTTTAATTGGAGCATTTAGTCCATTTACATTTAAGGTTAATATTGTTATGTGTGAACTTGATCCTGCCATTATGATATTAACTGGTTATTTTGCTCGTTAGTTGATGCAGTTTCTTCCTAGCCTCAATGGTCTTTACATTTTGGCATGTTTTTGCAATGGCTGGTACCGGTTGTTCCTTTCCATGTTTAGTGCTTCCTTCAGGGTCTCTTGTAAGGCAGGCCTAGTGGTGACAAAATCTCTAAGCATTTGCTTATCTGTAAAGGATTTTATTTCTCCTTCACTTATGAAACTTAGTTTGGCTGGATATGAAATTCTGGGTTTAAAATTCTTTTCTTTAAGAATGTTGAATATTGGCCCCCACTCTCTTCTGGCTTGTAGAGTTTCTGCTGAGAGATCTGCTGTTAGTCTGATGGGCTTCCCTTTGTGGGTAACCCGACCTTTCTCTCTGGCTGCCCTTAAGATTTTTTCCTTCATTTCAACTTTGGTGAATCTGGCAATTATGTGTCTTGGAGTTGCTCTTCTCGAGGAGTATCTTTGTGGCATTCTCTGTATTTCCTGGATTTGAATGTTGGCCTGCCCTACTAGGCTGGGGAAGTTCTCCTGGATGATATCCTGAAGAGTGTTTTCCAACTTGGTTCCATTTTCCCCCTCACTTTCAGGCACCCCAATCAGACGTAGATTTGGTCTTTTTACATAATCCCATACTTCTTGCAGGCTTTGTTCATTTCTTTTTCTTCTTTTTTCTTTTGGTTTCTCTTCTCGCTTCATTTCATTCATTTGATCCTCAATCGCTGATACTCTTTCTTCCAGTTGATCGAGTCGGTTACTGAAGCTTGTGCATTTGTCACGTATTTCTCGTGTCATGGTTTTCATCTCTTTCATTTCGTTTAGGACCTTCTCTGCATTAATTACTCTAGCCATCAATTCTTCCACTTTTTTTTCAAGATTTTTAGTTTCTTTGCGCTGGGTACGTAATTCCTCCTTTAGCTCTGAGAAATTTGATGGACTGAAGCCTTCTTCTCTCATCTCGTCATAGTCATTCTCCGTCCAGCTTTGATCCGTTGCTGGCGATGAGCTGCGCTCCTTTGCCGGGGGAGATGCGCTCTTATTTTTTGAATTTCCAGCTTTTCTGCCCTGCTTTTTCCCCATCTTTGTGGTTTTATCTGCCTCTGGTCTTTGATGATGGTGATGTACTGATGGGGTTTTGGTGTAGGTGTCCTTCCTGTTTGATAGTTTTCCTTCTAACAGTCAGGACCCTCAGCTGTAGGTCTGTTGGAGATTGCTTGAGGTCCACTCCAGACCCTGTTTGCCTGGGTATCAGCAGCAGAGGCTGCAGAAGATAGAATATTTCTGAACAGCAAGTGTACCTGTCTGATTCTTGCTTTGGAAGCTTCCTCTCAGGGGTGTACTCCTCCCTGTGAGGTGTGGGGTGTCAGACTGCCCCTAGTGGGGGATGTCTCCCAGTTAGGCTACTCAGGGGTCAGGGACCCACTTGAGCAGGGAGTCTGTCCCTTCTCAGATCTCAACCTCCGTGTTGGGAGATCCACTGCTCTCTTCAAAGCTGTCAGACAGAGTCGTTTGCGTCTGTGCAGAGGTGTCTGTGTGTCTTAGTTTACTGTGCCCTGTCCCCAGCTGTGGAGTCTACAGAGACAGGCAGGTTTCCTTGAGCTGCTGTGAGCTCCACCCAGTTCGAGCTCCCCAGCAGCTTTGTTTACCTACTTAAGCCTCAGCAATGGCGGGCGCCCCTCCCCCAGCCTGGCTGCTGCCTTTCCGGTAGATCACAGACTGCTGCGCTAGCAACCAGGGAGGCTCCGTGGGTGTGGGACCCTCCCGGCCAGGTGTGGGATATGATCTCCTGGTGTGCCTGTTTCCTAAAGCGCAGTATTGGGGTGGGAGTTACCCGATTTTCCAGGTGTTGTGTGTCTCAGTTCCCCTGGCTAGGAAAAGGGACTCCCTTCCCCCTTGCGCTTCCCAGGTGAGGCAATGCCTCGCCCTGCTTCAGCTCTCGCTGGTCGGGCTGCAGCAGCTGACCAGCTCCGATCGTCCGGCACTCCCCAGTGAGATGAACCCAGTACCTCAGTTGAAAATGCAGAAATCACCGGTCTTCTGTGTCGCTCGCGCTGGGAGTTGGAGACTGGAGCTGCTCCTATTCGGCCATCTTGCTCCGCCCCCCTGTTTGTTTCTATTAAACATAAAAGATGATCAAAAAATTTCAGTTGTCTGTATCAAGTTACCTACACTATAAAAATGTTAGAGAGTTTATATAATGTGATTTGAGAATACAGAAATGTGGAAAGCAGTCCAGGGGAAGCTTGAGAGGCAGGTGGAAACCAGTGTGCAAAGTACTTTCTTTTTTTCTTTTTTTTTGGAGATGGAGTTTCACTCCTGTTGCCCAGGCTGGAATGCAATGGCATGACCTTGGCTCACCACAACCTCTGCATCCCGGGTTCAAGTCAATTATCCTGCCTCAGCCTCCCAAGTAGCCAGGATTACAGGCATGCACCACCACGCCTGGCTAATTTTGTATTTTTAGTAGAGATGGGATTTCTCCATGTTGGTCAGGCTGGTCTCGAACTCCCGACCTCACATGATCCACTCACCTCAGCCTCCCACAGTGCTCGGATTACAGGTGTGAGCCACCGTGCCCGGCCAAAGCACTTTCTATGATACATTAAGGGTGGATTTTATTCTACAAATGTTGGGGAAGCCATAGAAGGATTTTTAGTCTGATAAGATTCTACTTGTAAAATGCCATCCTGGCAGCAGTATGGATAGTCCACATGGGAGAGCTAGTTAGGAGTATATTGCAATATTACAGTCTACAGAAGAGGAAGACTTGAAAAAATTAATAACAACATACTAATTATTGACCTCTGCATATGTAACAGGAAACTTACTATTCTATTAGAATTTAAGTGACAGTTCTACTACCTAAATTGCCATGTGAAGAAATTTGAAAGTTATCTGAATTTTATAATTCGGAATCATTAGTGATGGCAATTACCTTCAAAAGCATCTTATTATGTACTTTATGCAGCTCATGCTGAGAGGTGACATGACCTACTTAACATAATACAGTTGAGTCATGACAGAGGTACTTGTCTTTATGGTCATGTGTGGGGTTTTCCAGAGAAACAGAATCCATAAGATATGTGAAAGGGAATTTATTAGAGGAAATTCACATTGTTAGAGGTGAAGAAAGTATCATGTTAGGCCATCTGCAAGCTGGCAAACCAGAGAAGCAGTAGCATGGCTCAATCCAGAAGCCTCAGAACCAGATAAGCCAACAGTGCAGCCCTTAATCTGAGGCCAACAGCGGGCAGGGAGCTGCTGGTGCAAACCCCAGAGTTCAGAAGCCAAAGAACTTGGAGTCTATGTCCAAGAGCAGGAGGAGAAAAGGCTCTGGAAGAGAGAGAGGGCAAAAAGAGAATTCCCCTTCTGCCTAGCTGTCCCAGCCAGACCACCAGCCAATTATATAGTGCCTGCCCACATCAATGGTAGCTCTTTATTTTAGTATTCTACTGGCTCATATAGCAATGTTCTCTGGGAACACTGCCACAGAAATATCCAGAAGCAGTACTTTACCAGCATCCCTTACTCCAGTCAAATTGACACATAAAATTATCCATCACGAGTCCACCTCTTGTCAACATGACACCTATAGGCATCTTCGTAAAGCATAGTTAATTCTGAATAAAACCAATGTCAAGGTCATAATTACACCTAACACAATACAACTATCCTCTGTACAACCCAAAACATGCCCATTCTTTTTCCAGAGGAGGTAAAATTCTTGAGTGAGGTTTACTTTTCTATTGACGTCCTATAACTTAAATATTAAGACATTAAGTTGACAATACTTAAGTACTGATACAAAGTCAGTAAATCTTAAGTTCTTTGTAAATATGTAACACAAATAAATGAAATTTATTTATGTATTATGTGTGTATAGATACACAAACAACAAAACAGGGAGAAAATACTTATTACAATTAGAGTCCTTATTCTTTGTAACTGGTCATGTGATTGCAGCTTGTATTTATAACCACTTTCTACTACCCATTCTATTTCCCCCTTTTCTTCAGCAAGCATCTCATCTGGTCATGGTTCTTTACCTGATGAAGTGGCCCAAATCTTCATTCCTGAAGGGTCTGGGCCATTAGTTCTGCCTGGATTGGAGTATTGTTGTTTCCCATTGAACTGAGTCACAGGGCATGGTTATATTAAGAAATACTGCAAGGGATCTTCTGTGTTCTAGAGTTACTCTTCCTTTATCTCCATTGTAGAGCAATGGTTCGATTTCCCCTTGGTTGCCTGAATCAATCACTCCAGCCAACAACGTTACTTTCTTCTTAGGCTATTGGCTCAGAGACATTGAGCTTGAAGGGGCCAGTGGCAATCTTCCAGTTCAATGGAATAATTGTTGTTTTTCCTAGTAGGAGCTTCCCTCCCTCTGGAAGTAAGATCTCTAGGCTAGCAGAACATATCATAGGGTCAGGAAGCAAAAATTTTACTAGTGAGTCCCTAGGGTTAATGGTGAGAGGTACCATGCCCATCTTCATCCCTTGATTCCTAGATCCTTGAATCCTCGCTATGGGAGAAACAGCACCATATATTGAACTCTGATTCAGAGAATATAGAGTCATCTGGAAAACCTTGCTCCAGTCCTGCAACGTATTGTCACCTATCTGATGCTTTAACTCTGACTTCAAAAGGCCTTTCTATCATTCTGTTAGGCCACCTGCCCAGAGTGCTGGAGATCATGGTAAGACCAGTGAATTCCATGTGCATGGGCCCATTCCTGCACCTTTTTTTGCTGTCAAGTGAGTTCTTTGGCCAGAAACAGTGCTGTGTGGGCTTCTGTGATGGTGGATAAGTGCACAGATAATAGTTTTGACTGAAACATTATTTGCAGGGAAGGAAAATTCATTTATAGAGTAAATGACTATTCCAGTGAGGGCAAAATGCTTACTCCTTTCATTATGAAATTGGTCCAGTGTATTCAACCTGCCACCAGTTAGTTGGCTGATCACCCTAAGGAATAATGACATAGTCAGGGCTCAATATTGGTCTCTGCTGCTGGCAGATTAGGCATTCAGTGATAGCCAGGTCAGCTTTGGTGACTGGAAGTTCATATTGCTGAGGCTGTGCACGGCTTTCACCCCTGCAACCTTGGTTACTTTGTTCATAAGCTCATCAGGTAATGATTAGTGTGACCAAGGGAAGAGGCGAATTGGAAGCCACAGAAGGGGTTATCCTATCTACTTGATTATTAAAATTATTCTCTACTGAGGTCACCCTTTGGAGAGCTTTCCCATGTGATATAGGTATCTTTTGCCCACTCAGACAGGTCTATCCACGTTACTCTTCCCAAATTTCTGTCACTAATTTCCCAATTATATTATGTTCAAGTCCTTGACCATCCAAGCCAAACCAGTGGCTATAGCTCAGGGATCAGTATTTAATTGTACATATGGCCATTTATTCTTCCAAGCCAAGTGTGAAACCAGGTGCACTGGCCAAAATTTTGCCAGTCAGAGTTCTCTTGACCAGTGTCCTTCAGGGATGTCTCAGAATGGGCTGCAGTGCTGGATTTACCCACCTGTAAACCAGGCCCTAGCCTAGTCTTCTCTTCCTTTCTCAACTGTTCCAATGACACCATAGGTACAGGCCGGGAAAAGAAGGCAGTGTATTACAGGAAGGAACCATGGGCATTTTGGCCACCTTTCATGTAACTTGTGCCTTCAGGACCTGCTCAGAGTGCTGCTGTGCGTGTCACCTTTATGGCCTGGTGGGTCATATGGCACCCAATTTTTGATGGGCAGCTCAGGTGACATGGTATCTTGGTGGTCCATGGTCAAGTTGTCAGTTTTACAAAGATCTAGTAGCAGGCCAAGAGCTGCCTCTCAAAAGGAAAGTAGTTAACTGTAGATGATGGCAGGGACTTGCTCCAAAATCCTCCGCTGTGATTCACCTACAGTGCCATATGATCTAGCAGATACAATGGTACATGAGGTGTCAGTGACAGGCATGCTGTTTATATCTGTCTGCCACTTACACTACACTTACCATTATATCTGCTAGATCATATGGCCCAAGTGGCAGATCACCTTGTACAGCAGCTTGGACCTACTGCTGAGCCTTTTCTTATTTTGGATCTCACTCAAAACTACCAGCTTTTGGATCACTTGATAAATGGGCTGGAGTAGCACACACAAATAAGGAATTTTTTGCTTCCTAAAAATAGGCCCAGTAGGCATAGTGTCATTTTCTTGGTTGTAGGAGGGGTCAGGTCCAACAACTTATATTTCACATTATATGAGCTGTCTCTGGACATGCCTCATGCCATGAGATTCCTAGAAATTTTACTGAGGTAAAAGACCTCTGAATTGTGTTAGCTGGACTTATTTCTCTACCCTCTGATACACACTTCTTTTAATAACTCCAGAGCAGTTGCTACTTTTTGCTCACTAGGTCTAATCAGTATAATGTCATTAATGTAATGGATCAGTGTGGTCCATTACTTCTTGTGGAAAGGAAAGGCAATCAAGGTCCCTGCAAACTAAATTATGACATAGGGCATAGATATACTCTAAGATAGGACAGTGAAGGTATATTTCTGGCCTTGCTGGCTGAAAGCAAACTGCTTCTGGTGGGACTTATGGACAGCGATGGTGAGAAAGGCATTTGCCAGATCAAGAGCTGCATATCAGGTACCAGGAGATGCGTTAATTTTCCCAAACAATGAAACCACGTCTGGTACAGCAGCTGCCATTGAAGTCATCACTTCACTTGTGGTTTAGCTTACAATAGAGTTAGTGAAGATTTGGTGGGAATCATCATCCCCATGTCATTCTAGTCCTTGATGGTACTAATCTCTGTCATCCCTTCAGGAATGAAGTATTTTCAATTTACTATTTTCTTAGGTAGAGGCTGCTCTAATGCCTTCCATTTGGCTTTTCTCATCATAATATCCCTCATCGCCACATGTTAGGGAACCATTGAGGGAATTCTGGCAGCTGATAAATATGTCTACTCTAATTATACATTCTGGAACTGTGGAAATGGCCACAGGATAGTTTTGGAGACCCACTGTTCCCACTGTAAGCCATACTGGAACTAAAACTCCACTGATCACCTTACCTCCAAAAGCCCCTACCCTGATTGGAGGCCACAATGATGTTTTCTGTGTTCTGGAATCAGTGTGAATTCAGAGCCAGTGTCAAGAAGTCCTCAGAATGTCTTATTGTTTCCCCTTTTTCAATGCACAGTTACCATGGTAAAATGCTGGAGGTCCCTTTCGGTGAGGATTTGGACAAAGATTAACGGTATAAATTTTCAGTCCTTCCTTAAGGACCTCCCTTTCATTTAGGGGTCTGTAAGCTGGCTCAAGTCTGGAAATTGATTGAAGGGCCATGGTATCTGTTATCCTTTGAGTTAGACTCTTCTGTTCACTTGACCTGGGAGTTTTCTGCTTGTAACGGATCAACTAAGAATGTAATAGAGTTCCCATCTGTATCACTTCTAGCAACATTCCGTTTATTAACTAACATCATTGGTCTGAATGAGTCAGACTATTTTAACTGTTCCTTTGCCTCTATTGTTTATTATGCTAACTATACCCACCTTGCCTTAGGTGGCTGAGTACTGCCACCTGGGCTCTGCTACCCAGAAATAAAATTACATCCACTAGATGTAAGCTTTCTAATTGAGTGACTGCAGTTCCCGTTGTAAAGTCTAGCATATACAAAAGAGCAGTCACAGGGTGCTTCACGGATGTTGGCAGTCCCCTCATCAATCTATTCCTCAAAGTATTGGTGGAAAGCGTATCTTTTGAACTCTCCCAGTGTGGGTGGGTAGGTTTTATGTGACAGAACTGCTCTAACATTCCAATCTCCGCAAGCCTTTGAATCCTTTTCCTTACATTAAAACAAGAGAGATCAGGCATCTTCATCTTACCCATGTTGGGCCATCTTTTGATACACGTTTTGGCTAAGCAACTAAAGTATTAGCATCTTTTTGAACTCCCTGAGCTACAACATTAAATGCAGAATCTCTGCTTAGTGCGTCCATATCAACAAATTCAGCCTAATCCAATTGTATGTTTCTTCCACCATTACTCACACTCTTAATATCCATTCCCACATAAGCTCTATGGATGTCTGAATGTATACACTGGAAAACTTAAGTAGTTATTTTGGAGTGTAGCGTATCTTCTTAGAATTATACTGTGCACCGCACCTTTGAGTGCTTGCTGGGACTTGAGTATAGTTTATAGGTCTAGAAGCAAAAAGGGGTGGTGGAGGTGGGTTCTGAAGAAAAGAAGCATTGTCTTGCTTGGTGACTGACTTGGGAAGTCATTACCATTTCCTTAGGAAATGCAGGGTTAATTCCCTCAGAAAGAAGTAGAAAGGCCGATACCACTGGGGATGGTATTGGGGTGGGGGGGCTACTTCCTCTGGCAAAAAACACTAATAAAAATTTAGGAGCCCAATGTCTGCAACATCATAATTGTCCTCCCACACATCCTCATCCCAACAGGATCCTCTTGTTTCCCAAAATTCTTGTTTAACAGTAGATACCCTGAGTGGATGAAAGTTTGCCTTTCATTGTACATCAGCCAATTAATTGCATAATGAAGGCTTATGTGTGATTTGCAGCAATTTCAACCCTATGAGTACAGGAGAGAAGATTCTTCAGGGCATATTTAGAAGCTTTTAGGCTATTTATGCACGTCTGGAGCCAAGAATTTGAATCCCTGAGCTCATCTTTTTCTTTCATCAATTTGTCCAGCAATGTTAGTAGCAACCAACCAATATAATTATATTCCCTGATTTTCCATAAGTGTTTGAAAGTATCATATACAGCCACCAAATTTCCTGCTTCTAAGTGGTGAATTAGAAGTATCAAACGCATTCATTTTGCATATTTCTATAAACAGTTAATGCTGTGGACCGTCAGTGTTCTCTGTATTATTAGAAATACAGTCTTTAGCAGTCTTAGATCTAATCATACCAGAGAGCCAATTCCAGAAACTCTAAAACCAATTAAGATTTATTCTTAAAATTTTGTTTATCTAGAACCACTCCTAGTACCAACATTGTGTTGCTATAACAGAATGCCTGAGACTAGGTAACTCATAAAGGAAAGAGGCTTATTTGGCTCAAAATTCTGGTGGCTGGAAAGTCCAAAAGCATGGTGCCAGCATCTGCTTGGCTTCTCTTGAAGGCTGTGTGCTATATCAAGCCATTGCAGAGAAGTGGGTAGCCAAGTAAGCCTGTGCAAAGATAAAAGCAAGAGAAGGAATTTTGCTTTATGAAACCTGGTCTCTCACTAATTCAGCCATAAAAGAATAAAAACTCACTTTCATGAGACTGGATTAACTTATTCATGGGTGCTCTGCCCCTATGACTCAAACACATCCCATTAGGCTTCATTCCTGGAACACTGCCGCAGTGGCAGTCAAATTTCCACATGATGTTTGGAGAGGAAAGCCCATATTCAAGGCATTGCATTCTGCCCCTGAAACTCACCTCCTTCTTACAATACAAAATACAATCGGTCTATTCCAATAGTACTACGAGCCTTCATTTGTTTCAACACAAACTTAAAAATTCAAAGTTCAAGTCCTGAGAGCCAGTGAAATTAAAACAAACAAACAAAACAAGTTATTTACTTCCAAGACACAGTGATACAGACATTGGGTAAACATTCCCATTCGAAAAGATATAAATAGGCCAAAACAAAGGAGTGACAAGCCCCAGGTAAGTTTGAAATCCAGGAAGGCAGACATTAAATCTTAAAACCTCAAAATAAATTTTCAGTGTTTTCTGCACACACTAGTATAAGCATTAGCTTTCTCAAGTCCTCAGGTAGCCCTGTCCCCAGGATTGGCTGGGTACAGCCCATATGACTGTCCTCACAGGTTGTCCTCCAGAACCTGTAGCTTTCCCAGGCAGGTGTTTCATGCTGCTGGTGGTTTTATGATTCTTGAGTCTCAAGGGCAGACCTGTTCCCATGGCTCTACTAGACATCGCCCTGGAGGGATTCTCTGTGGCAGCTCTGCCCCTGTAGCAGATTTCTGCTTGGGACTTCCAGTTGTTTACTACATCCTTTAATATCTAGGTGGAAGCTCCCAGGACTCCAGAGCCAACACATTCAGTGCACCTGCTTACTGCTTCTCTCTCTAGATTTGTAAAATAGGCCATACGTTGGTCCACATGAGCTATGGCTTCATACTACCCAGGGTTACAGCTTATATTTTATGAAGCAGCAGCTCGAACCTCTCCTGAGACCACTTTTAGGCATGACTGGAGCAACCAGAATGACTGGGATATGGGATACAATGTCCTGGGGTGGCCTTCGACAGTAAGCCCATGAAGAGTGCCTTGGTTCTGTCCCCTGAAATAAATTTTGCTCTCTCAGGCTTCCAGGCCTTTCCAATGTCCTGATTACACAGCACGTGGATCCCTTTGATCTGTGCTAATCTCTTTAACACAAAATGGTCATAGGGCCCACACTTTTGGAACAATCTCCTGAACGTATACATAGTTACATTTTTACTTTCTGTTTCCCTTTTGGATATAAATTCTGCCTTTAGATAATTCCTTTGCTCCCCTAGTTCCATGTAAGCAGTTAGCAGTAACTATAGAGCTTCTTGAGCACTTTGTTCGCTAGAATTTATCCTGCCAGAAATCCTAGTTTGTCACTCTGAAATTTAACTTTTAATAAGTACTAGGGTTTGGTCACACTGCAGCCAAGTTCTTTACAACCGTCTAACAAGGGTGTCGTTTATTTCATTACTCAATAAGATACTCCTCATATTCATCTGTAACCTCATAATGTCTTTACCATCCATATTTCTTTCAGCATTTTGGTCAAAACCACTGAAACAGTCTCTAAGAAGTTCTAATTCTTCGTCTGAGCACCCACCAGAACTGCCTCTAATGCTTCACTGACTAATTGTAATGCAGACGTTTTCTAGCATACTCCTGTAAACCCTTGCAATGTCTGCTCATTATCCAGTTCCAAGCTGCTTCAAAGGTTTTAGGTATTCTTTATAGCAATAATCCCACTCCTGGTTACAAATTTTCTTTGTTTTGCTATAACAGGACACCTGAGAATGAGTAATTCATAAAGAAAAGAGGTTTATTTGGTTTATAATTCTGGTGGCTTGAAAGCCCAAGAATATGGCACCAGCATCTGCTTGGGTTCTGTTGAGTACTATGTGCTGCATACTGCATTAAAACATGGCAGAAAAGCAAACGAGTACGTACAAAGAGAAAATAAACCTAAGGAGGAACCTCACCTTGATCTATAACATCTTGCTCTATGTTAACTAATCCAGTCCCACAATAGTGAAAACTCACGCTCTTGAGACTAATCGATTCACACGGGATCTGCCCCCATGACCTAAATACCTCCCATTAGGCCCTACCTCCCGACAGTACCAAAATAGAAATCAATATCACATGAGTTTGAGGGCACAAACCATACTCAAACCAAGCAAATGACATGATTAGTTTTTATTTAACTATAGAGGCTAATACTGAACATTAGCAATTTCATTTATTGAAATGTAGCCTCTTTCTGAAGCTACCCAGCTGACATTTTACTAGAAATAGTAATACAAAGTTATTTTGAAACTTTGACTTATTTCCTTCTTTTCTCTCCTAGGTAAAGCCAGAAATGATCATACAGACAGCTTCAACATGTTACACTATGTTAGAAAAATAATGGTCTAGGATTAGGTCTGGAATCTAGTCCTAGTTGTGACCCTAAGCAAGTAGAGTTTCTTGGTCTCTATTTTAAATTTAGAGTAGAGCCTGAATATTGATAGCCTTTCAGCTCCAGCTATATAGAAGGATATAGTTTTTGTCGTGGCTAGAAAAACTCATTGAGACATATTAACCAGAACTTCTCTATATGTTTAAAGTAATCACATATTTGTCTGTGTAGAAATTTAAGCTGATTACATTCAATAGCTAGTAAATTAGGTACTGTGGGTATATTTGTTATTCATTCCTTTTTAAAATATTATTTTCTCCCTATAAAAAAAAGACTTTCTGCAGCACTTAACTTGGAATACGTTTTAGACCAGGTTACGCTGGACACAAGCAGAAACTTTCCTAAGTAACCATATTGAATGGACTTAAAGAAAGAACTTCTGTTTTTTGCCACTAGTGAATGTTATAGTATTAGCAAACCACTAATTTGATGTTTGCAGTGGGGCTGCAGAATTCTTAGGTAAGATTTTACCAGATACTGGACATTTTTATTTTAGGAGAAACAGGAAAAAGTTAATTGTTCTCAACACTAACCAAAAATATTTAAGCTGGATATGGATAAAGATTGATTCTTTATATCATTGAACATGCAGTGTTCAAATTTTCTTATTATCTCAAATAATTCTGGCAAGTGTTTTGTTTTTTAAAATAAGGATACAAATAAGGTCTATAAATTGCCATTGGTAAATGCGCTTATTAGGTCTCAGTTTATAGACTTTTTCTCTTTCAAAAATTCTTTTCATTCTTGTATGATTATTAAATAACACCAGTTGGTTTTCCTTGTGTCTGTCAGTTTTGCATGCTCTGGATTTTGCTGATTGCAAGCCTCTTTATCATATATACCTGTGTCTTGTATTTTTTTGTAAATAGGTCATTAGAGCTAAAGGTTTTAACAACTTCAAAAAAGTTAATTATTATTTTGGAATTATTCCACCCAAGATATATTTAGTAAATAGACAATTGTATAATTTACCGAATTTTATTTGTAAAACAAAGTTGTATTGTAAAATACAGTAAAAATTTACTGTAAGGAGAACATTTCAAACAAGAGACTACATTTTATTTTACTTTTAATGATAGGTGGAGGTCATGTAACTGATGCATCAATATGCTAATATGTCATTATTTGCCATTTTCTAAGATCTTATAACTGATACTGGCTACTCTTCAAATGGAATTTACATTTATAATATTGTCCTTTCTCTTAATGCATCAGGAAATAACTTATATAAAGTTATAAGATGATGAAGCCCTTCTTGGCATAATATAGGTAACAAGGGAAAGCAGCTCTCAATAGTGAGGTAAGATGCTTCATGACCTAAGTGTGAGAAAGTTTTCAGAAACAAGCTAATGAAATTGTGTCGATACAATTTGCAAGAGCACCAGTGTATATATTATTTATTTGTAATGACTGTTTTTCACACAATCAAATAGCATGATTGTTTGGCAAACAATACTGACACCTTCAAATGAGCACAGAACAAACTGCTTAGTTATATTTATGTTCCTAAAAGATGCAACATGATTGTAGGCATGTTAATTTCATGGAAATATCCTAGTAAAAACAGTTTTACTAGAAGTTGTTTATGTTTTCTTAAACATAACTAGTGTCACGTTTAACACCTCCAGTGTTAGCCTGAATGTCTTGGGCAACTCTCTTGTGTTACCCGGAACAGTCATTCACTGTGTGCCCTCATTCATCCATGTATGACGACTTCTTGGAGAACCTTCCCCACTCATATAATAGAACGCTTGGTTATTGTGAGTTTTGTTACCAAGAGTTAGACCAGGGCTGAGCTCTTGATCCAAGGGCAGCCTACCCACAGGATAATGAGACTGAACTTAGCAAAAACAATCAGGTTAACCAATCACATTCTACGTATGGATAAATTAAATTATGAGGGAGAAGCAACTAAGAAAATAGAGAAGCAATCTGTTTATAGAGAAAGAAGAATGGAATAGACCACGACAAGATGCGGAGATGTGATAGGAGAAATCCCACAGTAGCTGATCTCTACAGCAGCTGTCAGCTATCTCTTTCCAAGCCTTTGTAGCTGACTTTTACATTTTTAGCTTCAAGTAATTTGTTTCCAGTTCTTGAAGCCATATATCAAAATGTAACATGTGTCCATATGCTTTAATGCATTAAAAAGCAATTTAAAATATATAATATTACGAGCAAATGATTCCAAATAAAATGTCGTATTGTTCTGATGTCCTTTCCAAAAGCAAAAACTGATATTAATCCTCTAAGGGAAGGAATCTTACTTGGGAGGTAGGAAGTTTAAATCTCATGTAGTGTAGTGATTCTAGCCTGGTTGCACATTACAATTACCTGCGTAGACTTTAAAAGTCATGTCTGGCTTCAATCCCAGAGCTCTAACATGGTAATTTTAGAACTTACTCCATAGAAGATTCTAAGATATAGAGAGGATTGAGAACCATTAATCTAGAGATGTTCTGGTACATTAGTGTGGACCCAAATGACAAATGAGTCTTTTACCAGTGGATTTGAACAGTTCCAGTTAGTTCACATGTTAATGCTATTTTAAGTAAAATATTTTAATATGCCAGTTACTAAATGGTTTGAGGGTACTACTGTCTTGTACCTCGCCCTCAGTATTTTAGGAATAACTGCCTACATGTGATCTATTTAGAAGGAGCATTTGAAAGCACCGATTCTAATCTTGTTTTAAAGGCCGCAGGTGGGAGACTTGATTATGACCTTTATCTAACCAAAAACCTTTTATAAATAGACAATACTTTAATGCTTTAATTACATAGATAATAACTTAATGCTATTCAGGGATTATTTCTCTGTTTGAAACACTATTCAGGGATTATTTCTGGATATGAAACATTAAATTAAGGCTTAATAACTGAACGCTTCAAACTCAGAAATAATCGCTGAATAATAGTGTTTCCTTTTAATATTTTGTTTATTCATCTGTATGTTTGTGGATGTTTCCATGGGAATTGGTTGAATGGGAAGGAGAAGGGACTGAATGATGCATAATGCTTTGTATCATATGTGTGTGCCCATCTTCACCTAGCTTTCCTTCACTGAATATTAGATGTTGAACACTAAATAGTTTTAAAAATGTTTAATTGTCTTAGTATTTAAATAGAACATGTTTATTGATACTTTTATAAGCAGTTAGATGATTTCCATTGTTTTAACATAACCTGCTAGATATTTATTATTAATTTATATTTTGGTGCATCTTAAATTACAGCTGTCCCTTGGTGTACTCAGGGGATTGGTCCAAGGCTCTCATGTGTACTCAACTGTACACATACTCCAGGTCCTAAAGTTGTCCCTACAGCATCCCCCTATAGGAAAAGTCAGCCCTCTGTATAAATGGGTTTCACACCCCTCGAATGCTGTATTTTCAATCCGTGTTTGGTTGAAAAAAATCTGCATATAATAGGACCTGTGCAGTCCAAACCCATGTTGTTCAAGGATCAACTGTATTGCCTTCTACACAGTCCTGAAACTGGCACATATGTGGTTAAGATTTTTATATGCATATTTTAGATTGTGTTTATTAACTATTTTTTAATAATTCTATATGACTGTATAAAACCCTGACGATTCATATTTTAAAAATAAAACAGAACTTTTTTATATGCACAGTTTTCTACTTTTAGACTAAATTAGGAAGCAATATATGTTCAAAATATTGAGATATTGAAGAAGTAATAGGTAGTAAACAATAAAGAGAGCATTACAGTATTCCCTAATAGTTGTTTTTATTATTTTATGTTTCTACTTCAGGATATTTCCATAAATTCTGAATTTTTTCAAGTTTTACTATTTACTTTGTACTGATATTAAAACCATCATTTTTCATTTTTTTTCACATCGTAACATGTTTCTGTTTGTAAATTTTGCAGTCCCAGATCCAGATACATTCTATTTTTACTTATTTTTCACTGATTTTAGATTTTATACAGACAAAACTATAGTCTGCACATAATTTTGTCTGCAAAAAATTATAATTTTGTCTTATTTCAGCACTAATGTATTTTTACATAATTTTCTATTCTAAATGCTTTGATATTTTTTCCTTGCACTAAAATAATAATATCAGGTACCCTTTTGATATTTTTATTGCATTAAATCAAAAAATAATGGAAGACATTGTAACGTGATCCCTGAAGCTAAAAGTTATTTCTAGTATTTAGCCTGTTTTTTAAAAGATAAATATTTCTGGATATGTACACTCTGTTACATATTTTCAACCATTCTGCGTAAATCTATTATTTTTTACATTAAACATTAAAACAAAATTTTCTTTGAAATAATGCCAATTAGGCTACACACATAGAATGACTAGATGACTTATTTAAGGTTTTCATAAAAGTATCTCATTCTTTCCTTTTAATAATAATGTGAGCTGGCTATTGGGACTTACTACTGATACGCCAAAATATGCCAATCTACCCTTTTTGTTTTGTTTACATATTTTATATATGTATTATGTATATACTAATACATATTGTATATATTACTTTTACTTTTTTTTACTTAAGTCATGTGGTAGGGAGAATAGATTATTCTTAAAATATCTACAGTTAAATGATGGACTAATCAAAATTTTAAAAGTGCCTGGATATTCTTATCTGCAAAAAATATGATTGGGGTAAATTATGAATTTTGTAATTTTAAATACTTCAAGTCATCAAACATTTTATGGTTATTTGGCACTTTGTAATGCAAAGATCAACAAAATTTATTTCCTCTACATTTTCTATTTTAATTTCTGACATACATTGATTTGTAAAAATCAATTTAATAATGATTATAAATCACCTCCTCCCTGTCTGGGTGTAAGCTATTGCTGAGTTTAAGATAGAACATGCGCCTTCTAAGGACTACAGAAAAAGTAATTTTTTAATTGAACCACTTGTTTATGGCAAGTATTCTATGTACCAAAAATTATTTAAATATTCAAAATATGGAAGCCTTGGCCTTATTATATATTCCACTTATGCAGCTCCACTTATGTGAGTTCTGTGGCACCTTTGTACTGTCTGCAACTTCCCAGAGAGATTCTAGTCATTTTGTGAACACATTCAATTAGCTTTGCAGTGCCTCAGGTAATGCTGTTGCTACTTACTCCCTTTTGCAGGTGAACTTGGCATTCTGCTTAAACTGACTTTCTGATATATGCTTTAAAATATACAGTTACATATTTAGTATTCAGGTCTCTTACTCTTAACTGTTTAGGTATACTATACAATAATATTTATAGATTTGTATTATTTGTCTCTACATAGTTTCTGAGAATCATTGTATAGCAACCACTGTCTAGGGAAATCTTTTGAATCAGGTAATTTTCTTCTAGTAGCATTTATATCATGATGCCTGGATTCAGGTAGTTTACTTCTTCACTGTCTTAATACACTGGTTTCAATGATTTAGAGCACAGGTGAATTTCATTTTGTCAGTTAATTCCATTGATTGTCTTGCCTCTGAAATGCCTTTAATATGAAATATTACATATTCCTCATTTCTATTATCACTTTCTTTCCAATATTAATCCCAAGACAGCATTTATTCTTTGTACTCCACGAGAGAAAGAAAAGTAGGGAAAAATGAAAACTAGCAAAAGCGTGATTTTAACACTTAGAAAATACTGGTAAAATTATATGGCCATGAGGTCAAGTGATTGGAGACAGACATGAAAAGCCTATAAAATTTTCCTTAGCATTTAAACTTGCTTTATTCCTAGAAAAATACCATGTCTAAAATAAAATTTTATCAATAAAATTAGAGTAATAGAATGTTAAATGGTTTGCAACATCCATGATTATAATTGTCCTGGGCATATAATAAGTACTCAGGCATTAGTTTATAAATTTAAATGTTAGAATAAAAAAGTAAACTGTTTTCCAATGGGATTGTCTCATTGCAAAGGCAAAAATTTGGACTAAAATGTCAGTAAACTGAAAACTGCTATATATTCCTGGGCATGGTATGATTTACATTAGAATTCTGATTGTGTCTCATTTGTTTACTTTTTCCTTTGAGTTTCTAAATTGCTGTAATTTAGAGTGGGTGTAATTTAGGAGAATTTTGTTAAATTCTATGATGAACCTTTGCTTGAGATTTAAATAAATATACATATAAAATATTACAAAATGGTTTAAAATACCTTCGGTTTATTATTGTAACCCTTGTGTTTATTATTGTAATTACTAACACTTGTAAAAATTACAAAATAAATGCACTACTATTCTAAGAAGAAAAGATCCTTTGATGTCAACCAATCAAGTTAAAGGAATTGAATGTTTCAAGATACTCAGAACCATTGTATGAAGGGATTCTTCATCTAAAGATTTTGAGTGTTTAGTTAATAGTAAGGTTTTGAGATGTTTCAGATGGTGAGTGTGCATTTTGGTGTCTTTGAAATGCTACCTGTTTGCCTGCCCCAATACCCCAGTAGCTGGAAAGACAGAGTGGGTACTGTAAATGACAGAATATTTCTAAATAAGATCTTGACTGCTTTTCTGCTTCTGGACTACATTACATACCCATATGAATACCTGCATACATGTGTCTACATCTACACAATATTAATATAAAGGCAATAACAAGCAGCAATAACAATTTTGATATGATGAAGAAACTCAATCCAATTCTATTGACATTAGCCTTCATCTATTTGACCTGAATATAGGAAACACAAGAAAACCAATTATTGAGCACTTACAAGAAAGTGGTAGAATATAACTCAAATTATACAGTGCATGGGCCCATAGCAATGACATCTACATGTTAATGCTCAGCAGGGACAAAATTTATTTTCTGCTCTTTGAAAACATTCTTCTTTCTAGTAGCTAAACATCCAATGGAGTTACTGATTCTCCTCTTCAAAGTTACATTAGGAGGATGTGATTTACGTAGAAAAGAACCAAATTCTTTCACCGTGCACTGCACCAGGAATGCCATTACTGTGGAATAAAACAAAACAAAACAAAACACCTTGAATCTATATTTTGCAAGCTAAATTATTAGGATGTAAATAAATGCAATACTTTTAAATTTCAAAAATGTAATTCAGTAGCCTCAATTTCATCTTTGAATCCTCAAGCCTGAGGCTTTTGTTAAAACACAAGTTACAAATGAAAATATTTGGGATTTAATTGTGTTATTAACTTCAATTTCTCAAATAATGAAATATACTATAAAATGCTTATTATGTAATGATAATAAAAAGATTCTAAGACCCAGTGGCTTAAAACAATAAGCATTTATTACTGCTCATGATTATAAGACTCAAGATGTTCTGTTCTCAACTAAACCCAGTCACGTGTCTGCATTTTGCTATATGTTGTGCATGAACAGACCCTTGATCTGGCTGAATTTTCTCCCATGTTTGCAAGTTAGCTGGCTGGTGAGCTGATCTAGGATGGCACTGGCTGGGGCATTTGGGCTTTCTATCATGTGGCTTCTTAACCACTAGCGGGCTACCTCAAGCTTAAACACATAGCACTGACCAATTAAAAAAAAAGAGAGAGAGAGAGAGAGAGGGAGATAGAGAGGGAGAGAGAGAGGGAGGGAGGGAGGGAGAGAGAGAGGGAGGGAGGGAGGGAGGGAGGGAGGGAGGGAGGGAGAGAGAGAAGTGCTCAGGGACTCTTGAGGCCTGACTTTGAAACTGTCAAACCATCTTTCTACTGAGAGACTGAATACATAACAGACAACGGCCAGACTGTATATAAAACAAAACTCTGAACTACTTTCTGCAATAATCAGTCCAGGAGGTGAAACTACTATCTCTAGGAGCCAGCCCAGGAAAACAATAATGCCTGTAACAATTGGTCACAAATGGCCAGAATTTGATTAATAGCTGGCAGCTTCTTTTAATTTTTGTCCCTACTTTCAACTTAGGACCAACTAAAGACAGTCAATTTTGCACCCCTAATTAGTCACATAGGATGCCTTGTTTTTAGGCAGCCTGCCTAGAGTTTCCCCATGCCAATAATCTCCAATCAAGGCATACCTGAAACCTTCCATGTTTTTCCATGACAAAGCTTTCCCACTTCTCTGCCTGCATTTGAGTCTTGGCCACAATGCAAGTTAATAGTGGTTGACTTTCTTGTGGTAGCAAGCTCTGAATAAATGGCCTATGCTTGTACTCATTTGAGTGGTCTGGATTTACTTCACACCACCTAGCTCTCTTGATCAAATGCAGTCATAAAACCAGCAAGATTCAAGGAGTGGAAGAAGAAGTTTTGTCCTTGATGGGAATAGACGCAAAGTCACATTTTAGAGAAGATATACTTAGAAAGGATGTTTTGCAATTAGTCTACCATACCTACTTCTGTGAGTAAAAACTTGTGTTCAAGTAATATTGAATTCTTGGTGTTCAATTTCAACAAGGTTCTACCAGTTAAAGGAAGACAGGGGAAGAAAAATCCCTGTAATTTTTAATATTTTAAGAATTTTCAAATTAATGACTCAGTAAATTTCATAGCAGTGCTCCTCTCTTTTGCCTTACAAAGTCCCTCAAATATTTTTACTAACTTTGGGAAGATAGTGATTCTCTGCAAAACTTGTTCTCATTGGGGGCAGTTAAAGCAGTCAAGGGAATGCATTAAAAAGTAATTTCAGGATATTGTTGGTTCTTACTCAGGAGACTTCACCTCAGTCAAACTTCATTTCATGGACTTCTAAACTATTCTCTAATAGGCTATGCTTTCTGTTTGTAACACAAGTTTTTTTATACCACAGAACTGACAGTATGTTATAATGAACTTTGATTCTGAGCTTTGAGGGAAAAAAAAAAAAACAACAAAAAACAAACAAACAAACAAAAAACAAGAACTAAAACCTTCACTGAGCAATTTTGTTACTGGGTAACATACAGCACTTACTGCCAGAAACAGGGAGACAATTTTCTGACTGATTTGAAGCTATGAGAAAGAAAAAATCTGAAGAAACAGCACATCTGCCCAAATTCTTCCTTAATTGTCTATGTACAGCTAAACTTCAACAAAATAATTGTGAATCTTTCAAAGTTCTCTGCCTCAGTGGAGACATTAGTCCATTTCTCTCTGGCAAAATGAGATGCCATTTGCCCAAACACATCAAACAACATTGTTTTGTTATACATGGGCACACTAGATTCACACAAGACTCATATGGTTTCTGGTAATTTAGCTAAAATAATAATTAAAAGACAACATTTTAAGTACTATTTTCGGGGGGGGCATCAGAACAAAAATCTGCAAGCAGAAGGTAAATTAAAAATACAAAATTGCTTAACTATAAATTCTAAGAATCAGGCAAGACATAATATGTGTGATGCATTATGCTCTCAGAAAATGTGAAGTTTAGTATGAAGAAAAAGCAATTACCTCAATTGCTTATCACTTTATAAGTTTTTCAATTGTTCTGAAAATTTAACAAGTTAATAGTTAAAAATCCTATGTGAATTTTAACATATCTTATTTCTGTCAAGTGTAATATGTTCTTTTAAGGAAAATATAGTATATGGAAAATAAGAACACATAAATTCAATTGAAAAATCATCTGAACTAAGGCTACTGAAGGAGAAACATTTCAAAATTTTGCTAGTTAATATTTCATACTTGTTAAATATGTACCTTTGTAAAAGCATGGCTCTATTTCACAAAAATTGACCATATAATTTGTAGCATGTTTTATGTTTTTACTAAAGTATATCATGCCAAACATTTTTAAGGCTAAATTTGCATGTGTATGTGTGTGTGCGCACGTGTATATATGTATACACATATATACATACACACACACACATATATATTTTTATTTTTGTGCACTGGTATTTCAATATATATTATTTTCCAAATAAACATTTGGTTTCTATCTTTTAAAAAATATTATTAATCACATTTGTGAAAAATGATGTTACATATATGTAATTCTTTTCTAATTTTTTCATGGAAAATTCTACAATTGCCATATTTTGTTTACATTATTACATACAAATTCTAGCTGGTTTCCTTCCACCATTAATTACGGATTGCTTTATATTCTCCATACGCTTGCCAATTAAATAGAAAAACAGTTGAATTATTTTTGTATTTCATATGTATGATTGGTGAACTGGAAGATCGCTAAACATGGAGATTTTCAATTCTGTTTTTTAAATTGATTTATATGAACCACTTATATATGAATTATATTTAACTTTTGTCATAATAGTAATGTTGTTTTGATGTGCATTTGTACCCAGTTTTTAGAGAATAATTAAATCTAACAATTCCCATAGGTTTCCTCCTTTGTAGGATCTTACAGTAGCAAACACAAAAATTGTGTACTGCCGTTTATCTTTCTAATTTTAAAATTTACTGTTTTAACATATTTAAATGCCTAACACTGCAGAATGTATTACTCAGACTTATTTTTCTCAAATGTCACATGCTAAATAATTTTTTAATTACCCCTGGGTAACTTGCTATTATTAATAATATATTAAATATTAAGCAGCACAAATTTTGGCTATATTCATTTGTGATTAGTTGATACAAGTTAATACACATCCAAATAATACAATGAATAATATTCACCTTTCCCCAGGCAATACTAAGATATATTCCTCTCAGCAAAGAAAGAACTGGGCTTAGAATGTGTGAAGCATAAACTATTATGTCATTAACAGTTAAAATACTGAATTACTTCTAATGAAATACATTGCAAATTTATTACACCAACTCAATGAAGCTTCTATATAAAATTAACCTAGAAACAGGTGGGGAACAGTGGCTCACGCCTGTAATTCCAGCATTTTGGGAGGCTGAGGTGGGAAGATTGCTTGAGCACAGGACTTCAAGACACGCCTGGGCAACATAGTGAAACCTCGTTTGTACAGAAAATTAAAGCAGTTAGGCGGGGATGGTGCCTCGTGCCTGTAGTCCCAGCTACTTAGGAGGATACAAAGATTGAATTTAGAAGAGTCAGAACTATGTTTATTTTCTTCAAATCTTATGAGGATTGGAATGATGGGGATGTTATGTCTATTAATCATTTCAAATATGTCCAAAGCCCTAGTCAGCTGGCATACTAGCATATTACACTTCTCTAAATGTTCACCAATACTACATAGCATTATGTCACTTAAAAAAAAAAAGCAAACAAGGAATAGTAATAAAAAACCATCTTCTGTGTGGGGTTACTTCACTATCAATGCTTAAATATTAAAAATATATCATACCATAATATTGTACTTGGCTTTTATTCCTATTATCTGGTTCATTCTTTCGGTCCTACATGGATTCTACATGACAGATAAATTTCAGCATTTTCCAAGTTTATGGCTCCCATCTACCAGCTCAGTAAGTAAAGTCAATTGACTTACTATGCATAGGAAATGTAAATTAACTACATATTAAATTTTAAAACAATTTTAAAACAATTAAATTAAATACAAATAAAAGTTTTGGAGGACTGCATGATCTGTGCCATGAAGAGTCTTGTGCTGAATTCCATCTTTTCAAAGCACTAGGAAAATTCCATCTTTTCAAAGCACCACCAACTAAATTGAACAAATACATTGAAAATCTGAGGAAACTCCAGAATCCAATCTGCTCTAACCTCTACAAAACTGAACATTAGAAATCAGTGAATGCCCCAGGTTTGGACCTTGACGATAAATAATTCTTTCGCATTTTTAATTTCTCTTTTGTTTGCAGTTAAAACACAAACCTACCATCAAAATAAAGTTTCAAGTCTCACTGTGCTCTGGGGAATGTGCTCCTTCGTATATATAAACACAAAATATTTGAATGAGATGGGAAATCTTAAACAACTCAACTGTAACTGTTGCACTCTTTCCCTATAGATAGGATCCCCTCACATCTGAGCAACTATATTTGTGAACTACAGAAGTTTACATTAAGTGTGAATAGTCAATTATTTTCAGATTTAGATGGAAAATAAAAGTAACACTGTCTGGAATTACTTCTTTCTGCCACTAACTGTGAATTAATATTATCCTGCTAAAATTCCCTTTGCATATGCCAAGATATGCATTCTCCAAGTCCTTAAAATTCTGGATGCCTGTATCCCGAGAAAGTAGAGAGATGACCACTGTGTAGTTCGTTATCATGCAGTCCTCTATGACTCTATGAGTGTCCCTCAAATTGCTCGTGATTCAAGGGACATGAATGAATTGCATCCGATGAAATTACTTCCCTATAAACACCACAATTTTCAGTATTTACTTTCCCAATTTCTATGAAACTGATCTCAATCTATTTCCCAGAATTCTTTGAGACACCTGGATATTTGAGAAAAATAAAATGTACTTCAATTTCATTGGAGACTGTGTAAAAGAGAGGAGAGGGTCCAGGATTTGGGTGGTCAATCAGCACTAAATCCAAATCTCACAGGATGATTTTCCTTTGGAGGATCATCAAATTTCTTTGGAACAGTTTTCTTATTGGTAAGTGATGACCATATAATCTATACTGTCATGTGTCTTGATAATAGCATAGATGAAAACTCCAGACACAGTGTAGGTCCTCAATAAACAGTAGTTTTTGAGAGACAGTTCTACAAGCCCAATGAATAATCTGGTAAAAAACAAAAGCAGCAGTGTAACAGTGCTGACTCCATGTTAGAGAAAAGTTTGCTCACTTGAATATAATTATTGCTTTACTTGAGTATGCAGATTATTTACTAAAATCAGCCTTGGGAATACAGGACCTTCAGCAGAGATAAAAGAAAATACACAGACCAACAACCTTGGAATGGGCTGACCAGCCTGATAAGAATAGGCTAAGGGTATCTGCATAGAGTCACAAAATACTGACCAAGAAAGCAATCACTAACTGCCTGCCTGAGACTATGCATGTTGCACAGGAATGATCTGATCATAATTTTTCCTAATTGCCCTTAAAATCCTCTGATCCAGAGGCACAACTTGGAATGATGGTGTTTGAGCAGTAGTTGATTGACTTACCTAGGTTGCTGACTTTTCAAATAAAGCTAACTTTCCTTTCACCAAAGCTCATCTCTGGAGTTCTTTGGCCTTCAGACCTGAGTTCAGTTACAGCAGGGTGGCTTTATGGTGGAAGAAACCCTGAAGGAACTGCCCACCTTAGAAAGGGTCACTTTCAGCAAGATTATTTTCCTTTTAGGGACATTGCACTATGGTTCCCTGTGTCTGGAAAGCTTTTCTCTGGTATTGATTGTTTCAGGTCTCTGTTCAAATGTCACTTTCAAAGAGAAGCCCTACCATCGCTCTTAGTTCTCTTATTCTGCTTTATTTTATCATTACTAGATGTCAAATGTTTGTGTGTTATTTGATAGACTATTCATCTGTAATCACAGAAATCGACTTTTCTGTTTGTAAACTGAGAATAACACAGTATATCTCTTTAGCTTTATAAAACAGACCTTCTATAATCCTACTGTTAAGCTTAGCCTAAAGCTGCCTCCTTAAATATTTTAAGTTCAGCCTAAAGATTTCTCCCTACATAGAAAACTGAAAACGAACTGGATATGTAGACAGAGTAACCTACTTTTGTGCCAGTCGCCAAGTTTTCAACAATTAAAGGTGGCCAACTGTTCAAACTGTGTTCAAATAAAGCACAAGCTAAGCTGTAACCAATCTGGCTGTTTTTGTACTTCACTTCCATTTTCTGTATGTCACTTTTATTTTTCTGTCCATAAATCATCTTCCACCATGTGGCTACACTGGAGTCTCTCTGAGCCTACTCTAGAGCTCAGGAGGCTGCCCGATTCACGAGTTGTTCTTTGCTCAATTAAACTCTGTTAAATTTAATTTGTCTAAGGTTTTTCTTTTAACACTACATTTGCCTTGAATTTCTTTCACTTTACCAGCTACAATAATACATAGAACAAATGTTACTTGGACACACAGCTATATCCACACATTCTTTTAATAACCTTAACTAAAAAGTGTTGCTTCTCCTTGGAGTATTCTTTCAACACATGTATATCCAGATAATTCTTATTCTAGCAAATATTTTTTTTAATGTGGTGAAAATATCAATATACCAAGAGAACATTGGAGAAAAATTGAAATGATGAATATTAACAATAAAAACAAAGCCTTTTACCAAGATGACCTTGTCACCAATTCTCTTCTGATATTCCTTAAGATTAGACTTTTGCTTGTACTTATTCCCTTGAATGATCTAAAAATATGTTTCTCCAAAACGTATTTTTTGGCATATTTTGAAATGGCTGCCTTAGGGTTAACAGACTGAGGTGGGGGAAATTAGCATCAGCAGAGAATCTTCATTAATGCAGCCATGTCTCCCCTTTCTATGCCTTTCCCAGATCTAGGAGAGATTGAGAATCTGACACCTTTAAAAGTCTGAAAAGAAACATTCACCATCTATTCCCTCTGACAGAGACTTCATCTACATAGCAAGGCAAGTTTTCTTGGCGAACTCGCTTCCTTTCTCTCTCTCATAACCTGTCGTGCTGCTAAATCTGTTGCATAAGGATCCAAGCCCCCATTTATTCTGTAACTTCAACATGGTATATAAGCTTCTGTTACTCATTGAAAAATGGAGCCTCCATTCTGGAGGCTCCCATGTACACACCTTAAATAAATTTTTATGCATTTTCTCTTATTGATCAATCATGTCAGTAACCTTTAGGGGCCCAAGAGCCTATGACCCTTGTATTAGGGTTCTCTAGAGGGATAGAACAGAATAAATACATATATGAAGGGGAGCTTATTAAGGAGTATTGATTCCCACAGTCACAAGGTGACGTCCCACAATAGGCTGTCTGCAAGTTGAGGAGCAAGGAAGCCAGCCGGAGTCCCAAAACCTCAAAATTAGGGGAGTCAATAGTGCAACTTTCAGTCTGTGGCTACAAGACTGAGAGTTCCTAGCAAATCACTGGTGTAAGTCTAAGAGTCCAAAAGCTGAAGAACTTGGAGTTTGATTTTCAAGGTCAGGAAGCATCTAGCATGAAAGAAAAATGAAGGCCATAAGACTCAGCAAGTCTGCTTTTTCCAAATTCTTCTGCCTGATTTATTCTAGCCATGCTAGCAGCTGATTAGATGGTACCCACCCAGATTGAGGTTGGGTCTGCATCTCCCAGTCCGCTGACACAAATGTTAATCTCCTTTGGCAACACCATCACAGACACACCCAGGAACAATACTTTGCATCCTTCAGTCCAATCAAGTTGACACTCAGTATTAACCATCACACCCCCACACCCTCAAGTTACTTTTTATCTTCTCTATATTACACAAATTCAAGTGTGCATCTTATCTGCTTATGGGGCTACAAGTACCTTGAAGGCAAAATTTAAGTCAGATTATAAAAAAAAATTATAGTTTCAAAGACAGTGTCATTTACAGAGAGAAGCCATTCAAAATGTACTGAATGATTAATGAATGAATGAATGAACTTGCAATCATATTTTAATCAGAAAAGGCTATATTATCTGATTGTTACAGGCCAACTTACCCCAAGCATGTGGCTCAGCCAGGGAAGCCAAGTGAGTTCAGGAGAGAATTCAAGAGGAAGTTATCTAAGTGACAGTGAACTTATTAAGAAAGTACAGGAATAAAAGTGTGGCTACCTCATAGGCAGAGTAGCCCTGTTGGGCTGCTAACTGGCTGTGTTTATGATTGCTTCTTGACTATATGCTAAATAAGGCATGGATTATTCCGGAGTTTTTCTGGGAAAAGGGTAGAGAGTTGCTGGAATTGAGCGTTCTTCCCCTATTTAGACCATAGAGGGTAACTTCTGGGAATTGCCATGGCATTCTTCATGGTATGAATGGGACTTTCTTTTACCACGATAATGTATTATAATTAGCCTATAATGAGGAGCAAGTGTAACAAGATATTGCTTCAGTTGCCATCTTGGTTTTGGCAGATTTTGGCCACTTTCTCCACCGCATCCTATTTTATCAGCATAGTTTTGTGACCTATGTGTTGAGAAACTAGTCCTGCCCAACTCCTATCTCATGATGACATACCAATAGCTTAAATACTGCCTCCATAACTTACCCTTGTTAATTTTAGCAAGGCACTTCAACTTTTTGTGCCTTATTAGATTACTTTTTTCTAGGTAGGGACTGAGTTTGTTTGGAAACAATTGTTTTGAGGACTAACAAAAAGGTACACTCAACAGATATGAAATAAATGTTGGTTTATTTTTCTGTCTAGGCTCAGAATATTCTCTCTTGGAGATCGTCCCTTTCCCACTATCTTTTTGACCAACACTGAAAAAGTATACACAAGATCTATTCATTCACTGGGGACTGCATAGCTTTCTCAGCTCTTTTCTTTCCAGATATGATAGAAAGCTCAAGAGTCATCTTAAGACTTTACCCATCATCGTATCTTTTAAGCCATTTTTGTTGTTTCTTTTTGACAGCATGTTTCTGAGAACCTTGCATATTGCTTATGTATAACAGTCAGCCCTATATACCAGTAGCCACTCCCAGATGTTTTTGAAAAACATGGTTCCTAGAGTTACATACTTGCTTTCTAACCATTATCTCTCTCTCATTTCTCTAAATCAGTGGTTCTCATACTTTTTGACCTTAAGAACCACTTTTCTTTTTAAAAATCTTTGAAAAGTTCAAAGAATCTCTGTTCATCTGGGTTATATCTGTCTATATTATATAAAAATTTAAACATGAATATTACAAATGTTTTTTTAAAACAGTATAAAAAATCTGTTGTATATTAATAGAAATAGCATCTTTTCATAAAATATAACTATTTTTTCAAAACAACATAGTGAAAAAAGTCTTTTATTTCATAGTTAAGTGCAAATCTCTTGAATGCCTAGCTTAAGGGAACATAGCTGGTTTTTCATTTTTGCTTTGTCTTTCGTCTCTTGCAATATGTTGTCTTGGTTGAAGTATATAAAGAAAATTCAGCCTCACATTGAAAGCTGGAAAAAACTGGAGAATTTTGATGGTAGTATATTCAGATAATTGTGGATATTGTTTGTTTACACTGTGCTAATATTGAACAAGTGGTAGTTTCTCAAAGTTTTGTGTAATACAGAATTTACAACTATATTTAAAAAGCTGGATTCTGTCATTTTAAAATCCATTGATGTATCTTGCACTATGAATGGATTGTTTACCCATGCATGACTTTATAACAACATATTGGATATTTGGAAAGCATGGCTTCACTAGTTTAGTAGTTCTTTTCAATGTTGACATATTTCATTCAGCAATATTTTAAAAATTACATATGTTATTACTACTGATGTCATCAAGAAAACATTTGAATAGAATGTCAAGCACATGAAAGCAGATAAGTTTTTTAATTTTAATATTGATTGAAAGCTTTAATTGTATCATTGGCAACAAATACTATCAGTTGTTTTTCCTACAGTGACTGGTTCACTTCATTCATCTTGGAACATTCGCCAAATGCTTAAATGTGCGTAACCATTGCTTATCTGTTAGTTGGACATTGTAGTAAAAATGTTATTCCATAAAAACAAGCTTCTAGTTTCCCTTGTGACTCAAACAATTGTACAAATGCTTTTCTTTGAACCATTGTTCTTCAGTGTGGATAACAGCAAATGCAAATTAAAAATAAAGAGACAATTCTTTTGATCAATAGCGGAAAGACTTCTTCCTCCCTCCCTTTTCTTAGAGGATTTACTTTAGAAAACTTTGCAATTCCTTCTCAATCTTTTTGAAATGAATTTAAATCTCTTTAAACGATAACAAGTCTTAAGACAGCTCTACAATTCAGAAAAGTCTCAAGCACCTGAAAAACATCCCTTGGGAATGTAAATATCCAAGGAAGATAGAACTTTCATCTCTTTGTATCTGTGGATGAGTCTGTGAGAAGGTAGAAACTTAACTGGTAGATGCTTTATTCCATGACAAAACTTCTTCTCAAAAAATAAGTTTATTTTTACATTGTCTGAAACAAATTAACTAACAGAGGTGGTCACTCCAATTACTAGATGAATTTAGGATGAACATTGTGTAATAAATGGTGCTGCCAAGTCCCCTTACTTTGTCACAGGTAGTTAGAAAGGCATGAGCAGGGGTTGGAGAGGGCTCTCCCCCACCCACTAGGAATGACTTCATTAAATTCTTGAAGTAGCCTAGGTATGCTGATGTTTTCCCAGACTCAGCTTGTAATTAAACTGAAAGTGTTTTAATCCCATCAGGTTAGGTGGGAGAGTCTCAAGATTCAAATCTTTTTTCCTGAGCCTTGTGGTCTAAAGAACCACACCTTTGATTTGATCCTTAGGTAGAGGCCATTTAGTCCTTTCCCACATTTTCACAATAAGGTGAAGGCCATACCCTTAATTTGGTCCTTACCTCAAGGACAAATTTTTAGGGGCCTTTTAATTCTAAAATATTCTTAGTTTCATAATTTACTATTTGGAACTGAGAACAATCTGCCTCCTCCAAGGCCTCAAAATTTCTAGACTTCCTCTATTTCTGTACATTTCTGTTTGCACAGCTATTTTTTTTTTTCCCTGAGGTCATCTGTTTAATACCTTGCAAAAAGCGACCTCCAGTAGTCAACATGCACTATTCATGTTTTTACAATAATTACAGATTCCAGTTTATTAGGTATATTATCTACCTCTCAAGTGCCACAGGTGATAGAAGATTTTATCAAACATTTAGAAACTATATAACATATGTTATTGTGTTAACGTCCTATTTCAACAAGTGCCACAGGTGACAGATGATTTTATCAAACATTTAGAAACTACACAACATATAATGTTACTGTGTTAATGTCCTATTTCAACTTATTCAACATCTAAAGGCTAAACTAATCTCACATTTTTGGGGCTTGAGTTATAGTAATGAAACTCTTTTGACATTAATTTCTGTAATAGGGAGGATAGGATTGTGCTACAGAGTAATCATCAATCCACTGTGTTTCTGGCACCACCACCATTTTTTTTTCACCATCAACTTCTAGCATGACAATCTGAAGCACATCTTTGATAAATGTGGTACACCAAGAGATACTTGAGATTTTAACACTTACATGTAAATGCTCTAGAGCAGAGGTGATCCTTACTGCTTCAGTACATGACCCACTGCCCAGAAGGAGTCAAAGAGCCCTACCCAAGTATAAGGATTATCAAAAAATTTGGCAGCTAAAAGTCTAGTTTAAAAGTTGTTAAACATCTCATTTTTAAATAATAAAAAAAAATAAGCAGTAGTTGATATAACCTTTGTGAACTGTTTTTTACTTAATACTACTTTAAAACATTTATACAAGATGCATAAATTATAAAGCACATGATGAAGTACATTATAACAATTGCAAGTTATTGTAATAATCATTACCATATTACTATTAATAATTAATAATAGTAATTATCATTCCCTAGACTCTGAGAATGTTTTCATTTAAATAAAATTAATAGAGGTTTTCCCCCGACCTTAAAGAATATATAATTAAATAATCCGAGATAAAGACAGTATGTCAAATTTAGAACATTTCTATTATTCTAAAGAGATATGTACTATACTAGTTTAGTATCAGTCTTAAATAACTTTATATACCTAAATGAGTTTTAAAAAAATCACTGTAGTAGTTTAGTCTGAAAGCCAATGTTTTAGAAGTGTATGTCATGATTTATTCAAATAGATAGTTTATGGAGACTTTCAAATTTAATTAAATATTTACTCTTGTAGTTAAATTTGTGAAACAGAGCTGTGAATGCACACATTATAGATTTATCCCTGAGTCCTAGAAAATTTCCAATTGTTTAACAGAAGTACTAGCCCGAGGACAACAATTACATAGAATAGATTACTTGATAAGAATGTGCTGGCCATTCATAAACTGACTAATTATAAAAATAAACCTCCTCATGACTTACCAGTAATCAAGACGATTTTTCAGAGTTTGAGTTGATTATTGCATTAGCAATCTCCAGATAAATATCTCATGAAGACAAAGAGAGAATTTGTTCTTCCTGCATCTTTTTGTTCTACTCAGGCCCTGCAAAGGAGGTGTGAGGTGTGACCACATTAGTGAAGGTGATCGTCTTCACTTAGTTTATTGATTCAAATGCTCACTGTTGGCCTGGCACAATGGCTCATGTCTCTAATCCCAGCACCTTGGGAGGCCAAGGCAGGCGGATCACGAGCTCAGGAGTTTGAGACAAGCCTGGCCAAGTAGTGAAACCCCATCTCTACTAAAAATACAAAAATTAACAGGGCATGGTGGCGTGCACCTGTAGCCCAGCTACTTGGGAGGCTGAGGCAGAAGAATTGCTTGAACACAGGAGGCAGAGGTTGCAGTGAGCCGAGATAGCTCCATTGCACTCCAGCCTGGTGACAGAGCGAGACTCCATCTCAAAAAAAAAAAGTGCTCACTGTTTGTAGAAATACCTCACAGACACACTCAAGTTGTCATTCATTTGCCCAGTCAAGTTGACACATAAAATTAACTATCACAGTTGTATTTAACATTAGAAACCAATTGAGCTAATTGTGTGTGTGTGTGTGTGTGTGTGTGTCTGTGTGTGTGTGTATATGGAGGTCAAGGCAGGTGGATCACGAGGGTCAGGAGTTCGAGATCAGCCTGGCCAACGGAGTGAAACCCATTTCTGGGCATGGTGGCAGGTGCCTGTAATCCCAGCTACTCAGGAGGCTGAGGCAGGAGAATCACTTGAACCCAGGAGGCGAAGGTTGCAGTGAGCCAAGATGGCACCACTGCACTCCAGCCTGGCGACAGAGCTAGACTCTAAATATACATGTACATATAAATATGTATGTACATATACATATGTACAATATATTTACAATAGTATTACCTATGTGAATATTAAAAGTAATGGCAAAAACCGCAATTACTTTTGCACCAATCTAATATTAAATACAAATTTCATGTGTTTTTATTTAAGGGGATTTAAGAGCTTGGAAGATAATGGTAGGAAAATATGCTATGGATGTTAAGAAAGTTGAATTTGTATAGTTTCCCATTATAGTATCTACCAGCTTCAAATGCTAATAGAACATGAAATAAGTAATAGAAGTACTATATTTACTGAACTCTTCATTAATAGTAGGATATACTTTAAAATACCTGCTGTTTCTGAGAGATTGCCCATCAAATATGCACTTAATTATAGCTAAAATTGCATTATGAACCTCAAGATTGGCATTCTTGAAAAGAATGTAGAAACAAAATCATTGTCAAGTTGACTGAAACTAGAACTCTTTCCTCATATGCACTAACACTGTGCCATCTAGGATCTATAACTTAAAAGTTTACTACATATGGCTTGATAATTCTGAAACCACTCGGCATGTATACTGGTATTGAACAAATAATGACAAGGATAGCAGAAGGAGGAAACCAGGTTATTTTTAAAAGGGTGAAGCTACAGACATACAAGGGAAGAAGGTTAGAATAAATCCTATGTTACTGGATTAGAGTTGTAGGCATCAGTATGAACTCATGTATAATGTAATATAAATACAGATGCTAGAGAAATAACTATAAATATTGTTGTGTGTAAGCTTGGTATACTTACACATATTCCATAGTTCTGTTCACAGAACCAACAATGCACCAGTAACAACAAGCAGATCCAACACTTGGTCTCTAATACTACTCTCCAATAAAAAGAACTAGGGCTACTTGGAGAAATGGCTGATGCTAGGGCAGGGATATGAAATATAAAAGATGAACCTTGAATATCTTATAGGACCAGAAACTAAGGACATAGTAAATTTAAATGCAATGATGTAGGTGTGTCAAAGGGGAACAGTAAACAACTGAAAGAGCTCTCACTGGCTAAAGCTGGGGAAGTTTGAGCAATAAAAATAGCGTATTATAACTCAGATATAAAATGCATACCCATGAGTTCATACTGATATAAATAAATCACTGGACATATAAATGGGATAGTGGAGGCAAATTTTCTTTATAGGGTTTCATATAATTTATGTAGATACTCTCCCCACTGAAGGAGGGGAGACATAATTTTATATCCCTTAAGAATGGGATTTGCATAGTGACTTTCTTCCAAAGATTGCAGTAAAAAAGTGAGAGTCGTTATTTTATGGTACAGAAACCTGGCAAGCCTCTTTCAGCCAAGTGATTAAGGTTAACAGTGAAGTCATGTTAATAGCACAAACCCTTGATATGATGTAGTGAGAATGGCTTTTCACTTCTGTGGTCATCCGCCAAAAACCCATAACCGCCATCTTACCATGTAAAAAAACTTTAGACAAATTTTAACTGAGGTACATTTTACAAAACATCTGACCAGTTCTCCTCAAAAATGTCAAGGTCATCAAATGCAGGGAAAGCCTGAGAAACTGTTACGGCCTTGAATAGCTTAAAAAAATATGATGACAATGCAATGTGGTGTCTTGGATGTGACTCTAAAATGGGAAAAAACAAAGGAAATTAGGGGAAAACTAATAACAAAATTAAAATAAAGTATGGTCTTTAATTAAAAAAATCAAAAGCCTACCCAACACCCAACCGTTTCTTGACATTTCCATAAATGGTATGGCTCTTTAAGAGTTAAGAGAAATTCACATGTCAGAGACCCCTTTATTTGATGAAATACACCGCGCAGCTCAAATCATTGAAGGGTCTAAAAATCCTGAAAACTAAGAAAACACACACATGTTGTGCTGGGACAGCTTTACTAAGACTTGGAAATGACTTTGCAGTTACCTTCAATAGTTATTCCTCTTTCTGAAATCACAATAAATTCAGTTTAAATTTCAGAAGTATGTTCCTTCATTCCTCTTCTTAATATGCATGTTTGTGAAGGCGGGCTGTGTTTGACTTGCCTATCATCTACTGTAGTGTTTGGCACACCAGGAGTAGAAAAATACCAAAAACAGAACATAAGGTACAACTTGAAATACTGGAAAAGATTATTGCCAAATGTAAACACTGCAGTGTTGTACTTGAAGCATGTTTGTGATCGACAAATCTGGCAAAGAAAATTCTTTCTAGTATTATGACCTATTTTGGGACTCTGTCTTTTGGCTTCTAAAAATTTGGAATTCTCAGGCTCAACTGGTAGATTTTTTTCACATTGTCTATATATCATTCTTTTAAAATGGTGAACTATAGCTTCTTAAAGGATTTTAACATTATTTTCAGATTCTACATTTTATCCTTTGGCAGTATATCACTCAGGAAGAATAGATTAAATGTGCTGAAAAGAAAGGCAATGAAAACTAAAGAAGTTTCTTAATATGAAAGAATAAGATTATTATCAAGTGCCTATCATATTCAAGGCTACATTATGTAGTTTATAAACCATTCTTTGGCTCAATTTTTTTTCAGGTATATACCTGATCATAAACTCTGTACTACCAAAATGAGTAGGAAAATTATGTCCTTAAATTCAAATACGTATTTTATTTCTCTTATATTGGCTTTTGAATAACTTACCCTTCAAACCATATTACCAGCCCATTTAAGTTTTCTTTGTATTACAGTGTTAAGGATGTCACCTTATTCCTTATTTTTATCCCATCTTATACTCCACAGTAATAAAAATGCTTTTGAGTGTCATGCTTTTAAATCACTTTGCAAGCACTTATTTCAATAGCGTAGATAGAATAAATACATACAATTTAGTCAGTTATATGAATTGTAATTTTATTTATTATTTGGGGGGGGGCAGGGTGTCACTCTGCTACCTGACAGTGGCATGATTTCGGCTCACTGCAGCCTCCACCTCCTGGGCTCAAGTGATCCTCCCACCTCAGCCTCCTGAGTAGTTGGGAGTACAGGTGCATACCAGCACACCCTGCTAATTTTTGTACTTTTTGTAGAGTCAGGGTCACCTCATGTTGCCAAGGCTGGTCTCAAACTTCTGAGCACAAGCCATCCATCTACCTCGGCCTCCCAAACTGCTGGGATTACAGGCAGGAGCCATCGTGCCCGGCCTATAAATTGTAATTTTTTAAAGAAATGCCATCCGCATGTTCTCACTCATAGGTGGGAACTGAACAATGAGATCACTTGGACTCAGGAAGGGGAACATCACACACAGGGACCTATCATGGGGAGGGGGGCGGGGGGAGGGATTGCATTGGGAGTTATACCTGATGTAAATGACGAGTTGATGGGTGCAGCACACCAACAAGGCACAAGTATACATATGTAACAAACCTGCACGTTATGCACATGTACCCTACAACTTAAAGTATAATAATAATAAATAAATAAATAAATAAATAAAAAGAAATGCCATCCATTAATGTCGAATTTAGACATTTGCTTATTTTGTCAGATGGAGAGTTCTAATCATTTTAAAAATAATTCTATTAAGCAGTTAAAGGAAAAGTATAAATTTTGACCTCACGAAATCACTATCATATATCTCACCATAGCCTGAAATTACTGGGCACAAGTGATCCTCCTGGCCTCAGCCTCCAGAGTAGCTAGGACTATAAGTACAAGCCACTATGCCCAGCTAATTTTCATTTCTAGTTATTACAGGAACTGGCTTTCCCTATGTTGCTCAGGCTTGTTTTGAACCCCTGGCCTCTCAGAATTCTCATAGATTATTTTAAAGGGAGTTCAAAATTATGAGAATTTTATCTATTCATTAACATTAAAAACACACCCCAATATAGCTAATTTTAAGTTACAGAAACATCATATAAACATACCTTTCCATTTTATATCACTGGATAATATGTTTCAAACCCAGTATTTCATATAAAAATGTGAGAAGATTGAGCCCTAATGAGTTCAAACTTTGAGCTCAAAGAGTTCAAATGTCTTTGCAACTATTCTTCTAAATTCCAATCAAAGGCTGAAACCTTGTTGGGGCCCAGCCCTTTTAGGTGCTTGAGAGTGTCATCCACAGTTGAGGGTGTCTGAGTTGTACACACTGATTATTACATAAACTCCTAATTTTGTAAAGGAGGAATTGGAGGGAGACTTATTGTAAGCCAGCCCAAAAGAATTCTGTGAATTGGCAGAGGTGCAGTGGTATTATTATAGCTAAATCTAATTCATAGAGTGGAAAGGAGGAACCAGGCCTGCAAAGATGTTCCCTCGATCTTGGGAGCAGGACATAATCTCTGTCAAGATTTGTTACAGAGGAGACCTAGGGAGGGGCTGTCATAGAAAGACTGCTATACTTTTTAATGTACTTTTTAATATGATTGGGTTTGAGTCCAAAGTCTCTGTTTTCCACTTGTCTCATCTACTTTAAAAAAAAAATCTTTCCATGTTTTCTTTTGGAATAATATTATATTCTAGTGTTTCACTTTACTTTCACTATTTTTTCATTAACTATGCCTCTTTTATTTACATTTTCATTATTCTAAAGCAGTGATTTTCAACTACAGGTGACATTGTCCTCAAGATATATTTGTCAGAGTCTGGGATGTTTTTTTGTTTTCATATTGGACAGGAAGTGTGTGTGCTAATGACATTCAATGGGTAGACGTCAGAGATTCTGCTCAACATCCTAGAATGCACAGGAGAGCCCGCCATAGTAAAGAATTATCTAAGCCAAAGTGTCAGTAGTGTCAAGATTGAGAAATTCTTAAACTGCATAACATCAAGTAATATTAAATATTAGATTCAAACAACTAGTTTAAATAGTATTTAGTGTGAAATATTATCTAATGCTATTTAAACAACATTAAGCAGTTTGTTAAAGTGTAAGAATCTTAAATAAGTGTACTGTACTTCAGTTATCTCCTTATCTGTACTATTAGCCTGCACTTTACTTCTGTACTTATTTATGTATCATATGCTTATAAGGCTCATGAAACATCAGTTGTAATTTCCTTTCAATCAATTGACTTTAAAGTGATTACAATGAGAAGAAAGATTTCTATTCAGCCACATAACTTTCTGTAAGTCTTCATTCCTTTGTATAGATCCAAATTTCCTTAAAATATTTTACTTCACCCTGAAGAATTTCCTTCAGCTTTTCTTATATTCATGTCTGTTGGTAATACATTAATTCTAAAAAGGTTTTATTTTGCCTACATTTTAAAGTATACTTTCATTGTGAATAGGATTCTAAATTAGATTTTTCTTTTGTTCTTCTGTGGTAGTGTTCTGGTTTTCTCAATATTGAATAGCTTCTGACACAAAGTTGGCCATGTCATGATATACCATTTTCCCTCTCTCTGTTATTAGTCTTTTTTTTCCTGCTTTTATTTTTCTTTTTATGACTTATATTCAACAATTTTATTATTATGTGCCTTGATATCATTTTCTGTATGTTTACTATGCTTGCAGATAATGAAACTTCTTAGATCTGTGGATTTAGTTTCGATCACATTTAGATAATTCTCTGTCAGTGTCTCTTCAAATATTATTTTCTGCCTTATCCTAGACTTTTTTTCAATATTCCAATTGCGTATCTATTAGACTAGTAAATTTTATTCCTCAAATACTGATTGATATGGTTGCTTGTGTCCCCACCCCAATCTCATCTTGAATAATAGCTTTCATAATCCCCATGTGTCATGGGAGAGACCCGTTGGGATGTAACTGAATCCCAGAATGGTCACCTCCATGCTGTTCTCACCATGGTGAGTGAGTTTTCACGAGATCTGATGTTTTTATAAGGGATTTTCCCCCCTCACTTCGCTCCGCACATCTCCTTGCTGCCACCATGTGGAGAAGGATGTGTCTGCTTCCCCTTCCACCATGATAATTGGCTGGGTCCCCACCCAAATCTCATCTTGAACTATAGCTCCCATAATCCCCACATGTCATGGAAGGGATGGTTGCGAGGTAATTGAATCACGAGGGCAGGTTTTTCTCATGCTGTTCTCATGATAGCAAATAAGTCTCATGAGATCTGGTGATTTTAAAAAAGAGCAGGTCCCCTGCACACTCTCTATTTCCTGCCACCATATAAGACGTGCCTTTGCCCCTCCTTTGCCTTCTGCCATGATTGTGTAGTCTGCCCAGTCATATGAAACTGTGAGTCCATTAAATTGCCCAGTCTTGAGTATTTCTTCACAGCAGTATGAAAATACACTGATACACTGATGCTCTGCTAATTTTTAAAAAACCTTTTATTTCAGGTTCAAAGGTATATGTGCAGTTTTGATATAGGCAAACTCCTGTCATGCGGGTGTTTTGTGCAGATTGTTTTGTATCCCAGGTACTAAGCCTAGTATTCAACAGTTACTTTTTTCCACTCCTCTCCTTCCTCCCACCCTTCAACCTCAGGTAGGCCCCAGCAACTGTTGTTCCCCTCTTTGTGTCCTTGTGTTATCATTTAGCTCCCACTTATAAGTGAGAGCATGCAGTATTTGCTTTGCTTTTCCTGTGTTAGTTTGCTAAAGATAATGGCTCCAGCTCCCATTCTATAGGTTTTCTATTCACTCTGATGATGGTTTATTTTGCTGTGCAGAAGTGCTTTAGTTTAATTAGATCTCATTTGTCAATTTTTACCTTTGCTGCAATTGCTTTTGACATCTTTGTCATGAAATCTTTGCCCAATTCTGTCTCTAGAATGGCATTGCCTAAGTTGTCTTTCAGGGTTTTTATAGTTTGGGGTTTTAAATTTAGGTCTTCAATCCATCTTGAGTTAATTATTTTATGTGGTAAAAGAAGGGGCCTAGTTCCAATGTTCTGCATATGGCTAGCCAGTTATCCCAGAACCATTTATTGAATAAGGAATCTTTTCCCCATTGCTTTTTTTTTTTTTTCCAGTTTTGTCAAAGATCAGATGCCCACAGGTTCGCAGACTTATCAATAAGCTTTTTATTCTATTTCATTGGTCCACGTGTCCGCTTTTGTCCCAATACCATGCTGTTTTTAATACTGTAGCCCTGTAGTGTAGTTTGAAGTTAAGTAGCACACTGATGCAAAAATTTTCAACCAACATACTAGCAAGCCTAATCCAACAACACATTAAAAAGCTAATCCCCCATGATCAAGTAGGCTTTATACACAGGATGCAAGGTGGGTTCAACATATGCAAATTAATAATTGTAATTCATCACATAAGTAGAGCCAAAGACAAAAACCACATGATTATCTTCATGGATGCAGAAAAGGCTTTCAATACAATTCAGCATCCCTTTATGTTAAAAACTTTCCAAAAACCAGGCATTGAAGGAACATAGCTCAAAATAAATAGAGCCATCTATGACAAACACACAAGCCAACGTCATCTGAAATGGTCCCTTTGAAAACTGGCCCAAGACAAGGATTCCCTTCAACAGTATTGAAGGAATAATATTGATTCCTTTCAATAGTATTGAAAGTCCTGGCCAGAGCAATCAGACAAGAAAAGAAATAAAGGCATCCAAATAGGAAGACAGGAAGTCAAAGTATCCCTCTTTGCAGATGATAAGCTAGGGAGGGCAACCATCTCTACAGTAAGAATTACAAAAACACTGCTCAACGAAATCAGAGATGATACAAACAAATGAAAAACCATTCCATGCTTATGGATTGGAAGACTCAATACTGTTAAAATGGCCATAATGCCTAAAATTTTACAGATTCAATACTATTCCTACCAAACTACCAAAAACATTCTTCAATGAACTAGAAAAAGCTATTTTAAAATTCATACGGAACCAAAAAGGAGCTGAAATAGCTAAGGAAATACTAAGCAAAAAGAACAAAGCAGGAAACATCTACCTACTAATTTAATAGTGTCTCTATTCCTTACTCCTGTTTCCTTTTCGATAGTTGCTGTTAGTATGTCTTCAAGTTCACTTATCTTTTTTTCTGTAGTAAATAATCTACTGTTAGTCTCATAAAATATTTTAAATATTTTTATTTTTAGTTTATCATATAGTAACCTACTATTACATATGAATAATATTAATGAAAAAATTTGTTACACTGTTAGGTAAATTACTTGGGATTCATTTGCTTCTGAGTTTTTGTAATGACAAATATGGAGCAGCCCCTACTTTTACACATTTATAGCTGTACTACTAAACACAGTTGTTCTGTAGATTCTACTTAATATCCTATGGAGTATGAGATCTCTGCTTTCTGTCTAGTAAAAATTGTTTACTTGCATGCCAGTGGTGCTTTCTTTGGTCTTGAAACTTTACCCATGCATACAGAGATTGATACTCTACCAAAAGATATGGGGAGGTTTCCCTGGGTAGTTTTTCATGATCTGTTTTTGTTTATGCAGCTTCTTTATCTCCAGTATTCTGCTATACAAATAATAGCCATCTTGCCGGGCGCGGTGGCTCATGCCTGTAATCCCAGCACTTTGGGAGGCCGAGGCGGGCGGATCACAAGGTCAGGAGATCGAGACCACGGTGAAACCCCGTCTCTACTAAAAATTACAAAAAAATTAGCCGGGCGCGGTTGTGGGCGCCTGTAGTCCCAGCTACTCGGGAGGCTGAGGCAGGAGAATGGCGTGAACCCGGGAGGCGGAGCTTGCAGCGAGCCGAGATCGCGCCACTGCACTCCAGCCTGGGCTGGGCGACAGAGCGAGACTCCGTCTCAAAACAAACAAACAAACAAACAAACAAAAAAAACAAATAATAGCCATCTTAACCTTTCCTTCCTATACCCTAATATCTGCATCGTCATCTCAGCAAGATCACTAGACTAGTTTCATATACCTTTGCTCAGGTTTAGAGACTGATTTCTGCAGCAATCTAGGAAAGTTGTAGGACTTATCCCATTTTTTTTCTTTCTTTCAGGTATCCCAGGCCTTCGAGGTCCATTGTCCAATATCTCAAAACATTATTTGTCCGGTTTTTCAGGTATGTATGGTAAGATTACAATTCTTGAATCAGTTAAGTTTTTCTGGGCAATTCTATAAACTTCAAACTGCAATATCTTCTGAGCTTTTAGAGAACTAGCTGAATTCTATATTTCCGGATATTTGTTAATGAACATAAATGTGGTTCTTTACATTTTGTTAATAGAAGTTATTGTTCTCTCTCTAATGTGAAAGAATGTATTTAATAAATGACTTATTTGTCCCTTGAATCCTGATTACTTCCTGCTTCAAACACACAACTCCCCCAACACACACTCACACATACGCATGCTCACAAAATGCACACAGAAAATGAGGTACCTCCTCCTGAGTTCACAGATGACATCTCTATTGCCAAATTCTCATCTCATCAGCATTTGACATCATTAATTACTTCTTCAAAGACCTTGTTCACTTCTGCTTTCAGAACAGCACCATCTCTTGTTTTTTCTTCTTATTTAGCAGGCTGCTTAACTCAGATTTGTTATTCCTTGTGTATCCTCAAAGCTGTTCATGTTGAAGTGCTCCGGGGCTTAGCAGTTGGTGCTCTAATCTTCTGTAGCCGCACTTTCTCCTCTGATGATGTCATCCAGTTTCATGTGTGTAAGTGCCATTTCTAAGCCAGTAACTACAATTGATATCTCCAGCCAGACCATTTGTCTGAACTCTAACTTCATATATCCAAATATTTGCAGAACAATTCTACTTGAATCTTTCTAAATATCAAAATTATAACGTGTGAAACTCAACTTTTTTCGTTCTTCCATTCCAAAACCAACTGTACCTTCTACTTTCTTATCTAATTAAATAGCATTAATATTCTCCCTGCTGCTTTTCCTTGGATCTTCACATCTTTGGCAGCTGATATTCACTGTGCCAGGAATTAATCATGGCATTGCCTTCAAAATATGTCCAGGGTCCAGTGACCTCTCTCCCTCTGCTGCTACCACCTGATGTTGCACAACTACTATAATTTCTTTACTACAGCACATGTTTACTAAGTGTATACATATGTTATTATAAACATAGGTACTTAAATAATATTTATGGAATAATATTTTTGGAATGTTTGGTCACATACATACATAATAATCCTATACATTTAGTGTCATTACTTGATTACTCATAGTTTTGTTACAAGGGAAAATAAAGCCTTCAAAGAAGGTTAAGGCCCAAAATGATAATATACATATTAAAAAGTTTTGAATGTATCTCATGGAACATAAAGATAGGAAATGTAGAGTGGCCGGGCGCGGTGGCTCACGCCTGTAATCCCAGCACTTTGGGAGGCCGAGGCGGGCGGATCACAAGGTCAGGAGATCGAGACCACGGTGAAACCCCGTCTCTACTAAAAATACAAAAAATTAGCCGGGCGCGGTTGTGGGCACCTGTAGTCCCAGCTACTCGGGAGGCTGAGGCAGGAGAATGGCGTGAACCCGGGAGGCGGAGCTTGCAGTGAGCCGAGATCGCGCCACTGCACTCCAGCCTGGGCGACAGAGCGAGACTCCGTCTCAAAAAAAAAAAAAAAAAAAAAAAAAAAAAAAAAAAAAAAGGAAATGTAGAGTGAACACATATAGGACTAAATAAGAAAGTGGCTAATCAGAAATTGGCCCTCGACTCTAGATGTACATGATCGCTCCGGTCCAGACAACTTAATAACTCATTGTTAAATTTAATATTGTCATTGCTCAAGACCTGTATAAACTACTCCTTGTTGAGTATATTCATGCTTATCCAGCCAACTGGTTTAGGGTTCTTATGTAAAGTCACAGAATATATAAAGATGTGCCTTCCAGGGCTGAAAAAGTCACTCTAAAAAGGTAGTAAGGGTTCATACAAATTTGAAGGAAATTTTAATACAATCATTTTTACATAATTTATTGCTAACAAAATTGAAGCTTCAAGAGTCCAAATAATTTGCCCAAGATCATTCAGCTATTAAAAATCTGACTTATGTCTCTGTAAACAATGATATCAAAATTATGTATTTGGTTGTTAGAATAAAACACATTACTCTGCACTTAAAAAAATCACTGTCTTCATCTATGTTTGGTACCGAGGACATGCTAGTCTCATAGAATGAGTTGAGTAGTTTTCTATATTTTATATATGTATTAGTGTTATGTGTAGTTATTACAAAAAAATCCTGAAGTTTTTGTCAAGTTCATGCCAGAATGATCAAGAAAATGTATGTAATGTATTTATATCTACACATCTGTGCCCCCATATCCATGTAAATATGTTTGTATTGGTTTAGATAATTTGACACGATTTTATTAAGGCTTCACTAATACAAAAATCACACCTTAATAAAGGACTTTGCTACAGCTCTTCCAGAAATTAGAACAAGAGGACAATGAGCAAGTTAACGAAATTCATAGAATTTTAACCCTGACAATATAAATTTTAAGTTGGAAGATTGTGTCAGAAAACCATAAGTTAACAAAATTGGCTTAAATATGAAGTCTTTTAGCTCAATTTTTAGAAAATAAATTGAATAGTAAATACAATTCTATACCTGAAAAAGCACAAGGGTTTGTTGCACAAACCAATAATTTTATATGTATAGACCTATGTCCAGATTACTTTTCTAATAAAAAATGTTTCAGAGAAATAAAACATTTTTAAGGTGCCTTAAAAAAATATACTAATGAGGCCGGGCGCAGTGGCTCAAGCCTGTAATTCCAGCACTTTGGGATGCCGAGGCGGGCAAATCACAATGTCAGGAGATGGAGCTCATCCTGACCAACATGGTGAAACCCCATCTCTACTAAAATACAAAAAATTAGCCAGCCGTGGTGGTGAGCACCTGTATTCCCAAGTACTTGGGAGGCTGAGTCAGGAGGATCGCGTGCATCAGGGAGGTGGAGATTGCAATGAGCCGAGATCATGCCACTCACTGCACTCCAGCCTGGTGACACTGTGAGATTCTACCTCAAAAAATATATATACATATAATATATATAACATATGATATGTAACATATGTCATATATTTATGTAATGTCATGTTATATATTTGTTATATATGTTGTATATGTTGCATGTTATATATCATGTTATATATAATATATAATGCTATACATATTATATATAGTATGTTATATATGATATATGTTACATGTAATAAACATATAGTAAATGTTATATATAATAAATATATGTATTATATATGTTATATATACACTAATGAATATATACACTAATGAATTCGGAAATGGAGAAAACTATACAGAGAAAAAATAAAGTCAGAATATTAATTCAAGATGGTAAGAGTATGCTAAAATTAACAAGTAACCTATAAGTGGTGTACACTCATATATGAGTATATAATATTTATAACGTAAGATAAATGTTAGCCAACATTATTGATGAGAGTATTTTAATTTCAACTCAAAAAGTTAAACAGTAGGTGTACACTTTCTAAAACACGACCAAAACTTAGCAAGTTTTCAATTTTACTAATGCCCGTGTGCTGTCACCTCTAAAATTGTATGAAATCGAGACTTTGGTCTTATATTTGTTTCATTTTACATATCAGCAAATTATATCCTGTTATCTATTAGACCATTTCATTTCTTTCCTATTTATCTTACTTTACTTTCTTGAACACATTCTTAAATAATTATTCCAGAGTTGATCAGTGGGTGGTATTTACCTTTTGATTCTTAGTTTCTTTCCTAGATGTCTCTATACTGTGTTTCTATTTGACAGTTTCTATTACCAGAAGTATTTTCTTTAACAAAGCAAAAATTTCAGTATAGATCTTTCCTCCAATTTTCATACTTATTCATTTAATTTGCTGCTAGGCTTTTCTTCCTGGGTCACTCACTCTCAAGATCATTACTTTTTCCATCTTCCTCCGACACTCAGTATTCCTCCCTTAAGTGTCCCTGTTTTAGTTCACAACACCACAGTCTAACTAATGTCACCAGGAACTTGGTGGTCATCCTGGATAGCTTGTTTTCCCTTAATGTCTTTATCTAAGCTCCCAGCAAGCTCTAGTACTTCCTCCAAATATGAATCTTGAATATTTATTTGCCATAAAATATCTAAGTAACGCCTAAAAAAACGTAATTTACATCATGTGCACCCTGCAATTTCCATTTTATTTAAAATACAGTCAAACCTCCTTGCCATGTTCTCCATGTTCTTTTGTGATTTATCACTTTTGCAGTTTACCACTGCAACCTTATCTAGAACTTCTCTCCTACTCTTGGCTTCTTTTGGTTGTTTGCAAAACCCATGTATTTTCTGTCTCCAGGCCTTTTCACTTTGTTTCTTTTTTTTTTTCTTTTTTTTTTTTTTTTTTTTTTTTTTTTTTGAGATGGGCTCTTGCTTTCTCACCCAGGCTACAGTGCAGTGGTACAATCTTGGCTCACTGCAACCTCTTACTCCCAGATTTGAGTGATTCTCTTGCCTCAGCCTCCTGAGTAGCTGGGATTACAGGTACACACCACCACACCTGGCTACTTTTTATATTTTTAGTAGAGACAGGGTTTCACCATATTGGGCAGGTGGGTCTCGAACTACTGATCTCATGATCCACGTGCCTCGGCCTCCCAAAGTGCTGGGATTACTGGTGTGAGCCACTGTGCCTGGCCTATGTTCCCTCTTTCAAAAAACTTTAACCTTTGGTTCAGGGCCACCTCCTTTATTTGGTTCAATTCTCAAATTTAATGTTTTTTTCTTTTAATCCAGAGAAAACTTATCTAATAATCATGTCTAATATGCCTCTAAGTTGGACTTTCTTTCACTATATACTATTGATTTTCTTATGGATCTATTTTAGTCCCTAGCTATTTTTTTAATTTGCTTTTTCTGTTTATATCTATCTATTTATATCTATTTACTTCTATTTATACTTACTTTCTGTTTCTATCTACGTATGTCTGTATTTTTCTGTTATAAGATATATATATTCCTGGTCTTCAGAGATAGTATATCAATCTTAGTTTACTACCATATAATCAGAGTCTATCATATACTAATGAGTTAAATATTTTCAGAATATCTCTAAATGGGTATCATTTGGTGAGTAAATATTTTAAATACAATATGACCTATGAGTTTGAGCACTTTTAAGTATTTCTGCCTTAAGGAAAAGCATCATGGAGAATAGAAGTAGTTTCAGTAGGTTATAGAAAACTAGGTTACAAATTCATTTAGATTTTTGTGTGTTATCAACTAAAAACTTTACAAGGCATATTCGATATTTGTCTTTTCTCCATTAAAAAGAAAAATAATGCTATCTGTAGCCAATGATGCATTCATAAGATCAATGTGAATCTATAATAGTTGATTTTCTCTATTTTTCTTGTCATATCTTAACATTTTGTTATTTGAAAGAGACTGGAGATTCATGGTCAAAATATTCATAGATATTCTACTCAAATTGTTTTAGTTGCAAGTCAGAGAAATATCAGAATATAATTAAAGGCAAAACTATGAAATACAGAAAAATCACACAAATAATTGCATCTAATCTAAGTTATCAAGAATAAAATTCACTTTCCCTCTCAGTATCTTCATGGAATTCATTATTCCTGTATCTTTCTGTATCTTCTCTTCCTACTTTGTGTCTTCTTTTGTTCACAAATCCGTATTAGCTAGAAGGCACGCACTGCAAATCTTTACAAGAAACAACTTCCCCTTTGTGTCCATGTGCAACTTTCCCCGTGAAGCACCTCTCACTGCTTGGGCTGCCTTGGTTCAATCAGTTATGAGGTGCCTGATATGCATACCCACCCATTAATATGGTTTGACTCTGTGTCCCCACCCAAATCTCATCTTGTAGCTCCCATAATTCCCACCTGTTGTGGAAGGGACCCAGTGGGAGATGACTGAACCATGGGGGTGGGTCATTCCCGTGCTTTTCTCTTGCTAGTGAATGAGTCTCGTGAGATCTGATCATTAAAAAAAAAATGGGAGTTTCTCTGCACAAGTTTTTCTTTTGCCTACTCGTGTCTACGTAAGATATGACTTTCCCCTCCTTGCCTTCCACTATGATTGTGAGGCTTCCCAAGCCATGTGGAACTGTAAGTCCAATTAAAACTCTTTCTTTTGTAAATTACCCAGGCTTGTGTATGTCTTTATCAGCAGGGTGGAAATGGACTAATACATCCACCCACCCACCTACACACACACACAATTTGTTTTCTTTATTGAGGTATAATCAATACACAAAATGTTGCACATATATGACTTTGGCTATATGTGGCTACTTGTGATGTAATCACAATCAATGTGCTATGTATTAGTAAGAATTCTTTTGCTTACACTTTGCACTAATCTAATTCTAATATAATACAAATGTAAACTAGTCTGTATTCTAAAACAACAATAACTCATACAGCATGGATGCGTCATGGCTAGCTGCTTATGACTACATGCAGAGACTCATTTCTATTCAAACTTTGTCTTCGAATCTATACTATTTCCCTTATAGACCAATTTCTCCACAAGTGAGTTGCTGAATCTTAGGCAATTACCAGGCTTCTGTCTTTACATTTGTACCACTTAAGACAAACAAAAAGAACTTTTACAGACCAGTTTGAAAAATTTTTGTGAAGAATTCTGGTTGGCAAGGATTGGGTTGCATGATTATTCTTTGAAACCCTCCCTGTGCTGATGAGGGTAAAATGAAATAATTGCTAGTGCCCTCTAAAGGCATATATTTGGAATCAGGAAGGAGCAGTTGCCCAAAAGAAGAATGTGGATTCTAAGAGACAAAAGAGAAAAAGTCATGGTTTAATAACAAAATATTTCCATTATAAGACGTTAAGTGCTATCTCTTCCAAGTAATAAAGTTATTTGTAGTATAGGTGCAGCAACCAATGGTGTGTATTTTGACAAAGCATTTGTCAAAATCTCTTATTATATCTTCACAGAAAGCTGAAGCAGCATTGAGCAGAAAATAATATGGTTACATGTATTCACATCTGGCAAGAACTCCTAATTAAAAATTGTTAATTAATAAAAATTACTAGTGATGTGTCATAGGGCTATGTCTTTGGCTCTTAAGCATTCTGTATTTTTAACAATGACTTGAGGAAATAATTAAATGCGCAAGTGAAGTTAAAGATTTTGTGGCATGGTTATTCATAGAAGAACACGTTGAAGTTACTCTATATTTGAAGTCCAGCGGCTTACAAGAATTTTTGGAATACAATTTTATCTCCTTGATTTATCTCAACAGATTTTCATAACCTTAGCATTTCTTAACAGGTATCCTTAAGCCTAACCATTTAAAATTACTGGCAGTTCCGTGATCATGTTATGTTCACCCATTGTCCTATCTGGGTCTCCTTTTTCCTCTTACTAACTTCCTTTCATCTAGTTGACTTTTACTCATTTCACAAGGCTTAATTTTTATAAGAACCCAGTTGAATTTAGTTATAAGTGTTTGGCATTGCTGTAGCATCCTGTGTAAAATTTGAACATAGCACACTTTTACAATGCATTGTATTAATTGGTTTATGTTTTGGTTTTTGTTTATTTGTTTCCCTTTTCTCCATAAGTCAGAAAGCCACTGAGAAGGGCTTGAGATAAGTCTTTTTAAATGCCTGTGTGTTCTTCAGTACCAAGAACAGTGCCTAATAGTAAAAACAGAAAATAGTAAATGTCAGCTTAATCACGTTGAGAAAGAGACGCAACATGATCTGGAAAGGGAGAATGTAAATTGTAACGTGTATGTGTGTGTGCGCATGCACCCACTTGTGTGTATTTCTAAGGATCAATTGAAGGAGAACTTGCGTTTTGGCGATAATTGGTGTGGCAGCAGTCTGTGTAAAGAGGAGAATGTGTTAGTGGTAGTTCACAATCAATACGAAATAATAGCATGCTTAGTTTCCTCATAGACTCCTTTAGAATGTGTAATTAAATTGATGGAAAAGCAATAGCACATTTTCTTCAGTACTTATTCATTTATTTAGTAGATCGTGTCAGGCTTGAGAAGATATTGCTCCATACCCTTGGGATTCAAGTTGGACCTGACAAATCTCCATCCTCAAATCTCTTAGTCCATTATTGTTCAGTATGATAAGTGCTAAGATACAGAAAATTACAAAACGATGTGGGAGCACAGAGGAGATACCTGCTGCATCCCTTAAAGGTCTGAGTAGGAAATGTTATTTTAAGTTAAAACTATTCAAATAAACAATAGTGTTCTGCAGTAGTATAAAGGAACTAGAGTTCCAAGAATAGGAATAGCTTGTGTGGGATCTTGGAGGTGAAAATACGGCCCATTCAGGTAATGAAGTGTTCAGTTCAACTACAACAGGGATGATAATATAGGAAGGTGAAATGTGTGCTCCATTTTGCAAGGAAAATTACCTCTCTGCTGGAGTTGGAACACTGGGAAATCAGGTATCACTTTCACAATTTATTATTATTTTAACATAGCATTGAATTTAAAATTGAGTTTTATAATGGATATCCTCTTACATCACACTGTAAAAAGAGTCATTTTGGATTCCACTATACAGAGACCAAAGCCATTGATTGACTACTATGTAGAGAATAGAGTAACACACAAGCAATGCACTTCCTGAATTTATTTCAGACTTACTCTCTGTCCCTCCTTTCCTCTTTTTTTCCTTTCTGCCTTCCTTCCTTCTTTGCTTCTTTCTTTTCTTCCTGACAGCCTTCCTGCTTTCCTGCCTTCCTTCATTTTGCCAGTACAGTGATCCATTTCTTTTCATTTTAATGGAAATTATTTTTCATTGGGAGTATGATTTCTCATGAGCCATGTTCCTACCACTGCCTGACGTCTCATATATTGTCACTGTCATTGATATTGCTCTTTAAGACTAACTTTGTGCCCTATCTCTAAGTAGAAATAATACATCATGAAACTTTTTGGGCGCTTGTCCCAGCTAATTAACCGCATTGACTAGTTTCGCTTTATATGGTTCCTGTCATCATATAGAAAACTTAAAATATTAATTTAGTATGACAGTAGAGTTGCATCTTTAGGTGGGTCCTGCCCTAAGTGGAAGTCTTCACAGGCCTTCAATTAAAATGATTGAAATAACTGTTGATGATTTAAAATCTTTAATTTGTTAAACTCCAGGGACATTGAAATATCTTCAATTATTAAACAATCCAATTACATAAAACTTTTTAAAAGTGGTATGCTTTTAATAAAAGCCAAAAGTATAATTATTACAAATAAAGTATGTACTTCAGCTGATACTTTACATGCAAATTGAGTTAACATTTTTAAGGCAAATTCTGTCTTCAGACAGATGATTGTAGGTTAAAATTCAATATGAATGAATAGCCAACATTATGATTTTTTTCTGGTGAAAAGGAACCACAGATATATAAAAAATCTTTTAATGTATATATGGTAATTCATTTTGTATGTATTTAAATTCTGAACAACACATCTTAAGTAGTATGATGATAAGCTGTATTGTATTCAGGGGTAAGCAAAGATAATTGTGATATGTTCTAGAGATTCACCTATAATGAACAAAATTATTATCCTAGACAATGGAAGGTTTCAGGATATGTATCAGCTCTATGATATCAAAAATTATTTCATGTGGAAAAGGCAATTGGTTCTCACCAGAATCTTAATTGTTGAAAACAGTGCAAGTTTATGTGAGGTGGAAAAAGATATATTTCTATCCTTAAAGGTATATATATATACACACACACACACATACACACACACACACACGCACAAATTAGAACAGTAAAGAAGTGACAATTACTCTGACAAGAGGTGATTTCTGTTCCAGCAACATTTAACTGTTGATTTGGTGGAAATTGTAGATGTCCTTTATTATTACTCTACAATTCTACGAATACTCTTGCTGGAAAAATGCAAATAAAACAAAAAACATAATTGTTTAAAAATCAGTTATTTTAGCTAGCCACTATATATGTTTTTGATTAAAGCTTTCTTCTGTCACCATCCGGAACCCATTTCAAATGACCATTGAATGTTACTCACCCTAGCTTATTTCTACATGCTCTGTAAGAATGCTCATTATTGACCTCTCCTTAAGACCCTTGGACTTAATAATCTCTACTATAATACTATGGATATAAGTGTTAGCTCTGGAGAATTCTGGCTCATTCCACTTATTATTTGAGTAATCTCAGATAAGGTACTTTATATCACCAAGCTCAATATCCTCTCTACAAAATAGAAACAATGATTTATAATCTCAGGATTTTTGTGATAATGAATGAGCTATACATGGTTGTAAAGAGTTTATCACAGTGCTCAACAAAGAGAAAATTCTTTACAACATGGTTATTCCAAATGGGGTTAATGTAGCATCTAGACAATCCAGTAAACTTGTATCTGTTAATAAGTTGCACTTACTAATGTTGCCATACTAATCTGGTTAAATACATATAATACGTATTTTAAGTAAAGCATCATCTTCCTCTGAATTCTTATAAAGTGATTATTTCAAATAATTTCAGAGTGTGAACAAGTGCTGAAGAAATCAGATAGTACCATAGATTCTCAATTTTGGAGGGGAAACTTTTGATATCATTGGAAGAAAAATGACTTTACCTTTTTGAGTTTGTACCATGCTTATAATATTACTAGTAATATATAAATTTGGCTAGGTTCAGTTTATAGTCCTAAAATCAGTTTTGAAATCATTCCAGTTGATTCGTGGTATAAATTACACTAAAATATTTGCTTTGGTCTGGCTGAATATTTGCTTCATAAATGTTATATAAATATATACATAATATGTCTATGTATTTATTACTGGTACAGTAATACTCTTTTTGTAATATAAATCTGAAGCAAGGCAACAAATATGAAAAAAATCATTGTTATCCATTTTCTGTATAAAAACATTCAAATATATTTCCTTGGTCTTATAAGCTTTCAAAAGTAGTCTAGTTTTGTCATCTACATCTACTTAGTGATATAACCTATCTCCTAGATATACCACATTAATGACCATTATTACCCTGATATGTCATTCTTTTCATATGTCATCTGTTGGAATTAGTAGAGAATGAACTAATATGTATTGAGCTTTTACTTGTGTAGCTTCCATGCTATTTAATTTGCTAGTTACAAAATTTCAAAATACATTTTTTTGTTCCTCAACTAATTCTGAGAAATGAATGTTATTATCATTTTACAGATGAAGAAAGTGATACTCAGAGAAAAACAGTATCCTTAAATTAACGTTAGGAAGGATCAAAGATGGGTTTTGAGGCAGTCTTTTGGATGTAATTTCTTCCCCACCACTTTCCTGTAGTGCCCTATATTGCTCACATTTCTTCTATTATCATCAGTGTATCACGTGTATAAGTCAAATACTACCCCCACACAGATATAAGTAATGCTAAATATATAAATCCTCTTTAAGTGAACACCTCATAACTTTGTAACAGAACTCCAATGGAGTATTCTCCTAAAGTACTCTAAAATATTACTCTTAAATCCTAATGAATACTGCTTACATCACAAACATTTGAGCTTCTTACTCTGCATGTTATGCTATAGTTATGTGTGTTCATTACCAACTTTCATTGTAAAAAATAAATTAGGAACCATACCTTTACATGTATATATATCATGAGATCAACTAAAATTACCTCAAATATAGATAATGTTTGATTATTATTATTTTGCTGCTGCTGCTACTATTTGTTCTGTTTTGTTTTTAGACTGAGTCTCGCTCTGTCTCCCAGGTTGGAGTGCAGTAGCTCAAACTCAGCTCACTGCAACCTCCGCCTCCCAGGTTCAAGTGATTCTCCTGTCTCAGCCTCCCCAGTACTTGGGACTACAGGTGCCCACCACCACGCCTGGCTAAATTTTGTATTTTTTTAGTAGAGATGGGCTTTCGCCATGTTGACCAGGCTGGTCTCAAACTCTTGACTTCAAATAATTCACCTGCTTTGGCCTCCCCCAGGGTGCTGGGATTACATGTGTGAAACACCACATCCAGGCCTATTATTTTTTATTCATAGAAATGAAAGCATAGACTTCAAAACTTAATTAGTAATTCATATTTCCATCCCATTTTGGGGTCAACCATTATTACCAGACTGATGAAAAGCAAAATATAAGTTCAGATATAAATGTAATAAGAAAAAATTTATTTTTATGCAAAACGTGCCTCTTATTCATGAAAACATATCGTGATAAGAAAAGTTCATATAGAGTTACTTCAATCCCCAAATAACCAAATTATTTCTGAAAATATTGAGCATGCCCTATATTACCAAAGGCAAAGAGCTGACATTGCCAATTATTTGTGCGTATTTTCTTACACAGAGATTAGAATGGATGGAGGGTCATTGTCTACAAAAATAGGAAACAGATATTTGGCAGAAAGAGAATGAGTTTCCAGATGGTTTGTATGTACATTTTCCCAATTGTATGCTCTACATCATTAAAAAAAAAAACAACAACAGATCTTCCTAAATTTAGTTGTGTACTTTAAGGAGTAGCCAATGTAGCCAAGGAAGAAAGAGATTTCTGATGGATATATTTTTTACTTTAATTGCTTTAAGCATTTTTCTCTCCAAATATTGATGAATTAATGATTTAATTTGAACTGATGCCAAAGCAAAAGTTGCACTGGATAAACTTACAGAGATTAGGAAGATGTGCTATAAACTCAACTCCACTTAAACAAAGGTTGGGAAGGCTTAGTTTTAAGAGCTTGGAGAGTGGGGAATCTTAAGCCATCTGTGAGAACTGGCCTTACCCAAAGGAAAAGGAAATTTTATTGTAACTTCATGACAGGAGGTAGTTTTACAACTTGAAGATAGTGACTACCAAAGTTAAGCTCCTACTCTCCCACAGAGAAGAGGAGGAATGGTATATTCCTTGATTACATTTCAAAAGGATGGCTCCCAGGTCTCTGAGAAAGACAGTCACGGATTTTAACTTATGAGAGGCTTATAAAACAATTTACAACTTAATGGGGCAGAGAAGGAATCTACAAATAAAAATTTTCAAAGGTAAATAAGCTAAGAAAATGTAGAGGAGAGATCTCCGTGTTTAGAAAATCTGTATTCTCTAAGGAACAGGGTAAGAGGGAGGTCAAGGATATAGAGGCAATGGGAAGCTTGTCTATAGTTTAGTCAAGCTGAGGGCCATGTTATGCCTGCATTGGTCACTAGAATAATATTCCCTGACATTCAGTGAACGAGCCATCCTGGCACACATTTGTTTTTAGTTTCTCAGGCTGTGCCATACTTTGTGTGAATCTGTTCATTCCATGATATAATCATATGATGTTTCTGAATGGTACCAGGAAAAATAAATGTCATAATTCGGGTCAAGATGATGGACTGGGCATGTATATCTACATCCTCCCTTGGCCCCAGTCATTGACAATTCTGTGCATAAAAAAAGACATATTGGTATTTACCAATTTTTGAACCAACTTTCTCCCCTCTTGGCCCCCAACATGCTCCACAACTGTCCAATATAAGGAAGTACAAATCAAGAGTATGTAAAATTACTTAAAATCAGGAAGCAGATGTTTCTAGATTGAAGGAGAAACAAGACTAGTAGAAACGAACACAATACATGTGCAGATGAGCATTATTTTCAAAGAGGATAGAATTCCAGTTCTCCAAACTCCAAATAAATAAATACCAGAGTGATGTAAAGCTCAGGTGTAACTGACCATGAAAGGTGCAATGAGGAATTTGCATCTGAGGCAGGTTAGTTTGTTGACAGATTTTACCTTCAACATTTAACAATCTGTCAATTTGTTGAGAAATTTACCTTCAGCAATGGTGAGGACCAATGTGTGGGCTAATATTAGCATTTTTATTTGGTATTATGAAAGGAAGATAAAGAAGTGAATACCAGCAAAGACAGGGAGGAGTGACAAAAGCAAACAAGCTACCTCATCCTCATTCCACTACAATCACATGTTTAATTAACCATGTAACTCACTCAAAAAGCTGCTATAATCAGGGCTAGCATTTACCAAGAGATTAGGAGGGAATAAAAAATACAAAATAAGCAGGCAACTGAGAATTACCAAATACTGTTTCAAGGAGATAAAAGGACACTAAACAAAAAGAATAATTAATACTTCAGGAAGTAGAATTAAAATAATGCACACAAAAAAATTAAAAAGTATATTATATCAAATATTGTTAGAAAATTCATAGAGATGGATAGGAAACCATTAACCAAAGACAGACCATAAAATGAATGGGAATACTACAGATATTTGATATTTAAAAGTATGTTCTTAAAAGAACAGCTGGAATGATTAGCTTAATGTTTTCACCTCAAGAGCAAATTAATGATCTACTAGATAATTTAATTATTAATTTAATAATTAAATTAATAATTCTCCTAGATCCCATGGCAAGAGAGGCAGACAAAAAGATGTATTGAATTGAACATATGGGAATGAGATAAAGGATATTTTTTGGTAGCTCTACTGTCCTTTTCAAGAAATTCAGAAGGAAGCAGAAGAAATGAAGTAAAGAAAAAACAATAAAATACTTAATAAAGGGGAAAATTGTGCTGAAGAAGATCATAAATCTTCACCTGACAATCCCCAAGTGAATTTTGAGGAGAATAAATTTAAAAAAAGATATAAAGCTAGGCGGAATATGATGGCACTTCACAGAAAGAGAAAATTCTAAAGGTTTACAGAAAAAAAGTACCAAATTAACTACAAGAGAAAAATAAGGAACACGACACTAGATTCCTTATGCTTAATTGAAAGATAGCTGGGAAGATAAGTTCATGGGTTTTTTATGATTGTATTGTATTTAATTCCCTGGAATTTAGGGAGAAAGGGTGAACCAAGGAGAGACATGACCAAGATCTGATGAAATTTCACATCTGTTATTGAGGAGAGAAGGACTCAGTAAAGTAGACTGAAATGAAACAGCCAATGGGATAGCAAGGAATTTGAGTGGATCGTATCACAAGTGTTTTAAGAAGGCAAATCGATTCAGTTGTGCTAAGCCATATGGATAAATCAAGAAAGATGCAGATAGAAGTAGGCAAATTACATCTCAAAATGTAGTGTTTTGGTGGCTTTGGCAAAAATTCCACTGGAATGATTGGAAATAAAAAATTCACAGAAGTTAAAAATAACTGAGGTTAAGGAAATGGAGATATTTTATATACAGTTTGGTAGATTTTAATGGCAAGAGGATCAAGTAGGATGTGAAATCACTGAAAGATATATGGAAAAAAGAGACTCTCACAGAAAGAAAACATGGTTGTATGCTTCTGGAATTGTGAGGAGGCATATGAGTGAGGTAGTCAAGTCTGCACAGGAAGTGGAGAGACTGATTTGAGAAGGGGTATGGACTGTTTTACAATGAGTTGTAAAGCAGAAATAATACTGAAAATAGATTTGATAATAGATTTACAGATTAATTGAGGGGAAGATACATGTATTTTATTCTGATTAAATCTATTTTATCTGTGAAGTATGAGCCTATACATTATCATAAAAATGTGTTTGTAAGAAGATACAGAAGTTTTAAAAAGCACAAAGAAAAACTTTAAATAACCCTCGTAAAAATAGAAAAATGAATCTATCAGTGTTGAGTGGTTGGGTGGGATTCATCATCACACATTTAGAGCAAATTTATGTGAATGACTCTACTATTCTTCAGCTATCTGGATGTCAATATGGAAATCATGGACTACAGTTTTATGCAGACTTGGGCTTTTGCCTGGGTGAAAGGATTGGGCCATCTTTTTAGTACTTTAAGTCTAAGGAAGATCTTTGGATAACAGCTTGACCAATAGAGAAGTGAAGCCACAAGAGACTGTTTTGCACAGTGAAAATATTATACATATAATAAATGTTGGCACGATACTCAGACTCGCTTTGGCAGGAATACTTGAGTAAGCCGGCTGGTGAGTTAGAAAGTTGTGATGAGTGACATGTTTGTGAGGCAAGACAAATATTACATTGAGTTTATCTGTAAATATATTCCTCTGATTTCTAAATGTAGACAGATTGTCCAATTTTTCAATTCAAGGACTTTTTAAAGGTAAACATTAGAAGCAGCCTAATGCTAATTTCTTTCCCTGTCTTTTCTAAAAGTATAAATAATGGGATATATGATGTAATGGGTCTATAGTTAGGAGGAGAGAGAGAAATTGCAGCAAGGCAAGACAGACAATTTTTGGAGATTATGAAGGTGAATATCTTTAGTGACCTAATGCTAAATTTTACATGAGCGCTGTACTCCTGTAAAACTGTGAAGGCTAAAAAATACCCTAATCCTTTGTGTCTCCTAAAATGGCTACTGAAGAGAACCACACTTCCCTGTATGACTTAGATAAGACTCATGAATGCCTCACTTGTTTATTTATGACAATGCCAGACATAGATCCTCCAAATTCCCATTTGCCTCATCAGTGATTAGCTAAACTGCTTGTCCTCGCTGATCAATGTGAACAAAATGTTTGTCAAGTAAACTTTGGTTAAGATTCTTTCCTTCTTCCAGGACCTTGCATGGTGGCCGACTCTCTGCCTGAGCCAGACTGCAACCTCTTGTGAGAACAGGCTGGCTTCCATTGACATTTTCCGATTTACTGGGCCAAACTGATCTACTCTCCTCATTGGGATCTTCCTCCTAGCCTTATTTACTCCTCTCTTTAAAAAATGAAAACAAAAAGAAACAGCAAAAGCAATCGCCTGTGTGTCTGACATTTGTCAAACAGTTGTCCCTCGGTATCTGTTGGGGATTCGTTTCAGGACTCCCTGCAAATACCAAAATCCACGGATGTTCAAGCCTCTGATACAAAATGGTATAGTATTTGTAAATAACTTATGTTCATTCTCCCATAAACATTAAATAATCTTTACTTGTTGTATTGTTTCTATTTACTTATATTTTATTTTTGATCCAGGGTGGTTGAATCTGTGGATGTGGAACCTGCAGATATGGAGATTGCACGTGTAGATCTTAGGGTTACAGCTGTCTCCCAACTGTGAGGTCCCTATTCTTCCTTGCAATAATCCTTTCGCATAAACTTCTTATGTAAGTCCTGCTTTATTTCATTTCTTTATTTTAAAATTTAACTGCAAAACCACACTGATAAGGTGGTCTTTTTGATTGAATGAATGAATGAACGAAATGTGTTGGTGGATTTTCAGGTGCAGGAAAGAGAGTTTATCAGACTGATTACCTCATAGTGTGTAATCAGCAGCAGCATACCCAAGGTTCTTACTTTATGGTTTTCTTTATCCCTTATTCCCACACAAATCTATCCTAAATGCAACTGCATTTGCATGTCTTGATATAGGTTTTTTGTGACTCTATATGGCTTTACATAATTTAGTTAAAATATATTTGATTTACATCTCATCCTAATTCTTAATTTTTTTCAGTACTGATTTATGACCTATGGCTTCTGTCATACCGACTTAATCCACTGTTTACAAATACTGCATTGTATTTTTATCATGAATGTGTAGCATCTTATTTAGCTATTCCCTATATATACATGTAGACTGTGAAAGCTGCCAAGTCAATATATTTGTATGGAACTTTGTACATACTTTACTAAAAAATTATCTGGCACATATAAAACCAAGGATAGTATAAATGTTTAGTTGAACAACTTTATTTTATGAAAGTTTACTAAATGAGCTTGAAAATTTTACACAATAGTTGAAATAACCTCTAGCCTCACCACAAGTAAGAGTTTCTTTCTCATGAAATCCCTTCTAATTCATTATATTATATGTATCTTTTCAATACATTGGGCTTAGAATAGTAATAAAACTGTTATATTAATTCTTATCTGTGATTTTAAGCATCTCTTTATATACACATAGCTAATGGGATTTTTTCTGCAAAATTTTTTATTTATATATTTTTTCTTGCTTTGCAGATTTCTTTTTATACTATAGAAGTAAATTTTTGGTGTATTAAGATGTGGCAAATATATTTTCTAATTTATTACCCAGTCTACATCATCTTTTGGTTAATTTAATCTTTAATCTTGACGTAATCAAATCTAACAAAAATCACTCATCCTTCGTACTTTGGAAAAGAAGTTTGTTCTGATGAAAATACATGTTTACGTTATTGTCTATTAAGTTTACATTACATTCTTTTACATGTGGATCTTTAACCTATGGCTCACTTGTATGTGTGGCAAAAGCAGGATCTTGCCTTATTTTTGGACATGTTTGAGACAGTCTTCTCAATGCTAACTAATTTATATCTTATATCTCATTAATTTTTCTAATTTTCCACATATGTATTTTCTTGAGCTCTCTATTTTGTTCAGGAGTTTGTTTATATCTAAGCCAAGACTAAAATGTTTTCATAGCAATGACTCTTTGAATGTCACAGTATCTGGTGGGTTCAAATCTTTTTTCTTTGCCTTGTTTCTGAAAATTCACACAGCTATTCCTTGGTGTTTATTTTTAGGTATAGATTTTAGAAATTGTTAAGATTGTAAAATAAATAACCAAATTAAAACATCATGAGGGTATTTTGTAAATGCATTAGGAATTGGCAAAAGAGCAAAATAAATTCATTAGAATATAATAGAGTATTAAAATTTCCCTTTTCATTTTTGATACATTCTTTTTACTTTTTCTCCCTAAGGAAGCAATATTTAAATCCCAGGATAGAATAAAATATTATATAGTGTTTCTCTAAAATGCAAACCTTTTCACATCAATATTCTTAGATTCTTCTTCTTACTTTATTGTCACTTACTGATTTTGCTTCTCAAAAAATTTAAAATTATACATGATTCCTCCTACCAAATAATAGTGGTCATCAGAGAAACTACAGATATTAGAAACAAACTAAAAGCATAATCTATATTCTACTACCACAGGACAATCATCTTTAACTTTTAAATTTTATTTCAGTTATTATTTCGACTCCTACAGATTTCTCCAGTGATTTACAAGGTATATTTCATTTTGTTTATTTTTTCTTAAGTTTTACAACTCAAAAATTTTGGAAATATTTTTGCAATCTCTATTTTTTAAATTCCTAAGATAAATAAATATATGTATATATGTAAACACTGTCATATATCTAAATTACAGTAAGTGGTACTCAGGTAAAAAATACATGAAATTTTAGCTATGGTCTTTATTATATTTTCTGAAATTTGCAGTTCTTCTTAGGAACAAGAGTAACAACCTAAGATTAGGTTAAAGGAAATGTTTAAAATACTATAAACATTCAAAGTCACTTATCTTAGGCCCAATTTATCATACTTTCTACGAAAATAATGTGGAAAATGGAAACCATTAGAACTTATTTTTGTGTATTTCTTGCATCCATGTAAGCATTCAGTGCAAATCCTCTCATACAGATAAAAGATTATCTGATTATGTTATTTGCAGTGGATCAAACAGCATTAAAGAAAAGTAATTCATCTCCACAATCTTACTGGGCAAATTATATTTACTCAAGGATATATAACAAAACTGATAAGGGAGAATTACAAGAGATTTCTATCACAAAAAAAAATCTTTATCAGTCAGTAAACTTAAACATCACTATCTGTCCATAATAAACAGCTTTATTTACTCTGTTAATGTAATGAAAATCCTATTATAGAGCGCTGTACTTTGTCATGTTTATTTTGTAATATGATTGCATGTTAGTTTTTATGCATATAATTACACATTGAAAGTAAAATCTGAAGACATACTGCCAATAACCTGAAAAAAACTTGTAATTTAATTTAAAATGAACCTCTTAGGCTTGGCACACTTTGTGAAACTAACCTGTGGTTTCCAAGAAATCAATAATGTTCAATCAGAATCTTTAAGCATACAAACTACTATAATTTGTTGTTTGTTATTTCAGTCAAAGAGAATTAATACAAGCATAGCCTTAAAACATTTTGCTTCTTTCCAGCTCTCATTATGCAATATTTATGTCAAAACAAAAGAAATAGTCTCCAGGAGAAAATATCATGGAAACACAGAAAATAGGAATCACAACTGTTCAGTGAGTATTTATATAATGATATGCTTTTTACCAGGTAATTTTTACTTATCTAAAACATAGCATGTTATCAGTTGAATTTTGCCACCCTCCCCAATTCATATACTGAAGTCCTAATCTCCAGTACTCGAGAATGTGATCTTATTTGGAAATAGGATTATTGTGGACATACAGTTGCTCTTTAAACAATATGGGTGCTAGGGGTACTGGCCCTCCTCACAGTTGAAAATCTATGTATAATTTTGACTCCCTCAAAACTTAATAACCTACTGTTGACCAGAAGACTTACCAATAACATACCTAACACATATTTTGTATATGTATTATTTACTGTATTCTTACAATAATGGAAGCAAGAGAAAAATGTGGAAGAGAAAATATATTTACTATTCATTAAGGTCTTCATCCTCATTGACTTCACATTGAGTAGGCTGAGAAGGAGGAAGGATAGGAGGGCTTGGTCTTCTTCTCTTCTGCAGAGGCAGAAGAATATATACATACAAGTGGACCTGTGCAGTTCAGTCCTGCATGGTTCAAGGGTCAACTGTAATTAGTAAAGATAAGGTCATACTGTGGAGTTGGTCCCTAATCCTAGTTAACTGTTGCTCTTATAGAAAGAGGAAATTCGGAACAGACACGTACACAGGGAGAATACCAAATGAAGATTAGACTTATGCTGTCACACACCAAGGAACCATCAGAAGCTAGAAGAAATAACTAGAAGTCATCATTCTCCGGTGTTTTAGAGGGAGCATGGTCTTTCTGACACCTTGATTTTAGACTTCTAGCCTCCAGAACAGTGAGAAAATACATTTTGGTTGTTTAAGCTTCCTGGTTTGTGGCACTTTGTTACCTCAGGCCTAGCAAGTTAATACAGATTTTAGTATCAAGAAGTGTGGTGCTTCTGTTACAAATGCCTAAGAATGTGAAAGTGGTTTTGGGATGGGGTAATATTGGAGGCTGGAAAAGCTTTGTGGTGCATAATAGGAAAAACCCAGATTGCTTTGAAGAGACTTTTGTTAGAAATATGAGTGTTAAAGAGGTATCTGCTGAGGTCTCAGACAGGAACGAAGAACATGTATTGGATAATCTTGTTTTAAAGTGGTGAGAACTTGGCTATCTTAAGAAAAGTAGAACTTCTAAATTGATGAGCTGGGTTCTCTTTGCTGCTTATAGTAAAATGAGAGAGGAAAGAAAGAAAATCTGTTTTTCTTTTTTAAGCAAAAAAGAATCAGAACTTGATAAATACTTAGACTATCCATATGGGGGAGAAAAAAAAAAAGAGAGAGAGAGAGAGAGAGAAATGTGCTCTGGTGATCTGTGTTTCCACAGCCAGGAATGCGCTGATTGACCCACCCCTCTATGAACACGTATCCTTCGAGAGAGAGAAGAATGATCCTCAAAGTGGGTCAGGATCTGGTCCTTCTGGGTTCCCACGGGCAGAGGTACCTCTCTGGTTCCCGAGAGCAGGGCCACCAACAAGGGACTACGGAACTTAAAAATAAATCAGTAAATTGTAACAATCTATAAAGTCTAGAGGTTTTATGATAGTCCTTTTTCAGAAATAACATTATGCAAGTACTGTTTATTCAGCATACTGGGTGCTTCTTTTATAGTTATAGGTTAAAAGAAGAACATTTTTGTCTCTTTATCACCTTTTATCATCCAGATGCTTCATCTATTAGCAGATAGAAAATGCCTTTTCTTTTTCTAAAAGCTCATCACTATAATTGTATTACATAAGACTTGGAGAAAAAGAGTTAACAACAAGTTAACCTTGAGGTGACTCAAATTTAAAATACAGAAAAGAAAATGGTGGGAGATTGTATTAAGAAATATAGTATAGTGATAGAAGTGTTTTCCATCAACAATATTTTTCAAGGTCAGGATGAAAAAATAAAACTTTTGAGCATCCAATGCAACGAGCCTACACAGAAACAGTAGTTTTGCTGAAACATGAGAGAAGTGTTTCCCTAAGTAAGCCCGTGCTTGTCATACTGCTGTGTGTCTGAGGTATGTGGAAGGAATATGCAGTATAAATCAAAATGTCAAGGAACTTTCAAACCTAGTGCTAAATATGATTCCTTTCAGCAAGACATTTAAAGCTAAAACAGTATAAAGTTGAAAAAAAAGGTCTAAAACATATGGCACAGTATACTAATAAAAAAAAGAAAATTAATGTTTAAAATATCTGGCATAATTAAATGTCAACTTATTTATTTTATTATGTTGATATAAAGAAAAAAATTCCAAAGTAATGGTGTGGTTTTCTTGATAAGTTAAAATATCATCCTTGACATTTTCTCTTAAATATGAATTACTATAGTAATAACCACATGCTTGTTCAAATTAAACATACAGATAAGACTATACTGAAAATATGTAATTTATTGTCCAATACAGTGTTATATGAAGGACTAACCTTTGGGTAGAGGGTCCATGAGTGGTAGTAAAAAATCCTTCGAAGACACAAATTATGTAATAGATTTTGCAATATACTGAGGAATTTTTCATGACTCAGGAATAAATTTCCATGAAACATAATTTCTCTAGCTAATAGGGTGTGTCTGAATGGTTTGGTAACTTACTTGGTGTGTCAATTTTAAGGATTGTGGACCAATATAATTTATACCTAGAGTGAAGATTCTCATGTTTTCCTTTGAACAACTTTTATGAAATTTAAAGATGTCATCATTCTGTCTCTACAAATGTAGCTTTAAAATACTCACTTTATTTGTGTATATTATCCACACACTGTCACAGAAAGTTAACTCTTCAATGTTGACAGACATTGCCATTTATGTCAAATATTTTGCAAAGATTTTGTCAAATGCTAATACAATGAAGTGTTAATTTGGCAAAGGCCTTTAATGCTTTTATTCACTCTGCCTCTATTGTGAGGATTCTAATTACATGTGTCTTATCTCACTAGGTTTAACTGTGATAAATTCCTGCTTCAAAATTAATCTTTTGTCTTGGTTTCATTCTTCTTTTCTGTTTAAATTGTACTTTTACTTTCCAGTTAGAGGAACATCATTCTAATTAAAGTGCCAGCCTAAATAAAACAGATATTCTTTGTTCACTAAATGCAAGAAATACACATGCATAAAAAATAATCAAACAGGGAAATGATTGTCCTATATATTTGGATAATTGCTTACATAAATAGGCCATGAAAATCTGCTGGTGCAAAACAGTCATATGGTATGTCTGCATATTCACTTATAGGACAGTGACATAACTTGAATCATTGAAAATAAAATACCAAAAATATATGACCTACATAAAGGTTACAAACTTTAATGGTGATGATCAAGAGATTTCAATAAATGTCTAGATCATGTAATTTCATGTGTAAAAATATTTAGCAGTATAAGTATTTATGTAGTCTTAAATTTCAGCAATGATTAACTACTTGCTTCTGCGACTGTAGTGTGAAATCAGCTGCAGACAATACATAAATGAATGAGTGTGGCTAGATCTCAATAAAACTTTATAAAAACAGGCACCAGCCCAAATTGGGCCTGTGGGCCTTAGCTTTCTGGCACATACTTTGTACCATTTTAAATGTAAAATATATATTCTCGGTTTTCTACTATCCATCTTGTTATTATTACTTTTATCCAACAGGTCTAAAACTGAGTTTCTGTTTGTGTCCCATTTACCTACTTTACCCAGTATTCTCAGAGTCCTCCAGGCACAAAATCTGTACAGTTATCTGTAGTTGGTTTCTCACTCTGTCCTTTCTTGTTCAATTAATTTCATATTTTTGTAGGTTATATTTTCTTTTTCTTTTTTTTTTTTTTTTTTGAGACGGAGTCTCGCTGTGTCGCCCAGGCTGGAGTGCAGTGGCCGGATCTCAGCTCACTGCAAGCTCTGCCTCCCAGGTTTTTACGCCATTCTCCTGCCTCAGCCTCCCGAGTAGCCGGGACTACAGGCGCCCGCCACCTCGCCCGGCTAATTTTTTTGTATTTTTAGTAGAGACGGGGATTCATTGTGTTAGCCAGGATGGTCTCGATCTCCTGACCTCGTGATCCGCCCATCTCGGCCTCCCAAAGTGCTGGGATTACAGGCTTGAGCCACCGCGCCCAGCCTATATTTTCATAATATCTCAAGTTTTATCCTTATGTTCTGTTGTCCATAATGTGATCTTAAATAAGCATTTAACACTCTTGCTTTGAGCATTAAACAAACACTCTAAATCAATTTGTCTCTAGATTTTTCTTTTAAATGTATTCATCCATTCTACAAAACATCTTCTAAAGCCAACTCCAGGTCACAACTCCTCGCCTCTCTTGAACCAATTTCAGTCCAGCTTCTGCCTGTTTATTTCTACCAATGCTCATGGAATTCATAAACATAGTGTTCAGTTCTCATTCTCATCAAACGTGATCATTTGGTGAGATTTGAGAGAGAGTGTGTTTACTCCTACTTGAAACACCTCCTTTGGCTTTCAGTACACTACACTTCCTTGGTTTTATCTTCTATGCCACTGGCTGCCATTTTTGTCTTATGTGCTGCTGCTCCTCACCTTTAGAACTGAGGCTTTCTGTATTGAATAAAAATCAGCACGTATTTTTCTTTCATGCTGTCAGAGGCTTAACTACCATCTTTCCCTTTATGTATAGAATGGCCCATTTTAATATTTTCAGAGTTATTGGTTTTCACAACAAAAGTTAACTTCTAATGCCTTTGGAAAAAGAGGGGATTTTCAAAAAAGTGTATTATTTTAGGTATTTACTTAATCAGAAATTTCACCAGTATAAAATAAGTAGGGAAGTTTCTTTTTCAATGGTAGGAGCAAAAACATTTTATCCAAAATAGTTATTATGTGTAAGAAATATGATGGATATTTAAAAATGCAGCATGATCTTTGAGAATAACTTCTATTACAAAAGGCAACTGTCAATTCTAAGACTTTGTAATATAAATGAAAAATATAGATTAAGACATACTACCATAAACACATACACAGCTTGTTTTCACAAAAAATTAGCAAGCTCATGGTATCTCTTAAGTAGAGCCTTTTAATCTTTAGAAATTAAATAAGGATATTTATTTTTAAGTATAATACTGTTCTCTATTTTGAAGTTTTTAGAATGTGAATCATATAGTCATTTGTTTAAATACAAGGTGCATTACTTAAATTCAATAAACAACTCTGGCAAACATTGTATAATTTTTTTCTTTTTTTATGTTTTTCATTGTTTTTTGTGACAGAGTTTTGCTTTGTCACCCAGGCTGCAGTGCCACGGCATGATCATGGCTCAATGGCACAATGCAGCTTCAAATCCCTGGACTCAAGTTATTCTCTTGCCTCAGTATCTCAAGTATCTGGGACTACAGGCACACACCACTACACCTGGTATTTTTTTTTTTAATTTCTTAGAGATGGGGTCTTGCTATGTGGCCCAGGCTGTTCTCGAGCTCCTGTGATGGCCTCAAGTTATCCTCCTGCCTCAGCCTTCCAAAATCCTGGGATTATAGGCTGAGAAATGACACCTGACCTGTGCAATACTTTTCAATGAAAACATGATAAATGTGATTATATCAAGAAAATAATAATCTTTGAAAAATTACAAAACATGTTCTGTAGTCCAATAGTTTGAAAACAAGCATAAATTTAATGATGTGGTAAATAATTTCCAGAGAAGACTGTCAAAAACACTTCCTATATGTATTGAATCTATTCACTTGCCCTTATGTGACCACATGATTTTCTTTGAAACCAGTAAGATATGGTAGAAGTAAAAAATGACTCAGATATGGTTAGACCTTAAATGGCTTGACAACATCCCGTTGCTCCTTTGGAAACCTCAGGAAACATACAGAAAGTTTTCCTTCATTGTCTTGGCACTATGGGTCACCACAGAAAGATATCTAGGATACCCTACTGGAAAGAACACAAGAAGAGAGTGTCTCGTTCACATCTAACACTGAGGTGCCAAACATTTGAGGGAGGAGTGTTGATTTTTTTGTCCCTGTTGAACCTCAAAGGATCTTAAACAACCCTGTTGAGCCTATGAGAGACCTTAACCAACCAACCAGCGGAACCAGTTATCTGAACCCAGCTAGGCTGAAGAATAGTAAGTAAATAACTGTTTATTATTATTTTAAGGCCACCAAGTTTTTGGCAGTTTGTTATTTAACAGTAGAGACAGTATGATGAAATTGGTAGCGGATGCAAATGGGTGTCTTTACTGGAAGACTACTCTGAGTCTTTTATCTGTCAGGTTACATTTGACTCCTTAGAATGGTATAAGTTTGCAGCAAATTATCTCGTCAATGTGGGAAAACATTCAGTATTTTTCAGATATTTCTGATGTTCTAAAATGATGTCATTCCAATAGAAAGATAATATGAGCCATACGTATAATTGAAAAATTTCTAATAGCCATATTTTTAAAATGTATACATAAAATGAATTTTAGTAATAGCTTATTTAACCAACTATATTAAAATGTTATTATTTCAACAAATAATAGATCTGAACTTACTAATGACACAGTTTGCATTTTTCTACTTAAACTTTCATATCCTGTGTGTATTTTACATTTACAACACGTTCATTTTGGACTATCCATGTTTCAAGAATCACATTTCAAATATGGCTAGTGAATACTGTATTGGAAAACAGAGCTCTAAAATATGTCTTTTTATCTGTCAATTAAAAAAAAGAATCTGTTGGTCAGGCATGGGGGCTCATGCTTGTAATCCCAGCACGTTGGGAGGCCGAGGCAGTTAGATCACCTGAAGGCAGGAGTTCAAGATCAGCCTGGCCAACATGGCAAAACCCCGTCTCTACTAAAAATACAAAGATTATCCGGGAGTGGTGTCAGGCACCTGTAATCTCAGCTACTGGGGAGGCTGAGGCAGGAGAATCACGTGAACCCGGGAGGCAGAGGTTGCAGTGAGCCGAGATCGCACCACTGCACTCCAGCCTGGGCAACAAGAATGAGACTCCATCTCAAAAAAAAAAAAAAAAGAAAAAAGAAAAAGAAAAAGAACAAATCTGTTTTGTGCCTGCTATTTACTAATTTCCATGTTTTTTATACCTGTCTTATTTATTCACAATATATTTGTAATAGACTAATAGACTGATCATATAAATACTATCTTTTTCTTGTCTTCTTAGAGTTCACTATTAAAGTATCAGTTACCTGAATGTCCCAAGTTTTACACTTTGGTTCCTATATCATTTATTATTATTCCATATCATATAATATGAATATATATGTAAATAGATAATTTTTTCTCCTATACTAATTGATAATAAGACATTAGAAGGGAGGTAAGTAGTACAATGCTGTAATGCCTATTATCTTTCCTGGCATATATTACATAATGAAATTTTAATTTATAGATGATTAAATACATTTCTATTTACCATTAATTCACTCTCAATATCATTACTAATTTCTATTATTTCAGCAGTTGTATCATGATTATAGTATTCTTGGAAATTTATATCTATTTTATCAGATAAGGATATAATGCTTTTTATTTCACTACATTTGATTTCTCTACATAAATTCTAATGTGTTAGAATTTGTAAACAAGCAAAGTATACATTTAATCTTGCTGTAGGAGGTTTATCCATGTGTTTGCATGGTTTGATACCTCATATTTTTTTCATAATGGATGGTATTTCACTCTATGAATATACCATTTATTTGTATATTTATAAACTTGGTTTTAGAGCTATTCAGTGCTGTTCTTGTTCTTGAGCTGTTGTGGTATTCTCCACTCAGCTGAAGAACTGGAGGAGTCAGGTGCTCAATCAGGATGGTCTTGTTAACTCTATATCCTGGATTAACAGGTAATGTAATAGCACTAAAGAAATATTGTCTTTGGACAGAAAATGCTGTTGGTAAATACCAACAATTTTTGTGGAATAGCTAAATGGAGCAATATTAGACTAGCAAATGAAAATAGCAGCAAGAGCTTAACCCTCATTATCTCACACAGAGGTATAAAATTTTAGCTCCATTTATCCGTAATTCTATACCAAATTCCAACCAATATAAGTTCATGAACTTTCTGATACCCATTTCATTTCCTTCTTTCTAAAAAGAGATCTCAGGCCCTTTCAAGTTCATATTGTATTTTAGCTTAGAATCTTTTTCTCATAAACATACACAAAGGTCTAACTTCATCTCCATTCTCTCTCCCACCACAGCTGTTTTTTATCTTATTTTTTAATTTATGTTGAAATGGAGTCTCGCTCTGTAGCCCAGGCTGGAGTGCAGTGGCGCGGTATCGGCTCACCGCAAGCTCTGCCTCCTGGGTTCACGCCATTGTCCTGCCTCAACCTCCTGAGTAGCTGGGACTACAGGCGCCCGCCACCACGCCCAGCTTTTTTTTTTTTTTTTTTTTTGTATTTTTAGTAGAGACGGGGTTTCACCGTGTTAGCCAGGATGGTCTCGATATCCTGACCTCGTGATCTGCCCACCTTGGCCTTCCAAAGTGCTGGGATTACAGGCGTGAGCCACCGTGTCCAGCCAGTTCTGTTTTTTAAAGTGTCACTATTATTTAATATGATCAGAATTTAGAGGAAAGGTTGTAGTCTTCAGGGGACATTCTTGAAGATCTTAATTGGGCCATTAGGAAGGATTAACATTGTGTAGGCAAATATGATCAGGAGGTGGTCAATAGACTTTCAAATTAGGGTAGACATGCACATAATACTAGTTACTATAACCTGGGTGACAGTAAAGAAAGTGAATTTTATGTATAGGATAGGATAGAAATCAGGGAAGTAAGTATGAGAAGAATTTGGGAATTAGATGATATTGGTAACAACTGCAGTAGTTAAGAGTGAGCTCTTAGGAGTTGCTGAATCTTAAAGTAAGAAAATTATCCATCAAATCTCCATATATTAAATCAAGGCTAAGTAACTGGGCAAAAGAACAAAAAATTCTGCCTACTTTGAAAAGGATAATCTCTTCTTATCCTTTATGGGATACACTATGCACAGAAGTTCTCTGGTCAGCTCTGTTAACATTTTTGCTTTTATTCATTTCAAATATTTAGGAAAATTATTTTTTCATTTCTCCTCCTTTCCTTTCCCTTCCCTTCCCTTCCCTCCCCTCCTGTCTCCTCCTCTTTCCTTTTTTTTCTTTTTTTTTTTTTTTTTTTGAGACAGGGTCTCCCTTTGTCACCCAGGCTACAGTGCAGTGGCATGATCATGGCTGACTGCAGCCTCGACCTCCCGAGCTCAAGCAATTCTCACACCTCAGCCTCCCACATATTTGGGACCACATGCATGCACCACCACACCAAGCTAATATTTACTTATTGATTTATTTTGTAAAAATGAGGTCTCACTATGTTGCCCGGGCTGTTCTCAAACTCTTGGACTCAAGCTATCCTCTGCCTTGGTCTCCCAAAGTGCTGGGATTACAGGACTCAACCATTGCACCCAGCCAGGAAAATTTTCTAATCAGAGAGGAGGAACAGATATTTTTGAGAAGAGAGCCAGTGAGTATTTTATGGCTGATTTTTTTATATTGCTATGTGTTGGTTTCATTCTATTTCCACATCTCTTTTTATTCTGAGTTGGTGGCAGACAGCTGTGTCTAACTTTGGGGCATGAGCATTATGTTGAAAGATCATGTGTAATTCAGTATTATATTAAGTATGTAAACTATTTGTAACTCATAATAATAATGATGCTAATAATTAGTATTTTCATGTCAATGTTCTAGCATGTAATTTATACATAATAATCTTTCTCTTTTAGTGCCGTGTACTTCATCTAATTATAGGGTTTTTCATCAACTGGCTCCTGGCAATGAAAATTATCTTCATAATTGCCCCATACCCAAACTTCTGCCTACATGTTAGATTGTCTCCTTTAACACATTCTACCTTGTATATGTTTCATTGGGGTCATTTGTGGAAAAAAGTTATTTTTCTTTTTTAAATTTTGTTTTTATTTTTTTTTTTTGAGACGGAGTCTTGCTCTGTTGCCCAGGCTGGATGGCAATGGTGTGATTTACTGCTCACTGCAACCTCTGCCTCCCAGGTTCAAGTGATTCTTCTGCCTCGACCCTCCAAGTAGCTGGGATTACAAGCATCCGCTATCGTGCCTGGCTAATTTTTGTATTTTTAGTAGAGATGGGGTTTCACCATGTTAGCCAGGCTGGACTTCAACTCGTGACCTCAGGTGATCTACCTGCCTCAGCCTGCTGAAGTGCTGGGACTACAGGTGTGAGCATTTTTAAATGAATTGTGAAATCATTTGAATATGCCAGCAACTAAAAAACCAATCAGGTGTGAGTTTGTAGATTGATAGATATATGAGGACTCACAGCTGAATGCCGCCAACCACTGTAATTTAAGAAACTTTTCAGAAATTTGGAAGTTATGTTGTATGTATTAGTAAAGGTTCCCCAGCAAAGCAGAAACAACAGGATATGTATATATTCTTATTTCATGTAAAACATTAGCTCACATGATTATGGAGGCTGACAAGTCGTAAGGTCTGTGGGTTGAGTTGGCAAACTGAACATCCAGGAGAGCCTGTGGTATAGTTTCATTCCAATCCCAAAGGCCTTAAAACTTGTGCAACTGATGGTGTAATTCCCATTCAAGGGCTGGCAGGGTTGAGATCCAGAAAGAGCTAGTGTTTCTGTTTGAGTCTGAAGGCAAGAAAAAAGCCCATGTCTTAGAGTTCAAAGGAATTGGGCAGGAGAAGGCTCTCTTACTTGGGGGTGGAGTAGGGTGGGAGTGGGAAGAAGGGGTGTGGGTCAGCTGTCTTGTTCTCTTTAGGCCTTCCATTGTAGATGGATGCTTATGTGCATTAGGGATGGCAATCTGCTTTATTCTATCAATTGAGTGTTAATTTCATCTACAAACACCTTCACAGAAACATCCAGTATAACGTTTCACTAAATATGTTATCACTTTATGACTTAGTCAAGTTGTCAAATAAAACTAACCATCATACTGTGTTTGGAATTAATACTAGAAATGAATACTACACTATTAAGAAATATTTGATGCATGTCACATAATGAGCTGCAAACATAGGTAGGGTGATAAATTACAATTCCACTAAGTGTTAGAGTATGAATTTTTAGACTTTTCCATTTGTATGGTATTCAGTATACCTTTGGCCATCTATTACAGAAAAATCAGATTTAACTTTACATGCTGCATATGGGCACTCTTATGTCCATGTTCTGTTGGTAGTGACTATCAGACATGACCCCCGCAGGATGCTACCAATGAAGTCATTAGAACCGGAGGGTACTGGAGGCCCATGCTACCCTTAGACCTGGGCAGCAGGCCCGGAATATCACATGAACACCCAACCTTAAAACACATATTTTTAGTTTCCTAAGAAATTTTTTTGAAAGGTAACAATTGAGCAAAATGGAGTTACAGCTGAGGAAAACCTGAGCCAAGGTAGCCACCCAGGCTAGAAGATAAGGTGCAGAGCAAGATGAGGACTTACAGCCTCTCTCTAGGTTTTGTTTCTGATTGCCTCTCCAAATTCTCCCAGGCAGATCACTTTTCCCAGATCACTGTAGTTTCTTCCTTTTTCTGTTTACGTGAAATAGTTTTGAAAGCATGTATAATTGCCTGGAAATTCTGAGTTGGAAAAAGGTCATTTGAGGGAGAAGCACTTGCCTGATCTAATGCCTTGGGTAGCTTGAACTGTCAGTTCTCATCTAAGTTTTAGGCAGGTCCAGTCACTGCCTGAGCTGGGATCTGCATTCACTATTTTCCATGCTCTATCCAGGGGATCCACAGAAACACTTGGTCATATGGCTGAAACAGGGGAGGCAACAATATCTTTATACGCCCATTACCAATGAAATGTCTGGGAAGCATGATGTGTGGTCCTTCATGGAAACACAAGCTGGGACAAGGGCTCAATTTGTAACTTAAATATCTAGACTTATGATGTGTAGATTTACATTTGCTCTGTTGGCCTATGCTTTGATGCTCAAGGCAGTATGAGACAGTGCGGTTTATGCAGAGTCAGAAAAATCGTGGAGGAGACAAGTTTTCTTGCACCATAGTATTGAAGCAGGTACGGGAATTGCACAAATAATTGTAAAGTCAGAGGGCAGAAGAGCTTAAAAGGGAAATATACAAGAGGATAAGAAGCGAGTTAGAGGGATTTGAGGGCTGATCAAAGAATGAAATGAAGGTGCCAGGGCAAGGAATGTGATTATGAAAGAGCATTGATTGGCCAGGAGGCCCTGAGTCCCTGAATGCAGCTTCCCTTTGAAACCGCAAGACTGCCATGCATTGGCTGTACATCAAGTCTGATGTGAGAAGGGTAACTTTCTCCCATGAGGCCTGCTAAATAAAGCCTGCATAGAGCCAGAACAGAAAAATGGCAGTTTATTAACCCAGAGTTAGACTCAATATACAGGCAGGCTGGAATTTTTTTTTTTTTTTTCAGGCAGTGATACGTGATTTTTATAAGCAGGTATTGGCTAGCAAAAGCAATGCGAAGTCAATCCAAATAAAAGCAGTGATGTCAGAGGTCCATGGACTTGGACCATGAAAACTATAGGCATACCTCAGCAGCATTGCTGAATCAGTCCAAACCACAACAATAAAGTGAATATTACACAGTGAAAGTAGTCACACTGTTTTTTCTGGTTTCTAAGTGCATATAAGTGTTATGTTTATACCATACTGTATGCCATGAACTGTGCAATGATATTAAGTCTAAGAAAACAGTCTCCATACCTATATTAAAAAGTACTTTACTGCTAAAAATTGCTAACAAGCATCTGAGTGAGTTGTAAACCTGGATTAGTGCTGAAGGTTAGGGTGGCTGTGACAATTTCCGAAAATAAGACAACGAAGTTTGATGCATTAATTTAGTCTTTCTTTTATGGAAGAGTTATCAGTACCATGCAAGGCTGTTTGATACTATTTTACCCACAGTAGAACTTCCTTCAAAATGGACATCCTTCTCAAACCCTGCTGCTGCTTTATTAACTAAGATTATGTAATATTCTAAACCCTCTGTTTTTATTTCAACAATGTTCACAGCATCTTTTTCAGGAGTAGATTCCATCTCAAGACACCATTTTTTTCTTCATCCTTAAGAAGTGACTCCTCATTCATTCAAGTCTTGTCATTAGCTTGCAGCAGTTCAGCAACACCTTCAGGCTCTACTTCTAGTTATTTTGCTATTTCGTTCACATCTGCAGTTACTACCTCCACTGAAGTATTGAACCACTCAAATAAGTTTAGAATCAACTTCTAAACTCTTGATGATGTTGGTATGTTGACCTCCTCTCATGAATCACAAATGTTCTCAACGGCATTTAAAATGCTAAGTCTGTTTTCAGAAGAGTTTTCAATTGACTATGCCTAGATCCACCAGAAGAATCGCTACATATGGCAGCTATAGCCTTGCAAAATATGTTTCTTAAAAAGACCTGAAAGTCAAAAAAACTCTTTGATCTCTGGGCTACAGAACGGATGTTGTGTTAGCAGAAATGAAACAAGATTAATCTCCTGTATATCTCCATCTGATCTCTTGGGTGCCTAGGTGCATTGTCAATGAGCAGTAATATTTTTAAAATATTTTTTAAATCGCATTTTTCTTACACAATAGGTCTCAGTAGTGGGCTGAAAATGACTTTGATATTTTATTTATAGAACATAGGCAAAAGTAAATTTAGCATAATTCTTAGGGCTCCTAGGAATTTTGGAGTAGTAAATGAGTATTGACTTCAACATAAAATCATGAGCTGTATAAGCCCCAAACAAGACAGTCACAGCCTATCCTTTGATGCTTTGCATCCTGTTATTTATCCTCTCTAGCAATGGCATAGAAATCTATTTTGTCTACACTTAAAAAATCTGTTGAGTGTAGCCACCTTCATCAATGATCTTTGCTAGAGCTTCTGGATAACTTGCTACAGCTTCTGCACCAGCACTTGCTGCTTCACCTTGCACCTTTGTTAAGGAGATGGCTTCTTTCCTTAAGCCTCATGAATTAACCTCTGCTAACTTCAGACTTTTCTTCTTCAGATTCCTCTCTCTTTCATCCCTCACAGAACTGAAGAGATAAGTTCTTGCTCTGACTTAGGCTTTGGTTTAAGGGAATGTTGTGACTGGTTTGATCTTCTATCCAGACCAACAAAACTTTCTCCATATTGTCAGTAAGGTTGTTTCACTTTCTTACTCCTTGTGTGTTCATTGGAGTAGCACATTTAACTACCTTCAAACACTTGTTCTTTGCTTTCATAACTTAGCTAACTGTTTAGTACAAGAACACTAGCTTTCAGCCTCTTTCAGCTTTCAACATGTCTTCCAAACTAGTTTTTGAAGTCAAGTGACAGACATGTAACTCTTCCTTTTACTTGAACAATCAGAGGGAAGTATAGGGGGGTTATTAATTGGCCTAATTTCAATATTGTTGTGTCTTGGGGAGTAAAGAAGCCTGAGGAGTGGGAAAGAGATGAGGGAATGGCTGGCTGATGAAGTCAGAACACACATAGCGTCTACTGATGAAGTTTGTTGTTTTATATGGGAACAGTTTGCGATGCCCCAAAACTACTAAAAATTGTGATATCAAAGATTACTAATTATTGGCTGGGCATGATGGCTCATACCTGTAATCCCAGCACTTTGGGAGACAGAAGCGGGTGGATCACTTGAGGTGAGGAGTTCGCAACCAGCCTGACCAATATGGTGAAAACCCGTCTCTACTGAAAATACAAAAATTAGAGGGGCATAGTGATGGGCACCTGTAATTCCAGCTCCTTGGGAGGCTGAGGCAGGAGAATCATCTGAACTCAGGAGACAGAGGTTGTAGTGAGCCAATATCGCAACACTGCACTAAAACCTGGGTGACAAAGTGAGACTCTGTCTCAAAAAAACAAACAAAAAAACCCAAAAATAAAAAATAATCGCTAATCACAGATTACCATATCAGACGTAATAACAACAAAGTTTTAAATATTGTGAGAATTACCAAAATGCGACGCAGACACACAAAATGAGTACATGCTATTGCAAAATGCTGCCATAGACTTTCAATTCGTAGAAAATGTGATATATGTGAAACATAATAAAATGAATTACAACAAAATGAGATATGTATGTATGTTGTTATAGGGAATTACACTTATTGAAATATGCTAGGGCTGTAATTAATAGAGAAACTTGTATTTAAGCAAGAGAACAGGTTAGAGAAAAGACAATTACTTCTAGAAGTTAAACTTTAGTCATTTTAAAATTGGGTGAGACAACTCTAAAATAGAATGACATGTTGAAAACAAATACATGGAAATGGAAAAACATACGCATATAGAATAAAAACTAGAATAATAATAATCAGCTAATGGTGGCTAAAAATACACTCTGCATTGTCAGCTGTCATTTCCAATATTCACTTTTCCTAATTCCCTAATTTTTGAGTTTTTATAAATAATTCTTATGCTATTCTTTTGTACCATTTCTCATTATATAGATTTCTTTGGGCTTGTTTGGAAAAATAAGTTTATCATTTTCTTCAACTTTGCGGGAGTATCTTTTACAGTGTCTTTATTGTCAGTAGGAAGAATTTTTTCTTATTTTTCTTTCGATAACCTTAAATATGATTCAACCTTATCTTTTTTATCTCTGCTCATGTTTAAGAAAAGTAACTATTCCCACGCCCCCCCCCCACCACCAACTCTGTACTCCAGAAAGAATAAAACAGGCTAGGATAATGCCTACATTTCTTTACAGCTTCTGAGTTCTACTTGCTTTCATCACCTTCTCCTTTAGCTAAAACTTCTCTTTCTTTTGTTTCCACTTTCCCAGTTCCACTGTTTGAAAACACACAGAGAAGTTTCTCCTCAAAGTGAGGTTTTGTCCTAGTTCCATGAGTTTCTAGAGCCCAGATGATTCCAGTACTGTCTTACCATTCTAACATATTTTGTACAATTGGAGATCACAAAAGGCACTGCCACTTTATTTCTGAAGGCTTGTTATCCTAATTGCTCTGTTTTGTGGAAATATGTGTGAAGATTCAAAAATCTATAGAGTCATTTTCATCTTCTTCCCAGAATTTTTAGGTTCTTAAAATTATATTAAGTGGGCCTAAGACTTATTTACTCAGTGTTACATGGCACGGTATAGCATGTACTACGTTTCAGATAGTGCCCTCATAAATTAGGGGTTTATTATAATAATAGACAACAAACCATAATTATGGTGCTTATAGTGAGAAACTAAGGGTGACATGTGATCACATAGGAATGGATCAGATTCAGATGGGGGGGTACATGTTCGGGCCCACTTACAGGAGGCATTGTTCAGGAAGGCAGTGTCTTAGCTAAATTTTAAAAGAAGGAAATATAAATATATAAAATTAGTGGTCTACAAAGATGCTTGTTCAAAGGTCTGGAGAGAAAAAGATACATGTTCTGATCATCATAGTTGAGTAAGACTGCTGTATATATGCCAGCAAAAGAGTTTGTACATAATCTGAAGTGAAATTACAGGCAATTTAAACATTTTTTGGCACGAGATGGACATGAACATACATAACTGCTATTTATCCTTAAATACAGTAAACTGAATATAATACATTTGTCGCATCTGCTTTGGAACTGGTAAATCAGTGGGCTACTTAAATTATTTAATTCACAATAAAAATAAGAATGACCCTAGTCAAGATGCTTTGGCATTAAAAATATGTTACTCTCAAACCATTGTCTTCTAATATCTTATAATTAAGGATCTTTAATGTAAATAACATGGACACATTTGAAAGCTAAATTAAAAAAAAATGTTCATTGGTTGGAGTGACCAAAGAGTCCATTGTGGAGTAAATGACTGAAGAATTAAGCATATGCTAAACATTTTAATTTCTCTGTTAGATTATTTGTGGATGGGCACATTACGACCAATATCTGTACAGAATTTTTGTGATTTTTTTTCTAAAATCTTAAAGCCAAATAATGTTTCCAGCTTTACTGAGTTACACTTGACAAAATTTGTGAATGTGCTATAAAACCTGATGTTTTGATATACATATTGAAATGATTACCACGATCAAGCTAATTAACATATCCATCACTCACAGTGACTTTTATTAATACACAATAATTATACATAATTATCAGTTACATATATTACTTTGACCAAAGCATTCTGTTATAATGTGTGTGGCCCTAACTACATTTTCTATCTCGATTTTTATACTCCCTTTCATTACTGTTTATGTTCTAACTCTAGGCTCAAGAAGATGGCTTGACAAAACAATTACAAAGCATTTTTTTTACACTTTCAGATAGTCCGCTCCTGAGGAAAAAAAAAGATGGTAGCAGATGTTTAAAATGTAATGCATTATACTCAATCAGATTTTGCAGCTGAAAAACACTCAAGAACACATTGGAAATCAAATCTGTAAACTTCCAGTCTAATTAATTACATGTAATTTCACTGAGCTTCTGATTCTGTTACTAAAAATAAGTTAAATAGCATGTTTAAGGTCATCTGGTTTAAAATAATGAAAGTGAGATTCAAAACTGGAATGGATCACCCAGACACAAACTATGGAAATGTGTTCCAGGTAAACTTTAGTAAGCTCTACAAAATTTATTTTTCCCACCTTGGAGAAACTGGTCACATATAGGACTGTCTTTGAAGAATGTTTTATGTGTTCATCTGTTTATTTCTTTTCATTATGTGAACAATTTTGAGGAGCGACCAAGCAAAGCTGAAATTGAGATTGGTAATTCTAAAGCTCCGTGACACTGACGAGATAGTATCTCTAAACCAGTTTCCTAATTTACAGTAATTAGGATAGTAAGAGATATGTCATAAAATGTAAAGAAGAAATGAATTGCTTAATATTTTCCCAGCACGCTGGTTGGCTCATGTTGTCTATTATACGTATATTAACTTTTGGCTTTGCATGAAATTTTAAGAAACTCTCAAAGACATGTATTTTACTCTTCCAGTTCTAAAACAAAAACATATAACCTATTGATTCCTTTTTTCACAAATAAAATGTACACTAAGTGTTATGTTATGGATAGACAGTTTTGGGTTTGTGTTGAAGGAATGTGGAGTGAGTACAAGGTAACTGAGAAAGTAAAGAGCCAGTTTCCCTATTCTTTTCCTTTCTCTTATTTTGGTTTATAAGAATTGAGTTTATTGTGAATATTTCATGACGCTTGTTTCTGTGTTTTCATAAAGTATATGTATATCTCTAAGATGTAAACTGATTTTGATTTCCACTGTCCCTACTAAACATACCACACACACACTCACACACACATAATTTATCTCCTGGGACAATTTATTAAAGTGTAGTTGAGCATCATAAAAGTACAGGAATTACCTTGAATTTTTTTTAAAATAGACTGAATATGGGGAAAGTGTTATTACTATGTTTGAGTCTGAATATTCTTAAAAAATACTCTTCAAAATTTTGGAAATAGTACTGAAAGAGAAAAAAAAATTTATTTAAACATATGAAATTAGTGTTGAGGTTGAGAATATATATCAAAAAATTGGACTGATAACTAGCAGCTTGTTGTTAAAGGGACAATTAGTTAGTTGGTCTTAACAATGATGCACATGAATAGGTGCCAAACCTCATATACAAACCACCAACACACACTCTCTTTTTGGTCTTCCGTGATAGCTGTTATTGCAAGTTGGGCCATGGTCTAAGCAAAATCAAAATCTACATAAAGCAATGGATTTCTCACATATCTAGTCTTTTAATTTTAACTAGTTGCCTGTTTGGCTGATTTTTCAAGTCTCAGCTTTTATTTTGAGAATGTTGAAAAAAAATCAGTTCCAGGATCTCCAAATTCAGTGAGCAAGTCGGTCTTTCATATATATACAAATGGAAAATTAATATTTTGCTGGTTTGTATTTGCAATGTATAATTTCCATCATTGACAGAAAGCTTGTGGCCGTGTTCAAGTTTTCCAGGACCACACTATTTGCAACTTATTATTTTGGCAGGGTAGATTATTTGATGATATATTTGGATGTCAATTCATATTTAAATATAATCAATTCCTAAATATATATTCAAGAGCAAGTAAAGAAATATCTTTGAAATGTCTGATGGGCACCCATACATTTTTTCTTTCTTTTGCCTTTTAGCCACAACCTTCAAAATACCCTTCCAATTTTTTTTTTTTCTCTGAGAAGATATTGGATTAGAAAGATATACCAAGAAAATATAAGAAATCAAGTTGGAATTTAATTAGTGAGATCATGTATCTGAGCTTCTTTAGGTCAGAGATGGTATATATTAGGGGAAAGGAGTGATTATAAAACAAAACAAAACAAAACATAAGTAGGCTGAGAATTCATTTTTAATCAGGATAAGGAATAGTGGGTCAGAGAAAATAAAAGTAATTTGATTTCCATTAAAAAAAAAATAGGACCTACATATTATCTTCCTGTATATGTACAACGCCACTGTGATGAAGTAGAATTCCTATGATTATTGATATCACAGGAACTCTTACGGAATAGAATGGCTCTTCTTCCTCACGTAGTTAGCGTTAACTACTTAGACTAGAATATATTTCACTAGAATCAATAACACCTGTAAGTATCAGCATAACTATGCCAGGTTCTCTCCTACTGATTATCAAAGTTATGTATGTACTCTTTCTCTTATATTGATAATTTGCAGATCAGATGCAGTAACATATTTGAAATTACTTAGAAAAATTTTAAAAAATTGTACAATTAAATATCATTGCTACAGAGTACATCGGAAGATTAAAAACTATTCTGAAATGTCCATGTTAGTATCTTTATTTCTTGAGGTCAATTCCTGAAGCTTCTAAAATGAATTGCATATTGTATCTTTTGTCTTCTGTACGGAAGCCTTCTCTTTCTTTGTTCTTTACTCCTTTGTTGTTATGCTTTTAACAGAAGCAAAATAATATTACAATAGAAATGGAGATTGGCAAATTATTCCCTGCCTGTAAATGTGTCCCAGTCCCTCCCTTGGTTCTGTGTTTGGGAGCTAATAATGATTTTTACATTTTAAACTGATTAAAAATTTTTTAAAAGTACTTTATGTCACATGAAAAGTATATGGAACTCAAATTGTACGTTTCATAAGTAAAATTTAATTGGGACATAGCCATGTTCCTTCCTTGATGTATTGTCTATGGCTGTTTTCTCGGTATAGCAACACAGTTTAATAGCTGCAACAGTGTCTCCATTCATTGTTTTCACCACTGGTAGGCATACAAAAACTTGCAGTGACACAATTATGCCTGGACAGCATTTGGAGTGTCATATTTATCATTTTATTGTGATTTTTTAATGTTTGTTTATACTAGCGCATACTCAACAAGAAAATATAAGTTTGAGAGTTGTGTTTTTAAGTCATGGTATGACAATGTTTTGGTTACTGAATTAGAAGACAATTATGTTTATTTTACAATAGCACTGTTATAGTATAAAAAGAACATAATGCACATTTGCATTGTCAGAATATGGTATGCACATACACACATGCTTATCACAATATTCCCATCTTACAAGAAGACAATAATCAGAAAAGCTGAAAACTGAAAATGGAATATATCATCGTGGAAGAATTACTTCTCACACAAAAAAATTCTAATAGTCAAGCAGTAAGCAAATATTTTGAGTGACTTGTAAGACAAATGAGAAAAACTCTTAGTGAACCAACTGGATTACATGTCATTGTGGCAGCTGAACAAATGTAGCTTAAGATAAAAAAGTTATTTAAGACTGCAAACTCTTTAGAGAGAGCAGCTACATAAAGAGAACACTGAGTGTGATATTCATAATAAATTACAAAACAAGGCAAATATTTTTATTAGTTTTCCTTGGCTCTTGATAGTCTTACAGATGTTACTAATACTGGTTTTTGTTGTTATTGTTTATCAGATGCACCACTGTCTACTTGAAAGAGACTGAAGAGACAGTCTATAAATAGATTGTCTGAAACAAGTATAAGAGGTAGTGTTTTCCAAGTGGCTGAGAAAAGACTTAATTCATTACAACCCGAAGTAGAATCTGCTAAGATGTGTTAGAACTCAAAGTGGTAAAAATATACGTAAAGCAGATAAATAATTAGTTGGGAAAATTCAGAAAGCTTGTGATAACAAAGGGGGTTTATAGTATCCATTAATTCATTTTATTATTCATCAGCAGATACTTGTCAGAAAAATATTTTTTACTATCACATATAATTTAGCTAGAAGTTTATTGATGAATTTTATTTTTCTGGAGTTAACTATTGCCAGGCATGTGAGTTAGAAATATATGTGAAGTAATTTGACTTTTTCTACCACATCAAAATCCGATGGTTTAGCTGTGGTAAAGTTTTACTGGGATTTTATTTTTATTTTTTGAGCTCAGGGCTAAGACTGACATTGTTTTCTGAATGGAAGAACCATCCTTAATTACTATTAGAATACATTTAATGACTTTGGTGATTACTTTTATGCAGAATAGGTAATGCTCCTCAGTGAAATTCAGTGGAAAATTAAAGGGTAAAATAGTATTTCTATGTGAAACTGATATTGCAATAATGTCATTTTGATGACACTTAACATTATTTGTATTTTAAGTGACATCAAGCTTTTAAAAACATTTCCCATGTGGTCAAATGATAAAATAAAAAAAAATGTATCTCCATTTCAACACAATTTATTTTATTACATTTTCAGAGTATATTTCAGAATCCACTGAACTGTGCAATTGAGGAGGGTCTACCAAAACTTCAACTGGAAGTGACACTTTGTAATGCAATGACATGATTAGAGACAAACGTCAAAGAAATTATCTAGTAGACTTCCATAAATGCATCCCAAACAATAAATACTCTCAATAAAAATATGAGCTTATGAGGCTGGGAGCTGTGGCTCATGCCTATAATCCCAGCACTTTTGGAGGCTGAGGCAGGTAGATCACAAGGTCAAGAGATCGAGACCATCCTGGCCCACATGGTGAAACCCCATCTCTACTAAAAATACAAAAATTAGCAGGGCGTGTGGCACATGCCTGTAGTCTCGGCTACTTGGGAGGCTGAGGCAGGGGAATCCCTTGAACTGGAAGGCAGAGGTTGCAGTGAGCCAAGATCATGCCACTGCACTCCAGCCTGGTGACAGAGCGAGACTTTGTCTCAGAAATGAAAAGAAATAAAATAAAATAAAATAAGCTTATGTAGTATAAGTAGCACATAACACATATTTGTGTGAAAATATTTTCAAAGATAAAATACATGAAATCTCATTTCTTATCAGCATTAACTTATGAAATATTTCAATCACTTGTACTGATAGGGAATACTATGAGATACATTCAAGCAAATATTAACCACTATCCCCCCAAAAAAGTTTCATTTTTTTAATACACAGTAGATAAATCTGTACCATGATGAAATAATTCAGTATTATTTATTTACATCAAATATTTATTTACTTGTTTTATTTTATATAATTTATATTTATATTATTTATTTACATAAAACAGAAATGGAATATAATATGAAAGTATGTGTAAGAAGTTTCTCTTGTTATACAAATTTTTACATAATATGCCGATTTTGCCTTGTGGCCTACACAGCCTAAAATATTTACTATCTGGTCCTTTTTGGAAAATGCTTATCCTTGGGATTGAAGATTTAAAAGTTAATGTGAACATATCTTTGCAGTTTTTGTGACATTATTAACACTGCATTATTATTAAAGTAATATGATCATTGGGGGGAGTATTAAGGGCTGAAGAGTGAAAACTCTAAAGCACTGTCTCCTTCCTTTCATCTACTTTTCCAATGCAGATGGTACACACTCTTTGAATATGATTGACGATCCAGAGAAGCCTCTTGCTAGCAGCTCTCGCTTCTGGTCTCTACGTACATAAGGTAAGAACATAAGCATGCACAAAGGCAAAATGTTTTTCTTCTGGTGCTTACTTCTCTCAGAGGCAGAATGGTGAGTTGATATGAGGCTTTCTCTCAGACATTTTATTTTGTTTGCTTGCATTATGAGCATCTGCTTGGCCCCTGAGAACTCAGCAAGTCTAATATTTATTGTTCATTGTTAGCTGGTAGGGGATTTGGACTTCACAATAGAGAAAATACATATTTTTGCAGAAGTTCATCAAATAATAAGCTAGTAATTTTATTGGGCCTTTATTCTTGAAACATACCATATCTTTTTAAGCACTCAGAAAATTAAGCTTTTTTTTCCCCTCCCTACCTCATACTTATTTGCATAAACAGGACAGAGGACATCAGCTCCATGCAGAAGACAGCCCAGGCGTCACATTAGTTCTTCTGTCCTTCACACTGGCAGGCAGAGGACTCTACTTCAGAGTTTTCATGCGGTTTTGAGCTGAAGCTGGGAAGTGAGGCAACAGACCAAGCCACAGCTTGGGCCTTGGTTTGAGTCTTTGGCCACAAGAGCCGGACACCCTCGGTGATGAGGGCACACTTCCTGAGCTTCGGGTAGGCAATACAAAGAAGTTGATTGGGCTTCAAGCTGATCCCCGTTGGGCGATTGGGCTTGACTTTCTTTGGCTTTGTGAAGGCCTTGATACCCTTGACACACGAACACATAGCCTTGGCGTTGCTGGCCTGCATCTTCTTCAGGACTTTCTTAATGTGCTTCTTGGAAAAGTACATGTTTCTCAGAAATGTGGGGTCCACTCACTTAAGAAATTCATATCTTTGTGACTGAGTTTTCTTAATACAATCTCTGTGCCATTTTTGGGACTGGTTTTATGTGGTCTGGTTCTTGAACTTGGCCATGAATACATAACCCACCTGATTCAAGTGTTAACAGCTGGATCATAACATTGATTTTATCACAAAAAAATTGTATTACATTTGCTATTTCTAACATTTATAGGTGGTTTCCTAGGGGTTCTATGGAGACTAACCTTTTACAAATGACAAGAATCCTGTTAATATGTCATTTATATCTTCATAAAGTTGCTGAAATTATCACAAAGCTCTTCCAATATGGAAATCATTTTTAAAATATTAAATTAACAAGGCGATGGGGGACTAATGTTGTATTACATTAATTTAACTGAGATTTTTACTTTATTTCTATTGTAAAATAAGTATTTCCGCTTCTTGTTCCACTACTAACCAAGCCGGAAGCAAAAGTTATGCTGTTTCCTCAACCTCATCAGATAGCCTCACACACTGAGTTAATATGCCTATAATTAGCTTCACATAGCATTATTTTTAGTAGCTCTTAAAAGATCTCCCAAACACCCAGATTATTCTTTTATCCTTATGATTATAGTTTTCCACTATAAGTTAAAATGCAGAAGATATGTTAATGGGTATAAAACATGCAGTACTTCTACTGAATACCAGATCAGAAATCCACTATTTATCACAGACAGCAAAGTCTATGACAAGTTACAGGTTACTATGCTGCAAGAACTCTAAGGCTATAAAGATGCCTATTTCTCCTATTTAAATGCATTGTTTTTCACTTCTGAATACAAAACAAGACAAAACCTAAAGTGCATTTAGCTACTCTTTTAGAGATTGTCATGGCATAGAAAATTTATATTCTAGGCTTATTTTTAATCATGATAATTTGAGTTCTATTTCTTCTAAATTTTATTATGAATAAAATCACAATACCAAAGAAAATCATCCCCAGAAATGATCAAAATTGGATAAGACTTAATAACACAAAAATCAATAAGGCCATAGTGATATTTGAAAGTAACCATTCAGTGAGATAAGGGTAACACATTAATAGACAAAATAGCCTTCAGATTTGTGCTCTGGGAATTCTATACTAAAACTTGCATGAGGAGTTGTAAAGCCATCTCCCTAAAAAATTTTACAGTATGATTCAGTTCTAGTATTTTGTACTTAAATATGAAAATTCATTATCATGTCTTAATAACCAAGCCCTTCAATTTTTAGAACAGATAGATTTATAGGTATGCTTTGCTGCATTGAGTAATATGACAAATGCAATTACCTTTCAAATATTGAAATGTTTGCTATGCCAAAAATATAAGCATACAATAAGGATATCCTGAATTTACAAATTGTTTTCTCATCTGCATGCGATCATGTATATTTTTTCACATCACCTCATGTGTTCTGCGCCTCTTTTAAAATAAGCATGTTAAAAGACACTCCCACCAGCATCATTGACAGTTTATAGACGTGATGGCAACGTCAGGAAGTTATCCTATATGGTCTAGAAAGGGGAGAAACCCTCCCTTCCAGGAACTGCCCACCCCCTTCCCTGAAAACTCAGGAATAATCCACCCCTCATTTACAATATAATCAAGAAATAACCATAAAAATGGGCAAACAGCAGCCCTCAGGGATGCTATGCCTATGGAGTAGCCATTTTTTCATTCCTTTACTTTCCTCTTAATAAACTTGTTTTCACTTTCCTCTATGGACTTGCCCTGACTTCTTTCTTGTGGGAGATCCAAGAACTCTCCCTCGGGGTCTGGATTGGAAATCCTTTGTAATAACAGTATTAGACTAGAACCATGACAGTACCACACAGTCTTGATTACTGTAGCTTTACAGTAGCTTTTAAAATCTGGAATTATGACTTTTCTGTTTATTGTTCCTAATTATATTTTCCTTTTAAAAAATTTTTCCAACTGTATAATGTTAATTGCCCTATTTTCAAGTTCATTGACTCTTTCTCTACCTGTTCATATCTACTGTTTACTCTCTAGTGATTTTTTATTTCAGTTACTCAACTTTTCAGCTCAATTTCTACTTGGATTATTTTAATAATTTTCTTTATTATTATTCTCCATTTTTTGAGATATTAGCCTCATACTTTATTTTGTTTAGAAATTGTATTATTTAGCTCCTTGAACACATGTAAAATTGCTGATTTCTAGTCATTATCTAGTAAATTCATCTTTTGACCTTCCTCATAAATGTTTATAGTTTATATTGATTTTTTCCCTTGTGTATGGATCATAGTGTCTTGTTTCTTTATATTTTTATTATATCTTCTTTTTTTTTTGGTAAAAACAATATTTAAATCAATACAATATGGAATCTGTGGAAATTAGATTCCCCCTCTTTAAGGGTCTGTTGTTACTACCTGTTGTAGTAGAGTTTAAGTGACACTTTTGAACTTATCCTGTGAAGTCTGCATCTTTGAAATGAGTAACCACTAAAGTCTTCACCTGTTTAGTTTCATGGTCACTTAATCATTCATTGGACACAGATTTCCTCACTTCCTGGTTGCATGTAATCTCAAGGTAAGCCAGAGATGTGAACTTAAGACCCCAAAAGGTCTTACATGAGAACTTGTACAGCCCAAAGCATGTGTAGGCCATCTTGATTTCAGGAATATGTTAAACATTTTCCAAACCCTTAAGGACATCTCTTCCCTTGTTTCTTTTACGTTTTTGTTTAGTCTATTGTTTCCCCCAACTGTTACCAATCAGCAGAGAAAGCTGCAATGTTAAGACATGTGACAAATGTTTCCTTGTGAAGTTTTTGTATTGAGCAATTTTGATTGAGGTCGCAAAAAAGGTAAGTCTTTTGAACAGGCTCTTTCTTCCAGGAAACCACCAGACAGGTTGAATAATGTATTTTCATTGAGAATAAAGCTATGAAGTAGCTCTCAATCTGAAACCACTTTGCAAAAATTTTATCACTGAGAAAACTGGGGCAGTAGGAGAGATCTGATCTAGCCGACCCTCATCTAGCATTTAACTTCCAGGCTGCCCTTAACTATTTCTGGGTATAGGCCAAACTAACTTTGGGAGACACTTAGTTTATATAGTTTAAATGATAATAGCCCTTCCCCAAACCTCAACTGCCTTTGTAAAGCTAATGAGAGACCACTAGGCTAGAAGGCTAGAGGAGCCTGAATTCTGCTAAGGTGTAGACATAAATAATTGTCAGCCATTATTCCAGAGGTCGCAAGATACACAACTTTCTCAATTACTCCTGCAGAAAACCTCACTATTGTAGAACCTAATATTGGCCTTTTGAGACATCGTCTAAGGTTTTTTGCAACGTCTGATGACCAACGGCTCCAACTGGACCCACTGATAATGGCTCCACCTAGACCTACCAACCACTCTTGTGGCCTCACCCAGAAGCGACTGGGCTTGCAAAAGGACTGTTTACCATAATCCTATGATAGCACGCCCAACCAATGCAAGCACCCATTGCCTAGCCACCCCTACCCCTCCTTCTAACTACCTTTGTAAAACTATAGCCCCAAATGCTCAGAGAGGTTGATTTGAGTAATAACTTTATCTCCCACACGGCGTGGCTGGCCCCACATCAGTTAAACTTTCTTTACTGCATTGCCATGGGTTAGTGAAGAATACATAAAATTACTGTTGTAAAGAGATAATTTACATGTTTTAACATATAGTGATGAATTTCATTGAAAAGGGGTATTGTGTCCTCTAAGGTAATGATATAAGACACAGTAGTAAACTTAGGAAACCCTTGTGACACTTCTCTAGATTCTAACATAGTTCACATTTAGCAAGCTAGAGCTTAGCGAGCAAAAGATAAATAAAAAATAATGTTAAGAATTTATAAATTTAGAATCTAGAATTTAAAAAAAGGACATCAGTAATGACTATTACGGCAAATGTGTATTTTGGAAATAATGTTTATAATTTGCTGAATTACTAAAATACATGTAGATTTAAAATGTTGAACGTTTATGGCTAATATGGAAAAGTAGAACCTCTATGGTGTAATTTTAGGATTATCTACCAGGAAAATATTTTTTCTAAGAAATTACTCTCCAAGTTATTTGTATTCATCCCTTAAATGTAAATCATTTTTACACCATTTTGCTATTCTTATAAAGCTAGTGTGAAATTATATTTCCAATTTGAAAAGAGCAGGAAATTAAAAGTTCTGTGTCAATTAACCTCTCAGATAAAATTAGTTTATCTATTTCCACAAAAAAATTGTACCATGAGGAAATGGAGCATCAAAAAAGGCCTCCAAACTAATGGAATTTTTGGGATAATGAAAAATTCTAAAAGTAGATCTGGATTTTGTGTGAAGGGACAATGACTGCCACATCTGGCTGCATGAATCACCTGTGTGTCTTCATGGTGTGCCAAAATACAGGATGATGATGGCAAGAATGGAGGGAAGATGATCTTACAGCTTGATTGTCTCTACTCTTTTGACCTATTTGTTCAAATTACTGTGTTCTGGTTACTTCATTTTTGAAAAATATCTAGGGACTGTGTGGTGCTGCTGTGATAACAGATTTAAGCAATATCTGTGTGAGGCCAGTCTACCATACGTACTCTCTGAGAACATTCACTATTTGTTCCAACTCCAAAGTCAAATTATTCTTTGGTAAATTGAGGATGCTTCTTTCCGTGATCCCTTTCTAAGCCTGGATTCCAGATGAAATCATTATCACTCCCAAAATTCTTGCTTAAAAATACTATGCTATAAAAGAACCTCAGAGAAAATTTTATCTTAAATTTGACAATAAGGAAAAAGTGGGTAAACTATTTTTCTGATGTCACATAAGGGTAAAAGACTATGTAGAGGGATTTTTATTTTAATTCTAATTACTATATACTATGGGTTACAGTTCCGACACTTAGTGAAGCTATATGTTAACTTGTAGGCTTTCGGTGAAAAGTAGATTCTATAGATAAAAATATATTTTTGTCCGAAGGAAAAAATAAGCCCTCAAATGTACGCTTTATGATGCCTTTGGATATTACCTAGCTTTGTAAAACAGTCAGTCTGTAAAATGTTTTTGAGTCTATTCTATTATCCTACTGGCTTCTTTATTAATTTCAATAAAATATTTGGCAAATATCTTTATATTTGCATGAGAGACATTTTAAAATAGAAATATATTTTTAAAATTTCTTTTCCATTCTAATGACTATCTTAAGAGAAAAATGATATTCTCTCTCTCTCACCAAACTTCCTATTACAGACATTATTCATGATAAGTAGATATGATAAATTAGCTTTAATAAATTAGAATATAATATTGGAGTGTATACTCTTCTGAGTGGCCTGTGTTAAGATAATTTTGTTTAAGTCGAGATGACAGATTCTGTAGAGAAGCACCATTAAGGTCAAAATATGTTGATATATCACTAACATATTGAGAATGTAGGGAAAATATTTGAATTTTTCTGTTCACCTTTTTTTTCCCATTACAGATAAATCATTTTTTCTTAGGTACTTCTAAAAATATAAGTCATTATGGCCACATCTAGACTTATTACACAGCATATTTAGAAGTGAGACCTTGTAGTATGCCCTTTTTTGAAAAGTATCACATTTGATTAAGATCTAAAAGCTGGCTGGGAGCAGTGACTTCTACCTGTAGTCTACAATACTTTGAGGTGGGCTGATTGCTTCAGCCCAGCCACTGTAGACCATTTTGTGCAACATGGAGAAACACTGTCTCCACAAAAAATCTACAAAAATTAGTGGGGTGTGATGGCATGCACCTGTAGTCCCAGCTACTCCAGAGGCTGAGATGGGAGGGTCACTTGAGCCCTGGAGATCCAGTGGGCCTGCTGCACTCCAGGCTGGGCAACAGAGTGAGACACTGTAACAACAACAACAACAAAAATCTAAAAGTCGCTTTTGAATTATAGCTCTAGTTTCACAATAGAGAGGTTTTAAGTAATGATTTCTAATAATTATGCTCACATTATAAATGCTAAACAAATAATTGAGAATATGTATAATAAATTCTCTTTCCAGAGGTAAATTCTGATATATGTTACAAAGTATACAGAAGTTTTAATGTAATATTTCTGTTCATATTAGACTCAAGTATGTAGATATTGTGTTTTGTATTTTAGAGTTAGAAAAAAAGCAACAAATCTGCCAGTTTCAAAGGATGACTTTTTAATGACATTTTTGGTAATCATAAAGAATTCATATAGGCCAGTATTAAATAAGTCAGTCTCAGAAATCAAAGCCCTGAAAAAATTTTTAGCTTTGTTAGAGACATCAGAGGACAATGTGGCAGTGGAAGCTGTGGCACTTCAGAAGCATGTTTTAAACATCACTTGACTTTAGTCTGAGTAGTGAAAGGGCAATCATGAGAAGTCAGCTGGTGCAAACAGAAAAGGTCTAGAACATGGTCATCAGGGGGCTAGTTTCTTAGAGGTAGTGGCAGACAAATCCAAATGTTTTCAGTTCATGTACATTTTTCTTGATGCCATCTTAGTAACATCTACAAAACTTGACAATTCCACTGCTTCAATCAATTACCGTAAGTATTCAGACACAGCAGGACAACAAGAAAAACAAAAATTAAAGTAAAATAAAATCTATGCCAGAATTGAATATTATCTAATGGGTGAGGTTGTGCCACCAGCTTTAAGAACATGAAATGACTCTGAAGAAACTCCTGCCCAGTCATTGTGAGGTTTAATTGATCCAAAAACCTGATGAAATGTTAATTATTAAATATACAATGTCTGTGTTTCCCTTGGTCTTCACTGTAGAGACCCAGTGTTTACCTTTCAGAGCAATCAGAACATCTTATCCACACAGTGCTCCTAAACTCCCAGATACATTTATCCATATTTAGTAACATTAGAAATACATATAACACAGTTACAGTATGAATGTACTGTAAGAGTGTGAATGTATTTGTGAAAGTGTGTACATATGTGAAAGGAAGTATGTGAGTGTGAATGAGGTACGTTTGAGAGTATGGGTGTGAATGAGGCTGTGTGTGCATGTATGTATATGTGTGTCTATGTGTGCCATTGTGATTACATGTGATTGTATATGCGTGTGTGTTTGCTAGGGTGGATGATAACAGGTGATAATTTTATATTTTACTGTCTGTATAACTGAATCACTATTTAAAGTGATTTATTCTGAAAGGCCTCATTAAAAAAATGTCTTAGAATGTGTGGGGGTGTACCTGTGTGTTTAAATGCATCTCATCTATTAAAAAGACAAGTTAAATAGGTTACAATGGTAGTATTTTTTCCTAATCTAGCAAGCTTAAACTAATGTAATACCTCATAGAGCAGTGTGCACTGAAAAGGGGTATTACAGAGCTGTATTCTGTTCCACTGTGGATCTCATACAGAGGTTTCTGTTTCCATCTAAGTAATCAGACATCAAAGCCAAGGGAAATATAAATTTTTAAAAAAATTTTAATGTACTGAGTCAATGTAGATCTTATATCACAGGAAAATTAGAATCATTTACTTGCTATGGTGTAAGAGAGACAAAGCATACAATTTATTTTGTTTTCTCAATTTAGCATACATAAAAAACAAAATAGCAAATCTTTCATTCTAATATCATCCTTTCTCATATTATTCTGCAAAATTATACTAATGGAGTGATCCATGAAGAAAAGTTATAATCAGAAGCATACAGGAAGGAATAGCAGTTTTCATATAGTGCTTACTATCTTTAAAGTATTTCACTTATATTCTTAATTATCATAACCACAATAGGAAATAAGGCTTCTATTGTTATCCTGATTTTTAAATTAGGAGATTTAGTCATTAGTGGAGTATCAAGTAGCTTGCCCAGGGTTTCATACTTATAATAAATGGTGGATCCAGAATTCAAATCTAATCAGTCTGGCTTCATGTAACCACTCTGCTTCGACTCCTTACTAATTTTACTAATTTACTAATTTTATCACTCCTCATTAATTTTATCACTGGAATGGTTTTCTTATTTTCTGTAAAAAAGTAACTATTTGTTTAAGCCTGAATTTCTAAGGCATTTCCCATGTAGTTTATTTTATTTTTTACTTTTGCGAGGGTAACATGTATTTACATTGTTTAGAACAAGTGTTCATTAGAACATAATTTATAGGTCCCATTTCTAACAGTCTGTGAAGTTTTCAGCCTATTTTTATTCACACTAATTAATACTGTCTTGGATTTTTATTTATTGGGAAATGTATTCTGAGATAGAGCTTTATATGAAAGAGGTTTGTGGTGAGAGAAAGGTAGGATTAAGATGACAGATCCTGAGCTGGAATTGAGTTGCAGCAGAAGGCCTCAGAGTTCATGGCAGCATATGGTTGTGCTGTACTGTTTGTCCAATCTGACAGTCCTGGGTGGTGATGGTTGTATGTGTGTGTTTAGTTTATTTCTATTCCATATGATTAGCTCTATGTTTTTGGGTTAACATATACTATCTTGCTAAATTGTTTCCACTAGTTCATCAGGCTTGATTGTTATCTCCTTCTGTTTTTATACCTGGTTTGGATAGTTTGTATGATTCTGTATTATATCCATGATTATCTTAAGACTTATACCTCTCTTTCACTGTTGTTTAGTGATTGCACTAAGGTTGAAACATACTTTAATTAATCACAGTTCATCTTCAAGTAATATTAATACCACTTCATTCGTAATGTTAAAAAACCAGTATACACTTAAATACCCCATCCTGTGTATTATACTGTTGGTTTTATATATTTCACTTTTGAATATGCTATTAATCCAAAATAGTAAAAACCCAATAGTATTTTTTGATTTAGATAGTCATTTATTTCTTAATACAATTAAAATAGAAATAATCTTTTATAATTTACCTTTACTTTAACCATTTTCATGGATCTCATTTCTTGGTGTTGATGTACACCTTCTCTATCTTACGACACTATTTTTTGCTTTAAAAATTTATTTCTTCAGAGCTCCTCATATGCTTTACCTTTTACTGTGTATACTTAAGATTTAAAATAATTATATGTAACTAAAAATTTTATATGTATATACAAAATCACCACAATCCAGCTTATTAACTTATCCATCATCTCACATACTTTTTTTTTTATTTTAGTGAAAACACATAGGATCTACCGTTTAGCAAAGTTAAAGCATACAATACGGTACTGTGACCACTAATCACCATCTGTATATTACATATGTGGATCTTATTTATCTTTCATAACTGAAATATAGGATTGCAGGTAATGAATTCAATGTCTTTCTTTGCTTTAATATTTTTATTCCTTTATTTTTGAAATTAACTTCTGCTGGTTAAACGTTTTTTCCCTTTAGACATTAAAGATGTTACTCCATTGTCTGGTGGAACATTATAAATTCTGATGAGAATTTTATTCTTCTTATCTTTCTTTCTCTGTATGTAACAAGTTCTTTTTCCTCCCTTCAGTTTGATTTCAAGATTTTTTTAACTTTGGTTTTCATCAGTCTGAATACAATGTCTAGATATGTGTGTATATGTGTTTCTTATTTATTTGGATCTGGGGCATGTATATTATGATATTCTGAGATTGTTAAATACGTGGTGTTGGGTATTTTTTAGTGTTTACAAAAATGTTTCATCCATTATGTTTTGAAATGTTTCCGTCTTCCCTCTTCCTGGTCTCTTTTCCTTTTGGGATTTTAATTAGAGTTATGTTATACTATGTGCTGTTGGTCCACTTTTCTCGGATGCTTGTTTTATTATTGTTCTTTACCTTTATCTTTTTGTAATTGTTTATTTGACTTTGTATAATTTCTATTGACTTATCTTCAAGTTCACTGATGCTTTATCTGACTTTAACCGTCCACTGATGAGCTCCTTAGACATTCTTCATCTGTGACAGTCTGTGTTTTAACACTGTATTATTTCTATTCTTTTACATAATTTTCCGTTAAACTTACTAGTTGATAAACATATGCTGATTGCTTTTCCATTAGATCCTTTAGCATATTTAACTTAGCCATTTAATTGGTTCTTCCCTATAGAGTCACATTGGGATAGTCTCTGAATATTGCTAATCATCTCACCTCTTGACACAAAGTTGTTTCATTCTGGCCTATTTGAGTTAGATTTCTTAAATTGCTTTCTGAGCATAGTATCTAGAACATTAGAAGCTGAGATATAGAAAGAATATGCCTTGAAATAGTATCTGTCTTTGCTTGGATTCAAGGGTTGGGGTTAGATGAATTCTGTCAAAAGATGAGCTAGGTTGGAACTTTATTGTTATGGTTACCTTCAGTGGCATTACCTGTTATGCTTTTCTGGCATTACCTTAGTTAAGGCTGGTATACTGGAGGGTTTTTCTTAGTATTTCTTTCTCTGCCATCAGCAGCTTTAGACTTTCCCTCTATCTCTGCCCCTAAAAGAGGGTCTCTCTCCATTGTCTTGCCTCTCACTCAGTGGTAGACTCCTCTGTCTTGCCACTTGCTGCTTGCTTGCCTGCCGACTGTCCAAGGTGGGGATTTCTCATTCATCTTACCCCCACCCATTTGTACGAGATCGTAATGGGTTAAACATACGACAGTTTTATGCAAATGGTACTTTTTCTTTTTTGCTAACTCCTCACCACCTCCAGCTGCAGTGTGTTTTCCTCTTACCCAGGAGGAGCTGGGACTACAGGTGCCTGCCACCACGCCCAGCTAATTTTTTATATTTACAGTAGATACGGGGTTTCCCCATGTTAGCCAGGATGGTCTTGATCTCCTGATCTTGTGTTCCACCCGCCCTGGCCTCCCAAGGTGCTAGGATTACAGGCGTGAGCCACCGCGCCCAGCCCCTAATGCCCTATCTTCCTGCTTCTAGACATACAATTGCTTGTTGGTATTAAATATATTAATGTTAATGTAAGTATGCTTTTTAACTAGTTACTCATAAATTTGACATTCCGCCATACTGGTTATTTAAGGATATGCAGAATATTTGTATTTGTTTCATCAGTTCTAGTACTAACCACCAAATTGTATTTTTTACAGTGAATTTTGTATTCATATTAATCTCCACTTCTTTTTTCCTTTTAGGGTCATTTTCATTTTACTTCTCGCTTTCTTCATTGAACATTTATTTTTGCTTACTATATGCCAAACTGAGCACTTTGCTTATTTATCTCTTTGAAAAAGTATTTTACACACTTGCTTTACTTTCATTCTTCTGCAAATGTTGCTGTATTATTTTTAAAATTTAATGATGTGGATCTAAAATTTACTTTTTATAATTTTGTAAATAAATTAATTTTTGCCTGAGCAAGATAAACTTCTTTTATCTTTAACACTAAAAATGCTATCCCTCAAAGTTGTTTTCTTTCCCTCAATTTTGAATGGTTTCTTTTATATCTGCAATATTAATACTGTTTCTAATTTTAGTGAAGTTTTATACTTTTAAAATATTTTTAAATAAAGTCCTTGTGAATTTATCCTGTGGTCTTTACTGAACATTAATTATTCCACATTTGAGATCTGTATGTCCTGTCAACTGTACCTATTGTTCTAATCTCTATTTTTGCTTCTTTATCCTGGAGAGATTTATTTAACAAGCCTTCAACAATGACTACATTTCCTCAGTGTTAATTCTGCCTTTACTGTATCTAATGCAGATCATCTTCTTATTGTTTCACTTTTAAGGCTCACAATGATCTATTTCACTCTTTTAAACTCCATCTGTATTTTGGTCTGGTAATAAGTTAATCTTTCAAGATTTTGATTCCCAAATTGCATACATTTTTAAATGTGAATAAGGATTCAAAGCAGGCTCTATCTAAATAAATTATATATGTGTATATATATGTAACTATCCTATCATATACTTTTCAAAAAGTTTTATGCTAATTTCTACACATTTTATACACTTTTTAGGAAGGATTACTTTCCTTTTATTCACGGTTGAAAGAAGAGAGATCAATCCAACCCTAGCATTTACAGGAAAAGTGTAGATTTTTCTAAAACACTGAACTATCCAATTGGTTTTCATTAGCATCATCCTCTAAAATACTAAGGAGGAAGAGTTTGGTGAATGTAAATTTTGAAAGCCAGTTCAATTATGCAGAACTCACAGCAAGTTGGCAGGCACCCAGAGCCCTAGGAAGTCATTTGAATAAATTTCATATTCATATAATGTGTTCTTTCTTTGGTGAGAATGCTCTCTCTCAGAGGCCATGTGTTTTGTGAACCAATTTCAGTTTGGTCCAATTACTATCCCAATTACCCTCTTCCACCTTTTTATAGCATCATATTTTGGAAGAAGCTATGTTTCATCAAGAAGCCCTTGTCCAATAGCATGGCTTTTGCTTGGGGGTGCTGATGCGAATAGCCAAAAGCCTAGTAAGTTAACTATCATAAGTCACTGTTGTGAAAGACATGCTACTGAGAATAGTTCTATTTGTTCTTTCTGCATGAAATCTGGATGTATGTTTGGTGTTGTTACAGCATTTCCCCCCGTTGTTGCAGTATTCTTAAGGGGAAAACTTGTAAGTAAATGCGCGCTTATCTCCCTAAAGATGGTTCTTTCTGAACTGCACTTAACAGACTTTCTAGCAGTGATATAGGTATTATCATTTTTATAAAATTGCATGGGTCATTAGAATACCAATAAAGAAATGTCTTGCTTAATTTACCATTATTATAATCATAAAAGCACTTTCTCAATTTAAAACTTTTACATGTTTTGGTTCTTTAGACACATCTTCTGTCATATTCTATCTTCTTTTCTACCAGTATTTCTGGATATTTTTTCCCATTACTCTTTGAATACTCTTATCTGGTCTCTTTTCCTTATCTTTCTTTCTTGAGTTTCTGCTTTTAGTTCCTACACAGCTTTCTTAGAAACATATTGTATATAAATAGGATTTCAAATACACATACATACACATTCAAATTATGCTTCTGGACCATTTATCTCTTCTGAGCTCTAATGGTTTACAATCAACTATCTCTGGGAAGTCATAATTTGGATATTCATCCGGCACCTCAAATGCAGTTTTCGAGAAAGTATTTCTAATAATTTGGGGCTCCTTTTTTATGACTTGAATAACATCACTTCAAGAATTTAAACTGGATGCTATGAAGCCATACTTATGTCCTTTCTATGTCGCTAAAAAGTAACTAAAATCATTTCCCTAATGTTAATATCTTACATTTTTTTTTTTTACCATACTATAGCAACTGTAGCCTACATGTCCTCCTGCTTCATCATATACATCTAAAGCCTGCATCGATTTTTTCTATGACTTGTAATTTTGATTTTCTAATGCAAAAAAATATATATAAATACAACCATGAGAATACAAATTTCAAACAGGAATATATATTCAGAATGTTCTATTAATGCAGCCTTATGGATATAATTATTGCTGATTTTTAATAAGGTTTTTCCCCTATTATAATTTTTCTTCATTGAAATCTTATTGTATAACGCTTTTGTAATTTAATTTTCTTGTTTACAATTATTCAGTAACTATTTCTGAAAACACTGAGACTTGTAAAAAGAGTCAATTTTCTAATAACATACTTTGTATAGGACTGTTACAACTATAAAATTTACTGGCATTATATGTATGTATTTGTTTTCTCCATTGGGCTTTGATGCTCCTGAAATCAGAAATTGTGTATTAGTCATTGATTTTGTTTTCCTCAGCCTATATTTTAGTGGCTGATCCATGGAACCTGTTCAATATATCTTTGCTGAAAGAAAAACTGAATGGTACATCATTATAGTGAATCTTCAAAATTTCCTTAAGCATTATCAAGTTGCTGAACACTTAAGCCTTTTTCCTCTGAACTATTATACTATTTGTTTTTGAACTTTTCTTTCTTTTAAGTAGAGCAATTTATGGGCCTACAGATATTACTGGTTGAACTAAAGCCATCCAGGATTGAGGGAATCTGTATTGGTTTTACTTGGTTTTCAATGCAGTCCCAGAAGACAAAAAATAAATTACTTCATTTGTCAACAATTTGTTAGTCAAATTTAAAAATCTGAAAATTAAAAAAAATGCTATAATAGTCACCCTAAATCATCCATATTAAAGTAGTATGTATCATAGATACTATGAACAACCTACTGAATCAGTGTAGAAGAAAGTTTAAGAATCTACTATTGAGTTTCTGAAAATGTAAAGACTTTCTGCAATTATAAATTTATAATATAAATTAGATAAATATGACATTTCATTACTTAAATTTATTGTAAATTCTGTTATCTCTTCTAATAATTTGATTCTATCCTGAATTTTTAAATTATGATTAATTTGAGAAACCTGAATAGTTCACAAAGAAATATAAATATTTGGAAAGTAGTGCTTCCTTATTTGAAATGTATTAAGTTCAATTTACCTTTAAATTTATTTAGGAACATACATAGGCTATGTGCATATTTGTTATGTAAAGACCCACTTGATTTATTTTAAAATAGGCAAATTTACAGATTTAATGAAAACAAAATATAAATGACTTTTTAACAGGATGAGAATGACAAGATTAACTTGAGCATTATTATTGAGAAGCAGCTGGACCAGAATGGAGAGTGAATAAAATGGTGATTCTTACAAGATGAAAACATGTGACTGTTCCATTTATGTAGAAAGAGGAATTTGCAGTACAATATGGAGGCATGATAATAGTCAAAAAGCATCTCTATTTGCCAGTCTAGCATGTAGAATCTAAAGGACCATGTAACATTTTAGCAGAAAATCTGGATTGAGTAGAGAAACATGTCTAGCTTCCAGGATTGAAATAATTCTAAAACTACATTTCATATGATCTTGGGTTACTCGTGACAATTAAAAAGAATACAATCTTGATATTATAGAAAAGCTTAATATTGCACATAGACTACTTTAAGAGTGCTTTAGAATGTATAATTTGGAAAGGGCAAATAAATGACTGCATGACATCAGGATACCTTTAACCAAGGAAGGTGGGGACAAAAGGCCCAAAATAAGCATTAACAATAAATGGAAATGATACACTTTGAGATAGGGTAAATTAATTAAGTAGCAATGATATATTCAGATCAACTTGGGTTAATTTACTTTTATTAAAAATAAGATAACAGAGTGGGACCCTCTGTCTCACTAAGACTACAGTGCAGCGGCCTCATTTTGGCTCACTGCAGCCTCAACTTCCCAGGCTCAATAATTCTCCAACCTCAGCCTCAGCATTTAGCTGGAACTACAGGAACAGGCCACCAATGCCCATTTTTTTTTTTTTTTTTTAATGTAGAAGTCTCATCATGTTGTCCAGGGTAGTCTGGAACTCCTAGGCTCAAGTGATCCTCTTGGTTTGGCCTCCCAAATTCCAAGGATTATATGCATGAGTCCCATGCCCAGCCAATTTGTCTTAATTTAGACAAATTTTTGATACTGGACTTTAATTAGGTGAAAATAAGCAAAACAGCACTGAATTTGGCAAATTACAAAATGATGAAAAAAATGATTTTCAGGATCTTAATTTGTTGAAGGGCTGATAACTAACTGTACCTTATGTCCTCAAATGCATAGAAAAATCAAGTGCCTTTGTACTCAGTAGTAAGCCATTCTTTTTTTAATTAGCACAGAGACAGATGCAAAATCGATGTAAATAGATGCATATAATAAGGCAAATTATGTATGGCACTGGGGGAGTATTCAACCAATGGCCCTCAGTGGAACTATGTTTCATGTAGTCAGGAAATTAGAAGTTTGATCTTTCCAATTAGCTTTTAACATTAAACAGATTGGCCATTGACATATTTTACTAAACATGCAGGAAAGTAAATTAAATTTATTTATATATGAATACTATATCAAAAGAGAAGTTTTTAAACTGCTGCATTATGTTGCAAAATGTGTTTTCTGCTTCCAGAGCTCTACTCTATATAAACTATTGCAGCTTTTCCCAACAAAGCTGGGTATTGAAAGTGTGGTGCAAGTGAGAAATTAAGTGAAATTTTCTGTGATTGATGAAATGAGAGTTTATGTATGGATGTTTTTGTGGATCGCTGCTTTTTAAAATGAGAAAAATAAATCCAAAAGAGGTAGCAATATATTAAAAAGTACCTTTCAAATCAAATATAGCTATAGTTACTCCTATTCATTTTTAATTACATTTACTCAGAATTGAGTGATTATGAGCCCATATTTGAATAAAGTGATTCTAATTGGAGCTATTAACTTAAAATATTACCAAATAATGCTATGTTGAGAGGAAAAATGTTTTAATTTACACATAATAAATATACATCAGTCCTTTGAATATTTTGGGGTATATGAGCTTTCTCAGGTTTCCTGTAAGAATCTCTTAGCATATCAATAACTGATTATAATTCTTCTTTGTCTTCAAAAAGGCTTTGGATCACTGCCGAAATGTTCTTAACAACTAATATTCAGTAAGAACTATAAATCTTAGTTTACATAGAGCTCTTTTAATTATGGAAGTAAGTTTATAAGAGTTAATATCACACTAGATAAAAACCTTGAAAATGATTTTCAGCCATAGACATGTCTGAATTCACATTAGGTTTTATACTTAGTTCTGATCAATTACCGGTAACTTTACATTTTGAGTTTTTTAAACTATTAATGGTAAATTAAAATAATATATGAGGATAGAGAATCTAGTACAATTCATGTCTAGGCACTCATTACCAGGTTTCAACACCCTTTAAGTGATGTCTTGTTTTGTTTCATTTATGCCCCCAATTTATTCTCTACCACAACTGTACCTGACTTTGAAGCTAATAGCAAATATCATATTACTTAATCTATTCATGTCCCCATGTTCTATAATAGGTTTTAATAGCTTGAATTATAACATAAAATAAAGCTTATTTATTGTAATCTGTTACTAAGTCTAAATTCTATCACTTAATCTAGCAATTTAATCTTCATCTCTCCTTTTTGTCTTTGTATTTATTTGTTGAAGAAACTGAGTCTTGTTCTCTAATTTCTCAGTCTGAATTTTATTTTGCTGATTGCACTTCTGTTTCCTAACATATTTCATGCTTTTTTTTTTTTTTTTTTGGAAATTGTTGGTAATACTGCAATGTACTATTCTAATTTAACTTTAAATATTTTTGCAAGAACACTTCACAGGTGAAACTGTATACTTTCATGATAGAAAAAAATCACATCCGTTGTCTCTTTTTATTTTGGTAATTATGAGATTAATTTATTAGCAGTTTGAAATTGATATTAAAATCCTGTTATTGTTTTCTAATAGTTGCATTTCCTATATTAAAAAACTCCTCATTATGTACAATTTATCTCATGAAAAATGAAAGGTCTAAAATGGTTGCTTTTCAGAATTAATTGATAGCCTAGAATACACCAAAATTGATCAAAGTGTTTTCATTTCTTAGTATAATTACAGATTCACTGATTTTAATGTATTTGATGTGATTCAATATTTTTTGGCTGTGTTCTTACTGATGCTTACTTTATCTAATTATTGATCATTAGGAATCACTTCGTGTTGTTGCTTGTGTCCTCTTGACGAAATACAAGTAGTGATAGGGATTTTTCATTATAAAATTAGAAGTATACCAGACTCATCTTGAACACACCTTGCCCCAACATATCTCTTAATAGTATTGGTTGCACTGAGGAGGAAATGGCAATGAGATACCTAAATCTGGATGCTAGAGTTGCTTGTTTCTACTGAATTAATCATCCTTTAAAATTGTAAAGGGTGGAACTAGGAAATAAAGCCTTTAAATTTTCAATTTACTTTGGTCTTAAGAGTTTATATTCACATTTTCTTTGCTCCAAACAAACACTAATTTGTTTAGCCCACTAACAGCAGTCTGGAGAAACCCAGATTTGACTGCTCCTGTTAGACTGAAGACAGAACTCCCCAGAATCAACCTTGTGATCATATTTCTGATTTTCTAATTTGGGGTTTTTGGTTTTCTACTTTTTTCAGTGTTTTGAAAACACTGAAACTTTATTTTCTTTCTTGCCTTTTCCTTCTACAACTTAGTGAAATCATATGTGCTTTTGTTGCCAGCTGTGATTTGCCCAATAGTGCTGATTGTGAGACTAGTGAAAATATATTTTCATCCAGTTTTGCTATAGATATTGTATTTTAGATTTGTTTTGCTAGAATAATCGCTCTGATGTTTATTGGGAGGGAATTTTGAAGTATAAAACCTATGTCTCTGCCATTTTCTTCATCCCTAAACTTCTTTTTTTTTTTAATGTTGCCCAGGCTGGTCTTGAACTCCTGGCCTCAGCAACTCCTCCTAAACCTTCCAAGTAGCGGGGATTATAAGCATGAGCCATCACAATTGGTTTACTCTTATATATTCTTAGGGAACACCTGGAAAAGTGAAATTACGAGGGCTTAAACTAGATAATGTCTCCCATTTTTCTTACAATTGAATCATCAATAGGAATTAAGTGATGAATACAAATGAGAAAATGATTAAAATACTTCCGTATACTGCCAGCAATATCAATTTGCTGAGATTAAACAGAGATTTCAAGTTCTTATTAAGAGAAAGCAATCTTAATTCACCCTGCCCCTATGCATAAATGTATCTAAAGATCGTAAAAGAACGAGTGGAGCCACTATCTGAAAATTCTTAATATCAAATCAGAGTAGGTAGATTAGGGTAGAAAACAAGTACTTAAACAATATATAACCCCATGAGTTTCATAGGATTTTTTCCCTGTCTGTTATCTTCTGGTGTAGACACAATGGCAGTGCAAATCCTAAAACTGCACACTGAGCACTGACAGAAGCACTTCAAAATAAATACTTTCTGGCTTGAAGTGTGGGATGAGGAGCCACTTTGGGACACAGAGGGTGGAAAGAAACCCTTTATTTTTAATCTTTATGTTATGTGCATGAACCTAATTTCTTTTCTTATTTTATCATAAATGTATATTTAACATTTTCAAAGCTTTTTCAGAGTTTATGCTGAAAATAATAATTTGTATCATTTTTTATCCTTCAAGCTATTAATGCGTTACAAGATTTTAATAGATATCTTAAAATTCAAATAATCATACATCCTTGAAATAAATCACAGTTGTTCACAGTTCATAGTATTTTCTTAATGTGGTTGTTGGATTTAGCTTACTAGTATTAAGTGTTTTTGCATAGATATTAATAAGTGATATTCAGGATTATCAGGATTATATATTGATGTTATACTTAAGAAAAATAAGTACAGAATGTTTTATTCTTTGTTAATGTTCTACAACAACTTATGATACAGCAAACCTACCTGGAAATTGAACATATTGTAAGAGTTTTCTTAAAAACTTTATAAGCCTGGTGGGTGTTTTTTGGAGGGGAGAGTGTAGCTTTTTTACAGCTCTCTGTATTCTTCTATGTAAAGTTGTGTGTTTAATCTTTCAAAATTTCAAATTCTGTTACCTTCTTTAGCTTTCTTTTTTTATAAATCCTTTTCCTTTGGAGGTGATAGGGAGTAGGGAAGGCATATGGGTAGATGGAATGCCTATTCTTTTTATTTTGCTCAAACTAACAAATCTCTGAGGTATGGAAAAAAAACATTTTGATTCGTATGGTAACTGAAACATTATTGTCCACCCTCGTCAGTTTAATGAATGAGCATTTCTTTTTCAAGTCACTCTTGTTTTTCCACTGAGTCAGACTGGAGTGTGTGATTGGAGAGGCATATGGTCATTTCTTAAAATATTTGCTGGTTAATGTTTTGTAAGATTACTTTTCTTATCTTGTTATAAAAGTACAAAATACCTTCTTGTAATATATCTCTGATTCCAACGTGATCCAGGAGCCTCTTTTCCTGCTATGGAGCATCAGGAACATTGGTCCTTCCCTTATTTGTCCATTGCACCTCTGGGTAGATTTGTCCTCCTAGGAGCTACGCATCTACTCTCCAGCATGACTTCTGGGATCTGCAGGTAAATTAACCACCTATTTCTATATAGCATGATAATCCCAGACTTAGAAGTTTACAAAACAAAACAAAACATTTCACAGTTCTGTGAGTAGGGAATCCATAAGCAGCTTAGTTCTGTGGTTGTCTCTCAGTGTTTTTGCATAATGTTGAAGTCAAGCTATCACCTGGGGTGGGGTAGTCAGCTAAAGACAACTGGGGCTGAAGGATTCACTTCTGTGCTCATTCATGTGGTTGTTTGCTTCGGTTCTTCATATGGTGTTGGACTGATGGACAAGTTTCTCACTATGCCCACATGGGGCTCTCTAGGAGGATGCTCATAGCATGGCATCTTTCTTACCCTAATGTGACTGAGGGGCACAGAGAGAGAGGAAGAGATCCCAAGATGGAAGCCAAGCTCTTGTTATAACCTAGTATCAAGATACCTCAAAATTTCTAGTACATGTTTTTTGAATAAATCAGTCAGTATGTCCATTCCACACTCAAGTGGCTCATTTATAAATGAATGCATACCAGAAGGTAAGACAATTGGGGTAATCATAGTGGTTACCTTTTCAGAGGTTGAGGATGTGAACATTGAATCACTACCTCTTGGCGCTCTTCATGATTTAAGATTTCTTGGTTTAATTGATCATCATGTTATAAAATTAATTTCCTTAGGTTATACTGTCTTCTATTTCTCTTGTTGGTATACTTTATCACTGTTTTTCTATTTTTAACCTTTTTCCCATTTGCCCTGAAAATACTTGCTGGCGGCACTTGCTGGCTGCAGCATTTACCCCAGAGATAATCTTGCCACAAAGTATCTCCATTTTATTATTAAAATGTCAAATCACAGAAAGTATAGCATTCCTAGACATGTTATCATTCTCAGTTGCTGGCCAAAGTTTCAAGAATCTGATTTTTCCAAAATAGATGATTCTGATGGTTCCGATGATTTTGATGTTAGTTCTATTTAGAAATGACTCTACGGACAGTTTTTATGTTTTATTTTTATATTGAAAAATCAGTCAGATTTGCTTCAGCCGCAGAGAGAATGTTTATGTAAGATTAAATGAGTACTGGCTGGTAGCTGCACTTGTTTTCTAAATGGGAAAAGAGTTAAAAATCTATTTCAAAATATACAATCATGTCATCTGCAAACAGAGACAATTTGGCTTCCTCTTTCCCTAATTGAATGCCCTTTATTTCTTTCTCCTGCCTGATTGCCCTGGCCAGAACTTCCAACACTATGTTGAATAGGAGTGGTGAGAGAGGGCATCCCTGTCTTGTGCCAGTTTTCAAAGGGAATGCTTCCAGTGTCTGCCCATTCAGTATGATATTGGCTGTGGATTTCTCATAAATGGCTATTATTTTGAGATATTTCCCATCAATACCTAATTTATTGAGAGGTTTTAGCATGAAGGGCTGTTGAATTTTGTCAAAGACCTTTTCTGCATCTATTGAGATAATCATGTGGTCTTGTCTTTGGTTCTGTTTATATGTTGGATTACATTTATTGATTTGCGTATGTTGAACCAGCCTTTCTTCCCAGGGATGAAGCCCATTTGATCATGATGGATAAGCTTTTTGATGTGCTGCTGGATTCTGTTTGCCAGTATTTTTCATCTAAGCCCCAAAATATCCTTAAGCTGATAAGCAATGTCAGCAAAGTCTCAGAATACAAAATCAATGTGCAAAAATCACAGGCATTCTTATACACCAATAACAGACAAACACAGAGCCACATCATGAGTGAACTCCTATTCACAATTGCTTCAAAGAGAATAAAATACCTAGGAATCCAACTTACAAGGCATGTGAAGGACCCCTTCAAGGAGAACTACAAACCACTGTTCATTGAAATAAAAGAGGACACAAACAAATGGAAGGACATTCCATGCTCATGGATAGGAGGAATCAATATTGTGAAAATGGCCATACTGCCCAAGGTAATTTATAGATTCAATGCCATCCCCATCAAGCTACCAATTACTTTCTTCACAGAATTGGGAAAAAAAAAAATAACTACTTTAAAGTTCATATGGCACCAAAAGAGCCTGCATTGTCAAATCAATCCTAAGCCAAAAGAACAAAGCTGGTGGCATCACGCTACCTGACTTCAAACTATACTATAAGCCTACAGTAACCAAAACAGAATGGTACTGGTACCAAAACAGAGATATAGACCAATGGAACAGAACAGAGCCCTCAGAAATAATACCACACATCTACAACCGTCTAATCTTTGACAAACCTGACAAAAACAAGAAGTGGGGAAAGGATTCCCTATTTAATAAATAGTGCTGGGAAAACTGGCTAGCCATATGTTGAAGGCTGAAACTAGAGGCCTTCCTTACACCTTATACAGAAATTAATTCAGGATGGATTAAAGACTTAGATGTTAGACCTAAAATCATAAAAACCCTAGAAGAAAACCTAGGCAATACTATTCAGGACATAGGCATGGACACAAGGACTTCATGTCTAAAACACCAAAAGTAATTGCAACAAAAGCCAGAATGGGCAAATGGGATCTAATTAAACTAAAGAGCTTCTGCACAGCAAAAGAAACTACCATCAGAGTGAACAGGCAACCTACAGAATGGGAGAAAATTTTTGCAATCTACTCATCTGACAAAGGTCTAATATCTAGAATCTACAAAGAACTCAAATACACACACAAAAAAACAAACAACCCTATCAAAAAGTGGGTGAAGGGTATGAACAGACACTTCTCAAAAGAAGACATTTATGCTGCCATCAGACACATGAAAAAATGCTCATCATCACTTGCCATCAGAGAAATGCAAATCAAAACCATGATGAGATACCATCTCACGCCAGTTAGAATGGCAATCATTAAAAAGTCAGGAAACAACAGGTGCTGGAGAGGATGTGGAGGAACAGGAACACTTTTACACTGTTGGTGGGACCATAAACTTGTTCAACCATTGTGGGAAACAGTGTGGTGATTCCTCAAGGATCTAGAACTAGAAATACCATTTGACTAAGCCATCCCATTACTGGGTATATACCCAAAAATTATAAATCATGCTGCTATAAAGACACATGCACACGTATGTTTATTGCGGCACTATTCACAATAGCAAAGACTTGGAACCAACCCAAATGCCCATCAATGATAGACTGGATTAAGAAAATGTGGCACATATACACCATGGAATACTATGCTGCCATAAAAAACGATGAGTTCCTCTCCCTCTGTAGGGACATGGATGACGCTGGAAACTATCATTCTCCACAAGCTATCACAAGGACAAAAAAAACCAAACACCGCATGTTCTCACTCATAGATGGGAATTGAACAATGAGAACACTTGGACACAGGAAGGGGAACATCACACACCAGGGCCTGTCATGGGGTTGGGGGAAGGGCGAGGGATAGCATTAGGAGATAAACCTAATGTAAATGACAAGTTAATGGGTGCAGCATACCAACATGGCACATGTATACATATGTAACAAACCTGCACGTTGTGCACATGTACCCTAGAATTTAAACTATAAAAAATATATATATTTCATTAGCCAGTATGGAGGAAAAGTATTTCTCTAGTTTTATTTTCCCAAAATTATTTAGAATCTCACAAATTATTGATATTATTTAAAACTGTCCTTAATTGTAGTAATATGAATGTGTTTGGCAAGGTAGTGAGAACCAGAGGACTAGATGTCTTTTATCAGAATTAAAATATTAGACAGGTATGTTATGAAAAGCTTCGATGAGTTGGGTTTCAGAAATAACAGTACTCAAGTTCCTCCAGCTTTAATTTTCTCTGATTTCAGCATTAAAAGTCTGATATTATCCACTTTGGAACCCTTGTAAGTCAAGAAAGTTATTGGTGACCCACTTTAAGTGTCAAACATCTGGCAATGACTTCACAGGTTTGTCTGTCGAGCTGATCTGAGACATATGGCTGATTGAATGTCTGTCCTGCATATTATTAACTTCACTGTTTTGGAACCACCTTCCACAATAAACCATGTCCTGTCATTTTCAACCTCCTTTTTGCCATTATGGCTGACCTCTTCTGAGTATCTACATGAAGATTTCTTTCTGTTAACCTGGAAATATTTTCCATATGAGACAAGAGTCTTGAAATAAAGTTGTTGCGGTGACTATCACAGATCAACTAAATGCAGTTTAATATAAGTGGTGTCACAGATGTTAAATGGTAATGGAATAGCATTGCATTCAGCACATGCAATGTAAAAAAAAGACAATTTGTTTCATGTTCCAATATTTTAAGGTACTTTTACATATGTAAGACATTTGTTTTCAGAGTATAATGCTATACTTCAATTGCACATAGGTTATTAATTAAATAATGGAAAATAAGGATAAGAAAAATCAATGGTTCCGAAAAATGATATTGCATGATACAGCCTTTGTGTTGTAGAATCTAAGTAGACTCAACATTTCTTAATTGTTGTTCCAGAAAGGTTTTATAATATTCTTTTACCTCCCTTATTACAGTAATTACGCTGTGGTTTGAATGTTCATTTTGTCTCCAAAATTCATATGGAAAGTTAATCACCAGTGCAACAATATTAGCAAATAAGGCCTTAGGAGGTGATTAGGCCATGAGAGTGCTAAGCTCAAGAAAAGGATTAGTGCCTAATAAAGGATCATAGGTGCCAAATTAATCTTCTGCTCTCTTCCATGTGAGAACATGACATTCATCCCCTCCAGAAAATGCAACACGGTGCATATCTTGGAAGCAGAGGGCAGCACTCACCAGACAGGAAATCTGCTGATGCCTTGATCTGGGACTTCCCAGTCTCCAGAACCATAAAGAATGCATTTATTTTCTTATAAATTACCCAGTCTGTGGTATTCCATTATAGTAGCACAAATGCACTAGGACAACACATAAATAACTCAAGCCAATTTCTCACTTATATTGGTTAAAATAGTGACGTACAAATCCCGGAAATAATCAACAACAACATCCCATTTCACACCTCCCTCATCCCTAATACACAGTTTTCTAACCTATCCTGAAATTGAGAAGTCTTATCCTTTGCTAATAGTATGACAACTTTATGTCCATTTAAAATTGTCTAAATATTTAGTACATTTTTAGAGTCTAGAGCACACAGCTCACGGCCCTGGAAACATCAAGGCAATCAGACTATAAATTTATTTCTCTTCCTGAACATCCTGCCCTGTTCACCTTGGGTAATCAAATGAGTTTCAATTTGGTCTTTACTATGCTTTCACCTCTTGATGTTCACCTTCCAAGTCAACTCTGCTACTTCTCTATTTTGCCCAATACAGTTTCTAGTTACATATTCAGAGAAATCTAGAAAAGCTGCCCAAGGATGACCATTCTCTATATGAATTTTCCAACTACATTGAAAGACCAAACTCAGTATCCCCAACATTGTCCTAACTTAAAGGTATACTGGTTTTAGTGGTACCATATAAATCAGGCAAATTGTTTAAAAATGTATCTGTAAGTATTTGGCATTTCCTGGTTATAATTTAAAGGATACAATTTTGGCATAAGATTTCTGAATACTTGTTATTAGACAGAATTATCTGTATTTTCCACTACTACTTTTAGAAAGGGAATTTCACTTCGGATAGCGGGTTAATGTGTGTGAGTATGTGCCCATGTGCAGGCGAGGAGAGAACAAACTACTTGATTCTTTCATAAGTTATTAAGTGACACTTTTTGAGCCTCATTGTCAAATGAAATTTTCTGCACAATACTTGGAAAGCATTTACAGGTTTCTGTGTGAGGTGAAGAAAAAAGAAAATGGAAATATTGTGGTTTCATGAGCTACAAGAATCATCAAACTTTTGAAAAGTTAACAACCTCATAGCTTGAGTGTGAATGAATTACTTTTCAGAGAAATCAATGAATGGGCTGGATTTTATAGCCAAGACATAATGGAGACAAAAATGAGTAGGCAGTGATTTATACAAATTTTGAATCCTTCTTCTTGAGTGCTATACATTTATAAGATTATGATTTGGATTATGTTTAATCTGATATCTAAATGTCCAAGTGCACAGTTTACATTTGGTTTATACAGTGGTACAGTAATATTAACAAAACTAAATTTTGGTAAGAAATTATATACATTTGAGATAGAGAAAAAATTGTTGACTCCCTTTATCATTAAATTGAAAGAAAATTATGTGGCAGCATATCACTTGTATTAACTTCTGAATGAAGGCAATATATTGATGTACAAATTCTGTTTTTCAACCAGTGGATCATACTTAAGCATAATGCTCACTAAATATGATGCTCAGTAAAAACAAAGTTATAATTTGTAATGTTTGAAATGGACATGAAAGTAGAATGCAACATTTGTATCTACATGAGTAACAATCATGTATCTATCTAAAATTTAGTAAAGGTTTAGGAATGAGAGCATGACATTAGAGTCACACTGCTTTGGGTTTGACAGCTGGATCCCCTACGTGTCAGGTAAAAACCTTGAAAAAGTTACCTAACCTGTCTGTTTATCAGTTTCTTTATAAGACACAGATCATAGTAATAGCTAGTGATTATAAAATAAGTTAACATAAATGAGTTAATGAGGCCTAGAATTTTAGAAGTGTAGTATAAACAAAGTACCCAGTATGCTACTTACAGTGATTATCATTATATCTTGTAACTTTAAGTTAAATTGGCCTTGTTGGTAAATTTCAAACACAATTATATCTGGGTCCACATCAGGAAATTTGAACATACAATTCATCTGTTTGGAGCTCACTTCCCTCGTTTGTTTTCATAGCTTACTACCTCAGTGCATTCAGGTTTCTTTATCAATACAAGTAATCAGAGATGCCTTGGTAAAATACCCGATCTAAAATTGTCTTATTATTTTTCTTCATCTATATTACCATTTGCTATTGTTATTAAATTTATTTCTAGTTTATCACCCACTAACATAGAACTTCCATGAAAAGAGAGACGTGCCTAGTTGCCACCATTATCGCAGTGTAAACTTTTATTTTCTCCCCTGAAACAGTAATTTTCGTTTTGTGGAGATGCAGTTAAAGGGTGCAGAGGGTAATTCACACTAATAGAGTCTCTCATTCTTGCAAACTGTTATGGAATAATCAATTTAAGGGCAACAAACTGAGCTCTTCATAAGTTGAGGAAAATTGCCATTCAAGATGATGTTTTTTCTGAGCCCCCACCTCCAATTCTACATATTTTTTTTTCTGTTTTTATGTTTTTGTTTTGTTTTGTTTTGTTTTTTGAGATGGAGTCTCACTCTGTTGCCCAGGCTGGAATGCAGTGGCGCAATCCCAACTCACTGCAACCTCTGCCTCCAGGTTCAAGCAATTCTCCTGCCTCAGCTTCCTGAGCAGCTGAGACTACAGGCACATGCCACCATGCCCGACTAATTTTTGTATTTTTAGTACAGACAGGGTTTCACCATGTTGGCCAGGCCAGTCTCGAACTCCTGACCTCGTGATCCGCCCCCACCTTGGCCTCCCAAAGTGCTGGGATTACAGATGTGAGCCACCGAGCCCGGCCCAATTCTACATATTCTTCAAACATATCTCTCAAAAACTTTGAGTTAACATTGTAAATAATACTTATATACTTCTTTGGGTTTTGAAATTTTCTTATGGATCATGTAGACCACTTAAAAATATTTCTTAAAATCTTTATTTTTTATTTTTATTACTATACTTTAACTTCTAGGGTACATATGTGTACAATGTGCAGGGTTGTTACATAGGTATACATGTGCTATGTTGTTTTGCTTCACCCATCAACTCATCATTTACATTAGATATTTCTCCTAACACTATACCTTCCCCAACCCCCCACTCCCCAACAGGCCCCGGTGTGAAAGCTAAAGTTGAACATGTGTGACAACTAGGAATATTTGGGTAATTTGTTTCCCTCTCTCTTTTTATCTGCCTCTCTCTGTCTCTCTGATAAAAGTATATTTGTGAATAATTTATTTTAAAATTAGAGTTTTGGTTATGCTAGATGAATAGTTCCAGAGATCTCTTGTAAAGCACATTTCTTATAGTTAACAATATGGTACTGTGTACTTCAAAATTTGTTAAATAATAGGTTTCATGTTAAGTATTCTAAACGCACGCGCACGCACACACACACTCGGACACAGGCAACTTTTGTTGATATTGAATACATCTATTACATTGATTGTGGTAATGATGATATTATGGGTGTTTGCATATGTCCAAACTCATTAAATTGTACACACTAAACATGTGAAGTTCTTTGCATATCAACTGTATCTCAATAAAGCTGTTAAAATGTAAGCATATTCAGTGTTTTTAAACAAATAATTAAACAATTAAAAGAAACTGAATTCTTGAAAAGAACAATAATGTGTTCAATAATAGAGTCAGTAATAAAAAGCCTGCTAACCAGATAAAACCCAGAATAAGACGGGTACATAGCTGAATTATAACTTTCATAGGCTCAGAGTTAAAAGGATAGAGAGATATCTACCAAGCAAACAGAAAAAAGCAGGAGTTTCTATTCTAACTTCAGGCAAAACAGATTTTAAAGCGACAAAGATAAAAAAGATAATGAAGAGCATTACATAATGGTAAAGGGTTCAATTCAACAAGAAGACTTAACTTTACCAGATTTATATGTACTCAACACAGAAGCACCGAGATTCATAAAGCAAGTTCTTAGAGACCTATGAAGAGACATAGATACTCACAGAGTAATACTGGGAGTCATCAATGCCACACTGACAGTATTAGACTTATCATCCATGTAGAAAACTAACAAAGATACTTGAGAGCTGAACTAGACACTTGACCAAATGGACTCAATAGAAATCTACAGAACTTTCCACAAAAAACAACAGAATATATGTTCTTTTCATCTGCACATAGCACATGATCTAAAATCAACCATACATTCAGAGAGAAATCAATCCTCAGCAAACTAAAAAAAAAACATACCAACCACACTCTTTGACCATAGAACAATAAAAGCAGAAACCAACACAAAAGCTCAATACTATACAATTACCATATAATTAAATTAAAATTAAACCTGTTTCTGAATGACTTTTAGATAAATAATGAAATCAATGCAGAAATCAAAGAATTATTTAAAACGAATGAGAACAAAGATACAGGATAACATGATCTCTGGGACACTGCTAAAGCAGTGTTAAGAGGTTTTATCAAAAAGTTAGAAAGATTTCAAATTAACAACTTAACATCATACCTGGAAGAATTAGAGAAACAGGGACAAATCAATTCCAAAGCTAGAAGACAAGAAATAACCAAAATTAGAGCTGAAATGAAGGAAATTGAGATATAACAAACCATACCAAAGATCAAAGAATCCAGGAATTTGCTTTTTGAAAGAATAAATATGATTGATTTACTGCAAGATAGACTAATAGAGAGAAGATCCAAATAAACACAATTATAAATGACAAACGGGATATTACCACTAAATCTCTCAGAGACTACTACAAAAATCCCTTTGTACACACACTAGAAAACTTAGAGAAAATACATACTTCTTGAAAACATACAACCTGCCAAGATGAAGCAAGTAGAAATTGAATTCTTGAAAAGAACAATAATGTGTTCAATAATTGAGTTATTAATAAAAAGCCTACTAACCAGAAAAACCCTGACCTCATAAGGTGGGTACGCAGCTGAATTCTACCAGATGTAAAAAGTTGGTACCACGTCTACTGAAATTATTCCAAAAATAGACTGAAAAGGAGGTGCTCCTCTCTCAATGACTCTCAAAGGTGAACATCATTCTCATACCAAAACCTGGCAGAAACACACACACAAAAAGAAAACTTTAGGCCAATATCCTTGATGAATATACATGTGAAAATCCTCAATAAAATACTTGCAAACTGAATCCATCATCACAGCAAAAAGTTCATCAAACGCAGTCACGTAGACTTTATCCCTAGGATGCAAGGCTGTTTCAACATATGCAAATAAGTAAGTGTGATTTATTTACATAAACAGAACTACAATCAGAAACCACATAACTATCTCCATAGATGCAGAAAAGACTTTCAATACAATTTACCATGCTTTTAAGTTTAAAACCTTCAAATAAAGTAGGCATCAAAGGAACATAGCTCAAAATAATTAGAGCTGTCTATGAGAAATCTACAAACATCACACTGAATGGGCAAAAGCTAGAAGATTTCCCCTTGAGAAATCAAACAAGACAAGGACATCCACTCATCACTCCTATTCAACACCATACTAAAAGGTCTATCCAGAGGTATCAGGTAAGAAAAAGAAATGAAAAGCATCCAAATAGGAAGAGAGGAAGACAAACTATCTCTGTTTGCAGATAATATGATTTTATACCTAGAAAACCTCATAGTCTCCTCCAAGGAGCTCCTAGATCTGATAAACAATTTCAGTAAATTCTCAGGATACAAAATCAATGTGCAAAAATCAGTAGCATTTCTATAAATCAATAATGTCCAAGCTGAGAACCAAGCCAAGAATGCCATCCCATTAGAATAGCCACGAAAAGAATAAAATGCCTAGAAATATAGCTAACCATGGAGGTGAAAGATCTCTGCAATAATAATTACAAAACATGGCTGAAAGAAAACAAACATGATATCAACAAATATAAAAATATTCCATGCTCATGGGTAAAGTCAATATTGTTAAAATGGCCATACTGCCCAAAGCAATTTATAGATTTAATGCTATTTCTATCAAAACTACCAATGATTTTTTCACAAAACTAGAAAAACATATTTTAAAATTCACATGCAACCAAAAAGAAGCCCAGATAGCCAAGGCAATCATAAGCAAAAGAACAAAGCTTCAGGTGTTATATTTTCCAACTTTATACTATAAGGCTACAGTAATCAAAATAGCACAGTTCTGGTACGAAGACAGACACAAAGAACAATGAAACAGAATAGGGAGCCAAGACATAATGCCACACACCTACCACCATCTGTTTTTATTTTTATTTAATATTTATTTTCATTTCAATAGTTTTGGGGGTAGAGATGTTTTTTGGTTACATGGATAAGTTATTTAATGGTGATTTCTGGGATATTACTGCACCCATCACCAGACCAGTGCACACTGTACACAGTATGTAGTCTTTTATTTCTCATCTCCTTCCCAAACTTCCCCATTGAGTCCCCAGAGACTATTATATCATTATCATGCTTTTGCGTCCTCATGCCTTAGCTGCACTTATAAGTAGAGGACATACAATTTTTTATTTATTTTTATTGTTGAGTTACTTCACTTAGAATAATGGTCTCCAACTCCATCCAGGTTGCTGCGAATGCGATTATTTTGTTCCTTTTTATGACTGAGTAGTATCCCATGGTGCGTGTGTGTATGCATACATCATTTATATATACACATATATATACATATGTACGTATATATATATATATGTATAATTTTCTTCATTCACTCATTGGTTGATGAGCATTTAGGCTAGTTCCACATTTTGGCAATTGTAAATTATGCCACTATAAACATTCATGTACAAGTGTCTTTTTCATATAATGATGTCTTTTCCTTTGGGTAGATACCCAGGGGCTGGATTGCTGGACTGAATGGTAGTTCTACCTTTTGTTACTTAAAAAACCTCCTTACTGTTTTCCGTAGTGTTTGTTCTAATTTACATTCCCAATGGTGGGGTAAAAGTGTTCTGTTCTCACCACATCCACACCAGTATCCACTGTTTTTTGACTTTTACATTATGGCTATTCTTTCAGGTGTAAAGTAGTATCTCATCATGGTTTTAATTTTCATTTCCCTAATAGTCATTTGAATACTTTTTCATGTTCGTTGACTGTTTGCATATCTTCTTTTGATAATTTTCTATTCATATCCTTTGTCCACTTTTTGATGGGAGTACTTGGATTATTATTGCAGATTTGTTTGCATTCCTTGTCTATTCTGGATATTAGTCCTTTGTCAGATGCATAGCTTGTGAATATTTTTTCCTGCTCTATAGGTTGTCTGTTTACTCTGCTAATTATTTTGTTGTGCAGAAGACTTTTAATTAGGTCTCATTTATTTAATTTTGTTTATGTTTTTGAGGTCTTAGTATTAGTAATGAATTCTTTGCCTAAGCCAATGCCTAGAAGAGTTTTTTCTGATATTGTCTTCTATAATGTTTAGTTTCAGGTCTTAGATTTAAGTCTTTGATCAATCGTATGTTGATTTTTATATAAAATTAGAGCTGTGTGTCCAATTTTATTCTTCTACATGTGGTTTGCCAGTTTTCCCAGCACTATTTGTTGAATACAGTGTTCTTTTCCCAATTTAGGTTTCTGTATGCTTTGTCAAGGATCAGTTGACTATAAGTATTTGGCTTTATTTCTGGGTTCTCTATTCTGTTTCATTGGTGTACATGCTTGTTTTTATAGAAGTTTCATATTGCATTGGTAACAATACCTTTGTAGTATAAAGTCAGGTAAATGTGATACTGCCAGTTGTTGTTGTTTTCCTTGTTATTTTTGCTTAGTATTGCTTTGGCTATGTGGGCTCTCTTTTGGTTACACATGAATTTCAGGATTGTTTTTGCTAGCTCTGTGAAATATGATGATGGTATTTTGATGATCCTTGACAGTCGACCAAAGCAAGCAACAAATGGTGCTGGGATAACTGGCTGGCCATATGCAGAAGATTGAAACTCAACTGTTTCCTTATATAATATACAAAAATAAACTCAAGATAAATTTAAGACTAAAGTATAATACCTAAAACTATAAAAACCCTGGAAGATAACCTAGGAAATACCATTTTGGACATAGGCCCTGATGAGGATTTCATGGAAAAAAAAATGCTAAAAGCAATTGCAACAAAAACAAAGTGACAAACTAAAGAGCTTCAGCACAGCAAAAGGAATTATTGGTGAAGTAAACAGACAATGTAGAGAATGGAAGAAAATATTTGCAAACTATCCATCTGATAAAGTTTAGTATCCATCATCCATAAGGAACTTAAACCAATTTACAAGAAAAACAGCACCATTAAAAATTAGGCAAAAAACATGAACACATGCTTTTCAAAAGAGACATACACAAAGCTAACAAGCATATGAAAAACGGCTCAGTATCACTAATCATTAGAGAAATGTACATCAAAATCACAATGTCACACTAGTCAGAATGACTTCTGTGAAAAAGTAACAAAATAACAGATGCCTGGCTATGTTGTGGAGAAAAGGGAACATCTGTAGACTGCTGGGAGTAATGTAAATTAGTTTAGCCATTGTGAAAAGCAGTGAGGCAATTTTTCAAGGAACTTGAAATATAACTACCATTCAACCCAGCAATCTTATTATTGTGTACACACTCAAAGGTATCTAAATTGTTCTGCTATAAGGACACATGTACCCTTATTCACTGCAGCGCTATTCACAATGGCAAAGACATGGAGTCAGTCTACACGCCCATCAATGGTAGACTAGGCAAAGAGAGTATAGTACATATACACCATGGAATACCACACAGCCATAAAAAGAACGATATCATGTTTTTGCAGCAATGAAGATGGAGCTGGAGGTCATTATCTTAACTAAACTAACATAGTAACAGAAAATCAAATACCACATGTTCTCAATTATAAGTAGAAGCTAAAGATTGAGTACATAGAGAAAAATAGAAGAGAACAGACACTGGAGCCTCCCAGAGGGTGAAGGGTGAGAGAACAGAGATTTTAAAAACTACCTGTTGGGTAATGATGATCAAATCATCTAAACACCAAAACGCCATGACAATGTACCTATAATAACAAACATAAACATGTACAACTGAACCTAAAATGTTTTTCTTTAAAAAAATGTAATTTTATTTGAAATGAATTATAATGAGATTTCACATTGTAATTGCCCAGGGTCATTGGGATTTTTATTGTATTTCAGTTGATATTTTTGTAGTATTTCTTAGCATACAAATAATTTTACAAACTATTATTGGTCAAATAAAAAATACCTAAGGCAATTTCACAATATGTGAAAGTATGCAATCTTCATTTATTATGTTAGCAAAACAGTACTTTTTCTTTGACCAGATTTCTTTAACCTAATGTCATTCTCACTATAGAGTACAAAATAAAATATTCGTGTTGACCAGATTTTAAAAGTTGATATATGTTATGAAGACACTTCGTGTACTTTTTAGTGTTGTAAGGACATTTTCAGACTAAAAACTATTTAACCATTTTCAGTAGTAATCAAATGTTATTTCTCTACTTTACAAGTAACAAGTAGAAGGGATCTAAGGAACATAAAATATTTTAATTGACCTCTACTTGGTATTTCTCATTTAGGACTTTGATATTAATAACTTTGTTTACCCAAATTCTAATTTGTCTACACTATTTCCATCATCTAAATCATATCCAGATTTATCTTTCTGTGACATACTATGTCATAATGCCCAATTTGAAATTAAACTCCATACATTCATGCATGAGTTATGTAAGCATGTGCTGTATGAAATGAATTACAAAGCATATTAATAGGAACTAATGAAAATCAGTTCTGTGGCTGAAGTTATGTGTGATAGTAAGTTTCCCCATTCTTCTCTGTCTTGCTCTGATATACCTCCCACCACCACCACCATTAATACACACACATTGTTGGGCGCATAATCTGGATTAACCATTTATATCTCTCCCTGAGATTTCATGATTTGGAACCTGGAACATGTACATGCTAGAAAAAAGTGATGAAGTGATATTGGGGATAGGCAACAGCCAAAGGCCAAGTAAAGAGAAGATCTATCCATATATTCCACATATCCATAGTAAAACAGGGAAAGAGAGATTAAGAGGAATTTTCATAGTGCTAATCCCAGTTTGTTCTAGGGACACACATTCTGATTTCTGAAACTCCTTAATTTTGTAGTTTTTTTCTTCTTTCAACATATATGAAGCAAAATAATTCACTTTTGTTTGGTCCATTATTTTTTAACTTACAGCCTCCCCACAATTCACACCAATTCTATACTCAAACATGTTTGGAAAAGAAAATTCAAGGACTTTATAATTACAGTAACCACAAAAAATAAAAATAAAAACATGGAGTGGTTCACAGCTGTATATGATTACAAAATATTCTCTATGTCTATTACCAGCAAAAACAATTTTGAAAACAAATTTAACCATAGAAGTATTTTAGAATTGCAAAAAAATCTTTTTTATATCTGACCTCATGGTAATTTCTGTGTTCCATTTTCACTGCATTAGCTTCTCTTCAGGTGTAAACATTTTAGGTAATCATTAACAAATCTGCCTAATACCTTCACACACCTGTTCCATTTCACATACTTTCCCTGTATTTAATAAATGATTCATTCAATATACATATTTTAATAATCTGATAGGCAAATTTCCACTCACATTTTAACACATAGTTCAGCTTTTGCTAACATTCTGCAGCTTAAAAAAATGCCTACTATTTTCACTTTACATTTCTATAATCTATGTCAAACACTGAATTATAATGATGTTTTGCTTTATCTTTTTCTTGCACTAGGACATGAGCTTTTCAATTTCAGGAGCAGCATTTTATTCTGTGTTCTTGCTACTATATATAATAATTACATGATAGTAATAACATGTTGACTTGACTTAAAATTAATATTTTCCAATAATAACAGATTGGTAGAGGTATATAATAGTCTATTTTCTCTCAGTCCGCCTCTCAACGAATTCGTAAATATTTTTCTTTATTTCCTTTGTGAATGTAACTTTACCCAGACTAGAAAGGCAGAAACTGAAATAAGAGTTTGAACAAAAGAAAAGACTGAATGGTGATTAGTAACTCTTTATTCCACTGAGCTAAAGTCGTAGGCCCCATTTGCACTTCATTGGCACTTTCAGATCAGTAGCCATCCATTATTTGTGATCTTCCCATTTGACTCTTAAACTATCGATTTTATTACCTTTTATTTTAGTCCTATAAAGACCCAAGTCACTCCAAATAGTCTCTAGTGATTTTAACTATTGAATTACCGTCATTCTCTTTAATATCTGTACTAATCTTATGGTAATTCTGGGTGATTCCAATGTCCACATAGATGATTCTTTCTATAATCTAGCCTTTCAGCTTTAATTTCTACTTTTCCAATCACCTTTTTCTTTACCACTTCCTCAGTTATTACCTTTGTGGATATAAATTTGTTTTTCTATAATTCCAACAATCCAGTCTCACACAAACCTGTTTTCATTGTGCTACCCTAATATGATGACTATTTTTGTATCCAAATGAATTTCCATGTTTATTGCAGTTGGTTTCCAAATTATGATGGCTCCATTTATGATTTTTACTTTATGATTGTTCAAAAATGATACCTATTGAGTAGAAACTGTAGTTCAACTTTTGATTTTTTTTTTTCTAGGGTTAAAGATATGTGGGACAATACTGACTTCTGATGCTGGGCAGTGGCACTGAGCCACAGTTCCCATTCAACCACATGGTTCTTGTGGGTAAATGACCGATAGTCTATAGTGTATGATGCATGGTTTTATTTTATCATCACTTACCACTAAAATTCAGCAGTCAATGTGTTACAACCAATGTCTCATGCATTATTATGTTTTTCCCAGGTTAATTTCATTATTCTTATTAGCATAAAGCCTGTATCATACTTCTAGATTTGAAAACAAAAACAAAAATAAAAAAACAAAACTGTAACTCGATTAACCCAATACCCCTTCACAGAATTCCTCCTAGGTTTACCATACAGATGATAACTAAACAGAAAATAAATATAAATGTTTTCCCTTTTCACTATTGTTTTCTGAAACCCACTTCACAAAGGCTTTGTATCTCAGACAATACACAATTCCAGGTAAAAGCTGACATTCATGTGGCTTACAAGAATGAGTAATTCTGAATATTTGATTTTTCAGTCACTATTCTACCTCAGCATTTCCTCTTACAAATGCCTCCATTTGATTCCGTTCATGTACATTTCATATCTCTGTAGTCCAAGCTTAGAAGTTCACGTTTCACTTTTATGAGCTTTTTGTTTTCTATCTGCAGACACTTCCTTTATGATTTCATTCATTCTATGGTGTAAATACTATGTAGATACATTCATGACTTTCAAAATGGTATGTATATACTAGAACTTTCTGTTGAACTACAGATTTACAAATTCAACTTGCTATCCATGTTTTTTTCAAGTTTAACACGCTCAAGTGTAACACAACCAAAACTAGATTCTTAACCTTTCCCCTCACACTAAAAATATGTTCATCATCTTTATTCCTTTTATTTCCTTGCAACTCATACCCAGTCTGTCAGCAAATCTACTGACTCTAATTCCAAAATATATGCAAACTACAGCCATTTCTTTTTACTCAACTACTGCTAACTCAGTACAAACCATTATCATCAATTTTTCTTGATTAATTTGATAGCCTCTAGTTCTTCCCCTTTTCCTTTTTCTGACCTGTTAACAATTCTGAAGGCATATGAATCATATAATTCCTCTGATTAAAATATTCCAATGGCTGTACATCTCTCAGAGTGAAAATCAGAGTCCTGGTAAGATATGGAATCCCATTACATTAGGATTTCCCCTCATATTCTTAAAATCAGTCATTCAGACCCAGATGCCACGGCCTTTTGCCTTTTCCTACAAGGAAGATAGCTTGATTCCTTCATCAAAGCCTTTAACAGTTTCATACCCTTAGCTTAAGAGTGTCTTTTATTTGAAAAATACAAGCTTACTCTACAATTTCATTTTGGTCTTTGTTTAAATATCTTATCACTGAGCACTCGTCTACCTAAACTTACTTAGTTACTTACCCATTATAATGTTTGTTTGGCACCTCTGGCATTTTTTTCTCCCAAACACTTGTGGCCATTTAACACAGTATGTGTTAAACTTTAAATTAATAAAAGGGGGTTTTGGTGAGCCTAGTCTGTGAGCTTCCCAGCCCTGTATGCTCCCTATTTTTATAAAATAATATTATTATTGAATAATTAAAGAATTTTTCTGACAATCATAAAATAGGAAAAAACCTGTCAATAAATGTAGAAAGAAAAACATGAATGCAAGAGAACACTCTAATGCAAAGTGTCCCCTTGATGTTTGTCTCCTTTGATCCTCAAAAGAAAAGCTAGTGAATATTTACTATTATCTTTTTAAAAATGGGAAAATACAGTAAATGATAATGCTCCCAAATCATCGTATCTAAGAATTTGAAATCAGAATTAGAACCAAGGTATTCAGACTCCACATGTTCTTTCCATCATATCGTATTAATTCCAAGAAGTGGAAGACAGAAATTAGACCTGTGAGAGCAACAGGCTAGGGAGAAATTGTAATGAACATAGCTAAGAAGTATTATTTAGCTGCAAAAACAATGCTTTTAATAGGACTTCACATTTTTCTAAAATACTTTCATTATAGCAAATGGTGATCCGATGACAACGTGTATGATAAAACAATCATCCAACTGAAGTATACCAAAACCATAATATTGACCTGCAAAGAAAAAAAATTCCACATTTGGAGATTGTGTAACATTAGTGATTTAGACATTAAAGTAAAAAAATAATATATCAACACTAAAGTGTGGACGCACATGTGAAAGAACCACATAGTTACATGTAACATATTACCTATATTGTGTATATTTTATATATGCACTTTCACATGGAAATGTAAGAATGCTTTATACTCCATAAATCATGTTTAAAATATAATTATACGATTCATCAGTACTCAATTACAATAGGCTTTTCAATTTTTCTGACTACACAACAGTGTGTTTAAATCTTTATACGAACTTGCATATCAATCCAATATTTTCTATTTTTATATATTAACATATTATAAAATATTCTAAAAGTGGTATTACATGAAACCAAATAATTTTGTCCCAAATTAAATTGGGAATACTGTTGATGTTTACCAGTCAAACCACTAAGAACACATCTGTAGTAAAATAAAGTTAAATTTATTAAACTTTATGAAGCAAGGAAGACAGAGCCTCGGGGAGTATCACTAAGAAATTTTACTAGGGGGTTCTTACAAGATTTAGACTTGTTTTAGTTGATTTACAGAAGATTCAAGAAAGTCAGGGTTTGCTTTGATGTGTGCGCTGTTATGAAGTGGAAGTGAATCCATGATCTAACCAAGAGCTGAGAATAGTGGAGTGACTCTAATGCTGTCCTTGGTGGAATTGTGTCATTGGCAAGTGGAATATTTGGTCACTTTTATGGTCTGGTAGATTTATTGTTTTTGTCTGTGCTCATGTGATTAGAGAAGTGTGATGTTTTAGGTCTTATTCTATCACAGTCACACAGTAACTTTATCTGATATTAGACTTCTGTGAAATTGTTTATTTACAGCACAGTAACAGCAGGCCTGGTTGGTATAAAAAAGCCAGATAGCAGATGAAAGCTTGCAGGAATTGTTTCTTTATCAATACCTGTAAAAACTTTTAACTACATATCATTTTCAAATATTAACAATTTTTCTGTAAGGAGCACAAGTATAAACTTCTGTAATGTTATTTTTCTATGCTCTTTTCTATTACACTTTCTTAGACACTCCATATTAGGTAGGACACCATGTATGTTAGTTTCATTCATTGATTTAACAATTTATTGCTCTAGGTGTTCATGTATACACACACACACATATATATATAAATAACCCCCATCACACCACAATTCTCTCTCAAAACAAACAAATCAACAAGAAATAACAAAAACCAAACAAGAATACTTGTTCTCATAAGAGTTACATTCTACTGGAGATACAGCTAACTTTAAAAATCAAAATATAGTAAGTTACAGATTTTAAGGCAGGGAAAATGTATTAAGAAGAAAGAATAAATCAGTAAAAAGAGTAGAGTAATTGGAATGATTAGCTTGTTAGTACAGTCAGAGAATACCTCTGTGAAAAATCAATAAATCAGTGACAAGGTCAAAATAAGGAAAGACCTGAAGAAAGTAAGAAAACCAGATATGAAGATGTCAGTTGGAAAACTAAGGCAGCAAGATGAGTCAATGCTACAGAGATCTTGAGACAGGAATAAAGTTTTCAGAGTAGTAAGGTTATTGTTACAGAACCAGAGTGAGTAAGGGGGAGAGTAGAAAAAGTAAATATATATATGGAGAAGAATGTAGATTATATAAGGACATTTTGGTCCTTGAGAGGACTTCAACTTGTACTATGATTTACAAGGAGAGATGATGGGTGGTAATAAGCAGAGTAGTGACATTATCGATCTTGTTATTTGACCAAATAATACAATTTTGGGGGGTAGAAAACAGAACAGGCTACACAAGCAAGAGCCAAAGTCAAGTATAACTTTTGTGGTTGTTTCAATTATCCAGAATAAGATAAAGTTAAAAGACGGTTTGAGCCAACAGTATGTTCTCACATATTGAAATGAGGAATATGGGAAGGAGAAAGAAGATGACAGGAAGTGATTTGGCCTAAGAAATGGAAAAAGTGGAGTTTTCTTAACTCTAATGGTGAATACTGTGGGAGGGGAAGAAATCAAGAATTGAGTTTTAATCATTTTAGCTCTCAAACACTTATTAAGGTTTCATCTAGAGATGTTGAGGGAGGATTTAATACTACAGGTGAAAAAGTGAAGGCAAAAAAATTTTCAACACTGAATGATGAAAAAGTGTAGATGGTAGGGACTCAAGTCCTAGGATATTCTAACATAAAGGGAAAGAATGACAAAGAGAAACTGGAAAAGGAGATAGAGGAATTGCAGTTAGAAAGTACAAGAAAATTAGATTTAATGTCCTGAACGATAAGTGAAGATTGTTTTTCAAGGGAGAGACTGATCCAATGAATCATGTACTGCTGAAAAATTGAGAGACTGTGAATTGACAATTTGAATTAACAAATGAGTCTCTGGAGACCTATTGAGAACATTTTGAAGATATGGAACCAAAAACTGGAGTAGAGTCAACCAGAATGTTCGGAACCGAACAAATATATATGCCTTCTATGTGTCCACAAAAAAAATTTTTTTTTTAATTAAAAGATTGCCAAAGGAAGCTGATAAAGAGCAACAGAGAAGTAGGAGAGTACAAACTTCTAAATGAGATGTCAAGTACAGTAAGGATTACAAGAACATATTCAGTCACAAATAGCTTATTCGAGCTGCCGTTTATTTTTTATCTTTTTCTATTTTTTTTTTCCTATATAGATTGCTTGCTTCATTTTAACTTTTGGATTGATTGGTTAGAAATTGTGAATTTTCTTTTTTTTTTTTTTTTTTTGAAACGGAGTCTCGCTCTGTCAGCTGGAATGCAGTGGCCCAGTATCGGCTCACTGCAAACTCTGCATCCCAGGTTCATGCCATTCTTCTGCCTCAGCCTCCTGAGTACAGGTGTCCATCTGGGACTACAGGCGTCCACCACCATCCCGGCTAATTTTTTGTATTTTTAGTAGAAATGGTATTTCACCGTGTTAACAAGGATGGTCTCGATCTCCTGACCTCATGATCCGCCTGCCTTGGCCTCCCAAAGTGCTGGGATTACAGGCGTAAGTCACTGCGCCCAGCCGTGATTTTAATTCCATTAACGATAATAGCATTATACACCAATGTACATTACTGCCACTTACTAAATCAAAAATAAAAATAATTTTAAACCCATTTTTAAGTCAAGATTGTAACTATTTTGGCCTATTTTTTTTAGTATCTTAACTTACTTAACTCAGCATTGCAAATCCTATGTATATGTCTACTAAATTAACTACTATCAACATTTCTATTTTCTCATTTGTACGATTCTGATGGCATGATGACAATTATTTAGGAATTGGTCCAAACTGTCTCAAAAATAAGTATTTCATTTCCTTTGGCCTTTGAACAGCTAAAAGATCTGGATATAAATATTAGGTTTAGCTTCTGTTAGTAACATGAGCTTAAGCAACTGGATAAATTCTATGTGGTGTTTTGTAAGAACAGAATGCTTCTGGTTCCACTTAGTGTTTATTTTCTTCCATTGCTTTATTTTTGACCCTTAGGTTGCTTTTATATTCACTGTCGGTCTGTTTCTACTATGACTCCTCAATTCTTGGGCTTTGTTATTGATTGAATCACCTGACAACATGGAAAACTTTAGAAGGAAAAAGTGCTATATGTTTCATTTTCCAAAACTTGGTAAATTTGAGGGTGTCTTTATAATGCAATTAAATCATTGGGACATAATTCTCTCCCTTTTCAAACTGAAGATTTTTTTTCATCGTATTATGAAATATTTATTGTCATGAAGAATAAATATGAGACTGATTAGATTTTACTTCTTTGAAAGTAAACTTTTTTCATCCTTCTGGATGCTAGAATTATTATTTAATCCTGGCCAGGCATGGTGGCTCACACCTGTGATTCCAGTGTTTTGGAAGGCTGAGGCGGGAGGATCACTAGAGCTCAGGAGTTTAAGCTGGCCAACATGGCGAAACTCTGTCTCTACCAAAATTCAAAAAGAAATGAGCCATGCATGACACGTCATGCCTGTAATCCCAGCTACTTTGGAGGCCGAGGTGAGAGGATCACTTCAGTCATGGAGGTGGAGGTTGCAGTGAGCCATGATTGTGCCACTGCACTCCAGTTTGGGTGACACAGTGAAACCCCATTTGAAAAAAAAAAAAATTTTAATACTGAAATTTGAAATTTTAAAATCTTCTGGGTTACCTCTGTGTGTGTGTGTGTGTGTGTGTGTACTTAATACACTGGTTATGCTTGAACATGTTTCCAATCTCTAGGGCTCCTGAACCAGCTTTTTGAGATCAAGAAAGGTCTTTGTACCAATACAGTGGATTGTTGTTTCTAAGATCTTTGCATTATTTTTCAGAATCTATATTTTGTAACATGGATTTTTATAATATGTCTTCTATGATTTTACCTTGTTATTTTCTATTTCTTCATGTAATTTGTTCTCCTTTTGGTGATCTTTCAAGAGTTTCTTCTTTACTAACACTTATTCTGAAGTGCTGTGCTTATGAGTATTTTCCAATCACGTTTAACTGTGTCTTCTTTTTCACTGATCTTCATAGTAAACATTACAAGAAAATTTAAGGAGTTCTTGTCTAATAGTCTTTTATTCTTCTTCTGTGAAGTAGGAAACAAGATACTTGCTGAGAGTGAAGGTAGGCAAGAATGAATAGAAGGAAGATGTGAGATTAGAGAAGTGGCTGAGCAAAACACAGTAATTCACTAAAACTGAGAACCATACATTTGTGGATCTTGCCCTCAGGGAATATAAAATGCATAAAATACAGCTGGGGAAAATGAGAAGTACTCAAATCATTACAACCCATAGAAGTTACAGTGGTTTATGATTGTGAGTAAAGAATACAGACACATTTAAAAGACAGAGAAGGAAGAAAATAAGAGTTGGGGACTAGGACATTTTTTAAAAAAGAAGGAAAGAAATGTTGCCAGGAAGGGGAGGAGCAGCTTTTAGGGAACCATGACTCAAGCAAAGATCATCTTGTAAGTCTGAGAAATTATACCAAGTTTGTAGGACAATATGACCTATTTATTAAAGAGAAACTGATTGTCCAAGAGGGTGGCAGTGGATAATTCCTAAGAGATTTCTTGAGTAAGAAAGACAGTATTTAGTATGTAAGCAGGCTTGACCTTGAGAACACATAGAACTTATCTCTATATTGCAAATAATGGTAACAATATAAACTCAGAAAGGTAGGTAATACATGTAGTGGTGGATCCTCTTCACCTTCCTGGCTAACACGGTGAAACCCATCTCTAATAAAAATACAAAACATTAGCCAGGTGCGGTGGTGCACACCTGTATTCCTAGCTATTCAGGAGGCTGAGGCAGGAGAATCTCTTGACCCCGGGAGATGGAGCTTACAGTGAGGTGAGATCGTGCTACCGCACTCTAGCCTGGATGACAGAGTAAGACTCAGTCTCAAAAAAAAAATTCACCTGATTATTAACTGAATGAGAAGCCAAGTCAATGATAAACAGATTGACTTTGGAAAAGGAGATATTGAGGATTTGAGGAGAATGAGTGAATCATAACATATGGTATGATTTTTAAAAGTATTAGAGGCACTTTTAACATTTATGGTTATGGATTTAAACTTACTTTAGACCATATTTCTCCATTCATATTTAGTCAATCACTAGGGGTACAGTAAAAGAGTAGGTAGATAATTAGATTTAGATAGGAAAGTATGCAATGGTATAATGATGATTCACTGGTAAATTGTGTTTGGAGTGCCATGAGGACTTTTACAGGTAGCTAACGAAAACTCCCAACAATCTTTGCCTAGTGGTATTCATACACTTGTATAATCTCTTGTCCTACACTGTGAAATGAACCTAGTATATTATTCTAATGAGTAGAACATAAGCAAAGTGATGAGATGACCCTTCTGTAATTAGGTAATAAAAGTTGAGACTTCAATTTGCTGGTGTTCTCTATATACTGTCTTCTTGGATAGCACGTTTTGTTGAAGCAAACTGCCATGTTGGAGTGTTCTATGTCACAAATAACTGAGGGAATCCTCTAGTCAACATAGAGTGAGAAATTGAAGCCCTCATTTCCTGCAGAATTTGCAGAACTTATATCTGCAAATATTTCTTTGAGTCTGAAGGTGAATCCTTTTTCAGTCAAGCCTTTGGATTGTATCACAGCCCTGACTGCCATCTTGATTGCAGCCTTGTAAGGACCTTAAGCAGAAGACCCACGTAGATTATGCCTGGTTTTGTTCTCTAATTAAAAATGTAGACAATAAATGTGGGATGTTTTAAGCCCCTGATTTTGGGAGTAATTTATTATGTGGCAATAGATAGCTGATCCAAAGGCAAATGAGCAGAATGTGGCATGATTAAGAGTAGGATCACTGGATTGATGGTCCCAAAATGCTTGAGAAATGTTTTTGAATTGAAGTAACAAATGAAGGCCACTGGATAAATCAAGAAAGAGTAGAACTAGGGTACCACTTGAAACTGGCTTTATGGAGGAACCGCAGTTATTGAAAATGACAATGCCTAGGTGGGACCCTGGCAGGTAAAATTAAAGTTTCACTCTCTTTTCAAATTATTACCTTTGTCTTTAGACTTGTCATTCAGGGAACTCCTTCACGACTGCAGAGCTGACAAGTTATTTTACCAAAACTAAATTTCTATGGTGATGTTTGTAGTGCTTTTAAGTAGGACAAAAATTTCTTGTAGCTTTACAGCAAATATTCCTGAATGGATGTAAGCTTTTTTGAAGAATTACCATGCTACCATTCTTGTCAACTATCTTTAAACCTCAACTGAAAATATTTATGTAATTATAATTTTTGTAAACTATTTTATACTAAACAGTTGATTAATTTGATATTTACTTGTAAATTGATTTTTTTGATATCAGTTTGAATCAATAAAATCACAGTCTGTTTTTGATTTTAAGAATAATTTAATACAAAGTATCCTGCTCAGTGTCTGTAAGTGTACATTGATGATGAGTGGGTCTAACTCTGATTTTGGCACTTACAAAGAAAATTTATGACTCAATGTAGTATATATAGTATAATAAATTTAAATAAGAGCTTCATAAAAAATAAGAAAATTAAGGGAGTCGATAAAACATAATATAGAATTAGAAATAATGATAAATGTCATTAATACAACAAATTGTTAGATTTCCTTTGAGTTTGATCAGATAAAATATCTTTGTTCTTCTATTGGCAATTTTCCATATTACTCTGCTGCTGGATAAAAAAAGGGGGGGGCAAAAATTGTTGTGGCATTGTGCCCCTCAAAATAATATTTTTAACAGAGACTAAACTTAAATATTTATAATACCGAATACATACTGAACAAGGAATATCGCTATTATGATCCTTTACCGCAGTTCCTTTCTCAGTCAAGTGTACTTCGCCCAATTCTTTCCAGTCTTTCTTTCATCTTCCTTTCCTTCTATCTTCCTTTAATTTTATTCGAGATATACACAGATGTAAATAATTTTCTGTGATTTGCTAAGAATACTTTTCCTGCCTAGTGTAATGGATATTGATTTTTAAGCCCAAAAGTTATTTGTACTTCCTCTAGCACACAATGCCATTATCTTGATTTTTGTCAAATCACTCCTTACTGAAGTGGCCATGTAATTTTTTTTTTAAATTGAATGACTTTGGAGAATGAGTTAGTGTGATTATGCTGAGACATCAGGTGAATACTATTAATTGTCCTGGGAAATTGGGCATAATTCTTCACTTTATACTTATCTCACAATCAACCATATGCTTCAGATTGCATGGACTGTATGCTTTAAACTAACCAGTTAGTGCATTACATGCTGCTGTTCACATGGATAAGCACATGAAGCAATCCAGGCCAATAAGGGCCAGATTTGTTTGATTTTTTAGGTAAAGAGATTTTTTCTTTTCAATCAATGAAGAAGACAGGTGGTATGAATCTGAAGCTACAGGATCACGCCGTATTTCCAGAAAATACCCTACCTGGGCACAGTGCCCACACTAGTGAGGGAGACTTAATAAATCTATCAATCTAGTCATTGTTAGCATTTTCTTTCATGTTGTTCTTTGAATAAGCATTAATTTACCATTTATATGTAACTAACTAGATTGAGAATTCTGCAAATTTCAACTGCTGGATTACTGCAGAGTCATATCCTGTAGAAATTAGTCACTATTTTGAGTAAATTTAATGGCTGTTAAAAGTAATTATTCTCTATTAAAAAATCTGTGATTTTCTTATATATATGCTAAATTACCCCTTTATGACATATATATTTGTATTGCAGCAAGAGTATAAAAATTATGCATCTTAACATACACTTTTGAATGAATAGATATGCTTACTGAAATGATTTTGAAAAGAATATAAAGTCAAACTACACAAACTGGTGGCATACAGTATTTAGATTTTTTACTTTACACAAAATACGACTTTTGTTACCTTACCAAGTTGTATAATGATGTGGAATGCAATATGTGAAAATCTTTTTATCAAACTTATACAGCTGTTGACCTGTATTTGATAGGTAAAGGTAAAAAGTTTGACTAATAGTAGTTCAATTTTCAGATGTCACAGACTTAGATTTATATATGCACTTAATGCTACCGTTAAACTATTCATCTTTTTTCTGTATATAATGGGTTACAATAAGTAGTGTAGCATGTCTATTATTATACCATAAGATTCTTAGCATTATTTAAAAACAATGAAAGCTGAGGTGGCAGGATTGCTTGACCCCGTGTGTGGGTGGGGGAGTCGGGAGGACAGAGTTGCAGTGAGCTAAAATCATACCACTGCACTCCAGCCTGGGTGACAGAGTGAGGCCCTATCTAAGAATACAAATAATAAATTTATAAATTTATTTATAAACTAATAAAAGGAAACACTTTTCTGTAAATGTATGCAATTTGAAACAATACTCTATCTATTAAACAAGTCACTCTTACAGGTTAAAAGTTGTTCACATACAATTTTTTTTCTTGATACGTATTCTACCACTATGAGTTACTAATCACAATTTAAAAATACTGTTTTCTATTGTGTTAAAGATTTTAGGAGTATCATGCTATGCTAACAGAACACTGTACATTAATGAGTAGTCATTTGGAGTATTTTTTAGGATGGAAATTTGTGAGACATCTTCCACACCATCTTATATGTTTTGTGAATCAGAGTACATGTCTAAAAGGGGGTTCTTTGGGAGTCATGGTATACTGTGTGGCTTTATAATAAGGCAGACTTATTAGCCATGTGAAATTTAAACCTCAATTTGGCCATAAAATTCTAGTGAATAATTTTGTGAACTGTAATTCATCCTCACCATAAAAATGTGCAAGTTGAAACTATGCAAATCAATTGTAAGGATCAAGGAGAACAATTTCAATTACTTCATGGCCTTTAAAAAACTTTGTTTACAATAATATTAAAGATATTTATTTCCATTGGTACTAAATATATAAGATAAAATAGTAAAAATACATATTTGATACATTGTAAATTAAGATACTATAAACTTTGAGAGTGTCCTAATAAACATATCAAATGTGGTTTAAACAATGAATCTTCAATATAAACTGCATGCTAGTCCACAACACAATGAGCCACAATATATTTCAAATATTGAAATGTTACTAAATATGCTGTCTGATTACAATGTAATTAAATCAAAGATTGCTAATAAAAAACATATCTAGGTAATCCCAAATTAATTGAAAATTTGCCAATATACTTCTAAATAACCTACTGCCCAATGGAAATAACGTATTTCCATTGTTATCTACACACTAATGAAAACAAAACATAGCAAATTTGATGGGATGAAGCTGAAACAGTGCTATAAAAATTCATTGTATTAGAAATGTAATGTTTAATATAAATGTTCTAAGATATCTTCAGAGTCTGAAAAAAAGAAAAGCAAACCCACATCAATAGACAAATGGCCAAAAGGAACATATCCTGTGTCATCCTAATGATACGAAGTTCCGGAACTTGCAAACCGATCTATGGAAATCAGAAAAGTGGTTGCCTCTGTGTAAGGGGAAGAGAGACTTGAAAGGTGCTTGAGGGAAAGTTTAAGAGAGCGCTCTAAAATCTGACTGAGGTATTAATTACATGGGTAAATAGATTGGTCAAAACCCAATGACTCACACAATTTAGATTTATGCATTTTTTGTATGTAGCTGTACCTTAGTTTTAACAAGGAGACCAAATAAAAAGAAAAGCACTGCCTATAAATATGTATTAATACATTCAATATCAGGGACAATTCTCATTCTTACCATTTGAAATGTACTCTGATCATTTATATTTGATTGTCAACTGTCTATTCTGCTATGTTATATTAAGTTGCTTAAAAATTCTGTAATGATTTCGTTGAGGTCACTGCTTTCTAGCTTAAAACAAAAATGCTCTAGAATCCAAAATGTACTTTTTGCATCACTCTTTAATGTTGTAGTAAGACTCACTATGACCACTGAGTACACAGAAAGATTTGAAATATGACATTTTTCTATATTGAAATAAAAATGAAATGCAAAAAAATGCCTTCATTACTAATTCATTCAGTGTTTATGACCTTCTCTCTTGGAAGAAAATTAAAGAAATCTAAAATTCTTCACTCTGCAGCTGTAATATGATGACTGACTACAATGGGACCAAGGTTGTTTATCTGAAATACAATCCTCACAGCTGGCAATGTCAGAATGCTATCTGTTGGAACTGCTGAAAAATCTGTAGTGAATTTCTTTAAAATCTACAAGAAACGAGAATCTATTGAGCTTTTGTTGTAACTTCCATTTGTTTGATTTTTAAATAGTTGATTGAAGACTGCATTTTTACATTCATCCTCACACACATACAAGCTCAAATGCTTTAAAAGATTCCAAGGCTGGAAGAGCCTCACAAATGAAGGGTAGTTTTAAAGATCAGCTACATACAACATCTTTCCAAGATAGCACACATATGTACAGTAAGATATTTGAGGGTGAGTTGAGTATAATAAACACATGCAGACATATTCCTTTGAGAATGTAGTTTCTACTTCAAATTTATATACACTTATATGGAGGTAGTCTGGGTGTCTGTGATTATAAACTAAGCAATGGGAAATAAATTTGAGTAATTTTCAGGAGATATATCTGCTTGTAAAGCAAGCAATAAGATAAATGAATGTGTGATGTATTAGTCCGTTCTCATGGTGCTATAAAGAAATACTTGAGACTAGATAATTTACCAAGTAAAGAGGTTTAATTCACTCACAGTTCCACGTGGCCGGGGCACCCTCAGGAAACTTACAATCATAGTGGAAGGCACCTGTCATGGGTAATACTGAGTGCCAACCTGACAGGATCGAAGGACACACAGTATTGTTTCTGGGTGTGTCTCTGAGTGTGGCCAAAATAAATCAAGGTTTGAGTTGACTGGGAGAGCCAGACTGACCCTCAGTCTGGGGGGTGGGGCACCACCTAATTAGCTGTCAGCACAGCTAGAGTAAAGCAGGCAGAAGCAGCTAAAAAGAGCAGACTTGCTGAGCCTTCCACAGCCTTCATCTTTCTCCTGTGTTGTATGCTTTCTTCCCTCAAACATCAGACTTCAAGTTCTTCAGCTTTTGGACTCTTGGACTTACACCAGTGGTTGCCAGGAGCTCGTGGGTCTTTGGACACAGACTGAGGACTGCGCTGTCAGGTTTCCTACTTTTGAGAATATGGGACTTGGACTGCCTTACTTGCTCCTAAGCTTGCAGGTGGCCTATTGTGGGATTTCACCCTTGTAATCCAGTGAGTTAATACTCCTTAATAAACTCTCCTTCACATATACATCTATTCTATTAGCTTTGTCCCTCTAGAGCACCCTAATACAGATTTTTTTTTTTATCAGGAGCAAACATAGAACCAAATTTTAATAGATGTCTTTGTTTAGTTTTAGGGTTTCTGGAGTTGACTGCTTAATCTGATTAGAACCCAAAATGCCAAGGACTCTACTTCTAATAGTATACAGAACACTGATAGTCCCTGGTGTGAACTATTTAGAGAGTTATGAGAAATAAATGCGTTAGGGCTGGGCATGATGAGTCACGCATGTAATCCCAGCACTTTGGGAGGTCGAGGCAAGTGGATGATGAGGTCAGAAGTTCGAGACCAGCCTGGCCAACATGGTGAAACCCCCTCTCTGCTGAAAATATAAAAATTATCTGGGTGTGGTGGCAGCTGCCTCTAATCCCAGCTACTTGGGAGGCTGAGGCAGGAGAATCGTTTGAACCCGGGAGGTGGAGGTTGCAGTGAGCCGAGATCACAAAATTGCACTCCAGCCTGGGCAATAGAGTGAGACTCTGTCTCCAAAAAGAAAAAAAAAAAAAAAAAGAGTAACTCCTGATTCACAGCTTGTGAGAGGCAAGGAGTTTAGTGACTCTATACCTAATACCTTCCACCACATGTGGAGAACCAAGGAATATAATGAAGTTGACTGGTTGTTCCTAAGTTCGCTAGACAAAGTGATGGAAGAAAATGAGTTCAGGGATTCTAACTCACAGCTCCAAAAACACTGAGTTTCAAATTTTCTAAGATGGCTCTGACTGAGAGTCTTATTTCGTGTACATAAAGGGCTAAAATTGTGGAAAATCAGACGTAAGCTCTTATCATGCAGTGAAAGGTGCACACACATCCTTGCCAGATGTCTACTGTTAAAGGGAAGGCACTGATTGGAAAAAGATCTGGACCATGCCACTTAGGATCCTGATGAGGCTGAGGGCACGGAAGTCTTAAATTCTGAAGAGCCTTTTTTGCCAGAAGAAACAGACTCCCCACCCCCAGTGGTGGCAACATCACCTTTCCCACCCACACTGCCATCAATCTTTCCACGCTGGTCCGAGGAGATTAATCATGCACTACCTGAGACAGTTGCCAGGCAAGACAATGCTGATTCTCCCTCAGGACCCACCCCCAAAACCGCTGTTTGCTTCTAGACCTATAGCTAAATTCCTGGCAGGCTCCTAGAAGTGAGATTCAGAATGTGGTCCATGGGGAGGTGTGCTACAGTCCAAAAGACCTGCTTGAGTTTTCTAATTTATATAAGCAGAAATCTGGAAAACAGCCATGGGAATGGCTATGAAGGGTGTGGGATAATGGTGGAAGAAAAACTTGGGTCAGGCTGAGCTTTCTGATATGGGAGTAATAAGCAGGGATTCTGCATTTAATGTTGCAGTTCAGAGAGTTAAAAAAGGTTCTAATAGTTTATTTGCTTGGTTAGCTGAAACATGGATCAAAAGATGGTCCACTGTGAGAGAGCTGGAAATGCCCAGTCTCCCTTGGTTTTGTGTAGAGGAAGGGATAAAAACGCTTAGGGGGATGGGAATGCTAAAGATTAGCCACTCTAGACATACTACTTCATCCCAATGGGGAGAATGAGTGCCCAGGAAAAGAGAAGCCCCTTCATTAAACAATCAGAATTCATGAGAACTCACTATAATGAGAACAGCATGGGGAAATCAAGCGCCCATGGTTTAATTATCTCCATCTGATCCTGCCCTTGACATGTGGGAATTGTAACAATTCAAGGTGAGATTTGGGTGGGGACACAGAGCCAAACCATATAATGCTGTTACTGGACCTTTTTGTTTATATCAGGGTAAAGTTTGAACGGGATAATTGAATGGAACTCAAATTGTTTTTTCTACTTCACATTGGAAAATTTAGAACATTGTTTCTGGTAGAAGACTATACACAAAGTAGAATTGGAAGTGCCACTTAGAAGTCAGGTATTTGGGCTGAATTTGGGGAAGTGTTCAGGGAAGATTTCAGCAAGGAATTTGTGGATATATACAGTATCCATGCTTCAGGCTTTGGAGAGATAATTGGGTGGCAAGTACTTGTAGAAACTTCTCCACGGTATTATGAATTGCAGCATCTCTTAGCACTTTTTGAAAGAATGTGGTAAAGAATTAAATTGCTTTGTCATTGCTTTTGGATGTTTATCTCAATTTAGCAACATGTTGAAACAGCCATAAAGACACCCACTTTTATTGTTATATTAATAAATTCAAACGGTGTATTTTTGAAAGCATACATTTCAATTATTTTGTTTTCAGACTTACAGTAGCTCTTTATTAAAGAGTGTAAATGTCACATTTTCTCTTTTTGTTTTTAAGGTTCCTTGTACATCATGGTACAATCGTGATGATGATTTGCCTTTCTAACTGAATTGATTTCAGTTTTTATGTCTTAACATTTTCTGGTACCACATCTTATTTTCTGAGTTTCTGCAACTTACTACTATATCCACTGCTTTTGCCATTTATACATGTATAATAAATTGAGTATTCCTTTTCTCTAAATAACTGAATATCATTGGTTAAATCTAGTCCTGTAATTGTTATGTCTTCAGTAATTCTTGATTTACTTTTTTGTCATTATCAGGTAACCCTATTTTGTTTTACCTTTGTCTTTATCTTCATGGCAGTATCTTCTGCAGAGTACCATCTGTTGGTCCAGCTTTGTTTCTGTTTTATAAATCAGTCCTACCAGGAACTGTGCATATATCAACAGACTCTTTCGGCCTTACAACCAGAAGTACAGACGGGCTAAGGGTTCTCAGATCAGGAAAACAGAAGCCAGTCCTTGGCATCTCCTTTGCTTTTAATGAGAACCATGATTTGATTAATCAGATGGATGAACAAAAACGCATGTCATGCCCAGCTGTAGTACTTCATAATGTGCCCTTCCCAAGACTGAATCCATTTATAGCATTGGATTTCTGCCTTGGCATGTTCTTCCAATTTTCAAAATTGAACTGCTGCCTAGGATAACTTGATTTTATCTTCTACTTATTAGTTTGGAACTCTGGAGGCCAATAATTACCTGAATAGTAACCAAACTACTAATTTTTAAGACCATATTCATTTGACTAATTGGCTATCTACAATGAGACTAACCTTTGCAATTGTTATTCCTATATTTCTGTTAGATTGCTGTTAACTCTCTGGCTTTCTGAAGCCATAGCGGTGCATAGGCTGAAGAGTCTCTTGTATATTAACTTATCAATAAAAGTTTCCTCACATAGTGCACATTTATTCTCAGAGACTGTATCAACATCTTTAATTATATATGCGATACTGATTATATAAAAATTCCAGAATACTGATCTGAGTAATCAGGACTTTAAGTGTTACAGGATATTATATTTATTCTTAAAATGAAAAGTAAATGAAAGAAAACTTTGCATTGGAACTAAATATATCTGTTAGGTCATAAATTACTATGAAACTATAAAAAATCCTAAACCTACATGTTTATTCAATAAATAATTGACTTAAAATGTCATATTCAACTTAACTATGTAGAAGTGAAAGTGGCATTTCTAACCTGAACTGCTATAGTTTATTGCAAAGTGAACTTTTTAAAGCACACCTAAAAATACTGTGTACAACATATGCTATTGAATGTTAAAAACATATACTTCTTTTGCATTAGAAATACAAGTTACAAAGTTAAATCTAGCATTTATTAAAATTGTTACCTTCATGGGATGAAGACACATGAACTTTGATGTCCCGAGAAGCTTTTCAAACTACCTTGTCTGTCCATCCCACTGGCACTGTTATTGTCCTCAAAATTTCTCTAAGTTATTGCAACCAACTTATGATTACTTCCTTTTTCAATAATTCTATCTTATTCTGAACATTCATGTGAAACTATTTTACTTTTTAAAAAATATGCTTAAACGTCTAATTGATAGATAAATGTGTATGTATTTGCCAGGTCCAAAATGATGTCTTCAAGTACAACGGACTATTGAACAACATGCGGGTTAGAAGCGCTAAACCCCACACAAACAAAAACTCACATATAACTTGGTCTGCCCCAAAACTTAATAGTCAACTGTTTTCAAACCCATGTTGTTCAAAAATTAACTATATACATACCATATAAAATGACTAAATATATTTAACAATAACTCGGTTATATTTTTGTAGTGGGAACACTTTATAGCCATTCTCTTAGCATTGTTTTAAGAATACATTATTAACTGTAGTTGCCATGTTGTTCAATAGAACTTTTGATCTTGTTTTTCCTGTGTAGCTGAAATTTTCCATGCTTTGACCAACATTTTTCCAACTCCCTAGTCTCCAACCATCCTAGCTGCTCCTAACCATCAGCCTATGGTTCACTTCTATAAGATCAATTCCTATAGATTCCACATATGAGTGAGATTGTACAGTATTTGTATTTCTGTTCCTGGCTTACTTAACAATGTGGTACATATTCTTTGTTGTTGCAAACCACAGAATTTCCTTCTCTTTTGTGGCTGAATATTATACTGCATACATATACATGATATTTTATTTCTTCTTTCATCCATTGATGGAAACTTAAGTTGATTCTGCATCTTGGCTATAGTGAATGATGCCAGAACAAACATGAGAGTATGAACATATCTTTGGCATATCTTTTGCAATGTTAGGTTGTTTATTTGCAAGCTTCTTTTTTGATGTAGATTTTTATGCTGTATACTTCCCTCATAGAACTGCTTTTGCTCTATTGATGGAAAATGTTTCCATTTTCATTTTTCTCAGCAAATATTTTAGTTTTTAATTTATTTATCCATTGGTTATTTGGAAGGATGCTGTTATTTTTTCCATGTATTTGTTCATTTTTGAGGTTTCTCCTACTACTGATTTCTAGTTCTGTAACTTTGTGGTCCAAAAACGTACTTGATATGACTTCAATTTTGTTAAATTTGTTGAGATTTCTTTTGTGATCTAACATATTATATATCCTGGATAATGTTTCATGTGCAGTTAAGAAGGATGTATATTTTGCAACTATTGGATGGAATGTTCTGTGTATGTCTGTTAGGTCCCTTTGATCTAGAGTATAGATTAAAGCTGATGTTTTCCTATTGTTTTCTTGTCAGGATAATCTATTGCTGTAAAAGGAGTGTTAAAGATTCTATTATATTGCAGTCTATCTCTCCCTTTAGATCTATTAATATTTGCTTGATATATTTAGGGCCTCCAATATTGAGTGCATATTTAAAATTGTTGAATCCTCATGCTGATTTGACCTCTTTTATTATATAATGGCCTTCTATTGTTCTTTTTGCAGTTTGAAATAAAGTCCATTTTACCTGATATAAGTATAGATACAGCTATTCTCTTTTCAGCTATTGCTGCTTTCTTCTGTTTCTTTACTTGCATGGGATACATGTTTTTAATGCCTTCACTTTCAGTCTATGTATGTACTTACAGGTGCAGTCAGTCTCTTGTAGGAAGCACATAGTTGGTGTTAAGCTGTGTGTGTGGTTTTTTTTTCTTCAATCCATGTAGCCATTAGGTAATCTAATGGTTTGCATTCAAGCTAATTACTACTTTCATTCTGTTTTCTAGGCATTTTATAAATTCCTTTTTTTCTTTCTTTCTAGCTGTCCTCCTTGGTGGCTTAGTGGTTTTCTCTAACGATATGATTTTTTTCCCCTTTTATTTTCAGTGTATTTGCTGTAGGCTTTTGCTTGTTACCATGAGGCTTACAAAAACATTTATAACAGGTATTTTCAAGCTGGTAACTTTGAGCACGTGCACACAAACACACTCTATAATTGTACTTAATTACCCCAACACACATTTAAAATGTTTGACTTACAATTTACATATTTCAACAAATTACTATAGCTATTGTTTTTGATAGTTTGTCTTTCACATGCAGGTCAAAAGACTATAGGTTATTCACCCATGACCATTACGGTATTAGAGTATTCTAAATTTGGCTGCCTACTTTTACAAGTTTAATAGTTTTATGCTTTCAGATGTTTTTTATTTACTCACTAATCTTATTTTAGTTTGAAAAATTCCCTTGAGTGTTTATTGTAAGACAGGTAAGACAGGTCTAGTGTTAATGAACTCTGCAGCTTTTGTCTGTCTAGGAAACTATCTCACCTGTATTTCTGAAGGATACCTTTGCTGGATACAGTATTCTTCACTGGCAGTTTCTTGTCCTTTAGTTCTTTAAACATATCATCCTAATCACTCTTGTCCTGTAAGGTATCTGCTCAGAAATCTACAGCTAGCTCTATTACAATGCCTTATGTTATTTACTTCTTTTCTCTTGCTGCTTTCAAGCTCCTCCTCTCTTTATCTCTTGATTATAATATTGTATTAGTCCATTTGCATGCTGCTGATAAAGACATACTCAAGACTAGGAAGAAAAAGAGGTTTAACTGGACTTAGAATTGCACATGGCTGGGGAGGCCTCAATATGATGGTAGGAGGTGAAAGGCATGTCTTACATGGTGGCAGCAAGAGAAAAAGAGGAAGCAGCAAAAGTAGAAACCACTGAGAAGCGAGACTTACTATCACGAGAACAGCACGGGAAAGACCGGCTCCCATGATTCAATTACCTTCTCCTGAGTCCCTCCCACAACACATGAGAATTCTGGGAGATATGATTCAAGTTGAAATTTCAGTGGGGACACAGACTATATCATTTTGCCCCAACCCCTCCAAATCTTATGTCCTCACCTTTCGAAACTAATCATGTCTTCCTGATAGTCTCCCAAAGTCTTAAATCATTTCAACATTAACTCAAAAGTCCACAGCCAAGTCTCATCTGAGACAAGGCAAGTCCCTTCTGCCTTTGAGCCTATAAAATCAAAAGCCAGCTAATTACTTCCTAGATACAGTGAAGGTACAGTATTGGGTAAATATAGCCATTTCAAATGGGATAAACTAGCCAAAACAAAAGGGTCACAGGGCCCATGCAAGTCCAAAATCCACTGGGCAAGTCAAATTTCCAAGCTCTAAAATGACCTCCTTTGAATCCAGGTCTCACATCCTGGTCACACTGATGCAAGACGTGAGTTCCCATGGTCTTGGACATCTTTGTCTCTCTGGTTTTGCAGACTATAGCCTCCCTCCCAACTGCTTTCACAGGCTGGTGTTGAGTGTCTGTGGCTTTTCCCGGCACACGGTGCAAGCTGTTGGTGGATCTACTATTCTGGTGTCTGAAGGATGGTGGCCCTCCTCTCATGGCCCCACTAGGCAATGCCCCATTGCCTAGGGACTCTGTTCCATACTGCTCTAGCAGAGGTTCTCAACGAAGGTCCCACACCTGCCGCAAACTTTTGCCTGCGCATCCAGGCATTTCCACACATCATATCTAGGCAAAGGTTCCTAAATCTCCATTTTTGAGTTCCATGCACCCACAGGCTCAATACCACCTGGAAACTGCCAAGGCTTGGGGCTTCCACCCTCTGAAGCCACAGCCTGAGCTGTCGTTGCCCTCTTTCAGCCATGGTTGAAGTGACTGGGACACAGAGCATCAAGTCCTTAGGCTGCACACAACACAAGGACCCTGGGCCTGGCCCAGGAAACCACTTTTTCCTCCTGGGCTTCTGGGCCTGCCATAAAGGTCTCTGACATGGCCTGGAGACATTTTCCCCATTGTCTTGGGAATTAACATTAGGCTCTGCTTCTTATGCAGATTTCTACAGCCAGCTTTAATTTCTCCCCCAGAAAATGGGCTTTTTTCTTTTCTAATTAGTCAGGCTGCAAATTTTCCAAATTTTTATGCTCTGCTTCCCTTATAAAATCGAATTTAACAGCACCCAAGTCACTTCTAGAATGCTTTGATGCTTAGAAATTTATTCCACCACATATGTTCAATTATCTCTCTCAAGTTCACAAATCACCATAGCAGGGGCAAAATGCCACCAGTGTCTTTGCTAAAATATAACAGGAGTCAACTTTGCTCCAGTTCCCAAGAAGTTCCTCATCTCCATCTGAAACCACCTCAGCCTGGATTTTATTGTCCATGTTGCTTGCTATTCAAGGCTTTTGGCTAAAGTCATTCAAGTCTCTAGGAAGTTCCAAACTTTCCCGCATTTGTCTTCTTCTGAGACCCCTGCAAACTATTCCAACCTCTGCCTTTTACATAGTTCCAAAGTCACTTTTTTCAGCACCCCGCTCCGCTGGTACAAATTTACTGTATTAGTTCTGTTTTATTGCTGCTGATGAAGACATACCTGAGACTGGAAAGAAAGAGGGGTTTAATTGGACTTACAGTTTCACATGGCTGGAGAGGCCTCAGAATCACGGCGGGAGGCCAAAGACACTTCTTACATGGTGGCAGCAAGAGAAAAAGAGAAAGCAGCAAAAGTGGAAACCCCTGATAAACCCACCAGATCTCGTGATGCTCATTCACTACCACAAGAATAGCACGGGAAAGACAGGCCCCAATAATTCAATTACCTCCCCTTGTGTCCTTCCCACAACACGTAGAAATTCTTGGAGATACAATTCAAGTTGAGATTTCAGTGGAGACACAGCCAAACCTTATCAAATATGTTTGATTCTAACGTATCATGCAGTTGTCTCATTTGGATGGAATCTAATTGTAAATTTTGACATTCCTGTACTTGGATGTTTGCATTTTTCAAGGTTTGGAAAGTTTTCTATTAAAATTTTAATTTTTAATTTTTTAAAAGCATTGTACTTCTTGTTTTTCTTTAACTTGTGTGACTCAATCATCTGACCTTTTCTCCTGTCTCAAAAATTCCATAAGCTTTCTCACTTCCTTTTCATTGCTTTTTTTCAATTTATATAAATGTAAAATGCACTGGAAAGTCTCAGCAATAGAATTGAACAAGCAGAAGAAAAATCTTCAGAGTTCGATGACAAGGTTTTCAAAATAACCCAATCCAACAAAGATACAGAAAAAAAGAATTTTTAAAAAATGAACAAAGACTGAAAATTTTGGGATGTTGATTGACCAAACCTAAAAATAATTGGCATTCCTGAAAGAGAAATCTGAAAGTTTGGAAAACACATTTGGGAGAATTGAGAAAAAATTTTCTGTCCTTCCTAGAAATCTAGACATCCAAATACAGGAAGCTCAAGGAACACTGGGAAATTCATCACAAAGAGATCACCTGGGAACATAGGCATCAGGTTATCTGAAGTCAAGACAAAGGAAAGATTAGGATCTGTAAGGCAAAAGCATGAGGTAACCTATAAAGGAAAGCCTATCATATTAACAGATTTCTCACCAGAAACCCTACAAGCTAGAAGGGATTGGGGCCCTATCTTCAGCCTACTTTATAAAACAATTATCAGTCAAGAATTTTGTATCCAGTGAAAGTAAGGTTCATAAAGGAAAGATATAGTCTTTTTCAGACAAATACTAAGCTAATATGCCACTACTAAGCCAACACTACAAGAACCACTAAAAGCAGCTCTAAATCTTGAAACAAATCCTCAAAATACATCAAAACAGAACCTCCTTAAAGCATAAATTTCACAAGATTTTTTGACGTTTCACTGTATATTTTCAAGTATCTTCAAGTTCGCAGATTTTTCTTATTGATCAAATCTGCTGTTGGATAATATTTCATTTTTCATTTCATTGTTTTGTCTAGCTCCAGGACTTCTGTTTGATAGTTTTAAAATTTCAGTCTGTCCATTAAATTTCTAATTTTAGTCACTGTTTCTTATTTTCTTGAATTATTTCTCTGTATTTTCTTGAAGTTTGCTAAACTTTGTTTTGACAGTTATTTTAAGTTCTTTCTCAGATAACGCATCCTTATTTCTTCAGGATCAGTCACTATTACCTTATTTTTGTCCATTTGTTGATAACATCTTTTCCTGAATGTTCTGCATATCTGAGGTCACGTGTCTATGTTTGCTCATTTGAAAAGGTAGGTACTTATTCCATTCTTCACAGACTGGATTGTGGGAAAGGCATGGCGCTAGGGCATGGCAGATGCTTTGGGCAGCTGCAGTCAGTACAGCACTGACAGCAGCCTAGGGTTTGCTATGGCAGGTACAGGGTTGGAGTGTGCCTTCAGCAAGGTGTTGTTGACGAGTGTTATCTGAAGAACCTGTTGACGAGTGTTATCTGAAGCCTGGAGCCACAGGAGTTGGTCCAGCAGTGGTGCAAGCCAGAAATTAAATTTGCCATGCAAGCCTGAAGTCTGCAGCTGTGTGGTCCTCCCAGGGACTGAGGTGAGGGTAGAGGGCTCAGTCTCTGGGTACCAACATGGAATGTGAGTCTATGGAGGTTTTCCTAGTGCTTGTTTTGCACTTTGGAGGCCCAGTACTGGGGTACAAGCAAAGCCCTATGCTCACCTTTTTTTTTCATTACCCAAAGCGATTTTTTTCTGTGTCTGTACTGTGCTGCCTAGGGCGGGGGTAATGCAGATAATGTAAAACTCTTCTTCCTACCCTCTTTAATACATTCCCCTTACTACTGTGGTACAAGAAGGCACTATGATAGCTTACCTGGTTTTACTAGCTTTTGTGAAGGTATTTTTGCATGTGGATAGCTGTCCACTGATTTTTCTATGTGGGGATGATTGCTACAGAGTTCTATTCCACCATCTTCCACTCTCTCTCTGAGGTCAGACTATCAGGACTGAGCTGTCAGAGACGACTATGAAGCATATAGACTTGGAAAGTTCCCCATAATGGGCAAACCTCCTCCTGAACTTTGGATACGCCTGTGGAGCCACACTTGCAACATTTCTCACACTGCTTTTTACATCCTTGTTCTAAGATTCCAGGTGGGTGTTCTGGAGATGTATCTGCAAATAGTAGAACCCAGAGTGAAAAGCAGACAAACCTGACCTTGAAGAATACAATTATTTCTAAGTATTACTTGGTTAGTTTATTCCTATCTATCTACTAAGAATTTCACACCCTTTCTATTGCCTCAGCATAAAATTCCAAACTCTGTTTACAAGATGCAAATGCTCCAAGTCGTGGTTACTTGCCTATTATATCCTAATTCTATAGCTTGCTTTTATACTCAGATTTGTTTTCCTAGGCTTTTATCCCATAAATTGTACTTCCCAGTTTCTTTGACCAGCTGGTTTTCTAATAGGTTCTACTAACAGGTGACCATAGAGTAAGATCAGAAAATGTGAAGAAAGTAAAACACTTTTTTTTCTCTGAATTCAAGTCCTTGTCATTCAATATTCTTTGAATGACAGTGATCAGTTACCATCAAGGTCTGGTGGCATTCCCAGCACCTGCATCTCTGGGCTCACTTCGAGGTACCAAAAGCAAAGATGCCATGCCTATTGTCAAGCAGAGCACCAGCCACATTGCTCTCACATATCCACTGAGACAAACTGTGTTGTCTGAGACCATAGTAGGCTGCTCCCCTCACAGCAGCCTGTTGGGAGCAGGTTGTTTTTTTTTTTGTGATTTACACAACCACCTTAGACATACAAGCACTAGGAGTGCAATGATCCCTTCTGAACACACAGCTCACTGAACTACTCTTTTCTACCATTAAGTTCTTAGAAGGACACCTCTTCTCTTTATTTCCTGACACCTACGTTTGGAAATTATTCTTGCCATTATTGGTTTCTGAATATTTACAGGTACACTTTTTTCTCTTAGTTATCCAATATATGTTTAATCAAGTCTATTAAAAGTCATCTACTTAAAATATGTAAGTGCTGTGAGGTGATGGTGAATGTTCAGCAACTGGCTGTCTGGTATGGATAGGGTAAAGGAGCAACCTTGATTTGCAGGAACTTGCTATTTTTAAGATGTAAATACTCTCATCATGTCTGATTCAAACTACAAATGTGATGTCAAAATACAGATTAGGAAGATAAGTACACAATCTACTCATCATTATAAGCCAACTTCAGCACATACTTTTTCTTCTGTGTTCTGACAGGACCATTAATGGAACAATGATGGATACAATAAGGTCAGAAAATAGACTCTCAACAATGGAAATCTGAGATTGTTGTGTTTTAGCAAGTGGCCTTTGCATCATATTGAGTTTCTTTATAAGAGAAAAAGGTCCACAGGGAATATGACATGCGTTGGTATGTTGATGAACTGAACCATCACTGCTTGCATAGAATGAAGTGCCTGAGGAACAGCACGCTTTGTCTAACAAGTGATTGCTGTACATAACCATTAGAGTGATGACAGCTATTAGTGGGCTAGGATGCTTTTGTTATGATTTAACTGCAGACTTTCTATAAAGAAAATTGCAGGTTCAGAAAGAAGTTTCAGCTCAAGTCACAGTAATAGAACCAGAGTTATTTGTTGGTAAACCTTTTGAAGTTGTAAAGTAAATGTGATTGAGCATGTTGAAGAATTACAGTGTAAACCAAAGACTTGTCAAGCATCTATTTATAACAACCAAAACCTCTTTGGGGAAGACGTGGATTCATGACTTGGACGTTCAAATATAATTGAGACTTACGATTCCCCCAAGCACCCTGAGCTTCCAATGTCAATGGAAATGATATGGTTTAAATATTTTACTCCCCCACATCTCATGTTGAAATGTGACTACCAGGGTTGGAGGTGGGGCCTAATAGGCGGTGTTTGGGTCATGGGGGTGGATCTCTCAGAAATGGCTTGGTGCCCCACCTGTGGTAATGAGTTCACAAGAGAACTGGATGTTTAAAGAGTCTGAAACCTTCCCCTTCCTTCTGTTGCTCCCAGTCTCGCCACGTGACATGCTGGCTTCCCTTTCGCCTTCCACCATGACAGTAAGCTTCCCCAGGCCTTGCCAGAAACAGATGCTGGAACTATGTTCTGCGTACAGCCTATAAACCTCTTCTGTTTATAAATTACCCAGTCTTAGGTATTCCCTTCATGCAAAACAGATGAGTACAGGAAACAACTTATTTTTTATCTTTACATGACATTGTAATTACCTGTCATTAGGAAATTATTCAAGAGAATGTTCATTTTTTTTCTGAATATAGAGTACTTCTACTCCTTATTGCCTCTAACTGGAATCATATATTAATATGCTGTAAGGGTTTAAGTGTCAAATGTGACAAAGGAAAAGATAGCTTATTCTCAATAATAGCTGAAAATCTGTACTAACTTCTGTTTATGAAGGCTTATGAAAAAATGTGCAGAACTGTATTAAAAAGATGTTGGGGCCGGGCGCGGTGGCTCAAGCCTGTAATCCCAGCACTTTGGGAGGCCGAGACGGGCGGATCACGAGGTCAGGAGATCGAGACCATCCTGGCTGACACAGTGAAACCCTGTCTCTACTAAAAAATACAAAAAAAAAAACTAGCCGGGCGAGGTGGCGGGCGCCTGTAGTCCCAGCTACTCGGGAGGCTGAGGCAGGAGAATGGCGTGAACCCGGGAGGCGGAGCTTGCAGTGAGCCAAGATTACGCCACTGCACTCCAGCCTGGGCGGCAGAGCGAGACTGTCTCCAAAAAAAAAAAAAAAAAAAAAAAAAAAAAAAAAAAAAAAAAAGATGTTGGAATAAGAAAGATAAAATATAAAATTGGGAGTAAATTATCTTTCTAGGTAACTTACTGTGAGGTGAATTGATTGAAATCTGAACACAATGGTGATGATTATTCTATGCAGTTAAGTATTAACACTTCTCTGATATAATGGAGATAAAAAAATCAAATGCTTAGGATGATGAAAAAGTTGGAAATAACTATCAAAAGAATGGAAATATACACCCTTGTTTCACACTCAGATGGGACTCAGAAGAAACTTGCTTTACTAAGGAATTGAGAAATGCAGTTACGGAGAAATAAGCACCAGCTTCTTTATAAAGTTCTGTATTTGCTGGGACCTTTACTTTGGGATGTTAGGAAATGCTGCTATTAAGAATATCTCTAATTTCAATGTTCATTTGAAAGTAACAGAGGCTTCATTGTTATATTCAACCTCCATCAATAAAACGGGTGGCATTACCATATTTAGAAGCAGGGATAAACAAAAGTGACAGAATGTCTTAAACTACAGAGATTTTGGTGGTGACAGAACAAACATATTTATCAATAAAATACTTAGAAAATATATTACAGTGATACTTTATTAAATAACTATATAATTTCTACATCTGAAGGCAGAAATCTGACTCAACTGATATAATGGAATATTTTAGTCTTCAATTGAAGTCCAACATCTAGGCTAGTTTACTTACCTGGAACTTCCCAAGTGAAGTTAAGTCACGGTTCCCTTGTGGTAAGATCATTCAAAATTGATGAAAGTTATATGTTTTCTAAGTTGCAATAGGAGCTATGGTCACTTACTAAGATAATTTTATCATGGCAAAATAGAAATACCATGTTCTAGTAGACACAAGTTTTGAGTTGGTATTTTCTGAGACACCCACTCTGGCTGTGGTCCACCAATCAATGTGGACTTCTGTGGATATCAGGTAATAAATTAAACTTGGGCTTAGGTCTTGTACATGGGTAGGTCACTGGGTCTACAGAACCTGTCATTAATTCTCTTGTTTCTGAATTGGAATTAACTTACTGGAAATAAATAATTACTCATATTGGCTATCTAAACCATGCACCCGGGCTATTATAAAAGAAGTGCTCATTGGGAGCTCTATTACTTTTTTTTTTTTTCTTAACCAGGATAATAAATTAAAAAAAAAATACCACATAGCTGGGAGAATTCAGTAAATTAATATTACTAGAACACAAACACCACACTTTAAGAAAGGAGGGTATTAGTGTCTATCACATTATCAATTAAATTACAGGTTTGGTCTGTGCAGAGGCTTATTAGCTTCTAAGAATGGCTATTGGTTGCAGTAAAATTTTACTTGGGACTGATTTCAATTGTGGCTGCAGTTTCAGGTGTAATATTTTTACACACAAGGCCTCTATCAGTTAATATAAAACCATTGATCATTCATTGCTCTTTTCACTATATTAATTAAAAACTCCCAGAAGCAGTTTCTTTTACCTAGAAAGGAAAATAACACTTTGTCATGGACTATCACAGGTCTATACTAATTTTCCTTCTCTCTGCATTAGTTACAAAGATCTTAGTTTAATTGACATAACACAAAATGTAATACAGATTCTCTCTTACATTGGTAACAGCATGCTGACTAGACCTGAGAAAGAGGGAGTAGAAAATAAGTTAGCAAATAAGTTGTGACACATGCATGCTAAAGGGTGAGACATAGATGTCATAGAAATTTAAGATCCTTCCACTTTAGTGAAATTTCTCAGTATGTAATAGTCTAAAAAGCTGTTATGATATTCTTTACAAATTGGGTGACAACTTGCTGCTACCTACACAACCCATCACAAAACAAAACCATTAAAAAACAAAAAACAAAAAACCCACAACCCTTGGTTGGTCCCCTTACATTTTAGAGCAGCATATCTTGGATTCAGGTAATTCATAAGACTGTAGATTCTGAGTATAACCCTGAGCAAGAAAAGGCTCTGCAAAAATTCCAGGGCTGAACGCAAGCTTTTCTTTTGTACTTGTCCTATAATGCAGCAGATCTAATTGTACTTTAATAGTTTAAGTAGGTATGTCATATTAAACCTCTGAAAAGCCTCAACAGAAATTCACAGAGAAGATTCCTGGGGATTTAGGATCATCTTATGATGTATGGTGTATTCTTCACAGCTTGCTATTAGGCCTTAAAAAACACCTGTCTTTTGGCCATAAGATGCCCAGATAACCTGAGGTGCCCATTATAAATTATAACTGATCTATCACATTAAAAGCTTTGGATTAATGAAAATGCAGCTTTTAATTGAAAAGTCTGTATGTGCTCTAGGCTTGAGCCAAAGCAGTACCCCAGGCGTAAGTAGATTTCATAAATGTTTCTCATGTTCTCATGTATCACCTCCTAGCTGCCCACCCTCTACCTCAAACCACATCTACCTTCGCATGGGGAGTTCTTGGAATGTCTGTTGAAACTTTTTAACAAGTCTTACTTTTGCACAGTATTTTGATTCTAAGTGGGAATGGGCTGAGACATCAGAAGCATCCCTAAAAGACACCATTAAAGTTAAGAATACATTTAAGAATACATTTGTTAGTCTTCACTGTCTGAATACAGTTGGCCAAATGTAAACTATGGTACTTGTAATTGAGAAGCAATGTTTTGATTGGATAGTCAGGAATTGGGGAATTACAAGTTGGTAATCTCTCTGAAAATGATACTGGGAGTTTTAGATTGACATTTTGGAATAGGAATGGAATACACGTTAATACTATGCATACATATCACACACATACATGTATATATGGACAAAAATATATATGGAAATACCCTGATCACAAACATACACAGTATATGCTAACATATATTTATATTTTCTGCTTTCTCATCTAAAATTACATTCATTTATATTTATATATGAATATATATTCATTCAAACATCTATATACATACAGAGCCTTCCATATCCACAGAATTCTTATCTACAGATTTAATGTCTGGATTAAAATCATTTAGGTTTAAAAAAATTCAACAATAAAAATAGCAAAAATAAAAAATACTACATAACAACTATTCACATAGCATCTACTTTGTATTGGGTATTAAAAGTAATCTAGAGATGGTTAAAGTATATGAGAGGTGGGCCTATATGTCATTTACCAAACACGAGTTTTATGGCTACAATTTGGGCCTTTGTTTTGTTCTTTGCACCTACAAGGTTACCTGGTTCAAAAATTATTTCGTAAATAACTTAAAGGATAATTATAGCTGATGATACATTGAATTCTTAGAATGTGCTAATACAAAAATACTATGCTTTTTAAAAATTTATATTTGCACATACTTATGGGGTCCATGTGATTTTTGAACAAGCATACAGTGTGTAATAATCAAATCAGAGAAATTAGGATATCCGTCATCTCTAACATTTGTCATTTCTTTGTGTTGGGAACATTCCAAATCTTCTATTTTTAAAATATACAATAAATTATTAACTACAGTCAACTTATTGTTCTATTGCACTCTAGAATGTATTTATTCCATCCAACTCTATTTTTGTACCCATCTACCAACTTTTTTCGCTATCCCCTTCTCACTACCCTTCCTAGTCTCTGGTAACCACCTTCATTAGCTCAAATATTTTAGCTCCTGCATATAAATGAGAACATGCAGTATTTGTCCCTCTGTGTCTGGCTTATCTTGCTTAACCTCTTCTAATTCCATCCATGTTGCTGCAAATGATAGGATTTCATTCTTTTTAGCCTGAATAAAATTTCATTTTGTATATACACCACATTTTCTTTATCCATGCATTCACTGAAGAACACTGAGGTTGACTATATATCTTGGCAATTGTGGATAGTGCTGCAATAAATATAAAAGTGTAACTATCTCTTCTATATACTGATTTTCTACAGATGTATAACAAGCAACGGGATTGTGGAATAGTTCTAATTTTCCACAATGAGGCTGTATAATAGTTCCATTTTCTGTTTTTTTGAGGAATCTCCATACTGTTCTCCGTAAGGGCTGTACTAATTTGTATTCCCACCAACAATGTACAAGCAGTCCCCTTTCTTCACATCCTCTCTGGGATTTTGCATAAGGGACTTGAGTTTCCAGACTTTGGTGTCTACATATTGTATTTGAATTAATCCCCTCTGTCCCCCATGGATACTAAAGGGTAACCATGTCTATATAGATATACATATCTAGATATATATATAATGAAAACATACATTTAAGAAAAGGCATAATATACAAACACTGGAATGATACCTTTGTTGTTTACTTCTTCATTTCATTCAAGTTTGACTTTCATGAAGAGATCTTTTATGAGACTTTACAGTGTTTCTTGATAACTTCGTGAGAAATATCATGCCCCCACTATTTCTCCTCCATATGTATTACTTTATTAATATAAATTATGGTACATATTTATGCTCATTGTTTATTCATGTATTAACCAAATTATCAGTTTTATGACATCAGCTTTATGACTTCAGTTTTTGCTTTTCTTCTTAGAACCTACAAGAGTACTTGACTCAAAAATTTATTTTCTAGATAAATTTAAAGGAAGTGATTACAGTAGACAATGTTATATTCTTTAAAAATGCTGAGGATATGAAGTGCTCTCACCACAAAAATAACTAGATAAGGTTATGCACATGGTAATTAGCTATATTTAATCATTCAACAATGTATATGTATTTCATGACATCATATCGTACACAATAAATATACAATTTTATCTGTTGATTTTAAACAAAAAAAGAACGAGACATATAGTCATTAATGTTGTTCTGGCTCTGCCATCAGTTAGGCTTGAGCTCTTTGACATGCATTATCATTTTACAAATGTTTTCTCTCCTGAAAAATGATGATAAGAAAAGTATCTCCAGGCCGGACGCAGTGGCTCACGCCTGTAATCCCAGCACTTTGGGAAGCCGGGGCGGGCGGATCACAAGGTCAGGAGATCGAGACCACGGTGAAACCCCGTCTCTACTAAAAATACAAAAAATTAGCCGGGCACGGTGGTGGGCGCCTATAGTCCCAGCTACTCAGGAGGCTGAGTCAGGAGACTGGCGTGAACCCGGGAGGCGGAGCTTGCAGTGAGCCGAGATCGCACCATTGCACTCCAGCCTGGGCAACAGCGTGAGACTCCGTCTCAAAAAAAAAAAAAAAAAAAAAAAAGTATCTCCACAGATTAATATTTCCATAGTGACTTACTGAATTTAAAAAGAACATATAAGAATGCTTAATATTTACCTAGGCTTTTTATTCCCAGTCACTTTAGTCATTGTATGCCAGTGCTAATTTGCATGTTTGTTTCAAGATCATGAACATTTACTTAAGGATAAATCTTCAAGTTATCAGTAATGTATTACACACATTATATGTTTAGAGATATTGAAAGACTTTAACATATGATCCAGAATTCTCTTTATTCAACCAATTTATTTCAATTCAAATATTACTTTAGCAGAGTTTATTATTTTTCTCTGCTTTGAATATCTGTATTTAAACTGCATGAGACATCAAGCTGTGCTTTCAATTAACTCAAAAAAATCTTCCACTTGCAACAGCAAGGAGTCCCATCGCAGAGGGTAATATCTACAATCTGTTTTTCATCTTATAATTACACAAGAAATCTTCTAACAATAGAATGCTCACAAGAGACACAATCTATAATCACACATAGAAGCAGATCAGTTGAAATGTCTCACTTTTTGTTGTCTTCATTGTTTAAAAGATTTTTTTTCTGGAAGATTGGATTCAGAGGCAAATAAGCATTTAAGAAACATATGCATTGGTTCTTTATCTTGCTGTATTGTACCTTTGATTTTACTTGCCTTAAAAGATGATAATTTTCTATTCTTTTAAATGTTGTTCTCCGTATATTATAGTTACTTGTGCTTGCTCTTTGAGCCTGGCTTTGCATTCTATGTTTATGTACTATCACCTACTGTACGCCGTTGGGCAATTTACTTGATATTTGTGGGCCATAATTTCACTATCGGTAAAATGGCATAGTAACACCTAATTATGAATTTTTTTAAATAATTGACTTTTACCAGGTAAAACATGCCTGAAAAAACATTAGCTGTGAATATTTTCTCACATATTGTCCCTATTTAAGTATGAAATTTCCACTGCTTTCTGAGTTTGGAAACACGAATGCAGATTTGACTTCATTTGAAGTTTATTATTTAAGTCACTGTTACCACAGTGATGGAAATCTAATCAATTCAGTCAAGAGTTCTTTGTAAATTAAAGCAAACTTCATGATTTAGCAAGAAGTTCTTTCATCGTCGGTATATTACCTTCATCCACGTTTCTTGCATAGCCTTTTTTCTGTGGTAACTTTAGCTGCAGTAAAGCCAACTGGGCTTAGTCTCTCCCAAAGTACTATTTTCAGTCTTTCATGATGCATCTGGTTTAACATGAACTGCCAATCTTAAGTTTAGAAAACTTCTTCAAACTCCCATAGCACTGTGATGTTCTACGATTAAGATACTGTATAAACACAAGCCTTCTACAACTTTTTTTGTACTATTTCTCAGATACCTATAGTAGCTACATCTACTTCATTTCTAAACTCTTTCACTAAACTATCGAAAGAATAGTGATTTTTTCATTTATATGTCTCCAGTTTTTACTAATGAATACATTATATTCAGTAGCTATTTTTAAAATAAGTATGTGGTACTGTGGAATTTTGAACAGTGGAGGTATTCTGACAGATTTTTTTTTCTCTTTTGATTGGGGCTATATGGGCAAAATAAACTTCCAGTCTATGAAATATTTTTCAATATTCATGTATTTTCATATGCAAATGGCAGTACGTAATAAATGTATACAGCTTGATGTATTTCGCAAACAATACACATCCATTCCATGAAATTTCTTGACTCATAGTTTTCAAGTCTTTTTATCCCTTATAATGTTAATAATTTGAAGGCATATTTAAGAAGTGAATAACTTGAATTTCTTAACATACACACAAAGCAAAAGTCAACAAGAAAGTCAACTTAAACACCTCTGCTGGGGTTTAAAGTATTTGAACAGAAGTGTAATTAGTGTTTAGAATTTATATAAACTTCTTATCAATTTAAAAAATGGTCAAAATAATTTGGAAAATAATTTTGTCACTGTCTTTTTAGTTATATATGTGTGTGTATATACATATATACTGCATTTCCACAATTCTACTCTTAAGATTTTATACTGGAAGAAATTTTGCTGATAGGGTTTGGGTCTCTGTCTTTGCCCAAATCTCATGTCAAATTGTAACTCCCAGTGTTGGAGGTCGGGCCTGATGAGAGGTGATTGAGTCATTGGGGTGGTTTCTCGTGATTTAACTCCCCGCCTCCCCACTTGGTGCTGTTCTTGTGATAGTTATTATTAAATCTGGTCATTTAAAAGTGTGTGACACACCCTGCCACTTCCTTCTGCTATGATTGGAAACTTCCTGAGGCCTCCCCAGAAGTAGAAGCTGCTATGCTTTCTGTATAACCTGCAAAACCATGAGCCAATGAAGCTTCTTTCTTTATAAATTAATGAGTCTCAGGTATTTCTTTATAGCAACATGGGGATGGACTAATACAGTGAATTGGTACTGAGGAGTGTGGCATTGATATAAAGATGCCAGAAAATGTGGAAGCAAGTTTGGAACTGGGAAACAGGCAGGTTAGAAGAGCTTGGAGGGCTCAGAAGACAGATGAGCGAATATTTGGGACTTTTTAGGTATTTGTGAAATTGTTGCGAACGAAATGCAGATAGTGGTATGTACAGTAAAGTCAAGACTGACGAGGTCTTTGATGAAAATGAGGAACTTGTTGGGAACTGAAATATGGTTCATATTTGTTATGCTTTAGCAAAGAACCTGGCTGCATTGTGCCCCTGCTCTAGGGATCTGTGGAAATGGGAACTTCATAGGGATAACAGTGTATCTGGTGCAAGTAATTTATAAGTGGCAAAAAGTGTTCTAGAATTAACCTGGCTGCTCTAACAACTTATGCTCATTGGCATGAGCAAAGAAATGACCTGAAATTGAAACATATTTAAAAGAAAAGTAGAGCATAAAAGTTTGGAAAATTAGCAGCCAGGTCATGTGGTAGAAAATAAAAATCTATTATCAGGGCAGCAAATAAAGCAGGCTGCAGAAATTTGCATTACTAAAAGGAAGGCAAGTTCTGATAGTCAAGATAATGGGGAAAAGGCCTTGAAGGCATTTCAGAGATCTTCACGGCAGCCCCTCCCATCACAGAACTGGAGGCTTAGGAAGAATGGTTTCTTGGTCAGGCCCAGGACCCTGCTGCCCTGTGCAACCTCAGGACATGCATGGCTTTTTGCATTCTGGCTGCTCCAGCTGTGGTTCAAAGGGGCCCAGGTATAGCTGAGGCCACTGCTTCAGAGGCTGCAAGCTGTATGCCTTGGTGACTTCCATGTGGTGTTAAGCCTTCAGGGTACACAGAGTGCAAGAGTTGAGGGCTTGGGAGCCTCTAGCTAGATTCCAGAGGCTATATGGAAAAGTCTGGATGTCCCAGTCTGTTTCAGGGGCAGAGCCCACATGGAGAACCCCTAACTAGGACACTGTGGAGGGGAAATGCAGGGTTACAGCCCACACACAAGGTCCTCTTGGGGCACTGCCTACTGGAGCTATGACAAGTGGGCCACCACCCTTTAGACCCTGGAATTGGTAGATCTACAAGCAGCTTGCACCACCCACCTGGAGAAGCCACAGGCACTCAACACCAGCTCTTGAGAATAGCTGTGGGGCCTGAACCCTGCAAAGTCACAGGGGTGTAGCTGCCCAAGGGCTTGCAAGCCCACCCCTAGCATCATTGTGCCCTGGATATCAGACATGGAGTCAAAGGAGATTCTTTTGGAGCTTTAAATTTTAATGACTTCCCTACTGGGTTTTGGGCTTGCATGGGGCCTTTAGTCCTTTTCTTTAGGCTGATCTCTCCTGTTTGCAATGGGAGTATTTACCTAATGCCTACATTCCCCATTGTATCTTGGAAGTAACTAGTTTTTTTTGTTGTTGTTTTTACAGGATCATAGGCAGAAGGGACTTGTCTTGTGTCAGATGAGACTTGGCATTTTGGACTTCTGTATTAATGGCTTTAATGATTTAAGACTCTGTGGACTGTTGGGAAGGCATGATTTTATTTTGAAACATGAGACCAACATGAGATTTTGGAGAGGTTGGGGCAGAACAATATGGTTTGAGTCTGTAGTCCCTGCCTAAATATCATCTTGAATTGTCATACCCAGTGTTGGAGGTGGGGCCTGGTGGGAGGTGATTGGATCATGAGGTTGGTTGCTCATGGTTTAACACAATCTCCCTTGGTGACATTCTCATGATAGTGAGTTCTTGTAAGGTCTAGCTCATTAAAAGTGTGTGTCACCTCCTTCCTTGCCCTCTTTCTCTTCTTCCTGCTCTTGCCATGTAAAGTGCCTCATTCCCTCTTTCCCTTCGACCATTCTTGGTAGCTTCCTGAAACGTCCCCCTGAGAGACAGAAGCCACTATGCTTCCTGAACAGCCTGGAGAACCGTAAGTCAACTAAACCTTTTTATAAATTATCCAGTCTCCGGTAGTTCTTTATAGGAGTGTGAGAATGTACTAATACACTTGCATTTGAATATGAACGTAACCATGAAAACATATATAGCAGTGTTCTTTACAGAAATACAATCTGAAAATAACACCAATTTACATTAGTGGGAGAATGCAAAATAAAGTACATTAACATCACACTACGGAATTTTATATAGTGCTCAAAATTAAACTTTCAGTAAAAGTAGATAAAATTGCAGTAATGTTTATTTTAAAATGTATCAACATGGAAATTACTATAAATTTCAAAACCAAGCACAACTAAATCAGCTTATTAAGGATATATGTAGATAAATGAGGGACACTTGTTTTAAGGAATAAAAAATGAATTACTCTAACATAACATTTAGGGGAATGGGTAACTGCAATTTAAGCAAGTGGATGTTGTGTCAAACCTACACAGTTGTGCACCAAAATCTGTTCTCTTTTTCCAGGTCATAAGACTAGACAAGCTGGCAGAGATAACTTATGAGTGGATGTGAGACCAACTGCTATTCAACAGGATGTAAATGGCAGTGATACATGAAATTTGAAATTATATATTCAAATATAATATTTAATTATACATTGAAGATAGTATGGTAGATTTCACATTTTTTCTTCATACCACATTGTAATCTTTAATTATGACAATTTCAACCATGGAAATAATCATAGCTTTTGAATAGGAGAAGGACATTATAGAAGAATCAGTCTACAAAGATCATTAGAGTTCTCCGATTTACAAGGCTCATCTTGAACTATTACCAGAGATTTTAAAAAATATTTTTTGTCAACCACTAAAATAGTTTTGTCTTTTTCTGGCAGTCTAATCTTGCGATAGCTAATATAGATGGGATAGCAAACAGTTGTAACAGATTTGGTAATTTCTAGTACTAACTTGGCTTGTTGGTAAATAAGTATTACTTATGGTTGTGCCTTTAAGTTATTAATTTATTAATTGCATACATTCCTTTGCATGTGACACACATATCAAATTCATATCTTGAATTTCCAAGATACCCAATTTTGAAAGCAACATGTTCAATTTATCAGTATAGACAACCATTATATAAACAACTTAAGGGTATTTCACTGTCATTTCATACATATGAGAAAGCAGTATGGGAGATTCACTCTACATTGATACTCCAGTGTACACAGTTTCTACCACCTCAGAGCTTTTTAATTGAACCACACAACTCTCTTGGTTGTCTCAACAAGTAAGGAAAGGGCAAGAAGGAACAGGCAAGCCTCATTCCAAATGTTTTATACTTATACCTGGAAGATGCATATATCACTTCAACTTACATTCTTTATGTAATAAAATAGTCTCTTGAACTTGGCTAACTACAAAAGATGGAAAACCTTTGGTCTTCTCTAAGGTCTACGTGAATGGCTATTGAAAAAATGATATTAAATATTGAATGGCTATGAATATTAAAAATCAAAGCAAAACAATAGTAATATATGTCAGAGTTAACTATTTTGTTCATCATGTTTGTTTTACACATCTTCCTGCATGTAAAATATACACAAGCCCTTCCTGAGACAAACTAGAGACTGCATGTAATATATCCAGCTTAAAAGTACAGTATCTCTGGGTCACAATTAATGGTACTATTTTGGGGGAGAAAGTTAGTTGTATGTACTTATAAAACTGAAATATGTTTCCATTCGTTAGGGAACAGTAATTCATAGTTTTGAAATCAACTGCTAAAATTTACCTTATTTGAAAAAATTGACTCTTAATATGCAAACCATTTTGCTCTACAGCATGTTTTTGTTTGAATGCTTTGAATTCATTGTTATTTCGTTTTAATGAGACAGGCATATTCTATACTTTCTCCAATAGGAAGACTGCTGTAAAATAACAGCCAATTAACATGACATTTAATCATGAAAAGTATACTTTGTCATAAACTGGCTAGCAGAGAATTGAATTATTGCAGATGTTTCTTGTTCCATTCTATTACCTTGTTAATCGAAGTAGGTTGGAAATTTATCCCTTTTACTGTACAGTACTAACATATGGGTTATATAGTAGGAAATATTATAATAATACTATTTTGCTTCATAATTGAATTGCCAAAAGGCAATTCAGATGGAAAATCATGGTTTAATGTAAAACACTAATCATTAATTTTTAAAATGATAATGTTATTGCTTTGTTAAAGGTTTTCACAACAGTGTGTTTTATTATCTTACTGAATTTGTATTTTGAAGAAAGAATAAAATCAAAATGAAATTACTGTAACTGGAAAACTGAACTACAAACAACCACAACAAAATCTGGACATTTAAAAAAAAAAAAAAAGAAAAGAAAAGTAAACCTACTTCGGCAGATATCAACATTCCTTAAATTGCCACCATTAATTTCTTAATATAAGGTAATTGCTAACAATACAGAGTTTTGGATTCAGACTCCATGTATTTAATTCTAATATTGAAAAAAGACCTTTAACACAGTGAGCACTGTTGTTTAAGTAATGCTTTTCCTCTTTGTTTTTTGTAAAAGAAGATAATCCAAGGAAAATGTGATGGCAGACAGCCCTGGTGTAAACATATTTACCATTTGCTCAAGGAAAAACTTTACAGAATATTTCCTATGATGACAAAACTAGTATTTTATTTTTGATGGCAGAGGTAAAATGAAGAGAATAATGCCAAGGGAAATCATCTCATAAATATTATGCTGACTCTTCTATTTTAAAGAGTCAACATCATTAGCCATGGGGACTTCCTATCTTCTATTCAAATTTCATTTTCAATAAACTTACGGACATTAGGTAACTTTTAAATTCTTGTTGTGTTTCCTAATTACTTATGTATCTCCATTTTAAACAAGGGGGCTTTTCAAGTGCTCAATACTTTACTGAATGAAGTTCTAATGAGATTAAGCTGTGCTTTTCTTTAATCTTTTAAAGAACAGAAAGCATTGAGTGAGTTAGAAAAGGCCAAACGTAGTCACCCTTTAAGCACCTAGCACAGTGCCGGTATATAAGAGGGCCCCAATCCATGGATAAAAAATTTTACATCTGTTTGATTTTTCCAGACATATTTATTTCTCTAACAAATATTTTTATCTTATTGACTACTTAAATCCACAAATAACTAAATTTAAATTTTTGCTTATATATAGGTTTCTTTGGCATAAAATTTTTGCTGTAAATTTTGGATATTGCTAATTTTTAGTTGTAAGATGTTCCATTCTTGGACTCTCACGTATCCCATTAACTGTTGAATTTCCATTTTGAAAATAATATGGGCACGTAGAGTTTACGTGTAATTTTGAAGTCCAAATATGTTTTGGAGTAAAAACTCAAAATAATCTTTTTTTCCCTACTACATGACCTTATTGTTTGATTTGCATAATACACTGATGTCATTATTTTGTTCATAAAATGGTACTTTTTGGTGAAAAAATAACATTTAAGTTTCTGAGGGCTAATAAGAACAGGTGTGTGATTAATTTACAAATAAGATAATTACATCAAATGAAGGCTACGTGAGGTAACAATTTTCTACCAGGAGAGAGAAATGTGTTGTATGTCAAAGAGAAAAATAACAATATAATTATGAAACAGTAATGTAAACATGCCAAAAAATATAATGGAAGCTAAATCATGGCAGATGATGTATTTCTCATCAAAATGCCATGTAGTACTTTTTTTGTATACCCATTTTTTTTTTTTTTTAACAGCAATTCTCTTTTACATTGTAATAAAGATGCAATGAGGTTCATATTAAGTGCATTTTTATTATGTTTCAGTGTAACATTTTGGAGCAAATTATTTCACTAAATGACCAAGAAAAGTAATACATTTGTGGTTTGAAATTATATTATAAAATTAGAAAAATATGTGAATGACTATGAAAATGACTAAAATAAATTACTCCAAATAAAGCAAGACTAATCAAAGCAAAGACTATCACAAGTATCTATTAAAGTAGTTCATTGGTATTTATTTGGTTTTATAGTCTAATTTTTAAATGTTGTATTTAAGAGAATCGTAATACTAATAAATTTACATTTGGGTTTTGTTATATTCACCTGGGCATGTTTTCCCATTAACCCCGTAATACTATGCAGCACTGGGAACCTATGCTAGCATGAAGCTCAAGACGTCTGTAATGCCCTGAAAAATTACCTGTCTAAATCCATTTGGGCTGTCTCTTTACTAGCGAAATCTATGGAAGTATGACATGCCAGCCTAGCAGCTGTCACTGCACTGCTGCTTAGAACTGCTTGACTGTTTGATAGGAGCTAGTAGCTACTTCTAATATGACTAACAATGCATTTGAAATTTACTTTTAATGAATATTAAAATACATCTTATACATAAAGTATTACTGTTACAAAATGCCATTTTCATTTTGATTTCAAAATTTAGGTAACATTTATGACTAAATGAATAAAATTTAAAACACTGATGTATGCGCTTTGTTCCTGGATTTTTAAAATACAAGGACTCCAGATACTCTCACTAAATGCCTAAGAACTTGTTTTTAAACAAATCTAAATTCAAATATCCAAAATAACATTAGCCAAAATAAAAATGTACTTGGCTTTATTAATGTTTTCCTTGAGTTTTGTATTAAGCTTCTAATCATTTCATTAATATTGATCTTTGATACAGTTTAAGCACTTTTCCTCATTAATTTAGCTCCGCTCACCAAGTAATACTTTTTCTTATTTTAGCTCCACCTATCATGTAACACTTTCCCCTAACCAAACAGAAAATTGTAATGTCCAATTTCACAATTAAGCATAATTTTTCTACCAATTTTTTAGGTTTGAAATAAGCTTACTATTAAAGGAATTTTTCTTATTTTAAGCGTGAATAGTCATCTTATGTGGAGAGAATATATTACATTATAATTTACATTATGTATTGCAGTATTACAGTACATGATTGTAAGTTAATGATTATATCCACCTTTTTAATCTAGAGGCAGCGTTGGTGCGCTACTTAGGCAAATAGATTCCAGAGCCAGAGTCCAAATCTAAATCTGGGATTTAACTTTCATGTGAATTTTCTTAATTTCTTTTTGTTTTCTAACAGTACACACAGGAAAGATAACTAAACTAATAGGAAGTTTTTGGAGGTGATTAAATGAGTTAATATTTGTAGAGCAGGTGGAAATACTTTCTGGCATGTAGGAAAAACTAGGTAGAAATACTATATTCTGTAGTACTACGTGCTTTGGAAATCTACTATAATATTTTTATATTTAATATAATATTAACATGGACAAATATTCATTTGAAACCTTTTAATGCATACTGCTCATGTTTTCAGTAGAGTTCATTCACATAGTTAATATAAATACCATTTATGCTGCTAATGTTGAGTGGTGTGTACATGAAGTGCTTCTACGTGCAAGTCAAGATATACTGTCTAATGGCGTAATTAAGAGTTAACATAATGAATTAGTCTCTTTTCTTGGGAGCTTGAGTGGAAAAAGGGCAAGGAGGAAGATTAAGTCTTACTAGGTTTTCTAATAGTGTACACTATGTTCACAATTTTTTCCTGTTTTCCTTAGACCTGCTGAGATTAACTCGAAAGATATAGATTTTGATTAACTACCTTACCCTCTAAGTATACTCTTAAGGCCACTACATACTGGCTTATACCACAGAAGATACAGTATGTAAACATGTACAAATTTTGAAAATCAGTCTGTAATATGTCCCATAATGTACACCTAAATATGTTGTCATTGTGCTACATTATACTCACAAGGAGTGATTCCATGTGTTCTCACTACATGAAACCAGAGAAAGGAGAGGAAGTCTGTGCTCCTATTTGGCATGTTTAACCATTCATTCCTCATGAGAAAGTCGATTTATTTCTTTGAAAAAAAAAGTGACAGATATAGATGCTTCCCTTAGAGGTTGTGCCATAATATGTTTGGACTGCTAGTGACTCCACCTTGATTAAAATCAAGAGGAAGGGCCAAGATGTCTGAATAGATGCAACCAGAAAGCTTCTCTTCAAAGCTACACTATACAACAAAGTTACACTAACAGCTATAAAACTACACAAGGCTACACTAACCAAAACAACATGGTCCTGTTAAATTTTTTTTTTAAAAAAAGACAAGTGGATCACAACCGAGACCTCAGTAACAGGACCACACACATTCTACAATCATCAGATTTTCATCAAAGTCAACAATAACAAGCAATGGTGAAAGGACACCCTATTCAATAAATGGTGCTTTGGTCACTGGATAACCATATGCAGAAGATTGAAAGTAGACTTCTTCCTTTCACCCTGTACAAAAGTCAATCCAAAATTGATTCAAGACTTAAATGTAAGATCTAAAACTAAGAACTCTGGACAAAACCAGAAAATACCATTCTGGACATAGGCCTTAGCAAACATTTTATGATGAAGTCTCTAAAAGCAATTGCAATAAAGACAAAAATAGACAAGTGAGACCTAATGAAACTAAAGAGCTTCTTTCCAGCAAAGGAAAGAATCAACAGAGTAAACAGACAACCCACAGAACAGGAGAAAATATTTGTAAACTATGGATCTGACAGGTCTAAAATCCATAGTTTATTAGGAGGTTAAAGAAATCTACAAGCAAAAAGTATCAAAATAAAATAAACCCAAGTAAACAATGGGCAAAGGACAGACACTTTTCAAAAAAATACACATGGCCAACAAGCATATGAGAAAAAGCTCAAAATCACTAATCAGAGAAATGCAAATCAAAACCACCATGAGATACCATCTCATACCAGTCAGAACGACTGTTTGAAAGTCAAAAAAAGTAACAGATATTGTCAAGGTTGTGAGGAAAAAGGAACACTTATACACTGTTAGTGGGAGTGTAAGTTAGTTCAACTACTGTGTAAGATACTGTGGCGATTCCTCAGAGACCTAAGGTCAGAAATATCATTTAACACACCAACCCCAATACTAGGTATATACCCAAAGCAATACAACTCATTCTACTAAAAAGCACATGCACCCTTATATTCACCGTAGTATTATTCACAATAGCAAAAACATGAAGTCAACCTAGGTGTCCATGAATGGTGTCATGGATAAGGAAAACATAGGACATACACACCATGGAATACTACGTAGCCATAAGAATAAAGCCATGTCATTTTCAGGAACATGGATACAGCTGGAGGCCATTATCGTAAGCAAATTCACCCAGGAACAGAAAACTAAATACCACATTTTCTCATTTGTAACTGGGAGTTCAACACCGAGTGCACAACGACACAAAGACAAAAATAGTTTATATCAGGGCCTACTTGAGGGGGGAGTGTGAGCTGAAGATGAGGGTCGATAAAACTGATAGTATGCTCACTACCTGGGTGATGAAACCATCTGAACACCAAACCTGAGCAACACACAAGTTACCTATGTAACAAACCTGCACGTGTACCCCAAAACCTAAAAATAAAAATTGAAAAAATGAATCAATCAACTTAAGGTGTAGAAATCATATCTTTCAATTCTCATATCTGATAAACAACATTGTGGCATCTGTCTATATTTATCAATCTAAGTATTAAAATACAGCTTTATATATTTATCTAAATTTGTCTATCATAAATCCATCTATCCATCCATGCATCCATTCATCCATCTATCCACGTGCCTTTCTATGTACTTACCTACAGGGAAAGAGGAGCAAGAAATTTTTCCAAGAAATCCTTAAGCAATTTTTATTGCCCTGATTGTCATTTGTTTATGACATGAATAGAGTTGGCTAAAAATATTCAAGAATCCTCAGATGATTCCATATTTATCCTCAATAGATCTTCTAGTTTTGTAACCATATACTTAGAGATTTTTATATGTTTGTGATAGGAAAAACAAAACTTTCAAAGACAATCATAAGCTTCTGAAAAAAAGTCTTCAACATAGTGTTTTCAATGGCTTATTAAAAATTTCATCTATTTTAGAAACTCAAATATTTTAACCTTTCATTGCTTTACAATATACATGTGTTGAATTTATAAATATCCATCACTCCTAGTTTATGTAAAGTTTGTAATCTAAAATGTTATTTTCCTTCAATAACAGTTTACCTCGGAGTTAGTGGCTAAATCAGAATTCATATGAAAAATGTCAATCTTTTTTTGGAAGTAGCAAAACCAACTTTCTACAATTAAGATGTCACTTTAGCGAGAGCAAGTAAGATTTCCTGTTTCTTAATGTACTTTAACTTATCAGTCATCAGAACTGTGTTTATCTGACACAATGCATCCAATCCAGTACTTCCAGGCAAACTGATTTAGCTACATGCAGCAGTCTATAAGCCTAGATGGTTGAATAAAATCTTGATAGAATTGGTGTATTTTATATTGCAGAAAGCAATCCAATAATTTTGTCTAAATATTATATGTACTAATATAAAATGTTAATCCTGAGGAATGATTGGTAATGTTCCTTTATGAAACGTTTCTAGTTTTCAAGATCTATCCAAATCATTCAAAAATTCAGATACATAGAATGAAAATCTTAAGAAAATCAAAGGGACAATGATTTCTAAAATATGTGTCTTGTTTCTTTACTGATCAGAAATTTTAAATAGTATTTGAAATAATAAATTTGTCTTTAAAATCTATGTACAAAGTGACTTTATAAGACCATTGAGTCTTCTATTTTGTACTGAAAGCACATACTATTGAGCATACAAAATGAAGACTATATAGGTAATTTCTTCACTATTCCAATATGTAGAAAGATACCCAAAATTACATGATTTTATGTATCACAGATTTAGAGATGCATTGCTACTCTTGTCTACATACTTCAACACTTCCTCATGCAGTAAAATAAAAATTTCCAAACACTATAACAGGGATTGTTGCAAAGGTTACATGAAATGTTTATCTTTTAGACTATATAATACATGAGCAATATAGATAATTCAACATTACTTGTACATCTCTGATTGAAGGTGAATGCTTTCATTACCTGAACTGTCCTGTGTCCAAGATCTGAGCAAGCTCACTGAGATTGGGGTAAATTAAGGGAATGGGTTAACAGGGTGGCTTTATCTGTGTTCTTTGGCAGAGATGCTCTGTTAAAGTAATGCACTTTACTACTTACTAATTTGCTAAAATTGTCACACCATAAAATGTAATTACCACCTAGAACCACTGTGAAATTCTATTTTTTCTTTGATATATGAGAATATGTTTCTTTTCATTCCATTTAGAGAGATACACGTGTCAATAATGCATAAAAAGGGTTCATACTAGGATGGTCATTTGTACAGTCATTAACACTGACCTGAAGGCCTGGGGCAGTGGCTCACGCCTGTAATCCTAACACTTTAGGAGGCAGAGGTGGGCGGACTGCCTGAGCTCAAGAGTTCGAGACCAGCCTGGGCAACACAGTGAAACCCCGTCTCTACTAAAATACACACACACACACACACACACACACACACACACACACACACACACACACAAACCAGCCAGGCGTGGCGGTGTGGGCCTATAGTCCCAGCTACTCGAGAGGCTGAGGCAGGAGAATGGCATGAACCCGGGAGGTGGAGGTTGCAGTGAGCCGAGATGTTGCCACTGCACTTCAGCCTGGGGAAAGAGCAAGACTCCGTCTCAAAAAATAAACAAAAAAATGACTTGAAGAGTCAGCTGAGGCACTAACTTCAAAAATGTTGCAAGCAGCAACTAATGAAACTCAATAAAAGGACATTTTGACCTTTTGTTTCAAACCTTCAAATGTATGGAGTCATCAATGTCATGGCTCTATAAAGCACAGAAAACTGTATGAGCTGTAAAATACTACAGTCATTACAATTTTGGCTTAAAGTTACCCAATGAACAAAGTAGGCAAAGTTAAGGCAATATTCACTTGCATAATATTCTTGATAGCTAAATACATTATTTTTATTACTGAACTCCTAAAATAAAATGTGGCTAGTTAAATATCTTTTATTTTAAATCCATTAGGTAATGTGTTTGTAATAAAGTATGAATCTCAATAAATTTTGTCCTATCTCCTGGGACCCCTTCAACCTCCTGGTTGATTTGCCCTCTTTCTGCTGCATAGTCCTAATGGTCCATGAAAAATACATAGTGTCACAGATTCACTACCCTCAGTAATGCACAGATTTGTCCTATGACCATAAAATATTCTCTATTATTCCCCTAGTCAAACACTCCTCACTCCCCATACCTCTGGCAAACTAATCTGCTTTCTTTACCTACAATTCCACTTTTTCCAAAATGACATGTGAATGGAATTGCATATTTATGTATTTGTTACCCCTTTTCAATTTGTCTCTTCTCACACAGCATATCTTTTGGATTTATCTGTATGTCTTTACTTTTTCATCATTGACTACTTTTTCCAGTGTGTAGATGTACCACAATTCTTTAGCCATCCTCATTTTGAAGGATATCTTGGTTTCTTCCAGTTTGGGGGCAGCTATAAATAAAGCTGCTATAAACATTTGTATATTTAGAATTTCTTGCAAACTCTAGCAATGAAAGAACATTCCTGTAGCTTTGTAACAGCATTTGGTATCACCAATCATTTAAATTGTAGCAATTTAAATAAGTCTTTTAATTTGCTTTGCATTAGTGACAAGACATTTAGCATCCTTTCATAAACTTATTTGCCATCCATAAGGCAAATTCTTCTTTAATGCCTGCTTACTCGAGTATTCTTAGGAAAACTTTTGGTTATATTTTCTTAAAGTATGAAATTTACAGTTAAAGCTATCCACTATTTAAAAATTCTCAAACAATATTCCCAAGGCAAAGTTAACAGAGAGGAGCATGTCCTAAAGCAGATGTTTATCTCATTAAATAATACCAGTGTTTCTGTTGGAAAATGTTTGGCAAAACTATGAGCATTTTGTTTTGACAAGTACACTGTGATTGTTACTAAATAAAGGATTTGTTAAAAAAAAAAAAAAAAACCATGTTTAACTTGGGAAAAAGCTAACTTACAAAATTATGTTGTTACACTGAATACTTGAAATTAAACCATGTTATATATATTTTAATATCTATATTACTGATAGCTTATAATGATTTTCATTTTAGGGATCAAAGCCATACTTTTTAGAAAATGCTACATAGTAAATATAAAGTATCATAAACTAGAGTTTTCATGCTCTATATTAGATCTCCACAGCTTACTCATCCTGTATCACTGAACCTTTATACCCTTTGATCAAGATCTTCCCATTTCCCTGGCCCCTGTCAACCACTTTTCTACTATCCTTTTATGACTTCAGCATTTTCAGATTTCACATATATGTGAAATTATAAATATTTTTAGTTGTCAAGTATACATCAATAAAGCTGGAAAAAATAAAGTGCACAATAAAATAAAAAACTATTATGTTACCTTTAATATAGAGAATAAATTATTCTCTGAACTGAATCTCTTTACTATTTTGTCTTGTGAATTTAAAATGGTTGCTTATAGTATTTTATATATTATTGCATAGCACTGACAAATTATATACAATATTACCATATGTCCCCATCTCATTTAATCAAGTATTAACATGTAATATTCATAAGCTCTTTAAAATTTCCATATGTGGCATTTTGTGCTTTACACTTTTACTAAGCCTTTAGATTTAAATATCGTTTGACATACCTATGTGATTTAAGAATTTCAGCTCACATATTACAAAACTTACTTTGTGACTGAATAATTCTATTTCCAACAGTAACACTAAATGTATTTACTCTATAAATAATGTTTATTCGGTAAAAATGTTTACACTTAATATTTGAAAACTGATAAGATATATTTTAAAAGTGGTGTTCAAAGGTACAGTCTGTAATTAAAACAAGATGGCTGCCCTACGTAAGTGATAATATTCCATGTATCTAAATATCACAAAATTAGCAGTTAAAACAAAAACTTCGTTATCATCTCACAGTTTCTGCAGGTCACAAGTCTGGCCACAATGTGGCACAGCTGCTTCCTCTGCTACAGGTATCACAGGAATGAAATTATGGTGTCAGTAGGGTTGAGTTCCTTTTTTTTCAGTAGGCTTTGAGGAAGAACCTACTTTCAAACTCAATCAGGTTGTCGGTAAAATTGTGTTTGTAAGGCAGAGGTTCTTGTTTCCCAACTGGATGTCAGCCAAGGATGGCCAAATTTGCCTCCTACAGGTCCCTCTTTGGCCCCCCCTTATATCTGCAATAGTGTGTCAAAATTCGCTAGCTTTTGAAATCTTAATTCCTTCTTCTACTGCATCTCTTCTGCCTCTCCATCTCTAACTCCAGTTGGTATTTATCAACCTTGAATTTTTAGAAAAATGTAGCCAAACTATGTTGGGAATTTCAAATTTAAAACAAAATTAAAGTATTCTAAATTACAAAGTTGTTCATTATAAGATCCTGCAGTTTGTGATTGAGATCGGGACCTATTTTATACAATTCTAGAGTATAGATTTCGTGATTTGCAGCAAAATAATCTTGCTCTACACTAATAAATGATTTTGAGGTTGAAATTTTAAAAACAAAATATACACTCCGAAATAAATACCCAGTTGGCATATACACCAAAACTGTTTCAAACAAAATTAAATATACAATAGAATACAAAATCTGCTATTAAAAAAAAAAGCATTAAGGTTTTTGTTATGGCTTGAAAAATATTAAGTATTGATGTATCAGGCTTCGAATCTATAAATGATTGCTACAGTTATTTTATTATGTTTAATGAAACAGTAATTTGTTCCATTAAATAAAACACACCATGTTTAAATTACAAATTCCCTAATATACATCCCGTATACGTATGATACTGCCCAGGTGTAACTTCAGTGTAATTTACCTTGAACACATCAATACTGTACCAGCTATTCTAATAAATAAGCACAAACACTTCTGTATTCTGGTAAGAAAAATAATTGTTGTAGTTCCTTTATTTTAATAGTCATTCAAACAAATATTTACTTTAGAAACATGCTTCCCAAAATAAGGATTATATTTAAAAAAAAAAATCAAAGCCAACTTCAGGAGTCATTATGTTTGTGCTTATGCATATGTTTGAATACTTGGAAAACTACTTGGCACATAGTTGGGAACAGGATAAATTCTGTGTGTGTGTGTGTGTGTGTGTATAAGAATGTGTATATATACGTATATATATGAGAAAGCTTCTTTGTTGTTATTGGCAAATTGGCAAATGACTGGCTGGTGATTGCCTAATATACATTACCTTATATTTCACGTGGATGAAAAATGTGACATGCCAATGGAAGATTATACTCTTCTCCTATATCTTATTGTCTTTATGTGCTCATGAAGTAAACTTGCTGCTGCTAAAATAACTTCAAAGTTCATACATACACATATTTTCAGTGGATTTCATTTTTGTGATTTACTGAATTATTTTCATTATATTCTCCATAACAGTGCTACTGTTGGTCTTTCATCACAGCTTCAACCACAAATTCTGTTTGATGAACAAGGAAATGAATCAACTGTCAAAGGAAAATTTTAATCAGCAGTACAATCCTTTCTGTTTCCTGATTTCTACTTTGCAGTCCATCCAATACAACTTCTCAGATATCTTTGAGAATGCAAAATGATTTGTGCTATGCTATTACTTCTATATTTAAAATTTTATAAACTTACTATAAGATATCGTTCAATGAAATTTTACTAACACAAACATACACATATATTGGAAAAATTTAATATTTTAGAAAAAACACTAACAGTAAAGTATAAAGAAAATTTTAAAAATGTATTCATGTACCATCATAATTTTTTGTCTTGGAATAAGTGTGCTTTCTTCAATTTTAAAATTTTAGTCATTGCTTCAAAAACGAATATAGATTCATAGCTGTTCAAACTACTGTCAAATACAGTAATCCACTCCTTATTTCTGGACTAGCATTTTGAGATTTCAATTACCAGTGGTCAATTGTGGTCTGAAAATGTCACATGAAAAATTCCAGAAACAAATCTTAAGTTTTAAATTGCACGTTGTTCTGAGTAGTGTGACAAAATCTTGGATTGTCCTGTGCTGTCCCCCTTCCCACGTGCATCATCACTATGTTTAGTGTCTCTGTGCTGCAGACACTACCTTCCTGTCAGTCACTTGGCAGTTTGCTTTCTCAGATCGAGTGTCATGGTAGTGCAGTTGTGATCAAGTAACCCTCATCTGACTTAGTGATGGTCCCAAAGCACAACAGCAGTGATGCTGCACAGTGTTATAATCATTCTATTTTATTGTTATTGATGTTAATCTCTCATTGTGCCGAATATATACAGTAAACTTTATCCTAGGTATGTATGTAATGGGAAAATCCATAGCACATACAGTTTGGTACCGTCTGTGGTTGCGGGCATCCAGTGGGTGTGTTGAAACTGAACTCCCATGGATAAGGGGAGGCAACTCTATGTGACAGGAAAGAAAAAAAGAGAAACTTTTATCTCTCATATTTTTGTGAACTCTTTCAGTAATTCTGAATTGTTGCAAATTCTAAATAACCAGAGATTATCATCAATATATTAGGTTGGTACAAAAGTAATTGTGGGTTTTGCCATTGAAAGTAATGGCAAAACCCACATTTTTGCACCAACCTAATATCAAGATTTCCATAGCAAATCTATTTAATAACAAAATCAAAATTTCCATTAATACTTCCATCATATTGAATAATCATAGATAAAACTATGAGTAAGCAATTTATAATGGAACCAGATAACAAATGGTCATTATCCTTCTGATTTCAATTGAAACAAAAAACAATCTTAGCCTTAGGACTCATGGCTACAGTGGTAACAGATAAAGGGCTCCTAAAACACATCCTCACTCCCAGATGAAATTAAAAATATACCTTCTGTGTTCCCAAAACATACAGTACACACTTCCAGCCTAAGGTCCTATCACATTTTCTATATTTAATATGTTATCTTCAGTTTTGTTCACTAGATACTGATCTCCTTGAGACAGTCTCCCATATTTTTTAAAGCCAACTGAATAGCTCAGCATCATTATTTGACAAGTATTTAGCTGGATGGATAAACTAATTTTGATCTTTTTAGTATAAGCTTTATTGCAAGTAAGCAGCATTACAATCTCACTCAGAAGAGCCACTGGATTCTTGTGTTGAAAGCACTGACTAAGTACATTAACCTCGGAGTCACACAGGCTGCGTTTCCATCCCTGTTCACTCACTTCATAACTGTACAGAATTTCACTCATGATTTACATGGCCTTAAAATTAATGTCTTTTAGAGTCAACCTCCCTCATTTTGCCTAGACAAAATAAGCATATTTTTATTTTCATTTCCTTTCATAAGGACTTTTTTCATTTAGTAAGTATTCATTGACTTGTTTCTCACTGCTTACCAAGGTATCTCACACACACACAAAGAAAACATGAAAGATATGTCTTTAATTTTTGTAAGTTTGTAATACTATCGAGGAGACCAAATATACCAACAAAGAAGTGAGCCAGAGAGAGGAGAGAGAGAGAGAGGAGAGAGACAGAGAGAGAGAGAGAGATTTTTGGGAGATGGGTGAGGATTGATTTCAAAGGTTCCATACCACTTCTAGAATACTTGACAGCATCATCAGTCTGTATATGTGATTAAGGATGAGTGGTTAGTCAATGTTCCACAGGAAAAATAGGAGTTACAAGGAATCTTGAGGAATGGGCTATGATGTTTTATATAAGGTGTTTTTGAAGCGACCGTTAGCTGCTTTATTTTAGTGATACAAGTTTTTTTTTTATTATTATTTTTGTAGAAGTGTCAAGAGAAAAAGGACCAAAGGGACAAAGAAAGACTTCCATCTTGGGTAAAAATCACAGTGTATATGCTCTCAGCCTCCTCACACAGAAGAATGCTGAGAAGTAAGTTATAACCCAGGTTAGCCTGAGCTGAGGGAAGGGAAGAGAGGCTTTCAGGGTCTCTCATCCATCAGTCTTCAGGTAAAGCATAATGAAGGTGTTTGCGTATCAGAAAGGAAGAGGTGGTGACAAGAATTCCAGGAAACTTCTTGCTTTGCATATACAAGGAGGAAATGGGCTTCTCCTTAGTCGAGGATTTTTTAACTCAAAAGAGAAACAGCTACTGTGTAGTTCAAGTATACTGAAACCTAGGATGCTAAAAAACGGGGGCGGGGGGGGGAACAAAGTGACCCGAAACACCTGCACGGAGTGTAGTCATTACCTACTGTGTGTGTCAGGTATGAGGACAATTTATAGAAAAAACAGAAATGATAACCCTGAAATGGGGAAAAAAAGACCCTGTCTAAAAGCATGACAGCATTGACCCATAGTTCTTTTCATCTCACAACACTTCAGGGCAGAACTGAAATTTTGTTTACAAGGATTTTGGTAAGTTATTCTTCAGCCTTTGGTTTCCCATTTCCAGGAAGAATAAAACAGCGTTTCTCAAGTCAGCCACAGTTAGAATGGATTGGACTCCTTTTAGTTTGTTCGAATTATTAGATATTATTCATTCCCTCACACAAGTTACAAAGGATTCCAATTACCGACGAGAATGCCCGCTTTTGGAGTTTACTTTCCTCTCCAAAGGAGAATTTATTTAGTTATGCTTCTCCATATTTCCCTGAAGTCAAGCCACAAGCTATTACAATCTTACTAGCTTGCATTTTGTTATCAATCGATTATTTCAAATACTTCCGATATCACAGGTACTTTTTTAAGTGTCTTTTGACCTATGCATTTAAAAGATAGAGTATTCCATGAACTTAGGTTATCTTGCCAGTGTTCCCCACACTGCCAAGTAAGTAGAGACAGTTTTCATCACATCTAGAGTTTCACTACCATGAATCTAACAATGTGAGGAAAATGAAATAGTTTCTTACATTTTGCAGTGCCTTTCTCCTGCCGTGAGGGTTTCACTTTAGGCATATGTAGGGCAGAGGTGAGAGAAAGGAAAGAATTTGGAAAACACTGGCTGTTTCAAGAAAAGAAATAACATGTCTTATTTTCCTTTTTATATTTAGTTCATACAAAAATACAATTTCAAATGGTAAATAACAACAAGTATATTTTTATATATCCCAGTGAAAAATAGGCTTGAAAAAGGTTTAGGTGCACTGACCTTGGAAAATAGTTAATATTTTAAGGATTCTGAAATTTATATTGTACTCCCAACTGAGGTTGCTTTTACTTGACTTTTAACTCAGAAAAATATCTTGAGTCTTGAAGTTCTGTGTGTGTGTGTATATATATATACACTTTTTTTTTTTTTTTTTAACTATTACAACTCTGCATTTTAAATGCGTATTTACCTCCCCAGGAACACATGCAAGTTGTGTGCAAATTTTACCTCCCCAAAGTTTATTAACCTTAGCCCTTGTCACAAATCTAAAGTCTGGGTTCTGAACTGTTTTATGAGGTAAAGGGCTATCAATTTTGAAAACTGGTTCATTGTAATCTGTGGAAACAGGCACTTACAATCAAGAGAGAAAATAGTCTCTTCAATGAGGTCCTCAAAGCTTTCCCACAGAATAATGGACTTTCACTTATTTAATAACAAGTATATTTTCTGAAAATGACCCATTTCCTGGTTTTCTCCCTAATCGACTATAATTCCAATATGGCAGAGCAGGGTTATAGTCTCCCACAGATATAATACGTAATGTCTTTCATACACTAAATAGTCAACAATAGTTATGGAATAAATGAAGGGATTCATGGTGCTCCAGATGGTGATAAGCGTTTTCTTATATAGTTATTGTGTAAGAATTTCTTATAACAGTTTCTTATACGGTTCCTGTTATATTTACTGTGGACTCCTGCATCATTGTTAATATCAATTCTTCAATACTTGCACTTAATTTTATTTGTAATATTGCCCTAAAATTGTTTCATCAATTGTACATTACAGTTGCCAAAAATATTCTAAACTCCCCCCCAGCCATTACTAAACTCTACTTTAAATGGTGTCATGTGAATGATTTTGTTTTTATTCTGTTCTGCAAGTACTATTAACTACAACCTGGAACTCTTTTCCATGCAAAGAACATCCATATCTCTTATTATATTCAAATTAATTTCTTAATTTGTAACGGCACATTATAAATGACTTCATTACTATTTGACCCAGGAATTCATGATTATAACTTGGAATTTTCTCATAAAGAATCAGTTAATAATAATCTATGTAGCTTCGTTGAAGCATTTCTGCTCGAGCATCTAACAATATCATGAGTGTCAAAAGAACAACAGGAGGACAATTGTACACATTTTTAGTAAAGATGCTTATATAAAAAGAAGAAAGGAGGCAGTAAGTGTGCTAAGAGGTGGAAATATGCTCCAGAGGTGGTCCAAATCAGATGTAACATTCTGGCTCAAAGAAAGAATAAGAATACAGCAAAATACCTATAGTGAGCTTAAGTCCTTGTCTTTATTTTCCCTAGAAAACATATGCTCGGTTTACTAAATGCAGATATTTTGTTAGCTATTCTATTTCCTTGCCATTGTTGTCATGACGTATTTTCTGGCCCTATTTTATCTTTATTAAAAGAGATTATGGGATCTTAATCTTAAAATCTCAGCTGAAAAAATGTACGGGTATTACATTTATCTGAAATATCTGTTTTTGGTTGCCATGAAATGTTTATTTTTATTTTAACATTTTTCAATTTTACAGACTTGAAAAAAGGCAAATTCCTTGAGGAATGAAACAGTGCTTTGTTCAGCACTCTTTCAGTCTTAGAATTTTCCACAGAAAAGATGTAAAGTACATATGCACTGAATGAATAAGTCAATCAAACCATTTGAAGACCTGAGATATCAATGTTTGTATATATAACTTGTATCGAATTGTGTGTATACAATTCTACTCAACTCAAATATATAAAGGTTTTATTTTTTGCAAGGAAGTTCTGGAGAAAGAGCATCGCTGACTATTATCCCTCAAACTACTAGAATTATTCTCTGATGGTGGATCTTCTACATTGTTAAATACTTATGAAATAAACAAATGAGGGAAGCCCATGATATACTGAGCTTTAATTTCATGAATAAAATCAGTATCCATCCAGTAGGAAACAAGATTCTAAAGTAAGGATTTGGTGCCTTCAAGCAATTTTTAACATTACATTTTTTACATTTCCCTTTAGTGTTAAGTTATAAGCTGTGTTACTTAAGGCTGTTATAATACTCGGCTGTTTAAAGTTCCCCCCCCCAATTCTGGAGGCTAGAAGTCCCAGATTAGGGCACAGCATGTTTGACTTTGGTGAAGGGCTCTCTTCCAGATTGCAGACTACTGACTTGTAAATTCTCAGAGCATGAAGAGCATGCGAGAGCTCTCTGGGATGTTCTGTAAAGGCACTACTCCCATTCACAAGGGCTTCATCCTCATGATCTGATTATTTCCCAATGGCCCCACCTCCAAGCGTCATTCCACTACTTATTACGGTTTCAACGCAAAAATTTGGGAAGACACAAACATTCAGTCCATTGAATATGCCATCAAATGGTAAATTACACTTGTAATTTTTTTTTTAGAAATTTCAAAAATTGAGTATTTTGAAAGGCAGTATGTACACAGCCATGCTAGGCAGGAACAAAATATCACAAAAGAGAAAAATGTATAGAATTAGTTATCGAAGGAAAGAAGCAGAATGAATATCTGAAAGATTTGCTTCAGATATGAAAGCAGAAAAAGGCCATCTTACATGCAAATGTGGAACCCCAAATCTTTGTGCACACACTGAGGTGTGAATTTGAAATTGTTTTTATGATTTTCATTAGCTTTTCTCTAATTCAATAAATATTAACTATGAGCTTATCCTATGCAGCAGTATCCTTTGCTAGTCACGGCGGAGAATATATATATATATATTTTTTTTTTGGAGATGGTGTCTTGCTCTGTTGCCCAGGCTGGAGTGCAAGGGGTACAATCTCAGCTCACTGCAACCTCCGCCTCCCAGGTTCAAGCGATCCTCCCGCCTCAGCCCCCCTAGTAGCTGGGATTATAGGCCTGCACCACCATGCCTGGCTAATTTTTGTAGTTTTAGTAGAGACGGCGTTTTGACGTGTTTTGTTCAGGCTGGTCTCGAGCTTCTGACCTCAAGTGATCGACCCTTTTTGCCTCCCAACGTGTTGGGATTACAGGCGTGAGCCACCGCACACCTAGGTGAGAATACCTTTTAATAAAATAAAAAAGATAACCCATGTGAAAGATAGTATTTTCGTTAAAAATTTTGTGAGAAAAAATGGTGTTGCTTAATGACTGTTTTAGCTTCGACAGCATGCATTATTTTGTAGAGAAACCTAATGTCCCAATAATTCATTGGAAACTTTCTACTAAAGCAAAGCAAGGAGGGTAACAGTAACACCAACAAGAGATGCTTGAAGAAATATTCATGGCTACTTAATTGACATCTAGCTTAAATCAATATAGAATTGAAAATGTTTGACAGAGCTGATATATGCCAGAAAAAGTTCTAAAATTAGAATTGTGATAGAAACATGAGACCTTTACATTCACTGATAGTAACAGGTGCAGCTTTAAAGACATTAGCATGTTAAAATAAAGCTAAACATAGTTGGATGGATAATGTTTAACATCTTAATTTAGTGAATTCCACAGCAAAGACTAAATACAACATCAGAGAAGCATACCTTTAAAATGAGATGTGCAATTGTAGAGAAGGTATTTAAAACCTCGTGAAGAATTAACTACACAAAGCCCCACTATTTTTTTTTTATCTATCCAGAAAGCACAAAACCGCAAACACACAAAATGCTCCTGTGGTGTTTCTAACAAATAACCCGCTGAAATCCCTTCTGCAAGTTCAAACTCCTTTTTCAATTTCATGTCTTCCAACATGATTTCGTATGTGTTGCATTAGGAATTTTTCCCTAGGAAGAATACTTTTGGTATATAAAGTATGCCAATGTTTAGAGAGCTCTGAATATATCCATGGTGTACACGAAACTATTTTTCTTGAAAGTGTTTTGGAAAAAGGAAAAGGTTCTGAAGATTGTGGATTATCTGAAAATGATGTAGAATGGAAGTTCCTGAAATTGGAACATTTTGAAAGGTGGCACTGATTACTCCAGTGGATTGCCAAAGGCTATGCATGTGGAGCTTGTACAGACTGGAGGAAATACAAGAGTTCTGGGAACCTTGATAATGGGAGACAGTAAGAAATTTCTTTCTGGAATTTCTTTAGGCAAAAGTAAATTGCGTTTTGCAATGAGAAAAGTGAATATGCTTAACTATAGTTTTTCAGTAAACAATAATTGTAGTATTGTTCACAGTTAATTTAAAACAATCAACATACATTCTTCCAGTCCATTTTTATAGCATCTTGGTGAAGCCTGATGTATTCCCACCATCACCAGATGCTAAATTTTTCTGTGATTTAGGTGGGTTAAGAACACCTTTTCTCTTCCAGGACATGGGTTACAAAAGTAACAAGGTAATTGGCAATGGGAATAACACAACCAAAGGAACAGAAGTAGTTGTCATAAACTCAGCTTGGTGTTTCAGAATCCTATCTTTAAAGACTTCAAACTTTAGCAAAAATAGGAAAAAAGAAACATCAGCTAAAGATATTGAAGTCTAAAGAAATAGATAGTCAGGTCTCTGAGCCCAAGCCAAGCCATCGCATCCCGTGACATGCACGTATACCAGATGGCCTGAAGTAACTGAAGAATCACAAAAGTGCAAATGCCCTGGCCTTGCCTTAACTGATGACATTCCACCACAAAAGAAGTGAAAATGGCCAGTCTTTGCCTTAAGTGATGATATTACCTTGTGAAATTCCTTTTCCTGGCTCATCCTGGCTCAAAAAGCTCCCCCACTGAGCACCTTGTGACCCCCCCACACTCCTGCCCGCCAGAGACCCCCCCCTTTGACTGTAATTTTCCTTTACCTACCCAAATCCTATAAAACAGCCCCACCCTTATCTCCCTTTGCTGACTCTCTTTTCGGACTCAGCCTGCCTGCACCCAGGTGAAATAAACAGCCATGTTGCTTACACAGAGCCTGTTTGGTGGTCTCTTCACATGGACGTGCATGACAGATATGTCTCCAAGTTTCTCTAAAACAATGCAGGTTTCCAGATAATAAAGAACAGTTTTAGACTACATTCACATGTGCTTTAAAAGAATTTTAAGTAATGTTCTGCTATTTCTATCACAATGCATTCAAAATGTTTACATTATTATAAAGAGATCAAATCGAGTAAGAAAATTGTGGCACAATTTCTCATACACTTAAACACATGCATCATTGGAAAGTGTTGCGATTTACAGCATCAATTACATCAATGTGAAGAATGTATACATGATTTATTGTGTCCTTTGTTCTTTTCCGTAAATCTTTTTTTACATTTAACATATCTTATTTCTCTTGTTTTCTCCATTGTTTTCACTTATTTCAGAGTATTTTTATTGTGTGAAACACTCAGTTTAAGAAACTGTTACAATTTTTTGACTTTGAAGGAAAATAAGTGAATACATTGAAACACAGCTCAGTATCTTGAATAATTTAGAACCGACAGGGAATTTCCTAGATTAAAAAAAATGCAATTGGTTCCAGCATTCTACCAAATTTTCTACCTAAACCTCATTTTCCACCTAAATCTCTCACAATCTGAAAAGCATTACTACACCGATCTAACACCTGGGTTTAATTGTTCTATTTCTGCAACTCTAACCCAACTGAGTTGCAGGGGAAGGCAGAAAAAATAATTTTTAGAAAATCCTTCACCTGATACAGATATATATCTGTAACAAGTAGTAATATTCTGTAACAAGTAGTAATATTGAAATACATCTTAAAGAACAAAATATAAAATATTAAATACTTAGTGTGATTCTTCCACACAAGAGTTTCTATTCTTCTGCAATGTGCTTCAGTACTTTCACTACCATACCCAACTCTGAGTCTTAGAAGGCAAATGATAGAGACGTTCAATAAATACACGTCTTACAATAAACATGTGGCTTTGTATTAATGTGTTAATTCACTGTGATTTTGGAGTTGCCTTTTTTCGGCAAATATAAAGCCATTATTCACATGATACTATGAACTCTTCCACATCCCCGAAACATGCAGGAATGTGTGTACATATGTATTAACGCATATACACACACAATAGGCACAATTTAAGATGCTCTTCAAGATTGCCATCCCTCTTCTATACCCATTTTTGAGGGCTGTGAAATTCAATATTCAAATCATTTTCTCCCATAAAGATTGTCGAGTATTTCTTTTGTAACCTCTCCCTCTCCCCAAACAGCTCTGGTCTCAAGAGCTCCCACTTTCTGTCACTCCAGATTAGTGTGCACATATTCATTTTCTTTTTCTGTAAGTTATCTTATACAGTATCTACTCTTATTTCTGGCGTCTTTCATTCAGCTTGAGTATTTTGAGGTTCATCCATGTTGTTGGGTGTATCAATAATTGTATGTCACATTTCCTTTATTCACTTATTTATTGGTAGATATTGTATTTTCTTCTGGGTAAAACTGTTATAAAAATGTGGTACAAATCTGAGTATTTTTCATTTTTCTTGGGTAAATATCCAGGAGTTGAGTGGCCGGGTTATATAATAGATGTATGGTGTATATGTAACTTTGAGAGGCTGTCACATTTTCCAAAGTGCCAGTACTAAATTATGTTCTTACACCTTTTCCCAGTCTACTTGCACTTCATGCTGTATCCATCCTTACAAAGTATAAAAAACTTCTAATATGGGATTCTGCTTATACTCCTCTCATTCTTTATATTGGATACTTTTTATATGGAAAGCTATTTACATTTGTAAAATGTAAAAGTTTTAAAATCGTAAACTCCACATAATGTTTTAGTTGATGACTTAAGCTGAAGTATAATATGTATTACAAATAAAGTCAAAAGACAAAAATTTTTTCATGTTTAAACAGGTATTTAACATTTGTGATGCATTTACTGATATATATCAAAATTTTAATTATTTCCCTTCAACCTGAAGGAACTGCAGTCAGCACTTACTGTCATACAGAAGTGATGGCAGTGAATTCTTAATTACTTGAGAAATAGTATTGTTAAATGTAGAATTCTGCATTGACAGTTCTTTCATAAATTTAAATTATCTTTTACCTTCATAATTTCTTGTTAGAAACAAATGTAATTTAATTTTTCCTATTTAAAGTGTTATTTTTCTCTTGCTACTTTTAAGATTTGTTCTTTATCTTCAGATTTCAGTATTTAGATTGAGGTGTGCTTCCTATTTCACAAGTCCCTGAGATTCTGTTCAGTTTCTCAATGTTTTATTTTCAGATTGCAAAAATCATTAATTTTCATGTTTATTTTCTCTCTCATTTTATCAGGCTATTAAGCACGTAACTTTTTTTTATTCTAACATTTCTTTTGGTTCTTTCATATAATTTTCAATTCTGTTAAGATTTTCTGTTATTTTACGATGTGCGTTTTTTCACCTCTTTGAATATATTTATCATTACTCTTAAAATCTTCCAACAATTCTAAAATATGCGTTATATCAGGAACCCCCCTTCTGGTAATTATACTATTACTTGGAAACGGCCCATATTTACTTGGTTCTTTGTATACCAGGCATTTTGGTTTGTAGCTTAAGTATTGCATCAAGACTGTGGATTCTGCTACATTATTCTTATAAATGTTGAGGCTTTGTTTAGTTCCTTTACATTCAAACTGAAAAATTTACGAACATCCATTTAATTCTCAACTGAATCTCAATTCCTCTTCTTCTCTTTCTTCTGACTTATACTCATGCAGTCATTGTTGCCTGGACTCTGTCCCCTTTTTCTTCATTTGAGAAAGAGGGCAAACTATTAATTGGAGTTTAAGCCTTCTTGCATGAAACAACCGCCGTCTTCTCTCAGTGACAAAGCCACAAAATCCAGTGCTCATACCTTGTTTATAGCTCCCTCAAACTTTTAACTCGCTTCAAAACTTATCTGCTCTTGTTCATGTTGTATAACCATTGAATATTGATTTTCTTTTTGTATTTTACCCACAGTTTTTAGTTAACTGTAAGATAAGAAGTTTATGGTAGGCTTACACAAATATTCCAGAAGTAGACTAGGCATATGTTTTATAATCCTGAATGTTTAAAGTGTTGTATTTTTATTATAACTCAAAGAGCTTACATGGGATACAGGAATTACAGAATGTATGCTGATACCTGTTAAGTACCCTCACCTCTTTATTGGTACAGTCATAACTCAATACATAGTGAATCATATACATTTATTTAGTTGCTTTCATCAATATGGCATGAATGATTTAGTCACTACACAAGGCCAATAAATGCTATAAACTATGGAAACTAGTAATCTAAAGACGTCCAGGATTTAGAGTACGTTAGTCACATGGAGTAGAATGGATAATCTATGATCAGGAATCTTCATTTTTTACATGTATATATTCACAATATAATAGCATAGGAAAAACTGCTTGATCATATATTTTGCAAAAAAAATTAAGAGGCAGAATGTCTTGAGTGATACTTTGTGCTCACAGGAGAAAAAAATGAACAAGATTATTAAATAAAACATTTCACGAGCTAGGGAGAAATAATGTGGTCTTTTTTCTGTTTTGTCTCATCGATGTGTGGGGAATCACAGAAGTTATCACTAGGGCAAAGGCAGGAGAAGAAGAAAACTTAAGTTTGCTTCTGTTCCTTTGGCCTACTTTTCACAGTTTTGTCTCACAGACAAAAATACAAAATGTTATAATACATACTCTACATGGCTCAAACCTTGAATTTTCTTGGTCCTAAAATGCTTTTTTGGCAGCTATCACAGCCCATCTTCCAGAATGACAACAGTCAGCGTGAAAGATCAGTTACAAATGGTTTTAAGTTTGTACTTTCACTGAAAGAACACAGACCGGAGTATGGCAAGATATTGATGATTTATGCTGCCATGAATACAGACCGTGGGCAACATTCAAAGCTAGAAAAATAAATAATTGTACAAAATAAATTATTTACGTGACAATTATACATTTTAGGGGGGAAAAAAAGATTCCATCTAGGTGATGACCAGTTTTCTAAAGTCCATGCCATATTTAAAAACCATGTTTTTTTAATCTACTGATGTTGAGTTTAAGTCAGCATACTCATTCCGAGGGATTAAAAAAGACTAAGCCCAGAGAATAACTGAATAAGTTAAAGGGATGTAATGATTTTTTTTTTTGAAAATAATATTGTTTAAAGTACTATAAATTATCTTCCAGTTTTTAAATGTTGATTTCTTAAAAACAGTAGTCTAAGTTATAATTAGGAGAAGCATATACCACACAAAGTTGGGACACCTAATGTAGTCAGATATTATTATTGTGGGATATGATGAGGTTTCACTTCAAATAGCCTGATCAATCCTTTATTCTTTAATTCATAGTACGCCCCCACCAACCCTTTCTCTCTTTTCTGCCTTTGTTACATGCCTGGACACGCAACAGTACCAGGCTTATCAGTACCAGCTCACATTCCTTTCCCTCATTTAGAAAGGAGACTAGCTCTTTAGCTCACTGCAGACACCCCCCCTCTTCCCCTTCTTTCCCTCTCTCCCTTACGTGCCACCTTCTCTAAAGAAACTAGATGTCCAGCCAACTGGTATTAGTTCAGATTGTGCTACCCAACACCAGCCAACGGGGAAAGGGTACAGGGGCAGGACTTGCATCAGAAATAAAGGCTCTCGTGCCCCTTTGTTCAGGTGTGCTCTCGTAGTGACTACCCCTCTACACAAAAATAAAATTGCTTTGCTAAGAACCCTTTAAGTGTTCAATCTCCTTAGGATTTTGAGCATTATTCCCAGCATTATTATTTTAGATGGAGTCTCGCTCTGTCGTCCAGGCTGGAGTGCAATGGCGCAATCTCGGCTCACTGCAACCTCCACCTCCCGGGTTCAAGCAATTCTGTGGTCTCAACCTCCAGAGTAGCTGAGACTACAGGCGCACGCCACCACACCCAGGTAACTTTTATATTTTTAGTAGAGATGAAGTTTCACCGTATTGGTCAGGCTGGTCTCTAACTCCTGACCTCAGGTGATCCACTCGCCTAGGCCTCCCAAAAGTGCTGGGATTGCAAGCATGAGTCACCACCCCCGGCCTGTCAGATACTACTTTTAATTACACATTGAGATAAACATAACAGCTACTGCTACTTTGGATCCGTTTTTTCACTGCATTCATTTTAATTTGGAAAAATGCTTAAATTTTCCTAAAAGCACACACACACACACACGCAAAGCCAGAGCAAGGGAAAGCAAGGGAGAGAGATCCTCATCGTCCTCAGCATACATCAACATACACAGAACAGGAGCTACATGAGACGATGGATATGCCAACTTAAGTTGATCACAGTAAACATTTCACAATGTATACATATATCATAACTTCATATACATATATCATAACTTCATATACATATATCATAACTTCATATACTTGGAATATATACAATTTTTATTTTTCAGTTATATGTCAATTAAAGCTGTAAAAAAACAATGTAAACAATGCTCAGAAGGCCATTATCTCAAATATATATACAAAAGACTCATTGTATTCTTATGTATATTAACACTCACATATACACATATATTGTTATCAGGCTTTCCGTATTTTGAAACTGAAATGATGTTCCTATTTGAACTTTGGGTGTCAAATCAAAGAGCTCTGGCTGGATGCCAGGAGCATCTGTAGAGGGGACCTTAAGTTATCCAGAGGGCAGCAATACATATTGCGTCCCCAAGGAAAACAAAGAATGAATATTGAAAAAGACTGGGGAGAAACACTGATGATGTTCAGCATGCTTACATTTTACCATTAAAATACGACTGTTTTGAAGGAACACGACAAGGCAATCTGTACGCAAGCGATAAGTAAACCCAGTAGCTGGGTAAGTGCCTATAGTAATGGTTTCAGACTTACTCTGATGTTTTGTAATGTGTTGATTTCCTGTTTGTATAATAAACACAAAATTGTCTATAAAAATGAGGAACGATTCCAACAACCTTGTGCAATCATTTGTAATTTTGTAGCATATCTTCCAAATGTCACTGCTTTGAGGAATTTGCTTAAAAATATATTACTAAAAGCTGAGACCCTGGTGATTCTACACAGCCTTGAGTAATCCAGTATCACTCTCCAGGGCAATGATGCTAACAGTACTTTATTACTAATTAGGTTCCTCAAAGCCAATGCATTTGGGGTTAAAATTTACATTAGAGGCCAGGCGCGGTGGCTCATGCCTGTAATCCCAGCACTTTGGGAGGCTGAGGCGGGCGGATCATGAGGTCAGGAGATCGAGACCATCCTGGCTAACACGGTAAAACTCCGTCTCTACTAAAAATACAAAAAAAATTGCCAGGGGTGGTGACGGGCACCTGTAGTCCCAGCTACTTGGGAGGCTGAGGCAGGAGAATGGTGTGAACCCAGGAGGTGGAGCTTGCAGTGAGCCAAAATTGAGTCACTGCACTCCAGCCTGGGCAACAGAGCAAGACTCTGTATCCCCTCCCCTCCAAAAAAAAATCAGATTAGAAACAATTCAATAATATTCATGGTACATTTGAAATATTTGTATAACTTTATTCATATTCTCCCCAAAAGTACACTAAACATTTTTTGAAAATGAAGAACTACTTTGTATATGATATAGCAACCCTATATGGTTAGCGATATGTACTATGAGATGAGCTTTTGGGAGGTTGTGCTCGTAAGTAAACCATGAGAATACCAACAAAAACAAAAACACATAACTGTGCAAGGTAAATTATACATAGGATAAACTGCATATAAAAAATGCACACACAAGCAGGTATTAATACACTGATTACCAAATTACTCGTTTGTACATCAAATGTTTTAACTGGAAAAAGTTAATAAAATGAGGTTATTCTTACATAAAATAAGATTACTCATAAGTAAAAACAGGTAAGAAACTTGTCCCATCCATAGCACAAAGACTGGTGGACAAAAAAAAAAAAAAAGTTTAAACATTATATATTCCAGTAACTCAGACTTAAAAAATAAATCTTGGCCCTCAGTCATGTTCATTACCTAGATTTTCAAACACTGGCAACATTAATTAATATGTTTGCTATTAGTCTGAAAACTAGAACATATACCATACTTTAAAATTTATAGGGGAAAGGACAGACAATAGTATTTCATAGGTCAATAAATGTGTTTAATTGCAGAAAAGTCACCCATAAAGTTTTGAAAAATGTCTGTGGTTGTTTTTCTTAAATCCCTTGAAATACATTCAAAGTAGGGATTAGACAAACTGCTTTCCCATGTTTCTCTAGTATTTTAAACCCATTAAAAGATAAGTTTTTTTACCAAAATACCAGGGGTTACTGACTGTGCTTTGCTGCACAGAAAACCAATCACTGAGGCAATATGCATTGCCAGAGAAGGCGGCTTTAATCAAATGTTGTAGCCGAGGTGTTGGGGAATAACTCTCAAATCCATCTCCCTGGATAGACTAAAATTAAGGGTTTATATAGGAGAGAAAAAATACAACCATGTGAGAGAGAATAGGAATTAGGGAGGGATAAGAACAAAGTTGGTCAACAGGAACCAGGTGGTCATTTAGGCAATTATGACAGATGAGATGTCTGGAATCTCATTGTCCACACAGGGTGATCTAGTTAAGTTTTAGTGCCTTTATAGTATCTCGAAGTCATGATGTTTGGTTTCCTGAGAAAGGAACTCAGATAAGACAATTTTAGCAAGTTTTAAGACTGGGATGATCAATTTATGTGTATTCAAAAGGAAACAAACATCATTTCTATTGGGCAGTTGGAGTGGTCTCAATTTTACCATATTATCTTGAAGGATAATTGTAGTAGAAGTTAAAAGTCATGAAGTTCACACATCTGTAGGATATAAATATCTTAGTATGATTTTTTTATCCTCTGAGTTTATGGAAGAGAGCATCTGTATTTTATTTTCTACAACAGATTAATTTATTAGCACATAATGCATTTTTTTTTGTTTTTTTTAAAAACGACAAGCAGATTATATAACCTCTGACAATTTGAGAGGTTAGAATAAATAAATAAATTGAGCCTTACAGAGAACCATATTATCTTTTTAGGAAAACAACAATGTCAGGGAGGGAGTTTATCAAGAAAAACAAAAAAAAAGGAGGAAAATTTTCCAGTTAAAAGAAATTTCTGTATTAAAAGCTATAAGAAAGTGAACAATTTGAACAGAGGACGTCTGCTATGAGAACAGGTATTAACCGAGTAGGAAAATTCCAAAATACGCACTGAAGGTATAGAATCTCTATTACTTGAAGGATTATATTTTATGGCCTTTCCGTTGTAAATAAGATGAAGGAGACAGAATCATTGCTGTGGGAAAGACAATTCCCTGGATAAGAGATAAGAAGTAAATATACTTTTAAATTATGATTTATGTTTTATTATCTACTTCGCTATCATAACGAAATTTGTACTGTCAGTTTTAGTTCAATAATGTATTAACCATTAAGTAACTTTTTTCCTTTATTATCTGCATAAATTTGCTCCTTTGATATTTTCTAGGCAGAAATACACATTGTCTTACTTCTGAAGCCATGACATGGTGCTATTACACCATATATTATACAGTGCTATAGGTATTTAATAAGTTTGACAGCAGTACTAGTGTAGGAATCTTGGAGGTATTAGTAACAGTTATGTTTTATAGTTTGTACCTATCACAGTGTCTGTGGTATATTAAACTACTACCTGTAAAGTACATTTCAGCATATTCATTTCCTATTTTCTGTAAGTAAATCAGTTGAATCTTTAATATCTGTATCTACTCTAACCTCTATATAATAGGTAGAGGTTTCATTTAAAGTTTGAGGGCTTTCAGTGTGAAAGAACAAACCAAATTTTGACATGTGCCACAATTTCAGATTAGGAGGGGAATTCATCAAGTGTCTTTACTATTTGAAAAGGTCTCTTCTAAGCAGTTTCATATTATCCAAACTTTTTCTATTTTTTACTTTATGAATACATATTGTTATACATTTTTAAACTATAATTTTCAAACTAGTAATTCTTTAAAACTTAATTTCCATGATATGTCAAAGGTAACTCTAAAATTTACTTCTGATTCTGACACATAAACCATCTAGGATTAAATGGGCAGAATTGCGTACAGAAAAAGGTGACATTTTCTAGGATTGACCAGACTTTACGTTATCTAAAAATAGACTTGGCTAAATCTATGGTTTGGTTGTTAAGACCACACTGTTAGATTAAGTAATTTTGCATTATTTAATCTTAAATTATAAAATTCATAAATATCTATCTTACCTAAAACGCTGAACCTATAGACAAAGGAAATAAAAGAATATATTTATCGGATTTTGATTCATCAGTGCCTTTTGACAAGATTTTCGTTAAGTATCATGTCTCTTTGTGACCACCAGTGCACCAAGAAGTCAATGAAGTTTTTATCAGGGAGTACAATCAAAGGTTTGATCAGGGAGTACAAAAATATGCTACATAATATTCTTCTTCATATAAAGCAAACTTGGAACTCTAAAAGTTATGTTGTATTCATTCACCGAGAATACAAGCTATTGTTTGTCACATAATCTGTAAAACAAAATAAATTAAAAATAAACTAATGCTATTTTTGCCAAGTGAACTTATTATTTATCACTAGGTCTCCAAATTCATGACCACTCAGCCTTTGAAAAAGCCCTAGGTGATGGCAGGGTTGATTGGCAAGCTCTATAGCAAGCACAGCTGAAATTTTCAAATGACCCAGAATGTATGAAATCATCAGCTCTCTCTTTTCCAAATTCAAACAATTCAGGTCAACAAAGTTGCTATGCATGTGCATGAGACCATGGGCACAGATTTTAATCTTGTTAGCATTAAAAAGTTAATATGATACGTTTTCATTTTAGAGTTTGGTGTACAGCTAAATATAAAACAAACATACAAAACTTCTCCCTAAATTTAGACATAAGTAGTAACGAGGAACAGCAAGATGGCAGAGTAGCAAGTTCCACCGATCATCCCTCCTGACACCAAGCACACACACACACACACACACACACACACACACACACACACACACACACACAGAGTCTTCAAAAGAACCAAAAATCAGGTGAGGACTCATGGTGTGTGGTTTTAACTTCATACTGCTGAAAGAAGCAGTAAAGAGGTAGAAAAAAGTAGTCCCGAATTTCTGACATCCCCATCCTCTCCTGCCCTTGGGAGTTGCAGCGTGGTACAGTGAGGAGACCACCTCTGGGCAATGAGGGAGGGAGAACACAACAATTTTGAGGCACTGAACTCAATGCTGTCCTGTTAGAGCAAAAAGGGAAAACGAGAGCAAACTCAATTGATGCCTGCCCACCCAGGGAGCATTTAAACCAGCCCTAGTCAGAGGAAAATCACCAATCCCAGCAGTTTGATATTGCTCAATATATTGCAGTGGAGATGGGGTGTTTCACCATATTGGTCAGACTGGTCTCGAACTCCTGACACCTTAGGTGATCCACCCACCTTGGCCTCCCAAAGTGCTGGAATTATAGTTGTGAGGCCACCATGCCTGGCTAAATATTTTATTCCCTATGGAATACATGGCAGGAGGCCAAAGGCACTTCTTACATGGTGGCAGCAAGAGAAAGTGAAAGCAGAAACCCCTTCTGAAACCATCAGATCTTATGAGATTTATTCACTACCATGAGAACCATATGGAGAAACCACCCTCATGATTCAATTATTTCCCACCTGGTCCCTCCCATAACACACGGGAATTAATGGGAGCTACAATTCAAGATAAGATTTGGGTGGAGACCTATCAATTTGGACTTTTTCTTTCCATCTTTCTGGAGATGGTTGCAGTGTTCAATAAAAAAAATATTTAACACTGGGAATATTTAACATTTTATGATAATACTGTAGGAAAGTCTCCATTCAATATTTTTCAGAAGAGTCTTCCTCTTAAGTGAGAAAATGAAGTTGCAGAGATTAAAAAATGGTACTGTAAACCTACTTGGACAAATCTTTTGACCTGGATAATTTGCAGTTCCGTTATGCAATCATGTGTTCAGCACGTGGAGGGTTAAAACACCTGTGTTTATGTGGGAAAAGTACTGTACTATACTGTGAGCATACCAAGATCAATAAAATATGTTTGTTTTCCAGAAGCTGAAAGCTTAGTTGTCAAATTTGAGTTTAAACTACATGAAATATCCAAGGCTTATTATCTGTAAAAAGCGGTGGAAAAGGGAGATGGATTTAAACAAAACGAAAACAAAAAACCTACAAGGCATATTTGAAAGAATGAGTTAGAATTGTGTATCAAAATGTCCGTAAGTCATTTAAAAGCAAATTTTCTCAAGTTTTCGATGAGTTTTGGAGAAGGAAGAATAAAGAGAAACTAAGATTAGTAAATTAATACATGTGTAACAGGATGATGGAGGGACTGGGTAGCGTAACGTAAGTTCACGATGGGATATAGTTACGTAATATTTTGATAACTGCATTTTCCATTAGCTAAATTATTATAAAAGACTATCACAGGAACATACAGAATCAGGTTTGGTAGCGATATTAAAGATAATCTATACTCACATATACTGTTTTTGCTTAATATCTTAAAGTGTCTAGTTTCTATAGCTTCCCCAACCTTTCACAACAAGGATTCTGGGGAAATTGCCTCGTTAGGGAGTCTGAGAATAAGATAATTTTCTTATTTGTTCCTTATTTTCACAAAAAGTCAACTTCAAGAGCTTAAATGTGGTTTGTTTTTTCCCAGCTAGGGATGACGACCTTCTGGCTCATGAAAAAAATATCTAGTAAACCTATGAGAAGCGTGGATCTCTTTTTAAATCAAAACAAAAGTACATTTTAGTATATAAATACAAAATACACTCAAAAGTGAAATGTGACTTTCAATTTTGTCTTTATGATTCATAAAGAAAAACTAAGTGTAAATATATCACAAATGTAGAAAATACCTCCATGTTTATTTGACAGTCATATTTTTTAATGTTTGGTGTATGTTATGAATTTAACATGGCTGGCTGCTCTTTCCCTCTTTGGTCTTTTAATGTTTCCTTTCTCTTTTACTTTGCTGATGCTGTCAAAGTTAGCATTTAAATATCATTTAAATGTAGTGAATGTTTCTCTTAATAACACATTTATTTAAATGAATGATTTTAGAACACAAAGCTTAGGCCATGCAATTGAAAAACTATTTATACAGTTATTAGAGTTGAGCAGTCCTATCTTCCAAAACTGCTTTTTCTTCTAAACTAATATACTGTGTCACCATTATGACAACATGTATGTTAAATAACTCATCTAAAGAAATGCATTTGACTTAATATGGGATTCCAGTTGATACATGAATCTATTTAAAAGGCACAAAGCCTATTTCTTGTGTCCTTTTAAAAATTTTGCTTATTTTATTCAATATTAGAGGCATTGGCTACAGCAATTATTTTCAAATGTATGCTTATTTTAATTAATTTATGTTTGCCAGTTTTATGACACTCACTGAAATATTCAGGTTAAAGTTCATATTGAATACTAAATAAAAGATGTCCTACAGAATGAGGTTTCTCAGAAACGTTCCAATAGCACATGATGTAAGATTCCTACCACGGATACTGCAAAACATGACCACACACAAACACATCAACATAGGAGTGTTGTTGAAATTAGGCATAGCGCAAGATTGCAAATGAGTTTTAGAGATGGGAGCAAAGGTTGACGACACCTTTACAATGAGAGTTATCAGTACTTTCCTCTCAGAAGCAGCTGCGGTAAAATATAGGGAAAAAAACACCACTGGACAATGGTGTTATGGACAGGAGACAATTTTTTTTTAAAACCATGAAAAGTACATGAGGCACATATATAGATATAAATATATTCCAAATATGTTCATAAAAATACATTTAGGATCTTCCAAACTGAGAATGTAGATCGAAAAGAAAGGAGAAATAGCCTTGAATAAAATCAAATTCCCTATTTCCCCTAGAAATGCTCATAAATTAAAATAATCATGTGATCCGATTTTGCTTTTAAACATGCTAATCTGATCTCCTGATGGTACATACTAGTGGAAATCTGAGATTTATCTGTGAAATATTTTGAACAGAATGTATCTTGTCCGTCTAAATGGCTTAAAAACAAACATAAAATTTATGCAATATAGGAAAAGCCAGAAAATAGTGGCAGTTTGTAGTTGCCAAGAGTATAAAATAAAATATTGTGCCACTGCACTCTAGCCCGGGCAACAGAACTAAGACTCCGTATCCAAAAAAAAATCGCACAGCTAAAATCACTACATTGTGCAGGTGGTACCCTGAAACGTATCTTAGAAACTTGCATATTAATCTGAATAAGAGCCTGTCCTAATGTGGGAAGAAAAAAACCAAAAAGCTGGTCTCAAATATCACAGTTTGTTAACCAGTAGTCCGAGATTGTTCATATCATTTGAACTATTAGTAAAACTTTGTTGACAGTAAGAATTTTTTTCTTTTGAGTTGACTTTTGTGTTATGTCAGTAAGGCTGGAAAGAGTATGTAATTTTTTTTTTTAATTTCCAACTTTTAAGTTTAGGAGAACATGTGTAGGATGTGCAGGTTTATCAGTAAACATGTGCCAGGGTGGTTTACTGCATAGATCATCCCATCACCCAGGTATCCATTATCTCTTCCTGATCCTCTCTATCCTCCCGCCTCCTGTCCTCTGACAGGCCTCAGTGTGTGCTGTGCCCACCCATGCGTCCATGTGTTATCATTTAGCTCCCACTTATAAGTGAGAACAAGTGATATTTAGTTTTCTGTTCCTGCATTAGTTTGTCAAGGATAATGGCTTCCAGCTCCATCCATATCCCTGAAAAGGGCATGATCTCATTCATTTTTATGGCTGCATAGTATTCCATGGTGTATACATACCACATTTTCTCTATACAGTCTATCACCGATGGTCATTTAGTTTGATTCCACGTCTTTGCTATTGTGAATAGTGCCACAGTGAACATATATGCATGCACATATCTTTATAAAAGAATGATTTATATTCCCTTGGATATATACCCAGTAATGGGATTGCTGGATCAAATGATATTTCTGTCTCTAGATCTTTAAGGAATCACCACTGTCTTCCTGAACAGAAGTAATTTCCACTCCCACCAAGAGTATAACAGCACTTTTCTCTGTAACCTCGCTAGCATCTTGTGAGGAACATGGCTGTACTGCAGGACAGGCATGACTCAGTTTGTAGCACAGGCACACAATTCCATCTTTAACGTGAAAACAGCAATGCAGTCATAACATGGGAATGTCATCACTTGGCTCTACACCACTACTGCCTGTAAAAGATATAATTGCCCTGCTAACACCGTACATACAGGTGCACTCATGCCCAGAGAGAGAAAGTTAAGTTGCTGACCCTGAAGATAAGAGCCGGCTGGCACCTCCAACACCCAGCTGCGCAGATTGTGGTGTTGTGGGGGAGCGCCTCCATCTAGTCTCAGGGCAGGCTCCCCAATGCTGCTGGTGGCTAGCATTCCCAGACAGGGTATCTTATCTTCTAAGGTGCCATCAAAGTGAGGCCCCCGACCCACGCTGCTCAGCCACCTGGATTCATCCCCCTTCCTAGGGACATGCAGAGACCTCTTGCATTGAAGGGAGTCCCAGAGCTGGAGTATGTAAAGCTCCTGGGTCTCTGTGTGCCTGAGCAGCTGCTCTGCTGAGTCTCCACACAGCTCTGGATGTCAAACCCAAGGTGGTGTGGGCTCACAAGGGAATCTGAGAGTTGCAAAGATCCATGAGAGAAGCGTGGTTCCCAGGAGTTGTACCTTCACTAACCACTTCTCTTGGCTGGGGGTAGGTCTCTAAAAGAAAATATGCATATGAACTACTCAAAGATATTAATCATATTTTCAAGTAATTCTGCTGTTCAGAAATCACATTATGACAAGTGATGAAAGTTTAGGGGTACATTTTTTTAAATGATAAATCTAGGCAATTACCATACAACCCAGTAGTTGACTTTTTGCCAGTTACCCCATGACACTAAAAAACATACCTGCACACGATACCTTGTATATGAATGCCCATAACAGTATTCATAATAGCCCCAAACTGGAAATAGCCTCAATATATTTTAATGAACATCTGGTTAAATTCTAGTATATATTTATCTAACATGGAATACTCGGCTCTAAAAACGAATGATTCGTAATTACAACATAACACCACGTAATCAGTGTAAAAAGTCATTCCAAAAAGGTTATATATACTGTTTAATTTACATAACATTTTTGAAATGACAATTGTAGAAATGGAGAGCAGATTTGTGGTTTCTAGGGGTAAGTTTGGAAGTTTGAGATGTGATGGGAATAGTTGTTCTATCATAGAACAACAGAAAGTTATAGTTGGTGTGTGAACCCTTCTGTAACTTGAATGTGGTGATGGATACAAGAATCTGCATATCTGATAAAACTGTATAGAAATAGATGCAGTTAAGGCCGGGCACGTTGGCTCACGCTTGTAATGCCAGTACTTTGGGAGGCTGAGGCGGGTGGATCACAAGGTCAGGAGATCGAGACAATCCTGGCTAACATGGTGAAACCCCATCTCTATTACAAATTACAAAAAATTAGCAGGGCATAGTGGCAGGCGCCTGTAGTCCCAGCTACTCCGGAGGCTGAGGCAGGAGAATGGAGTAAACCCAGGAGGCCGAGGTTGCAGTGAGCCGAGATCACGCCACTGCACTCCAGCCTGGGCGACAGAGTGAGACTCCGCCTCCCAAAAAAAAAAAAAAAAAAAGAAAAAGTAAATACACACACAAATTGAATGAAGGTAAATCTGAGGATATTGGAGTGTAATCAGTAGGTTTCATTAAAATTACTATTTTCATTGTGAAACTGCACTATAGTTTTGTGAAATGCTGTCATGCAGGAGCCACAAAAATTTTACATGGGCTCTGTCTCTATTATTCCTTATATGTGCATGTGAGTCGACAACTATCTATCAATTTTAAATACCCATATTTTGTCTTTAAAAATTCTACCCTACAGTATTATGAAAAGGATACAAAGAAAAATTTTATATTTTATCATGTTGTGGTCAATAAAGCAGACACTACTGCTCACACAAGGCCCAGTATCATTGGAGTGACAATTTAGAAGATTAAGTCAGCACAGCAAAGCTAGATCCAATAAACTACAGAAGTTCAACCATGGAATGCACTGCCTTCTTAAATACTATATTACTAAAAGGGCAAAAGTGAAAAACACTTTGACATTTGATAAGAAGTTAAGAGTTGAGAGTTGAAAATTTGCTAAGCTTGGACTAGATAATGCCATGAGTCTATTCAACAGTCTAGCTGCTTTGATTTTATTCAGATTATTTGTGAGTTTCTTTTTATGTAAAGAATTTTGTTATTTGCTACTCAGTTTCAAGAATTCTCCAGGGCACTAAAAATAAAAGGGAGAGCAAAGTCAGATCAAGGTCCTGGAGTTCACAATCTACTAATTTAGACACACATTAATTGAATGAGGACATAAATAATGGTTACAGTAAACCAAATGACACCTCTATTAGGTGCTATACAAGAAAAGTAATGGTACTATTATAGAGAGAAATACCAAAAAACAAAACAAAAACCTGGTATAATTCTAACTTTCCTTGAGGAACTAATTCTAGAGCCGAGTTCTGGTAGCTAAGCAGATTTAAACTGTTCAGAGTGGAATGGTATGTAGTAACGGAAGGGAAAAAAAAAGGATGGACAAAGGTGGCCATGGAGAAAAGCAGATGCATGAAGCTAAAATGTAGGGGGGCTTACAAGGGGCGAGTTTCAGGATAGGAAATAACTTGATTATTCAGTATATAAACATTTTTCAACAGTAACAGCATTGGGGACAACTTTGTCTTAAACATTTTGTGGAATGTGAAAAGGGAAATAGTAAAATGTGCATGTGGGTAAGTAATCGTCTTGCCGGTGAATACTGTTGCACTGCCTACATTGTGGGGAACAGAAATGGAAAGGGTGGCTTACTGATGGATGTCATCAGATAAGATTACTCTATCATTTCTAGTAAATGACAATAGCTCGAAATAGAAAAAAGTAGAAAAAAACACTTGTACAAAATTTGAGGTGTTTTAAGACTGTATATTCTGACATTGATATGTGTTTTAAAAATGTATTATGAAGATAGAGAAAGTTGTGAAGATGGGCCCCGGGTTTGCTGATTCCCATTTCAATCAACTGGGTGTCCATACATTTCTTGAGCTATGTAACATTAAAGGAAGAACTATGGGGAGAACAGAATGGCAATTAATGTAGTTTTGTACAATATGATACATGAATCTGGAGCAGACAATGGGGAAAGGAAATGATACAAAGACCATCTCTATATTGTGTCTAAGATCATGTAAGTAGAGATCAGTGAGTTAAGTTTTAGTTTTAAAGAATGCCATAAATTAGAGGCCATGTAAAGATGATTACATAAGGTAATGACTGGATAATTTCATTTATTTGGTTTCATTTAAGATGAAATAGACTATCCAAAGGGTTATAACTTGAGAATTATATTTTAAATGAGTATCAGTTACATAGCTTATTATCAGAGGAATTATTGTCAGGTGGATAATATGTCAGCTATGTAATATTCTTAATTAGTAAGAAATACAGGATCTCCAGTACAAGTAAAGGTTTTGTCCTTCAGTGAAAGAACTCCCGTTTTACTAGAGGGGGGAAGAAGTGAAGGTTGGCTGCAGATGCCAAGTAAGTTGATATCACTGGTACAGAAGTTTTCAAGACTGACCATCTGATGAATTATATTTCCCCTTGAAGCCAGTGATAAGGTTATCTAAGAGGGGGGATGGTAGTGCTGAAAGAGAAGTGAAAGGTTGACTAATAAAGAAAGTTTTTGAAATTGTTACTTGGAAGTATGAGAGTTCACCAGAGAATTCTAACACCAGATAATTCTAACATGATTTTTAGAACAAGTTGAAAATCCCACTGGAATCTGATGCCTTTCTGTATTGTGTCAAAAATTAACCTTGTTTTGTGAATTTCTACAGCATTGTTAGACTGTTCAGTGAGAGGCCTAGAAAAATCACATTGTTAAGGTATTTCGAGATTAACAATCTAACAGATAGCTTGCGGCAAATACTGCAGGGTGTTCAGTAAAATCTGTATTCTTTTCTGGAGTACACAACTGGGCTACTTATTTTATTCTCCCTTGTATCTGAACAAGGCCAGCAGTTGATTTCCAGTCAAAAACAGTGAAATTTATCCTAGGTAAGTTCAGTTCTGACACATGAAATATTCCCATCCATTCCTCTGTGCTCTTATTTCTTTCATGTGACTGGGGTAAAAGTATGTCAGCAAACCTTGGTAGTTACATGCTGAAGATGGCAGAGAGACCATCAAACAAGTTTCCTGAATAACCATGTGACAGAAAAATTTCCAGCAAAATTTATGTCTATTCAAAATATTTTTGCCAACAGAAAATACATTTTTATTGTGATAAATGGTAGGTACTTGTTTATTCAAAAAAAAAGGGAAGATAGTAAATAATGTAAACTTTGTGGGCTACAAGGTCTCTGTCACTACTACTTAACTGTGCGATTGTAATGAAAAAGCAGCCAGAGACAACCCTAACCAACAAAAATGACTGTGTTCAATAAATGCGTATTTACTAGAACAGACCATGAGTCAAATCAACACACCATAGGTTTGCTGACATCTAGTACTACACTGAAATCACTTGGAGTACATTAATCAAACTAACCTGTCCAAACTAATACATATTATGTTAGAAGTATTCTAGAAGTACATCAACACAGAGAAATTTAATGTATTTCAAAATCTACTTTTGCAACAACAGTATAGGAATGAATCTAAACAAGGAATGAAATGAAGAAAGTGAGATGATGTACTAAGTATAATTAGTGGAGTCAAAAACAGGATTTTACAACATCACAACAGAACTAGAGAAGAGCAAACACATTCAAAAGCTAGAAGGCAAGAAATAACTATGATCAGAGCATAACTGAAGGAGATAGACACACAAAAAACCCTTCAAAAAAGAAGATTCAATGAATCCAGGAGCTGTTTTGAAAAGATCAACAAAATTGATAGAACACTAGCAAGACTAATGAAGAAAAGAGAAAAATCAAATAGATGCAATCAGAAATGATAAAGTATGGGATATCACCACCAACTACACAGAAATACAAGCTACCATAAGAGAATACTATAAACACCTCCACACAAATAAACTGGAAAACCTAGAAGAAATGGATGAATTTCTGGACACATACACTCTCCCAAGACTAAAACAGGAGGAAGCTGAATCCCTAAATAGACCAATAGCAGGTTCTGAAACTGAGGCAATAATTAATAGCCTACCAACCAAAAAGTCCAGGACCAGACGGATTCACAGCCGCATTCTACAAGAGGTAGAAGGAGGAGCTGGTACTATTCCTTCTGAAACTATGCTCCTGATACCAAAGTCTGGCAGAGACACAACAACAACAACAACAACAACAACAACAAAAAAGAATTTTAAACCAATATCCCTGAAGAACATCGATGCAAAAATACTCAATAAAATACTGGCAAACCAAATCCAGCAGCACATCAAAAACTTTATCCACCATGATCAAGTGAGATTCATCCCTGGGATGCAAGGTTGGTTCAACATACACAAATCAATAAACGTAATCCAGAATATAAACAGAATCAAAGACAAAAACCACATAATTATCTCAATAGATGTAGACAAGGCCTTTGACAAAATTCAACAGCCCTTCATGCTAAAAACTCTCAATAAATTCGATATTGATGGGACTTATCTCAAAATAATAGCTATTTATGAAAAACCCACAGCCAATATCATACTGAATGGGAAAAAACTGGAAGCATTCCCCTTGAAAACTAGCACAAGACAGGGATGCCGCCCCCTCTCTCACCACTCCTATTCACCATATACCATAAAAATGTTCTCATTTACGAGGCACGAAATTCAATCGAGCAAATATTCCTATTTTTTTAGCAGATGAGGAACACAGGCAGAGATTATTCTGCCTCCTCTCTCGGTCATTGTAACGATTTTTGTATCTTTTCAATTGTAAGTAAGTTTATCTTAGCTCTGTGTAAATCTGAAAATCGGCTAATGGAGAGCTTGGATTTCTTTGAAAATCTAAATATGTGATTGAGTGAAATCACATATTTAGTGAAAACGAAAAATTCCCCACAACTAAGATTGTGGTTTCAGTGAAAGTTGAGCAAAGTGTCGTTAAGTAAAAACAAGTACCTTTGATAGACACATGTTCACCTCTGAAATGGATGATATAAGTACTCAGAGTGCTCAATAAGTAGATGTTTAGGTTCCCGTTTCTCATTTCAGGGCAGAATCCTTGGACAATTTTCATTTGACATGTTTATTGCGGCACTATTCACAATAGCAAAGACTTCAAACCAACCCAAATGTCAACCAGTGACAGACTGGATTAAGAAAATGTGGCACATATACACCATGGAATACTCTGCAGCCATAAAAAAGGATGAGTTTGTGTCCATTGTAAGTTCATGGAAGGAGCTGGAAACCATCATTGTCAGCAAACTATCGCAAGAACAGAAAACCAACCACCACAGGTTCTCACTCATAGGTGGGAACTGAACAATGAGATCACTTAGACACAGGAAGGGGAACATCACACACCGGGGCCTGTTGTGGGGTGGGCAGACGGGGGGAGGGATAGCATTAAGGAGATACACCTAATGTAAATGACGAGTTAATGGGTGCAGCACACCAACATGGTACATGTACACATAGGTAACAAACCTGCACATTGTGCACATGTACCCTACAACACAATGTATAATAAAAAACACACAAAAAAAAACTATTGAAGAATGGTAACGGTGGGATTGATTTACAGGCGAGGTAGAAGTAGTTTTAAGTCACACGGGAGTTGATGGGAAGTTCTTTAGTGCATTGTTGGGTCTAAGGGACAGGAAACCTAATGCAAACAAGCTGCATATATTTATGGTAACTGGAACACATTACTACTCCAGGTTATCAATGTGAAAAGCCAAAGGTAAGTCTAGGTTCAACATTTAAGCAGTGATAGATGAGTTGAATACCAACACTCTACAACTGTATCATATGTAATGTTAGCTATCTATATATGGATAAAATACCTACAAATATAAGTATTCTTATAGATATATTAACACAGATACCTGAATTTTATAAATATGCACATATCAATTTTGTGTGTATATATTCTTACACAAAAATGTGTACAGACAGAATGACAAGAGATAAATATACATATATAGATATAAAGCATAGATGCTTGGTCAATCTTTGCTACGAAGATGCTAGCCAGATCATTTCAGATTTACATAAGGCCAGAGTTTTTCAACTCAAGTGTAAAAACATACTTAATATCCATTAGCATATTATAAAATAGAGCTTAACCATAATTAAACGTCCTCTGAAAAGAAAATGTCATTTTTCTTTGTTCTACATTGATTTTTCTGAGTAGCCTAAAGTGATGTAAGAAACAGAGAAGATAATCTATTTTACTATCACTCGATATAAACAGAAAAGCCTTGAAAGAAAGCACAACTGAAAAATTGCGTATTAGATTATAATGTTAGAACATAAATATATGACATCTTGCTTATATTTAGGTTTTCTGGCATATGGCAGGATAAGAACACAGTGTAACATGTTTTCTGATACTGTGCACTATATATTGATTTGTTGTTAAAAAATACATTTATATTACCATGAGGAAGATAAACTCCTTCCTTCTTTCCCAGAAAATAATTCAATTAATAAGTTGTTCATTTGTTATGTATAAACTCCTTGTAGCCAAGCTCGTTTACTAATGTTACATTTGCAGAAGTACCAAAATGTTGATTAGCCAAATTATCTAAAACATATTACCCAAACAGTGGAATACTCACAAATTTTTCTTAACCAATTTATTTGAGAACAAATTATTTTCTGACATTTGTGAAGCAATAAACATCGGTTTAGCAGACTATAAACAAGGTCTGGATGAAATATGACTTAAGGTAAAATGATAGTTTCTATAGTGGGACGCTCACAGCTGTACAGTAATGGCTTTCAGCCAATACTGGCCAATGATAGTATGCTCAAGTACCAAAATAGGTTTTATTTTTATATTTTATATTTAAATGATTTTTATTACAAGATAATGAAGACTTCTCAATATTTTTCTTTAGAGAACTCAAGTTACTGCCATCTAATAAATCCTTATTCAAATGTCATTTACACACAATTCATATGTAACCCAAACCAGTTTATGTTAAACACTTTTGGCTATTTACAGAAAAGAGTAAGTCAAAATTAGGATTTAAGTCACTGATACCTATTCTAGCATCAAAACTAAGTAATCCCTTTTCAACTCAAGAAATTAACTTGTTTTTTCTTAACTAAGATTTGGGAATACTCACCTTTTGGGGGGATCTAGGTTTTATAGTAACAGGAAAGCACTGAATGGGGCGGAATATTGAAGATTAGTTAGCTATTATTATTCAAAGGAAGAAAAGGAAGGAAGGAGGGCAGGGAAGGAGGGCAGGGAAGGAGGGCAGGGAAGGAGGGCAGGGAAGGAGGGCAGGGAAGGAGGGCAGGGAAGGAGGGCAGGGAAGGAGGGCAGGGAAGGAGGAAAGGAGGCAGGGAGGGAGGAAAGGAGGCAGGGAGGGAGGAAAGGAGGCAGGGAGGGAGGAAAGGAGGCAGGGAGGGAGGAAAGGAGGCAGGGAGGGAGGAAAGGAGGCAGGGAGGGAGGAAAGGAGGCAGGGAGGGAGGAAAGGAGGCAGGGAGGGAGGAAAGGAGGCAGGGAGGGAGGGAGAAAAAAAGGGAGGGAAGAAGGGAGAGAGAGAGAGGGAGGAAGCAAGCAAGCTGGAAAGAGAACAAATGGAGTACAAGTACTACCACCTAAAAACAAATTTTTGTTTGCCACTTCATACAGCTAGCATTCAGGGAGCACTCACCATATTTTCTGTGCCACCTGCACATTGCTATGTGGCTTTATTTCTCATGTAAATACTCCTCCTTATTCTCTCCAAACTTGCAAATACTCTTTTCCTTAGTCTGTCCAGACTTGCACCTCTTATTAAGCACTTGGTGCGGACAGGGCACCGCAGACTTCTTTATATTTACTCTAATAACAGATTGATGCTTTAATGTTTTGGAGTACTTTTAATGTCTCACTTTATAACTCTACTACACCTCACCTTTCTGAGTTTTATCCACCTTAAGTACTATGCATTACGTAGAACAGGGTAGGGTTTAAATTCTAACTCCTTTTATTTCATTGACTCTTTTTTCCCATTTTTGCGTCCATTAAACATGGCATTTAAAAAACGAAGTCAGACATGGTTAAATTTTTTTTTTTTTTTTTTTTTTTTTTTTTTTTTTTTTTTTTTTTTGAGACAGAGTTTCACTCTTGTTGCCCAGGCTGGAGTGCAATGGCAAAATCTCAGCTCACCACAACTTCTGCCTCCCAGGTTCAAGTGATTCCCCTGCCTCAGCAATCCCGAGGAGCTGAGATTACAAACATGCACCACCACACCTGGCTAATTTTTTTTTTTTCTATTTTTAGTGGAGGTGGGGGTTTCTCCATGTTGGTCAGGCTGGTCTTGAACTCCTGACTTCAGGTGATCCACCCACCTCAGCCTCCCAAAGTGCTGGGATTACAAGCGTGAGCCACAGCGCCCAGCCTATTGTTTTTTCATGTACAGGATTCAATGATGAACATGAAGAGAAACGGCTGCAGAATATTGTGCGAGTAAAGGTTTGCACATTGAAATTTGTTTCTAAGAATTTTATTCACTTTCAAGTAACTGGGAAGGTAAAAGGGAGGAGCTGTCTTACTCTGGTCTTGATTTACATAATCTTGGTGTCAAGTGAAAATTGTCCAAGGATTCTGCCCCGAAATGAGAAACAGGAACCTAAACATCTACTTGTTGACCACTCTGAGTACTTATAGCATATCATCCATTTCAGAGGTGAACATGTGTCTATCGAAGGTACTTGTTTTTACTTAACGACACTTTGCTCAACTTTCACTGAAACCACAATCTTAGTTGTGGGGAATTTTATCCTTCAATTTCAGCAGCACCCAAAGATGGTTTATCCACACTCAATCACATATTTAGATTCTGAAAGAAATCCAAGCTCTCCATTAGCAGCCGATTCAGATTTACACAGAGCTAAGATAAACTCTTACTTATAATTGAAAAGATACAAAAATCGTTACAATGACCGAGAGAGGAGGAGGCAGAATAATCTGTGCCTGTGTTCCTCATCTGCTAAAAATAGGAATATTTGCTCGATTGAATTTCGTGCCTCGTAAATGAGAACATTTTTATAAGTGTGTATCACACTGCCTGAACATTAGCAGACCTTAATACTTGATTAAGAAAACGATGCACGGGAATTTAGACTACTTTAGGCTATCATCACTACTCTACCGATGGACTGGTAGAGTGCAAATTTTTTTAGCTAGTATAATTTATTAAGCTGCCTTAATACATAGCACATTATCCTACAGGCATAAATTTTTTTTAGCAGGTTCTAAAAGTCCCTGTTCATCATTAAAGAGTTTATGCTCTAGGTGACTATGGCTTAATATGTACGTTAATACAGCTACTCAGAAAGAAATCATGGATTATACCAGCACAGTGGCTATACTCTACCTCATCTGTTTACATGGCATGATGCCCATTCATAAGTTAATCAAACCTTTCCTGAGAGAGGCTGCCAAAAAGACATTGTTTTGGAAGGGCAAACAGCAAATTTTGGAAAAGCAAAGGCAAATAAAAAAAAAAGCTAATTTAAATTACCATGCTGAATAGTAACAAAATGCCTGAACACTGTATGAGAATTTTGACAAAGAGAAATTTTGACAAGGAAACTGTTGTGTAGATTACATAATTCATTTAAGAATATTCATTTTAAAATTGAGATTAGTATAATATTAAATCAATCTGAGTAAATCTTGTATCAAGTAGGAAACAAAAATAATGTCATTCAAACGAAATATTTAAATACTTCTAATCAATTTTCTGTCCCCCCCTTTAATAAAAAGGCTTAACCAAGAAGAAAAAAGAAAATTGGCAAGAGATTCCTTTTTTTTTTCATTTTGGCAGAGAAAATTTTCCATGTCTTTATGAGAGCTGGTCTCTTCCCAAAGGAAAACATATGACTAAGTTGTGTTTTTCTTACCCAAAAAAGGGATTACATCCTAAAATTTTATATTCTAAAAGGGAGCAATGATTCTTTTTTCCTCCTGTTACATTTTTTTGCCATAGTACTCTAAAAGTTCTTTCTCTAATTCTAATGTCTAATATCTAAATCTGGTATTTTTGTGAGAGTATTATTTACCAAATTCTACTCTGTACTGAATGAGAGTCTGACTCTTGAGCTAAAAGATGTCTAATGGCTACTAATGCTGAAGAAATTTTATTTTAAATACAGTAATTTTAAATAAAAAGCAATAGAAATTTCTTAAAAATCTTACCAACATATTAATCAAGGCACCTCATGTGATACATACTTCAACTTAACACATATAGAAATGTTTTCACATAATAATTTCTTAGCTTATGAACTATATCCATAGCACTTTATTCTATATTAAAGTTGTGAATCTCATGTTTAATACCACAGGTTTTGCTAATAACTAATTTTGTCTGGAAATGATGGATTTTGGAAAAGCTTCAGGAAAGCAATAACGTTAGCACTAGACCTTGAAAAACAAGTAGGCATTAAGCCAACTTGCGTTGTATGGCATTGGTGTCTTAAATAGGAAGAACTTGGCACACTCCATTGTTAGCAGAATAAATGATTTATATGGTAATGGTCAAATTTACAGTAAGAAAAATGCATCATGCTACAACATAAATTAAGGGAAAATTACCTGAAGCCCTAATATTCCAGGCTTTTAGACATTTCTTGAAAATATTTACTCAATTTAAATACTCACATTATTTTAATGTTCAAAATTAAGGAAGTCCACTCTTTCTCTTTAATTCTCATGCATAAATTCCATCAATGCTAGTTAAGACTTACTAATATTTACTTGATTTTATCTTACATTCATAGTGTAAGGGCCATTAAAAAATTTCCAGCGAAAGTACCAAAATAGCTTTATAATTTCTATGTTACTCACTTTCTAGTTATATCACCAAATATCAGAATATATCTGATAAGGCCATAAATGCCTTTTTACAAACTTAAAAATAATTTTAAAATTTAATAGTTTTATTCATATGTGGCAAAATTCTAGTGACAGTAAGTCACTAAAGTGATCTTTTATTAAGTGAGAAGATAAATCAGACGTGCACTTGTTAAAAGTGTCATTGTTCTGATTTCTGTTCATCATATCTTATTATGACTAAAAAGATATCCAGTATTTGTCAAAAAGTTTGATAGAAGAGAATAACTATTAGGTGCAAAGATTAAAGGTGAATTTGAGCTTAAGAGAAAAATCAAGTACTAAAATGGCAACAAAAAATACTTCTATTAACTCAGTTATTTTTAACCACTTAGTGAAAAGTCCAGTTGTTCTGTTCAATAGTTCAGGATAAACCTGAATATTAATAATCCAAAGGTTAAGGATATTCATCATACATCTAACTCTTTTGTAAATCCGTATTTAAAAAGAAAAATGCCACTTAATTTAAATAAAAATGCAATTTATAGTATATTAAATTATAGGACTGGCCTGATAGCTTTAAAATAAGCTAATAATACATGCAAATATAAAAAGAGTAACGCTGTTGTAATAACTTATTCATGAGTTAACACATTTGCATAAAACATTTTTTCAGAACCAGAACATTGACTTGTACTCTGTCTTCAATTTACTGTTTCCATCAGTATCATTAAACACTTATATTGCTAACAGTTCTGTAAACACTGGAATAAACACATTTCTTGAGATATGTATGAATGTATACATGTACATGAGTGCAGTGTCAAGAGAAGTTATTGCAGTGAACAGTCATATTTCTTGATGCCCAGCATATCAATGTTGATATATGGAATGTGAATTTTACAACTGTGGAATGTAATTTTATCTCTAAGATAAACTACTATGAAGCATAAATTAATATATATTAGAAATTTGAAATTTTAAATTTAAAAATTTTGGCATCCAAGTTAATGAATACATGTAATAGGTTACATACATATTATATTCATATATTTTTACATTATAGATTAACAGAGCTCAACATCTATTGAAACAGACTGTTTACATTGTCTAGATTTATCCTAGTGACGAATTACGGTCTAATGAAAACACATCAGTGCTTTTCTATCAGTAGGTACTAAGTCATTGTATTTTCAGTGAGTAAGCTCAGATTTCACAGGTGTGAATCTTTGCCTTAAAAATATTGAGATTTGGGAGACAGATGGCTGAGCAGAACCTTTTAGCAATCATTCCCCTTTAAGAACACTAAATTGAACAACCATCAACACAAGACATCACCTTCATATGAAGGTAGCAGTCATAGTACCTACTTGTAACATTGTAAGAGTCGTCATAGATTCTGTATTAGCTTCATCTTGAGAAGCCCAGGGAAGCCAATGACTATTGGAGAATATTATTAAAATAAATTTTTAAAAGTCTAAGTATTCTTCTTAAAATTACCATTGTTATTAATACCAGTGGTATCTTTCAAAGTTTTCAGTATATATAGATAGATATGTGCATATTAGTGCACTTAGAAACACAAACTAACGTACTTTACAAATTGGCATTCTACAATACACACTGCTTTGAACTTCCTTTTTCATTCACAGACACACTGACTCTTCCTAAGTATTAGTATATATTTATATATTATGTTTTGACATTGAAATATAGTTAATCAGTGTGGAGGTTCCAAGATGGCCAAATAGGAACAGCTTCAGTCTGCAGCTCCCAGCATGAGCAATGCTGAAGGCTGGTGATTTCTGCATTTCCAACTGAACTACCGGCTTCATCTCACTGGGGCTTGTCACAGACAGGAGTTGCAGCTCACATAGCAGGGCAGGCATCGTTTCACCAGGGAAGTGCAAGGGGAAGGGAAAGTCCCTTTCCTAGCAAAGGGAAGCCGTGACAGATGGTACCTGGGAAATCGGGACGCTCCCATTCTAATACTGCACTCTTCCAATGGCCTTAGCAAACGACACACCAGATTATAATATTCTGTGCCTGGCTCAGAGGGTCCCATGCCCAGAGCTTGACTCACTGCTAGCACAGCAATCTGAGATGCTGGATGGAGAATGACTTTAACGAGTTGAAAGAAGGCAGCTTCAGACGATCGGCAATAACAAACTTCTCCAAGCTAAAGGAGGATGTGCGAACCCATCACAAAGAAGCTAAAAACCTTGAAAAAAGATTAGATGAATGGCTAACTAGAACAAACAGTCTAGATAAGTCCTTAAATGACCTGATGGAGTTGAAAACCATGGCACTAGAACTATGTGATGAATTCACAAGCTTCAGTAACCAATTTGATCAAGTGGAAGAAAGGGTATCAGTGACTGAAGATCAAATGAATGAAATGAAGCAAGAACAGAAGTTTAGAGAAAAAAAATAAAAAGAAATGAAGAAAGCCTACAAGAAATTTGGAATTATGTAAAAAGACCAAATCTACATTTGATCGGTTTTCCATGGAAAGTGATGGGGAGAATGGAACCAAGTTGGAAAACACTCTTCAGGACATTATCCAGAAGAACTTTCCCAACCTAGCGAGGCAGGCCAACATTAAAATTCAGGAAATACAGAGAACGCCAGAAAGATATTCCTCAAGAAGAGCAAATGCAAGACACATAATTGTCCGATTCACCAAAGCTGAAAAAAAAGAAAAATGTTAAGGGCAGCCAGAAAGGTTGGGTTACCCACAAAGGGAAGCCCATCAGACTAACAGCGGATCTCTTGACGGAAACTCCACAAGCCTGAAGAGAGTGGGGGCCAATATTAAACATTATTAAAGAATTTTCAACTCAGAATTTCATATCTGGCCAAACTAAGCTACATAATTGAAGGAGAAATAAATCCTTTACAGACGAACAGATGCTGAGAGACTGTCACCATCAGGCCTGCCTTATGAGAGCTCCTGAAGAAAGCACGGAACATGCAAAGGAACAACAGGTACCATCAACTGCAAAAACATGCCAGATTGTAAAAACCATTGATGCAAGGAAGAAACTGCATCAACTAACGAGCAAAATAACCAGCTAACATCATGATGACAGGATCAAATTCACACAGAACAATGTTAACCTTAAATGTAAATGTGCTAAATGCTCCAATTAAAATACACAGACTGGCAAATTGGATAAAGAGTCAAGATCCATCAGTGTGCTGTATTCAGGAGACCCATCTCACATGCAGAGACACACATAGGTTCAAAATAAAGGGATGGAGGAAGATCTACCAAACAAATGGAAAGCTAAAAAAGGCAGGGGTTGCAATCCCAGTCGCTGATAAAACAGACTTTAAACTAACAAACAGATCAAAAGAGACAAAGAAGACCATTACATCATGGTAAACAAATCAATTCAACAAGAGCTAACTATCCTACATATGCACCCAATACAGAAGCATCCAGATTCATAAAGCAAGTCCTTAGAGACCTACAAAGACGACTTAGACTCCAATACAATAATGATGAGAGACCACATCCCACTGTCAACATGAGACAGATCAATGAGACAAAGTTAAAAAGGATATCCAGGAATTGAACTCAGCTCTGCACCAAGTGGACCTAATAGACATCTACAGAATTCTCCACCCCAAATCAACAGAACACACATTCTTAGCACCACATCAGTTATTCCAAAACTGACCACATAGTTGGAAGTAAAGCACTCCTCAGCAAAAGTAAAAGAACAGAAATTATAACAAACTGTCTCTCAGACCACAGTGCAATTAAACTAGAACTCAGAACTAAAACTCATTCAAAACCACTCAACTACATGGAAACTGAACAACCTGCTCCTGAATGACTACTGGGTACATAACGAAATGAAGGCAGAAATACAGATGTTCTTTGAAACCAATGAGAACAAAGACAACATGCCAGAACCTGAGACATTTAAACAATATTGAGGGAAATTTATAGCACTAAATGCCCACAACAGAAAGCAGAAAAGATCTAAAATTGACACCCTATCATAATTAAAAGAACTAGAGAGGCAAGAGCAAACACATTCAAAAGCTAGCAGAAGGCAAATAACTAAGATCAGAGCAGAACTGAAGACAGAGACAGAGACACAAACAAACAAAAATGAATCCAGGAGCTGGTTTTTTTAAAAAGATCAACAAAATTAATAGCCTGCTAGCAACACTAATAAAGAAAAGAGAAGAATCAGATAGACACAATAAAAAAAATGATACAGGGGATATCAACACCGATCCCACAGAAATGCAAACTACTATCAGAGAATACATTAAACATCTCTACACAAATAAACTAGAAAATCTAGAAGAAATAAATTCCTGGACACACACACCCTTCCAACACTAAACCAGGAAGAAGTTGAATCCCTGAATAGACCAATAACAGGTTCTGAAATTGAAGCAATAATGAATAGCCTACCAACCAAAAAAGGTCCAGGATCAGACGGATTCACAGCCAAATTCTACCAGAGAAAGAGGAGCTGGTACCATTCCTTCTGAAACTATTCCAATCAATAGAAAAAAAGGGAATCCTCCCTAACTCATCTTATGAAGCCAACATCATCCCGATACCAAAGCCTGGCAGAGACTCAACAAAAAAAGAATTTTAGACCAATACCCCCTGATGAACATCAATGCAAAAAATAAAATATTGGCAAATCAAATCCAGCAGCACATCAAAAAGCTTATCCACCACAACCAACTTGGCTTCATCCCTGGGATGCAAGACTGGTTCAACATACACAAATCAGTAAAAGTAATCCATCATACAAACAGAACCAAAGACAAAAACCACATTATCTCAATAGATGCAGAAAAGGCCTTTGACAAAATTCAACAGCCCTTCATGCTAAAACTCTCAAACTAGGCATCGATGGAACGTATCTCAAAATAGTAAGAGCTATTTATGACAAAGTCACAGCCAGTATCATACTGAATGGGAAAAAAAATGGAAGCATTCCCCTTAAAAACTGGTGCAAGACAGAGATGCCCTCTGTCACCACTCCTATTCAACACAATGTTGGAAGTTCTGACCAGGGTAATCAGGCAAGAGAAAGTAAACAAGGGTATTCAATTAGGAAAAGAGGTCAAATTATCCCTGTTTGCAGATGACATGGTTGTATATTTAGAAAAACCCATCGTCTCAGCCCACAATCTCCTTAAACTGATAAGCAACTTCAGCAAGGTCTCAGGATACAAAAATCAATGTGCAAAAACAACAAACATTCCTATATACCAATAACAGACTAACAGTCAAATTGAGCGAACTGCCATTCACAATTGCTTCAAAGAGAATAAAATACCTAGGTATCCAACTTACAAGGGATGTGAGGTACCTCTTCAAAAGTAACTGCAAACCACAGCTCAACGAAATAAAAGAGGACACAAACAAATGGAAGAACATTCCATGTTCATGGATAGGAAGAATCAATATTCTGAAAATGGCCATACTGCCCAAGGTAATTTATAGATTCAATGCCATCCCCATATTAAGCTACCAATGACTTTATTCACATAATTGGAAAAAACTACTGTAAAGTTCATATGGAACCAAAAAAGAGCCACATTGCCAAGACAATCTTAAGGCAAAAGAACAAAGCTGGAGGCATCACGCTACCTGACTTCAAACTATACTACAAGTATACAGTAATCAAAACAGCATGGTACTGGTACCAAAACAGAGATATAGACAAATGGAACAGAACAGAGCCCTCAGAAATAATACCACACATCTACAGCCATTCTGATCTTTGACAAACCTGACAAAAAAACAAATAGGGAAAAGATTCCCTATTAATGGTGCTGGGAAAACTGGCTAGCCGCCGTAAGTAGAAAGCTGAAACTGGATCCCTTCCTTACACCTTGTACAAAAATTCAAGATGGATTAAAGACTTAAATGTTAGACCTAAAACCATAAGAACCTTAGAAAAAAAACCGAGGCAATACCATTCAGGACATAGGCATGGGCAAGGACTTCATGACTAAAACACCAAAAGCAATGGCAACAAAAGCCAAAATTGACAAATGGGATCTAATTAAACTGAAGTGCTTCTGCACAGTAAAAGTAACTACCATCACAGTGAACAGGCAACCTACAGAATGGGAGAAAATGTTTAAAATCTACCCATCTGACAAAGGGCTAATATCCAGAATCTACAAAAAACTGAAATTTACAAGGAAAAAAAAAAATCAAACCACCCCATCAAAAAGTGGCCTAAAGGATATGAACAGACGCTTCTCAAAGACATTTATGCAACCCACAGATACATGAAAAAACGATCACTTGCCATCAGAGAAATACAAATCAAAACCACAATGAGATACCATCTCACACCAGTTAGAATGACAATCATTAAAAAGTCAGCCAACAACAGGTGCTGGAGAGGATGTGGAGAAACAGGAACACGTTTTACACTGTTGGTGGGACTGTAAATTAGTTCAACCATTGTGGAACAGTGTGGCAATTCCTGAAGGATCTAGAACTAGAAATACCACTTGACCCAGCCACCCCATTACTGGGCATATTCCCAAAGAATTATAAATCATTCTGCTATAAAGACACATGCACACATGTTTATAGCAGCAATATTCACAGCAGCAATATTCACAACAGCAAAGACTTGGAACCAACCCAAATGTCCATCAATGATAGACTGGATTAAGAAAAGTGACACATATACACCACAGAATACTATGCAGCCATAAAAAAAGGATGAGTTCATGTCCTTTGTACGGACATGGATGAAGCTAGAAACCATTCTGAGCAAACTATCACAAGGACAGAAAATCAACCACCACATGTTCTCACTCATAGGTGGGAACTGAACAATGAGAACACTTGGACACAGGATGGGGAACATGGCACACTGGGGCCTGTCGTGGGATGTGGGTAGCGGGGAAGGATAACATTAGGTGATATACCCAATGTTATTGACGAGTTGGTGCAGCACACCAACATGTCATATATATACATATGTTAACAAACCTGCACATTGTGCACATGTACCCTAGAACTTAAATATATATATAATTATATGGCTCTAAAACAATGGATAATTCAACAATTATTAAAATACGAAATGATAGAAAAGTCATCTATTATATGAATTATGTAATTTAAATAACTGAAATACACTATTATAAGGGCATAATAAATTAGTTACCCTTGTAAATTTTTGATAGAGGTTTATACTGATACAGTCGTTAGGACTATTTGATAATATGTACCACAATTTAAAATTGGCATATTCCTGACCTATTACCTCCACTTAGTTTTCCATTCAGCCACAATAATATAAGTGTACAAAGATTACAATATGACTACTCACAATCATACTCAGTTCAGAAAAAAATCCCTTTTATAAATGAATGTTCAGGTAATCTTATAATTAAAATAAAATTGATTAGTTTTACTGTTAAAATTAGTTTCTCTTAGCACATAGAATACATTTATTTTTTATGACAGAAGGAGTGCATAAGGGGAAAAGTAAAACAAATGTCAGTAGGATAGAGAAGACTGAGAGCAAATTAATTAGCTTGTGAAATTCCTGCATATTTTGATGACACAAATGATTATGGAACTCCATGTGGTTTTTTTGGTCTCAATCTTTTAGCTTCTTCTTGTGGATAAAATAAAAACATACTATCATCAGAGGGCAAAGAGCGTTTAGAATAAAATAGCTTACATATTTCTAAGGAAGTAGAGTGGCGATTACATATGCTGAGAAAGTTCAAGGAAATGGGGAAATGATTGTTAAAGGGTACACAGTGTCAGTTAAGAGGAAGATGTGTGTTTTTTTTCCCTTAAGTTCTATTTCACAGTATAGTGAAAGTAGTTAATAGAGTATTATATATTTCAAAGTTGCTAAGAGTAAATATTAACTATTCTCACTACAACATGTTACATATTTGAGGTAATGGATATGTGAACTAGCTAATTATTGCTCATCATACTCACATTATTACTTTGTACCCTATATATTTATACAATTATAAATTGTCAATTTAAACAATATATTTTTTTAAAATGTGATCAAAATTCTATAAGAGGCTACAAGAAACTTGACAAGCTCATATTAATAAATAAAATTTTTTAAAAAGGCGTTAAAATAAAAATATTTGCCTTAAAAATATTCACATTTGGGAGAAAGAAGCAGAACCAGATGGCTGAGTAGAACCTTCTAGCATCAAATTGGAACATCAAATTGAACAGCTATCTACATAAAGCACCTTCTTAAGGACAAAAAATTCAGGTCACTGATCACAGTACCTACTTTTAACATAGTAACAAGAGTCATTTGAAGAGAGTAGCAAAGACAGTCTTACATTGCCTGCACTACCTCTCCTCCAGCTAGTGTAAGCATGGAGAGAGAAGCTGTGTCTGGGGGAAGGAGAGGAAAGTGAGTGTGGAACTTAGAAGTGGAACTCAGTGCCTCCCTGTCACAGTGGAATAATAATGTAGCTGTTTGCGCCCCTGGAGGAGGCATATAGCCCAGCCCTGGACTAGAGAATCCTCTGCTCCAGTGGAAGGAAACTAAATCCTGGCCAGCTTCACTACTGGCTGACTTAAATAGTGGGGGCCTGAATTAATTTGTGTGGCAGTTGGTCCACAGGACTGCAATTCTTGGGCAAGCCAAGGAGCTGCCTTGGTCTCAGAGGCAGTGGACTTTGGATGTAACCCAGTGTGACACCGACTGCAGTGGCCATGGGAACGTTTGCACCACCTTCCCCCCAACTCCTGGCAGAGAAGTTCATGAAATGGCATTTCCCACTTAGAGGAGAGAGTACAGAAGACTTTGTTTCGCAACTTGGGTACCAGCAGCTCAGACACAGTAAAATAAAGCACCAAGAAGATTCCTAAATGCTGTGATTCCTGGATTTTGCTCCTGGACTATGTTCCTAGACTCATTCTGAACCAGAAGACAGTCCATGATACATGCATGTATATGACAAATCTAAGAGTTATTGGGATTAAGAAGGATGGGGCCGGGCGCGGTGGCTCAAGCCTGTAATCCCAGCACTTTGGGAGGCCGAGATGGGTGGTACACGAGGTCGGGAGATCGAGACCATCCTGGCTAACACGGTGAAACCCCGTCTCTACTAAAAAATACAAAAAACTAGCCGGGCGATGTGGCGGACGCCTGTAGTCCCAGCTACTCGGAGGCTGAGGCAGGAGAATGGCGTGAACCCGGGAGGCGGAGCTTGCAGTGAGCTGAGATCCGGCCACTGCACTCCAGCCTGGGCGACAGAGTGAGACTCCGTCTCAAAAAAAAAAAAAAAAAAAAAAAAAAGGATGGGGGGAGACAGAGAGAGGGGGAAAGGAAGATTGGGGTAGAAAACACATTCAAATAGTAACAAGTTTACAAAATAGAGAAAGATGTGAATAGACACGTACAAGATGATTCAACCCAAATAAGACTATTTCAGCATATATAATTATCAAGGTCAAAGATAAAAAGATTCTCAAAAGCAGCAAAAGAAAAGAGGAAAACACCATATAAACCTCTAATACATCTGGCGGCAGACTTAGCAGAAACTTTACTTGCAAGGAGGGAGTGGGATGACATATTTAAAGTACGTACGTACACACACACACACACACCCTTTCAACCTATAATATTATGTCCAGCAAAATTATCCTTCAAACATGAATGAGAAATAAAGACTATACCAGACAAATAGAAGGTGAGAGAATTTATCACTGCCAGAACTGTCTTATACACAAATGCTAAAAAGTGTTCAGTATGAAAGACAAGGATGTTAAAGAGCAATAAGAAATTACATGAATGAATAAAACTCACTGGTAAAAATATAGGGACAAAGAATACCCTAGTATCATAATTGCGGTGGGTAAACTGCTCATATCTTTAGTAATAGACTAAAAGATAAGCCTACACACAGAGGAATAATGACAATAATTTGAAAAAGTTAAATAGTGAACAGAAAAAGTAAAAAAAAGGAAGGGATGGAGTTAAAGTGCAGAGGTTTTTTAAAATTTTCTTTTTGCTTGCTTTCTTTTCTTTATGATTAGATTTAAGTTGTTAGCAGTGTAAAATAATTGGTTATCGGATGTTATTTTAAGTATCATGGTAAACACAAAGCAAAATCCCGTAATACCAAAAAACAAAGCCAGAAGTTAAAACGTATAGCCAGGTAAAATCACTAGTACACAAAGACGACCAAAAAAAAATAAAAATAAAAATAAAAAAAGGGGTGGAGGAAAAAGACATTACCAATCAAACAACAAAATGACAGAAGTCCTTACCTACCAAAAATAACATTACACAGAAATGAAAAATATACTCCAATCAAAATACACAGAATGTGTGAATAATGAAAACAATACCCAACTATATTCTCCATACGGGAAAATCCTTTAACCGACAGAGACATGCGTAAACAGAAAATGAAGGTATAGAAAAAGATATTACACACAAATGCAAACAAAAAAGCAAAAGTATACATATTTCAATCGAAAAAAATAAATGTTAGGACAAAAAACTAAAAAGAGGCAAAAGACATCCCTATATAATCATAAAGGACTGAATTTGGCAAGAGGATATAAAATTTTAAATATAAAAGCAGCCAGTGAAAAGTCATAAATACATAAAACAAATATTGGAGATAGACCCCAATACAACAGAGTTTGGGACTTCTAAATCCACTTGCATTTGATATATTATCTAATAGCAATTCAACAAGCAGACATCAGACTTCATTTGTACTATAAACCAAATGAACCTAATGAGACATTTATAGAACATTTTATCCAAAGGTTGCCGAATACATATTTTTCTCTTCACACATGGAACATTCTTAAGGCTAAGCCATATGTTAGGCCACAAACAAGTCTTAAAAAAAAAAATCAAAAAGATTGAAATCATATCAGGTAACTTTTTGGACCACAATGGAATATAACTAATAACAAGAGGAACATTGGAAACTATGAAAGCACAAGGAAAATAATATGTTCCTGAATGACTGTGGGTAAGAAATTAGGAAAAAAAATTTTAATATTGAAACAAATGAAAATGGAAATATAACGTACAAGAATCTATGGAATATACCAAAACTGGTATCAAAGGGAAGTTTATAGCAATAAATTCTTACATCAAAAAAGAAAAAAGCTTCAAATAACCTAATGATGTATCATAAAGAACTAGAAAAGAGCACAACGAACCCCCAAATTAGTGGAATAAAAGAATGACTATCAGAGCAGAAACATACACTATGGAGACAAAATACAAGTTTTCTGAAAAGATAAATGAAATTTACATTTAGCTGGACTAAGAAAAAAAAGCAAAAGACCCAAATAAAATCAGTCAAAAAAGGAGATACCATAGCTGCCACCATAGAAAAGCAAAGGATTATTAGAGACTTATGAGCAGTTAAAAGCCTATAAACTAAAAAACCCAAAAGAAATAGATGAGTTCTTAAATACGTACAACCTACCAAGATAAAGCCATGAGAAAATCCAAACCCTGAGTATACCTATAACAAGTAATGAGATAAAAGCAGTAATACAAATTCTTCCATCAGAGAAAAAGCCCAGGGTTTGATCCTATTCAAACAATCCAGGAGCAAGGAAATCTTTCAAACTAATTCCACAAAGCTACTAATTACCCTGATACTAAAACTAGACAAAGACTGAACCAAAAAAGGGAAACTGCAGGCCAATATCCCTAACAAATATAGATGCAGAAATCCTCAACACAATATGAGCAACTTCATTCAACAACACATTAACAATGTCATTCATCATGATCAAAAGGGGGTATCCTAGGGCTGAAAAGATTGCGTTTTAGCATATGCCAACCATAAATGTGATGCATGACATGAACAGAAGACACAAACCGTACCATTATTTCAAGAGATGTCAAAGGATTTGATAAAATACTTTCTTAAATTTTTAATTAAAATTTAATTAAAATTCATTAAAATACATAAAAAATGTAATATACCTTCATGATAAAAACGTTAAAAACTGGGTATAAAAGGAACATGCCTAAACACAACAAAAGCCACATGTGACAAACCCACAGGTAGTATCACACCGAAGAGCAAAAAACTGAAACCTTCCTTCTAATGTCTGCAAAAAGTGAAAAGATAACCCACAGAATGGGTGAATACATTTTCAAACTCCTCATCTGACAAGGGATTAATAACAGGAATATATAAGAGGCTCAAACTACTCAATAGGAAAAAAAGTGATTAAAAAATGAGCAAACGATCTGAATAGACATTTCTGAAATACAAACAGCCAACGAGTGTATTAAAAACGCTCACCACCACTAATCAGAAAAATGCAAATCAAAACTACAATGAGATCTCACCCCAGTTAAAGTGGCTTTTATCAAAAAGATAACAACGGATGCTGGTGAGCGTGTGGAGAAAGAAGAACCCTCAAACTGTTGATGGGAAAGTAAATTAGTACTGCTATTATGGAGAACAGTATTACTGTTTCTTAAAAACCTGAAAATAAAACTAAAATTTGACCCACAATCTCATTACTGTGTATATATCCAAAGAAAGAAAATCAGTATACTGAAGAGACATCTGCACACCCATGTTTGTTGCAGAACGATTCAAACTGGACAAGTTATGTAATCTACCCGAGTGTCCATTGATGGATAAATAAAGAATATTTACGTGTGTGTATATATGTATGTACACACACAGACATATACATATGATTATTCAACCATAAAAAGAATGAAATCCTGTAATTTGCAACACAGATGAACTGGAGGCTGTCATAATAAATGACATAACCCAGGCACAGAGGGAGTAATGTTACATGTTCTCACTCATATGTGGGAAGTAAAAAGAAAATGACTTCATAGAGAGTAGAATAAGTTGATAGAAGCTGGGAAGAGTAGTGGGAAGGGAGGGATAAAGAGAAGATAGTTGATGGGTACAAAAATACAGATAGAAGGAATAAGATCTTGTGTTTAATCACAATCAGGCAACTACAGTTAACGATAATTTGTGTATTTCACAATAACTAGGGAAGTAGAATTAGACGATAAATACTTGAGATGGATATCCCAATTACCCTGATTTGATAATTACACATTGCACACTTGTATCAAAATATCACGTGTACTTTATACATACATACAACTGTTATGTATCCATAAAAATAAAAGTGGCAAAAATGAGATTTATAATATGAATATTTTAATATTGTGTTGCATTGGCACAGGAATAGGACAATGTGAAACCACTGAAAAACCAAAATAATCTGAAAATGGATATACATATGCACATTTGTTTTGTTGTAGAGATGGCATTATAAACGACTGAGAAATGCATGCCCTATATATTAAGTATTCTCAGGACCATTGTGTATATGCAAGGGAATAAAGAAACATCCAAATTGAATTCTTACTCTACAGCATTCACAAAAACTCACTCCATGTAAATTAAAAATAAAAAAAGGAAAAGTCAAAATTATATATTTTAAGATGCAATACAGATTAATATTAGGGAGTTTAAGGATATAGTAAACATGGCACTGAATTTACTAATAATGTTAAAAATATACCTTTGACTATATTTAAACTAAGATGTTTGTATATCAAAATATGTAAATTGAAAGAGAAGACTGATCAAACACTAGGAAAGCAAATTTGCAATAAGGGAAGAGTATCCAGAATATGTAAAATATATCTGTCAATCAAAAAGCAAAATATAAAATAACAGTAAGGATAAGTAGGAGGAGTCAAAAAACCAGCAATGCACAGATAATCAGTGACCTAAAACCATATGAAAATTGTAAACGAATGTGGTAAGGTCTAAAAACTAGCAATTTATGCTTTGACAGCTGGAAAAATCAGAAGGACTATGACCTAATCAGTTTCCCCTCCTCACTCTGCTCTCCTAGCCAATCAACCTTCATTACCAGTTAGACCAAGTCAAGTACTGCTTATCACTGAATAGTGAGTTTCAGTTTCTCACCACCCACTAGAAATAGGCAAACATGCCAATCACATCCCTCACTGGGTCCAAGGGGGCACTTCATCATCTTGATATCACAAAGTCAGCTTCCCATAGCTTCTGGTTTTTCACGCTTCTCAAGAGCAACACATATATGGCCCTGAGTGGCAAGTGATGCCTTCTTCCCTGGGCTGTGGATATATATGACTAGTCTCAGTCTCATCTGTCCAGTGTTTGGTCATCCCATTAACTCTTCCCACTTAAGAGGGTGTGTGATACATGATGGAAACAATGACATACAAAACCATAACAAACAGCATCTAAACTAACCATTTTGGTAATCCTTGGAAAAGACAAATCAGGTGGTTGACAAATTGAGAAACGGGAATTTCTTACTACAGGTAAAAAAGGTTTCCAAAGAACTTGCAAGATGAAATTGCCTGTGTGTGTGTGTGTGTGTGTGTGTGTGTGAGAGAGAGAGAGAGAGAGAGAGAGCGCGCCAAAGAGACTCCTGTAGAACAGGTGACAATTACAGGGAACTAACCCATGTTCAACAGTAGATATTTTATAATAAAACTGCAAAAAATCCAAATAGCCATCAATACCAAACTAATTGATGAATCAGTATGAAATCATAACTGGAATGACTAATTTATCAAAATTGATAACTAAGATTATGTAATATATCAAAGGAAACATACCAAATAGAGTTCATTTACCCCAAGAAAGTGTCATGTTGAGCACGAAAAAGCAAGAAATAGAATATATCCTCTAAGATTTTCTATCGATGGAGTGTAAAAACAGAAAAATACAAAGTGTGTGTCTAGGGGCCACTGGACATGGGGATACAGACAGATTGAAACAGAGAATGAGGTGGTTGAGAAAAGTACAGGAGCACACGGGGAGACTAAGTACTGGCAATATGTTACATGCTAACGAAGAGTAAGAATCATTTTCTTGCTTTAAGTTTTATATATATTAGCAACTCTAGCATGTGACATATAACAGAAAAGAGCTCTTGCTGTGCATGTGAGGATGTTTACCTGGATTGTCTTTCGAGATGCAAATACTGAACTTTTATTAACATGAGTTAAATATTCATGGGTTTAATTCACATAAAACCTCGTGAATCAAAAAGTCCCAACTAAGCATTGAAGAAAGTTAAAAGTTGCTTACTGATGTGCAAAGACATAAACCCTTATAAACTAAATATTAAGAGAAACTTTCATAAGAAACGTGGTCTTCATATGTATTTACTTTTTCTGAATTGGCATCCCTTGATTAAACAGAAGTGAAACTGGAATTCAATAATGGCTAACCTTTTGAAATTTGTGTATCATCAAAAATATAAATTATCCTACAGCCAATTAAAACAAATATGTATAAGGAGGTCACATTTGCCCATTGTTAAAATGAAAACTATTTTAGACTATATTACATCATACAATTAAATAAATATAAAATATTTTATCAGTAAAATATTTGAAAATATCAGTACAATAATACAGAAAATATTTTATCAGTATTTATGTTTAATACGTGGTAGCTCATGTGCATCACACATACTAAACTATGACATAGGGAATGTAAAACCATTTTAATTGATATAACCAAATTTACTCAAGAATCCCAACTAATTGATGGGAAACAGACCAGGACCCAGGTTAGTCTGTTTATCTCACCAATGATCCAAACAGCTTCAAAGTGCATCAGTATAAGTGTTAATGGAGTATATTACATTAATAGACCAATATGGTAAGTTATTTTCCCTATTAAATTGATCCATTATTTGAGAAAACATCAACAAATTTAATCAGCTGTAAATAAAATCATTTAAACACTTGTTTAATCATGGAGTTTTTCTACTTGCAAGTATACTATTATAAATACATTGAATTTTCCTATTGAATACTGCTTCCACTGAGAACAATATCTCTAATTCCATAAACTATATATATGTGCGTGCATGCACATGTGCATATTTTGAACTCTGGCTCCTTGTAAGAAAAGATTAACATTAAAATTATTGGGATACCATGAGGGACCTCTGATACAGGAAAGCAATGAGAACTGTCAATTTCAACTGATCTAATTCTGGACAACACAAACATCTCTTAGGGCAGTTCTCCCCTCTTCCTGAGGTAAAGATTAACGAACATTTTTAACATGGCTTAAATTGAGCTGAAAGCGAATCACAGAAGCGCTGGCAAGAGAATCAAATTTTTCCTGTGCAGACTAGGGTTAGGAAATGGGGAATTACAAGAGAAATCCACGTTGGCATCATGAAAAGGGATATCTCAACATAAATGATTAAGAGCAATCGTAATCTCTGAATATAAGTGATTTAGGTTTCAGCAACATTTATTTCATTAATGAGATTTTCGTTGTAAACTCTGTTAAGGTATTATGTCCACATGGGAGCAATGTATTTAACTTGGTCCACAGTTACCCAAATATATTTGCTATTTTAATTTTTATGGTACAAAATTTGTATCAACTTACAATTTCTGAAAGGCAACATAATGGTTACAAACACATATCTCAACCGAGAGAGAAGATAACGAATCAAAAGCAAATATGGTCCTCCATGAATATCTGATCAAAAATAATTCCCATTCTCATATATTTTTCTTCATTGCACTTAACATTGTCTAGAATTACTATTTTATTCATTTGTCTCCATGTTAACTCTGTCTCCCTCAACACATAAGTTTCAGATAAGTTTGTCTTCTTAGCATCTGCTTACCGAGACTATAATGTACGTACATTTGGTGAAAAAATGTTTGAAAAATAACTGATTGAAGAATACCTCTGTGCTGGTGTGCTCGTCCGAATGAAAACAAACTTTGGATGATTTTAAAAACTCTTAGACTTCATGTATAAACTTCCTTAGAGATATTTAAGCTTAATCTTTTGACCTCCTCTAAAATGTAAAATTTTTCAAAGATATGGCTGTTTTGATCTTAGGGACCACCAATATAAAATGTTTTAAGATCCACTGAGGAAACAGATTAACTGAGTGAATTACCAAGCTAAGGAAATGTAGCAAAAATAAAATATATACAGCGATTAGAAAAACTCAAATTTTAGGACATTAGGACTGATCCACATTTAATTATAGAATTTGCCAGACACTGGTTTACAAACCACATTTTATGTTTTACGTTATCATTTTCTCTTCATAGCAGCAATTCTACCTAATTAATTCTATCAGAGTGTAAAATTTTGAGATGCTTTATTTTTTTAACCAATAGATAACTTTTTACAAGGGTTGAGTTCGCAGAAAATTTGAGCTGAAAGAACTTAACTTCTGTTTCCCAATTTTTCCTGTTCTCCTGCTATTAACATATTTCATGAGTGTGGTACATTACAATTAATGAGCAAACATGAATAAATTATAATTAAAGTTCATGTTTGGATCAGGTTTCACTGTTTGTTCAGTAACATTCTATGGTTATTGACAAATGCATAATGCGGCATTTCTCTATCATTACATGATCTTTATTTACTTATTTGAGACAGAGTCTCACTTATGTCGCCCAGGTTGGAGCGCAGTGGTATGATCTCTGCTCACTGCAGCCCCCCGCCTCCCAGATTCCAGTCTCTTTCCTGCCTCAGCCTCCTGGGTAGCTGGGATTACAGGCATGTGCCATCATGCCTCGCTAAATTTTGTACTTTAGTAGAGAAAAGATTTCACCACCATGTTTGGCCAGGTTGATCTTGAACTCCTGACCTCAGGTGATCTGCCCGCCTCAGCCTCCCAAAGTGCTAGGATTACAGGCATGAACCACTGCACCTGGCCCATTACAGTATCTTATAAAATAATTTCACTGCCCTGAATATGCCCTGTGCCCCACCTACTCATCCCGCCATTTGTCCCTCCGAACACATGGCAATTTTTTTTTTGTCTCTAATTTTACCTTATCTAGAAAGTCATATAGTTAGAATCATACACCCTGTACTATTTTCAGGTTAGCTTCTTTCATTTAGTAAGATGCATTTAAAGTTGCTTCATATTTTTTTGAAGTTTGATAGCTCATTTCTTCCTTTCCTTAAATTGTAGTTTAAATTTCACATAGGAGTACATATTTTTGAGTTATAATGTGAAGTTATAATGTATACATTATGTGATGGTCAATTCAGGGTAATTAGCGAATTTATCACCTCATACCACTCGTTTGTGGTAGGAACATTCAAAATCCTCTCTTCTATTTTTAAATATATAATGCATTGTTAACCATAATCTTACTATGCAATAGAACAAATTCCTCCCATTTAACTAACTTTATACCTTTTGACCAACCTCTCCCCATTGTCCCTTCCTCTCTCCCACCTCCAGTGTCTACTATTCTAGTGTCTACGAGATCAACCTTTTAGATTCTTCCATAAGATTATCACTGAATATTTCATTGGATTGATGTGTCACAGAATGCCGATTTATTCATGTACTGGAAGGGATCTTGCTTGCTTCCAAGTTTTAGCAATTATGCATAAATCTGATAGATACTTGTGTACAGGTTTTGTGTAGATGTAAGTTTCAGTTAAATACCAAGAACTATGATTACTGAAATACGCAGTAAGACTATAATGACTATAGTCAGAAAGGACCAAACTGTAACATGTCTGTACTGTTTTGCACTTCTTCCCAGTAACTTGTAAGTTTGTTTCTCCATATCATTGTCGGCATTTGATGTTGTCAGTTTTGGATTTTAGTCATTCTGGTAAGTGTGTGGAAATACCTAAATGTGTTAATTTGCAATTCCTAAAGACATGAAACTGATTTTTAAACGGTTGATCTTGGCTTATGGTTGTAGTTGTCGCTTGTAGGGGGGGAAAAATGAGTATAAGTGAGTTTATGATACTCAGAGTAGAAATCTGCCCATAATAGATGAAGGCAGACTTTTTAGAGCTGCTTTCAAGTTCCTTAACATTTCCATACTACCTATTCTACTTCTCATTGTACTGGAGGGATATAAAACAAGATTAACCTTTTAAATCATGCAGGGTAATTAAGACTGACTTTAGGATCTTACAAAATTTTCTGCAATCTCTTAAAACAAACACTGCAAATACATTAACCTAATTGTTAAATTTGTGTTATAGTCATATTTTAAATTTTCTTAACTAGCAATTTAAAATAATCAGTTTTCTCCCCTAGAGGAGGACAAGTCTTCTTTAAAAAAAAATACGTCAGGTTGGGTGAGTTTTTTATAGCCTTAAAACTTTTGTGCCCTAAATTTTTGAGAAAAGTTAAGGTTTTACTAAAATAGATTTTTTTCCCCTCTATGGTAAAACTAAGACTATATTTTAGTTAAAGAAAACAGCAGTATATTATTTTTTTAAGTGGATTAGAGGAGGACAGTATATTTTAAAAAGTTCCTGGGGGAATATCAAACTGAGTAAATTTTTCTGCACACACAGGAATATGTTGCTCTTTAAAGATATTGGAGTATAAAGACACCCATTTAAGAAAAATTCTGACATACACATTTAAATGTTCTTAAATTTTTTTTACTTCAAATTGAATATAAGTATAAAAGAAACATGCAGCATTTGAAAATCATTATCACCATTAAATTAGGCAGCTGTTAATGTTATTGTGATTTTTGGTTATTAATGTATAGCAGATCTTAACATCAAGTCCAGAATAGACCTTAATATGTTTTGTGGGTCTTTTGGAAGCAATCCAGACGTAAGGCTAGATCATCATTAAGGAATGCTTGTAAATAAAACTGAAATGTGAAAATGTTTTGTTACAATAGTTTTTGTATCTGTCATAAGAAAATAGTCCCTTAAATTTACCTATTTTTCACATCTTATACCATATGTAATTAGATTCACATATTAAATGCAAAACATATAATGTATATACTATTTTAGACACATGCTATTAGATTTTACTATATTTCCTTTACCTCAACTATTATATGTGAAAGTAAATACAAGAGTTCACATTCACAGAGAGAAACAATAGTACAATATGTAGAGAAGATTAATGGAAAGAGCAAGAGATTCTAAATTTAGAGAAATGTTGTAATTCATTTGTGAGGAAAATAATTTTACTTGGCTACTGGGCAATCTGATCTCCCCCTTTATCTTATTTGCACCAATTGTATTCATTGAGTGAAAATACCACCTTTTCTTGCCACATTTGCAACTGAATGTGGCCATGTTACTACATTTTGGGCAATGATAAAAGCATATTATAAATATGTATAATGAACTTATGTGTCATGAAGTTATTTATCATAAATATTTTTAAGTACTTTATAATACATAAGTAAACTGTATGAGATAAATTCTTATTTAAGTCCTTGTTTTGTAATGTGCAGGTGGATAACCTTATGTTACATATATGACATGTAATATATAAATACATTTGAATATATACAAATATATTTTAATACACACACCACATACAATTTTCTTCTTTCATTTGAACTCCAACTGATACACTGAACCATAAAGACGAGAGCTGGATTTTAAGAAAAGTAGCAAGAGAGTCTGGGAACCGAAAACAAGAGTTACAATATCAAACCTGGAATGACAATACCTCAACTGTACGAGAGATCTAAATTTTCTTAAGTCAGTTTTTCGTCTTTCTGCAGTGTGCAGGTGGATAACCTCATATATGACATACACTGTATTTAAAATATACATTATAAATACATCTGAATATATCAAAGTTTCAATTTCTATACCTAGAGGGTAGAAGTACCTCCACTACCCACCTTATATTAATGTAAATGAATAAATGCCACATAAAGTAGAAAACTTTTCTGATGCTGAATTCACTTCGTATCAGATATACATCTTTCTAATTACATTTGTATTTTTTCTAATATCAGCTTGTAGTGCCCTTTTCATTGATAATCCAGGAAACAATATATCACAAGAAATTAGAGGAAAAATAATTGATAGAAGCTAACATGTTTATTCACTGAGAAGATTCTCATACACAAAAAGTTATAAACATATGCCGAGTTTTATATGTAACTGTAGTGGCATTTTCAAAAGAGAAAGTAATCAAACTACTTCCAAAGTAGAGATAAAACTTTCATGAATTTAATCAGATTTTTAAAAATATGTGCTATGTTTGTAGTAATAGGATTTCAGAGACAAGATTTCATGAGTTTAATCTGATTTCTTTTTAAATGTGTGATGTGTTTGCAATAGGACTTTGGAAAGATGTGGGACTTTAGAGGAATCCCTTTGATCTCTGACCTTGTAAAAGGTCTTCAGGCCGGAGGCAACATGTTTGAAACTAAAAGAACAGTTATAATAAAATATACACTCCTTAGAGGTGACACAAATTTTCAGTGACATGTAAATTAAAGAGGATTTTCAGTGTATTTCTCAGACTGACACATGAAGCCATTTGAAATGTTATTAGTGCCAAACATCAAACATATCTCTTAGCTCTTTTCATGCAGACTTGAGTGTCATCCCTAAGTATTTGGGTATTTTAAGGAACCTGACATTATAACTTTAATATGCTTTCGTTTTCAACAAAATATCCAATCCAAATGTATTTTCCATAGCGACAAAGAGGCTACACAGGATGAAGCTCAAAAGCAGGTATCAGACCTCAACCAAAAACTAAAGATTCAGCCAGAGTAGTCAATGATGACTAAAGTCATCCACCTCAGTATATTCACATAGCTCCAGGTGAGCCAGTGGCACAGAAGAAATTGGTGCCAGCGAATATTCAAGAATCATGCTAACCTAAGAGCCTAGAGACACCTTTATAACTTCTCCACTTCCAACTGATACAGCTACAGAAATGTGGCTTACAAAGGGCAGAGACTTAAACTGTTTTATGAGCAGTGGGTTGAATTTTAATAGCATCATTAGGCCATGGTGTGTGACTTATTGTCACTCTAAAATGTGCATTATTAAAAAAAGCAAAAGCTAATAAAAGTATTAGGTTATAACTTCATCCATAGAAGGTCAGATGGAAGAGTACAGCAAATTGACTGGCTAATTGTACTCATTAAGCATACAAGTTAACTTAAATTTGTATTATTAATGTGACCTTCAGAGGAAACATGTCTGGAGCATCTGAATAGCAACTTACTCTACTTATTTTCAATCTTTTACATTATCATTTGAAGAAACCAATGAGAAAATATTGTTTTATTTTATCCCATACAATGATGAAATAAATGCGAGTGGTCTGTTTAAACATATGCCAAATAATGTTTACATAACCAAGGATTTATGTGAAGCACTTAAAACTCTTAAGAGTAGGCCTGAAGAATCCATGAATAAACAGAAAATCATGGTGGTTTAATATCAATAAAACTATCAAAATTTTATTATACTTTAATGAAAGCATTGTAAGAACATGGATAGAAAATTTGCTGCGTATGTTTAATAGCTGGGCATAGATGGATGTACAATGCTTAGATATATTTTGTAAGCACAGCACTAAAAGTTTTTTTTGAATGTGTAGCAGGAACTGCAAGGGGATGTAAAAAATGTCTACTTGAATGATGGACATTAGATCTAAATTAAATCTTTCTCTGCAGAAGTTGCTGTTTTTCACATTGATGTTGAGATGACAGGACCCAGTGCTGACAGGATATTCTTGGGGAGTCCATCTCCTATTTCACAACCGAGATGAGCTGTTAGTTTGCTGTTGTTGACAATGCCCGTCACTAATCAGAGGAATGCTAGGGAGTAAATTAGGATGTCCTGCTTTTTAGCATGGGCTTCTGTTAGAAATTTTTAGTAATATACCTGTAATCAACTTAAGTGATTGGCCTTGTTTCTACATTTGAAAGATAAAAGGTGCAAAGAACCAGATCTGTCAACTATGTTTACTGTCCAACGGCCTTCCCATTCTATTCCATTACTTAATATGGTTTTAAGTCAACATTATGAGATAAATCATGTTTGTCTTGTTTTAAATGGGAAAACCCTTAGGTTCAAAGAAGTCAAATAATGTGCCTGAATGTTTGAAGTCTTAACTACAGTCTAACTCGAAATATGATTATTATTCTAGAAGGGATAGGCTAGATGAATTATAGAATATTTTCTACTATGAAATGCCCAAGTGTATTTCTAGATATGCTCACTTTTACGACTAAATGTAAATGTAGTAAAGAGTTTCAGATTGTTTTAAATCACCTGTCGTAATATTACATTCAAAAGATATCCCCTTCTGGAAATGAATACTTAAAATTGGATCAGTGCTTCAAAATGAGCATTACAAAGTATAATAAATATTAGTTTTGAAATCTATTGAAAGGCATTGAAAAGATTAAAATACAGTGACAAATTATAGGAATAAGGTCAAGGATTTAAAAATAGAGGAGCTCATTATTACAGACAGCTTTCCCCCAGGGATATCTGACAATTCCAGGAAAAGCTGCTGGGAAACCAAGCAAAGGAAATCATCTTTAAACAGAGTCATGAAGAAAACACTGAAAATTTGAATTCAGCGCTCAGCAAAATTGAGAGTCCTGATAAACTATCAATATCTGGATTGAATAGACAATAGGAATAAGGGTAAACAAACTAGCAGGGCCATTTACAGTCATTTCAGTACCTGGAATTGGATGAAAGTAATCATAATTGATAAATCATTTACCTACTAGCTTGAAAAAATAATGAATTACTCGAGGAAGGTAACACCTTTCCAAGTCTTCAGTTTGTGTTTTTTTATGTAACTTAATCAGGTGCAAGAGGGGACATAGGACATAACATGAGAAAATGAGAAAAATAGATTATAGAAACAGAGCTTGTTGGATTCCAGATAGTTAACTATTTATTCTAACTTCATTATGTTTAATATGTTTAAAGATATACATGCAAATGATGTTAGCTTTGGAAGAACAATGCTTAAAAATTAAATGCAAATTCTGAAACTGAAATAATTCAACCAATAACTAACAGTTGAGAATTAGTAAACTAACAAATCAGAAAAACTATCCAGACTGAAGCCTACAGAAACTATAGGGTGGAATAAAAGCAGGTACTGTATTAAAGGTTCTCCAGAGAACCAGAACCAATAGAATCCTATTATACTCATCTATTTCTCTGGAGAACAGAGAATGAGTGTGCATGTGTGTATGTTACATATTTATAATATATTCATATTCAATTCATATTCATATATTCATATACTTACAGAAAAAGTTTAAGAAATTGGCCTATAAGATTATGAGACTTTTTTGGCCTGGATTCTGTAGGGCAGGCTGCCAGTCTGTACATTCAGATAAGAAATTATATTGCAGTCTTGAGTTTGAAACTTAGGGCAGCAGACAGGAGAATCAGGCTGGGTCTCTATGTTGCAACCTTGAGGCAGAATTTTTTTTTTTCTTTTTCAGGAAACCTATCTTTGCTCGAGGCTTTAAACTGATTGGATGAGGACTACCTACATTATTGAGGATAGCCAACTTTAACATTTACGGACTGTAAATGTGAAACCTTTTAAATATACATCTATAGTATTTGAACAAACAGCATAGCCTAGCCCACTTAATTGCCACTGGTTGTAAGAATTAAAATAGATACATTTTAATACATATAATCATTTATAATTAAAGTCACACCAAGAGAACACAGAAAAAAGGGAAGCAGTAATTGAAGAAATAAATGCTGAGAATATTCAAATAAAATATATCAAGGCAGATTAAAAAAAAATCCCCAAAACTCTGAATTTAAAAAAAAAGGCACAATTTTTTAATGCTAATACAAAATTAGAATACAAAAAATACTAGAAGCCCAATGAAACAAGGAAAAAAAGCAACACGGAATTGAAAGAATATTTTTAAAGTAGTAATGATAGGACAACTCAAGTACTTCAACAGAAACTGGATGTCTATAAGAATTAAAGTGATATTGGCCGGGCACGGTGCTCACGCCTGTAATCCCAGCACTTTGGGAGGCTGAGGCGGACTGATCAATCACGGCTCAGGAGATGGAGACCATCCTGGCTAACACGGTGAAACCCCACCTCTACAAAAAATACAAAAAGACTAGCCAGGTGTGGTGGCAGGCACCTGTAGTCCCAGCTACTCAGGAGGTTGAGGCAGGAGAATGACATGAACCTGGGAGGCAGAGCTTGCAGTGAGCTAAGATGGCACCACTGTATTCCAGCCTGGGCAACAGAGCAAGACTCCATCAAAAGAAAAAAAAATTGGTATCTTCAAGTATTGAAAGAAAATGATTGACATACTAGATTCTGTGCTAGGTAAAACTGCCCTTCAAGAAAGTAAACTACAAAAATTTACAAAAAAATAGAATAAGAATTCACAATGAAAGTGGAGTATTTTAACCTAGCCTCTAAGTAACAAAATACAAGCCGACTTTAATAGTGCCTTTGAAAATCTTAATACGACTTGTAAACCATCTGATAAACACAAGATGTGTATATTCATGTATGTATATATTACACTTAAATATACAAGTATAACATGTATATATTTTTTATACACACAAACTTGAAATACCTTAATAACTTCACAAAATATTTTAGGAACACTAAGACCATTTATAAAAAGTACCACATATTCCATGAAACTAGTCTCAAATATTAAATGATTTATATCATTCAGGTTATGTTCCTGACCAATGTGAAATAAGTTAGAAATCAATTTTTTTTTTAAGTCACGTGACTGCACCATAAGTTGGGAGATGAAAAATAAGCTTCCAAATAACTCATGTAAAGAAAATCACAGTACAAATCAGAAAACATTTAACGGAAACAGACATATCAAAATTTTAGTAATCTACCCACATCTGTGCTTAGAGGTTTACGGCTTCAAATGTCTACATTAGAAAAGTAACACAGGCTAAGATGATTCTTGTATTAGTCTGTTCATGCATCTCTAAAAAGAAACAGCTGAGTGTGGGTAAATTATAAAGAGGTTTAAATGACTCACAGTTTTGCAGGCTGTAGAGAGCATAATGCTGGCATCTGCTGTCCTGAGGACCTCAGGAAGCTTGCAAATATGGTGGAATGTGAAGGGAGGCCACTATGTCGCCTGGTGAGTGTAGAAGCAAGAGAGAAAATGAGGTTCCAGAATATTTTAAATAACCAGATCTTGAGTGAACTAAGTGAGCGAAAACTCGCTTATAACCAAGGGAATGGTGCTAAACCATTTATGAGGAATCTGCCCCATGATATAACTTCTACCAGGCCTCACCTCCAACACTGGTAATCATTTCAACACGAGATGTGGACGGGACAAATATCCAAGTTATATCAATTATATATATTAAAATATTTTTAAACATTTAAACATGAAGGAGAGAAAGGTAAAATACTGAAGATTAAATAGAAATAACTGACAAAACAAATTCTATAAAAAGCCAGTAAAATTGCCCAAGCTGAGACTGAAGAAAAAAGGAAATATACAAATACATGCGAATTAAAAAGATTATAAAGCATGTATTGGCAAATTATAAAACTCAACATTTTAAAATATAAATTAAACGATACCTTAAAATGAAACTCAAAATATAACAATGAAACAGAATATTAAATCTATTATATAATTTAAGTATTTCAGATAAAACGTCTACACTTTTGTTTTACCAATGAATTCTAGAAAGCACTTTTGAATAAAAATCATGCCTATCAAAAAATTATACCGAGATCAGAATAAAACCAATTTCTATTCTACCTACTTTTTAAAGTTTTGAGGCATCATTGATAAACAATGTATACACTTAACGTATATAATTTTTACGAGTTCAGACATATGCATACATCCGTGATATCATCACAACCAATGTAATAAACCTAAACCTATTCATCATCCCCCAAATAATCTTCGGTCCCTTTGTGTGTGTCAAGAAGATTTATCGTAAGATCTGCTTAATATTCAAGTGCACAATATTGTTTCCTAAACTATAGGCACCAAGTTGTAGAGCAGATCTTTTATATTTATTCACCTTGCATAATGGTTAAGTTCATACTCATTGAATAACTTTATATACCTCCCTGGCAGCCACCATTCTATTTTCTGCTTCTATAAGCTTAACTACTTTTATAATTCATATAAATGGAATCACGCAGTGTTTGTCCTTCTGTGACTGACACTTCACTTAAAATGTTTTTAACGTCTATCCATATTGCAAATGGTAGAATTTTCTTTAAAGCTTAACAGCCATTGTGGTGTGGGAGAGAGAGAGGATGACATCTTATCCACTTGTCTGTCGATGGACATTTAGGAGGCTTCCATACATTGGCTACTGTGAATAATGCTGCAGTAAACATAGGAGTGCAGTCATCCCTTCAAATGCAGCCCAAGAAATGAAAATATTTTCATATCATGTATTTGAAAACGGGTTACTTTTCAAAACAAACTCCGTAAGACAAAGCCAAAAAACAAAACTAGTGCTCAAAAAAATAAGGAAAAAAAAATCAAAGACATACAAATGATCAACGTAAGAAAATTTAAGAAACGGTCAAGAAAAGGTTGGCCTTTTCTTATGTAAGTAATGGTCAATATAAAAAAAGGTTGTATTGACATACAAATGGTCCATATAAGAGGTTGGCCAGGCGCCATGGCTCACACCTGTAATCCCAGCACTTTGGGAGGCTGAGGCGGGCAGATTACGAGGTCAGAATATCAAGACCATCCTGGCCAACATGGTAAAACTGTCTCTACTACAAATACAAAAATTAACTGGGCGTGGTGGCACGCACCTGTAGTCCCAGCTACTCGGGAGCCTGAGGAATTGACTATTAGAAAACCTCAAATTCAAATCAAATGTTAAGTAGCATTGTATTACAACCAAAATGGCTTAAAAAATGTCAATATTAACGTATGCATAGAATGGTGAATAGCCAAAACCCTCACACTGATAACTTTGCCTATTAAACTTTTATGTGTAACCTGCTACCTAACAGGTTTATGTATACCAAGAGAATGTAAGGGAATATTCACACCAGTGCTGTTTGTAATTTGTACATCACATGAATAAAAACTCATATTATGTAAATTTAAGTATGACAAAAGAACAATTACAAGCCACATCGGGCAGAAGACATTTTCAGGACAAAAACTGATAAAGTTCAAATAGCTGTCATACATAGAATGGATAAATAGCATTATATTCACACTATGGAATATTGTAGTTCACTTAAAGATAATGTAATACAGCTACATAAACATGGATTATTTTCATATTGGGCAAATTAGATATAAAGCTATACGTTTCTACTTAAAAGTACAAAATTAAGCAGTTCTGACTTATAATTTTAGGAGTTAGGATAGTAGTTACTTGTGGGTAGTAGAGAATGGATAGTGATTGGAAAGTGAAACTAATTGTGTTTCTAAACCGTGCTCTCTTTCCTGAACGGTGGTTAAACACAGGGTCTTTATATGATACTCCACTGAAATCAGTATTTACATTTTCGTTTTTGAACACAGGTCATACACTTCACAACTTAAAGATAAATTTGTCAATGTAAAGCTATAGAAATAAAAGTTAAAAGCAGTTGTTACCTAATAAACCTGGGACACCTAGGTCACCAATTATTTAGTAACACATTCTACATGAATTGCTTGACTCCTCCATACCACCTGACTTGTCTAGGAGTAATTTTGGCAAATGCCAATTGCCCAAGGAGCCCTGCAGGCAATAATTCAGTCAAGCCTTAATTAAGTAGCTTTTATTTACTTCAGAAATCTAGGCTATACTGGCTGTGAATACCTGAAATTCAGGTAAAAAAAAATGTATCTTATGTAATTTTTTTTTTCCGTAATTACTTGAAGCAGGGACTATTTTATCACATCTCAAAGAGCCAATTCAGGTTTCTGCGATTTTATGTCAAATTGTTTTCCTCTAAAAAAAAATATATACCTTCACAAAGAAGCCGTTTCCCACCCTCTGACTTCTCTAAGTCTAAAGTGTGGCATTCTCTGCTCTAAATTCTTATCCTTTCAGATTCCTTACTTGGTTACACTCGCTGTTACTCTCAGGTGTCTTACTGTTTATCAATTACTATCTGTCTTTACTAGCCTTCTGTCTCTAAAGTATTTCTTCTACAACTCCTTACAAATAACTATTTACTCACTGCCTTTCTCTGTCATTCATTCAGAAATTACCTTCAGCCCAGTGTGTCCGGAATTGGTAGGTTCTTGGTCTATTGTCTCCAGAATTGGTGTGTTCTATGGTCTTGAGGACTTCAAGAACAAACCCACAGACCCCCACTGTGTTACAGTTCTTAAGGATGGCGTGTCCGCAGTGTGTTCCTTCCCCTGTTGGGACATGGCCAGATTTTCTTCCTTCTGGTGGGTTCGCGGCTCTAACTTAAGAGTTAAGCTGCCGACCCTCACGGTGAGCATGACAGCTCTCAAAAGCACCCACCCGCAATTCTTTGTTCACTCCTGGTGGCTTAACAGCCGCAGACCTTCAGGATGAGTTGTATACAGCTCATAAAAGCAGGGCTCTGGAGTTGTTCATTCACTCCCCGTGGGTTCAGTGGTCTCAGCTGACTTCAGAACGGAAACTACAAACCTTCACCACAAAATGCTACAGTCCACAAACGTAGTGTGCACCCAAAGAGTGAGGAGGGAGCATAGCCACAACAACGCTTGAAAAGCAATGAATTCGAACCCAGTAGGGTTGGAACTACTTGGCCCAGTGGCCTGCTTTTATTCCCTTACCTGGCCCCACCCACATCCTGCTCATTGGTCCATTTTACAGAGAGCTGATTGGTCCATTTTACAGAGAGTTGATTGGTCCAGTTTACAGCAAGCTGATTGGTCCATTTTACAGAGAGTTGATTGGTCCATTTTACAGAGAGCTGATTGGCCCGTTTTGACAGAGTGCTGATTGGTGTGTTTACAAACCTTTAGCTAGACACAGAGTGCTGATTGGTGCACTTATAATCCTTTAGCTTGACACAAAAGTTCTCCAAGTCCCCACCAGATTAACTAAACAGAGAGGGCTCTTTAGCTAGACACAGAGTGCTGATTGGTGCGTTGACAATCCTTTAGCTAGACAAAAGTTCTCGAAGTCCCCACCCATCCCAAAAGCCAAGCAGGTTTCGCCTTTCACTGTGGCTAGCCAGTGGGACTTTGTGGCACCTAGCCCCGGCACTCCAGCAGCCCAGAGGGAGCTCGTTCCTGGATCAAGCCCAGCAGGTGCCAGCCAGCCGCGCCCAGTGTAGGCAGCCCAGAGGGAGCTAGTTCCCTCATCAAGTCCAGCAGGCGCCGGCTGGCCGCCCCAAGTGCGGGGCTTGCTGAGCTGCACTCACCTGGAAACCGCTGCCACCTGGAAACAGCTGCCACCTGGAAACCACCGCCACCTGGAAACGCGCCAGCCCCCGAGCGCCCCGTGCAGCCCCGTCTTCCGCCCGCGCCTCTCCCTCCACACCTCCCAGGTGCAGAGGGAGTTGGCTCCATCCTCGGCCAGCCCCGGAGGGGTCCTCATCGCGCAGCGGCGGGCTGAAGGGTTCCTGGAGCACGGTCAGAGCGGACGCCTAGGCCGAGGCGCAGAGAGCAAGCGAGGGCTGCTAGCACGTTGTGACCTTCTCACTATCACCCTCTCACTGATCTCTTAAGTGTACCAGAATCTGATTGCTGCCTACACAGAAATAATCGACATACTAAAAACAATGGACAATTTTTAGTTATTAAAATACTTTACATTTCTAAAATTTTGGCTCCCTGAATGTTCCTTCTTTCAGTTTGTTGGCAGAAAATTCTCACTGTGTTTCCTTCTGTTTTTCTATTTCCTGGAGTCTTTGTACATATTACTCCTTTTTTCTTCCCTCGGATGTCAGTGTTTCCTATGAATATCGCTTTTTCTTTCTGTGATTTACCAAGTCTCTATAAGAATTTAAAAAAAAAAAAAAAACCTTCATGAATCCAAGTTAACTCTATGCTAGGGTCGCCCATGTTAGAGTCCGCTGAAAGAATGATTTGGATGCTAATATTTTATGTGTGAGGAGATACCAGGAAATTGTGGTAGAAGAGAATGAAAGTGAGGTAAGAAAGTCAAGAGAAAAGGTAGATTATTAGACAAGCAACCATTGTGAATATCTAGAGGTAAATTCTGCTTGCTAATCATTAGAGTCAGAGTATACTATATGATTTTGTTTTCTCAAGCATAACTATAAGATGGTGAGGGTATTTATCCATTGCCACATAGAGAATTGTTTTCAAAGTTGCTATTTCCCCTGTATCTTTGGACTTTTAACAGATAGAATTACAGTGTCAGAAAAAAAGAAAAAAGAAAAAACTTTCAGACAAAGACACATAAGATTTGGTAGCTGGAAGTCGGGCAAGCATAGATGGAAATGGGAAGGGTAGAGGGAGTATGGATGAGTAAGACTCAGAATCCGCTACAGTCCATCATGCACTGCCTGGATCCAGTCAAATACACCACATAAAATTCACACTGTACTGTCAACAATTTTCTAAAGAAGTAGTAAGTCGTCACAACTCAAAAAGTAATAAAAATAAAAGAATAATTATTAGGGCAAGCCACAGTCCCCGATGATTGATGCAGCTAATCCTAAATCTGAAACAAACACTAATCCTCTCCTTTCTGAGTATCTACCACCCATTCTAACATTCTTTACTCTCAGTAGCACTTTTGGTAGTCTAGGTCACATTCTGAGTGGGTAACTTAAAAGTTTCCCTCCAAGGTTGTAAATGTCTGAGAACAATGCTTGTTTGGTCAGGCCATGTTTTTGTGTGACATGGATGAAGCTGGAGGACATTATACTAAGTGAATTTATGCAGGAACAGAAAACCAAATACCGCATGTTCTCACTTATAAGTGGGAACTAAGCATTGGGTACATACAGACATAAAGATGGAAACAATAGACACTGGGAACTGCTAGGAGGGGAGAGTGAGGAGGCACTGGCTGAAAAGCTGCATATTAGGGTCTATGCTCACTACCTGGGTAATGGGATCATTCATACCCCAATCCTCAGTGTCACAGAATATACCCATGTCACAAACTTGCAGATGTACCCCCTGAATTTAAAATATAAGTGGAAATTATTTTAAAATATATAGTCATATTTAGAATACTCTAATATTTCAATTAGAGGTCATACATTATTTTTAATTCTAGTATACAAGTTAAAACTCAAAAGTATTAAATATAACTATAGCTACAATGTTTATAATATTTTTAATAAATATATAATATGAAAATATGTAAATTGTGACATCAATTACATAGAATGTGTATGTAGAGGGGAAAAGCAAATGCCTAGAGTTTTCGTATGGAAAAAATAAATTGCTGTTAGCTTAAAACAGACTGTAATAACTATAAGGTGTTTTAGGTAATCCTCATCTGATTACAAAAATAATGTGTAGTAGATACATGAAATATAAGCACAAAGGAATCAAAGCCTATCACTACCAAAATTATCAAATCACAAAGAAAGACAGTAGAAAGAAAGATTATAGAAAGCAGTTAACAAAATAGTGATAGTAAGTCTTTACCTACAAATAATTACTTTAAAAGTAAATAGATTTTTCAATTAAAAGACAGAAAGCCGATGAGAAGATTAAGAAAATACAAATCTATATTCTGCCTACAAGAGACTCACTTTAGAGTGAATAACACACATATGCTGAAATAAGCGTTTTAAAAACATGTTGTAAAAGGTCACCAAAGAGAGCTCGGGTGGCTGTATTACATTAGACATAATAGACTTTAAGTCAAAAATGCTGTCAGAGATTAAGAATATTATTATATAATGACACATGAAATGATTATAATTTTAAGTATGAATGTGTTCACTTTAGGGCACCTAAATATATAAAATGAAATTTACAGAACTGAAAGAATAAATAGAGAGTGATACACCACTTTCAACAAAAGGTGATCTTTCAACATAGATCATCCATAGAAAATCAATGCAGAAATGGTGGAGTTGAACAGCACTATAGATCAACTGGAACTTATAGACATACGCAGAACACTCAATCCAACAACAACAAAATAAATATTCTTTTCATGTACATGTGGATCATTTTCTAGTATAATAGGTCATATTTTAGGCCACACAACATGTCTGCTGATTTCAGAATGAACTCATATCGGGTATCTTTTGGAACCACGGTGAATTGCAACTATAAATTAATAAAGGAAGAAACTGGAGAATTCACAAATGTGAGGAAATTAAGCTATGCACTCCTGAATGACAAATGGGTTAAACAAAATTTCAATAAGAATAATTTGTTTAAAATTTTGAGACAAGTAAAAATGGAAACAAAATATACAAAAGCATATGAAATGATGTTAAAGCAATTCTAAGAAGGAAATTTATAGTAATAAATGCCTACATTAACAAAAATAAAGATATCAATTAATCTAATTTTATACTCCAAGAAACTATAAAAAAAAGTAAGTCTAAAGTTGTAGAAAAATGGAAATAGAGTGGAAATAAATAAAAGAAATAAAACCTAGAAAAATAAGTAGAAAAAATTAATGAAATTAAGAACTTGGTTTTTAAAACAGAATTGAAAACTTTTATAGCTAGACTAAGAAAAAAAGAAAACTTAAACAGATATAAATTATAAAAATAATATATATATAAAGTTATAAAATATATATAAAAAGTTATAAATTAAATGAAAGAGGAGATAACTGGTACCACAGAAGTAAAAAGGGACATAAGAGACTCCTATAAACAGTTACACATCAACAATTTGTCCTAGAAAGAAATAGATGACATCTTAGAAACATGAAACCTGCTAAGACAGAATCATAAAGAAATAGAATATCTGAACAGGCTAATAATGAATAAGGATATTTAATCAATAATTTAAAATCTCCCCAAATGAAGAAACCCTAGGGCCCTATACATTTCATGGAGAATTCTATCAAAAAATTAAAGAAAATTTATTGTCAATCCTTAACAAAATTTAAAGAGAAGACAATACTCTAAACTCATTTTTTAAAATTATTATTTTTAGAGATGGTTTCACCACGTTGGCTAGACTGGTCTTCAACTCCTGACCTCAAGTGATCCACCTGCTTTGGCATCGTTATCCAGATACCAAAGGCAGCCAAAAACACTACAAGAAAAAAAATTGCATGCCAACTTATCTGATGAACATATATGCAAGAATCCTCAACAAAATACTAGCAAACTGAACTGGAAAGCATGTTAAAATGACTATACAGCTTTCTAAAGTGACATTTATCCCTGGGATGCAAAGATGATTCAGCATACGCACATCTATTAATGTGATACACCATATTAATGGAATGAAGTATAAACAACATGTAGTCCTCTTAAAAGATGGAGAAAAGCATTTGCCAGAATCCATTATCCATTCATAAAATATTATAAACATATTACATATAGAATGTATGTACCACAAGATAATAAAGGCCATATATGACAATTCCACAGCTAACACCATACTTTTCTGACATCAACCTAAATATGGATGGATGGAATATTACTCAGCCTTAAAAAAGTAATCTTGCCATTTGTGACAATATGGATGGACCTAAAGGGTACTAAGTGAAATAAGCCAGACAGAAACACAAGTACTGCACAATCACATTTATATGTAGAATCTAAAAAGTCCAACTTACAGAAACAGAGATTAGAATGGTGGTTGCCGGAGACTGCAGGGAAGGAAAAATAGGAAGATGATGTTTAAAGAGTAAAAAATTCATGCCTGTAATCTCAGCAATTTGGGAGGCTGAGGCACACTATTGCTTGAGCCTGGAAGTTTGAGACCAGCCTGAGTAACACTGCGAAACCTTGTCTCTACAGAAAAAAAAAAAAAAAATAGCAGGGCGTAGTGGCATGCACCTGTAGTCCCAGTCATTAGGGGGCTGAGGAGGAAGGATCACTTGAGCCAGAGACGTTGAGGCTGCAGTCTGCCAAGACTGTGCCACTGCATTCCAGCCTGGGCAACAGAGTGAGACCCCATCTTAAAAAAAAAAGTAGAAAAATGTAGTTATACAAGAAAAATATAAGCTGGAGATCTATCTACTATAAATCATAGTACCTATGACTAACAATATGCTAAGAAGATATATCTCCTGTGAAATGTTCTTACCACAAAAACAAATTTAAAATAACAATAAAAAGGGAAGGAGGAAGCTTTGAGAGGTGTTGGATGTTTATGGCCATCAGGATGATGATGATTTTAAGCATGCATGTTTATCCCCAAATTCATAAATCTCTATGTTAAACATGTATACCTTTTTATATGTCAGCCATACTTCAATAAAATGATTTTAGAAAGGGAAAAGTCAATTACCTCAAGAAATACCCAACATTTTGCCCATTTGTCTCACTTACACTACACTAGTGTCAGCATCTAATTGAATGCATATATTATTGTGTTCTGATTAAAATGTTCCTGCCCATTAGTCTTAAAATTTTGTTTTGTTTTGTTTTGTTTTGTCATTTTGAGACAGAGTCTCACTCTGTTGCCCAGACTGGATTGCAGTGGCACAATTTCGGCTCTCTGCAACCTCCACCTCCCTTCAAGCGATTCTCCTGCCTCAGACCCCCGAGTAGCTGGGATTACACATATGCACCACCACGCCTGGCTAATTATTTGTATTTTTAGTAGAGACGTGATTTCACCATGTTTACCAGGCTGGTCTTGAATACCTTACTTCAGGTGATCCACCCACCTCAGCCTCCCAAGGTACTGGGATTACAGGCATGAGCCACCACGCCCAATCTAGTCTTAAAACTTATATACAATAAAATAAATATTATTAGTCAGAAGAATTAAAAGGAATTAGTGTGAGTGCTGTAATCACTATCATCAGCAGGGGCAGAAAGGACCAAGAGTATCTCAACCCCTTTCTCAATATATTGTTTCTGGATCAATGTATTATGATTTTGCTATGAAACACACCAAATATTAAATATTTGTTCATATAAAATAGCACATATAAAATGAAATTACATTGTTTTTCTCTAAGTTGACCCGTTAGCCAAATGTTAGTGGACCAATCTGCTTTTCTATAAGATCTATCTCTTCTGTATAAATTAAGAATAGAATTAGACTAAGGAACTCCACAGAGATAGGCCTATTAGCTTATGTACATGTATCTCTCTATGGAGAGAGAGAGAAACATATACATGATACACATACATACACATACCTTTATATGTATATATATGTATGTATCTTTTTTAGTGAGTTGAAAGTTTTTTAAAGATAAGTGTATTTAAAAATATAACATGTAAGATTTTCAGAGAATTCTCAGACTATGTTAAAAATAGACACATGACAATGTAAGAATGGAAGCCCTTATTCATAAAATGTGTATTTCTTTTTTAAAAAACTTTTAGGGGTTAAAAAAACCCTTTAGGGGAAAAGTTCAGGGATCCATGTGCAGGTATGTTGTATACGTACAATTCTGTCATGGGAGATTGTTGTATAGATTACTTAACTATCCAGGTATTAAGACTAGTATCTATTAGTTATTTTTTTCTGAGGCTCTCTCTCCTCCCACCCTCTATCCACCCTTAGGTAGACCCCAGTGCATTTTGTTCCTGTCTGTGAGTCCATGGGTTCTCATCATTTAGTTCCCATTTATAAGTGAGAACATGTGGTATTTGGTGGTTTTTTTCTGACATTAGTTTGTTAACAATAATGGCCTCCAGCTCTATCCATGTTCCTGCAAAGGACATGCTCTCATTCTTTTTATGGCTACATAATATTCCGTAGTGTATATGCACCACATTTTTCAAAGCAGTCTACCAGTAACGGGGATTTAGGTTCATTCCAGGTCTTTGCTATTGTGAATAGTGCTATAATGAACATATACCTGCATGGGTCTTTATAATAGAATGATTTATATTATTTGGGGTATATATCCAGTAATTGTAGCTCTGTTTTTAGGTATTTGAGGAATCACTACAGTGCTTTCCACAATGCTTGAAAAAATTTACACTCCTAACAATGTATAAGTGTTGCTTTTTTCCACAACCTTACCAGCATGTATTACTTTTTGCTTTTTAATAATCGCTATTCTGTCTAGTGTGAGATGATATCTCCTTGTGGTTTTGATTTGCGTTCCTCTAATGGTCAGTGATGTTTAGCTTTTTTCATATGCTTGTTGGCTGCATGTATGTGTTCTCTTGAGAAGTGTCTTTTCATTTCCTTCGCTCACATAAAAGCTATATTTCTATTGATGAAAAATCACTATTCTATTGACAGTAGAAGAAAACAAATATAAATTACATTGTGTATGAGATAATATTAAAAACAAGGAAAACACAGAAACAGGGTACTTATAATTCTAAGGCATATATTCCATCACATAGTTTCCCCTCAGTCCAAGCTTATTTTTAAGCTTGAATTTTTAATGACCATTTAAGACACATGTGTCACAAATGGCTCTGAATGACATGCAGGAACATGCCACTATAGTAGCCTACTTCTGTATCCTGATGGGATATTTTTTCCCTTGCACTACTTACGGGACTTATATCTTAGGTACATAACTAAGAACAGGATTAATGCTATTTGCAGGTTCAATCACGATTACATCATAAATACGGTGAAACAGAAGATCTCCCATATAATGATGATTTGCTCTAGGTCCCTATAACTAGAACATATTGCAGTTCTGGAAATTTGACTTGTCACTAAGGCAAGAAAATTAAGGGCAGTCTGATACACTTGCCAGGTAAAAGATACTGCTATTGAGGATCACAGTTTAGTAAAAATATAAAAATAAATTTCCCAAATTTATGGGTGCTGAGTGCCAGAGAATGCACTGCAATTGGCAATCAGAGGTTTGCTTGCATTCTCTAAGACTTATTATACATGCCATGGTCAATAGAGAAACGAATGGCAGGCATAACATAAACAGACATGCCTACATGTCTACATGGTGAACATCTTCATTTATTCCAGGGATGTGATTTTTAAATGTAGTTAGGTGTTAGTGAGAGAAAGGAACTGCAATAGTTTCATATGAACTTTTAACTCACAATAGACTTTACTTAAAAAATAAGGGAACCAGTGATGGAATTTCTAGTGGATTCTAGTGGATTTAGAAATATCGTTTAAACTATATTTTTAAAATTTGGGAAAATTAGTATAGACTATATCGGAAATCACACTTCACTTGATAGGAAATGAACTGGAGTCAAACTATAATTGGAGATTGCTTCATTAATAACTATTCATATAATAACTATTTTAATTACAATCAGTGTAATAATTAGTTTAATGATTAAGTCTATAAATGGGATTCCCTTTTCAAAGATATTTCTAAATTTACAAGATTTATGATATCTGAAAAGACAAGCCCTTTGAATTCCACCAGTGCCATTAAAACTTTCTCATAATTTAAATAAACCTAAGTAACAATAGTTGTTTCTTGTTTCAATTAATAGTCTCATTTTAAATGGTTAAATGACAAAAAGTTATGCCATAAATTTGTAGATTGTAAATACATGTAACTGCTCAATACCTATTGACATTATTTATACTCTTTCAGATAGGTTTAATAATTTATTAAGCATAACATTTTGAGTGGCTTGGCAGGAACTCTTTTGAATTCTATTTAGAATTCTGCACATAAATTTTAGCTTCTTATATTGGGCATCTCTCAGACTATGATGGCTATTTACCATATGTATATCTATTTTATCTGTATTAGCCTAAGTCTAAAAGATAAATCATAGTTCTCCATGACCAAGCCAAATAGCTGAGTAACAATCCTCCCCCAGCTCCACTGACCCTAATTAGAAAAGACTTGCTGGTGTGTCAACATAATTTATCTTGGTACAACTGAGAAGATGTGATATCTGGTGACTAACCTCAACTATTAATAAGAATAATAAGTTATGTGTTTTTATTTCTACTAAGTGTTCCAGAATGCAAATAATTATATCCCATTTTTTTGGCTTCCAAAATTTAGGAAGATATAGTTGAATTGAATTGCCTTTTACAGTCTATCACCATTATGGAATTAACTGAAATGATTTAATCTTGATTAAGAAAACTACTTTTCTTATGCCCAATGATAATTATTATTGTATGTAAAACAACAGGGGTTTTCAATCCAGCCTTCTCTCTAATTAATCTTTAACGTAATTTTACATAATCAACATAAATTCTCATGAATTGAACTCAAAAAAGGCTAGTATAAAAATTATCTTAACCAACTTTTAACCAATTTACCATATTTACTAAAATAGTCTGTTTTGTCCTAAAAATATCCATATAAATATAACAAAATTAATTTACTAATATTTAATATGGATGCTCACTTCTGCTCTTTGTTTTGACTGATTTGGCTAACACAATTAACTAGCATTGGTCCCCAATCGTTTTAAATGCTGGTTGCCTCTGTCATTGTAAATTTATTATTAAATTATTGTAGAAACTAGTGGAAAGAGGGCATTAAAAAACAATATCTTTTATTGAAAAGTAAGTTAAATCATTTGGTAAGATCAGGTCATAGAACAGTCACTACTAAACCTGCCACTGAATTATGAGTTTTATGTGGGCAATAAAATTTAATAAGGTGAAGAAAAGCCTAAATTGAGATGCGTTCCACATTGTTTACTATATATACTGCATTTTGGTTTCCTGTACATTTTAAGTTCAGAAGTAAAAATTATAATAATTTGTTTGTGTAAGAAAATATAATGCAGAATGCCAATAAAATTATACATAAAGTATATTAAAGTATATGTATATATAATGTATACTTTTTATATGTACCATTTTATTACATTATTTAATTTACTTTCTAGTTCAAGAGTTACAGAAACTGAACTAATTGCATTACATAAATTTAAAAATAGTAAGTTTTATTTCCCATTGCCATATATTCTACCAGAAAAATCTATTTCTTTCATTTTTATTTTCTTAAGGTATAAATTTGTTGATATGTAATTCAAATGCCATGTAATTCACCTTTAAAGTGTGAAATTCAAGGGTTTTTAGTATTTCAGAACTCTGCAAATATTGTCACAAACATGATTTTAGAAGATTTCCATCACTTCATACCTATTAGCAGTGATTTCCCATTACCCACTCCTTCCAGTCCCTAAAAATCACTAACCAATTTTTTTGTCTCTATAGATTTGACTTTTTTTACTGGCTATAATGTTCTTCACTGGATCCCTCAGAATTTCCTACATAAAATATCATGTGTTCTGCAATTAGAGATAGTTTTACTTCTTTCCTTCCAATCTTAATGACTTTTATTTAATCTTCTTTCCTGATTTTTCTTGCTAGAACCTCCAGTACAATGTTGAAAAGAGGTGACACAAATGTCCTTATATTTTTCATATTGTTAGGAGAAAAACATTCAATTTTTCATCACTAAGATTCATGTGAGCAGTGGTTTTTCTTCAGATGCCCTTTATAAAGTTGAGAAAGTCTCCCCTTATTCTAAATTTGTTAAATATTTTTATCATGATAGGGTGTTTCATTTTTGTCAGATGTTATTTTTGCATCTGTTTGGAAGATGGTATGTTTATTTTCCTTTATTTTAATAATATGTTATAGGTATTGTTTTAAAGATGTTAAATCAACCTTCCATTCCTGGGATAAATCCGGCTTGGTCATAGTATATAACTTTTTATATGGTTTCTCAGTTAAGATTGCTAGTATTTTCTCTAAAATTTTACATTTATAAGAAATATAGGTCTATAGTTTTCCTTGAGTTTTTGTTTTTGCCTTTTTTTTTTTTTTTTGGTCTAGTTTTGGTATTATTGTAATACTAGCTTCATAGAATGAGAAGTAATATACTCTTATCTTTTGTGAATGATCCCGTAAACAATTGACATTAATTATTCTTTAAATATGTTCAGAACTCACCATTAAACAATCTGGGGCTGAGCTTTCCTTGTGGGTATTTTTTATTTACTATTTCACTTTGTGTTATAGGTTTATTCAGATTGTCTATTTCTTCTTGAGCCACTTTCTATAGTTTGTATCCTTTTAGGAATTTGTCCATCTAAGTTATCTATTTTTTTGTCTATAGTTGTACATAGTGTTCATGCAATCAATTTTATTTCTATTAAGTTGTTAGTAAATTCTTCCTTTATCATTGATTTTAGTAATTGGAATTTTCTCTTTTTTTCTACTTGATCAGTCTAGCTAAAAATTTGTCAAATTTTGTTCAACTTTTCAATGAGCCAACTTGTAGCTTTGTTGATTTTTACTATTTTACTAATTTCTGCTGCAAAGGCAAAATTGGTCAAGTAAAGAAAATGCTTTTATTCAACCTAATGCAGTAGAGTGAGCAGCCCACATCTAAACATCAGTATCTCAGCAGGATGGTTTTGTTTTATGCCTTCACAGGGAGAAATAAAGAACTGATTCCTGGATAATTTACATTTGGTATTGTTATTATGATGGTGGGAAGTCACAATCAGCTAAACAGGAAATCTTTATCTCTGTGTTTAGCTAGTTTCACAGGGACAAAGTTTAATTACTCATGAGGCATAAAACAGGGAGTTTGTGGTTCTATGTCTGGCATCCTAAGTAGTTTCAGGTAAAGGAAAAATATCTGTGTGTGACAATGTCACAATTAAATCAATGAGTCATTTTTGAGTCTGACTGGAATCATGAGAAGGAATGAGGAGCAAGTATTATCTAAATAATATGGGAAAGGTTAGTTCTTTGTTGTAAACCAGTTCCCAGACCACTAGAGGATGAAGGAAATTTTTAATTATTACTATTTTCCATGACTACAGGGCTCAGGTAAAGTACAACATCATAACCATCCTAATCTTTATCATTTCTTTCTGTCTACTTGCTTCAGGTCTAGTTTGCTCTTATTTCCCAATGCCTTAAGATGAAAAGGTTATGTTATTGATTTGAATTCTTCGTTCTTTTTTTAATGTAGGCATTTAAAGTTACAAATTTTCCTATAAGCACTGCTTTAGCTGCATGCTATAGTTTTGGTTTGTCATCTCAAGGTAAAAATATTGGCATTCATTTTATGGTGATTATTCATCACTAAAAATTTCAGAAACAGTCATAAGCCTCCTTGAGTAGAGTGAATTTGGGTCTACGAAATAGTCTCTGGACAGCCTCTTGTTTGTGCAGTCTTTGTAACATTAGTTAAACTCTTTCGAGGCATGATGATAAACATCAGTTGATTTAGAGTACTGAAGATTGTACCTCTTAAAAGATAAATGCTTGGAATAAAAATAAAATAATTATTAATATAAAAGTTTTGTTTAAAGAGTCAGGAGTTTAATCCTGAATCTATTTAGTCTAGCAGATTCCAAGAGTTTAGTAGATAAAAATATTTTGGTTATGTAGCATTGCTCGTCGAGATTTTTGAAAAAAATAATTCAATGTTCTTGGAGATGCTACCTATAGTTCTGATTATCATTTGTATAAAAGCATGCATGAGCAAAGCATTTTACATAGTGGTCAAAACGTTGGCTCAGTCATGGAGAAATCCAGACCATGCTTCATCTCCTGAAATGATGAGTTCTTAAAGGACTATGTAAAATTATTGGGCTTTTGCTGAGAATCCTTTTTTAGGTGCTGGAGTGGTAAACCAGCTATGAAATACCTAAGGTTACTGTAAGTCACCTTACAGTCCCAATAAGTGTCTGAACATTAAAGTTTTAGTCTTGGAACTAAATTGGAAGCATTCGTTTAGAGTGCTGTAGCTAACATTGAAGGAAACTGCAAGAATTTAAAATTTGCATAGACAATTTCTAGTTATCTCATGTTAATAAGTTGAGCAGACACTTATTGAAACTATACCAATAACTTTATTGCCATGATCATAAGAATGTTCAATAACAATTTCCAAATTCTGTGAGTTTTAGCAGGTAAAAAATAAATAAATATTTCATTTCTGTTCATAAGAAGCTTAGTCTACTAAATTGTTATGAGTTATAGATACCTCAAGAGAAAGTAAATGGTTCTGTATTTCCAGAAAATATATTAAAATAGCAGCAATATTCAAAAAAACCCATAATCATCCTTCATCAGTTGCATTCAGTCCTATGTATTTAATCCTTGTTTTGCTTGATATTGGATTAGCAACCTCACAAACACATCTGCTTCTGCAAGAGAGTTCTGAAAATTCTGAGTTAGTCTACCGGTATGGTCTCAAAATTATTTATGAAATGCCATCAGAAGTTTGTGTATGTAAGAATACCTGGGTAGCATAGTTATTTCTAAGTTTCTGATATACTTTTCATTAAAGTCGAAGCACTTTACTGTCATTGATTTTCAAGTGCTTTCAGAGAAACATCAGAGCAAAATAACTATATTTAGATGGCAAAAGACTCAATATCACTGTTGTTTAGCTTATTAATGATAAATTTCAAAAGTAAAATATCTAATAAGAGTTCATTACAGGAATAGTGTAACTGACAAGAAAATTTTGCTGTTTCTGTGGCATACAAAACAAACTAAAGTTATTAATCATACAAAGAAAAGCCAGTACCAATCTTACTGAAACCTATCGCTAAAAAATTAGGAGAAGGGATTCTTCCTTAACTCATTCTGTGAAACAAACATCACCCTGATATCAAAATTAGGCAAGAACACAACTAAAAAAGAAAACTACAGCCAATATTTCTGTTGAACATGGATGCTAAAATCCTCAACAAAATACTAGGAAGCCAGTGAACCCAGAATATCTAAGACAAGTCTCAGTCAATTTAGAAAGTTTATTTTGTCAAGGCTAAGGATGCGCACCCCTAACACAACCTCAGGAGGTCCTTATGACATGTGCCCAAAGTGATAGGGGCACAGCTTGGTTTTACACATTTTAGGGAGACATGAGACATCAATTAATATATGTAAGATGTACAAGGTCACAGGATGGCCTGGAATGGTTACATTCTTTTTAGTTTCTGATTAGTTCTTTTTAGTGTCTGATTAGCCTTTCTAAAGGAGGCAGTCAGATATGTGTTTATGTCAGTGAGCAGAGGGATGACTCTGAAAGGAATAGAAGACAGGTTTGCCTTAAGCAGTTCTCAGCTTGACTCTTCTATTGAGCTTGGTGATTTTGGGGCCCCAAGATTCATTTTGCTTTCACAAGTTAAATCCAACAGTACATCAAAAAGATAATATATCACTATCAAGTGAGTTTTAACCCAGGGAGCAAGTATGGCTCAAGGCACACAAATCAATAAATAACAATAAATGTGATTCACCATACGAACAGAATTGAAAACAAAAAAACACAATTACTTCCATAGATGCGGCAAAAACTTTCAATAAAATTCAACATTGCTTCATGACAAAAACCCTTAACAAAACAGGCATCATAAAAATCCTTAACAAATTAGACATATACCTCAAAATAATATAAACCATATTAAAACAGGTGCACAGCCAACATTATACTCAATGGGGAAAAGCTAAAAGCATTTCTCCTAAAAACTGAAACAAGACAAGGATGCTCACTGTCACCACTCCTATTCTACATAGTCCTTAAATTCCTTATTTAATCAGGCAAGAGCAAGAAATAAAAGGCATTCAAATTGGAAAACAGAAAGTCAAATTATCTCTGTTTGATGATAACATGATCTTATACATAAAATATCCTAAAAGCTCCAAAACACTATTAGACTTAATAAGTGACTTTAATAAAGTTTCAGGATGCAAAATCAATATACAAAAATCAGTAGCATTTCTACATACCAGTAACGTTCAAGCTAAGAACCAAATCAAAAACAAAGTCTCATTTTCAGTAGCCAAACACCTGCACACTCACATACACACATGTACACACACCTAGCAATATATTTAACCAAGGAGGTGAGAGATCTCTACAAGGAAAACTACAAGACAGTGTTGGAAGAAATCATAGATGACACAAAGGGGAGAAGAAACATACTTAAGATTGCAAGCATACATTTCATCAAAATGACCATTCTGCCAAAAGCAACCTACAGATCAGCAAAATTCATATTAATTTACCGTTACTTTTTATAGAATTAGAAAAATCAATCCTAAGATTTATATGGAAACAAGAAAGCACTTGAATTGCCAAAGCAATCCTAAGCAAAAAGAGCAAAGCTGAAGGCATCACATTACCTGACCTCAATTTATACTACAAGACTGTAGTAATCAAGACAGCATGACATTGGTATAAAAATCAACATCTATATTAATGCAACAGAATAGAGAACCTAGAAATAAAGCCACATACCAACAACCTACCAATCTTCAACAAAGTTTACAAAAATATACAATGAGGAAAGGAAAAGACACTCTATTCAATAAATGGTGCTGGGAAAATTGTACAGCCATATGCAGAAGAATGAAGCTGGACCATATCTCTCATAATATACAAAAAGTAACAACAATGGATTAAAGATTTAAATGCAAGACCTGAACACTATAAAAATCCTAGAAGAAAACCTAGGAAAAAATCTTCTTGGCATTAACATAGGCACATAATGTATGACTAACACCTCAAATGCAAATGTAGCAAAAACAAAAATATACAAATGGAACGTAATTAAACTAAAAAGATTCTACACAGCAAAATACATATTCAGTAGAGAAAACAGACAATATACAGAATGGAAGAAAATACTAGCAAACTGTACATCTGACAAAGGACTAATATCCAGAATCCAAAAGGAATTCAACTAATTCAACAGGAAAAAAAAAAAATACACCATTAAAAATGGGCAGAGTACATGAACAAATATTTCTCAAAAGACAGATAAGTGGCTAACAATATTAAAAAATGCTCAACATTACTAACCATCAAAGAAATGCAAATTAAAACCACAAGGAGATACAATCTCACACCAGTCAAAATGTCCATTATCAAAATCAAAAAACAAAAGATACTGGTGAGCATGCAGTGAGAAGGGAATACTTACACACTGTTGATGGAAACATAAATGAGTACAGTCTCCAAGAAAAACAGTATCATTTCTCAAACAACTTAAAATAGAACTACCATTCAATCTAGTAATCCCACTACTTGCTATCTACCCAAAAGGAAAAAAAAAATCATTACATCAAAAGACACCTGGACTTGTATGATTATAGCAGAACTATTTATAATAGCAAAGTCTTGGAATCAAACTAAGTGTCCATCAGTGAATGATTGGACAAATAAAATGTGGTACATATACACCATGGAATATTACACAGCCATAAAAATTTAAATCATGTCTACTGAAGCAAAATACATGAAGCTGTAGGCTATTATCCTAAGTAAAATAACTAAAAAATAGAATATCAAATACTGTATATTCTCACTGGTAAGTGGGAGCTAAACAATGAGGACACATGGACTACAGAAGGAAATAACAAGCACTGAAGACTTCAAGAGAGGGGATGATGGTTGGACTGTGGTGAGAGCTGAAAATTTACTTACTAAACACTATATTCATTACTCAGGTAATGGGGACTCTACAAACTCAAGCCCCACCATTATGCAATATGTCCATGTAACAGAGAAACCTCTGTAGCCCCTGAATCTATGAAATTTAAAACAATAATATTAAAAGAAAAATAAAAACAAAGTCACTTGGAAAATAATTAGACAAAAGAACTATAAACATAATACATATTTCTATTTTTAAAGAGTAGATATAATATTTAATTTATGAAAATGAGTGAACATGGTATTTACAGAAAAAAAAAAAAAAGCATTCAGATGTGTAACAATCTTGAGAGAGGAGGTAAAGCATGGTAGCTAAAAAGAAGCCCCGAGTAATTATCCCCCCTGCAGGGATGTCAAATTGAACAACTAACCACATAAAAAAATGCATCTTTATAAGAACCAAAAATCAGGTGACAGACCATAGAACCTAGTTTTAACATCATATCATGGAAGGAGAAACTAAAGAGGGTAGGAAAGACAGGTTTGAATTCCGTACTACCCCTCCCCTATCACCTGGCAGCAGCCACATGGACCAGAGAGAGAATCTTGTGCTTGTGGGAGGGATAACGTAGGGATTGGGAAAGTTTGCATTGAATCAGCGCTACCCTGTCACAGTGGAAAGCAAATGGCGTAGAACTCAGACTACACCCATGGAAGGAGTATTTAGACCAGTCCTAGTCAGAGGGCAATTGTCTCTTCCATCAGTCAGAACCTGAGTTCCAGCTGGGCCCACCACCATAGACTAATGGGTTATGGGGTTCTAAATAAACCTCACAAGCAATCTAGACAACAAGGATGGCAATTCCTGGGCAATTCTGGGTACTAGGCTGGGCTGGGAGCCACTGGACTGAGGGTCCGCGTGACCTAATGAGACACCAGCCCGGGCAGCTTAGGGAGTGTTTGCGTCATCCCTCCCCCAACTCCTGGCATTTAAGGTCCCAGCTGGAGGACAGATTCCTTCCCTCTAGAGGAGAGAGTAAAGGGGACTTTAACTTGCAACTTGGGTACCAATTTAGCCAAGTACAAAAGCTCCTTTGGGCACCAGACAGGGTCGAGAGGCCTCCATTTCAGACCCTATGTCCAGGAAAACATTTATAAACACACCCTAGGCCAGAAGAGAACCTATTTCATTGAAGGGAAGGACCCAGTCCTGGCAGAATTTATTGTCTTCTAACTAAACAACCTTTGGGCCCTGAGTAATCAGGAGCAGTACCCAGGAAGTGCTAGATGAGACTCAGAGCCACACTGGCTCCAGGCGTGACCCAGCACATTCCCAGCTGTAGCGGCTCTAGGGAGAGAATGCTTCTGCTTGAGGAAAGCAGAGGGTAGGGTAAACAGGATTACGTCTTGCAGCTTGGGTACCAGCTTGGCCACACTGGAGTCAAGCTCTAAGCTGGCTCTTGGGATCTCTGATTCCACACCTTGGCTCCTGGACAGCATTTCTAGACCTGTCCTGAAACAGAAGGGAGCCCACTACCCTGAAGGAAGAGGCTCAGGACTGGCAGTATTCACCACAAGTTGACTAAAGAGACTTTGGGGGAGGCCGAGATGGGCGGATCACGAGGTCAGGAGATCGAGACCATCCTGGCTAACACAGTGAAACCCCATCTCTACTAAAAAAAATACAAGAACTAGCCGGGCGACATGGCGGGCACCTGTAGTCCCAGCTACTCGGGAGGTTGAGGCAGGAGAATGGCGTAAACCCGGGAGGCGGAGCTTGCAGTGAGCTGAGATCTGGCCACTGCACTCCAGGCTGGGCCACAGAGCCAGACTCCATCTCAAAAAAAAAAAAAAAGAGCCTTTGGGCCTTGAGTGAACATCGATGGTAGGCAGCACTTGTAGCCTGGGATGGTGGTGACCGTGTTCAGAGACTCTTTTACTTTAGCAAAAAGAGGAAGGAATGGGGAAGGACTTTGTCACGCAGCTTAGGTGCAAGCTCAGCCATAGTAGAATAAAGCACCAGGTAGATTCCTAAGGTTCCTTACTCAGGCTCTGGCTCCTGGACAGCATCTTTAGCCTGTCCAGGGCTGAGGGGAACTTACCACCCTAAAGAGAAGAACACATGCCCAGCTGGGTGTGCTACCTGCTGATTGCAGAGCCCAAGCCTTGTGTGAACAAAGGTAGTGGCCAGACAGTTATCACTGCAGGCCCTATGTCAGATGCAGCACTGTGCTAGCTTCAGGTCTAACCTCACACAGTCCCAGTGGTGGTGGCCGTAAGTGTTCTTGTGTTACCCCTCTCTAGTTCCCAGAAGCTCAGCACAGAGAGAGACTTCATTTGTTTGGGGGAAAGTAAGGGAAGATAATGAGAATCTCTGCCTGGTCACCCATGGAATTGTCCCAGATCTTACCCAAGATCACAAAGGCAGGGCCTCTATGAGTGTACAAGAGCCACAGAGTTACTGGGCTAGATTTCCACTGAGGAGTCTGGCAGCAGCCTTATAGGCCAGGAGAGACTAGCATACATAATATGTTTAAATTGCTAAAGGAAAAAAAAAATGTGTCCTGTATATCCAGAAAAAACATCATAAATATTAACAAAAATATAAATAATAACAAAGACTTTTCTGGACAAACAGATATGGCTGCAGTGACTAAAGACTTAGATCACAACACCCAAATCCTTTCAAATACTTGGAAAGCCTTCCCAAGCAGAACAGGTACAAACAAGCCCTGACTGCAAGACTTCAATAAACACCTAACTCTTCAATGCCCAGACACTGACAAACTTCCAGAAGCATCAAGGCTATCCAGAAAAACACGACCCCACCAAACAAAATATTAAGGCACCAGGTACCAATCCCAGAGAGACAGAGATATGTGAGTTTTTCATACAGACAACTCAAAATAGCTGTATTGAAGAAGCTCAACAAAATCTAACATAATATGGAGAAGGAATTTAGAGTCATATTAGATAAATTTCACAAAGAGATTGAAATAATTCAAAAGAATCAAGCCAAAATTCTGAAACTGACAATGCCATTAATACACTGATGAATCATCAGAATCACTAAACAGCAGAATTAATAAAGCAGAAGAAAGAATTATTGTGCATGAAGATAGTCTATTTAAAAATATAATCAGAAGGGTCAAAAAAGAATAAAAAAAAATGAAGCATAGCTGCAAGTTCTAGAAAATAGCCTCAAAATGCAAATCTAAGAGCTATTGCCCTTAAAGAGGAGATAAATAAAGATATTTGGGTAGAAAATTTATTCAAAGGGGTAACAGAATTTCCCAAAGCTAGAGAAAGCGGGTAGAAAATTTATTCAAAGGAATAACAGAATTTCCCAAACCTAGAGAAAGCTATCAATATTCAAGTACAGGAAGTTTGTAAAATATCAGGGCAGATTTAACCCAGAGAAGACTACCTCAGTCATTCCAATGTGTCATTCCAATCAAACTTTGAAAGGTCAAGAATAAAGAAAGGATGCTAAAGCAGCAAAAGAAAAGATACAAATAACACACAAAGGACCTCCAATATGTCTGGCAGTAGACTTCTCAGTGGAAACCTTATAGGCCGGGAGAGAGTAGCATAATATGTTTAAATTGCTGAAGAAAACACAAAAACAAACAAACGAACAAACAAACATGTGTCCTGTAACAGTATATCCAGAAAAAAATGTCATTCCAATGTGAAGAAATAATAAAGATTTTTCTGGACAAACAAAAGCTGATGGATTTTATCAATACCAGACATAACCTACAAGAAATGCTAGAGGGAGTTCTTCAGTCTCAAAGAAAAGGATGTTACTGAGCAATAGCTAATCAGCTGAATATGCAAAACTTGTTGATAATAGTAAGTACACAGAAAAACAGAGACTGCTATAACACTGTCATTGTGGTGTGGAACTGATCATCTTGAGTAGAAAGATAAAGATGAACCTGTCAAAAATAATCACAACAACCCACAGAATGGGAGAAAATATTTGCAAACTATTCTTCTGAAAAGGAATAATAACTAGAATATAAGGAACTCAAACAACACTATGGGAAAAAAAATCCAATAACCTGATTCAAAAATGGGCAAGATGTGTGAATAGACATTTCTCAAAAGAAGACATACAAATGGCAAATAGGTATATGAAAATGTGCTCAATATAATTATCAGAGAAATTCAAATCAAAACTAGAATGAGATATCATCTTACCCCAGTTAAAATGTCTTCTATGTTTAAAAATGCAATAATAAGTGCAGATAATAATGTGGAAAAAATGGAATGCTCATACACTGTGGGTGGGAAGGTAAATTAGTAAAACTACTATGGAGAACAGTTTGAGGTTTCTTAGAAAACTAAAAATAGAACTACCGTATGATCCAGCACTCCTACTGCTAGGTATACCCCAAAGAAAGCAAATCAGTATATTGAAGAGCTATCTACCCTCCCATTTGTTGTTGTTGTTGTTTGTTTGCTTGTGGCAGAGTCTTGCTCTGTTGCCCAGACTGGAGTGTAGCAGTGTGATCTCGGCTCACTGCAACTCCTGCCTCTTCAGGCAATTTTCATGTCTCAGCCTCCCAAGTAGCTGGAACCACAGGCGTGCACCACCACACCTGACTAATTTTATTTTTTATTTTTTTTATTTTTAGTAGAGATGGAGTTTTGCCATGTTGGCCAGGCTGGTCTCAAACTCCTGGCCTTAAGTGATTGTCCCACCTTGGCCTTCCAAAGTGCACAGATTACAGGCATGAGCCAAGCACTCCCATGTTTATTGCAGTGCTATTTACAATAGCTAATATTTGGAAGCAACCTAAATGTCCATCAAGAGACATATGAATAAAGACTGTGGCACATATACACAATGGACTACTATTCAGCCATTAAAAAAGAATGAGATCTTGTCATTTGCTTCCTATGTTCTCACTTACTCATGGGAGCCAAAAAATTTTTTAAAAATTGAACTCATGGAGATAGGGAGTAGAGTGTTTATTGCCAGTGGCTGAAAAGGGCAGTATGGGGAGAGGGGACATGTTAAATAGGTACAAAAATATAGTTGGATAGAATATACAAGATCTAATATTTGATGACACAACAGGGTGACTACAGTCAACAATACTTTATTGTACACTTTAAAATAGCTAAAATTATAATTGGATTGTTTGTAACGCAAAGAAAAGATAAATGCTTGAGGTGATACATACCCCGTTAACCCAGATGTGATTCTTTTTTTTTTTTTTTGAGATGGAGTCTCGCTCTGTCGCCCAGGCTAGAGTGCAGTGGCGCGATCTCGGCTCACTGCAAGCTCCACCTCCTGGGTTCACGCCATTCTTCTGCCTCAGCCTCCCAAGGAGCTGGGACTACAGGTGCCCGCCACCACACCGGGCTAATTTTTTGTATTTTTAGTGAAGATGGGGTTTCACCGTGTTAACCATGATGGTCTGGATCTCCTGACCTCCTAATCTGCCCTCCTCGGCCTGCCAAAGTGCTGGGATTACAGACGTGAGCCACCGCACCCAGCCCCCAGATGTGATCTTACATATTGTATGCCTGTATTAAAATATCTCATATACCTTATAAATATATACATCTATTATGTACTCACAATTTTTTAAAAAAATGTATCTTTGCAAAACAAAAAGTAATCCAGCAACATAAATATTATGAATATACCATGCATACACTTAAATACACCAAAATGTATTAAGATTATCAAGCAAAAGATTCAGTAAGTCTGAATTTTAAAACATCTGTATATTGATCAAACCTAAGTAGTGTGAGGGATTCTCATATCCCCACATTAATATCCAATTAAAAATCTTTAAAATATACTGAATCAAATTTAAAACAGAAAATCATGACCAAATTAATATATTAAAAAGCAATGAACAATATGATACAATACTATTGTTCTCTAACAAAAGTAACACCAGGACTCTGATAAATAGAAACATATCATAGACAGCAAGTGCACAGACACATCTAGAAATTTTATATGATTTCTGCAATATTTATATTAATAACATTTTACCCATAGAAATTTAACACAGGAAAGAGTTAGCACTTGTTATCATTTGACAACAATTCTCCTGCAAATCATATCAAGTAAACCTAATTATTTACAGCTTTTTATACGGTTAAAAAAAAAAAAAGTCCTGTGAAATATGTCCAGGAACCCCTGGGAAATATTAAAGACAGCTTTATGTGCAAAGGATATCATTTAGGGTTTGATTTGGGAACGGCAAAATATCAGAAGTTGTCCAGAGGTTTCAACATTTGATTAAATAGAATCATGAGTTAATGAGAAAAAATACTCGGCTACCTATTTAAAAGAATGCCAGATTTTAAAAGAAAACATAGGAGTTAATATGATCTTAAAGAATCTTAGCTGTTTTAAAAGTGAGATTGTTAACTTAAATAATCAATGACACGAAAAATGTCAACATAAAGCACAGGACATTTTTTCTGATAAGACACAGAATCTCTGCTTCTTAGGCAGATTATTCAAAGATATAGAAAATAATGTCCTATTGAGGGCAGCCCAATAATCCATGGATATTTGAGGTTTTAACAACAAAAAAACTGAGTTTTAGTTTTTCATCAACACAACTTTTCAAACCAAAGAACAAAAGATACTTTTATTGACAAAAAATTATACATTAACTTTGGCTAGCTTTAAGCATGGCAAATACAATCAAACTTCTGTGAATCCTCTATGACTTTCTAAATCGATTCAGGTTTCATTCTAAATATTTTGCTTTCTCTTTCTGAAATAACCAGTCATTTTACTTTCAGACAAAACTACTGTTTTTCTGTAATGAAAGCACACCCTGCGTAACTTACACAAAAAACTTTTTTTCTGTTGCTATTGATCCTAGAAGTGTCTCACTAACAGATATTATGACTTTTACTCATAGTAACTTCAGCTTCAGAGAGAGAACTCGAATGTGGGTAATTTCAACTGTCTATCATACGCCAGAATTTTGCACCAATTAGCAGACTTTATGAACATACATATGAAAAGTTTTTATAGATATATACTTTTTCAGACTACAACTCTGAGTGTGAAAAAGGATCCCATTTATTAACAGACACAAATATATATGTACCTTCTCTGTACCTCATAAAATGAAGCAGCAGAAACCACATAAACTTAAACTTATGCTTAGCAATTAATGCTTCACTATTCTCTCTTACGTAGAAATTATCTACATACTCAGTGAGTATTCATTTACTAACGTAATTTAGTTTACGATGTTAATTTATATAAAGAACTTGGAAAATACCTTCAATCTGACACACTACCAAATATAGTGACTGTTGAAATAAAGTTTGTCAATTTAGTTAAATATCAATTCACATTTTTCGTATCACACATTTAATAGATGTAATATAGCTCCTTAGGACAGCAAACCTGTATGAAGTTAAGAAGAACCTACACAAGCAGAATAACATATGCTCAGTATTATAGTTAACACTGATAACTAAGAGGATGGAGCTGTTTTTATTGGACCAACACTTTAAACGAATATTTGTTTTCCAAAAAATATTTCTAAATTATAAGAATGTGAATTCTTGAGACATTTGGATTTCAAATTGACTGCTGAACCTCTCTAGTGAACTTTTAATTTCGTTTGTAATTTTTAAATCCAAAATTTCCATTTTGCTTTTATTATTGAGTTTCTATATTTGAGAAGATATTGTCATCAACTAGGAAGAAATTCAGTCCCTGAACAGACCAATAACAGGTTCTAAAATTGAATCAGTTTTAAAAAGCCTACCAACCAGAAAAAGCCCAGGACCAGATGGATTCACAGCCAAATTCTATCAGATGTATGAAGATGGTACCACTCCTACTGAAACTATTCCAGAAACTGAGAAAGAAGGACTCCTCCCTCGCTTATTCTATGAGATCAGCATCATCCTGATACCAAAACCTGGCAGAGACACAACAAAAAAAGAAAACAAATCCAGTAACACATCAAAAAGCTAATCCAACACAATCAAGTAGGTTTTATCTCTGGGCTGCAAGGTTCGATTAACATGGAGGAACCAATAAATATGATCTACCACATAAACAGAACCAAAAACAAAACAAACGAAATAAATGATTTTTTATAAAATTCAACATCTTCATGATAAAAACTCCCAGCAAATTAGGCATTAAAGGAACATACTTCAGAAAATAAGAGCTATCTATTAAAAACCCACAGCCAACATCATCATTAATGGTCAAAAAAACTGGAAGCATGGTCCTGGAAAACCAGAACAAGACAAGTATGCCTTCTCTCACCACTCTTATTCAACACAGTACTGGAAGTCCTAGTTAGAGCAATCAGGCAAGAGACAGAAATAAATATATAAATAAATAAATAAATAAGTAAATATGAAGAGAGGAAGTCAAACTATCCTTTATGCAGACAATATGATTCTACACTTAGAAAACCCAATAGTCTCTATCCAAAAGCTCCTTAATCTGCTAAACAACTTCAGCAAAGTCTCAGGATACAAAATCAATGTACAAAAATCAATAGCATTCTTATATGCCAACATCCAACCTGAGAGCAGAATCAAAAATTCAACTCCATTCACAAATAGCCACAAAGGAAAAAAATACCTAGGAATACAGCTAACCAAGGAGGTGAAAGACCTATGCAATGAAAATTACAAAACACTGCTTGAAGAACTCAGAAACAAATATTTGTGTCAACAAACAAATGGAAAAACATTTCATGCTCATGGATAGGAAGAATCAATATCGTTAAAATGGCCACACTGTCCAAAGCAATTTTCAGATTCAATACTATTCCTATCAAACTACCGATGACATTTTTCACAGAATTAAAAAAATGAAACTGTTCCAAAATTCATATGGAACCAAAAAAGAGCCCAAATAGCTACGGCAATTCTAAACAAAAAGAACAAAGCTGGAAGCATCACATTACCTGACTTCAAACTATACTACAAGGCTACAGTTACTAAAATAGCATGATCCCACGATATGTTATCATGTTACAAAACAGACACATAGACCAATAGAACAGAATAGAGAGCCCAGAAATAATGTTGCACACCTAAAGCCCTCTGATCTTCAATAGAGTTGACAAAAACAAGCAATGAGGAAAGGACTCCTTATACAATAATTGGTGCTGGCATAACTTTATAGCCATATGCAGAATAAATTGCTACACCATCTGATCTAACTAAACTCCAGCTCCTTTGCAGATATAGTTTTTTAGGAAAGTTTTTTTTTTTTTTTTTTTTTTTGAGACGGAGTCTCACGCTGTTGCCCAGGCTGGGCACTGCAAGCTCCGCCTCCCGGGTTCCCGCCATTCTCCTGCCTCAGCCTCCTGAGTAGCTGGGACTACACGCGCCCGCCACCGCGCCCGGCTAATTTTTTGTATTTTTAGTAGAGACAGGGTTTCACTGTGGTCTCGATCTCCTGACCTTGTGATCCGCCCGCCTCGGCCTCCCAAAGTGCTGGGATTACAGGCTTGAGCCACCGCGCCCGGCCTAGGAAAGTTTTTGAGTTTATTTTCTGAACCAGGATACCTCATCTTTTTGTAGTCACACCCGACTTTATGAGCAGGGTGCTGGATTGGAAGTAAAGCTTCTGGTCTTCTCAGCTTTTGACTCCTGCATTGAAACCTCTACCCCAAGGCAAGCGGGGTACTGATGTTCTGAGCCTGGCATACCTGGAGTTGAACATCTACTTTATTAGTGTTAGCTGGGTAGAGGAAGGAAGCCTCCAATCTTTAAACAGCAGTTACTAAGAATTTACTCCCTGCAATTTGGAGCTGGTGCAATGATAAACGCTGACAGCTGCATTCCTGGTGAAATGCCATATCCCTTGATTGGGCCCTGAGAGGAAGCCCTGTTTATTTGGCCATACTTACTTAGTTTGGATAGTCATTGTGCTGACATGGGAAGGAGGAGGAAGAAAGGAGAGAGTGGGTCCTGGTTCAGTTGTTCTGACAGAGATGTAATTTATTTTCTTGAAATTAATTGTTTCTTCATGTGTTGTAAAACTTTAGGACAATTTCAGAGATTTATATGGTGGATTTTTCACAATGTTCACCTTTTTTTTTTTTTTTCCTTCTGGAGAGATGATCTGTGGAGTAGGTTTATAACGTTCCATGCATTGTTATTCTAAAATTGGAAGTCCAAAAGAAAGTTTCTTATGTTTTTCTCAGTGATAATTAAGGTGGGGTTATTTTTTCTTTTAGGAATTAGTTTAATTTCCTTGCAAATAGAAGTTCTTTTTCAGGGCATGCAAGTACACATCACTCACTTGCATCCAAATATACAGAACTGAATTGGGCTGCTCATGTCAGCATGTCTCCCTCATGCAATATGTCTTACGATATTACCCTTTTGCTCTTCACTTTCCAAATGGTCTGGAAATTTGTAGTATTTCACCTTAGCTAAACTAGCACTGTTTCTTTTAATTCCTTTCCTAGCATAGTTTTCAGTTATCCTAAACCACATGAGACATTTCTAAGAGATCTGAAAGGTAAAAGTAAATCAATGACCATGTTATTTTTATACCCAGATGACTAAGAAAAGTGCAGCAAACACTGTTGTAGTTAACTCAAGTATTATTTTATCTGCTGAATCGCTTTGTTGATGAGGGGAAGCAGCAGAGTTTTCAGCTCCTCCAACTTGCTAGAGCCTTCTTTAGCCTTTGTGACTGCTGAATCAGGCGCATGCATAGTTCCGTGAGGAAAGGTACAAGTTTCTTTTGCAGGACACCACCATCATGGAGCTTGAAGATGGTGAGATACTAATATGTGTTCCATTCTGTCCTCATAGGTTATAGATTGATCCTGTAAGTTCTAGTTTTCCCTTCCATTCCCTACTTCACATTCATCTTCTCTTCCTGACTGCCACTGAGTTCAGGCTCTAGCACCCTAAATGCAAAGACAACAGTCTTACATACTTTATATAGACTGTATCCTACTGATAAACACTCAGAAGCTTAAAGGGCAAGACTTAGACTGACTGGACACATTTTATTATAAGAAAACTATGTATATCATTAATGTTAGATTTTCTTTCTTCACTTCTCACTATATAGCGATTGGTACTTAAGATATAATGATCACATTACTCCTAACATTTTGACTAGATTAGTTACCATTTGCAAATTAAGTGAAGAACTTAATGTAATTCTGTGCTGTTGGGCACATTCCACCTACGGAAAACTATTATTAGGTACTTGCATGTGGTTTTATGTTTATTATGGTAAACAGAGATAAACTACTTTCACAACCAAAGTAAATGCATCTTAGAACAAGGAAATTATCTCTGTGACAGATTTCAATGCTTCAGGGCAATGTATATGAACTCACTTGTTTATTCCTTTCTAGGTTTTTTGATTTTGCAGCAATGATATCAGGTCAACGAATATTCTGAGCATTCTAAGAATTTGATGACAATAGTCTACATTTTTATTCTTATATGGTTCCCATTTAAAGACATAAAATTCTGTTTCTCTGCCTGTCTCTGTCTCAGGCATACAGACTTTAAAGATAAACCATGTTATGCGCTTGATGGAGCTCCCAGAAGATTTATCCATTGGCTGATCAATATTTCTCATTCATTATTTTCTAATGTGCTAAAAACATGTCTTTTGAAACCTTTGATTAGGAAATAGCCACCATATTTTGAAGATATTAGCACTTTTAAAATGGGGCTAAATTAGTTTATTTCTGCATAACTTGGAATGCTTAATAGAGGAGACAATGTGCAGTCACTTCTCTCTTTTCTTTCTTTCTTTTTTTTTTTTTTTTTTTTTTTTTTGAGATGGAGTTTCGCTTTGTGGTCCAGGCTGGAGTGCAATGGCACAATCTCACTTCACTGCAACCTCTGCCTCCTGTGTTCAAGTGATTCTCCTGCCTTAGCCTTCTGAGTAGCTGGGATTACAGGTGCCCACCAACACACCCACCTCATTTTTGTATTTTTAGTAGAGATGGGATTTCCCCATGTTGGTCAGGCTGGTCTTGAACTTCTGACCTCAAGCCTTCCACCCGCCTCAGCCTCCCAAAGTGCTGGGATTACAGGAGTGAGCCACCGTGCCCAGTCTGAATCTTCTTTTTATACTTAAGAAACTATTCATGTTAATTAATTCAAACACTATTGAGCTATTTTCTAATTAATTTGTCAAAGAACCAGATATTTTGATACACTGAAAAGTAATAGTTGGCTTCTATTGATGACCTATGTTTCTAGCTACGGTAAACTTCTCTCTACAAGGTGACCTTTGATCAAGATTTCTACACACTTTTTTATTCTTCCTTTTCATTGACCAACTCCTCTGTTTTCTGTTTAAGGCTTATACTACATGTAAGCAAGATCTTTTTGTATATGTAACACTGCACAAACCCATCAACTGGCTGGTGACATATATAAAATTATAAGATACCTATATGGGTTCCTAATATCCATTTGTAAAAGCATCATCTTTAATTAAAGCAACTAGAGATATTGCCTTTGCATCTTTAAATTTTTATTTATTTATTTATTTATTTTTATTTTTCTATTTTCACTTGAGTTTCAGGGGATAGATATGCAGATTTGTTACATGAGTAAAGTATGTGTCACTGGGGTTTGGTATACAAATGATTTTTTTACCCAGGTAGTGAACATTGTATCTAATAGGTAGATTTTCAAACTTCAATCTCCTCCCACCCTCCACCCTCAAGTAGGCCCCAGTGTCTAATGTTCCCTTCTTTGTGTCTATGTGGACTCCGTGTTTACCTACCACTTATAAATGAGAAAATGCAGTATTGGGCTTTCAGTTTCTTCATTAATTCACTTAAGATAATGGCCTTCAGCTCTATCAATGTTGCTGTAAAGAACATGATTTTGTTCTTTTACATGGTTGCATAGTATTCTATGTTGTGTATGTCCCGTATTTTCTTTATCCAGTCCACCATTGATAGGCATCTATGCTGATTCTGTCTTTGCTATTGTGAATAGTGCTGCAATGAGCATACACATGTATGTATCTTTGTAATAGAATGATTTTTATTCCTTTTTGTATATACCCAGTTACATCCCCAAAGGTACATTGGGATTTGGGGTCGAATGGTAGTTCTGTTTTACATTGAGCGTTTTTTTCATGTGCTTGTTGGCCACATGTATGTCTTCTTTTAAGAAGTGTCTGTTTATGTCCTTTGCCCATTTTTAATGTGGTTGTTTGATTTTATTTGTTGAATTGTTTAAATTCATTTTACATTCTAGATATCAGACCTTTGTTGGATGGATAGTTCACCAAGGCCTATGTCTGGAATAGTCTGTCCTAGGTTTTTCTTCTAGGGATTTTATAGTTTTAAGTCATATATTTAAGTCTTTGAGTAAATTTTTGTGTATGGTAAAATAAAGGGATCCAGTTTCAATATTCTGCATATGGCTATACAGTTATGCCAGCACCATTTATTGACTAGGAAGTCCTTTCCCCATTGTTCATTATTGTCAACTTTTCCAGTGACCAGATGGCTTTGTAAATGTGCGGCTTTATTTCTGGGTCTTCTAACATATTCATTGGTCTGTCTGTCTGTTTTTGTACCGATAGTATGCAGTTTTGGTTATTGTAGCCTTGTAGTATAGTTTGAAGTCAGGTAGTGTGATGCCTTTAGCTTTGTTCTTTTCAAAATTTTGCTTAGAAATTTTAGAATCATATAAGTATTCCTAGAGGTTTCCTTTTTCTATTTGTATATATCAGTTATTAAATATTTTATTAAACAGTATATAATGTATGAAAGTCATATTATTAACAAATGTGTATAAAATCATATTAAAATAAGAGCTCAAGGACGTTCTTGTTAGGCCAGCAAAGACATCTGCCAAGATAATGAATCATCAGCTACTCTGATGTTTAAGAACTGTGCTTCTGGAAGTTAACACCACCCCTATTACACAAATCATGCAATGAGAAAAGTGAACTAGACATTTCAAGTTGTAGGATTTTTATTTTAGCATATTACTGAAAGGTAATGGACTAAGGAACTAAAGAAAAAGATGGGCAAAGAAATTGAGTTGTGAAAATAAACGTAGTATATAAACATATGCAGTTGTCTTTCATAGAATGAAGTAAATAGAGCATTGAATTACTGTCAGCAAATTAGTGCCTGAGAAAACATTTGGAGAGTCAAAAATCTGGGGAAGAATGGAGACCATTATCCAGATAATTAGTAAAAAGCAAATTGTTTCTCTTAAAAAACAAGAATGTATAAACTATCTGTCCACATTGATTAAAGTCACTGAATAAATATTCATCTGTCATTTCACATTCCCTGTATATATAGAACCTAAGAAAAGGTCATGTCATTGCAATGAAAATAACTGAATTTGACAGATGACAGGAAATGAGGTCACTCTATAGTAAATTGTCTCTTCAAGAGCAATTATCTATTCATGACATAAATCCTACACAATTCTAGTTTTCCTTTACATACCTATTTGTTTCTTCTTTGTCTTGTTAACAAGTGTTTTATTTGCTTGTATCAAAATCCCCTTCTGTTCAGTCTCAGTAGATGCTTTCATTGAAAACTGATGGATATTCTCCAGTGAATGCTGAAGAATGCCAGAGAAACACTATTTTCTTAGACAGAATCAATTTTCAAACAATAAACTTTCAGGAAAAGTAAAGAGTTTATTGTAGTAAATATACCCATACTTGATAATTACTTTAAAATTTTACTTAAAATTTCTTTTCATTAGCCATCTGAAGAAACCTCTGGAGAGGGGATAGAGTTTCACATTTTCAATTCACTTCAGATTTAGACTGGCCTCATCCTCTAGCCCAATAATAAACACACACCTTCACAAGTAGTGCAAGCCAATACATCCATTATTATTCTAGTAGGGACACTATGCTTCATTATAGGCCAAATTTTAATTTTTAAGTAATTATTTTGAATTGCAATAATTATTCATTTATCAAAAGTATATCTTCTTATGCTTTAATCTATCTGAAATGTAACTATTACCTTATTTTGATGATGGACACTGTAAAAATAATGTAATAGTAATATTTCAGATGGACTAAAACACAAGGAAACAACACAATGCAGGACCTCTTGAGAGGGAATGTTTTATGGACCACCTAACATCAGCTTGGGGGAAAATCATAATATTAATGATTTATCATGGTTACTTAAACTGTACAACTGTTGTTGGAATGCAAAGGATACAAGGATAATAAATAATACAAGGATTGACACAAAGACAATAGTAAAGGCAAATAGAAAATAATATCAGAGTATTTCAACTGATACAGAATTCTAAGTATGTAAGCTATCCCCTCTGCTGACCTTGTAAAAATAATTTTATCTCAATGCACAGATAACAATTATTAATAAATTGTAGCCACTAAAAATATTGTTATATCCTATTTAAACTCAGCATTTTAAAAATATTCACAAATACCTAAACATGTAAATGTCATTTTCAGATATTGTCAATATTCCACCAATGATTACTCTGATGCCTTTCTTATCTTCATGCACATGGACTTCTGGTGTGCTTTCACTTCCAACAGTCAGAACTTGCATCTCTTTACCAGACACTTGTCTTAGACTTCCATATCTCATTATGCCCCTGTGTACTAAGAACCTTAAGTGACAGGGAATTCATGTCTTCCAGCAGGTATCCCATAGACAATAATAAATAGGCAATGAGGTATAAATATTCTGGCTTTCTCGTTCCTGATAACCACAACTTATGTAAGATCTATATTATCTCCAAAACTCCAAAGCATCGTTTAGTCAAAGTTACCACCTGTGGAACTTTGCTTGATATTGTGTCTTTGCCTGAGCTCCTTAGATTTCTTACTTTCTCACTCTCATAGCACCCCACCTACCTCCTGGAATATTTCCTATGCACTTCTGTTTAAATTCTTGTTTCAGCATTTGCTTCTAGGAAATCCAAACTGAGACATCTGGTTTCCAATGTGGTTCTAAGTAGCAGAATCTCGGGATAGAATTCTCGAGTCTTCTTTGGCCAGATAATAATAGGGGCCATGGCATCCAAAAAAGTAGAGTATTGACTATTCATGCGATATGGTAGCATTATTGTAGCTGAGAATGCCTGTAGGTAATAGGGATGGGATTCACACTGAAGGGAATCTAATAGTTTCTAAAAAACATCTACCACTAAATAGATATGCAGAAAATAGTAATTTAAGACATAATACAGCTAGGCACAGTGGCTTATGCCTGTAATCTCAGCATTTTGAAAGGCTGAGGCAAGAGAATCGCTTGAGCCTGGCAGTTCAATACTAGCCTGAGCAACATAGTAAGAACTTGTCTCTGTTAAAATAAAGTAAAATAAAATAAAATATTAGCCAGGTGTGGTGGTACACACCCATTATCTCTGCTACTTGGGAGGCTAAGGGGGAGGAATCCCTTGAGCCTGGGAGGTCAAGACTGCAGTGAGCTGTGATCATACCACTGCACTCCTGCCTGGGCAACAGAGCAAGATCCCGTCTCAAAGCAATTTTTTAAAAATTGCAAATTTATTTTTTCCCTTGAAGTCTAAAAACTAAAAGATTTTGCATTTACTGGTTTTGCTAAGTTCCACCGGTGCCCTGGAGGGAAACAAAGCTATCAAGCCAACTATTTACCAACTCATGGCATAGTGAGCATTTCAGATTGTCTTCATGGGATCAGAGACCTTTATCTCCAATACTTAGAGGCTTTGATCATAAGGTGAGCAGAACTACTAAGAAGGGTAATGTTTAAGCTTCAGCAAATCACCAGTGTCTAAGTAAACCAGGGGAACTGTTAAGAGATGCTTTTATTAATCTGGTCTCCTTATCAGTAGAGTAGATAAAACGCTGCTGAAAAAGTGGCGATCAGGTGGCAGCACCAAACCACTAGATGTATGACAGACATAATCACCTTAACAGACTCTGGGATCAAATAGAAAGCATGGGACATGACCTAAAGAGAATTATGACAGTGGCCAATTGAGTATAGTGTTCCTTGTGAAAAATTCATTAATAGTCAAAAATGTCTAATGATACATTTGTTATTAAAAAGAGAATGATTAGGTTGATATCTGCTGCTCCACTGAAAAAATTGCAATATCTTATATGGTATCTGAGATATTCCTCAGACCAGACATAATCAGTTGAAAAGACTAATATTTCTTGAAGAATCATACCATGACACAGAAAATATATGCAGTAATAATCCCTCCATTCCTGTTCCAAAAAGATGTGTGGTCATTCACCTAAGTAACTGTAGACTGGGAAAAAAGGAATACACAAATTTTATAAGAGATATTTGACATTTTGTCAAAGTTACATTGATACTATAGATTGTCATTTGTGCAGAGGTAGACAGAAGACAGATAGTAAGCAGAAGCCTGGCCAAAGTTTGTTTCTCATCAGTTACAATACATCCAAGGTAGCTAATTAGCAGTGGCTCAGTATAAATTCACAATGGATATATACAGTACCTGTAAAAATGCATTAATTTTAATTTTTGCCGCTTCTCAAGATTTTAAATTAAAAGCAGTGACATATATTGAGAAGGAAGGCAGAGATCAAAACCACTTTCAACGGCACAAAGATAAAGGGTTATTTGTGCTTGTCATGTCTTCATTTATTTCACATTCTAGCCCCTGGAAAAAATAGGTTATTGTAGATGATGGTATACCTCTGCAATCTTAATCAATACTATCTCTGCCCTGATAGGTTATATGTTATGGATTTAGTATAGATATTCTTTTTTTAATGCATTAGGACAAAACACATTCACTCATTTTGGACAATACTACAAATTCAAGGTATTGTTCTAAGGTTACACTTATTCTTCTGCCCTCTACTACAATATATTCCAAAAGGACCTTGAAAATGTGTACATACCACATAAATACATTGGTTACATTGTGTCCATTAGACCTGAAGAGTACATAGTGGCAAAATCCTAGATGTCTTTCTAAGATAAAATCCAGAGGGTGGAAAATAAACTCTGCAAAACATTAGTGATTTCCATAATGTATAAACTTTTAGAATACCAGGAATGAGGAGGATGACAAGAGATATCCTCCAGGCTGAAAGAAACGTCTTTGTATACTGGAGTTCGTACACCACCACTCTGTGCTTGGGAAGCCAGTGTGGATTTTGGCCTGCTTTGGGAAGGACTTCTCTGAATAATTACTGGATAATTTGAAGGCTGTCGGTGGTGAGTGGGTACAATGGCATATTCTTTTTGTTCCATGAGACCTCATGTATCCAGTTGTGCTACTGGAGATATCAGTGGTAAATTGTGTGCCATTTGGAAACTGAAAGCTCAACAGCGAGTTGTAGTGCAGACACCTAGGATTTAAGAACAAAACTGTGCTGTTTGCAACAAACAACCATATGTCATTTGCAAACTTTGAGTAGGCACACAAGCTGTCTACCAGGTAATAGCAATGGTCGGGCCGGGCACGGTGGCTCATGCCTGTAATCCCAGCACTTTGGAAGGCTGAGGCAGGAGAATGGCGTGAACCCGAGAGGCGGAGCTTGCAGTGAGCCAAGATCTCGCCACTGCAGTCCAGCCTGGGTGACAGAGCAAGACTCCGTCTCAAAAAATAAATAAATAAATAAAAATGGTCAACCTGAAGTAAAGACTATTAGGTTCCAAGGACAAAGAAAGTTATGGTACTAGATAGCCAGTGCCTTAGGTCATAAACATCTATTCAACTAATTATGCTCCTTTAGCTTAAATTTATGTGCTGAAGGGATTTCTTTAGAATCTGCGGATGGAGGAAAAACAGGTCCTAGTTTGTGTATAGTTTACCTCAGTATGTTTTTATGAGCTGAAAATGATTGTTGCCAGAAACCACCACCACCAAGCATGGAGGTCCTTCAAAGACAGAGGTGAGTGACAAATCTTCTAAATAACAGAGTTCAGGAGATGCACCTGGCCATCCACTGTGAAGAGTGATATAGTCTGAGATAAGAGTATTTATAAACTCTTAGACAATGGCTAACAGCTTAGCTTGTTGGTTTGGGGGCTTGGAAGGAGCAATATTAGAAGAAAGAGATAAAAAGGTCTGGGAAATAGTCATGTGGGTGGAACAATGGTACCCAAGGTTTGAGAAAGGCTGAATCTCAAATTAATGCAGAACCTAGATCATACACTTCAAAAGAAGCACTAACCTCAAGGGGACAAAAATATTTATCACATAGATATTAGCCAGCCTCTATTCTCAGTGATTGAGCAGTGGGCTCATAAATTAAGTAGATGTACAGCTATGTGTAGGCCCAGCAACATAGTCTTCCTCTCACCAAGGCTGATCTGGTTATTCCCATTACTGAAAACCTAAATTGTGAGATGTAGAATTCCAACATATGTCTCAAAGAAATCCACCAGAAGCTGTGTCAAGTTGTTACAGTAAGGCTTTTCAAACTTTTAAAGGGCAGTACTTTATTCTGAAAAGGATCAACTTGTGTTTTTTGTAAGAGTTTGCCTTTTTGACTACAGTACATTGGAATCGCAGCACTACACAAGGACTAAGAGAATATCTCCTTTACTGTCACGGGATCCCACACAATACTGACACTGCACAGGCCAAAACATCTGCTCTTCAATGAGAAGTATGACATCGTGGAACCTACTGCTCATGCCTCATAGTAAATTACTTAGGGCTGCCATTTTGATAGAACATTAGAAAGACCTTTTAAAGACATACATACTGTGCCAACTTGAAGCTCCTGATGGTGATGCAAAGCAGGTGAACCCCAAACTGAGGCTTAGTCTGGGAGGGTTCTTTGTTTTGCCCAGGAGAGATTCCAAGAATGAGCTGGTGGTAGAAGAAAATGGCTTTAGTTACGGCTCCAGTGGTATTACAGCTTAGACAGTGTTATAGGTCTGTGACTGATTCTGCAGAGCAGTGCAGCTACCCCATAGTGAGTGTGCTGAGAGAACCAGCTCAGGGCAGTTCTGCAGAAATATGTAAACCTACTTTTAATTACATGCAGAATAAGGGGCAATTTATGCAGAAATTTCTAAGGAAAGGGTAATAACTTCTGGTCATTTGATCATTGCCATGGAAAGGGGCAGTCATGCGTGGGTGTTGCCATGGCAATGGTAAACAAACATGGCACACAGGTGGGCATATCTTTATAGAAAGCTGCTTCTTCTGCCCTGTCCCTGTTTTAGTGAGTCCTTGATTTGGTTAGTGTCTGAATCCTGCCTCCAGAGTTGAGTCCTGCCTCCTATCTCAATGGCACACTATGGGTTTAGGATACTGTTTTTCAACATGCAGTATATGCCAGGAATCAATGGCCACTATGTAGCTCTATGCCTCTGAAAGAATGAATAAACACATCTGGGAATCCAGGGGCTGAAGTAAGAATGTCTCTTCTCACCTTCACTGCAAGGAATTTATTTGAAGAATATATATTTCCTGTCCTTACAATTTTAAACACAGTATCTAGAGTTCCTGGGAAACACCAGGGAACACATTAAGACTTCCACTGAAAATAGATGTACCACTGCCATCTGGTCATTTTTATATACTTCTTACCATAAGCAAGTAGGCAAATAAATGAAACAAATTCTTAATCTTGATCATCATGAGATGGTAGGATATTAGACATTGAATGTGACTAGGAAAAAGTCAGTCTGGAAACTTTGGGAATCCACTGTCTGTCTCTTCATGATCCCACATATTATTGAACTGTGGTCAGGTAATGATCAGGCAAGTGAATGGTTACCAGAAGTACAGGGATGTGAGTCCTGAAGGGTACTCAGGAGAATATCATACACTACAGAAGTATAGACTACAATGGATGGTAGAGATTGTCTTTTCAACCTCAAAGGTGCAATGATTTGTTCTGATGAGGCTTGAAATATCTTTTGGCAATTATAGCCTTGGCAACAACTTCAGCAACAGGAATTACAGTTCATCGCAGTAATTGCTCTCTTGTAGTGTTCGACCCTTTGCAATCATGATGAGTTATCATTCTGAAGAATCTGTGTAGAAAATCCAGTGTGAGGCATGAGTGTATCCACGGCTGCAACAGATGTTGGTGTTGCTTTGTCTGTTCACTGTCGTATTCCTTCATCAGTTTTGTGCACACTGCTCTCCAATGTGCTTTTATTACCAACAACCGGAACTGAGGGCCTTTATAGAAGAGCTGCCCTTAGTCTCCTGGAGATCACGTTTTCTGCAAGTGCAGGTGTAGCTGGAAGTGCCTGCAAATTTACATTGCCTCAGGGGCAGTCCTTAGCTAATGTCTGATTGCTTCGGTACAATTGATTTGGATTTCACTGAAGTACAACCTACATTGCTTTATGAGCTCAGTGGGACTTCATATCACAAAAGTGCTTGCCCTTCTTCCTTTCTCAGGCCCACTCTCCCACTCTGTACTGGTCTTTTCTGGAAATGCTTCCTTTCTAATAAACCATCCTCATAGAATTCTTCATCTCAGAGTCTGCTTCTGGCAAACCCATTCTACAAAAAGCACAATGTGTCCTGGTGCAGTCACTCATACCTATATTTCCACCACTTTGGGAAGCCGAGGCAGGAGGATCACTTGAGGCCAGGGATTCAAGACCAGCCTGGTCAACATTGTAAAACCTCCTCTCTACTAAAAATACACAAATTAATCAGGCACTGTGTGCAGTGGCATGTGCCTGTAATCCAAGCTACTCGGAAGGCTGAGGCAGGAGAATTGCCTGAACCCGGGAGGTGGAGGCTGCAGTGAGCTGAAATTATGCCACTGCACTCCAGCCTGGGCAACAGAGTGAGACTGAAAAAAAAAAAAAAAAATTAGCTCATTGTAAAAATAATGTTACAAATTTACACTAGGAAATTTATTATAAATTAGAGTAAAATAAGCTTAAAGATAGTAAGATAATATTATGCCATAAATGTTGCAATATATACCTTTATTATTATTCACTGGTTTAGCTTTCCCTATCCATTATATAAATAAAGATAATTTTTAAAAAATAGCTGACTATATTAGTCAGTAAAAACACACATACAAAATAACTGGTTCCTCTTGATAGCTTATTATGACCTGACTAGAGAGAAAACATTTACTTTGCAAACTGCAAATGAAGTTCATTGAATGTAATTGAATTAATTATCGTTGATATATTTTTGACAAATCTTTGAAATACTTTTATGCAGAGGCTAAAAATCTTGCATTTTCTTATCAATTTAAAATTTTTCTATTATTTTTAATACAAATAAATACATATATAATTGTAGGCAAATTCAATGTTTCTAAAGAAATTAAATATTCCTTCTATTAATATATTACGAGTAGAATAGAAACACCCAATGTCACCTTCCTCCTTCCTGTGTTTTACTTTACATCATTTTATTCAGGAATAATTCACATGCAATAAACTGCATCATTCCAAAGTGTACAATTCGGTGAGTTTTGAGAGTTGCACAAACCTGTAAAAGCACAAACACAGTCAAGACCCAGAACATTTCAATCACCCCCAAAGCTTCTTTATATTGCTTTGCAGTGTATATTTCTCTCGGCTGCTGGCCCGTGTGAACATTGATCTACTTTATGTCACTATAATTAATTTGCCTTTTTATACAATGCACTCGTATGGCATGCAATTTTTTGTGACTGGTTTCTTTCATTCAACATGATTTTGAGATTCATCTATGTTGTTCCGCATAACAGTAGTCATCCCTATTTATCACATAGAGTCCTTTGAATGCTTCACTCTGCTTATTTGACAGGTGATACTTATATAACCGTAGTAGGATATCAAAACCGTGATATAACTTTAAATAAACTACATACCATATTCAGTTTTTACCATTTCTTTACATATATTCACACATGTGTGTGTACATTTGTATGCAATTCTGTCCCACATAGAGATTCGTATAACCACCAACTAAATCAGGATATAAAATTATTATATTACCATAAAGAAATCCCTCATTCTATCCCTTTATATTCTCACTCCTCCCACACACCATCGTCACTTGGCAACCACTATTTTGTTCTCATTCTTCATAATTTTATCATTTCAAAAATGTTACATAAGCGGAATCGTAGAGTATGTACTCCTTCAAAATTGGTTTGTTTTACACAGAACCTAATGCCTTTGAGATCCATACTAGGGTTCCTTTTATCAATAGTCTATCTCCTTTTACCCTAGTCTAATGTCCTGCTGGGTGAAAACAGTATATTTTGTTTTCTGTTTACCTGTTGATGAACGTTTGCGTTATTTGCAAATTTTGCCATTATGATTAAAACTATTATGAATATTCATATACAAGTATTTGATTCTAATATATTTTCATTTCTCTTTGTTAAATGCCTAGCAGCGGAATTTCTGGGTTTTATGGTCAGTGCTTACTAACATTTTAAGAAACTATTAAACTTTTTCAAACTAGTAGTGACATTTTACTTTCCACGACCATTGCCTTGTTGGACTGTTCATTATTGAGTTTTACATTGAGTTGTAATATTTTGTTCCTTCATATGATTTGTATTTTCACTTTGTTAATGGAAACGAAGAGCGAAAGTTTTTCACTTTCATAAAGCTTAAACTCTTCATTTTTCTTAATATTATAATTTACTATTTTTGTGTGCTATATAAGAAACCCAAGTCCTGGGAGGGCTTCGAGGAGGTTTTAGTGTGGTCTTTCACATTTAGGGTAATCAAATTTAAAAAAAAACGAACAAACAAAAAGTTATTCTGTAAGCTAAGTGTTGATACTTTCTTTTCCCCCATAGCACAGTTTCTACAAGGGCTTTCCTTCTTTCCCACATTGAATTATGAAATAATTTTGTCAAAAAGCAATTGATAGAACAATTTATATTCCTTTGCATATATACCCAGTAATGGGATTGCTGAGTTGAATGGGTTTTCTGTCTTTAGGTCTTTGAGAGATCACCACACTGTCACCCACAATTGTTAAACCAATGTACACTCCCATCAAGAGCATACAAGCTTTCCCTTTTCTCCACAACCTCACCAGGATTTGTTATTTTTTAATATTTTAATAGTAGCCATTCTGACTGGTGTTAGATGGTATCTCATTGTGGTTTCGATTTGCATTTTTCTAATGATTGGTGATCTTGAACTTCTATTCTTATGATTGTTGGCTACATGTATTTCTTCCTTTGAAAAGTGTTCATATTCATTGCTCATTTTTTATGGAGTTACAGGTTATAAAGACATATGTTCACTGCAGCGCTATTCACAATAGCAAAGATATGGAATCCATCTAAATGCCCATCATTGGTAGACTGGATAAAGAAAATGTGGTATAGGTACATCACGGAATACTAGGCAACCATAAAAAAGAACAAGATCATGTTCTTTCCAGGGACATGAATGGAGTTGGAGGCCATTATCCTTATCAAACTAACACAGGTACAGAAAACCAAATACTGCATGTTCTTACTTTTAAGTGAGAACACATGGGCACACAGAAGAAGAAGACAAACTGAGGCCTACTGGAGGGCAGAGAGTGGGAGGAGGCGGAGGATCAGAAATAACAGACTAATGGGTACTAGGCTTAATATCTGGGTGATGGAGTAATTTGTACAACCAACCCCCATGACACAAGATTAATTGTGTAACAAACCAGCACTTGTACTCCTGAACTTAAAAAATTTTTTAATGAAAGTAAAAATAAAAAAAGCAATTGAACATGTGTGAAGGTCTATTTCTGGACTGTCTCATCAGTTTCATTGATTTATATGTCTTTTGTTTTACCAACTCTTAATTTTCTTTACTTTTTATTTTTTTGAGATGGAATCTCATTCTGTCTCCAGGGTGGAGTGCTGTGGCGCAATCTCAGCCCACTGCAAACTTCACCTCCCAGGTTCAAGCGATTCTCCTGCCTCAGCCTCCTGAGTAGCTGGGACTATAGGTGTGCGCCACCACGCCCAGCTAATTTTTGTATTTTTAGTAGAGACAGGGTTTCACCATGTTGGCCAGGATGGTCTCAATCTCTTGACCTCATGATTCACTTGCTTCAGCCTCCCAAAGTGCTGAAACTACAGGCATAAGCCACTGCGCTAGATCCTGTTGTTTTATATAAGTCAAGATTAGGTACAGTAAGTACTTCAGTGTAGTTCTACTTTCTTAAATTTGCTTTGGCAGTTATATTTTCATATAATATATAGAATTGACTTGCCAATTTCAACCAAAATGCCTGCGGGATTTGCATGGAGTTGACGTATGTATATTGGCAAATTTTTGTAAATTGAAATTTTATTTTCCAAACTATTGATATCATATATCTTTTCAATTGTTTCAGTCTTCTTTAATGCATGTCAGCATTCTGTAGTTTGCAGTGTGTGTATGTGTGTGTATGTCTGAGAAAAAGAGAGACAGGGAGAGTACAATTTTCTAAAATCCCTTTGTTAGATGAAAAAAATTCAATTCTATTCCTTTTTCTGTGAGAGTTATGAATATGTGTTGAATCTTCTTAAATCTTTTTTCACACCTTTGGAGATGCTAATGTGATTTAGTTTCCTCTTTTTCTACGAATAGATTATATTATGTGATGTAATTTTTGCAGGTTAAGTCAACGCTGCATTGCTGAGATAAACCTGACTCTTTCACTATATATATACTGCTGTATTCTATGAGTTAAATTTTATGAAAGATTATTTATTTATGGTATTGGGGGATATAAGTCTGAAGTAGTGTCTTGTTTTATCTTGCTTGCAATATCTGTTTCTGACATGAATTTGGATAAAATAATTCCTTGAGACTGTTTCTTTGACCCATTTTTATTTCAAGATATGAAGAATAATTTCAAAATATTTTGAACTGTCCCTGGATTGCTCTTTGTTTTTGATTTACTATTTATTTATGCATTACATATTGTATTACATATAATATCAAACATAACACATTTTCTGAATCTTTGTTCTTTTGGCCCAGCATATCTTTATCCTGGTGAGTGATCCATGTGCACCCTAGAAGATATTCTGTCTTTATTGTTTACAGTGCCCTGTACATATAATTTAAACAAAGACAGTTGATAGTGTTGTTTGAATACTCTATATTTTATAATTCTTTGACTAGTTATGCTTTTAATTGCTAGAAGAGGAGTGTTAAAATTTTCACTCTGAGCGTTTCTTTCTTTCTTTGTTTCTGCCAAGTTTTGCCTTTTGTAATAATGAGACTCTTTAATTAGATGCATAAAAACTTATGATACTTAAGTCACACTGAGAAATTATCCTTTTATCATTGTGAAATTACCTTTTTATTTCTTTCTAATATTCTTTGTCTCCATCTTTATTCCCTCTGATGCTACTATAGCCACATCAGCCTATATTTGTGGTTTCTATTGTATGCATTTTTCACTCACTATTTTCAACCTCTTTATGCCTTATGATTAAGATAAACTTTTTGCAGATAGTATATAATTGAGTGTTATGTTTTTATCTATTATTATATCTGACTTTTAATTGCAGAGTTTATTTCAGTAACATTGAAAGTAATGATTGATATGATTGCACTTACATCATCTATTTATTATATGTTTACTACTTTCCCTTCTGTTTTTGTATTAAACTCCATTTTTATTGTGCAAAATATTCAATTTTGTTACTATTAATATATTGATGCTTTAGCTATACATCTTTATATTTTTCATAATTTCTCTGTGATTTCAATATTACATGTAAATTGTCACAGCCTATTAAGATTAATGTTAAATAAAACATAGAAAACTTGCAACCATATTAGGTCCAGCCCCCACCACTCTCTGTGCTTTAAATGACATAGATATTATATTCTACATATATTCCCACCATTATATTGCATAATTTTTGCTATGGAAAATCATGTATATTTTAAACACATTAATAGAAATGAAATATTTTATTTTTACCCATATATTTAACATTTCCAATATTTTCATTCAAGTCTAAAGATTGTGATTTTTTCCAGTTTCATTTTTCTTCAAGCTGGAAAACTTTTAGTATTTCTTGTACTTCTTATATGAGAACAATCTATTATTACCTTACTTTTCTTTTTCGTGAATGTACCTTTCAATGAGCTTACCTTGAAGCATATTTTTGCTAAATCCAGAAAAAAAGATAAATGGTTTTTCTTCTTTCAGTATCTTAAAGATATTGCTCCATAGACTTTTGTTCTCTATTGTTTTTGATCAGGTTCTTATTGGTTTATCATTTTTCTCTGACTTCTGTTGAGATTTTTTTCTTTATCCTCAGTTTTCAGAAGTTGACTTTGATATGTTTAAGTGATATGCTCTTCAACTTTTTTTTTTCTGTTGAGTTTTGCTGAGCTCTTGAATGTTTAAAGCTATGTCCTTCAAAATATGAGAGAAGATTTTGTCCATTATTCTATCACTTACGTGTTTTTCATTCTGGAGCAGTTCATTTTTTCTTTCCTCTCTTTCTGGGTTTCAGATGAATGGTATGTTAGATGTGATATTCTCCCAAAGATCATGAAGCTATGTGTTAATTTTGTCAGTCCTTTTATCTCTTTTACTCAAATTGAATAATTTATTTTTCTTCAAATTTCTGTGACATTTTTCTTTCAACTTCAATCTGTTTTTTAATTTTTTCTAGACACCGAATTTTTCAGTTCTATGATTTACCATTTTATGATATATTTCTGTGCTGAGATTCTTAAGTTTTCATTCATTTAAATTGTATATAACTTTAGTATATTGAGCATAGCAATAATGGCTTCTGTATATATATATATATTTTCTTATCTGTGTCATCTCAGAATTGACATTTGTTGATCTCTTGACAAGAATGGATCATAGTCCCTGGCACTTTATAGTTTGAGTCTTGTATTATTGAGTGATAGATATTATAAATGCTATATTTCAGAGATTGAGAATTCTGCTAGTTGTACCAAATATTGTTGACTCTTAAAAATCATTTTTTTTAAATTAACTTTAGATTCCAATTGTCATACCTGAAGTAGAAAGAGGCTTAGAATTGGCTTTAGTTGTTTTAACTTTATTTGCAAGGGACTTAGTCTTCCTTTCATATGTAAGGTTCAGAGAACAGCCAGGTGCCTGGGTTTACTCTATCCACACAATTAGAAATTCCTTTTTTTTTTTTTTCAAATTCTTTCCTTCCTGGAGTTTTCCTGATACTATCTCACGGTTTTTTTTCTTGATAAAAGGCTTCTCTGTTTCCTGGACAGAAAGTAAGGTTTTCGGGAGGTAGTTTTAACCATGTGGAAAAGCTTTCAGTCTGAAGCCTAAACAAACAAACACACAAATATGTAAACGAATAAACTGAGACAACTAGCAATGTGACCATCTCTTGTTCCTGTTTTAACAATGTTCAAACATCTAACTGTTTCATTTTGTTTTTGGAGCTTTGAGTAATTATACCATGTTGGATTGTATCCAACATGTACAGGATGATTGACTCCTTGGGAGCCCCTCATCCTTACTGAAAATGAAAACGCCATCCTGCTTCCTAGAATTGATAAATTTTCCATTCCATACTCCTCTATATTTTATTAAGCATGTTTTATTTTTACATATTTCATGTAAATATTAGAAACTTTTATATTTAGATATTTTTTCTTAAAATTAATTGGTTTAATTATATAATTGTGTTTGCTTATGTAGTTTCACTTAACAAAAATATATTATTTGTAATATTGTACAGTGCAGTATTTCAGCATTTGAAAAACAATACTTTTTCTGGTGACATTTCTTTGTGCCCGGCTATCACAATATTACTTTTGTTTAACTTTTTTCTAAACTTCCCCTCAAGAAGACCACATTTATTTATATACTATCTGTATTTTAATTAACCATATGAATATAAAGCTGTATGATTAGGAGAAATGAATGTCACTAGTTGCTCTAATGGCTTTCAGCAGTAATATGTTCAAATAAACTATGCAGTGAAGGTATGTTTTTATTAATCAATTAGGTTTTCATTGAAATAAATTTGTTTTGAATGAGCACGGATATTGTTATAAGGAATTCTAATGATGATCAATATTTAACTTTGACTTCTCAACAAGGAAATCTATGCTTTATTATATAGTATTTCCTTCATAACAAATTCAAAATGTCATTCATTTCTCACTTAGCTTTGAGTGTTGCCAGGTATGAGGAAATTTGCTGACTTAGGTAATAACAGTTCACTGTATTTGAGTCAAGTAATAGACAACTAGGAGAACTATTGGCTACACTGGATATTAAAATTTATTTAATGACCCATCAACTGTAGTTTGCCTGTTCAGAGTTTCAAAGAATGTAATTTTTTAACAAGGAAAAAACACAGCTTTAGCTAAAAGTCGAATTTGGGTTCTGAAGCATATCTTAATCATATTTTCACAATTAAATTACATTAACATGTTGCCGTATTGCTATATGTAATTATATATCTCTTCAGTTTTGATTTGATGACTTTTCTTTCTGCTATTAACAAAGCTCCAGACTTCCACACTCTATAATGGTAGCAGTAATTGAAAATAGCAGTGCAAGACCTATATTAGTTTGAGAAAATGAAAACATCACTGAGATATTATTGACTTTTAGACTGAATGAAAGATATTGTGAAGATTTGTATTATATTGTTTGCATGAAACATGAAACCTGTTCTGTATTATCTCAGTTAAAATCAAACATATGTGTAATAAAACTTGTTGAAAATGCAAATGTAATTGTCCAAGACAATGTCATCTAAAGAACATATCTATTCACTGTATTTTGAAAATAAATTGAATAAGTCTGTCAATTATATAGTGTCCCAAACCATAAATGTTATTTAAATATGGATTTAAAAACTAAGAGGGTTTCCAGATTAAGATCCAAGAGCTATTTATGTGTTGTGAAGACATGAGGAGTTACTTGTTTTAAGTTTGTTTCAAGTTTGTCAGCCAGGGCCCACATTCAGAGTAGAAAGCACCCTAGATTTTAAATGGAGTTAAATTTCATTAGTAGTTTAAGGTATCTCAAGATATAATTTTTAGAACAAATTTTTAATTTTTATTTTTCTACAGGAAATAAAACACTTATTGGCAAACTAATGTGCCAATTGACAAATCCAGGAAAGAAAGGAAATAAAAATACATCTTGAAACCCATCAGGAAACTACAGAATCAAAGTATAGAAAATGGGGCTAAAATTTCAGAAAAAAAGTTGTTCTCAGGAAAGCTGCTAATGATCTATGGACGCTTTATTCCTAGGTGAGCATGCAAATTCTGGACTGAACAGGAGAGTAAATTTAAAGGTCGGCATAGTGAGCAGCTACTGCCAAACAGAGTGTCCAACAGAGTCTTTGTCATGTCACCAGGATTAAAAATCACAAATGGGGACTAGACATCTCAGCCCTATGCCTGGTCTTTCTCTTGGAAAACTGTTTAATTATGAACCTATACAAGGTAAGTAACTTAGAAGTTAAAATAAACACTTGTGTAAAACTGTAGATTTTATTTCTAGTCTCTTAATGCTAGTGGAAGGTGCTTCAATGAGTATAATAGGCTCTCAGTTGAACTCTACAATTAATGGTGAGCTGAGAATCTACAACTCCTCTTTCCCTAAGGATAATTTCTCATTCTAGGCAAAAGCTAAAATTTAAAAATTCTAATGTGACGTTGTGTAAAACGCCATTGCACAGGGACAGAGAAAGAAGCAGAGATTTTGTCTGTCACTTGAGGTTGAAGTAGCAAAATTAGCAGCATGAAGATCATCAGTAAAAAGTCAGCTTTGCTGAAGTCTGAATTTCCATGTGGTATGTAATTAAATATATAAGCCAAAATGTTTCAAAAGCAGAGTAGCTCTTTTTATAGTTTCTAGGAGAGGAGTGGACAAAGACATGCCAAAAGGAGGGTCTCTATTGAAAATAATAGATCCTCAAATAAATATTCAGAAGGGTTAAATACAAGGAAGAGAGGTAGATTAAAGTAGAAATTTTAAGCCTGTAAAATAGAATTTGTAATATTAAGACATCAATAGATTAGTTTAAAAACAGCATAGTCAAAGCAGAAAATTGAATGAGAGAACTAAAAACTGGCTAAAAAGTATCAAAATTGAAGCCAAGAAATACAAAAAAAAGTTGGAACATAATGAAGAGAATAAATAACAAGTGTGACACAGGGATTCTAAGAAGAATAGGGTAAATATGATGCAGAAGAAGAAATACTGAAAAGACAGTTAATCATTGTTTCAAATATGGCTGAAATATACCAGCCTGTGGATTCAAAAAGCTCTTCAAACACCAAATTATACACAATGAGAGCAGTCTATAGGCACAAATTCAAACTGAAGAGACCAAAAACAGAAAAGATCTCAAGAACACCCTGTGGAAATATAAATATTTTCTATGAGGGATTAACAACAAGAATGTTAGTTGACTTATCCCTAGAATTGGTAGAAACCAGAAAAAAAATGACATGATGAAATCTATCTTCAAAATACTGAAATTTTAAAAATGACAATTTAGAATTCTATATCTAGTGAAAATATCTTTACCAAAAGAAGAAAAACGATCCTTTCACAAAAATCAAAATGAAGAAATTTGTCATGAACATACCTGCACTGGAAGAGATAATAAATGAGAATTCTTTACTTCTCAGAAGAAAACAGGTAATTAAAGAAAACAGTAAACCACAATGTGAATGGAAAATATATGGGTAAAAGAAAATGAACATTGAACACACAAAACAATAATATTAATATCTTGAGGTCTTTCTAAATTTGTCTTACTCAGTTCAGGCTGGTATGACAAAATACCATACATTAATAGCCATATTAATAACTATTTATTTCTCACAGTTCTGGAGGCTGGAAAACCAACATCAGGGTGCCATCATGTTCGGGTTCTGCTGGGGGGACTTCTCTGGGTTGCAGACTCTCAGCTTCTCAGTTGTATTGTACATAGCAAAAAAAGTTAAATAAAACCTCTAGAAATCCTTTTATAAGGGCACTAATATTATTCATAAGAGTTTTAGTCTCATGACTTAATTATGTCCTAAAGACACCACCTCTTAGTGCCATCACATTGGGAGATAGAATTTCAACATATAAATTTGAGAAAAGGATCACAAACATTCAGCCAATAATAATAAATATAAAATTAAAATTTGTATCACAGTGTAAATATAAAACTGATGTATTAAAAATGTTTCAGAAGAATTCAAAGGACATAGAATTTTGTGAAATGTAGTATTTTTACTTAAGTGCCTTTTTCTATTTCTAGCCCCCAGTCTATTATTTTATAAACCAGTTAATACATAAATAGTTTCTTGGGGAATGCTATATTACACACTTTGTATGTAGTAAACATGTATGTGTGTGGGTGTGTATCCAACTGCTTTGTTAGAGTGACTCCTACAGTTTGGAACTGCCGGGGCCAAGTTTATGCAAAAATCTACATTTTTGGATAAACCGCCCATGACTAGAGTAGGTTTCCCCAGTGTTTCATCATTCTTCATTTCCTAAAGCTGTACAAACATCAGATATCAATATTTGTGAGGATCGATAACGTAATTTATAATGAAATTTCAATCTCAGCTTTTAATGTTAAGTATATCATCTATATATAGCCTTATAACTCATTTGTGCCATTCAATTTTCCTCTGTTCCTTTTATTTTCACTTCCCTTGTAATATTAGTCTCTTTGTACTGATTTCTGAAGAATTCATTTATGACTAAAGATGTTAACATTTTGTCTAGAATTGCAAATATGTTTTTTCTCATTCATTTTACTGTAGTGTTTTATTTTTTGGTTATACAGAAGTTGTATATTGAAATATAATCTTGTTCTGATAAAAAAATTAAATTTGTGACAAATGTAAGAGTGGAACAAATGAAGTTCAAGTACACTCAGTGGAAGTATTAAAAATACTACTTATTGTATGAGCTTATTTTTTGTCTTTATTGAAGAGTAATTAAAAATAGTATTTTGAAAACTTTTTGAGATAGTAAAAGTGAATGAGGCATCACATAAAGTGTGCACTAAATAAATTTTATGTAATATATGACTATTTTACTTTACAATCTAAAGTAAAGTTTTACTATTTAATCATATCCTACACAATTATAATGTCTTTTCACTTTCCTGATATATAGGAGATATTATTTTACACCTGTAATTCAAGTTATAAAACTTAAATGCAATGAGATTAAATGACTTGCCTAAGGTTAGTTACTCAGATAAGAAATGACTAATAAAACTCAGGTTTTCTAACAGCAAAGATAATTTTAGCTAAGCTTTTCTAGTTATAGTCTTTAGTTAAGATAAAATTACTGTATTTGTGTGTTTCACAAATTAGGTATAAATATAGACATAGGTAAAGACAGATACAGATAAAATAAAAGGGTTCATATTAAGTCACTCTGAACCAATGTAGCCTTGACAATTGTTAAATAATTTGACATTTATTTCTGTACACTTTGGAAAAGATATGCTTTTCCAGTCCCCACATTACTCTCATGTCATCAACATCACTTTTTCCTGAGGAGCCCAAGAAAGCCTTTGCTAAGACTTGGTACCACAAAAGTCATCCAGGAGCCTCTTTCAATGTATAAAAAATAATGTACAACACTTTCCATCTGTTCTTGCTCTGTCTAATATTGCTAAATATTTTGAATATTGCTGAAGTTATAAATGATTATTGGAACAGGCATATGGATAACTTTTGTAGTATGTTTGAAATTCCTGCAGAATAAGTTTTTCAAATGAAAGTTTTCCTAGCCATTATTGAGCAATTAACAAATGCCAGGCAACTTACTAGATGTTTTAACATATTTTCATTGGAAAAGTGATGACTAATACCTTTCCAGTGCCAGGAGGGGTGTTTATTAAATAGTCATTAAATTCCTCCTTTCTTAAAGAAGTTGATAATACTCTGTATCTCCTGAGTAAGAAAGTCAACTGAAGAAATATGTATATTTGTACATTGTACCTACATCTACAGGTAACATTATCTTCACCAACAGCCAGTGCCCTGTGCCTTCACACAACACATTGACAACAAAGAAAATATGTTTTATAAAAGGCAAGGTGCTGTGGCTCACTCCTGCAACCCCAGTGCTTTCGGAGGCTGAAGTGGGAGGAGCAGCACTTGAGGCCAAGAGTTCCAAATCAGCCTGGGCAATATAGCAAGACTCCCATCTGTCTCCACCCAAAATTAAAACATTAGCTGCTCATGGTGGTGCACACCTGTAGTCCCAGCTATTCAGGAGGTTGAGGCGGATGGATTACTTGAGCCAAGAAGTTTGAGGCTCCGGTGAGCAATGATCACACCACCACACTCCAACCTGGGTGATAGAACAAGATGATGTCTCCTAAAGAGAAGGGGGGGTGGGGTGTGGGGGGGTGGAGAGAGAGAGAGAGAATATGCTTGAACTTGCTTTGTAGGCTTAAGCACATGGATGACACGGCTGCACACCACGATAATGACTTTGGCATATTGTCATCTACATGTTTTCCCAAATTCTGTGTTCTATTTTCTTCTTGTTTCTGTAAATTGTATTATTAATGGTCGATCCAAGTTTTACTATATTTTCTTCAAAGCTAATTTGAATCTGTTTTCCAAATAAGTCTAATTATGCTCTCTTACTAAATTTCCTTTCCCAACAATGTATTCCATATTAATTTTAGCAGCCTTTAATTTACTGATGAACACTATCACTGACTATCAGTGTCTTAACCTTAAACTACTGAAGAATTCATTTTTTTATTTTTAAATTTTTTGAAATGGAGTCTCACTCTGCTGGTCAGGCTGGAGTTCAGTGGCACAATCTCGGCTTACTGCAACCTCTGCTTCACGGGTTCAAGTGATTCTCCTGCCTCAGCCTCCCGAGTAGCTGGGATTACAGGTGTGCACTACCATGCTCAGCTAATTTTTTGTATTTTAGTAGAGACAGAGTTTGACCACGTTGGCAACCAGGCTGGTCTAGAATTCATGACCTCGGAGGAATTTATTTTTAAATGTACTAATAGGTGATTATGTTTAAGTTTTTAGTTACTACTCAACTTTCAGGCAACTAAGGTCCTCCCAGATATAAACCATATCAAATAGAGTGTTATCTCATTTATGAACAGCCACCCAAGGAGCAGTGAGTTTTATTGCATGAAAAAAATCAAATAAATTTATATATTGGACAAATACCTTGAAATCTTAAAATTATAGGCTTGAAAGAGTAATAAAAGATCTGGAAACTAAGTACAGGATAGTTGCGTTTATTGATATTCTTTCCAAAATTTCCTTTGTCATTCTTATCTACATTTTTGGAGGAGATGGGTTTCAAGAAAATTAAAAAGAAAATTGGGAAAATTAAAGACAAAATTTAAAGATACCTGGAGGCCAAATTTCAGTGTGTGGAAAGTCTTTTATAAATCAATTACAGCCTTGGCTGAGATAGGTGAACTCATTTGAGCCATTTTAAGTAGGATTCTGTGCACATCATGATCTCAAAATTGCTCTATTAAAAGTGTGTAACAACTTCATGACTACTGCTGACAGAGGTTGTCTTTCATTACTAGTTTGTGAGGACCTTTTGACAGGATGTAATCTGGGTGGCTGTAACATCTCATTGATCCATTTGCAGTCTATCCCTAGTTGTTCTGAAACTGCTATAAATTGGTTTCCTTCTCATGCCTTCTAATAATCAGTCTAGGGAATTCTGAGAAAGTTTTGGGTCTGATTAAAATCTGAACTGGGATTTTGAGACTATTATAAACTATGTGAGAAATCTATCAATTCAAAATAATTTTAGATAATCAATGTCTTTAAATGTATTCATGTATTTTACAAACATAAATAAAACTTGTTAAACCTTTATAGAAAATCAATATTTATCATAAAACTGAGTTTAATACTATTATATGTAACATTGCTTTTTTGAAATGATGGTTTCATTTTGTAATTTATCTGCAAAATGAGAATAACAACATCATTATTATTAGGATGTGTTGCTTACATACAATTATTAAATCATTATTAAATATGAGCTACAATCAGTGTGACAAAATATATTGTCAGGTTAACAGAGACAGCTAGAAATATAGCTGTTGAGTCTTCCAATAAGAACTATTATTATCTTTAAGCTTAACCGTCATGCAGAGCTTTATGTTAATTGCTCATAGCCATACACAATTCGTCATCAGATGAACTCAATTCTTTGCTAAATAGATCAAACATGCATGTTTGAATTTGGATATTATATACATCAAATTATCAAATAAAAACCATTTCAATATAATGAGTTTTAACCAATATGAATTTTCCTGTGAATAATTTTTTTCTCAAAGATTTATTATTTATATCAACAGGGTCATTTTCAGATACAAATAAATGTTGAAGAATTCCAATTCTAATTATACAAAGCATTGGATTTTATTTTATGAAAGGATTAAAACATTCTTGGAAGGGAGATAGGAATGGAGGTAGAAATGCTATCACTTTGTAATCATTTATTCTTATTTATCACCACACTGGCAGAATGAGACTCACTTATTTATGCCATTTTTTAAGGGTAGAATTGAATGGACTTGCCTTCCAGAACTGAGGCCTTTGTTTCTATACTAAGGTGTTATAATTTGAGATTGATATATTTCATAGTTCATAAAACCAACAATTAACTTGAAAGCAATAAGTACAATTCAGCTGATTGGCCATAAGAATTTAAAGCATTAAATAACAGCACTTGAATAGTTACTTCATCCAAATCCATCTAGTCTGTGACTTGAAATTTTCTGCTCTAGGCTGAGGCTTATTTTTTATAGTTTCTGTATCCAACGCAAAGCTGGTGAATATCCTACAGGACAATGCAATCGTAACTACTGGACTTATTTTTTCTTCTGACAAGAAATCTGAGTTAACATATAACCTAATAGTGTTAGAGCTTTAAGCAAGTAGTAAATCTTGAAGCCAACCATGGGTAAATTCTAAAAAGAAACAGTTTACAGGTGGACTTAACTAAATAATACCCTCATTTGACACTGAAGGAGTATTCTGTAGTCTTTTTTGAGTTAGATAAATATTATTAATACATTAATACAGTAAACCAACATTTACTAACCCCCTGTTCTATATCACACCTCAAATACCATGCCAAGCATAAGGCTGTAGTTCTGCTTTTCAAGCACTCACAGAAGAGCTGGGATGAAAGCTTCATAAATATACAATTACAGTATATGTTATTTTCCATTTCAAAATGATGTTTTAGCAATTAGGAGAATATATAATGGAGCCACGAAAGTTATTTCAGCAGTTTAAGAAGAACTCATAGAATAGAAGACCCTCAATTAGATTTCTAAAGTAGAAATGCGAGGCACCAAAAGGAGAAGAGATCAGTATTGGCTGAAAGAAAAAACCTGAGTAAAAGGTGAAGGGTCTGATGGGATATGTCTCGTTTGGTATGTTTCATACAGTTTAGGATGCTTGCAGCACTTTTTTGTTATTTGTATGAGACTAAACAAGTAGACAAGTATGGAATCATGGAGCACATACAGACTTTTCTAGGAAGTTAATTGTTAGCCTGTGAGACATGAGAAAAGGAGGAATTTAAGTAGAACAGTAGCAGAATCAGATTTGTCTTTAGTCCAAAGGCATTGATAGAAATGTCGAGGATTGGCAGGACAGTGAACAGACTGGAGAGCTGAAGACCAGCAGTCTGTCATCATCATAATTTACACTAGAGATAGTACAGCCAAAACACATTCTCACTTGAATTGGAAAGAAGCAGAAACAGGAGACTTATGTTTGAGAAGGAGACAGAAAAATGTAATATGATTCCTAAGAAATTGCCTTGGGCAACTGGATGAGTGACAGTACTATTAAATAAGATAGGAAATATATTAGGTTCAAGTGAAAAAAATGATTTGAGTTTTGGACAAGACACCTAGGTGGTTATCAAAGGGAAAATGTCCAGTGGCCATCAAATATATGGGAGAAGAACCTAGGAAATAGGTGTGAAGTATACAGATTTAAAGATCATTAATATATTAGTGCTTCTTAAAGAGACCACTGGACATATAATGTGAATGAGACAGACTTTTGGAACTTGCATGCTTGAAGCCATAAATGTGATTTAAACAGTCTTTCCAAGTGTACAGAGAATGAAGTGAAATTGTACTTTGAAATTTTAAAAAACTCAGACAAAGGGAAAAATAAATAAAAAGCTCCTTCACGGACTCAGCTTGCAGTCAGTGAAAAACAACACACTACAGCCATAATTAATTTCCAAATATTTCACCCTCCTCCTTGTGCATTATCCAGGTAGCTGACAAATATTTGGTAGGGACTCAATATACAACAGATATTGTGCACACCTTATGACATACAATATCGAATTATAAGACTGAAAGCATTTCAGTCAATATATAAAATCATATAGAAAAAATAACTTTGGGTTCTAATCATATTTAGAGGAGAAGCAGCAGCTGGATGTTGGAGACTATGGTCAGAGATGGGTTCAACTGGGGATGGTCAGAGAGGATTCAGCAGGGGACGACTGAACTCCAGGGGAAGACCACCTTCCCATTCCATCTCCTTTCCAGCTCTCCATCCCACTTCCACCACTCAGTAAAATCCTCCACATTCACCACCTTCTAATTTGTTCATGTGACCTGATTCTTCCTGGATGCCAGACAATAACTCAGGTACCAAGGCAGAGTGTAAAAGGGTATCACCCTGGCCCTCCATTAAACTAGTTAACACTTAGCCATCCACAGATGGCAACTGCTAAAAGGCACTCATTGTAACATATGCCTTCTGGGTCTCCAGGGTTCACAGACACCACCTTCTGGATGGCAGAGCTTAAACAGCATTGTAATATGCTTGGATGCTGCTGTGGGGCTGTCACAGAGCCTGCTCCTCTCAGACAGGAAAGACCGTCCAGTTCCAGCATTCATTCTCTCTGGTTCCTGCACCTGTCTGCTTGTGTGCTCTCTCCCATAAGGGATTAAGTGTGGTAGCCGAGTAAACAAGCCAACCCCTTCACAAGTCCTGCAAAAAGGTCAAGGGACTATTTCACCTCATTTTCATTGCAGCTTCCTACACTGCCAAATAGAATACATTCTAATCGTAGATGTCTGTTGTGATTTGAAGTCTGTTACTAACAAGAAGATGAGTAATTTGACTTTTCTGATTAAAAAAGAGTTATCTTAGTAATTATCACTGTACATGCCATGAGCAGTACACCTGTTTTTTTTTTCTACTTCAAAATTTAAGGCATGTGTCTGCAGTTTACTGAAATTGCCACGGGATGGTTGTGAATTTGAATATAAATACATATATACACATATGCACATATATACATTATACATATACTAACATATTCACAGGAAAGAAAAATAGCTTCTCATATACATATGTGACATGTATATTATATACATATAAATGTAAAAGTGCACACACACACACACACAGAAAAAAGAGAGGCCGAGGTATAGATACTTACACTTACCTTGCCTGCCATAGAAGAGAAATTTATGTTTACTCCTAACTTAGCAATAGTACAAAAGAACAATCCACCCATGTGGGAATACTGCAAACATATTGCTAAGATCAGTCAGCCCTGAGGTGATTTTCTAAGAGAGTGCTGATCATGTAAGTTAACACTGCTTGTGAAAAGCTTTAACTTATGTATTCAATTTATTTTCAAGTTAAAAGCATCTGCCCAAAAGATCTCAATGTCAAATCCCAGTAGAGACTAAATGCTGTTTTAGTGGTTGTGAGGGTAGCATAGCTTTGACCTCCTTATCTGCACCATAGTATTCTGATAGTCATGTCATCAGTTCAGGACTGCAGAAAACCAAACTTCTAACATAGGCAGGGCTAGTTGTAATATAAGCCAAAGGTGTTAGAGGTGACATTTCCTCAGCAACAATCTTCTATAGATTGCCATTCTGATTATCGACATCACAGGTACCACCAGGAAAAAACCTTGCAGGCAACTTCAGTTCATAAACTTATTTATAAACGAGAGTCATTTAATTTAATTTCTCTACATATACATTAACAATCATATCACATGAGCTGCTACACGCTTTAAGAGGCATAATAAATTTCGACATATAAACAAAAAACTTATAAACAAAAAAAAGCTCATTGAACACAAAAGCACAAAAGGTCAGTCTCATTAATTAATTCATTTGAAGAATAAAAATAAATATTTAGGAGATAAATATTTAGGATAAGAAAATCGAGGCCGGGCAGGGTGGCTCAAGCCTGTAATCCCAGCACTTTGGGAGGCCGAGACGGGCAGATCACGAGGTCAGGAGATCGAGACCATCCTGGGTAACACAGTGAAACCCCGTCTCTACTAAAAATACAAAAACTTAGCCGGGCGAGGTGGCAGGCGCCTGTAGTCCCAGCTACTCGGGAGGCTGAGGCAGGAGAATGGCGTGAACCCGGGAGGCGGAGCTTGCAGTGAGCTGAGATCCGGCCACTGCACTCCAGCCTGGGTGACAGAGCGAGACTCCGTCTCAAAAAAAAAAAAAAAAAAGAAAATCGCTGGGTAGAATCCTAAAAAAAGGATAGACTAGGTGACCTAGCAGATATTTTATCTCTAACTTCTTAGATGATATGACAAATGTATAATTAAAATTATGTATAATTACATAATATACAGTATAAGTCAAAGTATGTATAATTATAATTACATATGTATAATTAAAATGACATGTAATTCCCTAATTATAACACTCATATTTCTGAGACATATATTAATACAACCATATCAAATACTATTTTCTTTAATGGGAAAAAATAACTATATCTTAAATTTAAAAAATTGCTTTCTATATATTCCATTTGTTGAGTTAGTAATAGGAAGTCAAAGTTTAAATGTATATTTGAGTAGGTGGACTTTCTGATGCAACCAAAAGATTAAAGAAACTGTCTTCAGCCGGGCGCGGTGGCTCAAGCCTGTAATCCCAGCACTTTGGGAGGCCGAGACCGGCGGATCACGAGGTCAGGAGATCGAGACCATCCTGGGTAACACAGTGAAACCCCGCGTCTCTACTAAAAAATACAAAAAACTAGCCGGGCGAGGTGGCGGGCGCCTGTAGTCCCAGCTACTCGGGAGGCTGAGGCAGGAGAATGGCGTAAACCCGGGAGGCGGAACTTGCAGTGAGCCGAGATCCTGCCACTGCACTCCAGCCTGGGTGACAGGGCGAGACTCCGTCTCAAAAAAAAAAAAAAAAAAAAAGAAACTGTCTGCATTTTCTAAATAAAATGAAATATTTTTCTTAATACACACTAATTTTAATCTTAACATTTTCCTGAAAATAGGTTTCAGTATTTTCATGGCACATTAACAGAAAATATTAAAAGACAAATGCTCAATGTAAATAAATTACATTTCATTTTATAAACAATAGAATTTTTGGAGCTTTCTGTCTCTCACTTCCTGTATATGCTTCACTAATTCCACAAACCTGATTGAAATTATTGTTGCATTTTATGGCTTAGATATATTTCCAGTGTTTGAAAGAAAACAAAATGTGTCTATTAATAACTTCTGCCTTTCAAGATCTTTGAAAAATAGTGGATTCATTGTACCTTGTGCCTCAGGCCTACCCAGTCAACACAACACACTTATTCTCATTTATGTGAAACTTTAAGTTTAGATTACAACTATATAATCTTAGAAAATAAAAATGCTGAAAGAACTGCGTCCCTACTCATAAAATTTTTCACTTCTCGAAGATGGGTTTGCACACGCAAAAAAAAAAAAAAAAAAAAAAAAAGACAAGAAAGTGGGAGGCCAAGGCAGGCAGGCAGATCACGAGGTCAGGAGATCAAGACCATCCAGGCTAACACGGTGAAACCCCGTCTCTACTAAAAATACAAAAAATTAGCCGGGCATGGTGACGGGAGCCTGTGGTTCCAGCTACTCAGGAGGCTGAGGCAGGAGAATGGCGTGAACCCCGGAGGCGGAGCTTGCAGTGAGCCGAGATCGCACCACTGCACTCCAGCCTGGGCGACAGAGCGAGACTCCATCTCAAAAAAAAAAAAAAAAAAAAAAAAAAAAAAGATATGCACATTTGTAGCTAAATTTTCTTTACATACAAACTGGAAATAGTTTAAATGTCCATTGTCCATGTAGAGATGAATACATAAATAAATGATTCATAAAATGGACTGCTATTCAGCATTGATAGTAAGTTAATTATAATTACAATGTGGAGTAATTACAGAACAAATGTTGAGTGGAAGAAACCAGAAATAAAACAATATGTGTATGACTCAATTGTCACAGGTTAAACACGCGAAATATACCTATGAGGTAATAAATTAGGGTGCTGGCAGTAACACTTTTTTTTTTTTTTTTAACTCCAGGGGCAGTTTCACTCTTACCTTGATTCTGTAATAGTTTCCTGAGCTGTGAATTTATGATTAGTGAGCTCATTAGGATATGAATTATACTTCAATTAAAACCTCAAAAATGCAATTTAAAAAATTCACAAGGTAAAAGTCTATAATCAAAGTTAAATCACTAATGTTCAACCAGTAACATCCAGGAAGAAAGGTTAATTTCTTATTTTATGTCCTTAAAAAGCAAAACAGCACAATTTGAGTAAAAAAAAAGCTGATTAAAAAAACTGAAATGTGCTTTCTCTTATAATGTATCACTCTGGGTGTGTAATGCTCTAAAAATATTATAGTTAAAACATTTAGATATATCTTTTGGTATCAGTGTCAAGTAGGAGATGATGTAGAAGAAAATAATTTAAAAGTTGTTTGGCAATTTCCTGTGAGAAAAAATAAATAACCATGATGCAATGCACAACTTGTATTTTGTTCAAAATATGTCAATGCTCTGTTTTTTAACTACATCTTTTAATTTAAAAAAAATTTTTTAAACCGCAGCACAACCAGGATTAACTCAAATATAATACGGAGATGGGAATACAAGTGTTTAACACAATCTCTGCTTGGGTGGTAGGTTTCAAAGGGAGTTAAATGTCCAGGAAGACAGTTAAGTTTTTGTTTCAATGCCACTGCATAACAGGAGGAAGGAACGAAGCAAGTGAGTCTAAAGCCTTGTCTGAATTTATTAAGTCCTATGCCCTCAGTACTATATCTGCTAATTTGAACAAAGAGAGCCTAGAGCTCAGGTTTGCCCTTGTCCATCCCCTCCTTTCAATCAGACAAAGAAGTGCTTAAAGCTCAATAGTAGTTCCCCTTTATCAATGGTAAACTCTACTTTACATTCTCTTTCTGCAATGATAATTTTATTTCTTTTTTTACTTTTCTCAATATCCCACCTCTCTTGCCACTCTAAACTGTTAACCTGGTAGTCTGCAGGCTCTGATACTGAAATTATGTCCTCTTCCCATGGCCACATCTAAAATTCTACCTGCATTTGGACATCTCTGTCTCTTCCCTATCATTAAACAAAGTAAAGGGACTCTATGCATTCAAATGCCAGCATTTCCATACTTGTTCCAAATATCATTCCACTTACTTCTTTTGTGGTTCTCATTCTTTTTGGTTAACTTTTATTTTACCATATCTTCCTCTGCCTCTTTATGGGATTCTTAACTTTGATGTTCAAACATGCCTTAGAAACATCTATATAAAAAGACATAAACACAGAAAATACTTTTTTACTAACCCATATTTCTCTTTTATCCTGTACTCACATGCTCTTTCTTTCTTTTTCTATTCTTCTTCACAGAAAAGTTTCTTTGAAATGTTTGTTATTCACTCGTTTGACTTTGTAAGAAGTTTAAACTTCCCCTCCAAAGGTTCACTTTTGAGTCTACTGAAATAAGCTGGCAATAGACAGATTAACAGGAGAAAAGCCAGAACAAATGTGTTTGATCATAGTTTTATGTGACACAACATCTTCAGACTGAAAACTCAAAGATACAGGGGAAGCTGTCTAATTTTATGCTTGGTTTCGTAAGAGCAGGGGGAGCAGTGTAGCAGCAATTGAACAGAAATGGTATGATCTCATGATAATAACCTAAAGGGTAGGACCTAGCAAGGCCTATCCATTCAGATTCTCCTTGGTCTCTGTGTGTTGTATTTCTTCCTTCTGGGATGACGCAGGATCCTCCCTGCCTAAGGAATCTTGTCAGCTACAATCCAAAAAGGTAGGTCAGAGTATTTCGTTATGGCCAGTTTTACACAGTAAGGCAGGGAAAAGTTAGAGAAATATTTTAGGTTTTTATGCCTGGCTTTGGGGGAAAGGAGTTCTAGTTTCTATGACTTACCTGGGGAAGAGAAATTTTTGTTTCTGTGGCTTGTCTCAGGGCAGATGAGGGGTGAGAGACAGGAGGGCATGAAAAAATCAGAGAGAAACTTTGCTTCTGAGACTGCTTTTGAGGCTATCGCTTCAGAGTGTCATTTTCTGAGCCCCAGTAAATTCTCAACTAAAATCAATGTGGCTTCATGCTCGAAAATATTCACTCAAAGACATGTTGTGAAGTCATTAGTGACTTTCATGATGTCACAACCGATTTTTTTAAATTCACATCTTCTTGAAGACACATTTGCATTCGGTCCATTGAGCAATTCCTTATATTTCTTGGCTTTAGTGGCATTAGGACCAGCCACATAATTGATGAAATATGGTACAAAATTTAAAATGTAGAGTGTCTTATTTATAAAATCATTAAGTTTCAAAACTGAGACTTTTGTGGCTCCATATACTTTATAGAATTATCTTTTTATTTCTATAAAGAATGCCATCAAGATTTTGATAGGAATTACATTGACTCTATAGATTGCTTTAGGTAGTATGAACATTTAAACTATATTAAGTGTTCCAATTCAAATCTTGCCATTTATTTGTGTCTTCAGTTTCTTTAAAAATGCTTTATAGTTTTCAGTGTACAAATAGTTTATCTCCTTGATTAAATTTACTCCTAAGCCCTATTTTTTGTGCTACTGCAAATGGGAATGTTTTCTTGTTTTATTTTTTTAGGTATCTTGTTATTACTCTGTGGAAACCCTACTGATTGCTGTGTGTTGATTTTGTGTTCTGAGACTTTAAAAATTAGTTTATTAGTTCTGATAAGTATTTTTTAAAAAATATGTACGATTTTCTGTATATACAATTATGTCATCTGCAAACAGATCTTGAGCAAAAATAAAATAAAATAACAAAAAAAAAATACAAAAATCCTGAGGCGTCACACTACTTGATCTTAAAATCTACTATAAGTCTAGAGTAATCAAAACAGCATAGTACTGGCATTAAAAACGGACATGTAGCCCAATGGAACAGAAAAGAGGGCCCAGTAAAAAACTCATGCATTTACAGCCAGTTGATTTTCAACAAAGGGACTGAGAACATAAAGTGGAGAAAGGGCAATCTCTTCTATAAACGATCTTAGAAAAACTGGATATTCTCATGCAGAAGAATGAAGTTAGACCTTGACCTCACAACTTGTACAAAAATTAAGTCAAAATGGATTGAACACATAAACACAAGATCTGCAACTGTAAAACTACTAGAAGGAAAAATAGTGAAAAAACTTTGTGACATTGGTCTGAGCAAAGATTTTTTGGAAAAGACACCACAAACGCAGTTAACAAAAACAAAAATTAATATATGGACTGAATGAAACTAAAATACTTCTCTATAGATAAGGAAATAACAGCATGAAAACAACCTCTGAGATGGGAGAAAACATTTGCAGACCACACATCTGATAAGATGTTAATATCCAAAATACATAATATACATAAACAATTCAATAGCAAAATAAAAGAACAAGCCTGGTGGCTCACACCTGTAATCCCAGCACTTTGGGAGGCTGAGGCGGGTGGATCATGAGGTCAGGAGATTGAGACCATCCTGGCTAACACAGTGAAAACCCGTATCTACTAAAAATACCAAAAAAAAAAAAAAATAGCTGGGTGTGGTGGCACACACCTGTAGTCCCACCTACTGGGGAGGCTGAGGCAGGAGAATGGCGTGAACCCGGGAGGCACAGCTTGCAGTGAGTAGAGATTGCATCACTGCACTCCAGTCTGAGCGACAGAGCGAGACTCTGCCTTTAAAAAAAAAAAAAAAAAAAAAAAAAAAAAAAAAAAAAAAAAAAACCCAGTTAAAATAATGGGCAAAGGAACTAAATATTTCTCAAAACAGAGCATACAAATGGCAAATAGGCATATCAAAAAATGCTCAACATCACTAACCATCAGGGAAATGCAAATCAAAGCAAAAATGAGGTATCACCTCACATCTGTTATGATGGCTACCATCAAAAAGACAAGTGTTAACAAGTGGAGGCAAGGGTATGGAGGAAATGGAGATCTTGTACCCTTGATGGGAATGTAAATTAGTATAGCCATGATGAAATAAGTATGGAGGTTTCTCCAAAAATCAAAAATAGAGCTACTATATCATCCAGCAATTACACCTCTGGGTGTATATCCAAAGGAAAGGAATCACTATGTCAAAGAGATATCTGTACTTCCGTGTACACTGCAGTACTATTCACAATAGCGAAGATATGGAATCAACTTAAGTGTCTATCAAAGATGAAAGAATTAAAAACGTGACATATATACCCTTGTAATATTATTCACCCTTAAAAAAGAAGACAATCCTGTAATTTTAAATGACATTAGTGAGGCTGGAGGACATTATGCTAAGTGAAATAAGCCAAACACAAAAAGACAAATATTGCATGATCTCACTTACATGTGGATCTCACTAAATTTCATTGAGGCAGGAAGAATAAGTTCAGGAGATATACTGAACAACATGGTAACCATAGTTTAAAACAAAGCATTTTTATGCCGAAACCACAAAAAGAGTAGATTTAAATGTTCTCACAGCAAAAAAAGAAACAAAAGATTAATAAATGTGTGAGGTAATGGTTATGTTATTAGCTTAGTTTAGTCATTCCAGAGTTTATGCATGTATCAAAACATCATGCTGCACATCAGAAACATACACAATTTTTGTCAATTAAAATAAATATTAAAAGTATATATAAATATATATGTAATTATATATATACATATATGTAAATGCATGTGCATATATATATGTGTGTGTATATATATAATTAGAAAATGGTAAAAAAATTAAACCAAATGTAGGACCCTATGTGGCTGCACTGGTCATATGTCATGAAGCCAGCCTGAGATGGCATCAAATTATCTGGGTTCTCTCACATTTCATTGGTCACATGTCATTCTGTCTTCACAGTAGGGCTTTTGCTATGTGACTTTTAAATTGATGAGATATCTGTGGCTGGAATCTGAACTTCCCCAGAGTAATTTCATAATTTCCCATATTTCATATAGCAACTGTGTTCTTTCTCATTATGTCATAATTTATTACTCATTTGAACTTTATTTTAGGCCCTTATAGAGTATGGTCTCTTTAATATCTCTTTTATTTTCTCAGCAAAATAGTCTACGAATGTAAAAAAGAAACAGTGCCGTCTAATCTGTCTCTAGTCATTCTATCATTAATGAGTAAAAGTTAACTTTATATAATCAATTATCTAAGATATTTGTGCATAGACCTTATTACCTCTCTGTGTTTGGGTCTGGATTTTAAAAGGAGATATAAAGTAAGAAAAAAATGACCTGTGATCCTCTCCCTCCTCACTCCAAAATCACAAGTGTTTGAGCAATTACATAAATTCTCAGAAAAAAACAAATAGTAGACAATAAGAGTACACCTGGAGCAAATTATAAATGAAAACAGATTCTGAGGGTATTTCTTTTTGGAATATTAACTGTTCATGCAGGTTATAAAACTGATATATGACACGATATCTGGGCCAGGCATGATAACACATGTTTATAGTCCCAGCTACTCAGGAGACTAAGGTGGGAGGACTGCTTGAACCCAAGAGTTTGAGGCTGAAGTGAGGTATGTCATGCCACTGCATTCCAGCCTGGGTAATGGAGCAAGACCCTGTCAAGAAAGAAAAAAGAAAGAAAGAGAGTCGGGGTCGCAAGGGAGGAAAGATGGGAGGAAAAGGGGAGGGAGGGAGGAAGCAAGGAAGGGAGGAAAGATGGGAGGAAAAAGGGAAGGGAAGGAGGAAGGGAGGGAAGGAGAAAGGGAGTAAGGAAGGGAAGGAGGCAGGGAGAGAGGAAAAAGGGAGGGAGGGAGGGAGGGAGGGAGGAAGGAAGGAAGGAAGGAAGGAAGGAAGGAAGGAAGGAAGGAAGGAAGGAAGGAAGGAAGGAAGGAAGGAAACAAAAGAGAATACAATATCCAGAATGCTATATATTTACTTCTCTTCTGGAGACTTTCTCCCAAACTGGCAACTGGCAATTGTTTCATGTCTGTGTGACTGTAGAGACACCCTACTTTTTTTCTCTAGGTTGTGGAACTTTATGCATACACACACACACACACACACACACACACACACACACACATTCTAACTGATACAATAAATTGCCATTTTTTATTTGAATATCTCAAAAGCACAATAACTACATCAAACAGTGTCTCCACCTCTGTTCTTATACAGAGATGTGGTCAATGCAGTTTGCTTAAGGATATAAGAGGAACATTGACCATTTAGGGCAACTATCTAGTTATCTCTTAACATTGTGAAATATGCACTTCCTATATCAAATCTGTCAAGCATCAAATCTGTAGATCTGGTGTATAGAATATATATTGGATTATTTTTCTCTTTTTTATTTTAACATCCATCCTATTCAAATCTGCTATCATCCCTAACACAAACTATGTAATATCCTCTTAACTAAACTTTTATACTCTTCTGCACAATGACCATTCTCTATAGATATTCTCTATAAGAAAAACATTGTTTTGAAAATGTAAACTAAGTCATATCTCTTCTTGACAAAGCCTTTACAGATGGTTTCCAATTGACTTTGGAAAAAAAATGTATACCTCAGCTCAAATCTCATTTTGATAAAGAGTCGTTCTAATCTAAATTAGTACAAAATCCACTTACTGTCATAATACCACTATGTTTATTTTAGAGTGCTATATGTTTTAAATTGTGTCTGGACTTTTTTTTCTGCATAATCATTTTTAGGTACAGATACTCCTTATCTTACAATGGGGTTGTGTTTTGTTAACATGTAATAAATTAATAAACCATATAACAAAACTTAATTTTAACAGCTCTTGCTTCAAGTGGAAAAAAAAAAAAAACCCACAGGTTTTCTTATAGTGATGAACACAGCCTGTTGAACTTAAATGAGTCACATCTTCATATAATATCCTCTCTTGAATTGAAGATGATACTTGCTTCTAATCAATAAAATATGTTGATGGTAATGATGTGGTGTCACTAACTTTATTAGATTACATTATATAACAATAGTGATAGGATATTACCTATTCAAGATGGAGAGAAAGGCCATACATCTGACCTTGAGGAAGTGAAAAGCAGTCATGTGATGAACTGCTTGTGGAAAGGTTCAACAGATTGGTAACTACATTAGACCTGTGGGACCTGAGGGTAGCCTACATTTAATAGTTAGTAATAATGTGGACTTTCAACCATATAGTCAAAAGGTAATAAACTCTACCAATAACCTGAAAGAACTTCAAAGCAGATTTTTTTCCCAGAGCCTCCAGCTGAGAACACAGCCCAGTCAACAGTTTAATTGCAACTGTGAAATACTTCAAGCAGAGGACCCTTCTAGCTGTGCACAGACTCCTGACTCAAGTAGATTATGTATGTTATTCTAAGCCACTCAATATGGTAATCTGTTACACAGCAATTGAAAGCTAACATTTTATGTATACCTAAAAATAACTTTTTTTTCTTCTTGTATTATTTAGCAGAAATTGCTAGAGCAAACAGGCTGTGATGGCTTATTTTATGTGTCGACTTAATTGGACCATCGAGTTTCCAGATATTTGCTCAAACATTACACTAGATGTTTCTGTGATGGTGCTTTTGGATGAGATGAACACTTAAATTGGAAGACTAGGTAAGGTACATTGTCCCCACTAATCTGAGTAGGCATCAACCAATTAATTGAAGGCCTGAATGGAGCAAAAATACTAACTCTTCCCTGAGTTAAAGGAAATTCCTCCTGGCTGACTACCTTTTAACTGGAACATTCTCTTTTTCTTTTCTTCAAACTTGAACTGAAGCATTACTTCTTCCTGGTTTTCAAGGCTGCCAGCCTTTGGACTGAAACAATACCATGGCTCTCCTAGGTCTGGTTTGCAAATTTACCTTGCAAATCTTGGGGCTTATCAGACTCCATAATCATGTAAACCAGTTTTTTATAAGTCTTCTTTTGTGTGCATGTATACATATATATTCTATTATTTTGTCATTTATATCCTATTTTATATATATATGTGTATATATCCTATGCTTTTACCTGCCTACTATCTGTTTATCTATCTGTATTCTATTCATTCTGTTTCTTGGAAAACCTTGATTGATACATATTTAAGTACCAAGAGTGGTTCTAGAAGAATAGAATTTTAAAGATAAATTTTCTGAATTGGGTCTGGGGTTTCTGTAATTGGATATGTAATATGATAATACTTAAATATGCCAATAACTCTATTTCCAGTGGTAAGAAAGCTAGTAGTTCATAGTATGATGTGGCAATAGAGATGAGCAAAATATTACCACTGCACACTCCTAATCAACCACTTATAAATAAGGATCTGAGTAACTGTATATATGATACTTTTAAACATCATTGTCAAACTAACAAATAAAATGGCATTGGCTGGTTGCTTCTGGAGTTTCCTGGACAAAACACGGAAATAAAACGACGAACACAGTGAATCGAATTCCTACCTCAAGCACTACATAAATAACCTTAAAGCTTCTATGTGGGCCCTGATGGAGACCCTTATCTCCTGCAGCGGCAGGGCTGATATTGCTAAAAATCAATTCTGAATGTCATCTTGTAACTGACTGAATCCCAATGAGAGTTAAACTCCCCACGTCTCAGAGTGTTTCCTCTTGAAATAAATACATTGATTGGGAAGAATGAAAAACTAAAAATTGAAATGGAGATGTGAAAAGAAACTGATCGAGCTGGAGCCACTGAGTCTCTAGACTCCAATGAGTCTTCTTTGCCAGGGGAAGCAGGCTCTCCGCTCCCATCTGACAAGATTAACCCTGCATTTGCTGCGGAAACTGTAATGCCTTTCCCTGAGGTAGTTGCCATCAATTTTCCTAGTTCTTAGGCCTTTGGATTTGGACTGGAAAGACAATATCAGCTCTCCTGGGTCTCCAGATTCCCAACTCACCCTGCCATCTTGCTATCTTGGTAGTTAGCCTTCATAATTAAGTTAGCAAATTCTTTATAATTAACCAACAAATAAATAAATAAATAAATACTACATTGGTTCTCTTTCTCCAGAGACCCTGAATACATGTACGAAGACTATCATTAAACTCTTACATTTATGAATTTATTCCTGATCATAGATGTAAATAATAAAAATGACTGAGGCTTGCTGGTTCTGACTTTGCACATCATGCCACAAATTTCACAAATTTAGCTAGGTTTCAGTATGGCAACTAATAATAGATATTTTCTTGTAAAAACTGAACTAGGACAAAGAAAAGCCAATCTCATATTTTAGACAACGTTCTACTCAAATGTTAATGAAGTAAGTATATTTATACCTTTCATTTGTACTTATGGTAGAATGACTTCTACTTTACAGTAACAAATTGATATATATATCCACCTGATAACTTGAAGTAGAAAGGTCTTTGCAGAGTAATTAAAATATAACTCCATATATATGGTCATTATATCTTTTGGTTACAGTTATAAAACTACAGTATTTACAGTATTCTATTTTGCTGATTTTGTCCTAAAGCCTAGAATAGTTTATGACTTTACTGTTTATGCAATGTTCTATTTAAAGGGATACTTCACTCTGTCTTTTTTTTATCATCTGATTCTGCATTTTTTTTTAATCACCACTTCCATAAAATGACTGATTAAAATTAGTCATTGCTATAAGTAGCATTAGTATCTGGAATCCTCCAGTATATTTCAAAATTATAGTTCAGAAGGCAATTAGCAAACTCAGATTGTTTGTTTCATGTGATTATTTATAATACATAGAGGAAAAATAATAGCCAAATCTGGTTCTCTAGTAATTAATTATGTGTACATATTTATATCTAAAGTATCTCCTGCTCCAAAGTTTGGAAATAATAATTAACAATAATCGACATGATATAATTCTGCACTTGAGTGAGTTAAATTAATTTACAAATAAGCTTCTTTCCCTTTAATGTATTTCAATTCATTTATCTTCAAACAAATTCTTATCCACATCCATGCATTTTCCACTGCTGTACTCTCAAAAAACAAAACCAACAGGGAATCACAGTATTTTGAAGGGGGTATTTATTATTTTGCTTGACAATTATTATAATCCTATTTGCTATATTTTTTCTCACTGTTTTATTTCTTAGTCAACTCATATGATTCATTTCATTCCACGTTTATTTCAAGTAAATGTCTTTATTCTGCATATTTCTTAACAATTTTTGATAATGGCCACTTTTAACACTCTATATATTTTAACAAAATAACACTTGGAAAATTAGATTACGGATGATTAATGTTAAGTGATGGGTTTAGTATTAAATATATGTTGAAAAAATAATTTTTGGCTATGAAAATTATTAAATCTTTTACTTAATTATAATTAATTTGTATTAGTAATCATAATCAGTTGTATTGTTTTCATTATGGCTGTGAAATATAAAAAATAAATTATCCTTTATCCATCAAAAATAGGACTCTACACGTATTCAAAACATGCATCATGAGTATTGGCAAACAAAATAAGTGTCCTTGAAATCAAACATTCTTCACTGCAGTTCAAGTCACTTGATACATTGCTAACATATCAGATAATTAAATGGACACGTAAGTATTAGCTATTTAAAGCAACTTTGGATAATAGATTTATTGAGTATGTATAAAACACCAGATTCATGGAGTAAAAAACAAACACATAGTTCAAGGAGAGTAAGGAGAATATTTGATACCTAAGTTGTTATCTGCCAAGTAATCTGCATTTTGTAGTCACTTGTCAAATTTGATTAATTGTGAGTTCAGAGGACAGTCAGTACACAGCAGCTTCGTTAGATCCAGAAATTTTCTGTGCCCTTCACCAGTAGTTGGAATGGTTCTGCTTACATATTTGACTTCTGCATTATATATATATTAGAAGCCTCATACACAGAGGCATGGCAAATTTAGTTTTTTTTTTTTCTCATGGAAAAGAAATAATAATACTGGAAGTAGACAGTTACAAACATCCATTAACATCTTCAATGATCTCACAATCATTTTTCAAGAGAGGTAATTTCAAATTGATTTTAATAACTCAAAATAATATTCACCATAAAACACGTTTTCTAGACAAAATTTGCAATAAAGCAAGCTGCAACAAAATGGAGTGCAAGTACTAAAAGAATTAGCAAACATGCATTGGAGTATAACCCCTGAGTCACCAAAGGATAAAGCAAGCCCAAACTGAGAGAACCTGTTATTACCTAACATTGTCTCAGTATGTCAGAATCACCCTGCCTCCTTCATTCATCTCCTCCAGTTCATAAATATATTCCAGCATCATCACCCAGCTTCATTTCTCTCCCTGTGAATTTCTGAAAGAGATTACCTTCAGTGAAGTTATCATGGAAGAGTAGGGAACAATCCAACAATAATATCTATGTTTAAACATTGATAGTCTAAATCTCTGTATGTCTCCTATGTTCCTAAATGATTTCACAGGTATTAGTACAGGAAAGGTGAGGTAAGTCTCAAAGGAATAAGATTTTATCTGAAGCAAAATAAATAACATAAACATTTAATTATCTGAAGCAAAATAAATAACATAAACATTTAATTATTTTAAGACAAAATAAGCTTGATATCAGTAGGAAGCTAAAAGGATCACATTGTACCTGTTCATTGTTGAAGATTTCTTCCAGTGAGTATTTTTTCCAAATTTATTTGATTTATTCATAAACCATATTTCCTTTATAAACATTTTTTGTAACCATCAAGCTATCTTCAGCTTGCTCTGAGTCACCGCTACCCTTCCTTGAGTTTGAGTTTGTTGCCAATGAATGCATTAAAACCTAATTATTGTGGAATACAATGAATTATAATAGCTTCTATTAAAATAAAATGTAAATAATCCATCCCATACACATTGCAATTTGACTTCTTCCTGAAGTAGTTAGTCATTGACAAAGTAGCATGTGTGTCAGGAAAGCTTACCCTTTAGACCTATGCTAAAATCAAAAGAACACAACTATTTAACAAGGAAAGAAAGTTTTAACAGCAGTGCTTTGTCTAGGGGGAATTCTAGTATTGTATTGTGAAGGATATCCAGGGAGACAGCGATAAAAATACAACAAGTTGACTGAAGTTTGTAAATTAATTTAGCAATTGCTATGACAAAGCTGCAGGCATAGAGCTAGCTAATAAAATGTGCCAATCATGTAGCCTTTAAATAAAAGTGCAAGGAGCAGCTATTGTAGACTGTAATGGTCCTGCAATATTTAATCTTTTTTTCCGGACATGACCTTGTATAATAAATCCCAGGATATTTTCTGTGAAAGGAGAACTTATTACAACTACACAGCTTTCATATTTATGGTACTTTGCTTTCTATTTTACCTGTATATTTAATGTTTTTGAATTTTTTAATTAAGTTAGTATGATAATAAAACCATTTTAGAGAGAGAAAAAAGTATACACATTTAGGCAGCAGATATAAACAATGCGCTACATTTTCCACAAACTTTATCAGGTATGATTTCTTCTGTATATAGATAAAAAACAGTTATCCACCTAGGAATATGAATAACCATAAATTTAAAAAGAATCAAATTCATACACTTACCAATTTAACAAAAGCAATTACACATTTTGGCTTTGCTTCTACCTCAATAAAACGTATAGAAGTGAAAATTAAGTTATGGCCTGATTTGCTTTTCAATCTAAATTAAGTTTTCATATTTTTTACAATAAATGTTACATTTACAACACAAAAGATAAGATAAATGTGGCTGCCACCTGCAAATCATTGTGTTTTAAAATAGAGTCCCATCAGGGTAAAAATAAAATATTTTGAATAGTTTTAAATATAGCAATTACTCTAACACACATAAACAGAGACATATTCACACAAATATTTATGTTCATGTGTAAGAAGCACATGCCTCAGGAACAATCTTGGAAAATTTCTATTAGTAAAGTAACAACCGTGTTAGCAGTCTTTTTTGTTTTTATGACAGAATGTAATCTGGTGTCTTTTAGAAACAGTTTAATTTTTCAGGTCCGAATCTCAGAATTTCACAGTTTGAATAGACTTAAATAGGCATTTAAGGCCGGGTGCTGTGTTTCATGCCTGTAATCCCAACACTTTGGGAGGCTGGGGAGGGCAGATCACCTGAGGTCAGGAGTTCAAGACCAGAGGGTCAACATGGTGAAACCCTGTCTCTACAAAAATACAAAATTTAGCCAGGCATGATGGCGGGTGCCTCTAATCCCAGCTACCCGGGAAGCTGAGGTGGGAGAATTGCTTGAATCCAGGAGGCAGAGGTTGCAGTGAGCCGAGATCGTGCCATTGCACTCCAGCCTGCGTGACAGAGCAAGACTCTGTCTCAAAAAAAAAAAAAAAAAAAAAAAAAAAGAAATTTAAAACATGTATATTGCCAACCAAGAAGAGATAAAAGACCAAAGGCAAAAAGCACCTAAGGTATTCTTTGGGGTCTTAGAAATTACAATCTGGGACATACAGATTTGACTAAAAGCCAAATTGTGTTCTGAAAAAGTAAGGAGATTAGGGATATTTAAAAGAACCCTGATGGTGTATGACAGCTTGTTTTGAAAAAATTATCATTGGTGGAGGTGGTTGGTTTAGTGTGAGTCCATACTTCATGATTGTTGCTGTTCAGGAGTTGCGGTCCTGGTGAAATTCAGCTGTTGTCCAGATTGTGGTTGTGGTGATTCGGCCCAGCTGAAATGCTCAAGGCAAACTACAGTTCCACAAGGTCATGCAGGGAGTCCTTAGAATGACTTCCAGGCTCCATTTTAGAGCTCTGAAACACTGATGCCATTTTGTATGAGAAATTTCACAATACATTGTGGAATGGCTAAATTGAGCTAATCAATATATGCATTCCCTCACATAATTATCATTTTTTAATTCTTAGAAAACTTAACATCTACTCTATTGGTAGTTTTCAAGTATACAGTTTTCACTACAGTCACCACATTGTACAATAAATCACTTGAACTTATTCCTCCTAACTGAAATTTTGTATCATTTGACCAACATCTTCCCACACCTGCAGACCCTTTGGGCATTCCATAATGTATACATATTTCAAAACAACCATGTTGCACAGGACAGATATATATATACACTTTTTGTCAATTAAAACAAATCTGCACCTGTGAGAACCTTCAGTGGGTTGAGCTGTGCTCTAAGATGAGAACTCCTAATTTTACATTGTGTTATTTCTTGTATTCATGGAAAGAAGCAATATACTATATGTTTTAGTTTTTTAAAAGACAATCAATCTAACTGCCTACCTAGTGTTTAATTTGATTGTACCATACTAACATCAGCGAGATCAACTTGCTTTTTCCGCTTCACTGTATCTCAGAGCCACATCGTCCATCATCTTTTGTTTTGTTTTCTGAGACAGAGTCTTACTCTTCACCAGGCTGGAGTGAAGTGGTGCAATCTTGGCTCACTGCAAGCTCCACTTCCCAGGTTCAAGGGATTCCCTTGCCTCAGTCTCCCAAGTAACTGGGACTACAGGCACACACCACCACACCCGGCTAATTTTTTTTTTTTTTGTATTTTAGTAGAGACAGGGTTTCTCCATGTTGGCCAGGATGGCCTCGATCTCCTGACCTCGTGATCTACCCGCCTCGGCCTCCCAAAGTGCTGGGATTACAGGCATGAGCCACTGCGACTGGCCTCCATCTTTATACAACTTTTAATGTTGAACAATTTTTTAGTTGAAGTATGCCTTCTTTTCCACATTTGTTATATTAATTAGACTAACATCTGGTCATAGCTGTTTTTGAATGTCCATTCTTTTTATTATTTAATATGTACAATTACTTAAAATGTATCTTGAGATATAGAGCTAGAAAACAAAACTACTATTTGTCCTTTTCTAAACTGCAACCAGTATGCTATTTTAGTAGCTGTGATTGAAAAGTGTAGTGGACATAAGCCCCTCTGGTTTGTTTGTTCACAAAATAGAAATATATGTATGTGTGTTTGACTGTGTTTGTAAATATGAAGATAAAACAGGGTAGTTCTATTGACTCCTTCATGAGACTTGTGAAGAGGTTGACTCATTTATGCAGCCCATAGCTCTCAACCCCTCATGGGAGCGGGAGCATGCAGGTGAGTGAGTGCAGCAGCCAGGATGAACTCCAAGCGTCCCTGCAACAGTGTCTAGAGGGATACCCATGACCCCAGACACCTAGACGGCGTGTGTTAGCTTTGCCATGCACAGATGGTTTAAGTGTTTAACAGCTTAGTGGAGGGTCAGGGTGACAGTCTTTTGCATCATCCATCTTGGTATCTGAGTTCTTGTCCTGGCATCCAGAAAGAATCAGGCCACACAAATGGGTTGAAGGGTGGTGAATGTGTAGGATTTTACTGAGCAGTGGAAATGGCTCTCAGTGGGATGGGAAGCTGGAAAGGGGATGGAGTGCGAAGGTGGTCTTTCCTGGAGTTCGGCAGTCTTCAGCCAAACTCTTCTCCAAAGTCTCACTGTCAAGCCATTCCTTTGAAGTCAAGCTGGTTCTCTCCAACATCTGGCTTCTGCTTCTCTACTCTCCCTCTCTGCTACTCCACTTTTCCACTCTGCTGTTCCGACACCCCTCTGCCAGTGGAGCCTAGGGTTTTTATGGGTACAGAGTGGGGGGTGGAGTGGGCCAAAAAGCAACATTCAAGTGGGAAAATAGGAATGCATGTTCTCACTTTGGGGCATTGTTCCACACTTGAGGGTGTGGCCCTTACTGGGACCACCCTCTTCTACCCAGTATTTCCCTGCCTCCTGTGCATATCAAATATACATAAATATATATGTCTGAACCCTTCTTCAAAAAAGCTTAATATATTTAGATGATAATCGGCAGAGAAGGTTTTTATTACCTAATGTCAAGTGGCCTGAAAAGTATTCGTAAGTGGTATTTGTTTGCACCAATTGTCTCTAATTCATACTTATACACGTAATGGTGTATATATGACGATGACTGACATAAGATATCATTTAACTTTAACAGAGAACATATACATTTTCCTTTTTACTTTCCTATCTTTTATTTGCCTGATAAGGTTCATTGTGCAGTATTGGCCTTACTGTGAATTCCCACCAAACCCAGCCAGAAGATTAAATATAAACTCTGACACACAAACATTGCCTCCTTTTTATTTCCCACTGAAAATAGTAGAGTGCTGAAGTTATATTCTTGTCCTCTAACATCAGACTGCCTGGGTTCAATTACTAGTTCTTAGCCTCTTTTATTCTTAACCTCACTGTGCCTCAGTGTCCTCAATGGTATAAGGTAATGCTATTGACACCCAATACATAGGGTCATTAAGAGGCTATGATATACTTAACATATGAAAAATGATACTCAGTATAATATCTGACACATGATAATCTCTCCAGTAAATATTGGGCTTTATTCCTCTTTAAGTCATCTCCTATTGATATTTTATTTTATGGTTTCTCCAAGCATTTCCTAAAATACCATCACTTGTGTTGTGATATAGGTAACCAGGAATCAGTTTCCTTACTTAAAATATGATGAAATATTACTCTGTGAAAGATGAAGGGATGTGTTTTATTTCTTCTTTAGAAAGGAAGAACCTACATCACTGGAGATGAAGGTAGAAAGCAATTGAAGAAGGATGCATCAGGGAAAGGCATTTATATTTCATATTTTTTAAGAAAAGCAACCAGAATTACCATGTCCAATTCCCAAGAAGAAACAACAGAATAAAGAAAATCTCCTAAAGACCCACATCTACCAAGTTTGACAAAAGCCTGTATATCCAGTATGCGAAGTTTAGAGTATAATCGTGGAGGGAAAGGAAAATACTCTGAAACCAAAATGTTGGAAATAGACACTCATTATACTGAGTTCTCTTTAGTCATGTGACCTAAATTGTTCCTGTACTTTACTTCCTTTATCTATATAATGAAGAAAATAATAAGGTTTATATGGGAAGTAAGTTAACATTTGTAAAGTGCCTGGAACACTGACTGGCATAAGGTTAGTGCTATGCATGTTTTTGTTAAATAAATAAGGTGAAAGGGAAACTGATTTTAAAAGTGGTAGGACTAGTTTTCAATTTATTTTGTCACATGAATCATGGAATTTGGACTTCTAGGCAGTTAGGAGTTTTTGGACAAAATTTCTCAGTAATTAGCATAAATTAGCATAACATAAGTTGTTGAATACATGAAACAATACAGAGCCTCTACTCTACAGATATTCTAATTCAAATGAGAAGTGGTTTGGGCCTGGCACAGTGGTTCACACCTGTATTTCCAGCACATTTGGAGGCTGAGGCAGGAGGAGCACTTGAACCCAGAAGTTCAAGAGCAGCCTGGGCAACATAGCGAGAGCCCATTTCCACAAAAAAAAAGGAAAGAAAAAAGAGAGAGAAATGGTATGATTCAGGAATCTAAATATCAGCAAATACTAAATAGTTCTGATCCAGAAAGTAGATCAATATTTTTAGAAAACCTACTCTGAGATCACATGAACCAAGTTATATAGCTAAAATCATTGTTTTTATTTTTCTTTTTTCCCCTATTTCACAACAACTGGAGTTTATTTTTTCCAACAGTAAAGAAGAAAATTGAAACATTCTTCTACAGAAAACAACTCTCTTTTTTTCCCCTTAATATAATCAAGTAGTTTTCAGCGTTGTGGATTTTTGCCAGCTGTGTTTAGCAGAGGGTAAATCTGACCATGAATAAAAAAAGAAGTACTTAGAAGGCTGGAATCCCTCTTCCACTCAAACTGAGAAATCTAAATGTGACCACCTCCAAGTTGTAGTTGAAGTGGAAAGTGACTTTATGGCTTCACGACTGATAAAGAACAAGGGGAAGTATAGCTGAATATGCTGCTGTGGAGACTGGACAGCCCTAATCATGAGGGTACCGATGCCTCCAAACCAGGCTCAGTCACCAATGGCAAGCATTTCACTGAAAAATAATTGTTGACTCCCAATAAAGATTTTTCTGTCTCTTGAACTTCCAAACAAGCACGTTTTTGGAAATATCATAAGAAGTATATTTGCTTTTTGAACAGCACTTTCAGAATTTTTGAAAAATAGGACAAACTTGTGACATAAAGTTATTTTAAGAGTTTTTGTTGGCTTCGTGCAGTGGCTCACGCCTGTAATCTCAGCACTTAGGGAGCCCGAGGCGGGCAGATCGCAAGGTCAGGAGTTCCAGACTAGCCTGGCCAACATGGTGAAACCCCATCTTTGCTAAAAGAAATACAAAAATTAGCCGGGCATGGTGGCATGCGCCTGTAATCCTAGCTACTTGGGAGGCTGAGGTGGGAGAATTACTTGAACCCAGGAGGCAGAGGTGGCAGTGAGCTGAATTTGTATGGGTGCACTTCAGCCTGGGAGATAGAGCAAGACTCCATCTCCAAAAAAAAAAAAAAAAAAGGTTTTGCTAACCTCAAAGATTATAAAATGCATGCAGTGTTACATCTTGAACTGCACATATAGTTACTGAAAGCTATGTCTCCAAAATATTTTCATCTCCTCCAGCTGCTGACTGGAATTAAGTGCTTTTCTGGATTCAGTTCTCAGATTTGTTGTTGAAAGAATTCTACTAAGTGAAATGTACTCATTTGTCTCTGCTCCAGGAAACTCTAGTTTCTCACAATAGCTAGTCTTTCTAGAGACTTGCACTGTGATCTAATGAGCTCATAGTCAATACAATTTCTCACATGCAAGATATTAAATCCCTGTGTGTTTGTGTATAAACCATGGTTCCTCCTGAACAAACTCTTCCTCATCCTAAAGTTTGAAATAGGGAAAGACTTAATCTACTTCTTATTCTAGTTCTATAATTCTGTCTCTCTTTCTCTTTTTTTCAGAACCATTCATTAATTGCAAAACACACTATAACATTATTGTCCATACCATGTACTAATGCAGACATGGGACTTATATTTACAACTTTACTTTCTAGACTCACTTACTTCCCAGGTTAATTAATCAACCATGGGTGCCTTAGCTTCTTGGGACCCTAGCCCTTCCTCAAGTTAATCTGCTATTCCTAGAAAGAATTATAGCGTTAAAACCCAAACTGCTCCCTGTTAATTTCTGCCTGTTAAAATTCTACCCTTCCTCTTATGCCATCTCATATTATTACCCTTTAACACTCGGATCTTGAGTCAAATCTGTTCTTTATCACTTTAGAACACTGCAGCAACTATTGACATTTATCATTATCTGCTGGAAATATATAATAATCTATATCTTTTGTTCACTTATTTATATTAACATATTTCCTAAAATTGGAATTATTCTATATTACTTTCTTTCTGTCTCCAGTTTGTCTTTGAGTACACATAAGTGGTAAGTACATATTCATTTAAATGCATTTGATTTGCATTTATATATCATGCTATTATTTTAAACGTAGTGACTTCAACTGTGCCAACTCAAGCAAAAACACATTCTTATACTTGAAAATGAAATGTAAACACAATTTATGCATATACATATTTTATAGAAATATAAGATAAATACATGGAAAGTTACATAAGAAAAAATTTGTTTTATTATTAAGAATAGATATAAAATTACCCTCGATTTTAATTAACAAATTGAACTTCACTTTTGTGACTGAATTAAAAAGGCTGCTCAATTTACGGTAGTATTGAATTGAGGTTGCAAAGTTACATACTTTCTCATAGTAATGATGATAGGTGAATTGCGGAGGAATAATATTTGCAATGTAGTTTTTCAATGTAGTATATATGAATACTGGTGCTTGTGTAAGACTCTCCATTTACTCACATATATGATGTGCAACCTTGGCTGAGTTATTTAACCTCTTTGTGCCTAGATGTCTTCCTTGATAAAAGGAGGATAAAATAGCACCTAGATCATATTTTAACTGTTAAAAATTATAACTTAAAACACTGCATGGTATACTTATAGCTCAATAAATGCTAGCTTGTTGCACTATTATATAATGCTAGGTACAATTATTATATATATTATATATTATATATATTATTATATATTGTATATATCATTATAATAATATATGATATAATATAATAATATAATATAAAAACACATTTTTACACTATTAAATACCAGTCATTGGCCTAACTAGTATATAATAGTGTAACAAGCTAATATGAATGTCCCAATAGTTCTAAAAAATATATTAGTTATTCAATAAATGTTTAAAGGCTATGTTTCTCCTATTCATTTATTCAACCACCAACATCCTTTAGACTGGGGGTCAAGAAATGTCATTGTCAGTAGCAATTTGAAAAATGAGAAGGAGGAGACACTCAAAGAAATTTACAATCAGAATTTTCTGGGGAGTAGAGACATCAGTGACTTTAAAGACCACAAAAAAATAAAAATAAAAAACATGGCATGCTTGAGGATCAGAGTGAAGCCTGTGGACTGTAGCGAGTGTGTGAGAAGGAGAGGTGGGAGAGTGGGGAAGCAGTAAGGCAGGGTTTCTCTGTACTGCCGACAAGATTGTGGGAAGAAGTTTAGATTTTATTTTAAGGCAATAGAATGCCATTGGAGGGTTTTTAAGAAAGAAAATAACATAATCTGATTTGTGTGGTACAATTTCACACTGACTGTAGTGTGGAGAATGGATCGTCGAAGTGGAAATGAGAAGGCAAAGATGCGTTAGGAAGTGGTTCCAGTTATCCAGATGTAACGGGTGGTGGCTTGGTTAGAGACTCAGAGGATACATTTGGGAACACTGATTTACTCAGAAATGTTGTTTCAGAAGAAAATCCCATCCTTAGTAATTTAATTAGCACATTACACTAATTAATGAATTACAACATGATCCTACTGCACAGAATTAGAGGTTAGAAAGATGAACAGGGCTGAAGATAGCATTTGACAACTGGTATATCAGATTATGACTGTGTGACACCATGTCAAATATCTAAGACTTGGATGTTGTAATACACAGTGTTTTGTATTTTTTCTTCATCCTTTTTATTTTCTCACAGAGAATGATTTATCTTCACTTTGTAAACACATGAGTGGCAGACACAACCACTTTGAGAGTTCAGCAGTCTAGGGAGGAGTGGGAAAGTAGAATTTTGGAAAATAAAGTGAAATGTTTGAGTATTCATATAAAGTTAGAAGGTTTTAGGGAAGAAAACAGCCACTTTCTGTTATAGGAACAATGGTTTGGTTACTGATATTTAAATTAAAAGTCTTTAAGTTACATGCATTAAATCCATGGGTTACATTGATTTGGATATAATATTGGTAACATTAATTGATATGATTGTAAGCAAATACAAAATATTTACTTACCCGTATGTTACCAAGAAAAAACCAGAATTGACAGTTCTGTTTGCTTTCACAGACATTTACTGAACATTTATAAAATACCAGCACTAGACTATTCCCTCAAGGACTTTACAATCTTCTGAGGAAATCCAGGCTTAAAAACTGATGATTTGTATATAATATGGGAAGTGTTCGAGAAGAAGGAGGCACAAAGATCACCCTACGCCACAGCATTAATTCTTTCAACCTCTTCATTTAGAGAGGATTTCGTAGAAGAGATGGTACCTAAGGTCGGTACCTAAGAAATGAGCATGAGTATGGCTGGTGAAGAACAGACAGAAGGGCTTTCCGAACAGGGGTTACCATAAGGAAAAGAAGGATGGCCTGAAAAATATGCTGTATAAAAGGAAATGACAAATAAATGCATATTATAAGAGCATGGTGGGGAGTTGTGAGATGTGACGCTACAGAAATATCTAAGAAAAAACTTGTATGCATTGTCTTATTTCTCTCCATGAGAGGGATTCTCTGAAGAGTTATAAGCAGGTAACGCCTTTAACATCTACCTACAAAGAAAATGAAAATAAAAAACATACGATCATTCAGCAGTAGTTTTACAAAATTTAATATTAATCACACCTACATCTACACAAAAATTTTGGAATATCTACATTTAATAATAGTAACTAAATATGACTAAATATGTATGTATATATAAACTTCTGTATACACACGTCTATATATTTATACACAAAAATATGTGTGCTAACATTTGAGATTGTAAAAGAACGCTAACCCTGCCCTCAATAATTTGCATATCTTATCTCATTTATGTCTCAACATACACTTAGTTGATGCTCTTTTTATGCTATTCGATAGCTGCCAAAACTGTGTCTTAGATTTGTATGAACTATATATAGCGAAGTATAACTAGCTTTGCAGTTCTACATATGGAACTCTTGCTCTTCTGATGCCCACTCTTTCTAAATCTAGCATTTGAGTATTACTAATTTACCAAACATTCCGTACACAATCCGTGGAGTATTAATTTGCGAGGGCTGTTGTAACAAAGTTCCATGAACTGGGTGACTTTGTCAAAGAAAAATTGTACTGGACAAGTTAAACAGGGAAGGCAGACTTTATTCAGGACTACTCTAATAGGAGAGAATTGACTCAACTTTGCTGAAAAAACAAAAGGTAAGTGAGTTTCTAGGTACTACGGTGAGCTAATAAAAAAGTATTGGACGACAGAGAGCAAGTTTGGTCAAGATGATTAGGTCATCTGTGTTTACTAATTGCTACATAAAACAGACTCAGACTCCTACTCTCCTACTGAGATCAGGGAGGGGAGACAGAGGCTCTAACCTGATGTTTATTTTACATTTCAGAGGGGTGGCTCCCAAGTCCTTAAGAAAGATTTCATCCATTGTAAAACAGGCAAAGGAATGGAAGGAGATTTATATCTCAAAAGAGCAGCGAAAAAATTTTAAATTGCAAGTTTTTTAAGTGAAAGCTCTAAGACAAGTCTATAGTCAGGAAGAACGCTGTCTAAAGTTTCATCGAGCTGAACAGAAAATTAAGGTTTTCCTGATCAGCTTAAGCAATAGGAACTTACTGTCTCTCATCTCTGGAGGTTAAAAGCTCGAGATCAAGGTGTCAACAGAGGTGATTCCTCCTGAGGGCTGTGAGGAAGAATCTGTTCCATGCTGCTTTCTCAGTTTCCGGTGCTTTGCTGGCAATCTTAGACATTCCTAGTCCTCCGCATCCGCCACTCTCAGCTTTTATCTTCACATGGGCTTCTCCTTGTGTACATGTCCATGTCCAAATATCTGCCAGACATATTGGATCAGGGACCTACCCTATTCCAGTCTCATCTAACTCTGTTAATTACGTGTGTCGGCCATAACCCTATTCTCAAAGTCACATTCTGAGGTACTGGGGGTAGGCACTTCGGTATACAATTTTTTCTTTTTTTGCCTTTTTTCTTTGTGATAGTCTTTATTTTTTAGAACAGTTTCAAGTTCAGAGAAAAATTGAAAAGATGGTACAGAAACTTACCAATTACTCCTGCCCCATACATGCATGCTCTCCCCAATTATCAACATCCCCACACCAAAGTGGTACATTTGTTACATGGATTAACCTACATTAACATATCATTATCATCACAAATCCTTAGTTTAAATCAGAGTTCACTCTTGTTGTTGAATATTCTACAGATTTGAAAAAATATATAACGACATGTACCCACTATTATAATATCATAGAGAGTATTTTAACTGCTCTATAAATCCTCTGTGCTTCTCTTATTCATCCCTCCCTTCCTCCTAACCTCTGGCCAACACTGATCTTTTTACTGTTTTCCTAGCTTCATATTTTCTAGAACATTGCATAGTTTAAATCATACAGTAAGTACCCTGCTCGGTTTGGCTTCTTTCACTTACTAATACGCATTTAATGTTTCTACATGTCATTTCATGGCATGAAAGCTTATTTCTTGTTACTGTTCAATAATATTTCATTTTCTGGATATACCACAGTTTATCTATCTATTTACCTACTTAAGGGCACCATGGTTATTTCCACATTTTGAAAATTATTAAGGAAAACTGCTATAAACATTTGTGTGCTAGGTTTGTAGGTGTGTAAACATACATTTTCAACTCCCTTGAGTAAATGCCAGGAAGTGTGATTGCTGGATCCTGTATTAAGAGTAGTTTTAGGTTTTTAGGAAACCATCAAACTGTCTTCTAAAGTGGCCAGACCATTCTGTTTTCCTACCAGCAGTGAATGAGCATTTTTGTTGCTTCACATCCTCTCCAGCCTGCAGTGTTTTCAGTGTTTTGGATTTGGGCTATATAGGTGTATGGTAGTATCTCATTGTTTTAATATACATTTCCCTCATGATGTATGATGTAGAACATTTTTATATGTTTAATTGCTATCTGTATATATTCTTTGATGAGGTGTCTGTTAAGGTCTTTGGTCTATGTTACCTTCTTTTTTCATTGTTGTTTTTGTTTTTGAGACAGAATCCGCTCTGTCGCTCAGGCTGGAGTACAGAGGCAGGATTCTACCTCACTGCCACCTCAACCTCCTGGGTTCAAGCAATCCTCCTGCCTCAGTCTTCAGAGTAGCCAGCATTACAGGCATGCACCACCGCATCCAGCAATTTCTTTGTTTATTGTAGAGATGAGGTCTCATTCTCTTGCCCAGTCTGATCTCAAATTCTTGGCTTCAAGTGATCCTCCCCACTCAGCTTTCCAAAGTGCTGGGATTACAGGCATGAGCCATCATGCTTGCCTGATATAAACTTATGAATCTTGGTGGGACACAATTCAATTCATTTTACTAATGACTTAAATGGCACATTTAAAAATGCAAATAGTTCTCTACATGTTGATACTAATGTTTAAGTGGATCTCTATTGCAAGGTAAGACTATGAGTCATCTGGTTTCACTCATAAAGAAATGTAATATTTATTATAACTAATGTTTTTAATTGCATGTGTAAATACATTACTTAGCTTATTGTTGAGAGATGGACTATAAATAAATATTCAATATTAAACATTGTAGTAAAATTTGTCCTAGTTCTGTCTATAAATGAAAACTGATTAGTTTTTCTCTTACATATATTTAGTATTTACATAACATAATAAATGTATTATTACTAGGTGTCTCAAAACCTCAAATAACTTGGTTATTAAATAATTTTTGCTTATGCAATTAAATTTTAATTAATGCATATAAATTATATTTCCAATTAAAAATATAAAGTCAAGAAGGGAAAACAAAATAATGTGTAATTTTCTTAAATATATAAATTTATTAGTTTAATTTAAGTAATATTGGTTAGAAAATGATGCCAGTGTTATCTCACTGTAAATAAGGTATTTCTGTGTAAATACTTTTGTGTTATTCTTGTTATTTTCAGTTAAGGTTTTTTTTATGAAAGCAAGGTGTAAGTTGTTCTATCATTTTTAACTATCATAAAAAGTTGTTGCTGTTTTAGTTTTCTTGTTTGTCTCAAGGCCTACTTCCAGTTCAACAGGAGATGAAAAACAACAGGAGATGATAGAGCAATGGAAGGCGTTACAGGAGTGTGTGATTGATTATGCCAACAAGAAAAGCAAATTTGAAGAGGAAGGTAAGAACAGAGTAAAGTGGTTAAAGATGTTTCAGTACATCCCAGAAGGTGAAAACTGTTTTATGGAGGGTCAAACCAAGTGGGAAGAAAGACAGTTTTTGATAACAAAGAATATAGTTTTCTAGAGTTTTTTAGAAAAATAAGGAAAAGTAAATATCAATTTTGGAAGCAATTTGTGATATAATAGTATTGAACACTCTTCAAAATAGAAAGCAGTAATGTGATAATCATTTTAAACTTTTTGATGATCATTATTATCATATGGTTGCATGAAGTGAAGTTTTCTATAAGTGATTTAATTTAAAATATGTGATTTAATTTAATTTAAAATAAGTGAAATGAGACAGAGTCTTGACTGAAAAGTTGATATTGAAAGGTAAAGGAGTTTAATCCTGAGTCTTCGAAAACTATAAGCAGAAAATAAATGTGAGAGTTTTCTAGAATGAGGAAATCTAGAGGCTAAAAAAAAGGCGGGGAGGAGCGGATTTTGTTTACTCTTATACTGAGGTATAACGTTTTTTGTTTCAAATTTATACCTGAAGTGTTTTGCTAAAATGAAATCAGAATGCAGGGGAAATAAAAACCTAAAATGTTGATTCCTGGCTATGACCTAACATATAACTTTCATAAAACTGTCTTTGTTAACAATATGTTTTCTTAATATTTATAATCAAAGACCCTGACAGCATTATCCTAATTGGGACTATTTGATAATGCTTATTGTATTCTATTCTTTACAAAGAGCTACATGGATTGTTTTATAGCTCATTAGATCCTGTGCTTTTTCTCTGAAGTGTCTTGATCTTTCTGAATTTGGTAAAAGTCTTTTAAAAAAGCAAAATTTTCAATCATTCATCCTAGATTTTGGTGATGAAAGTTTTTGCTCACTGTGAGTTTTGGTTCACTTTGAATTCTGGTTTGCTATGAAATGTTCTGGATATACATGAAAGTTGCTCAGCTAAGCCAACATGTGGAGATGAACAAGTATAGGTGAACATTCATTAAAGAATGACATGAAACATATGAGACTAATGAAAATTGAGATAAAAAGCAGCAAATGGAACTACTTTGAAGTTACTATGAATAACAGAATTTGTAAACCAAAAAATATCTGAGACAGGTCTCAATCAACTTAGAGGTTTATTTTGCCAAGGTTGAAGACACACCCCAGACAAAGGAACACAAAACCACAAGAACGCCTGTGATTCTCGCTTTGCCAAAGACGATTTGGGAATTCCAATATTAAAGAGGAAAGTGAGCAGTAGGGGAAAGAGTAAGGAATAAAAAGGCAAGAGTTGATAAAAAGGGCAAGCAGTTGCATCCTTCTGAGTGTTTGATCATCATTCACTGAATCTACATTTTACATGTGAAAGGAGGGGATAGAGGAATAATCAATCATGTCTTCGTCTTGTGCTCAGTAAATTGGCACTTTGTGTAAGATAAAGTAAACACAGAGTAGCTACCTTTGGAGACATCTGGCCTTCTATCTGGACTTCTATCTGTAGCCATCTGCTTTGGAACAAAAGGAAAGCAGTTTCTTCCATGACTCAGCTTCCAGCTTAACTTTTTCCTTTTGCTATAGTGAATTTGGGGTTCCAAGATTTTATTTTCCTTTATAGGTAAATATTCCTTTTACAATGATTTAGATAAACTCAGGATCTGCAGAAGCTTTTAAAAAATATGTATTCGTGATAATATGAACCTCTTATGAATAAGGAATTAGCCATTTTTAGTTGTAGATACAGAGAGTTTTCCTCTCTAGGCTACTATACTCATACAAGGACAAGTACGACTCTTCTATCATGAAAAGAGTATCATAAGAAATACTAAACATTGATCAAAGACCAAGTCCTTTTGCTTTAAAATATACACAATAACACATACAATTATACTAGCCAATGATATTCAAGTATTTATATTTATAGTATTATCAATTTTGTCTCTGAGTAATATTATTACTTAATATTATTTACTCTATTTCTAGATTACTCAGAGAGAACTACCAGTGATAAGATAACTGAGAAGAAACTTAAGGAGTTTAACATAAGCGTAATAGGCCCTAAACAAGTAGTAAGTTTGGGATTATTCTTTGAGACTAATCTATGTTCACTACCTCTAACCACCTCAGAGAAATTCAAGGAACTGAAAATATCTGTAACACAAAGATGGTTGCTCTTTCTTTTGTCTAATCAAATTGTTTTGTCTGGTCAAAAATACTGTAGAGACACTATCCATCCAATGAGTGGAGATTTAGGAAAAGAGCCCTCCTTCCTACATATATTTTTTTTCTATTTTTCCTTTTAAAAAAAGGAAGTTGAAGTCTGAAGTTGAAGATTAATTGATTAAAATGAATAATGATGAGTGGACTAGGGAGAACTGAAATAGACTCTTTTTAAACTAATTTATTATAAAGGACTTCCTCGGCCCACTTCCATGTATTATACAGTCTCATTAAAACAGAAAGTCTATTCCTAAGCCACATTTCCCCAATCCCAAAGCATTTACACAGTGAACATTGTGTATTACTAATTTTACATGGAAAAAGTACTCAACATCATTTGGAAAAAAAAAAAGAAAAAGATTACAAAGTATAATTTCTTAATTATATGTGGTCTTTAGTTTTTAGTAATGTTCATATAGGGACTATGCCATCAGTATCAATGTATTAGTCAGCTACAGCTATGTAACAAACAACCTCTGGTTCTGCCTCAGACTGCAGGGTAACTGGTCTGGGATTTACACTGCAGATTTGCTTACTTTATTTATTTCCACCTTTTTTGACCAGCAGTTGCTTGGGGTATGTTTTTTTCGTGGATGGTTATTTCATTGCAAAATAAAAAAGGGAAACATACGACACTTCATCAGTTGTTGACTCCAAACATCAATGGGGCAGGGAAGATTCTCTACCCACTTTTGTGCACTGTAAGGTCACTTGGTAAAGAGGAGTGAAAAACCGAAAACAGCAATAAGATTTACCACAGTTAGTAAAGTCATTTAAAATGTTCACAGAATTGTATCTCTAGAGGAAATAAATAGGACAGAGACAAAATATTGGCTTTAGGTAAGAACAAGTGGTTTGCTAATATTAGTAAGCAAAGACATTATTTAAAAGAAAACAATTAAATTTTACATTAGTTTACTCTAAATATGTATGTTTGTTATTTCACCCTTTTAGGAGGAAACATTAAATATTAGACTAATATGCTAACACTATGGTAATTGTGTGGATTAATTATAAAAACAGATAAATTCATTTAGATATAACTATGAAAAATGGAAAAGGAGTTAAGGAAAAGAAAAATAACTAAGGATATCAGGGAAGGGAGTCTCCTAGATGCATACCAGTTTTGTCTCTAATTACAGGAACATCTTACTAAAAATCTCCTTGTTTAATTTTATCAGTTCATAATTTTTTATGGGTTGACATTATAATGCAATCATAGTAGGGCTTCAATTGCAGAAAATGATTTCAGTGAAAAACTCCAAGACAATTTGTGGCTTCAGCAGCACTTTTGTTTCTTAAGAGGAGGGGAAAACAGTAGGAGGAAACAGTTTGGAGGTATATCTAAGTGTTGCAGCAATAAAACATAGTTTTTGGCAAATAGCAAAGTGCAGTATAGCCTAGATCAATAGCCCTAACTCTAGGTGTTGTTACTGAAACCCTTCAGTTTTACATCTATAAAATGATGGAGTGAAACATGATAATCTAAAATAAATCTCTCAGTTTCAGAATTCGAGAAACCTCAATAAGCTTACATAGCATTATTGGGAGAGGGACGACTTGTAAAGTACATTGGCAACAGGAACAGAGAAAAAAAGAGGGGATATCACCTGCTAATTAATGTTTTAGTTCATAATTATGAAAATTATCATTGTAATAAAGATACTTTGATGTTAGCATTTGTTATTGAATCCATATTCTGATTTGGATTATGATGTTTTCTTGTTCCAAAGTGCAAAGCAACATTTTCACATAATGTAAAAACATCCTTAAGATCTTATTAGTAAATAATAGCGGAGCCATTAGTCACAGAATATCTGTTAATAAGCAAATTGCATGGTTTTGGAAATGTCACCCATGTTAAGTTTTCTAGCCACAGCATCTATTCCCAGACATCACTTGTTACATCTCAATAGTAATTGACATTTCATTAGACAATATATAACGTCTCACACCTTTCACTGGGCATTTTGAATCCTCCTAAAATACAGGAAATGCAACCTTCTTGAATTAAAATAGATGCATAATATTGTGGTAACTAGATTTAATTAGAAAATAAAGTGAGCAAATTATTTTTTGTTACTAAGTAGAACAATGTTACCATTTTGAGGAGCATTTTACTTTTAGAGACATTTGTAATTTGTCCATCACAATGTTTTGCTTTACCATTTGTAAGTTGTTTATAACAGTACTTTATCTTCTTTGAAGTATGCCAATAGACCAGATAATTTTTGGCATCATTCTTGAGGCCATCTTCTTGAATCTCTGTTGTTTTGTATTTTAATTATTGAGCTTATCTTTATATTTTGCAACCATGTAAATTTTGATAACTATATACCTAAAAGCAGAGCATCTGAAGATTCTATCACAATAGTCAACTACACTGGTTTCCTGTGTCTCTTCCTTTGTCTTGGTTATTCTTTCTACCATGATAGGATTTTTCCCCCTTTCAACTGTATTTCACCAGTGGAATTTTGTTCCTTACCCTTTTAACATTCTTCTTTAAGGAACACATATTTTGTTGAATGAAAAGTTAGAAAGAAAAAGAATTTTCTTCTTTCTCTCATCTAATAAAAGTCAATAATAAAATTTGAATGCTGTAACTGATGAAATTATATATTTTACTTTAAAATTGCTCTTATGGGTGCCAGATACTCCTCATTTTTAACTACATTTGTCATTACTCCTTGTCTTACTATCCATGTAAAACATACCCTCTGTTAACCCAGACTTTCCTTCTCAAGTCATAGAATCATTGTTTTACTTAAGTCTTCTAAAAAATTAAATTATTCCGGAATTCACTTCATGTATTAATATGTGTGTGAGAGACAGCATATGTATGCTTTCCAAGAAATATTAGGTTATATGCTACACTGCTGAGCTAAATTCATACAAATTTGCTGTACGTTAATACAGTATTTTCATATAAAAGTAATAGCTGGCAGAGTACAGCTAACTTAACCTGTGTTTTTTACAAATATTTTAAAATATGTATATAAAAAACATAGTCAAAATGACATTGAATGAGCATTCCCTTCATTTGTGAAATATTTTGCAACTTAAAAAAACACACACTTCATATCTGCACTGTTGGAGTCTTTCTTTTATGTCAGATTACAATTGGATGTGTGTGTGTGTGTGTGTGTGTGTGTTTAGTTATTTACAATGAAACAAACAAGGAAAAACTGAAAATGGAATCATATTGAATATAGATCCAATAGCGTAGGTTTCATCTTATAGAGTTGCCATAACTAATCCTATCTTCAATGATATGGTATATCTGAGTCGTGTATCTAGATTTAATTACTTACAACACATTTTATATTGATACATTACATTTTCTATGCCTTAGGCACTGCTTTTATTTTTATGACACTCTGTTACTTACGCCAACGTGTTTCCACAAAACAGATTTTGCCTCTGCACTTTACAATACAATATAATTTCTTTCACTTTAGATCATATCATATTCTCTAGGAAATTCAATTAGCAATTTGCTGTTCATGTTATCACAATGTTATCAAATCTTTATTAAATATGAATGTATAACTTTTTCCAATAACAAAGGTATGTTGTTTTATATTGGATATAATGGAATGTATTTCCAGAAGTCTGAAGGTAGATACTTTATTATTATTTTTTGCAAAGTTTCTACATGATGGGATAGTGGGAGTTAAGAAATATATTAGAATTAAATAACAATCTAATTGACCAATTTGTATGGGAGTCAGGCTAAGGTTGAATTGTCTCTTATTGTTATGATCCATTTATTATGGCATGTAAATATGTCTAAAAGAGAGATGCCCACCTAACTATGATATTTTTGCCTGGATTTGACACTTACCATACATACTTTGCTCACAGTTACTACTTAATTACCTAACTTTGTTAATAAATATGTACTTCTCAGTAGTGACTGCCTTCTTCAACTTTGTTCCTTCATTAAAATTAACTCAATTATTGTCATGTAATAGGTGCTTAATAGTAGTAAGTTACATTGAATTAAATTGCTAAATAATCTCAGCATCAAACATATCTAAATTACAACTGTACCAAATGGGTATATCATGTGTAAAAGACTACATAAAAGGTAAAGTATCAGGGTATATTACAAATTATTTAAGACAGGTCTAAGAGAAACATGAAAGCAAGAATATGTCTGAAAGTATCACATCAATGATAAACAGCAAAGGAAAGGGGTTGTTAAGTCATCCAAGTTGAAGAGGCATGTATGAATAATAAGTAACTACCATTGGAGCCCAAGTAATGAATTGCTAAACAAAGAATAGTAAAGATTACAATTCGAATGTCAAGGTCAGTAAAATATTTAAATATAGTATTAACTGCCTTGAGATTTGTAATAGTGAACTTTAAAGAATAATTATACTTCAAAAGGCTCTAGCTAAGGATGTTAGATACTATAAACTCTCTGAAGAAAAAGAGAAAATGCTGGAAGAACATAAACATTGTGCAATAAGTTTTTTCTTTGATGTTTTTTTGGGGGGACAACAAATAACATTTAGTTTGCATATTCAATATGTGCATGAAACTCTATCATTTCAAACATCCTTTTGTGCACCAATATATTAAGGTATGAGTTTTAGTACGGAGGTATAGGCCAAACACAAAACTTACATTGAACATAGAAAATCTATCCATTCCATGTACATTATTCTGTTTATGTAAACCTTTGTGATTTATATATTTACACACCAATGACTAAGAAACTATACTTTTTACTGTGCTCCAGGGATTTTAGGGTTTCAAGCAAAATTTAAAGTCTTGTTACTCCTAAGTTAATCTTGTTCTTTATATAAACTCTGTGTAGTGTGTAATTCATAGGAACTTGAAAAGTAAATTTGTACTACTGGGTAAAATAATGGTTCAATGAGGAACTTTGTATATCAACACTATAATATATATTCATTATTATCCATTGGTGGGTAGTGCACTTTGAAGGTTTTCTTAGCCATAAATGGTCTTATTTGTTTTGTTGTTGTCATCGATAATGTTATATCTAACTAGTGAGTCATAAAAAGCTAGAGATGCCCAAGAATAGCTTTTTTGAATCTCAAATACATATATGTTTATAGAAATATGTATACATATAACCATATGTAATTACATATATTATAAATACTATTAAATGTTATATAATTAAAAGATGTGTATTATGACTTATAATTTTTTAACTTTTTAAATTAAGAAAGAACGGCATACAACCCTATAGAAATGGAGACAAAATGCTTCCAATGGCATATCACAACAGGATGCCTAAATGACCAAGAAACATATAAAAAGGTGTCCAGCTTCAACAGTCATGAAGAAAATACAAATTCAAACTGGGAAACCACAACACACCCACCAAAATGGCTGTATTTTAAAAAATAATTTTAAAAATGTTTGAAAGATTAACAATACGGTGTGCCAAAAATCAAATGCAATTCCAAAGCACTGCTTTGGAGGTGAATCGTATGAACATTTTGAATAATTGTTAGACATTATCTATAAAAATTGTAGACATACATATTCAATGATATAGTTATGCTTTTTCTAAGTATATATGCCACAGAAGTATGTACAGAGATCTTCCAAAATACATAGAGGATAAGGGAGAGGTAATTTATAGCAATTTTATTTATAATTTTATGTATACATGTGTATGCCATAAACTATTAAAGTAGTATAATGCATGCAGAAGAATTAATCTTTCTAAATAGCAAATGTACTTCAAAAATCCCAAAAGAATGATACTCAGTGTATCAAATATTAAACAATAATGGCAAAGCAAGAGTAAAATATATATTGGGAGTAGGGCCACAACAACCACACTCACCAATGGAACAGTTGGACAGTTCAGAAATAGACACATGCATATGGGAAACTTGATATGAAATCTAAGTGTTGCCATAATATAATGAGAACATGATTACAGTGTCTTAATTTTTTTTAAAAAATTACTAATGTGTAGAATGTACAAAGAACTAGGAATCAACAAGAAAAAGAAATACATTATGGAAATGAGCACAAGTGAGAAACAGTAATAGATAGGAAAAGTGAGATAACTAAATGCTATATATGATGATGTTTTGTGTTGCCACTCATAAGTTGATCAACGAAAATTGAAACATGATAGTACCTCAAAGCTGTCAACTTGTAAAACTTTGAATGTTGAATAACATCATATTTTGGGAGATTAGCACTATTTTCCAAGGCTGCTGAGCATTTGAACTGGTAAATATACAAACAGTTCCCTGATTTGCCATGGTTTGACTTACAATTTTTTGACTTCACAATGGTGTGAAGATGAAACACATTCAGTAGAAACACACTCTAAATTTGAATTTTGTTCTTTTTCTGGGAAAGAAATAGACAATACAATGCTATTTTGTTATGCTGGGAAGCAACAGTGAGCCCCAGCTCCCAGTCAGCCAAGCAATACTGCTCTCATTAGTACTGTACTCTCCAATGTCCTGTGTTCAAGTTATAAAATAGACATTATGTTTTAAGACTCTGGCCAGCTCTAGGCTGCAATAAGTGTTCTGAGCACTTTTCAGGCAGGCCAAGGTAGACAGGATGTTCAGTATGTTAGGGTATTAAATGCATTTTCAACCTATGATACTGTCAACATATGATGGGGTTGTTGGGACACAAACCCATCATAAATCGAGGAACATCTGTCTTGTAGAAAATAATCTGGTTTTATTCAGTGAAATCCGTATGTGTATACTTGAAGACTGTAATTTCATCTATTGATTTATATTCCAAACTAATTTTCAAAAATGTTGTTGTCTTAGTCTGTTTTGTGTTGCTATAAAGAAATAACAGAGATTGGGTAATTTATAAACAAAAAAGGCTTCTTTGGCTCACAGTTATGAAGACCGTATGAGTTGCATTACACCAGCATCTGCATCTGATGAGGGCCTCAGGTTGCTTCCACTCATGGTGGAAGGCTGAGGAGCCAGAAGTGCAGTGATCACACGTGGAGAGAGAGGAAACAAGAGAGAGGGGAGGTGCCAGGCATTTTTTTTTTTTTTAAACAACCAGTTCTCAGGTAAACTAATAGAGAAAAAAAATCACTCACTCCCCTCTACTCTTCAGAGAAGGTGTTTATCTATTTATGAAGAATGTTTTCCCATGACCAAAATACCTCCCATAAGCCCCACCTCCAACGTTAGGATTAAATTTCCACATGTGGTTTGAGGGAAAACATCAAACCCATAGCATTTATGATTATATTTTTACAATAGTGATGTTTCTCATGGAAGATAGTTGAATGTAATCTAAATGTTTGTTACTAGGAAAATGTACACATAGCTAAAATTTTTAAGGGAAACAGCAGTGTTTGAAAAGGTTTTTAAAAAGATAATTTATAGAAAAATAACAAGTATGAAAATGTAAAAGACAGACATCGAAAATACTATCTATTTAAGAACACATATTTTATATTTAACAGGTGTAGCAGAATGTAGAATGAAATATGAGAGAGATTTTTGGAAAAAGACTGAAATCAAACTAACAGAAAATTACTTCAAGGAATCTGGTAACAAAATCTGTGATGAGGGTAATCTGAAATTTCTCTCCTCTGTAAATCCACAATAACAACAGAATTTTAAAAAGCAGAAAATTTATTGTAAACATTATAAGTGTGAATAATATAAATGCATGTGACATGTAACCATGTACAGAATTTACCCAAAGGAAAAATGAAAATGAGTTGATAGAGAAAGCATGAGAAAACTGCATGATGTGCAGGCAAATAAGAAAAAAAGATAAATGCGGTAAAAAAATAAAGGGTATAAAAAAGGGCAGTCAATAAATACCAGACATATTATAACTAATGTACACAAATTAGCAAAATAAAAAAAACACAGAAAATTATTCAAAATTGTAAAAGTTCAGGCTTGAATCTGTAGATTGACATGTATCACCATATTCCAGAAAAATTTAATAAAGTCAAATCAATTAAAATATATTCCAGTAACATACTAAACTGCAAAGATAAAGAAAAATATTTTGAAGATTGTGGCAGGTAAAAAAAAGTTACATAGACAGAATACAATTCACAATATCACCACAGCTCTTCACAGTCATTTTCAACATTACAAAATTAAAAAAAAAAAAAAAAAAAAAAAAAAACCTTTCTGGGAAATATTTTCAAGGCAGTAACAAAAAATCACCAAAAGACTACTCAATGTAAGGTAATTAAAAATTTAGACCTTGGCCGGGCACAGTGGCTCATGCCTGTAATCCCAGCACTTTGTGAGGCCGAGGCGGGTGGATCACTAGGTCAGGAGATCAAGACCATCCTGGCTAACACAGTGAAACCCCATCTCTACTAAAAATACAAAAAAATTAGCTAGGCGTGGTGGTGGGCACCTGTAGTCCCAGCTACTCGGGAGGCTGAGGCAGGAGAATGGCGTGAACCCGGGAGGTGGAGCTTGCAGTGAGCCGAGATTGCACCACTGCACTCCAGTCTAGGCGACAGAGCAAGACTCCGTCTCAAAAAAAAAAAAAAAAAAAAATTAGACCTTTTAGGAAAATGTCACAGCAAACACAAAACTCATGTAAATCACGTTTATAAAGAAGTAATCATTAGAGTTCACAATTACAGAGCTAAATATAATTGATAAGATTTAATAAAAATAATTGTGGGCTGTGTATTATATTCACAATACAATGCTTACATGTAGCAGCAATACATTTACAATTAAAAAAATTTACAACATAATTAATATAACTTAAAATTAATTTTAGCTAATTAAAATATTCCCACTTCTTAGGCATGCTGAATGTCTTACTATTTCTACCATGAGCTTAATGTCACCTGAGGGCAAATTAAGTCATGTTTACATGGCTGTGGATTCTGATAGTTCTGTTGCAAGCAGTACATTTCAGGTAAATTTGTTGAATAGAACAAAATAATTGAGAAGTCATTTGGAGAAGGAATCAAACTACTTGTTGATGTAATACTGAAAGTGAAGCAAATTGTTTATCAATGTGGGCCTCAACATCCTTACAGATAAGCATGTTTATTATCTTTCCTTTTGTTCACTAACTCATTTTTCTTTTAGTAAATGGTGTTAGATCATTGTTATGTACTCAGAAGTGTCCAAGTCTGAAGCTGTATACTTCAATATGTTTATTAGACAATATTGGCATATCAAAAAAAAAAAAACGAATATAGATTAAAGACAGTGATAAATATAAAAATGCTATGAAATTGTTCAACGGAGAGATTGTTCAACTGAGAGATTGATAGTAAATTTTTTAATGATGGTTTTGTGTTTTTGTTAATCATATTTCTTCCCTTCTTTCCTTTATATATAGAGAAACTTTTCATTTGAATATAGTGTCAAATTTACAGAAGAGCTGAAAAAATTAAAAAAAACCTCAATGAAATTTTTTACCAAAAAATATTTATTGACAATATTTTCTTCCATTTTAAAAATGATTCCCTCTCTGAAAGTGTAGACACACACACACACACACACACTTTTTTTCCCTCAATTATTTGGAAGTTTTCTGGATATATCCTGTCTAGTTCTAACTAGAAATAAGGACATTTTCTTACATAACAAAACCAAAAATTAGAATTAATATGATTCTTTAATTTCCATTTTCATTTTATTTTGTCAGTTTACCTAAAAACCATGAGTGACCTTTATAGCAGTTTCCCATTTCCAGTATAGGACCCAGTTCCAGGATAGCATACTGCATAAGGTTGTCATAGCTCCTTATTCTCCTTTAATCAAAAATAATTTCTCACGATTGGAGTCAAATTCTGCATTTCAAGTCAGAACATTACATAAGTTACTTCTGACCTTTTCACATTTCTTCTGTTCCTCATTTGTGATTTTAAATTTGATAATCTAATCAAAGTATTCTCTGGCTTCACCACCACATCCTTATTACATTATCTTTGCAAATAACAAGGGATCTGCAAGAAGACATTTGAGATAATGGGAATATCTTCCTCCTAACACCTTTCATTCACTTCCCTGACTCTGCTTTAGCATCCATTGGTTTATTCTTGATTGGAGCAGTCTAAACTATGATGGTTGGAAAATGATGATTTTGTAACTTCAGCATTTTGTGAACATTGATCAGTCACCATTCTCCTATCAGGAAGATTCTTACCTTTTCCATCATGAGTTTACTGGTAGTTAGGTATGCGTTTTTCTGTTTATTTACATGTATTTTATTATTTGTATTTCATTATTGTTTTTGATGAATGTAATGTTTAAATTGCCCCAGATTTGGCTGGAAGAGGCCTGTCAACTTGGTTTCTGTGTTCTTTTAACATGCCCTACTAACATTTTGGCAGGGGGAAGAGCACAGCACTTTTTTACTTTACATTACAATTAGATGCTAAGGGATCACCTTAGACTTATCCTGTCCTAGCCCTTGAATCAGCCACTTCTCCAAGGAGCTCTAGTTTCTTTAGTGGGTAATAAAATTATAAATCAAAATTTGAATGCTAGCTGCGCTCATTGCTATCAGAGTAGCTTTACTTCTGAGCTCTTTAATTAAATTATATATTAAAAGTATTACCTTAAATTCTATTCTATTTACCCATAGATTCTTGGACTTCAGATACTCATTTGTATTTTCTTCTTTTACAGTGAAAATCTGGGTTCTTGGTGATATCATTGCATTTGTTATTTGTTCACGTTTCCCCCATATCCCTACACAGTAGTTGTGATTCTTGAAGCAAGGAATGCAGTTCTAGAAAAAATTTTGCAAATATGTGTAGACCAAAGAAAGAATCAGTGAACATGAAGACAGTTCAGTTAAAATTAACCAGTCTCAGGACCAGAAAGAAAAAAAAAATGAGGAAAACTAAATACTTATGACCAACTGATTTATCATAAGGATGCAATGTTGGAGTAATATCTAATAGTCAATTAATTCAATTATGGCAACAAAATATAAAAACCACCTGATTATTTCAATATATAAAGAAAATGCCTTTGACAAAATCCATTACAATTCCATGATAAAAACACTCAACATAGTAAAAATGGAAGGAAGCTTCTTCAATCTGAGCAAGGGCATCTGGGAAATACACAAATCTAGCATCATAGATAAAGGCAAAAGACTAGACAGTATCAACTTAAGAACCAATGCAAGGATACCACCTCTCACTATTGCTATTCAACACTGTAATGGAAGTGATAGCTAGGGCAATAAGACAATAACAATAAATAAAAGGCTTCCAGATTGAAAAATAAGAATTAAGAATATCTCTAGGCACAGATAACAAAATCGTGAGAGGTTTTGCTGTGAAAACATTATAATTAATAAACGAACTTAGCAAGGTTGTATGATGCAAGATCAAAATGTAAAAATCAATGGTATTTGTCTATGCTTACAATAAACAATACAAAACATAAAATTAAGAAAGAGTTCCATTAAGAATGGCATCAAAGGCCGGGCGCAGTGGCTCACGCCTGTAATCCCAGCACTTTGGGAGGCCGAGGCGGGCGGATCACAAGGTCAGGAAATGCAGACCATCCTGGCTAACATGGTGAAACCCCGTCTCTATTAAAAATACAAAAAATTAGCCGGGCGTGATGGCGGGCACCTGTAGTCCCAGCTACTTGGGAGGCTGAGCCAGGAGAATGGCATAAACTTGGGAGGCGGAGTTTGCAATGAGCCAAGATTGCGCCACTGCACTCCAGCCTGGGCAACACAGTGAGACTCCATCTTAAAAAAAAAAAGAAAAAGAAAGGAAGAGTGGCATCAAAAAGAATAACATATTTAATAATAAGTGTAACAAAATAAATGTACTCTTGAAAATGTATACTTTGATAACCGGAAAACACAGTTGAAGAAAACAAGGAGAATTTTAATAGGAAAAAAATATCAAATTCATGAATTGGAAGACACTATTTTTAATGTAGGAAACCTTCCAAAACTGATCTGCCGCTTACACAATCCCTTTTAGAATTCTAGTTGACTTATTTGTAGAGTTTGGAAAGCTGATTCTAAAGTTCATATGGAAATGCAAACAGCTACAAAAAATTTCTGCTTCAAAAGACACCATCAATAAAGTGAAAAGACAACCCATTGAATGGAATAAAATATTTGCAAATTCAGATATATGATAAGATACATCTATCTGAAACATATAACCAACTCTAACAACTCGGTAATTAAAAGACAAATAATCCAATTAAATATAGGCAAAGAATCTGAATGGATGTTTCTCCAAATAGGATATGCATATGGCAGTAAGCACGTGGAAAAATCCTCAGTATCATTAGTCATCAGGGACATGCAAATGCAAATCAAAACCATGAACAGATAAACTTACATATCACTAAGATGGCTAAATGGAAAAACTCAGATAACAAGTGTAAAGATGTGGAGAAGTTGGAACCCTCTGGGGGGAATATGAAATAGTTCAGACACTGTGGAAAACAGTGTAATTCTTCAAATGAGTAAACATAGTTATCATATTTCACCTGCAGTTTTTACTACTATTTATACATCTAAGAGAAATGATGTCATATGTCCTCAAAAAATGACAGTCAAATATTTATAGCAGAATTATCCATAATAAACCAAAAGTGGAAACAATCCCAAAGTTCACTGATAGACAAATGAATAACAAAATGTGGCATATCTATACAATGGAATATTATTTATCTCTGAAGAGTTTCTGTGTATGCCTCTCTATATCCCTTTCTTTATCAAATACAATACAAAACTGAAAATTAAGAAAGAGTTCCATTAAGAATGGCATCAAAAATAATAATATATTTAATAATAAGTATAACAAAATAAATGTACTCTTGAAAATGTATACTTTGATAACTAGAAAACATAGTTGAAGAAAAGCAAGGAGAATTTTACCTTTCTTTATCAGATGTAGTGTGATTCGATCAGAAGAAAATCTCCCACAGTGGGAATCCTCCCTTGAAACAGAAACAGAAAAATGAACCAAGAATCCATTATTTAAGCTAGTCTGGGAGCCGCTTGAGGAACTTATATTTGTTGTGTCTGACTTGAAACACTGATGGAACTAAAGGCATTGTTTGGATGCCACTGAAAACAGACACAATTACCACAGCATGTTAAAACTGCAGTTTTACAGGCAGAAACTAGTGGGAACAAGAGATTCTGAAAAGAAGTAGTGAAAACCTCTTTGGGTAATTTCAGATAACTAAAGCACATGCACAAACCCAGAAAAGATACTACTCAGAAAGGTTTGAGAGTTCCTAGATCTCTAGCAGGGCTGATAGACGAAGGTCTTCCCCTGCAAGAAGACAGTCCAGAAACACTGAGGAGCTACTTGGTTTTTTTCCAAATGCTTAAGTCTCAATAACAACAACAATGTAACACAAAGTATGCAGAGAAACAGGGAAACATGGTTCAATAAACGAAATAAAATTAATCTCCAGAAAGTTACCTGGAGGAAATACAAATCTGGACATGTGTGATAGCTTATGTCTGTAATCCCACCACCTTGAGAGGCTGAGGCAAGAGGACTACTTGAGTCCAGGAGGTTGAGACCAGCCTAAACCTGGTCTCCATTTTAAATTATACATACAATTTAAAAATATATATATATATATATATATATATATATATTTTTTTTTAATTAACTAGGCATGCTGGTGGATGCCTGCGGACTCAGCTACTTGGGAGGCTGAGCCTAGAAGGTTGAAGCTACAGTAAGCTTGGGCCAGAGTAACATCCTGTCTCAAAAAAATAAAAAAATTACAAATATATGAGTTGTCTGACAAAAAAAAAAAATCATGTAACTCTCTTAAAGATGTTAAATGAGCTAACAGATGGTCAACTACACAAAACCAGGAAAATAATGCATGGACAAAATGAGTATTTTCTTAGTCCATTTGAACTGTTAATAATAAAATACCATAGACTTAGTTGCTGATAAGCATCTAAAATTTATTTATCTCTGTTCTAGAGACCAAGAATTACAAGATCAAGGCATAAGCCCTGTTTCTTACGGATGACATGTTCTTATTTCATCTCCATATGGTGGAAAGAGCTAGCTAGCTATCTGGGACTCTCATATAAGGGCACTAATTCTATTCATGAGAGCTCTAATTTTACGAATTAATCACTTCCCCCAGAGTCACCACCTCTTAATATTATCACATTAAATATTAGGCTTCAACGTACACATTCTGGTGGGACATACATTCAGACCATAGCATTCCATCCCACTAGCCCCCAAAATCTTAACTCAGTGCAGCATCAACATTAAAGTCTAAAGTACAGATTCTCACCTAAATATCATCTAAATCTGATATGAGTGAAACTCAAGTTACAAATCATTTTGAGACAAATTTCCCTTTTGCTGTGAGACTGTTATGTCAAATATGTTATCTGCTTTCAAAACACAGTGGTGGAACAGGCATAGTGCAGATCATCTCATTCCAAAAGAGAGGAAATAGAAAAGAAAAAAGAAGCTGGGCACAGTGGCTCGTGCCTGCAATCCCAACACTTTGGGAGGTCAAGGTGGGTGGATCACTTGAGGTCAGGAGTTCCAGACCAGCCTGGCCAACATGGCAAAACCCTGTCTCTACTAAAAATACAAAAATTAACCTGGCGTCGTGGTGCACGCCTGTAGTCCTAGCTACTTAGGAGGCAGAGGCAGGAGAATCCCTTGAATCCGGGAGGCAGAGGTTGCAGTGACCTGAGATCATGCCCTTGCACTCCAGCCTGGGTGACAGAGAGACTGTCTCAAAAACAAAAAAGCAAACAAAAAAACAAAAAAACAGAAAAGAAAGGAAAAAAGAAATGACGCATCCCATGTAGATCTGAAGCCCAAAATGGTAAACAACATTAAATCTTAAGGCTACAGAATAATCTTCTTTGACTCAATGCCCCACCTTTTGAGCACACAGGGATAGGAGTTGGGTCCCCTAAGCTCTGGGATGCTCTGCCCCAATAGCTTTGATGGGCACAGCCCCTGTCTCCACTCTCATGGGTTAAAGGTGCACACCTGAGGCTCTCCTTGGCTAGAGTTGCACACCAGTTGCTTTACCAGTTCAGGATTGCAGGGGTCACTTAGGCCCTTTGGGTTTATAAGTCACTGGCCTAATGGAGGTATTACCCTCCCCATGGTTTCGCTAGGCAGTGCCCTACTGGGGGCTGTTTGTGGTGCACTAACTTCACAGTGACCTTCTGCCTAGCTTGCACATCCAATGCTCCAGTTGTCTCCATCCTGTGAAATCTAGGTAGATTTAACCACATCCTAATATTTTGTGTACTCTTCACATCTGTGTAAATGACACCATAAGGACGCCTACAAGGTTTACCACCTGTGCCCTATGGAATGGTAGTCATTGCAATCTCTATCACACCTGGGCCAACTGAAGCCACACATGGGCTAATTTATACGAATTTGGTGCATAAATTCACTTTTAGTTCTTGGGCAGACTTTAAATGGCAAAACAATAAAAATAAGTTTTACTATCTTTTTGACATAGGACTTTGATCTGCTGCCTAGAGTAGAGTGCAGCGGCGTGAACATAGCTCACTGTAATCTCAAACTCCTGGGGTCAAGAGCTTCACCCACCGTAGCATCACAAAATGCTGGGATTAAAGGCATGAGCCACTGCACCTAGCCTAAGAATAAAAATAATTATTAATCCATGTCAGTGGGTGTACAATATATAAAGACGTAATTTGTGACATCAATAAAGTAGAAGAAGGTGGAGCTACATAGGAGTACAGTTTTGTATGCACTTGAAGTTACATTGTTATCAGTTTAAAACAGAATACTGTGATATTTTTATGTAATTGCAATGGTAATACCATAAAAAAATCTGCAAATTAGATACAAAAACAAATGTAAAGGGAAAAAAGCATGTTACTACAAAAGATATAAATGAAACACAAAGGAAGACAATAAGACAGGAAAGGAAAAACAAAAGATACAAGACATTTTGAAGGCCTCTAAGAATATGCTTTATAAATCTAGGTGACTTTCTTTTTTTTTTTTTTTTTTTGAGATGGAGTTTTACTCTTGTTGCTCAGGCTGGAATTCGGTGGTGCGATCTCAGCTCACTGCAACCTCCGCCTTCCAGGTTCAAGTGATTCTCCTGCCTCAGCCTCCCGAGTAGCTGGGAATGTAGGCACCTGCCACCACACCTGGCTAATTTTTTGTATTTTTGGTAGAGACGGGGTTTTGCCATGCTGGGCAGGCTAGTCTCAAACTCCTGACCTCAGATGATCTGCCTGCCTTGGCCTCCCAAAGTGTTAGGATTACAGGCATGAGCCACCAAACCTGGCCGACCTTACATTGCTTTAAAGTCTGTTTTGTATGAAATTAGAATTGCAACCACTGGTTTTCTCTGTTTTCCATTCACTTGGTAGATTTTTCTCTATCCCCTTATTTTGAGTCTACGGGTGTCATTACATGTGAGATGGATCTCTTGAAGACAGCATACCAATGGTATTGGTTCTTTATCCAGCTTGTGATTCTGTGCCTTTTAATTGGGGCATTTAGCCCAATAACATTCAAAATTAGTATTGATATGTGTGGATTTGATTCTATCATTATGATGTTAGCTGGTTATTATGCAGGCTTGCTTATGTGGTTGCTTCATAGTGTCACTTGTTCATGTACATAAGTATGCTTTTATAGTGGCTAGTAATGGTCTTTTCCTTTCTATATTTAGTGCTTCATTCAGGAACTCTTACAAGGCAGGTCTGGTGGCAACATATTTCCTCAACGTTTGCTTATCTGAAAAGGATGTTATTGCTCTTTTGAAGCTTAGTTTGGCTGGGTATAAAAGTGTGGGACTTTGACAAGCCACAGACAGCACTAGACAGATCATGGGGGGAGAAAATTAATAAAGATATTAAGGACTTGAACTCAGCACTGGATGAATTGGACCTGATAGACATCTACAGAGCAATCCACTCAAAAACAAAAGAATCCATTCTTCTCATCGGTATATGGCACACACTCTAAAATCAACCACATAATTAGCCATAAAATGCTCTTCAGTGAATGCAAAAAAACTGAAATCTAGAAACCACTCTCTCAGACCACAATGCAATCAAATTAGAAATAAAGACTAAGAAATTCACTCAAAACCATACAATTACATGGGACTTGAATACCTGCTCCTGAGTGACTTGGGGGTACATAATGAAGTTAAGGCGGAAATCAAAATGATAACAAAGACACAACATACCAGAATTTCTAAGAAAGGAAAGGCAATATTAAGAGAGAAATTTGTAGCACTAAGTGCCCACATAAAAAAGTTAGAAAAATATCAACTTAAAAACCTAACATTACAATGAAAATAACTAGAGAACCAAGAGCAAACCAACCCCAAAGCTAGCAGAAGATAAGAAATAAACAAAATTAGAGCTGAGTTGAAGGACACTGGGACACAAAAACCCATTCAAAATATCATTGAGTCCAGGAGCTTTTATCTTCTTAATTAGTAAAATAGACCACTAGCTAGACTAATAAAGAAGAAATGAGAGAAGCTCTAAATAAACACAATTACAAATGACAGATGGGATATTACCAATGACCTTAAAAAATACAAATAACCATCAGAGACTACTACAAATGCTTCTATGCCCTATAAAACCTAGAAGAAATGGATAAATTCCTGGACACATGCACTCCACCAAGACTCAGCCAGGAAGAAATTGAATCCCTGAACAGACCAATAACAAGCTCTGGAATTGAATCAGTAATAAATTGCCTATCAACAAAAACAAGCTCACAACCAGACAGATTCACAGTGGAATTCTACCAGATGTACAAAGAAAAGTGGGTACCATTCCTACTGAAACTATTCCAAAAAACTTGAGGAGGAGGGACTCCTTCTGAACTCATTCTATGAGGGTAGCATCATCCTGATACCCAAACTTGGCAGAGACAAAACGACAACAAAAATTTAAGGCCAATATTCTAGATGAGCATCAGTGCAAAAATTCTCAAGAAAGTATTGGCAAACCAAATCCAGCCGCACATCAAAAAGCTTATCCACCATGATCAAGCAGGCTTTATCCCTGGGATGCAAATTTGGTTCAACATGTGGAAATCAATAAATGTGATTCATCACATGAAGAGTACCAAAGACAAAAGCCACATGATTATCTCAATAGATGCATAAAAGGCATTCAATGAAATTCAACAACCCTTTTTAAAAAATAATTCTCAATAGACTAGCTATTGAAAGAATATCCCTCAAAATAATAACAGTCATCTATGACAAACCCACAGCCAATGTCATACTGGATGAGTTAAAGCTAGAAGCACTCCCCTTGAAAAGTAGCAAAAGACAAGGATGCCCTCTCTCACCATTCCTATTCCTCATAGTTGTGGAAATCTTAACCAGAGCAATTAGACAAGACAAAGAAATAAAGGAAAAGAGAAGGTCAAACTATCCCTGCTTGCAAATGACATGATGCCACTATCTAGAAAATTCCATATTCTCAGCCTAAAAGCTCCTTGAGCTGATAAGCAATTTCAACAAAGTCTCAGGATAAAAAATCAACATACAGAAATCACTAACATTTCAATACACCAACAAAAGTCAGGAAGATAACCAATTCATGAATGTATTCTTATCCACAATTTCAACAAAAGGAATAAAATACCTAGGAACGCACCTAACTAGGGAAGTGAAAGCTCTCTACAAGGAGAACTATGAAACATAGCTCAAAAAAATCAGAGATTACACAAACAAATGGAAAAACATTTCATGTGCATAGATATAAAGAATCAATATAGTTAAAAAGACCATAGTGCCCACAGCAATTTCCAGATGATTCAATGCTATTTCTATCAAACTACTAATGACATTCTTTAGAGAACTAGAAAAAAATTTTAGATTTCATATGGAACCAAAAAAGAACCCAAAAGTCGAGGAAATCCTAAGGGGGGAAAAAAAAAAGCTGGAGGCATCATGCTACCTGACTTCAAACAATACTTCAGGGCTGCAGTAAAGAAAACAGCATGGTACTGGTATAAAAACAGACACATAGACCAGTGGAGCAGAATAGAGATCTCAGAAATATGGTCACATACTTACAACCATCTGATCTTCAACAAAGGTGACAAATACAAGGACTGGGGAAAGACTCCCTATTCAATAAATGATGCTGAAGTTACTGACTCACCATATGCAGAAGATTGAAACTTGAGCCCTTACTCACAATATATACAAAAATTAACTCAAAATGGATTTAAGACTTAAATGTAAAATCAAAAATGGAAAAACCTAGAAGTCAACCTAGGCAATACTATTCAGGACATAGGCACAGGCAAAGATTTCATGACAAAGAGGCCAAAAGCAATGGCAACAAAAGCAAAAATTGACAAATGGGATCTAATTAAACTAAAGAGCTTCTGCACAGCAAAATAAACTATCGACAGAACAAACAGACAACCTACAGAACGGGAAAAAAATTCTGCAAGCCATGCATCTGGGAAACGTCTAATATCCAGCACCTGTAAAGAATATAAACAAATTTACAGGAAAAAAACCCAACCCATTAAAAAGTGGGCAAAAGATATGAACAGACACTTTTTGAAAAGAAGACATACGTATAGCCAACATCCATATGTAAAAAAAAGCTCAACATCACTGATCATTAGAGAAACACAAATCAAAACCACAATGAGGTACCATCTCACACCGGTCAGAATGGCTATTACTAAAAAGTCAAAAATAGGTGCTGGCAAGGTCCTGGAGAAAAATGAACACTTATACACTGTTAGTGGGAGTGCAAATTAGTTCAAACATAGTGGAAAACAATGTAGTGATTCTTGAAAGACCTAGAAACAGAAATATCATTTGACTCAGCAACCCCATTACTGGGTATATAACCAAAGGCATATAAATCATTCTGTCGGCCGGGCGCGGTGGCTCAAGCCTGTAATCCCAGCACTTTGGGAGGCCGAGACGGGCGGATCACAAGGTCAGGAGATCGAGACCATCCTGGCTAACACGGTGAAACCCCGTCTCTACTAAAAAATACAAAAAAAAAACCTAGCCGGGCGAGGTGGCGGGCGTCTGTAGTCCCAGCTACTCAGGAGGCTGAGGCAGGAGAATGGCGTGAACCCGGGAGGCGGGGCTTGCAGTGAGCTGAGATCCGGCCACTGCACTCCAGTCTGGGCGACAAAGCGAGACTCTGTCTCAACAAAAAAAAAAAAAAAAAAAAAAAAAAAAAAAAAAAAAAAAATCATTCTGTCATAGAGACATGCACATAAGTGTTCACTGGGGCACTATTTACAATAGCAAAGACACGTAATCAAACTAAATGCCCATCGATGGCAGATTAGATAAAGAACATATATTATACATACATCATGAAATACTATTCAGCTATAAAAAATAATAAGATTATGCCCTGTGGAGGAATGTAGATAAAGCTGGAGGCCATTATTCTTAGTAAACTTGTAGGAACAGAAAACCAAATACCACATGTTCTCACTTATAAGTGGGGGCTAAATTATGAGAACACAAGGTCACATAGAGGAGAACAACACACACTGGGGCCTATCAGAGGGTCGAGCATGGGAGGAGGGAGAGGATCAGGAAAAATAACTAATGGGTATGAAGCTTGATACCTGGGTGATGAAATACCTGGTTGATGAAATAATCTGTACAACAAGCATCCATGACACAAGTTTATGTTTATAACAAATCTGGAAAAGTACCCCTGAACTAAAATGTTTTAAAAATGCTACAAGGCATTCAGAAACAATGAACAAAAAGGCAAGTATTTATTGATATAAGAGACTTATCAATAAATATTTTAAATGTAAGGGGATTAAACTGCCAAATCAAAATACATTGTTTGACTGAAAGGATTAAAAAAAAATAACCAGGATCTAATTACATGCTGTCTGTAAGAGATTCACTTTAGGTTGGTTAAAAGTGAAATGATGATAAAAAATATTATGCAAATGGTAAGTGAAAAGAACAAAGATGACTATACTAACATCAGACAAAATAAAATAAGTAAAAAAGTCTATTACAAGAGACAAAGCAGGACATTATATTAAAAGTGTCAATTCACCAGGAAGATATAATGAGTATAAATATTTATATTTATATAAATATATGAGGCACAACTGACAGAATTTAAGAGATAAATAGCCACACACTAATAGTAGACTTCATTTCCTCACTTTTAATAATGAAAAGAAAAACCAGACAGAAGTATGGAAATAAAGGACTTAAACATTATAAGTCAATGTGAACAGAGACGTAAAGATTACTCCAAGCAACAGTAGTATATACATGCTTCTCAAGTGCACATGGAAAATCCTCCAGGATAGCCCACATACTAGGCCACAAAACAAGTCTCAATAAATTAAAAACACTGAAATTCTACAAAGCATCTTTTCCAATTACAACAGGAAAAAAACTAGAAATCAATAGCACAAGGAAAAACTGGAAAATCGTAACTATGTGGAAAATAAATAACACATTCTTAAACATCCAATGAGTCAAGGATACAAGTGAATTAGAAAATATTAGGCCGGGCGCAGTGGCTCAAGCCTGAAATCCCAGCACTTTGGGAGGCCGAGACAGGCGGATCACGAGGTTAGGAAATCGAGACCATCCTGGCTAACACGGTGAAACCCCGTCTCTACTAAAAAAATACAAAACATTAGCTGGGCGCGGTGGCGGGCGCCTGTAGTCCCAGCTACTCAGGAGGCTGAGGCAGGAGAATGGCGTGAACCCGGGAGGCGGAGCTTGCAGTGAGCTGAGATTGGGCCACTGCACTCCAGCCTGGGCGGCAGAGCGAGACTCCGTCTCAAAAAAAACAAAAGAAAAGAAAAAAAAAAGATAATATTTTGAGACAAGTGAAAACAAAACCTCCTCCACAAACCCAAACTTGTGGAATGAATGGAAAGCACAGCTCAGACTGGAGTTGTAGTTATAAACATGAACATTAAATAAGAAGAAATATTTGAAACTAACAACTTTATGTCTCAAAAAATTGGGAAAATGAAACCAAACTAAACTAGCAGGAAAAAAAATAATAATGTTTGGAGCAAAGAGAAATAAAATGTAGGAAAAAAATAGAAAATATTGATGAATCTATGAATCTGATTTTTTAAAAGATCAACGAGATTGGTAAACCTTATTTGGATTAACTAAGAAGAGAGAAGACTCAAGTAACTAACATGAGGAATTAAAGAAGAAACATCACTACCAATGTTACAGAAATCAAAAGGATTATAGGGGGATATGATGAACAATCGTATGCCAACAAATTGGATAACCTATAAGAAATAAATTTCTAGAAACACATAACCTACCAAAGTAACTTATGAAATTATGGGGAAATAGAATATGTAAACAGACCAACATAACAAGATTAAATCAGTAATCAAAAAACCCCAAGCAAACAAAAGCCCAAGGCCAGAGGCTTAAGTAGAGCATTTAATCAAACACATAAAGAAGAATTAACACCAATTTTCGTGAAACTCTTTCAAAAAATTGAAGAAAGAAACACTCCAGGCTTTTAGTGAGGCTAGTGTTAAACTGATAGCAAAGTAATATGAAGACACACACTCCAGGCTTTTAGTGAAGCTAGTGTTAAACTGATAGCAAAGTAATATGAAGACACTGTAAGAAAATAAAACTATAGACCAATAATCCTGATTAATATGCATGCAAAAATCTCAATACTAGTAACTAAAATGTATAAGTACATTAAAAAGATGATTCATCAATACCAAGTGGGATGTATTCTTGGAATTTGAGGATGATTCACCACTCAAAAGTCAATCAATGTAATATATCATATTAATAGAATGAAGGACAAAAGTACATGATTATCTCAATTAATGAAGAAAAGGCATTTGACAATATTCAACATCCTTTAATGACAGATGTATTGACTAATAAAATAAAAGAGATGGTTCAGGAATAAACTCCTGCATTTATTATCAAAAAAATCTTTGACAAAGATGCTAAGACCATTCATGGAGAAATGACACTTTTTTCAACAAATGGTTTTAGAAAAATTAGATAGCCACATGCAAAAGCATGAAGTTTACCCTTATCTTCACCATAAAAAACTAAAATGGATTAACTATCTAATATAAGACCCATACTATAAAATTCCTAGAAAAAAAAAAAGCAGAGTCTTGTACACAATACCAAAAGCACAAGCAAAAAAATAAAATAAAATTTAAGTGTAGACAAATAAGACTGCATATAACTTAAAACACTTGCTCATCAAAGGATAAAATCTTTAGAGTAAAAAGAAAATCTACAGAATAGAAGAAATAATCTCAAGTCACATGTCTGATAACAGGTTAATATCCAGAATACATAAAGAACTCAGACAACTCAATAATTTTAAAAAGCCCAATTAAAAAATGGAAAAAGGACTTGAATAAATAATTCTGCAATGATGATAAAGAGATGCCCAAGAGCTTTATTAAAACATGTATGTATATACACATATATGTATACACACACATATGTATACACACATATATATACACATATATATACACACTCATATATATGTATATAAAACCTCACACACATTTACATTTGGAAGGCTACAACAAAAAAAAAATTGATTTGGGGAACTGAAACCCTTGTGCACTGTGGTGGAATTGTAAAATGGTGCAACTTCTATGAAAAACGCTATGGTAGTTCTTCAGTAGTCTGGGTGTGGTGGCTCACACCCAGAATTCCAGCACATTGGGAGGCCAAGGCAGGAGAACTGCTTCAGCCCAGGAGTTTGAGACCAGCCTGGGAGATATAGAGAGACTCCACCTCTACAATAAAATTTTAAAAAATTAGCTAGGTATGGTCATGCATGCTTGTGGTCCTAACTACTCAAGAGGCTGAGGTGGGAGGATCACTTGGCTCTGGGAGGTCAAGGCTGCAATAAGACCTGATTCTGCCACTGCACTTCAGTCTGAGCAACAGAGTGATGCTCTGTATCAAAAACTAATAATAATAATTTAAAACAGGACTGTCATATGATCTAGCAATCACATGTCTGGTTATACAGACATGTATTGCATAAAGTTTCAATCAATGACAAGCCACATATACAACGGACCACATATACATTCTGAGAAATACTATACTATATAGTCCAGGTGTGTAGAAGACTATACCAGCTAGATTTGTGTAAGTACACTCTATGATATTTGCACAATGACAAAATCATCTAACAACACATTTCTCATATCCCTGCCCTTATGCGATGCACGACTGTGTATCTAAACAAATTAAAACCTGGGTCTCTAAGAGATATTTTCTCATTCATGTCCATAGAAGCACTGCTTACAATAGCCAAGAGGTGGAAGCAACCCAAATGTCCATTGGTAGGTAAATAGATATAGAAAATATGGTATATACATACAATATTATATAGTCATAAAGAGGAGGAGAATATGGTTACATGCTATAACATGAATAATTCTTCAGGAAATCACGCTACATGAAACAAACCAGTCACCAAAGGACAAACACAGTGATTCCACTTATATGAGGTATCTAAAGTTGCCAAAACGAAAATAAAAAGTAAAATGTGGCTTACTTGGAGCTGGTCAGAGGAGAAAAAGGGGAGTTGTTTATTACTGGGTATAGAGCTTCAGTAATGACAGTTAAGTTCTGGAGATCTGTTTCATCACAATGTAAATATAATTAAAACTACTAAACTGGACCTGTAAAATAGTTAATATAGTGAATTTTTAATTTTATTACAATAAAAAAGAAATATGGAAAATAAAATTTTTAAAAAGTTCACTTTTAAAGGATTTAGATGATGCTGATGTCCACCAATGATAATTTCAGACAAAACAATTAGTGAATTCTCACTGCGAGACTTCCCTCTATTACAGGAGTATAGCAGTCATTGATGAAATATAAAACAAATAGAAAAAAAACTGAGAGAAAATGATATATACATATATGTAGTTTTTAAGACAGGGTCTCACTCTGTCACCCCAGCTGGAGTGCAGTGGTGTGACCACAGCTCACTGCAGCCTCAACCACCCTGACTCAAGCAAACCTCCCACCTCAGCCTCCAAAGTAGCTGGGGCTACAGGCATGCACCACCACATCTGGCTAATTTTTGTAGTTTCTGTAGAGATGGGTTTTCTCCATGTTTCCCAGGCTGATCATGAATATACATATTTTTAATAATAAAATAAAAATGTAGCCAATATCAATAGTCACTGAGGCTGCAGGCCTGCTGAGTTCCAGATCTGAAAACAGTAAAATGTTAGCTGGAATTTGGCTTCTTCAGTGTAAAAGAGTTTACAGAATCCTATCTAAGGAAAAGATTAGATCTATAATCACTTCTTAAAGTCAGGGCCTGGGATGTAGTTGTCCCAGTGGAGAAAATTTGTCCCTTCCAGCTTCATAACCAAAGTCATACATGGACCTGTCTGTCCAGAAAGCTAATATTTTTCAGTTGTAATTCTTTAATAGGCTACACACTGTTTTGGTGCCTGCTCACTGCGATAGGACAAGAGTCCTGAGCTATCAGTAGAAGAAGTGATTTTGAATTAAGACTCAGAAAGTCAGAGGAAGGTAAAGGACAGAACTGTTTGGCAGGGAAATATAGCCAAATTAATGTATACCTTCTATACAATTATCTTCAGAACACCAACAGGTTTTTATTTTTAAAACTGAAATTTAACAAGCTGATTCTTCATTTTATAGGGGAAAGTAGAGATGCTTCTTCAACATTATGGGGATGTAGCTGTACCAGATATCAAGTCTTAACATAAAGCTAGAATAATTAAGACTGAGATACGGATACAGGAGAAAAAGAGCAATTCGAAAGAAGCAAAAGAAAACCCAGAACATATATATCCATACATGGAAACATATTATAACACATGTGTGGCCAAACTGAAGAGCAGTATGTAAATTTTCAACTATTTAATAAATAGTTCTGGGAATTGTCTGAATTGGCCATGAATTGGTGCGACCTATCCAGGATAAAGCTACACGATATATTTTCTATAATTCCTTGCCCTGTAGATTCTAGCCTGATTTAGAAAGGAACTAAGTGCCATAGCGAAGGCAGAAGTAAGACAGAAGTTATTATTCTTGATATGTTATGGCAATCAGATGTGGCAGCTTCACTAGGCACCATGGTTTCATCAGATGGGATATCTTTAAAATATGAATTCTCTTTGCAGGATTCTCTCCAAGCTCCTGCTTCAGAACCTCACGTAGGAAGACAGATACAGGCTGCTTTTCAAATTTCCCCACAAGCTTCAGCTGCTCCATGAGATCTTGTGCTTCAGATTAAATTGTTAGTGACACACTCTGCCATCTTTCTATTCTTTTCTAGATCTTCATTCACCCAGATTCTGCCACTTTCCACCATACTTAACATCTAATTTCTTATGTTTAGTGTCTGTAATACTTATAGTGGTTCCAATTTACTAACCAAACCTACACTGATAAAATGTCTTTTAAAAATTGCTTGATTGACAGGTGCAATTATAAAATTCAGTTCAAGATGTTTCATAGACTTAAGTATATAAAATAAACTTTAAATTATAAAAGATTATATAATAAATTTTAGAATTTAAAACAAGTAACAATATTTCGAAAATGACACAGAAGCATAACACTTAAAAGAAAAATTATAAAATGTGACCTACTGAAATATCCAATGCCTGTGCTCCAAAATACAACATAAAAATAGAAAGGGAGATTACAGCTGGAAGAAGATACATCCCAACTTAGAATTAGAATTCCAAATCCATAGAGAGCACCTAAAAATCAGAGAGGAAAAAACAAAAACAAACAAACAAACAAAAAAACACTACAAAAGTAGGCAAGCATGGTGAGAAACACAAGAATTTAACTGGTGAGGAAAACTGAATGGTCATTGAATATAAGAAGTGTATTCTGTATCGTTACATTTTTTGATAAGTGTAAATCTAGCCCACAGAGTAGTAACATATTACAATGGCCATATTGGCAACAATAAAAAACAAGGAATAAAACTTGAAACATTGACAGTACTAAGTGTTGACAAAGATTTCCACCAATGATGAGGATATAATTAAGTACAGTTCTTTTGTAAGACAACTTGAGATTAATTAGCAAAGATTGAAATGCATACTTTCTGTGAGCTCATAAATCAATTCAATGTATATAACATGTATACACACATACATATATATGTATATATTTGTATACATATAAGCTCTTTCAATAGTTTAATTTTGCTCTTAAAAAAGTTATGTCAGCCGGGCATGGTGGCTCATGCCTGTAATCCCAACACTTTGAGGGGCCAAGGCAGGAGGATCACGAGGTCAGGAGTTTAAGACCAGCCTGACCAACATGGTGAAATCCTGTCTCTACTAAAAATACAAAAATTAGTCAGGCATGGTAGTGTGCACCTGTAATCCCAGCTAATCAGGAGACTGAGGCAGAAGAATCGCTTGAACCCAGGAGACAGAGGTAGTGGTGAGCTGAGATCACGTCAGTGTACTCTAGCCTGGCGGACAGAGCGAGACTCCAACCAGGAAAGAAGAAAGAAAGAAAGAAAGAAAGAAAGAAAGAAAGAAAGAAAGAAAGAAAGAAAGAAAGAAAGAAAGAAAGAAAGAAAGAAAGAAAGAAAGAAAGAAAGAAAGAAAGAAAGAAAGAAAGAAAGAAAGAAAGAAAGAAAGAAAGAAAGAAAGAAAGAAAGAAAGAAAGAAAGAAAGAAAGAAAGAAAGAAAGAAAGAAAGAAAGAAAGAAAGAAAGAAAGAAAGAAAGAAAGAAAGAAAGAAAGAAAGAAAGAAAGAAAGAAAGAAAGAAAGAAAGAAAGAAAGAAAGAAAGAAAGAAAGAAAGAAAGAAAGAAAGAAAGAAAGAAAGAAAGAAAGAAAGAAAGAAAGAAAGAAAGAAAGAAAGAAAGAAAGAAAGAAAGAAAGAAAGAAAGAAAGAAAGAAAGAAAGAAAGAAAGAAAGAAAGAAAGAAAGAAAGAAAGAAAAGAAAGAAAGAAAGAAAGAAAGAAAGAAAGAAAGAAAGAAAGAAAGAAAGAAAGAAAGAAAGAAAGAAAGGAAGAAAGGAAGAAAGGAAGAAAGGAAGAAAGGAAGAAAGGAAGAAAGGAAGAAAGGAAGAAAGGAAGAAAGGAAGAAAGGAAGAAAGGAAGAAAGGAAGAAAGGAAGAAAGGAAGAAAGGAAGAAAGGAAGAAAGGAAGAAAGGAAGAAAGGAAGAAAGGAAGAAAGGAAGAAAGGAAGAAAGGAAGAAAGGAAGAAAGGAAGAAAGGAAGAAAGGAAGAAAGGAAGAAAGGAAGAAAGGAAGAAAGGAAGAAAGGAAGAAAGGAAGAAAGGAAGAAAGGAAGAAAGGAAGAAAGGAAGAAAGGAAGAAAGGAAGAAAGGAAGAAAGGAAGAAAGGAAGAAAGGAAGAAAGGAAGAAAGGAAGAAAGGAAGAAAGGAAGAAAGGAAGAAAGGAAGAAAGGAAGAAAGGAAGAAAGGAAGAAAGGAAGAAAGGAAGAAAGGAAGAAAGGAAGAAAGGAAGAAAGGAAGAAAGGAAGAAAGGAAGAAAGGAAGAAAGGAAGAAAGGAAGAAAGGAAGAAAGGAAGAAAGGAAGAAAGAAAGAAAGAAAGAAAGAAAGAAAGAAAGAAAGAAAGAAAGAAAGAAAGAAAGAAAGGAAGAAAGAAAGAAAGAAAGAAAGAAAGAAAGAAAGAAAGAAAGAAAGAAAGAAAGAAAGAAAGAAAGAGAGAAAAAGAGAAAGAGAGAAAGAGAGGAAGGGAGGAAGGGAGGGAGGGAGGGAGGAAGGAAGGGAAGGAAAGAAAGAAAAGAAAGAAAGCAGGAAAGCAAGAAAGCAAGCAAGAAAGAAACTATGTCATTCTGGCAAACTAAATAAAGTCAAGAAGTGTTTACATGTTAGACAGGTATATATTTATAATTATGGAGACTTTGCCTTCTTGGTTTGTTGGGACAACCTCAATTTGTGATTTTTGTTATTCTTAATAATTCCAAGATACTTGCTTTACTTTCAAAATCATTCTTGGTGAATGAACACTCATATACTACTTGCTGAATGTCTAAATTCCATTTTAAAATTTCTTAGACAAAGTGTTCTTTCTTAATTGTTATTTTCATGACCTCCACAATGGCAAAATAAGAGAGAGTACACATTAGTTGTTCTATGGTTGATTGATATGATTTAAATACTTAGTAGGAAAATAAGAACACTGCCATAACTGTGATCTGAGAAGAAGCTAGATGTTTGATATCTTAAGAACATTGTTTACTTTTTCATAAACCAAACATTCCCCTTTTCACAAAATACATGTAGTTTTTATATGTGAACACTATATTGTAACATTATATTTCAATATCTGGTATTCTGATATGCTGTGTTTAAAAGATTCACAAAGAATAATTTTTGTATAGAAGATAAGAATATTGGTATATGAAGACATGAGTTTAGAAAAACTGAATATATATTGACTTACGTTTAATAAAAATTTTTCTATTATCTAGAAATTTCAGCAGATTGGCAATTGGGAGTATAGATAGTTGAAAGCAGCTACTACAATAGTGAAAGTTAACTACTCAAAAAAAATTAAGAGGTGTGATAAAAACTATTTGACTGCACACTGCTAACCTGTGGGTTATCCTGTAGTTTGCATCATAAAGAGAAATTGCAGGGGAAGGAGAGAAAGATAGAAATAGCAGCTGGAGCTGAGATATTATATCCAAAAAGTAAAGTAGAGTTATTTCAACTCCAATAAGCTAAGCACTTACATAAAAAGAAGCTTCAGAATTTTTTTTAATGCAAAACTATGTTAAGCCAGATACTTAAGAGACAACATGAATGGATATTGTACTATTATGGAACTTAAAATATACAGTTATTTTGACCACAACCAGAAAAGTCTCTAACAGATTCCAAGAGCTTAATTCTACCTGTAAAAATAGAGGTGGTTGGAAAACTGGACAAGTTAGTTGAGGAAGTGTCCCAGACCAGTGAGAGATGAGAGATTTATTAAAGCAGAAACACTGGTGGGTCATGCCCAATGAACTCTGCTGTCTGCCAGGAAGACAGAAGACTCTCTCTAGCAGTTGTGGAGTCCAGGATCTCAGTGAAGAATTTTCACCCAAGGTAAAGGCTGAGTTGTAATAAAAAGAAGGCTCTATGGTAGAAAATACAGATCCATTACATGAATATAAGAGTAAAATTGAGAGACCTGGGAGCCAAAGAGGACAGCTTATGGCCAAGATATTCACACAGAATGCCAAAAATTAAGGAAAATGAAACCAGAGCTTGAAATTATATTAGCTAGAAAAGAGAATATCTAACTCTTATCTGCTAAGAAAAAGACCTATGAAGAGAACATGAATACAATAGCCAAGATTATTGCAAGGAGCTTGTCTAGTCTAATAACATTTTATTTCTTCACAGCAAAAGGGGAAGAGAAATAAAATGTGTCTTCACACTTTCTCATTCTAGAAGGCAGAAGTAGGTTCTGGGGGCCAGAATTTAATTAAAAAAAAAAAAAAAAAGACAAGTAACAGTTAAGCTATTACCATCCAAGTGTTCAGCATGTTTCACAGGAATCTTGCTTCAAATAGCATTTTCTTTATCACTTACTAACATAGATTATTTGAATTAAATTAATATCCATAGGCAATTGTCCAAAGGAGCAAGAGCCTGTTCTGTGGTTAACTTTGAAATGCTAAGGAAGTACTACTCCCACTCTATGTGGACTCGTTAATTACAAGTGTATTTCAATGAACTATCTTACTTCCTTTAACATAAGATGCCATCAATTACAAGGCACACCATTATTTTCTGTTAACACTAATTAATAGAAAAATTTACAAATCCAAATATGGAAAGATTTCTGATTGTGCTGCCGTTTCATTTTATCCTTACAGAAGAAAGTCTTTTGAGTTTAGTTAGACCTAGATATTTATTATGTATTATTCATATGTATACATGAGGAAGGAAAACAAATTAAATAAATGGTCTGATGACTGTTTTAAATGTATTTGTACTCAGAGTCATCGATGTTCATATTTCTCCATACAATATCAACCTCTGAGAAATCAAGAGGCTTGGTTTGCCACATTTCTCAAAATAACAATTTTAAGAATTGTTATCCCAGAATTTTCTTCCCAGCTGCTACAGCCCATCCTGAAAGTTTGATGCTCATGGAAACACAATGACAACAAATTCAACATGCTACCGAGCCTTCAGTGATTGTAAGATGAGCCAAGTTTCTGACATACTTGACTGATAAATTTGGAAATAATGAACTAGGAATTCTTGGCTCAACAACTTTCTTTTTCTCTTAACTACCTGTCTGCGGACAACACAGTTTCTTTTCCTTTTGCATGTGAAAACATTATAGGGTAGTCTCCAACGTCAGAGCCCTACAGTCAGTGCTTTATGAACCCCACTCGCCCACAGATATATATCATTTTCTCAAAGTGATCTTCATGTGTGTCTTACTTTCTTAATAGGTTTAAATTCTTATCCAGGAGAAAATTATCTTTCAAAACCAATGAAAGTAAAGCAAATGTATGCATCGCTTTGCACGTTTTACATACCACAGCCAGCAAGGTATGTGGTTGCAGTTTCAGAAAGACCGATATGAACTACACAGAGTGGAGTGAATTTTAGATGACAGATAAAGCTCTGAATTAGGTTGTTTCTAAAATATCCAGTAACAATACTGTTATTTGAACCAGAATTCATCCCAGGCGATCAAACTTTTCATTCATCTCTCATCTTATTCTTTAAACATAAGATTATTAATTGTCATTTATTGTTAGGCATTTGAGAATAAATTGTAAAGCAAAATAGACTTGTGGACAGTCCCAAACTGTCCCCATTCCTGGGGAAAACATACACAATTAAACAGTAGGCATAAAATGTGGCAAATTTTATTATAATAGTGATAAATTGCTATGGGACCATATACTACTATTAGCAGTATCACTATGTCCCTGGACACACAGGTATAAAGAAATGTCAGTTAATTTCCTGTAAATTAATTCAATTTTTTCTTCAATCCTTCAACGCCTCTAGGCTCCTAGGAGATGCTGCCTCATTAAGTCTAGCATTATTCTGTTCTGCATTTATATTTTGGTGCAATCATATGGTTAAAGAACATTTATTAAGTATCTTTAATAAACACTTTTACATTTCTCGCACCTCTGTATCCCCTAAGATATTTCGGATGCAAAAATCATCTCTACTGTTCATCTTACTTGGACAAAGGCAGGGAACAAAGTCCAGGTGCTGAGATGTACAGATCCAACATTACTCTCTTGCTTCTCCTTTGCTGGTATAATTTTTTCCTATGGTTATTGACTGGGCCGATACTCTTTCTTCAACTAATGTACACCTTTTTACTGACAATCCTAGCCTTTCTTGAGGGTTTTAGGATTTTGAAGGCAAAATTTAGAAGTCCTGCCGACTTGTTCTATTTATTTTTTTACCTGGCAGACAATTCCCCTGAGGCACAAAGACATGAGACCCGCTATGCTAAAAATTACAGAGAAAGAGAAAGAAGAAAATGTGGTAAGGCAGAAAGAAAAAAAAAAAAGCTTCACAAATTACATCTAAAAATATTATCTAACACATCAACCTAGCGATGGTCAGTAGGAATTATATTTCATCTGATAACTAAAGTATAATGGTCAAAATTGTTTGAGGCAGATGAAAAATTGTTTGAGAATCCAAAGATGTTTTATGCTTGTAACTGAGAGGTGTTCAATATAACCATAGCTTTGAAGTGAGAGGAGGTAAAAGTTATGGGTGGAGAAAAATAAGGCAGGCAGGATAAACAGACCACGACTTCTAGAACTGTATCAAACAGTGTTAACTTTTTTTAAGGCAATCAAAAATTCTGACAACATTTAAATTAAAAAAAAAGAGAGACAAGGGTTATTTGCATTTTAGAAGTCTAACTCTGGTTTCAAGCCAGAAGGAGAATCCTCACACCTTCTAACTGTTTCTTTTTCCCTGAAAGCTTTTATTACATAGGTCATCTTTCCACCACACTACTTTATTTGACAATATATATTGCAATTCAACCATAAAAATTAAGTATCTTTGGATAATAATTTTGGTTTTCATATCAAAGCCCATGCTTGATAAATTCCAATCAAAGCATATTCTACAATGAAGAAATATATTTTTTAAATACCATCAGAATTTCAAACATGAAAACATTTTGATATAATTAGCTACAAAATCATTGAGTTTAGTTTAAAAACAACTTGAAGAATGTATAAATTACCAAATTACTTTTAAAGAAGGACATTTATAAACTTTCTTTATCTTACATTCTAATTGTAATAGCTTTCACTCTATGAAAACAAGTCTATATCTACACTTTTGGTATCAGGCATAATTGGTCTACACAGCTTTGGTTTCACTCCTTTGAGTAAAGTTAATCCATAACAACCTGGCAATTATTCCTGAGCATTGGTAAGTGAATAAAAAGTTTCTTTGAAAAAGCATTTTGGGGGCAGGCAAGGTAGTCCAGGCCTGTAATCCCAGCAGTTTGGGAAGCCCAGATGTGAGGATCTCTTGAGGGCAGGCATTTAAGACCAGCCTGGGCACATAGCAAGACCCTGTCTCTATGAAAAACAAAATAAAAATGAGTATGATGGTACATACCATTAGTCCCAGCCACTCAGGGAGCTGAGGTAGGAGGATGGCTTGTGCCCAGGAGTTCAAGGCTGCGGTGAGCTACGAGGTGGCATCACTGTACCCCAGCCTCGGCAACAGAACGAGACCCTGTCTTTTTAAAGAAGAAAAAAAAAAGAGATGGTATTAGGCATTGATATATTTCTTTTTTATCTTACTTTTTGGAGAGTTCAAGAAAATGTTCCTTAGAGTTTTGTAAGTTCCTACAAAGAGGAGATTATCCGCTCCCTCCACCAATCCCTTAAGTATCTGATCTCATGTGTCCTTCCCCCTCAGTGTCCACACCCTCCACCCTCATGAAACCTTCCTTATATTACTATAAAGTGCCAGCCACTCTCCTGGTTCAAGGCCTTGAAATATGCTGTTCCTCGGTCTGTAGACAATGCTTTCCTACAAGTGTCCATTTGGCATGTCCCCTGACTTTTCCAGCCACTATCAAAAGCCACTTTCTCCAGGAGGTATTTTCTAACCCTCCTACATAAAAATGGAAAAACCACCCCTGGAACACTACTGCAATTTTTATGGCCCTTTCATGCTTTTCTCTTTAGTATTTACTACTTTAAAATATATTAGATCACTTCCTTGATTACTTTATATTTTTCTTTGCTCCTTTAAAATCCTTAAAATCTTTAAGACAGAGTATGTAAAAATAGGGAGAGAGAGTTTGCAAGTGCAAGTTATGTACATTCAGAACTGTAACTTCAGGATTTAAACAAATGTTTGGAAATCATATGGTGAAGAAGTATTTGTTGAATGAGTAAATCTCTAAATGCTTCAAGAATCTTATTTCTATGCACTTAAGAGCTATCATGCCTAACTTTATGCTTATCTTGAAAATACATGCAAACACATCTTATTTGTAATTACATATATAATTATGAATAGTTATGTATCACATACTTTTATGACATTTATGTATATATTTGCAGAGACAAGGATAGATAATATTAAATATACTAAATTTTTAGGAAATAATTTACTGTAATAATTTAAGAGTAAGAGACAATATAAATGGTCATGAGAAGTGCTGAATTTATGCATATCAAGCTCTTATCTTATTAAAAATACATTGAAAAAAATCAAAGACCTTTATCAAGTGATAATTTAGTTTTCTTCATGCACACATAAACATACCATATATACATAAACGGGCATGTGTGTTTTCTTTCTTGAGTATTAACCATTCGCTAATGTTATGCTATTAAAATAAAAGATCAAATATTTTTTAAAGAAATCAGCAATAAAACATATTAGTTTATTTTGAAATCTCATAAACATACTCAAATACACACACACTAACTTAGCTGTATGCCTCAAATGTTAATATGTTTCATCTTTAATTTCATTCGTTTGAATATGTTTTAAAATTTGCCTTGATAATTCCTATTTTATCTGAAGGTTGATTAGAAGTAGGTTGATAATTTTTGAATATTTGTACCAATTTCCTAATATATGTCTATTATTGCTTTCTAGCTTGATTTGACAATGTGTGAAAGAACATATCTGCTTTATTTGTTTTATTTTCATTTTGATTCATTTTCTTTTTAATGGTCCAGCATATGATCTCTACTAGTGAATGTCCTGTGTTTCATATTCTCATTAACAAAAGAATATTCTGCTGTCTTTTGATGAAATATGTTGTAAATATTAATTAGGATTACTGTAGTTACTTGATGGTAGTGTTCAGGTTTTCTATATCATTCCTGAGTTCCTATGTGTTTCTTCTATTGACTATTAAAAGAAGAATGTTGAAGTTTCTAAGTGTAATTGTGGATTGGTCTCTTCATTTCTAACAGTGTTTCGCTTCAAGAATCTGCATGCAGTATTATCAGTTGCATAAACATTTAAGATTTGTATGTCTTCTTTGAGAGATAACCATATTTATCATTATTTAACATCCCTTTTATCTCTGATAATATTCTTAGTTATAAATTTCATTTATTTGGATATTAGCATAACTATTCCAGCTTTCTTTTGATATATGATTACATGCTATATTTTCCTCTATCTTTTTAGAGATAGAGCAATTAAACCTAGAGATAAAGCAGTTACACCTTGCATTTTAAAAGTCGTTTTGATCATCTCTAGTTTTGAAAGGGTTGAGTTCCCTTTACCCCTCATGGGACATGCAACACAGGTGTGGCTTGCTTCTTCGGTGACCTGCTGCTCAACCCCCAAAGGGCAGCATCTAAGGGTGAGTGTTCACAATTCCCATAGCCCAAGTAGGCCTGTGTCACAATGTGCTCTTTCAGTTTTGCTGCCTGCAGGCAGCTTGTGTTAATCAGCTCAATTAGACCCCCTGCCTTGTCACAGGGCAATGGGCTTTCTGTATCCCGGGTTCTTGGCCAGTGTACTAGAAAAATCGGGTCACATTTGGGCTTGGAGAATGAATGCAAAATTTTATTGAGTGGTGGAGGTAGCTCTCAGTGACATGGATGGGGAGCCAAAAGGGGGATGGAGTGGGAAGGTGGTTTCCCCCGGTGTCAGGCTGCCCAGTAGTGGACTCTTCTCTGACAGCCACCAGCTGAATTACCCTCAGAGTCCCCCAGGTTCTGCCATTGCTAGTCTGCTAGTGTCTGCTGGTGTGTTCTGGTCCTCTTGACATCCAGCTGCTTGTGTGTGTACTTGCTAAGGTCTCGGGCTTTTATGGGCACAAGATGGGGGAGTGCGACAGGCCAGAGTGGTCTTGGAAAATGCAACATTTGGGCATGAAAACAGGAGTACCTGTTCTCACTTATGTCCGTGGGCACAGGCCTGAGGGTGGAGCCCTTGCCAGAGACCACAGCCGTCCCTGCCCAGCACTTCCCTGCACCCTTCCTGTATCAGTTTTAGATGGTGTGTTGGAATCATTTACTTTTAATGTGATTCACAATATCATTGTTACATCTACCATCTTGTTGGCTGTATTTAATTTTTCCATTTATTCTTTGTTTTTTCTTTTTTCTCTTACCCAGCATTCTTTAATATTCCATTTTGTCTCCTCTATTGACTTAACTTGTAGTTATTTGAGCATTTAGAACATAATATTTATATAATGAGAGTTTATACTCAACTAATTAACCTATGGCAGTATATTACCAATCCTCCATCTCATCATCTTGATGTTTTTGTAATGACTTTTATTTTTACCTGTCTTGTAAATGGACAATGCGGGCAGTTAAGCAGTTATCTTTTGTATTTAAAAGTAAGAAAATTAATTCACTACCATACATTTATTTCATTTCCAGAGCTCTTCATTTCTTTGTAGATTCAAATATCAATCTGGCATCATATATTTTAAGTGTGAAGAACATTTTCCAAGTTTTTGTTGAGAAAGTCTGTAAGCAGTGAATTCTTAAGAGTTTTTGTTTTTCTGAGGATGGCTTTATTGCCCTTTTATTATTAAACGCTATTTTCTTTAGATATAGATTTCTGGGTTGCAAGTATAAATTTCTGGTTAGGAAGACTGAAGTATTTTCTTTCCTCATTTTAAAGGTTCTTTAGTATCATCTAGCTTGCATAATTTCTGATATTGTTTTATTTGCTTCTTTGTAATGTTTCTTTTTCTCTGGCAACCTTTAATATTTTCTCATTGTCCTTAGTCTTTTGGTACTTGATGTTTGTTTGTTTCTGATTAGTGTTCAAGACCTTGTTGGATATGTGCTATATTAACTGTCATTAATTTTGAAAAGTTTTCATGATTATTCAAAAAAAAACTTCCTTCTTCTCCTTCTTGGGTTCCTATCACACCTAAGTTAGAACGTTTGATATTGTTCCACAGCTCTTGAATTTTCTATTTTTTTTTTTTTCATTCTCTTGTCCCACTTTGTGTTTCAATTTGTGTAATTTTTATTGACTGCTTGTTAAATTCACTGATTCTTTGTTTGGCTCTATTAAATGTCTTGGTTGCTGTGTTTTTATTTTCCCCATTTTTTTATTCTTTTACGGAGTCTTTATCCCTCAGCTGAAATCACTCATTTGATCTTACATTTTGTCCATCTTTTAAATTAGAGCCTTTAAGGTATTTATTATAGTGATTTAAAATTATCTCTCAGACAAGTCCAAAACCTGTGTCACATCAGAATCTGGTTCAGATTTCTCTTTGCCTATTCTTAGATAGTTTTTTCTTGTTTTTACATTTACATCATACTTCATTTTCATGGTGACATCATATGTAGGTAAAACATAGTTTGAGCTAAATAATATGTATACTTGGAAATGGGGATACCTTTCCCCTAAGTATTTAATGGGAAAGTCTGCATCAGCATATTTAAGTGTGATACTGATTTTGTAGGGTTATTGCTATGGTTACTATTAGTATACCACATGATTCAAATTTCTGTAGAAATACCTTGTATTTAGAGCAAGGTTGATTTTCCAGAGCAATGCCTCTCCAATGCTGAGTCCCAGGCCTTGCCCCTGTGCTGAGCATCAGAAAGTCTCTTGGCATGCTCTGCTGTCACTTATAAGTTGAATGTGCTTCACTTAATGGTGTACATTCTCTAATTTGTAAAATGAGATGCATTCTCTAACTAGTAGTTAAACCTCAGTATTTGACCTGGAGCAACGTCTCAGGGTCTGGGAGATATAGCCGCCTTTGTCCTGCTGCTTGTCTTCTGACTGTAGCTGTGGGCTCTATGCATCATCCAACTGCTTTTCAAACAATAGCTTTTGGTTTTTTTGCTTTTCAACCCTGATGTATTTGTTTTTCAACTGCAATGTGATTTCACCACTGCACTAAGGATTGCAGTTCTTGGTTTCCCTTCATTCCCAAAGAGTAAAGGTTTTGTTCAGTAGCAGAGAGGGAAACAAGTCCACATGGAATTTCTTGCCCTTTCTGTGCAGCTGCTTTTTCCTACCCTAGGGTTGCACCACATGGTCACTTCCCAGGGCCTCTTCCAATTTTTTCTCTGAGCACTCAGCTGGGTTCGCGGTGGATGTGTGAAAGAGGGTGTAAACTCCATTATCTTCAGCCCCCAGTGGTTTCACTCTGTCCTGCCAGCCCAGATTCAGCTTTCATCAGTCTACATCTATTCTAACTGAACTCTTCTTACCCTTGTATCTACTTTGGATAAATGAATCCTTACAGTTCTTTTTTCACTGCCTCCATACTGTCTCGAGATTTTGTCCAAGTTGGTTGCTCTGTGCTCTGCTCTTTAACAGGTTAAAAACATTGTGAATTTTGTTAGCCCAAATAACTTTACATTTTTTTGCAAGCATTGGAGTAATGTTCTTTCCAGGTCTCTATAATCTAGATTGGAAGCTGGAAGGCTAATAAAAATTTAAAGTCATAAACATCCTCAAATTGACTTCTAGAGTAAAATAAAAGACTGAGTCCATGCTTTCGTAATATTCCTTGTTCCCAACCATATTAAGTCAATAGAGGAGCATTTAATGAGCATGATTTCATAATAATTAAAGGAGCATCTCTACGGATGAGAAATTTTAACCAATTTCTAGAATTTGAAAAGTGGATGACAGACTATTTATGGATGGCTTAGAGCAGAGAAAGTCACAGTCTGATGAAGGATGCTGAGAAGAACAAAGAAACTGAAGGAACTCTGGACTTAGAGACAGCAGGTTTATCAGAGGAAAGGAGTGAGAGGTGGAGGCAGAAATCAGAAATCCTAACTGCAAACTTGAATGTCATTTACATAACAGTATATTATGCATTCACACTTCCCACCTCTGTCTTTATTTAGAGATTGCAGGGCAGCCAGGAATTTGCCTACCAAGAGAGAAAAAAAATACTATTCTTTTCTGATGGATTATATAATCCCTCTGGGGAAAGAGTGTACAGTTAATATGGATGTTGCTAATTTAAGAATAGCCTTCCTTATTCTAGCATTTGGATAAACCTGAACATAAGGGTTAGTTCCTCTCATGCTCACTGTAGAGGAAAGCCTCTATATAACTTTTTTATTATTATTACAAGAAAAATTATAATTTGAAATAATAATTTTAAGAATCACTTAACTGCTTACTGTATGCCAATACTTTTCTGAGGTAAGATTTTGTTGAAAGACAAAACATTATCAGATATTTGAAAAAAAGCCAGAAATTGAAGGTAAAAAATGTTAATATTAAAAGGGCAGAAAAGTACTTTAAAATTAAAAAAAAAAGATATGTGAGAAATAAGAAGACAAATATTTTTTAGACTAAAACCTCCAAATATTAGAAAAAAATAGAAAACACATGGAGATTTTAGATTCACAGTGTAAAGCATTCTATGAATATAGAAATGGAATACTGTAAGAAGACAAAATATGTAAAGTATGTAGCACAAAGTCTGGCACATATTAAGTGTTTGATAAATATTATGATTGTTATTATTATATTCTAAGCCTTCACGTGCTTGAGTAGAGGTGAGTCCTTTGCCTACAGCTTAAAAAGAAACAATTTGGTAAAATTATTCAAGAAAATCTTGAACTAAACTTGTCTATATGGTCAGACAAATTAAACTTGTCTAACAAGTTCAAATTAAACTTGTTTAATAATATTATTGGTTATACTTGTCTAACAATACTATGATTATTTCAGCCAGTGACCTAAAGAAAGTCTTTAAGCAAATTAAGTTTCAACGGGGAGATGAGCTATGATATCTGTTTTCTTACCTATAAATTATTTTATTGTATTTTAATATTGCTTCTATTTTTTCCGTTAGGGTACAGAATGGCAATAATTTCCTCTCTAAATGAATCAAGTAACAGGAGGATTCCACCAGTGAGCTGCCTAAGCTCCTCATTCTTTGCATCACCTGCCTTCAGTGACAGTTTGTTTCCAAAGAACTGATAGTCGTTTAACCCAGGAAGGTAAGGCCAACGTAAGACACCTAGCAGCTAAAATGGAGTATCACCTTAACTGGCAGTTTCAATAAAAGTGTATGCCCTACAGGGAACAGATTAATTTAGCCTAATCTCCCTTCCTTTTTCCAATCTCCAATAATAGTGAATATACCAAGATTGAGAGTGGTGAAATATCTTCTATTCCAAATGATAGATAGAAAACGATGTGTTCAGAAGAAAGGATGATTTTTACTCTATTAGAATAGTGTTAAACCCACTTGACTCTATCACAATCTAAGTTTTTTTTTTTTTTTTTTAATTTTCCTGGGGAAATTATCTTAGTATAGTATAATATTAAATGTCTGGTGATTCCAGAACTTTATTGGTTTATAAACTTTAGATTAAATATATAAAGTGACTGTCTTCATTCAATCAGCAAGATTTCAGAGTTCAAACAGGAGAGGATGCATTTGACATGCCTTTTGTGGGACCAAGTAGGAATGCTTAGTAAACATTAGGATATAGATGTCTGGAATCCAGAAAACAGGCCTAGGCTGGAGAAGTACAGCTAGTGTTCAGCATATAGGCAGTATGATTAACGTGGGAATCCATGAAGCTAGCTAATGTGAGCATGTGCAGAAAGAGACCTAGTTTGGGTCCTTAAGATAATTTTACTTGAATATTTTTAGTAAATAAGAGATTACAGGAGAATGTAGAATCATAAAAGAGGAGGAAACAGTGTTTGTTATCAAAAACTTGGTTCTCTTCAGTGAGTTTTGACTTTTAGGGAGTCAAGAAAGTTGAGCCTGCAAAACTATTTATTGGAGTTTTCAGTTGGGGATGACACAGCTGCAGTGGTTTTACTTGAATGATGAAATATAAATCTGGTTAGAGTATATTAGTTTATTAATTTGTTAGTTATTTTCCCTGATTTAATTCAAGAGCTCTTGTGGATTAAGTGATCTTTTTTTTTTTTTTTTTTTTTTTTTTTTTGAGACGGAGTCTCGCTCTGTCGCCCAGGCTGGGGTGCAGTGGCCAGATCTCAGCTCACTGCAAGCTCCGCCTCCCGGGTTCCCGCCATTCTCCTGCCTCAGCCTCCTGAGTAGCTGGGACTACAGGCGCCCGCCACCTCGCCCGGCTAGTTTTTTGTACTTTTTAGTAGAGACGGGGTTTCACCGTGTTAGCCAGGATGGTCTTGATCTCCTGACCTCGTGATCCGCCCGTCTCGGCCTCCCAAAGTGCTGGGATTACAGGCTTGAGCCACCGCGCCCGGCCGGATTAAGTGATCATTAAGAATTTTGTGGTATAAAGCAATAAGTTCCAGTGTTCAGTAGGACAGTAGGGTGACTGTAGTTAACAACAACATATTGTGTATTTCAAAATTGATACAAGATTTGTAATGTCCTCAAAGCAAATAAATGATAAATGTTTGAAGTGATGAGTATCTCACATAACTTGATGTGATCAACACACATTGTATGCATGCATAAGAATACCACATGTACCCCATAAATACGTATAATCATTATGTGTCAATAAAACATTTAAAAAAGGATTCTGAGGTATAGCAGAACACATTTTTAATTGAAAAAGACAAAAAAAAAAGGAAAAAGAGAGACAATAATTTATGCCTTATTTAACCTATAGTCTAGTGGTAAAAGGCTATCAGCAAGAACTCGAGAGGTCCAGGCTGAAGTGAGCTGTGATCATGCCATTGCACTCTACTGCACGCTGGGCAACAGAGAAAAACTCTGTCTCAAAAACAACACAGTCAATAAATGAAATGAATGAATAAAAATGGAGCCAGAGGGCTATGAGTGCTATGAAAAAAAGGCAGAAAAAAATGGAAGATTTGATGGGAAGTTTGCAATTTAAATAGTGTGGCTCTACTGCTTTTCTATTGCTCTCAAAAATTACTAAAATTAGTGGCCTAAACCAAAAATACAATATCTAATATTTCTTCAAGTAATGAGTTTGATACAAGTCTCCCTTGGCTAAAATTAAGGTGTTGCCAGAGCTTTATTCCTTTTTGAGGGCTCTAGGAGAGAATCCATTTTCTTCCCTTTCCCATCTACTGTAGGCCACCCCCATTGCTTGGCACATGACCCCTTCCTCCATCTTCAAAGCCAAAAAAGGTACATGTGGTTCTTCTCACACTGCCATCTCTCTGGTTCTCTTTCACTGAATATAAACAGATAAAATTGTCCACTTTTAAAGGCTTATATGATTAAAGTATTGTCCATCTAGATAATACAGGAAAATCTTCCCACCTCAAAGTCAGAAAACTAAATCACATCTGCAAAGTCCCCTTTTCCATTTAAAGTAACATACTTGCAGATTATGGAGGTTAGAATATTCTTTATCCTACTTACTACAATGGTCAAGTAATGTGTCACCAAAAAATGACCTTTAAGTGATAACATAGAGGAGTTGAGGGGAAAACCTTGCCAACGTCTGGGAGAAATATCTCACAGGACAACATTAAAAGGCAAAGACTCTGAAGGAGAAGATATTTGTATATTTGAAGAATAGAGGTGACCAGAACAACTGGAGTGAGTTAAGCTATAGTAGGAGCAGTGGTACAAAAAGCAACAGAGGCTAAAAGGGGAAGAGGCTGATAGAACACTGTAAAAATTTTAGTTTTACTGTCATTAGATGAAGAGCCTTTGAAAGATTTGAGTAGAATGCTTTTATAATGTAACTTTCAAGCTAATAAGAGCACATTGATTACAGTGTTTAGAATAGAATAAAAGAGGACTGGAATGGAAACTTGGAGACCACTCAAAAGGCTATTATGACTTGGGCCAGGATAATAGCATTAGAGATTACAGTGGATGTTCTCATTGCAGATGTGTCTTTTAAAATAGATGCAACATATTGTACTGATAGGTAGGAGGTGGGGTGAGAACAATAGAGTTAGAGATGACTCCAAGTTTTTGACTTAGGTCACTATAAGGCCACTTATGGAAATGGGGAAACCCTGCCTCCAATTTTCTATTTCTTGAACTTACCTTAATGTCTCAACATTTTAAATGCAGTGTACCACCAGGTCATTCTTGAAATGTTTTCTAGGTTTCTGTGATACCTTCCTTTTGTAGTGGTGAATACGGAAAGTTTCCCCCTTTATCCTCTGAAGTTTCACTGAAAATGAATTTACAATAGTTACATTCATAGGAGAAAAAGTCACACGTTTATTAATCTGCATATGAACATGAAAATCCCTCAAATATGAGACTCAAAGGACTTGATAATTGAGGCTTAAATATTCTCTTATTAGGGGAGAGGAAACCGAGAGGGCTATAGGAAATTTTAGGTGGATAATAATAAATACTTTTTAGGGAAAATGAATGAACCTAGGCAGCAGACATTATCTTGTAAATGATTCTTTTGAGAAAACACAATGGGTCCGACATGTTAGGTGAGGGCCTAAACCGCACTGTGAATAAAGGTTGTCTTTTTATGTAGGTAAAATCTCCTAGGTAATCTCTCTCAAAACTTCCTTCAGAAGAATAGGTATGAAATCTATCTGGGCACTGTGATTTTTAGTCTCTTTTTTTCTAGGCTGATCTTTACTGGTTATTTGATGAGATTCCTAGGGAGGGGACCTTAAGACAATTGCATTTCTCTTGGAAAGAAGTCTCCTTAGTCAGATAAGAAAATTCCAAAGATAGTCCTTCCTTTCACGTGGGGGTGGGGTGTGTGGGAAGAAACAAGAGAAGATTAGGAAGTCCTTGGTTCTGAGGCAGCTTCTAAGACCTTCCAATTTCTTCTAACTCAAATTACTCAGCATGCCAAAGAACCAAACTTGGGAGTATTGTATCTGCACCCCAAAACTCTTGTGGTATACTTTCTTTGTCTTTCTAAAGTCCTGGCACCTTGTTTGTTCAGTTATAAATATTTGATTACCCAGGCTATGTCACTGGGTTCCAGTCTGTTTTACTAATCCCCAAGCACCAGGTGATTTTTGAAATTGACTTTGCAAAAATTATGACAGTGAGAGAAGTCTAGAATGCCTGACTAAATTTGGTTCTATTCTCTCAGGCTGGCTGACCTTGCACATTCCTGGGTGTAGAGCAAGCTAATCATGGGAAGAACTCAGTTTGTACTTTAACTTACCAGCAAAGATGATAATAGTCCCTCCCTAAAACTGATCCCCTCCTTGTATGGAAATAGAAATGACCTTTATAAGATGAATAAAAGATCACAAAATTAGGGTTATAGGAGTGACCTGAGTACTGCTCAGAAGTAGGCATAGTTAAACAATAACCAGCCATTGTTTCCTAGTTTGCTTTTCTATAATCCCCTGCTGCTTGGGAGTCATAGAGCCAGAGGCCACAAGATTTCTGACTTCCTTAATTGTGTCTGTAGATAAGATCACTATTGCAGAACCTAAGATTGGTCTTTTGAGATGTTTTTCAGACTTTTGCATTCTGGTACCCACTGATTCCACCCAGACTCATGACTCATGACTCCGTCAGTCCTGTGGCACCTGCCCAGATATCAATTAAGCACACGAGAACCATTTTCCGCACCTGAATGTCATTCTCAACCAATTATCAACACCTATTCCTTAGCTCCCTGCCCACCAAATTATTCATAAAAACCCTAGACTCTGAGTTCTTAAGTAAGCTGATTTGAGTAATAAACTCCCTTTCTCCTTCTTGGCTAGCTGTACATTGTTAAACTCTTTTTCTACTGCAATGCTGCTGTCTCAGTGAATTGGTTTTGTCTGTGCAGTGGGCAAGGAAGGGATTACAATTTAATCTACATAGTAAATATTCCAGAATGTATCATATTATCTGAATTTTTAACCTTACATTAGCACACATGTTGTGAAACTGGCCCAATTATCCCAAAGAACTGATGTTTATAACTTTTTAAAATAAACATAGAAATGGACTCTCCTGGTCTTAAAGCATGAAACTTACATTTGTCTTATCTGAGTCCTTCCTTAGAAAACCAACCCTCAGGCCTGTTGGATAGTATCAAAGAAGTTAAAAACCCCAGATCACCACATTCAGATAATGAAAAGTCAGACCTCTCATCCTTTATGATTTTCTTACTATTTCCTAATTCCTGTTTACCTACAAGTAACTATATTCACTCCCTGCTATATAAACTCCCAATTTTAGTTGGTCAGGTAGATGGATTTGAGATTGATCTGCTGTCCTCCTCAGCTGCAGTACCTGAATAAAGCCTTCTGCTCTGATAATACTCATTGTCTCAGTGATTGGCTTTCTGTGTTGTGAACAGCAGGACCAAATTCCTCCCATTTTGGAAACAGACTTTGGTTCCCTAACTAGGAATATGTTGCTTGTGGCATGGCTGCCACAGACTTGAAGTTTCAGCAGCCTTCCTAAGCAGTTGCCAGGACCTTTTATTGGCTGAAGTTGGGTTGTTGTTTCTCTCTGATCGCTCCACTTCCAGCCCCAACTGTGTTCCTGATTGCCTAGGAAGAACATCCCTTGAAATTTGTCATCTGTGTCTGGACAAGTGAGTATCTTAACTTGGTACCAGCCAGTGGAATCTGCACCTCTCAATTTGGGAAATTTCAAAAAAATTTCTCTTCACAGGTTGAACAAGCCCAGCCGACTGGGAGAGGATAAATCACCCTGACTGTTTCAGTTTGGACATTCTTAGGGCTTGTTAGTTACTGCAGCAGTTGTATTGTGTTTTGATGACTGTGTATCAATATAGTCAAGGAAATCAGAATTAATGAACTGATAATCTTTTGTAATACTGTTTGGCCCCATACTCTTTGGGATCCAGGGAAGTTTTGCCTCTTTCTGGATCCATTTTGTGACTGAAAGGGAAAATTAGATGGAGTTCTGTGTATCTAAGCTTTTATCATTCAGTTTTAAACAGGGTTGGGGTTGGTTAGTATGTCATGTTCTTCTGTGGTGCTGTTTGGCCCCAGTGCTCTCTGGAGTCTGGGGAGGTTTTAGCCTTTAAAAATTATACTGCCATGAAAACTACTTTACCTGAAATTTTGGTTCACAGCCTTCAGTAGATTACCTATTGTGGGAAACAACGTTTAGCCATTTGAACATGTTTGTAGACTGGCGAGTTTGTATTGCTGTCTCATGACTACAGTTCCAAGGGAAAAGCTGTCAAATCTTTGTGTATATACATGTTTAGATGAGTTTATATGTATGTACATTTATTATGTCATATGTTATGTCTACCAAACTGACTTATAAATGAAAGAGCACTCATATATTAAATATATCCAAGCATTTTTTTAAGCTCATGTGACTTAAGTAAATCATTAATAAACAAACTATCTTTAAAATTATTGGTAAGATATAAATACAATGTCTTTGAAGTTGTCAGCACGTATTTCTGTCTGAATTTTATGTATGCCTCTGCTAGATATTTTGAGGTGTCGGAGTTTGGCACAGAAGGTGATTAAATTATAAACTCAGACAAAACAAAATGATCTTTGTTTGTGTGACCCTTTTAACTAATTAAGACTAATTTAATATTGTTGGTTTAATGAAAATAACTGAATTGTCTGAATTCTTAGTGAAAATACCCATGAGTAACTTTAAGGTCCTTACTTAGGTGAACACCTAGTATTCACGTGTTATAAAATGTTTAACAAGGAAATGATGATGAGCTGTTTCTAACTCTCAGTTCTCAAAAGTAATCTAGATAAAACTGTTAAAACTGAGAAAAGTGAATGCAATGCAAATTGGTACAATATCATTTAAAATCTTACAATTATTTTTGATGCTTCTTAATTGTCTGAGTCATTTCCAAGTGAGAAAAGGTTATAATATGGGAAAACATATTTTTGAAAATTATGGAATCTTCTTATCTATACAATGCTAATATCTGATAGTTCAGCATTTCTTGCTTCCTAGATTTTCAATAAAATTAAGAATTTAGTGACGAAGCTGCTAAGAATAAGAATTCGAGTTAATGTATAATTCAGTATATAAAAGACACCAAAGCCCATGTGTTTTTATTGACAAAAAGAATCATTTTGTGTAGTTCAAAAGTTATCCAAAGATTAACTCAGATTATGGACTTGGAAAGGTTATTTAGGAAGTAAAGTAGAAAGCAACCAGTAAGTAGGGGAGAGAGATATAAAGAAAGTTATGAATATGAAGATATGTATTTTTGGTAAAAGATGGAAGTAAAAAATGGGTTTGGTTTTCTGTTTATTTGGTTTGGCTTCTAATTTTCATTAATCTCCTATTTGGTCTCCTTTGGGTTTTACTTATATATACATATATAAAACTATTGATGCTGGCAGTTTCTAATGAAAACCTTCTAGATATATATTTTGCTAAAATAAGTTTATAAAGAAAAAGAATAATGTTGTATGAAAAATGATCTTGTATGATAAATTTAAAATAATTATTTAAAACAAAAAGGAAATTTAGGACAAAACAAAGTTTAAGCATGTTATAGATGGTATGTGTAAGTCATATGCAGTATTTTGTTTGTTTGTTTCTCTGTATCCTCATCCACATACAGAGAAAACAGGAAGCTGCAAAAGCTTGTATAGTAAAATATTCTGTGACACCTGATAGGAAATTCAAGAAATTTGGCCAGTTGACATTGTTCACAGTTAAAGCTCTTAATCTTGATAAAGGTAAAATAAGAAATATTGTAAGGAAATATATTGGCAGTTTGACAATTCTTTTTTAATATAATTAAGCATGAAGCCAGATTTAGCATGAAGCCAAATTTCACAAAAATGCCTGCATTGCTTTGTTTCATATTATATTTGCTATTCTGCAAAGGTGGTACTAGCATTACAGTACTTACTGGTCATGTGCCTGAAGTGAATTTGTTAGCTGTACACATGTATAATGGTTTTAGTAGACCTAAAGGCATTAATTTGTATACCAGAAGCAAACTATCTATCACATGTTCTTTTCAAGGCTCTGGTTAACACTGTAGTATCCAATCAGAACTAATACCTGATAGTTCAGGATTTCTTGCTTCCTAGATTTTCACTAAAATTAAGAATTCAGTGAAGTTGCTAAGAATAAAAATTCTAGTTAATGTATAATTCTGTATGTAAAACATACCAAAAAATGTGTTTTTATTGAGAAAAAGAATCATTTTGTCTAGTTCAAAAGCTATCCAAAGATTAGCTCAGATTATGGGGCTTGGAAAGGTTATTTAGGAAGTAAGGTAGAGAGGAACCAATAAGCAGGGGAGAGAGATGTAAAGAAAGTTATGGATATGAAGCTATATATTTTTGGTAAAAAATGAGGGTAAAAAATGGGATTGGTTTCCTACTTATGTGGTTTGGCTTCTAATTTTCATTCATTTGCTATTTAGTCTCCTTTGGATAACACTTATATATACATATGTAAAGCTATTGATGCTGGCAGTTTCTAATGAAAAACTTCTGCTTTTTCAGGGAATGTCATTTTGTTTCTTATGCATTTCCAATAATTCATCATTTGTTCTACTAATATAAAGTTTCAGAGCCACATTTGTCAAGCCTCCAAAAATTGCTAGAGGACATCAGCCATTCAATATTCAATTGGTTTTGCTTACTTCTGATGATCTAGAGAGCTATCAGAGTTTTAAATCTCCTGGAGGGAAAAAAAATACTAATTTTTATAAGTTCTCAACAGAACTAATCAATTCTTTGCTTTGTTATTTGGAAAAGTAGGTGAGAGTAGAAATCTTTAAATGGTGTTTTTTGCCAATGTAATTCAATTCAGTCAATAATTTGATTTGGTTTCAGATCTTTTCCTTTAATTAATGAGGAAAAACTGTGATGTGAGTAGGAAGTTTTAATGTGTGGAAAAGATAGACTTTCTAAGAAAATTAGATTAGGATTTCTCTCAAACTACTTTCCTTCTGTATACCAATATTAAAATTAAGGGACATTCACTTGGATAAAGAAGCTGGGTCATGTGTAAAACAACTAGGAGATATATTAACCAGTCTCTCTGAGTTTGCTTCCAACAGGCGTCAGTTCCCTATAGACATGCCTCGTCACTCTTTGAAACTAAGGGACCAGGTCTTTCTGAAGATCTGGAAATTCGAACAAGTTGAAAACCAGCTGCAGCCACAATGGGTCAGGCCTTCCCCAGGACTGAGGAACTGATACATAGAAAGAGGGGACTTAAAACAGGCCCAATTGTCCCATAGAACTGATGTTTACAGTGTTTTAAAATAAACATAGAAATTGACCCTCCTGGTCCTAAAGCTTAAAACTTACATTTGTCTTACCTGAGTTTCTTCCTCAGAAAACCAACCCTCAGGACTTCCAGATAGTATCAGTGAGCTGAAACTCCCCAGATCACTATATTCAGACAGTGAAAAACAGGGCCCCGTATCTGTCATGATTTTCTTACCCCTCTCTAATTCCTGTTTACCTGCATGTAGCTACATTCTTTCCCTTCTTCATAAACTCACTATTAGAGTTGGTCAGGGAGACTGATTTAAGACTGATCTTTCATCTCTTTTGCTGCAGCACCCAAATAAAGCTTTCTTCTCTGGAAATACTCATTGTTTCAATGATTGGCTTTTTGTGAGGTGAGCAGCGGGACCTAGACAGAGCCCCTTGCATTTTTGTTAACAATTGCTTGATATTTCTACTTTGATACGTAAGCAACACCTCAAAATTCCTGTATCCTAAGGAAAATCTGCTAAACTGCAACATCTTTGAATCCTTCAGCCTTCTCCATTCAATTAATGCTTTCACCAGTCATTCGGGGTTGAAAACTGTGAGTTAACTTCCTAACAAGTCTCACTCCTTCTCAACTCCCCTACAATTTCCTCTTCTCATTTTATGTAGTGTAATAACTTTATAGCACAAATCAGCACATGTTACATGCTTAAAATGAATCAAGAAATTTTGACTGCAACTGAAATATGAGTCCTTTTCTATGACATGTATGACCCTGTATCACCTGGACCTTACCTCTTTATCTACTGTTTTATAGTAATACTGTTACCTAATTCCCAACCCACTCAGAGTGACTTTAAAAAATGGCCCTCAAAGATGCCAAAGCTATCTCTACTTTACTTTTGAGTCATTGCACTGGCAATTAATTCTGCTCAGAATGATTTTCTGTTGAGATTCCTATTGCTAGGCCTTTTCAAATGAGCTAAACTGGCTTCCAACCAACCTCTCTAGATAAAGCACACTTCTTCCCCATTACTCAATGTTCATCTCATTGACTTTTTAATTTTTTTCCACAGAACTGATCATTCTCTGAAGTCATTTATTTATGGTATATTTGACACCATATAAGATTTAATACCCAAAATGCAGATTTTGTTGCATAGCTCTAGGGTAAGATATTTCCAAGTTGTTTACATGTGATTTGTATGTCATGGCAGTGTGGACTGTGGGTTTCTTCCTTAATTGAAGTGTCTGTCTTGTACTCCATTCTAATACTAAGCCCTTGGGCTGTGCTGGCACATGGTAGATCAGATGTTCATTAATAGAAATGAATGAATAAGAGGGTTTCTAAAGATATGTTGATCTTGTTACTTAGGTACAGTGTGGTATAATGAGAGTGTTATATTCTCTAGGTTGAAAGTCAGCTTGTAAAATTCTAATTTAACCTAAATGTTCATTGATTTATAACATTCATCTAAAGACTCAAAAGATGTACTTGTTGTGTCTTACCTGTTATCAGTAATATCTCTATTGTAAAATAATTGTGACTAATAGGCTTCCTTAAATAATTATTGAGGAAAAAGAAAGGATTGGCTACACGTCTTTTAATAAACTGAATAGTTATGAAAGACAATAAAATCATGCTTAATTCAATCAACAGGAAACAATAAGTCACATGTATACTATGTCTTATTTTTCATTCCCTAGAAAACAAACATTTCAATGATTGGCTTTGATATAGAACCCTGGGAGCCTTCACCTTCTGCTGGGCCTTCCAAAGACATTATTTAGCATTCCTATCCTCCATGGATAATTAGAGGACCATCAAATACTCTATGTTACATGATGCAGTTGTAAGGCAACTTGTACAGCAACTTGAGCCTCAACTCTTTTATATTCCGCCCCATTCCTTCAGGTGAAATGTTCCACACCCCCATGGTGTGTAGGCTGTTGGGTTGGTTTGTTTGTTTTGTCTTTTTTTTTTTTTTTTTTCCTGACCAGGGTTTGTGCTTCCGCACTCTATGCTGAGAACTGATTCTTTTAAATCTGGAGGCTAACATACAGAGTCAGCAGATATTGAAAAGAAAATCATCATCTTTTAAGACACATGCTATAGAATAGGTCATTTCACGAGGCCTCCTGACCAGCAGAGTTCAGGAAAATTTAGGTTTTCAATATTTTCAATCCCTTTATCTCAAATATTGCCCTTTTTTTGTCACAGTCCCATTCTTTCCTTTTAAAGGTCAAGACATACCAAGACTGAGTGTTGAGTCTTCACTGCAGGGTTTCCAAACTTGCAACCATATCTTCAGCCTGATTTTCAGCCTAATCTTTCTAGTGACTACAGTAGTTTAGAATTGCTTTTAATACTACCAAGGAATTCTTGAGATATTTATAGCATGCTTAAGGTCGAAGAAAAATCTGTCCTGAGTGTGCTCTCTCTCTCTCTCTGTCTCTCTCTGTCTCTCTCTGTCTCCCTCTCTCTGTGTGTGTCTGTGTGTGTGTGTGTGCGTGTTTTGTTCAAGGTCTCCAAATATGTCAAAACAGACACCCCATATGACATTTCTTAAATTATCATTCCTCTATACAAAACAAGTTTAGTCACCTTCTAACTTCTTACATTGCATCTGAACTTCTTCCTGATTAATCACTGCTGAAAGCCTTAGTAAATATGATACCTGCGAATTCCAGGGATTATCACTCACCCTAATTACCCACAGAAATATCTCTCTATTGACTTCAGATCAATGATAAGCACAAGGCTAAAACCTCATTCTGGGGATTTATTTGTAGGACCACTGGATGTAACCTATTATCTTATCACAGATTCTTTTGAAAATCTATGCAGAAGTATAGCATATGTATACATATGATATATATATAGCATATATATATATATATGCTAAATGCATATATATAGATTTAGGGGTGAGAGGTGGTAGAAGGATTGCTGCATTACCAGGACAACAAGACTGAGGGAACAAATATGAGGAATGTGGGAAGGAAGGAGAGGAAGAAATATATGTTAGTGAATAACCATCCATCAATTCACAAGGAATACAGGGCTTGCTGAGTTGCAAAGGCATCTCTTAACAGGATGTTTGGAGTTACTCCGTCTGGAATTGTCCATTTAAGTATTAGACAAAGTGAATCAAGCTGTTTATCTGGCTACTCCTTTATGTCACCTGTATTTTATTGTTACAATTTGCCTCATGGGGTTGAACACCCCCACATTTTTGACCTGTATTAATTTGCCCTGTCTGGCATTCACTGGAAAAGTCAGGGTCTGCATGGTTCCAACTGAGCTGGACCTGGATGCTGAAGTTGATGAGCTGCCAATACAACAGGTACAATGGTGACCATGATATAAGTCAGCCCTCGTTCTTAAGAGAGATTGAAACAACCATTTGGGGACTAGGGAGGTAGTAAGTTTGGTAAGGGAAGAAGTATATCCTGGATATTCATTCCATTAATATTATATTACAACTTTATTTTTTAAATATATATTTATTTTTAAATTTTAATCTATTATTTATATTATACAAATACATAATCTGTGTTTGTAGAAGTATACCAATGACATACACGATATTCCAATTACACAATATTTATTTTTCCTTTTCCTCTGAACCATCATTAATATCACTTTTTTCCAAAAAAAGCATGGGCTGGTTGTGGTGGCTCATGCCTGTAATCCCAGCACTTTGAGGGGCCAAATTGGGTCTAAGTCTTGACCTCAGGAGTTCAAAGCCAGCCTGGGCAACTTGGCAAAACCCTGTCTCTACAAAAAAATATGAAAGATTAGCCAGGTGTGTTGGCACGTACCTGCAGTTCCGGCTACTGGGCAGGCTGAGGTGGGAGAATCCCTTGAGCCTGGGAGACAGAGGTTGCGGTGAGTTAAGATCACATCACTGCACTCTAGTCTTAGTGACAGAGCCAGAGCCAGAGCCAGACCCTGTCCAAAAACAAAAACAAAACAAAACAAAATGATGTTTTGTGTAGATTTGACCTGCATTAGCATAGTGGACTTGAGATGTTTTTGTACTTTATAGAGTGCATTTAATAGAATTCTCCAATATCAGATGATTGTTCTAATATGGTCACATTTATAGGAGTAGATGACATTTCTTGAACCATGCTTCCAACTTCATAATTCAGAGGTTATTGTAGCCCTGTTCAAAAGTTTCATTCAGTTGTTGGGTTTTTCCATCAAATATGACCTCACATATAGTCTTCATTCACCCTCATTGATATCTAGTGCACAGATTTCCAGTTCACAGTGCTTATTTCCCTTGAAGTTAAGTGCACCCTGACTCTGAACTTGGAGCTGTCAGTGAAAAAGCTACATCTCTGCTAAGGGGGCAAGCTGCAGATGGCCTAGTTGTCCAAGTTGCAATGGAGCCCTCAGTTAGCCAAACCATACTGAGTTTCAACCAGAAGTGGTTAACATGTTTCACCGTAAGTCTAAATGTTGCCATTTAAGAGTATTTTTTTTCCTTATCTCATATATTACATTGCAAAAGAATCCCTAAAACTTAGGTCAACAAACTTTGGGCTCTGATCTAAGTCAAGAAACCGGTCCTGAAAATACTCCCAAGATGAGTATCATATTACTTGCTCCCCTGAAGATATTTTCAAACTCTTCCTTTAAAACAAAAACAAAAACAAAACAAAAAAAAAAACCATTTAAAACAACATTTGAAAATTTACTACTTATGGGATGAATCTGAATTACATCATTTATGCCCAGATATGCTTGATTCACGTTTAGGCACAAGTGTATGTCCCTGCTGCCTACAATTCCTCAAACATGTTTATAGAATAATTTTTGCATTCTACTTCTCCTGGCAGAGCTGTGTGTTCCAGTTGTATCACAACAGATTGACAACAACTTTAAGGGAAGATGAATTCTGTTAGACAGGTACAATTGGTAACACACATCCCTAAAGTAAAAATGTCAGGATTACAGTGCTTTCTTATATAAGCATTGTAATATATTATATAATATTGTATTTTCTTATATAAAATTATTTAAGATAGCTTTGATTTAAAATATAAGCAATTTACTCTGCTTCGATATTTTTTGTCTTTAAGATATTTTATTAAGAAAAACATTTTAAATGTATGTAACAGTAGGTAGAAAAATTAAAAAAACAAAAAACAAAAAAGGCAGGCATAAATCACTTGACTTAAAAAGCTCTCAACTTATGGCCTATCTTGTTTTACATAAATACTCAATCACTGCTTCTCCAGCCCCATTACATCCTAAAAATTTAGTAAGCACCACTAAAAGATGCAGTTTGATTTAAAAAACACAAACACAATATCATTAGCACACTTTAAAAAATTAATTAAAATGTCTTATCAAATATCAATTTAACGTTCAAATGTGTAAGTGTAAATTTTGATCAAGTGAATACACAATGATTTGTAACTCGTATTTGTAATTTATAAAAAAAATTTGTTTGCTTTACTGTATTTTAGTAGTCATTATTTTTAACTTAAATCCAAATGACATAGCTCCACTGCACACTAAAATGTTCCATAATATATTTACTTACACCTAAATACGTTTGAATGTCAGAAATTTACATTGTTACATTATTCTTTCACATGTCGATTGAAGAGTGATATATTATTAAATTACAACATTATAAAATGCTAATTATAAAATTAGCATTTTATTTATATGAAATGCTAAGAATATGGGATATTGATTTTTTGGATAATTTTATTTGCATAAAATCATATGCAAATTCTAATGTTACATGTTGGAAATTGAACTTCATGTAATCTGTAGTAAAATTTAGAGAGATAAATATATGTTGCATAAGCATGTTTGATTAAAATTTTTAATATCATATTCTATAATGTTCATAGATAATATGCACTAATAGCCAGATGTCAATTCTAATAGTTCATTCTTGAATAGAAAGTAATAGTACCATTCATAAGTGAAAATTAGTTAAGAAAAGCACTTTGTGTATGTGTATCACACATGCACACAATTTATTTAATTTTTCTGAGGATCTTGTCAGGCTTTTTTAAAAAATGGAGTTTGTATTTTACAGCTGCTTTTGCATGACTGTCAGAACTGTCATCCAAAGTAAGTAGAGAAAATAAAGAAACATGAAGAATGACCATGTGGTGCTTAATCGCTAGCCAGGTCTATATTAAAATTGACAATAAGACACTATCAAATTAAAATTCACTATTTTGTTATAATTTCTGTTCTTGTACATTTGCTGAGGAGTGCTTTATTTCCAATTACGTGGTCAATTTTGGAGTAAGTGCGATGTGGTGCTGAGAAGAATGTATATTCTGTTGATTTGGGGTGGAGAGTTCTATAGATGTCTATTAGGTCTGCTTGCTGCAGAGATGAGTTCAATTCCTGGATATCCTTGTTAACTTTCTGTCTCGTTGATCTGTCTAATGTTGATAGTGGAGTGTTGAAGTCTCCCATTATTATTGTATGGGAGTCTAAGTCTCTTTGTAAGTCTCTAAGGACTTGCTTGATGAATCTGGGTGCTCCTGTATTGGGTGCATATATATTTAGGATAGTTAGCTCTTCCTGTTGAATTGATCCCTTTACCATTATGTAATGGCCTTCTTTGTCTCTTTTGATCTTTGATGGTTTAAAGTCTGTTTTATCAGAGACTAGTATTGCAACCCCTGCTTTTTTTTGTTCTCCATTTGCTTGGTAAATCTTCCTCCATCCCTTTATTTTGAGCCTATGTATGTCTCTGCATGTGAGATGGGTCTCCTGAATACAGCAGACTGATGGGTCTTGACTCTTTATCCAGTTTGCCAGTCTGTGTCTTTTCATTGGAGCATTTAGTCCATTTACATTTAAGGTTAATATTGTTATGTGTGAACTTGATCCTGCCATTATGATATTAACTGGTTATTTTGCTCATTAGTTGATGCAGTTTCTTCCTAGCCTCGATGGTCTTTACATTTTGGCATGTTTTTGCAATGGCTGGTACCGGTTGTTCCTTTCCATGTTTAGTGCTTCCTTCAGGGTCTCTTGTAAGGCAGGCCTAGTGGTGACAAAATCTCTAAGCATTTGCTTATCTGTAAAGGATTTTATTTCTCCCTCACTTATGAAACTTAGTTCGGCTGGATATGAAATTCTGGGTTTAAAATTCTTTTCTTTAAGAATGTTGAATATTGGCCCCCACTCTCTTCTGGCTTGGAGAGTTTCTGCCGAGAGATCTGCTGTTAGTCTGATGGGCTTCCCTTTGTGGGTAACCCGACCTTTCTCTCTGGCTGCCCTTAAGATTTTTTCCTTCATTTCAACTTTGGTGAATCTGGCAATTATGTGTCTTGGAGTTGCTCTTCTTGAGGAGTATCTTTGTGGTGTTCTCTGTATTTCCTGGATTTGAATGTTGGCCTGCCCTACCAGGTTGGGGAAGTTCTCCTGGATGATATCCTGAAGAGTGTTTTCCAACTTGGTTCCATTTTCCCCCTCACTTTCAGGCACCCCAATCAGACGTAGATTTGGTCTTTTTACATAATCCCATACTTCTTGCAGGCTTTGTTCATTTCTTTTTCTTCTTTTTTCTTTTGGTTTCTCTTCTCGCTTCATTTCATTCATTTGATCCTCAATCGCTGATACTCTTTCTTCCAGTTGATCGAGTCGGTTACTGAAGCTTGTGCATTTGTCACGTATTTCTCGTGTCATGGTTTTCATCTCTTTCATTTCGTTTAGGACCTTCTCTGCATTAATTACTCTAGCCATCAATTCTTCCACTTTTTTTTCAAGATTTTTAGTTTCTTTGCACTGGGTACGTAATTCCTCCTTTAGCTCTGAGAAGTTTGATGGACTGAAGCCTTCTTCTCTCATCTCGTCAAAGTCATTCTCCGTCCAGCCTTGGTCCGTTGCTGGCGATGAGCTGCGCTCCTTTGCCGGGGGAGATGTGCTCTTATTTTTTGAATTTCCAGCTTTTCTGCCCTGCTTTTTCCCCATCTTTGTGGTTTTATCTGCCTCTGGTCTTTGATGATGGTGACGTACTGATGGGGTTTTGGTGTAGGTGTCCTTCCTGTTTGATAGTTTTCCTTCTAACAGTCAGGACCCTCAGCTGTAGGTCTGTTGGAGATTGCTTGAGGTCCACTCCAGACCCTGTTTGCCTGGGTATCAGCAGCAGAGGCTGCAGAAGATAGAATCTTGCTGAACACTGAGTGTACCTGTCTGATTCTTGCTTTGGAAGCTTCCTCTCAGGGGGGTACTCCACCCTGTGAGGTGTGGGGTGTCAGACTGCCCCTAGTGGGGGATGTCTCCCAGTTAGGCTACTCAGGGGTCAGGGACCCACTTGAGCAGGGAGTCTGTCCCTTCTCAGATCTCAACCTCCGTCTTGGGAGATCAACTGCTCTCTTCAAAGCTGTCAGACAGAGTCGTTTGCATCTGCAGGGGTTTCTGCTGCGTTTGTTATTGTTTGCTGTGCCCTGTCCCCAGAGGTGGAGTCTACAGAGACAGGCAGGTTTCCTTGAGCTGCTGTGAGCTCCACCCAGTTCGAGCTTCCCAGTGGCTTTGTTTACCTACTTAAGCCTCAGCAATGGTGGGCGCCCCTCCCCCAGCCTCGCTGCTGCCTTGCCGGTAGATCACAGACTGCTGTGCTAGCAATGAGGGAGGCTCCGTGGGCGTGGGACCCTCCCGGCCAGCTGTGGGATATAATCTCCTGGTGTGCCCGTTTCCTTAAAGCACAGTATTGGGGTGGGAGTTACCCGATTTTCCAGGTGTTGTGTGTCTCAGTTCCCCTGGCTAGGAAAAGGGATTCCCTTCCCCCTTGTGCTTCCCAGGTGAGGCGATGCCTTGCCCTGCTTCAGCTCTTGCTGGTCGGGCTGCAGCAGCTGACCAGCACCGATTGTCCGGCACTCCCTAGTGAGATGAACCCAGTACCTCAGTTGAAAATGCAGAAATCACCGGTCTTCTGTGTCGCTCGCGCTGGGAGTTGGAGACTGGAGCTGTTCCTATTCGGCCATCTTCAAAATTCACTATTTTGTAAAGTGGTCCCTTTTTTATCTTGATATCTTCCAATAAAGTACTTTTTGTGTTACTGAGAAATATTTTAAGTCAATCAACAAGTATTTTTCACCTGTCTAATCTATGACTGACGCTAAGTTATACGTATTGGATAGCTGGGCATGGCGGTTCATGCCTGTAATTCCAGCTACTATTCCAGAGGCCAAGGCATAAAAATTGCTTGAACCTGGGAGGCAGAGTTTGCAGTGAGCCAATATCATGTCACGGCACTCCAGCCAGGGCGAAGGAGCCAGACTCTCTCTCAAGAAAAAGAAAAAAAAAAAAAAAATTGGCGGGGCCGGGAGCGGTGGCTCATGCTTGTAATCCCAACACTTTGGGAGGCCAAGGCGGGTGGATCACAAGGTCAGGAGATCGAGACCATCCTAGCTAACACGGTGAAAACCTGTCTCTACTAAAAATACAAAAAATTAGCCAGGCGAGGTGGTGGGCATTTGTAGCCCCAGCTACTCTGCAGGCTGAGGCAGGAGAATGGCGTGAGTCCGGGAGACAGAGCTTGCAGTGAGCCAAGATCACGCCACTGCACTCCAGTCTGGGCGACAGAGCGAGACTCCATTTCAAAAAAAAAAAAAAAAAGTGGGGGGAATCCTTGGTGATTGTGGTTTTTGCCATTGCTTTTAATGGAAAAATGCAATTACTTTTGCAACAAACTAATATATATTATTAAATTCAGTTGTGGGAATACAAAGCTTGTATTTGATGAAATCGAAGGGATAAGCCAACTCATACACACACACACACACACACAGAGAGAGAGAGAGAGAAAGAAAGAGAGAGAGAGAAAGAGAGAGAGTGAACGCTGGTTTCTCTCAGTCTCTGAATCATGGTACAGCATTGAAAAGAGGTAACTTCTGTGTAGCACCTCTTCATCACCATTTTTTAATGGATAGATATTTTATATGCACAGGCATACACAATATAGAAACTATGTATTTGTGGATAAGTATTTTATAAATAACTTGTAATAAATATGAGTGTGATTTGTAGTAACTCATGATAAATTTATTTTTGACTAGTTTTAAATATATCACAGTTAAGTACATGTTTATACTACCCATATTTATAAACTGTGTTAGTACTTAGAATTCAGGAATCATTTCTTTTTTATGAAAACTTGGAATTCTGATTTTTTAGAAACTCTAATAACATGCTCATTAGTGTTAAATTTAGTAGCCTATAATTCACTTTTGATAGACCCTGTACTTAAACCAATGAGTCTTAGTTTTTTTCTTTAATTGTTGTCAGTCAAAACCTCATTTATCATCCCTGGTAGATAAAATTTGCACAATACTCCTGTCAGATTTTTATATTAATTAAAGAATCTGTTATGCAGCTCATATATGCAAGATAGGGTATAGTTTACCAATCCACATACTGAGGTGAGGATACGAAAGAGCAGTTAGCTCTGCTATACAGATTACTTTGGAATGGATCTTAAGAAAAGGTAAAAGGCAGTTTAAAATGATGAACGATTATCATTGAAAACATGCATGACAGATATGATAAAACAAAGGTCCAAATACTGTTCTTTCATTATGGAATCAAAGAATATGATACAAATTAATACTTAACTATTTTAGGGTTTAAAACCTGGTCAAAATATAAATATTAACCTGAAAATAATGAAAGAATGGCTTTAAGTATCTAATGCATATGCTATTAGAAAAGACACTGTACAACAAGCAAATTAACTTCCACATGCACACAAGAACTAAAATTTCACTGAAATACTAAGTTTTGAAAGTATCAGAGTGTTACATTAGCTCCTAAACATGACTAATTTATACCCTGAGAGTACAACTTACAGTGCTGAAATTCTGGTACATCTTATACATAAATAGGCATCACAAGGGCGATTGGATGATGGATTTTATTTTCTTTTCCGAAAATACAAATGCAGCTATAAAGGTGTCATATTTACCCAGTGTGAATACCTTTCAGATATATTTCAAAGCAGAGACAAATTTATAAAAGCAAAGCTTATAGTTGTTACACTGGGCAGGAATTTCACTAGCACAAACTCAAACCAAAGCCTGACTTTCATTTTCATTCCTTACCATGTGCCAAACAACATTCTAATATCCATCATTTAATCTTTACAATGCTATGAAGTCAATAATGTTAGTGTTCCCAGTTTAGAGAGAAAGCAACTAAGAAATAGAAATGTTAAGTAATTCTCCCCACAGTGATGATTTGCACCTGTGTAATCTGAGTGCAGAGGATGCTATTAATATCTATGTTTAGCTGCTTTCCCAAAAAAAGACATTTTAATTGAAAGAGGACCTGATGCTCAAAAACCAGAGTAACTTTAACTATTTACAAAGAGATAACATTTCCTCCAAATACCTTCATATTACTAAAATTTTAGAGATGAGGCAAAATGACGTACAGATTTTAATAGCACACACAAGAGTTATGTGTACTAATTTTGGGATAAAATCAACAGTGACAATGTGAGAATTCACAGATAATAATCTTATCAAATATAACAAGAATATTGTCTAAGATTAGCCATGAGTTTATAGAGCTGTATTTAATGCGAAGTTTGTTTTTAACTTCTATTTTAAGTTCAGGGGTATATGTGCAGGCTCGTTACATAGACTTGTGTAATGGGGGTTTGTTGTACAGATTATTTAATCACCCAGGTAGTAAGCTCAGTACATATTGGTTACTTTGCTGATCCTCTCCCTCCTCCCACCCCCTACCCTCCAATAGGCCCCAGTGTGTGTTGTTCCCCTCTATGTATCCATGTATTCTCATCATTTAGCTCCCACTTATAAGTGAGAACATGCAGTATTTGGTTTTCTCTTTCTGCCTTAGTTTGCTAAGGCTAATGGCCTGCAGCTCCATTCATGTACCTGCAAAGGACACAATCTCATTCTTTTCTAAGCTGCATAGTACTCCACGGTGTATAAATTCCACATGCACACATTTTCTTTATCCAGTCTATGATTGATGGGTGTTCGGATAGATTCCACTGTCTTTGCTATTGTGAATAGTGCTGAAGTGAATATACACATGCATGTGTCTTTATAGTAGAACAATTTATATTCCTTTGGGTATATACCCACTAATGGGATTGCTCGGATGAATGGTATTTCTGTCTTTAGGTCTTTAAGAAATTGCCACAGTGACTTCCACAACAGTTGAACTAATTTACACTTCCACTAGCAGGTGTATAAGTGTTCCTTTTTCTCCACAACTGCACCAGCATCTATAATTTTTTGGCTGTTTAATAATAGCCATTCTGACTAGTGTTAGATGGTATATCATTGTGGTTTAGATTTGCATTTCTCTAATATCAGTAATATTTAAGCTTTTTTTCTAGTGATTGATGGGGTCATGTATATCTTCTTTTGAAAAGTGTCAAATCATGTCTTTTGAAAGCTTTTTTCTTTTGTTTTTTCTTGAAATGGAGTTTCGCTCTTGTTGCCCAGGCTGGAGTGCAATGGCGCGATCTTGGCTCACTGCAACCTCTGCCTCTCAGGTTCAAGTGATTCTCCTGCCTCAGCCTCCCAAGTAGCTGGGATTACAGGCATGTGCCACCACACTCGGCTAATTTTTTTTTTTATTTTATTTTTAGTAGAGATGGGGTTTCTCTATGTTGGTCAGGCCGGTCTTGAACACCTGACCTCAGGTCATCCACCCACCTTGGCCTCCCAAAGTGCTAGGATTGCAGGTGTGGGCCACCACGACTGGCCTGGAAACTTTTTTATGGGGTTGTTTTTGTTTTCTTGTAAATTTGTTTAAGATTTTTGTAGATGCTGGATATTAGACCTTTACTGGATGCATGGTTTGCAAAAAATTTTTTTCCATTCTGTAGGTCATCTGTTTACTTCGTTGGTAATTTCTTTTGCTGTACAGAAACTCTTTAGTTCAATTAGATTCAATTTGTCAGTTTCTGCTCTTCTTGCTATTGCTTTTGGCATCTTTGTCATGAAATCTTCGACCATGACTATGTCCTCAATGGTATTGCCTGGGTTGTCTTCCAGGTTTTTATAGTTTTGGGTTTTACATTTAAGTCTTTAATCCCTCTTGAGTTAATTTTTGTATATGGTGTAAGGAAGGGGTCCAGTTTTAATCGTCTTCATATGGCTAGACAGTTATTCCAGCACCATTTACTGAATAGAGAATCATTTCCCCATTGCTTGTCTTTGTCAGCTTTGTTGAAGAAAAGGTAAAAGGCAGTTTAAAATGATGAATGATTATAAGTGAAAGCATGCATGGCAGATATGATAAAATAAAGGTCCAAATACTGTTCTTTCATTATAGAATCAAAGAACATGATACAAATTAATAATTAACTATTTTAGGCCTTAAAATGTTGTCAATATATAAATATTAACTTGAAAATTAATGAAAAAATGGTATATAATGCATATGCTAGTAGAAAAGACACTGTCATAGGTGCACAGTCTTATTTCTAGGTTCTCTATTCTGTTCTATTGGTCTATGTTTCTGTTCTTGTACCAATGTCATACTATTTTGGTTACTGTTTTGGTTGCTGTAACCCTGTATTATAGTTTGAAGTGGGGTAGCATGATGCCTCTAGCTTTGTTCTTTTTGCATAGGATTGCCCTGATTATATGGGCTCTTTTCATGTTCCATATGAATTTTAAAATAGATTTTTCTAACTCTATGAAGAATCTCAATGGCAGTATAAAAGGAATATCACTGAATCTATAAATTGCTTTGGGCAATTTGGCCATCTTCAAGATATTTATTCTTCCTATCCACCATCATGGAATATTTTTTCATTGTATCCTGAGATTTTGCTGAAGTTGTTTATCTGCTTAAGAAGCACTTGGTAGGACTATGGGGTTTTATAGATATAGAATAATGTTGTCTGCAAATGGACAGTTTTACTTCCTCTCTTCCTATTTGGATGCTCTTTATTTCCTTTGCTTGCCTGATTGCCCTGGCCAGGACTTCCAATACAATGCTGGATAGGAGTGGTGACAGAGGGCATCATTGTCTTGTGCCAGTTTTCAAGGGGAATTCTCCCTGCTATTGCCCATTCAGTATCATGTTGGCCATGGGTTTGTCATAGATGCCTGTTATTATTTTCAGGTATGTTCCTTCAATAACTGGTTGATGAAGAGTTTTTAGCACAAATAGATGTTGAATTTTATCAAAAGTCTTTTCTGTGTCTGTTGAGATAATCATGTGTTTTTTGTCTTTAGTTCTGTTTACCTGATAAATCACATTTATTAATTTGTGTACATTGAAAGAACATCACATCCCAGGGATAAAACTACTTGATAGTAGTGGATAAGCTTTTTGATGTTCTGCTAGATTTGGTATGTTGGCATTTTGTTTGAGGAGTTTTGCATTGATGATCGTCTAGGATATTAGTCTGAAGTTTTCTTTTTTTGTTGTATCTCTGTCAGAATTTGTTATCAGGATGAGGCTGGCTTCATACAATAAAATGATTTAAAGAGGAGTGCCTCATCCTTAATTTTTTTGAATAGTCTCAGGAATGGTATCTTTTTTGTTTATCTGATAGAACTCAGCTGTAAATTCATCTGGTCCTGGGCTTTTTTGTTGTTGTTGTTGTTTGTTTGTTTGTTTGTAGGCTATTTATTACTGCCTCCATTTCAGAGCTCATTATTCATCTGTTTAGGGATCCAATTTCTTCCTGGCCTGTGTATAGGAATTTATCCATTTTTTCTACATTTTCTAGCTTATGTGCATAGAGGTATTTATAATATTCTCTGATGGTTGTATTTTTGTGGGATTAATGTTAATATTCCCCTTGTCATTTCTGATTCTGTTTATTTGAATTTTTTCTCTTTTCTTCTTCATTAGTCTAACTAGTGGCTTATCTATTTGATATGGTTCGGCTGTGTCCCCACCCAAATCTCATCTTGAATTGTAATCTCCACATGTCATGAGAGGTACCCAGTGGGAGGTAAGTGAATCATGGGGGCAGTTTCCCCTATGCTGCTCTTGTGATAGTGAGTGACTTGTCACAAAATCTGATGGTTTTATAAGCGTCTAGCATTTCCCCTGCTGATACTCATTCTCTCCTCCTGCTGCCCTGTGAAAAGGTGCCTTTAGCCATGATTGTAAGTGTCCTGAGGGCTCCTCAGCCACGTGGAACTGTGAGTCAATTAATAAACTTATTTTCTTTAGAAATTCCCATCTCTCAGGTATTTCTTCATAACAATGTGAGAACAAACTAATACAGTAAATTGGTACCAAGGTAGGGGGTGCTGCTATAAAGATACCCAAAAATGTGGAAGCAACTTTGGAACTAGGTAACAGGCAGAGGTTGGAACATTTTGGAGGGTTCAGAAGAAGACAGAAAGGTGTGGGAAAGTTTAGAACTTCCTAGAGACTTGTTGAATAGCTTTGACAAAAATGCTGATAGTGAGATGAGAAACTTATTGGGAAATGGAAAATAATTGACTATTGCTATGCTTTAACAAAGAGATTGGTGGCATTTTGTCCCTGCCCTAGAGATATGTGGAACTTTGAACTTGAGAAAGATGATGAACTGGAGGAAGAAATTTCCATGCAGCAAAGCATTCAAGAGGTGACAGAGCATAAAAGTGTAGAAAATTTGCAGCCTGACAATGCAGTCGAATAGAAAAATTCATTGTCTGGGAAGAAATTCAAGCCAGCTGCAGAAATTTGCATAAGTAACAAGAAGTCAAATGCTAATTGCCAAGGCAATGGGGAAAATGTTTCCAGGGCATGTTGCAGACATTCATGGCAGCCCTTTCCATCAGAGGCATGGAGGCCTAGGAGGAAAATATAGTTTCCTGGGCTTAGTCTAGTGTTTCCCTGCTATGTGCAGCCTTGGGACCTGGTGCTCTGTGTCTCAATTGCTCCAGCTGTGGCTAAACAGGGGCATGGTACAGCTCAGGCCATTGCTTCAGAGGATGCAAGCCCAAAGCCTTGGCAGCTTTCACACGGTGTTGGTCCTTCAGGTGCACAGAGGACAAGAATTGAGGTTTGAATACCTCCACTTAGATTTCAGAGGATATGTGGAAGTGCCTGGATGTCCAGGCAGAAGTCTTCTGCAGTGATGGTGTCCTCATGGAAACCCTCTGCTGTGGCAGTGCAGAAGGAAAATCTGGGTTGGAGCCCTCACACAGAATCCCCACTGGGGTACTGCCTAGTGGAGCTGTGAGAAGAGGGCCACCATCCTCCAGACCCCAGAATGGTAGATACACTGACAGCTTGCACCACATGCCTGGAAAACCTGCAGACACTCAATGACACCTGTGAAAGCAGCCAGGAAGTGGGCAGTACCCTTCAAAGTCACAGGGATGGAGTTGCCCAAGGCCATAGGAGCTCACCTCTTATATCAGTGTGACTTGGATATGAGACATAGAGAAGATTATTTCAGAACTTTAAGGTTTAATGACCGCTGTATTAGATTTCAGACCTGCATGGAGCCTTGTAGCCCCTTTTTTTGGTCAATTTCTCACTTGGAATGGGTGTATTTACCCAATACCTGTATTCCCATTGTATCTAGGAAGTAACTAACTTGGTTTTCATTTTACATGCCCATAGGCGGAAGGGACTTGCCTTGTCTCAGGTAAGACTTCAGACTTGGACTTTAGTTTAATGTTGTAATGAGTTAAGACTTTGAGGGAACCATTGGGAAGGCATGATTGTGTTCTGAAATATAAGGACATGAGATTTGGGAGGAGCCAGGCATGGAATGATATGGTTTGCCGGTCTCCCCAACCAAATCTCATCTCAGATTTTAATCCCTACAATCCCCATGTATCATGGGGGGTAGCCAGTGGGAGGTAATTGAATCATGGGGACAGTTTTCCCCATGCTGTTCTCATGATAATGAGTGAGTTCTCATGGGGATGGTTTTTATAAATAACTGACATTTCCCCCACTAGCACTCATTCTCTCTCCTGCCACCCTGTGAAGAGGTGGTTTCCACCAAGATTGTAAGTTTCCCAAGGTTTCCTCTGCCATTCAGAACTGAGTCAATAAAAAATGCCCTTATACATTTCAGTAAATATATGTGCCCAAGTTCAAAACAAAACAAAACAAAAACACAAAAAAATTAAGGTGTAATATAACATAAGCTATGTTATAGAATTCATGAAAAAATTATGTTTATTGTATTCATCTCAGGATGGTGACTGTTATGGACTGAACATTGTGTTTTGCCAGAATTCATATGCTGAAGTTATAACCTTCATGTGGCTATATTTAGAGTAAGGACATAATTAGGATTAAATGCAGTCACAAGAGTGGGGCCCTGATTTGATAAGATTAGTGTGTTAGGCAATTTGTGTCCCTATTGAGGAATATCTGAGTCTGGGTAATTTATAAAGAAAAGAGGTTTAATTGGCTTACAATTCCACAGGCTGTACAGAAAACATGGTGCCAGCATCTGTTTCTGGTGAGGACCTCAGGAAGCATAGAATCATGGCAAAAGGTGAAAGGGGAGTTGTTGTATCACATGGTGAGAGCAGGAGCAAGAAATAAGGGGAGGTGCCACACTCTTTTAAACAATCAAATCTTGTATGAACTCAAAGTGAGAACTCACGTATCACAAAGGGGAGGTGCCACACTCTTTTAAACAAGCAAATCTTGTATGAACTCAAAGTGAGAACTCACGTATCACAAAGGGGATGGTGCTAAGCCATTCATGAGGGATTCATCCCCATGATCCAATCACCTTCCACTAGGCCCCACTTCCAACACTGGGAATCACATCTCAACATGAGACATGGAGAGGACAAACATCCAAACTATATTATTTAACCCTTGCCATTCAAATCTCAAGTCCTTCTCAAGTTTCAAAATACAATCATCCCTTCCCAGTAGTCTTCCAAAGTCCTACTTCATTTCAGCATCAACTAAATCAAAAGTCCAAAGTCTCATCTGCAACTCAAGGCCAAGTTTCTTCTTCCTCTGAACCTGAAAATTCAAAGCAAGTCATTTAATTTCAAGATACAATGGTGGTACAGGCATTGGGTAAAGATTCCCTCTCCAAAAGGGAGAAATTGGACTTAAGAAAGTGACTGCAGGCCCTACACAAGTCTGAAATTCAGCAGGGCCGTCATTAAAGCTACAAAATAATCTCCTTTGACTCCACATCCCAAATCTGGGGCACACCAGTGCAAAGGGTGGGTTCCTGAGGCCTTGGGTAGCTCCCCTCCTCTGGCATTGCAGGGTGCAGCCCATGGCTGCTCTTACAGGTTGGAATTGAGTACCTGTGGCTTTTCTAGGCGGGAACACAAGCTTCTTGAGGCTCTACCATTCTGGAATCTAAAGGGCTTCCCTCAGCTCCACTAGGAAGTACACTGGTGGGGACCCTGTGTGGGGGCTTGAACCCCACATTTCTCCTTCACCCTGTCCTAGTAGAGGTTCTATGTGAGGGTTCTGCCCCTGTGGCAGGCTTCTGCCTGGGAACCCAGGCTACTTATACATTCTCTGAAACCTAGGGGATACTTCCAAGCCACCTTCATGCTTGCATGCTGTGTGCCTGCAGACTTAATAAAATGTGGAAGCTGCCAAGGCTTATAGCTTGTACCTCTGGAGTGCTGGTCCACAGTGTATCTGGGGACCTTTGAGCCACTGCTAGAGCTACAGCAGTTGAGATGATGGGAGCAGTTTCCTGAGGCTGTGCAGGGAAATGGGGACATGGGCCTGGCCCCTGAAGGCTTTTTTTTTTTTTTATTCTAGGCCTCTAGACCTGTCCTGAGAGGTGCTGCCTTGAATATCCCCGAAATGCCTTTGAGGCGTTTTTCTGATTGTCTTGTATATTAGCACGTTGCTCTCTTTTAGCCATGCTACTCTCTCTAGCAAGTGGCTGCCCTGCAGCCCACTTGTATTTCTCTCCTGAAAAATGCCTATTCCTTTCCTATCAAATGGCCGGGCTGCACATTTTCCACGTTTTTATGCTTTACTTCCCTGTTATATATAAGTTCTAACATGTTTTGCCCCCATCTATGATTGTACATTGTCAGAAGCAGCCACAGTGCTTCTTGAATGCTTTGTTGGTTTGAAGTTTCTTCCACCAAATAACTTAAGTCATAATTTTTAAGTTGAGACTTACACAGATTCCTAGGATGTGGAAACAATACAGCCAAGCTCTTTGCAAGGATGTAACATGGGTGACCTTTACTCTAATTCCCTATAACTTCCTTTTTTTCCATCTGAGACTTCATCAGCCTAGCCATCACTGACCATATTTTATCGGCATTTTGGTCCCAATCACTTTAGCAGTCTCTAAGAAGTTCTAAAGTTTTTCTCATCTTCCTGTCGTCTTCTGAGTCCACCAAACTCTTCCAACCTCTGCCCATTACCCAATGCCAAAGCTGCTTTCACATGCTCAGGTATCTTTTTAGCAATGTTTTACTTCGAGTACCAATTTTTTGTGTTAGGCTGTTTATGTTGTTATAAAGAAATACCTGAGACTGGGTAATTTACAAAGAAATACAAGCTTCATTGATCCACAGTTCTGCAGGCTCACAGGAAGTATGGGCCTATGGTTCTGCAGGCTATACAGAAATACCTAATTCTGGCAAAGGCCTCAGGAAGCTTACAGTTATGGTAGAAAGGGGAGCTGGTATACCACACAGCAAGAATGAGAGTAAAAGAGTGTGGGGAAATACCATGTTCTTTTTAACCAAAAAAAAATATTGCATGAAATCAGAATAAGAACTCACTTGTCACCAAGGGGATGGTGCTAAGCCATTCATGAGGGATCTGCTTACATGATCCTATCACCTCCCACCAGGCCCCACTTCCAACACTAGGAATCGCAACTCATACGATTTAGAAGAAAAAAATATCCACACTGTATCGATTAATATCCATAGAAAACAGAGACCAGAAAATTTTCTCTCCATCTACGCATGTAAATTCAGCCAGGCCATGTGAGGATGTAGTAAGAGCGGTTGTCTGTGAGCCAGAAAGAGGGCTTTAAACAGAAATCATCCCTGCCAGACCTTGATCTGGAATTTCTAGACTTCAAAACTATGGGAAAATAAATATCTGTTGTTTAATTCACACAGTCTGTGATATTTTATCACAGCCTAAGCAGATTAATATAATAAATTTTAGTTAATTTTAATTTTTAAATATATTTTTGATTTCTCTTGTAATTTTAAAAATAACTAATCACATAGAGAATGTTTTGTGACTTCTGGACAGGAGTGGTGGCTCACGCCTGTAATCCCAGCACTTTGGGAGGCCGAGGCATGTAGACCACTTCAGGTCAGGAGTTCAAGACCAGCCTGGCCAACTTGGGGAAACTATGTCTCTACTATTAACAACAACAAAAAAAAAATTAGCTGGGCATGGTGATGCACACCTGTAATCCCAGCTTCATGGGGGCTGAGGCACGAGAATCACTTGAACCCGGGAGGCAGAGGTTGTACTGAGCCAAGATCACACCACTGTACTCCAGCCTGGGTGAGAGAGCAAGACTCCATCTCAAAAAACAACAACAACAACAACAAAAAACAACAAAAAAAAGAGCATTTTGTGACTTGTTTCTTTATGTGACTTATAATTATTACTCTTTGAAGTAAGTAAATCCCTCTTAAACACTGAATTTTGTGCCTTACACATAACGCCATCCTCATGTACTAGTCAGATACATTACATCAAAGTATATTTTTCAACATTAACATTTTTAATCAACAGTACTAGTGTTTAATTGCCTAAATTTCTGCATATAGCAATTAAAAATATCTCATTTCATAAATATAGATATGGAAGAAATTATATTTTTTATTTCAGTGAGTCTGAATTTTACTTAGAATCTTTTTTCCCCCAGTCTGTCAAATTTAGTCTCGATAAATAAATTTTAGAATTTCTCATCATCTCATTCTGGATAGGACAGAATAATCTGTAAAGCCCTTAAGGAAAATCAAGTAATATGTTTGTTTTGTTTTTAAACAGGGGAGAATCTTTGTCCTTGTTCGTCATCTAATGATATTTGTGACAAATCTTTATTTTAGACTGCAGTATGCCTTCCTCACTAAAAGTTCTTTCCAGGCTGTTTAGCCCATCTCTCATTAGTATGTGGGAAATAGTTACTCTCATCTGAGGACATGTCTGCCATCTCAAATCTCCTGCTTCTGCTATTTCTGAGTCATGATGAGTGCATAGCTTTGCTGCTTCCCCAAATTCTACCCAGAAGTACAGAACTGTCCTATTCTGATACACATTTTCCTAAAACTTTTTGTTTCATGTTTTTTGAATTTATATTTTCCCCTACTCCTTTCTGCATGCTGTAGGCATTACCCTAGGAGTAAGTGGAGGTCGGAAGATGAATGGACGAAATTTAGCTCTATTTGTCAGTAGCTTACCACAATTTCCCACCAAGATATTACTTTTATTTCCTCATAGTCTATGGTATTCTCAGTTTCTAATGTCTGGTATAAACATTATTTATTTTCACTTCAGTATGTTGGTTTTGATATTGAAAAAAAAATTTGCTTTTCCAAACTCTTTTCTCAGTAAAAAGTCAAGGATAAGCAGTTTTGTATTCTATCATGCTATTCATTCATTATATTGAGAGAGAAAAAAGATATGAGCAAACTGAACGTGGAAGAAGAAATGAAAAGGATGTTCAAAAGAAAATAATCAGTTAATATTGTAAATATTATCCTGCTGAAAATCAGCACTTTGCTATCAGCCAGCAAAGTAATCTGAAGAGAATAGAGATTAATTTTGTTCAGGGGAATTGTAGTGATAGTGAAACAAAAGGTTATACCAAGGGAAATTATTATACTTAAAAAATTGTCTAGAAAATTAATTTCAAATACAAAGCAAATCAAATATCTTTGACAATATATTTTAAAACGAAGAGATGAATGGATGTTCAGAATTAGATATAGCTTTTGGCCAATGTTTTCAACTTTCTGTCTCAAAGTTGGAAATATGATTCAATTCTGATTTTACATCCTTTTTTTTTTTTTTTTTTTTTTGCTCCTTTACCAACTTGTTCTGGAAATAAACAAATGTTCCTAGCTTAATATATAGACTCTTCCTGGAGGAAGGGAGGAGGCTGTGTGGCACAAAGCTAGAACAAAGAGAAAGTATGTGACAAGAGAAGGAAAGATGTGCAAAATTACAGGAAATAAAAAATATAGTATTTGCATCATTTCAAATGTTATCTCTGCTTCAACTTATTTGCAAGAATATTTTTTAAATGCTCATTTTATAGCTTTCAAAGTGAAGGCATTTTTATATTTAGTATTTAAAAATCATAGTGTGCATTTTTTATGTTCAGTTTTTTGTTTTCTGCTAATGTGATGTATCTGACTTTGTGACTACTGTGGTAATACACTCAATGAAAAGGCTAGAGAAGAATATGTTTAAAATTCTGACACAAAGTTCAGATATGGCTTCCAAACATCCTGCTGTCTACTACAAATGTGCAGAAGTTACCTTCGTCCTTCCTGGTTATAGGGGTCTGATATGGTTTGACTGTGTCCTCACCCAAATCTTATCTTGAATTGTAGCTCCGTAATTTCCACATGTTGTGGGAGGGAGCCAGTGGGAGATAATTAAGTCTTGGGGGTTGTTTTCCCCATTCTGTTCTCGTGGTAGGGAATGAGAAAGTCTCACAAGATCTGATAGTTTTATAAGGGGAAACCCCTTTCACTTGGATCTCAATCTCTCTCCTGTCTGCTGCCATGTAAGTTGTGCCTTTCACCTTTTGCCATGATTGTGAGGCCTCCCCAGCCACGTGGAACTGTGAGTTCATTAAAGCTCGTTTTCTTTATAAATTATTCCATCTCATGTATGTCTTTATCAGAAGTGTAAAAACAGACTAATGCAGTAAATTGGTACCAGGAATAGAGCTCTGCTAAAAAGTTACCTGAAAATGTGGAATTGACTTTGGAACTGTGTAACAGAGGTTGAAACAGTTTGGAGGGCTCAGAAGAAGACAGGAAAATATGGAAAAGTTTGGGACTTCCCTGACACTTGTTAAATGGCTTTGAACAAGATGCTCAAAATGATATGGACAATGAAATCCAGGTTGAAGTGGTTTCAGATGGAGATGAGGAGCTTGTTGGGAACTGGAGCAAAGATGACTCTTCTTTAGGTTTTAATAAAGAAACTGGCAACATTTGGCCCCTGCCATAGAGTTTAGTGAAACTTTGAACTTGAGAGAGATGATTTAGGGTATCTGGCAGAGGTAATTTCTAAGCATCAAAGCATTCAAGAGGTGACTTCTGTGCTGTTAAAGGCATTATTTTAAAAGGGAAACAAAGCATAATAGTTTGTAAAATCTGCAGCCTGACAATGCAATAGAAAATACAATCCCATTTTCTGAGAAGAAATTCAAGTCAGCTGCAGAAATCTGCATGAGTAAGGAGGAGTCCAATGTTAATCACCAAGACAATGGGAAAAAATGTCTCCAGGGCATGTCAGAGAACTTTGCAGCAGCCCCTCCCATCAGAAACCCAGAGGCCTAGGAGAAAAAGTCTCAGGGTCCCTCTGCTGTGTGCAGCCTAGAGACTTGGTGCCCTGCATCCCAGCCACTCCAATCACAACTAAAAAGGGCCAAGGTGGCCGGGGGCAGTGGCTCATGCCTGTAATCCCAGCACTTTGGGAGGCCGAGATGGGTGAATCACAAGGTCAGGAGATCGAGACCATCCTGGCTAACACAGTGTAGTCCCGTCTGTACTAAAAATACAAAAAAATTAGCCAGGTGTGGTGGCGAGCGCCTGTAGTCCCTGCTACTCGGGAGGCTGAGGCAGCAGAATGGCGTGAATCCAGGAGGCCGAGCTTGCAGTAAGCCGAGATTGCACCACTGCACTCCAGCCTGGGTGACAGAGTGAGACTGAATCTCAAAAAAATTAAAAAATAATAATAATAAATAAAAAGTGAGTCAAGATAAGCTCTGACCATGGCTTCAGAGGGTTCAAGTCCCAAGTCTTGGCAACTTTTTTGTGGTGTTGAGGCTGTGAGTGCACAGAGGCTCCCCACTGTGGCACTGCCTAGTGGAGCTGTGAGAAGAGGGCCACTGTCCTCTAGACTCCAGAATGGTAGATCCACCAACAGCTTGCACTGTGTGATTGGAAAAGCTGCAGACACTCAAACCCAGCCCTTGAAAGCAACTAGGAGGGAGACTGCACCCTGCAAGCCACAGGGGTGGAGCTGCCCAAGATCATGGGAACCCACCTCTTATATCAGCATGACTTGGATGTGAGACGTGGGGTCCAAGGAGATCATCTTGGAGCTTTAAGATTTAACAACCCCACTGGATTTCGGACTTGCATGGGACCTGTAGCCCCTTGATTTAGGCCATTTTCTACCATTTGGAATGGCTGTATTTACCAAATGCCTGTATCCCCATTGTATCTAGGGAGTAACTAACTTGCTTTTGATTTACAGGCTCATAGATGGACTGGACTTGCCTTGTCTCAGATGAGACTTTGGACTGTGGACTTTTGAGTTAATGCTGAAATGACTTAAGACTTTGGGGGACTGTTGGGAAGACATGATTGGTTTTGAAATGTGAGGACATGAGATTTGGGAGCAGCCAGGGGCAGAATAATATGGTTTTGCTGTTTCCCCACCCAAATCTCATTCTGCATTATAGCTTCCATAATTGCCATGTGTTGTAGGAGAAATCCACTGGAAGATAATTGAATTATGGGAGCAGTTTCCTTCACACTGTTTTGTGGTGGTGAATAAGTCTCACAAGATCTGACTGTTTTATAAGGGGAAAACCCTTTCACCTGGATCTCATTGTCTCTCTTATCTGCCACCATGTAAGACATGCCTTTTGCCTTCTGCCATGATTATGAGACTTCCCCAGCCACATGTAACCGTGAGTCCATTAAACTTCCTTTTCTTTATAAATTACCCAGACTCAGGTATTTCTTTATCAGCTACATAAGAACAGACTAATACAGGTTCCAAGTGAGCTTAGTCGCACACCTTTTTTTAGCCAAAAACTGTAAGAAAAGCAGAAATAATTTGAAAAAGCATAAATATAGTTATAATGGGAAACATAAAATCTCCTTCAGATTTATCAATTTTAGTGTATCACAAAAAAAAAAATAATAAAAAGTAAAAACAGAGAAAACAGTACAATAGAGCTTTAAATCTTTCAAACCCAGAACATATATTTTTGTAAGTCTTTGTAATGTCTACAAAAATTTTCAAGTAGTTAACCACAAAAAATCTTAAACTTATAATAAGTATTCATACAGTCTTTTTTTCATCTTTAATGAGGTAATGAGGAGTCCTAAATGACCAAGTGTTATTCATAGCTTTAAGTTTATTGAAATTCTTACAACTTGGTTTATTAGATGTGTATTCATATTCCTAATTCAAAATCAGTATCTCAAATTTGCAGAGCCAAAAGTTGTGAGGATTTAACAAAAATTCTACAGGTGAGTCACAAGGACTTACAAAGAACTGGGGCAATATTACTCCTGAAGTCACAAATTCTAGTAGTTTGGGACACAGCACTACATTTCAGTTCATATACTGCATCCTAGAGAAAAGCATCACAACACACAGGGTCTTGCTTCCAGGCTGGCAAATTAACTCCGATTTATAAGGCATTCTACCATTTTACTAGGTTGGCTACTTCTAAATAGCAAGATATCTACCACCACCAATAAGTCTCAAGATTGTACATTCATATCTTATTTGCCAGGGTGCTAAAATCATCTGAAACTTCTTCCCACTTCCATCTGGTGGTTGTTGCTGACTTTCAACTGGACTGTCAACTTTTCTCTGCTTGGACTTCTCTATGTTTCTCTCCCTGTAAACTAATTTGGGCTTTCTTATAGCATAGTTGTTGGGTTCCAAGACAGTGTGTCCTGAGAAAAAGTAAGGACAGCAAGAGCTGTAATAGTTTTTAGTACCTTGCTTTAGAAAATATTACTTCTATTGCAGTGTACACATTAGAAATTAGAAATTAAGGTGACCCTACATTTGAGGAGAAAGAAAGTATACTCAAATATAGTTTAGAGAATTGACCAAAATAACCAAAATATGTGCAGACCTTTTTGTTGACCTCTGGCCACATGATATTTATACCACTTGCATATAAAAAATATATATCCCACTTTCTAAGACCCATTTTCAAAGAATCATATATGAAACAGTAAATATTTTTAGTACTGTGTATACAATCTCTGTCCAAACTATTTAGCTCTGCTATTATAGCTTGAAAGTAGCAACAGACAATATGTAGATGAATGTATATGGCTGTGTTTCAGTAATACCTCATTTACAGACATGTGGGTCAGAATTGTCCTGCTGCCCACAGTTTGCTGACCTCTGATCTACTGCAACAAGTTCTTGCTGAGGTTCAATGTCTACAAGTGAGAATCTGGGCCATGTATCAGTAGACTTCCTCAGAAATGTTTCCTTTGGTAAAAAGGACTTGTAGATTTCAGGATGTAGGGAAATGCCTGGATGTTCAGGCATAAGTTTGCTGCAGGGGTGGGACACTCATGGAGAACCTCTGTTAGGGCAGTACAAGAGGGAAATGTGGAGTCACATTTGTGCTGCCCATGGTTTGCTGACCTCTGATCTACTGCGACAAGTTCATTCCTGAGGTTCAAGGTCTGCACATGATAATCCAGCCCATGTATCAGTAGAGTTCCTCGGAAATGTTTCCTTTAGTAAAACATTGCACATTTAGTTTATCTCAAGTAAAGAATAAAGAACCCACAAGACAAGGTATCCCTCACAACCCAAATACAATGGTGGAACAGAAATTGAATAATCACTATAGCCACTCCCACTCAAAAGTGGTAGAGGATGGCAGACATCTAGAAGATACAAACATTCATAGCAATTCTGAAGCACAGTTGTGCAGAGATGGCCAATGAAATCGTTTCATGAGCCTGCTGTTAGCCTTTAGAAATCTGAAGGTCCAAAGATCCCCTTTAATTTTGCACTGTTTGTGTTCCTTCTAGTTCAAGCTTAAATCGCTCTATATAACATTTTTGTGGGTCTTATGAATTAATTGGTTATTTGCTCCATTAGATAAAAGACATATTAAAAATCTCCAACATAAGACTTTCTCTTCTTTGGGTTTCCTGTAAGGGTGATTAGGACACTTTTCTTAATATTTTCAGATGCACTTCAGTGAAAAGTATGAGGCATGCTGACTAATAATTAATGAATATTTTGTCCAACTGAATATTTTTAAGGCATTAATTTGGATTTTTCTGTGGTCCTTGCCAATGATACTATATTTACATACTGAATTTAACTTCTGAAGCCCCTTTTTATTTGATAAATTTGTATAGGAGAGAGGAAAAAATAATTTAAATTTTAAACCCAGACAGCTTATTATCTTATTAATATTAATTTTTGCTTCAATTCCTAAAAAATATTTATTCAATTTTAGCCTCTTGTATCTCCTTCTTAATTTCACTATAGGCATTCAGATGAAACAAGGTGGCATCTCCAACACTCTACCTAGAAATATGTGAAACACTGAGCATGCTAATATCTTAGGTTAGTACGGTGCATTTTTCATAGTCTATAAACCAATGTTGCCATGTTATTATTAACTCAAGGTTATACTGATTTACAACCCAATATTGATGTTAGAAGTCCCTCTATATGTTTATGAAATGTTTATGTGCGTAATCATTCTTTCTCACTAATGAAAATCTAGTTGGATGCGTGTGTACAAAGTACAGACTGAATATACTACAGACTTTTTAGACAGTTTTGGTAATGTGATTAAATTAATAGGGTTGGCACTCAAGAATAGTTCTTAGAAGTATTCTTATAGAGAAGAGACCTATATCTATTTTCTTTTACTCTTGCTGTTTGAAATGCCAAGTATAACTGCTGAATCTTCAGCTATAATCTTGTACTAAGAGGTAAATCTGGGAATAGGAACTAAAGAAAGTACAGGACTATGATCGAGAGTAACTAATCTGTTTCACCATCAAGTGGATTAAAAGTCTTGGATTCATGATTCCTATACTTGTTTGACAATTCGCAAGAAATAGCCTTCTATCATTTTTACAACAGTGCTTTTTGAGTATTTTTGTAATACACACTCAAGCCCAGACTTGCTCATATGTAACTTTAAAGCGAGTATAACCAGGCCATTATGTGAGCTCAATAAGTGAAAACAAACGTGCACTAGCAGAGCACAGATATCCACCGCCCCCTTCAGTCTTGTGTTTAGGATCAAGTTAATAATTCTAAATCTGTGATGATTATTCCATCCTTTTCTTTCTAACTTCCAGTACACTATTTACTGTTCTACTTTCAGGATTCTCTCACTCCAAAAACACCATGGTGATGGTAAATTTTCTGTGTCAAGTTGACTGGGCCAAGGGATAACCAGATCACTGATAAAATCATGTTTTTAGTTGTGTCTCTGAAGGTGTTTCTGGGGGGAGATTAGGATTTGAACCACTAGACTGAGTAAAGAAGAGTTGCCCTCACCTATTAGGGTGTAGTTTATTGATATGGTTTGCTGTGTCCCCACCCAAACCTCATCTTGAATTATAGTTCCCATAATCCCCAAGTGTCATGGGAGGGACCTAGTGGGAAGTAATTAAATCATGGGAGTGGTTATGCTGTTCTCATGATAGTGAGTGAGTTCTCACGAAATCTGATGGTTTTATAAGGGACTTATCCCCTACTTCATGTATGCTCCTTCCCAACACCATGTGAAGAAGGACATATTTGCTTCCACTTCCACCATAAGTGTAAGTTTCCTGAGGCTTTCCCAGCCACTTGAAACTGTGACTCAATTAAGCCTCTTTCCTTTATATTACCCAGTCTCAGGCAGTTCTCTATAGCAGTGTGAGAAAACTTATACACTCATCCAAACTACTGAGAGCCCCAAATAGAATAAAAAGTTGAAGAAGGGGTGAATTATAGATCTTTCTCTGAGATATCCAGCTTTTCCTTCTCTCAGACTTAGGAGTTCCTTATTCTCAGGCTTTCAGACTGGGACTGAGTTACACCATCAGCTTTTCTAGTTCTGCAGTTCATAGGGGGAATATCATGGGATTTCTCAGCCTCCATAATCTTGTAAGAAATCTCCCATAATAAATCTCTTCTCTCCTTCTCTCTCCCTCTTTCTCTCCAGATAGATAAGTAAATAGATAGATTTAGATTTAAATGTCGATACAGATATAGACAGAGGATCTTAAATCTCCTTTTGGAGAATCCTAATGCATCTTTATATTCTGGTTTTGAAATAACTTCTAATCTTCACAAATTTTGTTTGTTTGTTTACTGATGGAAATTACATGTAAGAATATATATAATATTTAATATGACATATAATTGTATGTATAATTACATCCACAGACACACATATATATATGCATCCTATACATGTGCACTTTTACAGTAAGCCACCTTTATAATGAAATTGTGCTTCAGCATCTATTGGGGATAATTTTCTAATTTCCTTCTTTTGATGTTTTTAAATAATGGCATTGGAAACCAAAATCAAAATTTTATTTAAATTTTAAATTTGTAAAACTCTTAACTTTCAAAAACAAAATATTGCTTATTTTTTCAGGGCTATTTAATGAATTATGTGTTGTCTTCTTTGTCTTAAAAAAATAAAGAGTACAGTGTATAAATGAAAAACTGACTGAGGCAGGAATCAATTGATTAGAGGTTTATTTTGCCAAGGTAGAGAATGTGCCCAGGAGAAACACAAATCACAGGAGCGTCTGTAACCTGTACATTTTCCAAAGAGGCTTTTGAGAACCTCAGTATTTAAAGGGGACAGAGCAAGCAGAAGAAGAACGAAAAAAGAGGGGAGGGTGAGCAACGAAGCAAGTGGTTACGTTCTCATGAGACTCGAATTAGTGCTCAGTGAATCTACATTTTACATGTGAAAGAGCAGAGAATAGAGGAAAAAATCAATGATGCATTCATCTCAGGGTGGGAAGAGGGATGAATTCTAATTTTGTCCTTGTCTTGTCTGTACCTGTGAAGATAAGCTGGTAATTGACGTTGTCGAGACAAGATTTAACAGAACTTGGTTTCAGGGCTAGTTTCAAGGGGGAGAATGTATTCTAAACAATTTGGGGACCACAAGGAATTTTCTTGTCCAAGATTTGTGAGACAGGCCATCTGGGAAGACCTGTGGCCTTCTACCACTGTGGGAACCTGGCTAATGTATGAGGTTATGACATAGGCTTGTGAAATTACAGCTGTTTATTTGAGAACAATAGGAAGGCAGTTTTGTGTGGCTCAGGTCCCAATTTTAACTTTCCATTTGAAATAGCAAGTTTGGGGTTCCAAGATTCTGTTTTCTTTAACAGGTAATTGTGAATTCACCATCAATTCTCTAGAAATAAAAGGTTTTTTTACATACATTTCAAAATATTTTCTGGGAACATCTGATCTAAAATTCCTCGCTTGTGTGGCTGCTGACTCTATCAGTTGTACACATGATTTCATGCACTAACTCTCGCCTCCAGCGGATTCTGCTCCTGCCTCGGAGATTTGAGGTATCTGAAGGTCAGGAAATCACACACACATGGTCTGCTTCAGCAAGGTGGAGAACGATATTAACAGGACACACATTCTCCTTTACTGGCCCACCAATCTCACTTTATTGGCTTGCTATTGAATTTATTGCTTATAAATCTTAAAGGATAAAATACCATATAAAATATGTATTTTTATAGTTTTACACTTATTCTAATGGTTTCTGTGTTCTGTGTGTCATTGAGTAGAAACCCATTCCTTATTTTCCCCTTACAATTCTTATTCATACTTATGCTAAAGATACTAAAAATCACATCCAGGTTACTAGATAATTTCCACTTCCATTACCATTCTAATAATTACATATTTTTCTTAATTTTTTTGCATTACATGTTTACTTTCATATTTAAAATGCTTGACATTTTCTGTGTTTTTTACTACTCTTTTCCTTCTATTTAGAGTTTCATCTAGCTTTCTCTCAAAGCATTTGCCATGTTAAATATATGCCATTTCCCAAGTGACTAAGACTTAAATTCCTCCTTTTAATCTCCCAACCAATGTTAATAAATTATGCTTTAGTGATAAACTTATCTCTTCTCCATTTTAGGGAGTAATCACTCACTGATTCTAAGAATATCTGTAGCATTTTAGATCAAATAAAATAATTGGTATGTTCCAAAAGAGGCAGATAAGATAGGGAAAGGATAAATGTCTTAGGCTTTATCGTTTTCCAGTAATGGATAATGAAGATTGACTCAGAATATAATAGTTAGATCAGAAAAGATTTTTCTTGACATGAGCCCATCTTCAGCCTCACTTCCTAACTCTACCTGAAAGTTTTTGTACCTCTCAATGTGTGTAACAGTATCTGCTGCTATTTACCTCACTGTGCACATTCTGCTCAAAAGCTGCTTTTAATTAATGTAACTCAAAAGATAAGCTTATAGAATAAATTATTGTGGCCAAAACCTATTGCATCTAAAAGTTATTCCTACCAGATCTTTATGTTTTGACAGGAACAAAGACCAAGGTAAATTAATTTGGAAGTACAAAATATAATACTATTATTAGAAACAATTTGAAAATATATATTTTTAAATCTGTACGGTTGTTTTCTTAAGGAAGGGTTTTTTAAAAATACATTTTTTCAGTGATACACATCTGTTTCTATTAAAGGGATATTCCTGTGGCAGAGAGTTCAAAATCTAATTTTGACAGCTAAACAAGCATAACTTACTCCAGAAAACAGCAAAGAAGCTCTCAGGCAATTTTAGCAAAACATGTATGCAAACATTCTCTACCTAGAGTCCTGTTTATATGTGTACAATGGTAGCAGTGTCTCAAAAATGAAAAAAAATAAAAGAATCTGGTGATAACAAGGAAATTCAAAATCCCAAAGGATAATTACCTCTTTGTTCATTAGGAATAGATTCCCAATTATATCAGCTATCATTTAACCATATCCTTTCTATTTTCTAGTTTGAATAAGTATAAAGTCTATTGATACTACATTCATGCAAACAACAATGCCAGGCAAAACCAGTAGGAGAAAATTGCTTACAAATATTTTACCTTTATCTCAATTAAGAATAATTAAGTATCTCACTAAACTACAATTTGGTCAGATTCTGAAAATATAAGATTATTTTCATTTTTGAAAATTATTCTAAAACCTAAATTTTAATTTTTCCTAAGGTGTTGTGCATAAATCAAAGATGCATCACTTAATTTGTATTATCTTCTCTAATGTAACCAATTAATACATTATGTAATGGTGAGTAAATGCAGTTAAATTTGTTTTCTTAAGAAAATAGCAAAACAAAATAATTTAATCCTACTGAAAAAACAGATAACAATGTGATTTACTAATAGATTCAGCAAATACATAAATGAGATTTCAAAAAGCTAATTTGTAACAGATTTGTAGATGGAGAAAACGTTGGACCTAAACAGGCACTGCAAACTCAAGTAGCAACAGCACCATGATACGTACCATAATCTTTTAACTTACATTATTATTTTTTATTCTTGTTATGTTTAAAATCAAAATGTAATTTTGTAAGTTCAAATTAATTAATTGTCCCAAAATTGTAACATGACAGTCATTTGCCAAAATGTGTTAATTTTGCAATTGATAAACTAATGAAATTTTAATGCCTTGAAAATTATAATTAAGTTTTGATGAATTGTATCAGAGTTGTCCATGATTGTAGAGAAAATAAAGAATACAGACAGAGGAAACAAAAAGATTTAATGTTATATTTTATTTTTATTTAGCGTATTTTGAAATGAATATGTGAAATGCTTTGTTGTTCAAGCATGTGAATACTCTATGACTATTCATTTTGTAAAATTACTTTTATGCCATTTTGGCATATACAAAGCAAGCATGAGTACATACATTAAAATGTGCATGTGTCAATGGAAAATATATTTCATTTGAGTTCTAAATACTGAGTTTGTGTTATATGTATATGGACACATGTGTATGTCTGTATAAATATTCAGAAACACACGTGTCCATACGTATATAACACAATTTATATGTGAATTTATGCACTGAATTTTATTGGGACAAACTTCACAGTATTTTTATACCTACTGTAAGTTTTTTGTAACAGCTTTATTGAGATACAATTCACAAACCACATAATGCAAGCATTTAATATGTACAATTCAGTGGTTTTTAACATTCACAGAAAAGTACAACCATCAACACAGTGAATTTTAGAACAGTGTGACAACTTAAAAAAAAAACTCTGTACACTTTCTGCTCTCACTCCACTATTCCTCAATTCCTCCAGCCCTATGGGATGACTAATCTACATCTCGTCTGTCGAAATACATTTGCCTGTTGTGGACATTTTATATAAACGGAAACGTATAACCCATGGTCTTTTGTGATTGGCTTTTAACAATTAGCACAGTGTTTTCAAGGTTCATTGATCATGTAGCACATATCAGTACTTGATTCTTTATGGCCAAATAATATTCCATTTATGGATATACAACATTTTGTTTATCCATTCATCTATTGATGGGTATTTGTGGCTATCATGAATAATGTTGCTAAAAACATCCATGTACAAGTTTTTTTTGAGGACATGTATTTTCATTATTTCTGGATATACACCTATAAGTGAAAAAGTTGGGTCATATATTAACTCAATGTTTAATGTGCTCAACCACTTGAGAAACTGCCAGACTTTTTCAAAGTAACTGAATCACTTTACATTTCCAGCAGCAGTATATGAGAGTTTTCATTTATCCACATCCTGACCAACACTTACTATTATCTGATTTCTCATTAACCCATCCTAGCGTGTGTGAAGTGATATCTCACACTTTTTATTTTCATTTTCCCCTGACTGATGATACTGAGTATCTTTTTGTATGTTTATCAACTAGTTGTATATATTCTTTGGAGAAATGTCTATTTAGGTCCTCTGACCATTTCTCAATTGAGTTATTTGTCTTTTTACTATTAAGTTGTATATGTTCTTTATATATTCTAGATACATGTTTGTTATTATATATGTAACACACAAACATTTCTTCCCATTCTGTGAATTATCTTTTTGTCTTTTGATTGTATCCTTTAAGAGAAAAGTATGTTTATTTTTTATAAGTTTAACTTATCTATTATTTCCTGCATTGCTTGTGCTTTTCGCATCATACCTATGAATCCATTGCCCAATTCAAGATAATAACTATATAGCTTCATAGTTTCTTCTAAACATGATACTGTTTTTGTTCTTATATTTAAGGCACTGATCTGTTTTGAATATGCCCTGCAGTAAAAGTCCAGCTTCATTGTTTTGCATGTAGCTATCCTGGTGTCCTTGCATTATTTATGAAAAATTATGCATTTCCTTTTAGTCTTATTGATCCTTCTCAGAAATCAGTTGACCACGGAGACATAGATATATTTCAGAATTCTCAATTCTATTCCATTTATATATATGACTTCTCTTATGCCAGTACCGTATTAACTTGATAACTATTGATTTGTAGTAAGTTTCAAATCACGAAGTGTGTGTCCTCCACTTATATGCTTTTCTTCAATGTTGTTTTGGCTATTAAGGGACCCATGAAATTCAATGTAAGTTTTAAAATCCGTTTATCAATTTATAGAAAAAAAGTAGCTGAAACTCTATTAAGAATATATGGAACTTGTAGGTCAATTTAGGGAGTATTGTCACCATGACAGTGTGAAATCTCCAAATCCATGAACGTGGAATGATTTTTTATATTTTTGGATCATATTTAATTAGTTTCAACGAGGTTTTATAGCTTTCAAACCGTATATTTTTTACTTTTTGGTTAAATTATTTATGAATATTTTATTATTTTTATGCTACATAAAATGGAATTGTTTTATTTCCTTTCTGTATTGTTCAATGCAAGTGTATAAAATATAACTAATTTTTGTGTATTGATCTTGCATCCTGTAACCTTGATCAATTCATTTATTAATTTAAAGTATTTTAAATGTATTTCTTAAGATTTTATAGGTGTAATGATGCTATTTTTTAATGTAGATATGTTTGTTTCTTCCCTACCATTCTGGATACTTCTATTTTTTTTTTTTTTCATGCCATTGCTCTGGTAGAATTCTAGTACAATGCTAAATAAAATGGGCCAAATAGACATCTTGGTTTTGTTTCAAAGCTATATGTAAAGCATCCCATCTTTCAGTGTTAACTAACATATTAGCTTTGAGTTTTTTATAAATCTTTTTATTAGGTTTAGGAAAGCCTTTTTAAATTCTTGTTGAATTTGCTTTTATTATAAGATAATTTTGTATTTGCCAAATGCTTTTTCTTTGTATATTGATATTACCATGCCTCTTTTTAATTGTATTTATATGATGTATTATGTTGAAAGACTTTTGGGTGTTAAACCAACCTTGCATTCCTGTGAGAAGTCCAAATTAGTCATGTTATACAATTATTTTTTCAATGTTGCTGGATTCAGTTTGTTAGTAGTGTGTTGAGGGTTTTTATTTCCATATTTATAGAATATATTGATTTGTAGTTTCTTTTCTTCTGATGTATTTTTCTGACATTAATATCAAGGTTACAGTCATGCTATAGAAAGAGTTGGAAAGGGTTTCTTCCTATTTTTTGTAATGGTTTTTGAAAAATTAAATATTTTATTTAATTTCTCAAATGTTTGGTAAAATGTTTCAGCAAAGCAATGTTGGTCTGGAAGTTTCTTTTTGGGTATTATAATTATTTTGACTAATTATTCTATTTATATATTGTGAGTCTAGAAAGATCGTTTATTTCTTCTTCAGTCAATTTTGATAATTTTTGTCTTACTGAGAATTTTCCATTTTATCTGAGTTGTCTAATCTACTGGCACACAATTGCTCACAGTATTCCTTTATCTTTACTTATTTTCAAATTTCAGCAAAATTGGCAGTATTTTACCCTTTTTTAAACTTCTGATTTTAATAGCTTGAGTCTTCTTTCTTTCAATTGGTCAATCCAATTAAGGATTTGTCAATTTTCTTAAACTTTTCAAAGGACATCTTTTTATTTCTTTTCATTGTTGTTTGTTCTTTACTTAATTCATTTCTGCTCTTGTATTTGTAATTTCTTTTTTCCAGTTCTTTCAAGTTTAATTTGTTTTTCTTTTGTCCCAGTGTCCTAAGGGCAAGGTTAAATTATAGATTTGAGATTTGTCTTGTTTTCATAATATGGACATTTACAGCAATATTTTCCCCTCAACACATAGCAGCAGCTCAGGTCACACTTGACCTATCTTAGTGTGGAACCACAAGTTAGTAGAAGGTTAATTGGGATCCTGGTATCAGTATTCCATGTGGTGTTATGCCAATGAAAGAACCCTGTCCTATTAGTGGGGCCAGAAAATAAGCAGAAAGCCTCCAATTCTCAGCCACATATACTCATGATTTAACTTCAGCAACAGGCATCTGGGGTAGCCCAAAGAATAATCACAATTATGAACAAGACATTTTACAGAAATATTACCTCAAAATGATGACAAGAAATCAGTATCACTGAACACACCTTTAGGAAAACTGTAAAGAGGAATTTGTCTTATTTCTAAATTCCCCATTTAATTTATAGATGTCCAAAACTTAGCAAAGGAGCTATGAATTGTGTACTCTGTCACAGTTTACAGAAATGTGTTTTTGGTTATAGTTTTAAAAAATTTTAAATTAAACATAGTTTTAAAAATAACATATATTTTAAAATTTATAAAATATTTTTAAATTATATAAGTATGTGTATATTTAGCATATGCAATTTGAATATACTCTGTTATAGCTCTGAGATTATAAATTTGCAATTGCAATTGTTTTACTTTCTATTCACTTAATGGTATTTTTAAAACCTAAATGAGAAATATATCATAATATCATTAAATTCTTTGCATTCATAGCATGTAGAAAATAGAGAAATAAACTTTTTCTGACAATTGCAATTTATAAAGTTATGTTGGTGGCATCTCCATTATCCAGAAATCCCACATTTTCCATGTTTTAACATTACATGTACATGATTTGAGGAAAAAGATAATGTACATTCTAAAGAAATATATGTGAAGGAAACTTTAGCATATTTGAAATTTTAATTTTAAGAGATAGATTAAAAATATCAAAGGCAGCCTGATTCTTCTTAATTTTGAGGACCAAAACATGGTTAATATCAAAGCCAAACAAAACTCAATTTTATTAATAATTTTTATTTGTTTTAACAATTTAACTGTCATGCTTGTAGTGAGATGTATGTACACTGTATAGCTTGTAGATTAATCAAAAAGTTCAAATAACATTAGCAAAACATGAGCTATACAGATATCTCATGGGAAAGGAGTGGGAGAACCCTCCTAATATTATTTATATCTTTAATATGTCTATTCCTTCCTTCCCTCTTATTTATTTTTCTTCCCTCCCTAATTTCCTCTCTTCTTTCCTTTCTTCGTTTGTTCTTTCTTCCATTTTTTATGTTCTTCCTATCTGTCCTATCTATTGATATGTGACACATAATGCAAATATATTCACTTAATATTTTATTACCATTTTGCAGAGCCCTAAAATTGGAATGTAGAATTAACACCAAGAAACCTAACTTAATATCAGGAAACAAATCTACAGAAAGCAGAGACAAAATAGGAATTTAGTTCTCTCCTATAGCAGAAACAATCCAGTTCACTTTTAAGTAAAATTAAATCCAAATAGTTGGAAAATGAGGGTGTGTATATTGGCAGAGATGTCAAAGCACATAAAAGAGTCACTAAATCATTGGTATCATCTTGCCTTTTTATTTTGTTTAAGAATCATGTGATAAATATGTATAAAGACACATTTTCAAATCACCAGAACTTTCACAGTTTCATTCATTGAAAGGATTCAACATCTACCATAGAGCTGTCTGAATATTTCATATTATCAAATGAAAATAGCATTTAGATTTAGCAGTATTCCTCATAATAGTTTCCCTATGATCATGCCACTGCTCTCCAGCCTAAACAACAGAGTGAGACTTTGTCTCTTAAAAAAAAGGAAAAAAGAAAGAAAGAAAAAAAAACAGAACTCTACAAATACCTTGTAATTAATAAATATGCTTATTAAAGTAATATACCTGTGCATTTAAATCAGCATTTGGCAGTGCCCCTCTGCATGAAAAGACATTTTCAAAGATAAAATATGTAAAATTTCATTACACATGAACATTTGAATTCCATCAATTTTGAATCAATTGTGAATTCCATCAATTTAGGTTTTATGGGCAATGAAAGGGCATATCTGTCTTTGAGATTTCTTTGTATTCCCTGTGGAATTTTGATGTACATATGTGGATGGTGGGTTAAAGAACTTATGTCACGTGCTTGTATCAAGGAGACAGGGTCTGTAAACCTCTAGGTACTCTGCATTGTACTGTTTTACATTGTGATACACTCTAGGCATCCTGGAGTTGAGCAATGTGTTGACTATACTGGTCACAGGGGCAATGGTTCCTTTTCTACTGAGTGTTGAATTTCTGCCGGCATCTGTTATTGATTCTAGAATTTGGAGAACATATGGTCTCTTCTTTGGGGTTGCTTGTACATTATGGTCCTCCACTAATGACTTGGCCACACTTTGTTCTTTTGTGGCATGTTCTGAAATATGGCTAGGACACAAATTTATTCCTCGCCAGAACCGACTGCCACAAAGCCCTCAAGTACCTGGTCACTTTCTTCTCCCTAAATAATCTCTTATATAATCACCCCAGTATGACACTTGCTGATATTTACTATCTTGTGCTGGTGTATTGAAGAACTTTGGATCCATTCAGTGCTACATTGGTGCCAAGACAATTGCAGAGTATTTATACAAGCTTTTTTCTTGCCTCCAAACACAGCTGCCTCAATACTATTTTCCTTCCTGTCCTCACACTATTTGATATGCCTCTCTTTGTGGTGTTTGTTTTTGGACTGGCAAAGAACAATTCAAATATCCTCATCTTTCCTACTGTAATCAGCTACCACCAAACTACTTACGCTGTGGTGAGAACCCTCATGACTCAAGTTAGTTAGTGAAAGGATGCATAAGAAATGCATTTAAGAAAAAAAAATGATGATGGGTTAATATTTTAAATTACTATTCCTATTAAATTATATATAACTGTAACATCTATATTGATTCCTCAACTTGGGGAAAAAGATATTTCAAAGGAAATGAAGCATAAAAACGCAATCAATCACAAAGCGTAGCAGAAATAAAACCCAGGAGCTGTCATTGTAAAATTCGTCTTCAATGTGGTTAGAAAGAATATTTCCTAATATTTGGAACAGAAGCAGAGAAGTTCCCTGAGCCAAGAAAAGATATATACACACACACACACACACACACACATATATATATGTATATATATTGCAGTGGCGCAATCTTGGCTCACTGCAACCTCCACCTCCAGGGTTCAAGCGATTTTCCTGCCTCAGCCTCCCAAGTAACTGGGATTACTGGTTTCCGCTACCACACCCGGCTAATTTTTACATTTTAAGTCGAGATGGGGTTTCACCATGTTGGCCAGGATTGTCTCAATCTCTTGAACTCGTGATCTGCCCGCTTTGGCCTCTCAAAGTGCTGGGATTACAGGCGTGAGCTACTGAGTCTGGCCAGATTTATAATTTTTAAGTGAATGACATTTTATTTTTATTCATGGATAAAAATCATATCACAATAATGTATTTCACATTTTGAAAATTAATATTGTAAAGTAAGTCATGGGAACAGTGAAGGATCTTTTACAACCACTAGTGCTAAAGGGGAACATGCCTTAGACCCTCCCATTTCCTCTGGTGCCTCACACTGACCAAATGGAAGCAAGCATGCGAGAGACTGGCATTAAATTAAGGCTCTCTAGAAAACAGAGCCAATACAATGTATATACAAAGAGAGAAAGAAATTTATTATGAGGGATTGCTCACATGATTATGGAAGCTGACAAGTCCCAAGATCTGCAATTGCAAAGCTGAAGACCTATCAGAAGTAGTTCTAGTCCAGTCCAATGAGCACCAGGAGAGACAATGGTACAAATTCCAGTCTGAAAGCCAGAACACTGGACACCCAGCAAGTGCTGGTGTTTCCATTTCAGTCCAGACACTAGAAAAGGCCCACGTTCCAGCTCATCCATTCAGCAAAAGGAGTTCCTTGTTGTTCAGAGGAGAGTCAAACATGTTTTGTTCTATTCCCACTTTCAACTGATTTGGATGATTAACACCCACATAAAGGAAGACAGTCTGTTGTTTTATTCAGTCTACCATATATGTTAATCTCAACAAACAGCCTCACAGATACAACCATAATAGTGCCTGACTAAATATCTAGGAAACCTGTGGCCTAATCATGTTAATACATAAAATGATCACAACATCAAAATTATTATATGCTATTAAGCAAGAGTCTCCAACCTTTTTGGCACCAGGGACTAGTTTTATGGAAGACAATTTTTTCACAGAGAAGACACATGGTTTCGGGATGTAACTATTCCACCTCAGATCATTAGGCATTAGTTAAGATTCTCACAAGGAGTGTACAAACTAGATCCCTTGCACGCGCAGTTCACAATAAGATTCACACTCCTACGAGAATCTAACGGTGCATTTGATCTGACAGGAGGCAGAACTCAGATGGTAATTCTCGCAGACCCACCACTCACCTCTTGCTATGTGGCCCAGTTCCTAAGAGGAAATTTGCAATTTAGCAAAATATAAGCTTTGAGTATTTTTATTACTTTTTAAATTTTATTACTATTAAATTGACAAATCATAATTGCACATATAAGCTTTGAGTGTTTTTATTTTAAATAAACTAAAAAACGTTTCACCAATAGATAGTTCCTAAAGTAGTCAACTAAATTAGCCAAAAGTAGCTAAACTAACCACTAACAGCTAAACTAATAAAGCATATGTATAACACCAGATTGAGAAGGTAAGAAAGAGGGTAATAGGCCAAGAATACAGTTCACCTGTAATTCACAATCCCTGAATGAACTATTTTCCACCAGAAAAATGTCATATAATTTTAGCACATTGATAGACTAGTTCACCTGAATGTTATCCCCTTTTTTGTTTGTAGTTAGAATTGTCATGGTCAGTTCATGATTTCATAATCACAATTCAAATCTGCAGGGCACAAGATAATCAATTGAATTTGGCATTATTGGATATCCTATATTGTACCATATTTGTCCCTTATCTATGTACATGTTTGTGAGATGGTCAAGAAATAAAATTATGATTAGTTAGAAAAAGTTTTTTAACTAACTATAAAATTTCTGTACATAGACATGAAAATACATACAGGATGTAAAAACAAATCTTATAACACAATGTATTTTCTCTATATTTCCTGGACTTTATACTTTTAAATCTACTTTTGCTTTATTTTAAACAAGATATTTAATCAAATTATTAATGTATAAAATTTCTAAATGTTTAAATAATTCTTTTTTTGTCATGGTAGATATGTTCTATATCTTGACTGCATCAATGCCAATGTCTTTTTTTATTATAATTTTTAGGTGAAGTAACTCCGCAATAGAAAAATCAAACATCATATGTTCTTACTCATATATAGGAGCTAAGTTATGAGGACACACGGCGTAAGAATGATACACTGAACTTTGGGGGCTCAGGGGAAAGGGTCGGGGTGACAAGGGATAAAAGACTACACATTGAGTACAGTGTACACTGCTCAGGTGATGGGTACACCAAAATCTCACAAATCACCACTAAAGAACTTATTCATGTAAACACCACCACCTGATCCTCAAAAACGTATTGAAATAAAACAAAAAATAAAGATGAATTAATTCTTAACATTAGTAATTGTCACTACTTATTTATATTCAAAATCAGGCAACAGAAATATGTTTGCATTTAATTAATGCTCAATCATGAACAGCCACAGGGAAAAAAGAGAAGGTAAAAAAAAAATCCATTTAAGAAATTCTTATTGTAATTTCTATTATAGGTCTTCTCAATGGTACACATAAAATATGTCTGGGTCAAGCAATGACAGCTTAATGCCTCTAGAAGTGATACACTGATAGCTCCCTAGAGAATATTTTTATAATATATGTATTATTATATTTTATATTATAAAGTTAAGTATATGTAAACATATTTGTATGAAAAATAAATAGAATAGAACCTATGAGATGAGAATTATAAGAAATAAAAAATGAGCTATTTATAATATTAGCAAGGGATCCAATGCCTTAGCTCATCTAGAATATAAACTAAGATATTATTGCATTTGTTAAAGTACTCTCTACAGTTGATACACTCTTCTATTATATATTTCATTAAAAATGCTTTGAATAAAGGTTAAAATAAAAATATCATTAACGTGAAAATAATATTCATTCTGTTTTTATAACAGTAATATACCCAATTTTTGGAATTCTTCATTTTAAATTATTGTCATTGTTTAATATATTCTGCACATTACTTTCATCCAGTTCCCTTTATGTGTGTAAACATGTGTATCTGTGAGTTTTTGTATGTAGAGCAAGAGAAAGAGAGTACTGGGAATTGAATGTTTTCACCTTCAAAACTCATGCTGAAAATTAATCCTCAATGTGCCACTACTGAGAGGTGGGGCTTTTAAGAAGCAATTGATTCAAGAGGTCTCTGCTTTCATGAGTGGATTAAACTATTCATCAATTATTGGATTAATGGATTAATGAATTAATGGATTATAATGGGAGTGGCATTAGTGGCTTTATAAGAAGAGAAAAAGAGACCTGAGCAGGTACACTCAGCCCCCTCACCATGTGATGTCCTGTGCCACTTCAGAATTCTCGAGTCCCCACCAACAAGAGAGCACTCACCAGATGTAGCCCCTTGACATTGAACTCAGCCTTTATACTATAGGAAATAAATTTCTCTTCTTTTATAAATCATCCAGTTTCAGGTGTTCTCTTATAAGCAACAAAAAATGGACTAAGACAGAAAATTGGTGCTGAGGAGTAAGGTGCTGATGACAACAAATACCTAAAAATGTGGAAGCAACTTTAGAAATGGGTCATGGGCAGAGACTGGAAGAATTTAGAGGAGCAGACTAGAAAATGCCTAAGTTCTAGTGAGGGCTTAGAAGACAAGAAGACTAGGAAAAGTTTGGAAATCCTTAGCGATCGGTTAAGTGGTCATAAGCAGAGAACTGATAACAACATGGACAGTAAACACTATTCTCATGAGGTTTCAAATGGAACTGAGGAATAAGTTATTGTAAACTAGAGTAAATGCCATCCATGTTATAAACTAGCAAAGAATTTGTCTGAACTGTGCCACTGCTCAGGAGCTTTATGGAAAGTCAAACGTTTGAAGGATAAAGTAGGATATCTGGCAGAAGAAATTTCTAAGCAAAATATAAAAGAAGATGCACGGTTACTTTTGGCCACTCACACTAAGATTCTAAGCAAATAAATAATTTAAAGACAGAATTTATAATTAAAAGGAAAGCATAACAGAAAGATTTAGGAAACTCTCGGACTGGCCACATAAAAAGTGAAAAAGTATGTTCTGGAGAGGAAACAAAGGTCGTAGCCCAAGGACTGGTTGCTAATGAGATTAACATGGATAGAAAGGAATGAAAATAAGATGCTGAAAGCATTTCAGCTATCTTTAAGGTTTCCCCTCCAATCACAGGCCCAGAAGCCTAGGAAGGCAGAATGATTCCAAGGGACAGACCTCAGCTGCTCTTCTTGGGCTTGCAGCTCAGGGCCATCTTAGGATTCTACTCCCCACACCTCAGCACAGTGCTCCCTGGCCACCCTGAGGCTGATGCAGCTGCAGGTGGGGCTCATGCCACAGCTCTGGAAGGTACAAGTCATAAGCCTTGGCAGTGTCCATAAGGTGCTGATTTTACTGCCTATCAGAAAGCAAGAAAGCTGGAGGCTTGGCAGCCTCCACATATGTTTCAAAGGATGTCTTCAAAAGTCTGTGGTCGCAGTCACAGCTTGTAGCTGTGCAGAGCCACTGCAGCAGGCCCCCAGTAAAGCAGTGCCGAGTAGAAACATGGGGTTGAAGCTACTGCAGTGCATCCTCACAGGGCAATTCCTACTGGAGCCATGGGAACAGGACTACAGAACTGTCGAGTCACCAGCAGCATGCAACACCCACCTAGGAAAGTTTCAGGCCCCAGGCTCCAACCCATGTTGGTAGTTATATGAGCTGCACCCAGCAGAACCACAGGAGCAGGGCTTCCTGAGGCTTTGAGGGACCAACCCCTGTCCCAGTGTGTTCTAGAATGTTTTACATGGAATCAAAAGAGATTATTCTCCACCTTTAAGGCTAAATGTTTGCCCTGCTGGGTTTTGGACTTGCTTGGGGCTTTTAACTCTTATTTTTGATTATTTCTCCCTTTTGGAATGGGAATGTCTGTCCTATACCTGTAACACCATTTTATCTTGAAAGTAGATAACTTGCCTCAATTTCAGAGGTCTACAAGTAAGACTCTGGAATTTGGACTTTTGAGCTGATGCTGATGCTGAAAGGAGTTGTCTTCAGGGTTATGAGGGTGGAAAAAAACGTGTATGTATTTAAAGTTGTGAGAAAGACATACATTTTGGAGCTCCAAGGGCAGAACACTATGGCATGAAAGTTTGTCCCCTCTGAAATTCATGTTGCATGAGTTCTGTCCCCAATGTGACAGTATCGAGAGGTGACGCCTTCAAGAGATAATTGGATCATAGCCCTGATGAAGAAATTTATCAATTAATGGATTAATGGATTAATGAGTTGTCATGGGAGAGATATTAGTGGTTTCACAAGAAGAGAAAGAGAGACCTGAGCTAGCACACTTCTCCCCTTCACCATGAGATGCCCTTCACTACCTCGAGACTCTACAGAGAGTCGCCACCAGTAAGGAGACGCTCACCAGATATGGACCCTCAACCTTGAAATGCTCATCTCCATACTGTAAGAAATACATTTTATTCTTTATAAATTCACCAATTATGAGGTTTTTGTTATAAGTAACAGAAAATTGACTAAGAAAAAGACACAAAGAGACACAAAAATAAACATAATTTTCCATAAGCATAATTTTTATTGTCAGATTTTCACATGGATGTGACTCAAATTTTTATTTGATTTCTGTCTCTATTACATAGAATTATGAATATGTTTTGATGTTACTGGCATTATTTTTAAAGCATATTTAACCTAATTCAACTAGTAGTTTTTTTATATTATAACCAGAGAGGGCAAATTTTGAAATTATTTTTGTCTACAATCCAAGGATAATGTGCATTAAATTAAGAAATAAGGTTGCCTTTGGCTATATACTGCTTAAGTATGGTATCTTGTTATTGTATATACCATATAATAAGTTTTGTAACATGCATTATATAATCATGTTAAATTTATTAACACAGGCTTTGAAATAGTCATGAAACTATACATTTCACAAGATCAGAGTCATATGGTGCGCATCTACCAGTAAAGGTATGCACATTTTAAATCTGGTAATTAATTTCTTCCTTCATGTACAATGTGTTAGGTGCTAAATTAGATCCCATACTACATAATATTTTAAATTATGAACAGACTAGTAAATTTAATAAGAGAGATATATGATATAAGGGGACATACATGGAGTGACAACAAATAAAAAGCATCAAGTGTGAGAGAATAATGCCAACTGATATATTTTTTCAGTGCTTATTATATATCATGAACTGATGATGTAAGCAATTTTACATGTTTTATCTTTGTTACTTCCCAACAATCTTACTAAATATAATTTCAGATTGCCACCTTTGGACGGATGAAAATACTGAGGCATAGAGAAGTTAAGTAAGTTCCCCAAAGAGAAATATACAGCTAAGAAGCGTTAGTTTAACCTGACCAAGTGGCAGAAAGCCAGATATGCAAAGAAAAACATGGGGTAATGGATCAAGAATGGTAAATTGACATACTATTATACAAGAATTTCAATGAAAATTTAAGATGTTTCGTGTCAAATAAATGAATGAGGGCCATTATAGGTGATTGTCCTTTGGATATTAATTTTAATATACTGCATGATGGAATAAGTACTCATACTGATCTTGAAAAACCTGACTTTCTAGTTACCAATTGCTTGTTCTATGTTATTTTCTGTTTGTTAGGCCTGAACTCTTTTTCTCAAATATATCATTTCTCCTTAACTTCTAAAACCACTTAATAAAAGCCTGTCTTCTGCCTACTTTTAGAAGTGATTATCTACTACTTACTTTTTAAAAATAAAGAAATTACATGAGTTAAGTAAGACAGTAGAGGGTGACATAATAAGACAAATATATGAAAGATTAGATATAAAAATAAAAATTCAATATCTAATTGCAGTATGTGATATACACTCAAAAATTGTGTGTGTGCATACATATATATACACCCATATATCTATTTCCCAACGGCTTCCTTACATAACACTAGATTTCTACTTTTAAAAATATTACACTCTTTTTGTAATTTGATCTCTTTTGTGCTAATTTTAATTAAGTTTTACAAACAATTTTGATATTCATGAATGAAGTACTGTCTGTATTGTCTATTTGCATTGTCATTATGTATGTGAGCAATATCTTAGGAAGATTTCTACTGAAAAAAAAAAAGCCCCTAATTCAGCATTGCAAGATGTACAGCAAGGTAGATTTCAAGAATCTTTTCAGGCAGAAGTTCTTATTCTAGAGCCTATGGACAACTAGGAGGCCATGAGAAGATTTCAAAATGTCTTTGAGTCTTTTAAGAGTTTCTGCAAGAATGAATGTGTATATGCATCTTTCATTGGTGCTCCTGGAATTTATAAAACATACATTAAGAAGCAAATATCAACAATGACTACTAGAACCAGGTTACTCCTAAAAGGGATGGCTAATCTGAAACACACTGATTTATTCTTTATTCTCCAGAGACTGAAGGATCTTGCTATCTGCCAACCTCTGGAATGTTCCCTGGCTTATTGAAGCTTTTTTGCTTCCAAAAGAGTTAATACAGGTGTCAGTCACTGAAACCCAGATTTTGGACTAATATAAATTAAATATTTATTCTTTCATGCCTATCAATCCTTGACAACTCACTGACAAAGGTTAACACTATTGAGACTCAGCTCCCAATTCACCTCTTGGTGATTCATTTGCAGCTTTCTCTTCAGTGCACAGTGGAATATTTGTAATTGACTTCTCCTTCATTAAATCTTATGTATTTCTAGAATAATGAGTGAAGTTATACACAGGCCTAAAAGAGTAGATAGCATAAAACATACCATCTAATTATTTTCAATATTAATTAGACATAAATGGCAAATAAATTTGCCACCTAGATGATTATTTTATTTGGCACAAGAAATCCAGGGCTTTGATACAACTGAATATTACACACCATAATACTGAATCTAGGATCAAAATTTTGTAATGTAGGTTTTCTTCCCAGTTCAGGAAACTTCTTGCCTGGTTATATTCGCCAGCCCAAGTAGATGGGAGAATAGTGTTTGTAATTAGCTAATTAATTTGAACCTTGTGAGCAGTCCACTTGAAAAAAACTCACTCTAAGTACATGTACCTTTAAAAATATCTTTTACATCATTTAATTCGATCATTTGTTGATTAAAAATAAAACTTAATCGTTGCCAAACTCTCCTAAAACATAGTAAAATATAATCACAAAAATTAAGCCTTCCCATATCCATTCTTAACTAAGGAGTTTCTAGTATAAATTAGGATGTTAATGAAACACAGAATGTTATATGTATCCCTTTACTTTTGAAAAATAAAATATGTGAGAATGTGCAAAAGGTTTTATAAGGTGTGCTAAGCAATGACTGCATTTCCTATGAGCAGAGTTTTAGAATGTGTGTTTGTGTGTGTCACATTAAATTTCACCAAATTCAACATGTGCCTTTATTTTATTTAATATTAACAAGCAAAATCTCAAAAAGCACAATTAAATAAGAGTGTAAAAATACTTGTAATTTTCCATCTCAAAGTAAAGGTGAAAAAGCAGAAAGTTATATAGCAAGGAAACTTAGCTGTCTCTATCTTGGCAAAAGATAGAACAAGGGGAAAAAAAAGCTCACTTGAATATTTGAACCATAGGCTTATACTCATTTAGATTTAAGATTTCAATCCACATGACAAAAATGGTACCCCAAAAACCTTATGTAGAGAATATAAGTTAAGTATTCTCACATTGTTAGTGCCACTTGATGACTTGGAGAAACAAACTCTGATCATATCTTGAGGATAAAAAAGGCAAAGGCAATTTTTTAAGATGTAACTGAAGCTCAGGTAAGATGTGGTAACTCTAGGTAGGGCCACATAAGGAAGCCACTTCAGGGCTTTAAACAGAGAAAGAGCAAGTTCTGAAACATATTTCACTACATATCCCTTTGGATTATGTCTGAAGAATGGATTGAAGATGTAATAATAGAAACAGAGACATTAAATCGGAGGCCATTTTACTAATGAATGGGAGGGATGATGATGACTCAGACCAGGGTGTTATTAGTATGTCATAAAAAATGATTCAAATATGTGTATTCTTGAAATCTGGTCAACAGGATTTGCTGATCTACAGAATGTAGGGTGTACAACAAAAAACATGTCAAGAATAACTCCAAGTATTTTATGAATAATGGGAGTAACACAATTAATAACAAAGATGGTGCAGCACTGAGGGGGGATAGGCAGAGGTTTAGTGTCATGTTTGAGATGTGCATGAGACATTCAAGCAAAGGTGTCAGGTAGGCAATTGTAGGTAGGAGGATGGAATTTATAAGAGATCTCTGATTTACAGACATGATTTGTTTTTTTTTTTTTTTTTTTTTTTTGGTCATTTATTTAAAGCAATAATACAAGAGGAAATCACCAAGGGAATGAGCCTAGACCAAGAAGGGTACTACAAACTGGGTCTGAAGCACTGTGAATAGTGGAAGAAGAAGAGCAAAACATAAAACCTGTTTCAGAGAATGAGTGACAAGTTTTGTTGGGTCAAATACAGCGACTGCTCATGTGTAACCGCTATGGATTCCATGTTTGTATCCCTCCAAAATTTATATGTTCAAGTTCTAACCCCCAGTATGACGGTATTAGGAGGTGGGGCTTTTGAAAGCTAAAGCCCTCATTATGGGATTAAAGTCCTTAAAAATAGGGAAGAGACAAGAGATCTTTCTTCACTATATGAGGATGCCGTGAGTAGATGGATGTTTATAAACTAAGAAGTTGACCTTCACCAAGGATCCACTCAGGTTGCCACACGGATCTCAGACTCCTAGCCTCCAGAACTATGAGTATTTTTGTTGTTTATGGCATTTAGTCTATTTTTGTTGTTTAAGGCATTTAGTCTATTCTATGCTGTTACAACAGATTGAACTAATGCTGTGACATAAACACAAACAGTTTAGGTATTGTGGGTGGAAGATTATAATGGGATAAATGTCTAAAAGGTTGTCTTTGTTAGATACCTTTGTATCTGTGGCCTAGCAAATAAGGAATATTGAGCATTTCTTCAATTGTTAATTCATGCTAATACAGGCCTTAAGATTAATTCTTTCTATGGGAAATGCATAGTTCTAGGTTGTTGATGGCTAGGGAAAGAGGACTTTGGATGTTTGTCAGAGAACCGCTTTTAGTAAATTATAATTTAGACAGCCTTTTAAAAATATAAATCATACAAACCATTCAGTGAATACAAATGGACCAGGAAGCATTGCCTTGGCTTGTTTGGTCTGCTATAACAATTCCATTAACTGGACTGGGTAGTTTATAAACAACAGAAATTTATTGATCACAGTTCTGGAGGCTGGGAAGTCTAAGATCACTTATAGATTGGGAGTCTGGTGAGGGGCCACTTTCTAGTTCATAGATGGCACCTTCTTAATGTGTCTTCTTATGGTAAAAAGAGCAAATGAGCTCCCTTTGGCCTATTTTATAAGGATATTAACACCATTCATGGTGATATTAGTCTCATGAACTAATCATATCCCAAAAGGCCTCACCTCCTAATAACATATGAATTTTGAAATTCATATGAATGAAACCCATTCATTTGTTGAAATCTTGGATTTCGACATATAAATTTTGTAGAGACACAAACATTCAGACCACAGTAAGCATCATGTTAAATATTTCCCTCAAGTCATTTGGTTATAGAAAGATGTTACTGTTTCAAATAAGATGAAAACAGTACTATACCTAAATGAAAGATGCAGCAGTTGTATGAAATGGTTGGCAATAAAATTAGAAAAAAAATAAAAAGTGAGAAAGATTTTAAGAATAGTTAAACACATAAAGACAATTGACATGTTCATCCAACTCCAGAGAAACAGGTGCTCTGTCTTGTCAAATTGGGCTTTCAAGGCCAGGCACATCACTAAAGGCAAGACTGGTAGAAATTCAAATTTCCTAAGTTCATTTTTCTGACTCCACTCATTATAATCAAACCCTTGACCATTTGTCTCCTCAAGGAGCCAGGATGAAACAAAATAATTTGCAGCCAGAACAACATGGTCACATGGCATATATAGTTTTATTTCTCATTTATATTAATATTTTTGTTTTAGCTTCACGTATTATTCTTCTGAACTTTTTATTTTCAGTTTAGTTGCCTTATGTATCACAAATGCCTTGATATAGCACGTGACATAGGAAATCTTAATTTATGGAGGCATAGTAAACTTTTAAGAAGTCATGTTCTTTTGACCTGGTTTAAATAGTTAAGAGAGATTATCCAAAGTAACAATAAGCCCAAAGAAGAAAATAAACTAGATTTCCTGTGGAATAATGGTCAAAATAAGAGTTAATAGTAAAATGGGTTCCAATAAGCAAAATGAGGAAACGATCTAAGGTTTTTTAATCCGAGTTCTCAACTACAGGTGATCTTACCTTCAGGGTACATTTAGCAATATCCGGAGATATTTTTGATTGTCATAACTTACCAGTGGGTACTTGATTATAGTGTATAGAGGCAAGGGGATGTGGCCAAACATCCTCCAAAGCACAAAATACCTCTGCACAATGAAGGATCATCCAATGCAAAATGCCACTAATGCTGAGGTTGAAATACTGACATATAGGTAACCCTACCCCTGTTCCTTACCTTTTACCTGCTCATCACTTTAATAAAGCAAGAATTGCTTAAAAATCTCTTTAATATCATATGACATAAAATGATAAAGATAATATGATATGATATGAAGTGATCTACTGGGTTGAATAGAGTCCTCCAAAAAATCTTGTTCAGTGGGAGTTTGTGAATATGACTCTCTTTGAAAATAGGGTTTTTGCAGATGTAACAAAGTTAAGATGATATAATATTGAATTAGAGTGGGCCCTAAATTCAGCACCTAAAGTCCTTATAAAGAGAGGGTGACTAGAGAGAAAGAAACATAGAGATACAGAGGAAGGAGACAGAGAAGAATGAGATCCCTGTGACAATAAAGGCAGAGATTAGAATGATACCAGTTGAAGTCAAGGAACACCTAGGATTGCGAGCCATTCCCACAAGTTAGCAAGAATCAAGGAAGGATCCCTCCCTAGAGACTTCAGAGAGATTATGGCCCAGTCGAAATATATAGAAAACTTCTAAAATCCAGAACGTTGAGATAATTAATTTGTTTTGTTTTAAACAACCGGGTTTGTGGTACTTGGGTTTTGACATCCCCAGGAAATTAACACGTGTGCTCTGGATATGATATGCTATGATATGATGTGATATAACATAATTACATTGTATATGTAATGGCCAGATTTCTTGATGTTGAGTATAAGGGAAACAAAATTCCATGATTCTTGTCTCCAGAGTAGGCTAAAATGTAGATTGAATGGTAAGTATTTTGCTAAGTGAAGACATAAATATTCTTTATAAAACTTCCCCAAACATCAGTAGTGTTATTATTTGGCATTCAGAATACTAATCTTTTAAAAAAGAAAGCATCCCCAGTAAATAGAGGATTACAGAGAACAATTTGAATTTATTTTCTGCAAAAAAATCAACATATAGAACGGCTCAATCTTTGTAAAAATTCTACTCATATCTTAAGAGAAAGGTGATCCATATTTTATGCTTTTTGAAGGTGTACTTCCTGTCTGAGTAAATATAATATGTCCAAATTTGTTTACATTATACTAAGAATTTTAAAAGAGAATTTGGTATTTTGTTTAGTTGTAAAATATTTAAAAATTCAACAATAAGACTCAGTAAGGTATAGTTACATGCTGTGCTTCAAATGATTGACATTAAATTATATGTAAGTCCTGTAGCAGGAAAAGTTGGTTATATAATTTCATAATCACTGCTAATCCAATGCAAAGAAACTTAAAGTAGTGTTAAATTCAGACCAAACAAGAATAGGAATGTTTCTTATCTAATGCCTACATGTTATTAAAGAAACGCATTTGAAAAATGAAATATTTATTCAAATAGTTTTTCTGAGTCATAAAATTTTAAAGTCCTTAAAGTGGTTATTTGAATTCTACTGCACAAATTGGATGTTATTCACACTACATTGGAATTGCAGATATGATTTCCATTTTTAGAATAATTTAGTTTTTTTATTAGTTACTTAAATATTATTGAAGTAGCTATATTTATTTTTAATATTGATGAGTTAGATGATCCTATGTAAAAATTACACTACAATGAAAATCTGAAATAATTGCTCATTTAAATAGAATAGGCATGAATATATTGACTACATTACTTTCGTTTTCCTTTTTAATGACTACATTTAGTTCTAAATGACTGATTAAAAAAAAAAGTTCTTCATTTTGTAAATACACTACCCCACAGAAGATTTCTTAATTTTACCCTGAATAAAACAACAATGGCGCATATACATTGATGTATTTAAAATAATGTTTTTAATCTTCAGATGGCTCATAGTTAAATATATTATACATTCTCGAAAATATTGTTTATTGATTTACATATAAGGAACTTCATAGTAATTTTAAAATGCAATCTCAAGGGGTATATGTGTTTATTATTCTACATTCTAGTGTTCATTTTTCCATAAATAAAACTGGAAAATGTCTGACCTGTCTGGTGTCAATAGCAGCAAATGGTACATAAACTTTCACTCTTCAACCACATAGACTGCTGTAAACCGTCTAATATTTTTGAACATAAAAAAGGACTGGAAGCTCAAAGATAGAGATGATAGTCCTCTTGTATATCTAAATGTTAAATATCATGCTATGGAATAATTTAGGAAACATTGCAAAAGTTATCTCATGCTATGAGGCAGCAAAACTGAGGTGCAGTGCTTTTAACATTTTATTCAACCTAACTAAACTAACCAAACTATTTCTATATCAGTTTATTAAAATCATGTCACTCTACTTGGAGGAAATTGATGCTTTCTAAATTAAAATAAAAGTAAATGAAGAGTGTTCTTAGATTTATGTTTGCACTTAAGCATTTGGTTTCCTTTGAACACCCCAGTAACTGTATTGTTAAGTCACTGCTCATATCTACACCTTGATTACTCTTCAAGATAGCCTCAGTCCTTTTAACAGTGCCTGGCACATTACCAGTCAATAAACATATGTTGAGTGAATAAGCTCAGGACGAAAGTTGTGATAATTTTATAATACCTTAAATATATAATGAACAAAGATAAATCTGGAATAATAACTATTGCAATACCTATGGCAGCATAAGTCTAGAACATGTTTAAAATATAGAAAGAAAATAAGAACATATTCATGGGTGAGTTAAATTATAACTCAATTAAGCTCTGCTAGTTATGTTTAAAGACAAAAGTGTTAACAACTTGTTGCATCTAAAGTTAAAATATTATTATTTAGTCATATTAACAAGAAGTAAAACTAACAAAAAGCCCTCTGAGCTACAGAGGCAAATATTCTAAAATTTGAAGTAGTTTCAATAATAAAACAAAGTTTTGAGGAAATAATAATATAACTGGTAATACTCATAATTGAAAAAACAGAAATAAAATTACGAAATAATTCTGAAAATTACAAAACAAAATCACAAAATAGATAGAATAAAAATTATAGAGAAATAAATAAAATGTTTGCTTAATAGATGCTCATAAATTAAAAGATATAATCAAAATTAGAGTCTTCACAGTAAGTTGGAAGATGGTCTTCATTATCCAATTGTGAAATAGATACTACAGATGATTTTCAGGTGTAAAACAACATTATATTATTTAGGAAAATGAATACAAAAATGTATTTTTAAAAATATACCTAACTCTTAAAAATATACCTCAGTATGAGATTCAGTGGAAGAAAAAACTGTTTTAACTGTTAATAATCATTTAGTTATATGAGCATTGAAACTTGTTGGTATAACATACCAACAAGCTCTTGTTAGCTTCTAAATAAAATCTCACTTTATCTAAAAATAAACTACTATTTAATATAAATATATTTACATATTTATGATTATATTTATATTATATATCATTGATATTTAAATTTATTCACCGGTAATAATATTTAGACAATATCATAGCATTGTTTACATTTGGGTTATTACTTGATACAATTGCTTACTGATGTTCTATTAAGAAAGCAGAAGATACGTTCTTAATAAACAAATGCAGAAGAATACATTTGAGAAATGACATGTGTTTTACAGACATGTTGGATCATAGAATTTTATTGAGTATTCCTGAATTGACAATTTACACATTTTAGAACAAGATGTTATATACATCCTATGGTAATTATGCTACAACTATGTGTACATTTCAGAGAGATTAATATTAGCCATTTGTCATATATCTATTTAGTCAGATATGCTAATTTTCACAAAATGAATATGAACCTCATGCAGAAACATACCTTACAAGAAGCATTGTTGATCAATTGGCCAAGTCAAACTACATTCCCAATGAAATTCCATAGAACTATACTAATTTTTGAAGTCCATTTATCAGTTACTATAAAACACGTACTATATACAGCATATTCTATTGTATGAACGCCAATGCAAAATACAGAATTCAGTTGTTCAACTGAATATTTGAGTGGTGATAGACATATTCATGATAAAATATAATGCATACTTTATTTTAATCAGTTTTTACTTATATAGAATACTATCAGCCTCAGCTTTCAGTAAGATGAGGGAGATGCTCATATTCTTCTGCTATTTTATACACAAGTATGTTAAATATAATAATAGTTACAATTTTATATGTTGTTAGAGAGCCTAAAGACAATATGCAAATCCACTAAAGAAAGGAGCGAAGCTCTTTAAGTCCAAAGAATAAAATAAATTCTGAAGCTTTTAGATACTAAGGGGCATAAATAGATGATGATGGTCTACAAATTTAGTACCACGGTCTATGTCAAGTGGGAACTGAGTTCAAGATGATGTTATGCATATTGATTTGCAAAGCAATCTTACCTCTTGGGAAAATAATGAATTAGGAAAAAGAAATTCCACCATAAAGGCTGAACAGTCAGAGAAATGTTCTGCTTCATCCCTAGCTTTTGGTGTAGAATTTCTAAAAAATGCCTCCCTTGAGAATATATTACTTCTGTCAAGAGTCTCACATGATTTGATTATTGAATCTCAAGTTATCTCAGACCACATGCTTTTTGAAACAACATGAGAATAGGTCTAAATATTGTGAGGCAACTGACAGAAGCAAACACAATTCCTTCCAGAAGAAATGCTCAGTCAACATGTCTCAAAAGATTTCTATAGATACAATTCCCAAAAATACGAAGTCGTAAGAATACGTAGCTATAATTTTTAAATGCACAAATTTTTTTCAAATTGTTGCATATCTCCAAAACATTTTCCAATAAATTTATTGAAACAAATGTATGTATAAGTGGACCCATACAGTCCAAAACTATATTATTTAGGGGGTCAACTGTACATTGTAAGACCATTACTGAATTAATTATTATTATTTTATCCTTTTGACTTTTAAATTATATAGGAAATAAAAAAAGAAGTTGCAATAAAAAATACAATAATACTGGCTTTTACTTTTACCTGTGTACAAGTGGAGCTCTTTATGTTTTTTATATTGCTTAGAGTTATTATATAGTGTCCTTTTATTCCAACCTAAAATATTTTAGCATTTCTTGTAGTGTAGGTCTACCAATGTTAACTCTTTCAGCTTTTATTTATTTATTTATTTTTTAATGGAGAATGCTTTGGAAACTGAAGTGTTAATTTGATGAAGTCTGCCTGCCCTGCTTGCTTTAGATTGCTTGCTTGTTGTTATTATTACCTTTTTCTTTTTTCCATGATGCCGAAGACTAAAGTAGCTGAAGTTTTCACTGTTTAAAACTGAAACTTAAATTTCACTGGTTACTTTATAGATAACAGTCATAGGTCACCATGTTGTCAGTTGTCTTTCAGGAACTTGGTCCAACAGCTGGCCAGTTCAAACTGGTTGAGACCATGGACCTTTCCACTGGGTTTGCACAGGTGGCCTTTTGACATTGGAGGGCCAAAAACTTCACCTTCAGATCATGCTAATGTTGCCATTTCCTGGACATATTTCCTTTGAAATGTCATGAACTGTGAATATGCTTGTGTAGAACAAACCTGTTACTTTATTTTTCTCCGCTGCCAATCACCTTTCCCCACACCACTTCCCTACCACATAGGCATCCCTAAGTCTTATCTTCGGCGGTGGATTTGAGAGCTGTTTTCCTGCCTCCTCACTCAGTGGTTTTGTGAATAAATCTCTCTTTTGCAAAACCCATGTCACAGTAGTTGACTTACTGTATATGGGCAGAGCAGACTTGGACCTGGATGGTAATGCTTTAATGTTTCATTTATTTTTGAAGGCTATTTTTGGAGGATGTAGAATTCTTGGTTGACAGTTATCTCTATTAGCACTTAAAAAAAAAAAAGTCATCCTACTCCCTATGGCCTTCATGGTTTCAGATGAAAAATCTGCTTCTCGGATTACTTATGAATCTTGTTGTGTGTCCTTTGAATAGAATGAATTTTTTCTCTTGCTTCTTTCAATAACTTTTATCTTTGGTTTTTGACAATTTGACTATAATGTGTCTCAGTGTGGATTGCTTTGAATTTACACTTTGAATAATTTTCTCAAAATGTAGATATTTTTCTTATGTCAGATTTGGGAAGTTTTTTTATTGTCATTTCTTCAAGTGTTTTTTTTTTTTTTTTTTTTTTCCCTGCTCCTTTCTTTCTTCCTGCCCTCTGGAACTCCACTATGCATATGTTGTTGTGCTTGGTGATATCTGTTATATCTCTTATCTCTGTTCTTTTTCCTTCATTCACTTTTTTTACTTTTTCTCATGGCGCATAACTTCAATTTACCTATTTTCAAATTCACTGCTATGTTTTATGTCCTGCTCGAATTTGCTGTTGAACCAGTCCAGTGAGTTTTTCATTTTAGTTATTATTCTTTTTAATTCCAAAATTTTTATGTTGTCCCTTTTTATGTGTTTATCATAATTTCGTTTATATTTTTTTTTCTTCTAATACTATCTTCTGGTTTTATTTAACTCTCGAACATATTTAAGATAATAGATTTAATGTCTTTGTCTAGAAAGTTCAATGACTGCTTTTTGAAGGTACATTCTTCTCTATTAATTTCTTCTCTAACTGGGTCATCTGTTCTTGTTTATTCTCATGCTTTGCATTTTTTATTAAAAACTGGAGATTTTGAATATTATAATGTGATAATTTGGATATTATATTATTGCCCATCTTTGCTGTGGGCTGTAGCTTTTTGTTTGTTTAGTGACCTTTATAAACTCTTTTTGTAGTTTTTTCCTTCATGTTTGGTCCCAGAAATTTATGCTCCTTTAGCTTGTGTTCAGCTAACGTTTTGACAGAGATTTTCTTGAATCTCTGCCAGGAACCAAAGAAAGGAAAAAAAAGAGAGAGAAAAAAGAAAAAGGAAAGAAGTAAACAAAGTCTTCCAGTCTTTGCTGATTAATTCTGTGCTGGGCATTTCTTTAACACTTATCCAGACTATTAATTATATCTTCATATCTTATCTTTATTTTCTGCTTGCACTGAATCTATGTAATAGCCAGAAATGAAACTTAAGTATTTTTATGCATATTCTAATCATAGCTTCTACCCCGGGCAAGCATGTGACTTTCTAGATTCCCCAGTATGCATACAAACTTTTGAATGCTAGTTTCCCAAAGAAACTCTCTGTTTCTAGGATTTCCTCCTATACTTTAGGTGCACTATTTTTTGAACCTCAACTATAATATTTTGCCTCAGGCAACAGCAATTGATTAGCTTGCCTTAAAATGTTTTCAAGTAATGCCTGCCACTTTTATAATTGGAGTGAATACTGAGTTAGGATAATTAAAGATGACTGTCTTGCATTAGTCCTTCAAGAAGTCACCAGGCACGCTAGAACAGACAAATGCAATTCTTTCAGTATAAGTTCTGCTGTACAGAACCAGGGACTGGCATTCCACACTGGAAACATGCTGTCATCTTTTTCCAGGTAATTGCTGAGCAAAAGAAGAAGGTGGAGAAAAAGCAGGTAAAATGCCTAAGTTTTTCTTCCATATTAAGCTTTTTCTTGATTCAGCATTCATTTGGTTGCTGTAAATTTTTGACTGTTCTTCACAATTATAACAAACTTTATTCTGACACTTTTAGGCTCACTTTTGGATTATTCTTTGAAGGGAAAAGACCTTAGAGCTATCTCTTCTACCATTTTCACCAACATCATTCTTTCATGTCTCTAGTTTTGGTGTTATATTTTAAATGTAATATAACTGTATATTTTGTAGATATATTTAAGTTTAATTTGGGAATGTTTTTATACTGGTAAATTTAGCACACAAAAACAGAGTAATTAAGTCACATATTAATACTCATTTCTAGAAATATGCTTGCATTATCTATTTACCATTCATGAATTATTTATTTTTATGAGTTAAATTACATGAATAAATTAGATTTTATTATAGTATTATCAATTCTTATGTAATAAGTTATCACAAAATTATCATTTACTGCAAGTCACATTATTGTTTCTTAGTTGCTGTGGGCCAGATGCCTTGGCATAGCTTTGCTGGGTCTTCTGACACTATCTCTCAAAACTGTAATCCAAGTGATGGCCAAATTGTATTTTCACCTGGAGGTGTGATGAAGAAAGAATCTTCTTCCAAAACCATCTAGTTCACTAGTGCAATTCATTTTCTTGCAGTAGTAAAACTGGGGACCTTGGCTTCTTTCTGACTGTTGGATTAAACTGCTATCACCTCCTGGAAGTTGTCTGCAGTTCCTTGCCATGTGGGCTTTGCTCAGAATACCTAGTCTTTTTTTTTTTTTTTTTTTTTTTCATTCAGTGTATTAATCTGTTGGGACTTCCATAACAAAATATTATAGACTGCATGGCTTAAATAACAGAAAAAAAAAATATATATATATATATGAGCTTTGGAGGGTAGAAATCACAGATCAATATCCGGCAGGGTGAGGACTCACTTCCTGATATGAAGATGGTTGCTTTCTCTCAGTGTACTCACTTGGTCTTTCTTTGTTGAATGTGCACAAGGAAGTGTTGCGTTGGGGAGACAGAAAGCGCTCTTTGATGTCTCTTCTTATGAAAACATTAGTTCTATCAGATTAGGGTCATGCCCTTTTACCTCATTCAATCTTAATTACTTCCTAGAGCCCTCACCTCTAAATATAGCCACACTAGGGCTTAATAAAGCTTCAACATATACATTTTGGAGGTATATATTCAGTTCATAACATTACACCCCTGGCTCTCCAAAAATTATGTTTCTCTTACATGTAAAATACATTTATGTCATCCAAATAGTCCCAAAAGTCTCAACACATTTTAGTATTAACTTTCCAACTTTAAAGTCTAAGGTCTCATCTAAATTTTATCAATATCAGACATGCATGAGACTTGAACTATAATTTATCTTCAGATGACATTCCTCTTAAAATGTAAACCTATGAAACCAGAGAAATTATGTGCTTCTAAAATACAGTTTGATACAGGCAGAGAATAGTAATTCCTGTCCTAAAAAGGAAAAATCAGAAGGAAAGAGCAGGTAATATTTCCCAACCAAGTCCAAAACCTAGCAAGGCAAATTCCATTAGATCTTAAGGCTAAAGATGTCTCGTCTTTCATTTGACGTGCTGTCCTCAAGGACCACAGGGGTAGCAAAGTCTTCCGCAAAGCTCTGCAAGGCAGCTTGTCTCCAAATACAGCCATACTGGTGGTTAGGAATTCCACATACAAATTCTGGGGGATCAAAAATATTCAGTCTAAAACACACAGCCTGCAAGGAGAATCTCTAGCGTGACTTTCCTAGCAAGACAAAGTCTTAAACAACATGACATGATCATGGGCATGACATCCCATCATGTTTGCCTTATTTTGTTTGTCAGAAGCAAGTCAAAGGGCCCAGACACACCCAAGGGTAGAGATTTCAGATACATTTGAACACCAGAGGAAAGGATCATGATGACCATTTAAAGTCTATGTGCTAGAGTTTTAAAATCATGATTTTTATTTTTATTTTTATTTTTTTCAAGTAGTTATCTCTAACTAATTAAGATCCAAATTTAATGTATAACTCTTCTAAACATTCCTTTTCATTTTAATCTTTTCTGTGCCTGGAGTTTTTGTCTTTTAAATTCTACTTTGTTTAGCTATTTTTCCTTCATTACTTAATTGGTTCTTCAGAGGTTTATCTAACATTACAGTCTTTTTACTAAATATTTACTTATTTCTATTTCTCATTTAAATACATAGTCTTCTCTTTCAAGACTTTGTTTCTGTTTTTGTTTTTGTACTTTTGGTATTTCTACCAGAAATCTTTACAAAGACAGACATTAATAAACTTTTTAAAACTTTATGCTGGAGAACATATGCATTTGGTGTTCATGTTTTAATAATAAATTGGTAAGACGTGCATTTGTAATTCAAAATTATTTTTTATCAAAACTTGGAAAATAGTGCTTATTTTTTGGTCTTCTTGTCAGTTCTTTGACTATTTATCTTAATTTGACATTGTTTACCTTGTAAGAATCTATTATAAACTTCAATAACTTTTGTAAAGAACTATTTCTTTGCTGACATTATTATAGTACTATGTGTGAATTTTATTTTAACTATTCTGTTAGAAATTTCGGGATTCCTTTCAACCAGAAGTCTTTTATGTTTCTATTATTCTTTGCAATTCTCCATATTAATATTTGATTTTCTCTGTTCTTCTTATACACCTAGATTTTTTTAACAATAATACATCTTTCTATCTAATAATTTTGGCGGAGCAAGATGGCCGAATAGGAACAGCTCCAGTCTCCAACTCCCAGCGCGAGCCACACAGAAGACCGGTGATTTCTGCATTTTCAACTGAGGTACTGGGTTCATCTCACTGGGGAGTGCCGGACGATCGGTGCTGGTCAGCTGCTGCAGCCTGACCAGCGAGAGCTGAAGCAGGGCGAGGCATTGCCTCACCTGGGAAGCGCAAGGGGGAAGGGAATCCCTTTTCCTAGCCAGGGGAACTGAGACACACAACACCTGGAAAATGGGGTAACTCCCACCCCAATACTGCGCTTTAAGCAAACAGGCACACCAGGAGACCATATCCCACACCTGGCCGGGAGGGTCCCACACCCACAGAGCCTCCCTCATTGCTAGCACAGCAGTCTGTGATCTACCAGCAAGGCAGCAGCAAGGCTGGGGGAGGGGCGCCCGCCATTGCTGAGGCTTAAGTAGGTAAACAAAGCTGCTGGGAAGCTCAAACTGGGTGGAGCTCACAGCAGCTCAAGGAAACCTGCCTGTCTCTGTAGACTCCACCTCTGGGGACAGGGCAATAACAAACACAGCCGAAACCTCTGCATACGCAAACGACTCTGTCTGACAGCTTTGAAGAGAGCAGTGGATCTCCCAACACGGAGGTTGAGATCTGAGAAGGGACAGACTCTCTGCTCAAGTGGGTCCCTGACCCCTGAGTAGCCTAACTGGGAGACATCCCCCACTAGGGGCAGTCTGACACCCCACACCTCACAGGGTGGAGTACACCCCTGAGAGGAAGCTTCCAAAGCAAGAATCAGACAGGTACACTCGCTGTTCAGGAATATTCTATCTTCTGCAGCCTCTGCTGCTGATACCCAGGCAAACAGGGTCTGGAGTGGACCTCAAGCAATCTCCAACAGACCTACAGCTGAGGGTCCTGACTGTTAGAAGGAAAACTATCAAACAGGAAGGACACCTACACCAAAACCCCATCAGTACATCACCATCATCAAGACCAGAGGCAGATAAAACCACAAAGATGGGGAAAAAGCAGGGCAGAAAAGCTGGAAATTCAAAAAATAAGAGCGCATCTCCCCCGGCAAAGGAGCGCAGCTCATCGCCAGCAACGGATCAAAGCTGGACAGAGAATAACTTTGACGAGATGAGAGAAGAAGGCTTCAGTCCATCAAATTTCTCAGAGCTAAAGGAGGAATTACGTACCCAGCGCAAAGAAACTAAAAATCTTGAAAAAAAAGTGGAAGAATTGATGGCTACAGTAATTAATGCAGAGAAGGTCCTAGACGAAATGAAAGAGATGAAAACCATGACACGAGAAATACGTGACAAATGCACAAGCTTCAGTAACCGACTCGATCAACTGGAAGAAAGAGTATCTGCGATTGAGGATCAAATGAATGAAATGAAGCGAGAAGAGAAACCAAAAGAAAAAAGAAGAAAAAGAAATGAACAAAGCCTGCAAGAAGTATGGGATTATGTAAAAAGACCAAATCTACGTCTGATTGGGGTGCCTGAAAGTGAGGGGGAAAATGGAACCAAGTTGGAAAACACTCTTCAGGATATCATCCAGGAGAACTTCCCCAACCTAGTAGGGCAGGCCAACATTCAAATCCAGGAAATACAGAGAACGCCACAAAGATACTCCTCAAGAAGAGCAACTCCAAGACACATAATTGCCAGATTCACCAAAGTTGAAATGAAGGAAAAAATCTTAAGGGCAGCCAGAGAGAAAGGTCGGGTTACCCACAAAGGGAAGCCCATCAGACTAACAGCAGATCTCTCGGCAGAAACTCTCCAAGCCAGAAGAGAGTGGGGGCCAATATTCAACATTCTTAAAGAAAAGAATTTTCAACCCAGAATTTCATATCCAGCCAAACTAAGTTTCATAAGTGAAGGAGAAATAAAATCCTTTACAGATAAGCAAATGCTTAGAGATTTTGTCACCACTAGGCCTGCCTTACAAGAGACCCTGAAGGAAGCACTAAACATGGAAAGGAACAACCGGTACCAGCCATTGCAAAAACATGCCAAAATGTAAAGACCATCAAGGCTAGGAAGAAACTGCATCAACTAACGAGCAAAATAACCAGTTAATATCATAATGGCAGGCTCAAGTTCACACATAACAATCTTAACCTTAAATGTAAACGGACTAAATGCTCCAATTAAAAGACACAGACTGGCAAACTGGATAAAGAGTCAAGACCCATCAGTCTGCTGTATTCAAGAGACCCATCTCACACGCAGAGACATACATAGGCTCAAAATTAAGGAATGGGGAAGATTTACCAAGCAAATGGAAAACAAAAAAAAGCGGGGGTTGCAATACTAGTCTCTGATAAAACAGACTTTAAACCATCAAAGATCAAAAGAGACAAAGAAGGCCATTACATAATGGTAAAGGGATCAATTCAACAGGAAGAGCTAACTATCCTAAATATATATGCACCCAATACAGGAGCACCCAGATTCATAAAGCAAGTCCTTAGAGACTTACAAAGAGACTTAGACTCCCATACAATAATAATGGGAGACTTCAACACTCCACTGTCAACATTAGACAGATCAACGAGACAGAAAGTTAACAAGGATATCCAGGAATTGAACTCATCTCTGCAGCAAGCAGATCTCATAGACATCTATAGAACTCTCCACCCCAAATCAACAGAATATACATTCTTCTCAGCACCACATCGTACTTACTCCAAAATCGACCACATAATTGGAAGTAAAGCACTCCTCAGCAAATGTACCAGAACAGAAATTATAACAAACTGTCTCTCAGACCACAGTGCAATCAAACTAGAACTCAGGACTAAGAAACTGAATCAAAACCGCTCAACTACATGGAAACTGAACAACCTGCTCCTGAATGACTACTGGGTACATAACGAAATGAAGGCAGAAATAAAGATGTTCTTTGAAACCAATGAGAACAAAGATACAACATACCAGAATCTCTGGGACACATTTAAAGCAGTGTGTAGAGGGAAATTTATAGCACTAAATGCCCACAAGAGAAAGCAGGAAAGATCTAAAATTGACACTCTAACATCGCAATTAAAAGAACTAGAGAAGCAAGAGCAAACACATTCGAAAGCTAGCAGAAGGGAAGAAATAACTAAGATCAGAGCAGAACTGAAGGAGATAGAGACACAAAAAACTCTCCAAAAAATCAATGAATCCAGGAGTTGGTTTTTTGAAAAGATCAACAAAATTGACAGACCACTAGCAAGACTAATAAAGAAGAAAAGAGAGAAGAATCAAATCGACGCAATTAAAAATGATAAAGGGGATATCACCACCGACCCCACAGAAATACAAACTACCATCAGAGAATACTATAAACACCTCTATGCAAATAAACTGGAAAATCTAGAAGAAATGGATAATTTCCTGGACACTTACACTCTTCCAAGACTAAACCAGGAAGAAGTTGAATCCCTGAATAGACCAATAGTAGGCTCTGAAATTGAGGCAATAATTAATAGCCTACCAACCAAAAAAAGTCCAGGACCAGATGGATTCACAGCTGAATTCTACCAGAGGTACAAGGAGGAGTTGGTACCATTCCTTCTGAAACTATTCCAATCAATAGAAAAAGAGGGAATCCTCCCTAATTCATTTTATGAGGCCAACATCATCCTGATACCAAAGCCTGGCAGAGACACAACAAAAAAAGAGAATTTTAGACCAATATCCCTGATGAACATCGATGCAAAAATCCTCAGTAAAATACTGGCAAACTGGATTCAGCAACACATCAAAAAGCTTATCCACCATGATCAAGTGGGCTTCATCCCTGGGATGCAAGGCTGGTTCAACATTCGCAAATCAATAAATATAATCCAGCATATAAACAGAACCAAAGACAAGAACCACATGATTATCTCAATAGATGCAGAAAAGGCTTTTGACAAAATTCAACAGCCCTTCATGCTAAAAACGCTCAATAAATTCGGTATTGATGGAACGTACCTCAAAATAATAAGAGCTATTTATGACAAACCCACAGCCAATACATACTGAATGGGCAAAAACTGGAAAAATTCCCTTTGAAAACTGGCACAAGACAGGTATGCCCTCTCTCACCACTCCTATTCAACATAGTGCTGGAAGTTCTGGCTAGGGCAATTAGGCAAGAGAAAGAAATCAAGGGTATTCAGTTAGGAAAAGAAGAAGTCAAATTGTCCCTGTCTGCAGATGACATGATTGTATATTTAGAAAACCCCATTGTCTCAGCCCAAAATCTCCTTAAGCTGATAAGCAACTTCAGCAAAGTCTCAGGATACAAAATTAATGTGCAAAAATCACAAGCATTCTTATACATCAGTAACAGACAAACAGAGAGCCAAATCAGGAATGAACTTCCATTCACAATTGCTTCAAAGAGAATAAAATACCTAGGAATCCAACTTACAAGGGATGTAAAGGACCTCTTCAAGGAGAACTACAAACCACTGCTCAGTGAAATAAAAGAGGACACAAACAAATGGAAGAACATACCATGCTCATGGATAGGAAGAATCAATATCGTGAAAATGGCCATACTGCCCAAGGTAATTTGTAGATTCAATGCCATCCCCATCAAGCTACCAATGAGTTTCTTCACAGAATTGGAAAAAACTGCTTTAAAGTTCATATGGAACCAAAAAAGAGCCCGCATCTCCAAGACAATCCTAAGTCAAAAGAACAAAGCTGGAGGCATCACGCTACCTGACTTCAAACTATACTACAAGGCTACAGTAACCAAAACAGCATGGTACTGGTACCAAAACAGAGATATAGACCAATGGAACAGAACAGAGTCCTCAGAAATAATACCACACATCTACAGCCATCTGATCTTTGACAAACCTGAGAGAAACAAGAAATGGGGAAAGGATTCCCTATTTAATAAATGGTGCTGGGAAAATTGGCTAGCCATAAGTAGAAAGCTGAAACTGGATCCTTTCCTTACTCCTTATACGAAAATTAATTCAAGATGGATTAGAGACTTAAATGTTAGACCTAATACCATAAAAATCCTAGAGGAAAACCTAGGTAGTACCATTCAGGACATAGGCATGTGCAAAGACTTCATGTCTAAAACACCAAAAGCAACGGCAGCAAAAGCCAAAATTGACAAATGGGATCTCATTAAACTAAAGAGCTTCTGCACAGCAAAAGAAACTACCATCAGAGTGAACAGGCAACCTACAGAATGGGAGAACATTTTTGCAATCTACTCATCTGACAAAGGGCTAATATCCAGAACCTACAAAGAACTCAAACAAATTTACAAGAAAAAAACAAACAACCCCATCAAAAAGTGGGCAAAGGATATGAACAGACATTTCTCAAAAGAAGACATTCATACAGCCAACAGACACATGAAAAAATGCTCATCATCACTGGCCATCAGAGAAATGCAAATCAAAAGCACAATGAGATACCATCTCACACCAGTTAGAATGGCGATCATTAAAAAGTCAGGAAACAACAGGTGCTGGAGAGGATGTGGAGAAATAGGAACACTTTTACACTGTTGGTGGGATTGTAAACTAGTTCAACCATTAGGGAAAACAGTATGGCGATTCCTCAAGGATCTAGAACTAGATGTACCATATGACCCAGCCATCCCATTACTGGGTATATACCCAAAGGATTATAAATTATGCTGCTATAAAGACACATGCACACGTATGTTTATTGCGGCACTATTCACAATAGCAAAGACTTGGAATCAACCCAAATGTCCATCAGTGACAGACTGGATTAAGAAAATGTGGCACATATACACCATGGAATACTATGCAGCCATAAAAAAGGATGAGTTTGTGTCCTTTGTAGGGACATGGATGCAGCTGGAAACCATCATTCTTAGCAAACTATCACAAGAACAGAAAACCAAACACCGCATGTTCTCACTCATAGGTGGGAACTGAACAATGAGATCACTTGGACTCAGGAAGGGGAACATCACACACAGGGGCCTATCATGGGGAGCGGGGAGGGGGGAGGGATTGCATTGGGAGTTATACCTGATGTAAATGACGAGTTGATGGGTGCAGCACACCAACATGGCACAAGTATACATATGTAACAAACCTGCACGTTATGCACATGTACCCTACAACTTAAAGTATAATAATAATAAATAAATTTTAAAAAAAAATACCACAGCTGGTGTGATTATTGCTTATACCTTGAATATTAATTCACATGCTCACTGACTTTGGAAAACTTCTACTGACTTTAGAAAATTTACAGCCAAATATGTGTATATCAGAAGACAGGTAGTAGTTTTAAAGAATGTAAAACAAAAGAGCAAATGTTCATACTATCTTTCATATAGTGAATGTATCCCTCAGTTGTGAATATCCTGTCTTTTATTACTTAGTCATCTAAGATTTCTGCAATCCAGGGAGAGACTAAAACATTCAGTTGCCAAAATCAGCTACTGAATTTTCAGCATTGCCAGTGGTTTTAATGTCCTGATTGTAAAATACCAGAAATCTAACATCTGTTATAGAGTGTTCATAGAATTGGGGAATCTAATTACAAATAAATTCTGGGAAAAAGTTTGTTATCAGATACTTACAAAGGGAGATTGAGAATAAAGGCTATGCTACTTAGTCGCTACTCATATCAAGTTTTGGTATTCCCTTTACAGTCTGTGAACTGGTTTAGAGAAGACAGAAAGTAAGAGAGTCTGTGGTAACTAGATAACTAAGTAACAGATGCCTCACAGAGAGTCCTTCAAGATCTGCAGCATAAAATTCAGACAATCTAGAAAACAGTGATGAAAGAGTTAGTGAAACTTGTATGAAATCAATTTGTTGATAGCTAAAACAACATTGAAAATCAGCCCTCTGAAGTTGTTTCGGAATTTTTATCACTAAAAATAAACAAAACCCAAAAAGGTTTGGTGAGTAGCAAGCAGTTCATGCTTGACTCAAATCAAAAGGTCAGGTATCTCACTTCTTCAGTAAGCTCCACAATTTAATTCAAAAAATGCTGGCACCTGCTTAATATCATAAGCCCAGTCTATCTTGAAATAGGAGGAATTCGTAAAAAAAAAATCATTGAAAATATTTTCCAGACCCCATAAAAAGTAATCACATTTAGATAAATAGGAGAGAAAATGTGTTATAGACTAAGACTGACTGACAGAATTTACACAGATGAAATCTGACAGTAATTAGCTTTCCTGGTTTTTCCTATTTTACAATTAACGCTTTTGTTAAAATAGCTAATTTTATATTAATACTGTTAACTATATATACAAACACCCATTGGGCTTCTTCATCACTAGAAACTATAAAGATAATTAATCTTGTTCATATAATAATAACTGTATAAAGTATATATTGACTTTTTCTAAGCATTATATTGGATATCCAATGTATTGTTAAAGTATCCAGTTCTACATCTCCAAGGAAGCTATCTTATTCTCATCCAATGTGGCTAGAACTTGGTGTTTTTACTAACCATGTCCTCTTGTATCTCAGTTTTTAAAAGATTTATTTTTTCCATGTGCTAGTTTGTAATACAATTACTTCTTTAGCCTTTAGGTCACATATGATTATTTCTGTATCTTTATTTTATTTCATTTACCTCGAGTGAAGTTTATTTGTATAAAGATGTTGCTTATTACTTGAAACAGCCTTCAAATTTCAAATGTTTTTTTCTTTTTTATACTGAGCCTATTGTATCTCTATTCTCTGTGGAAATCTCTGTTCTTCTAGTACCCTGACAGAACAGTCTGTTGAGATGAGAGCAGAGAATGTTCATCATTCTTCTAGACAAATGAAAATTGTGTCCATTCTGTTAGCAATGACTCTGTAAAACTTTAACTTGTCAACAATTGGTGAACATAATTAATTTTAATGGATTTGTTGCAGAATAGATTCTCAGATGCTTTATATAAATCATTCATGGCACAACACATTTTTCAGTAAATTGAATACTCCCTGTGTTTGACTGTTTTAAAAAGGAAAGGAAAAAAAGGAGAAGGAGAGAAGAAAGTTAATGAAAGGGAAGAAAAAATGAAGAGAAAACGGAAAGGGAAGGAAAGGGGAGGGGAGGGAGGAGGAGAGGAGAGGGGAAGGGGGAGGGTGGGAGGGTCATGGGGAGGGTAGGAGGGGAAGGGAGGCAAGGGGAAGGATAAGGGAGAAGGAGACGGGAGGGAAGGGGATGGGGGAAGAGGAAAGAAAAGGAAGAGAATACAATAAGGGAAAGAGATTGGGGGTATTATTTAGGCCCTCCTTGGGTAACTGCTGACCTGCCATTGCTTTTTGACTCGTGGAAGATGTAACCTGAGCACTGGAGCTTAGATGGAGCACGTATTTGCCAGCAGTCTTTGGCAGAAGATGTTCTCTCTATGGGTAATTGCTGACCTATAGTTCTCTCTTGACCTGGGGAAGAACTATCAAAAGCACATGGGTTATGTGGGGAAGCTGACTAGCTGACTAGGGATTCAAGCCTGAAAACACATGGGCAGTGTTTCCTGCAGCATGATGTGGCCTACTTGAAGTGTAGTATCGTTTTTGGCCAGAATGCAGAACCACCACTAAAATCCACCTGTTTCTAATTGATCCCAGGTGGCCTAGCGGTTCCAGTGTTCACTGTGGAAGAAGACAAGAGTGAACCTCTTGTGAGGGGTCCCAAAATGGTGGCAAAACTGAAAGTCTGCCTCCAACTCACTTTTTTCAGTATAGAAACAGTGGGTTCAGGGGAATTATCTGTGTGTGGCACTGTGCAAGCTTCGGGCAAGAGAGGCACCATAAACAAAACCAAACTAAAAACCGTATTTCATACCTTTCAATGGTGGCTTTCCTCTACTCTATAATCCAAGGGGAAGCTTAAGAAAATAACAAGCATGGTTTTAATTCATGGTATTAATAAAGGTTCTGTGACTATTAGGTGGTTTATATAGTAAAATATATAAGAACACAAGCTATTACAATAACAGCCTTACAACTCCAGTGTAGAATGCACTGAACAATTCATTAAAACTTGTGAATGTTTTAGGCTAAGTTATACATTTCTATGAATGGGTATTTTAATCTGTTGAATTTAATAGTTATTTGGTACTTAGAATTATTTTGTCTATTAAATCAGATTATTGAACTATTTTACAAAAGAGAGTACTTATCTATTAAATGTGTTTAAAATATTTAAAATGGCTTAAAAATATTTTAGTCTGTAACACAAAAAAATTATTCTGATAATCCTGGAAATGATTGGCAAGATTATTTTAGGGCAATCAATGAGATTATTTTGCAAGATCAACTTAACATTTAATAAACATCAGGGTTCCAAATAACAATTTTGAACTTGTTAATAACCTTATATTTTAAATAACAATTGTGAAAACAAAATAAAAGATTAAAAGTATTTCTGTATAAAAACAGGCGTGGAGGTCAAAAAAATTCAAAAAACAAGCAAACGAAATAACAATAGCTCTTAGATAAACTTTAGTCTTTAGTGTTTTAGTGCTTCTATAACCCTGAATCCTCGTATTTCTCATAAAGGCCAATAAGTAGTGTCTTATTTTTTTTTGAAGCCTCACCATTCCCTATTTAAATTTTCTTTTCATTTTTCAAATGATCTTATACCTCTAGATTTTTGATTCTCAGTTTTTTCCCATGACTTGAAAACAGTTGGAAATGGCATTAAAACATGTTTAAACTTCTTAGCTTGACTGCTTTTCTCCTTAACCATATATAATGCTATCACTGTTCCCAGATTATAGGAATTTTCTTTTTGTTCTTTTTCTCTGAGGCTCAAAGCAGGTCTTTCTATTGTGCTTTTCTTATTGTCTTTTCACCTTGTGGCCTTATGCAAAATGAAGGCCCTGAACTCATTGAATTTATTGTTTATTTAAAAAACGACGTTCTCAAAAAATTTCTGCTCACTTAATTTCTCCCTCTCTAGGAATAGTATCCATAACATGTCTTTTCTATTATTCATTGTTGAACAAATGTAAATCCAATGCTTGGTGCAGTGGCTCACGCCTGTAATCCCAGCACTTTGGGAGGCTGAGGCAGGCGGATAACCTGAGGTCAGGAGTTTGAGTCCAACCTGGGCAACATGGTGAAACCCTGTCTCTACTAAAAATATAAAAATGAGACTGGCATGGTGGTGCACACTTGTAATCCCGGCTACTCGGGAGGCTGAGATAGGAGAATCGCTTGAGCCCAGGAGGCAGGGGTTTCAGTGAGCCAAGATCGCTCTACTGCACTCCAGTCTGGGAGATAGAGTGAGACTCTGTCTTTAAAAAAAATAGTAAAATAGTAAATCTAGTTAATTGTTTTTCTTCTTGGCATCTTTTTGTGGGATTTATTATTTCTGTTACTTTCCATGAGATTTTGAGTGTGTAAACAGGTTTGCTCTTAAATTTGGTTTAGTACGTTTTCTTTCCTTATCTCTAATACATGTTTTAACATCCAACTAATACTGCTTTAAGTATTCTAAATTACTCTGGAAAATATTTCTTAATAACATTCCTAGATCTTACATGCCAACATCTCTAGTCCACACTATTGGCCACTTTAAAATAATTTTCTGATTCTAGGTTCCGTCTTCTAGATGAATCATATCTGTTCTGAGATCTTGTATTTCATTTTTTCTTGGTGATTTCTGAACACCATATATTCTTTATAGTTTCCCAATCTCCTAATAGCTAAAATAAATACCTCTTTCAGGACCATCTTTAAGGGTTCAGAATATCTATTTTGCTGGTTGCTAGTTCTAAAATTTAGGCTCTGGCTTCTCCTAAAATAATTTCTAACTTTAGCTCAATCATTTCATTCTTCTTTATTTTTCTTTCACTTCTTACTGCTCTTGGTCTGTTGGCACACTAAAGTTGATTTCCTTTTGTTGTTGTTTTAATTCATCCCATTTTATCTCTTCTAATTTTCCTAGATGCAGAATGTTCCAGTATTAACCTTTGGAATAGTGATGATTCAAATAACTATTTCCTTTATGTCAACCAAGAATATTAACTATTATCTATATCTAAAGGGCACTTATCTCATGTTATCAATTGATAAAATTCTCCAAATACTTGTATAGAATCCAGTGTTTACATTTCTAAAATCTATAACTGTCATTAAAGCTTAAAACAAATAACAATCTGACATGAGATCATGTTAATGGGAAGGGGACATGGAAAACTCCTGTTGTCTCCAACGCCCTCATCGCCTAACTCTAATAATACCTAAAATACAGTGTAACTATTAAAATTTATCAAAATATTCGCTTAAATTTACATTAGCTTGCTTAGCCTGTCTATATAATAATCTTCAGATTTTAATTTACCTCAGTCCTATTGTCTGATCGTCATTTGCCATAACAATTTATATGGAAGTAAGAAGCAATTTCAGTCAAAATTCTCCAAACGTGCTTCTCCTGACCACAATTCATCCTTCACATTATTTCTGTTCTACCATTTTGCTAAAACCAGGCACACTCTCGTTCTTTAGGTGGTTTGTAGCCTGCTGAGCCAAAATAGATTTTTCATTCTGAATATTGAATATCTAACTTATAAGGCCTCTATTAGTTTTAATCATTAAACAATTCCATGATTTTCATAATCTGCTACTTTGTTCCGAAAGCCAGCCTATTTTAATTACTCTTATTCATGCACACTCCATTATTCTGGGGTTGGAGGTAAGAAAAAAGAACTAATATTTATGCCTTCTCCCATAATATTCTAACACTTCAAAAGAATTAAGGAAAAGAGTCACTGCCCCAAACTGTGATTAAAGAGGTAATATTTTACTAACTTCCATTTTCAGTGCCACCTTTTAAAGAGGTTGAAAAGGGTCATGCCCATTGTAATAACAAGAAAAATCTAGACAAAGTGAAACCAATGACTTTTATTGAACCTATCAAAGAAATTATTTGCAGAGAAAATAGCCACACCAAAATCCTGAGAGACAGATGACTCCAGAGCCCCAGTTAGAATCCGCTAAATTGGAGCAGAAACCATTGTACCCATAAACTGGTTGGGTCACTGAACTGTAATTTTGATGAATTGTTGGAAGCTAAATATGGGCTGAAGTGAAAGTAAAAATCTCCTTGGTCAACTGTCTTAGTGGAAGCCTCCTCACACTTTCAAGGGTTTAACTTCCAGAATTCCATTAAGTTCTCACATTGAAGATCTGATAATGATACTTATCTGGCTCTGGCTAGGAGAAAGTATAATCCATATGAAATTCATATAGAAGCTTCCTGATAACAAACATCTACTCTTCGGGGTAAAGACGGTACCAGAACCTCGTACCAAAGATGAGAGAAAAGGAATTCCTCTAACTCCAGGTGCTTTAGCCTCCCTGGTTAAACTAAAGAAGGGAGGTTATACATTTGTGAAGGTCACAGTGTAGAATCACAGTATCACTAAAAATCTGATGATTTTTTGGAAAATTATATAATGGGTTTATGTTAACAAGACCCTACCATCACACCAACTAGGCCTTATAATAGTCACAAGTGGCATTAATCAACTTCACCTGGCATTCCTTCACATCTGTATTCACACTTTTTTTTAAAGCTATACGATTCATACGTTCTGGGTCCATCATCCATAACATCAACGATGAACAAGACATACAAAAAATAGAAGGATTATTCAAGGCTCTGCCCTTCACTTCTTCCTTCCTTCTTATCAGCAGCCTCTCACTTATAGGAATACCCTCCTTTACAGGTTTCCACTCCAAAGACCTCATCATCATAACTGCAAACACGTCATATACCAATGCCTGAGCCCTTTTAATCACTCTTATTGCCATCTGCTTGACAGTTGTCTGTAGCACCGTATCATTTTCTTCGCACTGATAGGACAACCTCGCTTCACAACTCTATTATTAATAAAAACAACCCCTTCCTAATTAACTCAATCAAGCGCCTATCACTCGGTAGTATCTTCACCAGATTTTTCATCACTAACAATATTATTCCTATGTCATCCCCCCAAACAACTATGACACTCCACCTAAAACTTACCACCCTTGGCATAACCATCTTAGGCTTTTCACTAGCAGTAGAACTTAATTTTATAACTAATAGCTTTAAACTTAAATGCCCATCACAAACATTTAACTTCTCTAACATACTAGGATTTTACCCAGCCACAATTCACTGCACGACCCCACACTCAAGACTATTCACAAATCAAAACCTAGCCTCACTTCTACTAGACCTAATCTGATTAGAAAAATCAATACCAAAGACCATTACCAAACTATTGAAGACATAAGTAATGCATTTGTGCAATTTGTTAGTAGTCTAAGTCAAGAAATGAAACTTGCCCCTAAGACCAAAATGTGTAGCTTCAATCCCCTATTCCTTGATTTGAAGAGCAACTGAGCAGAAATGTGAGCTGACTCACCCCTGGTTCCCCACCCCAAATAGGAAATAATGAAGCAAAGTCAATTTGTCCCAAGAAAACAGAAAACACACCCATCACCCATCTTAGAGTGTCCTGAGTTTAGTGGTGGAGGAGCCTATATCTTGCTTTTGAGGAAAAATACCAGAAACCCCGATTGTAAGAATGACCAATGAATTTCCCATTCCAGTGCTTAGGGAGCAACAAATTGAAGTTGCCAGGAAAGTAGAGCTCTTTTTTATCTCTACCTTTAAGAATGTAAAACTATTCACTGATGTTCTTTTCTCTATGATCTAAGACTAGAATTTGGGAAGAGAAGAAGTATTACTCTACCACAACGTTTTAAATTTTATTTTCCTTATTACTTTTACTTCTGTCTAACAAATTCAAGGTAATCATTTGTAGTTGGTCACTAAAAACTAAAGACAAAGGAAGAAAATCCTGTCTCTAAAACTGAAGTCAAATAAGTGTGTGTGAGTTTATTTTGTGTTGCTACAAAAGAATACCTGAAACTAGATAAAAGAAAGGAGGTTTATTTGGTTCACAGTTCAGTGAGCTTTACAAGAAACATTGCACTGGCACCCGCTTTGCTTCTGGTGAGGCCTCAGGGAGACTTTTACTCGTGGCAGAAGGCAAAGCAGGAGTAAGCATATCACATGGCAAAAACAGGAACAAGAGAGGAAGGAGGAGGTCCCAGACTCTTGTAATCAACCAGATTGTGCATAAACTGAGTGAGAACTCACTTATTACAAAGAGGAAGGTGCTAAACTATTCATGAGAGATCTGCCTTCAGGATCCAGTCACCTCCCACAAGGTCTCACCTCCAACTTTGGGAATGACATTTCAACATGAAATTGGGAGAGAACAAACATCCAAATCATATCAAAGTAACCTTAAAATAAAATATATTAGCAATTAAAATGAAGCCAAAATAATTATTTACAGATGTCTGTGTGAAGAATCCTTGTGTTTCTTACATTTACATCAGCCTACATTTTGCTAAGGCAAAATAATATCTTCAAAGTTCAGGCCTCACAAATGATGACCCAAATTGCATGAGTTATAATCTTCTCAATAGTGTTGTAACCTACTGGGATCACTATACTGTAGTCTATGTGATATCTAAATAAAGGAAAAATAAAAAATCAAGAAGCTTTCATGGTCCAGCACAGTTATTTATACCTTAAATCCTAGCACTTTCGGAAGGTGAGGTGGAAGAATTGCTAGAGACCAGGATTTTGAGACAAGTCTGGGCAACACAGTGAGACCCTGTGTCATTAAAAAAAAGAAAAAAATAAAAGCAATGTGTGGTGGCATGCACCTGTAGTTCTATCTATGCAAGAGGCTGAGGCAAGCAGAATGCTTGAGCCCTGGAGGTTGAGACTGCAGTGAGTTATGATTGCATCACCGCCTGGGTGATAGAGTGAGACCCTGTCTCTAAGAAAATGATTTAAAAATCAAAAGTGAAAAAAAAAATTTTAAGTATATTTTTATCCTTATTAAGTTTATTTAAATTTTTGAACTTTAAAGAAATGTCTGCAGAGTTATTTATAACTACTCATAAAAGTGCTATGAAAATAACCACAAATAATAGCCAATATCTTACTTTAAATTTCTCAAACAACCTATCTTCAATTAGTTCCTTCTATGCAGACAAAGTCTACAAATTGAACATCGTCTCTTAGTGTTAGTGAATAAGTCACAATTTCTGGACCTGTATATCTGAATACCAGCTTAGCCCTTGTCAAAGTTATCAATAGCCTGCAAATTTTTAAATGAAGTCTGAAGATAGTATTATAATTGAATATCTTCCATAGAAATTAGAAAAACAAAAGACTGGCCAATAAAAATTTAAATTTTGAAATAAAATATGTAAGGTTTTCAAACCAAATGGTGATCACTGTTAGCATGTAAGCTGAAGGAGGACAGATTTTTTTTTTTCTGTTTTGCTTTGTTTTTTATTTTAACTGTCAGGACCACAGCACTTAGAACACTGCCTCATATGTAGAGGGTGCTCAGTAAATAGTTGTTACGGAAATTCATTAATGAGTTCTAAACCTGTTAGTCTATTTCATACTTAATATATTCTTGTTGTATTGGGTTATTTAATATTTTTAAAGTGTAATTTTATCTTAGTGTGATGATCCAGAGTTTCCACCTAGGAAAACAGACAGTAAGCAATCAATTTACTTTTATTATTTATGAATTGACAAGAAAACTACATTTCAAAATGCTGAAATGAGATTATTCACAAGTAATTTTTCATGTCTTGATTCCAATTTAATTTATTTGGCTATATTTTGTTTTTAAGCTGTCAAAAACGTAAATCTGGATTGATTATTCATCATCAAAACCATATTAAGGGAACAAATGCATGTCAATGCTTCAAAACATTCAAAGAGAACTATCAATGATGGAACAAAATATGAAACTATATTCTTCGAATAATGTCTCATGATTTCTGTACTCACAATATCTGAGAAGGAACATGAAAGGGTGAATAAAAATAATGTTGTTTTATTTCATTTGCTGTTAATATTATAATTTCTTTCATTATTAGCTTTATTGTGTGATAGTACTTCCTGAGGATGCTTTCAATAAACTTTAAAGGCTATTTAAGTGCTCTATGTTTGCATTTCTTTTTTTTTTTTCTGAGATTTTTTTTGAGACGGAGTCTTGCTCTGTAGCCCGGGCTGGAGTGCAGTGGCCGGATCTCAGCTCACTGCAAGCTCCGCCTCCCGGGTCTACGCCATTCTCCTGCCTCAGCCTCCCCAGTAGCTGGGACTACAGGCGCCCACCACCTTGCCCGGCTAATTTTTTTGTAATTTTTAGTAGAGACGGGGTTTCACCGTGTTAGCCAGAATGGTCTCGATCTCCTGACCTCGTGATCCGCCCGTCTCGGCCTCCCAAAGTTTGCATTTCTAAAGCATTCTGTACATAAAGCTATCATTATCCTTCAATATAATGAATATATTATATTGAAGAACATTTACTTGTCTATTTTTTCAAAACCTAGAAACTAAAATGAGGATTGAAATTACAGTTATCTTAATGCATGGTAAAAATAATCATTCACTGTTGATTGAGTCAAAGTGATGGAAAAAGTAAAAAACATTAAGATTTTCTGTCTTTAAACATGTGCCAGAATCTTATGTGTTCTGAGGAATAGAATTTACAACTGGTTCTTGAAGAATTTAAAGTGCTCCTTGTCAAAAAGGAAAACATAATTCTAGGAGCAGCATTAGAGGTAATGATCAAAGTTGATTGCTCTTATAGAGTGGCTTCAAAAGTATGATTTGCCATTATAGAGGTATAAGAAATGGTATCTTCTAAGCAATATACTTTTGACTGTAATTTGAACTGGAAAATATCTATCATTATGCAAAATACTTAAAAAGGAGAAGTTGCTGTTTGGCATTTGTCAGTAACAGGAGAACACATATTTCACTAAGAATATGTCAGGGTTGAATGGAAGTGTATAATATCATCTTATTAGAAAGTACATCAGATATAACAACTTCAGGTCCTTATTTCTGCAGCATTACATTTATATGTTTGTTTTATGTATACTATTATTATTTCTCATATACTGAATGCCTATATAGGGAGAAAGAATGTCTAAGTCTCAGTGTGTCATACAAAGCATACTATATTAAACAGGAAATTAGTGTTTAATTCAATGAAAAATTATATGCATTAAGTGTAATGTATTTGACTCATTTGGTTTTTAGAAACTGAAAATGTCAGGTAATCTCAACTAATGGGGTATAGAAGTAAGATCATAAAATGTTGTATAAACTCAGTGACAGCTGTTCCTACAGAGACTATAGCACAGTTGGGACAGAAAGATCTTTGGTGACTCAGTGTAGAAGTCTGCTTTTGCATTGCTATAAAGAAATACCTGAGACTGGGTACATTACAAAGAAAGGAGGGTTAATTGGCTAAAGATTCTGCAAGCTATACAGAAAGCATGGTACTGGCATTTGCTCAGCTTCTGGTGAGGCCTCAGGAAGCTTACAATGATGATGGAACACAAAGGCGGAGGCAGGCATTTCACATAGTGAGAGCAAGAATGGGGGCAAGAAGGTACCACACACTTTTAAACAGCCACAACTCGTGAGAACTCACTCACTATCTTGAGGACAGCACCAAGCCATGAGGGATCCATGCCCACGACCCAATCACCTCCCGTGAGGCCTCACCTCCAACATTAGGGATTATACTTCCACATGAAATTTGGGGGCACAAATATCCAAACCACATCATTTCACCCCGGCCCCACAAATCTCATGTACTTCTCATATGTCAAAACACAATGATCCTTTTTCACTAGTTTCTCAAAGCCTAACTCATTTCAGCATTAACTCAAAAGTCCCAAGTCCAAGTCCAAAGTCTCATCTGAAAATAAGTTCCTTCTACCTATGAGCCTATAAAATACAACAAGTTATTGACTCCTAATATACAATGGGGGGCATAGGCATTGGGATAATATTTTCATTCCAAAAGGGAGAAACTGACCAAAAGAATGGGGGCACAAGCTCCATGAATCTTCAAAACCCAGCAGGGCAGTCATCAAATCTTAACCCTCTAAAATAATCTTTGACTCTCTGTCTCACATCCAGGGTACACTGATTCAATGGTGGGCTTCCAAGGACTTGAGCAGCTTCATCCATGTGGCTCTGCAGAGTACAACTCCTGGTGCTGCTTTCATGGGCTGGCGTTGAGTGGCTGTGGCTTTTCCAGGTGCAGGGTGCCAAGATGTTAGTGGATCTACCATTCTGGAGTGTGGAGGACGGTGGCCCCCTACCCACAGCTCCACTAGGCAGTGCCCCAGTGAGAACTCTGTTTGGGGCCTATAGCCCCTCGTTTCTTCTCTGCACTGCCTTAGTAGAGATTCTCTTGGAGGCCTCCACCCCTGTGACAGGCTTCTGCCTTGGTACAAAGGCTTTCTGGTATGTCCTCTGAAATCTAGGCAGAGGCTGCCAAGTCTCCTTCAGGGTCACATTATTTGCATCTACAGGCTTAGCACCACATGAAAGCCACCAAAGCTTATGGCTTGCACCCTCTGAAGCAGTGGCCCAAGCTATATCTGGGGCCCTTTGACCTAAGGCTGGAGCCAGAGCAGCCGGGATGTGAGGAGCAGTGTCCCTAGACTGCACAGACTAGACATTAGGACCTGTGATGGGAAGGCCTACCTTTTTTCCATTGTCATGACTATCTGTATCTGGCTCCTTCTTAGTTATACAAATCTCTCTAGCAAGTGATTGCTCCATACCCTGCCTTAATTTATCTCCTGAAAAAGTTATATTTTTTTTCTGCCAAATGACCAGGATGCAACTTTTCCATATGTTTACACTCTCCTTTCCTTTTACAAATAAATTCAAACTTTAAGTCGTTTCTTTGCTCCTGCATCTGAGTTTGGTTGCTAGAAGAGGCCAGGCTACTTCTTTAATGCTGTGATGCTTAGAAATTGCTTCCACCAGATACCCTAAATCATCACTTTGAAGTTAAAAGGTCTATAGATCCCTAGGGCATGAAGAGAATATAGCCAAGTTCTTTGCTAAGGCAAAACACATTTGATGTTTGCTCCATTTCCCAATAAGTTCCTCATTTCCATCTGAGACCTCATCATCCTGGAATTTGGTGTCCATATCACTATGATCATTTTGGTCACAACCACTTAACCAGTTTTTAAAAAGTTTCAAACTTTCCTCCATCTTCCTGTCTTCCTCTGAGCCCTCCAAACTCTTCCAACTTCTGCTTGTTACCCAATTCCAAAGTTGCTTCCATATCTTCAAGTATTTTTATAGCAATGCCCCATTTCGTGGTACCAATTTTTTGTATTAGGCCATTCTTGAATCACTATTAAGAAATACCTGAGGCTGGGTAATTTATAAAGAAAACAGGTTTAATTGGCTCCTGATTCTGCAGTTTGTAAAGGAAGCATGATGCTGGTATGAGTTCAGCTTCTGGGGAAGCCTCCGGAAGCTTGCAATCATGGAAGAAGGTGAAAGGAGAACAGGCTTCTCACATGGCAGAAGTGACAGAAAGAGTTGGAGGGAGGTACCACAGACTTTTAAACAACCGAATCATGTAAGAACTCACTATCACAAAAACAGCAGCAAGCCATGAGGGATCCTCCTTTATGACCCAATCACTTCCCACCAGGTCCTGCCTCCAATGTTGCAGATTACATTTCAACATGATATTTGGTGTACAAATATCCAATGTATTTCACTCAGTTATCTCTTTGCTCCATCAACAGCAAGAATTCTTAATCTTTATTATAGTGGCTCAGCTTAATTCCTTATTACTGTTGTTGTTGCTACTACTAGTATGTCAAGATATCCTATTAAGTATACCATACTTAGAGCTATAAATGTTGTTACTCATTTTATATACAACACATTTACTAGTAAATATAGAATGTGTAATATATGCACACATAGAATATATATAATACACATATATGCACATATACATATATATGATATAAAGCAATTACGCTTCATGCTAGTCTCCTGTATGCAGTTTTGTATTTTTTCTTTTCAAATTAGTTAAGTTTAAAAAAGTTTTATTACCCTGAAAACTTGTTTTCATAGAATTATATAGAGCTATGTTCTTTCATGCCGAAACAAAAAGCCACATGTGACTATTTGAACTAATATTTAAATTAAAACTAAGTATAATTAAAATGTATGTTCTGAAGTCATACTAGCCACATTTCAAGTGCTCAGTAGTCACATGTGAATATTACTAGTCATATTAGACATCACATATAATAAATGTTTTCATATTAGGAGTTCTATTGGCCAGCATGTCTACGTAGATTAAGAGCAACACAATAGACTATTTAAATTGTATTATCGTAATTTCTGAGTGACTTAGAGACAGTTTTTAACTTTCCTAGGCTTCAACTTCTCTGTGTGTAGAATAAAGAGAATAGCAATATCTGCATCATAGGACTTACACCAGGATAATTTACTACATTTAAAATCCTTTGCAGAGTGATGAGTACATTGAGAAGCTGAATATGCAAATGGATGATGTCCAGATCACATATAAAAATAAAACTCAGACTCACAACCATAGCAATTAATCCAGTAAGCCAAGCCATTATCTACATCTATCAAGTGCCCAGTCAGGAAGTCAAACTACTATCATTAGGAACCATTACAGAAAAGCAAACAATAATCCCTGTAATAGTCAAAAATGAGTAGAACCTAATTAATAACTAAAAGATTTCCTATTTTTTTGCCCCAACTTCCAACTTAGTTTCAAATACAAAATGCTAAATATGCGCTGCTAACCAATTACATAGGATGCCCCGCTTCTAGGTAGCTTGCCTGCAGCCTTTCCATGCCAACAGTTCCAACCAAGGCACACTAGAATTCTCCCCTTTTGTTCATCATAAAGCTTTCTTACTCCTCTGCCTTCCTTCGAGTCTTTTCCAAAACACAACTGGTGGTTCCCAACTCTCTTGCTATAGCAAACTCTGAATAAATAGCCTTTACTTCTTCTTATTTGGGTGACCTTCATTTATTTCTACAGTTATTGTGAAGGTTCTATTGAGATGTGCTCTGCACTGTCTGATGCTGTGGCCCCAAATCTTCAACCAGGTGTATAACCCAGAAAAGATGCTTGTGACTTGCTGCTCACAGGTTGAGTTTTCAATAATGTAGTGTCAGCACTGGATCTGAACTTGACTCTGTGGTAGATTTCATTGTTATTTATTCAATGTTTGGTACTTAGGTTTTGTTATAAGTTATATATTTTTTGACATCCTTGGTAGATTCATACTATTTATTTTCATCTATTTTTGCTGACTTTTGTGTTACTATTTAATGTTGTGCTGTCTAGAAGTGTTACTTCCTGTAAGAAGAAGAGACCCAGAGTAGAATATAGGCATAGGCACTATAAGCATGTTTTTCTTTTTTTTCTTTTGTTTTTCATTTTTTAATTATAGTGTATGTTCTAGGGTGTATGTGCACAACGTGCAGTTTGGTACCTATGCATACATGTGCCACATTGGTGTTCTGCACCCATTAACTCGTCATTTACATTAGGCATATCTCCTAATGCTATCCCTCCTCCGTCCCCCCACCCCACAACAGGCCCCAGTGTGTGATGTTCACCTTCCTGTGTCCAAGTGTTCTCATTGTTCAATTCTCACCTATGAGTGAGAACATTTGGTTTTCTGTTCTTGTGATAGTTTGCTCAGAATGATGGTTTCCAGCTGCATCCATGTCCCTACAAAGGACACGAACTCATCCTTTTTTATGGCTGCATAGTATTCCATGGTGTATATGTGCCACATTTTCTTAATCCAGTCTGTCATTGATGGATATTTGGGTTGGTTCCAAGTCTTTGCTATTGTGAATAGTGCTGCAATAAACATACATGTGCATGTGTCTTTACAGCAGCATGATTTATAATCCTTTGGGTATATACCCAGTAATGGGATGGCTGGGTCAAATGGTATTTCTAGTTCTAGATCCTTGAGGAATCGCCACACTGTCTTCCACAATGGTTGAACTAGTTTACAGTCCCACCGACAGTGTAAAGGTGTTCCTATTTCTTCACATCCTATAAGCATGTTTTTCAAACCAGCTTCAAGGATGGTGAGTTTGTAATTATGACTGAATCCACATTCAATTGAACAAACTGTGAGTGATCAATATATCCAAATGAAGTTCTTCCATCTCATTTTTATTGTCCTGAGAAGTCGGCTTTGATTCAGGGTAAGCATTCTTTCTGGTTTTCCACCTGCCATGGGGCATAGATAATTCAGTTTGTGTTCAGAGATGACCAACTGTCAGATTTGGAGCCCAAGACAAAAGAAATACTAGAATTATATTCCTCATTGTCACTGACAGCTCTAATGGGGTTTTTTCAAGTGTGAATCCTCTCCTCTTTCAGGAAAAGAATTCCTGTTTCTTCTATGTACTCTCATTACAATTCTACTACTTGTACCTATCTTTCTAATTCATAACTGCACCAAGGCTGATTTGAATCTTATATAGCCACTGTGGTGGCTGCCAGATTTAAATAAAATTGTTCACTTGAGAAGTGTCTTAGAAAAGAAAGGGAATATTTCTCAGACCTAATGGATAGCATATTTTGACTGATATTCAAATTCCTCCAAATAAAATTCTAATTTAAAATTTGCTTTACTAAAACATATTTGGCCCAAAGGCCATGAGCAATTCCACAAACTAAAGCAATGACAAACTAAATCCATTTGCCTAGTAACTCCTCTCTTCTTAAGCTCCAGTTCCTTTCTTATACTCATATTTTCTCTCTTTTCCTTTTGATCTCCCTCTTTTGGCACTGCTGTCCACTCCTCCATCCTTGACCACAAAACCCTACATTTTCCCAACAACTCTCCTAAAATCCCAATATGCCAGTGGTCTGTAAATATCCATCCCTCTCATGAACTACAAATGTAGGCAATTATGTTGAACTTGAAATAAGAGTTAAAAATTAAAATTTACCTCAACCCAAGTAAGACAAACAAATATTTATGAGTGAATTTAGAGTTACTTTGGTTTCATATCACCCAGGATTATTTGACCAGTATCAACTTGCGCAAATGTCAGTCAGAACCTTGGATGCTAAATGTTTGATAGAAAGAGCTGATTTGACACTCCTGGAAAGGAACCTAGAGGATCTTTCTTTCCACAGTTAACTTGAAGGCGATTAAAAGGCCAGACGAGTAGATGAAAGTCTCCTAAAAGTCATACCTGAAAAATGACTAATAAAAATTTAATATATCATTTAATTATGCAAACAAACAAAAGATGAAAGAATAGGATATTTTCTGGATAGAATAGAGAATACCTTATGAAAATACTTGTGAGTTAAGTAATGTGCTAATACAGTAGTAGCCCTTTGATCTCACTTTGTCAATAAAGTGAAACTTGAAATTGGAGACCTAATTAAAAAGAAAAAAGGGAAATAATCCCTTTACCTGAACTACAATATTTGGCAGCACATTTTAAAATTGATTTGGAATAAATATGAGACATAACCAATATCAAGTTTTAGTCCTACACATGAAATTGTTTGGTGGCTCATCTCCCAATTGGACGCTTACTGACAAGGACACTGGTAAATATTGTAAACAGACTGGACACTGAAAAAAGATGGTCTCATTTTACAAAAGAAAAACCAAGATTTTAAAAATCCCTCAATTCAGATCAAAGGAGGTGCTCTGAAAAAGGAAAAATCATCTAACATCCTGTCATAATCTCAAACACTCAAAGTAAATTAACTATAAATATAGATGGTCATTCTCATGAATTTCTGGTACATATGGTTACTACCCTGGCCACATTAAACTCCACTACCTTTGTTCAACCTCTTCGTAGAATAAACACACAATACAGGTGGTACATGTTTCAAATAACCGACAGATTTTTCTCCTAACACTTAACCATAAATCTGGTGCCCTTGACCGCAAAACATTTTTTCTTGCTCTGTGATACCTAACTCCTTCAAATTTAGCAATACAAATTGAATTCAATATTAAATGCATACCAAAAGGGCTTTTACTTGAGGTCGAAGAGACTCTTGTATTCATGACTAAGTTAGGTCTACTCTAGTTATTTTTTCCTTTCCTCATTACATTTAATATACAACCTGGACAAGGATCTTGTCCCTGCACCTTTCTATGGGTTAAAAGTTCTGTTGACATAGGCAAAATAATCAGCACAGGAGCTATAAAATATAAATCATACCAAAATATCTGGATAGTCTTTAAAACAAAATCAAAAGAAAGTCTCAATTTTGTAGTTGAAACTGTATACCCAAATATCATCTTGTGTCCTGCACTTTGTAAAAAGTGAGTCTTTTTAACTCTCATCCTGCCAGTAAGGAAACCAAATTAACAAAGACATCAATGATACCAATGTGCTCAAAACCTCAAGACCAGCAGCAGAACTGCTATGTCTTGTTTTCTGACAGTACCTAAACCAAATACCATCCTGTCATCAATTTCTCCTGAAGCCACTTCACTTTAATGGATCTACGTTCTACCTTTTTCAATGTACTAGTAGTCCAGTTGAGTTTGTTTCTTTGCCTTTACCTGAGAAGGACAACAGTATTCCTGAACAGTCTGCCCCAAGGATCATTAAAATTTCCTCCTACTTTTCCCAGATCTAAGACTTAATATATCTAAATTTCCCTTGTGACTCAATACTTATGTAATATGTATTATCTGCTACTTTGTTCAGAAAACAAAGCAACCTGTAAAAATAATTTCATTTATTTGCTCTCAACCTTGCAGAAAAACTATATAAAGTTTCAAAAGTTAAATTACAATTTTGACAGAACAGTTAATTATTTAGGGAATGACCTATCTGAAGAGAGAAAAAAATTCTCTCCTGATAGGAAAATAGTTACCCAATAACTATTTAACTATACTCCTCACAGTACGACAACTGAAAAATTTTCTCTATTTGAGTGTGGCTGTGAATGAGTGCCATTTTTTTCTGAGACTGCTACACCTCTTTATGAATTGACTAAGTCTTCTGTACATTATGCTCTATTCTGTAAGCTCAAACGTGAACAGGCTCAAACGTTTGTACTCTAAAGAAGATGTTTCAACAGCCTCTTTCTCTAGACAACCATAAGCACAAATTGCCATTTCATCTATGTGTGCATGAGCAATCCGGACAAGCTCTTGGAATTTTAACTTAACTTCAGGGCAACCATCAGATACCCCTTACTTATGATAGCCTTACCCTTGATCTGATTACAAAGACTTATTTCTCCTATGTTAGGACAATAGCTGCCAAAGAAAAATTCTATGATTCTGCTGAAGTAGTTCTAGGCTCCCCATTTCACCCGTGACCTTCATGAAGTAGAAACATTGTTACTGACTGAGAACACACAACACATTTCAGCCAGCTGATTTACCTCTTATGAGATGTTATTACTCTCTCCTTCTTACATTACTATTTGGTATGGCAACACCCTGGATACTGCCACTCTTCTGCCCCTACCAGAAGAAAGGAACTTCATGATTTTCTTACCTTGGTTAGAGAATTCTCTGTAAATATTGCTCAGGTGTATTATAGACTCCTATTGAGAAGAACCCTGACCTAATATTGGTTGTTGATGGCTGATACTTCAAAACCAAAATTTAATATTATCAAGCAGAATGTGCTATCAGTAATCTAAGCTCTCTGTTAGAATATAGTCTTCTACTGGAGATAAAAGCAGCCCAGATAGCAGGACTTATTTTATGTACTAGAGTTTGTCATCAGCCAAAAGCCAGAGTAAACATATGCATAGGAGACAGGTATGTTTGTGGAGTAGTAGTACATGACTGTGGTATGCTTGTGAAACAAAGGGTGTTTCTCAGCTCTGATGGAAACTCATCAAAAACAGACAAGTCAAAGAAAATTTAAATATGCTTCTGCCATCTACCACTCTTATTGTGTTCTTATTTTTAATGCTTCCCTGTATTAACGACATATGAAATGTATACACATACACACATATATTCATATATTTTTAGCAAATTATAGCTAGCTCATTTACACTTTCAACTTGAATTTCTCCACTTTAAATGTATGCCTTAAATTTACCAAAAGTTTTAAAACTTTTGGATTTGCACCAACATGAAAAGTGAAAATTTTTCCTATTTCAATCTAGTTAATTATCATCCAATGATAGTGACCAAAGTATGATGGTTATATTGAACATTGTATGAATATATAAACAAAATATTCACATTTTCAGTCAATATATGGCATCAGCAAAAGAGTAGAAGGAAATGTGAGTGCCGCCACAGGATAAATATGTAGGTGGAGATATTATAAAGGGAATTCATTTTTGGGGGAATGTTATTTTAGTTAGCTTTACAAATTGAATTTCAGGAATAAACCACGGTTTAATTTATAAATTCCCTGTTGATGTACATTGAGGTGTTAAAATTCCCAAATCAGTGAAATTTAAAATGTCTGAACATTTTCATTGAAACTTTGTGGGTATGTCTGTGATTTTCTACCCAAGATAAATTCTTGGAAATTGAACTAAAAATAAAGTGTGTCTATTTAAGTAATTTTACAGTCTCCCACTATCTTCCCAAAAACTGACAACTGTGACATCTAGCAGTATCAGTATACGAGTAGAGCTTTCACTTCAAATCCCTCCCACCCTATTTTTCCAGTGACAAATTATCTAGTTTTTTCTTTTTAAATTTTTCGGTGGAAACTTGCATGTATCATTTTAAATAAACTTGATACATTAAACTATATTTTAGCTAGAACACATGGCAATTAAGGACAGATTTGAGAATCCAAAACTAATGTCTAAATAGTTATTAGCAAGAAGTAAGACAAAGAAACTTACCATAGACAATCTGTAAAGAAATAATTGAAAACAAATAAAAAAACTAGTGATATATTGTGATAAACTGGAAAAATGTGAAACATAATAAAATATGTACAACAGAAGAATTAGAGGTACAGGTAATGGAAACTAGAGAAGCAAAAACTATCATTCACTTGCATCTAGGTATTGATAAGAAGTGTGGTGTAGCACATGCATGATTGTTACCACATTTTTCAGGCAGGAAAATATATATTTCTCATATTTGATTATTTCCACACCACTTTCAATGAAATTTGAATATTTGCTAATCAAGAACCTATTCCATTTTTCCTTTAGAGTTAAATGCCTCTGAGTTCAAAATATTTCTTATATTAGAATATAATTACCTACATTAATTGATTATTCTACTTTATATTTTAATGCATAAATTTTAAACAAGAAAACAAGTGGACGTATGTAGAGAGAAAGAGAAATTATCAGTTGGGTTGGTTATATCAGATATAGTTATTTAAATATTTTATGTATACAGGTGTTTTTCTCCCAAAGAAGTCAAGTGTAAGAGTATTAGAAAATAAAATCAAATACTTTGGGATCATACTATCAATGTCTCTAAAATAGTAATATCTACCATGAAAATGTATATGTAAAACACAACCAGAATTTGTTGTAATCTCTGTAAAAATTGTAAAAATGTAGGATGCCAGTACAAAGAAATGAATTAAGTTAGGCTATAGGACTTTGGAAAACCGCATGCTAGAGTCTCTGCATGTTGTGAGGTGGAGGACAAGGGAGGGATGGAAAGAAAAAAAGTTATTTTAATTTTGAAATTTTGAATCTGTTTATAAAGATGGAAAAGTTGAATTGAAGAGATACACTGGAGAAAGTATTATATAAAATGAGATGAAGTTTGTTACACAAAATATGTTCTTCTGGGGATGAAAGAGAATAGGCAGCTTTAATAAAGTGAGAGTCTCTGTCAGCACCCACTCTCCTGAAAACTTAGCTTCCAATTAGGATGCAATGCATAGTCATTGGAATACTTTACTGGATACCACCCTAAGAAAAAGACTGCTTATGAAAGGAGAAATGTAACATTAATATATAAAATATTAAGCCACATTTTGTTTTAAAATCAGCATCAAAAAGATTCTATCCATGATTGTTTTTCATTTCTTTCTCTTTATAATTATATGTGAATGACAGTGAATTCATAAACCTGTAAGTATATATGTATATGTATATACTTTAAATGAGTTAGATTTATAAATATGTTATTCTAAATATATAAAGTAAAATGCATAATATATAATGGCATTTTTATTAGAAATAAAGCTAATAATCTTTTAAGTTAATAATAATTCAACTCAAGGTAGTTTTACTTCAGTGAAGAGGGTTTGAAATGACATCACTCCCAAACTTATAAGGCAAAAATCAGACAGACTACAAATTAATAATTTTTCTGGACCCCATCTTAGAACTGAGGTCTCAAGGCAAACAACTGACCCAAAACCCAGTCAAAACAGACACCTGAATAAAGAAAAAATGCTGGAACATTTACTTCTATAAGGCAGAGGCCATGGGTTGCAACATAAAGGAAAGTTCAGATTAAAATATTTAATCAACTGCTAAAGGCTGAGCACGAGTTAGCATGAGCATGCTAGTGGATCAGCATAGGGGTTTGTACCCTATTGCAAGCTTTTGTCTGCACCCTAATCTCATCTTGAATTGTAGCTCCCATAATTCCCACATGTTGTGGGAGGGACCCGGTGACACATAATTGAATAATTGGCACACTTTCCTCCATACTGTTCTCTTGGTAGTAAGTCTCATGAGATCTGATGGTTTTATAATGGTTTTCTCCTTTTACTTGGATCTCATTCTATCTTGTCTGCCACCATGTAAGACGTGCCTCTCACTTTCTGTGATGATTATGAGGCCTCCCCAGCCATGTGGAACTGTTAGTCCATTAAACCTGCTTTTCTTTATAAATTACCCTATCCAGTATGTCTTTATGAGCAGTGAGAAAATGGATGAATAGACATACTATGTTTAGCTCTTTGGGTGGATGAGGGTGAAAAATTTTGAAAAGTCACACATATGAGATTCTGGAATATAGTGCCTACCTAAGACTGATGCTTAATGAAAACAGAAAACATTCTCTGGCCACTTCCTCCACAACAGGTTCACAGGCACTGAGTAAAAGTAACAGTGGAATACAACTTAGAGAGTTACAAGAGACAGATTCTCTCCATGCCACAGTGCAAAGGAAAGACCCAAAGGCAGAGGAAACAGATATTAACAAATTAACCTCCAGTATACCACCCACACACTAAACAGAGACTGAAAGCCTCTGGTATACTTATGGTAACCATAAAAAAAAACACTATACTAAATTCCAAAACACAAATCCAACATTCAAGGCCTATCAGAAGGAAAATCATGACCATCAGCAAACATAACCCATATTTACCTCAGGGACTACCTTCTGACAAAGGCATCTGTCTTTTAAGAATAGCAAATGAGATGTAAGAAAAGGGAAGGAAAAATACACTCCAGGGGTAAATGTCAATAATAAGAACTAAACTCAGATATGATACAGATGTTGTAATTATTAGACATGGAATTTAAAATAACTATAATTATCAAATAATATGGTAATCTTTCCCTGCTTCTTAACACCTATGACTCAGCATGTTTGTTGGTGGTGGAGACCTCTGTGTTAAGAATGGATGATATGTGGAGTCTGAAAAGAGACTCAAAAGGTGATCCTAAGACCAGACTTTTAGGGTCTTGAAATTAATTGAAATTCTGAGTTAAATTTATTTGTGCTAAGGTTATATAAAAATTGCATATAATATCAGAAAGCATAAAACATAAATGTTATCTAATTTTAGAATAGTGTATTATGGGACTAAAGTTTGGTATATGTTAATAATTATAACTAAGTTCTTGTACTAAAAACAGGCTTCGGATAATTTGTACTTTCTTTCTCAATAAATTATTCACTTGCGTCATTTTTTCCCTCTAGAATTTGCATTTCATATCAAATAGAATTTATCTAGTATTTGTTTGATTAACAAAATATCTTAGGCTACCAGATTTTTATATTTTAAAAACATAAATTCTCTATATTTAATATATGTAATTTTAAATTTACCTTATTTTATTATTCACTATTCTACCTAAAATTACATTATATTACAACTTTCTTGAGCTATTGAATGTTTTAATATTTTTCACAAGTACGCTATCAGCTTACTTTGGATTGTACTGGAACAAGCTGCTCATAAAACGTTTGTCTAGGAAATATTATGGAATACACTATGAGCTTTCTGATTTTCCAATTCACTGGCTTAATCTTTACTCCCTCTGTGGTTAAAACCTTAAAACCTTACATTAAAAACACAAAAATACAGTGTCATAAATTATTATAAAATGATTCACTGCAGTTTTGTGGGTAAATTCCACTAACACCGTCACAAAAGCTTGAGAATTCTTCTGGTATAGATTCTTGTTTTGTTGTTGTTGTCGTTTGTTTGTTTTTCAGGGAGTGTATGATTATCTTGTGAAACAATTATCTTCAGCCGGGCACAGTGGCTCAAGCCTGTAAATCCCAGGAATTTGGGAGGCCGAGGCAGGTGGATCATCTGAGGTTAGGAGTTTGAGACCAGCCTGGCCAACATGATGAAACCCTGTCTCTACTAAAAATACCAAAAATTAGCTGCACGTGGTGGCGTACACCTGTGATCCCAGCTACTCAGGAGGCTGAGGCAGGAGAATCACTTGAACCCAGGAGACAGAGGTTGCAGTGAGCCGAGATCACACCACTGCACTCCAGCCTAGGTGACAAGAGCGAAACTCCATCTCAAAAAAAAAAAGAAAAAAGAAAAAATATTATCTTCATGATTGTTTTAAGTGCACCAATATTCTAGTCAAAATTTCACATATAAATGACCTTAGCCAATTCATGAAATACACTATAGTAAGGATATGCATTATGAACCCTGTTGGAAATATGTTGTTGTGTCAAGGAAATAACATCTAAGAACATTTCTACTATTACCTAAAATGTGTTTAGAAATATAAATAGCCTTGCTATACGAAAATTAGTAAATTCACCTGCTTTTTATCACTATGCAAATAGGAAAAAATTTTGTATATGGGAGAGTACCAGGCTTGGGATGGGAAAATATATGTCTGAGTTGTAATTCACTTGTATGACCTTGGGGAATAAAAATCTTTAAACTCTCAGAACCTTAATATCTTTTTCTGATGCAAAATGCAGATGCCAAATACATATTTGAAAGGACACTAATTGAGAAACTGTATATAAAATACTACATAAACAATAAATTCCTACATGAATATAGCCATGGGTAGATTCAGGTTTTGTGGACTTCGAAGCTTATACAATATGAAATAAAGGATACAAATAATAAGTAATAATTTTTATGCATATGAATATTTATTTATAAAGAGTAAAATTATAGCCAATTACAAAGCTAATAAAATAATTATTTATTTTATAATATATATACTATTACATATTTTAAATTATAATATATATCACAAAATCCAGAAAAATATCATTATACTCTTTGTAATTTACTCATTGACACTTCTATAAAAGTTTTTTTCTGTATCATTTAGGTAAATACTCACTGATCACCTCTGGTTATAAAAATAATTTGAGATATTTCTTAAGTAAAGATAATTCAGTCTGGTGAACAGTCCTTTCCCCTTCAAAATCTATGTAATCCAATTACTACCTCCTATAGAATCTATGCAAATAGTGGACACATCTTCTGTACCTAGACTAAGGTCATGATGCCAAGAAAGTGGGCACATGCACCTGGAATAAGAATAGGAAGAAAAAAGTCGTAAGTGTCCAGCAAAGTAAGCAAGGATACATTCAGTAAGAAATGAAGTCAGAAACATCAGTAGTTGGCTAAGTATCTTTTTGTTCACCATTCTATTCCTAATTCCTGGCATAGTTCCTGACATATGATAGGTCCTCAATAAATTATATTGAATAAATTTAAAAGTTCATGGATGAACGTAACTGGAAGTACTCCATCCTGATTCTTAGAAGCCATTTTCAAACTGAGAGCTCTAACAATTACTTAACTATAGGTGGACCTGACTATAACCATTTGAATATATGCCACGAAAGTGAAACCAAATGTATTCCTTACTCTTCTTAATCATAACCTTATTCCAAAAGCACCTGCATTCACGTTTATGCTAATGGACAGCAAGCTAAGTCTCATAGAGAGGGAATGGAAGAGTAAAAATAGATACCATCTTCATTAATAAAAAATTGTAAAGACATAAAAATCATAGTGAACACCTTGCTAAAGGCCTGTGAAGGGGCTTATGCAATGAGGAGACATGTATCATCTCCTCATTGGAGATGATACATCAGCTTTATGGAAAATTCATCTCTGACTGTACACTCATGCTCAAGACGATTCTTCTCAAGTAGAATGTCAGAAGTCTGCTGTGTAACTAAACAAGTTATATTTTTTTATAGAACTAGAATCTTCATTTACTTTTAGTAGATTCTACCTCTGCTAATCTGGAGACAGCAACTGGTGGCATTCAAAAATAATGACATGATATTAATTTACTAAACTCAACACTAGGTTTGCCATTCTGAAAATTATTCATGAAACCCACCTGGTCACAGTCAGCTACAGATCTTTTCTTTCTTACATAGTTTTAGGCCTTAATACACATTTATATATTTTGGATTTATTATATATTGGATGTATTCCATAATGTTAAGTGTTGTGCATCCAATTTGGAGATAATACCTAATTCATTTTTGTATTCTCAATGCCTAGTATATTTTTGAGCAAGCATAATCTTAATAAATATTTGCAAATCAATTAATTAAAAAATACTCGTGTAAGTGCAGAGATTCTATTTTAGTGTAGAAGACAATGTCTAGGAGTACATGCAGTTAACCACGCTGCTACAATGCTATCATAGCTTAACAACTGAAATCCTTGTATCTGCTTCCTTGTATCTATTTGTTTCAACAGAATATCCGTATTTATATCCATATATAAGATATATATATACACACACAAACTAGAAATATACAATGAATATATTGCATAGAAATGAACGATACTTTATATATGTATACACATCTTGACAGCATGGTTCTGTAGATACTCTGCCTTTCTTTTTGAGGCGATTTTTTTCTATCTTTATATTACACACTCTATTCAACCTCCACGGATTGTTTTTCACTTCTATAAAGATAAAATGTACATTCTTTCATTAACTTGCTTTGCACTCCTTCTGGTTTATTTTGCCATCATATTAACTTGACTGGTTTTTGTTTTCAGAATTTTAGCAAATTTTTTCACGAAGGCATATTCTGACCACGGTATCTAAAGTACCTTTTATCTCTATAGTTATTTCATCCTACTCTCTTCCCCATAACATTGCTCTATCTCTGAAATTATCTTGTCTATCTAATCATTTTCAAGTATCTTTCAAACCACTTTGGAAAAAGTAGCTTCTTGTATAAAGAGACTTTCTTTGCTGTCTTACGTATAACGTGTTCTCATTGTCTATAAGAGTGCCTCACAAAAAAGTTTCACAATGTCTATGTGTAGAACGAATGAGTAGATAATTATAACAGTGGGAAAATGACAATAAAAATGTAATTTGTTTATTAAGTTTTAACTTTAATTTCTATATTTGGATTCCATTACCAAATATATCATATAGAGTATAAAACTAAATATTATGAATTTTATCATTGTACAGTGAATTTTAAATTTATATGCCTTATACAATTATGTATAAAAGCTATTGATTTTCCACACTCATTATGTTATACAATACACTTCAAAAGAATCACAGGATACAAATGAGTGTAATTCAACTAGGTAAGAATACCATTTAACTTCCCCAGCACAAAAAGCTGACAAAATCTTCTTCAGAATGATATAAAATGAAGCTCAAATATATTTTGCTGCCACACAAATTCAAAAATAAAACCCATAAAAAACAAATGTTGCATCATCTACCTTACCACTATCCAATAGTTCCTACTAAAATAAATAAATGATAAGTAAACAATTGGTGTTAGAGTTATAACAATATGACTTTAAAATATTTGGTGTATGAAGGCAATAAAACATAAGCTAAATTTATTTATGTTCATTGTTAAACCTCATTAACCATTAAGTTGAAGCAAATATTTTTTCTCCATGTTAAAGGCAGTTTCTAATGAAAACATGTTTTTCCAAGGCCATAGAGTATTTACATAGAAAGCAACATTTACAAAAATGTTGAAAGGCTTAAGTCAATAAATATATCTCCAACATTCTAGAAATTTAAGATATAGAGGACACTTAAACACAACTTTTATATCTTTCTCAAACTTGGCATTGAGTTAACTCATATTTTGAGAATCAAAGAAAGCCTAGGTCAATAAAATCCCACAAGATAATAGACATTAGTAAAGAATGATAATGATGGTAAATTCTACACAGCAATGTTATTTGTGTCCCCTCATTCGTTTTTCATAGAAATAAAACAAATTATATAAATTATGTAAGTTTGAATATATAAAGGTAATTTTTAAATTAATTTTATTTTGCACCCCTTTTCTGTTATCCATAAAATGCTGATAGATGTTTCCTCCAAGATGGTAGAGTATAGGTTTTTACCATGGCTGAAAAAAGTAGACATGTGGAAATTGCAAAATAGTGCATAAAGATCAACTCTATTAGCCTTAAGAAGAAAAACAAGAATCCACCAGAATTGTGAAGGACGCTCCAGATCCCCAGGAGAGATCACAGTCAAGTAGCATCCAGCTGATAAAACTTAGTGAAGTCCTAGTATGTGAGAGATGTAGAAAGCCTCCTTCTGTGACTCACTTTTCCACTGAAGATCCAAGTAACCTAACTTGCAGGAGAGTACTTGGTTTTTCCTAAACCCTAGAGCTGCCTTGGAGATATTATGAGGAAAAGATACTAGAAAAAGCTGCAGACATTTTCCAAGACCTAGGACTGAGAGCAGAACATTATTTTTAATCCAGGTGCATACAAAGTCAACCATTCTTTAGTGGGCCAGCAGCATGGCCACACAGGCATTTCAGTCTTGGGCCACAGATTGGAGTGCCTATTCTGGATCAGGGTAGGATCCTTCGCAGCTAGAATTGTGGAAAGCACCTCAGCAGTAGGTGCTCAAGTTGTGCTTTTACCCATTGCAAACCTGGGGTGGGAGAAAAACTGCTACAGCTGCAATTTATCCTGGGTGGTGAGACTTGCAACCAAAGTCACTTTTGGTACCTGGAACTGGTTTGTGTGTGTCATTGTGTGTGCCCCAACCTGCTCCCCTGTGACTGTGGTGAAGTGGATTCCTCCCTGCTCCACCTACAGGCAGAAATTCAGGCATTTGGAGCACCCACTTGCCCAACCAGCAGCCTGAGATTCCTCACTCTTCATGGACATAGACTGTGGTGCAGTGGGGCCCTCTGCACTTCATGCCCAAGCAGATTTCCAGACATTCAGAGAATCCATTTGCCTGGTTCAGCAGCATGAGTCACCACACACTTTCTGGGCATCAATTGTAGTGCAGCAAGGGCCTCTCCACTCTATGCCCAGGCAGATTTTCAGGCTTTCAGAGAATATGCTTGCCTGGTTCAGCAGCTTCAGTTGCCCAACATCTCCTGGGCAGAAATTTTGTTGCAGAAGGCTCTTCTCTGCTCCAAACCAGGCAGATCTCCAGATATCTGTAATACCCACTCTCCTGGTATAGGAGCTTAGGCTGCCTTTGGTTCGCATGTAGAGAAAATTAGGCCAATAAGGTTTCCTAGCTCCAAACACAGGCATACCTCTGGGCACTTGGGGTCCACCCACTAGATTCTTTATTGACACTGATGCTTGTGCCAGCCATCAGGAGATGTATAGGATGACCTGCTTAGTACATGGCTACCAATCATGGACTCATACCTCCAGTGCTGAGCAGCAAGCACAGACCACTGTACACGTCATTAATTATCTCATTGCCTGAGGCAACAGAGAGCTTCTGCCAGTAAACAAGGATCAAGTATATAGCTAGCCATGTTGGTTGCAGATGGTTGTTACCTATGAGTGCAGTCTACTTGCTTGTAGATCAAAGGCTATAGCCAAGTATAAAACCTGCAGAAAGAAGTGCATAGGGCTGTAGTAGAAAAGCAAAAAGACTCTAATAAGAATTCTCTACAGTTGCACTTCATAGGGAGCAGGCTAAGGGAAAGGAAAGAGAAAAAAATAATATAATGGAGAAAAAAAAATCCTACTTGTATAAAAATAATTTTAAAAATTACAGATGCCAACATCTACAAAGGAGAAGAAACAGGAGAAAATAATTGGCACCATAAAAAATCTGAATGTAGTGACATCACCAATGGATTGCACTAGCTCTCTAGCAATGGTCCCTAACCAAAATTAAAACTCAGATATGACAGAAATGACAGATAAAGAAATAACGTACTCAGAAATGACTGATAAAAAATTCAAACTATGAATTGTGGGGAAGCTCAAAAAGAACAAAGACAGGGTTGAAAATCAACACGAAGAAATCTCTCAAGCAATTCACAATATGAATGAAGAGATAAATATCTTAAAAAGGAATCAGTCAGAGAATCTGGAATGGAAAAGCTCACTCAAGGAATTTCAAAATACAAGTGAAAGCTTTATCAACAGTTTGGACCAAGCAAAATAAGGAATTTCAGAGCTTGAAGACTGGTCTTTTGAGCTAATCCAGTCAGATAAAAAAGTAATACTAATAATAATGATGAACAAAATCTTCAAGAAATAGGGAATTATATAAAGCTGGTCAACATGCAAATTATTGAAATTTCTGAGGGAGAAAAAGAAAAAGTTAAAAAACCTGGGAAACATTGGAGAAAATAAAATATTTCAAGAAAGTTTCCCTGACTGTGCTAGGGAGGGAGACATCCAGATATAAGAAATCCAGAGAATCACCTGTGTATTAGTCTGTTTTCACATTGCTATTAAAAAACTACCTGAGACTGGGTAATTTATAAAGAAAAGAGGTTTAATGGACTTACAGTTCTGCAGGTTGTACAGAAAGTATGGCTGGGAGGCACCAGAAAACTGACAATTATGGCAGAAGATGAAGGGAAATAAATCACATCTTACATGGCAGGAGCAGGAGTAAGAGAAAGTTAAAGGGGAAGTGCTACACACTTTTAAACAACCAGCTCTTTTGGGAACTCACTCACTATCATGAGAACAGCAAGGGAGAGTCAATCACTTCCCACTAGTCCCTTCCTCCAACACTGCAGATTACAATTCCCCATAAGATTTGGGTAAGGACACAGAGCCAAACCATGTCAACCTGTAAGACACTATACAAAATGAACATCACTAATGCATATAATCACACCAGATTCTCCATGGTCAATGCTAAAGAAAATAAAAGAACAGCTAGAGAAAAGGGTACAATCACATACAAAGGGACCCCCATGAGGCTAACAGTGTGATTCTCAGCAGAAATTTCATAAAACAGGAGATAGTGGGAGCCTATTATCAGCCTTTTGTTACTCTGGCTATGACTTCCAATACTATGTTATACAGGAGAAGTAAGACTCAGCATCCTTGTCTTGTGCCAGTTCTCAAGGAGAATGCCTCCCATTTTTGCCCATTTAGTATAATATTAGCTGTTTGTCATAGATGGCTTTTATTATTTTGAGGTGTATTCCTTTGATGCCTAGTTTCTTGAGATTTTTTATCATGAAGTTATGTTGAATTTTCTTGAAAGCTTTTTTGTATCTATTGAGGTAATTATATGGTTTTTCACAGGTAATTCTGCTTATGTGGTGAATCACATTTATTGATTTACATATGTTAAACCATCTTTCCATCCCACTTATGAAGCCTGTTTGAACATGGTGAATTAACTTTTTGATGTGCAGCTGAATTAGGTTTGCTAGTATTCCAACCAAGAATTTTATATCCCACCAAACTAAGCTTCATGAGTGAAGGATAAATACAATATTTTCCAGACAAGAAAGTAGTAAGGAAATTTGTTATCACTAGATCAGTCTTACAAGATTTCTAAACAAGAAAATGAAAGAATGGGATTTCTAAGCAAGGAAATGAAACAATGATATCTGCTACCACAAAAACACACCAAAGTTCATAGCTCACGGAACCTGTAAAGCAACCATGCAATAGAAACGACAAACCATCCAGATATCAACTTAACAACAGGATAAAAACCTCACATATCAATATTAACCTTGAAAGTAAATTGTCTAAACACTCCACTTAAAAGGCACAGATTAAATTGGATTTAATTGAATTAAAAAACACAAGACTCATCAGTCTGCTATCTATAAGGGACTCATCTCACACATGACGACACCCATGAGCTCAAAGTAAAGAGTTAGAGAAAGACCTAACACACAAAGAGAAAAAGAAAGAACAAGTTTTATATCAGATAAAACAGACTTTAAACCAATAGCAGTAAAAAGGGACACAGACGGCATCACATAACGATAAAGTGTTCAACAGTAAGACTCAACTATTTCAAATATGTGCTCCCAACATTGGAGAATGCAGATTCATAAAACAAGTACTTTTTGACATACAAAAAGACTTAGCCACACAATATTAGGGAAGAACTTTAACACCCACTGACAACATAAGACAGATAATCAAGGCAAAAAACTAATGAAGAAATTCTGGACTTAAACTCAAAACTTCACCAATTGGACCTAACAGACATCTACAGTATACTCCATCTATCAAATATAGAATAGACATTCTTCTCATCTGCACATGGACAATACTCCAAAATTTACCAAATGTATGGCAATAAAGCAAGCCTTAATAAATTCAAAAAAACAGAAATCATATCAACCATACTCTCAGACCACAGTGTAATAAAAATAGAAATCAACACAAATAAGATATTTCAAAAGCATACCATTACATTGAAATTAAACAACTGTCTCCTGAATGACTTTTGAGTAAACAACAAAATTAGGGCAGACATAAAAAAAAATCTTTTAAATACATTAAATGGTGACACAACATACAAAAATCTCTGGGATGCAGCTAAGTTAGTGTTAAGAGGACAGTTTATAGCTCAAAATGCCTACCTCAAAAAGTTAGAAAGATCTCAAAATAACAATCTAACATCACACCTGCAGGAACTAGGACATCAAGAACAAACTAACCGTAAAGCTACCAAAAGGAAGGAACTAAAATCAGAGAACAGAATAAAAGTCAGACTCAAAAATGTATACAAAGAATTAACAAATGTTGGCTCTATGAAATCTCAAACAAGGTTGATAGACAACTAGCTGGATTACAACCAACCCCACAGAAATGCAAAAGATCCTCAGAGACTATTATGAATATGAATACCTTTATTCACACAAACTAGAAAACTTAAAGAAAAACAGATAAATTCCTGGAAGCACACAAGCTCCCAAGACTGAATCAGGAAAAAATTAAAGTTCGGAACAGATTAACATTGATTTCCAAAATTGAATCAGTAATTAAAAAATCTACCAATCACATAAACCCTGGACCAGATAGATTCACAGGTGAATTCTACCAGACATAGAAAAAAAAAAAGCTGATAAAAATTCTACTGAAACTATTGAAAAAATTCCAGGGGATACTACTCTGTAACTCATTTGATGAAGCTGGCATCACCCTGATACCAAAACCTGAGAAAGACACAATAAGAAAAAAAAAAAAAAAAAACTACAGGGCAATATTCCAAATAAACATAGATGCAAAAATCCTCAACTAATACTAGCAAACTGAATCCAGCAATATATCAAAATGTTAATTCACCATGATCAAGTTAGCGTCATAACTGGGATGCAAGGATGATTCAATATGGGCAAATCAATAAATGCAATTTACCACATAAACAGAATTACATACAAAACCATAGGATCATCTCAATAGAAACAGAAAAGGCTTTCAATAAAATTCAACATAACTTCATGATAAATGATCTCAAGAAACCCATCATCAAAGGAACATAAGGAAACTAACTCAAAATAATAAGAGCGAACTGATATGGTTTGCCTCTGAGTCCCCACCAGAATCTTATCTCAAGCTGTAATCCCCATGTGTTAGAGGAGTGGCCTGTTGGGAAGTGATTGATTCAAGGGGCCAGACATCCCTCTTGGTGTTGTCGCGATAGAATTCTCAGGGGATCTGGTTGTTTTCTAAGCGTGTAGTGTTTCCCCCTTCTCTCTGTCTCTCTCCTGCTTCATGTAAGACCTGCCTTGTTTCCTCTTTGCCTTCTGCAATGATTTTAAGTTTCCTGAGGTCTCCCCAGCCATGCAGAACTGAGAGTCAATTAAACCTCTTTTCTTCATAAATTTCCCACTCTCAGGTAGTTCTTCATAGCAGTATGAAAACAGACTAATACACACACATACAAAAAGGTACTGGTAGTGGGGCTCTGCTATAAAGGTACCTGAAAATGTGAAAGTGACTTTGAAACTGGGTAACAGGCAGAGCTTCGAACAGCTTGGAGGGCTCAGAAAAATACAAAAAGTTGAGTGAAAGTCTGGAACTTCCTGTAGACTTGTTGAATGGTTATGACCAAAATGCTGATAGTGATATGGACAATGAAGTCCAGGCTGAGGTGGTCTCAGATGGAGATGAGGAACTTATTGGGAACCGGAGCAAAGGTCACTCTTGTTGTGCTTTAGCAAACAAAATGGCAACATTTTGCCCCTGTCCTAGAAATCTGTGGAACTTTGAACTTGGGAGAGAGGATTTAGGGTGTCTGGCAGAAGAAATTTCTAAGCAGCAAAGCATTAAAGAAGGTACCTGGCTTTTTCTAAAAGTGTACATTCATACTCGTGAAGAAAGAGATGGTCTGAAATTGTAACTTAGGTTTAAAAGGGAAGCAGAGCATAAACATTTGGAAAATCTGCAGTCTGACCATGAGGTACAAAAGAAAAACCCATTTTTTGGAGAGATATTCAAGCCAGCTACAGAAACTCAAGTAAGTAACAAAGAACCAACTGTTAATAGCCAATACAATAAAAAAAAATACCTTTAGGGCATTCTGGAGATCTTCACTGCAGCCCCTCCCATCGCAGGCCCAGAGGCTTAGGAGGTAAAAATTGTTTTGTGGGCTGAGCCCAGGGTCCTGCTGCTCTGTGAAGCCTCAGAACTTGGAGTCCTGTGTCCCAGCTGTTCCAGCTCCAGCCATGGCTAAAAGTGGTCAAGGAACAGATTGGTCATTGCTTCAGAAGGTGCCAACTCCAAGCCTTGGCTGCTTCCACGTGATTCTGGGTCTGTAGGTGCACAGAGGTCAATAGTTGAGGCAAGACAGCTTTGATCTAGATTTCAGAGGATGTATGGAAACACCTAGATGTTCAGATACAAGTTTGCTGCTGGGGCAGAACCCTCATGGACAACTTCTACTAGGGTGCTGCAGAGGGAAAATGTGGGGTTGGAGCCTCCACACAGAGTCCCCACTGGGGCACTGCCTAGTCGAGCTGTGAGAAGAGGGCCATGATCCTCCAGAACCCATAAGGGTAGATCTACCAACCGCTCGCACCATGTGCCTGGAAAAGCTGCAGGCACTCAAAACTAAAAGCCTAAGAAAGCAGCCATGGGGCTGTACCCTGCAGAGCCTCAGAAGCAGAGCTGCTCAAGGGCTTGGGACCCACACCTTGCATCAGTGTGTCTTGGATGTGAGACATGGAGTCAAAGGAGATTTTGGAGCTTTAAGATTTACTAGCTGTTTCTGCTTAGTTTCAGACTTGCATGGTTTCTGTAGCCTCTTGGTTTTGGCCAAATTATCTCATTTCTAATGGGAGCATTTACTCAATGCCTGTCCCTCCATTGTATCTTGGAAGTAACTAAATCATTTTCGACTTTACAGGCACATAGTTGGAAGGGACTTCCCTTGTCTCAGATGAGACTTTGGACTTGGACTTTTGAGTTAATGCTAGAATGAGTTATGACATTAAGGGACTGTTGGGAAGACATGATTGATTTTGAAATATGAAAGAGACATGAGATTTCAGAGAGGTAAGGGATAAAATAAGATGGTCTGGCTCTGTGTTTCCACCCAAATGTCATCTCATATTGTAATCTCCAAATGTTGGGGGAGTGACCTGGTGAGAGGTGATTTAGTCATGGTGGTAAACTTCTCTTTTGTTGTTCTTGTGATAGAATTCTCACTATCTCACTTGTGATACAGTTGTTTGATAAATGTGTGGCACTTCCCACTTCTCTTTCTCTCCTACCACCATGTAAGATGTGCCCTGCTTCTCCTTTGACTGCTGCCATAAGTGTAAGTTTCCCGAAACATCCACAGCCATGGAGAATTGTGAGTCAATTAAACCTCTTTTCTTCACAGATTACTCAGTCTCAGGTAGTTCTCTATAGCAGTGTGAGAATTGACTAATACACCATCTATGACAAACCAACAGCCAATATTTTACTAAATGGGCAAAAATGGGAAGCATTCTCTTTGAGAACTGGAAAAAGTAAAGGATGCTCACTCTTACCACTCCCATTCAACATGGTATTGTAAGTACTAGCCAGAGCAATCAGGCAAGTGAAAGAAATAAAAGGCATCCATATAGGAAAAGAAGTCAAACTATTTCTCTTCATGGGCAACATGATTTTATACCAGTAAAACTCCCTAGACTGACAAAAGGCTCCTGGAACTTGTAAGTGACTTCAGTAGAGTTTCAGGAAATAAAATTAGTAACATTTCTACACATTTATAAAGTTCAAGATGAGAACCAAATCAAGACACAATTCTATTTAGGATAAACACACACAAAAATAAAATATCTAGGTAGGAGTACGCCTATCAAACAAGGTAAAAAAATCTCTACAAAACACTGCTGTAAGAAATTGTAGATGACACAAATGAAAAAAAAAATTCTACGCTCACAGATTGGAAGAATCACTATTGTGAAAATAGCCCCACTGCCCAAAGCAATCTACAGATTCAAAACTATTCCTATCAAATTACTAATGTCATTCTTCTCAGAATTAGAAAAGTCTATTTTAAAATTCATATTGAACCAAAGAAAAGCCCCAATAGCCAAAGCAATCTTAAGCAAAGAACAAAGCAAGAGGCATCACATGTCCTGACCTCAAATTATACTATAAGGTTACAGTAATCAAAAGAGCATGGTAGTGCTACAAATACAAAGGTCACAGGATCCTTGGGTGTTGCTTTCCTAGCCAAAAACCTCTGTGGCTGGTGGTACGTTTGCCCATGTTGGTCGGGCCTGCTAGTCTTGTTCAGCCCACTTGGTCTGGCAGAGGCTGCACTTGGCTCAGGCTACCAGCTGGATCCCATACCTGCCAAAGGCAAACCAGGTAGAGCAGCAAGGGGTGTGTGAGCAAGTGTGTGGGGGGCCTGGCCACTTCTCACAGCCAGACAAGCTGGCTATGGCAGGGTGGGTAGCTCCAGCTGCTGGCATGGGTGCCAGCTCCCTGTGAGGTTGCGGCTGGATCAGGCATACTGCAAGCAGCTTCCACTGTGAGCACCAGGGAAAAGGGTGGCACCCAGAAGCTTGGAGATGCCAGGAACTGCAGAACCCCAAAAACGATGTCACCACCCTGGCTTGGCAAGCTCCTAGGTCTGGGATTCCCAAAGAGCCATAGCTCTTGTCTCCTTCTCATCGCTTACAACATGGTGAGTGAGGGGGTGTGTTTCAACCCTGTTCAGATTACAGCTCTTTCAGTCCTGCCATTTGGTGGATTCCAAATTCTTGTACAACATCAAGGAAGAATGAGATATGCAGACAACTGGAGGGTGAGCAAGGTAGAGAGGTGCTTTATTGAGTACAGCTCACAGGAGACCCAAAATGGTTAGCTCTTTTCCACAAGCAGGTCGTCCCGACAAGTGCAGCTCTTGGTGGAGAGGAGACCCAGAGTGGGTAGCTCCTATCTGTAAGCAGGTTGTCCCAATGTCTGTGTAGCCAAAGGTGAAGAGGAGACCCAGAGTAAGTAGCTCCTATCTGCAGGCAAGTCATCCCATCATCTGTGTGAGTCTGGTTGAGTTTGGGGTCTTTATGGGCTTCAAGAGGAGAAAGTTTGTGCTGATTGGTCCACAGGCAGCCATGGGCAGGCCAGGAAAAAAGCACCATAATTTCTCACTCCTGTCCATGGAACTGGCAGCCCAGCCCCCATTCTTCAGGCCCTTCCTGGCTTGATGGTGGAGCATCACCAGGGACCAACCCCTTTCTGCTTAGAAACCTATCTGCCTTCTGCCACTATCAACCTGCTATCTACACCACCCACAGAGCCCAGGCTGTTCATGCTGAGGGACACCTGCAGGCCCATGCTGAGCTTCCCTCAACCCACATGCTCTTTGGTGCCCAAAGTCCAGAAAGAGGGCCCAGGGAGCAGGGGCCCAGTGTGTTAGCACTGCCCTGAGTGTGCACAGACCTGACCAGGTCACACCACCACCCAGGCCCTACTTCAACTTTGCTCTGAAATCAGAGTGGGTACTGGGAGCAGGGAGAGGCCAGGCAGGAGGAGCAGGCATTTCTGAGCCTGTGGAGGCAAGGGGACTTCCCAGGCTCTGGAGAGTGTAGGAATGCCTGGGTCCGCAGCCACAGATGGGTGGCTTCAGCTGTGCCTTGAAGGGCAGGGCTCCCTACCCTGTCAACTTGGAAGGGAATGAAGCTTCTGCTTGTTTCTGGCTCCCGTTGGCTTGTGAAACATGCAACCCCAGCTGTGCCTCCCCTGCTGCAGCAGGCATCTTCACAGAGGCCATTCCAGATAGGCCACTGCTGCTATCACACAGAGATCAATGAAACAGAATAGAGAACCCAGAAATAAAGCTGCACAGCGATTACCATCTGATCTTTGACAAAGTTGACAAAAATAAGCAATGGAGAAAGGACTTCCTATTTAATAAATTGTGCTGAGATAGCTGGCTAGCTATATGCATAAGAACGTAACTGTACCCCTACCTTTCACCATATGCAAAAATTAACCCAGGATGGATTAAAGATTTAAATGAAAAATCTCAAATTACAAGAATCACAGAAGAAAACCTTCAGCTCATCCTGGACATCATACTTGAGAAAGAATTTATGACTAAGGCCTCAAAAGCAATTGCAACACAAATAAAAATTGACAAGTAGGACCTAATTAAATTAAAGAGCATCTGCACAGAAGAAAAAAAGCTATCAATAGAGTAGATAGACAATCTAGAGAATGGGAGGAAATATTTGCAAACTATACATCTAAAAAAGGTCTAATATCTGAAAAACTAAGGAAATTAAATAATTCAAGAAAGAAAAATAACTTCTTTAAAAAGTGGGCCAAAGACATAAACAGACACTTCTTAAAAGAAGACAGATAAGTGGCCAGAAAACATGAAAAAATGCTCAGCATCACAAATCATCAGAGAAATGCAAATCAAAACCTCAATGGGATATTATTGTACACCAGTCAAAATAGCTATTACTTAAAAAATCAAAAAACAACAGATGCTGGTAAGGCTGTGGAGAAAAGTGAATGCTTATACACTTTTGGTGAGAATGTAAATTAATTTAGCCACTGTGGAAAGCAGTTTAGAGATTTCTAAAATAACTTAAAACAGAAATGCAATTTGACACAGCAATCTTATCACTGGGTATATATCCAAAAAACCATTTTTTTCTTAGAAAAAGACACATGTATTTGTATGTTCATTGCAGTGCAGTTCACAACAGCAAAGACATGGAATCAACCTAGGTGCCATGAATAGTGTATTGGATAATAAAAAAATGTGGTACCTATACACCATGCAATACTATGCTGCAATAAAAAAAGAATGAAATTATGTCCTTAGCAGCCACATGGATGCAGCTGGAGGTCATTATCCTAAGCCAATTAATTTAGAACAGAAAACCAAATAGTGCATTTTCTCGCTTAGGAGAGCCAAACATTGAGTACTCATGGACATAGAGATGGCAACAAATGGCAACAGTATACACTGGGGACTACCAGAAGGGAGACGGAGAGAAGAGGGCCAGATTTCAAAAATTAACACTTGGGTACTATGCTCAGTACCTAGTTGATGGGATCATTTGTAACCCAAATCTCAGCATCAGGCAATATACCCAGGTAATAAATCTGCACATATACTCCCTGAATCTAAAATAAAAGTTTAAGAAAATTATCTTTGCAGATATTAAGTTGAAGATTTTCACATTGGAAAATTATCCCGCATTATCTGAGTGAGTCATGCATGCAATTATAAATGTCGTTGTAACAGATAGGTAGAGAGAAATTTTACCCATCCAGAAATGTAGGCGATAACCATGGAGGCAGCTATTGAAGTGATGTGGCTACAAACCAAAGAATGCTGATAGCCTATGAGAGAATGGAAGAGATGGGAAATAGACTCTTCTCTAGCACCTCTGGACAGTGTGTGGCCATCCTGCTACATTGATTTCAGCCTTGATACTAATTTTGGACTTTTGACCCTAGAACTGTGAGATAATAAATGTCAGTGTTTTTAAAAATAAAATAAAGTAAAATAAAATACTGATATTTAACTCACATATATTGACTACTACTATTGGCTACTCAAAATACTATGTGTTTTCTGTTTTGTTCTATGTGGATTTATTAGGCTAGTCACTATTACCTAAGTTTATAAATATGAATAAATTGTTCTTCTTGCCCTCAAATATTTTACTATAACCATGAAAATACAGAAATATTAAAATACAATTTAATTTATATGTAATAAGTGCTATTATAGAGCTTGGATTAGTATTCCAGAAGATGAACACAACATCTAACCATTTATGTCTTTGGTGGAGGGGGATTGATGTTGGTTTGTTATATTAGGGGACATTTACCACGAGTGTGAAATCTAAGGTCTCTCAAAGAATTAGAATAATTACATAATTAATGACTAAGGATAGAAACCCCCTACCCTTACCTTCCCACATATGTGACAAAATGAGTAATGTAAACACACGGTGTAAGTGGAACATCTGTACTCATCTGACAAAGGGCTAATATCCAGAACCTACAAAGAACTCAAACAAATTTACAAGAAAAAAACAAACAACCCCATCAAAAAGTGGGCAAAGGATATGAACAGACCTCAAAAGAAGACATTCATACAGTCAACAGACACATGAAAAAATGCTCATCATCACTGGCCATCAGAGAAATGCAAATCAAAACCACAATGAGATACCATCTCACACCAGTTAGAATGGCAATCATTAAAAAGTCATGAAACAACAGGTGCTGGAGAGGATGTGGAGAAATAGGAACACTTTTACACTGTTGGTGGGATTGTAAACTAGTTCAACCATTATGGAAAACAGTATGGCGATTCCTCAAGGATCTAGAACTAGAAGTACCATATGACCCAGCCATCCCATTACTGGGTATATACCCAAAGGATTATAAATCATGCTGCTATAAAGACACATGCACACGTATGTTTATTGTGACACTATTCACAATAGCAAAGACTTGGAATCAACCCAAATGTCCATCAGTGACAGACTGGATTAAGAAAATGTGGCACATATACACCATGGAATACTGTGCAGCCATAAAAAAGGATGAGTTCGTGTCCTTTGTAGGGACATGGATGCAGCTGGAAACCATCATTCTCAGCAAACTATCGCAAGAACAGAAAACCAAACACCGCATGTTCTCACTCATAGGTGGGAACTGAACAATGAGATCACTTGGACTCGGGAAGGGGAACATCATACACTGGAGCCTATCATGGGGAGGGGGGAGGGGGGAGGGATACATTGGGAGTTATACCTGATGTAAATGACGAGTTGATGGGTGCTGACGAGTTGATGGGTGCAGCACGCCAACATGGCACAAGTATACATATGTAACAAACCCGCACGTTATGCACATGTACCCTAGAACTTAAAGTATAATAATAAAAAAAAAAAGATCCTCAAATTAAAAAAACAAAGCAAACAAACAAAAAAAAAGAAAATACAATATGCTTAAATTTTTCAACACCTAATTATCACCCTTGATCAATGGCATTTTAATACGTAAGTGCATCACTTTGCAGATGCTAATAGTGTATTAAATATGTTTGATCAATATTAAAGTAGTCAACTGCAATCTAAAAAAAAAAAAAGAAAAGAAAGGAGTTTAGTGTTTTATAAGAATAACATAAAAGGGAAGACAGGGCCAGCTCATAAATGTTTTAATGTTTTATTTCACAAAAATTAAAATCAGAGTCATGAAGAGGTAGGCATTTCTTGGATATTAAGAGGAATTGCGATTTAATCACATTTACATATAGATAAACTGTTCTAATAGCATTAAGGTAGATGCCCAATGTATAAATTCCAAAGAAATGAACTATTTAGGTAGGTTTTAGGAGCATTCAAGAGGCCGGCAATTGAAACACTGTCACTTCATCCTCAAAATACTTGCTTGAAATACCAAATATCTCCTTCATTTTACAGATTAAGACATTTATATTCAGACAGGTTGCATTGTTTTATTGATTCAATTATCCCAGGTATGTATGCAAAATTGTCAATTTAAGAATTCTTTTCCAAAAAATTATAACATTTGTCCAGCAATGAATACAAATTGCTAAAGTGCTATGAGTCCATGCAGACTTGTGGCTCAAATCATAGGTTATAAATCGTACACTATGTAGTGTTCCAGATCACCCATTCTGAGAAATGATATTTCTCTGCATCTTAATAAGGGTTTAGTACACTTTGAATAAATAATAGAATGTTTACTGCTCCTTTCTAATCCTTAACTTACTCCTTTTTAAATTAGCTTTTCCAAGTACACTTTGCTTCTGAACATAGAATCATTCCTATCTGAACTCCATGTAAGAAGAGAACACTAACTCATTACATTAAGAACAAAGGAAGTAATTAAATTTAACCTTCAAGTTTTCCAGAACAAAACATTCTAATCTTCCTCTTTCACCAAACCACTTTCTGCATCCATCACAGACTCTGCAAGCCACTACTTTGATCATACCAGCAAAAAGATTCCTGGTTATATATCCCTGTTCCCCCCCATAGGACTGTCCAATGGAGAATTTAGGATGTATTTCAGAAGTGAATATTTAAAGACGATATTACAGCTCAGTCTTCCTTCTTAGAAGAAAAAATCCAATTGTTCCATATAGTCATCCATTTTTAGCAAAGAAGAGAGATAAAAACTCAGGAGGTCATAACAATACATAACTATTTTATTAAAATCTATCTCTCCAAATGCTGGTGACTTATGAAAAAATGTGCAAATAAAATTTAATTATGCATACTATATGCTGACTGTTGCTTATTTATATTTTCTTCTCTATTTGTTTTAGACCATGAATAGTCTTGGAGTCTTGCTCAATTATTACATAAATAAGTCACAGAATGAAATCATTTTAAATCACTTTCAGTGAAAGTGATGATTAAATCTATGCCAAGAGTCAGAAAAGATTTAGAAGCTCTGTGAAGATTGAAAATTAGAAACAGAACATATAGATCCTGCTTGGAACATTAACTTTATCTAATTATACTTCTCGTAGAATATAGTCCAATTTCAACCTTCACTTTTATCCACTGCAGAGAAATCAGTTCGTTATTTCTCATTCTAGCAATTCTATGAACAAAACAGTGAGCTGCAAAATTTTTTCTTTTATACCATAAAGAAAAAAAGATACATATTTATTAAATTTTAATTGTTTCACTTTTTGACCTTATTTTGTAGAAGAAAACTAGCCATCATTATATATGATTGAAACATCTTGTAATGATATAAATCAAGGACCAGAAGTTTGTTTCTAAAAAAAAACAAAAACAGAAAAAGCAAAAGGGAATGCTTATTTCCCTTATAAAGGGGAAATAAACAGATGGAAAATTGCAGAGCATGCTGAGCTTTATAGAATACAATGCCGAATACTTGTATACCTTCAGACACAAATTTCCATCTTTTTATTTCATGTTCTTTTTTTGACAGGGAATCTCTTTTAATTGAAATACTATAAACAATTTTGAAGATATATTTAAATTATTCATTTTTCAAATATTGTAAGATCATAGATGTTTGTTTTTAAAATTATCACTAATTTCTTTGATAAATTTTTATACATATAAATTTTTATATGTCTTTGATAATTTATATAAATATGAAGATATTGGAAACATTTCTTTTACATGTTCTCTTAAATCAAAGTTTAAAATCTGTCCTGTAAAGAGCCAAATAGTAAATCATTTAAGACTCATAGACCCTATGGTTTCTGTCACAACAACACAGCTGTCATTGTAGCACGCAAGCATCCATCTACAACGAGTAAACAAGTGGATGTTGTGTTCCAATACAGCTTTATTTACAAGAACAGGTGGCACTCCATATTTGGCTCTTCGGTCACAGTTTGCTGACTCATGCCTTAAGCTATTTTATTACACATTCATTGAAAACATACAAAACAGAAAACTTTTTTTGCCAGTAAATGTGGAAAGTAAGGGTCAAAGAAAATTGGAGATGACTGAGAAATAAAATTAGTTATCTGTATGCACTCACTTTGTCTTTTGCAACAGAAAAGCATAGCTAGACAGCACAAATGAAGTGGCAAGAACCTGAAACTTATCAACTTTGTGAATTTGAAATATTGAATTCTCCACTATGTAGCAAACCATATTTAATTTTGGAAGCCATGAGGATTGGATTTTCATTGAGTAAACCTTTGTCTTATTTTTAATATTAATATTTAATGCCCTTATTTTTTAATGTCTTAATATAAAATTGCTATTCTAACTTTTGAGCTTAGTAACATATAAAAATTAAGGTTTTACTAGTTTTTGTTAATTTGAGGTAAATTTTTATTATACAAATCAATAAATTACAGTAATTGTTTACATATAAGTGTAAGGTACACATACTAGTGCATTTTTTTCATTGCCGCCTTAACAAATTATCATACATTTAATGGCTTAAAACAACATTCATTTATTATCTCATAGTTCTATACATCAGAAGTCCAAGTATAGTATAACCCAGTTGGGTCTTCTGCTTAAAGGCTCACAATGTCAAAATGGTGGTATTAGCAAAGCTGTACTCTTTTTCTAGAGGTTCTGTGGATGAATTTGCTGCCAAACTCACTCAGGTTGCTGGTCATATGTAGTTCCTCGCACATGTAGGGTTGAGATCTCCATTCCCTTGCAGGCTGTCAGCCATGGGCCTGGAGGCTTTGTTCCCAGCAACTGCTTGCATCGCCTCCCATGTTTTCTCCATCCATCCTACCCCCACCTCCAGCAATGATAGGTAGCATTCCACTCATGCTTGGAAACTCCCTAATCTCTCCTCCTGCCACATCTATTTGATTCTACCTTGAGAAAAAAAAAATAGAAAAAGAAAAGAAAACAAAAATCTTTGTTTTCAAGGGTTCATGTTATTAGATTTGGCTCAACCAGATAATGCAGGATGATCTCCCTGTTTTGAAATCCTTAACCTCAATGACTTTTGTAAGGCCTTTTCATCATGTACTGTAACTTATTCACAAGTTCCAGGGATTAGCTGGTAGGCATCTTTGGAGAATCATTTTACCTTCTACAATTAATGAGATGATGAACACCAGCGCAGCTACTCATTGGTTTATGAAACAAATCCTTTAACTTTAATGGATCACCCATTTCATCCTTTCTCTCCTGCTTCAGGGGTAAACATACTTCTGAATTTTATGTTTATCATTCTTCATGAGAATGGAATTTCTGCTTAATGCTGTATGCACATTTTCAGCTTTAGCAGATAATAGGAGGTGGAAGATGACTTCCAAGGTGATTCATACATTTACACAACAAAAAATGTGTGTGTTCCAATTGTTCCATATACTCACCAAAAATATTGTCATTCACTTTTTAAAAATGTGGTGGAGATATGATACAATATGTGATTTACCTAAATAAATATTATTTAGGATAATGAGCTCCTTTTTATATGGTTATTGAATATTTTATTTTTATTCTTCACATAAATGCCAATTTTTCTAGTAATTCATTGACTTGGCCTTATTTACTTCTAAAAGTTTTTTTATGTATTTCAATCACATATATTCTGCATGTTCTGTCTCAGTTTATGATATGCTTTAAAATTCCTTTAATATTTATGCAGAACAAAAACGTGAGAAGGAGAGGAATGACGGCATGGAGTAGGAAGGATGTGCAGAGGGACATTCTCTGAGAATACCTGTTTGTATAAACCGGATTTTAGAGCCATGTTAACATTTTACCTCCTCAAATACAAACTGTAATGTGAATAAGCCTTCAGGACATTGTGTTAAGTGAAATAATCAGGCAAAGAATGACAAATACCACCTGATCTCACTTATGTGTGGCATCTAAAAGGTTATACTCATAAAAGTAGAAAGTAGAATGGTGGTTAGCAGAGGCTGGGGATTGGAAGACTAGAGAGATATTGGTCAAAGGATATAAAATTTTAGTTTAACAGGAGGAATAAGTTGAAGAGATCTATTTTACATTTTGGTGACTATAGTTAATAACAATGTATGGTAGGTATACTTGAAAACTGCTGAGACTGAATTATGTGTTCTCATAGCAAAAAATGGTAAGTATGTGAAGTAGTACATATGTTAATTACCTTGATTTAGCATTTTCACAATCTATACATATATAAAACATGTTGCACACTGAGTATATACAATTTTATCAATCAAAAATGCTTTTAAAAACTTAATGAAATAAAATGGATAAGAAAAAATGGATATTTAAAAGAAAATAATTATTTCTCTTACCTATATTCACAAAGGTATTATACACTTTTTTGTTAATTTTATAGCCTGCTTTAAATATTTTAAAAACATAGACTTTTAAAATTTCCTCTTTTTTCTGTTATAAGAAATATCCAGTTCTATGTTTCTCCAAGGAGGAAACCCATTTTCTAATTTCATTTACTAAAGAAATGCTTCAGCCTCTACTGATTTGTCTTTACTTGAGGCTGTCCCTGAGCTCTCTCCCCTCTCTTCATTTAAATATTACCAATCTCTCCACAACACAAATCAAAATTTAGTTACCAAGGTCCATTAACCGTGAGTAATTTCACAAAGCACAAGTTTCACTGCTAGCGCTTCTCTCATGTTAATCACATTCGACTAAGAGGTGCACCTCATGCTCAGAGACTAACCACGGCTCTTCTTTCAATGTCTGTTGGTGAAGGGTCACTGTGCTTCTCTTTCTCAGTTCACACACAGACAGCCAAGCATTTAATTGTGTTGTCTCCTTGTGTCCTAACGCTATATTCATGTGAGACTTTATTTAAAAATGGATAAACAAATGAGAAATTGACCCACAGAAAATGAAGGTGCAGCAAAAAAATAAAAAGAAGAAAATAAACATGATAATGCTGGAAGTGAACCAAATGTAAATGGAATTAGAGAAGAAATAGCTGACCCTGGGAATGTTGACACTGTTGCTGTTGGAGGGACTCTAGATATACAACCAGAGGAATTTGATGAAGGTGGATTTATTGGCATAAATGAGAAAAGTAGTTTGACAAATCAGATGAATTTGTTCCAGAAGGAGTGATGTCAGCCAAAATTTTCACAATAAACTTACTCTGAAGTACTTCAAGACATTTGAAGTGCAAAGGTAAAACACTGGAAGCCAATCCAAATTTCCAAAGGAGTAGGACAATTTTTCAATGCATAAGAAAATATGCACTTTATATCACAATTTATATGATAGGCTCTTGTGAATGGTATCTTAATTTAGTAAGTTTCCTATTATTATTTGTTGAATCTGATTTTTAAGGTTGGCAAACATGCAAAAGATTCTTATTCTAAGAGTTTGATTCTGCTTTGGAGGGGGAATAGATGATATAAGCTATAAATATTTACGTTTTTATTTATTCTTGTCCAACCTTTACCTTCTTAGTTTTCAATTTTTCTCCTCTTTATGTTGAACAGAGTGTCATAAATGTATTAAAAATAATCATGATACTGGTGACCTTTGTAATAAAATTAATAGTAAATCTTGCTGCAATTTAAAACTAGAGCCTTGAGAAAGAAAAGGCCATCTAGATTTCTAGTTGGTCCTAAAATTATCTATTTGTAAAAATGAAAACCAGTAAAATAGAAAGTTATAAAATATTGGTTCTCAAGGAGTTTCTAATTTTTGTGTAGAATTTCCTCAGTGCAGCCTCATCTGTCATAGTGGAATTTAATTTTTTTTTTTTTTTTTTTTTCAGATAGGGTTTCACTCTGTCACCCAAGCTGGAGTACAGTGGCGTGATTACAGCTCACTGCACTCTTCACCTCCCAGATTCAAGTGATCTTCATACCTTAGCCTCCCAAGCAGCTGGGATCACAGGTAAGTGCCCACTCTCAGCTAAATTTTTGTAGACATGGGGTTTTGCCACATTGTCCAGGCTGGTCTTGAACTCCTGGGATCAAACAATCCTCCTGCCTCAGCCTGCTGAGTAGCTGGGACCATCTGTATGTACCAGTACGCCCGGCTAATTTTTTGGTAAATACAGGGTCTTGCCACGTTGCCCAGGCTGGTCTCGAATTACTGGGCTAAAGCAATCTGCCCACCTCAGCCAGCCTCACAAATTGTGTGAGCCACTACACCTCCTGGAATTTAGTTTTTGTATCTATCATTAAGTGGTCCAGAAATTTTGGTCATAATTAAAACTGTTATTATTATTTTTTACTTGTTGTGTATATTATTCATCTTTTATGTATGCCTTCTGACTCTTGAAAACTAAATATGGAAAATATGTCAGCTTTTGTTAAATATCAGTAGATATTTAAATAAAATCGAATCCCCATTTTATAGGAGTGTAGCCATGCAGTTTAACAAAATATGCTAGATTTTTCTCTGGGAAGAAAAAAAGTAGAAAAATAAACCAAAATATGGTTGACAGAGGTTTGTTACATAATAAAAATGTCATGACACTAATTAGAGCAATATAATGTCTTAATATGATCGGGAATTTCACAATGTAGCACATAATAAAACTAGAAATACAGACAAAATGAATGGTCAATATATTAATATAGACGTAATAAAAAGACAGTATGTTAGGGAAGAATATCCAAAGCATAAAAGAAAAAATAGAAATATAACTGTATCACAGTATATCCACTTAATAGTGTAATAGTAAGAGTTATGATTATATAAAAATTAATAAAATGGAAAATGTTGTTGGAAAACATAAATACCAAGATTTATATGGCTTCTATGATTTTTATCTCTCTAAAAATATACATTAAAACTTAAATGAAATAAACAATTGTGTTAATCATCATTGTTGCTCTGGCAAACACAGCCATTTGTTTTCAAATTTTTAGGTTATTCAGTACATTTTCCATAATTAATTTTCCTTTTCTTATTTATTTTATTTATTTATTTAAAGATGAGGTCTGTTTCTATCACCCAGGCTGCAGTACAGTGGCACGATCTCAGCTCACTACAACTTCTGTCCCCTGGGCCCAAACTCCCTGCCTCAAACTCCCACCACAGTGAACATCACCACACCTGGCTAAATTTTTATTCTTAGTAGAGATGGGGCCTTGCCACTTTGCCCAGACTGGTCCTCAACTCCTGGGCTCAAGCAATCCTCCCACCTTGGCCACTTGTGATCTTCTGGGGTTACAAGAGTGAGTCATCACACCTGGCCAACATGTGTTTCTTTATAATGTAAAAATCAGTAAAGAATTGGGTTTTTACAATGTTCTTTCATTTGTATTAGCACATAAAGTTTCAGACTTTCCTTTTTCCTCATTGTTTCCCATTATTAATTCTCATTAATTTTGTTCTCTCATTTTTTTCTGGATATTTTTATCATTGTTATTATTTGTTGCTGTTTTGAGCATAGTGTTCCAAAACCAGAAATATAATCTAGCTTCTTTAACCATCTAGACTTTCAAAAGCAAAGGCATACAAAATTAGTTAAAAAATAACATTCACTGAGTTTTCATTGAACTTTATATTGTTTCAATAACTTTATACTGAGTGTTTCAATAATATATTTTCCACAATGCCAGGCCCTGTCTAAATTAAAATCAAAGAATTCAGACATGTTATCATCTACCATAATCACAGTTGCCCTCACAATGCTGACCTTTTAAATCTTAGTCTAAACCCCGGATTTCTAAGGTTTGAATTTAATTTATGTAATGCAAATAAAATCAATGGCTACATAATTAAAGATATCAAAACAATTTATTAAGGTTTTAATTTCTTTACGTTAATTTGCAAAGCTTGCTTTGATAACGTATTCATGCTGTTAAGTGATAATGCTAATAATCAGTAAATATCTACTAAAAGAGTCACTAATTTACATTGTCATTTAAGTAATACATATTTAAAAGACAAATATAATCTTCCACAGTTTGAGCAATAAAGATTTTATTATATTATTAAAAAGCAATGTTTTCCAAAAGTATATAAGAAATCGATAGACAACATATTCAGAATAAAGAAATCATTTATATTTATTGATTTTAAGTGTTGATTGCTAGATTCACAGATATGAATTATGATTATTCCAATCATTCAACACAACTTAAAAAACATTTTGCCAAAAATGTTTACTTGAGGTTTAATGTTCTAATTGTTGAATTTCCCAACTGGAAATAAAAAAATATTGCCATGATCTCACATTTTGTTCTGTTGCTACAATATTTACAACTAAATGGTATCTTACTCCACTCTGGATTATTTTCAGTTTTCCACCAAAGTAGCACTTTCACTTCTTGTAATATTTGCTGTTATATGGAAAATTAAAAGGATCATTACATCTTATTTATTAATACCAAAATATCATTTTCCATTTAGAAAAAAAGGACCTTCACACACAACTTTGACCACCACAGATACATATAATATGATTTTTACTTGGAGCATAATCAAAACCTGAAACAGGAGTGAGCCAGTGGGAATATCTTAATCCTTGAAAACAGATTGCCCTGTTTTTATTTAGAGAGATATTTGTTTATACATAAAATAAACTGAAAAAATAACCACCATAATTGTTATAAATAGTCCCAAATATTATTAATTACATCTAGTGTAATTCATAAGATGTAATGACTTTAAAATATAACAATATATTAATATATGTAATTAAAACAACATAATAACATCTCATATTCTTTTGTCTTAAACATGTATTTCTATTTTGCTTTTTGCTTGGCCTTTTGAATCACAGACCACCGTTGAAATCCATTTATTGTTGAAGGTCTTCTGAATATAAATTCCAATTTAAATATAATTATTACATCGTTTATTATTTGGTTTTAACACATAAAACAAAGAAATCTGTTTAAAGTTTTCAAGAAGTACTAATGCCAAACATGCAGCCTGTCTTTCTTTGCTGGTTTGCCTTTTATATTTCTGAAGACACAGATAAAAATTTTGATCATGCTTTTATATTTTAATTTAGGAATTAATTGTTCAAACACCAATTTTTTAATTATAAATTTCCAAAATGAAAATGTGGGACAATTAACCAAAAAATGAACAGGAAGATGAAATCACAGTTTTATAACTTATTAGCCACGTAATAATATCGCTGAAAATCTGTCAAATACCCATCCTCCCCCAATATTTATTTAATGATAATTACACAGATTATGGTTAATAAATCAGCTTTTTAAAAAAGTGTAAAATTGTGAATGTTAAAGTGCTATTGAATTACCAAGAAACATTACTCAACTTGAGATTTATTAGTTGAATAAATGATTTTGTTGCAGTATCTTGAGTACTGCAAATCATATTCAAATATCCTTAATTAAATACTTTTTGACTTTTTGATTTGAAGTAGGTAAAATGTGGCAATATATTGAATGTTTTTTTTTAAAGGCTACGTTAGGGCATAACATAAATTATCTGTGCATATATTGAATAACCTCCAAAAATGATTTCACATTACTACTAGCTAAATTGAAGAGGTTTCCATTGCCTATGGAAACACTTGAGTACTCTAATAAACTCTTCATCTCATTCCATTCAGAATGATGAATATGACTAAAAACATTAACCAAAGAATAAATTAAACAAAGTCACAAAATTTGTGACATGTTAAATGGTTGGGTCATTTATATACTGAACAAAGTTATAGGCCTTTCCAAATATGGGCACATGGAATATATATATGTTTATCATTTAATGATTTTTAACAAACATCTCAGAATCTAGGACATAATGGATGCCATTATTGTCACTTTGAATTACATATTTATCTTCCAATTTGCTGTCACTCTACCCTAGGTGCAGTAATTTAAAAAAATTATTGATAAAAATACCAAACAGTATCAAAATATTGCAGCAATATTTATTCCATAGTGGTCAGTATATATTCTAGTTTGACTAACGCCTCAAATCCACTATAGAAAAGACTATAAAATATTTTAATGTGAATATTTAAAAGTCTTCAAGACTTTTAGCATTTATTTTTCAAGTGCTTTTTTGGCACCACACTATTTTTTTATTGATACATAATATACATATTTATGGGGTACATGTGATACTTTGTGATATGTATAGTATGTGTAATGATCAAGTCAGACTATCTGTGGTATCAATTACCTTGAGTATCATTTGTATGTGTTGGGAGCATTTCAAGTCCTATTAGCTTTTCTGAAATATACAAACCAATGATGTTAATTATTATCACGCTATTCTGCAAACATGAAAACTTATTCCTTCTTCTAACTGTATATTTGTACCCATTAATCAACCTCTTTTTATCCTCCCGTTCCAAATACACTTTCCATTCTCTGGTGTCCATCGTTCCACTGTCTATCTCCCCGAGATCAACTTTTTAAATTCCCACATACAAGTAAGACGATGTGGTATTTGTCTTTTTGAGCCTGACTTTTTTCACTTAGCACAACAGTCTCCAGTTTCATTCATACATGCTCCAGTTGCAAAACAAGATGATTTTATTCTTTTTAATGATTAAATAATTTTCCAGTGTGTATATATACTATATTTTCTTTATCCATTCTTCCATTAATGGACTTTTAGGTTGATTCCATATCTTTGCTATCATGAATAGTGCTGCAATACATTTGTGAGTGCAGGTATCCCTTTTATACACTGACATTTCTCTTTAAACAAATACCTAATAGCAAGATTACTGAATTGTATGGCTCTAGTTTTAGTTTTGTGTGTGTTTATTTTTTTTAAATTATACTGTAAGTTCCTGGGTACATGTGCAGAACGTGCAGTTTTGTTACATAGGTATACACGTGCCATGGTGGTTTGCTGCACCCATCAACCCCTGTCACCTACATTAGGTATTTCTCCTAATGCTATCCTTTCCCTAGCCCCTCACCCCTCCTCAGGCCCCAGTGTGTGATGTTCCCCTCCCTGTGTCCATGTGTTCTTATTGTTCAACTCCCACTTATGGGTGAGAACATGCAGTGTTTGGTTTTCTGTTCTTGTGTTACTTTGCTGAGAATGATGGTTTCCAGCTTCATCTATGTCCCTGCAAAGGACATGAACTCATTCTTTTTATGGCTGCATAGTATTTTATGGTGTGTATGTGCCACATTTTCTTTATCCAGTCTATCACTGAGGGACATTTAGGTTGGTTCCAAGTCTTTGCTATTGTGAATAGTGACACAATAAACATATGTGTGCATGGGTCTTTATAGTAGAATCATTTATAATCCTTTGGGTAGATACTCAGTAATGGGATTGCTGGTTCAAATGGTATTTCTAGTTCTAGATCTTTGAGGAATTGCCACACACCTCTAGTTCTAGATCCTTGAGGAATTGTCTCCCACAATAGTTGAACTAATTCACACTCCCACCAACAGTGTAAAAGTATTCCTATTTCTCCACAGCCTCTCCAGCATCTGTTGTTTCCTGACTTTTTAATGATCGCCATTCTAACCAGCATGAGTTGGTATCTCATTGTGGTTTTGATTTGCATTTCTCTAATGACCAGTGACGATGAGCTTTTTTTCATATGTTCGTTGGCTGCATAAATGTCTTCTCTTGAGAAGTGTCTGTTCATATCCTTTGTCCACTTTTTGATGGAGATGTATTTATTTTTTCTTCTAAATTTGTTTAAGTTCTTTGTAGATTCTGGATATTAGCCCTTTGTCAGATGGGTAGATTTCAAAAATTTTCTCCCATTCTGTAGGTTGTCTGTTCAATCTGCTGACAGTTTCTTTTGCTGTGCAGAAGCTCTTTAGTTTAATTAGATCCCATTTGTCGCTTTTGTTGCCATTGCTTTTGGTGTGTTAGCCATTAAGCCTCTGCCCATGCCTATGTCCTGAATGGTATTGACTAGGTTTTCTTCTAGGATTTTTATGGTTTTAGGTCTTATGTTTAAGTCTCTAATATATCTTGAGTTAATTTTTGTCCTCGTATGGTTTTCCATATTAGCTGTATTAACATTCCAAGTAACAGTGTGTGTTTCCTTTTCCTACATCCTTACCAGTATGTTATTATTTGCCGTTTTAATAACAGCCATTCTATCTGGATATCTCACTGTGGTTTCATTGACATTTCTCTGATGTTAAACATGTTTTCATATACATGTTTGCTATTTGTAAGTCTTCTTTTGAGAAATATACATTCAAGTTTTTTGCCCACTTTTTAATAGGATTATTTGTGGGGGTTTTTACTGTTTGAGTTCCTTGTATATTCTGGATATTAGTTGGATAAATAATTTGCAAATATCTTCTCCCATTCAGTAGGTTGTTTCTTCACTTTGTTGATTATTTCCTTTGTTATGCAGATGGTTTTTACTTTAATACAGTCCTATTCCTCTATTTTTTTTTGTGTGTGTGTGGTCTATGCTTTTGTTGTCTTAGTCATAAAACCTTTGCCTAGACCAATGTCCTGAAATAGTCTTCCTATGTTTTCTTTCAGTATTTTTTACAGATTCAGGTCTTACACGTAACTGCATAATCCATCTTGAGTTGATTTTTATATATGGTGAGAGATATGGTCCAGTTTCATTTATCTGCATATGAATATTCAATTTTCCCAAAACCATTTATTAAAGAGGGTGGCTTTTCCTTTCAGCAATGTATGTTCTTGGAATCTCTGTAAAATAAATCCACAGGCTCTAACTGTGGATTTATTTCTGTGTCCCCCATTGTATTTCATGATCTATGAATGATTGTGTTTTTATACCAATGTCATGCTGTTTTCGTTACCATAGACTTTTGTAATATATTTTGAAGACAGCTTGAAAGAAAGACTTTCTAATAAATATAATTATAAATAAATTGTTAGATGATATAGGCTTATACAAGTCAGAATGTGCTTCTCATCACAAATTATTTATTGTCAAAATGTATTTCAGTTGGTGATTGCATTCCTATGTTCAAAAATATATAAAACACTCAAATTTTAGGTAAAGCTTTATTCATCTTGCACCTATCAGCCTATAAGGGAGCACCAGATACCAGATGGCCCCATGATTAAAATAGGTTTGGGATTTTATAAGGTGTCTGTAAGGTTTATAAGTTGTCTTTTATAATGTGTTCTTGTAATTTTTGGCTGAAGCAATAGTTTCTGTCTCTAAGTAAAACTTCCCATCAAAGGTCATTCTCACACTACATTAGTGCATTGGTATGATCCTAATAATAATCAAAACAGAACCTTCTGAGAACGCTTTTTGCAAGCTTAGCAGTTGTTTTTTCAAGCTTCACCAGAAAGAGATGTAGGAAGAAGGGAGACAAAGGTAGGAAACAAAGGGGAAACTGAGGATCCTTCATCATGTTTGTTTTAGACCTCCAACACTTAGGAAGATACAACTTGTTTACTAGTGGAAGTAAATTTAAAAGCTAAATTTTCTTTGATGAAATTTGCTTTAAGTGTACATTTTTGAGGGAGAAAAGAAAGTTTCATAATATAAGAGGTCACACTTTGACATCTATGGGACCTTTGTATCTTTCTCCCTTACATATTAAGCGGTTCAAAATGCAAGTTTAAGATATATGTTAGAATGGACAGAAACCTTTACAATTTGACAGTGCTATTTTCTAGATTCACTTGACAATATTAACATTCATATAAATCAAACTTTGGAAAGTTATGGTAAACTTTTTGAAGGGCATACGAGAAGATCATTCATGGGGAAGCTAATAGATATGATGCCCACTTGTGGATGTTTGGATGGACCAATGACACATACGATTACTCTTGCAATGTATCATTGCATTTTTTAGGACATGGTCTGTGGACATTTATTGTACTATCTATAGCAAATTATCTCAGAACATGGTACAAAAAATGTAAGAAATAAACTTTTGTGTTATAATGAACACATGAATGAAGAATGAAAGAAGGGGATAGGCAAAAAAATCATAGTGTTTGTAGGTATCTAGTCTGTTTTAGAAATTATCTTCCTTACAGAAATTAAACTAGAACTTCTTTATAGAGATATAAAAATTTCATTATCTTCAGATGCATTGTGCATGTTTAATCTATCATTACTTAAATCTCAGTCTACATATTGTTATTTGATTAATATATGTTCTCTTCACTTAATTTTCTTTTATGACAATTGTACTGTGATTGGGACAAAATATTCTCCATAATAGAGGAGAAACTAGAAGGGATATTCTTCCTTTCTCTAAATTAACAGCCTTTTTATTATCAATAATTTGTATTTTCTATGTATTATCTGTGTATACACGCACAAACACGCACACACACATACACATATATATTACATATATATACTGTCTACTCTCTTCCAAAGGATGAGTAAGTTCATGGAATATCCTAATATGACATGAACTCCTTTATGCAGTTTTCCTAGAGAAGCTTAGGTTTAATTTTTCAGAATGTACATGTAAATATTAAATCAGTCATGTAAACAAAATTTTATGAAACACCTACTTTGTGACAGGCATAGGACAGCCGTCACACATGTGATGAAATCAAACAAAAATAGTTATACAGAGATAGGCAATTTTAAAGAAAATATACAGATAAATGATTCCTCATAAATGTTAATCCTACAAAGAAGTAGAGTAATAATAATGATACTATGAATGACTTCCTTTGCAATGTATGAAAAAGAGATTAACACATTTTTTATTTTAAATCATTTTTTGTATCTTTAGATAATTTATTGCATAGGGTAAGAAAAGTGGAAGCAGGAAATCAGGAGAAAAAAGATAATATTACTGAGAGAAAAATGCAGCATTAATAAGAAGATAGAGAAAAAGATGCCTTTACATACGGATATTAAATCATTCTAAAATCTTGCCTAAAACCACATTTCCACCACATACATTCTATCATGCTCCGTGCTCCAGCTGATCACATTCTGCTTCAACCATACTATATATATATAGGTTATCTATAACCATGTAACAAATTACCTAACCATTAGAGACTTTATAAATAATATTTATTATCTCACATATTCTATGAGTCAGAAATCTGAATGTGGCTTAGCTGGGTAACTCTGCCTTAGTTTCTCTCATGAGGTTGAAACTAAGATGTCTGAAGCATGGTCTCAAATGAAGCTTTGACTGAGGGAGGATTCATGCCAAGATTACATGAAATTGTGGGAATGTTTTAATACCTTGCTGACTATTGGCTGGAGGTCTACTTTCTTTTCTTATTTTGTTGTTTGCTCGTTTGTTTTGCCTTGATATAGGGCATCTCACAATGTGGTGGCTGGCTTCCCTCAGAATAAGAGTTAATGAGAGCAAGTGAGAAGGAAACCAGAGATCTTTAATAACCTAATCTCAGAAGAAATATCCCATCACTTTTACTGTGTTCAGATTTTAAAAGCAAATCACTAGGTTCAGCTCACACTCGAGGGTGAGGATTCCTCAGGGGTACTATTGGGGACATATTTAGAAGCTGCCCACCACACCATGATTGACTTTATTTTTAAACCAATTTATTAAGGTGTGATTGACAGGTAAAAGCTGTGTGTATTCAATGTATACAACTAGATGAGTTTGAGGATAAATATCCATCTGTGAAACCATCTCCTCCATCAAGGTCATACACATGTCTATTACCTTCCATAGTTTACTCCCATCCCTTTATTATTAAAGTCAAAGTCACAGAAGCAGAGAGTAGAATGGTGGACAACAGGAGCTGGGGTGGGGGGAATGGGGAGATAGTGTCAAAGGGTATGAACTTTCAGTTATGCAAGATAAGAAGTTCTGGAGATCCGCTATGCAACAGAGTTCCTAAGGTTATCAATACTGTATTATACACTTAAAATGTACTAAAAAGGTAGATCTTATGTTTAGCGTCCTTACCTTTTTTAAATTTACAATTCACTTTTATATTGAATTTTTGTAATTTACAATGCACTTTTATATTGAAAAATGGTCCTGGTTTGACTGTGACTGCCCAATTTTTAGCACCAAAATACCGAATCCTGAGAAATTCTTTGGTCCCAGGCCATTGGGAAAAGTTGGTTAGCCTACTTGCACTGTCAAAGCTCTGGATTCTATATAGATACTTGTTCCTAGATTGTCTTAATAGCCTTCTTTTACTAGTAGCACATACTACTCAACCTATAAGACTCCTTTTGATATTTTCTCCTTCAAGAATCCTCCGTCTTCCCTTAAACATTAATGGTCCTTCACAATTGTAGAACATTCTTGTAGTAATACTATGTAAGTAGTCGTTCATTCTGTTTTTATCAAGAGTTGTGTCTTTTTTCCCCCTACAGACTAGAATTCTGAGAGAGCCATGACAGTTGATTCGCTTTTGGTTTTATGGTACCTAGTTCAGTGATTAGTAATTTTTCAAAAAGAATATGCATTTTATCAAAGAGAAAACATGATATCAGAAAGGTCAAGAAAAATGTTCAAATTCACTCAGCCAGTAAATGGAGAAAAAAGATCTGCAGTTGCACTGATATCTACCAGAGATATTAATGATAAGTTATGAACAGATTTATATTTTAAAATTTCCTGTTCCAAACAATGACCTGTCCAAAACTGTATAGTAAACCATTTAAAAAGCCTGCATACTTTTAGACACCAAGAAATAATAATTAAAAAATAACATTTTTGCAGGAAATAGAGATATTTCACATTTAGTGTTGATGTCAGACCCTGCATTTGGAAAAGTCACATTATTAGAACAACATTAATCAAACATCCTGAGCTTTCTGCATAAGCACTGGTGGTTCACAAATATAGGTGCATTAGGATTAGGTAAAATGACTTTCAAAACTGTATTATCCAACCCAATGAGCAGGGGCCAGCTGGAGTTTAACACTGTTTTCCAGGTTGTCCTATATTATTTGGATTTTGAGCAATTGTTCACATACATAATACTGGGGCTGGAGTAGACAGTGTAAATTTAATGCAAGAACGAACAATGATTCTTCCATGTTTATGAGTAGATAAGAGGTGTTAAAGAATGCTAAAGCATCGTGATAGAAAGCAGGAGACGATTTATCAGAATAAACAAGTTTAAGGAGTAGCAAAATGAGATTACTACCCTCCCCCAGTGAAACTTAATAATTTAGTACATTAAGAAAGATGACGGATTTGAAGGCAATTTTGTATATTGATAAATAGCAAGGATGTGATATTCAAGGCTATGACTGTCATCTTCCAAATTATGGACAGGGTAATCAACAGTGTACTGACTAGGAAAAATTTAGATTCAGTAAATCTTCAATAAATCAAATTATTCAGTGCCCAGGCTCTAGATCCAAATACCTCAGGCTGTTTCTTAGGTGTTCTATTTCTTTTTTTTTTTTTTTTTTTTTTTTTGAGACTGAGTCTGGCTCTGTCGCCCAGGCTGGAGTGCAGTGGCCGGATCTCAGCTCACTGCAAGCTCCGCCTCCCGGGTTTACACCATTCTCCTGCCTCAGCCTCCGGAGTAGCTGGGACCACAGGCGCCCGCCACCTCGCCCGGCTAGTTTTTTGTATTTTTTAGTAGAGACGGGGTTTCACCGTGTTAGCCAGGATGGTCTCGATCTCCTGACCTTGTGATCCGCCCGTCTCAGCCTCCCAAAGTGCTGGGATTACAGGCTTGAGCCACCGTGCCCAGCTAGGTGTTCTATTTCTTAAGCCAAAAAGTATTTGGATATTCTATTCTAGTAGCTGAGAGCATTCTAACGGCATAAAATCGTTCTATGCTAAAATCATTATAGATTTAATTAGCAACAACGTTTGAATGAAATTGAAAATGAATTTACCTTTATAACCATATTCTTGAAGATCAATCAACTTTAAACAGGACCACATGCAGGCTTACTGATAATTTAAAGTATAAACAAGTATAATATTTAAATGGCAAAAACAAACAAACATGGGTTAAACCTGAGAAATCCTCTTTTCATTCTGAATAAGACTATATTGGATACACACACACGCATACACACACACACACAAACACACACAATTATATGTTTTCCTAATGTTATAGGTTTTTAGTAATATTTAATGCATTCAAAGTATAATACAAATATTTAGTCAATAGCAGAGGCTTATTGGCCTGTGATATTAGGTGAAGTATAAGTCAGAAATTATTTACATTAGTGTTTTCAGGTGATAATGGAGTAAAATTAGAGTAATTTTTGCTGTCATCTTATCAACAGTATGAATGACACTTATCAAACTATATTTACTTAGGTAGATGTTTTCCTAAATAGTCTCACTCTATCTTTAGTGAGAACAACAGAATAGGAAATCAAGACAGAACATTCAGTCACTGTTTTTCACTGTGGTTAATCGTTGAAACCATTAATGAAACCCCTTGTGCTTTTCTGGCTATCTCTATCTTGAACTTGATCAGCAAACTTTGTCTGCATTAGTAGCCATGGCAACTTCAGGATAAATATTGAGTACTGGCCTTTCAACTGTTAAAAACCTTTAAGTCACATTTAAGTCTGTAGTATATTACCAGAGACACTAGCATGCAAAAAATAGAAATTTCACACAGTTCCAAGAAAAAAAGGTAAAATCTGATGAACAACCTAGTTTATTATAAAATTAAATAGAAGATAAAGTGCAAAGATTAAAAAAAAAACTTTTTCATCCTGAGGTGGTAGTACACATGACAAGTTTCAAAATTTCGTAACAATTATATAAAGCTTTTATGTAAACACATCATTAACACCGTTGCATACTTAGCTACTTGAAGGAATATCAAAGGAAAGGTAGAAAAATAGGGTAGTACAAGACGAATTCAATCTGAATAACTTTATTGCCTTATTAGATGCCTATGTATGATACACAGTTTTATGGAGTACCCTCTTAATTGAAGCTAAAGGACAGAATTAAAAATCACTTAAAAATACACACTTGCTGCCAGAATTGTATTCATAGCCACTCCTCAGGCTTTGTTGGTATCTGTAGACTACCCTGTGTTGACTCAGAGCTCTGTCTATGACATCTACATATTGACAACACTTTAGATGGGCAAGCTGCAGGTGCTCATCTCACATATGCTGAAAGAGCCTTTTGATTTTGGCACAAACATGGATCCTTAAAGATTGTTAGAATAAATAAAAGCCTTGTGGTAATTGTATTTTCTAAAGATTAGCTTCAGTATCTCCCACCTCACATGCTCTTCTAAGGATTTAGTTTTGACATTCCTTCAAAGTGTCATCTCCCTTGAACCACATGAACTATCATAACTGTGTCAAACACAAGAGTATGCTAGAAGTATCACTATATATCTTCTGAAGCTAGGTATTCAAAATAGCACATACTTTTCTTACTCTCTGCAGACACTTGCTTTTAGAATCCACCTGAAGCCACCTTGTGAGGACTTCCAAACTAACCTACATGAAGAAATCATATGGAGAGGCCACATTTCAGCTGATGGACTGTAGAGGTTCCACTGACTACCATCATCAATTGCCAGATACAAGAAATAAGATGTTTCCAGATGATTCCAGCTCATATCAGTTAAGTCCTACATCACCTAATATCTTCCTGCTGAGGCCTAAGACATCAATGAATAGAGCAAGTCATTACCGCTTCATTCTTGAAATCTTAGGTCTCAGGATTTCTGAGTACAATAAAATAACTCTTCTATACCTCAAAATTAGTATGGATTATTATACAAGAACAGTAGCTAGAACAGACACCAACTACTTGTCCCCTTATTTGTACCAGCTAAATCTCTTCAGGCAACGAATTCCTAATTATGTTTTTAATTTTTTTTTTAAAGTGTTTTCATGATATCAAGCCCACCTCTATGCAAGGGAAGTTCTTTAAATACATATATCATTTTTCACTCAAAAAGAAATGGCTGTTGAATTATCAACAAAAAGCACCTAAGTAACATACAAATTGTCAATAGATGCATAAGTATGATTTGTTCCTGTCAAAAGCGACGAGAATTGATCACTTAGAAATATAGAATAGAGCAACTGAATTTAACATAGTCAATAGTCAATTCCTTTCTGCCACATGGAATATTAAGAAAAATTTTCCTTTGCAATAGTCAAACAATTATTCAGGAGATGTCAGTAATCCATCTCCTGGGAATCTGAAATTGAAAACCAGGTTGTCTACTTGACTTTCTTGTGTGTTGCAAATCAGAGGTAATGTGAAATATCACATTTCCAATAATGTGGAAAATATGTGGCAAAGTGAAGAGACAGCGGAGAGAAAAATGTAGAAGTTGCACAGAGATTAGGTGAAGATAAAACGGGAGACTGAAGCTTAATGTCATGACCTCAAATATTTAGACAGAAATAGAGAAATTATAGAGGCATTTTTATCCTAATGGACTTTCTGTTTTCTGTTCTAGTTTCCTTAGAGATGCAGTAGCATATTTTGATACCCCTATATCCCTGTGAAACCCTGGTTGCCACCCGAGGTTACTTAAAGATGACGTTAGAATGCCTTTGATGAAGGTTATAGTTTAAACAAACAGGCAATGGATAAGCTTATATCAAAATAAACCTAGGGATAAATTCATCCAGCATATTAGCAGTGTTGTAAATAAACCAGAATCTTTCCGTCTTCTCAAATGCCAATCAGAGTTTAAAATTTATCCTAATGCGGGTTTCTCCTGTGGTTGCAGGTGGCTACCAAGTGCATTCCAAGTCTGCATAACTCTTCATTTTGTCCAACAGCACTATCTCTTTCCCTTCTTCTTTTCCCATACGCTTTCCTTTCATTTGACTCGTCAGAGTTCTCCAATTCTTCATTTCCCCATCATTTGTGAATTTAAGCATTTGCTTGCTAAGGAGACCAGTGTAAGAAAGGGCCCTTTTTTTTCATTTGGCTCTCATTCTTTGCAATGAAGAATCACTGGCAGTGACTAGGTTTTATCATTCCTTTCTCTAACAAGTTTTTACACATGGAAGGGAGTAATATTCAGACTTCTTGATATGAATAATTTGAATTATATAATAATTTTAGAAAGCAAAGATACAATTTCCATTTTAAATACCATTTGTATTTCACAGTTTCACGTTATTTTGTCTTTTAACTAAGATCTTTTAGTTCAAAATCTATAGTTTATCAGGAGATAATAAACACATAAAAGTATTTATAGGGAATATTCTATAGGAATCATTTTTAATAAAACGTCCCATATTCAAAGCACACTTTATTTTTAACTCAATAGGTGACTCACTTATATTAAATGTAAACGATTGATTTATTCAGAACATACATAGAAAAAAAGGAGACAAGTCACTCCAAATAACATTACCAAAAATTATACACTGTAAACACGTGTTTCCCATATTGTGCTTAAATTTCTATTTAAAATTACCCACACATAGGCCGGGCGCGGTGGCTCAAGCCTGTAATCCCAGCACTTTGGGAGGCCGAGACGGGCGAATCACGAGGTCAGGAGATCGAGACCATCCTGGCGAACACGGTGAAACCCCGTCTCTACTAAAAAATACAAAAAAACTAGCCGGGCGAGGTGGCGGGCGCCTGTAGTCCCAGCTACTTGGGAGGCTGAGGCAGGAAAATGGCGTGAACCCGGGAGGCGGAGCTTGCAGTGAGCTGAGATCCGGCCACTGCACTCCAGCCTGGGCGACAGAGCCAGACTCCATCTCAAAAAAAAATAAAATAAAATAAAAATAAATAAATAAATAAATAAATAAATAAAATAAAATTACCCACACACAAGTTATAACATAGTCAATATATAGTTTTGTTTTATGATGCATTCTTTTAACATTATAGAGAGAAAATGTCTTCATGCCATTTAATATTTTTGAAAATAGTATTAGAACATCTGTAAATTATTGGAATAAATGTAATATTAACAATTTCTATGTTTTTACTATGTCTTAGAATTTTAAAATTAAAGTACTACTTTGATGTGTGGTTTTCTTCTTAGCATAAATTAAAACCCACAATTTTTATTAATATTACCTCTTGTGAAGTAGTATGATAGTGAAATCGAGAAAGAGTATATGATTTTTAAACTTTTGTCACACAAATGAACATAGCTGTTTTAAAAATATAATTTAAAAGTTTTCCAGAGTCATTGCTAGTATGTCTGAAAAAGATTTCATACTAATTTGTATATATTTATCATTATATTTCATCAGTTTACAGAATAAGTTTTAATAAATATTCGTGACATCAATACTAAGCTGAAAATTGCATATTGCCTTTTAGGCTACAAAATGCAAGTAATTTTTAGCACTTATATTTCTTCACTTTTCAACTGTAGTATGAGTGCATCATTTTACAACATAAGCATAAAGTTTTGTTTTGTTTGCAAGCAGGGATTGTTTATGTAAAACCAGTAGTCATAAGATCTGCTCTTCACAAGGAAAAAAAAAAATCAACTCTAATTAAGCAGCATGTTTTAAAATGAAAGATTAACCCAGTGTAAATCTATTTCGATGTAATAAGTTAAATCCTGACAATTACAGAGGTATCCTTCAATGTATACAATTCAAAGCGAGAAATCAATCTGAATTTCTGTACATCATAATTTTAAAGTGACTAAAAGTCACTTTAAAAATAACTCCTTATGTAAACAATATTTTTAGAACAAAATGTTAAATGCAATTAATAGTAGTTAATTCCCTGATTTCCTCTGACATATTTGATATACATTTCTCAAAAGAAGATCTTTACATCAATTTGAATGTCACACTGTGATTTTTAAAAGAACATTTGTCTCATGTGCACTTACTTAACAGCGATTGTAGCTCACCCTTAGCAGAAAGCTAACTTCAAGTCACTTAATATCTCTTTTCTTTTCCCAAAATAATAAAATATATTCTTTTCTTGAGCATTTTCCCACAGAAAAAAAATAAAAAACAAACTCATCCTGAAATATCAAGTAACTGATTTACTGATATTAGTTGAATCAGCACAAAATTCTTCCTAATAAAACATCAGAGGAGTTTATAAGGTATGCTTCTGCTTTCATAGGTTTTATATATGTGGGGTAAAATTCCTCTCTAGAGGAACTTGGAACCTAATATTGTACTCATAAAGAGAATTTTTTATTCCTGCCTATCTAAAAGTATTGATTAGAAACTTGAGTTACAGAATCTTACTCTTCAAAAGCACAAGCTGGGTTTTTTGAAGTTCTTGTTTTAGGATATATTCTGGAAAAAAAACATAGATCCATATGTGCTATTAAAAATATTGTATTTGGTTTTTCCTAACATGTACTTCCCATCGCTTCTCATTTGTCAGGGGCCAGCCTCAGCTAACACTGTCTTAATCACATTTCAGCCATGCTATAGAAACTTTAACTGAAACCTTACGTTTTCTTGAAACTCTTACTATAAATGCCTTTAGGCAAGTTCTAAAATTTTCTCACATGTAAAATATCTGCTTATAGAAATATAGTCTGTAGTTGGTTAACTACTAATTTAGGAAGTTCCCATCTGAGGTAAATAAATCTATGAATAAAGCAAAATGAGTCTTACTGATTTCTATGGCAAGGGAAAATATTTCACAGACGATTCCAGAACAAAATATTGTTAGGAAAAGTAAATGCAAGGATTTAATTGTGTATGGATTAGACCTGGATATTCTTACGGTAGAATATCACAGCCAAGTTGAGTCTTCCGTCTCAAAAAATCAGCAAACGCTGATTATTTAAAAGAGGAGAGGCATTGGGAGTTATACCTGATGTAAATGACGAGTTGATGGGTGCAGCACACCAACATGGCACAAGTATACATATGTAACAAACCTGCACGTTATGCACATGTACCCTAGAACTTAAAGTATAATAAAAAATAATTTAAAAAAAAAGAGGAGAGATTCTGGATGAAGAAGAGTATTGAGAGAGGACGACGCAGTAAGGGGCTGGTTAGGCAGATAGAGAGAGAGGGTCTCGGGAGAAGGACAGAGAAGGGCAGCGTTCACAAGAACAACCACAAGACAGCACCTCCACCACCTCTGCAGCTAACAGGAAGAAATGTGGTTAAGAACTTCTTGTGCCAGGATGTTGCTCAGAAGGAACGGTCCCAACTTAGGCTCAGGCGCAGGTGCAATAAATCAACCTAAATGTCCTTAACCTAACCCAGCTCATTATAATGTCATTAACATGACATTAGCATTGTGGTTTAATCCCCTGACCCATAGGTTTCACTTAGGCACTCATAGGTAATAACCAAGGGGAAGTCACTCTGGCCAAACCCAGGCATGCGCAGATGCAACAGCCGAGAAGTAAAGTTTACTCCTCCCATTTGGGCAAAACCCACAGAAGGCTTCCAGGCTTCTGCCACATAAAAGACCCAGAACTCCACCCCATTTCTGCAAACTTGCTGTCAGGCCCTCTCTCCTTGCTGAGAGCTTTCCTTTTGCTTAATAAATCCTACTCTACTCACTCTCCAGTATTCATGTACCTCATTCTTCTTGGTCATAGTGAGAGGTGACAACTTGCTAGCAGCCCTCGCTCTCGGCGCCTCCTCGGCCTGGGCGTCCACTCTGGCAGCGCTTGAGGAGCCCTTTAGCTCGCCACTGCACTGTGGGAGACCCTTTCCGGGCTGGCCCAGGCCGGAGCCGGCTCCCTCTGCTTGCAGATAGGTGTGGAGGGAGAGGCGCGAGCGAGCCAGCGCGAGTTCCGGCGGGCGTGGGCTCGGCGGGCCCTGCACTAGGAGCAGCCGGCCGGCTCCGCAAGCCAAGGGCAATGAGGGGCTTAGCACCCGGGCCAGCAGCTGCGAAGGGTGCGTCGGGTCCCCCAGCACTGCCGGTCCGCCCGCACTCTCGAATTCTTGCCTGGCCTCGACCGCCTCCCCGCGGGACAGGGCTTGGGAGCTGCAGCCCGCCATGCTCCAGCCCCCGCCCCCGCCGGGCGGTGGGCTGTGGCGAGGCCGGAGCCTCCCGGACGGAGGAGTGCTGCCCCCTGCGCCAAGGCCCCTGGTCCCATGGACCACGCAAAGGCTGAGGAGTGCGGGTGCACCCGTGAGGGACTAGCGGAAAGCTTGGCTTGGGCTCTAGTGCAGAAACCATTATGTGAAGCAGCTGGGCTCCTGAGTCTACTGGGGAGTTAGAGAACCTTTATGTCTACCTAAGGGATTGTAAATACACCAATCAGCACTCTGTGTCTAGCTCAATGTTTGTAAATACACCAATCAGTACTCTGTATCTAGCTAACCTAGTGGGGAGTTGGAGAACTTTTATGTTTAGCTAAAGGACTGTAAATGTACCAATCAGCACTCTGTGTCTGGCTCAGGGATTGTAAACGCACCAATCAGCACTCTGTCAAAATGGACCAATCAGCTCTCTGTAAAACGGACCAATCAACTCTCTGTAAAATAGACCAATCAGGTCTCTGTAAAATAGGCCAATCAGCTCTCTGTAAAATAGACCAATCAGCAGGATGTGGGGGGGTGGTCAGATAAGGGAATAAAAGCAGGTTGCAGTCCCCTTCCAGTCTGTGGAAGCTTTATTGTTTTCGTTTTTATGATTAATTTAGCTATTGCTGACTACTTGCGTCCTTGCAGCTTTTGTGAGTTGTTGGGAGCTGTTGACACTAACTGTGAAGGTCAGCAGTTTGGTTTTTGAAGCCAGTGAGACGACGAGCGGCATCGAAGAATGAACACCTCCACCTCCAGATGTGCCTCATTTAAAAGCTGTGAGGCTCCCGGTGAAGGTTTGCAACTTCACTCTTGAAGTCGGCGAGACTACAAACTAACCAGAAGTAAAAAACCGCGGACACATCTGAAAAAACAAACCCAGACATACCATTTTTAAGAACTGTAACGCTCACTACGAGGGTCCGTGGCTTTATTCTTGCAGTTAGCGAGACCAAGAACCCACCAACTCCGGACAGAATATGACAAGAACTTGATCCTAGCTGAACTAAGGGCTAAGCTGACTGCAACAGTATTATGTAAGTAATCAGGCATTCTTCAGTCATTTTTGTGTAACTGTTGAGTGTAATTGTTCTGATTTTTGGGGACTAGCTTAGGAGATAACTGAAAGAAAAATTTTGATTTTTGTAATAACCTTAATCGGTTTTAGATAAATTATTATTTCTGAAGCTACCGATTGTTTATAGTAAATCCATGAGAGATGCATAGATTTGTGTGTAACTCTTCCTGCCTCATTGGCTGTTCTCCTTTTCTGTTTTTCCCCTACCCACCACCTTATCTTTCACTCTTTTTGGCTTTTCTTACAAAAGACATAACTGATCATTATATAAAAATTTTAAAAGTGAGATATAAAGTGAAAAATTTCCCTTCTCCCTCACTTCTAACTTCACTCCTAACCATTTCTGTATGCTAAGAAATAGTGCATAACTTACGGTAGCATCGTCTCTTATTTTTGTAGCTTCTTTAGATCCTCTTATTCTCCTTGAACCTCAAAACACTGTTGTGTGTGTGCATCGTCAGTCTTGTCTACAAGAACTCCTGCGTTTAGTCTCTAAGGTCTTTGTTTTCTGCTATTTTTTCTTTTTTTACATAAAAAAAGGATTATGGCTCCTTTCCCTTACGCTTTTCCAGGTTCTGGGTAGCAGAAGCCTGGGGGAAATTGAGTTGCCCAAGTGGAAGGAAGGGAGGGAGAGAGTAGGGAAAGTCCAAGACCACTAACAATGAATAGCTCATATACCTGTCACACACACTTTTGGCAGCTTCTTTTTGGTCTGTTCACAAAGAGGTTTCCAAACGCTTTATAATAACAGCCCTCACCTCCATTGCACTGTTGATTACTTGGGTATAAACAATATTTCCTTCATGCTTTCTGATGTCTTCAGTCTCTGCCCGGTTGTATTGAACACTTAATCTAAATCTCAGAGCTGAAGAATAAATGGCAAGATAGATTTCTTCTTAAACAGAAGAAATGTTGTATGCTGTTCTCTTGAATGGAGTGATAGTTACGTCTTTTGCTAAATCTTAGAAGTAGCTTTATTGAATACATTTTTTTTTACTCACATAATTGAGCAGCCAAGTTCTAACTGACCGTCCTTCGCTTGAGCATGAACTATATTACAACTCCTGTTTTTATCACCAAGTTTTAGGTAACTAAATTTAGAGAAAAGTAGTCTTTTAACCACAGAAATAATGAGTGGTTATTTGATAATTTGCCTCTCGTGGAATCAGTTGTTAGTGTAAAATTATTTTTTGTATAGACATACACAATGTTTAAATTTTACTACATTCTCTTACAAAAGACGTAACTTTTTATGTTTATTTTATGCCTATTCACTGTCTATTACATGCCAGTGTGAGTGAAATATTGCGCTCTGTCCTTGTGGAGCTCATATTCTAACAGGTGCTCACAAATGGATAGTTTATCCTGCTATATTAAAAATTGGACTCTTTTTTTTTTTAAAAAAAAAGATAATTCAATCTAGCCCAACAATATTGCAGTTATGGGCTGGGCGTGGTGCCTCCTGCCTATAATCCCAACTCTTAGAGACCAAGGTGGGAGGATTGCTTCAGCCCAGGGAGTCGAAGTTGCAGTAAGCTATGATCACACTATTGTACTCCAGCCTGGGCAACAGAGAGAAAACCTGTATCAAAAAAGGAATTGCAGTTATGCAGCTTGGGTATATAGAGATAGTTTAAATACTATTGTAGGGTACACAGTGTAAGCACCCAGGTTGCCTAAGTCAGGAGTTCAGATCTACTGATATTACACTGTCAATCGGTGTATGGTTATGCATCCTATTTGGGTATGATGGAGGTGTTTCACGTATGGCAACTAAAAAAATTTAACAATTTCGAAGAGAGGGCAAATTGAGCATAACCTGCTGACCCCAACCTGCAAGGTCTTATTTGGAGAAAAGGGTATTTTTAGGTATGATTAAGTTAATATTTTAAGATTATTAACATTTAAAGATAATTCACCTTTAAGGTAGGTGAATTATCTGGGTTAGCGTGGATCCAAATGCAATCATATTTGTCCTCATAAAGAAAACACAGATGGAGACTTTTCTCACACAGAGAAAGGGGTGATATGAAGACGGGAGGTTGGAATGAGGAGGCCACAAGCGAAGAAATGAAGGCAGCCACTACCAGCTCAAAACAGCAAGGTGTAGAGTCTCTCTGAGTTTCCACAAGCAGCACAGCTCTCACAACACCTTGATTCAGCCTAAGTGATACAAATTTCAGGTATCTGGTCTCTAGAACTATAAAAGAACAAGTTTATTTTAACCACAAAATTTGTGATAGTTGTGACAGCAGCCACAAGATACTAGTACAGGGCTAAAGTAAAATAGTAGCTTGAATTGTGTTTTGTGAAAATAGTTGTTCAATAGCTGATTTTCTGAGAAAATAAGTGGAGAATTGGTTTTTAAAACCTTTGAATAATTTTACACAGTGCGTGTATACCTGCATGATAAATCACAATACTATTAAAATACTGAAGTCTCTGAAAATTCCTGCAATTAAGAAACCCAGTTTAGTGTGTTAACTCCGTTACTAAGATTGTTCAATCGCTGACATCCTACTGTTTTTGTAGCTCTAATACTTTGGCCCAGAGTTCCATAAAACATAGTTTGGGGAAAAGAGTCAGTGATGCAGAGCTGGCTCACTCCAAAGGAGCACATTGCAAGCTGAACTGGCAGTTCGGATTGTCCTCCCCATCAAGAAGTCTTGTACCAGTCTGTGGCAAAACATTTGAAGTTACGCAGTAACTTTTATGCATGACAGTAACATTTATTTTTAAAATATGTGCATATAAGACTACATGTATGTATGAAGTCATTACAAATAGTTATAGCTTTCTATGTGATCTCTAGTTTCCATAGCAGTAAAAAAAAATAAGAAAACACATTGGGGAAATTGCAAGTACTTAAGTACTGATAAAATTTAATGAGCTACAAAAAAAAAAAAAAAAAAAACAAACAAAGTATCCGGACGCTGAAGAATGGACATTGTTCTTAGGAATGACATCTGAGTCACCATCTCAGTGTTCTTTGTGACTTCCTGAACTGAGATTACACCAGTAGAGATACAAAGGAGGAAGGACAGATGAGATTTAATCCCTGGATATGTGTGAGAAGTAGGGAAGAAAAGAGTGCCTTAAATAGTAACATATTTCTGGATGTGATCAATTTTAATCGGGAAAGCTTATTTTAAAATGAAGAAAGTTCAAATGGAGATACATAAATTAGAGGAGGACTTGGTAGGCACAAGTGAGCTGAGTTTCAGACAAGTAGCATTTATGGTACTTGTATTTTAGGAGCTACATATATGATCTGAACTCAATACAGAATTTGGGAGCTATGGTAAATTGAATAATGGCACCCCAAAAATGGCCATGACCCAGACCCTGTGAATATGTTTTCTTATATTGCAAAAAGACATTGTATAAGTGATTAAGTTGAAGATACTGAGTTGTGATATCATTTTGGATTATGTAGGTGTGCCTAATGCAATCATGGGGATCCTTAAAAGGACACAGGTACCAGAGATCAGAAGAAAGGCAATGTGATGACAATGGCAGAGATTAGAACGATAGGAACACAAGCCAAAAAATGATGATGCTATGAGTAGTTGAAAGACAGGAACAGATTCTCCCTGGTGCTTTCAGAAGGAACTAGCTTGTGGACACCTTGATTTTATTCCCACAAGAGTAATTTTGGACTTCTGGTTTCCAGATCTGTAAATTAATATATTTGTATTGTTTTAAGCAACTGTTTCATGGTAATGTGTTTCAGCAACAATACAAATCTAGGGGGAAAAATTGAGTTTGGTCATTATATTTGATTATATGGACAAAATAAACACATGGCATTATAAGAGAACTACAGATGTTTAATTAGTCAAAACTTCTTAATTTTTGAGAGGTACTTGAAGTATTCCTTTAGCATTGATAAATTTATAGTAACTTTACAGTGTATTGACTATAATATTTAACAACTCTTTATGAACAATGAAAACTTTTTCATATTTTACTTGCATCTGCATCTATCAGAGCTCTGAATCCAACTTAACTTTCCTTTTCTTAACTCATTCTTACACAGTTTATTGTTTTGTAAAGTGTTGCAGATAACACCTTGTTTGGACCATAAAATACTAATACATAAGAGGAGGAACATTAATATATAGCTGTTCAAATTTTATGTCTAGATTTGATATCCTGAGAAAAATGTACAACTTTAATTAAAAATGTATGAAATTTCACATTAAAGGAAATCATGAGAGACCTGATAGCTAAGTCTAATACTCCATCATATGCTGGATCCTGTTAGAGTGACTAACTGTTCTGTTTAATCTTGAACTGACAAGTTTCCTGGGACATGGGACTTTCAGGGCTAAAACACGGACAGTCAGACTACACATACTGGTTCGGGAACACACACACACACGAGAAAGAGGAAGGGAGAGAGAATGAATAAATTATAAAGCAAATGGCAAGTTATGACAAATAAGTGAGTTGGTAAAGTGTATAAGGCTCTTCCTTGAACTAATTTGTGCAGCTTTTTGGGAGTTTGAAATTAATTTCAAATTTTTAAAAGTTAGGTAAACAAAAACTATGTAGATAAAAAATTGTTGAACTAAGTACAAGATTCTATTTTGTCTGGCACCTAGAGTTGCTACCCAGACTTGCTCATGTCCTTTCTTGTTGCCGTCACACCACACTTCCTCTCTGTCCTTTCCCCATAACACATTCTTCAACCTTCATTTCGTTCCAGAGAGAGCCTGTGCACACTCATCCTAGTGAAAATTGCACATATTGACCAGGCTGATTGAAATACCCTTTCTAATCCTTTTACTGTGTCTCCCATTATCTAGTTAATTTTGATTAATATTTAGATCAGTTAACGTTTTTGCTTTCTTTAGAGCCTGTGAGAAACAATACTCCCAGATTGTCTAATCTTCCTGTTACCATCTCTGTATGTGTCATGTAACTCTTACAACATTGTTAACATTTATTTTTTGTGATTACTTGATGGATGTCTGCCTTGTGCACTAGACCCGATGATTTTAAGTGTCAGAAATATGCCAGTATCCGTTCACCATTTTACCCTCTCTGTCCAGAACAGCATCAGACACATGGAAAGGATTCCACAAATAACTTGTTAAGTGAATGAATTCTGATTTCACCTGGCTCAAAATTTCTTAAGAAATAATCATATCATGCATTTGCTCAGGTGAGACAGACTGAGGATTATGTATATCGATTAATTTGCTTTTTCTCCAATTCAAAAATACAAATATGAGAATGTAAATATGTTCATATAACAGTTCATTATCATCTGATGTTCGTAATATTTTAGATAAATTTTTTTATTGTGAGTAGATACCACATGCAAAGCACAAGAGTGTTGAGATGTAATAAACTGGGGAACAAAAGTGCTTAGAACTATGTATTTGGTTTTAATTTTTACAGAATGATTTAAATAATGTAGTCATATCTATCAGTAACTCTCTTGTTCTCTTTAGTGTATATCAAAACATTTTAGCCACAGATGAAAACTCAAGCAGAGCAATGATCACTTTTTTCAACTATTTCTCACTTGACATGTGCTTTGTTTACCAACAGTGTCCTACATATTGTAACCCACATACATTCTGCTCTTTCCTTGCTTGCTTCTGCACTTTTGATGTTTTTCCTTCTGTTTGGAATGGCTTTATTTTTACTCTTTCTAATATCTATTAATTTTTTAATATTCATAATTCTTTTCCTTATCTCCTCTGTGAACATCCCTCCAAGCACGCATACCCACCAGTCTGGGTTAGGTGCCTAGTTGTGTGTTCTCACAATCTTTGAATATTTTTAATTGAAATTGTTGTGGTATACGCACATTTTCTGTGAGTGACTTTCTCCCCTACTGAACTCAGAGCCTTGAGGGTGAATACTGCCTTATTCACAATTGTAAATCCAGTTCAGGTTCAGTCCCTGCTGTTTAGTGGGCACTCACTATAAATTTGATAAACTTCAACTAATCAGATCACACAGAGGCATGAGCCTGAAAATCAACAAACACATGTCTCTTAGTGGCCTCAATAAAAATAAATGTGACATAGATTGCGAGCCAAAAACCAAGCGCTGTCTTCATAGAAGAGTCCCTCAGGTCTTACAAACTCTTATTTTAGACACCATTTAAAAAAAAAGTGCTTGCTTATCTGATTTCCCAGCACACAGAAAATTAAAAGCAGCAATTTGGAGGCAGTAAAAGGGTGATGTTAGAGGCAGGCATTGTAACAAAAAAAAACTTCTAGTTGCTGACTGGAGGTTATACAAAGGTGATACCTAATGTACAAATGAAACCCTTTTTATTTTTTTTTTAAACTAAATTATGAAAATCAACCTCTGGTGTGTTCTTTGACTAGGGATAAATTAAACTGCAAATAAATTATTTTAAAAAGACAACTATAAAATCTCAATGTTTGAACATTACTCATATACTTCTAAATAACTTGTAAGAGGAAATACACAAAGCTGTACAAAACATCTTGAAATAATGAAAATATGACACATGAGAGATACTATTATAGATGTAGGTATATCAGAGCATAAAGAGAAATGTGTAGCCTTAAGTGCATCTGTTTGAAAATAGAACAAAGCTAGAAAAAAAAATAGAAGTAAAACAAACTAGGAGGGAATAATCAGAGATCAATAAAATAGCTAAGATACTTAATAACTGATAACATGAAGAGAGCTGAATTTGTTTTTTTTGAAGCAATCACTAAAATCAACTTATCTTTATTGATTAAGCTAATAGTCGTTACATTGGCTGCAGATCCCTAGATACCATATATACAATAAAACTTTCCAAAAGAATAACTTTTTCTTAGTCATTCACTATTTATTTGGTACTTTCTTTGCGTCCATGAATGTTTCAAAAGGTTCTGACTTCCAGGGACTTATGTTATTAAGGCAACAAAAGAAACAATTTTTAAAAAGCAAAAACAAATCTACAGCCACCAAACAAATAAAAAACAATAAGAAAACACATCAGCTGAGGTTTTTGTTTTGTTTTGTTTTGTTTGCAAGGGAGTGTGACCACAGTATCTGGGAATACTGCTAAAGAAGTAAGAACGCAAGTGAAGATTGAATTTGCAGATTAGGGATACGCTTTTTATAAACAGTAGATGAAAAAAAATGTATAGTCAGGTAATGGAGACACCATTGAGTAGAAGAGATTTCAACATGCTTCAATATACTTTTCTAGAAAGATGTAGCTGTAGATCAGAAATATGAGGTCAAGGGAAATTTATTTCTCATCTCACATGGAGAACACTAAGAAGTGTTACAGGAAAGCGAAAATAAACATACGATCCAACAGAGTAAGTCCTTGAGAAGACAGAAAGGAGGAAGGGAACAGGACTGATGTTTTATGCTGCGTGGTTTATATGTTCAGATTTTCATATTCATATTTTTTACTTCTATGTTACTTACTCTAGAAAACTGAATTTGAAGACTTCTGGTAATGTCTGGATGTGAAATTTATTTAGACACTGGTTAAGCAGGTTACATATGGGTCAGGATATTGGAGCATATATATTTTGATTGTAAAGAATGTATTTCGATTTTAGGTATTTAGACTAAGTATATTTAGACTTCTAAGGTTTGACATGGGATAACAAATTTTTTCATTACCTATGTAAAAATACCAAATGATGAGACAAATATCCCAAACATAATACAAACCACTTTCAGAAAAAAAAATACAAAATTCGCAGCTGGGAGCTTTTTCCTGTAGCTTATTTTTCTACATCTGCCTCTACACCAGCCCCATTCTACAACTTTGCCATGTGATAATGAATATTACTAGTTAGTGTTGGGAGTGAGTAAACTGGGAAAGTATTTCAACTACATTTGACCACATAAGCTACCTGGGCAAATTGTTCTCTGTGAGTTAAAGGTGAGTGGGGGCATTAACTTATTTCATTACACTGGGACGTGTCCTCTGTCAATACAATCCTCTCAAACAATTTAATAATACAGGTTAGCCTAGTTCAAGATATATAGTGTTGGAGGCAGGGATCTCAGTAGCCTTAGAGTATAATTTCACATTACTGAAAGAATAAATTCAAAATAAACTAACATCATGTCAAAGGTTCCTGCAGCAAAGGCCTGCATGTTCTGCCACTGTCTTATGTTCTAACACATTGCAATGCCTTAATGTTCCCAGGCATAAATGTCTGGAACTATTAAGATCCTGAACTTCTAAATATGTAGTTTTCTAAAGGTAAAACATACCTATTTTAAAATACAATTGCCATGAAAGGGAAATCTGCCATTTTTCACTTCTCTCTGCAAATTTTCCTAATTGTACAAACAATGGCTTGTGTCTTGCCCATTTTTATTTTTTTTAACCAATAGGGTGATAGTTAGTGCTGATTTGCTAATGAGAGTATGGACTATGCTTGTTTTTCTTGCTTACTTATTAATACTGCCTATGTGTATTCCTTATTTGGATGATAAACTATATAGTCACTGTAACTACGGTGCTTTGCCCTGAAAGGCAACCCTGAGACACCCTCAGAGAGAAATAGAAGTGCTAAAATTGGTATTGCAAAAGTGAATGGCATTAATGGCTGGGTAATAAATCCTTTTGTTCAGGTTTCCCATTATTTACTTTCAACACAATGAAGGGAAAACCTAATAGAGTTGTCAGATGACAGATTATTAAAAATAATTTTGAAGATAGATAGCTATGTAATTTGGGGCACATAACTATTAAGAAGTGCAAAGAGCCGAGAAACCTTGCCATAATAAAACAGCTTCCATTACCATCTGTTTTTGTGATCACATTTTCTCGGCACCTACCTAAAAAAAAAAAAGAATGTAGGAATAAAATTGGTGAGTACTGTCTCATTCAAGTAACAAATACAGCAATACTTCATTTTGTTGTGCTTCACTTTATTGTGCTTTGCAGATACTGTGTTTTCTACAAATTGAAGGTTGGTGGCAACCCTGCACTGTACAAGTCTATTGACACCGTTTTTTCTATAGCATGTGTTCGCTTTCTCTCTCTGATGCACTTTGGTAATTTTCACAATATTTTGAACTTTTTCATTATTATATCTATTATGGTAATGTGGGATCAGTGACATTTGGTGTTATGATTATGATTGTTTCAGGGAGACATGAATCCAGCCCATATAAAAAAGCAAACTTAATAGAAAAAATATGTGTATTCCAACTGCTCCACTGGCCAGATAGTCACTAATCTCTCTCCTTTTTATTGGGCCTCTTTATTCCCTGAGACACAATGATATTGAAATTAAGCCAATCAACTCTGTGGTAGTCTGTAAGTGTTCACGTGAGAGGTTCTCACTTTAAACCAAAAGCTAGAAATTATTAAACATTGTGAGAAAGTCGTGTCAGAAGCTTAAAACTAAGCCTCTTGAACCAGTTGGCCAAGTTGTGAATGGAAATAAAAGATTCTTGAAGAAAATTAAAAGTCCTGTTCTGGTGAACCCATGAATTATAAGAAAGCAAAAAAGTCTTACTGATAGTAAAGGGAAAGTTTTAGTGGTCTGGACAGAAGATTGAACCAGCCACACCATGCCTTTATGCCAAAGCCTAATCCAAAGCAAAATCCTCAGTTCTATCCTCCTCAATTCTATGAATTATAGAATCGATCCCCCACAATTCTGTGAGGGCAGAAAGAGATGAGAAAGCTGCTGAAGAAAAGTCAGAAGCTAGCAGAGTTGGTTCATGAGGCTTAAGGAAAGAAACTGTTTCCATAACGTAACAGTGCAAGGTGAACCAGCAAGTGCTGATGTAGAGGCTGCAGCGAGTTATTCAGAAAATCTAACAGATCATTGATAAAGGTGATGCACTAAACACTTTCTTTGGAATGTTAAATATTTCACTATGATACATATATGCCAGTTGTATATGTTTATAGGGCACATGTGATGTTTTGCTATGGGCATAGAATGTAATGATTGAATCAAGGTAACAAGTCTGTCACTTCAAATATTTATCATTTCCTTGTGTTAGGAACATTCCAAATCTACTCTTTCAGATATTTTAAAATATACAATAAATTTCTGTTAATTATCGCCACCCTGTTGTACTACTGAATACTAGATTTAATTGACTCTACCTAACTGTACTTTTGTACTCATTAATCATCCCCACTTTATCCCATCCTTCCTACTATTCTTTCCAGCCTCTCATAATTATAATTTTACTTCCAATTTCTATGAGTTTTTGTTTTTCTACTTCTCACATATGAGTGAAAACACATATTTGTCTGTCTCTGCCTGTCTTCTTTCATTTAACATAATGTTCTCCAGTTCCATCCATGTTATTGCAAATGAGAGAATTTAATTTTTTATGGTGAATAATATTCCATTGTGTATCTGGACCATATTTTCTTTTTCTCTTTTACCATTGATGAACACTTAGGTTGATTTCAAATCTTGGTTATTGTGAACAGTGCTGAAATCAACATGGGACTGAAGATATCTCTACAATACACTGATTTCCTTTCTTTTGGGTATGTACCCCATAGTAGAATTGCTGGATCATGTAGTAGTTCTAATTTTTAGTTATTTGAGGAACCTCCATACTGTTCTCCAAGGTGGCTGTACTAATTTATATTCCCACCAACAATCTTTTCTACAAGAAGACTACTCCCCATTCTCCGCATCCTTTTTAGCATTGGCTATTTTCCATGTTTTGGACAAAAGCCATTTTAACTGGGGTGAGATGATATCTCATTGTATAATAATTTTAATTTGCATTTCTCCAATTATTAGTGATGTTGAGCATTTCTTATATACTTGGTCATTTGTGTATCTTATTTTGAGAAATATCTATTCATATCTTTTGCCCATTTTAATCAGATTATTTTCTATAGAGTTGTTTGAGCTCCTTACATATGCTAGTTATTAATTCTTTGTCAAATGGGTAGTTTGCAAATATTTTCTCCCATTAGGTGGGTGGTTTCACTTTGTTGATTGTTTCCTTTGCTATGCGGAAACTTTTTAGCTAAATGTGATCCCATTTGTCCATTTTTGCTTTGGTTGTTTGTGCTTTTGAGATCTTACTCTAAATCTTTGTAAAGACCGACATCCTGGGGTTAGCAACCAATTTTCAATGTAGAGCAAAGCCTTTTATTGGAAAAAAAAATGTCATCTAGGAATTTCCTACATAGGGAGAAATCAATGCCTGGCTTTAGAAACTTCAGAGATCAGGCTGACTCTCTTGTTAGTGACTAATGCAGCTGGTGACTTTAAGTTGAAGACAAAGCTCATGTATCATTCTGAAAATCCTAGAGACATTAAAAATTATGCTAAATCTACTCTGCCTATGCCCTATAAATGAATCAGCAAAGCCTGGATGATAGCATATCTGTTTATAGCATGGTTTGCTGAGTATTTTAAGCCCACGTTGAGACCTACTGCTCAGAAACAACTTTGTACCTGGTTGCCCAAAAGCTATGAAGTAAATACACAAAAAGATTAATGCTGTTTTCATGCCCACTAACAGAACATTCGTTCTACAGCCCATGGCTCAAGGAGTAATTCTGATCTTCAGGTGTTACTATTTGAGAAATAATTTTCAAAAGGCTGTAGCTGCCATAAATAGTGATTCCTTGATGGACATGGGCAAAATAAATTGAAAATCACATGATTGTTATGTTGTATCAATAAAGTATTTTCAAATTAAGGTATGTACAGTTTTTTAGATACAACGCTATTGCACATGTAATAGACTATAGTATAGTGTAAACATAACTTTTATAAGCACTGGGAAACTAAAACATTTGTGTGACTCGCTTTATTGTAATATTGGCTTTATTATAATGGTCTAAAATCAAACACACAATCTCTCCAAAGTATGCCTATAGTAGTTACACATGGACATGTGACAAAGCCCTATTACTATCATTAAGGGATTTATTTTAAGAAAATGTAAAATTATTGTAATAAACATTTAACAAAAATTTTAATATAATTATATTACTTTAATTCATTATGTGCTACTAATTGTAATGATAATTTTGGCTTTATACTAATAATCATTTTATATGGGAACTATACTGTATCATTTAAGACACTAAAGGGAAAATTTTAAATTTATTCTAGCATGGTATATCAAAATTTACTATTTAGGGTGTCTTATAAAAACTATCAGATTTACAGATTGTATTAGTGGAATATTGCAAATATGCAGAATTATTGTTGGTATCAAATACTGGAAGACATTTTTTTCACACATAAGTTATAGTATATTTTGCGGTTTTGTGTACTCTTGAGCAACAACAAATTCAAAACACACTTTAGATAACTAATTAGCATTTTGATTTTTATATCTTTACTGTTAAAATATATTTATTAATTTTTAAAATTTCAATATTTTAATGCCAAATTTTCATGGATTTCAATTTTTGATATATTTTCTAATTCATTTTTATGAATTATCTAAAAATCAAAGTGAGAATTTATTTTGTTTTCTCTTAATTTCTGCTTTTGCTGTAATCTGAAAATGTTAGAATTTGCTTCTTAATATCAGAAAAAAGTTATGCTGTTTTATAAATTTATAACAGATTTGTTTTATATGCCAATTACATTTACCTCAAATTTCTCTTATTTTCTCTTATTTTTAAAATATAAACATAAGTTTATAGTTGGCAAAAGAAGTTACTCAACCTATATGCTTCCAAGCTAGACGTCATTAATTCTTATTTTGTAGTTGATGTATAAAAACATTTTTCTAAGTTGTTATAAAAATTGTCCAGTTTCAAATCACCTTTCTCTCAGCCGGATCCCAAAGAATTCTTCTGTCTTCCATTTCACCCGACTCAAGGCAAATTGTGATGGAAGAAAATTCAGAGGAAAGGAGAAAGGCTTTGAGTGATGTTTCCTTAGTTTCATAGTACATGACAAATATTTATTCCTTATTTGGATTATTCTTTATGAGTATACCATGAACTACTGGCAAATTTTTAAATTTTAAAAAATTATATGTATATACACACACATAAAAATTTGCCACATAGTGTGTCTTTGAGAGCTCTCCAACTTCTTTCTGGATTGGGAATGCTACCACAGTAGAAAGCATTGAATTTCCACAAGATATACTGTGTTCATATCAATAAAGATTGTGTTTTCACTGTCTTAACTAACTATATTCTTTTATAACTTGATAGTGTTTAAACATTCACCTGCCATTTCAATGGTAAATGCTTTCCAGAATTAATATATAGGGCTCACCTACCATAGATTTTCACTGAATAGGGTCCAAGAAGGCTTGTTGACAAATTTTGCTTTCTTCTTTTCTTTTTTCTTTTTTTTTTGAGATAGGGTCTCACTATGCTGCTCAGACTGCACTCAAACTCCTGGGCCAAAGCAGTCCTCCTGCCTCAGCCTCCTGAGTTGCTGAAACTACAGGCACACACAAATGCAACCAGCTTAATATATCTGAACAAAAATCAAGGACAGAATAAAAAGATCCAAGAGATAGAGTAAGCAATCTTTGGTTAAAAGAATTAAAGCTTAAAGCCTACAGAATTCAAAGATTCTGCACTTTCAATTGACACTTGGCAATGGTGAAACATGATAGCTATCCATCCACATGCTTTTACTTTAATTCCTTTTAACTGAACTTGCAAGTTCAGTCAGTATTCATAAAAGAAATTATTTCACCTGAATAAATTTTTAAAAATAACTTAAAATACACTATTATGTAATCAAAAATGACATAATCTTAATAAAGTTGCTATTTTAGAATTCAAAGAAAATACCACTCCAAATAAAAGTAAAAATCACATTTCAAAAGACTTTCAGAAATTGTGATAAATCTAAGCCTTAAAATTTGTGTGAAAATTTATAATACTTGTCAGAAAACAAAATTTTTAAGTAAGTCTACTAAATATATTTTATTATACATGATGTACTTAGAGGAAAAATTAAATAAATGCCCTGTCTTGAGGCTCTTGCAATATAGTTGAGAAAAAAAATATGTTCTTATGGTGACATAAAAAAATTTGTAGTACAAAATAATTTACAAATCCAATAAACACTCCAGATTTAGTGTTAGAGATCTTTAAAAATATTAGGCATTGAACATTGCACTACTTGTAATGCTACATTAATTATGAAAGCAGTATATTTGTGTATAATCTGCTACTGTAAGCTGTTATTACAAGTTTTTACATTTTTATTAATATTGACAAAACGCATTGATTCTTGAAACTTTTCAAGACGTTGAAATTGTTAAAATACAACTTAAAATTGTGTAACTGAGGCACAAAAAGTCAAATATATTGAATAGTTAACGGTTTATCTAAAGTCCAAATTTAACTGTGTGTTGAAATATTTGCTCAATCTGCAACCTTACTCTAGTTTCTGAAGAAATTGATAAATGTGTATGTACGTATATATATCATAAACAAAATACAGCATCCTTGTCTTTTTAAATTGATAGAGATTTCATATTGATATCATTTTGCGTCATTATTATATAGCATGCTGTAGCATTTACATAACTCTATTTGAAGATTTCTCTACTAAAAGCCATCTTGATTTTGCAGATATTGTGCAATCACACATTAAGAAAGATCTGACAGTATATACTTTCATATGTTCCTTTGGGTGTATGGACAAACATATTTCAAGAGTAAATATCAAAAAGGGAAGTCTTGTGTCAAAATTCAGGCATATTTTATTTGAAAAAATACTTTTCTATCATGTTTACCTAAATATACTAATGATTACATGTTCATTCTGGTTTTATTTTGAATTTTGATGGTAAAAAGTAATAACTTGAAAAATTTTTTTTCTGATCCATGATGCAAATCGTCTTTTCAGATTTTACTCATTTATATTTGGTTTGACTATGCATCTATTAAGTTTTTTAGTTTTTAATTTTTGGTAAATTTTTAATATGTTGTGTAAATACTTGTTTTAAACATAGCTAATTTCTTCAAATCGGCCTCTTGATATGTAACTTCATGGCACTATCCTTTGCCTTATAGGTGTTTAACTATTAATGTCATGAAATCTAGCAGTACTTGTTTTTATATATTTTTTACACTATCTTGAGAAAGAAGATGTCTGTGATACGCTGACTAATAATGCCCAAGATCTTCATTTCCTAATATGTTAATTTAATTGGCAAAAGGGATTTTGCAGATTTGACTAAATTAAGGATCTTGAATTGTAAAGATATCCTGAATTATGGTCCTATGTAATCACAAGGGTCTTTATAAGAGAGAAGACATTCTGAAAACATAGCAGAGAGAGATTTGAAGATGCTGCACTGATGGCTCTAAACAAAGATTGTTGTGGTCTTAATGGTTGTGTCTTTCTCAAAATGTATCCAATGCAATATATTAGGAAGTAGGACCTTTGGGAGGTCATTAGATGATGAGGATAGTGCCTTTTTAGACCCCAAAGAGATGCCTTGCTTTTTCCACCAAAAGAAGCCGCAGCTAAAAGGCAATATTATGAACCAGAATGTAGGCCCCTGCCAGATACTGAAATATTTTCATGCCTTGATCTTGGACTTCTCAATTTCCAGAACTGTGAGAAATAAATTTTTGTTGTTCATAAGTTTATGGTATTTTATCATAGCAGTCCAAATGGACTAAGACAAAAGTGGAGAAAGGTGCCATGAGACAAGAAATGCTGCTATAGAAGTTGGGAAAGGCAAGGAAACAGATTACTTCCTAGAGCCTGAGAAAAGAGTGAAGCCCTGCAGGTACCTTGATTTCAGACTAACAGAACCCACTTTGAACTTTGGCCAATAAAATGATAAAAGAATAAATGTGTGTTACTTTCAGTCATCAAATTGGTAATTGTTACAGCAGCAATAGACATCTAATGCAAAAGGTATTCCAAATTGATAGTTTTTTCTTATATATTCAATTAACAGTTCTGTAGTTTTTTGTTTAACCCATTTAAACCAGTTGCCAGTTTTGTAGCCAACATGTTTTTGTAGCCTATATTTTTCGAAATAAATGGCCGTTGCTGCATTATTATTAAAAATGCCTTTACTTCTCTGAATTTATTTTCCACTGTTTAATTAATACGTATTTATAATAAAGTTTCCAGATTTTTTCCACTATGCCTTAGTTCTATTATGACAATTATATTATTGTGATAATATATTTTATAAATTTTTTTGTTATTTGGTAAGACAAAATTTTCCTTTTTTTGTCTTTTAAATATAATCTAAAATATTCTGGTACACTTATTCCAGAAACCCAAAAGTAACTTTCATATCAATTATTTAAAAATTCGTATTAGAACAATAATTATGAGGATTTCTTAAACTCTTTTTCAAAGGGAAAAATATTTGTCCTTTTCAATTTTTAGAATGACCATCAAAACTTCAGGCACTGCAGTTTTTGTTTTGTTTCTTTTTGTTTTGTTTTGTTTACTTTCTACTTTTGGAACCCATATTCACTAATCATTAGAGCCCTGATTTAATTGGCAGTCTTCTGAGTTTTTAAAATTATATTTTAACTTCTGAAATCTTTGTACGTTTGTTAAATACTTTATAAGACCAATTGACATTTTTAAAAATATGATCATTTTTTGAACACATATCTCTGGCAAAGTCACATCCAGCTGGGCTTATGGCTCCTTGTGCGGATGACTGACCAGGCTGAGAGCAGAGGTGTTAGCATTCAGGCCTCCCTTGTGAAGACTTCGCTTTGCTGCTATGTCTTTCTCTTTATTTTCCTCTTCTAAATATATTTTAACAGCTTCTGTTACACAGAAAATTTCTTTAATTGACTTAGAGTGTATATATAAGCATTCATACTTGTAGCACATATTTTACTTTAGTGCATCTTTTTGTTTCATTTCATGAGATATTTGTGTGGATAACACATTTCAGCAAGTTCTCAATTTGCATTTTTTAATTTTTAATTTTTGTAGGTACACACTAGGTGTATAAATGTATGGCATACATGAGATGCTTTGATACAGGCATGCAATATATAATAATCATATCATGGAAAATGGGATATCCATCCCCTCAAGCATTCACTTTTTGTGTTACAAAAAAAATCTAATTGTACTATTTCAGTTATTTTATATGTACATTTATTACTGACTATAGTTACCTTTTGGTACTACCAAATACTAGGTCTTACTCATTCTATTTTTTTGCGCCATTAACCATACCCACGGCCCCACACTCCCCCACTAACTTTGCCAGCCTCTGGTAACCATCCTTCTACTCTGTCTCCATGAGTTCAATTGTTTTGATTTTTATTAGACTCCACAAATAAGTGAGAGCATGTGATGTTTGTCTTTCTATACCTTGCTTATTTTAACCTTTTTCATCCATGTTGTTACAAATTACAGGATCTCATTCATTTTATGGTTGAATAGTACTGATTACATATATGTACATTTTGTTTATCAATTCATCTGTTGATGGGTACTCATGTTGGTTCCAAATTGTGGGTATTGTGAACAGTGCTACAACAAATGTGGGAGTACAGATGTCTCTTCGATACACTGGTTTCATTTCTTTTGGATATATAGCCATAGTGAGATTTCTGGATTGCATGGTAGCTCTATTTTTAGGTTTGTTTTCTTTTTTGTTCTGCTAATTTACAATCCCATCAACAATGTACAAGGATCTCTTATATCCACAATGTCACCAGCATTTGTTGTTGCCTAACTTTTGGATAAAAGCCATTTAACTCTGTTGAGATGATACCTCATTGTAGTTTTGATTTTCATTTATCTGATGAACAATGATGTTGAGCACCTTTTCATATGCCTGTTTGCTATTTGTATGTATTCTTTTGAGAGAAGTCTATTGAAATATTTTGCCATTTAAAAATCAGATTATTAGATAATTTTCTATAGAGTTGTTTAAGCTCCTTATATATTTTCATTATTAATCCGTTGTCAGATAGGTAGTTTGCAAATATTTTCTCTCATTCTGTGGGTTGTCCTTTCATTTTGTTGGTTCTTCCCTTTGCTGTGTAGAAGCTTTTTGACTTGATGTGATCCCACTTGTCTGCTTTTGCTTTGGTTGCCTATGCTTGTGGTGTATATCTCAAATTTTCACCTAAGACCAATGTCCTTGGGATGTTCCCCAGTGTTTTATTGTAGTAAGTTTCACCGTTTGAAGTCTTAGATTTAAATATTTAATCAATTTTGATTTTGTACATGAACAGAGATAGGAGTCTAGTTGCACTCTTCTGTGTGTAGATACCCAATTCTCCCAGGCCTCTTTATTGAAGAAACTCTTTTCCTCAGTGTGTGATCTTGGTATCTTTACCAAAGACGAATTCACTGTAGGTATGTAGATTTGTTTCTGAGGTCTATTCCGTTCCACTTGTCTATATGTCTGTTTTTAACCCAGTATCATGCTCTTTTGGTTACTATAGTTCTGCAGTATAATTTAAACTCAGGTAATGTGATTCCTCCAGTTTTGTTCTTTCTCAGGATAGCTTTGGCTATTCTGGGTCTTTTGTGGTTTCATATACATTTTAGAATGTTTTCTTCTGTTTCTGTGAGTAATGTCATTGGTATTTTGATAGGGGTTGCAATTGAGTCTGTAGATTGCTTTGGGTAGCATGGACATTTTAACAATATTCTTCCAATTCATGGGCATGTAATATCTTTCCATTTTTTGTGTATTCTATTCAGCCTCTTTTATCAGTGTTTTATAATTTTCATTGTGGAGGTTTTTTACTTCCTTGGTTTGATTACTAGGTATTTAATTCTATTTGTGGCTATTGTGAATTGGATTAGTTTTATAGACTTATTTTAGATTGTTCGCTGTTGGCATAGAGAAATGCAAATTTTTATATGTTGATGTTGTAGTCTGCACTTTAGTAAATTTGTTTATCCTAGTATAATTTGGTGTAGTTTTCAGCTTCTTCCCAAATATAAGACCATATTATCTGCAAACAAGAATAATTTGACTTCTAACATCCTAATTTTAATGTTCCTTATTTCTTTCTCTTATCTCATTGCTCTAGCTAGGAACTGTAGTATGATTTTGAGTAACAGTGGTGAACATGGGCATCCTTGTCATGTTCCAGATATTAGAGGAAAAACTTTTAGCTATTCCCAATTAAGTATGATATTGACAGCAACAGGAAACAGACAGATTCCTAGGAGACAGGGATGGGTCACTGGTGAAACTCAATCTTCAAACCATGGACAGTTTAAAGCCTGAAAACTGAACTGCCATTTCTGGTCTGGATAGAGTCCACAACCAAGAGCGAGAACTTCCATCCCCATCATACTATCTCGATTGATTTCTTCTGAATGATGCCTGTTAACCAATCAAAATCGTACTTTTTCCAAGCCCACCCATGGACCAATCAGCATGCACTCCCCTACTCTAAGCACACAAAACCCCCAAACTCAGGCTCACAGACAGCTCCTCATTTTCAGGTCCCCTCTTGAAGCTGAGAGCTTGCTTTCTGTCACTCAATAAAATTCTACCCTGCCTTACTTGCTCTCCATTGTCCACATACCTTATTCTTCTTGGTCAGGGGGCAAGAACCCAGAACTCACCAAACTGTGAGAGCAGAAGAGCTGTAATGTTCCTGATTGCTGAGCTGTGATCTGTGGGAGTAAAAAAGATGTAACACTTCCCCCTGCACACTGAACGACAGGAGAGAAGTAACCACTGGATGCCACCCCCTCCTGCTTACCAAACTTTGGGAGTAAAAAAGCCATAACATTCCTGGGGGCTTGTCCAGGATCTTCAGAAGGGTAAGTAAGAAAGGACTTATAACTCTACTTCCATTCTGAGGCTTCTTGTCTTCAGATATTTTTCCTGAAGGCAGATAAAACACCAGGTCTCTGTCAGCCAGTTAAGACTGGATAGCATGGCTGCCAGACTACAAGACTCAGAGGACCAGCTTGCCGGGGAGGACTTTGTCAATTCTCCTTCAACCTTGGGTGTTGGGAATGTTGGCTGTGTTCCAATCCAGTGTCCCTTCATGAAAGTCTAGCCATCACTTGGGAATAGAACAATGTGCAGGGGCAACTGAAAGCATCTGGCCAGGGCCACAGCTTGGTGTGACCTGAAGCCCCTAGATTGACTCCAGTTCCTGACAGTCCATTTAGGTGTTCAAATAAAGACTTCCAGTCTTTCCTATATCATTTTCTTTCTTTGGAGACTGTCGTAGCTGCTATTCCCTCTTTATATTCAATGTTACAGGTTTTCTTGCAACCCAAATAAATAATATTACTTGAGTAGAATGACCACTTGGCTGAGTCATAAGGAGTGTATTCCAGAACAACACTTTCTATTTATTCTTAGAAAAAAGAGGATGAGATGATTAGGGGAGTTTTCTTTTCCCTGTTAAAAAAAAAATTAGTATAAGGCAAGAGGCTGTTTCCTCCAGGTCTCTTCCTTCCTCTGTATTTTAGGGCTTTTTGTTTGTTTTTTTGTTTTCACCATATCAGGAGTCAACATATCTTGTGAATACAAAGAGCTTTTCTATGTGAGGGATTCATTTTTTCTTTTTGGGAGGCATCTTATTAGACTAGGTCCCCAATTCTCAAGACTCCTTTTTTTTTTCCTTTTTTCGAGGATGATCTGGTTCCACAACTTAATTACTCCAGTGTATTTTCCAAGGTTCAGTTTGGAGCCCTAAAAGGAAAACTAGGTATGTGGGACCCAGAGCCAGTGGAAAGCTAGGGTACAGCACAGGTAAGCATAACTATCCCTGCTGACCAGGCCTTCCTGTTTCATGGGTAGAGGACTTGCTTGGTCCATGGCATAGATGAGGTCTAGGGAACCCACAGGTTACTAACAGGAGAAGATCAAGATGTGGATAGGTAAGTGTGACGATCCCTACTTGTGGACCCTCTTGATCCATGGTTGGAGATCACACTTGCATCCATTGGTGATGCCTGTGATGGCCACAATGACTTGGATAAATATGGAGAGAAGAAAGAGGAACGTCTTTTTTCCTCTCTCTCACATACCTTGGGATTTATCAGGAAAACAGGAAATAAAGGATGACTTTTCTCCCTTTCTTTCCAGATGGGTAACAAGCCATCTTCCGCCTGCACTCCACTCAAGTGCACCCTGAATCACTGGAACTCTTTTGAACCTCAGACACTGGAAAAAAAAATTCCTTGTGTTCCCTTGCGCATGGACTTGGCTAGATTATAAACTGTAGGACAGAGAAGTTTGGCCTCTGGAGGGAAGTATTTTAATACTATCCTGCAGCTGGACCTTTTCTGTAAAAATGGGGGTAAATGGTCCAAGGTCCCATATGTGCAGGCTTTCTTTGCCTTGCAGGATAATCTGAACTTTGCCAACATTGTAGGATTAATCTAGACCTCCTGGTGGTCATCTCAGGAACAGCTGCAAAAAGCAATCCGAAGAAATTATGGAAGCAAACGCCAGTGGTGCCTCCAGCGAGCAAGTCAGCTCCCCTTGTTCTTGTGCTCCCTCTTCTTGTGCTCCCTCTTCAGGTTCTCTTTCCAGCTTATCCAATCCTAAAAATTCTTTTAGGTGGGTCCCAGCCTCACTTATGCCCCTACAAGGGATGCCTCATGAATATGGTCACCTTTTCTCTATAGGACTGAAGACAAATTGAGGGAGATCTTGAAAACCTTTTACATGACCCTGGCAGTTATATAGAGGCTTTCCAGAACTTAATCTGAATATTTAAACTCTCCTGGAAGGGTGTTATGTTCGTTTTTAATCAAATACTGTCTGCTGCTGAGAAGCAGACAGCCCTGCAAGTGGCAGAGAAGTTGGGATGAGCTTTTATTTTATATAGTGCCAAAGAAGAGGAAGAGCCTTATCCAGCTGGAAAAGCAGCAGTATCATTGGAGAGCCCTAAATGGGACCCTGATGATGACAAGGTATATTGGAGGAGGAAACACTTTCAGATGTGCATATTGGAGGGCTTACAAAGGACTGGAACTGAACCTCTCAATCACTCCTAACTATCCATGATAGACCAGAGGTCAGAAGAATCCCACTACCTTCCTGGAATGGCTGAGAGACCTTGGTAAAGCACACCTATCTATTTCCTGACTTAGTTGAAGTATAAGTAATTTTAAAGGATAAGTTTATTACTCAGGAACCCCCTGGTATCAGGAGGAAGCTGCAGAAACAGGCTACAGGACCAGACTGTACTTTAGAGAACCTCTTGAAAGTGGCCACCTTGATCTTTTGCAATGGGAATCAGGAGGAGGTTCAAGAGAGAGGAGACACAAGAAAAAGGCATCAGCTCTAATGGCCACCTTTTGGGCTTACAAACTCTAGAATCCCCAAGAGGCACCTGTTAACTGCTACAAAAGACACTTTAAGAAGAACTTCCTACACACTTTGACCCTGTACAATCTGTGGAGGGGATAACTGGAGGGTGGACAGTCCCAAGAGATGCAGGTCATCAACTCCAGAGCCACTATCCCAAATGCCTTCATCAGGACTGATGGGTCCCAGGGCTGCTCTCCCTAGCTCCGATGGCTCAGACCACCATCACCATCCAGGAACCTGGGTGATTCTGGAGGTCGAAAAGAAGGTGGACTTCCTCCAGTGTACTGGAGCAGCCATTTCTATTCCCTCCAATCCATGCCTCCCTTCCTCCTCTAGCATCACCCTCAGGAGGCATTTCAGGAAAGCCTTAACCGAATAATTTTTCCAACCCCTTATTATAGCTGAAGAGACCTCTGGTTTCCTCATGCTATTCTGATCATGCCTAAAAGCCCAACTCCTATGCCATGAAAAGATAGCTTTTATGAAAACTACCCTTCTTACGGCTCCAAGATTTCTTTGTCTCGCCTTGTTGGAGACCAATATTAATCCAGAAGTTTAGGCAAATAAAGGGAAAATTGGTTGAGCCATAACTGCCATACTGGTCCACATGTGCTTAAGGATCCTACCTCCTCCTCTAACCGGAGACAAAATCCCTTAAAGTCAGAGGTAGGAAGGGATGGCTACAATCAGAGGATTGCAAACTTTATCTACCAGCTTCCATCCAATGTAAAGATTTTAAAATCACCAAGCCTTCCACCTAGGAAAGAATAAAGCCTGGCAATTGGCCCAATGGTTGTTCTCAGGTAAAAATCTGCTAAAAATGGTCAAACAGGCCATTAATGCTTGTGAGACTTGCCTCAAAAATAATCCCAGCTCAACAAATTCTTCTCCCTAGAACCCAAAGAATGGGATGCTATCAACTGGCAGATGGATTTCACTCATATGCCAAAGATAAGGGACATCCTGTACCTCCTGGGATGGGTAAAACCTTCACTAACTGGGTAACTGAGTTTCCATGTTGGACAAAGAAAGCCTATGATGTAATAAAAGTACTGATTAATGAGATAATTCCTTGCTTTGGACTTCCTAAGCACCTCCAGTGCAATAATGGCTCCTCGTTCAAGGCAGCTGTCACCCAGGGGGTCTCAAAGGCACTCGGCATACAAATGATCATTGTGCTTAGAAAACACAATCCTCAGGAAAAGTAGAAAAGACAGATAATATTATCAAAAGGCATCTCAGAAAACTGTCTCAAGAGACTCATGTCTCCTGGATTACTCTTCTCCCATGGCCCTACTATATTTTAGAAACACCCCTTCGAAGCTAGGTTTAATTCTTTTCCACATGATGTGTGGATGACCTTTTCTCACCAATGATTTCTTGCTAGACAAAGAAACCTCTGATTTGATTAAACATGTACCTTTTGGCCCATTTCCAACAAGAACAACTCTCAGAGGCCCAACCTTATGAACTAGGACTACTTCTATTCAACCCAGGGGACTTAGTACTAATAAAGGCTCTTCATTCTCTTTCTCCTTTCTAGAACTGGATCGGGAGAAAGCTTAGACTCTACTTCTCTCTACAACTTTTGTAGTGAAAGTCACTGGAATAGGTTTTTGGATTCATTATACTCAAGGGCTTGGGAACTGACAGAATTACCTCTGTTCACCCAGAAGACTGACTGAAGCAAAATGTGAAAAAATTGGACGCCTCAAGCTAGAGATTATAAAAGATATGTGTGAATAATTAACCTTCCATGGATATCTTCTTTATACTCTTGATTATACGTGACGTCCTTGTCTCTTTTCTGTTCTTCACTATAAGGTGTCTCCCCCATATAAAATTTAATTTCTTTCACAAGGGTGAAACAGCTCTGGCCACAACTTTGTTTGCAGAATGATTAGTATATTTTACTTCTTATTTCTGTTATCTCTGGCACTAGCTTTTTAGCCCCTCTTTGTATAATACCCACATTAGTTGTATGTATACTTAACCTCCTTGTAAAATGTTTCCGTTTAACTGGGGTCCCTTAGGCCTCTAAGAGAGATCTGCCAGTTTCCCAAAACACCACCACCTGTTAGCATGAAGCAGTTAAAGCAGTCATCATCCTAACCTAATGACAGTGAGATGTACTTGGAGCGGGGGTTAATAGGGACAGGAAACAGATTTCTGGGCAGACAGGGTAAGGTCCCTGGTGAAATCTGACCATCAAGCCAAGAACAGTTTAAAACCTGTAAACAGAGCTGCCAGTTCTGGATAGAGTCTACTTCCATCCCCATCTTACCCACTCTCTCTTGATTGGTTCCTTCTGAATGATGCCTGTTAATGAATCAAATGCTGTATTTTTTTTTTTTCCCCAAGCCCACCCATGGGCCCGTCAGCATGCACTTCTTATTTGTAAGCTTATTACAATCCCAGACTCAGCCTCACAGATGGCTACTCACTTTCAGGTCCCTTTTGCAGCAGTGAGCTTGCTTTCTGTTGCTCAATGAAATTATGCTCTGCCTTACTCACTGTCTGGTGTCTGTCTACCTTATTCCTCTTGGTCTCAGGACACAAATTTGGAAATTGTTGAATTGTAGGAGTGAAAAAGTAATTCTCCTGCTCACCAAGCTGCAGGTGATGGGAGTAAAAGAGCTGTAACACTTCCTCTTGCTCACCAAACAACAGGAGGAAAGTGGTCACTGGGCCCCACTTCCTTTCACTTGCTGAACTATGGGAGTGAAAAAGCCACAATACTAGCTGCCATAGATGGGCCTGTGGGCCTGTTATATACGGCTTTTACTGTTTTTAGGTATGTTCCTTCTATACACAGTATTTTTAGGGTTTTTAATCATGAAGAGGTGTTGAAATTTATCAAATGCTTTTTCAGCACTAATTGAAATAAATATGTAGTTTTTGTCCTTCATTCTATTGATACGATGTATGACATTGATTTATTTGCATATGCTGAACCATCCTTGCATCCCTAGGATAAATCCCACTTGATCATGATGAATGACTTTTTCAATGTACTTCGTTAGTATTTTGTTGAGGAATTTTGCATCAATATTCATCAGAGATATTGTCCTACAGTTTTTTTTTCTTGAGGTATCTTTGTCTAGTGTTGGTATCAGAATAATTGTGGCCTCACAGATTGGCTTTGAATGTATTCCTTTCTCCTCTACTTGCAGAATAGTTTGAATAGGGTTGGTATTTGTTCTTCATATCGTTGGTAGAATTCAACAGTGAAGCTCTCAGGTCCCAGATTTTTCTTTATTGGGAGACATTTCAATTACAGTTTTGATCTTGTTATTCATTATTTGTCTGTTCAATTTTGAATTTATTCATGGTTCAATCTTGGTAGGTGAGATGTGTCTAGGAATTATTCCATTTCTTCTAGATTTTCTGATTTATTGGCATATACTTGCTCATATTATTCAATGATCATCTGAATTTCTTCAGTATCAGTTGTAATGCCTCTCTTTTTCATCTGTAATTTTATTTGGATCTTCTTGTTCTTCGCTAGTCTGACTAAAGGTTTGTCAGTTTTGTTTATCTTTTCAAACAACAAACTACTTTCCTTGGTCTTTTGTATTTCCTTCATTTTAAATTCACATATTTATTTCTGCTCTGCTCTTCATTATTTATTTTCTTCTACCAATTTGGGGTTTGGTCTGCTCTTGCTCTTTAAGATGCATCGTTAGGTTATCTATTTGAGATTTTTTTATTTTTTGTGGACATTTATACATTTATAGCTATAAATTTACTTCTTAGTCTGTTTTCAGTATATCCCATAGGCCTTGGTATATTTAGTTTCCATTATCATGTGTTCCAAAAAATGTTTCAATTTTCTGCTTAATTTATTCATTGACCCACTGGTTATTTCAGAGCATATAGTTTAATTTCCATGCGTTTAGTTTCCAAATTTCCTCGTTACTTATTTCTAGTTTTATTCCATTGTGCTCAGAGAAGATGCTTGATTTGACTTCAGTTTTTTTGAATGTTTTAAGACTTGTTTTGTGACCTAAAATATGGTGTATCCTCAAGAATAATTCATGTGCTGAGGAGAAGAATATGTATTCTACATCTGCTGAATGAAATGCTCTGTAAATATCTATTAGGTCCATTTGTTCTGCAGTGCAGATTAAATCTGATATTTCTATGCTGATTTTCTGCCAGAAGATCTGTCCATAAATGAAAGTGGGCTGCTGAAGTCTCCAGCTATTATTATATTGAGGTCTGTATTAGTCTGTTCTCATACTGCTAATAAAGATATACCTGAGACTGGGTAATTTATAAATGAAAGAGGTTTAGTTGACTCACAATTCCACATGGCTGCGGAGGCCTCAAAATTGTGGTGGAAAGCAAAGGGGAAGCAAGTCATGTCTTACATGGCAACAGGCAAGAGACAATGAGAGCCAAGTGAAAGGGAAAATCCCTTATAAAACCATCGGATCTCATGAGATTTATTCACTACCATGAGAACAGCATGGGGAATCCGCTCCCATGATTCAATTATCACCCACTAGGTCCTTCCCACAACATGTGGGAATTATGGGAGCTACAATTCGAGATGACATTTGGGTGGGGATACAGCCAAACAATATAAAGCTCTCTCTTTTTAGTTCTAATATTTTATTTATATATCTGCGTGCTCCAGCACTGGATGTATATATATTTAACATTGTTATAACCTCTTGCTAAATTGACTGCTTTATCATTATATAATGGACTTTGTCTTTTACAGATTTTGTCTTGAAATCTATTTTATGTGATATAAGTATAGCTATTCTTGCTCTTTTTTTTGTTTCCTTTGTCATGGAATATTTTTTTTCCATTCCTATTTTCAGTCTATGTGTATCTTCATAGGTGAATTGTAGGTAACTGATGATGCGATGATTGAGTCTTGTTTTGTTATTCAGCCACTCCATGCTTTTGTTTTGTTATATGTGTGTGTGTGTGTGTATATATATACACACACAATATTTTTTTTTCTCCAACATGAAGTTTTACCTTTGTTGTCCAGGCTGGAGTGCAGTGGCACACTGCAGCCTCTGCCTCCCAGGTTCAAGTGATTCTCCTGCCTCAGCCTCCCAAGTAGCTGGAATTACTGGCGCCTGCTACCATGCTGGCCAATTTTTTGTATTTTTAGTAGAGACAGGATTTTGCTGTGTTGGCCCAAGCTGTTCTCAAACTCCCGGCCTCAGGTGATCTGCCCACCTAGGCCTCCTAAAGTGCTACTGGGATTACAGAAGTGAGGCACTGCACCCTGCGCATTCCGTGGGTTTTGTTGGAGAGTTTATTCTATTTATATTCAATGTTATTCTTGACTGGTAAGAACTTACTTCTCCCATTTTGTTATTTGTTTTCAAGTTGTTTTATGGTCTTCCCTTTCTTGCTTTTTGTCTTCCTTTTAGTGGAGGTGTCACCCTGCAATTTTTAAACTAAAATTAATATTTTATGAAAAAATCCCTTGAAATTTTGAAGTTATTCGTATTTGTACATAATTTACTACTTTTGTTTTTAAAGAATGATCCACTCATTTCTTAAGTGTCATTTTAAATTTTTTCTTAATATATGGCTTTTGTTTAATTCTCATGTTAATTTAACTTTGCAAAATGAATTAATAATCCACGTGGATCTCACATAGTTTTATGAAAAAAATCCCTTGAAATTTTGAAGTTATTCGTATTTGTACATAATTTACTACTTTTGTTTTTAAAGAATGATCCACTCATTTCTTAAGTGTCATTTTAAATTTTTTCTTAATATATGGCTTTTAATTCTCCTGTTAATCTAACTTTGCAAAATGAATTAATAAATAATCCACGTGGATCTCACATAGTTTTAGATTTGATCTTGTGCTACCTTTCCTTTTATTTAATCAAATTTTTATTTTGTCTCTTTAGTTTGTTTAAGCTTATTGCAAGTTATAACTTTGGAGAAAATAATCCACATGATATATAGCAAAAAAGTATTTGAGTACAAATATTACCGTATCATCTCAAATTTAAAATATACATCTTATAAATTATGTATTTATGTGTACATATTAAATATTTTTCTTATATTACTAAAGCTATGCATACATTTTTGTGTTGTCAAAAAGCCAATCTAAGTTTTAATTAATAACTCTAGTATTTTAGTTGGTTTAAATTTCTAAATTATCTTTTTATTTTTAAAAATTTTTATTTTTATTTTATTTTGTCTTAGATTCATGATATTAAAGTTTTATTTATTTTTTCTTTTTTCTTAAGAACTATACTTTGAAACACAATATTGTATTTGAGAACTGCTTGGATTATAACTCACAAGATTTTTTATTTAATATTCATTGTTTTCTACAATAATGGTCAAATATAGAAGTAGAATAAAATAGTAAACTAAACCCCGTATGTGCATGATACTGAGGTTCAAAATATTTCGATTTTCTTCATTTGATTTACTTGTCCTTTTTTCTCTAAATAAGTTCAAACAAATTTTCCATGGCTGAAGGTATTTTGTTGATAAACACTGCAATATTTGTTTTTCATGGTACAGATATTTTCACATGTAACTATGATGCTATTCTGTTACAGTATTTTCCTGAGTATTTCTGATTTTCTCCAAATTATTTAGTATTTATTTTTTGGATAAGATTTTAACCAAGGTTCACATACTGCATGTAGTTGCGATATGCCCTAAGCCAGGCCAGAACAATTCTTTTTAAATTTATTTTTTATGTGCAAACCTACTTTCTTTTGGAATGCCCCACATTCTGGCTGTTTCTGTTTATTTTCTTATAAAATCATTTAGCTAATTTCCGTATTCCCTGCATTTGTTGAAAATTGAAGGTACATCTGGAGTTTATTTTAACAAATTTGAAATGAACACTTTATAGATATTCTCTGAGATTCATATTGTTTTACATAAGGAAACAAAATATTCTATTGCCCATTTTTAGAGAAGCTAAGATTCAATTGTGGTTCAGAAGACAACAGCTTCTTTTTTTCTTTTTGAAATTTTCTATCAAGGAGTCATTCAAAAATTTCAATTGTTACTTATTGATCCTGAAATAATAATTTCTGAAGAATTGCCAAATGTTGATTTTCAAATGTTTTTACTTTGCATGTATTTTGTCTTCGATGATACATATTTCTTCTTAGCTTTCTTTGAATTTAGTTTTTCTTCTGAAAATAAAAGAATATGTTTTTCTAATTGTTTTCTAAGTATTTGTCAGTTCCCATTTTATGTCCTCCTGCTGTCTGGCTAAAAATATTAAAATTGTTTGTATTCTGATCAGTGTTTTTACAAAGCTTGGTATTTCTCTGTAGAACTTTAAATCATCATTTTACTCTTTTAATTTGCTTGGTGGACACATTCTTCTGATAATGCATCATTTTTTATTGAATTATAGGAGTATTTTTTTCTTAAAAAATGGTTTTGGGTTTAATTGTAATCAATTTTTGTTTCCAATGTCTAAATGAGACTGGTGTCTTAAATTATGAAGAAAAGTTTTCTCCCAGGTATTTTGTATCTTCATATATATATTATATATATATATAGAGAGAGAGTTTTGGTATTCTGAACACCATGGTTCAACTTCTGCTCAATTTATTTATTTGAGGATTGTGAAGAAACTGGCTAAATCTTTTTTTTTCTTTCATAAGGGAGACATATGATTCACTGCTTGTCTTGGTATTACCATATCTCTAACATGACTTTCTATGATGCTCAATCTTCAGGATATTATCTCACGAAAAACTCTTCTCAAGGAAATTCATTTATCTTACTATTTTATTTCTCCTTCGCTTCTGTCCTGTAAGTAAGATAATTCTTTTCACTGAAGTCAAGAATACAGACTTAAGAAGTACTATAGATTTGTAGATTTAGGTGTGTATTTTATACCTGTCACACCTTTGCCCTATGAAATCCAAAAATCTTTTCTTTTTTATGTATCATCAATTTCTTTATTTTTGCAAATTTTTCAGTAGAAAAGACCTCTGTATGTAAAGTTAAGGACTGATGGTATCTAATGCTTACTTAACACTGAATGTTTTGCTAACACTGTTCCTTAAACCACATACGTCAAAAATGTTTGGATGCATTTGAATCTATTAGTGTAATGATTAGAGTGCTTTTTCTTAACTTTCTATTTCCAAATTAATGGGTATAAAGTATAATATCTTGTTTATCAAGCATGGTAGTGTTGCATCTTTATTAAGCCAATTATAGTCTCAGGAACTTAAAATTGATTTCAGTGATTCTAGAATATTTCCATTTGTGTCTAGACTTGAGGTAATGTAAATTGCAGAGCTGTGTTCATCTGCTGAGGAAGAGAGAAAGCCAGTCTACAGGGATAAGAATGAAACAGACATACAAAGCGGTGCAGAGATGAGAGGTCATGTGGCTCCAGGGGGAGAGGGAAAGACTGATGATTTGGAAGCTTTGATCCTTGATAGGTTTCTGCATCCTGTTTCTCAGCCCTCAGGAGGCCTAAATGTACTGTCTGCCCTTGTGTTACATAAAATGCTGTTGCATCCTTTACTTACATCGTTTTAATAAATTTATCTTCTTTTTAGTTCTTTCTATTTTTTTTTTTTTTGCTCAAGGCATTTTAAATTCAGTTTTTTAATGAGCCAAGAATTAACCTTGACTAACATGAATATTATTTGCAGCTTATATTGTAGAGTGATGAAGTTAAGAAATAGTGTATCACATACTATACAATTACGAGAAGCAAATGATAACACACAAAATAGTTTTCAGTTGTATTTTTCTTATCCTTGTTATCTCAATTTTAATTCTACTTGTTTAATCGTATTTATAATTCCTACTGCATCAAATTGATTAAACCAAGAATTCCTGAAGTAATTTACTACTGATGGCGTGGTAATCGCTTACTGTTAAAAGGAGAAAAAAGAGGGTGAATATTCTGAACCAAATAGTTGTTACGGTGGCCTCTTTATACTGCCAGCATGTGTTTTAATATTTTAATCACTTTTACTATTTGAATAAATCAAAATGGAAATACTGCTTCTGAAAGCAACAAGATGCTTTTGGTTTTATATAAAGGTATACAGTTCCATTCTTTATAGAAAAGCACTGATCACACATTCAAAAGAAACCTGTGTGAAGATTTATTACAATTACATGATATAAATCTGATTTACATAATTTTTACAGATATTACATTATGATTACATAATATAAATCTTAGTTGAATTATTGTCATTATTATACCAGTTTTATAATACAATTTTGTAAACCAGGTAACACAATACCTGCCATATAGCACATATTTGGTAACTGATTATATGTAACATTAACATGAATAAAATAAGTGTATAAATTAATATATACGGCCGGGAGCAGCGACTCAGGCTTGTAATCCCAGCACTTTGGGAGGTCGAGGCGGGCGGATCATGAGGTCAGGGAATCGAGACCATCCTGGCTAACACGGTGAAACCCCATCTCCACTAAAAATACAAAAAATTAGCGGGGCATGGTGGTGGGCGCCTGAAGTCCCAGCTACTGGGGAGGCTGAGGCAGGAGAATGGTGTGAACCCGGGAGGCGGAGCTTGCAGTGAGCCAAAATCGTGCCACTCTACTCCAGCCTGGGCGACAGAGGGAGACTCCGTCTCAAAAATAATAATATATATATGCACACATAAATGCCATGGTTTGCCACGGTTACTATGGGACTGAATGAAGAGGGGCAAATGCAGAAGTGAAAACTTAAAAGTAGATATTTTAAAGGAAGGGTAACATGGGGAAGAAGAAGAGGGCTCCTTGCTTCTAATGAGCAAAGGCAGCCTCCTGGCCTCTACAGAGCTTCGTATTTATTGGGCAGAAAGAGCAGGAAGCGGGAGGTAATGATTGGTCAGCTGCTTACTTGAGCACAGGTTCACATTATTGCTAACAGGCTTCAGATGTGTCTAATTACAAGAAACACTTGCCCCTGGGGTGTGACTGCCCTCAGCATTCCTTCTGGGTGGCAGAGACAGTTGGTTTGCCAACAAGCTGCTTTCATGAGAACAGTTTGCTGTTTACTCATGTAGCCTCCATTGGCCTACTGAGTTGATCGTGACCCTCACTCTTTCATCCCACAACACTTAATAATAGTCTTTCTTTCTTTAGGTACTCACTGTCATGTGAGTTACCAAATACAGAGTATTAATAAAAATTGTAAACAGTTGTTTCAAAACAACATTTAGAAGATGGAACATTATTTTAAAGTGATTCTAAAGCTTTGAATACCTTAGTGGCTAATACACATTAAAGTTTGAAGAACTACCTACTCAATTGAGCTTAGGGCTTTTTTGGTGTCTCCCGGAAGACCAGTTTCCTTCATGGTTTCACTATTTCTTCCCTTTAAACAAATTTGTATTCCTTTTATGTTGTTCTAAGATGTTCTATTTAATTAAAAAGCTTTGTTGTATACTACTTAATGAGTCAACTTACATGAGAGAATATTTTTTTTAATGTTTGACCAGTAACATGACTTTAATATTTAAACATTTCAGATTAATACAAGCTGAAATGGAGCTATTTTTGGAGTTAATGCAGATGCTCCTGAACTCACATTCTCCAAATAAACCTGTTTACTAAAGTATTTTAGGCTCATTAAGAGATTAGTTGTTTTCTTTTAGGAATCGCCACAGTTTTCCATAATGAATGTACTAATTTGCATCCCCACCAGCAGTGTACAAGGATTCTACTTTCCTCCACATCCTCATCAAAAGTTATCTTTCTTCTTTTTTTGTAATAGTCATTCTAACAAGTGTGAGGCAACATCTCAATATAATATTAACCTAAGTTTCTGAAGAATCAAGGAGATTAGTTCTGCCTAAGTTGATTTGTCATAGGTTTCTAACTACTTTAATCACAGTGTATGTGAATACAAAAATGTATATGCACAGGATATTTTGCAGTATAGACGTATGCCTTTTTACCTCCCTTGTATAGTAAGAATGAAATTTTCTCCTAATAGTCAAAATCCATAACAAAGAAAACATAGTGAAATATTTTTTTGCTTGTTGATTTGTTGCTATAGAAAGCCCAGCACCTCCACGTGCCAGTCTCAATTTCCAGTTCAACAAAATCTGTTATAGCCTCCTGTGGAAGCATTCCTCACTGTGGTTGACTAAGACCTTTAGATCAGTAGAGATTAAAATTCTGGGAACAAGATGCCAACATTTTGCTAGTGGATAATTAAGAGAGATAGTGAATAGAGCCACTCTTGTCTCAACCTCTTAATTCCCACACCAATAAATCCTGGTTATGGGTAAAACAAGGCAATATATTCATTGCTAATTGAGAACACTTACTGTGCCCCAGAAGACATTTGCCTGCATGTAAGTCTAAGTCTTCAAAAGGTTATCTGCTACTCTCTCAAGTCATTGCTTCAGAATACCGGAGCATATGACAAAAACCAGTACATTTCCTGAGAGCAGGTCTTTGGGAATACTTAATATGTTTTATAATGTCTTTCTGTACAGTGCCTTGATCACATGTGATGGTATTTGTAATACCAGATTGGTGCAAAAAATAATCGTGGTTTTTGCCATTAAAATATAATGGCAATTACTTTTGATGGCAAAAACCAAAACTGGCAAAATTTGCCATTACTTTTAATGGCAAAAACCACATTTACTTTTGCACCAATCTAATATCATGATAATGGATAAAGCAATATGTAAGTTCATGGATTGTGGGAGAAGCATTGCAGAGGAGACAGATTTAAACTTATACCTAGAGTGCATAACTATTACACTACAAACAAAACTCTACTTCTTCCATGTTGGTAGGTCTAATTTCTGCCATACTGAGGAATAATTCTTGATTCCTGACATTGGCAGATTTGACACTCAGCAGTGGTGAGAACCAGATCACCGTTAGTGAGTGGAAGTCCATGTTGATTAATCTCTATTCCTATAATCATGGCCACTTTATTCAGGAGAACGGTCAGCCATAACATACATTCCTGGGAAAAGTGTCTGCCTAGCATTCACAAAATTGTCATTCTTTTCACTTCATTTTTAAAATTCTTTTCTAGCAGAGTAATTCTTCAGTGAGTATTGGCATAGGATATAAATATCTTTATATACTGTGCGTATCAGGCAGATCTGTCCAAATACCTTTGTTGCCAATTTTCCAATCATGTATTTTTTCAGATCTTTGACAATACGGACAGGTCGTTAGCTACATTTCACTGTTGATGGCAGTTTGGTTATTTGCAGTTCAGAGTTCATTTTGAATGATTTTTACAAGCATTATTGCATACGACTTCGTGTTCAATTATTATCAGTAAATATTTACAAGTGTAATTGCTGGATCATTCAGTACTGTAAGTGTAGCTTTATAAAATATTACGCAATTCTCAAAAGTAGTTGAGTCATTTAAGAAATTTTGAGTTTTATTACATCTCACCAATATTTGTCATGCCAGCTTTTTAAAATTTCAGACATTCTAGTGAGTTTAATTGGTGTCTTATGGAGGTATTAATTTGCATGTCTTCATTATTAATGACAGTAAGTACTTTCTGTACATTTATTAGCCAGTCTTATATCCTCTTTTATAGGTGGTTCGTTCACGTGCTCAATAGGAAATCTCAGTCGCTCTCCATGTATAGCCCTCCACAGAAATGCTTGAGTGTCCTTATAACATTGCTGTGGAATTTCCCTAAAACAATTAGAGAGAGGAAGACAGAGGTGGGTGGGGGGTGATGTTGGCGGGGGCGAGAGAGAGACTAAGAGTGTAAACTTGTAGCTATCCCTTTTGTTTATTTTATCTTACTTCCAAATTGTAAGTTCAGCGGTACATTGCAGAATGTACAGGTTTGTTAAATAGGTAAACATGTTCCACAGTAGTTTGCTGCACAGATCATTCCATCACCTTGGTGTTAAGCTCAGGTTGCTAACTTGAGGTCTTCCTAGATTTTTGATGTGAATATTTAGTGCTATAAATTGTTCTCTTAACACTGCATTAGCTGCATCCCAGAGGCTCTGGTACCTTGTACATTTGATCTCATTAGTTTCAAATAACTTCAGGATTACTGTCTTAATTTTATTATTCACCCAAAAGTCATTTAAGAGCAGGTTGTTAAATTTCCATATAGTTGTGTGGCTTTCAGTGAATCTCTTAATCTTGAGTTCTAATTTGATTGTGCTGTGATCTGAGACACTGTTGTGATTTCAGTTCTTTTGCACTTGCTGAGAAGTGTTTTACTTTTGATTATGTGATCAGTTTTAGAGTAAGAACTATATGGCCATGAGAAGAATGTATATTTTGTTGTTTTTGGGTGGAGAATTCTGTAAATATCTATCAGGTTCACTTAATCCAGAGCTAAGTTCAGGTCCTGAATATCTTTTTAAATTTTCTGTCTCAGTGATCTGTCTAATATTGTCAGTGGGGTGTTAAAATCTCCCACTATTATTGTGTGGGAGTCTAAGCCTCTTTGAAGGTCTTCAAGAAATTGCTTTATGAATCTGGGTGCTTCTGTTTGGGGTGCATATATATTTAGGATAGTTAGCTCTTCTTGTTGAACACTTTACCATTTTGTAATTCCCTTCTTTGTCCTTTTTGATCTTTCTTGGTTTAATGTTTGCTTTGTCAGAAACTAGGGTTGCAATCCCTGCTTTTTTTTTGTTTTCCATTTGCTTGGTAAATTTTTCTCCACCCCTTTATTTTGAGCCAATGTGGCTTTCCATTCTGTATCTTTTAACTGAGGCATGTATCCCATTTACATTTAAGGTTTGTTATGTGTGGATTTGATCCAGTCATCATGATGTTAGCTGGTTATTTTGCAGACTTGTTTATGTGGCTGCTTTTCAGTAGCACTTGTCTGTGTAGTTCAGTGTGTGTTTGTAGTGGCTGGTAATGGTTTTCCCTTTTCATATTTAGTGCTTCCTTTAGGAGCTCTTGTAAGGCAGGTCTGGTGGTAACAAATTCTTTCAGCATTTACTTCTCTGAAAATAATCTTATTTCTCTTTTGCTTATAAAGTTTAGTTGGGCCAGATATGAAATTCTGGGTTATAAATTCTTTGTTTTAAAAATCTCTTCTGGTTTGTACAGTTTCCACTGGGAGGTCTGCTGTTAGTCTGATATACTTCCCTTTGTAGGTGGCCTGGCATTTTGCTCTAGTGGCACTTAACATTTTTTTTTTTTTTCATTTTGACCTTGGAGAATCTGATGATTATGGGTCTTGGGAGTGATCTTCTCATGGAGTATCTTACTGGGGCTTCTGAGTTTCCTGAATTTGAATGTTGGCCTGTCTCGTTAATGTTGATAATGTTCTCCTGGATGGTAACATTGTTTTAGGGAAATTGTTTTAGGGAAATTCCACAGCAATGTTACAAGGGCGCTCAAGCATTTCTGTGGAAGGCTATACATGGAGAGGGACTGAAGAATGTTTTCCAAGTTGGTTCTATTCTCCCCATCTCTTTCAGGTACCCCAATCAGTTGTAGATTTGGTCTCTTTACATAATCCCATATTTCTCAAAGGTTTTGTTCATCCTTTTTCATTCTTTCTTCTCTATTCTTGTCTGCGTGTCCTATTTTAGAACGACAGTCTTCAAGCTCTGAGATTCTTTCCTCTGCTGTCTCTATTCTGGTATTAATACTAGTGATTGCACTGTGAAGTTCTTGTAGTGTGTTTTTCAGCTCTATCAGGTCGGTTATGTCCTTCTCTAAACTGGCAATTTTGTCTGTGAGCTCCTGCATTGTTTTATCATGATTCTCCGTTTCTTTGCATTGTGTTACAACATGCATCTTTACCTCAGGGAAGTTTGTTTTTAATCCACATTCTGAAGTCTATTTTTGTCATTTCAGCCATCTCAGCCTAAGCCCAGTCCTGAACCCTTGCTGGGAGGTGTTGTGGTCATTTGGCGGAAAAGGGGCACTTTTGCTTGTTGAGCTTTTAGTGTTGTGTTGATTCTTTCTCATCTTTGTAGGCTTATCTGCCTTCAATCTTTGAGTTTGCTAATCCTGGGATGGGGTTCCTGTGACTTATCTTTTGTTGTTAATGTAGTTGCTGTTTTTGTCTTCTGTTTGTTTGTTGGTTTTTATTTTAAGAGTCTGGCCACTCTTGCATAGGGCTGGTGTGATTTGCTGGTGGTCTGATGGTCTGTGGTTTGCTGGTGGTCAGACCTTAATTGACCTGGTTTTTCCCATAGCTGGAAGTATCACCAGTGAAGGCTGGGCTATGAAAGAGCAAAGATGGCAGCCTGCCCCTTCTTCTGGAAGCTCTATCCCAGGTGGGTACTGACCTGTTGCTGGCCTGAACTTGCCTGTAGAAGGTGGCTGGAGAACCCAGTTGGGAGGTCTCACCTAGACAGGAGGAATGGAATCAAGGACCCTCTTAAAGAAGCAGTCTGGCTGCTTTTTGGTAGAGCAGCTGTGTTGTTTTGGAAATCCTTTCAGCCCCTGATAAGTTTGGGCTGTCCATGGCCCAGAGGCTGGACTGGCTGAGAAGCCCCATCAGCTAAGGTGGCAGCTTGCTCCACCCCCAGCACTCCTCCCGAGGGAGGAATTAGAGCTCTGTCAGCTACAGAACGCTAGTGGGGGTGGCTGGAAGACCTGGCTTGGAGGACCCACCCCACGAAGATGAAGATGAGTAGATTGGGGTCCTGCTTAAAGAAGCAGTCTGGCCGCACCTTGACAAGGTAGCCATGTTGTGCTAGGGAACCACCTCTGCCCCTGTCAGCTGGAAATCTCCAAAACCCAGTTGGAATGTCTGAGTTGTCCAAACAGTGAAGGTGGTAGCCCTCCCCTTCCCCTGGCCGCTCTGTCTTAGGGAGAGAGCTGAGCTCTGTTTGTAGAATATGTGTGCACAGGGGTCTCTGGATGGCCTAACTGGGAGGTTCTGCCCAGTCAGAAGGAATTGATAGGGGTCCCACTTAAAGAACCACTCTGACCTCTACCTGGCAAAGCAACTGTGTTACACTACTGGGAGGACCCTTCCTTGTCCAGACCATTTGGACTGTCCAAAGCCCGCAAGCTGCAATGCCTGAGTTGACCAAACAGCAGAGATAGTGGCCCACCCCTCTCCCCAGGGGCTCTGTCCAGTCTCAGGCAGGCTCCACCCTGTTGCTGGTGACTAACTGGAATTCCAAGCCAGTGGATCTTATCTTATAAGATGCCATGGAAGTGGAGCCCACAGAATGATGCTGCTTGACTCCTGGATTCAGCCCCCTTCCGAGGGGTATGTATGGACTTCCCACATTGCCTGGGTTTCAGACACATTTGTTGGGGATGCCAGGGCCAGAGTACGTAAAGCTACTGGGTCTTTATGTGTACCTGAGCAGCTGCTCTGTCGAGACTCCACACAGCTCGGTATGGAGCTGATCACAGAATCAAGGTCCTATGGCCTGGGCTTACAAGGGGATCTCCTAATCCACAAGTTGTAAAGATCCATGGGAGAAGCATGGTTTTCCAGGGTCGCACAATCACTCACTGCTCTCCTTGGCAGGGGATTCTCTTGGCTTTGTGTTGCTCCCGGGTGGGCCATTGCCCTACCCTGCTTTTCTTTGTTCTCCATGGTTTGAGTTGTTTCCCTGATCAGTTTCAATATTTCAGCTGAAGGTGCTGTATTCACTTGCCCCTTTTGTTCGTCTCTATGAATGCTGTGGACTACAGCTGCTTCTAATTAGTCATATTGGCCCCCTTTCCCATTTGTTTAGATGAAAATGAATCTGACCTATATTAAAGTGATTGGAAATTAGGCTTCAAATTTTGAAGGGAGGGGATTCAATGTATTTTGTAACAAATAAGTGTTGAATTTTGTAAAATTTTTTTTGGCATGTATCGAAATTATTATGTGTAATTCATATTTTTTATTGTGATAGTTTATACTGGTAGATTATTAAATGTTAAACACCCATGATCATGATATATTTACTTCTGTGTGTGTGTGTTTTGAAGAATTAATTTACTGATAGTTTGTGAAGCAAGTTCATGTTTATTTTCATGAGGGATACTGTTCCCTAATTTTCTTTCTTAATACTATTTCTGTTAAGTTTTGATATCAGAGTTTTGCTGGCCTTGTTAAATGAGCTGGAAATTATACCTTGATCTATTCTCTGAAATCATTTCTGTGGATAGATGAAATTAACTGATGAAGGCTTTTTGTCTAGAAACTTTTCCTGTGAGTTTTTGAATAGGCATTCTATTGAATCGCTAGATATATGAGGTTAGTATTTTTTTTTCTTCTTGTGTCACTTTTTAGCAAGTTTTGTCTATTTCACCCAAGTTGTCAAATATGTTGCAATAAAGTCATTTATAATGTTGTGTTTAATTATCCTTTACTATCTGTAGAATCTATAGTGAAGTTACCTTTTTCATTCCTGATATAGGCAATTGTATTTCCCATATTTGCTCTATACAGCTATGATGGTTAATTGTAGAAGTCAGTTTGACTGGACTAAGAGATTCTTATCTGGTAAATATTTTTTCATGTATCTGTGAATGTGTTTCCCAAATATATTAGCATTTGAACTGGGGGACTGAATAAAAGATATCACCCTCTCCAATAAAGGTAGATCTCATCCAAACCGTTAAGGGTCTAATAAAAAAAAAAGCAACAGAAGAAAATAAGAAGAAAAGATGGAGGAGGGGTGAATTTGCTCTCTGCTTGAAATGGAACATCTGTCTTCTCCTGTCCTCAGACATAAGCATGCTTTGTTCTCAGGCTCTCAGTCCTGGACCAAGAGTTACAGCATTGACTCCCTTGATTCTCAGACCTTTAGATTTAGGCTGGAACTGTATCACTAGCATTGCTGGACCTACAAGCTTGTAGAGATTGTGTGACATCTCAGTCTTTATACTCCTATAAAGCAATCATAATACATTCCCCGCCATTTATATATATGTGTTTGTGTATGTGCACGCATGTGCATTCCCTTTTGTTTCTATTCCTCTTGAGAACCATGACTAATACAAGAGCAAAGCTGCCAATGCCAGTATTCTGAACTTGGGAAATCTCTCTCTCTGCAAGTTTGACTGCAGCCATCTTTGCTTTCCAGTCTAGCATTCAAATTTCTGCACTTAGGAACACTATGTCAGGTTAGAATGCCTTGATATGGTTTGACTGTGTCCTCACTCAAATCTCATCGTGAATTGTAGTTCTCATAATGCCTGCATCTCATGGGAGGGGACCAGTGGGAGGTAATTGAATTATGAGGGCCCATTATCCCATGCCGTTTTTGTGATAGTAAGTCAGTCTCATGAGATTTGATGGTATTATAAAGGGGGGCTGCTCCTTTGCAAATGCTCTCTTGCCTGCTGCCATGTAAGTGTTGCCTTTGCTCCTCCTTGACCTTCTACCGTGATTGCAAGACTTCCTCTGCAATGTGGAACTGCGACTCCATTAAACCTCTTTTTCTTTATAAATTACCGTGTCTCAGGTATTTCATCATAGCAGTATGAAAACGGACTAATACAATAAATTGGTACCCATAGAGTGGAATACTGCTATAAGGATACCTCAAAATGTAGAACTGACTTTGGAGCAGAGTAACAAGCAGAGGCTGGAACAGTCTGGGAGGCTCAGAAGAAGACAGGAAAATTTGGGAAAGTTTGGGACATCCTAGAGACTTGGAGGGCTCAGAAGACAGGAAGCTGGGGGAAAGTTTGGAACTTCCTAGAGACTTGTTGAATGGCTTTGCCCAAAATGCTGATAGTGATATGGATAATGAAGTCCATACTGAGGTGGTTTCAGATGGAGATGAGAAACTTGTTGGGACCTGGAAAAAAGGTGACCCTTGCTATGTTTTAGCAAAGAGACTGGTGGCATTTTGCCCCTCTCCTAGAGATCTGTGGAACTTTGAACTTGTGAGAGGTAATTTAGGGTATATGGCACAAGAAATTTCTAAGCAGCAAAGAGTTCAAGTTGTGATATGGGTGCTGTTGAAAGCATTCAGTTTTATGTATTCACAAAGATATGGTTTGAAATTGCGAATTATATTTCAAAGGAAAGCAGAGCATAAAAGTTTGAAAAATTTGTAGCCTGATGATGCCATAGAAAAGAGAAACCCATTTTCTGTGGAGAAATTCAAGCCATCTGTAGAAATTTGCATAAGCAATAAGGAGCCAAATGTTAATCACCAAAACAATGGGAAAAAAATGTCTCCTGGGCAGGTTGGAGGTCTTTACAGCAGCCCCTCCCATCACAAGCCAGGATGTGTAGGAGGAAAGAATGGATTTGTGGGTTGGACCCAAGACCTGGCTGCTTTTTGCAGTCTTAAGACTTGGTACCCTGCATCCCAGCTGTGACTAAAAGGAGCCAATGTACAGCTCAAGCCATCTCTTCAGAAGATGCAAGAAGCCCCAAGGCAGCTTGCATGTGGTTTGGGGTCTGCAGGTACACAGAAGTCAAAAATTGAGGTTGGGCAAACTCCACCTAAGATTTCACAGGATATATGGAATGCCTGGATATGGAACCCTCGTGGAGAATCTCTCCTAGGGCAATGCGGAATGGAAATGTGGGATGAGCGCCCCCCACACAGAGTCCCCACTTGGACAGTTCCTAGTAGGGCTGTGAGAAGAGGGCCACCATCCTCCAAACCCTAGAATGGTAGATTCACAGATAGCTTGCACCGTGCACCTGGAGAAGCTGCAGACACTCAATGCCAGTTCGTGAAAGCAATCAGGAGGGCAGCTGTCTCCTGAAAAGCCACTGAGGTGGAGCTGCCCAAGACCATGGGACTCTACCTCATGCATCAACATGACCTAGATGTGAGACATGGAGTCAAAGGAGATCATTTTGGAACTTTAAGATTTGACTGTCCTGCTGGATTTTGAACTTGCATGGGCCCTTTAGGCCCTTCGTTTTGGCTGATTTCTCCCATTTGGAACAAATCAATGCCTGTACCCCCATTGTACCTATGAAGTAATTAACTTGTTTTTGATTTTACAATCTCATAGGCATAGGGGACTTGCCTTGTCTCAGATGAGACTTGGGACCATGAACTTTTGAGTTAATGCTAAAATGAGTTAAAACTTTAGGGAACTGTTGGAAATGCATAGTAGGTTTTGACATGTGAGGACATCAGATTTGGGAGGCCCAGGGTCACAATAATGTGGTTTGGCTGTTCCCACCCAAATCTCATCTTGAACTGTAGCTCCCATAATCCCCATGTGTCATGGGAGGGACACTGTGGGAGGTAATTGAATCATGGATATGGGTTTTCCCATCCTGTTTTGGTGATAGCGAATAAGTCTCACAACATTGATGGCTTTATAAGGGACAGTTCCCCCGAACATGCTCTCTTGCCTGCCACCATGTAAAATGTGCCCTTGCTCCTCCTCCACCTTCTACCATGGTTTTGAGGTCTCCCTAGCCACTTGGAACTGTGAGTATGTTGAACCTATTTTTCTTCATAAATTACCCAGTCTCGGTATTTCTTCATAGTAGTATGGAAATGAACTAATGCACTCTGCTTTCTTATGGTTCCCTCTGTTTTGTCTTCTGTAATTCCAGAGGACTTAGCATTGATTTTACTCACACTTTCTCTCTTGCATTCCTGGGAGACTACTTCGCACTTAAGGAAGCTGCAATTGCCTCAGAGAAGATCTCTTTGAGATATTTTCTCCTGAGCCCAATCTCTTGGCATACTGTCCCCAATTACTTTAGTGAAGATTCTAGGAAATATTGCCAAGTTGCAACTCAGTCTTTGGCTGAGAACCTTAGTATTTTTTGGAACCACATGCAACCATTAAAAGCATAACAGAACATTCTCTGGTTTCTTATTATATTCAGTTCATTGATTCTATCACTGCTCTTGTAAGGTAAGATAAGTCATCTTTGTCTTTTCTTATATGGATCTTCTCACTTCCAGTAATTAGTTCCTTTAGACTTCTTTTATGTCTTCAGCTTTCTCACTAGTGAAAAAGAAAAAGCAATGCTTTTGTAGCTTATGAAACTTAGGATGCAAGTAATGGCCTCTTGTAGCTGTCTATAGCCTATGATTTCTATATCTTAACTGTAAAAATTTCCTAATTGACTCAAGATAATGTTAGTAAAGATGATCAGCCCATGAATCTCAGGTTACGATTTTCCTCTATAATGTTCTGGGGGAGCATAGAATTTGATAGCACAATCCTGGGTTCAACTTTTAGATATGATTGTAACCATCTTTAACATAGTAACTGCAGCTTTTGTTATTTACTAGATCATTTGTCCTAAAATATTTCCTTGCCATGCAAACAGCAAAACCAAAAAAATTATTTTAATAGAGGAATCAATCTGTTAGATAAATTATTATAATGCCTGAGTCTCAAAAACCTTCACCAATGAATCAGAATTAAAATTTTAACTATAAAGTAGATTACAAAATAGCAGTAATTTCTGTTACAATCTGTGCAGATTGGGAAAGGCTATGTTTATCTTTGCTCTACATTTGTGGGAGATTTGGGAAGATACTTTAAGACTATTTTATTAGAAAGACTCTAATGATTGAAATGCTGGTACCTAGAAAAATAATCTTATTGGTGACAGAATGAGTAGATAAAATGTTTTATCTATAATTTTAGACATGGTAAGTGGACCCTCTCAGCACCTTAAACGGACAAAAGAAATGGTTTAGTAGCACCTGCCAGATAGAGAAGGTGTGAGGGATTAGAGGGTACAAGACACTGTTGTTGCCTACCTACAGTGTAAAATATCTCCTCTCATCCTTCTTCACCATAGGCAAGCCGGAGTCTTTGTTTATTCATATTTGTTTTTGTTTGTTTCTGAATAATTGAACCTCCTCTGTGTAGCTAAAACCATCCAGCAAACTAGAACTCACTACTTGAAATAAAAATATTTTCGTTTCAGCCAAGTATGATAATCCATTTCTCGCATCACAAATTGATTAAAGAATGGAACTATCACATTATTCTCACCTGTAATATAGGAAAAACACTATTGGCAAACTTCAAAAAGCTGCTTCTCACTGAAAACAAGGTACAAGCACCTTGGAAGATTATTCTCCCTTTTTATTCCATATGAACATTTGCCTGAAGCCACAGTAACCATCTTTAGAATATCACAGCAACAAAGCTGTTGACAGAGCAGATGGAAAGAAAGTAAAGCTTGATGCCATCATTGAGTAGCTGAGATAAGAGCCCTGGAAACACCCACCTTAGTACTTCTTGTGTGAAATAAAATAATTTTCTTTCTTTCAAAGTTCCTTTGTATCGTGTGTTTATATTATGTATATCTGAAAGCATTTCAGTGAGTATAAGCATGAGTGTAGTATTATCCGTGAAGCCCTGTTAGCTATATGGCAGTTAAGTTCAATGTGATTATTTAAAACAGAAAATGTAAAAATTGATGCCGTTGTTCTATGACCAATGAGATTCTGTACTGGAAAATCACATTGCAAAAAGTAAAATTATTTAAAAATACTTCCTTTTGGTTAAGACCAAATGGAATGTGAAACATTGGAGGTCAGAACTACTACCTATCTTTGTACATCGAGCACGCAACTCATCCTAAACATTCAATAAATACTTATATTAATAAAAGAATCATTTTGAAAGAGTATTTCATATACACTGTACAAAGAACTAGGAAATGTACAGTTTATGATTAATGATGGAAGACGCAATAATTATTAAAACGCATTCCAGAATTGCTGTAATTGAAACAGACTTCTTATAAGGTGATACGTATAATAAATAACATTAATTATATTGTGTATATAAGGAAAGAGTGAATCAGAAAGAATTCAAATTACTTATAACCTTCATTAAGTCTTATGTAACATGCTAAATGACAGATGTATACACTAAAAATTGTCATAAGAGAAAAATTTAACTTTATTAAATTTCATATATTTAAAATACAAAATAAGATCCTTAAAATGTATAATCTGATTCTAAAAAGTAAAGCCTAAAGTTAGTGGTACTACTTTTTAGAAAATGCTAACTTTTCTTTTTCAGTTATCTTGTCCTACTTTTCTTTTGCCTCTATTTTCTTTACTGTTTACTATCTCACAACTCAGAGCTCCCTATTTTCTGACCCTTTTCTGACATGTCCTCCTAAGGCAATATTCCATGTTTTAGACTAATCTCTCTAGTCTACTCTTCAAACTCTACTTGCTCCCAGCAACCTAGTTTTGTTGGACAGAGCTCACGAACTATTTCATCCTGGAGTAGAGTTGAAAAATATATTCCCCAAAGGGCGGAGCAAGATGGCCGAATAGGAACAGCTCCAGTCTCCAACTCCCAGCGCGAGCGACACAGAAGACCGGTGATTTCTGCATTTTCAACTGAGGTACTGGGTTCATCTCACTGGGGAGTGCCGGACGATCGGTGCTGGTCAGCTGCTGCAGCCCGACCAGCGAGAGCTGAAGCAGGGCGAGGCATTGCCTCACCTGGGAAGCGCAAGGGGGAAGGGAATCCCTTTTCCTAGCCAGGGGAACTGAGACACACAACACCTGGAAAATCGGGTAACTCCCACCCCAATACTGCACTTTAAGCAAACAGGCACACCAGGAGATCATATCCCACACCCACGGAGCCTCCCTCATTGCTAGCACAGCAGTCTGTGATCTACCGGCAAGGCAGCAGCGAGGCTGGGGGAGGGGCGCCCGCCATTGCTGAGGCTTAAGAAGGTAAACAAAGCTGCTGGGAAGCTCGAACTGGGTGGAGCTCATAGCAGCTCAAGGAAACCTGCCTGTCTCTGTAGACTCCACCTCTGGGGACAGGGCAATAACAAACACAGCTGAAACCTCTGCAGACGCAAACAACTCTGTCTGACAGCTTTGGAGAGAGCAGTGGATCTCCCAACACGGAGGTTGAGATCTGAGAAGGGACAGACTCCCTGCTCAAGTGGGTCCCTGACCCCTGAGTAGCCTAACTGGGAGACATCCCCCACTAGGGGCAGTCTGACACCCCACACCTCACAGGGTGGAGTACACCCCTGAGAGGAAGCTTCCAAAGCAAGAATCAGACAGGTACACTCGCTGTTCAGAAATATTCTATCTTCTGCAGCCTCTGCTGCTGATACCCAGGCAAACAGGGTCTGGAGTGGACCTCAAGCAATCTCCAACAGACCTACAGCTGAGGATCCTGACTGTTAGAAGGAAAACTATCAAACAGGAAGGACACCTACACCAAAACCCCATCAGTACATCACCATCATCAAGACCAGAGGCAGATAAAACCACAAAGATGGGGAAAAAGCAGGGCAGAAAAGCTGGAAATTCAAAAAATAAGAGCGCATCTCCCCCGGCAAAGGAGCGCAGCTCATCGCCAGCAACGGATCAAAGCTGGACGGAGAATGACTTTGATGAGATGAGAGAAGAAGGCTTCAGTCCATCAAATTTCTCAGAGCTAAAGGAGGAATTACGTACCCAGCGCAAAGAAACTAAAAATCTTGAAAAAAAAGTGGAAGAATTGATGGCTAGAGTAATTAATGCAGAGAAGGTCCTAAACGAAATGAAAGAGATGAAAACCATGACACGAGAAATACGTGACAAATGCACAAGCTTCAGTAACCGACTCGATCAACTGGAAGAAAGAGTATCTGCGATTGAGGATCAAATGAATGAAATGAAGCGAGAAGAGAAACCAAAAGGAAAAAGAAGAAAAAGAAATGAACAAAGCCTGCAAGAAGTATGGGATTATGTAAAAAGACCAAATCTACGTCTGATTGGGGTGCCTGAAAGTGAGGGGGAAAATGGAACCAAGTTGGAAAACACTCTTCAGGATATCATCCAGGAGAACTTCCCCAACCTAGTAGGGCAGGCCAACATTCAAATCCAGGAAATACAGAGAACGCCACAAAGATACTCCTTGAGAAGAGCAACTCCAAGACACATAAGTGCCAGATTCACCAAAGTTGAAATGAAGGAAAAAATCTTAAGGGCAGCCAGAGAGAAAGGTCAGGTTACCCACAAAGGGAAGCCCATCAGACTAACAGCAGATCTCTCGGCAGAAACTCTACAAGCCAGAAGAGAGTGGGGGCCAATATTCAACATTCTTAAAGAAAAGAATTTTCAACCAAGAATTTCATATCCAGCCAAACTAAGTTTCATAAGTGAAGGAGAAATAAAATCCTCTACAGATAAGCAAATGCTTAGAGATTTTGTCACCACTAGGCCTGCCTTACAAGAGACCCTGAAGGAAGCACTAAACATGGAAAGGAACAACCGGTACTAGCCATTGCAAAAACATGCCAAAATGTAAAGACTATCGAGGCTAGGAAGAAACTGCATCAACTAACGAGCAAAATAACCAGTTAATATCATAATGGCAGGATCAAGTTCACACATAACAATCTTAACCTTAAATGTAAATGGACTAAATGCTCCAATTAAAAGACACAGACTGGCAAACTGGATAAAGAGTCAAGACCCATCAGTCTGCTGTATTCAGGAGACCCATCTCACACGCAGAGACATACATAGGCTCAAAATTAAGGGATGGAGGAAGATTTACCAAGCAAATGGAGAACAAAAAAAAGCGGAGGTTGCAATCCTAGTCTCTGATAAAACAGACTTTAAACCATCAAAGATCAAAAGAGACAAAGAAGGCCATTACATAATGGTAAAGGGATCAATTCAACAGGAAGAGCTAACTATCCTAAATATATATGCACCCAATACAGGAGCACCCAGATTCATCAAGCAAGTCCTTAGAGACTTACAAAGAGACTTAGACTCCCATACAATAATAATGGGAGACTTCAACACTCCACTGTCAACATTAGACAGATCAACGAGACAGAAAGTTAACAAGGATATCCAGGAATTGAACTCATCTCTGCAGCAAGCAGATCTCATAGACATCTATAGAACTCTCCACCCCAAATCAACAGAATATACATTCTTCTCAGCACCACATCGTACTTACTCCAAAATCGACCACGTAATTGGAAGTAAAGCACTCCTCAGCAAATGTACAAGAACAGAAATTATAACAAACTGTCTCTCAGACCACAGTGCAATCAAACTAGAACTCAGGACTAAGAAACTCAATCAAAACCGCTCAACTACATGGAAACTGAACAACCTGCTCCTGAATGACTACTGGGTACATAACGAAATGAAGGCAGAAATAAAGATGTTCTTTGAAAACAATGAGAACAACGATACAACATACCAGAATCTCTGGGACACATTTAAAGCAGTGTGTAGAGGGAAATTTATAGCACTAAATGCCCACAAGAGAAAGCAGGAAAGATCTAAAATTGACACTCTAACATCACAATTAAAAGAACTAGAGAAGCAAGAGCAAACACATTCGAAAGCTAGCAGAAGGCAAGAAATAACTAAGATCAGAGCAGAACTGAAGGAGATAGAGACACAAAAAACTCTCCAAAAAATCAATGAATCCAGGAGTTGGTTTTTTGAAAAGATCAACAAAATTGACAGACCACTAGCCAGACTAATAAAGAAGAAAAGAGAGAAGAATCAAATCGACGCAATTAAAAATGATAAAGGGGATATCACCACCGACCCCACAGAAATACAAACTACCATCAGAGAATACTATAAACACCTCTATGCAAATAAACTGGAAAATCTAGAAGAAATGGATAATTTCCTGGACACTTACACTCTTCCAAGACTAAACCAGGAAGAAGTTGAATCCCTGAATAGACCAATAGTAGGCTCTGAAATTGAGGCAATAATTAATAGCCTACCAACCAAAAAAAGTCCAGGACCAGATGGATTCACAGCTGAATTCTACCAGAGGTACAAGGAGGAGTTGGTACCATTCCTTCTGAAACTATTCCAATCAATAGAAAAAGAGGGAATCCTCCCTAACTCATTTTATGAGGCCAACATCATCCTGATACCAAAGCCTGGCAGAGACACAACAAAAAAAGAGAATTTTAGACCAATATCCCTGATGAACATCGATGCAAAAATCCTCAGTAAAATACTGGCAAACCGGATTCAGCAACACATCAAAAAGCTTATCCACCATGATCAAGTGGGCTTCATCCCTGGGATGCAAGGCTGGTTCAACATTCGCAAATCAATAAACATAATCCAGCATATAAACAGAACCAAAGACAAGAACCACATGATTATCTCAATAGATGCAGAAAAGGCTTTTGACAAAATTCAACAGCCCTTCATGCTAAAAACGCTCAATAAATTTGGTATTGATGGAACGTACCTCAAAATAATAAGAGCTATTTATGACAAACCCACAGCCAATATCATACTGAATGGGCAAAAACTGGAAAAATTCCCTTTGAAAACTGGCACAAGACAGGGATGCCCTCTCTCACCACTCCTATTCAACATAGTGTTGGAAGTTCTGGCTAGGGCAATTAGGCAAGAGAAAGAAATCAAGGGTATTCAGTTAGGAAAAAAGAAGTCAAACTGTCCCTGTTTGCAGATGACATGATTGTATATTTAGAAAACCCCATTGTCTCAGCCCAAAATCTCCTTAAGCTGATAAGCAACTTCAGCAAAGTTTCAGGATACAAAATTAATGTGCAAAAATCACAAGCATTCTTATACACCAGTAACAGACAAACAGAGAGCCAAATCAGGAATGAACTTCCATTCACAATTGCTTCAAAGAGAATCAAATACCTAGGAATCCAACTTCCAAGGGATGTAAAGGACCTCTTCAAGGGGAACTACAAACCACTGCTCAGTGAAATAAAAGAGGACACAAACAAATGGAAGAACATACCATGCTCATGGATAGGAAGAATCAATATTGTGAAAATGGCCATACTGCCCAAGGTAATTTATAGATTCAATGCCATCCCCATCAAGCTACCAATGAGTTTCTTCATAGAACTGGAAAAAACTGCTTTAAAGTTCATATGGAACCAAAAAAGAGCCCGCATCTCCAAGAAAATCCTAGGTCAGAAGAACAAAGCTGGAGGCATCACGCTACCTGACTTCAAACTATACTACAAGGCTACAGTAACCAAAACAGCATGGTTCTGGTACCAAAACAGAGATATTGACCAATGGAACAGAACAGAGTCCTCAGAAATAATACCACACATCTACAGCCTTCTGATCTTTGACAAACCTGAGAGAAACAAGAAATGGGGAAAGGATTCCCTATTTAATAAATGGTGCTGGGAAAATTGGCTAGCCATAAGTAGAAAGCTGAAACTGGATCCTTTCCTTACTCCTTATACGAAAATTAATTCAAGATGGATTAGAGACTTAAATGTTAGACCTAATACCATAAAAATCCTAGAGGAAAACCTAGGTAGTACCATTCAGGACATAGGCATGGGCAAAGACTTCATGTCTAAAACACCAAAAGCAAAGGCAGCAAAAGCCAAAATTGACAAATGGGATCTCATTAAACTAAAGAGCTTCTGCACAGCAAAAGAAACTACCATCAGAGTGAACAGGCAACCTACAGAATGGGAGAAAACTTTTGCAATCTACTCATCTGACAAAGGGCTAATATCCAGAACCTACAAAGAACTCAAACAAATTTACAAGAAAAAAACAAACAACCCCATCAAAAAGTGGGCAAAGGATATGAACAGACATTTCTCAAAAGAAGACATTCATACAGCCAACAGACACATGAAAAAATGCTCATCATCACTAGCCATCAGAGAAACGCAAATCAAAACCACAATGAGATACCATCTCACACCAGTTAGAATGGCGATCATTAAAAAGTCAGGAAACAACAGGTGCTGGAGAGGATGTGGAGAAATAGGAACACTTTTACACTGTTGGTGGGATTGTAAACTAGTTCAACCATTATGGAAAACAGTATGGCGATTCCTCAAGGATCTAGAACTAGATGTACCATATGACCCAGCCATCCCATTACTGGGTATATACCCAAAGGATTATAAATTATGCTGCTATAAAGACACATGCACACGTATGTTTATTGCAGCACTATTCACAATAGCAAAGACTTGGAATCAACCCAAATGTCCATCAGTGACAGATTGGATTAAGAAAATGTGGCACATATACACCATGGAATACTATGCAGCCATCAAAAAGGATGAGTTTGTGTCCTTTGTAGGGACATGGATGCAGCTGGAAACCATCATTCTTAGCAAACTATCACAAGAACAGAAAACCAAACACCGCATGTTCTCACTCATAGGTGGGAACTGAACAATGAGATCACTTGGTCTCAGGAAGGGGAACATCACACACAGGGGCCTATCATGGGGAGGGGGGAGGGGGGAGGGATTGCATTGGGAGTTATACCTGATGTAAATGATGAGTTGATGGGTGCAGCACACCAACATGGCACAAGTATACATATGTAACAAACCTGCACGTTATGCACATGTACCCTACAACTTAAAAGTATAATAATAATAAATAAATTAAAAATAAAAATAAAAAAATATAATGGAAAAAAAAAAAAGATCAAAAACAGGGAAAAATCAGTGCTAATAGTGAGAGGCAAGTTTCTGAGCTACCATAAAACAAAAATTAAAAAAATTAAAAATAAAGAAAATGATTACAAAAAGAAAAAAAAAGAAAAATATATTCCTTAAAGGCAGAATGTGAGACATTTTTCAGATACATTAAGGAGCTCCTCAAACTTGTACAATAAATGCACCTGTGGGTCTGTTTGATATTAGCCAGTAGAGAAAATGGAGAATCCATCCACTCAGTCACTCAAATCAGCAAAGTCAACTCCACAGATCAATTAGGTCACAAACTTCTCAAACTGAGAGTCCTCAAGCCACTATATAGATCAATGGTTATTTTTCTACAAGGCTTATTATTAGCAAAACTAATTGTAAATAAAGGGAAATAAAATAAAGTAATAGGAAAAATGAACTTTTCTTACTATGAGTAATTCTAGAAAATGAAATGGAAATCCTCCTACTAGTGGACAAAGGGTATATTCAGAAAATATTAAATGTATGTGTGTATCTGTGTCTGTGTTAAGTTAGGTACCTTCTTTAAAGCTATATAGCCTATATATTTTATATAAGATTAAATGATTAATGCAGTACATTCATTATTGAAAACTATATTTAGGTACTTTTAGAATGCAAAATGTGTGCACCCTACTGGCTTAAACAATTTAATGCAAATTTAACAAATTCTCTCATGGTTAGTTGGTTATATATTCAAGATTTGGATCCTGAAAACTATCCCATGAGATCTTCTATTTTTAAAATGCGCTGAAAGGTTTGTGCCGTAAAAAAGAGAGATGTTAATAGATGTTAATATTCTCTATTTTCTGTTTGATTTTGTTTTTCTTTCAATTTGAACCCTGATACATTTGAAAAGCAGCAGCTGGGAAGAGACAAGTAAATTTAGATATTGTGGATTCTTTCACAAAATTATGCCTAAACTCAGATTTATATTTCATTTTCCAGAATTAGTAAATGGTATGTAAGTTAACTTATTTTGAGAAATGTTATATATATTTATATATATAATGTGTGTGCTTGTGCATGTGTGTGTATAATTTTGGGCAAGTAGTAATAAATAATTTCAAATATCATTAATTAGATTCAATCTTGAATATAAAAAGCAGCCTTGCATTTGCAATGCTTTTAAAAATAGTGGGCTATAGAGTACATGAGAATATATGCATGTGAAAAAATTTAACTGATACATTTTTCCAGTGTTTTCAAATGTTTCCCAGTAAATACTATGAATACATGTTTGTATACTTAATTTCTTAGTAATTTCTTTTTTTATTTTATTTATTTATTTTTTTGAGACGGAGTCTCGCTCTGTCACCCAGGCTGGAGTGCAGTGGCGCGATCTCGGCTCACTGCAATCTCCGCCTCCTGGGTTCACACCATTCTCCTGCCTCAGCCTCCCGAGTAGCTGGGAGTACAGGTGCCCGCCACCACGCCTGGCTAATTTTTTTTATTTTTAGTAGAGATGAGGTTTCACCGTGTTAGCCAGGATGGTCTCGATCTCCTGACCTTGTGATCCGCCCGCCTCGATCTCCCAAAGTGCTGGGATTACAGGCGTGAGCCACCACACCTGGCCTATTTCTTAGTAATTTCTAATTAATTCCTCATATAGAAAGGCAAAATTTAGATTCATTAAATTAATGCATATAAAAACTGTTACGACCTTGACTGTGCTAGTCAGAACTTTCTTCAGTTATGGCAAAACTTAATAACTCCACTGTCCATTACAGTATTCACCAGCCACATGTAGCTAGTAAATGTTTGAAATGTGGTTACTGTGACTGAGGGAGAACATTTTTATTTCATTATATTTTAATTAAAATATAAATTTAAATAACCAAACGTGGCTAATGGCCACATAATACATAGTGCAGTTATATAATATTGGGAGTAATGCATGTATCTTCAAAGTTTTTTTTTTTTTGTTACTGCAAAATAAAGTACACAGAGCCTTCAAATCTAAAAAAAGGAAAAAAAGCTGGGAGAGGAGTTTTTTTCCAATATTATGAGTTTGAAAAATAATTTCACACAATGCATGGCCCATATGAAGTGTAGGTATAAAATTGGCTTGCCAGTATGGCAGTGTATAAGATTAGATGAATATAGCTGTAGGAATGTTTTGTCCTCACACTGGCTTATTTTGAAGACTTTGCACGGTCTTTTGATGGAGAGGATAGTGTTTTGTTTTTGTTCTCCACTCTTCCTTCTTCCTGCCCCTGGATAGAATTACGTGTTCACAATTACAAATTTGGCCTGTAAGTATTAAGATTTGTTTGTATTGATCTTACCTTCCATTAAGGAATTTTTCTTCTATCTTAAAATGTATATTTATTTTAATATAAAATAACGTTTAGTCATTTTTATAAAATAAAAATATGTATAAAATATATACTATTATGTAAAACTAAAATGATTAATTTGTTAAAGGGGAACACATTTCTTTTAAAGGGGAAAATTAGACAAATACCTGTTTTTCCTATAGAGTCAAATATGGCTATAATTTGAGAAAGTTGATTTATTTTCAGATATTTTATTTATTTATGTATTTATTGAGACAGAGTCTCATTCTATCACCCAGTCTGGAGTGCAGTGGCGCAATCTCCCCTCACTGCAAGCTCCACCCCCCCCAGGTTCATGCCATAATCCTGCCTCAGCCTCCCAAGTAGCTGGGACTGCAGGCGCCCACCACCATAAATTTTCAGATAATTTTAAATCAATAAAATTTTGGCTATATTGTTCAGTTTTGAAAAGGTATTAACCTAATTTTGTATGTGAAAAAAGATTTCATACTATGTTACAGCAAACTTTTGTGCATCAGATAACAGCAGCAAAAAGAGAAAATGTAAGCAATAAAGTGGAAGAAAATGTTTGCAAATTGTTTATATGATAAAAAAACCTAGCATCTAGAACACATGTATAACTCATATAATTGAACAATAGAATGGCAAATAACACAACTGAAAATGACAAAATAATAGAACTTTCTCCAAAGATGATGTACAAATGGCCAATTAGTACATGAAAAGGTGATCAATATTATTAGTTATTTTGAAAATGCTAATCAAAACCACAGTAGAATAATTTCAATAGTCTCTCTAGTTTTTAACATATATCACAAAATCAAAATAAAAGGAAAGCAATTAGTAGTTACATAATATGGATTCCACTATTTACATTTGCATCCTGACTAACTTAGAAGATATGGCAAAGTCATTCTGTACTTACACCTACTCGTAGAATAACTGGAAAATCACTGCAATGGTAAATGATATATTTCAACCTCACAAATAGCATTATTAAGAAAACACCTTTTATTCACATAATAAAAATTCATCTAATTTTAAACAAAACAAACTGCCTTATTCCTTCAACTGACATAGTAGTTGCATTTGTAGAATTTGGTGTAAATATTAAACTCTTGCAAAAATAATTTTACTTTAGAGATTTAAATGTTGCTTAGAAAAAATAAGCTTTTTTTTTAAGCTACATGGATATGCAACGGGATATTTCATTATTCCAGGTTAGAGAAAACATTTCATTTCTTTGCAGTGATTTGCACATTGCAGATCACACTAACATCCCTGGCACTCTATATCAGTCAGCCACTATAGGCAATTAGCATTTCTAATGAATAAGGTAGAATACAACAATGTTTTCTAAAATACCTCCTTTTTCAGTGATTGGACCCTTTAACAAAACTGCTTTACACACACTTCTGTGGAATTTACACCCACATATTTCTCTTATATAATGCCTTCTGTCTCTGTTACAAAGTATTTTTAAAACTTTGACTGATTTGTATTTATTTATTTAGAGACACAGTCTCACTCTGTTGCCCAGGCTGGAGTGCCGTGTACAAACATGGCTCACTGCAGTCATGATCTCGTGGGCTTAGGTGATCTTCCCTCCCCAACCATCCAAGTAACTGGTACTACAGGTGTGTATCACCATGCCTGGATAATTTTTTCTATTTTTTCTAGAGATAGGGTCTCTGTTTCCCAGGCTGGTCTCAAATGCTTGGGCTCAAGTGATGCTCCTTCCTCAGACTCCCCAAATGCTGGGATTACAGGTGTGAGTCATGGCACTCAGTTTATAATTATTTTTTAAATGGTGACAGGCACCTGCCATCATCTTCAAAATGACATGTTGAAGAATCTGGGCATAAGGTGAGGAGTTACTGAAAAACTTGTTGATAGGTAATTGAGTAAACTCAGTCAATCATCAAGTCCTATCGATTCTATTTTTAAATTCTAATGACTTATTTCTAACCCCTCATAGAGATCCTGTGATGGTCTAGTCCTTATTTTTCCTCTCTTTCCATCAGTTCTCCTCACACATTCACCTACTGTTCATTTGGTGCTGGACGCCATGCTGCTTCCCGCTCTGCTCTGTTGCATCTGTTATCATTTGATGATACTATGCTATCTTCCTAGGGCACTTTTCCTTCAGTTCTTAACTCAAACATGATTAACACAAATACCTCTTTTAAATATCCAGTTAAAGAGCAGTTACTGTCCTTTTTTTATGAAAGCACTAGCCTTTAAAGTCTTCTGTGAATATCTCTACATATGACTGCTCATTGACCTCTTGCTTATCAGTGTGGAAGTACTTATTACACTGTACAGCACTTACTACCTAATCCTATGCTTCACTAACTTCAGAGTAATGCACCTGTTACTCGATTGCATGCTTCACTAGACCATAAGCTTCTTAAGGACAGCACTTCAAAACATAACATATCACAAGAACTCAATAAACTGTTACGTGAATACTCAAATTCCTGTTTTCCAACTCCTAGGGGCAGAGTTCCTCCAAAAGTTTATTCAGAAACTGATGTTAGTGTATAATTAAAGCAGAAGGATGAAGAAATTGTGCTGTAAGAAAACGAGTTATGTTTTAATATATTGTGATTCTGATTTTTTAATGTATTTTTATTTTGCAACCAAATATTGGCCACTGGCAGTTTCAGTTACAGACAAAGCAATTATACAGCATTAAAGCTGTATCTGAGTATACACTGAAGCATGTATACCACCAGCAGAGAATAAATAATACTTACTGTCACAACAAATTGCTTGAACATTGAAACTACAGAGAGGTAGTTCAGATCACAAAACTCATTGATCTCCTTTGGCATTTCGCACAACTGGGAATAATGTGCAAGGACTTTGGTGGTGGTCTGTCTGAATTTTAAAGACAATCTTTTGGACATGATAACAATACTAAAGGTGTTATATACTACTTGGTAATCAAAATGGCATTTTCATTAGTATTGGTGAGCTTTTAAATATCTCCTTTGGGATTCTCCAAAGAGAATCAATTTCATTGGAACAAAACACTTTTGAGTACAGATAGCGTAAATAAAGACATGGCTTCAAAATATTTGTAAAAAATAATCGGTGAGAGGAGTGTCAAATAAAATCCTTAAGTTGACTATAAACACTTTAAGCTCACATTTTCTTAAGGTGAGATCTTGACACAAATTCATTTGTGTCAGTCAGATTTATAATTGCCAAATATTGCAGATAGACAAAATCATAATTTAATAAACATATACTGAGATTCCTAAGTTAATAAATATATAATGACATTCCTAAATTAAAGTATATATGTTCATCAATGAGAAAGCCTATATACTAAAATCTATAGCTTATAAATTTACTTTTATCTGTTTATTAGAATATAAATTAAATCCCATGTTAATATGTGTCATATCTTCTTTAGAATGCCTTTAAGGAATTAAATATTGCAAACGTCATTTCAAACCCACATGTTCCCCTCTTTAATTCTGTTTCCCTTGTTCCTTTCTCCCCAAACAATGACTGTGTGGTGTTTGTTTGTTTTGTGTTGTTTTTTTTTTTACAGTTACCCTCAGAAGTATTTTCATACGATTACTAAATGTATTTGAATCCATAACAACTATACAAAGTATTGTATTTTTTAACTATTTTGGAAATTATATCAGCCTATATTCCTCTCTTTTAGTTAAACTGTTTTTGTGATATGTTCCTGTTTATACATTTTGTTCTAATTCCATTTTAATAGTTACAGAGTATTCATTTTACAACTATAACTCAACTTATGTCATCACTTTTATTTATGGATGAATACCTATTTCATTTTTCTAAATGTCTTCCATTAAAAAATGTTTCAGTAAATGTTACTGTACATGTTTCCTGGTATACATATGCAACAGATTTTAGTAAGGCACATTCATACAGGTAGCATTGTGAAGTTCTAGACTTTGCACATTTTCAAATGTTACGTACTGTAAAATTTCTCTGTAAAATGTGACAATTTGCATGTATTCTAGCAATGCAAAAATTCTTACTTTTGCAGCATTTGTTAAGATTTTGCATTAGCAAGTTTTTGATGTTGCTAGTAAGAAATTGTATACCACAAAACGTTTTAATCAATTATAAAGTTTATTAAACTACATCAAATATACATAAAAGCATACACAGTGTAGTGCACAGCTTGATGTATTTTCATTAAAAACACAGAATTGTAGCCAGCATCTCAATTAAATACAGAACATTGCTACATTGCCTGGTCCCCAGAAGCCCCTATGTTCCTATTTCTAATCATGTCTATTTCCAAAAGAAATTGATATTCTAACTTCTAACTTCTAACATCAGGTTACTTTTGACTACTTCAGAATGATATATTATTGAAACAAAACAATGTGTACTTTTTTTGTCTGTGGCTTATTTTGTTTAACATGGTTGTGAGTCTCTTCCATATTGTTGAACGTGGTTACATTTATTCACACTCATATTTTATTGAATGACTAAGGGTTTATTTATATGTTACATTATAGTAGAGTATAAGTATGTAAGTGATTTACTGATGCACAACAACCACCCAAAGCTTAGTGTTTTAAAACAACACCTATTTTATTATCTTTCACAGTGTCTGCATAGACTCACCTGACTGAGTCTTCTGCTTCACAGGTTGTGGTCAGAGCATACCAAGAGAATGTTTTCCAAATGAAAATTAAAAGATACTTCCTATCACCTTAAGGAGGCCTAGGATCAGAAGTCTCTGAACATCACTTCTGCCACTATCTCTTTATCAAATTGTTACAGGAAGATTCCAAATCTAGGGGGATGCACAATAAGGGAAGAATTTGGGGGAACTAATTATTGTTTTTTAAATACCACAGTTCCCTCTGTCATCACAATAATGCATTTTCATTTGCGAAATTACACACTCTTCTTTCCTCTCTTCCAATTATACCATTATTTAGAAGTTCAAAAATCCATCATTTAAATCAGTTTGAGGTATAGATGGGCTGACTGGGCTCAGCGTCTCAGGTTCATTTCCTTGAACTCACAGATATGAAGCATAATGTTGAGAAAGAAACAGAGCAACTGCAACAAATACCTGCATTCAAAGGGTTGGGAGTGGGTGATATACTATTTCATAGCAATTCTAATATTCAGACAGATATGTCATCAATGTTCCTGCTTCTTGATAGTGATTTTTCTTGCTTTGTCTCTGTCCTCTGAGTCATTCTTTTCCATGAAAATGCTCCATTTTTGCCATTGGGTGTCCTTCTTGACCCCACTAGTTGCCTGTGACAAGTTAGGTATTGAGAAGCCCATTTTATTTTAATTGCCTCTTGTTTATTAGCAGACACAATTTATTTAAAAATTGTATAAATTTTGAATGAATCAAACTATTTATTCAGTTTGACAAAAAGCTGCACCCATATAACTCTTCAGGATAGGCTCATCCTTCTATAAAAAAGGGGAGATTGAAGTTTATGTAGGAAATCCCTCCAAAATTTCTACAAGATTTTATTTCTAACAAGAAGATTAAAAAGGCTTGCCCTCAGATTCTTTTATTATTTTTGTTTTGTTTTGACCAAATGTATCTATTAAGTAATGCCTTAAATCTTGATGAGATATTGGAGAAAAAAAAAGGAGTCCGTGGCATCTTGAAACTTAGACCACTTTATAACAGGGAGCGCTCTGGTTTTCATCTTTTTCTTAAAGATACCTCTTTTAAAAAATTTTTGTTGGCTGGGAATATGGGTTTCATAAATATTTATAAATTCATCTAACAACAGTTTCTAATTATTTTATGTCTCTTTTTTCATATACTGCCTTAGATCGCTAGAAGATGCCAAACAGCAAGTTCAACAGGCTCTCTGAAAATCTTCAGCCTCAATGACGAGTTCGTTATACTCACATTTTATTATCCATTTTGCTACCGACCACAGTGTTATGAAACTTCTGCCTCCAAAAAATATAGGTTACTTTTCCCCCAAATTTTAATAACAATTGTTTTGTTGTACTTCCTGCCTCCGGTTAGCCATATTCTCAAAGTTCTTCAGGCCTCGATACATTGCCCACTTATCTCTCTCTCTTCCTCTGTCTGTATATTTACATAGATAGATACATCTGTTATCTAAATACAGAGACAGTTGTTTAAAGTTTTTAGACTCTTTTAGATGAGATTACCATAAACTATTTTTTTATTTTAATCATTTTGAAGTATGCAATTCAGTGGTTTTTAGAAGTTGTCAAGGCTGTGTGTCAACACAAGTATCTAATTCCAGAATATTTCCATCACTCAGAAATAATCTCCGTAACCTTCAGATCCCTCCTCACTTCATTCTGTAGTAATCATTGATCTACTTTCTGCTTCTATGGGTTGGCTCATTCTGAAAATTTCATGTTTAATTTTAGGAGAGTAAAGTGGTATTAAAATATACATAATTTATATGGGACTTTGAGTCTGGTAGAACTTACAGTCATTATTGGAAAGTAAGAAGCATAGAAGGCCTGGGAAAGAATGCCTAGGAAGATCAAAATGCAGACGATGAACAGAGAAAAGGAAACTCAAATTTCTGATTGAGACAGACTAGTCAGCAATGATACTGGTATATCACAGAAGCTACAGGGGACTAACAGTAAAAAATAAATAAAAATACTGGGTTAAGACAAAAAACAATGGAATTCAAGTGTTATCACTTTATCAGTACAGGAATCTGCTATCAAATGACAGTAGTTTTAATGTAATAAAGTAGATAAAATCAAATTTCTGTTGGCTCAAGAGTGAATATATAACCCCTGAGCATGAAAAGTTTTAGAATCTTGAATTAGAAAAACTAAAGTAATTGGTTTTATGTTCCAAGAATTTTTCAAAGGCAATTAATGAAGTTGAGACTCAAGAAAATTAGACAACACTTGATGGTGAGCACTTTGCATTCTGTATCTCTAGAATGCTGGGTCTTAATGCTGCTCAGCTTCCGGAACTTACTTGAACCTGCTAAATCAATGCCTGAGAGTCACAAATGGTTTATTCCAACTAATTGTTTATAGATAGTAATGTCAAAAACATAGTGTCACATGCTGAAAATATTTGTATGTTAGTAGACATTTTGGTATCTAAAGTGATATGTACATCTAATGCATGGATGTTCATATCTGTGAAATAAAGATAAATACCTTCATGAATTTTGATAGTCCTCAAATTTGCTTGTGTATTTTGGGTGACTCTGTTGTCACAGAAGAATAAATACGTTCCTTGCATTGTTGAAAAATTGGCTTTATTATTAAACATGTCCATTCCAAAATGAAGTCGTAAAGTGGTGAATGATTTAGAAGTTTTTATTGGTAAAACCCTGAATTTTGTAGATATAAAAACTTTTCCAAGATAAACTAAATATTGATTGGTCAGGAACATAGTGAAATATTTAGGAAATGAACCAAAGTTTTCTGACTCATTGTATAGTGAGTGCTTTATCAAACACCACATATTTTCTTCCTGCACAGGTCAGGGCCAATTCCTAGTTCATCCTCCCGCCTTAGCTTTCAAAGTGTCTATTAACCTTACATTCCCTGTTCCAATCTTTATTGTTTGTAAGTCTCCCATAAATGTTACTTTGACTTTCCCTGACCTTTTTCAGGATGATATACATTCTATTGACTGAGGTTTTCATCTTGGCTTTCAACTCGCTATGTAGACAAACAATATAACTTTTTTGGAATTCGGTTTGGTCAGCTATAAAATGATAATAAATTATTTATAATAAAAAATATTTATCTCAGGGTTGTGAGGACAAAATGACGTAATATATTAAGAAATGCCCTGTAAATTATAAACAAAAACAGTTATGAGTTATTGTGATCTTTCCTTTGTTCTGAAAAGTCACAGATTCCTTTCTCATTCCCCTTTAGCCATAAAATGTATGTGAATGTCATAAATGCACTTTGAAAATAATAACAAAAATAATTTATTCAATGATGAAAAGCATTAACAATGAATAGAAAATACCGACTTATGAGGGCTTTCTTATAAATATTACATTACCTAAAAAAAGTTTTTAAATTACTTTATAGATATTTAATTCCTATAAATTGAATATTACTTATAATCACAAATTGCAACAGTGAATTGTCATCAAATCACTCAAGATCACAGCAACAGTGCGCTCCAAATAAGCAAGACTTGAATTTTTAATAATACTAAAACTTTTTATCAAAGTCTTTAATATTAAATACAAAAAGGATAAAAATACGTGTTCAAAGGAACACATTCTCTGTGTCTCTTTAATAAATTAAATGAAGTTATATTTAAAATGTGTAAAAAAGTAAAATATATTATTTCAAGCTATACCACTGGAACTTCGTATCTGCTAATACGTATGTCTCAAAGAAAGAGTTTGGTGATTCTAGCTACATCAAAAGGAGAGAAGACAGGAGATATATTTTTAATTTTTAAAATTTATAGATGTTAACAAAATTAATTATTTTAAAGTAATACAGGTACTTATTGAAAACCATAAAATATACAAATGTGAAATCAGATAAAATGAAAACATAAATACAAAAGATAAAGCAAATGGAAATTGTGGGGAATAGCAATGTATGAACTTGAAATAGAAAGAAATGTTTAACATGTACTCCCAAAGCAAAAGCATCATGTAAAAACAGAGAGAGAGAGAATGAGAGAAAGAGAGAAATATTAAAATATACAAATGCATTTTTACTTAATGAAGAGATAGTTATGGAAATAACCATTGAATAGGGACCTGGGGAAGATAACTGTAGCAGCTAAATGTGACACAGGATGATAACTAGAAAAGCAAAGAATGTCCGTAAATAAACAAGAAAAAGAAAATCAGTAGAATAAAAATGTTGTGCATGAAAACATTACAAAAGAAATGGTTAATTTCATCTGAAATCAGAGAAATGCAAACTAAAACAATTATGTTCCACATTACGTGGGAAAATATTACAAAGTTATTTCTAAACGTATTGACGAAAATGTGAGGAAATGGCATTTTTTGCCCTACCGTTTGTGTGGAGATGTATTCAGATATTCAGAAAGTCAGGGTAGTAGTGATTAGGATAATTAAAGGTTTATGTCTTATGATGTAGCATTTATTTTTGGGACATATGTTTTCTAGTTAGCCACGTCTCAAAATAAATAAATAAATGTTCTAGAATTTAAACACGTAAAGCAGTGTCAACTTGAGTGGACAATTGTGAAGGGTTGGGAGGCCCAGGCGGGTGGATCACGAGGTCAGGAGATCGAGACCATCCTGGCCAACATGGTTAAACCCCTTCTGTACTAACATACAAAAAATTAGCTGAGCATGGTGGCACTCCTGTTGTCCCAGCTACTCAGGAGGCTGACGCAGGGGAATGGCTTGAACCCAGGAGGCGGAGGTTGCAGTGAGCCGAGATCACACCACTACACTCCAGCCTGGCAACAAGAAGACTTAAAAAAAAAAAAGAAAAAGAAAAAAGCACCTGGAGTAGCTCAAAGGTTGGGGACTGGAATTACCTGAAGGCTCACTCTCCCACATGGCTATCAGTTGTTGCTGGCTATCCACTGAGAAACTATCTGAGTTGTAAGCTGGAGAACCTACATGTAGTCTCTCCGTGTGACCTGAACTTTCTCACAGGGGTGGCTACACCCTAAAAGTATCTCAAAAGGTAGAGCAAAGTGGAAGTAGCATTACCTTTTTAACCTAGCCTCAGAAGTCAAGCTATATTATTCTAACACATTCAATTTTTAGAAGCAAGTCACGACTGATTCATAAAAACAAGAATACCTATAAACGTGCATTTTATTGTATTTTTATTGGACTGGAAGCACTCTGCAACTTATTTTTAGTGTGAAAACATGCCATGGATATCCATACAAATACTGTAGATAGATTTTATAAAATTATTAACCAATGTCTAGAATTAAGTCAGCAATTTTCGATTTTTGCCAAAGAGCTGATTATAAAAATACTTAAGTTACATTTGCTTTAAAATATTAGTTTAAAAATGTAAACAGTTTTTAAAAGTACTTTTAGTCACTTGAATTTTTTCTTGTGTCAAATTATCTTTAAGAAATGTGTAGATTGAGTAAAGAAAATATGGTACATATACACCATAGAATATGATGCAGCCGTGAAAAAGAATACAATCATTTACTTTGTGCAACATGGATGCAAGTGGAGGCATTATCCTCCTCCTGCAAACTAACAGAGAAACAGAAAACCAAATATTGCATGGCCTCACTTATAAGAGGGAGCTGAGCATTGGGTACACATGGACATAAAGATGGAAAGAATAGATAATGGGGACTACAGCAGTGGGGAGAAAGGAGGCTTAGCAAGGGCTGAAAACCTGCCTATTGAATACTGTGCTCCCTACCTGAGTGATGGAATCATTTGTACCTCACACCTCAGCATCACACAGTATATCCATAGGACAAACCTGCACATGTATCCCGAGTCTAAAATAAAAGTTGAAATTTAAACAAATACATAAAATACTGTAAAAAATTAGATTTTTTGATTATTCATAATGGCATTATCATTGCTAACAATGTTAACCATTTTGTGTCAATCATAACACTTTTTTCCTAAATCTATCTTTTACCAGGCCTTTATAATAATTTTGTATCTGGCTGAGATATATTGACATTTTACATGCTAAATACAAGCTTTTATTTTAATGGATTCTTGACATTCACTACTTACAAGAAAAGCATTCCCTACTTTCAGAATATGTTCACAATGATCAATTATTTACTTTACATTGTTTTTTATATTTAATTTTTTTACATCTGGAATTTGATTTGTGTGTCTCACTTCATGTACTTGCAAAACCCAGCTCTGCTAAATTTTAACAATGAACATAAAAATTCTGTTGTTTGAAAAAAAACTGCCAGATATTAATGTAAATATTTGTTATATTAATATATATTTCAAAATATAAATTCAGGATGTCTTGGTTTGCTGTTCTTTTTCATAAATGTATTATTTTTATTTTCACTCTAATACTTTAAAACATCATGGTTTCTTAGTGTTTATAACAAGTAACTTGGAACAACCATAACTATTTTTCATTTGTATTTGAAGATAAATTTAATATCCAGTATAGAGGATTATTGTATTATGCTATTGTGAAGCTTGTTAATCACACAGGGATGTGAAACTTAGAATCCCTTTCAAATAAAGGCTACACTAACAATCTGCTAGGGGTATAGTCAGCTTACACTCCAGCTGTTAGATTTTTCAGGTCCTGCCCCAGTTTTCAAACCAGATTCGCCTCTTGCCTGTTGCCTGTTTTCTTTCTTTTTGATACATTTCTTTATTTCTTTTCTCTTTCTTTCCTTTTTTTTTTTTTTTTTCCTGAGGCGGAATCACTCTGTTGCCCAGGCTGGAGTGCAATGGCGCGATCTCGGCTCACTGCAACCTCTGCCACCCGGGTTCAGGCAATCCTCCCGCCTCAGCCTCCTGAGTAGCTGGTACTATAGGCATGCTCCACTATGCCCAGCTAATTTTTGTATTTCTAGTAGAGAAGGGGTTTCGACATGTTGGCCAGGTTGGTTTCAAACTCCTGACCTCAGGTGATCCACTCAACTTGGCCTCCCAAAGTGCTGGGATTACAGGCGTGAGCCACCGCGCCCAGCCGCCTGTTTTCTTTAAAGTGGTCCAAGCAGCTCCCAGTTATTACTAACAAGGAGGTTAAGCAAGGGGTTAGCCATGTCTGTTCAGTGAGGTACTCTTTGAAATATTTATTCTGGAGATCCCAAACACACTGGCAGAGTTTCTTGGCTTGATATCACAATCTAATGCATCCACCTGTCCAGTCCTGCTCTTTTGTCTGTTTTCATTAAAGCCGTGAGAAAGACTGCTTCTGACAAATGCTCTTCCCTTATACTTTGCCTCTCCTACTCAATTTCAGCATCTACTTACTTAAAACATTTGGCACAATTATTTATTTAAGTCTGAGATTTGGAAGGCGAGTGTGTATGGTTACTGGACAGCTGAAGGAACTAAAAATGTACAGGTGTATGCCTGCGTATGTGTGTATTACAGATAGATAAAAATCAAAGTCCCAAACTATTTTGGTGAAAATAAAAGTATTCATTGTATTTAATATTCATAGGATGAAGGGACAAATCTCTATAAAACAGGTATCAAAAGGGAAGAGGTCCTCATTCTCTTTTCCCATCCAGCTCTCAACAGACAAGGCACTAATATAGGGCCTAGGTTTAGATGATCGAATGCTTCTAGAGAGTATAAAATTCAATCTAGAGGATATTGCACATAGAAATAGATGATGAATTAATTCAAAGTAACTAAAACAGTATTGAGAGCCAGGTGCAATAGGATACGGCATTCAGGCTTTCCAGATCGATGCTTTCCACTAGTAGTGAGAGCAGCATTCAACCTAGATATCTGTTTAAAAAATGATGGTTACATTTGTTTCATTCTTCTTTTCTGATTCCTGTCTGCATTCCAGACTCCTGCTCCCATGATTCCATGCATCCCTGATTGCTTTCTTTCTTTCTTTCTTTTTTTTTTAATAGATCTTTCCTCTTGTGTTTAACAGCATTAGTTTCTTTTATATGCAGGCAAGAGACCAAATTGATACAAATGGAAACATAAAGCATATTCCCCATCATTAAGTTCAAATAGTATAACTTCCACTACTTATAAAGTAAATAGGAATTAAATCCAAAGGCCTTAATCCTCAATCAGCTTTGTGTCCACAGTTGCTGCATTCTGAATTGTTTACCAAGAGAACGAGGCAGTTTATTGAACACCCAAAATTGGAGTTGTTAAATACTGACTCTTAACAGGCTCACACTTTACATTTCAAAGAATTTATAGGACAATCAAATATTGCCTCACACCACAACTACAATATTTAGAAAACTCGGGAAAGAATGTCATCATCACTAATAAATAATGTTTTGAGACCAAGGCATAGAACAATACAAAAATACGTTACTCTATTTTTTTTTTTTTTTTTTTTTTTGAGATGGAGTCTCACTCTGTTGCCCAGGCTAGAGTGCAGTGGCACAATCTCAGCTTACTGCAACCTCCGCCCCCCGAGTTCAAGTGATTTTCCTGCCTCAGCCTCCCAAGTAGCTGGGATTTCAGGCACCTGCCACCGCTTCCATTTAGTTTTTGTATTTTTCAGTAGAGACAAGGTTTCACCATCTTAGCTAGGCTGGTCTTCAACTCCTGACCTCGTGATCCACCTGCCTTGGCCTCCCAAAGTGCTGGGATTACAGGCATGAGCCACCACTCCCACCCAAAAGATGTTACTTTTTAAAATTTGATAGCAGAGACTCATAGGCATAGGCCTATGGCATAAGCAATAGATAAAGCAAACAGAAAAGTCTAAAAAATACCAGTTTTGGCCAGGCGCGGTGGCTCACACCTGTAATCCCAGCACTTTGGGAGGCTGAGGCGGGCGGATCACGAGGTCAGGAGATCGAGACCATCCTGGCTAACACGGTGAAACCCCGTCTCTACTAAAAATACAAAAAATTAGCCGGGCGTGGTGGCGAGTGCCTGTAGACCCAGCTACTCAGGAGGCTGAGGCAGGAGAATGGCGTGAACCTCGGTGGTGGAGCTTGCAGTGAGTGGAGGTCGCGCCACTGCTCTCCAGCCTGGGCGACAGAGCAAGACTGTCTCACAAAAAAAAAAAAAAGAAAAAATCAGTTTTAGCTTCTATAGTCTATGACAATTTACTAGAGACCATGATCTGAGAAATGTAATACTATTGGGAGTAGTATGAAATCGGTATGGAAAGTGTGGAAGATCACTTAATCACATTTGGCAACCTAAGACTGGTGTGAATAGCAATCCTTGCTATTTGACGTGTGTGTGTATGTGTGTCTGTGTGTATGTGTGACGTGTGTGTGTCTGTGTGTGTGTGTGTGTGAGATGTGCAGTGGTAATCTCGGGTATTACTAGTAGCTCCCATATTCTCTAATTCTCTAAGCATATTTAGGGCTTCTAATTTTCCAGAAATCTTAGCCTTTTGTTTCAGTCACTTCAATGCTAAATTGAGTGTGGATTCTGTCAGGTGACATATTATTTTCTCATGCCACCATGCACAATAAATTGCATTTGTAGAAGCCAAGTTTCTGTTCACAGAGTGGCTTTGTAACATATCCCAAATCCTGCATTTTACTCTGTTTTTCCTCTTCTTTGAAGACCCGTGCATTTTTAACTATGCTACAGTATCTTTTCCCTTGTAGTTTTTGAGTGGAGTTTCTCAGGTATATAATATATTTATGATAGGGAATTTCTCCCTTGATAATTCACATTTGATTCAGCATGAAGCTTATTCTTAGTGCACTCAAAATGAAGCTGCTGTCAAAACTGATGCCTACACAACGTGGGTTCCCAAGAACCTAGTGGGAATCACTGTTTCTGCCAAAGCTCTTCCCTTCTACTTGGACTTTACATATATATATATATATTTTATTACTATTTTGGGCCTTTAGCAATCTTTGTTAATCCAGAAAGAGTAGAAAGATTTCTTTCTGCCTCATATTTTTTTCTGTGGCTGTGGCACACACTTTCTGTATTCCATTTTGATCCATGTTCCTCTGCTCTTTGTAGACAAGCATAACTGAGTTTAAAAATCTGTATTTTCTTTTAAAGTAGTCACATTTTCATTCTGCCTTGTTTGTTAGATTAAAATGTAGTAGCTGTATTAATCATTCCTTCACATTATTTCCTGGTTTAGAGATTTTTTTTCTCCTTTTAATTAACAATATGCATTTCCTATTTTATCTGGCTAGGATTTAACCTATTTTTGTTCTCTGTTCTATATGTTAGTATTTCTCCTACTTCCTATAATTCTGTAACATATTTTATGAGGGGTCTCTGAGGACCATGAAAATAAGTATATCTACATCTAACAGTATTGTGACACCTTGTAACTGATGCAATAATGCTAGAAATATTGTACATATATTTTCCTGGTATTGTCATACTTGATAAGTCTTCCTCTTTTTTTCCTGTAATCATCTAGTACATCTGTTTTTAAATGTACTTATTATGGATTGTTATTATGAATTACATATCAAAAGCTTTCAGAGGGTTCTTTTCAATAATTTCCTGGAATCCAGACTGCCTCTAAGCAAATCAATCAAACTATTTTTTCCCTTAGAATTATTGCCTCTCTTCTTTTAGATGAGCTCAGGTATTAATCATTGTTCATAACCCAGTAAGAGAAAACTCCTTTGCTTAAAGTGTCATTTTCTGAACATGTAAATTAGCATTGTTTTATGCAAAAATGAAATTACAATTTAATGTATATATTTACATACACGCGCACACACACACACATTTAAATTTCAGAGCAACTTTTGTGTCTTAGCCTGCTCTTACAGCTTAACATAACTAAAACATTTTTTAAAACTTATTTTCTGTTATCTATATCTTTAATATCTCATTTGTATGCAGTCAGATTCTTCTTAAGTTATTTCTCACTCAGTAAACATAACTTGTATTCTATACTTCTTGTATTTATTTTTTATTGTGTACAAATACGACCTCAAAAAAATACTTAAAGGACAGGTGCAGTGGGGTGGCTTATGCTTGTAATCCCTGTAAATTGGGAGGCTGAGGTGGGAGGATTGCTTGAATCCAGGAGTTTGAGACCCACTTTGGCAACATAGCAAAACCTTTATTATGATAAAAAAAATAATAAATAATAATGATAATAATAATGTTCATAAGTTAAGCTTTATGTGAGTTTCTCCTGAGCGGTTATGCATTATTTTTACTAGGTGCCTGAAAACAAGAGCATCCCTGAAGTTAGACTAAACTATCTCTCTGTGGCTCTAAGGATTACAAGTTATGATACATTCTGAATTTAGATTTACATAGGAAACCAGTTTGTGCTAGCAGTTTGTCAGAAGATGAGGAGAATGCTTTTTTGTTCTTTGTCCACCTAAAGCCAAGACTGACACAAACAATTCTTTAACTTCTGTCTTAGTCTGTGTGATAACAAAATACCATAAACCGGGTGGCTTATAAACAACAGAAATGTGTTTCTCACAGTTCTGGAGGTCTACTTTTTAGTTTACAGACAGTTCCTGGATTAATCAATTTTCATGCTGCTGATTAAACATACCCAAGACTAAGAAGACAAAGATGTTTAATTGGACTTACAATTCCACATGGCTGGGAAGACCTCAGAATCATGGCAGGGCACAAAAGACACTTCTTACATGGCGGCAGCAAGAGAAAAATGAGGAAGAAGCAAAAGCAAAAATCCCTAAGAAAACCATCAGTTCTTGTGAAACATACTCACTATCACTGGACTAGCACAGAAAAGACAGGACCCCGTGATTCAATTGCCTCCCTCTAGGTCCCTCCCACAACACATGGGAATTCTGGCAGATACAATTCAATTTTGAGATTTGGGGGGGGACACAGCCAAACCATATCATTGCGACCTTGCCTTCTCCAAATCTCATGCCTCACATTTCAAAACTAATCATGCCTTCCCAAAAGTCCCCCAAAGTCTTAACTCATTTCAGCATTAAGCCAAAATTCCACAGTCCAAAGTCTCATCTGAGACAAGGCAAGTCCTTTCCACCTATGAGTCTACAAAATTACAAGCAAGCCAGTCACTTCCTAGATACAGTGGGAGTACAGGTATTGAGTAAATACAGCCATTCCAAATGGGAGAAATTGGCCAAAACAAAGGAATTACAAGGCCCATGCAAGTCCAAAATCCAGCAGGGCAGTAAAATCTTAAACCTCCAAAATGATCTCATTTGACTCCAGGTCACATCTAGGTCACACTGATGCAAGAGGTAGATCCCCATGGTCTTGGGTAGCTCCACCCCTATGGCTTTGCAGGGTAAAGCCTCCCTCCTGGCTGCTTTCACAGGTTGGCATTAAGTGTCTGTGACTTTTCCAGGCTCACGGTGCAAGCTGTCAGCGGATCCACTTTTCTGTGTTCTGGAGGATAGTGGCCCTCTTCTCACAGCTTTAATAGGCAATGCCCCAGTAGGGACTCTTTGTGAGTGCTCCAACCCCACATTTCCCTTCTGCACTGCCCTAGCAAAAGTTCTCCATGAGGGCCTCACCCCTGTAGCAAATTTCTTCCTGCATATCCAGGCATTTCCATACATCTTCTGAAATCTAGGCCAAGGTTCCCAAATCTCAATTGTTGACTTCTGTGAACCCACAGGCTCAACACCACATGGACCTGCCAAGGCTTAGGGCTTCCACCATTTGAAACCACAGCTCAAGCTGTACATTTGCCCCTTTCAGTCATGGCTGGAGTGGTTGGGACACAGGACACCAAGTTCCTAGGCTGCACATAGCACAGGGACCCTGGTCTAGCCCATGAATCCATTTTGTCTCCCTGGGCATCTGAGCCTATGATGAGAGGCCTCCCATAAAGGTCTCTGACATGGCCTGGAGACATTTTCCCCATGGTCTTGGGAATTTACATTAGGCTTCTTGGTACTTATACAAATTTCTGCAGCTGGATTGAATTTCTCCCCAGAAAATGGGTTTTTCTTGTCTATCACACAATCAGCCTGCAAATTTTCCAAACTTTTATGTTCTATTTTCCTTATAAAACCAAATGCCTTTACCTGCACCCTAGTCACCTCTTGAATAATTTGCTGTTTAGAAATTTCTTCTGCTAAATCATCTTTCTCAAGTTCAAAGTTCCACAAATCTCTAGAACTGGGGCAAAATGCCACCAGTCTCTTTGCTAAAACATAACAAGAGTCACCTTTGCTCCAGTTCCTAACAAGTTCCTCATCTGCATCTGAGACCACCTCAGCCTGGACATTATTGTCCATATCACTATCAGCATTTTGGGCAAAGCCATTCAAGTCTCTATGAAGTTCCAAACTTTCCCACATTTTCCTGTCTTTTTCTGAGCCTTCCAAACTGTTCTAACCTCTTTCTGTTTCCAGTTCCAAAGCCACTTCCACACTTTTGGTTATCTTTTCACCACACCCCACTCCTGGTACCAATTTACTGTAATAGTCCATTTTCATGCTGCTGATAAAGACATACCTGAGGCTGGGAAGAAAAAGAGGTTTATTTGGACTTACAGTTCCACATGGCTGGGGAGGCCTCAGTATCACGACTGGGGGCGAAAGTACTTCTTACATGGCAGTGGCAAGAGAAAAAGGAAGAAGCAAAAATGCAAACCCCTGAAAAAACCATCAGATAATGTGAAACTTATTCACTATCATGAGAATATCATGGGAAGACTGACCCCCATGATTAAATTACCTTCCCCTGGGTCCCTCCCACAACACATGGGAATTCTGGGAGATACAATTCAAGTGGAGATTTGGGTGGGGACACAGCTAAACCATATCAGTTCCTTCTACCTGTGTCCTTATATGGTAAAAGGGGCAAGGCAGTTGTTTGGGATTCTTTTTACAAGGGTCTTAAGCTTATTTTTGAGAGCTCCGGCCTGTGACCTAATTACTTGCCAAAGTCTACACCTCCTAATACATTCACATTATTTATTATGTCAATGAATTTTGGGAGAACAAAAATTTTCAGCTCATAAAAGCTGCTGCTGCTGCCACTGGCTCCTACCTCTCCTTCATCTATTCCTTCTCCTCCTCCTTCATTTTCTTCTTCTTCTTCATCTTCTTCTAATATCACTACTACTACCAGTTCACACAAAAGGTGTCATTTTATCATGCTTGGCTATTTGAAGAGGCAATTTAATAATGATTATTGTGCAGGTTCATGGGCTTGTTCTTTGTCTTCTGTATGGATCTAAAAAACTAAAATTCTAGATTTGGGGCACTGGTAGCTAATGTGTGGAAGCTTCTGACATGAGAGCTAAATCAATTCTCTATATACATGTATTATCTTTATTTTTAAGAATTTATCTCAGTTTATGGGTATCTCAGAGATTTATAATGACTTTCTGCAAACGTATTTTCCATGTACTAAGTCATTTATTAATTTACTAGAGAAAATAATAAGTTGGCAAAATACGAGTTATTGAATGTGAGAAAAACAAAACAAAAATGAGGGTTTAATTATGTTTTTAAAAACTAGCTGAAGGTTATTAAATGTTTTGTAATTTCAGATTTCTGTAAGCAAATGAGGATGAAAGTCATTTTCAGTAATAATGAAAATATGCTGCAGAGATATATGCATTAACTTGCTTAAGATAGGCTGGGAAGAGATTAGTATGACTTGCCCACCCTTATTTCATTGTTGTGCATAAAATCTCAAGTAATTACGAGATAGACAATTGCTAATGGGATTTGAAAGTCAAATATAAAAGTATAGAACTGATTTGCTTAGCCAAGAGACAGTCATGGACCAGATAGTAATATTATTTTATAAGGAAAAATAGCAGATGGACAATATGGACACATGAGAGTAATCTCATAGGAATATCAAGAATGTGGACTTTTAACTGGCAATACCAATGGAATAAAATATTAATAAAAGTGAGATGGTCTTTACTGAGATAATTCACATATAATAAAAATTACCATTTCAACTATTTTAAAGTTACAATTTAGTAGTTTTAGTCTATTCACAAATCGTGCAACCATCACCATTATCTAGTTTTAGAATGTTTTATCACCCCATAAAGCAACCCTGTATCTATTAGCAGTTAGTGTCCATTGCTTCCTCCCTGCAGTCTTTGGTGAACCATAATCTGCTTTCCCTGTATTTACATGTTCCCATTCTGGACCTTTCATCTATGTGGAATTAGAGGCCATATGGCCTTTGTGTCATGTTTCTTTCACATAGCATAATGTTTCCACAGTTCATTCATGTTGTCTCATGAATCAGAACTTAATTACTTTGTAGCTATTAATAAATAATATTCCATTTTATAGATTTACCACATTTTGTTTATGCATTTATCATATTGAATGCTCAAGTTGGTAAAAATTTGAATTGCTTCCACTTTATCACTATTAATAATAATATCACTGTGAATGTTCATGTACAAGTGTTTGTGTGAACACACACAAGGTTGGTGCAAAAATAATTGAACTAATTAAACTCTGTTTAATTTTGAAGAACTGCCAAACCATTTTCCAAAGTCATTACACTATTTCACATTCCCGCCAGAAATAAATGATGGTTTCTATCTCTTCACATTAATACCATTATTAGTTATTTGTTTCATTATTATCAATATTATTATTATTACTATGGCCATGCTAGTGGATGTGAAGTGATATCTCATTGTGGTTTTGATTTGGATTCCCTTATGTTCAATAAATTTGAGCATGTTTTCATGCCCTTGTTGGCCAGTTGTACTTATATTTTGGAGAAATCTCTATTCAAATTCATTTTTTACATTGGGTCTCTTGTCTTTATATTACTGAGTTGTTAGAGTTCTTTATATATTCCAAGCACAAGATCCACATTATATCAATGAGTTGCAAATATTTTCTCCCAACTTTCTTTCAGCTTTCTAAGGACATTTTCTCTTAACAAGAAAAAAAAAAAAAAGTCAAATTCTTGCTACTGCCTTTCAAAATATCAAAGCTTTTTTCCTTGCTGTTTGTTTCTTTTTTCAATTTTGACAAAGCCCAATTTATTTATTTTTCCTTTGTTGCTTGAGCTTTTGTTGTCATATTTAAAGAACTGTTGTCTAAACAGTGACCATGAACATTTACACTTACGTTTGTAAGTATTCTGTAGTTTTTGCAATTACCCTTGGGTCTTTCATAAATTTTGTGTTAATTACAGCTTGAACATTCTAAATCTAGAATCTCAATGTCTCAGATGCTCCAAAATTTGAAAATCTTTGAGCACAGAAATAAAGAAAATGTTCATTGGAACATTTCAGGTCTTGAATTTTTGGATTTGGAATGCTGAACCACTAAGTATAATGCAAGTATTCCAAATCCCCCAAAAAATCCAAAATCTAAAACACTTCTAGTTTCAAATATTTTGAATAAGAGATACTCAACCTGTGTTGCATATTTTGTGAGAAATGGATCTAACTGTAGTCTTTTGCATGTGAAATTCCAGTTATCCAAGCATCATTTGCTAAAAAGACTTATTCTTCTCCCACTGAATGACACCCTTGTTAAGAAAAAAAAAATCATCACCTTAATATGTCTTTACTTCTGTACTTTAAATTACATTTCATTGATGTATATGTAGATTCTTATGTCACTACAATAATATTTTAATTACTATGGCTTTGTATTACATTTTGAAATTGGAAAGTGTGAGTCCACTAATGTTGTTCTTCTTTTTCAGGATGGTCATGTTGGGTCCCTTGCAATTTCATATAAATTTCAGAGCATCTTGTTCATTTTTGCAAAAAAAAAGACAACTGAAATGTTCATGGAGATCATTTCAAATCTGTGTATCAATTTGGGGAACACTAACACCTTAGTAACATTTAAGTCTTCCAGTTCATTAACACAAAATCTCTTTACAGTCATTTAGTTCTTCCTTAATATATTTTAACACTATTTTGTAGTTTCAGTGTACAATCCTTTTATTTACTTTATTTCTAAGAATTTTAGTATATTTGATGCCATTATAAATTTAAAATTTTGTTGCATTAATTTTTGAATTTTTTAGTGTTAGTTTAAAAAAGTAGAATTAATTTTGTATATTTATTGTATATCTTGTAATTTTGTTGAACTTGTGTATTAACTCTGATAGATTTTAAGGTAGATTATTTAGCGTGCTTTTTATACCATGACCGTGTTCTCTTCAAATAGAAAAAGTTTTACTTCCTCCTTCTCAATTTGGATGGCTTTTGTTTCTTTTTTGTACTTAAGAGTTCTGGCTAGAACTTCTACTGCAGTGTTGAATAGTGGTGGCAAAATCAGCATATTTATCTTCTCCTTGACCTTAGAGGAAAAACTTTCAGTCTTTCATTTTTTTAATATTATGCAACCTCTGTTTTTTCTCAGAAATGCTCTTTATCATATTCAGGGAGTTTTTTGTTTTCCTAATTTGTTGTGAGTTTTTGTAATGAAAATATTCTGTTAGATTTTATCAGATGTTTCTACATTTGAGATGATCTTGTTTTTCTTTATTTTACTATCATGTGGTATTTCATTAATAGAGCTTCATATGTGGAACAAGGCTTGCATTCCTCAGAGAAATTTCACTTGGGTATGATGTATAATTCTATTGATAAGCTATTGGATTTAATTTATTTGAGTTTTGTTGAAAAGTTCTCTGTCTGTATTCATAATGGATATTGGTCTTGTTTTCTGTTTTATTTTGTCTCATGAAGTCTTTGTTTACCATTGATAGCAGGGTAATTTTGGCTTTATAAAATTATAAAATTAGTAAGTGTTCTCTTTAGTATGTTTTGGTGGAATTTAAGACTGGTTGCTTTTCATTCTTTTTTAAAGATTTCATAAAATTCAACAATTAGTTCAGCTGGGACTTCAGTTTTCTAAATGGATAATTTTTTTGGAGTATTCATTAAGTCTCTTTACTTGCAGTTCTATTCAGATTTTTTATTTCTTTTTGAGTCAGTTTTGGTAGTTAGAGTCTACAAATTGGTACATTTCATCTAGATTATATAATATGTTGTTATATAATTGTTTATAGTACCTCTTTAAAAGTAGTTTTATTACTTTAGGTCATCAGTAATGTCTTTTATTTAATATTTTAGTCATTTGACTTTTTCTTTTTTATTCTTTATAAGTCTATGTAAGTGTCAATTCTGTTGAAATTTTTAAAGAACTTTTGGTTTTGTTGATTCTATTTTTATTACTTATTTTATTTATAACTAGTCATTATTTCTTTCCTTCTTGAATTAATGTTTTGTTTGCTTTCTTTTGTAGTAATTAAAATAAAAACTTATTTTATTGTTTTAAGAGATTCCTTATTTTTTTATGTAGAAATTGAGAACTATAAATCTTCTTATCACTGTTGGTCAAAAATTCCCATTAGTTTTGTTGTGTTGCATTTTTGTTTTTGTAATAGAGTATTTTTCAATTTTTAAATACCCTTTTTATTTCTTATATAGCCCATTGATTATTTCAGAGTGTGCTGTTGAATGTATACACAAATTTTCTAATCTTTCTGTTATTGATTTCTAGATTTCACTCTATCATGGTCTAAAAACATATTCTGTATGATTTAAATTGTTTTAAATTTATTGTTAATTGTTTTATAGCCTAACATATAGTCTATCCTGGAGAATGTTTCATGTTCCCTTTCGAAAAATGTGTATTCTGCTGTTTTGTGGGGGTCGAATGTTTGACATATATCTGTTAGATCTATTTGGTTTATACTGCTTTTCAAGCTTTCTGTTGTCTTTTGGAACTTCTCTCTAGTTGATAAAAATATTATTCCAAGTGGGGTGTTGAAACCTCCAACTATGATTGCTGTGTGGATATATCTTCTTTCAATTCTGTCAGTCTGCTTCATTTATTTTGGGGTTCTATTATTAGTTGCATATATTGGTATATCTTCTTGATGTTTTTACCCTGGGGAGTTTAATCCATAATATCTTTAATATAATTATAGCTTAAAATGACTTAAACCTACTATTGGTATGTGAATTTTACATGTCTTCTATCATTAAAAACGTTTTTCATTAATAGATTCTTTTGTGTAAAAGAGATACTTTCTACCACAGCAATTTAAAGCCAAGCTTGGTTGTTTCTTTTACTTTATATTTTGAGGTTTTTCTAGTGGTTGCCCTAAGCATTACAATAAACATTATTCATTAGCCCATTGAGAAAAAAATATATAAGTGGCTGGGGGAAAAAGACTGAGTTGCATCCGCAAATGGTTTGTTCTAAACACTTAATGATTAAAATTCTCCCCTGCTGATTACACCCTTTATTGAGCATTTAGATAGGCTACAAATATCTTCAGGTTTTCATCGTTTTCTATTTATCCTTCCAAGAAAAAGTAACAACCAGGTAAGCTGTCTGAAGTTCTGTCTGTTGGGATAAATTTTCTTCACTAGTGTCTTTCAGAAATGCCCCAGAAAGACAGGGACTTTAGTCTGAAACTGTTGACTGTTGGATGGTACCTGCATATTATGCAGAACCATCTGTGAGATATGCCCAAGTTCTGTTCTATCAGTTGATCATAGGAAACTCTCCATGAAGCCATAGGTACACTCTGAGAAAATGTAATTCAGCAGGAGCGGGGACCATGAGCATTAGTGCTATTCTTCATATATTAACAACTTACTTGCACCTTCAGGGCCTTTTGAGCCCAATCTTATAAATATACCACTTCCATTTTATGATGGAGTACTGCCATACATGTCCAATTTTATGGCTTGATGGGGCAGAAAATACCAAGTTCATAAAGAGCAGCTAAGTTTGCATAACTTGACATCCCATAATTAAGCATTCAATCTCTACTAAGGCCCAATAGCAAACCAAAAGATATTTATCCAAAAAAGAATAGTTATGTACAGATGATAGCAGGTATTGTTCCAATATCCTAAGTTCCTGCACTGTAATTTGCCTATAGAGATTAGCCAAAGGCTCCAAGCATCGTTCCTATCTACCATTGACACTTCAGGCACCATTGGATATGCTGGAGCATATGGCCCAGTTAGCACAGTGGCTTGCACAGCAGTGTGAAACTGTTGCAGAACCTACTCATGTTCTGGACTTCACTCAAAATTTACAACTTTTTAGGTCACTTAGTAAATAAGCCAGAGTAGCATATCTGAATGAGAAATATATTGCCTTCTCAACTCTAAAGAGGCTCACTAAGAGTTGTGATTTTCTTCTTTTTGGGGGGGGGGGCAGAAGAAAGGGCTCAATTCAACAACTTATCCTTCACCTTAGAAAGCATATCTCAAAATATCCCATACTACTGTGCCCCCCAAATTTCACTGAGTTAGAAGACCCCTAAATTTTTGTGAGATTTCTTTCTCATACTCTGACATGCAAAAATCTTATCAAGAAATGTAGAGTAGTTGCTACTTCTTACTCACCAGGTCCAATCAAGATGATGTCACTAATATAATGGACCAGTGTGATATCTTGTGGAGGGAAAGGTTACAAAGATCCTTTGGACTAAATTGTGACTTAAGTCAGGAGAGTTGTTATACCCTTGAGGTAAGTTAGCAAATGTGTATTATTGGCCTTTCCAGCTGAAGGGAAACTGCTCACGGTGGTCTTTACTAAGTGGTATTGAGGAAAAAGCATATTCTAGATCAATAACTATATACTAAGTACAAACAGATGTGTTAATTTGCTCAAGCAATCAAACTATATCTGATACAGCAGCTGAAATTGGAGTCATCACCTAACTAAGCCTACAATAATCTCAATAATCTGCTGTCATGTTCCAAGATCCATCTGTTTTAAGAACATGATCAAATGTGTATGTTGAATATAAATGTAGTGGGAATCACTACACCTACATACTTCAAGTCCTCGACAGTGGTATTAATAACTGACAACCCTCCAGAAAATGTAGTATTGCTTTTGTTTTTTTTTCTTAGGTAGAGGGAGTTGTAGAGCTTTCACTTGACATTTCTCACCATGATAGTCCTCACACAACTGGTCAGGGAACTAATTTGGACATTCTACCAGTTTTTAGTGTATCTATCGTAATTGTGATTTCCACAACTGAAAAAATAACCACAGGATGCGTTCAGTCATCCACTGGACCTACAAGCAGGTGGGTCTGTTAAAACTTCATTATCTCACTTTAATAAGCTATTACTCCGAACAGTGGACTATAGAGACGTTTTGAGATCTTTTGAGTCAGTGTAATTTCACAGCCAGTGTTAAGTAATTTCCCCAAAGTCTGATTATTTTCTTTTCCCTGATGCACAATCACCTGGCAAAAAGTTACAAATTCCTCTGGGGAAGGACTGGAAGAAATATTAGCAGCATAAATTGTTGGCAGTATAGCAGCGTGCTTCTTCAAAGATACTTGGTCCTTCTCCATTCAGGTGGTTTGGGATCTGTAAACTGGCTCAAGTCTAAGAATTGATTGAAGGGGGCATGAATCACTGTTTATATTATTTAAGTTAAAGTTGACCTAGACCTTTTCGCATGTAGAAATTAAATAAGAATTTAGTGAATGCCCACTTATTTCACTTCTAGGAACATCAACAAGCAACACCATAGGTCTCTTTTCATCATACTATTCTGATTAGTGTATTAACTGTGCTGTCTATTACAGTAATAAACCTTACTTTTGGTGATTATATACCACCATTTGCCCTCTCTTACTCAGGGATTCAATTATTTCCATTGTGTTTAGGTGTTTTAATTCAGCGTTAGAAGTTCACACTGGATATCAAGAAGATATCCTCCATCCTTAATATCCATTCCCAGATATGTGCTCCATATTTCATTCTGTATAAATTGTTACATAGTTGTTTGGGATTGTGGTATGACTATTCATGGGCCATATTTTATACCTCACCTAAAGGACCTATTGGTGTTTACATCTAGTTATGTGACTACAAGAAGAACAACTACAGAGATCTTCAACAATGCTACCACTACCGTCACAAATGTATTTCTTACAGTCATACTGAAAGTTGTGTCCTTGTACCCTTCTGGTACCAATGAGCAGGTCTTGTGTGATAAGGCTACTGTAAAATTCCATTCTCCCTAAGCATTTTGATTTCCTCTTCTATAGTATGCCAAGGCAGTTCTGGCATTTAAACTTCATTTTGTATAGGCTACCTTTTGGCCCATGTTTTAGCCAATCCACTAAACATATTGCTGAGTCCTTTCTAACTCACTATGCTGCTTGTGTTGAACTATAACACTAAGTTCAGAATTTTTTCTAAGGGAGCAAATAGTAATATATGTGGCCAAATTTATATCCATTTCACAATTATCCTCCATCCTTAATATCCATTCCCAGACATGTGCTCCATCTTTTGTTCTGTATAAATTGTTACATAGTTGTTTTGGATTGTGGTATGACTCTTCATGGGCCACATTTTATACCTCACCTGAAGGACCTACTGGTGTTTACATCTAGTTATGTGACTACAAGGAAACAGAAGTTATCAGGGTGGTTCCTGAGGAGATCAGTAGTGTGTTTCAAGGCAACTACAACTGAAAAGGCCATTATAGATTCCTTGGACAAAGTATGATTTATCCTTAGACAGAGATGATACAGCTGCTTCTACTGGGAAGATTCAGTAAAATATAGAGGTTCATATGTGAGGAGCCTCCACTCAAGCTTTTCAGAAAAGCATTTTTAGAACACCATTTTTCCCACGCAATGCTTCCGCTTTAACAGTAAATACTCCTCAAGTTTGAAATACAATTTATTCTGTTTTTCCACCATTTGCAGGATGAAACTCTGGGTTTGGTCTTCAGCAATCTCAGCTCTGTAGCTACAGGAGATAAAAATTTGTTACATGGAAGATACAGAAATTTTCAAGTCATTTATGCAGTATTTGAATTGAGAATTTAAATCCCTGAGCTCATTCTTTTCTTTCCTCACTTTGTCTAGTGCAATTAGGAACAACCAGCCAATCTCATTATACTTGTTAATTTGACAGAAATGTTAAAAGCTATCAAACACTTAGTTACCTGAACTGTGCTTCTTAAAAGCATTTGATTAGGAGTATCCAAAGGTGACATCCAATGGTGACATTTACTGCATCTCCAATAGTGACATCCAATGGTGACATTTAGTGCATCTCCATTGCCACATCATGCCATAGATTATAAGTGCTCTCTTTACTACTTGAAAGAGAATTATTGGTAACTTTAACTCTAATCTAATAGTATAATTATTAGCAATATTAAACCAACTCTAGAAACCCCAAAAACAATTCACAAAACCTCATCCTTAAGAATCTGTTGTGTAGGACCTTTCTTGGTACCAAAATTTATATCAGTCAAGGTTCTCCCTAGAGGCAAAATCAATAGGACGTGTGTGTGTGTGTGTGTGTGTGTGTGTGTGTGTGTGTGTGTGTGTGTGTGACAGAGAGAGATTTTAGAATTTGCTCAGGCAATTGTGCAAAATAGCAAATCCAAAATCTATAAGGCAGGTCAGCAGTCACAAAATTCCTGCAAGAGTTAATATTGCAGTTTTTTTAGTCCAAATGTAATCCAGAGGCAGAACTCCTTTCAGGTGATCCCAGTCTTTTCTCTATGGTTTACAACTGATTGAATGAAGCCCACCATCATTACAGAGGTTAATCAGTTTTACTCAAAGGCTGCTGATTAAATATTAGTCATATCTAAAAATACCTCCACAGCAATATCTAGACTGATGCTTAACCATACAACTGAGCTCCATAGCATAGTCATATTGACACACAAAATTAACCATCACACTTGTAACAGAACTCTGTTCAGAAAGTTTATTGTAGAAAGAACTTGGGAGAGAAATCTGTAAGGGAGTAAGGTAGGCAAGATTGGGCAGAAGAAGCTGGCTGGAAATATGGTTACAACTCTAGAAACTGCCAATCTTATAGATAGCTGGGATGCTCCACAAAGGTCTCTCAAACTAAAGCAAAGGGGCTGGATCTTTAAATCCTCCTATCCATTAGTCATGTGCCACAGGCTGCCCGCCTCGTAACTTTGAGTGAGATAGCTTTTTCTATAGCCAAACACAATTCTCAATGAAGGATGCAGATGCAAATATACAAAAAGAAAAAGATTTTCCTAGCACATACTACATAAATGTGTTGATCATTAATAGGGAATCAGTATAGAAGCACAGTATATACTATTAAAGGTGAATTTAAAAATAAGATTAATAATCAGAAGATTACATTAAATAGCATACATAAAGTTTAAAATAGACTATTGTAAAGAATGCATTTTTGTCAAGATTAATTGAATCAATTTTTATTTGCTTTATGTTTTTCATTTAACAATTTGAAAAAGCAGTCTAAAATTCATAGGATTAATTTTTGCATTTTTGTTTTATATATTTGTATGTTTCTGCTTATCCTATTGTTTTATCACTGCTTTGTAAATATTATTTTACCTAGTCCATCTCTGTCTATAGTAGGAATAAGGGAGGGATATGTAGTGTGATGCACTACTCTGTAAATTGTTTTGGAAATATCATTACAATTGATTATAGTTAAAGTCCCTTAACATAATGTTTATGTGCAGCTGCTGACTATAATAGAAAATTGGACAGATTCTTTGTCATCCCACACATTTTAGTCCCTTTACAAAATAAATAGCAATGATATTTTCTGTTCCTTAGAAATAGAAAACAGCAATACTGCATCTCAAATCACAATTCTCTTTAATCAACATTGCAGCATAGTGGGGAAAAAGCTGGTAAAAAGATCAATGAATAACATCCAGTTAGAGAAAATTGAAATCCACAAATACTCTGTTCAATGAGTGTCCTTGAGTAAATTTACTTTACACGTATTTGCAGGCTGGAAATAGAATCAATATTTTAGAATTATCATATAGCTCTGGCATTTAAAATATAGCCACATATTAGTTCTGGCTTGAAGTGAACAATTTCGATGTGGAACATTTGAAAGATATTTACAAGAACTCTATGTTCTTTATGCAATCATTTTTCTTTAGCCAAGTTTCTCACATAAAGACTCTCAGAAAAAGTAGGATGTTTCCTATAAAGGCACCTTAGTTGTAGTTTTTACCATACAGATTTTCTTCTATATAGATGTGCTTGATAGATAGCGACTGTGGGTAAAGCATGCTATAAAAAGTAGAATGTTTATAATTTATCTTCATTTGTTTTTTTCTGACCCTTGCTTTTCACTATGCATCCTCATAAACTTAGTTGTATTTTAACTATATTTTCCAGCATTCTCTTCCATGTATGATTCCAGGTTGGGTTTGCTCATCAGAAAAATCTGCATGGTAAAGCAGCAGCCATGAATCTCCACTAACTCTTGCTTGAGCCTTTGATGAACCAGGGCAGAGTAGTCTGGCAACTCCAGTTCATTCTGTTTTTAGCTTCTTTCCGTCTTGTTCTAATTCTCAATTGCTGGTCTTGCTGACCAGTGATGATTCAAGCCCACCACCAAGTGTTTTGCAGCAAACTCACAGAGGGGGGAGTAGCAACAAAGAGCCAACAACTTCGATCATGTCCTTCTTCCATTTCTATTCCAGCAGCTATAGAATCTTGTAAGCTTCATGCTGATAAGGGCTTTCCTCAGTACCTGTCTTAGCTTTACCTCCCCAGCACTTTTCTCAATTGCAGGAGGTATAATTTCCACTTATAAAATCTTATGCCATTTACTATTTCACGAAACTAATAGTGTTCTATTTCCCTAATTGAACTTTAACAAATAGAACCATGAAATATAGCATAGGGTTGTTAGACATTGGTGAACATCTATTTAATTTTGCACATAGAGTGTGTCTATTGAGGGAGAGAAGAGGTAGGAGGGAGAGTTGCGCATCCTAGAACAAGTATCTTGGGATAGTGATTTTGGAGTTTTTATAATTCAGTGAAATCCTTTAAAAATCTAATTTGAGATTATCTGTGAGTTTCTGCAAGACCCACTTTCTAAGATATATAAATATAGGTTGAGGAGCCCCAATGTTCATCTATAAACTAACATGTAGATCCAAATACGATGGACATAATGCCAATAGTGTTGTCATTCTTGGTTAACAGGAAATACGGCTAGGTCTACCCTAGTCTATCCAGCAAGTTAATAGAATAGCCCTGTAGACACCATTGTCTAAAAGGCTTCTCTGAGTGCTACCTTCTAAATTAGAGTTAGCAAGCTATTTCAATACATTTTTTCAGCTTTGTGGATCAGTTTATTTTGCAACTACTCACATCAGCCAATGTAGCATGGTAAACAGCCTTAGGCTGAAAATAACCTAATAGTCTTGGCCAGGTTTGTCCCATGCGGATTCCTAATCTAAAGGATCATTGAAAATGTCCATACTTTTTAATCTTCAAGCCAACATTATAAATTTTCATGAGTTTCAATTGTTTGTCTAGTGATGATCAAATTATTTTAGAATGTAGAGAACAATAAAATCACCACATTTACAGAAAATAGAAAATAAACTAAGCTTTATTCTATAATGTTTCTTTCCTTGACATTAATGTGACGGCTAATGCCAGAAATGAGGTCTCTAATTTGGATGAACATTTTGGAGGCAAAGAAAAAGAAAATGCATGAGCAAAATTGGCCAGAGATCAAAATTAACACAAAATATCTGAAGTTGTATCATAAAATATATTAATTTTAAAAGATGTAAAACAAAAACTGCCACACTAAGAAGTATATTAGGTAATTACTAGCATTCATGAGGGAAAAAGGAAATCAGTGACTAGTGATTCCAGTCTTCTAATTTAGTTCATCTGTTATTTGAATACATTTTCTTATTCAAGCTAAAAATTACAAGATTGAATAAATATTTTATTTAATTTATACCAATGCACCTCATATTAGGTTTGTTTATATACATTGCTGAAAACAAAATTCATCTTCACTTGCCTGGCGTTGAATTTTTTTTTTTTTTTTTGCTCTGTCACCTAACCTAGAGTGCATCAACTCACTGCAACCTCCACCTTCTGGGTTCAAGGGACTCTCCTGCCTCAGCCTCCAGAGTAGCTGGGATTACAGGCATGTGCCACCATGCCCAGCTAGTTTTGTATTTTAGTAGAGACAGTGTTTCACCATGTTGGCCAGGCTGGTCTTGAACTCTTGACCTCAAGTGATCTGCCCGCCTTGGCCTCCCAAAGTGCTCAGAATACATCGGCCACCACACCTTGCCTGACTTTTCAAATTTGAAGATGTTTTTCTAAAACTAACTTGAGGTCCTGGTTTGCTTTTCATTATTGTCTAATATTAACCTCCTGAACAATCATTTGTTCAAGGTTTTAAAGGGTTGAATAATTAAGAAAGAATGTGTAGTGGTTTATGTTTATACCCATGTAGTAACCATGTTGCATTTGACAGTCTTTTGGATTTACAAAGAACTTGAAAGATTATGTAGTACAAATTGCTCCATATTTTAGAAATTTCTTGTATATAATACAAATTTAAGAAACAGCTATATAAGTTTTCTTTTAATAATTTAGATATAGAAAATTTATTCTTTGCCCTACTCTATGGGTTAGAGATGGGGAGAGAGAGAATGAGCAAGAGAATTCACCTTTTTAATGTCATATTTGTGTGAGTTTATATTATTTCATCTTATTTCCTAAGTCTATTCTTTGAAATAACATGCTAATTTTATTATTTTTACATAACTATTAATCATCTATCACTGATCTATTTATCTATACATGTATTTATTTGTTTATCTCACTTATTATCTTTCAAACCATAATCTTCATCTATTACAATTCCAGTGGCCAGAAAACTTTTACACAATGATTTCTTTTTCTAATCCTGTCTTGTATCTTTCTTATAAAATTTTATGTCTTTGGAAATGAGCACTATTTTTTCTTTTGTTAATGGTAGTGTTCTGTATTGCTGTGATTTAAATATGGTTGATTCTCACCAAAACTCATGATGAGGCTTGTTCCCCAAGGTGGTGGTGTTTGGGGCTGGGGTCTTTAACAGGTCATTATGTCATTTAGATAAGATGATTGGGTCATTAAAAGAAATTAGTGCCTTACTCATGGAAATGAGTTTTCACTCCTGTGAGACTGGATGAATTAGAGTGAGTTATAAAGAAAGACTGCCCTTCATGTTTGGTCTCTTGGCATGGGCCCATTTCCCCTTCTCCTTTTCCACCATGCTATTACTTTCAATGGCAAAAAACTGCAATTACTTTTGCACCAACCTAATCCAATGAACCATACAATTCTTGCCGGAAGCTGACCTGATGCAGCCACCTGATCTTGGGCTTCTCAGCTTTCAGAATGGTGAGTTAAATAATCTTCTTCCCTCTGGAATTTACCCAGTCTCAGGTATTATGTTATGACAATAGAAAAAGAAACTGTGACATTATAGTTTTTCTTTTAAAAAAGTATTATTTTTTAATTGACAGATACAATTGTATATATTTGTGTACAACACAATTTGAAGTATATCTACACTGTGAATAAATGAATCTAGCTAATTAACATATTACTTGATATCATTGTCAGTTTGGGGGTGAAAACACTTAACATCCACTCTGTTACTATTTTTAAAGAATACAATATACTGTTATTAACTATAGTCATTATGTTATAAAACATATCGCTTAAATTTATTTCTCCAATCTAACTCAAATTTTTTATCGTTTATCTAACATCACTCCCACATGTCCCCCCACACCAAATACCCCAGCAGTTGGTCCCCGCCATTCTGCTCTCTAGCTCTATTAAATCAAGTTTTTACATTCCACACATGAGTGAGAGCATGCAGTATTTGTCTTCTGTGCCTGGCTTATTTTACCTAATATACTGTCCTCTGGGTTCATCCATGATGTCATAAATGGCAGAACATCGTTCTTTTTTGTGACTGAATAGTATTTTATTATGTAAATATGCAACAGTTTCTTTATTAGTTCATCCATTGATTAACTAGGTTAACTAATTATCTTGGCTACTCTGAGTAATGCTGCAATAAACATGGAAGTGCAGACATCTCTTTGACATTATGATTTTTGTTGTCTTTGGATATATACCCAGTAGTGGGATTACTGGATTATACGGTGGTTTTACTATCAGTTTTTTGAGGAATTGTCATACTGTTTTCCATAATGGCTGTGCTAATTTACATTCTCATCAATGATGTATAAGGTTTCTCTTTTCTTCACATCTATGATACCATGTGTTATCTTTGTCTTTTTGATAATAGCCATTCTAACAGGTGTGAGGTAGTATCTCAGTGTGGTTTTAATTTACATTTCCCTGATGTTTCATGAAATTCATGATTAGCATATATACATACATACCTGTTAGCTATTTATATGTCTTCTTTTGATAAATGTCTATTCATATTCTTTGTTTACTTTTAAATCAGGTTGTTTTCTTCCTATTAAGCTGTTTGAATTATTCACATATTTTAGATATTAATTCCTCATCAGATGAATAGTGTGTAAATGCTTTCCCCCATTCTGCAAGTTGTACCTTCACTCTTGATTATTTTCTTTGCTGTGCAGAGCATTTTGGTTTGATAGAATGCCATTTGTCTATTTTTTACATTTGATGCCTGTGCCTTTAATGTCATATCAAAAATTATTTCCATGACCAATTTTATGGAGCTTTTCCCCTAATGTTTTCCTCTAGCAGTTTTATAGTTTCATGTCTTGCATTCATTTTGAGTTTATTTTTGTATATGGTTTGAGATAAATGTCTGTTTTCATTCTTCTGCAGATGGATATTCAGTTTTCTTTGCATCATTTATTGAAGAGACAATCCTTTTCCATTGTATGTTCTTTTAAAAAGTGTTGTATTAGTACATAACATTTCTATGTATTTATGGTGTACTTTTGAGTATTTGTTGTATGCGTAGAATGTGTAATGATCAAGTCAGGGTATTTGGGGTATCCATCGCCCTGAGTAGTTATTATTTCAATTTGTTAGGAATATTTCAAGTCCTCTCTACTAGTAATTTTGAAATACATGTTAACAAAAAAAGAAAAGGTGACTGAGGCAAGTGTCTCAATCAGTAGAGGTTTATTGAGCCAAAGTTTGAAAATGTGCCGGCAAAAAACATAAGTCACAGCAGCATCTGTGACCTGTGCTTTCCAAAGAGGGTTTTGGGAACTCAGTATTTAAGGGGAGATATCACACAGGAGAGAAAAACATGAGGGGTATGAGGCAAATGATTACATTCTTGTGAGGCTCTAATTAGCACTTAGTAAATCTATTATTTATATCACATAAAGTAAAAATGTAAAAAGAGGAAGTAGAGGAAAGAGCCAATCATGCAGCCATCTAAGGATGAGTAGAAAAGTGATTTATCTTATCTTATCCTTGTTGTGTATCTGGGAAGATAATCCTGTTACTGGCATTGTCAGTGTGATATTTAAAATAACTTAGTGTTAGGAGTTAAACTTAGGTTGCAGACCAAAGATTACATCTGGCAGGTGCTTGTTTTGTAGGGTGATGTATATCCTGAAAGATTTAGGGTGTAACAAGGAATTTCCTTGTGAGCAATTTCCTTTTGTTTTTGTGGAAATCTTGCATATGTATAATGCTATGACACAGGGTTGCAAAATTACAGCTCTCTGATTGGGGAATAAGAATGGCAGTATTGCATGATTCAATTCACAGGCTTAAGTTTCCCCTTTGCATGAAAATTGTGGGGGTCCCCATATTTCCTTTTCTTTTTTCACTTGTACAGTTTGTTGTTGTTAACTGTAGGTCACCATACTCCACAATCAAATATTGAAACTTGTACTTTCTCTCTAATGGTATGTTTGTTTGCCTTAGCCTAATTCTCTTCAAATCCTGCACAGACACACCTTTCCTAGCCTCTCGTAATTATCATTCTATTCTCTCCTTCTATTAGATCAATTATTTTAGCTCCCACATATGAGTGAAAACCTATTTGTCTTTCTGTGCCTGGTATATTTCACTTAATGTAATGACGTATAGTTCCATCCATGCTGCTGCAAATGACAGCACTTCATTTTTTTTATAGCTAAGTAGTATCCCATTGTATGTGTGTGTGTCTATATATAGTATATGTATAATATATACACAAACATATATGCACACATATATATATACACACACATATATATGCACACCACATTTTTTAGTCTATTCCTTCATTGATGGAAACTTAGGTGATCTCATATCTTTGCTGTTATGAATAGTGCTACAATAAACAAGCAAGTGCATGCATTCCTTTTTTGTACTGATTTTCTCTCCTTTGGATAAATACCTAATAGTGGGTATATTAGTCCATTTTCACACTGCTGATAAAGACATAACAGAGCTTGGGGGAAAAAAGAGATTTAATGGACTTATGGTTCCACATAGCTAGGGAAGCCTCACAATCATGGTGGAAGGCAAGGAGGAGGAAGTCACATCTTACATGGATAAAAGTAGGCAGAGAGAGAGAGTTTGTGCAGGGAAACTCTCCTTTTTAAAACCATCATAGCTTGTGAGACTTATAAACTATCATGAGAATAGCACGGGATAAAATAGGCCCCCATGATTCAATTGCCTCCCACTGAGTCCCTCCCACAACAATGGGAATTCTAGGAGATAAATTCAAGATGAGATTTGGGTGGGGATATAGCCGAACCATACCATCCACCCCTGGCCCCTCCAAAATCTCATGTCCTCACATTTCAAAACCAATCATGCCTTCCCAACAGTCCCCCAGAGTCTTAACTCATTTCAACATTAATTTAAAAGTCCACAGTCCAATGTCTCATCTGAGACAAGGCAGGTCCCTTCCACCTATGAGCCTGTAAAATCATAAGTCATAAGCAAGTTAGTTACTTACTAGATACAATGGGAATACAGGCATTGGGTTAATACAGCCATTCCAAATCGGAGAAATTGGCCAAAATAAAGGGGTTACAAGCACCATGCAAGTCCAAAATCCAGCAGAAAGTCAAATCTTAAAACTCCAAAATTATCTCCTTTGACTCCATGTTTCACATCCAGGTCATGGTGATGTAAGAGGTGGGTTCCCACAGTCTTGGGCACCCCCACTCCTGTGGTTTTGCAGGGTACAATCTCTTTCCCAGCTGCTTTCACAAGCTGGCATTAAGTGTCTGTGGCTTTTCCAGGTGCAGGGTGCAAGCTGGTAGTGGATGTACCATCCTGGGGTCTTCTCACAGCTCCACTAGGCAGTGCTCCAGTAGGGCTCTATGTGGGAGCACACATTTCTCTTCTGCACTGCCTTAGCAGAGGTTCTCCCTGAGAGCAAACTGCAGGTTTTTCCTGCAGCAAACTCCTGCCTGGACATCCAGGCATTTCCATACATCCCCTGAAATCTAGGTGGAGGTTCCCAAACCGCAATTCTCGACTCCTATGCACCGACAGGCTCAACACCATGTGGAAGCTTCCAATGCTTGAGGGTTGCACCCTCTGAAGCCACAACCTGAGCTGTACCTTGGAGTCCTTTAGTCATGGGTGCAGCAGTTAGGACACAGGGCACCAAGTCCCTAGGCTGCACACAGCAGGGGGGCTGTGGACCCAGCCCAGGAAACCGTCTTTTCCCTCAAGGCCTCTGAGCCTGTGATGGGAGGGTCTGCCATGAAGACCTCTGACATGTCCTAGAGACATTTTTCCCATCGTCTTGGGGATTAACATTTGGGTTCTTGTTACTTATGCAAATTTCTGCAGCTGGATTGAATTTCTCCTCAGAAAATGGGATTTTCTTTTTTATCACACTGTCAGGCTACAAATTTTCCAAACTTCTATGCTCTGCTTTTGTTATAAAATTGAATGCCTTTAACATCATTCCAGTCACCTTTTGAAGCAGCTTTGTTGCTTAGAAGTATCTTCTGCCAGATGCCCTAAATTGTCTCTCTCAGGTTCAAAGTTCCACAAATCTGTAGCGTAGGGGCAAAATGCTGCTAGTCTCTTTGCTAAAACATAACAAGAGTCACCTTGGCTCCAGTTCCCAAGAAGTTTCTCATTTCCATTTGAGACCACCTCAGCCTGGATTTTATTGTCCATATCACTATTAGCATTTTGGGCAAAGCTATTCAACAAGTCTCTAGGAAGTTTCAAACTTTCCCACATTTCCCTGTCTTCTTCTGAACCCTCCAAAAAGTTCTAACCTCTGCCTGTTACCCAGTTCCAAATTCATTTCCACATTTTGGGGTAACTTTTCAGCAACACCCCACTCTACTGGTATCAATTCACTGTATTAGTCTCTTTTCATGCTGCTGATAAAGACATACCTCTGACTGAGAAGAAAGAGTTTTAATGGACTTACTGCTCGACATGGCTGGGGAAGCCTCACAATCATGGCAGAAGGCAGGGAGTAGCAAGTCACGTCTTAGATGGATGGCAACAGGCAAAGAGAGAGAGTTTGTGCAGGGAAACTCCTTTTTTAAAACTATCATATCTTGTGAGACTTATACACTATTAGGAAAATAGCACAGAAAAGACCATCCCCCATGATTCAATTATCTTTTACTAGGTCCCTCACATGACATGTGCAAACTGTGGGAGATATAATTCAAGGTAAGATTTTGATGGGGACACAGTCAAATCATATCTGTGGGTTTAGTAAATTTTATGATAGTTGCAATTTTTAGTTTTTTGAAAAATCTTCATACTGTTTTCCATAATGGCTGTACTAATTTATATTCTTACCCACAGAGTATAAGAGTTTTGTTTTCTCCACCTCCTTGCCAGTATTGTTATTGTTTGTCTTTTTCATAGTAGCCTTTTCATCTGGGGTAAAATGTTATCTCATTGTGCATTGCATTTCTCGTATAATTTATGATACTGAGCATTTTTTTTCATATACTTGTTGGCCATTTGCATGTTCCTTTGAAAAATGTCTATATATGTCCTTTGCCCACTTTTTAGTGGGATTATTAGTGATTTTGCTGTTGAGTTGTTTGAGTTCCTTATACATTCTGGATACTAGCCTCTTGTCTATGTGAACAGTTTGTAAATATTTTCTTCCACTTAACAGGTTGTCTCTTCACTCTGTTGATTGTTTTCTTTGTTATGCAGAAGCTTTCTAGTTTAAGAGAATCTCAATTGTCTATTTTTATTTTGCTTTGGCTTCTGGTGTCTTAGTGATAAAAACTTTGCCTAGATCAATATCCTGTAATATTTCCCCCATTGTTTTCTTTCTAGTAGTTTTATAGTTTCAGGTCTTATGTTTAGGTATTTTAGTTAATTTTTGTATCTATATAGAGTGAGGGGTGTAGTTTTATTATTTGGCATACGAATATCCAGTTTTGCCACACCATGTATTATAAAGGGTTCATTTATTTATATAAGTTCTTAATGCCTTTGTCAAAAATCAGATTTTACAATTGGCTGTAAATAAGTGAATTTATTCATGGGTTCTCTATTCTGTTCCATTGCTCTGTATTTCTGTTCTTATACCAATAACAAGCCAGTTTGATTACTATAGCCTCTAATATATTTTGAAGTCAGGTAGTGTGATGTCACATCATTTTTCTTTTTGCTCAGGATAACTTTGGTTATTCAGTCTTCTTTATGGTGCCATATAAGTATTAGGAGTTTTTTTTTTTCTATATCTGTGAAAAAATGACATCAGTATTTTGATAGGAATTGCACTGAATTTGTAGATTTGTTTGTGTAGTATGGTCATTTTCACAATATTAATACTTCAGATCTATGAGCATAAGATGCTTTTCCATTTGTTTTTGTTTTTTTTTTCTCTCCAATTGTGTGATCTTAAGATCCTTCCAAAGAATTAGTTGGCTAAAGATACATGAATTTATTTCCGGGCTTTCTATTCTATTTCATTAGTCTATATTTTTCCTTTGTTTTTATGTCAGTTCCTTGCTCTTTTGGCTACTGTACCTTTGTAGTATATTTAGGAGTCAGATAGTGTGATGCCTGCAGCTTTGTTTTTATTTTTATTATTTTTTCTCAAGATTGTTTTTGTCATTTGGAGTTTTGTGGTTCCATGTGAGTTTTAGGATTTTTTTTCTAGTTTTGTGAAGACTGTTGTTGGTAACTTGGTAGCGATTACATTGCATCTGTAGATCATTCTGAGTAGTATAAACATTTTAATAATGTTAATTACTCCAACTCATGAACATAGGATATCTTTCCATTTATTTTTATCTTTAATTTTTAAAAAATATTTTATAATTTTTATTGCAGAGATATCTCACTAAATTTATTTCTAAGTATTTCAATTTTTTGTTAATGTAAATGAAATTATTTTCTTAATTTATATTTTAGATAGTCTGCTCTTAGTGCATAGAAACATTACTGATTTTTGTAAGTTGATTTTGTGTCCTACAATTGTACTGAATTTGCTTATTAGGTGAGTACATTTTCAGGGGTATCTTTAGGATTTTTTTCATAAATATGATATTGCTGTCTGCAAACAGGAAAAATTTAACTTACTGTTTTCCAACCTGGATGCCTTCTACTTCTTTTTCTTGCCTAATTGCTCTTGCTAGGACTTCTAGTACTATGTTGAACAGAAGTGGCAAGAGTAATGTTCTCTCTTTTAAGTCAGAGCTAAACAAAGGGTACACAGGGACATAAAGATGGAAACAATAGACACCAGGAACTCCAAAAAGGTGGAGGGTGGAAACACATGAGGGTTGAAAAATTACCTATTGGTATAACATTTCCTGTTTGGATGATGGATACACTAGAAGTTCAATCTCCACCAATACACTATATGTCCATATGTCCATGTAAAAGACCTGCACATGTACTGCCTGATTTTTTAAGTGACAAGAGTAGAATCAATGTCTTATTTGGATCTTAGAGAAAAAGCTTTTAACTTTTTCCAATTGAACATTATTTTAGCTGTGGGTTTGTCATGTATAGCCCTTATTGTGTTCAGTTTATCCCTTCTGTACCTAATTTATTCAATTGTTTAATCATCAAAGAATGTTTAATTTTGCCAAATATTTTTTCTTCTTTTACTGAAATTATTATATGGTTTTGTCCTTCATTTTGTTAATGTGATGTATTACATTTATTGATTTATTTATGTTAAAGCATCCTTGTAACAAGAGAATGAATCCACTTGATCATGATGAATGATACTTTTAGTGTGTTGTTGAACCCAGGTTGCTAGTATTTTCTTGAGAATTTTTGAATCTAGCTTCATCAAGGATATCATCAGGGATACTAGCCTGTAGTTCTCTTTTTTACTGTGTCCTTATCTTTCTTTAGTATCCAGATAATGCTGGCTCCATAAAATGTGTTTGGAAGAATTCCTACCTCTTTAATTTTCTGTAAGAGTTTGGGGGAAATGCCATTAGTTCTCTTTAAAATGAGGTCAGGAGATCAAAACCATCCTGGCTAACACGGTGAAACCCTGGCTCTACTAAAAATACAAAAAATAAGCCGGGTGTGATGGCGGGCGCCTGTAATTCCAGCCACTCCCGAGGCTGAGGCAGGAGAATGGCGTGAACCTGGGAGGCGGAGCTTGCAGTGAGAAATGTCAGGTAGAACTCAGTAGTAAAGCTATCAGGTCCTGGGCTTTTCTTTCATGGAAAACATTTTATTCAATTTCATTACCATTTATTGCTCTGTTAATATTTTCTCTTTCTTCGTAAGTAAATCACAGTAGGTTGTATGTGTCTAGTAATTTGTCCATTTCATCTAGGTTACCCAATTTGTTGGTATATAATTGTTCACAATGGTCTCTTATAATCCTTTGTATTTCTATTGTTTGAATTGTAATGTCTCCTTTTTCATATCTGATTTTGAATGTTCTCTTTTTCTTAGTATTAACTAAAGTTTTGCCAATTTTGTTTATCTTTTGAAAACCAGCTTTCAGTTTTACTGATCTTTTCGCTTGTTTTTCTTGTCTCCATTTCACTTATTTCTGCTCTGATATTTATTATTTCTTTCCTTCTACTGAATTTGGAATTAATTTATTCTTGTTTTTCTAGTTCCATCATTTGAGTTCTTTATTTGAGATTTTTCTTGTCTTTTGCTGTGGTTGTTTATTGTTATAAACTTTTCCCTTTGAACTGTTTTAGTATATCCCATAAGTTTTGGTATGTTTCCATTCTTGTTTGCTAAAAAAAACTTTTAAATTTTCCTTTAACTTCCTCACTGACCTATTGGCTTTGAAACTAATAAATATGTGTCTCTGATAAAGTTTGTAGATCATAAAAATGTATGTTTTTCTATTTTTATATTCATTTTGAATGCCAAAACAAGAACACATTGCTATTATTAATGTGTTGATGATAATATACAATGTTTTTATTCAGTATCCTTATTTATATTCATAAAATCTCAGTCACTTACTGAATGAAAACATAGTTCTATGTATGTGTCAATTTTCAGGCAAAGGTTTCAAATGTTTAAATTCTGATTTAAAATTATTCTTGTAATCTTTATATTTATCTTTTATTTTGTGTATTTTTTATATGAAATTGGTCTTAATAAACGTAGAGTTTTATTTTTTGTATCCCTAAAAGAATTTAACTCAGTCCTCAGAAATAGGGCGTTAAATCATAAATCTGTCAAAAACATTCCATTCCTGCTAGACATTCTTGAATGTAAAAAATTGTTCAGGGACTATCTTCCAACATTCAACATATTACTGAAGGGTAGCCTTCTGCCAAATAGTAAAATGAAGTCACATATCTTGGCAAACTCTGAAAGGAGGAAGAACTTCAAGTATTTTAAACACATTTTATTATTTGAGGATATTTGGCACTTGTCATTTTTGTGGTATTTCTTTTCATGTAGAAAAGAAGAAATTCATAGGTGTTGTACAGCTTTCTCAAGGTCAATGGAGTAACCTTGAGAAAGGTCACTCCATTATATATATATATATACACACATATAAAATATATATATATATTCTTTCTACAGTAGAACCTCACATACTTGTTTCCAAGAATGAAACAAAACCAATCCGAAGGATTTCAAGCCTTAGTATAAGTACCCAGAGATTGGTGTTAGGTCCACTACCTGGCCCCACTTCCCAGAGCTTCTTAACTTTGTTGCTCTTAAATTTATTTAGCAATAACAATAATGCCAGTAAACAAAACTGGAGTAAAGAGAATTGAGCACATCTTGGAGTTAGTGGAATTAACTCCAGAAGGAATTACAACATAGAGAATGAGTCAAAGCATTTGGGTTGAGATCAAATTTTAAACCTTTAACACTTAAGGCCGGGACAAGGCCTCTACAAAATGGTCTGGACCTGGAGAGTTATAAAACAATGTATGAGATGGTGCTATAATGAAGTCCAGACTATGGATTTGAAGATATAAGGAGACAAGTTTGGAAGAAAGCATAATTCACAAATTATTCTCAGGCCAGAGAGATACAGGACTCAAAACATACAAATATATGTGTATGGAATGTGGAATAAATATTATTTAATGTGCAATTTAGAAAGGCTTATTTTATGGCTTGACTTTAATTTAAATATATAAAAAGCGGTTGTATTAAAGTAAGAATGCCATTAATCTATTTTTGGACTTACATTTGTATTACTCTTTAGTTATGATGAAATTAGGTTAATAGACTTCGTTCTATTCCCTCTCAAGTGACATTTCAGTAATACTGTAAGATCAAATGAGTAAAACTATGAAAATGATGAATATTTATGTTTCAAGGTATTTTTTCCACGATTACATTTTTCAAAAATATAACTTTCCTCAAATGGAATATTATTGTCACTCACTAAAGTTCTTGTGCTCCAAATCCTTTACATATTGAATAATTACCCCTATCTGGTACTTTGACACATCAAGGCATCTTCAATGGCCTCAAGATACATTCTCAAGTTATTAAAAAATGATGTATTTTAGTTGCTGTAAACACTAAATAAATGGCAGAAAAAATATTTTTGTAAGAGTAAAATGCAGAGAAATAGATGCAAAGATAAAGAGCAACCTAAAAATGATGATGGTATTTGGTTTGATACTTTGTTAGTTATATGGTTAGTTTATTTGGTTAGTTTATATGTGATTGTTATCTCATATGGTCTCTTAAAAGTTTATTAGTACAAATACCATAAAATTATAAATAATTATAGAAAGTTATAACAGTAGAAGCAGACATGTCAGGTATGGAATGATTGTAATTGCTTGCAAAGTTTGTGTTTAAGGACTTACCCAACATTGTGTTGAAGCCTACTTAGACCATCTCGGTATTCATCTTTTCCATACTCGATGTTCAATAATGTCAGGATGGCAGCTTGGAAGTGGCCATCATATGAGGATTTACACTGCAAAAATTGACCAATTTTTAAAAATCAAGATTGTTTATATTTAAAAAAAACCTTTTTGAGTGTGGTTATTAAATATTTTTTAGTATACCAATTAGATTACCTGTTGAGATTAATGTTACATAAACAATTTAACTTTTTTTAGAACTAGTTAAATATTATTTTACTTTTGCTACATTTGGTATATATAAAGAATATACGCTGGGCACGGTGGTTCAAGCCTGTAATCCCAGCACTTTGGGAGGCCAAGACAGGCGGATCACGAGGTCAGGAGATCGAGACTATCCTGGCTAACACGGTGAAACCTCGTCTCTACTAAAAAATACATAAAACTAGCCGGGCGAGGTGGCGGGTGCCTGTAGTCCCAGCTACTCAGGAGGCTGAGGCAGGAAAATGGCGTAAACCCGGGAGGCAGAGCTTGCAGTGAGCTGAGATCCAGCCACTGCACTCCAGCCTGGGAGACAGAGCAAGACTCCATCCCCCCAAAAAAAAGTATGTAAAGCAGCTTTCAATTAAGCGTGTAAAGCTATGTATTAAGAGTCAGTATGACACTAACTTATCTAAAGAGTAGTGTTAATAACACAAAATTTTTAAAGTACTACTTAAAATTCCTGATGCCAAGGTAATTATATACTTTATGAAAACAAATGTAAACATGTGTGAGCTGGTTTCTTCATAAATGTCTTTGAGAAAAGTAAGTCATCAAACCTCTGCTGAGTAATTCTGACTTAAGTGTTATTTAATGAAAATGTTGTCTCTGGATGTGTTCATGTTTTTTATAAGATATTCTGTCAGACTCACAGGTGAATAAAGTCTTTAATGGTTTAATCTGCAATGGTGAAAGAATAAAAAGTGGGCTGAATCTTGAAGGGAGGCAAATTTGGAAAACCAGTCGAAGTATGATTCAATCAACATTATGCGTATTTTCCTCTCAATATTTTGTCACGTATTGTTGAAAGAGTTCTGATGATTTTGTTTTAACACTTGAAATAGTTCCTTCTTTCAATCTTTGCTGGTTTTATTATTAAAATAATTTCCATTTTTAATTGTAGAAGTAGCATGTTTAATATATCCTACTTAAAAATTGTATTTTACACTCAATGTAAACACACAGGTCTAATTAAATGAAACTTATCTATTCAGTAATATATAGGTCACATGGAACTATGGAGTGTATTGTTTATTTTAAATATAAAGAGCTAGTCTGTGTTTTATACTTTATGCAGGAATTTTAGATCTTTCTAAACATTTATTATTATCATTAATTTGTTGCTAGTATTATGCTTGTGTATATATAACTCTATCCCATACAAATTCTGTGTTGAATTAAAAATTAGTACAAATGATTTAAATAAATAATGCACGTAATATCTTAAGTAGTGTTAAATTTTACTCATATATAGTAAACATAGACTCTATCAGTAAAAATCACTAAGCATACATCATGAAAAATCAATTAAAATCCTCAGAGTGAAGCACAGTCTTCACTGGCTAGCAAGAGGGGTAGAAACATGCTGAAGAAGAAAGCAGAACGAGTGTAGTGACTCAGCTGATGTTCTCCACTGAAAGAAATGGGTTTTAAGCTCAATTAAATGAAAGATCCAAAACCTTAATATATCTCTTACAGTGCGACTAGGATGCATCCCAATAGCATGCCTTTTAAAACTGCGGAACTTAAATAAGATGAAAAATGCTTATTAAGCTTTTTAGGTAGAATTCTAGATTTCTGGCCGGCTCGCGGTGGCTCACACCTGTAATCCCAGCACTTTGGGAAGCCGAAGTGGGCAGTTCACGAGGTCAGGAGATCGAGACCATCCTGGCTAACGCAGTGAAACCCCATCTCTACTAAAAATACAAAAAATTAGCTGGGCGTGGTGGTGGGCGCCTGTAGTCCCAGCTACTTGGGAGGCTGAGGCAGGAGAATGGCTTGAACCTGGGAGGCGGAGCTTGCAGTGAGCAGAGATGGGGTCACTACACTCCAGCCTGAGCGACAGAGCAAGACTCCGTCTCAAAAAATAAAATAAAATAAGTAAGTAAATAAATAAATTTCTAGATTTCCCAAATCCCCTGTAAAGCCATTACGAAGTGTCTCTTAAAGTGAGAGCTGTTTTAGAATTAAGGAGATAGAGCTTTTGCCTAACTGCATTGCAGCAAAATTAGCGATACTGGGAAGACAATAGTTGTCCCAGCAATCACCAGCTGTTCTCTTGATTTTCCCAGAATTTGTGATCTGCAGGGTCTTTTTCACATGTATTCATTATTGTTGCTTTCTAAATGCTACATTAACAATACATTTCTCTTAGATTCTGCAAGCTAGAGTTAGACAAACTTTTAAGAAACCAGATAAGAAAGGTGTAATGGAGAATTCCTCTGCAGAATTTCTGGCTAATTTCCCTCAACCTTTGCTTTCTTTTTCTGGCCTCACAGTCAGCCCGTCCCCTCCCAGTTCAGCCCTGTAAATTAGAAACACTTTTATCTGAAGTTGTCAGCTCAGTCCTTCTAAGATAACTTCCAAAGTATTCAGCCTTATCTATAGGGAGGGGCAGGGAGTGGCCTGGAGCACTAATATGTTTTTCAAAGATCACTCAGAACATGGTGAGAGTATTAGCCTGTGACAAGAGGAAGCGAGTCTTGTCAAATTTGCTCCAATTAAATGGTACAGACTTCTCCCAGAACAGCTTCTTTCTGTTGGGAATACAGTAATGTTTGGTGACTTTATTCCTCAGGCCAATGCTGGATTTTTCAGACACGCCAGAAGAAAGAAGATTTAAAAGAAGATATTCATTCCTGTCGTGTCAGGATTCAGAAATTCGCTGCCAACACAAGTCAGTTTGTGCTTAAGCAGGCTTTCTTAGTAAATGATCCTAAGAAAAGAGAAAGCTAAAGCTTTTGCATTAGCCTCAAGAGAACCAGTCATTACACTGATCCAGTCATCTTCTTTGACTCAATAGACCTCTTGCCAGGAAAGGACTGCAGTTAAATTTATTTAAAATTGATTCATTTTACTCTATTGAATTTAAAATATTTAAATATGCACAGACTTTCTAACTTTAAAAACAGTTGTTCCTTGAATGCATTACACTTCCAGAGAACTAAGTGAATCTTCACTGACATAAACTGTATTTTAAGCATGTGACCATAACTTCCCATTTGCTCAGGACTGCTAGGTGAAGGAAAGCTAGTATTGATCAAGCTTTTAAAGCTCTTCTTTTAATTTAGGCAACTGGACTCAACACTACTTATCAACTGCAAATTGTATTCATCTTAAAATACAGCTGAGGTAAAATATAATCTATTTTCTTAACTGTATGTAGTGGTAGTAATAGAAGTTGCAACAAAATTTTACTCCTAATTATATAATTCGATACTCAATTTATGAAGTCAAGAATTTGTAAGAATCGATAGTTCAGATAAGAAATATCAGTTCCAGTCATAGGCTGGAACATTAAGAAAAAAGTTGGAAACACTTTAATTCATAATAGAATGCTTATAGAATATATTTTAATCTAACCTTATAAAATACCTAAAAATATACTCACTGTTTTTAAAATATCAGTTTCTTATTTACCATGTTATAATCATGTCCATGAAAGGAGACAAAATCTGTATTATAAGAGATTTATGCTGAGCCAAATATGAGTGACCATGGCCCATGACACAGTCCTCAGGGGGTCCTGAGAACATGTGCCCAAGGTCATTGGGGTACAGCTTGGTTTTATATATTTTAGGGGGGCATGAGACATCAATCAAATACATTTAAGAAATACATTGTTTGATTCAGAAAGGTGGGACAACTCAAAGCGGGGGCTTCAAGGTTATTGGCAAATTTAAACATTTTCTGGTTGACAGTTGGTTGAGTTTATCTGAAGACCTGGGATCAATGGAAAGGAATGTTCAGGTTAAGATAAAGGATTGTGGAGACCAAGTTTCACTGTGCAGAGGAATCTCTCCGATAGCAGACTTCAGAGAGAGAGCAGGTTGTAAAATGTTTATCATCAGGCCTAAAAGGGTGCCTGACTCTTAGTTGATTATCTCCTGGATCTGGAAAGAAAGGAAGGAAAACAAAAGGGGCAAGGGGCTTCTCTGTAGGATGTGGATTTTTCCCACAAGAGACTTTGCAGGGCAATTTCAAGGTATGACAAGGGAATATATTTTGGGGTTAAATATTTTTTCCTTGTCTCGTAATGTTATGCAAGAGTCAGATGGAAAAGTGAGTCACAATATATACAGTCAAATAAAACCCATCTGATTATAATTTATGGCTTGTAAGGGCATGACTCCCTAGACCCCTTAGGTAGGAATTTGTACACGATAAAAAAATCAGAGCTTACTCTTCACGTACATTTTATTATACTAAAAATTTTACTAAAAATTGAAGGTGCTTAAAACAACAATCATTTATTTGCTCCTATTTCTGAAATTTTGGTGGTGCTCATTAGGAATGGCTTCTCTCTGTTCTGTATGGACTGACACTGGGGCTAGAGTTTTTAAGATGGCTTCTTTACTCATATGTCTCTGCCTCAGTTGAAATGACTAGAATAGCTCAGAACTGGTTGGGCATCCTCACTCTCTCTCTCTTTCTCTCTCTCTTTTCTTTCTCTCTCTCTGCATGACCTCTCCATGTGACTACCTTTGGGTTTCTCACAGCATGGTGGTTTTGCAACTTCTTACATGCTGCCATGATTACCCCAGAACACAAAGTTGGACACTGTTAAGCTGTCTTAATGTTTGGTTTTAGAAGTCCCAGAATGCCATTTCCTTTGAGTTCTATGGGTCATAATAATCACAGGGACAGCACATTTTCAAAAAGAGATGAAATAGACTTCATCTCTTAATTGGGGAATGTCAAGGTCACATTGCAATAGGGCATGTGGAATGGGAGTTATTGTTGTGCCATTTTAGGAAACATATTCTGCCAAACTCTTTCAAGTCAACTTCTATGGAACATGAGAATTCACCCTAGAATAGCTGAGTGCTAGGGAGACAAACGTGACTTACTGACAAAGCCTGCATTGTTGGAAAATTCAGAGCACAGCATGGGGTTTATCATTAAGATTTGTCTAATATATATATATGTGTGTGTGTGTGTGTGTATATATATATATATATATATATATGTCTACACTTCTAGACTTTGGGAAATATCAAGAGATTTGAAGGTAAATCAGGTTCCACCAAATAAAAATACCCCCAATCATACCTGAAAGGTCAAAGATAAGACAGTCAGTCTTGCTACACTTTCATGTTCTCCCTGCTCATTTGTAGGAATAAAGTTATTGGGGAATTTGCAGAAGCTTCCCAGTCCACAATCACTGGCTTTGACAATGCTAAGAGTCATTTCAGGTTACAGAGGCAGTGTCTTCCTAATCCTCAGATCATACTGAACGATACTATGAAATTGATGTTAGGAGTCCCAGTGATAGCCTCCTAATTCCAACTTCCTCGTCAGGAACTTCCCCTGAAGGTTAATTTCTTGGAGGTTTAGTCTGGAATCTACTTCTTTAGCCCTTCTAATAAGTTATTACAGTCTAATCTTTCAGTAGTAAATTTCTTTCTGCTTAAAATAGCTGAAGTGGTTTCTCCATCCTGTAGCCCCATCCTGCCTGAGACAGCCCATCTGTGATAGATGTCACCAGGGGAAGGAAGTTCTAGTAACAGGAAGGGCACTACCATGCAAAAGCAGCACAGTACCCACTAGGGCAGCTATCCTCATGGAGTAGAAGAAAAATACTCAAGACAAATGACAGAAGCCTGTGTGGGTAACTGACCACATTTACTCTTTAGGCTCCTATGAGATGGGTCAAATAGATTTCCACAAACATCTGTTAGGAGATTACACTGTTAGGAGACTACACATCAGTTAAATAAAGGTGTTGTCTTTCTTGAATAAGCTCTCTTGAATCCCATTTGAGAAGCTGAGAAGTGGGTGGAGGCTGTGACATTTTGGCTTTGTTCTATATATATTTTTAAATACCATCTTTTTAAAGTGTTATTGACATAGTAAACTGCATATACATAAAGAATACACTTTGGTAAATTTTTGCGTAAGTATGCATACCGAAACCATCAGTAGGATCAAAATAATGAATATATCCAAGCTTCCCAACAGCTATCTCATGGTTCTTTGGAATTTCTTTCTCATGTCCATCTCTGTCTTACTCCCTTTCTTCTACTCTAGTACCAGTAACAACTGATCTGCTTTCTGTCATTATAGATTAGATTGACATTTCCAGAGGTTGAGATATTTAGAAACGTATAGTACCTGCTCTTTTTTTCTCTGCTGCTTTCACTTGGCATAATTATTTTGAAGTTTATCCTGCTGTTGCATATATCCATAGTTTATTCACTTTTATTGGTAAGTAGTATTCTTTCACATGGATTTAGTATACTTAGCTTTTTTATTCACTTGTTGACAGCCATTTGGGTAATTTCCAGTATAGGACTATTATATATAACACTGCCATGAATATTCATGTAAAATCTTTGTATGTATATTCATTTCTCTTGGGTAATTATGTTCCAGTGGAATGACTGGATCATATAGCAGATATCTGCATTTCCACTCACAGTCTATGGGTTTTACATCCCCAGTAAAATTTTTTACTTTTACAGATACAAAAAGTGAAACCTAACTAATACTAATTTGACATATTTTCCATTTACATGTCATACACATACATACTACACACACACGCATATATATGTTTTTATAATTAATACTACATAAAATTTTACATGGATTTTACTAAATTGGCATACAGTTTATTTATGTTTGCATGTCAACAAAGAGAAAATAATTATAATCTACTTTCAGGATTTTTCATTGCGTAATCTCATCAAGCATTGAAAGATAAAGTATTTATGCTGTTTTATATATAGTTGATTTATAATTTGAGATTCAGATATCTAATACACATTTAAAAATGATGATAACCAATGGCTTAGTGTTTAATGATGTGTGAAAATAAGGACTATGATGTCACTATGTTCACCTTATTAACATACCTATTTAGGTCCTCTCAATAGAACATGGCTTCAATGATGGAAAACATAATTTACTGGGAGCAAAATGGGAAGATATTTGTAAATAAGGGAAAGACTAGGAAACTATAATTTTTTGGTACTATTTGTTTCAAAATGTAAGACCTGGAGGTATATTTCACATCCTCAATAAAAGAATCTTTTCCTTTTTTTGTTTTGTTTTGAGATAGGGTCTCACTCTGTCACCCAGGCTGGAGTTCTACAGTGTGAACATGGCTCACTGCAACCTCTGCCTCCTGGGCTCAAATGATCCTCCTCCCACCTCAGCCTCCTGAATTATTTGGACTACAAGTGTATGCCACTACTCCTGACTAATTTTTATTTATTTATTTATTTATTATGGAGGCAAGGTCTCAGTTTGTTGCCCAGGCTGCTCTCGAACTCCTGGACTCAAGCCATCCTCTCACTTGACTTCTCAAAGTGGTGGGATTACAGTCAGGAGCCACTGCACCTAACCCTGTTCCCTTTTTTAACTCTACATTTTCACTGGTTCTTTTCTTCTCTTTGTTAATATTTTAAATGATTTTACTATTTCTTCAGATTAAAAAATAAAACAAGATTTCACACATACCTTTGTCATTTTCTCAAATATCTGAAATTTTTCACAAAATTTGATACTGCCATTAAGTGTTACTGTATTTCATTTTTAGTCCTTTTAGTTGCTGTTGCCATGTGGTTTGATTTTTTAAAAATTAGAAAATGACAAGGAATCAAGAATGGAGTAAAGTTTTTAAAAAATGGTAGTGTTACTCTTTATATATAAAATAGCCACATTGATACTTTCAGTGGAAAGTGTTTATTCAAATGCATAATAGAAGCAAAAGTATTTTAAAAATTCGGTTTTGTGAGTTGGTACTTTAACTCTGATCATACAGAAAGTATTGTGGCTTTCAACATGATTTCTCATCCTGAATTTGCTTACTAAATTCAAATTGATAGCATAAGAGTACATTTACTTTATTGATTAGTTGCCCCGTTATGCTAAAAGAATACGCATTCTGCATGTTAGAATCATTCTATTAAGATCTTCTTATTAAACCCCTGCAGAATGTGCCTAAAAGCACAGTAGACTTGAAAAATTTGCTGTTCTGTAATATGCAGCAGACAGAGACCCCAAAACCTCTTCCCTTATTGTGTTTACAGAAGTAAGAATCTCTGAGGATTTGATCTTCGTTTCTGAAGTTCAGTTCTCTCAATCAGACAAATAACAAGAATGCCTCCATTTGTCTACGTTACAAAGATAATCAGAATCAAATCACATGAAATCATTGAAGTAAAAGTGCTAATTTAACTTCAAATTACTATAAAATATGTTACAATTTAAGGACATTATTGGGGTTTATGTATGGTTTTCTGCTTCAGAAAAAGCTGGGGGAAGACTTCAATTCAATTTTTAGAATTGAATTATGTGTACAGAGAGATACAGAATGGCATCCTCAGTACATCTCTCTTATTAGCTCTTTATTATAGTTGTCAGTTTTATCTTGATATCCAGTAATAAATGCAGTTTTTAAAAGAAATGCAATAGGAAGAACTCTTGTTATTATCAACAATTAGCCTCAACCATTTGACTAGCATTGCACTTGCTATAACTCTGATTTGGGGCTTTCGGTAATGCCATCTAAACACAAATACTCTAAATGCAAACAATGTAGCTTTATAAGAAGAATATTTCATTTTATGACAAATGCAAAGAACAAGAATATATTGAAGCTAAATTATCAGGAAGGTGACAAAAAGAAGTTTATGGCTGGAATACCTTAAACATTAAGAAAAAAACACTAGCATTCACCTTTCATTCAGATTATGAAATTGAATAGGTATTTATTTACATATGAATAATCGGAGATGTGTGAAGTACATAATCCTAATAGGTTAGACAAAACTTATTGTTTCTAATAAGATGATGAACTAAATATCCTGAAAACCCTGAAAAAAAAACCTTTCAAATATTGATAAAATGTATTTTCAAAAATTGTCTGAAAACACTCAGAAGAAAGTAAGACACAGTCAGTATTGAGAGAGAGAGAAACAGAGACAGGGAAGGAAGGGAGGGAGGGAGGGAGGGAGGGAGGGAGGGAGGAAGGAAGGAAGGAAGGAAGGAAGGAAGGAAGGAAGGAAGGAGTGAAGAATGTGTTTTTTTCTTATCTTTAAAATAAAGATAAGGCTTTTCTTACCTATAAAATAAACAGGCTTTAGTAAATAAAACAGGAATAGAAAAAAAGGCCCTGTGGCCACATCATCTGGAAAGCACAACCTGGGATGCTTTTTAAATCCAAGGCTTTTAAAGAGTTTCAACTTTAATGAAATGACAAACTAGGAAAAACATTCAAATCCAAAGTCCTTTTAAATAACATTTCTTAAAATAAGGAAATTAAGCCTGGACTTAAAATCTAAGGTGTGAAAGACAATGGGAAGTATAGGAATAAGTGTGGAAAATGTAAATATTAACTATGCAAACAATAATATTAATGATTAATTTAGTGGGAAATCGTGTAAGTCTACTATTGGATATCAATTACATTTAAAATTCAAATGGGCAACTGAAGTTGATGACTCCAAAAATCTTTGAAACATCTATAAGCAGTGTAAAAATATGAATAATTTTTATTCTTTTAAATAAGTATAGCATTGAAGGGCAATAAATAAAAGTTGAATGTATAATTTCTAAAGCTGTAATGCAGAAAAAGTATGTTTAAAAATTAACTGGAACAAAAAAGATTGAGAGAAAAATTCATAGAAAAAAATCAAATAAATAGAGGGTACATAATAAACTAAAAATATTTTCAATTATATTATTAGCATAGTATTTTAATAATCTAGTTTTAAAAGGCTCTACAGTTAAAAGACTGATATGGTTTAACTCTATGTCCCCACCCAACTCTAATCTCGATTTGTAATTCCCATAATCCCTACATATTGAGGGAGGGCACTGGTGGGAGGTGATTGGTTCATGGGGTCGGTTTCCCCATGCTGTTTTTGTGATAGTGAGTTCTCATGAGAGCTGATGGTTTTATAAGGAGCTCTTCTGTTTCCCTTTCTTTGTCTCTTTCTGTCTTGCTCTCTCTTTCTCTCACCTGCTGCCATTTAAGACGTGCCTGCTTCCCCTTCCACCATTATTGTAAGTTTCTTGAGGTCTCCCCAGCCACATGGAACAGTGAGTCAACTAAACTTCTTTTCTTTGTAAATTACCCAGTCTTGGGTGGTATTTCTTTATACCAGTGTGAAAACAAACTAATACAAAGACCAAACTTGAAAGAGTAAATATTTTTTAAATGACTATAAGTTATTTACATAAGATCAAATTACAAAATAAGTTTCATGCAAATATGAAACAAAGGAAACCTACATAGTCATATGAATGTGACTAAAAAAATTAGACTATAAATTAATATTGCAAATAGTGTGTAACATGAAAATATGTTTTTAATCTACCAGGAATATACAAGGATGCTAAATTATTTTCACCTATTATAAATTGCATTATATAAAACAAAATTAAAAATAGATTTTTATAAGTGTAATAATTATGTTTTCTTAATACCTCACTTAGTAGAACTTTAACATATTAGGAAATTATAGAAACTATGCTTATTACATCAGTGTATGGGAGAATCTCTTAAACAGATGGAACATATATGACAGAAATGAATGCTAATAAATTTAAAATTAGACTTTCTGTAAAGCAAAATCACCACATACAAGTTAAATTACAAATCACATTTAACAAAAGATTAAATAGTAAATTTTTAAAAATCACAAACTTATAAACAATGCTCAACCTTGTATCATAAAATCTATTCAATAATTTCATTAATAACACTGTAAGAAAAGTTACAGGAATACAATAAGAGAAAATGAACTATTATTCTCAAATTTTATGTTAATTTACTTAGAAATACAAAGAGAATCTAAAGAAAGGTATCAAGTAAGAGAGTTTAGCAATGATAGTAAATATTAGATTAGTGCAAATTCAATTCTTTTAAATTGGTAACAAAATGCCACCAGTAATTGCAACAAAAGTCCCAGGCACCTACAAATAAATCTAATAAAACATGCATGACTTTTAATATAAAAAGGTGTTTTTAATTGAATGATTAAAATAGAACTGAGTAAAAGTGGAGATACAGGTTCCTGGAGAAAAAGAAGCAATGTGATTAATTATTTGATAAATTCAGTGTTTTTTTCATCAGAAATCCCAAATAATTTATCTGTCTGTGTGCACTAGTGGGGTGTGTGTGTGTGTGTTGTTCATATTTGCATGTGAGTGAGAAACAAGTGGAATGTAGATACATTAAGGAACAAAGGGTTTGCAGCTGCTGTTTTAATCCAGTTCTTCAGAAGCAGCCTGAAAAATAAGCATTCCTGTGCTAGTGTTTTCAACCAAAACGTGACAAGAAGAAACTCCCTACCAAGGTGAGAGGAATGTGGCAAGGACAAAAGGGAACTTAGCAAGGCTGTGATTTCAGATAAATCACCATAATGAACAGATCTAGTCTGGTTTCATAGGAAAGTTCTGGAGTAAACTAACTGCTCGCAATTGTTTCCTTTCAAGACAGTGACTCTGGTCTTTCATATATCTACGTTTCCACAGTCATTGTTTAGGGGCTGCTGCTGTTTTCCTGTTTATAGACCCTGAGTTCCAGTAATATTAAGATGCTTGGAACCAAGAGCACACCACGGGTAAGGGAATATACAAAATGGTTTTAAATAAATCTTAAGATTGTCCTACCCTATTTGCCAAATCAATTTTTTAAAAAGGAAAAGGTAGGCTGGGTGCGGTGGCTCACGCCTATAATCCTAGCACTTTGGGAGGCCGAGACGGGCAGATCACGAGGTCAGGAGATCGAGACCATTCTGGTTAACACGGTGAAACCCCGTTTCTACTAAAAATACAAAAAAATTAGCCGGACGCGGTGGCGGGCGCCTGTAGTACCAGCTACACGCGAGGCTGAGGCAGGAGAATGGGGGTGAACCAGGAAGGTGGAGCTTGCAGTGAGTCGAGATCGCGCCACTGCACTCCAGCCTGGGCGACAGAGCGAGAGTCCATCTCAAAAAAAAAAAAAAAAAAAAAGGAAAAGATGGAGGGCACTATTTTTTATTTTTATTTTTGCCTTTTATCAATAATTGTAAAAGTAGAACAAGTAATACCATCCAATATTTGTGCACGAAGAGAAAAATAGACCTGAGCATGAGAAGCAAATCAATGAATATCTGAAAATTTGATATATGAGAAAGACGGTTTTGCAAAATCAGTGGGAACACAGTAGAATTTCAATTAAAAGGTATTGAAACAAATGTTTTCCATATAAATTGAAATCAAATTAGATTTATCTTTCATATTGTATGCATAAGTCAATTCCAATTTAGTTAAATCATGAAATAGAAAATATAATATATAATTATTTTAGAAGAAAATATAGAAGAATAGATTTTGAAGACCTGAAATTAGAAAAATATTTCTTAAAAAAGACCCTAAAAGCAAAACCTTATGAAATTTTGATTAATTAAACTAGATGACTTACTTGTAGTCTTCTCAGCCTAAATATATAATTAAGTAGTAAAATGACAGGCCAGAAAAGTGAAGACATGCTTTCGAATATAATTAAAGAGAGATTAATTTTAATAATGTATTTTAAAGCTCTCATAAGAAAAATAAACCAAAAAGAAAATTAGCAAATAATATAAATAGAAAATTTATAGGAAAGAAAATCAAATAGCTAATAATCATAAGAAATAATACTTTATTGGTAGAAAGAAGCTACATCTCAAAAAAATTTATTTTAAAAGGTAAACAATTTTGAACTCATCATTTTGACAGATAATACCAAGAATTGGTGAAGATATGAAGATGAAACAGGTATTCTTATATGTGCTGGCGAAAATTTAAATTGAACACTTTTCAAGCAATTTAAAATAGTAAAGTTGAAGATAAATACACCTATTACCGTGGACTGAATGATTGTGTCCCCTCCAAATCCATATGATGAAACCCTAATCCCCAATAAAATAGTATTGAGAGATGCAGTCTTTGTGCGAAAATGAGATCATGAGGGTTAAGCCCTCATGAATGGGATTAGTGCCCTTATAAGAAGAAACTGTAGAGCTAGTTCACTCTCCTTCTACCACATGAGAATACAAAAAGTCAGCAGTCTGCAGCCCTGAAGAGGGCTCTCACCAGAACCCAATATGCTGTTATCATGATCTCTGATTTCCAGCCCCCAGAACTGTGAAAAATGAATTGATGTTAAATCTCTACCTATGGTGATTTGTTTAGCAGCCCAAGTGACAAAGACATCTATTCCAGTGGTACCACTTCTAGTAGTATAGTACCTTTGTAGTGTAGTACTTAGTACTGTGTCATAGTCACTAGGCATGTGTGACTATTTAAATTTATACTTGTATTTATTAAAATTAAATAAAGGTAAATATTCAGTGCTTCAGCCACAGGAGTACAGTTCAAGTACACAGTACTACACATGGCTGGTGTCTACTGTTTGGGAAGCAAAATATTGGAAGCAAATACTATCAACAAGTAAATAAATCATTAATTATGGCACATCTATAAAATGAAATATATAGCAGTGAAAGTAAATACCTCAAACTACATATATCAGCAGGGATAAAGCATATAGTTATTGACTGAAATAGGTTAGTTGTATAATGTAAACATCATTTCCCAGAAGGTAAAATATAAATTAAATTTAAAACACATGATTAAAGTTATATGCAAAAATACTATGTAGTGTTTAAGTATATAATTATGTGAAGTAAATGTTTAAAGACATGCATGTAAATGAAAAATACCAAATTTAGGAGATTGGCTAGCTCTCGTGAAGGTAAGTGTTTGAGTGAGGAATGAGCTCGTTTAGGTGCACACAAGGATACTTAATCCATATATTTGTAACTTGCTTAACCTAAGTAATGGCATAGGGTGGTTGTTACATTGCTCTCTTCCTTTTTATATTTTGAAATTTTACAATAAATTATAATTTGTTAACCTCTTATTTTGTGCCTTCTGTTTTTAGGTTACATTTAAGATCAAATAAGTTTAGGTAAGATCTATATACAGTTTTCTAATACCTGTCTTCTAATTTCTATGTTTAACATCCTGAATTCAACTGTTCTGGTTTATGTTTTGCATTTTTAATTATTGGACAATATATATAAATTATTGTGGTTTTTTTCTCTGACTTTAAATGCAGAAGTTACAGATATATCATTACACACATTTTGTTGTTGTTGTTGTTGTTGTTGTTGTTTTCTATCCAAAATCTATTATTATCCTCTCAGAGGTTAATTGTTTGCACATTTGATGAGCTTCTTCAAAGACTAATAAAATTCTTGCTAAACATAGTGTCAATAAAAGATCATTTTTCATGATAACACTGATTCGTAATTTAGTATTCTATAGTTATAGTAATTATGAGGCTAGACGAAAGTATATATAATCTAATTCTTGTGTCATAATATGTCTATTATTATGAGAAACTTTACTACTTTTTACTTACAAAGAACATTTACGACTATTAATAAAATAAATTTATCAATGCATAAAATTTTTACTTTCTCTAAAAATATTATAACTGCCTACAGATCTCTGACCTCTGACTTGAAAAGTAAATACAATTTTTCTTTAGCTTGTGCATGATCAATCATGCAGTTATGAAAAAGTGCTTTCCAATGAGACACTATTCAATTTATCATTTCTAATTTGATTTTAATGACAAGTAATCATCTTAAAAATAAGGATCAGAGCATCAATCAGCCCTTCTTTAACTCTCAATTTGACAGTGTAATCTACTGAAACATAAAGGAGTTCAGGGATACTATGAAAGGGAAAACAATTTCTAACATCATTCATTTATTATATGCTCTATATTATGTAATAGTGTATACTGTTTACCAAGCTTCAGAAAAAAAGATTTTTTTTTTTTATATTAAAGCTTCTACTCTTCTTGAGATGGGTTCTTAGTATGTTGTCTAGTCTGGACTAAAATTCTTAGGCTCAAGAGATCCTCCTGCCTCATCCTCCCTGGTGGCTGGGATTACAGATTGATACTGCACCCTATTTAAAACCTCCATTTCTTAAAGCAGTCTTACTAGCAAGTCATTATTATCCCCTTTTTACCAATGAACACATCGGGCAATAATAACCTAATGTTTACCAACTGTTTATTTAATGTCAGATGTTGTTACAATTGCTTAAACATATCAATCCCTACAGTAATAGAAGAGGTAGAAGCTAACAGCATTCCCTTATTACGGACGAAGGTATGAGGCAGAGGTACATTAGGAAACTTGCCCAGGCTGAGGTGGGAGGGCTGCTTGAACCCAGGAGCTCAAGACCAGCCTGGATAACATAGGGAGACCTCCTCACTACAAAAAATTAAAAGTTAGCTGGGTATGGTGGCACACACCTGCAGTCCCAGCTACTTGGGAGGCTGAAGCGGGAAGATTGCTTGAGCCCGGGAGGTTGAGGCTGCAGTGAGCCATGACTGTGCCACTGCACTCCAGCCTGGGAAACAGAGCGAGACTTTGTGTCACAAAAAATTAAAATAATAATAAATAAATATAAAATAAAAAGAAACATCAAGTATCTAAGGGACTCCCTATTCAGTCCCAAAGCACTCTGGCTTCAATGCTTATTCTCTTAAACACAACGCTAAAGCTGCTTCTGCATAAGAGAGCCAGGGCTCAATTTCACGATTCCCCGTTGTCAAACCCATTCTCTACATGTTGCACTGTATAGTAGTTCTGATACCGACAGGAGACAGGGAAATACTGGGTAGAAGAGGGTGGTTTACCAGGAAACCACCCCACCAACGCTCCTCTCAAGCCTTATTAAGCCTGAAGACCCGCGGCCCTAAATGAGGACAGGCATTCCTGTTTTTACACCCAAAAAATTGCCTTTTGGCCCGCCACGCCCTCTATCCTGCACCCATATAAACTGCGAATCCCAGGCTACAGAAGCCCACCAGCAAGCCCGCAGATCAGCAGATGTACGGCAGAAGGATGCGGCAGAGAACCAAAGAGGAGGGACAGCTAAACGCGGAGAGGAGTTCCCCAGGCGGTTAGAGAGGAGCCGGGTCACTGTGTGGCCCTACCCTAGGGGTAGATCATCCCCCGCTTCTGGCTCCCCATCCAGGCTGCTGAGAGACACTCCACCACTCAGTAAAAGCTCCTATTCATCCTTCAAGCCCGTGTGTGACCCGATGTTTCCAGGACGCTGGGCAAGAGTTCCGAATACAGAAAGCTGTCACACTGACTCTGTCCTTGAGAAAAGGCAGAGGGGCCACTGAGCTGATTAACATTCAAGCCATCTGCAGACAGCAAAGCTGAAAGAGCTTTGTAACACGGGGGTGGCAGGCACCGTGACCCCTAGACACTTCGGTGGGGCAGGAGCCCACAGCGCTCCTCCTGGCCTCCGCGCTTGCCCCTCTGCATGCTCCCCGTCCTGCTGGGGGTTTGAGCAGCATGGGAACCGAACTGGCCAGCCACACCCCTGTCATAAGTCCTGCGAGGAGAATCAAGCAACTCTCCCGTTTCAGTTTCAGTCCCTTGGTATTCACAGAAGATTGGTTTCAGAACCCACCCCCGCCACCTGCCACCCCCGACTTGGATGCCAAAATCCATCAAGTCCCTTACATAAAATGGTGTTAGTATTTGCAAATAATCTAAGCATATTTTCCCATTCAAAACATCTGTCTATTATGTATAACACTTAATACAATGTAAATGCTACGTCAGTAATTGTTACAATGTATTTTTCAAATTTGTGTTGTTTTATATATTTTTTCCCAATATTCTTGATCAGGGGTTGGTTGAATCTACAGCTGCATAACATGCAATTAGGAAGGGCTGACTTTTTTTGCCAACAATCTGCTTCCTGTAATGGTGATTAGATTGATTTTGACCAGCACTTCCACTAGAGAGTATGAACAGGATGATTTTTAAAATCTATTCAGATGTTTTGGGATGTCACCAAGGTAGCAGGAAATTACAGGGCATATATCAGGAGAGAAGAAAACCCAAAACATCCAAGGACTTTGGGCCCTTCAACTTTTGAGGTATGTGCAGAATCAAAACTACCACGGCTGAGAGGTTGCAGAAAACTTTTGGCAGAAATTGGAATGAGAGAAAAGCTGGAGTCCATTACTTTCAATGGGTCACATAAAGGCAAAACGTGGGAATAAAGGGTAACTAAGAAACACCAGCTGTGAATTATCTCAATTTCTTATTGGATTCATGTTATCTACTAGCTGCTCGATAGAAGGAACTAAATGTTCTCTTAAATAGCAGAAGCATAAGAAAATACAGGATGTAATAAAAGTTCTAACATATGTGTAGTTCAAAACCCAGATAAATAGGAAAGAGATCGTTAAGAGGGAAGAAATAGTTAAAATATTAAGAACTGAGAATTTTCCAAAACTAACTAAAGACCTGAAGATAAGGATTGAAGAAGATATGAAGACCCCAAACAGGATAAATTCAAATAAAACTATACTTAGGCCCATCATATAAAAACCAGTGAAAGACAAAGTGAAAATTTTAAAAATCGGCCTGAGGGCTTATTAAAAACAAAAACAAAAGCAAAAACAAAAAAACACATACCTCCTTCAGTGGACTCAAAATAATACTAATAGTTGACTTTGTAACAGAAGTAATGGAATCCAAAAGATATTTATCTTTAAAATGTTAAAAGTTAGTAAGTGCCATCCTAAAAGTCTTTATCCAATTAAAACATCATTTAATGAAGAAGCCTAATTAAGTCATTTTCAGACAAAAATAGATAATTCATTAAACAGCAGACTCATATAAAACTAAGTATTATAGAATGCTCTTGAGGCACAAAGAGTAGTCTTCCATGCAAATATTTCATATTTGGAAAATGTGAAACCTTAAGGTAAGGCAGTGAGAACATCAGCTTAGATGCATTTGTAAATCTGTTATCCCTACTTTCTCTCAGCCTTTGTATGCTCAGCATGTAAGTACCAATTCAAAATAAACAGTTCTTACCCTATAGTCCATCCAGTTATGACCCTAAAATACAGAAGAGAGATGAGAAGAAAACCTGCTTATGGGCAGAAGTTTCATTAGTACTGTTGTCATGCCTCCTTTTTTTTTTTTAGTTCCAGAAAGAAAAACGACTCTAAATATGAATATTTGAAGTCATTAGTTTGGATTGGATGATTAGGTGGTTAGAAAAAAAATGATTAGTAGATAAAGAGAAGGAGGTTTAGTGTAGAGGCAGAGAGTGGAAACTTCAGGAGTATACATTAGTGTGAACATCCTGTATGAATCCTGTATGAATACCAAACAGAAAGCAGCCACCATTAACAATGAAGCAGATAAGACAACTTGAAAAGTTGATGTCAACACACCTTCGTCAGAATTGGCACAATAAGTCCACAAGTCCATCACTCATATAATGCACCATACCTTGAGAAAATAAGCCATCCAATTGTTACCAAGTTGATTCATGGAAGGGCAGTGATTCTTCTCAACTAGTTTGTAAACATTATCCAAGTATGGTTGCCTTTTCATCGGAGCCTCATGTAGAAGCATTAAGTGAGGTTACAGTATTTGATTCACCAAAACAGGTTACTTGTATTAGAATGAAGGCATACATTTTAGCAAAGCAGGTGATGCGGTGGGCACATGACAAAGGGACTCAGTGATCAAATCACATACAACAATAACCAGAAAACACTGACCCAAAGCTATACAATAGCACATGAAGGAGCAGCACAAAATGAGGTCAGAGGAGGGAAGAAAAGATGGATTTCAGAACAGATGATTAGCTTTAGAAATTAAGAGAGATACTTCCTCCATTCTGACAGTGGGAAAAAGAAAAATGTGTGAATGAAATTGCAGGTATTATAGGTTTGTTAGGTATGATTTTATGGTATGTTTGAATTTACATAAATAATGTATTAATATTATAAAGAATGTTAATACTTTGTAGTGTTCCATAGTGTATAACAATATGAAGCTTTAAAATATCTTTGAAAATATTAATAAATTAGCAGAGTTTAATCCCAATTTGTAAATTCATTTTGAGACTGTATGACTGCATTATTTGTAATTTTAGAATTGCAATAGGGTTGGTTACCACTAGAAGAACTAGCAAGAATATCTTCTGTAGGTGGAGAATAAATCAACACTATAAGAATTTATTAATTTTTCTTTTTTCGGAGACAAGGTCTTACATTATCACCTGCTAGAGTGTAGTGGTGTGATTATAGTTTATTATAACCTCGACTTCCTGGGCTCAAGTGATCCTCCTGCCTCAGCCTACCAAGTATCTGGGAGTACAGGCATGCACCACCATACGTGTTTTTTGTTTTTGTTTTTGTTTTTGTTTTTTCATAGAGACAGGTTCTCACTATGTTGCTCAGGCTGATCTTGAACTCCTGACCTCAAGGAATCTTCCCCTCTCCCCCTCCAAAGGTGCTGGAATTACAGATGTGAGCCACCACACACAGCCAAAATTTTATACTATATATTATGAGCCTCGCACAGTGTTAGAGGTATAAAAAGAGATAAAATATAGACTCAATGATTAAGACTACGCAAGAAGTTCTGCTCTACATAAAATATACAAAAATTAAACAAATCTTAAAGAGATTGTGGGATCTTTAAAATGTAGTATACAGAAATTCAAAATGTCTTTAAAAATTGCTTTTATAAATAAATATAAATGAATGTGAGGATTAAGATGTCAAATCCAGATGCTATACATGGTATACTGGAATAAGAAATTTTATTTAGTGTCTATGACTAGTTTTCATTTAGCCAGACTTTAATGGATTCAGAATGTTTATCTAACTTTCTTAATTTATTTAAATGACTTATAAGTCAATTTATTAAATTGAAAGAGTGAAAGGAAGTATGATTTTTAAATTTTATTACTAAGAGTTCATAATAAAATGGAGTTAATATACATTTTTATTTAATTTACTTTATTTGCTCATAAGAGATTTATTGCTCTATAACATTGAAAGCTTCTTGAGCAATTGATTAATATTTGCTTGTCTTTCAGTTTTCTTTCAAAATAGGTGATAATGATTTTTTAAGGACCCTCTAATTTATTCCCTAATTTATTCATCTTTGTTTAATAAGGCAAAGTTCCTACCTTAATGGAACTGAAATATCAGTGGGAGAGATAGACAAGCAGATACAAAATTTTTGAAAGGTAAAAATATAAGCAAATAAATATAGCAAAATATGATTTCAGGTAAAGTTAGCTAAGGAGGGATTGAGTGGTGGCTGTTTTGCCTACTTGCTAGAGTACCAAGTGAAAATATTTTATCAAATAACTTCACAGTCAATATCCCATATTTCTCATATACTTAAAAATATCTTTTCATAAGTTCAAGATTCTAATATAAAGTTAACTAAATAAATTTTCAAAACAGTTAAAATGAAAATAAAAATTCCTCAACAAGTATCCAGCTATTTTATTTTCTTGGAAATATAGAGGACATTTTGGTAATCTTAGATCTTCATTGTAGTTCTTCATGGTTCAAAAGTATATACAAATGTCATTTTTCTTGGTTAAATAGTGTCTCCCCAAAATTTATGTCCACATGGAACCTATGAACGAGACCTTATTTATAAATAGAATTTTAGCAGATGTAATCAAGTTAAGACAAGGTCATACTAGATGAGAGTAGGCTGTAAATTTGACATATATGGTACCTTTACAGGAAGGAGGAAATTAAGACACAGATACAAAAAGACAAGATGATCATGTGAAGATAGCGGGATAAATTAGAGATCCAGTCACACCTGGATCGTCAAGGTTTGCTTTGCTCCTGCCTGCCAGTGACAGACGACAAAGGGAACCTAAAGAAGGTCTATTCCTGGGAAACTGGAGAGTCCTTTAACAGCCCACTCAAGGCTCAGTGATTCCTGCAGCTTTTGTTAAACCCTCCTTAGACTTCGAAGCAGTCTACATGCTTCCACCCAATCTTGTCTTTCTTTCTCCTTCACTTATGGTCAAACTTGTATCACTGTCCTTGGATCTCTCAGCCTTTTCCAGATACATCACCATTTTCTTTGAGGCAGGTATTTTCCCTAATAAAATCTTTGTACATTTGATACCATTGGGCATCTTCCCTTTAGAGGTTCAGGATTAACACAGTCAGACAATTTGATATTCCCAAGTGATATGGTTTGGTTCTGAGTCCCCACCCAAATCTCATCGTGAATTGTACTCCCTTAATTCCCACATGTTGTGGAAGAGAGCTGGTGAGAGATATTTGAATCATCAAGGCAGTTTCCCCCATACTGTTCTTGTGGTAGTGAATAAGTCTCATGAGATCTCATGATTTTATCAGAGGTTTCCGCTTTAGCAGCTCCCTCATCTTCTCTTGCCGCTACCATGTAAGAAGTGCCTTTCACCTCTCGCCATGATTCTGAGGCCTCCCCAGCTACGTGGAACTTACATAAGTCCAATTAAACCTCCTTTCCTTCCCAGTCTCAGGTATGTTTCTATCAGCAGTGTGAAAACGGACCAATATAGTAAATTGGTACCAGTAGAGTGGGGTATTGCTGAAAAAATACCCGAAAATGTGGAAGTGACTTTGGAACTGGGTAACAGGCAGAGGTCTGGAACTGTTTCAAGGGCTCAGAAGAAGAAAGGAAAATGTAGGAAAGTTTGGAACTTCCTAGAGACTTGCTGAATGACTTTGACCAGAAGGCTGATAGCTATAAGGACAATAAGGTCGAAGCTGAGGTGGTCTCATATGGAGATGAGGAACTTTTTGGGAACTGGAGCAAAGGTAACTCTTGCTACATGTTAGCAAAGAAACTGGTGACATTTTGCCCCTGCCCTAAAGATCTGTGGAACTTTTAACTTGAGATAGATGATTTAGGGTATCTGGTGGAAGAAATTTATAAGCAACAAAGCATTCAAGAGGTGACTTGGCTGCTTTAAAGGCACTCAGTTTTATAAGTGAAGCAGAGTATAAAAGTTTGGAAAATTTGCAGCCTGATAACGTGGTAGAACAGGAAAACCCATTTTCTGAGGGGAATGTCAAGGCAGCTGCAGAAATTTGCAAAGTAATGAGCTGAATGTTAATCCCCAAGACAATGGGAAAAAATGTCTCCAGGGTATGTCAGAGGTCTTCCCAGCAGCCCCTACCATCACAGGCCCAGAGGCCTAGGAGAAAATGGTTTCATCAGCCAGGACCAGGACCCTGTGCTTTGTGCAGCCTAGAGACTTGGTGCCCTGTGCCCCAGCTGCTCCAGATGCTCCAGCTGCTCCAGCTATGGCTTACAGGGGCCAATGTAGAGCTTGGGCTGGGGCCTCAGGGGGTGCAAGTCCCAAACCTTGGCAACTTCCACATGGTGTTAAGCCTGCCAGTGCCCTGGCCCTGCAGTAAACATTGCCTGAGCATCCAGGCATTTCCATATATCTTCTGAAATCTAAGTGTAGCTTTTCAGACTCCCAAACTTTCCAACTGCAATGTAGGCAGAGGTTCCCAAACTGTTGGGAAGGCATGATTGATTTTGAAATGTGAGTACATGAGATTTGGAGGGGCTGGGGCAGAATGATATGGTCTGGCTCAGTGTCCCCACCAAAATCTCATCTTAAATTGTACTCTCATAATTGCCATGTGTTGTGGGAGGGACCTGGTGGGAGATAATTTGAATCATTAGGGCAGTTTCCCACATACTGTTGTTGTGGTAATGAATAAATCTCACGAGATCTTATGGTATTATCAGGGAATTCTGCTTTTGCATCTTCCTCATTTTCTCTTGCTGCTGCTATGTGAGAAGTACCTTTTGCTTCCTGCCATGATTCTGGGGCCTCCAGCCATGTGGAAATGTAAGTCCAATTAAACCTCTTTTCCTTCCCAGTCTCTTCCCTTTATCAGTGGCATGAAAATATACTAATACACAAAGATCTGATTTTGATGGCAGCTGTGGCTCATCTGGAGTGGCTGCTGCCATGATGCCAGAGGCTGCTAGGGAGGCACAGCCGGGGCTGGACACTCCATGGAACTGGTGTGACCTGGGAACAGGTATAAGCACTTCCTCTTCCAAGTTTGAGGGATGGGAGCCCTGCCCTCCTGGGTGCAGCTCTGCCTTCCTGGGTGCAGCTGCAGCCACCAAACTCAGGCATCTCTGCACTCTCAGGGGCCTGGGAAGGCCTCTGCCCCTGCAAGCTCAGAAATGCCCGCTTCCACCGCCTGGCCTCTCCCCACTCCTGATGCCTACTCTGATTTTGTAGCAAAGTTGTGGCCTTGCCCAGGTGCTGTCATGACTAGGCCAGGTATGTATACACTTGGGGAAGCACTAACATGCCAGCCCCCTGCCATGTTGGGTCCCTCTGGAATATGGGTGCCAACAAGCACAGGAGACAGGCTGAGGGGGTGCTAAAGGCAGCTCAGCATGGGCCTCCAGGCACCCCTTGGCATGAACACCCCGGGCACTGTGGGCATTGTAGATGGCAAGTTAATATAGGCAGGAGCCAGACAGGTTCCTAAACAGAAAGGGGCAGTCCCTGGTGAAACCCCACTTTCAGGCCAGGGATAACCTGAGGCCTGGGCCCCAGGCTGCCAGTTCTGTGGACTGGAGTGAAAACTTATGGTACTTTTTCCAGGTCCACCCATGGTCGCTCACAGACCAATCAGCACCCACTTCCTCCCCTCTGAGGCTCATAAAAATCCCAGACTCAGGCAGACAAACAGACAAGCTGTTTGTGGAGAGGAGCTACCTACTGTGGGTCTCCTCTCTGCTGAGAGCTAAGCAGATGGGACAACCTGCCTGCAGAGAGGAGCTACCTGCTGTGAGTCTCCTCCCTGCTGAGATCTGGACAGTCATGTGAATGACTTGCCTATGGATAGGAGCTACCCACTGTGGGTCTCTTCTGAGATGTTCTGTCACTCAATAAACACCTCTTTGCCTTGCTCACCCTCCACATGTCCACATATCTCATTCTTCCTGGATGCAGGACAAGAACTCAGGATCCACCAAATGGCAGGACTGAAACATGTCTCTTGCTTGCCACGTTGCAGGTGACAAGAAGGGGAGAGGGGAGAAGGAAAGAAGAGCTGCAGTCCTTTGGGGAGCTTAGACCTAGGAACTCCCTGAGCCAGGACTGTGACTCATTCTTTGGGGCTCTTCAGTTCCTGGTGTCTCCAAGCTTCCAAGTACCACCAGGTTCCCCAGTACCAGCCATGAAAGTTGTTTGTGGTATGCCTGCTCCAGCCACAGCCTCACAGAGAGCCGGTGCACAGTGCCAGTGCCTGGAGCTGCCTGCCTTGCCACAGCTGGCATGCCTGGCTGTGGGCAGTGGCCAGATCCCACGCTCACACTCTCACACACCTCATGCTCTTCCACATCTGGCTTGCCCTTGGAAGGCATGGGATCCAGGCTGGGAGCATGAGCCAAGGGCAGCCTTCCAGGCCAAGTGGGCAGAACAAGCCCAATAGTCCAAGGCAAAACTAGGGAAACGTGCCACCAATCACAGAGGTTTCAGGCCAGAAAAGCAACACCCCAAGGACCCAGTTACAGTTTCTGGGTTACTCTGCCTTGAACATTGTCATCTCTTGCTTTGTTTGGGATGGTGATTCACCACTTCTACTGTTCTTGTGCATCCTTATGAGAAAACTTTCTGTTGGTGTAAGTCTGGAGCCTGAGAAAGGAATCAAGTCTTTAACGTTATCAATTTGAAATTTGAAATTTCTTTGACCATGTAGTTTTCTTAAATATTTAGTAGGTATATGACCTAGTTGTTTTAGATTCATGCATCTAAATGTATCTGTGAAGGTTTTTTTTTTTTTTTTTTCCAATCTCTCATAGAAATTTAATTTTTACTTTGGGAGGCTAAGGAAGAAGGATTGCTGGAGGCCCCATATCTAACAATCAGTCAATCAATCAATCAATAGCTGAGCATGGTGGGCATACTTAGGTGGCTGAAGTGGAAACTGAAGTGGAAAGATTGCTTGATACCTGAAGGTCAAGGCTGTAATGAGCTGTGATGCACCACGGCACTGCAGCCTAGGTGACGGACTGAGACCCTGTCTCAAAAACAAAACACAACAAAACAGAATACAATTTTGAAAAACTCAATTTAAAGTGAATTGCTAGAAAAATGAAAAGAAAAACACAGAGTATTAGATACTGAGGCAATATTACAGAAGTTTCTTGTTTAAGTTTCATTTTAATTTCAGGGGTACAAGTGCAGGTTTGTTACACAGGTAAACTTGTGCCATGGGAGCTTGTGGTACAGATTATTTTATCACCCCGGTATTAAGTCTAGTAGCCACTATTTATTTGTTCTGATCCTCTCCCTCATTCCACCTTCTACCCTCTGAAAGACCCCAGTGTGTGTTGTTCCCCTCTAAGTGTCCTCATGCTCTCATCATTTAGCTCTCACTTATAAGCGAGAAATGTGGTATTTGGTTTTCTGTTTCTGAGTGAGTTTGCTGGGGATAACGACCTCCAGCTCTAACCACATACCTGCAAAGGACATTATCTCATCCTTTTTTTTATAGCTGCATAATATTTAATAGTGTATATGCACCACATTTTCTTTATCCAGTCTATCATTGATGGGCATTTAGGTTGATTTCATGACTTTGCTATTGTGAATAGTGCTGCAATGAACATACATGTGCATGTGTTATTATAATGGAATAATTTATATTCCTTTGAGTATATATCCAGTAATGGGATTGCTGAGTCAAATGGTATTTCTGATTCTAGGTCTTTGAGGAATTGCCACACTGTCTTCCCCAATGGTTGAACTAATTTACACTTCCCCGAACAGTATATAAGTGTTCCTTTTTTTTCTCCACAACCTCGCCAGCACCTGTTACTTTTAAAAAAAATAATAGACATTCTGACTAGTGTGAGATGGTATCTCATTGTGGTTCTGATTTGCTTTTCTCTAATGTTCAGTCATGTTGAGCTTTTTTTCATATGATTATTGGCTGCATGCATTTCTTCCTTTGAGAAATGTCTGTTCATGTCATTTACCCACTTTTTGAATGGGGTTGTTTTTTCTTGGTAATTTTATTAAGTTCCTTATAGATGCTCGATATTAGACCTTTGTCAGGTGCATAAGTTGCAATTTTTTTCTCCCATTCTGTAAGTTGTCTGTTTACTCTGTTGATAGTTTCTTTTGCTGAGCAGAAGCACTTCAGTTTAATTAGATCCCATTTGTCAGTTTTTGCTTTTGTTGCAATTGCTTTTGGCATCTTCATTATGAAATTTTTGTCTGTGCCTATGTCCTGAATGGTATTGCCTAGATTGTCATCTAGTCATTCTCATTCTGTATTTATTTACAAGCAAATTGATTAAAAACATTTTAGGAGGCCTCACCACTCTGTGAACCATATTTGCATGAGCCTGCTGTTTAGATCCATTCTAGGAAATTAAAAACTAGAGTCTGAGAAATGTTCTAGAAATGGGTTTTCGACTCTTGAAATTCCTGTTTCTCCAACTTTATTAATGTTTTTGTGCTGATTTTAATAAAGTTCTTTTAATTCAGGTATTTGAAAGTATACCCTTGACATTAGGGAAGCAACTGCCCCCACTGACCTTCTAGGAGCATCTGAATAATAAGTATGTTTGCTCTACTTTTCCTGTAAAGAGAGTAACATAAGGAGACTCAGGAGAAGCCCAGATGATCCACGGTGCTTAGTTTTTCTCTTAATGTAATTTTTAAATTTTTCTTACTTCTGTGTATATGCTGGTACATTCATTATTGGATAAGAAAATTTTTCTAGTTTTAAATCATATAGAGTGTCGGATATCATATTTACAACACATTTTAGTGGTATTCTCTAAAACAGTCTTTTTAGGAATAACTACACTTCCTCTATTCTCTGTCTTTAAGTCCCTTACACATAGTGACAAACTAAATGCCCTGGGAAATACCAAATGTAATGTTTTCATTTATTTGTTTGTTTGTTTGCTTGTTTGCTTATTGATTACCAGCAACAGGGATTATTGCCACTCCATCAGTAAATAAGAAACAGGCACCAGGCCATACATTACATACTACTTCCCCAACAGCACAAGTGCTGACATCTCCTAGGCTTGGAACAGTGAGGTCCTCACTATCCTCCCTCTGCCCTTTTTTTCATTCAGCCTGAGCAAGAGGCCTTACTGTTTAGATTTAGGCCCTTAGCCTAAATCTAGGCCCATCATCTTTCTTTTCTTGGAACAACCGTCATTGTAAATTATTTCTCCTATCCTTTGTGATATAAATCTTTAAAAAGTCTTTTTGCTAGTTTTACAATCCAGGAAAGTCTTTCTCAAGGACAGGCAGCCATTTCTTATATCTATAATCATCAAGAAAGAGAGTTCCCTTATCTCTTATTTTCTGTGAAAGAATAAGAACTTAACTTCTGTGGCCACCTTGTTCTAAGTTATAAACCTACTGCCTGTTATGAAAGTATTAAAAAGTTTACTTTTCCTTTGGATAAAGGCCAATTAGCAAACACAGATGGCCTATGAGTCTCCCATCCAGCTCTTAAAACCCTCCAGCCTTTTATCTCAGCAGAGTTGAGTTCAGGCTAAATTCTGTCCTCAATTCCCCATCACGATCTCCTTGAATAAAATTTCCCTTGCCTGTTTAACTTTGTACTGTGCATTTCTTTTTGCTTTGACAAATCTATTCCATTGTATGTTCACGGCAATACCATTACTTCCTGGTCTCAAAATCTTTATCAGTAACAAAGTAACACTGAAATCAAAGTGGCACAAATGGTGAGAAAGTATATTCTCACTTATCATAAAGTCCAGAATAGGAAGAGTATTCAGGCTGATCCAACAGTTTAATGATGTCATCAAAGCACACAGGTATTTCTGGGTCTCAATGTGAAATCCACAATGTTTTATCAGTTCTATAGGTTCTATAATCTCTTGGTTGTAGGATGGCTGCAAAAAAACAAATTAGGCTAAATGCTTTATGACAGAAAAAAGAGGGAGGAAGGAAAGAGAGAGATGGGGAAGATTGAGGTTTCCCCATATCTGACGTGGAATTTGGGAGCAATTAGCATCATGACTTCCAGCTAATTTCTTATGATACTTTTTGCTAATATTTAGCCATAATTTGATCATACTTGTGAATCAAACACTAGCAGCTAGATTGCCACTATGTTAAGAGTATTAGGTAAAATGACTCAACATTCAACAATAATATCCACTATTATATACCCTTATAGTTCCTGAATTATAAACTTTAATTTAGATCAATTTTTAAATTTAAGTAAATTGAAGTACAAAATTGTAACTTTTTAAAAATCAAAAGTTGTTACATGCCAATCTTTTCCCCTGATGTTTTCATATTTTATTGTGAAACAATGTATCTTAGGTAATTACAGAATTAGGAAACTACAAAACAGTGTTTCAAAGTGTTGATTTCCAGCTTTGATATTTTTACCCTTGCATATATATCTATAGCTATATACACATATTTGAAAATTTTATCCTTCTACCAATAGAAATTACAGTCCAGTAAAATTGTTAGTATGATATAGAATAATTCATACAACACACAAATATTTACACATTGAAATACTTCACTTGCTAATTGATAATCACTGTTCTTTCTACAATTTATACATTTGTCTATTCCTGTACAATAAAATGTTTTGCAAGATTATTGGAATTCATTCCATGTTTGTTTGTTTTTTTTTTTTTTGAGACAGAGTCTCGCTCTGTTGCCCAGGCTGGAGTGCAGTGGCACGATCTCGGCTCACTGCAAGCTCCTCCTCCCGGGTTCACACCATTCTCCTGCCTCAGCCTCCCGAGTAGCTGGGACTGCAGGTGCCTGCCACCATGCCCGGCTAATTTTTTTGTAGTTTTAGTAGAGACGGGGTTTCACTGTGTTAGCCAGGATGGTCTCGGTCTCCTGACCTCGTGATCCGCCTGCCTTGGCCTCCCAAAGTGCTGGGATTACAGGTGTGAGCCACCACGCCCAGCCGGAATTCATTCCATTTATAAAAGAAGTGGTTGAGACAACATTGCCTATTACTGCTATCCAACCCACCCTCTTGCCAACAATTTGAAAAGTAACCATTTTTTAAAATCCTACAAAATGTTTAACTTTGCATTCATTTAGCTAAATGGAAGCCTAAAACTTTAGTATTAGTGTGATTTCATAATTTTATTTTTCATCCAATTTTTCATGTAGGTTATTTATCTGTAATGATTTGAATTAATCTCATAAAATGAAAATATTTTCTCTCGTGACTTTAATATTTGATGTAATTTAATATTTTAAATTTTGTTTTTAATATAGGGAAATTTAAATGTCTAAATTTCTTAATTTTATCGGTGACATATTCTCTCACATTAAACATTTATATATTGTGTACCTATTTGCATATAATATGTAATAAAATTGCCTCTCATCTTTACTAAAATAATCTGCATATATTATCTTATAATTAAAACCAAATTGATAATAAAAAGAACTTCACACACTTTGTTCAGGATATTTTAGTCTATTTTTCTGAGTCATTTATTTTTATTTCAGAACTATACTGCCTACAATGTATTTTTATGTTTAGAAGTTCACACTTTTCAGCGTATATTTTTCAAAATTATGTTATCTATTTTCAAATATGTATTATGCAATGGATGCTAATGTATTTTTTGTGTTTCAAAGGTAAAAGAATCAGCAAGATACTACAACTAGTTTTAAGTGCATTTAAAGAGATAAGTATTTATAGGCCATGCAATAAAGATATCTTAGAAAAGGAATATTAGCTAAATATTCTTTTATTTAACTACAAACTGCTTAAATAACAACAGTGCAATAAATGATGACCTTTGGGATTATCTTTCCTGCTGGACAGAAATTATCTACATGTGTAACAGACAAATATCTACTATGTTAACTTTTCTTTCTACAGAACAGTAAGATGGATCAGTACATACAAAATCTATTAAAGAGGCAAGCCCAGTACATCATTGCAAGGAAAATCATCAGTTTCTTTAGCCTACTCCCAGGTTCTGATAATTGTCCTGACAATCAAACCATGTATGGTCATAAATAATCTCCAAAGATTACTCATAATCGCAAAAGGGCTATTCTCATTGTTTGGCCTATTTATTTCTATAGATTCACCAAGCGTATTAATTACGATAGAGACTATTTTTAAACATATGTTATTGAGAAAACTAAGACTAGATAATTAACTTTTATTTGTAAATTTTCACACAGACTCTTGGATTGAACTTTTAAAAGATTCTACAATTATCCCTTCTATTTTGACACAGAGAAAATAAGCTCAAGTCATTCCCTCCATCGTTTAGTTTCTATAAATATGGGTGAATACCTTTCTTATTGAAGTTTCAAAAATTTGCTAAGGTCTTTGGGCTGCCTGTCCAGAGAGACAGGATCCCTTCCAAGTAGCTACCAACCCGGTTTCCTTGAGAGAGTTATGTGGGCATTGATTTAACCTATCAAGTGTTTGTATTCCATAATAGTGTCCTTGTCAGAACAGATTGTACAAGAACTATACTCAAATATGAAACCTTATATACAAAAAAGAAAAAAGAAAAAAAGGAAGCAGATTTGTATTTACTCTTAGAAGCTGAGAAAAGACATGTACGAGTTAAGCAGCCCATGAGGAACACTTCTCCAGCACACAGTTTATTGCCTTTATCAGGTGAGTTCTCATGTATGACTTGGGAATAAATTACACAACTGTTGAAGTATAATTTTTAAAAAGGTAAAATTATGACTTTAATGCAAATATAAAATAGACACATGTCAAAGATTGTATTAATGTCATTAAATCTTTTTCTTTCCTCTTGCAATCTCGTCTTTGAACACCCTCAATCTGATTTTTCTTCTCTTTAGATATTTCAGCTACTTCTCGTAGAAAGGGGAAGAAATATATATGTTTTAATACCTTTGTCTTGCAAAGGCAGCTTTCTCAGACATTGACTAGGTGCAAATGGAGCCTCTCTTGTATCTGCTTCTAGACTGAAAGGGAAAATGTTTGCTTTGGCTCATCTTTTTTTTTTTTTTTTTTTTTTTTAATTTATTTAATATTATTATACTTTAAGTTGTAGGGTACATGTGCATAACGTGCAGGTTTGTTACATATGTATACTTGTGCCATGTTGCTGTGCTGCACCCATCAACTCGTCATTTACATCAGGTATAACTCCCAATGCAATCCCTCCCCCCTCCCCCTCTCCCCATGATAGGCCCCGGTGTGTGATGTTCCCCTTCCTGAGTCTGAGTGATCTCATTGTTCAGTTCCCACCTATGAGTGAGAACATGCGGTGTTTGGTTTTCTGTTCTTGTGATAGTTTGCTAAGAATGATGGATTCCAGCTGCATCCAAGTCCCTACAAAGGACTCAAACTCATCCTTTTTGATGGCTGCATAGTTTTATATCATAATGCCATTCATTACAGTCTCCAATGAATAAAAGAACTTTATTGATTTCCATGCTAGTAATTTAGAAATCAAATATACATTACAAATGTCAGGATTAACCTAATTTTTTATTATAATTACATTTATGACTACTTTTCTGGAGATAATCCATTCTAACATTTTATATGTATACACACAAAAAGCACATTCTTCTCATCATTAAGAATCTTGTTACTGTTTCTAAAAACATAATAGCACTGACATTATAATGCTAAGACATATTTGACTCCTTTCACCTGACTTCCATTTAATTTGTCACCATGTTTACAGTGAATAATTCTGCCTTAGCCATACACTGTAGGTGATACCGGCCCTAGGTAAGTTTTTTTCTGATACTTCAAACTAGTCCCTGGGCAATCACCGTTAAGCCAATTTAGAGGAAAATAACATTGCTGCAGTAATAGGAGAGTTATAAAATGTCTCAATTCTCCTTAAGTTTACCGTTAGTTAGTACATTGAACATTCTGTATGATAAAGAGAAAAATCTCACAGGACTTTGTGGCTAGAAATAACAAGATATGTGAAAATTCTCTGCCAAATAGTCCATGTCCTGCATCATTTTTCAATGAATTATCCTTTGAGGCTTCATTTTAGGTTGCATTCTTCCCATTAGTTTCATTCTTCATCCTCAGAGGGGGAAAAAAATGGAGCGACAGAGTGTTCTCTGAAAAATTGTATACCCATAGCATATCTCTTGAACATAGGAGCAGGAAAAAAAAATAACTCAAGGATTTCATTTGAATAAAAATGATTTATCTACTGAGTGCTGAAGGACATGAATATATTATGGGTATCTTTTGCATTTGACTTTTATTGCTTTCTTAGCAAGCAGATGGCTTCATAGAATGCTTAAAAATCAATTCTAAAATAATATGATAATTTATTTATTTCAATGACATAAATTTTCTTCTAAAATATATTGAACTGTATATGAAATTTTAGACCACTCTATATGTTCAAATTGATCCTAATGTTATAATTGCCTTTGCATCTGAAAAACTCACTCTATGGTTCCATAAACTTTCATATGTTAACAAACTTTTACATTTATAATTAATTGCTTTTAATGTTAAATTAATATTAACTCTAGTCATGAAATAGACATGGGCAGAGGTTCAGGAATTAACTTTTGAAAATGAATTTTCTTTCATTAACAAAACCACCATATATAATTACATAGAAAAATTGAAGTATTACTTTATATACTGTTTTTATGCTTGAGAAATTTTGCTTTGCTGTCCTTGTTCACACATATAATTTTTTTATGTATATTGTATACAGTTTTTGTATTTAAAATAACCAAATAATTTTCACATGTATGGTGATAAGATTTTGTTTTAGGTTATTTGATGGGGACCATGACATTTAACATAACACTTTTAACTGCCCTTTGTTTTTAATGCATTTAGTATCTTAAGTACTAAATATTACTGAGGCCAGAGCTTGTGCAACTTAATATTTCAGATCAATTCAGAGGAAAACCACTCTAAATTATGTAGGATTAAATAATGTAATAATTAGAGAATAGAAAAGGGCCAGGGTTCTAATTTACTCTAATTTGAATTCTCGGCCAAATGATTTAAGAAGAGCAGATATTACCCAGCTATCTTTATTTTCCTAATACTTAGCACAGTCTTTGCCATACAGAAATCAGATTATTTATGATGCAGTGGGTTTTGAGAAAACAACTTACTATTTTCTGAATTGTAACGGAAGGAATGTAAATTTATGTATCAGTGATACTATTTATCATTCAGCAAAATAATATAAAAATGTAATTAGAGATTCTAGACAGATGAGTATATGGGAAGTCAGTTAAGTGACACTTTGAAAGTTAAACAGCCCAGGTGTGGTGCCTCACGCCTGTAATCTCAGCACTTTGGGAGGCCGAGGTGAGTGGATCACCTGAGGTCAGGAGTTGGAGACCAGCGTGGCCAACATAGTGAAACCCCATCTCTACTAAAAATACAAAAAATTAGTCCAATGTGGTGGTGTGTGCCTGTAATCTCAGCTACTCTGGAGGCTGAGGCAAGAGAATTGCTTAGAACCTGGGAGGCAGAGGTTGCAGTGAGCCAAGATCACGCCACTGGACTCCAGCCTGGGAGAGAGAGGGAGGCTCTGTCTCTAAAATAAATAAATTAATAAATGTTAAACAAAGGCCACCATGTTGGCTCACATCTGGAATCTCAGCAGTTTGGGAGGCAGAGGCAGGAGGATCACTTAAGTCCAGGAGTTTGAGTCCAGCCTGGGCAACATAATGGGACCTCAGTTTCTACCAAATATTTTTTTAAAATAAAAATTTGGAAGTTAAGCAAAAACATGGGAAGACTAAATAAAATTTGTCTCCCTTAGCATGGTCAAGAGATTCCTCTTGGATGCAGTTGTAGCTTCAGAAACTGCAAATATCCCCCCACATTTATCCTATATTCAGCAATATTTGCCTTGTGCTCCATGAAAACAAGGGACACATATTTTGCTCACGATTGTCAGATTTCCTGCACTTTGTATGTTTTCATAATACCGTTTTTCATCATGTTTCCGTCAACATCTTTTTCCAGTTCTAATATATCACTTACCTAATCAAATTTATAAAATGTTTTACATTGTGTCTCACATCAAATGGATGGAATGTGATTATCTGAAGCATTAGTCATGTTTCTTCATTGTTTTTATAGTGCCTAGTCTTGTCTCACATCATTTAGGAAATACTCACTACTTTTATGGTCAATGGATAATGGACTGCATTTACAACTACAGTGTGCACTCTACTTGACCAGCAGCAGTGACCTGAGGTTTGAATTAAAAATCAATTTATGAGACAAAATGGGCTTCACCCAGTACCAAGTTTCTTTAGCCTGAGGAATGAATAAACATGAGTCAAAGTCACGGCATGTATGGCAATAGTAAAGTGGAGATCACTGCACTCACAGGCACACATTACAACTTCACAGTTTCTCTGCACTGGGATTCTGGGTATTCATAAGTGATAAGACTGCGTGGGTTTAGATGTTTCCAGTTCAGAGAAACCCTCAGAATCTCTTCTGAGTGTTCTCTTGCTAATTAAAAAGCATCCTCAAGGTTACATGCCTAATGCCCATTTTCTGGTGTAGCTGCATCTGATTATTCATTATTCAATAAATAACCTCAACAGGAAGTAGAGTTGTTTGCTCTGGTACATGGGAATATGGCCAGGATGTCATTTTTCTTGGATCTAGTAGTATAAACTTATACATTTCTTGATCTAGTGTTACAAAGAGGATTTTATTTAAGGTCAAAACTTCAGGCCTATGTCAACCTAGAGAAACAGCAACAGAATCTAAGAATAACCTTTTTTGTATAACTACTAAATTAATTTAAAAACTACTAACCATTATTATTTGAATGTGACTGTTTAAATCAACATCTTTGAGAGACAGTCTGTTTTCAAATTTACTTTTTAAATATACCCTGTTAACTCTTGCAGCCTATTTTTAAAAACCTCTGACGTTATATTAATCTCATAAGTAGATATTTTAAATGGACATTTACATTTTTTTATTTTGCCAAATTTCACATTCTCATTCATAGATTGTCCAAGAAAAAAGTTATTGTTTAAGATGCTTAAGGATCTTCCTCAAGAAATCATATGATTTTTCCAAAAAGATCAACATTTAAAAACAGATAAATCTATTGTGCTCCAATCAAATTTATGGAAGGAAATTGTTATAAATAATATATTGATAGATATATCTTAAATCACTATAATTATAATTATTGTTATAATGCTAGACATTACCATAGATGAATGTTTGAACTATAAGAAACATATGTGTCTAACATCTTAGTCTTACTTATTTTTTAATAAGCAATAATTTAATGTCAATTTCAATAGCACAGAGGATGGTTTTGCTTAACTTCCATATCTTTCTAACAACCCTTTAAAAAAACAGGTGTTAGAAACATTTATACCTACCTATGTTTTCATGTATTTCACATATGACAATTAACTTTTTAAAGTTATATATGTCTACAATAGTTTTCATGAATCAGGTAAACACATATATTTCAAAAGTTCAAATATTGATTATTAAAAGCCTAAGATTAAAGAGTATTAATTGGGAATCCATATGTATACAGTTTCTTAAATATATTCAGGTAAAGTATAATAAATAATGAAATATAAATCCATCTGATTCAATTAACTCAATTAACATAACCCAAGATGTAATTAACAATTTCACTGAATGGTATTTGTGTTTGCTTTAATGTTCATAAGACAGTCTTATAGCAGCACACTACAGAAAACATTTCATTTAAACAGTTTATGACGATTTTTTAAAAAGCCACCAGACCCTGTGGCTCACACCTACAATCCCAGCTATTTGGAAGTTTGAGGCAGGAGGATAGCTTGGGACTAGGAGTTCAAGACCAGCCTGGGCAACATAGCAAGATCCCATTTCTAAAAGAAATCTGAAAATATAGCCCAGAGTTGTAGCACATGCCTGTATTCCAGCTACTAGGGAGGTTGAGGCAGGAGGAATCCTTGAGTCTAGGCTGAAGTATAGTGGCATGATCATAGCTCATAACAGTCTACGACTCCTGGACTCAAGTGATTCTCCTGCCTAAGCCTCCTAAGTAACTAAGACTGTTGGCACATGCCACCACATCCAGCTAATTTTTGAATTTTTTTTGTAGAGACAAGGTGACATTGTTTGGCTGTGTCCCCACTCACATCTCAACTTGAATTGTATCTCCCAGAATTCCTACATCTTGTGGGAGGGACCCAGGGGGAAGTAACTGAATCATGGGGGATGCTCTTTCCCTTGCTATTCTTGTGATAGTGAATAAGTCTCACAAGATCTGATGGGTTTATCAGGGATTTCTGCTTATTCTTCTTCCTCATTTTCTCTTGCCGTCACCATGTAAGAAGTGCCTTTTGCCTCCCACCATGATTCTGAGGCCTCCCCAATCATGTGGAACTATAGGTCCAATTAAACCTTTTTTTTTTTCTTTTTTTTCCCAGTCTCAGGTATGTCTTTATCAGTAGTGTGAAAACAGACTAATACACAGGGTCTCACTGTATTTCCTAGGCTGGTCTTAAGAGAATATGTGGCTCAGGTTCCCGAGACATGCACTTCAGTATCTTGCTGTATTTCCTTCCTTACATATCGGATGATGCATTTAATGCTCCCTAGAACCAGTTCACTAAATAAAATTTTTAAAAAAGAATAGAGTTTCAAATATTTTTTGCGGTGGGTTCTCATGAACCAGAAGTATACAGCTGAAACATCACAGTCCCCTAAAGGGCTCCACCCTAGGACTGTAGGGAGGAAAAATTCTGCCAATAGGCAAAACATCAAGAAGTACATTTGGTTGTTGACTGTGCCTCAATAGAGATATAGCAAGAGGAACAGGTTGATGCTGATTCATGAACAATTTAATTGAATAGAACCAAATAGCTATGTAGGACAATAAAAAAGAACATGCTTAGAAGCTTATTCAAAAGGAAGTTGAGAAAGATAAATATAATGACATGGAGTGTAAGGATATTAGTATCTACTATGAGTGCTCATCACAGGCATCCATTATAGAGAATGATCCATTACAGAGAATTTGTTAGTGACTCCAGTTGTAGCTGCTATTCAAGCTGTGATCTCTCTATTGGAACAAATTAACAGAGCAAAGCACTGAATATTCAGCTACTGATGTGGAGAGCTGGAAAATACTTTGTGCCTTCTTTTTTCCCCTTTATATCAACAAGCAAAGACCACCAGAAGTAGATACTTTCAAATGTCCAGAACAGCAGTTCTCGTGCAGTATCTTAAATCAAAGTCTGTCGATATTCTGACTGTCTTTCCTAATTATCACTCATGGGCCTTGATTTTCTCAACAGCCCATAGAACATCATGCCCATCCACTTTGCTGCTGGCATGCTAATTAGAACTGGTGATCTGGATGCAGCAAGTATCCTAGATGCCTTTGTGAGACTTACGCATTGACAGAGAAAAAAACCACACTCCTGACCAAAAAGAAAACAGTCTCTATTCTCCTTATTTCAGACGGATAGACTTCTATGTGGGAAATTTGTCACAATGTTGCTGAAACTGCTAGGTCAGCAAAAAAAAAAAAATTAGATGGCTTCAAGATATGCAAAAGCTTCTGGCCCTGATTCTAATAGTTGTTGCTTTCATGGCAGAAGTCAGTTTTTCTTCTGGTCCTCAGTGGGTAGAACAGAGTCAGGACAATTTCGGTGACTCTAGGCTAATTTGAGGTGGTGCATGCTAGGCAGAAAAGGAATTAAATGCAACATTATCTTCAGCTGCAGAGTGGGTGATGACTTACATACTCTAGCCCACAGGTGTCTCCTTTCTATTTCTCTTGGCCCTGCCTCCTGCAAGAGTTTCTTTCTTTCCCTGCCCTATAGATTTTTTCTAATGATTTTGCAACAGATATGCTGTTTCCATACCCTCGATTGAAACATCTAGACTGCTTTCTGTTTTTATTTTTGCTCTAAACGTGGTGAAAACAATAATAATTAAAATACCTAGCCATTAATGGTATGTAACTTTAGTTAAGACTTATTAACTAGTGACCACATATCCTTGCTGTTTTACTGCTTTGCACATGCACCGACATGACATGAGAAGCAACTTGGAGTTAAGCTCATCTTCAGCTGCCCTGCCCAGCTTATCAGGAGATCCATGCCTCAATATTAATTATTACAATTTTTATTTAGTAACTATGTAAAAAACCTGGGTCAGATTTAGTTGGAAATACAAATATGCTAAATCTGATGGGAAATTAATATCCCCCAAAAGAAAAGGCTTTGCTTTAAAAGGTTACTTGAATTTGCAATATGTATTCTTCAGTGCTATTAGTTTCTTAGCTTCGCAGACATTGTCTGTAACTGAGACTGGTGGTCAGATTTACAGCCTAATTTAATACTGATTCACAAATATTTACCCTTTTCAATTTTGTCATCTTTTCTTTAAGCATAATTTGATAACTTAAAACTAATCAGGATGAAATGAGTATTTAATCTAGAATTTGAGTAGCCCTTGAATTACAATAAGCAATAAACCAAACATATAGGTTTCCATTTATGAAAGCAAGGGGAACACAGATGGCATACACACTTAGTAAGAAGATACTAGAAACTGCTACTGTAAGCACAGCTACAACCTTTATTTATGTAAAACAGACTAAGAGGTAAAGGATCTATTACCCTTGATAATATGCTCTCTGTCTCTATATATGTGTGTGTGTGTGTGTGTGTGTGTATACAAATTAACAAATTAACAGAGCAAAGCACTGAATATTCAGCTACTGATGTGGAGAGTTGGAAAATACATACATACACACACACACACACACACACATATAATATATCTTCTTCTCACTAATTTTATTACACATTCCTATCTTTGAGATTCCAACATGTGACAAGAAAACAAGGTGGAAATATATTCCAGAAGAGCAGATGTTATTGATTTAGAATCATTTATTTGAAAATGTTAAATGTCAAGTTTTTAAAGTTTTTAATTAAATCTTATTGCCATTTGATTTTATAAGCATACAAACCAGGTTAGGTCAAAATTCAGTCACCTTGCCTGGCTAGTTTTTGTATTTTTAATAGAGACGGGGTTTCACCATGTTGGCCAGACTGGTCTCGAACTCTTGATCTGTTCAGTAAAATTGCTTCTCCAACTCTGCACAGGCCCACCACACATTTTTATGGAACCAGAAAGTACTGCAGGTTGGGTGTGAGAGACTTCTGGATGACAATTAAATTGGTTTGCCCTTCGTCCTAGTTACAGTGTTGGATTAAATTCCCCAGTCTCACTTACTTGTCTGTGAGGCCATATGATTAGGGAAAAGGATGTGGATGGGAGTATTATATACCCTTTTGAGTCCTGCTCAGTTTTCCCTATAAACATTCCCTTCCACACAGCCAGGAGATAGAAGTATCTTATATCTCTGAATCACCCTCTTCCAAATAGGGAAAATCATTTTAGATTAAATTAATGAGGAAAAATGTTTTGCAATGTTAAGCCACTAAGAGATTTATTTTTATTGATTATATATTTTTATTGATATTTTTACTGATTATTGATATGTTTGGTAATACCACTCTAAACAATGAAAAGTATCAGACAACTCATATTTTACCCATTTTTAAAATTAATTTGAAGTGCAAAAGTATAGCAAATGCTTGGGAATTTTCAAGTTTACTGTTCTTTTTGTTGTTGTTTGTTTGTTTGTTTGTTTGTTTGTTTTTGAGACAGAGTCTGGTTCTGTCACCCAGACTGGAGTGCAGCAGCATGATCTTGGCTCACTGCAACCTCTGCCTCCTGGGTTCAAATTATTCTTCTACCTCAGCCTCCTGTGTAACTGGGACTACAGGTGCCCGCCACCTTGCCTGGCTAGTTTGTGTATTTTTAATAGAGACGAGGTTTCACCATGCTGGCCAGTCTGGTCTCGAACTCTTGATCTCAGGTGATCTGCCCTCCTCAGCCTCCCAAAGTGCTGGGATTACAGGCATGAGTTACTGTGCCCAGCCAAAAAGTTTAATATTCTTAGTTTAAAAGTTTTGCAAGTGATTTGAACCTCATGATACAAAGTGACCTGTTATTACTTGGTCATGAATTTATGTTATGGATCGTCAAAGATGCTACGTAAGCTAAAGCCAATGATTTGGCTTTTTGCTCAGCCCAGCTGTGCAGCCTACATTCTGCATCTCAGAACTGTTATTTTTGTTCTCAACTGATTTTTCCCTATCCATTAACGCTCAAGAAATGACAAAAATCTCATTTTCTACATTCAACTTATGACCCAGAAGGAAAATTTCCAATACTTTTTCTTTTATTTTATTTTCCTTTTGTTTCTTTTTTAATAAAGCTGACATTGTGAACATATCTCTTATTGTTAAAACAACTTTCAATTTAAGGAAAACATTTTTTTCATATTAATAAAATAGCTCCAAAGGGACTTTATGGAATCAGTATGAATGTAAAAAGCTTACCATATATTTCTTAAAAATTTTACTATATTTCCTATTTTATGTTTTGTTCATTTTTAACATGCGGTGTTTGGTTTTCTGTTCTTGTGATAGTTTGCTAAGAATGATGGTTTCCAGCTGCATCCATGTCCCTACAAAGGACACAAACTCATCCTTTTTTATGGCTGCATAGTATTCCATGGTGTATATGTGCCACATTTTCTTAATCCAATCTGTCACTGATGGACATTTGGGTTGATTCCAAGTCTTTGCTATTGTGAATAGTGCCGCAATAAACATACGTGTGCATGTGTCTTTATAGCAGCATAATTTATAATCCTTTGGGTATATACCCAGTAATGGGATGGCTGGGTCATATGGTACATCTAGTTCTAGATCCTTGAGGAATCGCCATACTGTTTTCCATAATGGTTGAACTAGTTTACAATCCCACCAATAGTGTAACATGGCACAAGTATACATATGTAACAAACCTGCACGTTATGCACATGTACCCTAGAACTTAAAGTATAATAATAATAAATAAATAAATTTTAAAAAAATGTTATAAATATATAGGTGTAATGTACTTCATAATATTGACAAGACTTAAATGACACTAAAAAAGTTATGTTTTAAGGAGTTTCTCAAAGAGATCATGCTTTAAAATTAATGTTGCACAAATGCTTTGATAAACCAGAATGCACAAAAGTCCTGAAAACATTATTCATGACAGGGCTATTCACATACATTTTGATTATTCTGTGTAGAAGCTGAAAGATACAAACAACATGTGTGATCTAATCTTGTAGCTTCTCAGAACAAAACAAAACCTTTGACCTTAGATTCTGAAGCATAATACTTATTTATTATAAGATCTTAGAGTAAACTGAATTTTATTTTATTGAATATATCTTATAATTTAATATTTTGTGTTTTACACTAAAATATATCAGCATATGATAACTGTGGGGAAATAAAAGCTGATATGACTTCAAATAGAAAGAAGAGACCACTGGGAACAGTTTTTGTAGAGGTCATGCACCATTTATCTATTTGCTTTAACTCAGAAATTTCAAGGTGTATGTTGAACAGATGCTGGAGAACTCGATATTAAATAAAGTTCTCAGAAACCAGCTCCGTGTGAAGTGTTAAAAGAGTTTTGACTTTCAATAATGCTTAGAATTTCAGTTTATCTCAGAATGTTAAAAAGGCAATGTTGAATCAAAACTACAAAAGAATTTGATTAAACCTGAGGTGAGATTCCCAACAGGTGAAGCGATGCCCGCTAAGGAAAAAGTCATTGTAAGAAGTGCGGAACAGGGATCATGTATGGTTTAATGAGCAAGAGGCTGCCAGAGCAATCATTTTGACTCCATGATTTGAATTAAACAAGAGTATTATGTTAATATGCTGATTATTTAATCAAATCCAATTATGTATTGTTATGTTTTATTATCACAGTCATGTTTTCTTAGACCTGCTCCTGAATTATCAAAGGTACAACTGGTTCCAAAGGGAACTGGTAAAGGAAATAAAAATCATATTTGAAGGCTCAAGACACAGGTGATATTTTAATTTACTTATTTTTATGGTTCAGATAAAATGAAATAATTTTTCTAACACAAAATTATTAAGGTCTTTTTAACAGGTGTGATCTCATGAAAAATTTAGCCAAATATTCATACCCACAAATCATGGATGGTCTCCTAAGCATGTTTAAACCAACTAAATTTGGTCTAAGAATCTTGCTTATTATTAGAAAAAAAGTGCATGAGCCAGAAATCAATAGAAATTAATTTAAAGAAGAAAAGCTATAGCTTATGTAAAGTTATCCTGCTGAAAGTATACTATTCTTAATTTCAAATGCCATCGGAATTTTAGAAACTATGTGATATGGTCTGGCTCAGTGTTCCCACCCAAATCTCATCTTGAATTTTAATCCAAACTGTAATTCCCTCTTGTTGAAGGTGGGACCTCGTGGGAGGTGATTGTATTATGAGGACGGTTACCCCCATGCTGTTCTTGTGATAGTGAGTGAGTTCTCACATGATCTGTTGGTTTTATAATGGGCACTTCTCCCTTCGCTCTGCACTTTTCTCTCCTGTCACCTGGTGAAGAAGGACGTGTTTGCTTCCTCTTCGGTCATGATTGTAAGATTCTTGACGCCTCCCCAGCCACATGGAACTGTAAGTCAATTAAATCTCTTTCCTTTATAAATTACCCAGTCTCAGGTACTTCTTTACAGCCATTTGAAAATGGACTAGTGTACTATATAAGAAGAGAAAATATAAGCTATGTATTTCTTTTCCAAAATGAGAAATATGTCCAAGTAAAGAAGAAACACAAGATGACTACTCTCATCTTTATAAAGACATGAGAAAATGATTTTGTAAACATTTTTACTGTAAGTCAATTAAGAAAGTCATTTTTAAAATGATATCAGGGAAGTCATTACAAAGAAGATTATGATATGATGAAGTATCCCATTTCTTTTTTAAAAAAATATAAATATGAAATATTTTCATTATTTTAAAACAAACATTTCAATAACCCTGCTTAGGTTCATAAAGTTTTTGTATGCAATAATGCATTCATAAAATTGTAAATGCATGCATACATGTGTTTTATGTCATGATCTAATTGTAACATTTAGTATATTCCGAGAAGCTCTGTCAATGATAAAAATGTTTGGGAGAATGAACCAAAGAATCAATCATGCTGTATTTAATGTGCCATTCTGGCAAATCCACTCATAACCCTTTACAGTAATTCTGATACAATCTATAAACAATGTAACATAATTTGTTTAAACAATAAACGAGTGGGGCCTTTTCTATGGAATGACTATTACTTAGAGTATATGATAGAAAAGCCCTCAAGCGTTAGCAGGAAATATTCTGGTTTTTCTTGTTTCTGTCCAGACAGAATTACTGTTAGTACGTTCTAACAGTTTTTCTGCCTTATTTTATTTAAGTTGGTTTTAAATACGTCTGAACTTAAGTGTTGAGTCAGATATTAAAGCGACGATATCCTCTGATAATTCTAAAACATATATAAACTGATAACAGGTTTTAAAAGGATGTCAGAAAATATTTTTTCCAAGGTCAATCAGAAATTCAGAATGATAAATTTCTAGTTTAAGATAGATAACTTAATTTTTTGTTCTTTAAAAACTTTTCATTATGAAAAACTTCAAACATATTCAAAGGTAGAAAAATAATATGACTTTGATCCCTCTAGACTTAAGCATCAACAAAGGTCAATTTATTTTGTTTCCTTGTTCTATTACTATTTTGTGTCAAATACCAACTTAAAAAATTATTACCACTCTATTAGCATAGTTCTTTTATATTATCATATATTTTGTCAGTTCCCACGTTTAGATTTAGGATTCAAATAAAGTCCATTTCACTGTATTCGATTGTCTCTTAAGTTGTAGGTTGTCACTATATTTCTTTTTATTCCTTGCTACATTTGATAATAGAAGAAATAGTTTTAGGGATGCCATGTTTTTAGATGTCTCCCAGGGAGATAGATGTTCCTTCCCTCACACACACAACATTAGCAGGTAATAAGAATATTTTCAGAATACTTACGAATCACTGTAGAAAAGATACATTATCACTGATAGAAAGGAGAGGAGAAAAGAGGTTGAGTACCACCAAATCTGCCTACAATTTTAAACATCTGAAAATAGAAGAAAAAGAGAATAGCTCGCATCTACTACCTGATATCATTCAGATATCATAACATGTCAGAAATATTTTATTGATTCTAAGTTCAATCATTTAGTACCAATGAACTAGGCAGTCATAAAAACACCATGGTTTGAGATACTTTCAAGATTTTTTCCCACTGCCACTAAATATATTCCTATCCATGCAAGATGCAAGATAGGGGAATATTCAGAACAATAAGGGGGTATTTTTGAATTGTGTTTACAGTGCGGCATATATGGTTAATAATGGCAAAACTGCAAGACAGAGAATATCGTAAAGCCACATGCATTGCCAAGTTTTTAAAAATAATCTTTAATAATTTAACACTACATTTGTAAATTATTTTTGTTCTAAGTTTAATAGGGTTAATTAACCCAATATTAGTAAAGACATTCTGATTTTTGTCCTTTTAATTTTTTAAAATTTAAAACAAAATGGCAAATTAGAATGTTATAAAATATTAATAAACACCTGCAATGATTGAGGGATGGTTGGTTAACAAAAAATTTAACTTTTTATTCTTTAAAAACTTTTCATTATAAAAAATTTTACACACATTCACAATTAGAAGAAATAATATGACTTTGATTTATCTAGATCTAAGGTTCAACAAAAGTCAGTTTTATTTTATTTAGTTCCCCACCTTATTTTGTATCAAATACCAACTTAAACAATTCTTACCACTTGATTAGCATAGTTCCTTTATATTATAATATATCCAATCAGTTTTCCCATTTTTTGTTTTATAAAAAGAAAGTTAAGTTTATTCCAACTATGTAATAGCTGCTTTAATGTCTAGTATGATTACCCCTTTAGTATCTCTCTTTAGAAATGAACTTACTCAAATTTACAAAGCTAGTAAATGGCTGGATCAGCATTTTAAACAGTTCGACTTCAAAATTTATATACTAACAATAATATAATGAGTCCTTTTTGCATTATTTGTTTTACATTTTGATACATAAATATAATTAAAACATTAAAATATTAGTCACCTATAAGCCACATTCTTAGTTTCATACAGCTGTCTCCAAAAGGAGCCATGAACATCAGTCTGATTTATACTTCAAGTCATTTTAACTCGGTTATATACATATCTGCATGAATAATCTGTAATATTGTCTTTGTGTAGGTATATTTTCATTGTCATGAAATACATGCTCTAGGCTGGGCACAGTGGCTCACGCCTGTAATCCCAGCACTTTGGGAGGCCAAGGCGGGCGGATTACAAGGTCAGGAGTTTGAGACCAGCCTTGCCAACATGGTGAAACCCTGTCTCTACTAAAAATACAAAAATTAGCCGGGTGTGGTGGTGGATGCCTGTAGTCCCAGCTACTCGGGAGGCTGAAGCGGGAGAATTGCTTGAACCCGGGAGGTGAAGGTTGCAGTGAGCCACAATCACACCACTGCACTACAGCCTGGGAGACAAAGCTAGACTCTGTCTCAAAAAGAAAAATAAATAAAGAAAAAAGAAAAAAGAAAAGAAAAAAAAATGAAATATGTACTCTATTAATTACTTTGGAGTTTTTTTATTAATTTTTTAAAATCTAAATCTACTTAGATTTAAATCATTCTCTTTGACAAACAGTTTTCCAGCCATTGAGTCTAACAGAATAATTGATTGATTTCTATTTTTCTCTGTCGCATAGAATGCTGCAACATTTATCCTTTGACATAGTTCCTTGCACATATGTGGGAAAGTTACTCATGGCTATGTATCTGTGAAATGGTGTTACAGAAATGCAGTATACACATACCTTTAATTAGGCACTAAAATCTATTCTCATAAATGCCTTCACATTTAGATAAGCGGAATCCTATGATGACCCAAGAGAGTCATGCCTCCTGCTATCCAGGCTTTGTGTTATTTCCCTTTGCCTGGGTGTGATCACAACCTGAAACTTTCTTCTAACCTGCAGAGTATGGCAAATGTGCTAGAATATCACTGCCAAGATGTAAGGTTATTGGGAAAAGATGAAGGTATTTTGTAGATGTAATTAGGCACCCAAACACTTGACTTGAATTTAATCAAAAAGGAAATAATTGTATCTGGAACTGAGCTAAACATTAACTTCTATAGATAATCAGGGATTCTGAAGGGTAGAGAATTGAACCAGCAGAGACTCTGTTCATTGCTAGCCTTGAGGTAGCAACTTACTGTATATTCTACAGTCACACACTCACACACATAAAATGTTGCCAATAACCTATCCCTAATTATGCATCCATTGGAAAATGCAGCCCAGCTACCATCTTGATTTCAGCCGTGTGAGACCCTGAGCAGAAGACTCAATTGAGTGTTGGTATGCTTGGACTCTAAAACCACTGAAACCATGAGACAATAAATGTGTGGTCTTAAGTCAGTAAGTTTGTGAAAATTGACCAAATAGTAATAGAAAATTCATACACTAACTTACATTTCCACTGCAGGGTATAAACTTGCACATTTTCTCACATTCTTACCAACAGTTGATTTTGTTAGATTATTTTAAATTTTTCCCAAGCTTACAAGTAACTAATTACACCTTATTGCTTTAATTAGCATTACCCTGATTACTAAGGAGATTGACAATGTTTTAAAAATATTCATTGGTCATTTGTATTTCCCATTTTGTGAACTTTTAAAAATACAAGTGATTTTATTCATTGAATATTTTGTCCTGTTCTTACTGACTTACTGAAATTGTAGTCTGAAAAGACATAACTTGCTATATATAATTCACATGTCATCCCACAGTTTGTCACTTTGTTCATTTTATTTGTTTATTTGGATGTGAATGTGTGTGTGCACGTCCATATGATGTTCTTGTACATTTTTATCTGATATATATGTGTGTGTTTGTTCTTTAAGAACGCTTTTCATTTCCACATCCCAAAGTCATAAAGATATTGTCATACATACATGTTTGCAAGAGCTTTGATGTATTCAACTTTTTTTCTTCTTCTTCTTTTTTTTTTTTTTTCAGATGGAGTTTTGCTCTGTCTCCTAGTTTGGAGTGCAGTGGCACTACCTCAGCTCATTGCAATCTCCATCTCCTGCTTTAAGCAATTCTTCCTGCCTCACCCTCCCGAGTAGCTGGGATTACAGGTGCCTGACACCAAGCCTGGTAAATTTTTGTATTTTTAGTAGAGAAAGGGTTTAACCATGTTGGCCAGGCTGGTCTCAAACTCCTGACCTCAGATGATCTGCCCACCTTGGCTTCCCAAAGTGCTGCGATTACAGGTGTGAGTCACCGCACTTGGCCAGTTTTTGGTATTTTTAAATATTTTATATTTTAAACCCTCTTGGGATTTATTTTTCTGTATAGCATATGTTATTCATGTTATATACAATAAAAACCTGATATTTCTTAATACCTACTTTTAAATTATCTAGATATTTATCTTTGTTTTGGAATATCACCTGGAATTTATACCAGTATTTCAAATGTACTTATTTTTTGTTGGATTTTAACTTTCTCTTAAATATACTATATTTTTCATCTTGGAGTTAGTTTTGTTGTCATCAGTATTACATAAAGTCACATGAAATTAAACTAAATAGACCTTACAAGTGAGTATTAGGTAAGAGGATAACACAACTATGTGAAAACAATAAGATTAAAACTTAAAACTTTTTTTTAATAGCTAGATGTACTGATTCGGTACATGAGGATGTGAATAAGAATCCTCATCTCTGTATCTTCTAAGTCTTAATTGTGGCACTAATTTTTGCATTTCCTCAAGATATGTGCTATTATCATATATTTTCATTATCCTGATAAGAGTAATTTATAGTATTTTTCATACTATAATAGCTGGAGTGAACATTTTAATTTATTATGCATACCCAAATACTTTTCTGAGTGAAAGGGAATGCAGTTACTCTATTTGGACAAGAAGATGAGAACTGGGTTTGGCAAAAATGTAGAGTAAATATAAGTGTTTCTCAATCCATAGGTTCAGGAGCTAATGTTTGTTAGGATTCTAAAAGCCATAGATTATGCTTATTTCAATTATTCATCTAAGAATTTCCAAAATAATTATAGGGTGTCCTTACAAGCCCCTTATACCATTGTGAGATGAACTTGTACCAAAACTCCATTCATCTTCAGGTGACTATAGGCAGAGTATTGCTTTTGATCCTTGGAAAATAGCATTAAATCAAAATTACATCTATTAAGCCTCAAATGTTTTGAATAGTATCCATATCTAGCTTGTGTTGCCTTTGTAAATGACCTCAGTTCCTTTACAAATAGCACTGGAGACAAAATTATAGCATATATTTGTCAGTGATAAGGGTCTTTCTATGAAGAAATCTAGCTTTACATTGAATCAAGTGATTACAGAACTTTGAATTAACTAAGGTCCATAGTTTATTGCAAGGTTATTACTCTCCATGTGGCAATACAAATACAGTTTTATTAAACCTAAAGATAATTTTCTAAAATATATGGGAAATAATAACTTAGTACATTGACCCCATATTTTATTGCTAGTAATCTGTCATTCATTGATCACTGCAAAGAAGCTGTAGATCAAAGCATTTCAGTTACTATCTTATTCTTCCTTTCTATAACTGTATTTAAGCTTACTTTGTCTCTAATTGCTGAGTACTAATATCTTGGTTCTGCTGTTCTGGATGTAATCACACTCATGGAAATCACTTTATTCATTTTAGGGATGTCTTTCCCAACATAATTTATGGTCTACACACTCACCACAGCAGAGTTTATGAGGATAATGTTGCTTGTCTCATTAATGCAGCTTAAGCTTAAGTGAAGTGAGTATGCTTTTGACCTGCAAGAGCATATATCAAGCAGGTGGTTGTGCCAGCAGCACATGAAAAATATACCCCAGCATTTCTATTTCCCTAAACCTTTTGAGTTTTCTCCTCTCCATTACTCTGGGACATTTTTAGTATCTCAACCTAATGGAATCTAAGCTAACACAATTTAAGTTCAAGTTTCAATCAATGTTTTAAACTGTTAAGAGTCATTGCCAACTATGTAAGCTAGCTTTTAAAATCCACAATCATTTAAATAGACCCAGATAAATAAAGTCAACTCATTCTAACAATATAGTAAATTATTCTTGGACTAACATTTTGAGAGTCCATTTATATGATATTTACCCAGGTTTCTGCTTATATGAATTAAAAAACATTCTTCAATTATTTGCTGCATGCTTTTCTGAAATGCGAGGTTGTTCCCTGTACCACACTGGAATTGACACTATCAAACAGAAGATATGGAGGGGAGATCTTAAAAAATAATTATCCCTTCTTTTAAAAAAATCTTTAGTACATTTTTGCCATATTTTTATTTATGCATTTTTCTTGATTCTCTTTTCCTTTTTGTTTCAGATTGGGTATTTCTATTAAAATATCATCAAATTAGTTCCATATTTCTTCTGCCAGCTCAAATCTTGTGTTGAGCTCTTTTAGTGATTTTTTTCCCTATTTCTTCTATTGTAATTTAAAAACCATAATTTCTATTTGATGCTTTTAAAAATCTCTGCCTCTTTATTGATACTCTACACTAATCTATACTAGTTGATTATTGTTGTAATATAACTTGATTTTCTAAGCATTTTTTTAGCTCTATGAATATATTTATGGTAGCTATTTTGGAGTCTTTGTTAGCTAAGTTTAACATCTTAGACTTACAGAGGCAGTTTTACTGATTGCTTTTTATCACTCTGTATGGGTCACTTGCCTGTTTCTTTGCCTATCTTGTAATTTTGCTGCTGTTGTTGAAAACTGGACATTTTAGATAATATGCTGAAGCAATCCAGAATGATGATGGCACTGAAAGTTGTTGATGGTGCTGCTATTTGTCTGACTGTTAATTTTTCCAGTGACTTTCATGGACTAATTCAATAGAGTCTCTTTCCTGTAGTCTGTGGCCAGTGATGTAAATGCTTGTCTTTTTTTTTTTTTTTATTGTTTTTACTTTAAAACTTGGCTTCCTAAGGGTCAATCCTGAAACAGCATAATTCAGTGATTGGCTGATGATTGGTCGGAAGTTGTGCCCAAGCCTGTTGAGCCAGTTAAGACTTCCATTCTTTGTAATGGCTGTGTCTGTGGTTTGGGGAATACATTCCAGTTCAGGCACTTTACCGTCTGCCTGTCCTTTTACTTTCTGCTCATGCAAGGCCCCATGTTCAGTGACTTGGATCCCTTTCGTATTTCTCCTGAACTTGTGCGTGCTACTTTACACATGTGCTCAGAATTTTGAAGCAATATAGATCTCTCTTTGGGAGCTTATCAAGGCCCACTGTGTCTGTCTCATTATCTAGATTTCCCTGTTCTCTTTCTGGCTTGCCTAAATGTATGCTTTAACATTTTTACCTAATGAGTATCACAACTTCAGGCACCTGGGATGTTACTCTTTCCTCATGTTTACACTAGGATCTCTTATTTTTGACAATTCCGATGGGCATGGTGATTTTCTCTTCTTCTCTTAATCAGGTCAGCCACTTGAACAGCAAAACTGCGGTAGTCATGGCCTGCACAGCTCTGGAATCACTACTCTGCCATGAAACTCAGTGGGAGGAAGGCAGCAGATTTTAGCTAAAGTGTCATGTAATCTCACTGTTCTGATTGAGGTTCAGTAATGTTCCTTACATTAAAATTAATGAATTCTTTGTATGCCTTTATTCAACTGTTCTGATTGAGGTTCAGTAGTGTTCCTTAAATTAATATTAGCAAATTCTTTGTATGCCTTTATTCAATTTCTAGAGTGATGGAGTGGTTGCTTTTGACAGTTTTCTCCAGTTTCATTTCGCTTTTCAGGGGGAGGATATGCTGACATTCTGGAAGTCACGCTCATTGAGTGAATGTTTAGTCTTACATACCATAGATTTCATTATGAGAAGTTTGATTTAGCTCTTTCATATATCTTCTATATTTTGATGAAGTATTTTGGCATATGAGATATAGCTATGATAAGTGATTTGTCATCCTCATCTGTTAATTTAAGTTTGGAATCAGATTTAATTGATTCACATTTCTCCTATTATATGTTGTTTTTCCTACGTCTTTGCATTCTTGATTATTTGTTTGTTTGTTTTTGGATGCCAAATTTTGTGACTATTACCTTCCTGTATGCAGGATAGTTCTCATTCTTATGCATATTCTTGAAAATTTTTCTGAAATTTAATAAAGTAACTTGGAAACATTTTTATATTTCTGTTCTTGCTTTTACTATTTGATAGTTATGGCTGGAACCACGTTCGGTTTGTGGGTATTTTTTACTCCTGAGGTAAGACAGTTCTCTGTCCACTACTCTATCTACCATTCTATGAATCAGAGTTTATTTCTGGCAGTGTGTGAGCACAAGTCACTGTTAGCACTAGTGTCTGTGTGTGTGTGTAGGTGTGTGCACGTAGGCATGTATGCTTAAGTTTTCATCTTGATACCCCACCTTACTCTCTTGGTATCCCTAAACTCTCAGCTTTCACTTCTCATCTTGAGTCTGCCAGCATTGCATGGATTCCTCCAACCTGAACCATGAACTGGAAACTCTGTCAAGGTATTTAGCTGTAACACATGACTCAGCCTATGTGTTCTCAACTCATAGGGATCGTTGTCAGTTTTTGCTTCTGTCCATTCGTGTTTGGAAAATTATAATTTTATTTATTTTGTCAATTTTTGGCATATATTCAGAAGGAGGAAGAAATTCCTTAGATTATCTTTCAGATTCAATTAATTTTTGATAAGAAATCTAATGAACACATATATCATAACACAAAGAATAGTAAAACTGTGATAACTTAAAAATTTGACTTATTGTTTTAAAGTAGCAGATAAAATAATCAACTTCATAGATACCTACATCTTCAGGGACAGCTTACCTATTAAGCACAGTGCCTATGGCCTCCAATAATTTTAGATGCCTACATGAATATTTTAATTTCTATTAAAATCAGAAAAACAAATAAATAAGCTTTTAGGTGAAAATAAGTCCCAATATGTAATGTGCATATTCTTGTCTTTATATTGGTGCAGTTGTAATATATATATATATTTTTTTTTAAAAGGAGAAAGGAAATCGTAAAGACAAAAATGCTCAGGGCCCACAAAAGCCATAATGCAATTTCATACTAACCTGTTGTTCTTATTCATGATTGTAAACTTTGTACTTGATTCACTGTCTTCCTTTATATCAGAGACACTTCATTATTTATGATGATTTCTGTAGTCAAGTGGATGACGTTTCAGCAGCCTGATCCAGTCATTTGCTTGAAATTTTCAACACTAGTCGTATTCAATGTCAACGTACTTCAGGCACTCACTCCCACAGTCTTAACCTACACCTTGCATTTATTTAGAAATGCTCTACTTTGAAACAGTAGCTTCAAATTCTTCATCCTTGCATTATAATTTCTCATTGTTACAGTAGTCTAATTTTGTTTCTTAGACTGTTCTTCAAACTCTAGCCCTCTGATCAGTCATTAATCTCAATTCAATCTCTATCTTCATTTCTTTCCCTGAAGTATTTTTATGATCTTTGACTACATTTATGTCAAGATGCCCAAATTTTATGTCTATTATATATAAGTAAAGAAATACCACCTCTGACTCACTGTACTTATTTGACTAATTTTGTTTTAAGGCTAAAGTCTCTGAGTGCTATTAGAGAAAATAACTCATACAGAATATTCCCAGTAAACACGGTGTCCAATTTTAACTGACACCACAAAGCTGTCCTAAAATCTCGAGGTTTCACTATTATCTTTTCACATTTACTCCATCAGGCATTAGAAAGTTTCTCCACTATCAAAACTACACCCCCATTATGCCTTTTTTTCACATCAGCAAATGACCAAGGTGAATTAAACCGTTAACTAGGAAACTCTTTCATATTTGATCGCATCTGCATTTGTACTAGCATTCGCATCTACATTTTCTTTCCTCTTACAAAATAAAAGTATCTTTTCTCCTAATCAAAACCAGTGCCTCCATGAGTGACCTCAATCAGGTTTTAAAGAACTACTGATAATAATCCTTATGAAACTTTAATTACCATACAAAATACTGGTGGATCTTGCCTAGCATATTGATTTAGGATAAGACCTCAAATTTTGTATTTCTAATGAGTTTTGGGAGGATGCTAATGCTTCTGGCTCATAGGACATGCTTTATGTAAAATGAATATAATATATTTTACCATGTTAAGCACCCTTTTTTCCTTATCTTTAACTTTTTTGTTCCTCCTTTATTTTTACATGTTTATTTAAACTTAAGTTGTCATCTTACATCTTAGAAAATATTTCTTGACTTCATGACAATTCCACTTATTGTTATCTATTTCCTCCCTTCTACAAACTTCATGTGAATAGAATTTAAAATTTACGCTCAAATTTCTTTCTTCATAATTGTTTGTCAGTGTTATTACACTCTGGTGTCCACCCCCATGATTTTACTAAAACTGGTATTGACAGTTACCCAAAGAACTTTAACAAATTCTACTTTAACCAAAGACCTTTAAAAATGTAAACACATTTACCAAATTTAAACAAATTCACCAGAAAACTTTAATGAATTCTAACCGAATGAATATTTTTCTTCATCTCTTTTTTTTAAATTTATTTACGTTTCATTATTCTATGGTGATAATGCCATACACTTTTCCTTTCTGGATTTTTCCATGTTTCCTCTCTTTATATTTCAACTATATTATAATATTATTTCTCTTTTGTGTGCGTTTTTTTTTCCTGCAGATTTTTCTGTTTTTCTGCACATTTTCCTGTTTTTAGCCCTTAGCCCTCTTCTCGGAACATCCTTCATAACTGATGGTCATATGCATTTCTTCAGTCACCATCTCTATGTCGATTTTCCTTGTATTTTTTTATTTTAATTTTAAACCTGTAGTTGATGTTTGTTTTCCTTAATCCTAAAGCCATAAATTAAACCGCCTACTCGAGAAAAACATGTTGACAGTTTCTCAGAATTTCCAACTTCAGTCCCAAACTGATCTTATCCTTCTCCCATGACATCCTTCAGATTATTTTAGTTTCTTGTGTTTCCTGTCTCAGGGAATGCCGACCTCTTCCACAGTTACACACACTAAAATCTCAAGCCTCATCAACCACACAGCTCCTTGTAGCATTACATAGAGAGCCCACAAATGAACAACTCCCACTGATTCAATCCACTAATTATTGGTTAAATGCATCCACTTCTCTACATACCACCTGTATTTATTCATATGCATCACCATTACCATTTTTCAGTTTGATTCTCATATCCATTCTAAACTCTTCTTACTGTTGTTTTTCCTTTGTGCCACTATACATATTTCTTAGGGAAGACATAAAAATTGTTCTAAAATGCAAATATCTCCATTCCACTTGTCTACCTAATAGTACTTAAGAGCTTCCATTATCTTCAGTAAAAAGTTCAAACATTTTAGTGTGCCATGTATACATATAAGTATTTCTTTATAAACTTAACCATGTTTATCTTTTCAGTCTTTTATAAACCACTATTACTTTGTGTTACAAATATAGTAACTGTCTTCTTACTTCCCAAATATGTCATTCTTTATCTTCCTTTCTTTATGTGTGCTAGTCTCTACCAATAACTCTCTTATTCTTTTATTTCTATCGCAAATTCCTCTCAATCTCAGAAGCCTCCGTGATATCAGTAGACACATTTGTTAGCTATTACCCCTCTGCTTCCTTATATTCCAAGGAATACGCCTATTACAGTGTGCTTTACCTGGCAATATTATTGTGTTTTACTTATTTGTAGTTCTTATCACTGTACATTTTTTGAGGGCAGGAATATTGCATATCATTGTTATCACAACTACAATAGAGCTAAATCCACAGCATGCACGGATTAAATGCCTTTTTTGGGGGGCTGGGCTCCCACCTGTAATCCCAGCACTTTGGGAGGCTGAGGCGGGAAAATCACCTGAGGTCAGGAGTTCAAGACCAGCCTGACCAACATGGTGAAACCCTGTCTCTACTAAAAATACAAAAATTAGGCACGGTGGTGGGCACCTGTAATCCCAGCTATTCCGGAGACTGAAGCAGGAGTTCAATTCGGGAGATTGAACCCGGGAGGCAGAGGTTGCAGTGAACCGAGATTGTGCCATTGCACTGTAGTGTGGGCCCATCTCAAAAAAAAAAAAAAAAAAAAAAAAAAAAGCCTTTTTTTAAAGAAAAGTTAAAGTTAAATAAAATATTATTTATAATTAGTATTTAAAGGCTGTTGTAATATCCATTTTGTCTGAAGCTGAATAAAAATTATTCAGCTTGAGTACCTAAATAGTGGTCAATAACTATTAACTCTAAAATGGATTAAGCCTTCTCTATATTTTGTTATGTTTTTCTTGTCAAAAATAGCTTCAGCTTAATCAGGTTACATTATAACATTTTGACCACAGTCCTTAAGAAAGTATATTCTAAGTATTTTTTTGATTGGGTATGTCATCATCAGTATAAAAATTAGTACAATTTTAGATCAGTCATATTATTAGTCATATCAGTCATAGTATTATATAAATATCTAAACTATATGAATTATATTGTTTAGAATTTATTTTCTATTAGTCAAAGGATATAATGGTTGAAATATAAAATTTATACAATGAAATGTATGTATATATTCTTATATTGAAAAAATAGAATATTGAAGGAAATCAAAGAATATTTGATGTAAGAGAAACAATGATTCTTCTTTCTTATGAAAAATATTAAATACCTGTAACACAAATAAACAACCTACATCAAAAATAATTTTAACCTATATTGAAAATAATTTCACCATGAAGCAAACATGAATCTTTGTCAGTATCTATTTAATTATTTCTCTTGAAGCTTCAACTTCACATTCCAAAATTGAATTTGGCTTCTCTACTTCATTTCTCAAGTCCCTTTCTCTTTCTGTGCTTATTATATCACTGTAATCATTTATAATTTCTAGAAGCCAGAAACCTGATCTTCGACAGATGATTCGTACTTCATTCTTACACTGACAAGCTAATAACTAATGAGACATTTTGAGTCTATCTCCTAAGTATTGTATAGATGAATCTACACATGGAGTATCCTGACATTCTACTTCATTAACATCAAAAAAATATTTTTGACTTGCAGTTACTTCAGATAAAGGAGTGTGCCATACCCCTATTAGGCTTATTTTAGCTATGATGGTAAACAGAAAAGCAAAGTAAAATACGGAAATTTGGAGTTAGTTACCAAGAGTCCAGTAGCAAGTAATTACCATGTTGACCCTCCCCAAGCCTGATGGGAAGCAGTAGAGTTTTTCAATTGATCTGAGCTTTTCTGTAGATTTATTTTTCTGTGCATCTGAACTGATCAACAAATTTAGGACTTCTTTTTTTTTTTTTTTTTTTTTTTGAGCAGCTAAAAAGTATTTGAATGCTGTACCCACTTATCTGCCCTAATCTGATGTTTGCATTGTTTATTTCTTGTTCAGTAGTAAAATGAAGGGAAATCATCCTCCACCCTAGCTCAAGTCATTGTTTTGACCAATCTTGCACATGGATTATACTTTTGCATTCTTTCCTAGTCACCAAGTCAGTAACTCAAAGGATAAGTGCTTGAGGGAATGGGTAGCCCATTCTCCAAGATTATGCTTATTTTGCATTGCATGCCTGTATCAAAACATCTCATGTACCCCATAAATATTTACACCTACTGTGTGCACATAAAAATAAAAAATAAAAAAATTAGAATTCATAAATTCAAATTCCTGCTTAAGGTTACGAATTAATTACTTATATTTCACCTACAGCACTAGGGTGTATTCAGTAAAAATGTGATCAAGGAATTTAAAAAATAGTAGTCTATAATTAAGATTAAAATAAATGTTTTTGCAGTAGAAATATTTTTAAAATGCAAAAAGAAATGTGTTATCTTGATTAATAATCATAAGTTCAGTACATCCATTTAACAGCACATTGAACACAGTTTATTTTTGACTCTTCTCTAACCTTATATAAATGAAAATATATAGACTATGGGTATTTTATGTTTGGCTTCTCTCATTAAATATTATGTTTATGAGATTTATTCAGTGGGTGTGGACGTCAACTTTTTAATTTACTTTCATTACATAAAGTACTATTGTTAGCAGCGACCAGTCCATATGGGTCTGCAGCAACCTCAATTCTTGCCTCAGAAGAATGAATTTGACAGAGGGGCAAAAGGCAGAGTGAGAGACCAAGGCAAGTTTTAGAGCAGGAGGGAAGGTTTGTTAAAAAGTTTTAGAGCAGGAATGAAAGGAAGTAAAGTGCAGTTGGAAGAGGGCCAAGTGGGCAACTTGAAAGATCAAGTGCATGGTTTGAATTTTGATTTGGGATTTATATGTTGGCATGCTTCCAGGGGTTTTGTCCCTTCCCCTCTGATTCTTCCCTTGAGGTGGGCTGTCCGCCGTTGGGAGGGGCTGCCAGCACTTGGGAGGGGCTGCATGTGCAGTGTATTTACTGGAGTTGTAGGCATGCTTACTTCAGGGTTTCTCCCCTTACCAGTCAAATGATTCCTATAAAGTCATATACCAGTTAAACTCCACAATTTTGCCTCCTAGTGATCATGCTTGAGCCCAATCGCCCAGCTCCTGACATCTTATCAGGAAGTGGCTGATCACCAGCTTCAGATGTTTCCATCTATTCGGAGGTTGCCTTTCCCTGGCACTGGCTGTGAACAATTATTTTGGAGAGACAGTTAACAACCACTTGACCATTACCTGATGGTCACCTGGCATTTCCGGTTGGGGGTGTGATCTCCTGTCCTGCTCATATCTGACTAGCTACCTATGGTAACACTATACGGAATTCTATTCCATGATCATGTGACATCTTATTTAGCTACTCTACTGTTACTAAACATCGAGCTTTTGGGTTATTTCCCAGAGGTTCACTATAAAAATGTTTTATGAATATAGTAGTATATGTGTTTTGGTGAATAATTTACATATTTTTAGGGGAGAAGTATACATAGGAGATGAAATTCTGAAACCTCCATTGCAAAATTATAACTGAGACAGTGAAAGAGATCTGAACTAACCAGCTCCATCTTGCTTCTAACCTCCACGCTGTCCTTGTTCCTTCTCAGCGTATGCTGAACTAACTTTGGGAGGAATTTAGTTTATCATTTAAAGCAAAGATGATAACAACCTTTGTCCAAAGCAAACCTGCTTCTTGCCTGGGACCTAGTTGCTTAGGAGTCATGCAGCTGGAGGCTACAAGATTCTGACACTCCCTAAACTCCTCCTAAAATCAGTGCTTGATATATTTTGCAGACCCTGTGCTTGATGGATCAGCTGGCACCACCCAGACTGACAAACTGGTTCATCCAATATTGTGGTCCCCCCTACCCAGGAATTGACTTAGCACAAGAGCTTCAAGTCCTTATGATTTCATCTCTGATCCAACCAATCAGTGCTCTTGACTCACTGGCCTTCTCCCACCCGCCAAATTATCCTTAAAAACACTCATCTCCAAATGCTTGGGGGAGACTGATTTAAGTAATGATAAAACTCTGGTCTCCTGCACAGCTGGCTCTGTGTGAATTAATCTTTCTCTGTTGAAATTCCCCTGTCTTCATAAATCAGCTCTGTCTAGGCAGAGGGCAAAGCGAACCCATTGGGCGGTTAAAATTCTGGGTCACAGGGCATGGCATTTACCTTTGTAAAGGGGTATTTACTACCACCTTTTCACGTTCACAGTCTATAAGTGTCCATTGCTTTCAATTCTGAACATTTTTGATGATTCAGTCTTTTTAATTACCTGCTAAGGGTGTAGTGGTAACAATTCGACAACCAAAATGAGTGACCAAGGCAGGTGTCCCAATCAATTGAGGTTTATTGAGCCAGCTAGAAGGCTTGCCTGTGAAAAACACAAGTAACAGACACATCTGTGGCTATTGATTCCAAAGAGGTTCTCGAGAGGTTTTGTATTCATACATTTTCCTTGAAAAAAAAAAAAGGAGGGACAGTGAGACAAATGGTTATATGCATGTGAGACTTTAGTTAATGCCCAGTAAATCTACATTTTACACAACATAAGATGAACATATGAAGAAAACGAACATCTCAGGGAGGGGTAAAGGAATGATCAATCTCATCTTGTCTTTGTTCTGTACCTGGGAAGATAAGTCAGTAACAGACATTATCAGTGTGAGTCTTATAAAAGGGCTGGTTTCTGTTTAGCCTTTAGAGAAGAAAGCCTAATTGTGGTTACTGAGGGAGGGGGTTTAAGGAGGCCTGTCTGACTTCCCAGATAGCTATGGCTGGGAGCTCAGATTCCAAGGTTTCTCTGGGGTCTCCCCAGTCAAGAGTGGATCTGTTTAGTCAGTTGGGAGCTTAGAATTTTATTTTTATTTCTCAAATTGTAGATTTATTATATATCTCCCTGATGGTTAATTAGATTACTAAGCATCTCACATGGTCATCATATTGGCCATTAGGATATCCTCTTCTGTGAAATGCTACACAAGTCCCAGTTTCCCTGTTGAATGTCTTATCTTTTCTATACTGATTTACAGGAGATCTATATATTTGTTTATTAAGTCTTGGTTAATAAACTGCGTTGAATATCTTTTCTCCCCAAATCCTTAGTGATTACATCTTTTTGCCATCACTACAGTTTTTCATTTTCTAGAATGTTATATAATTGGAATTATACAATATGTATTCATTTTAGACTGACTTATTTAACTTGTCAATATACATTTAAGGTTTATATGTCTTTACAGGACTCCGTATCTTGTTTTTAAATCATTGAATAATAATCCATAGTATGAGTTTTGGTTGTATCTAGTTTTGAGTGATTATACATAAACCTGCTATAAAGATCGACATGCAAGCTGTTGTGTGGCCATAAGTTTTCAAATGGTTTGGGTAAATATCTAGGAGTGTGACTGCTGGGTCGTATGGTAATACTATGTTCAGCTTTGTAAGAAACTGCCATACTTTCTTTTAAAATGACTACAACATTTTGCATTCCCACTGGCAATAATTGAAAGCATGTGTTTCTCCACATCTTCAACAGTCAATGGTATTTTCAGTTTTGGGATTTTAAGCAATCTAATAAATGTGTGACAATATTGTCAGAAGTATTATTTTTAATATTGTCTCCCATGTAGCAAACTTGTTAAATTCAATGTTCATTTTTTTAGATTTCTATTTTATATGTTAGAAATATCTATTTTTAACTATGTTATTTTAAAAACAAACATGAGGTTTCTGAATCTGGAGTTAGATTTATTCCTTGTAGTAGTGATTTAATCAGTGCTCCACGCACCATTCTCTCTCTTCAAAACAATCCAGTGAGAGTTTGATGGTTAGTACTAGGTATATGAAAACTGGGTATCTTGTACTATCAGTGATATAAAAATACAAACCTGAGAGTTTATATAGAAATTCTGATACTTCTGCATATCTTTTCTTTTGCCAGAGGGGGAGAAATCTAATTTCCCAAACATAGTAAGTAAATCCTCTCTTGAAAAGAAAGGGAAGATCTCTAGTTTACAGCTCTTTAGAATGTAAATGAATTACTCTGTTTCATCTTCCTTTGAAGTGTAAACACATACCATTGGGTAGATAAATCTGTGTCTCTATTTAATAGTCTCTAATCACTCTTTAATTCCCCAATCTTGTCTTTTAAACCAGACTAGATTTCTTTGCTTAAAACATCTTAACTATGCAGAAACATGAAAAATATTTATATATTTTTTTATACTATTAGTAGGTCAACTTTGCATTTTCTATACACACAATTATATCATTATTTTATGTTTTTCTCCTACCCAAACGGACTGGCTAGGGCATCTAGGTCAATGTTGAATATATTTGGTGATAGTAAGCCATTACTAGATCTGTCTGTTTTCAGGTGAAAATCTTCAAATTTTTATTGTTAAGTAATGTAGTGTTAGAGGTGATATTTTTTCACAAAAATAATTTATCAGAAGTTTCTTTTGATTTCTAGTTTATTATGAGTTTTTCACTTAAATGGATGTTAAATACTACAAAATTCTTTTCTGTGTAGGAAATAACTTAGTTTTTGTCTTTAATGTAGTGCATTACTTTAGCTGATTTTTCAAATATAGAATCACTTATTGACTGAACAACTGTTATCATAACTGTATTTGAATAATGTTAGAGATACAATATGCTAATATTTTGTTTAGAAATATTCATCTGTGTTCATAAAAATGTCCTCTAATTTTTCATTTTTATGAAGTGTTTTTTCTGCTTGGTAACTTTACAAAATTTAGCAGCCTGGGATTTTTCTGTGAGTAAATATAAATCAATATTTTACTTACTAAAATAGAGACATAGAAATATTTGGCTTAAAAATTCTTCCATGTCAATTTTGTAATTTTTCTAGAGATTTATTGATTTCATCTAAATGATAATAGTTATTAACATACATTTTATAATATACTCATACAGAGACTCAGTATTTGTAAAATGTATAGTAATGTGCAATTTACTATTTTTTTCCTGCTACTACGCTTCACTTATTCTTTCTTTTTTGGCTTCCCCTATTATTTGTAATGATAGCTTTCAGATTATATAGTTTTTGTTAAATATTGCCTTAGAGTTGTCATTCTTATTAGTCTTTTCAAATAGCCAAATTTGCCATTTTTCTATTTTCTATTTATTATTAATGTCTGCTGTTATAACATTTATTAATCTTTTAAATGTTTTGAGTTAAATTTGCTTTCATTCTGCTTCATTATTAGTTAATATTCAGCATTTTCCTAGCGAAGTTCCCTTATTATTTAGCAATGAGATGACTTTATATATTCCAGATAAAAGCTCTTTGTTAGATTTAAGTATTACAGTTTTTGCATTGCATTTTTATTTTTTTACACCATCTCTTTTTTTTGTATTTAAATCAGGTTTAATGAGATATAAATCACATAAATAACCATTTGTAAGTTTAATTAGTTTCAACAAACATATACAGTCATGTAGCTACCTCTTCAATCTAGACGCAGATTATTACCACTACAGCAGAAAGTTCCCTAAAGCCTCTTTGCTATGAAACACTTTCAGCATCCTGGTCCTGATCTTTTTCCTTATAATTTTACATTTTTAAAGAATGTTAATATTGGAAATTATAATTTATGTAGGCTTGCTTTCTTCTACCATTTTTAACTTAATGTAATATTTATAATAATATGTATTCATAATTATTTATTATAGTTTCATTTTCTTTTATTCAATAAAAAATTCCAGTGTATTGACTTATCACAAATTATTTCACCACTCTTTAATTGATAGAAATTTTAGTTGCTTCTAATTTGAGGCTATTAAGCAGAAAGCTGCTATAGACACCATTTGATCCTGATATGCTCTACATTTCTTTCTGACAAGAAGTAGATTAGACATACTACCAATTTAGATCATTTTAATCTATTCAGAGATTAAAACATTTAAAAGCATAATTTCTGTCAGAATATGGTATTGTTTATTTCTTCCCATGGTGATCTCTTAAATGTTTCGAGTGTTCACCAGGGCCCTTCAAGTTTAGTAAATCTGAAATCCGTTATTACCCCTAGTTCTTTCATTCTGATAAAAAAGAAAAGTCTGATCAGTTTCTCTGCTTCTCAGTGGTTGGGAACATTAAATGACACATAGGTCTGCTCATTTGATTTCTCTTCTCTTAGATATTTAACCATATAAATTCTTACTACCTTGTTAGCTGTGCGGTATTTATAGATTATTGTTAATATCAGCAGAAAGATTGATCTGAAACAGACTCACCAATAGTTACCAGAAAGAGAATCTAAGAATACTTTAAAAACAAAACACAAGAAATAAAGGTATTTCTATAATTAGCAAAGGTATTATTTATAGTTTAATGTCACTATGAGGATATTCTAATTATAACAGTTTGCAAAATACAGCTTCAATTATTATTGTTCAAAAGTAATGTTTAGAACAATGAAAACTTATGTTACATTTATATACCAAATATCTGATTTTTACTTTTCTTTGAAATTTATATCATTAATTAGATAATGAAAAGGTGTGAATCAGAGGGAAGTAGATAATTAAATAATATATTAGAGGTAGAATTTCAAGTCATTTTGATACTACTGAAAAGATAATCAACTAATAAATTATTAATAATTTACTTCTGTTTATTTGTGATATTAGTTTTTTGAAACTACTGTAAGAAAGTTGATGGCTTCACACAACATAAATTTATTCTCTCACAGTCCTTGAGACTAGAGATCTAAAATCAATTTTATTGGATAAAGAATAAAGTGACACCAGGGCTGCATTCCTTCTGGAGGCTCTTGGGAGAATTACTTCCTACTTCTTTAAGCTTGTAGTTGCTACCATTATTCCTTGACTTGTGATCACATCATTCCAACATTTTCTTCTTGAATAAATTACGTTTTATATGTGTCAAGTCTTTCTATGCCCCCATCTTCTAAAGGTACATGTGATTGCATTTAGGTACTACCAAGATGATCAAAGTCACTCTTCCTATTTGCCGATCTTTATTTTAAGCACATCTGCAAAACAAAACCTAAAATTAATGGTAGGAACAAATATAAAAATTAGGGCAGACCTAATAAAATAGAGACTTTTAAAAAAATGAAAATAATCAGTGAAATGAAAGGATTATTTTCTGAAAAGATTTTAAAAAAGATAAACCTCTTGCTAGACTCATCAAGAAAAAAATGAGAGAAGACCCAAATAAACGAAATCAGAAATGAGAAGGGAGACATTACAACTAATACCACACACACAAAAAAATACAAAATATACTCAGAGACTATTAGGAACAACTGTACACACACACACACACACACAGGAAAAACTGAGAGAAAATAAAATAAATTCCTGGACACATACAACCTATCAAGATTGAATCAGAGAGAAATAGAAAACCTCAAGAGACCAATAACAAATAATAATAAGTCTCTAAACAAAAGTTCAATACTGGATAGCTGCACTGGAGAATTCTACCAAACTTTCAAAGAACAAGCACCAATTCTCCTCAAATCATGCCAAAAAAATGTAAGGGAAGGAAATCCTCACTCTCTCATTCCCAGAGGCCAGCATTACTCTGATACCAATACCAGACAAGAATGCAACAAAAACTAAAACTACAGCCAGATTTCCTTGATACAAATAGGCGTAAATATCCTCAAAAAAAAAAAAAAAAAAAAAAACAAACTAACAAACTGAATCCAATACCAAAATTATAAAACTACTAGATGAAAACATAGAAAAAGCACTTCATAGCATTGGTCTAGGAAAATATTTTATGGCTAAGGCATCGAAAGCACAGACAGCAAAAATGAAAGTAGACAGATGGGACTACATTGCCCTAAAAGCTTTTGTACAGCTAAGGAAACAATCAACAGAGCAAAGAAACAAACTGCCTAATGGGAAAAAATATTTGTAACCGATTTACTTAACAAGAGGCTATTATTCAGAATATAGAAAGAACTCAAATAACTCAGTAGCATGTCACCAAGTTATTTTGTGATACCAAAGTACTTTATTCTAAAGTTTTTATAGAAAGGTAAAAATCCAGAAGAGTCAAACACAATATTGAAGGAGAAGAGCAAATTGTAATACCAACATTACCCAACATCAAGTCATGTTATAAAGCTACAATAATCAAGACAGTGATTTATTGGCAAAAGAGTGGACATAAGGATCAAAGGAACAGAATAGAGAGCCCAGAAATAGCTTCATATAAATATACTCAAAATAGACTATGGAATTAAATGTAAAAGGCAAAACTATAAAACTCCTAAAAATACTATTGGAGAAAATAGTCTAAATTACTTGAGGCTTGGCAATGACTTTTTACATGCCACACAAAAGGCACCATCCATGAAAAAGTGACAGGTTGGAATTAATTAAAATTAAAAATTTCTGCTCTGTGAATTACACTGTCAAAACAATGAATAGACAAGACACAGATTGAAAGAAAATATTTGCAAAAGACATAGCTAATAAATGACTGTCATGTAAAATATACAAAGAACTTTTAAAACTCAACAATAAGAATACAAATAACTTGATTAAATGATGAACTTAGCAGATGCCTAAATAAAGAAGATATATAGGTGCGAAACAAGCAGGTGAAAAGATGCTCCACATTATGTCGTCAGGAAAACGCAAATTAAAACAGCAATGAGATATAACTACACACCTATTAATTTTAAGTGACTTGTGAGAACCTGGTTTTATAATTAACACGCTAAAATTGATATTTAGTTGGAATTCCACCTAATGTTCTCAAATAGGTAGACAGAAATATAAGTTTGTGTTTAAGAGGAGAGAGCTGCTATGCAGACCCACATTTGTTAGATAGCATAACAGTTTGAAGTCTGGTTTCACCTCTAACTACATATATGTAAAACCTTGTGAAAATGACTCTCTTTGAGTATAAATTTTTACTTTACAATAATAGATTATAAATGATATCTACTTCAAGAGTTTTTCATAAAGAATAAATATTTGCCATGTAGACCAGGAACTTATTTAGAATTAAAGAGCAATAAATATTAGTTCTTTATGTCATGCTGATAATGATGTTGATAATTATAATGTACTACACGTTTCACTTTTACTAAGAATGAAAAATTTACATCAAAATTAGCAGTAAAGTTCTCATGAAAGGAAAAAAGCCTTGTAATATTTGATATTTTCTAATTATATCAATAATATTGACATTATATCTATCTTATATGAATCTATAGCTACTCTATTGCTTGTAAAGCATTTTTGGATCACCAGGGAGGCAATTTTAATGTTAAAAGTGTAACTATTTGTAATTATAAAATGCATTTTGTATATTACATTATTTTATTATTCATTTCTGTCCCTTATTTGTTTCTTCTTTTTTGTTGATATACAGGATCTTTTTATTTAAATCTGCTTTCTTCCTAATATGCATATATAATATTTTAATATTATGAAAATATTTGGTCTTAGTTTCTATTAATAGTAGTTGTTTTCAATCTAAAGATACTCCATTTTACTTATTTCTACACAAAAATTTCACCAGAAATAACTGTTAATATTAAAAACATAGATTTTATCTATTTAGATGATCATCTTTAATTTCATAATGCATCAGTTACATTGAATTTTTCTAGTGTTGAAAATGTATTATACTCATTCTGCATTCTACTGAGGCTTGAGGTATCACTTATTTTTGTGTCTTCTTATTTTTGCATACATTTTTATGACATAATATTTTCTTTGTATAAATTTTGTCTAGAAATGGTGCCAATGTTGTTTGACTTTTTCCATCATTTAACATTTGTTTTGAGAAAGGCTTGTTTGATAATCTACCTTTACTTTGTAAATATATTTTCTTAGAAAATACATTTTGTGCAGAATATAACCTTTCTAGTAAAATATGTCATAATATTCTCACATATTTTTAAAACATATTTTCTGCATCTGTGATTATATTCATCTTCTCATTCCTTATGGACTTCTCCACCTCCTCCTCAAGTCTCTTCTCTTCCTCTTCCCCTCTTCCTCCTCTTCTGATTCTCCTCTTCTTTCAACTTTTCCTTCTCCTGTTCCTCCCCTGCTCCTCTTTTCCACTTTTTCCTTCACTCTCCTTTCCCCTGCTCTTCCTTCTACTTCAACTCCTCCTCCTTGTTCTCTCCTTTTCCTCATCTCTTTTTCTTGCTGTTTTTCTACCAGTTATTCTTCTAACTTCTCCTCTTTCTTCTCCTTCTCTGATTGCTTCTCTTCGTCCTCCTTCTTAAATAAATAACTTCCCTTCATGTTTTAGGAAAATTTACTGTCCTTGCCGGGTCACCCCCTTCCACTCAGACCCAATACCCAGTCCTTTTTTTCAGATATTTTATCAGAACTTCTACTTTGCTGGTCAGTATTCCTGATTTTCATTTGGAGGGCAGATGTTGGAGTTTATTGTTTCAAAAAAAATAGGCTTATGGTAGTTATTCTCCACTTAGTGGTTTACCCATGACTCATGATAAAATGTATCATGTTAGATAATTTGGAATTAAAATAACGTGTAATTGATTTATTTATTTCACTTTGATTTGACAACAAATAACACATTTTAATAAATACTAAAATTAATTAATGATCTAACTATATTTGACTAATAAAAAGAGGTTGAAGGAATATTTAAACACATATGGCAGATCATTAAGGACTAATACAATTAAATAAGCTAGAGTGTTTGAATTTTATATATTCTCAAACAATAGAGTTTTTACATTTAATTCTCTAAACATTTAGGGAAGCTCTGTATGTAAGTAAATAATTACTAGCAAAGATTAAATTCTTGCCCTGTGATTTGGGATATATTCAATTACATAAGATCAATAAGTACTGTAGAATATTTAAGCAAAAGGAAGTAGAACATTTAAGTGTAAAATAATAACATTTCACAGTCCATGCGTACATATTATTTAACTCCCACTTAAAAGTGAGAACAAGCAGTATTTGTTTTTCTGTGACTCAGTTGTTTCACTTAACAGTTCCATCCATGCTGCTGCAAAGACATGATTTCATTCTTAATGCCTAAATAGTATTCCATTGTATGTATGTTATATCAGCCTGTTCTCATGCTGTGAATAAAGATATACCCAAGACTAGGTAGTTTATATAGGAATGAGGTTTAATTGACTCACAGTTCCACGTGGCTGGAGAGGCCTCACAATCATGATGGAAAGCAAAAGAGGAGTAAAGTCACATCTTACATGGCGGCAAGCAAGAGAGCATGTGCAGGGGAATTCCTCTTATAAAACAATCAGCTCTTGTGAGATGTATTCACTATTGTGAAAACAGCATGGGAAAGACCCACCCTTATGAGTCAATTACCCCCCACCAGGTCCTTCCAAAGACACATGGGACTGAGGGTTTTCTCAGGTACTCAATGGCCATTCGGAGTGTCTCTGAGAAAATCTTCATCCAATAATTTTTTTCCAAAGGATAATCTGCATTTTCCTTACATAAACATATTCCTTTAATGTGATTCTATTAACTTTAATGCTTTTTCAGTTTACATTTTTCCTAATAAATATAAAGGTTCAACTGTGAATATGGTATATCAGTCTGTTTTATGTTTTTTTCCATATAAAATACAGTAACATTTGGTAAATAAACTGTCATTTCCAATAGCTTTTCCCTAAACCCTTTATCACTTATCAATTTATCAGAGAAATATGGGTTCATTTAAAGCATTCTGAATGTATTTCTAAATCGGTTCCATGCTATTCTATCTTATGATATTCTAATATTTTAAAATATCTGCTAGGCTCAGTTGCCTCTCTGTACATTTCTGTTTCAGAGTATAATTTGCTTGCATATATATACTGTCATGTAAATCACAGAATGAATTTATAGATTTCCTTAAAAATAAAACCAAAAAGTGAATATTTTGATTAGGATTTATTGAATTGGTAGACATTGGGTGTGGATTTAAATATTTTATATTATATTTTCCCATTGACAAAGATTGTAGATTTCGCTATTTATTCAAATATTGATTTATGTCATTACATGCATTCTACAATTTTACTTAAAGATTATATGAATTCTTTTAGTCTGATTACTATATTCTATAAACAATTTCTTTGAATAGTATTTTTCTATATTTAACTATTAAATTTACTGTTAATTTTTTAACATTTTATATCCACCAATCACATTAAATTCTATTAATTCTGAAAATGTGTTTATGTCTTTGACATTTCTATGTTGGTGGTCCTGTTATCTGCAGATATTGGTATTTTGATTCCTTGTCTTCTAATTCCTCCATCATTTATTTAACTTATAGTATTATCTGGGGCATTTAAGCATATGTTTTCTTCATGCTTCCCCTCTGATAAAATAAAACCTCAGCCAAATTAAATTTAAAATTGTTTAATTGAGCAATGAATGATTCATGAATAGGGCAGCCTCTAGAGCCAAAGTATGCTCAGAGACTCCAATGCAGTGACATGGTGGAAGAAGATTTATGGACAGAAAAAGGAAAGTCACCAGGTGTGGTGGCTTACACCTGTAATCCCAGCACTTTGGGAGGCCAAGGTGAGCGGATCACAAAGTCAAGAGATCAAGACAATCCTGGCCAACATGGTGAAACCCCATTTCTAATAAAAATACAAAAATTAGCTGGGCGTGGTGGCAGGCACCTATAGTCCCAGCTAGCTGGGAGGCTGAGGCAGGAGAATCGCTTCAATGTGGGAGGCGGAGGTTGCAGTGAGCCAAGATCGTGCTACTGCACTCCTGTCTGGCAACAGAGCGAGACTCCGTCTCGAAAAAGGAAATTGAAATACAGAAAACCTTAGGAAGTGAGATACAGAAACAGCTGGAATGGTTATAGCTAGGTGTTTGCCTTATATGAACACTGTTTGTACAGTTGGCTAAATTGATGGTCCAAACTCAGTGATTGACACAAGTGTAGGCTGAGCTCTGTTTACATCTCCAGTTGTTATAATTCACAATACACAGAGAAACTTTTAGGCCAAATTTAAAATATGTAAGGAAGCAGCATTAGGCTAAACTTGATTAACATTTCTTACAAGTTTTCACAGAGAAAAAATATCCAGCATTCTGTCTAGAAAAATAAACATACAACAGACAAAAGCAAACATGAATGAACAGCTGGGATTATCAATTTTCAGTATATGTAATTACAGATAATTCCTCTATTCTCTGTAAATGAGGACATCTGATACATCACTATTTAAACTATTATTGCTATTTTAATCTTTGGTTTACCCACCATCTCCTCTTCAGAGGTATTGGTTATCATCTAATTTCTGAGACATGTTTGAAGTTCTTTCAAGTATGTCATTTACTTCTTGACTTCCTTCATTGACAGTTAGGATTTTAGGTTTAGCTGGTTGTGGTGCCTCATGCCTGTAATCCCAGCACTTTGAGAGTCCTAGACAGATGGATCACTTGAGGTCAGGAGTTTGAGACCAGCCTGGCCAACATGGTGAAACCTTGTCTCTATAAAAATACAGAAACAGCCGAGCATGGTGGTGGGCACCTGTAATCCCAGCTACTTGGGAGGCTGAGGCAGGAGAAATCGCTTGAACCCAGAGGTGAAGGTTGCAGTGAGCCGAGATCGCATCACTGGACTCTAGCCTGGGTGACAGAGACCATGTATCCAAAAAAAAAAAAAAAAAAGGCTTAATTGAAATGCTTAGATATTTGCTACTTGCCTTTCTGCTTAAAACTTCAAAACATGTTTACTATCTTCTTCTATTCCATTTTTTACCATTTAATCATTTGTAATATAATAAAGGTAACTTCTTTTCCATTCACTGTTTATAATAGAAATTACTAGATCTCTTGGTCTTATTTTATCCTACATGATTCTATCATTAATTAAGCAGACAAATGATTACAGAGACTCCACATATCACCTATGGAAATTATGGTGCAGCCCTCGAAGTGGAGATTGCATGTAATTACAGAGTAGCTCTTTTCAGTTTATAAACAAATTAAAGCTAAGGGTCAATAATACTATTTACTTTTGGATTATCAAAGCTCTATACCCCTAGCTTAGTGTTATTAAGAGGATCTCAAAATTCCCTCAAATTCTGACTAAAATAAAATACCCTAAAATTACTAGTTTTATAAAACATTGTTAGACCCTAAAATTATTATTGTTAGAAAACATTTTTAGAAGTGAATAAATAATCACTTTATTAATTACAAAAACACATTTGACTCTTTGTATTAGTGGATACAAAAAATGTGATTTCTAATTCAATGTTTATTCTTAAAACTTGTTATAATACTTTTAGGTATAAAAGTAACATATGTTCACTTTAACAAATTAACAAAAGTAAAAATATATAATATGAATAAATAATGAATTTCCTCACGTCACCTTGCCTTGACTAGCTAGCGTTTACGACATGTTGTGCATTTTTCACAGCCTTTTTTGTGCCATCTAAACATATGGAAATGTGTACTCTGAGCAAATATAAAAACAGATATAAGGCCCGGCGCGGTGGCTCGTGGCTGTAATCCCAGCACTTTGGTAGGCGAATTATTTGAGGTCAGGAGTTTGAGACCAGGATGGCTGACATGGTGAAACCCTGTCTCTACTAAAAACACACAAAAAATGAGCTGGATATGGTGGTACGCGCATTAATCCTAGGTACTCGGGAGACTGAAGCATGAGAATAGCCTGAACCCAGGAGGTGGAGGTTGCAGTGAGCTGAGATGGTGCCACTGCCCTCTAGCCTGGGTGACAGAGTGAGACCTTGCCTCCAAAAAAAAAAAAAAAAGAAAAATAAGATATAAAATATAATGTAAATATCTGTATATAAAATATAATGCAAATATTTCCTATGTGTACTTTGTTCATAAATACACAAAAATTTTTTAAAAGGCAGAAAGGTGATAAATCATGTTGATGGAGACTGGCTTTGTAATTTAGTTGTGCTGTTCATTTTTTCTAGTAATACTCAGAATGCCTCTTTTGATGCCTTTAAAACCAGTGTTTTAAGGCTGAGTTTGATCTAATGTAATATTCTTATGGAAAAATACATAGGCTTATAGACTACTAATTTGAAAATTAGGAAATAAACATCTTTACATAACTTTATATTTTTCATTTCTTTGAGAACTCTTTTTAAAATTGTTTTAAAATTTTTAACTCATCTAATATGTCAGCTGAAATTTTACTTTATTGTCTTAAGTTTCCAGTTAGTAATATCTCCATACCACATGTCTTGCAATTGAGCAATTTGTTGTTTAACTCATATATTTAGGATTGAATAATTTGCTATAGTTGCTGATTAGAAGTGCCAGCCTTGCCTGAAATTTGTTTAAATTGGAATTATCTAATCTTTTGGGAATAGATGTGCTGTTTAGTTTTCCTGCTTTGCTTAACAAATTTGATTTATGTGATTTTTTTCCCTGTGACTTGCCATATACTTTACTGGAAAAAAAATGCACAGAAACACCGGGAGGAAGTTTTCTGTAGTTTACTAAGAGATTCTGAAACTAATTTACACTGTCACCACTAGTCATTGGAACATATAAAAGAGTGACAATACAATTGTATATTTTAAAATAGCAAGCACCTCTTTAATACAAAGCAAATGCTTCTTTTATTCCCCAGAAAAAAATAAAGTATGTTTCTATCCAAGGTGATATAACAAATTACTGGCAACTATTGACATTAGTTTTGCAAACAAACAATTCAACTTTTATATAGTCTTCAAGTTAGAGTAGCATATTTAAGTGATATCATTAATAGGAGTTTGTACATTAAGCATATCTATCACAAAGAACAGTGCTCTCAATTATATATCTATTATGTTTTTAATGGAGATCTACTTCCTGAAATGGAAGTGGGTATCTAGGTTTATTTAATTTATTTTCTAAACACACAAAGATATTTCTTTTTTAAAATAAGATTAAAATTTGTTCCCAGAAAACAGCAGTCATGGTTCAGATTTGCCAATAAAGTGACTGAATCAAAGTTGACTTTATATGGAAAATATAACGATTTTAATGTTATTATTGCAGATGAAATTAATGGTTGATTGCCACTAATATTTCCTGTAATTTACTAGGTTATATCAAAGAGGAAATCACTTACCTGAGATAATTTCTACATAGAAGGTTTTGGGGAAAGACTTTACTCCCTGAAACTTAATAGCAGATATATAATAACAGCAACAAAATTATATGTAATAATATAGCCATTGAAAGACAATAGTAATTTGTTATTTAAGTTTAATATCCTGACTCTTTAACTTACTTGTATTGCTGTAGTAGTGTGGTTTTATATATAACAAGAATTTCTCAATTATTACAGAATACTTGATTTTGATTCAGAAGTAAAATACTCTGTGTGTTCTAATGAGATTTAAGGCATTTTACTATAGTCCATCTATTCAGAACAAATGAGCACATTTATATGAGAAAGTCATACTAAAAATTTATTAATGATAGTAGGTATAGATAGTAATGAGTATTATTTCTTCTGCAAACCTACTCAAGGAAGAGAATGCTGATGAAAACACAAACAGGAAGAAATAATTACATGCTTGTATGTACATTTAGAGATGCTTAGAAAAAGGTGATTAAGGGATTATAAACAAAAACTCAGTAATACAGACCCTATCTAACTCATAATAAAATTTATTTCCATCCAGAGTATTAGTGTCCTTGTTTGGTCACATTTCTAGCCATTCAGCTCATCATACCTTTTTTTTTTTTTTTTCCAGAGAGTTTTGTATAATTGATCCCAAAATCTCTTGTGCTCCCTCAAATTCAAAACATACAGGCTACTCTTGAAATCTGGAAAATACACACACACTCTCTCTCTCCCTCTCTCTCTTTAGGTAGTGTAATCTATTGAGAGCAGATGAGTGCTAAAAAAAAAAAGCACTTCTATCTGAGGACTTCTAGGACTTGCATTGTTATGGCTAATTGAAATTACACTGTACATAATACAATTGAATACAAGTATGATTACCCCTAAAAAATATGTCCCCTCTGTTCTCACTATCCTGAATTCCGATTCTTTTTCATTTCATTCCCAATGATTGTATTTGATACTTGAAAACACTGCTACAATGTTAACAAAGCCTAATGACTTCCACATATTCATGCAAACACTAACACAAACTGTTTTTTTCCAGAGATAAAATGCTGACACTTCTTTTGTAATCTTAGTGCTGGGAGTTCTTCCTCTCAATGGTGTGAATCTGAGGCCTCCTTATCCGCTGCACTTTTAGACCACTACTCTTCCGCCTTCATGTAAAGCCATTACGTCTTTAAGTAATTCAACTTTATCACCCTCTGTATATACATACTAACCCCTAGAAACTGCTTCCATCAAAATCTTTAATAACGGACTGAAAGTGTTATTTTCTAACTCCAAATCATTCCATTAATATAAAAGTATCAGTAAAGATGATAAGAGTTAAAAACTTGAATCTTTAATTTTTTTATTTTTTTTTTTACAGCAAGATCATTTATTACATAATTTCATTACCCTCTCCTGTGCCTTGTCAGCAGCAGGTAGCTGCTTTATTGCCGAAATTACTTATTCAGTCATCCCACTTTTTAATAGCAGCTTTCTATATTTCGGCTTATTCTTGCAAGTACTCTCAACAATAATGAGACACAACAAATGCATACAGCATTTCTTAGATCGTAGCCATTATTCTAAGTGTTTTATAATACTTATATTTAATTCTCAAATCATAATGATTAGATAAATCTTATTACAGACACTTTGAAGTCGAAGAAACTGAGGCCCAGGAGATTAATCACTTGTCCAAGGTTACCGTATTTATAAGGTATAGAGCTGAATTCCAACGAATGCAGCATAGCTGAGTATTTATGCTCTCTAGTACTATAATAAAAAATTCAAGTCTTTAACTATGTTTTTCACCTTCTCAATTCTTAATAATTATTTGACCATTATCTTTGCACTTATACTTGTACCAATATATTTCCATTAGAAATTTGGCAAAATTTGAACACAGGATTAATCAAACTGTTTTTTCTTTCCCAGCATGCACCAGGTTGGAAGTGTTTCTTAGAAAAATTACAGAATCACACAACATTACACAACCAATACTTCCCTCAACATGTCACAGTAGTCCTCCTGTCTTCCTCACCATGCTCTTTCTCCTATTTTTCCAGAGTCTACATAAAGCAAACTCTACTCTCTTCATAACTTTTCTTTCTTTCCTTCTTTGTTCTCATCTAATTTACTTATTTATTACTTGAAAGAAAATTTAGAAGGCATCTGTGAATTCTCTTAATTTCCTAAACTTCCCTATAAAAGTAAGTATATTTGCAACTCTTCTTTTGTCTTTTGCTCTTATTTCAACAAAATTTGAAATGATTTCTGTCTCTCATACTTTAAATATTTTAAAGATTTGATGGTGAGTTTAATTTTCTTTTTTGTTCATGACAGGAAAACAAACTAATTACCCGTCAGGTAACATACACTAAAATCTATAAGATATTAGCAAAATATTATATTATGCTGATGCACTGATGCTGTAAACTATATAGAGACATAAAATTAGATTAACAAATGGTAGATAAGTATGCTTTATAATTTATTTAATATATTCAATTATAACTAAAGGGAACACATTAACATTTTGTTAATCACTTGATTGCCACAATTTTTATTTCATAAACAAATTGATTTTTCATGTTTTATAGACCTTTTCATATGTTAAGAATGGTTATCTTTATGTCACATATTTTGTAAGCATTTTTCCCCAGCTTGCCTATGGTTTATGATGGTGTAAATACATACTAGTTGAAATAATAGGTTTGTGACCTATTACTTTTATTCATAACTTCATCTTCACCAAGAGTGTGGTAATTCATCTACTTTTACTAATTTTCTAAAATGGAGTTTAATTTATGGCATTATGTGAAATGAAATTTTGTTTTAATATTCTCATATATATCATTAATTAAAATGTTTATTTGTTGCTCTTTGTTTTCTTTTTAATTGAGATCACTTTCTATGTCCATGTAAAAACGATATTTCAAGCATATATATTCTATTCCATTAGCCTGTTTTTATATTTTTTTTTCTTTTTTTTCCAACATAGGGCAAGTTCTTCGTGATATATCTTTGTTTCTATTCAAATTTCAGCATAAGTAGTTTTTCAGAGTGGAGGCTACTGTAGATGAACTATGCAGGCCATAGCTGAGAAAGTTTTCTTCAAGCATAATGTTGCTATTTTCTCTTTAGTCATTAGTTTCATGTCATGGGTACAAGAATATGAATACTAATGGCCAAGCTATGATGACACTAACTGAAGCGCATTCCCAGAGCGGGAGCAGTATGTTACCACTTACTTCGTTATTCAATCTCTCTCTACAGGACCATGTTCTCTGTTGATCTTTGCCTTTGTTTCATGATGAAGCTGCCCTTAAATGTCTGGTTCTTTTTAACCTTCCATCATACATGAGATCAAGCATGATGGAGTTGATTGAGAGCCTGCTAAAGATGCCTGGGGCTCTTGACTAGTAGGCTTAGCTCCAGGATAATTGCGCTGGGAGACAGTCATTACTTTAAGTTCCCTAAATTACTGAACTCCACAAAAGTTTCCTAGACACTTTGTATTTCTCTAAAGTGAATCTTCCAGTTTTAGGGTGGGGATAGATTGGGGAGATGGATATTGCCTGACAAAGATATTCTACGGTGCATGTAAAATTCTATATAGAGACATTTCCTTACCATCCACCTTTGCTGCTCTAGCTTATTTTTGATATATTCTGTTCTGTTACTTCTCTAGATAAATTATTCTCTGCCTTGCTTTATTGCATAATACCCATTTGTTTTTCCCCATAAAGATGTCACATTGTATATACAACATGTAGCTTTATATTTACAATTCATATATTTAAAATACATATGTATATATGTATACATTTTGGCTTATTTTCCACTGAAAATACTTTGCTAGTTGTCTTCATCATTATGATGTATATGCTTTGTCATTATGTATACTATAATGTATGGTAGTGATTAGACAGAAGCAAGAATAAATTTTACAGACAGTTTACAACCTTTAAATGAAGTATCATCCTTTATTAATTGCGTATTGGCTTTATTATCCCTGAACTCTGTATGTGTCTTATTTAAGTGACTGTTATTTATGAAAATCAAGAGAACAGTCAAAAGTTATATTTTTGTCGTTGGTTGTTTGGGATTTTTGTAACCTATTTCTCTCAAAAAACATGCTCTCCTTCTAGGATCCTAGATCATAAGTAGAATGACCCACTGGAGAGAAAATGTATGCTGTATAGAATGTTAACTATCCCTCCTTTTTTCTTAATAAATCTTTTCCAAGTAAACCACCTTCCATACATAGATCTCTTCAGTGCAAAGATGATTTCTTTATAATCACTTTTGTCTCACTACTTTGTGTGTCTGTGCATATGTGTGTGTGTGTGTGTGTTCATTTGTTGTTTGTTTATAAATGTTTCCCTTAGTTTTCACAAAACTAGATTTTAAAAGTGTCCATCTCTTCATTGTGTACTCAACTGGAGCATTATTTTAAATTTTGTGAGAAGAAGGCAGGATTTTGCAGAAGGCACAAGTATATCACATGGATTTGTAAACCTAATGGCAAGGGCTAGAGGTAAATATAGTTTAACAAGTGGTTTTGAGAAAAATAAATGATGGCATTGCAAGAGTAAAAATAATTTACAAGTCATGAGGATTTACTGCACACAACTTGGAGTAAACTTAAACTTTAACACATTAAAATAGTTTCCCAAATTATAAGCACTTTGTTGGAAGAAAGTTAAAATTTCCTGAAATGATATGAAAGTTGTTAGTTTTAATGTGCTTAATTTGGAAACATGAATGCCCTATGGATTATATATTACAAATTTACCAAGTGTGAATATGTGTAGATATTAAATCAGAAAAAAGGGAAAATGGTTTATTCAGAGTGCTATTGTATTTACTAAAAGTTCATCTCACTTTTTGCTCTTTTATTTTTTGAGGGGCATGTAATTTCTTTTTCTGCATCTGGTTATCCTATACAAATAAGAAAGCTAAAATCAAAATAAAAATACGTTAAAGAATATATGAAGTATTCCCTTTTTATTTCACATTTAAGCCAGGGCAGACCTAAATGATACATCTTTGCTTATGGTAAAGAGAGAGTAGCAGCTATAACTTAATTAGCTTGCCCTTCTCACTAGCAGTCTGAAGTAGGGCACCACTAATTAATGTAGTATTCTTCTAGAGGGCTAAATAGCATTGTTCTAACATATTTAAATTTAAGTGGAAAGGATATGCCATGAACTCTAGAACTCTAATAACTTAAGAGGCTCAAATTTTCAAATTCAGCATCTTTTGAACATTCTAAATATATGTAAATGAAGATTTCCTAGTTTATGTAATACTCTATTTCCATAATAACTCAATTGTCTTCTTTAATGAATGAAATATATTCTCATTTACTGTAACTATTATACTATTTGTAGTTAGTATAGACTACAATATGTTGTATTAAAATATATAAATCTGTTAAGTAAACAAATTATAGTTCAAGGTAAACCCCAACTAAAATTGTATCTTAAAATGTATAGAGAAAATGCTAAAATATGTTCTAGGTATTATTTCTTAAGAAGAAACTTTATTTCTACATATTCTATATTTAAACATCTAACAGAAAAAGAAATAATTTAAGATCTATTAAACCATATACTCATTAGTGCCTGAAGTCACAGTGCCTGAAATCTCATCATGATGTGATGTTTATAGTAAGTAGAAAATGAACTTTACATGTTTATAGGCCATATCTAGTCTTAATAAGCCATCTAATATTATGCAGGACTGTTAAATTCCTGGCGCACAGAACCAATTTTGTTAATGTTTGTTGAATGACTAAATATGAATAATAAATATTATTTATAGCAGGCTTACTAGGAATGTGTGTGTATGTATACACACATATTCATACATAATACATGTTGTCATTCATAGATTATATGAACATCTATTGGCTAATTTTAATATTTTTTATTGAAACACAATATTTGTACATATTTATGGAGTACATGTGATATTATGATACATGTATATAACATGTAATGATCAAATCAAAATGAAATCATTTGGAACATTTATTGTTTCTTTGTGTTGGGAACATTACAATTTTTCTTTACTAACCATATTGAAATGTACAAAATACTGTTGTTAACTATAGTCATGATACTATGCTATTAAACACTAGAACTTATAATAATTACATGAAGAGGAATGAAATATCTTTTGTCTAATGATATATTTTGTTATCTTTATTAATGAATTTGCTCCTGGTATTAAAGTTTATAGCTAAAACAATTATGATTATATGTGAATAAATAACATGTCTTATAAAATTCAGATAATTTTATTTCATTGCTCTTCTTAACCCCTCAAAGATGTCTGGCAAAGCATTATAAATTAAGCTCTCAAAAACTCAGATCAGCATTTGGGAATGTGTATATTATGTCTTCTCTTTTTAGGACAGTGCACAGAGTCCATGTTGCCCAGATTTTAACAAAGAATAATTGAAAAACTAAAAGAAAGTTTTTGAAAAGTGAGCAGGTTTTTATTAAATGTCAGCATAATTTTAAAGTTCTAGTTTTATCGTGTTGATAAAAATATTTATATTTCTCTACTTATTTGAGAGCATCTTTAATAATAAGATTCCCAAACTGATGAGGATGGGAATAAGCTTTTAATGAGTAAGGAATATAGACTTTGTAAAACTATTCTGTGTGGAGTTGCAGTAAACTGAAATTGAATAACATAAACCACTTCCTACAATAAAAATGTAATCATATATTGGTTATACTATTTATTATATATTCATTACAGTATTATTTTTTAAAGTATCGCATTACTTTTATGTATAATATGAGTACTTGCATACTTTTTGAAATACAAGTCCTTGCATATCTTTTGGAAGATCTGAATTTATCAAACAATAAAATGTCCACTCTCATAACTGAATAATAATTTAAGGAGATATGATATAATAAAATACGTTATGGTTGTTTTATTTATTTTTCCCAAATGTCCAATATTTGATTGAAAAAGATTGATTTTATAGGCCAAAAATCATATTAGAACTCACTCTTCAGTGATATGAAGAATATAAACTCAATAAAGTATGGAGGTAATTTGGGGAGACAAGAATTCTGGAAGGAAATAAGTGGAGAGTTCAGTGAAGAGGCTGTTTACATAGTGGTGATCTGGATTAAGGCAAACGAATAAGGGATAACTCCCTAGGATGAATCTCCCTTATGACTACCCCTAGACCTGAAGAGAACAGTACCAGAACGCGAAGTGACTTGTATTTATTCTAGCCAGCAGGTGAGCTGTCTGTTTTTTAGAGAAACACAACCGCTGTCAACCCACAACTCAGAATAGATACATTCAGATTTGTGGAGGGCAATGACTGAATTTCTATTGAAGACTGCGTTGTCTCATCATCTTCTGCTGGTATTTCTTTGCGACTGAGCCCAGTTGAAAACCAGAGATCGAAGTGGACATTTTAAATAACCCATGGAGGTCTTGGTGCATAGTGTACTGTGGGGAAGGGTAGAATTTGGGGAAGATGGAGAATATTCCGACACAACCTGGCACCACCTGATTACTTTTAAAGTATTTACATTCTGTTCACCTTGAAATGTCAAAATCAAACATAAGTAGATATTAGTTGTTATATTATGAACCTTATTGCTCCACGTAGTATAGAGATTTACTTTTGAACATACGTATTTGGTCTTTATAGCCTCTGGGCTTGGACTGTCTACTCTGATTTCCATAATCCTTCAAGAAATTCAATTGGCAAGGCTTTTTGAAAAAAACAAAAGTTGTTCTTTCTGGTTCTATGTCCCCTGTTGAATAGGATAAATTGTTTGTATTGGTACATTCTAGATATTAAAAACAATAAAACAGAAACCATAGATGTCAAATTTTTTTTTTCTTCTTTGCTAGGCGAAATAATGAAGTATGATAATGTGTTGATATGTAACAAGATGATATGTAACAATTTGTAACAAGTTTATAAAATATTTCACACGATTGAAAAATGATAGTTCAGAAAAATACTGGTTTAATTTAGCAAAATAATTCATATTATTGATGCCTTTCAAAAAAATTTAATAAATAAAAAAAGAAAAAGTCATTACGTCACGCTCAGAGGCATCTACATGGCAAAGCAAATAATGAAAAGAATAGTTGCCAGTACAAGAAGATCCACATCACCAGCATTTTAGGAGGCCAAGGCAGGCAGATTACTTGAGGTCAGGAGTTCAAGACCAGCCTGGCCAACGTGATGAAACCAAGTCTCTACTAAAAATGCTTCAAAAGAAAGCAAGGGCAAAATTATGACTAATGTCAGGATGGTGATAAACTTGGTAGAACAAAAGTATGTTTTGATAGAATAGTTTATATAAGGTTTTTCTAATGTGTTACTATTCTTGACACATGTATGTTTTACAGCCTCTTAAATGTAATCAAGGTATTGCTCAAAATAAAAATGAGATTAAAAGGTGATAAAATGTGAGACAAAATGTTATTGTCAAATAGCTAGATGAGGATTTATTTTCTATTGCTCCAGATGGCAAATATAACCACTGGGTGAAATTTAGAAGGAATCAGTGTTTTCTTTTAGAAGTAGGGATTCTATGACAATCAAAGTCTTTGTCTGCTGGGAGCATTTCACAGCAACTGCACCGTATCACTTTTCTTTAAAAGCTGCAATTTGCAAACACATCCGCACATCCCAGAGTGTCTGGTCTGGACTACTGAAGAAACCTATCTGGTCTCGCTGCCACTATTCTTCCATATCTGATAGTCTTTTCTCCATTCAGCTCTTTAAGGAATTTTCTTACATTAGGCCCTATATCCACTGCTAACTGAATTTATGTTACTTTTGCAAACATAACTTTTAAATTTCTTACTATTGCCTAAAAAATTCACAAATAATTACTCTCTCCAGAGGGAGGAGAAAAGGAAGATATAAAACGAAAAAGAGGACAAGATGATAAAAAATTGAATGGGTAGGGAGAGTTGGGGAGAAAAGAGGACTCAGAAAAAGGTTTGTACTTTAATGAAATTTTAAGATATTATATTATGAGCATTATGTTTGTAAGCAGATAAATTGTATTGGTTTTTATTTTTACTGATTCCTGATTCCTAAGATGGTCAGGCCTTTTCAAGGAACATGATTTCTATAGATTACGGTGCTGGATACCAAGGTTTGAATTTGAAACTAGTGGGAACATTTTTATGGCAGGCCTGAATATCCTTGGCCTGGCCTGGTCCCATTTGGCATCTGCAGACCAAGTCTGCACAATGGAGGTATTCTAAGTATCTATTTCTAAATAAACACTATCTCCAGCCCACCTCATTCTTCTATTTTTATCATCAATAATTTTTACTTGACTTTTATTTTTATGTCTTTCATGATTTAATTATATCTGTACAAATTATTGAAAATTCATCAAAAGTCTTGTTTGGATGTAGCTTGGTATCCATTAGTTTTCATATTTTCAAATAACCTGATAAACGAAGGGCACAGCAAGAAAAGTGACAGTTGAAAATAAGGACGTAAAAACATGGGATATTTTCCTTGAGAAATGAGGCTATATTTGTATAAACACACTATGGATACCTATAAGAGTTAATTGAGTTTTGCTACATGGAACATCTCAGGGAAGCTGAATCAACATTTTCAGAGCTCTGTGGGTACATTAATTGAAATTTTGGCACATTTTATTTGGCACTCAAAATGACTTGATGGATTTTTTTCCCGAATGTCTAAGTCATTTCTATGGAGATATGCAAGATCCTTTAAGGTAGGAACCAATTCTAATTCATCCTATCTGCTGTAAAATCTAGCACATTCATCTAGAATAATTTAATTCAGTATTCTAAAAATTATCATTATTAGCAAGAATGCAAATAAATCGGGTAAACTGAGCTCTACAATGTGCCAAACATATGATTTGCGTGGTTTAATTAATTTAACATTCATAGCAACTTTATTAAGTAGGAACTATTAGTAATCCAATTATACAAAGTGTGTTATGTAACGTGCTTAAGTCATATAGTTAAAAAACAGTCCGTAAATTGTATGCCTGTGTATTAAACTGTAAAAAAGAAAAAAAGAGAACTCTCTGTAATGTGAATTTCCAAAAAAGAGTCAGAAGCATTTTTGAACAATACTGAGTTGACTGAGCAAAAAATGGGAAAGGATGAGCTATCATTATCCCTTCATTAAACTAGGTCTATGGGACCTTGGCCAAAGTCAGTATAATGAGGTAGTAATAAAGAAAAGTTATTCTGACCTTTTTCTTTGTTATACTTTGTTCTGAAAGTTTGATATTATCCTTTCTGTAGGAGTATGTTTATAATTGAATAGAGTTTTTTTTCAAAACCAATGACAGTAATTCTTTTTTGCTGTATTTGTATGATGAACTATAATTTTATTTACCTTAAATGCTCAATCAGGTATATTGATTTCCTCAGTATATAAGAGAACACAGAAATTTATGAGATTTCCAAAGAAATATGACAATGTTAGAAATGAGATGACAATTAATGCTCAGCCAGAAAATGTTTATCATCTTGAAAATATTAGAAGCTATGACGCATTTTTGGAAAAAGTCAATGTTGAAAAATAAAATATTAGTTTGACATCACTTCATATGTAAGTTATCAAAAACAATTTGTATAATTACTGAATTACATATTAAATATTTGAAAATACTATTTTGCAATGATAGACTCAATCAAAAACAGAGATTTTTGTTGTTGTTTTATTTCATTTTGTTTTGTTTTCTTCAAATTAACTTCTCCAACTTTGGGTCATGTCTTCTATGTAACACAGAAAAAAATGTCTATTCTTAGCTATTTATAACAATTATGCGTTGTATTCATCTTATCACAAACAACTACTTAATTAAACTTACCTTAATTACCTTTGTTTAGGAGCTCTGACCTAGTGAATTTGAAAATATACAGGACCTGTTAATAGTTACTGAACTTCTAAGCCTTATTTCACATTAATCATTTGGCCTTGGGCAAGTTATTTACTATATTTGGGTGTCACTTCCTTCACATATAAAATTCAGGAATAACATTTCAAACCTTGAATAAAATACTTAGTTATCAATCACACAAATTATTGGGAATCTGTATTTTTTGGAAATGTATTAATCACTCACACACACCATACACATAGTCCCGCAGATAGATCACAGTTGGTTTCATAATGCTTTGAGAGTAGACATCTCTGGTATCGGTGACAGAGGCCTTAATAAGTCTCTGCGGCTTCATTATGTTCTCAATTAATGTTAATCATGTCATAACATTGGTCTTAGAGTGCAGATCTATTTGTTAGTTGTTTTATCGGGCCAGGTTCATTATAGGGCTTAGTTTTTTTTCCAATACCAGATAATCATTCAATTAACCAATATTTGTTCTTACTCTTTAGGTAAATATTGATATTAATTTGGGTTGCTTCAAGTTAAATTTTTGTTGTTATGCTTTGACCCTTATGTTTGAAGGAAGGCCTTTTCAGTTCTGCAATTGCAATACAAATTACCCTTAAGGAATTACTTTGTAGAATTTTACTTAATTTTAGGAATGATTTGGGTCAGCCTTTAACATGCACAGGTATCTATTAGTAGTTTGGATGCACAGACATAATTGTAACCTACTTATTTACTTGTTTATTCAAATATCCATGTATACACACATTCTTATGTGTAGTTTGATAGTTGACATATTTCATATTTTTATAACATCTTGGTAACTGAAGTTTCATACAATTTTGAATCTATTCTATAATTCCTCCCCTCATTTTAGTAGTTTCTGTGATTTAAATTTTAGAACTATAAAAGCAAGAAACATGTTGCATAAAATTATTACAAATGAGATCTGATATATTTCTGAAAATGAAATGAAAATTAACCAAGTTAACTTGAAGGATAAATGTCATCATGCTTTCCAATGTGCTATATTGTTTTTTAAATATGTAAATGCAAATTATTTTAAGGTTGGTCTTCCTGCTTTCATCATTGCTCCATTTTAGTCTCTTCTCAACACTGCATTCTGAGTGATTTTACTAAAACCTTAATTCAGCTCATGTTACTCTTCTGTTTCAAATCCTCCAATCACTTCTCATGTCATTTCTTTTTGCAAAGGTCTTCAAGAGATTCAACATTTGTCTTCTTACTCCATTTTGATCCTAGTTTCTATTTTGTTCCATTATAAGGAACACTTTGTGCCTTATAATGTTTTCTTTTTTAAAAAAAGAAATGCCTAACTAGTTTCTGATACAGGGCATTTAAAAAAATTTTTTTTTTATTTTTGTCTGAGTACACAGTAGGTATATATATTTACGGGGTACATGAGATGCCTTGATACAGGCATGCAATGTGAAATAAGCACATCATGGAAAATAGGGTATCCATCCCCTCAAGCATTTATTCTTTGAATTACAAACAACCCAATTACACTCCATAAGTTATTTCAAAATATACAATTAAGTTATTATTGACTATAGCCACCCTGACTATTAAATAGTAGGTATTATTCATTCTATTTTTTTTGTACCTAATAACAATCCTTATCTCCCCAGCCCCCAGCCTTGCCCACACTCCCACTACCCTTCCCAGCCTCTGATAACCATCCTTTTACTTTCTGTCTCCAAGAGTTTAATTTTATTTGTGATCCCACAGATAAATGAGAACATATGGTGTTTGTCCTTCTGTTCCTGGCTTGTTTCACTTAATATAAGGATCTCCAGTTCTGTCCATGTTGTTGCAAATGACTGATTCTCATTCTTTTTTATGGATGAATAGTACTCCATTATGTGTATGTATGACATTTTCTTTATCCATTCATCTGTTGTTGGACACTTAGGTTGCTTCCAAATCTTAGATATTGTAAATAGTGCTGCCACAAACGTAGGAATACAGATATCTCTTTGATATATATATTTCTTTTGGGTGTATACCCAGGAGTGGGATTGCTGGATCATATGGTAGCTCAAGTTTTAGTTTTTTGAGGAACCTCCAAACTGTTCTCCATAGTGGTTGTAATAATTTACATTCCCATCAACCATCTACAAGGGCTCCATTTTTCCATATCACCACCAGTATTTGTCATAACCTGAGTTATTCATAAAAGCTGTTTAACTGGGGTGAGATGATATCTCATCATAGTTTTGATTTGCAGTTCTCTGATGCTCAAGGACATTGAGAATCTTTTTATAGGCCCATTTGCCATTTGCTTGTCCTTTTTTGAGAAATGTCTATTCAAATCTTTTGCCCATTTTTTTAATTGGACTATTAGATTTTTTCCTGTAGAGTTGTTTGAGCTCCTTATATAGTCTTGTTATTAATTTCTTCTCAGATGGGTAGTTTGAAAATATTTTTTCCCATTCTGTTGGTTGTCTCTTCACTTTGTTGATTGTATCCTTTGCTGTACAGAAGCCTTTTAACTTGATGTGATCCCATTTGTCTATTTTTGCTCTGTTTGCCTGCGCTTGTGGGGTATTGCTCAAGGAATTTTTGCCCAGACCAATATCCTAGAGATTTTCCCCAATGTTTCCTTGTAGTAGTTTCATAGTTTTAGGTCTTAGTCTTTAATCCATTTTGATTTGATTTTTTTATATGACGAGAGATAGGGGTCTAGTTTTATTCCTCTGCATATAAATATCTGATATTCCCAGCACCATTTATTGAAGAGATTGTCTTTTTCCAGTGCATGTTCTTGACACCTTTGTCGAAAATGAGTTCACTGTAGTTGTGTGGATTTTTTCCCGAGTTCTCTATTTTGTCCCACTGGTCTATGTGTCAGTTTTTATGCCAGTAGCGTAGTGTTTGGTTACTATAACTTTCTAGTATAATTTGAAGTCAGGTAATGTGATTCCTCCAGTTTTGTTCCTTTTTTTAGGATACCTTTGGCTATTCTAAGTTTTTTTGTAGTTCTATATAAATTTTACAATGTTTTTATCCATTTCTATGAGGAATGGTATTTTGATAGGGATTGCATTAAATCTGTGGAATGCTTTGGGTAGTATAGACATTTTAACATGACTGATTCTTCTAATCCATACACATAAAATATTTTTTCATTTTTGGCGTTCTCTTCAATTTTGTTCATCGGTATTTTATACTTTTCATTGAAGAGATCTTTCATTTATTTGATTAAGTTAATTCTAGGTATTCAATTTTATGTGTAGCTATTGTAAATGGGATTACTTTTTAATTTCTTTTTCACATTTCAATGTTGGCATATAAAAATGCTACTGATTTTTGTCTGTTAATTTTGTATCATGAATTAACTTGATTCACCAGTTCTAATAGTTTTGTTGTGGAGCTTTTAGGTTTTCACAAATATTAAAATATTATGTTCTGCAAACAAGGATAGTTTGACTTCCTCCTTTCCAATTTGGATGCCCTTTATATCTTTCTCTTGTCCAATTGCTCTAGCTATGACTCACAGTACTATGCTGAATAATAGTGATGTCAGTGGGCATCCTTTTCATGTTCCATATCTTATTGGAAAGGCTGGCATTTGTTCTTCTTTCCCTTGTCTGGAATGCTCTTTCCTTCAATTTGCTCATGGTTCACACCTTCATTTACTTCTGCTTTTTGCTTCCTTGTCGGCTTCTCAGTGAACAGTTTCTACACTCTAGATAACATCCCACTGACAGTTTAACGCTTCCTATAGCCTTTATTACCTTATTTTTTTATTATAGCAATTACTCCCTCCTAAGGTACTACAGACAAGATTTTGTGGATATGTCTTATATTTTTTTTTTCACTTATTGCCTTAGATTCCTAATTGCTGTATCTTATGTGAGAGCTGAAAAATACAAAGCAAAAATTAAACCATCTTACTTGTCATCAACGTAGAAAAGGCAAAACTTTACCTCTACCCTCTTAGAGTCCCCAGCTGTTCCTGAAAATTAAATGGATGTAAGATAGATTAACAAATTTAACTTGTATATGAAATGGAGGCTCTTATGAGAAAATGAATACTAAAAGAAATGGAAAACCCCCAATTTTTTAATACTAAGTTGAACAAGACAGACAATTGTGGAAAAGTAACTAATTTTGTGGAGAGGTTAAAGGAAGATAAAAATTATTTTAACAAGGTCTGTGTGTACAGAATTATCTCACTATGACTCTCCAAAGAATATTTATTTTCTTTTGATACACCAAGGGCATCATTCACATGGGAGATTTCATCTCCTTTTTTTCAGAATGAAAGAGATTTAAATGCCCTTCTTGCATCTGCTGTTTTTCAAGCGTCTAGCTTAAAACAATCTTAATTTTAGTATAAGGACTCCACTTTAGTGTGGCATATTTTGGAGACATATTCCACCATCTTTCACTAGTTATGGAAAACCAAAATATGTGAAAATACATTTGCATTTTTTATCAAATACTTATATAGAACAATCTTTCGTATGGCACATATTTTTCTCTTTGAATACTCATTCATTCATTCATTCATTTATTCGTTCATTCATTGTGTTTATGTGTGCCAATTTGACAAAGTTATAACTCTTTTCCTAAATTTTTTCTCAATTAGAGAAGACATTCGAATTTTGTGAAACAAAACAATCATGTAAATAATTTCATATGTTCACAGGGAAATTTTGCCTTACTATTTTTTTACATTAAGAGTAACTTTTTATTTAATAATTTAGACAAGATGCAAATTAGCATTTGCTTAAGCAAAAGTTTACTGAACCTGTCTTTCATATTAAAAATGGTTGCCAAAGTCAACCTTTTAATGTTCAGAATTTTAAAATTGTACATACTCTGGTGAAAATAGATTAATCAATAAATTAAAATTTTTTTCAACAATGTTGTTTTGGGAGCGTTTGTAATTGTTTTGCACAATTTCATGTTCTTTAGAGAAATAGGTTAGGTAAGACATACATTTTAAATTAGTAAGCAAAATTAGATCTCTCGATTCTACTATTTTCTTTCTACCATAAGTTACAGCCACTTACAATTAAAATATATGTTTTTTCAATACATTACAAAATTAAAGAAAATAGAAAGCACCTATTTCTCAGGCAACTATCCTATTTACTTTAATTATAATTTTCTAAAATGCAAAATTTCTCATACTAGGAATCATAATTACATAGATATCTGCAAAAATTTAATTTTGTATTTTAATTTTAGCATTTTAAAAAAATAAAAATTATAATTATTTTAAAAGAAAAATGTAACTATTGAATAAACTATTGAGTCATTCTGCCTTTAAGACAAATTATTACTGGGAATTTTTCTCGTAAACTTAAGGTCTTTAGTAGAACATTTAAGTCAATTAAAAATCCTTATCTGAAAGTATTTATATTTTTCATAAAAGTAAGGAAGGTTATATTCGCTTTTTATATAAATAATTATTTACAGAACTTAAAGTATAATAATTATTATTTATATATTTATATATAATATATTTTTATATATTTTTATATATATATTCAGCTCAGTGTTTAGATTCTGATCATGGCAAGATATTGTGAAAAGGCATGGATAGCTTAATCTACTCATCTGACAAAGGGCTAATATCCAGAACCTACAAGGAACTTAAACAAAGTTACAAGAAAAAAACAAACAACCCCATCAAAAAGTGGGCAAAGGATATGAACAGACATTTCTCAAAAGAAGACATGCATACAGCCAACAGACACATGAAAAAATGCTCGTCATCACTGGCCATCAGAGCAATGCAAATCAAAACCACAATGAGATACCATCTCACACCAGTTAGAATTGCAATCATTAAAAAGTCAGGAAACAACAGGTGCTGAAGAGAATGTGGAGAAATAGGAACACTTTTACGCTGTTGGTGGGATTGTAAACTAGTTCAACCATCATGGAAAACAGTATGGCGTTCCTCAAGGATCTAGAACTAGAAGTACCATATGACCCAGCCATCCCATTACTGGGTATATACCCAAAGGATTATAAATCATGCTGCCATAAAGACACATGCACACGTATGTTCATTGCGGCACTATTCACAATAGCAAAGACTTGGAATCAACCCAAATGTCCATCAGTGACAGATTGGATTAAGAAAATGTGGCATATATACACCATGGAATACTATGCAGCCATAAAAAAAGATGAGTTTGTGTCCTTTGTAGGGACATGGATGCAACTGGAAACCATCATTCTCAGCAAACTATCACAAGAACAGAAAACCAAACACTGCATGTTCTCACTCATAGGTGGGAAATGAACAATGAAATCACTTGGACTCGGGAAGGGGAACATCACACACTGGGGCCTATTATGGGGAGGGGGGAGGGATTGCATTGGGAGTTATACCTGATGTAAATGACGAGTTGATGGGTGCTGACGAGTTGATGGGTGCAGCACACCAACATGGCACAAGTATACATGTGTAACAAACCTGCATGTTATGCACATGTACCCTAGAACTTAAAGTATAATAATTAAAAAAAAAAAAGAAAGAAAAGGCATGGATAAATTTGTATCACAAAATTTGCTTTAAACCACTTTTGAACAGCGAAACTTTCAAATTGTATTAAAGGGCTGATTATCTCCTTGAATATTCTGAATGGCTCTAAACAGTGAAGGGAAAAACACGTATTTTGATTTCAGTTACACCTCTAACTAAATATGACTATAGCTCTGTTTTTCATAGCTATATTGAAACTGTCCCTATTAACTTTATAAAATGAATCACAGAAGAAGGAAGGGGAAAAAATGAAAATGAAGCAAGCTTGCAGTACATTCAGCATTAATCATTAGGTCAGCTTGCTCTCTGACCTGCTTCCTCATAGTTTTTACTACCTATTGTCCCAGAATCATGTAGATCCTGTCAAAATATTATAGTTCCCCTTAAGTTCTTTGTGGATAATGACTAAATCATTGTGAAATCTTGTTTTCCTTTTGAGGTATTCCTTCAGGTCCTGCATACCAGTAAAACTACTGATACTAGCTGTTGCATAGGACCCCATGAGAAGCTGACTCAACAAAGAAGGCAGTTTTCAGATCCTGATGATTTCATCCCCCTAACACTGACCAATCAACAACCCCAATTTTCTGGACCTATGCCTTTCACAATTCTTTTACAAAATGCAGCCCATAACTTCTTTGGGAGACAGACTTGTGGGTCCTTTCTGTCCCCTTACTTAGCTGTCATATGATCAATAAATGTTTTTCCTGCTGCAAACACTGCTGTCTCAGTGCATTGGTCTGTTACTGCACAGCAGGCATACAAATTTGTTAATCCTCCAACAGTATCATTGTGCTGAATATAATTCAGTTTCATACTCAAGAAATTATTAAACAACATTTTAAAAAGCCTTCCTAAATATTTTAGCAGCTTACTTAAATTATTGAATGGATAATAAAAAATAGTCTATAAAATTTTATCAATCAAAGAAACATATGAAATAAAATTCTTCATTTTTAAAAGATAGTAAATTGTAACATAGAATGGAACCTATTTTATTTGTGGTTCACATATATAATATATATACATATATATGTAATACGTGTGTGTAAATGATTACGTTTACTTGCTTTACAGACAAATCATAATCTTCAAAACTCAGACACCTAAAAACATTTGTTATTATATAATTATAATATTGATGACTTCCAATTAGTTGTAACATGAAAAATAAATTAACATGAGTAGCTAGGGCAACTAATATTTTTAGAGCAATATAAATACACTGTGTAATAACATAATGGTAGATATATGCCATTATAATTACTACATTTGTCCAAACCCATAATGTACAACAATAAGAGCAACCCTAATGTAAACTATGGATGTAATATATATATGTCAATGAACCTAATGTAAAATATCATTAATAATTATAACAAATATACCACACTTGTACAGAATGTTGATAATGGGTAGGCTACACATGTGTGGGGGAAGAGAGTATATGGAAAATCTTTGTACCTTCTGCTCAATTGCTCAGTTTTGCTGTGAACCTAAACTGCTCTAAAAAATAAAATTTATAAAAGAAAAGAAAAAATTACTGTTACAGAATTATAATGTTGACAAGTTCCAATCAGCTTTAACACAATAAAAAATTAGCATGTTTTTCCATTTAATTTAAATGGAGAGCATTATTCTGCTATCATTAAATCATAATTAAATTATAATTATAAACTATAATTGAAGTAATTAAATGAGGTCAATTTTAATTTTCACTACTTTGTTTCCAGTTATTTCTCCTTGTAACTGAATTGTTATCTCAATCGCTTTTAATTTCTCATCAAGTGAAAAATAAAGAAATGAATTAAATATGTTATTTGATGTGATGAAGCCTGCTTTTCTTGAAGAAGTGGCAAAACAAAAGTTTTGAGCTTGATTGAATACCATCCTTTCCACTATAATCTTGATTTGCATTTAAAAAATAAACATTGGAATATGTTGTTAATAAAAATAATCAAGATTTTTCAAAAATATTGATAACCTTAAAAAATAAACACTACCACCTTACATTCATATATGCATCTCTTTTCTTTGTGTGTGCATGGATTATTGTCACAACTGACATTTTGCTTTACATACAATTAAAAGCTAGAGAACATGATTTTAAGGACTTAACATAAAGTGAAGAGGTAGCAAAATCCTTTCCATTGTACTCTGGGTGATTTCATTATAAGGTGCTATATGAAAATATAGAAAGTGGGGCACGGAATCCAGACTGCATTGAATATTTAATCATTGGGGAAACCTGGAGAAGCGAATGCCATCTTAAGTGGAAGAGAGAAATTCTCTACTTACAAGATACCACTCTCTAAAGGACTGGTAAGAGATATACTGAAAGAGCTAAGGATGATAAAATCATGAACTGTAAGTACAGTTATAAAAAATGTATAAAATACTAAAGTCAACTTTAAGAGTAAAAATAGTGTAATAGGTACAAGAGGCAAATACAATTGCATTTTAGGGATTTGAAAAATTGGAAGCGGTTTTACTGGAAAATAAAGGGAAGTTAATGATATTAGACCATCTGAGGATACCTGCTTTTTCCAAACCATGTACTCAATTCCACAAGATTGCTTAACTCCTCACTACACACTTATACTCACTGGGATGTAAATTATGAGAAAAAAACAGAAAGCATACATCAATATTATCTGTCTACTGTTGCTTAAACCTAATCATTCAGTCTAAACATGAAGTCTATTTGTACCTGGTTTACAATGGCCTAGTGCTCGGATATTCAATGATCCCTTCTTAGTTGCAACACAGATGAGTCCTGTGCTCATGCAGGTCTCATTCTAAAAAATCTTTATTTTTATTTAATTTTCAGATAAGACTTCATCAGTTTGTTTCCCATTCTTGCAGGGACCTTGGTCTATGTGAGTACAATCATTCGTATAGTTAAAATAAACAATGATTGTGTACCTAAAATATGCCAGGCCACATGGTAAATGAAAGGATGGAAATATTTCCTGTACACTAGCAGATTCTAGGACTGCTGCTTGTCTCTAAATATCTCCCAAAGGTACCAGCTCCTTTCAAATAAAGTACCATACAAAGGCTAATTTTGGATATAATACTAAAAACCACTTTTGAAATTCAGACTGTTACTCTTTCAAAAACATACCTTCACAGACATATTATTTATGTCCAAACAGATAGCAAGGACAACATTTCTTTCCTATTAAACTGGAGGTTCCTGTCTGTTCTCAGTCTGCTTCTTGTCCATTAATGGTCCAAAGCTATCACAATAAAGTACAAAAATTGTGGTGTAAACTATGTTCTGACTGATTATACATGCTTCTTTTTTTGTAATTATGAATGAATTTCAAATATTTTAAATTTAGAATTGTGTTAACCAAAAAATAAAAAAGAAAGCGAGCTAGCTAGATAGCAAAAAATGGCTTAATTTAAGTTCAAATAAGATGACAGAAGACACAAAGACTGAAAACCAAAACGTATTGTACACATATTAAATAATGAATATTTATGTGTGAGGTCATAATACAGAACGATAGAAAGTATAAAGGAAATAATTCATTTATTTAGTAATTTGATTATTAATCACATACCATGTACAATGTATTCATTTAGGGCCTGAGATATATCAATTAAAAAAAAAAAAAAAAAAAAAAAAAAAAACAAAGATCCTTGCCCATTCAGGGCATACCAAGCAAGAGAAGATAAACATCAAACTTTAAACCTAGGTAATAAACAAATTACTTGGTATGTAAGAAGGCAATGAGTTTTACAGAAAAAATAAAACAACACAACAGTAAACCAGGTACAGATGATCTGGAGTGTTAAGTGTGTGTGTGTGTGTGTGTGTGTGTGTGTATGTGTGATGGCGGTGGCATAGTTTGTTTTATTAAATTGTATGTTTGGGCTTTATTGAAAAGAAAAGATTTTTAAAAACTTACGGAGTAGGTAGAAGATGAGTATGGCTAGGAACAGTTTGATCCGAATCCTACAATGCAAGTATACTTGTATTCAAGAAAGTTAATGCAACTAGAGCTGAAAGAATAAAAATGAAAATAGCAATAGATGACTCAGAACGTCAGTGATAAATCATATGGAATTTTACAGGCCATTGTAAAGACATAGAGAGGTATTGTAAAATGAAATTGGGAGATATTATAGGGTTTGGGCAGAGAAGTAATATGATTTGACATATTTTGGAAAGTAATCTGTGACTGAGGATTGAAGCAGAGAGTAACGTTGGAGACTCTTATAGGCAAGAGAGGTTAGAGGCGATGAGATTTTTGAGAAAAGAACAAGTCAAGTTGTGTAGCATGAGCAAAAGAAGGAGAATAGGAGCCATCAACTAAGATAGGAAGCTTGCTTGAGAAGGAGGTTTGGTGGAATTCATGGTTTTTACAGGAAGACTTTATCTTGACTGTTAGAGATTCCTTGAAAGTATTAAGTAAGTACAAGGAGCAGAAGTTTAAAAGATGTATTTGAGTAGGAAGTATAAACATAAGAGTCATGGTTATAGTTACATGTAGTCAGTATTATAGCCTTAGGACTATATAAAGTGACTGAAAGAGTTGGTATAGTTGATGTGTAAAAGAAGACAAGGACTGAGAATTAGAGCATTTCAACTTTTTGAGGATAGGGAGAAAACATGAATCATCAAAGGAGAAGATGAGAAAGCAGCACAATAAGAAACAAACAAACAAACAAACAAAGCCTCAAGAAAGTATAGTACAGGAAACCAATCTAAGAAAGTACATCGTGGAGAAGAAAATGCTTATTGTGTCAAGAACCCTTGGTAAGTCATGTAGTCATTAAATATCTGCGTGCATTCCCCGCTGGTTAATAATCTAATATTGGGTAAATATGTCATTTGTCTCCAATGTTTACTTAGAGAAATTGTGAAAAAAATTTCTAAACATTCAATCATTAATGTATCAAATATGTATTGATCATATTTGGTGTTCCCAGGTAAGTTCTAGACACAGGGAACAAAGCCCATATAGTGAGGAATGAAATCTACATTTTTTCTTACAAAAACTTACATAAACAAAAAAACAAGCAGATAAACATGAAGTTGACAGGTTTTCAAACAAAAATCAACTGAAGTGATGAAAGGCCTGCTCCATACCTTATTTATTCATAAATACTTCTCTGATAAGGTGTTACTTGTACAGAGATTTGAACATGATGAAGAAATGACCCATGAGGATATCTGCAAGATAATTTTCCAAGGAGAGAAAAAAGTAAGGGCAGAGCAGAGGGGTAGGTGTAATGGGATCACTTACTACAGGATCGGAAAGGAAATCAATATGGCAGAAGCCATATGGTTCAGGCAAAGTGATAGGAAACACAGGAAGCTAGAGACCAGATAATGTATACCTCTTTTGACATGACAAAAACTATGTAATTTGTTCTAAGGTGAGATGGTAAAATTTGTATAATTTTAAATAGTGATGTGACATTATGTGACTTAATACATAATTAATTGGAGTACTCAGTGTTATTAATGAACAAGGGAAAAGGGGGATTGCAGTTATAGGTTAATGGGATGTTATTTGAGGCACAACACTAAAGTCAGAATTGTACAAGGTTGAAAACAGAATAAATTTAACATACCTATATTAACATTTCAAACCTCCCAACAACTGACTCTAATTTCAACGAGACTTTTAAGTTTCCCTCACATAAAAAGACTTATCACATATTTTAAGTGAATTGAAATGGTAAAAATAAATTGCAGTGTAAAGGGCACTGAAGGCTATGTAATATTCCACTTCACTTACAAATCACATTTTTTTCAAATTCTTTACTTTCAAGAATGTATGTTCTTTATACTCACTATCAAAGGTAACTCTTTAATAAACAATCTTGTCCACAAATATTTGTTCTTTCACCTTATTACAAAATATTACAATACAGTTTTAAGTACTGGTACAAAGGCTTTATTATTTATGAGAATTTTGAATGTATTTCAAAATTCTTTTACAGAGAAGTGTAAAGTATAATATACTCAATAGCATTAAATATGAAAGTCTGTATTTCCAAAGACATTTACAAGTATTCGCATATTTTCTTCATGAATATTCATGGAATAAATTATCTCATAGTTTTGTTTTATATGCATTTATTAAGAATGAGATTGATAATTTATTATCTGGTGATAAGTAATTTGTGTTTGTTATTTTATGTACTGCCTCTTCATGATATTTATATAATTTTATATTTCAGTCTCGTTTTTCATTTATTTGAAAAAGTTATTTATACAGTGGTGGTATTAAAGTTTAAAAAAGAAAATTTTCATTTTCTTTTGAAGTAATAATTTACATATTTTTAATAAAATGTATTTATGCAAATTGATCAGCATGTCCTTTTATATTAAACACATTTTCTGTATTATTGGGAACAAGGCAAGGATGTCCATCTTCAACAATTTTATTAAACAGTATTCTGAGCAATACAAATAGCATTTAATTGAAAGTCCAGTTAGAAACAAAGAATAGAAACTGTCTTGACTTGCAGATCTCATAATCGTAGAAAATTTTAAGAATCAACCAACAAATTAAGAATAAAATCATAATCTTGCTGACATCATTCTCCCAGATCTTGCTAAAATTGTATTCTTAATTTGTTGGTTGATTCAAACACAGAATTAACAACAATATACAGACCAAAATACCTTTATGCGTGGCCTAGATTCCAATAATGAAGTTGCAATACCTTAGACGTAAACAAAACTGTGACCAATCACATTGAAATTGGTAAAATCAGCAATTTCACTTTACTGGTATCAGCACCTCCCCAAAACGTGTACAGCTCAGTACTGACAGAGATTGTTCTCTCCAGTAAATTCTCACTTTATGGAATGAGAGGAAAGAGAATGTATGCAAGTTCCAGCCTTTCAGTGTGCTCTAGGAACCAGTTTCTGTCTTGGGTCACATGGAATGTTGTTGCAACTGGCATAGTTCAAATTTCTGGGCAAAGCTGAAAACAAAAAAAAGAGGTGCCACCTACTATAACAGGCGCAATTCTGTGAGATTGAGAAAAGGTGCACAACAACGTGATTTTTTTTTTCCCCAGGATGAAGGGAGAGGTTGAATATGCAGTCTATGTTTGGCATTTCAGTGATCTGTCCTGGGGAAATGGGATGGACAGCTAAATGCAGCTAGTGTAGCTCTGTGACACGTAGAAGATATGCAACACCAAGACTGACTCCAGAATGAAGAAGAGAAGTGCATCATGCATACTCATATGGTTTGGGTCTGTGTCCTCACCAAATCTCATGTCCAATTTTAGTTCCCAGAGTTGGAGGTGGGTGGGAGGTGGTTGGATCTTGGGGGTGGATTTCTCATGAATGGTTCAGCACCATTCTGTCAGTGCTATTCTTGTTAAAGTGATTAAGTTATGAAATATGGCTGTTTGAAAGTGTGTATCACCCCCTTCCTCCATCTCTCGTTTCTGGATCCTGTCATGTAAGATGACTGCTCCCTTTTTGCCTTGTGACATGATTGTGAGTTTTCTGAGGCATCCCCAGAAGCTAATCAGATGCCAGCATTATGCTTCCTGTACAGCCCAAGAAACTGTGAGCCAATTAAATCTCTTGCTCGCACTCTCCATTTTTTGTAAATAACCCAGTCTCAGGTATTTCTTTATAGCAGTGCAAGAATGGACTAACTCAGAAAATTGGTACCAAGGAGTGGAGTATTGCTATAGAGGTACCTGAAAATATCAGATTGGCTTTGGAACTGGGTAACTGGCAGGGATTGAAAATCTTTGTGGGGCTCAGAAGAAGACAGGAAGATGAGGGTAAACTTGAAACTTCCTAGATACTTATTGAACGGTTGTGACCGAAATGCTAATAGTGATATAGACACAGATGGCCAGGCTGATAAGGTCTCAAGTGAAGATGAGAAACTTATTAGGAACCGAAACAAAGGTCACTTTTGTTATGCCTTAGCAAAAAGGTTGGCTGCATTGTGCCCCTGTCGTAGGGATCTGTGGAACTTTAAACTTGAGAGTTATGTATTAAGGTATCTGGCAGAAATTTCAAAGCAGCAAAACATTCAAGATGTGGCATGGTTGCTTCTAACAACCTATGCTCATATGCATGAGCAAATAAATGATATGAAACTGAAATTCATATTTAAAGGGGAAGCAAAGTGTAACAGTTTGGACAATTTGCAGCCTGGTCATGTAGTAGAAAAGAAAAGCCCATTTTTAGAGGAGGAATTTAAGCAGGCTGCAGAAATTTGCATAAGTCAAAAGGAGTCAAGTGTTAATAGCCAAGACAACGGGGAAAAGGCCTCAAAGGCATTTCAGAGACATTTGTGCCAGTTTCTCCCTTCACAGGCCCAGACACCTGGGAAAGAAAGAATGGTTTTGTGGGTCAGGCCCAGGGTCCCCCAGCTTGTGCAACCTCAGATCACTGCTCCCTGCATCACAGTCACTTGAGTTCCAGCCATGGCTCATAGGGGCCAACGTACAGCTTGGGCTGCTGCATCAGAAGGCACAAGTCATAAGCTTTGGTGGCTTCCGTGTGGTGTTAAGCCTACAGGTGCACAGAATACAAGAGTTGAGGCTTGGGAGTCTCCACCTAGATTTCAGAAGATGTATGGAAAAGCCAGGATGTCCAGGGAGAAGCTGAATGTAGAGGCAAAGTCCTCATGGAGAACCTCTACTAGGGCAGTGCAAAGGGGAAATAAACGTGAGGTTGAAACCCATACACAGATTCTACACTGGGGAATTGCCTAGTGGAACTGTGAGAAGAAGGCCACTATCCTTTAGACCCAAGAATTGTAGATCCACTGGCAGCTTGCACCCTCAGTCTGAAAAACCACAGGCACTCAATGACAGCCTCTCAGAGCAGTGATGGGGGTGAACCCTACAAAGTCACATGGGTGGAGCTGTCCAAAGCTTGGGGAGCCCACTCTTCACACCAATGTACACTGGATGTGGGATATGGAGTCAAAGGAGATTATGTTGGAGCTTTAAAATTTAATGACTTCCCTGCTGGGTTTCAGACTTGTGTGGGAGTTGTAGGCCCTTTCTTTAGGCTGATTTTTCCCTTTTGGAATGATAGTATTTACCCAATGTCTATATCTTCATTGTATTTTGGGAGTAATAACTTGTTTTTGATTTTACAGGCTCATAGACTGAAGAGACTAGCCTTGTTTCACATGAGATTTTGGACTTTGGACATTTGAGTTAATGGTGACATACATTAAAACTTTGGGCATCTGTAGGGAAGGCATCATTTATTTTGCAATGTGAGAAAAACATAATATTTGAGGTATGGGGCAGAATGACATGGTGTGGATCTATGTCCCTACCAAATCTTATGTCAAATTGTAGTCACTAATGCTAGAGGTGGGAGCTGGTGGGAGGTGTTGGGTCCTGGGACTAGATTTCTCATAAATACTTTAGCACCATTCTCTTGGTTCTGTTCTCATGATAGTGAGTGAGTTCTTAGAAGATCTGGTTGTTTAAAAGTGTGTAGCACCTCCCCAACCTTTACTCCTGGCTCCTGTCATGTAAGATGACTGCTTTCCTTTTGTCTTGCTCCATGATTGTAAGTTTCTGAGGCCTCCCTAGAAGCTGAGCTGATGCCAACCTCATGCTTCCTGTATAGCCTGTGAAACTATAAGCCAATTAAACTTTTTTTTTTTTTTAATAAATTACCCAGTCTCAGGCATTTCTTTATAGCAATGTGAGAACGCACTAATACAATATCTATAAAAAAAAGTGTTCAGTGGCTCACAAATCTTTAGCTGTGCTGATGGGTACAGATCTTCTCTGTCAAAATCAGTCTGTAATAATTGAGAGAGATGGCTATTTCTTCAAATGCCCAAACAACACAAAGTTATAAGAAATAATGAATAATCATGAAATATAACACAACCAAATAAACAAAATTAATATCCAGTAACCGGCCCTAAGCAAATGGAGATCTGTAAATTGCCTGTTAAAATATTTAAAATAATATTCTTGAAAAACCTCACTAAGTTAAAAGAGAACACAAATAGAAAGTAATATAAAGAAAAGAATTCATGAGAAAAATGGAAATACCGACAGAGAAAAATCATTAAGAAAATTCTATAACTGGAGAATGAAATAACTTAACTGAAAATCTTAATAGAGTACATTAATAGGAGACTTGATCAGGCAGAAGAAGTCATAGGAACCTAAAAAAAAAGAAATAAAAAATAGTAAAACAAAACAAAACAAAACACTAAGGCACGTATGAGACGTTACCAAGCCAATTAATATATTTATTATGAAATCTCAGAGAGTCAGAAAGGCAGAAAAGAACAAACTTAAGCAGCTAATGGCTAAAACTTTCTGAATCTAGGGAGGGAAATAGACGTCCAGATTCATGTAGTCCAAAAAAATTCAAATATATTGAACATAAAGAGGTCTTTGCCAAGACACAATACAGGATGAGTATTCTTTACCCCAAACAGTTAGAACCAGAAGTGCTTCAGATCTGGATTTTCTTCAGATTTTGGAATATTTACATTATACTTACTGGTTGAGCTTTCCTAATATGGAATTTGAAATCTGAAATACTCAAATGAGCATTTTCTTTGAGCCTCAGGTTGGTACCCAAAATGTTTTGGATTTTGAAGCATTTCAAATTTTGGATTTTCAGATTAGGGATACTCAAACCATGTAATTAAATTATTAAAAGTCAACTGGAAAAAAAATTTTTGAAAACAGCAACAAAAAGTGATTCATCACATGCAAAAAAATCTCCATAAGACTGTCAGTGGATTTTCAGCCGAAACCCTGTAGGCCAGTAAAGAGTAGGTTAGTATTTCCAAAGCCCCGGATGAACAACAACAAGGAAAATGCATAAAACCAAGAATGCTATACCTACTAAAACTGTCAGTCAGAAGTGAGGGACAGATAAACAATTTTCTGAACAAACCAAAGCTGACAGAGTTCATCATCACTAGACTTCCTCTACAAAAATTGTAAAGGGAGTTCTTCAAGTTGAAGCTATAGGATGCAAGACAGCAACATGAAAGCATAAAAAAGTATAAAATTCAAAGTTAAATATACAGACAAATGCCATACTACTGTAATGGTGGCATGTGACTCATTTTTAACTTTTAGCATTATAGTTAAAAAAAAGTGTTAAGAATAACTATAGCTACTTTTTAAAATGAATATACAATCAAAAGATGTGTTTTAAAAAAGAAAGTTAAATAAAATTGACAAACCCTTAGCAAGACCTAATTAAAAGAGAGAAGACTCCTTCAGAAATAACATAGAAAAAACTTACAACTGGTGCCACAGAAAAAGAATCATAAAAGACTACTATGAACAATATATAATACATGGAATAACTAGAAAAATGGATACATTCTTAGAAATATGCAATCTTCTAACATTGAATCATAAAGATAGAAAACCTTAAAAGACCAATAATGAATTATGAGATTGAGTAAATAATAAAATTTCTTCTAATAGGGAAAAATCCATGACCAGAATGCTCACTGGTAAAACATTTAAAGAATTACAATTAGTCTTCTTAAATTAGTTTAAATTTTTTGAAGAGGATGGAACACATCCAAACTCATTGTATGAGTTAAGCATTGCCCCTGTGAACCCAAAAGTATTGGACACAGGTCTCCATCAATTTAGAAAGTTTATTTTGTCAAAGTTAAGAATGTGTGCCCATGACACAGTCCCATGAGGTCTTAACAACATGTGCCCAAGGTGGTTGGGTTACAGCTTGCTTTTGTACATTTTAGGAAAACATAATATATCAATCAACACATGTAAGATGTACACTGGTTATATATGGAAAGGCATGACACTTTAGGAGGTTAAAGTGGAAGAATCCCCTGATACTGGAGATCAAGGCTGCAGTGAGCTGTAATCGTACCACTGCACTTCAGCCTGGGTGACAGAGTAAGACCTTTTCTCAAAAATAAACATAATAATAAAAAAATAAAATAAATAAATAAAACAATCTATGATTTCAATGCTCTCCCCATCAAAGTTCTAATGGCATTTTTACAAAAATAGGGAAAACAAAACCCCTCATAAAGAACAACAAATGATGCCAAATAGTCAAAGCAATTTTGAGAAAGAACGAAGGTGTAAGCATCACACTTTCTGATTCAAACTATATTACAAAGCTATTGTAATCAAAATCGTATGGTACTGGCATAAAAATAGGCACATAGATAAATGAAGAAGAATAAAGATCCTAGACAGAAACCCATATATACATTTTCAAATAATCTGTTACAAGAATATGAAGAACACACACTGAAGGAAGCATAGTTCCTTCAATAAATGGCATTGGGAAACTGGATGTTCACATGCAAAAAAATAAAATAAAAATGAACCCATATCTTACATCACTTAATCAACTAGAATAGATTAAAGACATAAACATAAAACTTGAAGTCATTAACTTCCTGTAAGAAAACATAGGGACAAAGCCCCATGACATTGGTCTTGGCAATAATTTTTTGGGATATGAGACCAAAAGCACATGGAACAAAGGCAAAAATAAATAAGCAAGACTGCAAAAATAAACAAACAAGACTGCTTCAAACTAAAAACCTTCACATCAAATAAAACAATCAATAGAGTGAAAAGGAAACCTTTGTTTTAATTGAAGATATCAGCAAACCATATACCTAATAAAGGAGATTAATATCCAAAATACATAAGGAAATCCTACAGTTTAATAACAAAAAACAAATAATCTGTTTAAAATATGGGCAAAAACTTGAAAAGGCACTCTCTGAAGAATACATACAAATAGACACCAACTACATAAAAATGTGATCAGCATTACCAATAAGGAGGGAAAAGTATATCAAAACCACTAGAAGATATTATCTTCCACCTGTTAGAATAGCTCTCATAAGAAAGAAGAGAAAAAAGTCAGTGAGTATGTAGAAAAATATGAGCTCTACACATTGTTAGTGGTATTGTAAAATTGTACAGCTTCTATGGAAAGCAGCATGGAAATTCTTCAAAAGGTTAAAAATAGAACGACCATATGATTCAGTAATTCCACTTCTGGGTATATACTCAAAAACATTGAAATCAGGGTATTGAAGCATTATTCACATATTAATTGTAGCATTATTCACAACACTCAAGATAAGAAACAACTTAAATGTCTATTGATGGATGAAAATATTTTTAAAATTTGGTGTATACACAAAATGAAATATTATTCAGCCTGAAAAATCGAAGAAAATCTTGCCGTTAGTGACAATGTTAATGAGCCTGGAGACGTTATGCTAAGTAAAATAAGTAAGTCACAGAAAAACAAATACTGCATGATTCCACTTACATGAGGTATTTAAATAGTCAAACACATAAAAATAAAGAGGAAAACGGTGGTCATCAAGAGATGAGAAAATGGAAAAATGAAGAATATTTTTTCATTGGGTATGAAGTTTCAGCTATATGAGATAACTAAGTTTTAGAGATATGTTTAACATATGCTTACACTTAGCAATACGTTATCTTGCATTTAAAATGTTTACTAAGAAAGTTGGTCTAATGTTAAGTATAAATTTCTAGGAAAATCTGGCACTAAACGTTAGAAACAAGAAAACAAACATGAAAAACACAAAGAAGCATGAGAAACTTCTGAAGTGATAAATATTTCCTTGATTGCGTTGATGGTTTTATGAATATACACATATATCAAAAGTCATCAGATTGTATACATTAAAAATGTGCACTTTTTGTATATTAATTATATTTCAATAAAGTTATTAAAAAGAATTTGACAAGAATATGGTATAAAATATCACTAAACAAAAATAATATGTAATAAAAAGTATTTCTATAAACAAACAGCAACTAATTGGAAATATTTAAAATTCCATTATGTGTAAAATACTTATGGATGATCCGAACCAAATGGATGCAATACCTCTACATTGAAAACTATGAAACAATCCAGTGAGAAATTAAGCAAATCTTAAATATATGCAGAGATATACTGTGTTCATGAATAGAAAAACTAAATATTTTAAAGTATTTTTATTTCTTAAATTATTAATTCAATACAATCCCAATTATGATTGCAGAGGCTTTTTTTTTTTTTCTAGAAATTGACAAACATGCCTGACAATATTAATGAAAATACAGAGGATTCAGGAATAATAAAAATAATCTTGCAAAGCACACTTTTGAAGTAAATACACTACCTGATTTTGGCATTCACTTTAACGATATGTTATTTAAGTAAACACGGTTATAGCATAAGGATAGATATGGTTGAATAAAATGGAGAATTCAGGAAGAGACCCACACTTATAGATTAAAGTTACTTATATAAAAGCAATCAAAAAGTAATGAGAAAAAGTAGTATTTTCAAGAAATGTTATTATAACAACAGTTTACTTACTTTTCTTTTTAAAAAAAAATCTTTGATTTACCCTTCCAGATAATTTCTGCCTTTCAACTTTTTTAGATTTAGACATTTTTTCTCCTCAATTTCCCTCATTTTCTTCAATACTGGGGAATTCTATTTTATTCCTGATTACAACAAGTGACATAAAATCAAAAGAAAACAAACAAATAAAAAATAGAGTGCAATGGTTAATGTCAATGGAATTATTTCAAGAGGATGGCACGGCCAGAAAAATTAAGACTGAAAAACAACTTTGGGTGCACAGCTTCATAACACTTGAAAAAGAGTTGCTTCATAACACCTGAAAACAAAACACATGTTTTTACTGTTCTAGCTTCTATTGTCATTGCTCTTATTTTATTTCACTTTGGTACTTACTGTTTTCTGAAATTGTAAATGCATAACATAATAGCAGAATGTCTCATGTTAAGGTGCTGGTGAAGGCTAGAAAACCAGCCCGTACAAAGACCACTTAGTAAGGCTCTAGGAAACACACACAGAGAGTAATACTTCTGTCTATATACATCTTCATGTATGACAAGCCAACCTCTGATCAGGGGGCAGGAATAAAGAAGCAAATAGGAATCTTCCTGAACTTCTCGGATGTTATTTTGTAGATCTATATATAGGAAAGTAAACATTTTACACCTAGTCAGTGAGAGGAAAGGTGATAGATTAAAACTCAGAAGCCATGGCAGACAAAGAACAACTAACTCATGGGAGGGGTGGGAATGGATTATAAAGTCTATTATATGCTATGCTAAAATGTCCAGTGTAAAAGGAAGACTTCTGAATGTAAATGGCCTTAAATTGATTCTTTAAGAAAAGTGACCTGTGGCCAAGTGTTGAAAGAATTAAGGAGTATCTACTATATTTCAGGCAGTCAACAAGCTAATATATGTAAGCTGATGTACGTATATTGTATATAGTCCTCTAACTCTTGCAGCAAATATGTAAGGTAATTGCTATTTAACTGAAGCCTAGAGAAGTTAAGTAATTTACCCAAGATGTATCCGTAGCAAAATAGGAATTTAAAATATAGGTATAAATAACACTAAGTACTGGTTTCTTTCCATTACATCAGTGATTTTTAACTGTGGATAGTTTTGTCCCCATTCCACCCCCGCAACACCAGTACATTTCGCAATGTCTGGAGACATTTTTTATTATCTCTAAAACTGGACTGGGACAGGGGCACAATGACACAAATGACATCTCATAGAAAGAGGTAAGGGATGCCACTAAACATTCAACAATGTACAGGCCATTGCCCTCAGCAAAGAATTATGCAATACTAAACGCCAACAGTGCCAAGGCTGAGAAACTCTGCACTCTGTAGAGTTTCACCATGCCAACTAGACAAGCCAAAAGTATTTTATTAAGACAGAAGAAAGGATATTCTAAAGAGATGTGACAGTACATACGTTTGACTAGCTACATTTGAATGCAATGACAAAGAATCCAAAATTTATCTTAACACCAATATGGTCTTGGAGCAAATGTCAACAATGCATTATGCTTTTCTTTTAAATTCATTCATTCATCTACGAATCTAGAGTGTTTTCATGGTGTTACTCTAAAATTATTCTCATACTCTCATCAAGAAAAAATAAAAAATTATAGACATACCCCGTCACATATAAGACATAGACATAAAAATAAATATAATCTAAAAGTAAATTCTGAAACTAATTTATATATATAATATATAATATATAACATAATACAAGTTTAATATAATTTATGACAAGAGTATTAAATGTTTGGTAAAAAGGAAAAAAAAAAAAACCTGTTAGTATATTTATCGTCAGCATACAATATGTCAAGTCCTATTCATCTAATACAAAATCCTGGAAGCAATTCCACTTACAGAAAATGCTCTGGATTTCCCCCCAAGGTGGAATTTATAGAAGGACAGAGATCTGAAAAGACTGCCAATTCATTTCAGTTCTACCATTACATAAAGAAGATGGGAAAGAAGGGGGAACAAAGAAATGAGGAAAATAAAGATGGTAAAAAGCTCATTCTGACTGTTACAGATTGAATCCAAAAAAAAAAAAGCCGAAGAGTGAGCTCTGATGGTACACACACAGATCTTTAATAGGCTGTCAACTTCAACACATCACCATAAAGAAAGCTAAGGTTAAGTCAGTTTGGGATTTGGTAAGCAAAAAGAAAGTGAGTAAAAATGATGTATTTCTATAAATATAATTAGCAATTATTTTTCCATAGACAACTATTAATGGTCCCATAATGAGTATTCTACTTGTTATCCTTATCTACTGTGATGATAATGGCTATTATAATATCATACAGTTATTCACATAATAGTTTTTTTTTTTCTGATTTAACCCTTGGGAATATAGTTCTTAGCTTAAAGCATAAGTTTGTAATCACGAAGACTCTGATATTTTAAGAGATCTTAAATATGAAATATGGGTTGGAGGCAGACGGATGAATAGGCAAAGCACAGAGCACGGAAGATTTTTAGGACAATGAAAATACTCTGTATGATGCTATGATGATGGTTACATATCATTATACATTTCCCCAGATAATACAGGAGGCTATGCATGTGCTGTAGCTACCAGGCAGTAATAGGGGATTTCAATACATTTTGTGGAAAATACAATTAAAAGAAAACAAACATAAGCTTTTTGTCTTAACAGAAGCTCCATCAATGTTTAGAAATTGTTGTTAGTGATGATACCAGTCGTTTAGTTCATTCATAAAGAACTGAGTGAGGGTGCTGAGAATTTAACTGCCAATGCAGGTGTTTTTATATCATTAACTGAAGAAAAATAAAAATCCTTTATAAATCTTTTAAGATTAGGAGACAAAAAGAAGTCAGAAGAAACCAAATCAGGGTTGCAGACTGTAAGGTGGATGTTTAATGGTCTGCCATAGAAAGTCACAAAATTGCTCTGGTTTGATGACGACAATACTGAGCAGAAGTATCTCTGATGAAGCATCCTGGGGATTTTTCTGCCAGAGATTTGGTTAACATTCTCAAAACACTCGCATAATAACTGGATGTCATATTTCTTTGGTCTTCCAGAAAGTCAATGAGCAAAATACTTCAGAACCCCCTAAAATTGTTGCCATGATCGTTCCTCTTGACCGGTCCACTTTTGCTTTGACAGAACCACTTCCGCATTTTGGTAGCCGTTGCTTTGATTGTGCTTTGTCTTCAGAATTGTGCTGGTGAAGCCATGTATTATCTCCGATTATAATTCTTCAAGGATATGTTTCAGGATCTTGATTTCACTTTTTGAAAATTTCCATGGAAAGCTCTGCCTTTGTCTACTGCTGACCTTGGCACAACGGTTTTGCCACTTATTGAGTGAAAAGTTTGCTCAACTTTAATTTTTTAGTCATTATTGTATAAGCTGGACTTTGAGATGCCTATGGTGTTGACCATTGTTTCTGCTGTGAAATTGTTAGTCCTTTTCAATTAGGGCAAGAACAGATTAATTTTTTTCTCATAAATTGTTGTAGTTGGTTGACCAATGTGAGCTTCATCTTTAACAATGTCAACATTGTCTTGTTACTTCTCAATACAAGTTATCTGTTTGATTTATGTGGGGCATTATTCCCATAAAATTTTTATAAAGCATCAGTGATTTCACTATTTTTCTATGCAAGCTTCACCATAAATTTGATGTTTGCTCTTGCTTAAATTTTAGTAAAATTTAAGTTACTCTAATAGGGTCTCTTTTCAGACTGATGTCTGATCCTTCTTAGTGATTCAGACTTTGAGTCTGTTCAAACTTGTTACTACAGGTTAGTATAAAGTTATTTTAGCAAAAAAAAAATCTTGAAATCCATGCATAGTTTTTTCATAGTATTCACGTTCTATGACATTTTAAGTCCCTTTCTATATGAAAAATATTTATACCTTCCTCCCTATTTTGCTATGAAACTAAAACTTCTCTAAAATATCAAGTGTTTAAAAATGGGTTAATTACCCTACTAACCAACTAATGACATCTTTTTCTCTCTTTTGCTGTTTCTCTCCCTCTCTCTCTCTGTTTCTCCCTGTGTCTCTTCTCTTTCTCACTTGGATAAGCTATTGGTGATTAAACACAAATTAATAGAAATTGAGATACTATCCACCAACAATTTCATTCATTCATTTTAAGGAAGATATATATTAATACCTCCAGAAAAAAATGCATATCTTTTCTTTATTTCCATTTGGAATTTTAATGGATCCATATCCAAAGATGTAAATTCTTAGTCGTATAATTTGCTTTTCTGCAAATTCTTAAAATAGTCCTTCCAAGAAATTTTTGAGTAAGAGAATTTATATTCATATACCCTGTAATTTTTCCCACTATAAACATTTCCCTTAGGCACTTTATTTCTGCATTACATATGTTGCATAAGCATTGTTTCATTAATTTTTATTTAAATATCATGGTGAACTCTGACCAACACACACAAACAAAATGTCAGACTTACTGCTTTTTACACTAGATTGTTTCTCAAGGATGTTATATCATTGTATAGAACAATTAGAGAATTTTTATTCTAACAGTAACCTAATGGATTCTTTACTATACTACATACAAGTTTCAAGAATAAAAATCCCTCTAAAACATAAAATACAATAAACTCTGATATATAAACTAGGTATAAAAGTGTGTTTTTTACCTTAATATTATAATAAAATTAAACTTCTGAACTAAATAGAAAGGTAAGAGGTACTAAAATAAAATGTTAACTATTAGTGGAGTTACCAGGTAAAGAATAGTGTTAATATTTATTTACTTTGGGCAGTAAAAGTTTGGGGTTTTTAACACTTGTGAAAATACATTACACCTGGGAAAGGGAGCTTGAGAAAGCAAAGCAAAACTGTCTGAGCTCAAAATTACAACTGGGGAATCCTCACTGACACAGCAACACCCCAAATATACAATGATGAATGCTGGCGTAAGGCCTGGGTTTAATTAGAAAACTAACTCTTCAACTGTCATCAATCACAGTGGAGACATCAGCAAGTGATAGAACAAGATGGAGAGAAACTACTACTGAGATTCAATGCAAAGAGAAAATCTAAAGCAAAGGGAAGAGCAGACACTGAGAAAAGTTTCTGGCAAACAAAATGACCCTCAACACAACGTAATGTAAAAAGAATTTAAAACCTGTTGTGCACTGAGGGCAGAAATAGCAAAAACAAGCTCAAACTGGGTTAAAAAAATATAAAGTGGTATATCTGTGATCTTTTTGTAGCAATCTGATTAATTCTTATAATTCATTGTATTTACCTCCTTTTGTTCACCACTCCCAAATTGTTTTATCTTTTCTCATGGTAGTGTGCTGCCCTTGACAGTCCATTAGGTGTCAGTCTATGTGCCATGAGAAGCTCATTCACAAGGTAACCTTTGGATTCAATCTATAATCATCAGCATGTACTTTTGAGCCCCTTCCTTTTCCTTCTTTTCCTCTCATCTCCTTGGTGTATACCGATAATGATGAAATGAATTGATAGTCTTTACCTTGCATTATTCATACTTCTGCTCCCCAGGAATTCCACCTACAATAGACTTCCAGGCCTTTTTCTTTTTCTTTTGGTCCAGAACACTTCTAGGATTTTCAAAATGAAGTTCTCCAATTTTTATCTTCTTACTTTTTCAAAAGACATTCTAATATGAATTTCTTCAGGACTTGGATTTCTCATCTGCAATTTATTTCTGAGTGGGCTTAATAAATTCTATAATTTTAAACACAAATACAATAATAGCTATTCTGTTTACCAAATTTCTGGTTTATATTTATCTTTTGATCTCACGTACCTTGCTGGCTATTTGGAATATTTTCTTTAATTTTTATAGGCATCCCAAATATAACATGGCTAGGAGAAATAATCTGAATGTTTCCTACCACATTTGGCACTATCTCAAAAATGATACTGAATCTTCCCCGATTTTCAAGTCAATTAGTTAGTGGAAATGTCCATGTTATCAATTTCTTAGCAAAGATCTAATTTATTCTACTCCCAAAGGTAAAGTTAATGGTTCTGCCATATTTCTCAACCTCCACTTCCACCATACCAATTATGGCTATCATCCTCTTTCTCTGAACTACTGTTAGCTTCTTTAACCAGAGTCCCTGCTTATATAATTGCCTACCTAAAATGTGTTTTTAAAAATATGTCTTTATATTGTTAAAACCCAACTAAATCTTTCCTATTTCAACTACAATAAAACCCAATTTCATGACCACAAGTGTCTTTTATTTTTTATTTTTTGACAGAGTTTTTCTCTTGTTGCCCAGGTTGGAGTGCAATGGCACTATCTTGGCTCACTGCAACCTCTGCCTCCCGTGTTCAAGAGATTCTCCTGCCTCAGCCTCCTGAGTACCTCGGATTACAGGTGTGTGCCATCATGCCCGGCTAATTTTTGTATTTTTACTAGACATGGGGGTTTCACCATGTTGGCCAGACTGGTCTCAAACTCCTGACCTCGTGATCCACTTGCTTCGGCCTCCCAAAAGTGCTGGAATTTCAGTCTTTCAAATTTTTATATGCACATCTGGCATCTCTTGTTATGCTCCAATGTAGTCTACGCACCTTGGTATTGAACGGAGTCTGTACCCATGTCTGTATTATTTTCCCTACAGCTTTTTCATACGACTGATTTTCACCCTACTCTTTACATTTCAGTGGAAACCTTACTTCTTTAGAAAGGACACTTCTGACTTACCTATATAAATACATATTCTCTATTACTTTCTCTCACACATACCTGAACATTTCCTTAACATAATCTGCAGTATTATATGTGTGTGTCTGTGTGTGTGACTGTGTATATGACTCTGTGTGTGTGTGTTAAGGATGTATTGTTTCTCTTTTCTATTTAAAAGTAAATTCCATGAAGGAAAGAACCATTTTTGTATTATACGTGCCTTTCCTCAATGTTGAGAACAATGCCTGTTACTCAATTAATATACATTGACTGGACTAGCAGTTACTTCCAATAATGATATAAAGATAAACACAGTTTGCCTCAGATATATATTTAGTTTTTATTCTCTATAAAATTTCTAAAATAAAATTTAATAAAAAATATTAAAATGAAATATGAAAGGCAGGATTGTTTACTTGCACAAGATCATTTAAGCATACAAAAGTTCAAAAAACATTTCATAATTAATTAATAGGGTACTTATCTTAGTCTGTTTGGATTGTTATAATAAAATGTATCAGACTGTATAATTTATAAGCTACAGACGTTAATCACTCATAGTTCTGGAGGCTGGGAAGTCACAGATCATTGTGCCAGCAGATCAGTAAAGATCAGTATCTGGTGAGGGCTTGTTCTTGTTTTCCAAGATGGCAACTTCTTGCTGTGTCCCCACATGGTTGAAGGAGCAAACAAGCTCCCTTGAGTCTCTTTAATGAGGGCGTTAATTACAGTCACAAGTGTTCACCCTCATGACTTGATTACCCCCCAAAAGGCTCCATCTCTTAATACTATTGCAGTGGGGATTAGGTTACAATGTATTAATTTGAGGGGAACACAAATATTCTAACCATAGCATTCTCTTGCAAGATATATCTGTGGACTTATGACACTAAAATACAATATCGCTTATTCCCTACTTCAAAATGAATGACTATCCACTTAGGAAACCATGGTATTATGCTAATAGCCAGTGGCTAATAGAATTTATTCTATCTAGTGTTGAATACATTGTCTTTCCTGTGTGCTGGAAAAATTGTATTCAGTAAGTACATACTTAATGTTTAACTCTTAGTTATGTTGGGCCTCCTTTGTGAGCACATCTATCAATCATATAACAACAATATCAATAACAAAAAGTACTGAAGATAAAATAATGAGGAGGAGAAGCAGCTTTGAAAGTGGGGAGGAAGAAGTTTGAATCTCTAAGTGCCGGTCTTCTTAGCTTAGAGACTGAAAAATAGTGCTGTTAAATATATGGCATATTCAACTGAAGTCACAAAAAGTAAGAAAGGAAGGAGGGAAAGATAAAGAAAATAAGGTGGAAACAAAACATTGGTAAAGTAGACACAAGCATAATGAAACATAAAAATAATTTTAATGGAGAAAGGAATTGAAAATACAACCAGGCAACAGAAAAATGCAGTATGTGATTTATTCTTTATATTATAAACCCCTCAAGGACTTTTGAATTTTTCTTTGTCCACCTTAGTACATTAAATATATTTTCCTTTTGAAAATAATTTGTTCAAAATCTTCAAGCAACAGAAATATTTCTAATTACTTTTTAATTATATAAAATAGCTACAGGAAGTTGTATCTTTTTTTTGGAATATCGATAAAAGAGCATAATTTATGTTATCACGTTTTTATGATTTTGATGAAACTCATAAACATATTAAATCCTGGATACATATTTTTTCCAAAGCTGAATTGTACTTTGGATAAGTTCAATTAGTGTTTTTAACTACCATTAGTTAGTCAAAAGATTTCTAGATTGGAGTATATCTTTCATCTTCTCTGACTTGTAAAAAAATGAATCAATAAAAGAGCTTTTGTACCTGCACAAATTGGAATGATTGCAAAAACTAATTTTTTTCTCCATTATTTCTGCTGCTACTGTGACAGGAACTGCTGACGACTGGCTAAGCCACATTTTCAGAAGGGCGACTCACCAACCCTTCTTTTCCCTCATGCTGGAGCTGAGAAAAATAAATGTATCAAGATCCCTTTCTTTGACACAATTTCAAATATTTAGACAGATTTACCAGTTTTTGTTCTTATAAATGAAGACACCAAGAGCCTCTCACACATACACACTGTTGATGCTATTATAAAATTTATTCTTTACAAAAATGCCTAAAATCCCTGGAATTCTTGTGAAGTCTCCCAGCATGACTTGCAATGAGAATTGGAAGGGATTTTAGTAACTTTTTAGACTTTTGCTCAGTGCTAATATTTCTTATTACAATCCTACAGTTATAGTGGAATTACCCTACCTGTACACACAGACTCAAACACACACTCATGCACGTATGTTAATCCTTTCTACAACATTGCTCAATATAGAATTTGGCTCGAATATAATTTGAAGTAGTTCTGAGAAAAAAAATCATGAGGAAATATTCATCTTAGAGATATATTTAAATAAGATATATCAGTATCACTAGAATTTATTTATTTATCACCATAGATATTAAGGCTGCTACTTAGTTTTTGAAAGAAAGACATTTTTCAAAATAAGACATACATGTGGCCAACAATCATATGAAAGAAAAAATGCTCAACGTCACTGATCATTAGAGGAATGCAAATCAAAACCATAATGAGATACCATTTCACACCAATCTGAATAGCTATCATTAAAAAGTCAAAAAATAATGGATGCTTGTGAGGTTGCAAAGAAAAAGGAACACTTATACACTATTGGTGAGAGTGTAAACTTTTTCAAGCATTGTGGAATACAGTGTGGCAATTCCTCAAAGACCTAAAAACAGAAATACCATTCATCCCAGGAATCCCATTGCTGAGTATATAACCAAAGAAATATAAATTGTTCTATTATAAAGACAAATGCATGTGTATATTCATTGCAGCAGCATTCACAGTGGCAAAGTCATGGAATCAACCTAAATGCCCATCAATGATAGACTGGATAAAGAAAATGTGGTACATGTACACCACCATGGAATACTATGCAGCCACAAAAAGGAAGAAGATCATGACTTTTATAGGGCATGAATGGAGCTGGAAGCCATTATCCTTAGCAAAATAATGCAGGAATGGAAAATCAAATATCACATTTCCTCACTTATAAGTGGGAGCTAATTGATGACAACACATGGACACATAGCGGGAAACAACATACACTAGGGCCTATTGGAAGATGGAGGATGGGAAGAGAAAGGGGATCAGGAAAAATAACTAATGATACTAGGCTTAATACCTGGGTGATGAAATGATCCGTACAACAAACCCCCCACGGCACAAGTTTACCTGTATAACAAACATGCTCATGTACCTCTGAACTTAAAAGTTAAACAACAAAAAGAAATCATGCTAAATTTATTGAGACAATAATACTTGTGTTTCTGCTTATAAATTAAATGGATAGAAGACACCAATATTCTGGTTCTTGATAGAAGAGATTGGGTTACGCAGACTAAATACTGACTAAATAACTTTCGTTCTAAGAGTGAAATTGAGTTGAAATAAAATGTAAAAATGATTCAAAATGTGTTTTTCCTGCATACATACAACTTTGACATACAGGTTATTTTAACTGTAATTCTATGTGATTTAATATCCTACGTGTAGATTAAAAAGTAAAGACATCCTTTGGGAGAGTGTTAGTCTTAATATTTGAACAAGATTTTGTCAATGATAGTTTATTTAAAATAATATATTAATAGCCATTATTGACACAGGTTAAAAATAACACTTTTATTACTTAAGTACTACTTAGATATCATATAGATATATGATATCTATATGATATCCAAGATTTTGTGTTTTTTTCAGTATTTAATGTATCCTAAATATCAGCAAAGCCTTAAAGTCCCAGAAAAAGCAAAAATGATAAAATGATCTTGCCATAAATAATTGATAGCTATTCAAATCTTAGAGGAAATCACAGCTAATGTTAAATATAAAGAATAATAAAGTCAAAAAGGATGTGAGATTTTCCTGAAATTTTCAAGTTTCTTACCAATATATATTTGAATAGTCCAAGATGTAATTGGATGTATTATCTACCAAAATTAACAAAAATTTTTTTTAAATTGTCTTTAGCAAACTTCAAGATATGTCTTGCTCCCCATTAATTTCAATATCCCAGCAACAATTTTCAGTAGACTGCAGTGCAGTAAGTGCAATATAACTAAGTAGTGAAGGAGAGCCATTTACTCAGCTTACTGCATGCTTTATATTAAAAATACACTTGACATACATCATCTCATAGTAACTCTATCAACTCTATCAAGCAGCAGTCTGAGTTCTGCGTGTATTATCTTCACCGTTTTCCAACTACCTTGATAATGTACTTTGAAACATTTCTAGCATGCAAATATGTAAGAAATTAAAAACGCTCTTTAGAAATGAAGTCTTTTTAGAAAAAAATATAAAATTTGTTCTCACATTTTGCGAATTAGAATCTCTCTCTTTAAAGTTGTGTCTGATACATAAATATATACTGGCTAAAACAGCTCATATAGAGGAAATTAAAATCTTTAGGTTTCCTAAGCATTTTCTTCCATTGCACTAATTTGCATTTCTTTTGTAGCAAAAAATGAAATTATTTTAAATAATATATTGATACATGCTTTTATTTTTCTAAAAATGTTTCTTTTTAAGAACACAGATATGAAAATTTATAGTAAGGAAGTAGTGGTTGCAGACACAGGTACACTAACCTACAGAAAGTGAGTTTCACTTGTTTGAGGAAATATTGAGACCAGGTTTACCTAGTAGCTACTGGGTAAACAAACATATAGACGTGTGAAAGCATGCAGAGCAAATGGTAGCAGTCTCGAGCAGGTTCCACTTTCTAGAAGGAGTCAATGTGGAAGAGACAGGCAGTTTCTGGAAGTAGTGGTGAAGGAATTAAAGCAAACAGGAGAAATCAAGAGTCCAAGAGAAACCAAAGAGAATTCCTAATCAGATGGCCCTTAAGCGCTTCCCAACAGAGTCCATCATTTCTTCTTCCATAAGTTCACATATAACTGGAGAACAAGGCAAAAATGGGATATTTTGAAATAAAAATGAAATGCTAGGCAACATTGAAGCAGGGCTGTGAAATAAAACAATAAATGAAAATTAATATATTTCATCTTGAGGTTGAATAAGTAATTCCAAACCTATGTGCATCTTGCGTTTTGGATAATAATATAAAGTCCTCATCTGAAATGCTTCTCCAATTCATTCTTCAAAGAGCATGTGAAACTGCCAATACGATAATACCACATGGATATTTTTGCTTTGGTTTATTATTTATTTATTTAAATAAATGTTATAATAAGCATTTTCCTGCATTTATAAAACCAGTGTCTTTTTTAGTATCTTATTTACATGTATTTGATTGAATTATTATATCTTTATTGATTTGTAACTATTAATTATATAAATTATTATTTAATATAACAATTATCAATTTGTTAACATGTGCTGTAACTTTTTGGCATATGTAGTTTATGTTTTGAACATTTATGGCATTTTTCTATTGTATCTTAATTATTTTATATTAAATGTGTATTTTTTATGTAAAGCAATACTTGTATCCTAAATATCAGCAAAGCCTTAAAGTCCCAGAAAAAGCAAAAATAATAAAATGATCTTGCAATGATAAAATGATCTTGCCATAAATAATTGATAGGTACTCTAATCTTAGAAGAAATTACACCTAATGTTAAATATAAAGAATAATAAAGTCAAAAAGGATGTGAGATTTTCCTGAAATTTTCAAGTTTCTTACCAATATATGTTTGAATAATCCAAAATGTAATTAAGCATGTATTTTCTCCTAGCAATTTTACGGTTTTTGACATGCTTAAATATTCATTCACATGACATTTATTTTGTTGATGAATATGAAAAAGGAAGCCAGCTTTATTGTTTACATCTTATCAAGGACTTGTCCTAACAACATTCTTCTGCGTTACACAAAGACACTATGACACAGGCTCTCAGGGACATCGTTGTAATGAAAAGCTTATAAAACTCACTTTTGTTTTTATTACAATAATAAAAATGTTTTCTTCAAATGAATTCAGGAGGAAAATGGCTCAAGGCTTAGTAATTGATTTTTATCTTATGTATACTACAATTAATGTAAGTTATTTATTTTTTAAATTTTATCTTATGCACACTATAATTAAAGTATTTTATTTTTGATAACTGATTAAAAAAACAAAACAAACAAACAAAACCCATAGAGCTAAAATGGTGACTGTTTTCTCTTAGGATTCCAATGTCTCAACATATATCTTTTGTAGTAATGACATCTGTGACTTTATTTTGCGTGTATTATCTTCACCTTTTTCCAAGTACCTTGATAATGTACTTTGAAATATTTCTAGCATGCATATATGTAAGAAATTAAAAATGCTGTTTAGAAATGAAATCTTTTTAGAAAAAATATATAATTTGCTCTCACGTTTTGTGAATTAGAATATCTCTTTAAAGTTGTGTATGATACGTACATATATACTGGCTAAAATGGCTCATATAGAGTAAACTAAAATCTTTAGGTTTCCTAAGAATCTTTTTCCATTGCACTAAGTTTTATTTCCTTTGTAGCAAAAACTGAAATTACTTTAAAATAATTAAGTAACAATATTTAAGTTATTGAGTTTTCAGTTATTTCTCATCAAATGTCAGCTCATACATATATTATTCCAAGTAGCTTCAAAGATTTTATAAGCATATGTGTATAGAAAGCTAGAGAAATCTTTCTGAGTTTTTTCTAATTAACATTCATACAGAGATAAATTTTTGTTTCTGCTTCCTCTTTTGATGAAATCCTGTTTATAAATATGCAATTATGATTATTCCCCAATAAAATGTGGTTTCTAAATGTTGTTTCACTTTTGGTTTTTGTGTTATGGTACTGCTTATCGGCCAGGATGTATGAATACAGAAGTGCCTTGATATTCCAATGTACACAAAACAATTTATAATTTTCCAGTGGCATACATAGTAAGCTATGGAGCTAAAACTGAAATGAGACATTAATTCATTTGTTTTTTCACCTTGTATTCATTTATGTTTTGGCATTATACTAGTCACTAAACATAGTCAATAAAACAAACTCAATTTCTGGATTCATTACAGTTTTCTAATTTATAATCTTTGCACTTTTAATAGCAACATGTAGTTTCTCATAAACTCAGAAAAATTTTAAATTATGAGAGAATGCAGCCATATGTAAAGTACTATATGGTGCCAAAAGAAGACGGAGCTGAACAAAGACACAACATAAAGTCTCCCAATGAGACTGTCAATAGCACTATACAGCTAGTTTAAGCGGGGAAATGGCATCAGGAGAGGGCAAGCAAAAGAGGTAGAGAAAACTAAAATCATGAAATGAGTTTTGTGTTACAGATAAATTTGAATGTGATTATACATGCAATTTGTTGCTATTGAATACCTTTTTAAGGAGAAAATATAAACATAATTGTATTTTAGGAAAAAACAGGAAAGTTGGTTGAAACAGTTTGGGACCAAAGCAGATAAAATATTTGACACTAGCAATCATTATGGTAAGTAACATTAAGAGTCTAGTGCAGAGCAGAGAGAGAAAAGGAGATGGGTATGGTAGTCTAAGAAGAAAAAAATCAGTTGGCCTTGCTTTTAGAATAAGGGATAAATAGTTGCCCAGCTTTAGAGGCTGGGAGCACGATGCAGTCATAACTTCTGCTATTACTTAGTGAGAAATGGAAGGTTTGGGAGAAAAAAAGATAAATTCAATGCTGAAATGTTGTAGTTTTAGAGGGTGTGGTTTCATAAACATGTAAGTTTTCAGCTCAAAAGGGCCAGCTAGTTTGTAAATAGTGATTTGGAATGACTTTATAGAGAGAATAATATAATCCATATAAACAGATTAAATGGCATATCAACAATAAGTAATCTGAGAAGCAAATTAGTTAAGAGAGAACCAGTTTTTAGGACACAATAGAAGAAGTGGAAGAGGAGACAACAAATAACAAGAACAACATAAAGAACTAAAACCAATTCCTCAGCAGAGATTTGCAGTAAGGAAGAAGGAATTAGTCAAGAGTACCCAATAACAAAATTAGGTCAAGTAAGATGAAGACTGAAATAACCCATTTTCATGATCAATTCATTAATTTGTGAATATTGCTGGACAAATTTTGATGGTGTAAAGAGTAGAAATCAGACTTCAGTAGGTTGGGGAGAGATTAAGAGGCATAAAAAATGTGCAGATAAATTTTATAATGATTTTCGAGGATTCTGAGTATAATGACAGAAAGATTAGAACTAAGGTTGAAGGGAAGTTTTCTGGATGTTATTATTGCATTTATAAAATGGGGAATATTAACATTATTTACATAAGTTGAAAAATAAGTGTCAGTGTGTTACAAAATATGTAAAGATTCCAAAATTTATCTAAAATAAAAGGCTTCCATTTTGTCACTATATATATATATTTCTAAATTTAGCTGCCAAATATCGTGCTCAATGCTATGATGTACCAATGAACTCACTCCTACATGTGTATTAATATAAACACACATATATGCACACACATATATGTGTGTACATTATGTATGTATATGTATGTATATTATGTATGTATACACATATACATGTATGTGTATATCTCTAAGTCCTAGTGTGATTCGGAGAGAGAGAGTAATTGAGGCAGGGGCAGAAGATTGGAGGAAGACAAGCAGGATGGGTTTTCTAATGACTATATTTAAGATTAACATGAGATATTCTGCTGAATTATATCTTTGTTTTAACACTTAAAATAACTGCTAGCTAGAAATTTAGAAAAGAGTTCTCCAAAATAATTTTTGAGAAACTGAAGAATGAGAAAAAATTAAAAATAAAGTTAAACATTAATAAATGTTTACTATACTGACTAAATCCAACCATTTGCAAATATCTTCCTATTTTCTATTTATCTAAAAGCAGATTAACTTAATCAGTAATTATTACCAAATTCTTACTCAGTGACTTGTTCTTAGATTACAATGATGATGAAGTAAATAGACATGATGCCTGCCCTTACCAAGCATATATCCTAGTTAGAGAGAAAGAAATAGACAAAACATACAAATAAACTATAATAATTTAGTAGAAGGTTAAGAAAAATAATTTGAAGAAAATATGGAGAATAAATAAAGGGAAATATTTATCTAAGAGAAAATTTTAGTTCTTTTTTAGGTGCTAAGACTTAGGCTGAGACCAAACAGAAATGCACGTTTCAATTGTCATTGTTGTTGTCTATTAATACTTTTTCATATTAGTTTGCCTCCTACAGTTGCCCCAAAAAATAATTTTTAAACTAACTTTTCTCTACTTTTTTAATAACTTTAGGACATTAACCTTAAAATTGCTTATATAAAAATTAACCAAATTACCAAAAAATTCTTAAACATCTCCTTTTTTATGAATGTCCTAAATAGTATAATCATCATTATCTGAAGATTTGTTTAAAATGTAGATTCTTAGGACCTTGGCTAGACCTAAGAAATCAGAAACTTCATTTTCACAATATCACTCTATGAATTGTAAGGACATTAACATATGAGAAGTATTGATTTAGGAAACATGGGAAATCATAATTTGTTTGCTGCTCCTAAGACAAATTAGCATCTTTAGAACAATGGCATCTAATAAAAATATAATTTGAGAAACAGGTAAATATATATTTTCTAGCAGGCACATTACCAATATTAAAAGTGGTAAATTTTGTTTTAATATTATATTTAACCCACTTAAAAACACGTTAGTCTCTAAATGTGCAATCAATATAAACTTATTCATAAAATATTTATCTTTATAGTACTAAGCCTTTTCATTGCAGGGTATATTTTACATTTATAGAACATCTCATGTAGAATATTAAATTTTCCTCAGCAGTATTAGACCTGTATTTTATACTGCTTCAGTTATTTAATTTAAATTATTTAATATTATAAATTTTAAATGTAATTCTTCAGTTATTAAGGCAACATTTGAAGTGGTCAATAGTTACGTCATGTTATAGTTGGCTACCTTTCCCATCAGCAGGTTAAATAAAAAAGTCATATGATCATGTCAACAGATGCAGAAAAACTATTTTACAAAATCCAAAAATATTTATACTTTTAAAAATCTCATCATGCTAAGAATACAAAGGAATTTACCCAACTTATAAACAATAAGTACAAAAGTCTTCCAGCTAACATTATACTTAATTTTGAGAAATTAGAAGCTTCCTGTCTTAAGAACAAGGTAAAGACTTCCCCTTTCAGTGTGTCAATTCAACATCATACTGGAAGTCCTAGCTAATCCAAAATGATAAAACAAAACAAACAACAACAACAACAACAAAACAGAAAAAGGATATATGGATTGAGAAGGAAGAAATACCACTGCCTTGTTTTTTTTTTTTTTTTTTTTTGTAGATGGAATGCTTGTTTATGTAGAATATCCCACAGAAACAATAACAACAGAATTCCTACAATAATGAGTAATTATAGCAAGACTACAGGATAAAAGTTTAGTAAACCAGAAGGCAATTCATTTCCTTTATATCTATTTTGAACAAAAAATTTTGATATTAAAACACACAGCATCATTTACATTAGCATCAAAAATGAAACACCTTGGTATAAATCTAGCAAAATATGCACAAGATGTTTATGAGAAAACTACTAATACTCTGATGACAGATATCATAGAAGATCTAAATACATTTAGAGATATTTCACATTTATGGTTGGGAAGACTCAATGCTATCAAGTGGTTTTTCCCAACATGACCTATAGATTTAATCAAACACAAGTAAAAAATCCAAGTAACTTACTTTTGGGTTATTATCAAATAAAAGTACACAAATCAATAACACTGCTATACACCAACGACCAGGCTCACCGCCTGTAGTCCCAATCTTTTGGGAGGCTGAGGCAGGTGGATGGCTTGAGCCCTGGAACTCAAGACCAGCCTGGGCAACATGGTGAGACTCTGTCTGTACAAAAATAATTAATAATAATAATAATTTAAAAAACTAGCTAGGTGTGATGGCACACACTTGTAGCCCTAGCTACTCAGGAGGCTGAAATGAGAGAATTGCTTGAGCCTTGGAGGCAGAAGCTGATGTGAGTCATGATGACACCATTTTACTCCAGCCGGGCTGACAGAGCGAGACCCTATCTAAAAAAGAAAAAAGAGTAAAAGAACAGACAAATTGGCTGGGCACAGTGGCTCATGCCTGTATTCCTACCACTTTGGGAGGCCGAGCTGGGTGGATCATGAGGTCAGGAGTTCAAGGCCAGCCTAGCCAACATAATGAAAGCCCCTCTCTACTAAAAGTACAAAAATTAGCCGGGTATGGTGGCACGTGCCTGTAGTCCCAGCTACTCAGGAGACTGAGGCAGGAGAATCACTTGAACCCGGGAGGTGGAGGTTGCATTGACCTGAGATCAAGCCACTGCACTCCAGCTTGGGCAACAGAGTGAGGCTTCATCTCAAAAAAAAACAAAAACAACAACAACAAAAAAAACAAAACAAAGAATAGACAAATGGATCAATTGACAAGAATAGAGAGCTGAGAAAGAGATCTACACAAATAAGGTCAAGTAAATTTTGAAAAATAACAAGGCAAATCAATGGAGAAAAATATGTTTCTCAATAAATGTTGGAACAACTGGAAATCCAAGAAGGAAAAAAAAGTATCTAAACACGCAATATGCAACTGCATATTTAAACAGTAGCTGTTTATAGAATATGAAAAAAGTGTATTTAGACACTGACCTTACCTCTCTCACACAAAATAACCTAAAATGTATCATAAAACTAAATTGTAAAAAATGACACTATAAAATTTCTGAAAGATAATTTGGAGAACATTTGGTGCCCTTGGCTTTAGTCATGACTTTTCAGATACATCACTGAAAACAGGATCCATGAAAGTCAATTAGTAAGATGCAATTCATTAAATTCAAAAACTTTTGCTCTGTAAAAGGCACTGTTAAGAGGAAAAAAAGAAGCCACAAACGAAGAGAGATATTTGTAAAACACATACCTGAAAAAGGACATGCATGTGTAACACAAAAAGAATATTTAAAGCTCAAGCATCCATTAACAGATAAATGGACAAAGAAAATATGATATACATATACCTTGAAATACTAGTCAGTCTTAAAAAGGAAGAAAATTCTGTCAAAACATAAAATTTGTGACAACATGGATGAACTTGGAGGATGTTGTGCTCAGTGAGTAAGCCAAACACAGAAAGACAAGCAGCAAATGCTCTCACGTATATGTGAAATCTAAAATAATCAAACTTATAGAAGAAGAGAGTAAAATGATGGGTAGCAGAGGCTGAGGAGTTGGAAGAATGGAAAGATGTTGGTCAAAGGATACAAAGTGTCAATTATACAGGAGAAATAAGAGTTTTTTTGAGATCTATTGCACAGAATGGTGAATATAGTTAATAAAAATGTATTGCGGATTTCAAAATTGCTGAGCACATTTTGAATGTTCTGACCACAAAAAAATAAATATATGAGGTGATGGTTGTTTTAATTGGCTTGATTTAATCATCGCATATTGTGTTCATAAATTATAAAATCACTTTGTACCCCATAAATATATACAATTATTATTTGTCAATTTACAATAAAACAAAAGATATTTTTATAAAACCTCAATGGTAAGAAAATTTAAAAATCTGGACAGACATTTTAGCAAAGAAGATACACAGATGGCAAACAGCATATAAGTAGATGCTTAACAATATATTAGAAAATGGTGAACAAAACAATGAGATTCTACTATACACCTATTAGAATGCCTTAAATCCAAAACATGGGCAACAGCAATAGTTAGGAAGCATGGGAAGAAACAGGAAATCTCATTCATTGCTTGTGATACAGCCACTTCGGTAGACAGCTTGACAGTTCCTGACAAAACTAAACATTGTCATACAATAAAATTAACAATTGTGCTCCTAGATATTTATCTAAATGAGTTGGAAACATCTATCTATCCAAAAACTTCACATGAATGCTTATAGTAAACATTTTGTCCATAATACCCCAAAGTAGGAAGCATCCAAATGCCTATTAATAGGTGAATGGATAAATCAACCATGTTACATCTATACAATGAAATATTATTCAGCACGCACTCACAAAAATGAGGTATCAAGCCATGAAAAGACATGGAGGAAACTTTATTGCATATTAATAATTTAAACAAGGCAGTCTATAAAGGCTACATATTGTGTGATTCCAACTATATGACATTCTAGCATTGGTGGTTCAGTAGAATTCTTGCCTGCCAACTATATAACATTAGGGAAATGGCAAACTATAGAAATCAGTATTTTCCAGGGGTTCAGGGGGAGGGAGAGAAAGAGAGGGATAAATAGGATAAATACATTATTTTGTATGATACTGCAAGGTGGATAGGTGACTTTATGCATTTGTCAAACTCCATAATTGACGACATTCTAGTAACGCATGACGTTAATAATGAAGCAAACCATGGGGAGTGGGGGGCACAGGAGGTGGTTTATGGGAAATCTCTGTACTTTCTGGTTAATTCTCTGTAAACCTAATAATGCTCTAAATGTGGTTTATTAATTAAAAAGTATCCTACCACAATTTAGACATAATCACTGTCAGTTGGCTTTCTGAATCTGAATATTGAAAATTAGTATGTTATTCAACTGTAAAGGCTGATTTAAATGTATTATATAAATGTTAAAATGGTTTCATATCCACTTTCTTCAACAAATAGCTTGCTTCAGACATTCCATAATAAACACACTTATCAATGACTAATTTAGATATGAGAGAAAAAGAAAATTTTATAATTAAAAACCCAATTTTCTCTGTCCCCATTAAAATAATTATTTGAGGATTATTGGTTTGAATTTTTGTGATCTTTGAGTCTGTCCAGGAGTCCATATTCCTAGGTCTAATTCACTCTGAATTTTGAGGTATAGATTCTTTTACAACTCAGAGAAACACAAAAATCAACCTGATTTTACATCTTCCATGACAGAGAACGGATAGAACAGTATGATGAGCAGCCTTCATTCCATATGTTACCTTTAAATCTTGCCAATTTCAATGCTGTGAAAAATGCAAATAAAATAAAATAACTATTTTGTATTCTCGATGATTCTGGAATAAAGGAAAATTACTTTGACATTTGGTAGCCAGTAAAAAAGGTGTAATAAAAAGTTTGAAGTGAGTCTTAAATATTATTATTTGCAAAATAGGCAAAAAGGGAGCACAGAACTCATGGCAGATGCAAAGAGTTTGGTGAAGGCAAACCAAGACAATTGTTGGAAAATGATCCTGTGGAAAATTTATAGATTGATCATTCTACAGAATGGTGAATTATTTAGGTTGAGTAAAGTTATATATAAGGAAAACTGTTGTAAGTTTCTCTTAAAAATGAGAAATTCAAAGAAGATCATGTTATCCTATGCATGCTGGAGCAAAAATAAAGAGGACATATAAATGAGAAGGGTGAGGTGCAATTACAACATATAAGACACTATCATTGGAGGAGTTGTTAGTTTGGGTCTTTTAGGTGAGAATTAATATGCACTTTTAAAAATAAATTCCATTTGAGGTGACTGCAAGAGAACAAAGTAGAAATGCCCAGCATTTAATGGAGGAATCAAAAGCAATGCCAGATTGCTGATAAAATTTGGAGATTTTTAAAGTGTTATATTTCAGTGTTTTGAAATGAGATCACCAGGTGTCGTACTGGATTAAACAATGGCTAAATGCTGATACAATGAGAATGAGATTGCAGTTATTTCTCCTACTTGGGGATATAAAATTAAACATGGTTTATGTACCTCTATCAGTTTGACGTAGCATACCTGAAGCCCTGAATAACAAATACTATTGTTCTGAAAAATCTGGTTAGGCTGTAGCTTCACAAGGAATGGCACAGTCCCTCTTTTTCTTAAACTCTTAAATCTTACCTTCTTATTTAATATGTTTTATTATTCCCCTTGAACATATATTAATATATATGGTTTTATTGAGGGATGTGTTACGTAGATAATAAGATATATGAGTTAGATTATGATCAGAATTACAACAGAAAATTAATTTATATGTATTTCTGATTCAGCCTGTAACAGATTGCTTCAAGTTATTATTAGTTTATAAAAACTTACTATTAAAAAACATTGCTTTTTCCCCTTGTTTGCTTACAATCTTTTGAGATCCTCTTTAACATCTCTGAAGAAATAATTCCAAAAGTTTAGCACACAATTATATCTCTAGTTAAGCAGTCTTTCAAGTACATATATCTGTAAAATATATTAATGTTTCCAAAACAACTTATTTAATTAAACCAAAAAATTGCTCAATCGTGGCATTTTCATTACTTCTTTAGGTTCTTTAAATATACCTTTTTAAAGAGAAGCATTTTTCAATCTGGTCATATCAATTAAGACATCAATTAAGGCACAGATACAACTAAGAGCCTCAAGGGTTTGTTTTGTTTCTCCGATTCGGCTTCGTCTGGCAGCTGCAATTTGTACATCACAAAATCTGTGATGAATATTTGAACCAGTTCAAGTGAGATAAATCCAAAGTGCACTTGCATAGTTATGACCACTGAATAACTTGGTAATTTTTTTATCTTAAATTGCTGTAAATTGTTATTTGTAAGTATATCCAGAAAATGATGTATGTGTATACACAGACACAGACACACACACACACACACACACACACACACATACTATAAATCATATATTATATGTTGCATATTACTTATATGTATGTCAGGCAAGTTAACATTTCCATCCAGACTTTATAGCTCTAATGCTTAATTTACACTTGTTTACCTTTGATAGTAAAATGTTTGTACAAGGCAATGTTAAGGTCCAATGTGATGGCTCATGTTTGCAATCCAAGCACTTTGGAGGCCAAGAGGGAGGGTCTGCTTGAGAACAGGAGTTGGAGACCAGCCTGGGAAACATAGGGAGGCATCATCTCTACAATTTTTTTTTTTTTTTAATTAGCCTGCTGTGGGGTGGCACATGCCTGTAGCAGCTACTCTGGAGGCTGAGGTGGGAGATCACTTGAGCCCAGCAGGTAGAGGCTGTAGTGAGCCCTGATTGTAGAGCTGCACTCCAGCCTGAACAACAGACAGAAACCTGTCAAAAAATCAATAGTAGTAAATTTACATAATAAATTTCACTCACTATATTCTATATTTTATTATTTCTCATATAACGCAAATATCTTTTCTCAAACATAATCTAGTCAATGAAATTTACTTTGACCACCCTATTTAAATGCATTCCTCATATCCCCACCCATAAGTTCCATACAATACTCTGTTTTAATGCAGCTGCTATCTTCAATTATCCTATGTAATTTATTTAACATAATCTTTCATTTTATATTCATAATGTCAGGAGAACAGATTTTTTTTTGTCTATCTTACTTAAGTCTAAGAGCTTAAAAGGTTCTTGACACATAAAACATACACACATACAAATGTTTGAATGAATGAACACTTAAACCAAATTTGCTCAGTTTCTCAAATTTTATAACAAATATTGATGCCTATAGCAATTCCTGAATACAATAAATAAGTTATATTCCCTTAAAAACATTGATATCATTTAAGAGTTAAAATAGATCAAATAATTATTACACCTTAATTAATGTGAGAAAATAAATGGTAAATAGTGTTAAATTAATATTTGTGAAAACGAAGGAGCATCCTGGGTCAGGCGCGGTGGCTTACGCCTGTAATCCCAGCACTTTGGGAGGCCAAGATAGGCAGATCACGAGGTCAAGAGATCGAGACCATCCTGGCCAACATGGTGAGACCCCATCTCTACTAAAAATGCAAAAATTAGCCACGCATGGTGGTGCATGCCTGTAGTCCCAGCTACTCAGGAGGCGGAGGCAGGAGAATCACTTGAACCTGGGAGGCAGAGGTTAAAATGACCCAAGATTGCGCCACTGCACTCCAGCCTGGGCAACAGAGCGAGACTCCATCTCAAAAATACAAAAAATGGAGCATCTTAATTGGTTGTAGATATAATTGGAAGTGATCTCTGTTGTTAAGGTTGCTGCCACATTTACAAAGAGAAGAAATCAGCCACTCACCTGAGGGCTTGCAGCTCTCCCCTGTAATTGAAGTTGAGTCTCCTGACTTTGCCTTTGCTGATGGGGCTAAGTAGAAACGCCTGTCTAAAAGTTTTCTGTTTTGGTAAGTTGCTCTTTTCCTAGTTGTTAAGCTAGGGAGAACAGGCTTCCCTTAGTCTATTTTGCCTGTCCATTGACATTTCCATGTGTTGGTTTCTTCAGTTTCAAGTTAAGCAAATACAAAACGGTTAGAAAATGCAGAAAACCACCACCCAGTCATTCCTTGGATCCGGAAGTCTCTAGACAATGAAGTCCTTAGCTAGTATGCCATTTTTTCTCTCCAAATTTCAGAGCATTTAGAGTTTATTTAGCGCTTATCATATTTAGTGTATATTGTAGGATGTCCAGAGTTATCAGTTTTATTTAGCAGGAGGAATATACAGAAAAACATTTTTACTCTACCTTTTTGGAAACTGAGCTAAATTAATTTTTAAAACCTTGATTTCCCATTATAAATAAAAGTATTACAAACTTATCCAGAAAAGCTCCACAATTGAAATTGAAATTTTTATTTTTTGTCCTACCATGCTTAAGGAAATTTTCCTGTCTAAATCAGCAAATATGATTTTTAACATGTAAATTCTGTTTCTTAAGCTAAGACCAGAGTACAAATAATATATAAGAATAAATAAATAAAGGTAAGATATTTCTTTATACAAGAAACGTGCTTTAAAATATTAAAATAAAATTTTATTGCAAACTTACTCTATATTATCTAAGTATCTAAAATTTTCACTAAATGAAGTGAGCAAAATCCCAGCTAAATGATTTTCCTTGTGTTTCTCCAATTTATCTCTCTATTTTAGCTGTTTTTTGAAGGGGTAGCCTGCCCCTCCACACCTGTGGGTGTTTCTCATTAGGTGGAACGAGAGACTTGAGAAAAGAAATGAGACACAGAGACAAAGTATAGAGAAAGAAAAAGTAGGCTCAGGGAACCAGCGCTCAGCTTACAGAGGACCGCCGGCCCCAGTCTCTGAGTTCCCTTAGTATTTATTGATAATTATCTTTACCATCTTAAAGATAAGGGAGTGGCAGGACAATAGGATCATTGTAGGGAGGAAATCGGCAGTAAGACATATGAACAAAAACCTCTGTGACATGAATAAGTTTAAAGGAAAATGCTGTGCCTTGAGATGCATATGCAAACATCTCCATAAACCTTTTAGCAGCATTGTTTCAGCCTATCACATGGGGAGAAACCTTGGACAATACCTAGCTTTCCTAGGCAGAGGTCCCTGCGACCTTTGGCCGTGTACGTGTCCCTGGGTAGTTGAAATTAAGAGAATGGTGATGACTTTTAACCAGCAAGCTGCCTTCAGGCACTTGTTTAACAAAGACACATCCTGCACAGCCCAAAATCCATTAAACCTTGAGTCACCACAGCACATGTCTCTTGCAAGGACAAGGTTGGGGGTAGGGTCACGGATTAACAGCATCTCAAATACATAACAAAATGGAGTCTCTTATGTCTACTTCTTTCTATATAGACACAGTAACAGGCTGATCTCTCTTTCTTTTCCCCACATTTTTAATAGTTAAAGTGGTAGTAGTAATTATGGCAGTTTTATTCCTATTCAGTAAGCTTAAACTCTTTAAAAACAATATAATTACATTATAAGCAACATAGACATTTTGAAATTTTAAATATTTTATGTATGCCCATATATATTTCTCTATTAAAGCTATCATAACAGAATTGGACACTATTAAACATTTAGGTAGATGTTCTTAAATTTTATTGCAGTTTGTGTATATAGGTGTATGATAAAACTTAGCTATTATTACTTTAAATATTTCTTCTTCTCTAACAAATCATTTGTAACAAGTACATTCTAACAAGTGCTTTCACTGTTTGACTGCTTCTGGTATGCTCTTTGGTTGGCTTTATTGTTATTACTTGTATCTGTAAACTGTAAAAAGGGAGATAGTGAGACCTACTTTCTTAACCTATGTCTTCTTCTAGTTTGACATAGATACACAGTGATCAATTTTCTCATCCTCACATTCTTGATATCTCAGAGTTTTCACAACTTAATTTGTTAATATTTAATTATTCATAATAAATTATAATTTCAATTTTCAATTGTCTTAATGCTGAGAACAATTAAGTCTATTTAAAAATTAAATACCACTGTTTATACTTATCCATGAACACGTGTGTACATTTTCCCAACACCCCCATTACTGTCTTATTGTTTTCAATACAGTATGAATATCCTCACTTTCTCATCAAATAATATAAACTTTGTGATTTTCTTTTTTTCTTATATATTAGATGTGTAATAAAGACTTCTAAAAGTTGTAAATACAAAATAGATTAAAAACCAATGAGAGTTGCAAATAAACAATATCTTATTGTAAGTGCACTGTTTTTGCTATTTAATTTTTTTCATTAGTTATTTTTGTTTAAATGTTCTGGAAGTTTCTAGAAAACATGTGTGATAAGATGTTTCAGACAAACAAAAAAATGCCACCTCAAAGACATTCACAGCCTAATCCCCTGAAACTGTGCATTATATGACAAGGGGAATTAGAGTTGCTAAACACTGATGTCGAGATAAAAAAAAATAATCTTTCATTATCCAGGTGAGAACAGTGTAATCACAGGGGTCCTTATAATTGAAAGGTGACAGAAAAAGGCAAACCAACAAGATGGCAATGTGAGAAAAATTTAACTGGTTAGTATTGGCTATGAAGAAAAAGAAAGGAATGAAGCATTAAAATATGAGGAAGCCTTTAAAAGTCAGAAAAGGGAAGAAACAGACACTCCCACATAGTCTCTAGAAAGTAATACAAACCTGTTGACACCTTGTATTAATCTGCTTTGTGCTACTCTAAAGTAATACCTGAGACCAGGTAAAGAAAAGAGGATTATTGCGTTCATGGTTCTGTGGGTTGTACAAGTATGGCACCAGCATCTGCTCTGCTTCTGGTGAGGCCTCAGAAAGTTTTTACTCCTTATGGAAGATGAAAAGGGTGTGTCATATGATGAGAGAGGGAGCAACAGAGACAGGGGAGAAGCTGCCAGGCTCCTTTAACTGCCGTCTTATATGAACAAACAGCCAGAACTCATTCATTACTGAAGGGAAAGCACCAAGCCATTCATGAGGAAGCTGCCTCCATGAACCAAACACCTCTCAGTAGGTCTCATTTCCAAAACTGGGGATGAAATTTCAATGTGAGATCTGGAAGGGACAAAAATCTAAACTATATCACACTTTGATTTTAGCCTAGGGATACCTATCTTGAATGTCTGACCTCAAGAACTGCAAGATAATCATTTGTGTTGTTTTAAGCCCACTAAAACTGAAATTATTTTTACAGCAGCAATAGAAAACTAATACATATGAGTATTATTTGCATTTTTGCAGTTTATCGTGTTATTTAGACAAGATTTTTATTTACATATGTTAATACTATCTACATGAAAGCAGAATTTTATGTGACCATTTTAAACTCGAGAAGCATTACTCTCCCATTAATTTTCCCCTTAAATTAATTGGTGATAATTACATTAATACTGTTAATATTCAATAGTATTTCAGTTTTTTTGATTTCTAGCGTACATATGCCTGATTTATAGTTATATATTACTCTTTTTCTAATTTTTAGCTGGCATTTTGTTTTAGGTATAGCTTTTTAAACATCACATGGCTGCTATTTTTGTGAAAATTAAGCTCACTGATTTTTGCTATGGTAAATATATATGTTTATTCTTCTTTCTTGACATTTCGTTTTACATATTCTATTTATCATACTGTTCTTTTTTGTATAAATGTGTTCCTTGTTTTTGTTTGCATAGTAAATTACATTGTTCAAAGTAAAAATTAAATGTTAATTTTCTGTAGTCAACATTGATTAGTAATTAAATTTGATATTTTGAAAACACAGTAACAAACATGAAAACAAAAAGCAAGAAAGATTTTCTGCAAACCTATTTTCTGCCCTATTAATCTTCATCTGATAATCAAATTTAAAACACGCAATTAATCTCAACTAGAGTATAGGCAACTTGAAAGTAAAAATTCAGAAGGAATTGTCAGTAGATTACATGTTATTTACAAACTGTTTACTTGGGACAGTAATAAATAGCAGGATTTTCCAGGTTCAAAAAATTATACAGCAATTTACTTACTTGAAAGATGTATCCATTGTTATTTTCACATATCTTAATATTTTTTCAGAAAAACAACACTTTTTCTTCTTTTCTCTCTGTTTTAAATGTGACAGAGGCTAGCCTCTATGTTTGCCAAAATTGCATTAACATTCTCATAAAATGAATTTTAGATCAGTATAATGGAAAATTCGTAGCAATTAGACAAAAGGGTACGCCCATTAAATGGTGCTTTTGGTATCTATATCATTGGATTTTTTTTTTTTTTTAGAAATTCATTTTTACATTCTTCAACAATGCATATAGTAGAGAGACATCAGGGAGATATTGGAAGGAAGTTTCAGCCCATGTTCCACAACAGAAATGCCAAGTTCAAGATGATATATAGAATACAATGCCTTATGAAAAGTCCAAAATCCACTTAAAAGGTTGCAGTATCCCACATGAGCACAATCAAAAAAACTGCCAAATTGAAATGTTTAAAAACTGCAATTGAATATATCAGCCTTTTCCTAGCAGACATAGCTCAGTGTTAATACTGAACTTTCACCTTATGACTTCTTCCTTGGGGAAAAGATAGTGGAGTAATCTTCCAGTATTCCTCGCCTTTGGGTGCCTTGCTAAAAGAACTGATTTCTGTCTTGCCTCACCTGGGGTGCTGACAGACCTGGCATAGTCCAGATGCCTGGGACATCTAAGAACAAAATAAAAATAGATGAGAGGTTTCTGCAGCCAATACAGCTCTGCAAGTTGAGAGGAGGTGCAGAACCTGAGGCTTCTTTCACAGAAGCAAGTGAGTGGAATGGAGCATGACACAAATCTATCAGCCTTTTAATGTGCTGCCCAAGGGCCCAGATTCTGTCTTGCCTCACCCAAAGTGCTGATGAGACTGGTATAATTTGGTAGAGGCAACTAAAAACAAATAAAAGGGTGAGTAGTTTCCTCTTTGAAACACCCCCGGAGTCTCTAGCCATACTAATCAGCAAACGATTTTGCCTATCAAATCCCATCTGTAAAGATTGAGAGAGATGGATGTTTTTTCAAATGCACAGACCGCAATTCAAGACTAAAGGAAAATGAAGAATCAGAGGAACACAACACATCACAATCAACGGAAAAAATTAGATCTCCAGTAGCTGACTCTAAAGAAGTAGAGATCCATACATTTTCTGTTAGAGAAATCAGAGGCTGGGTGTGGTGGTGGTTTATGCTCAACACAAAAGTGTAATCCCATCACTTTGAGGATGGCTTGGAGTCAGGAGTTTGCAACTGCCCTGGACAACACAGCAAGATCTCATATCTACAAAAATAAAAATATTAGTTGGGTGTGGTAGTATGTGCCTGTAATCTCAGCCATGGGGAGCCTGAGGCTGGAAGATCACTTGAGCCCAAAGGTTCAAGGCTGCAGCAAGCTATGATCACACCACTGCACTCCTGCCTGGACAACCTCGTCTCAAAAAATCAGTGAGTTGCAAATGAACACAGATATACAACTAAATAAAATCAAGAAAATGAGCCATGAATAAAATGAAAATATTAATAAATAGAAACCATTGAAAAGAACCAGCAGATATTCTGGAGCTGAAGTATACAATAACAAAACTGAAAAATTCACAAGGGGGTTCAATAACATCTGTAATCAAGAAGAAGAAAGAATCGCTGAAGTTAATTTTTCATTTGAAATTATCTAGGCAGACCAGAAGAGAAAAATACTTTTAAAAAGTGAATAAAGACTACAGGAATTATGGAACACCATCAAGTGCACCAATATATGCCTCATGGAAGTATCAGAAGGAGTCAAGAAATAGAGAAAGATAGATAGATAGAGAAAAGGAGGGGTGTGGTTAGCTTATTTTAAGAAATAATGTCTGAAAATTTCCCAAATCTGAAAAGAACAATAGACATTCAGATTCTTGAACCATGAAGACCTCAAATAAGATAAATTTAAAGAAATATACACTGGGACATATTATAATAAAACTGTCAAAGTCAAGACATAAAGGTAGAATGTTGAAAGCACCAAGAGAAAAGTAACTGGTTATGTAAGTGGGGAATTGAACAGCAACACAAGAACCTATGAGAGTATAAAAGTCAAAGATAATTTATTGAAAGATATAAAATACTTTAATACTTTAATGGTGGTCTATGAATCACTTAATTTTAGTAGAAGACAAAGGTATTAAAAAAATTGTAGCTACAAAAGTGTAAATAGATACACAATATAAAATATGTAAATTGTGAAATGTAACATAAAATTTCGAGGGTGGAGAAGTAAAATGTAACATTTTTTATGCAATTGAATTTAAGTTATTATTATTATTATATTTTATATACTCCAATTTAAAACTTTTAATTAAAAGGTAAACTTTAATGTTGAAAATGCAAACTTGGGGAAGACAGAAATGATCACACGCAAGGCTGTCACTTCACACTTGGAAGGTTGCACAGTGGCTGGGCAGAGGCGCTCGTCACTTCCCAGACAGGGCGGCAGCTGGGCTGGCTCACTTCCCTGTGTGGGAAGTTGTTACTATTATAAAAGACTATTACAATTATAAGATGTATTATGTAAGTTCATGATAACCACAAAGAAAATGCTTTTATGCACAAAAGAAGGTACTCAAAGTACAAGAGAAAGGAATCAAAGCATAATACTAAAAATTTTATGTGATATAAAGACAGAAGGAAAGGAAAACAAGGGAAAAGAATAGACAGAAAATAACAATGTAATAATCTGTCCTATCAATAATTATTTTAAACAAAAAGAGATTAAACTCACCAGTGAGAAATACAGATTGGCTGAAAGAATATTTAAGACCCTACTATATGCCATCTACAAGAGACTTATGTATATACCTACATACTGTCTGTAAGAGACTTATGTATACACTTACATACTGTCTATAAGAGACTTATTTTATATTTAAGTGTACATAAAAGCAGAAAGTGAAAGGATAGGGGAAAGAAAGTCTCTGCAACAGATAAAAGAGAGAAGAGGTGAATATACCTTTATCAGACAAAATAGACGTCAAGTCAAAAATTATCATGAGTCAAAAAATGTAATTATATAATGATGAAAGAATCAATATATCAGGAAAGCATAACAATTATAAATATATATGCATTCATAATTAGATAACCCAAATACAAAAAGCAACCATTGATGGGTCTGAGGGGAGAAACAGATAATGTAATAAGAATGAGAGACTTTGAGAGGAGCCGGGCACATTCCTCAGCCCTGGGCTCAAAACAAACAAGCCCAATACAAACACATCCCATCCTCCCATCCCACCACATATCGCCATATATCTCTCAAACTTCCTGAGCCCAGTACAAACACCACCTGGAAAAGTCTCCGATAAGGAGGCAGCCGTTCAAAGTTTTACTGAAAGCGCGGGAACCAAAAGAATTCCTTTGTTCCCCTGTAACTTTCGGGCTATAAAAAGCAAACACTCGCATTGTTCGGGGCCCTCTTGTATGATGTGTAATGGAGGGACCAAGTTCGAACTTGTCATAAAGATCCTTGCCGCTTGGCTTTGACTCTGGACTCTGGTGGTCTTCTTTGGGGAACAGAGGGTCTGGGCATAACAACTTCAATAGATTACTTTTACTAATGGATACAACAATCAAACATAAATTCAATAAAAAGGTGGGCTTGAACTATACTACTAGAACAAATGGACCTAGAAGGCATATACAGAACATTCCATACAATAGCAGAAGAATACATATTCTCTCTATTATACAAATACAGGAAATGCACATGACATGATGCAAAATTCTTTCATAATAAAAACTGTCAACAACCTAAAATTAGAACAATAAAGATTATCTGTAAAAAGACCACAACTAACATGATATTAAATGGTGAAAAATATTTGTTATTATTATTATTTTAAGGATCAGGAACAGGCAAAGAAACCCCATTCTTGCTGCTACTATTAAACATAGTATTGGAAGCACTAGCCAGAGCAATTAAGTAAGAAAATAACTAACAGGCATCCAAACTGAAAAGGAAGAAGTATAATTATCTCTGCTTATATATGACATAATCTTGTATATAGAGAACCCTAAAGATTTGCCCCCCTACACACACATACACAAAACTGTCAGCACAAATAAATTACATAAAGTGTTAAGATACAAAATCAACAAATAAAAATCAATTTTGTCTATATACATTAATAATTATTTAAAATAAAATGAAGAAAACAACCCCATTTAAAATAAGATACATGCTGAATGTTTCTGTCTGCCTTTCTCTAGTTGGTATGTTGAAACTTTAATTCTCAATGTGAGGTATTAGGAGATGAGATTTTGAGAGGATCGAAGGTCACAAGGGTAAAGCTGTATGAGGGGATTTGTTGTTTTATGAGAAGAGGCAGGAGGTAGCTTATTTCATCTCTCTCATTCTCAGCCATATCAGGACAGAGTAACACAAAGGCCATTTGAAAATCAGAAGGAAAGTTCTCACCAGACACCAGATTTGCCAGCACGGTGGTATTTGACTCCCTAGGCTCCACAACTGTAAGAAATAAACTTTTGTTTTTTAAGCCACCTAGTCACTGATATTTTGGTTATAGCATCCTGAACTACGACAGAAACTGGTACTGATAAGTTAGGTATTGCTGTAATAAATAACCTAAACATGAGGAAATAACCTTAGAACTTGATAATGTATAGCAATGGAAGAATTTTGAAGTACATGGTAGAAAAATACCAACATTGTCATAAAGGAACTTTAAAGGGATTCTGGTGAAGCCTCACAAGGAAAATAGGACAGCAGTAGAAAAAGCTTCTATTTTCTTAGAAAATGCCTAAATAATCATGTGTGGAATGTTGGTAGAAATATGAACATAAATGAAAATTCTAATGAGATCTGACAGAATAAGGAACACATTATTGGACAAAGTAAGAGTGATGGGCCTTGTTATAAGGTAACAAAAAGTTGACTGAACTGTGTGCATGTTCTAGGGTTTTGTGGAAGATAAACTTGCATATAATAAAACTAGATATTTAGCTGAGGATATTCTGAAACAATGTTGAAGGAGAAAACTGGTTTCTCCTAACTGCTTATAGTAAAACAAGAGAAGAGAGACATGAATTGAAGAAGTAATTTTTGAGCAAAAAGGAAACAGAGTTTAAAGATTTTGAAAAGTATCAGCTTGTCTGTATTGCAAAAAAACGAGCAAGAATATTCTGCAGAAAGCATTAGAGGTGTGCGTGAGCAAAAGTTTGATAAGAATAAAACCTATAGAATTAATCAGCCACCCCAGCAGAAACATCATCACTTTGAACTGAAGGGAAAGGAAATATGATAGAATGCTAGATTTCTTCGATTCTACAAGACAGGATGACAAAGCTATTCAGCTGAGAACTTCAGCTATTATTTAAGATAATGGAAGAACGGCCCTGATTCAGAGATTATAAAATCACCATGCAGGTTTTAACAGCACAGATAGTCTTCAACAGAAGCCGTGGGTTTGAGACCACTGCAGAGAGCCATGGGTGTACATCACGCTGCTGAGCTGTAAGAACTATCTTCCCACCCTAGTGAGCCTGGAGAGCAGAGCATTACGCCAAAGCAGATAATTTTTGTACTTTATGATTTCATGAATTTGCCTTGCTGGATTTTGAACTCGCTTGAGACACATCACTCCTTTCTACTTTCCTATTTCTTTCTGTTGGAAAATAAATGTCTCTCCTATGTCTGCTTCACCGTTGTATTTTGAAAACACAGAACTTGTTTGTTTTCATTGTTCACAGCTAGAGAGGGATTTTGCTCCAGAATCATATCTTGAATATCACATAAACAATATTTAGATGATATTTGGTAGAGCTCTAGACTTAGACTTTATATTGAAGCCTGGAATGGGTAAGACTCGGAGGACCTTTGGTATTGATGAATGTATTTGGCATATGAGAAGACATTAAATTTGAGGATTGGGCAGCGGTGGAGTGCTGTGAACTAAATATTTACATTCCTCCACAATTCATATACTGAAACCCTAATATCCAATTTGATGGAATTTGGAGATGAGGCTGTTGGGATGTAATAATACAATGAGGGTGGAGCCCTGTAATGGGCTACGTTGCCTTATAACAAAGAAAGATAGGAGACAATTGTCTTCCTTTCTCTTATTCTTAGCCATGTGAGGTCACAGAAAGAAGAGTCCTGCCCACAAAACAGGAAGACCTCACCAGAAACTAAAGCTACTGGCACTTTGGTATTGAACATGCAAGCAACTAAAATTGTGAGTAATTAATGCTTTTTTTTTTTCTTTTTGAGATGGAGTCTTGCTCTGTCATCCAAGCTGGAGTGCCATGGTGCAATCATGGCTCACTGCAGCCTCAACCTCCTGGGCTCAAGTGATCCTCCTACCTCAGCTTCTCAAATAGCTGGGACTACCAGCATAAACCATCATGATCAGCTAAATTATTTTTTATTTTTTACTTTTTACTTTTTGAAGAGACAGGTCTTACTTTGTTACCCAGGCTAGTCTTGAACTCCTGGCCTCAAGCAATCTTCTTGCCTTGGCCTCTCAAAGTGCTAGAATTACTGGCATAAGCCACCAAGCCTGGCCTGAGGCTTTTTGTCTTGCTTTGTTTGTTTTGTTTTAAGGCACCAGTATGTGGTATTTTTGTTAGAGTAGTCCAAACTGACTGTGACACAATGGTTTCAAAAGTGATTAAATATTTAGGAATAGACTTAATCAAATGGTAAAAGACTTGTGTACTTAGAACATTAGAAATTATGAAAAATTGATGAAGAATATGAAGGAAGACATAAATAAATTGAAGACACTTATCTTCATGGATTGGAGGACTTAATGTTGGTAAAATCACCATGCTATCTGAAGAAATACACAAATTAAACGAAATCCCTGTCAAAACCCCAATGCCATTTTTACAGAGATAGAAAGAAGAGTTTTGAAATGTATATGGATCCACAAATGTTGCTCCAAAGCCAAAGAAATTTGGGGAAAAACTAATAAACCTAGAGACATCACACTTTCTGATTTTAAAATATATTACACAGCTATGGTAATAAAAACAATGTGGTTCTGGCATACAAAAGGACATATAGACCAACAGAACTGACTAGAGAACCCAAAGATATATGGTCAACTGATTCTTTACAAGGGTGCCAAAATACACAATGGGTAAGAATAGCCTTTCATTAAATGATGTTGGAAAATTTAAATATTCACATGTAAAATAATAAAATTGAACCCATATCTATCATACACAAAAATTAACTAAAAAATGATTAAAGACTTAAATGCAGTACCTGAAACTATAAAAGTCCTAGAAGAAAATAGAGAATAAAAGCTTCATGACACTGGTCTTGGAGATGATTTCTTGAATATGACACCAAAAGCACAAGCAACAAGTGCAAAAAATAGATAAGTAAAACTATGTCAAACTAAAATTATTCTTCAAAGTAAATAAGACAATCAATAAAGTGAAAAAGCAGCTTTGAAATGGCTTAAAATATCTGATAAAAAATTAATATATGAAATATAGAAGAAAATACAATTCAATAGCAAAATGATAATAATTATGAATAATTCTAATTTAAAAATGGGAAAAGACTTGAATAGCCATTTCTCCAAAGAAGACATAAAAAATGGACGTGAAGTATATAAAAAGTTTCTCAATATTCTTAATCATCAGGAAATGCAAATCAAAACCATGATGAAATATCACCTTACACATGGTAAGATGGCTATTATAAAAACAAACAAAACAGAATCACAAAGACATAAAGCACTGGCAATAATGTGATGAAATTACGTTTGTACTCTATTGTTGAGAATGTCAAATGGAGCAACCACTATAGAAAAAGTATAGAGTTCCCTCAGAAAACTAAAAATAGAGCCACCATATGTCTCAGTAATCCCACATTTGAATGCCTGTCTGAAAGAATTGAAATCAGAATCTCAAAGAGATATCTGTGTTCCCAGTTTGATTCCAGCATTGGTTACAATAGCCAAGATATGGAACAATGTAAGTGTCCATTGACAGATGAATGCATAAAGAAAATGTGTTACATGCGTGTAATGAAATATTATTCAACTTTAAAATAGAAGAAAATTATTCCATATATGACAATGTGGATGAACACGGAGACAATATACTAAGTGAAATAAGCCAGTCACAGAAAAAATAAATATTGCATGATTTCACTTATATGAGGCATCTAAAATAGACTCATAGAAGCAGTGGGCAGAATGGTGGTTTCCAGGGGCTGGGGAAAAGTGAAAATAGAGAGTTACCACTGATGGGGTATTAATATTCAGATATACAAGACAAATAAGTTCTACTGATCTGTACAAATGTTGTGCTGGTAGTTAACAGTACATACCATTTTGTCTCTATCTGGAAGCTATTTTCTCTGTGAGCATGTACATTAATGAGAGGTGGCAGAAGGCATATATGATGTTCTTATGGTACTGAGATGCTGGTAATAGGAACAAAAAGCATAATGAGCATTAGCAGTGATATGATGTTGACCTTTGGGAAACATCAATCCACAACATTCACTTGGATTTCTCTCTCTAGCCACAATAGCCATCCTTGAGGCACAGATCTGTATCCGAATTACACTCACTGACTCGTGGAAGCTTAGTTTTATAACCCTAATGCATTGTTATATTGGCTTAGAAAGCTAATTTTTTAGCTACAATGAGTCCTTGGAGCTCTCTGATTTTTTTGCTCTGCATAGACCATTTGGTATATGAATATGCACATACCAAGAAACTGACACAATAATCCAGGCTTGCAGCACCCCCTGGATTATTCCTTTGGACTCATGATGCGAAGCAGCATATGGCCAAGATTTTAACTGTCTTTCCAAAAATGCTATACTCCAATAAGGAATTCCTTGTGTTCTCTTTTGCAGCTAACAACACACTCATTGATTAAAGCTATAATTTCCTGATTAAGTTGAAATAGAGTGCAGTACTTAAGGTGTTCTTGTCATTTATCACCATTTCAATGTGTTAAAAATGTAGGGTATTTCTTACATGAAGAAACCCAGCAAAGCATACACGGGCTTTTCATTCGTTATTCCCTTTGAAATCATTTTTGCTTTTTCTGAAAGAATGATCAAAAGGCCATTCCAAAAAAGACCTCTTCCTACTTAAAACACTTTGTACGTATCAGACTTACCAGATTGTATCTTTCTCATTATTTTTTTCTATATACTCTACTAGCCTCAAGGACAGGGTCTAGATCTTACTTATCCTGTAAAGAGGTTGCCAGATACATTTTACAAATCTGTTGTTTATGCAACCTCAAGTGAAATCTTGAAGATAACATCTGTTGAATTACTAATATCCACATAAAAACCATATAAAAGCAACCTATAGACTTCTAAATTTTAAAATTAGCATACTTTTCTTCTTATACTATGCTAAGTGTTAGAATCCATTTAAAGGGACAAAGAAAAGATCCATTTAATTTTTTGACAGAATCATAGTTTTGAAAATATTGACATCTAACCAAATTATCCAAAAGAACCCCATACTACTCAGCTTTTAACTGCTTGAAGAATGAATTAATCATACAGAAATGCTGTGGAAAAAATGATTTCATAGTGCAAAAAGATAGAATCCTGCCATAGGCATCTATTTATAGAGGCTGCTCTGCATATATCTATAGATGCTGGGGTTTTTTTTTTTTCTGTCTCTGCATACACATATGAAAACCTTTATAGGGATGAAAAACACACTTTAAAACTTCCTGTTACAAAAATCTATAAGTTTTATAATGTAACTCTTCCTACACTCACTTTTTTTTTTTAAATTTATTTATTATTATTATACTTTAAGTTGTAGGGTACATGTGCATAACGTGCAGGTTTGTTACATATGTATACTTGTGCCATGTTGCTGTGCTGCACCCATCAACTCGTCATTTACATCAGGTATAACTCCCAATGCAATCCCTCCCCCCTCCCCCCTCCCCATGATAGGCCCCGGTGTGTGATGTTCCCCTTCCTGAGTCCGAGTGATCTCATTGTTCAGTTCCCACCTATGAGTGAGAACATGCGGCTACACTCACTTTTGACAGTTGACTTTACATACAACAAAAATCCTCTACTTCTGAACAAACATATTTTAAAAGGATATGAGAAAAGGATATTGAAAACAAGATTCTATTGAAGGTAATACTTATCTGTGAGTATATTCATCACATGAGAATTAGCAGCAGTATAATGTTGGCCTTTGGAAAACAACAGCACTACCCTTTCACTTGGCTTTCTCTCTTTAGTGGAGTGTCAAGTCTATGCTAAAAGTAGGCTAAAAAGTGACGGTCTGAAGATGTGTAAGGTGTTTGTATGCTACTAGCTGCAAATTTACAGAATCTAGTCAGGGAGTCATAAAATTACCCTTGAATTAAAACAATATATGTTAAGTGTAAATTTTACTGCAGTTTCTGTGGATCCGAAATTCCAGAAAGGCTTAATGGACCCATTTTGGCTCAGGGTCTTGTATGGGATTGCAGACAGTGGCTCCAGCTGAAATGCTCAGGGCTGGACAACATCTCTTTCTCTATCTATGTAGCTTCAGGAATTCCCTGTGCTATTTCTACATGGGCTAGTTTATGCTTTCTCACCACATGGTGGCTTTAGGCCAGGAGTTCCTACTTGGCCCTTTGGAACACCATTCAGTGGGTGTGTTGTTGCAATTTGTTCCAGCATCACAAAGATGAAAGTCTAGGTTCCCACTCAATTTTTGCTGAGATAGCCTGGGGTGCAACCACAGTCTTGACTGTGGTCTTGAGATAGAGTATAGCAACTGACTGTCTAAATGTTTTTGGTCTCGTGAGGCTACCCCATATTTGGTCCTTTGGCTATGGAGAGCAGACTTTATATGGTGTTTTTTACTCTATGTCTATTTGTGTTTCCATACTGCCAAACTCTTCAGCTCCAAGTGTTGGATATGTGAGAGAAAAAGAAAACAAGGGAATTTCCACAATGCTGTTCCTTGGGTTCCGAGATCCCTGACTAGTCTGCCGTTTTCAATTTTTTCTAATTCATCTTCCTGGAAAAGTAATTCTCTTATTCTCATTTTGAGATTTTAGAAACAAACCAAAAAAGACTGGCCAATATGATTCTCTACAAATACTACATTTTCTTTGTTGTCTAAGGCAGATGGAATAATTTACCATAACCTTTGGTGTTGTAACTCCTCTGATAATTAGACCCAAACAGGAAATCAATTTGCTGTTGATATATTTTTGAACAAAGAGGAAAAGATGCCACTGTTTCAACCTGAATCCAACTTTTCCAGAAATACGCACAATATGTTTCCAGACAAAACAGTATAAGGCTTTCAACAATTTTGGGTAAGTTTAGATAATGTTACATGCTGAAGGTATGATCACCATTATAGTTCACGGAAAGAGCCTCAGGGATAATTTTTTCCTTTCAGTTTATAACAAAGCATTTGTCTTAGTCTGCTTTGTGTTGCTATAACAGAATACCACAGACTGGGTAATTTATAAAGAACAGAGATTTATTTCTTACAGTTCTGGAGGCTAGAAAGTTCAAGGTCAAGGTACCCATTCTGGCAAGGGCCTCTTGCTTTGTCCTCCAATGGCAGAAAGGGGAAAGGCGAGGGAACATGCACTAGAGAGAGCAATAGATCGAACTCACAGCCTCAAGCCATTTTATAAAAATCAGCATTAATCCATTCATGAGGCTAGAGCCATATTTACATGCTATAAATATATTAACAGCAAATCAATTCTCTTTTGGTCTCATTATCAGAGAAGTGGCAACACAAATGGTTTTGATAATTTATTCCATTTGCCTTTTACAACAAAGAAAAAGTGGTACTAATAGAAAGGATATAAACCAGCATTTTGGTTTGCTTCTAAAATGGTAAAATAGCAGTGACAGAATTACATTTTTAGGAAGATGTATTTGAAAACCTTGAAAAAGGCGTACTAACTAGGGACCTCAGGACCCAATGAACAGTATGCTGGTATATTCCCTGGTTTTCTTCCTCTGTTTCAATTCTAAGACTTAAAGCTGAAGAAGCTGACAATGTGGAGACACAGCTAGACATAGACATAAACACTTCCTATTAGACCCTAACTCTAAACACTTCTGCATTGAGGATTAAGTTTCCAGATGCTTTTTCAGGGATATAGTCAAACCATAGCAGCATCACTTTAGGTTACTGGAGTTATACTTCTTGTGTGGGTGTACTTGCTTTAGATCTAAAAAAGTTATTATAATACATTTAGCTAGAAATCATTTGGATTTGCATTTTCTTCAAGAGGCCCCTAAAATAAAGTACCCCAAATTGAGCAAATTCATTTATTTCTTACATATCCTTGAAAGCCTGAGTTGAGGCTATGTTGCTGTACTTAGTTTTTCTTTACTGAATACAGTTCAATTAAATACATTTTCAAACTTGAAAAGATGGTATCCTAATGCTCTTTTTAAAACCACTTTATTGAGGTATAACTGATATACAATGAACTGTACAGTTTTAATGTGTGCAGTGTGAAGAGTCTGGACTTGTGCTAACACCCATGTTGTCATCACCATAGTCAAGGTAAATATGCAGCACCTCACCGAGTTTTCTTGTGTTCCCTTGCTTACTTGCTTACTTGCTTGTTTTTGTGGCAAGAACACTTAACATGCAATCTACTCTCTTAGCAAATTTTAAAGTGCATAATGCCATATTGTTAACTGTAAGTACAGCAGATCTCTCGAATTTATTATCTGGCATAACAAACTTTATACCCAATAAACAACAATTTATATTTCCTCCACTGTCCAGACCCTGGCAACCACTATTGTATTCTCTGTTTCTATGTATTTAACTATTCTAGATACCTCTTCTAAGTGGAATCATGCAGTGTTTGTCCTTCTGTGACTGGCTTATTTCACTTAGTATAATGTTCTCTAAGATTATCCATGTTGCTGGAAAAAAGGCATCTTTGTGCTTTTAAACACTTATCACAATTAGACATTTTTTTTTCCCATTCTGCTATAACGTGTCATTTTCTTAAGATCACTGACGCAGAATAAATCTATTTAGGAAAGAGTTCCGGCTTTGCTGGTCTCCCAGTTACTTCATTTTAAAGATAGCCTGGGATCAAACTCAAATGTATTATTTCCTTGTAGGTACTTGCATTTTCATCCCAAAACTCTACATACAAATCTATACTTTTAGTGCACTAGGCAAAGTCAAAGGCAAAACATTCATACTATGATATTGGTAAGATAATGAAATTATTAAAAAGATAATAGTTCATATGTAATAGTTATTTATTCACCAGATATTGATTAAGCATCTTTTCTTTGCAAAGCCCTTATCATCAGATTTCAATATGTATGTTCAGTTTTATAAACAATACATTATTTTAACTATGAAATATAGTTAACTCTCATATATTTATATAAGTAGTCTTTTTTATCAATAGCTAAGTAATAGATTAATATGTTTACACAGTCATATACATGCACAGATATATATCAACACATAAAAATGAACATTTATGTTTTTACAATAATTATATTTTATATGTGGAAAATAATGTTATGAGCATTTCAATAAAGCTAACCTATATATGCATAATTTTATTGATTTCATAATGGCTTATAAATCAAGTTGCCCAGATCTATCCCTTTTTCAGATTTTTATATCCCAAATTATCAATAATATTATACATTTGTAATTTATTTGAGATTCTGTAGTTTTGATTTTGAAAGAAAATGAGAAAGTATTTTAAATGGAAATAAACGATATGCATTTAAAGCATTCAGATTTCATGCATCTTTTATTTGCCAAAAGAAAGACTACAACTCACTGGAATGTGAGAAACCCATCAAAACAAGTTAAGTGCCAACATATGTGGAACAAAATTGTTCCCTTTAGACTTTCTATGTAGAGACACATTTCAGCTAGTGTATCTGGGTTTTGCTCCTAGTCAAGACATAGAAGTCCTACAAGGTTTCAGTGCTAAAAACTTGGAGACACAAATTTCTTCCAAATATGATATATACCACTGACATTTCAGATCATAGGAAACAGAACAGTTTGCAACAAGGTGAGAACTATATATTCAATAAATACGTTAAGCTCTTTCACTATACTTTCTATGATAACTTATTTTTAATTTGTTACCATAAATTAATAATATTAAAATTTTGCTACACTTGCTGCTTAATATACATGTGCCCCAATATATCTGGTTCTCATTTGGAGAAGTGTAACACTTTCAATTTAAGTGTCTAATATAATACTGAGCTTCTCATTTGAGGTGACCCTTTAAAAGTACTAGATAAAAGTGACATGTGACAAAGCGCGTGTGACATCCACTATTTTATTTCAATAATTAGAAAGTGTTATCTGGTTTTTTGTTTGTTTGTTCTTGTTTTCTGTATGGTATGTGTACTTCTAAGAATTTTCCTAGAAGAAATAATACAATATAAAAATGTATTTTTGAAGAAGGTTATAGGATTTGATTTTCTCTTTTACATATTGAGCAGTTTCTTTAAAAACCACCAATTTAGTAGAGCTGCTAATCCACTAATTCAAGTCTTCCTTCCCTTTACAATGATGTTAAATTGAATATTAAAATAATTTGAACTTGCTATAATAATGATTTTAAGACTCTGTAACATTTTCCTTTTCTATATGGCATGCATTTTATTTTTATGGATATATTCCAAGATAACAAAATTAACCTTAATTTGGTTAAATATTGCTTCTGATGCCTTTTAATTTAGAAACAAATGCATCGTTTAATTTCTATTTATAAATAATCAATTTATGTATTACCCTATTAGTGGTACAATTAAAAAGAACAATGGCCCATATTATTTAAAAATTCCCTATTTAGCCTATTTTCTTCTTAACGATGGTTCTGCATCATTCTATATTCAATATTCTTGTCTTCAGAGCATGACATTAGGGATGTGTCCCTTTTCTGCATGTGTTATGTGTTTAATGAAAATGAACGCAATCGAATATGTACAGGTAACACTTGTTGACAGGTTCGGGGGAAGACATTATTAATTTCCTTCAGCATGCAGCTATGTAAATCACATTAAGTCCCTCTAAATAAATACTGTGCACAATGTTAGGCACTGTGTTCTGTATTAAGAGTATAATGGTAAACAAAATTATATACAGTCTCTTAAGACTGACAACATATTATTCAGATAATTCGATACATACAGTAAACTTGTGAGTAATGCTAAGCTATTTATAAAGCATCATGCTTTACCGGCAAGTCACAGTTGAAATTTGAAGCATATGTGATATTTGTGGGTAAACAGCATGATTCAGACAGAGAGCACAGAACACCCAATGTCCTTGCTGTTAGAAGGAAAAAGTGCATTCAAGTTGCTGAAAGTCCTGTCTTAGTGAAGCCCACAGAGTGAGACCGACGGTGAGGTTGGTTTGAACTAATGATGGATGGAGTATCAGAGATTATATCACATCCTTTAGGATACTGTTTTCTAAACTTGGAGAGCAATAATGAAGCAGGTTTAAAATATGTTACAAAAATGTATTTATTTGAAAATAAATAATCATATTGATTAACAAAGAGTAGAGTAGATGTTGAAAGCCCAGTTAAGAGCTACTGCAATAGTCCAGAGAAGTGACCATTCTGAGCGAGAGGAGGCACATTTTTAATAGAGCTGGAGAAACCGTATGTACCAATCATGGACTAGAATCTGTATATAAGTAGCGAGTGATGAAGACGAGGAAGGAGAAAAGGATAAATATTATTTTTCTGGAATAGTAACTTTCCTGGATAGTACTGCATTGAATTGAAAGGCTTCCAATTTTATAAGATAGCGGTAAATAGAAAAACATATGTTTGTTCGTGTTATATTGATTTTAGGCCTCTTCGACATAGAGTAGAGGTTTTTTTTGTTTGTTTGTTTATTTGTTTGTTTGTTTTTTGATGTAGTCTCCCTCTGTTACCCAGGCTGGAGTGCAGTGTGGCGCCATCTCGCCTCTGGATTCAAGCGATTCTCCCACTTCAGCCTCCTGAGTAACTGGGATTACAGGCATGTGCCACTATGCCTGGCTAATTTTTGTATATTTAGTAGAGACACCGTTTCACCATGTTGTCCAGGCTGGTCTCGAACTCCTGATCTCAAGTGATCCACCGCCTCAGCCTCCCAAAGAGTTAGGACTACAGTCGTGAGCCACTGCTCCAGGCCAAGAGTAGAGTTTTTAACCAGGTTTTTATTGTATGTATCTAGACAACAGAGGAAAGGTCTGAACAGCAGATAGAAGAGTAGGAATCTCTGGATATAAATAGCATTCAATGACATGTTTGTGGATGAGATTCCTTAAAGAGAATGTTCAATGGAAAGTGGTAAGTGAATACAAATGTAGTCTTGAAAAAGTTAAAAATTTATGAATTGAATAAGGAGAATAAGCCTGAAAAGAAATAAAGGATTTGTACCAAAAAAAAAAAAAAAAAGTAAAAAACCCTGGAGAATCGGATCCACAGAAATCAGTGTAAGAAAGTATTTCAGGAAGAGTTGAAAACAGTGATGAAAGCTGATGGTAGGTAATATAAAATAAGAAATTAACAAATTCCATAGAACTTAATCATTTGCAAGTTTTGGGTGACACTAGCAAAGCATTTCAATGGGGCATAAAATTGTGGACAATACCCTTCTAATTGCTCATACCAAGAACATTCTTGTCATTTTTCTTTTCATAACTCACATGCAAGTCAACAAAAACTTTTGTTTACTTTCCAGATCAATCCAGAATCTAACTAACCTTATTTCTCTACTGCTACTACTCTGGTCCAAGCACCATCATCTCTTATTTCCCCCAGTTTCCTCTTGTAATGTGCCCCAAACAAACTAATAGGAGTAATCATTTAAAATTATAAATTAGGTTACATTGTTTCCTCTCCTCAAGATGTTGAAATGACCTTTTTTTATTCAAAATAAAATGAAAATTGTTTACATCTTACAAGGCTCTTTATGAATTGAGCTTATTAGCTCCTTGACACCTTGTTCTTCTCCTTCCACTCCCATTTCCTGTGCTCCAGCCACACTAACCTGTTACTCTTTGCTCAATAACCTCCATAGCAGGTTACTTCGGCTCTTATCTCAGGGGCCCAGGATAATGGAACAGTTCCTTTTGGAACCATAGTGGAATTGATGAAGAGGGAAATGAGTGATGACTGATCAAAATGTCCCATGGCCAATGATGACATCAAACAGACGGTGACAGAGGCATCTTGGGAGGGAGGGACATATAATGTACTGAAAAATAATATAATCTAACCTTAATATCATCTCAGGGTCTTAATATGCCAATATTCTCTAGATATCCAATATTCATTTTGGTATTAGGCCCCTTAAACATTATTATTATTTTATTTAAATGTTAGTGTGCGTTTGCATTTCTTTACTTTTAATTCTGGCCAGTTATTTTACTAAATTTTTTTTCTCTTTTACATTTCTAGTTTTTTCTATTTACATTTTTTCTCATACTCAGCTGTACTGAAGTGTAATTTGTATTTTTCCGTTTGACTCCACAGCTATGATTTAATTAACAAAATCCCATAAATTTATTCCTGTGTTTGCTCTGGAGAGCAAAACATCATTGGATAAAGTGATGCAAACTCACAAACTTGAGCTCATTAATAAAGTATAGATTCATCAGCCACATTGACTTTTCCTTTCCTAAATGGTAGACAGCTGGAGTAGGATTATATTTCTCATTGGTGTCAGAAAAACCAAACCCAAAAGAAAAGAAGAGTGGAAGGAGCATATATACTAAAACCTTGATATATATTGTTAATTTAGTTTAGTAGGTCATGTTTGAAAATTTAATTATTGAACACGTAAGAGTGAAGGATACATTTTATAAAAACTGAAAAACAAAAGGTATAATTGATTTTACATGAACAAGGACTATTTCTGTGAACCAGAGATAGAACAAAAATACAAAGGTTGAGCTGGGTTGAAATCTTAGCTCTCAGTTTTCCAAGTCCATAATAGCCAGTGTGACTGGGATTGTGGTTCCTGAGGTATAAATGAAATTAACCCAAATTTTAAAACACAACAGAACATGTTTTAGTAGTCCAAGGAAGTGTTTTTAAGATAGACATCTGAAAGGATTCATGAAAGATTGGAAATGAAGGATAGAATCTGTTTACATTTTAAAGACATCACTTTGGAATTTAGGGGAAAGGAAGAAGGAGATAAGAGCACAGTATGGTTTTCCAGGACTGAGTTATAGACCCACTGAATTTATAATGAGATCTGCACAGTTTCAACATCACTTCTGTGAAATAATGCTGAAGGAAGATTTCAAACCTGGTGCTCTTGTGTGGGCCCAGAAATAGTGACAGAAATACAAATCATTAGACAGTGAGAGTTTTACACAGAGAGAAAGAGAAAAACAGGAAACAAGCAGCCCCATCCCCCAACCTCTCAAAGAAAAAGCTTCACATCAAAATAAACCTCTAAACCAAAATGACAAAGCTCATCAAGAAATTCAGCACTAAAATCCAGCCAACATAATCAACAATAAGAAAAGTAATTTCTGATCTTTGTTGAGGAAATTATATAAATCTGACCAAGAATTTTAAATAAATATGCTAATCATTTTTATATGCTCGTCTTCTTTTCTAAGCTGTTATTTCTATTTACTTTTTGGAATTCCTGAATAATTTCAAATTTTATTATTTTCAGATTTAACAGCTGCATTTGGTGGGTGAGAGAAAGATGACTGTGTTTACTCCATTTTACTTGAAACCGGAACCCTGGTAGTATTCTCGTAACTTAACATACAAATAGGATTGACAAATACAGTTTCAGGTCATCAAGATGTATGCAAAGAAGAGGAATAAAGAAGAAAGGGCATTATATTAGGCATTGTTGCAATTCAACATGTATTTGTTTAGTTTTAAAAACACATGGAGTGCTTCTTAGAATGTAGATTACCAGGACAAAAATCTGAATTACAAAATCTGAATCTCTGAGAAATGGGCGTCAGAATTTCCATTGCATAGATGATGCTTGTATTTCTTGAAGTTTGTAGACTGGAGAATTAATTTGGAAATAAGAAAGATGATAATCCAAATTCAAACTCAACCCATTTGCCCAGCCTTTCATAAATAACATAATTTCTTTGGTTTTACCTGCAAAATTAAATTTCATAAAATATTTATTACTGTTGATATGGTTTGTCTCTATGGTCTCACCAAAATCTCATGTTGAATTGTAATCCTCAGTGTTGGGGGAGGGGCCTGGTGGGAAGTGATTAGATCATGGCAGTGTTTTATAAGGATTTAGAAGCATCCCCCTAGGGTTGTCTCATGATAGAGTTCTCATGAGATCTGGTTGTTTAAAAGCGATAGCACCACCCCCTTCATTCTCTTCCTCCTGTGCCAGGCATATAAGACATGCCTCCTTCCACTTGGCCTCCCACCATGATTGATTTTGTTTCCTGAGGCCTCTCTAGCCATGCTTCCTGTACATCCTGCAGAATCTGGAGCTAATTAAACTTCTTTTTAAAATAAATTACTCAGTCTCAGATATGTCCTCATAGCAGTGCTACAATGAACTAATACAGAAAAATGGTACCAGGAGTGGGATATTGCTATGTCATTATAAAATGGGTCTTTTAAACAAATTGATAGTATCTTCTGCTTATAGTTCACTAAGTGTATACTTAAGCATGTTGCATATAAACCTAACAAACCACTATATAGCCATCAATATTGTAAAACTCATTGCAAATTTCTTTATATAAACACTAAATTAGCAATGTGTAATCTGTGCAACCTAAATAGAATTTTCTCTAGGAAATTCTTAACAAAAGTATACTAAGTGTAATGTATCATAATATTTCTATCTATATATGAGAAATAATTCCAGGGCATTATTAACATTATGGACATGTAGAATATATTTGAAAATATAATATGGCCAGTATTTAAATCCAGACAAATTTGCTATTAGTATACATGAGGATGAATCCAACAGCATTTAAAATTAAGTATAATAATTTTATAGTCAAATGATAATAGACAAATATTTTCAAATATTTATCAGCATATTACTATCATTCAATTATAATTACATAAGGTCAGTGAGGCCTATAGCTTTTTTCAATTTAGTTTGACATTTTTTTCAATACTGAGAATTATTTTGAGACTATTTAGTGGCAGGGTGTAAATAAAGTAGGACTAAAAACACAGTAAATACGTTGTCATATTTAAGTATTAAGGATAGGTTATAAACTCTTTTTCTTGAAGCATCTATAGAAAAATAAAAAAGAACAATCACAGACAACATAAGACTATTCTCCAGTCAAGTAAAGGATCCCAGATCATTTCTTTTCATCTTTAAATTCATTAAATGAGTTATCATTTCAAATATGGCTGGTCAAGGTTCTCTAAATAATAAATATGAAGTTGAATATCCCATAATACCAAATTATTAATTTAAGAATGATTTATTAAGCTATTTTGCCAATGTAAGAGAAATATTGAACTTAAGCAAAAAGATATTTGAAGTTGAAGAATTTTACAATATTTTAACATCAGACCCTATTACTCTTCTTGATATATACAATTGCAAGTGCTGTAAAATAACAATCTTGTTCCAACAAATCTCCATCTGTGTCAAAGCAATTTAAATCTTAGAAATTGTACTCCAACTTGAATATTGTTTTTATTACAGTAATAACACTGTTTTTATGCCTTCAAACATAGACAGATATATATTCAAAAATATCATAAATTAAATTAGACCAATATGTATTCAAGAGTGAAAGAATTTTCCAAGGATCTTGAGACCATGCAAATGTAACAGTAAAGCTACCTGTATGTAAGTACATATATTTTACTGACATGTCTTTAAATTGGGTGGGAAATCTGTTGTTGATATTGCAAATGCAGAAAAATTTACTGTCTGAGAAAACTATTTTGCCTTTATTTTATTTTTCCTTTGTGTCAGACTACAAAAGTGTGATCAGTGGCTTGCTATTATGAGTTTTACCAGGAAACATATTGACACTATATCCAATACATGTGAATGACTTATTTGTAAATATTTTAAACTATAGCAAGCTAATTAGCATTTTTCCTTTTCACTTGGATTATAATTAGTCTTGGGACAGCAAAGAGATTTGAGGAAAATTCCTCAATAATTTTTTGTTTGATTTCAGTTGTTAAAAACATGCTTGTTGTCCAGTACCTTTTTTTTCATAAAATAGATATTTAATTCATTGTTTAACGATTGAATAGGTGTTTTATCCTCATAATCTCTTTTTAATCAGCTCCTTTGTCTTTGACAGTAAAGATTTTTAAATTATGTGGTGTGAACCTTGAAAATTTGAGACAGGTCTCAGTTAATTTAGAAAGTTTATTTTGCCAAGGTTGAGGACACGCACCCGTGACACAGCCTCAGGAGGTCCTGATGACATGTGCCCGAGATTGGCAGAGCACAGTTGGTTTCATGAATTTTAGGGAGACATGAGACATCAATCAACATGTGTAAGATGAACATTGCTTCCTTCTGGAAAGGTGGGACAACTGGAAGTGTGAGGGAGCTTCCAGGTCCTAGGTGGATAAGAGACAATGGTTGCATGCATTTGGGTTTCTGATTTGCCTCTCCAAAGGAGGCTTTCAGATATGCATTTATCTCAGTGAATAGAGGGGTGTCTTTGAGTAGAAAGAAAGGCAGGTTTTCCCTAAGCAGCTCCCAGCTTGACTTTTCCCTTTAGCTTAGTAATTTTCGTGGCCCAAGATATTTTCCTTTCACAGTGGAAAGAAATTCATTTTCTTTAAGCAATAGTATAGTTAATGGACAAATTGTTTTGTAATAGACTTTAAAGTAAAGATTCACCTAACACTGAGGAAAACCTTTTATTCTGAAGATTTGAATTATTCTCCAAGTGTCAAGAGATATGATACATTCTTTTTATAGTGTGTTCTCAGCAATACAATACAAACGTTAAACATGGATTGCTTTCCCTCTAGAGAAACACATGCATGCGCGTGTGCACACACACATATACACACGCATACACACATGGGTGAGGGCAAATGCAAATTAAAAATAAGTAGCATAATTCTGCCTGTTGAAAATAAAGGAAGAAACATCCCCCTTATTTCACAGCAATTACTTGAAAAAACTTGTTATTGTAAATTATTTCACTGTTTCTTTGAAATGCATGTAAATATTTTTAAAAGTGAAATAAGGCTCTTGTCAGCTTTATGACCTAGGAATGTTTTTCTCAAGGCCTGGAAACTATCTCTATGAATGTTTTCATCAAGGAAGATAGCACTGTATCTCCTAGTTTCTATTAACTAAGTAGAGCCTAACTTCTTGCTCTAAAACTACCTCCTGTCACACAGATATAGGAAATTTATTTCTCCTTTGGATAAAGCGAATTAACTAACACAGATGGTCACCACAAATACAAAGAGAATTCAGGATGAACTGTGTGTGACAAATAGTGCTGTCACATCCTCTTACTTGAGAGCAAGTTACTGTTTATCTTGGAGAACATGTATGTGTTGGGTTGTATCTGCTTGGCTCTATAAAAGTTTGAGACATCTTTCTCCCTTTGCAAATGCCTTAGCAATTGTCTTTGATGTGCATCACATTGTGGTTTAATGCTTATTTGAAAATAAAATGGTGTTTCTATCTCTTCTACTTTTGTGGTTTGGAATGAGATTTTGTTTTTAATTATATTATCTAAATAATTAATTATATTATCTAAATAATTTATATTATCTAAATAATTTTAATTATATTATCTAAATAATTAATTATCTAAATAATTATAATAATTAATATAATAATAATTAATATAATAATTAATTATATTATCTAAATAATTAATTAATTATCTAAATAATAATTAATTGTCTAAATAATTAATTATATTATCTAAATAATTAACATACAAATATACACACTTGCATATATATATTACATATGTTTTTATGTAATTAAAAACAAAGAGATTTTGTTTTTAATTACATTCTCTAAACAATTCACATACAAATACACACACTTGCATGTGTATGTACATATATACATACCACCACGACAATGCTTGTATCTTTTTATAGGCTTGAGCATCTAGGGAAGTCATAAACTGATATATTTGTCGATCAGTTTTTTAAAATTCATTTATTGCAAGGTTGATATATGCTTCTTATTTTGGATATAGAAACGAAAGTTGTCTCTTTCATTGAGACACTTGATTCTGGTGGATAGAAGTTAGAAACAGAAAATTCAGGAGTGTAAGGGAAAATTTTGTTGTCTTTTCTTTCCAGTACATAAATGTCTTTCTGGGAAGTCAGAAACTTGTCATTGGTAAATGGTCTTGAATCCACATATTTAACTGGACTAAGGGTGTGCTTTAGTTCTTTGTTGTTTTCAGACATTTATTCTACCACTTCATGAAGCTGACTGAGCACATTCTTCTTATATTCCCTGAAATAGGTGTGTCTCCAAAACACTTCCCTTTCTGCTTGAGTCAGTGAGTTCATCATCTTTTCTTACAATAAAGTGATTTCTGCATAAATTGAATAAAATATGTCTACTATAAGTTGGATCTAAAATGTAAAGTGGGACAGTAGAATGAGAATTAGAATCAGATGTGATATATCTGGAGGATGTAAGCTGTTGGGGGGTAGAGGTAGGAGACACCAGGTGAGGGAGAATTCAGGAAGAACAAACCTTATATGTCCTTCATTAAAGCAATTACATTAGAGGAAATTTAATAGAGTAGGGCCAAAGATTTTTGTTTGTTGTTAAATACATAAATAGATGCATTATGTTCATATTCTTACATCACTTTGGATTTTTACTTGGATATTTGCCTCCCTTAACGTTATCTTTTAATCCTCAGCTCCAAGGATTTTTATATGATTACTACCATTACGCCTTTCTCCAAAAATACTCTTTGTATCACTGTAGCAGGACGGGCCATAGACAAAACCTCTCAGACACCAAGTTGTAGAAGGAAGGGCTTTATTCAGCTGGGAGCATCGGCAAGCTACCATCTTAAAATCCGAGCTCCCCGAATGCACAATTTCTGTGCCTTTTAAGGGCTCACAACACTAAAGATTTTACATGAAAGGGTCGTGATTGATTGAGCAATCTAGGGGATACGTGACAGGGGTTTTATGCACTGGTGGTCAGAGTGAAACAGAACAGAACAGGGAGTTTCAAAATATTCTTCTATACAATGTAGTTGATTTTTAACTACTAGGTTTTGGCCAGGCAGGCCCAGTCCTGGTTTTGGGCCTGGCGCCGGGCTGCCTGTCTTTGGTTTCACTTCCTTGTTTTTTTTCTTAAAACAGATACTGAGTATAAAACAATATAAAACAATGTGAGAGGGTCTCTCTCTTCCCTCATTTCACCCCTTTGAGACTTTCACTCATTTTATTAGTGGGAGCGCTCACCTTTATTTTCACTATTTATGTTTTTCTTTGCAATAGATTGATAGTGATGTATATAGTATGCTTGTGCTGAAGCATTCTGGTGGACTAAGGTATCGACGAAGCTTTTTATCATTTGGAAAAGTACAGGTAGCAAACAAGGGAGCAGTAAGCAGATTTCTATTACTATTATTACTGCTATTATAAGAGTTTTAAATCCTCCTATTGCTGGGAACCAATTTTCAAACATGGCTCCCGGATTAAATCCATGCCACACTTGGACGGCCCATGTACCAGTTTTGTTATATCTTTAACTATATCTTTAACTACTTGCTCCTGATCATCTATGTGTAGACAACAATTAGTAAGGTTAAATTTTCCAGACTCTTCCTTTAGCTGCTAGCAAGTAGTCAAGAGCTAGTCTATTTTGATAGATTGCATTTCTCATCAGAGTCTCTTGCCAGGCAAAAACAGTCAAGGCTTGACCGGTTTTACTAGTAATAATTTTTAAAACAGCTCGTAACCATATGAGCATGTAGATGGGGGTCCAATATCCCCACAAGCCATCTTGTGCACAAGTGGCGGGTCCATAGTATTGTATGATTTTTTTAGGGGGCCATTTATCATCTTTCCAATCACCTATGGCTATGCTTTCTTTTTCGTGGGAAACATAGACTGAGAAGGCCAGAAGTTCGCCTGTTTTTTATGGGCAGTAAGAAAAAAGATTGTTTAATGGTGCCAATTAAACACCTACCTGTCCACTGATCAAGCAGCTTAGCATAAGCTCTATGTCCACACATCCAGTATAACCCAGTGGCGGCAGTCCAGTCCCGGTGGAATTCTGGGTGGGCCCAAACAGTCTGCAACTTTGGAAATTTACTGAATGGATTTCTTTCTGTGTAATTGGAAATCCACCATGTAACTGTTTTTGCAGTACTATTACACAGCTTTTGCCCAAGACAACTAAGCCGCCCTACAGGATGAGTGAATCTTTTTCCTTCTCTAGCTATGCAATACTGTCTAATAAATCGAGACTTTTAGAACCTAAAAATTGTCAGGGTGGTTCTTTTGGGCTGGGAATTCATCAGGAACTGGGTCTGTAGGAACTAACTCTTGGGCTTCCCAAGGCCATTGATCTCCTATTATGGTTTATTATGGTTCCTCCACAAACATAACATGAAGTGACTTTTAGAGACTGGGCTACATGTTCAGCTCATTGCAAAAACAAATTTTTAGTTTTTCCTGGAATCTCAGGTACTGGCACATTTAGTTCATCATAGAAAGTCTGAAATACTGGTTCTGGAGAGCGTCTGTGCACCTCTCCTTTTATTAGGAGGCTTACGCTAGGATCTAGTCCTTTTTCATCAATGTCTAATGATACGTATTTTTTAAATTTCATTTTGGGTCTGAGGGGTTTGTGATTACCAATTTTAAAGGGTTGCAGCTCCCACTCATGCAGGAGGGGCTGACTTTTCCTTTTTGGAGCCAAACAGGATCTTTTTTATCTTTTTTTCAAGTAACCCAAGTGACACAAGACCAGTTTGGACACATCCTACATAAATATGATTCTTGACAGATATACTTCTTTTTGGCTGTGTTACTTTTTCCCCCAATCTAGAGAACTGCATCCTATTCCATGCTGCTTACTATTAATAGCGGCACAAGCATCAAATTTTAAGGTTACATTTTTGGGTACCCCTCTTTCTTCTGTTCTAGCGATTACCTTACTTGCGTCACCTGGAAAAGGACCAGTCCTTAGTCTTACTTCAAAGACTGTGATCATGGGGGGTTCAGAGGGGTCATAGCACACATCGGGCTGGTCACTTCCTGGATTACATACTTTGTACTGAGTGTTATTGTACAAACAGGTTCCCTCTGGAGTTCCTAGGCATTCATAATAATTGTAAAATTTAGAAAATTGTCTTACCTTGTTGTTCTACCTCAGTGACCTGATGTATGCACTGAAGACAGTCCTCTGTGTGGGCAGAAGCAGTGGAAGCTTTAACACACGAGTCCATGTTATAAGGAAAATAAGTCCCACGATGATTTTCCTCATCCTTCCGCCGAGCCTAGAACAGTCAGCTTCTGGGTGTGACTAGAGCAAAACTTGCTTTTTCCTCAGGGTCACTTTACAGGGATTGTCCGGGTTTGGTTTGGCCGCCCAGGTCTCAGCGGCCGCAGGCTTCACGCGGCTGTGGTGAATCCAGGCGTCACCGGCTGTGGTGAATCCAGGCTGGGATTCCTTCCCCGTTTACAGCTGTGGGAGTGGTCAGGATAACGGTCTGGTGTCCCCTCCACCGTGGCGGCAATGGAGCCACATTCCAGTCCTTGATCCACACACGGTCACCTGGAGAAAAAGGGTGAACGGGGGAGAATAAGCTGACTGGGCACCTCTCATTTACCCAAGTTGAGGTTGTCTGGGTAATTTTCCCCAAGGCCTGTAGCTGCCGCTGTAATTCAATCTCACCTCACTCTTGGGGAGTACCCGGAAGTGCTTGCAGTATAGGAGGAGGCTATGAAACAAAATTTCATAGGGGGAGGAAGTATCCTGTTTTCTTAGAGGGGGTACACCTAATTTTAAACAATACTATAGGAGAGGCTTGTATCCATTTTAATCCTGTCTCCTGACATACTTTCCCTAAACTATTTTTGAGAGTTGGATTCATCCGCTCCACCTTTCCGGAACTCTGAGGTCGGTAAGCGGCATGTAACTTCTGTGAGATTCCTAATTCCTTTGCGTCTTCTGTGCCAAGTCAACCACAAATGCCGGCCCATTATATGAGCCAACTCGTAGAGGCAGTCCAAACCCAGGGATGAGATGTCGAAGCAGCACACGGGTTACTTCATGAGGTTTTCCGTTCGTGTTGGATAAGCCTCCACCCACCCAGAGTAAGTACACACTAGAACCAGTAAATACTGGTTACCTCCACATGTAGGCATCTCTGTGGGGTCCACCTGAAGATATTTAAAAGGAGCCGCTCCATAGGCTTGTATGCCAGGAGGCGCAGAGGGGCCTTGCTTTGCATTGTGCTGTGGACAGGTAACGCATGGCTGAGCTGCTGTTTTAGCAAAAGCTGGCAAGTGTGAGATGTAGAAATACCGGCCTAACAACTTTTCAAGTGATTCTTAGCCTAAATGGGTAGTTTCTGTACAGCCAGCACGACTGCGGCTCCTAGCAGCTGTGGCACAGCTATTTTTCCATCTGGTAACTTTATCCAACTTGCCTTTATTGTTTGTCCTCCCTCTGCCTGAAGAAAATCTTTTTTCTCTTTTGAATAAGTAGGCACCAGATCAAGCGTTTGAGGGAGTAGTGAGGCTGTGACTGATGCCTGGTAAGGAGTAGATGCTGCTTTTCGAGCCTCTGTGTCTGCTCGGGAGTTTTCTTGACTCACCGAGGGAGAAACTTGCTCGGGTCCCCTACAATGCATGACTGCCACCTTTTGGGGTTTCCACACTGCTTCTAATAATTGTAGAATTTCTCGTTGATATTTTATGTCCTTTCCCCCAGAATTTAACAGGCCTTTTTCTTTCTATAATGCTCCATGTACTTGAAGGGTTAGAAAGGCATATCGAGAATCAGTATAGGTGTTTACAGTCTTAACTTCACTGAGTTCCAGAGCCTGAGTTAGAGCCATGAGTTCTGCTTTTGGGGCCGAAGTTCCCTGGGGCAATGGCTTAGCTTCAACAACATCCTACAGGGTTACTACTGCGTATCCTATGCACCTTTCTCCTTGTGAGTTGAAGCTGCTCCCGTCCACGTATAATTCCCAGTCTACGGATGCCCGTGGCTGGTCTCGAAGATCTGGTCTGCTAGAATAGACAGAGTCCAACACCTCTACACAGCTATGTTCAACAGGGCTGTCAGATACTGGGAGCAAGGTGGCAGGATTTAAAGTGTTACAGACTTAAATGGTTATGCGGGGGTTTTCACATAACAAGCCTTGGTACTTAGTTAATCTAGCATTTGTTAGTCAATGGTGTCCTTTGGTATTCATCAGAGTTACCACCGCATGGCGGGCTTTTATATTTAGGTTTTGTCCAAGGGTTAGCTTATCTGCTTCTTGTGCTAACAGGGCCATTGCTGCCAAGGCTCTCGGACACAGAGGCCAGTCTTTAGAAACCCCATCTAGTTGTTTTGAGGGGTAGGCCACTGGTCTTGGCCAGGGCCCCACAGTTTGAGTTAAAACTCCTACTGCCATTTTTTCTCTTTCTGACACATAGAGAGTGAAGGGCTTTGTGAAATCTGGTAGCCTATGTAGTCTGGGGCTGACATAAGTTTTCTTTTAACTTACAAAAGTCTTGCTGTTGTAGAGGCCCCCATTCAAAGGGCTCTCGTCGCCCCCCTTTGTAACCTCATACAACGGTTTGGCTAGCACCGCAAAGTTTGGAATCCATAATCTGCAAAACCCCACAGCTCCTACAAATTCTCTTACTTGGCTTCTGGTTTTAGGTTCTGGTAGGCTGCAGATGACCTGCTTTCTTTCTGACCCTAGGCTGCGCTCCCCTTTTGGAATAGTGACTCCCAGGTGGCGTACCTGCTGTCTGCAGATCTGAGCTTTTTTCTTGGACACCTTATACCCACAGTCCTCCAGGTGCCGAAGCAGGGTATCTGTCCCTTTCACACACCCAACTGCTGTGGAGTGTCCCAGCAGAAGGTGGTTCAAGTACAGGAGCAAGACGCAGCCTAGGTCTTTAGCAGGAAACTTCTGGAGGTCTCGAGCCAATGCCTCCCCAAAGATGGTGGGGGAGTTTTTGAACCCTTGGGGAAGCCGAGTGAGTCCAAGTGTACTGAGTGGTGACACCTGACCCCAGATCTTCCCACTGAAAGGCAAACAGCTTTTGGCTCTCAGGAGGTAGTCTCATGCTAAAGAAGGCATCTTTCAAGTCTAGGCAAGTAAACCAGCCGTCCTCAGCTGGCAGCAATCCTAACAGTGTGTAAGGGTTGGGAACTGTTGGGTGCAGAGTCACTGTAGCTTGGTTTACCATGCATAAGTCCTGTACAGGTCGGTAGTCTTTGGTCCTTGGTTTAGGAACAGGTAGTAGGCGAGTGTTCCATGGAGACTGGCAAGGAACTATAATGCCAAATGCTTTTAAGCATCTAAGTTAAGTCTGTATTCCTTTAAGGGCTTCCCTGGGAAGTGGATACTGCTTTTGTCTGATTGGCTTGGCCCCAGGCTTAATGAATACGGGGGCTTGATTGATTGCCAGCCCCAGAGGATTGTCCTCTGCCCATGCTTGGGGCCATCGCCTCGCTAGAGCTGGTTTTATTTTCTGGCCTGGCTCAGTTAGAAAAAGTCTCCATTTTTCTTCCTGGGGAACTGTAAGGGCCATGATGACTCCTGTTTCTGGTAACTTCAGCTGTAAAGAACCCTGTTTTGTAAGGAAAATGGTGACTCTCAGCTTCCTAAGCAAGTTTCTTCCTAACAAAGGCAAGGGGCAGTCAGGCATATACAGAAATTGATGAGTCAGTTTATGTCCTCCCACCGAGCAGGTCCGTGGTAGGCAGAAAGCCTGCTTGGCAGAGACTCCTGTCGCTCCAATTATATCAATGGTCTTTTTAAATAAGGGGGCCACCAGGGCGGTTACTACTGAGTGTTCAGCTCCGGTATCGACCAAAAACTTAATGTCTTTGCCCCCTATTTTCATCCTGACCATGGGCTCTTTGGGGGCGTTTGAGCCCAGTCCCTTTCAGCCTAGTAGCCCTTCAGCCGGATTGAGCAAAATCCCTTCGTCTTTGTCTGAGATATTTTGTTCTGCATCACCCTGCTTTTCCTTTAGTTGGGGACATTTATCTTTCCAATGTCGTATTTCTTTATAGTAGGCACGATGGTTATGCTGCAGATGTGAGTGATTGGACTGGGCATTCCTCCCAGAACCTCCCATTTTTGCCCTTTCAGGGGCATTCCTCTAATTGCCGCAGCCTGCAAATCATCGTTTCGCCTGGCCTGGTGTTCGCCCTCCTTACTGCTTTCTTGGCGGCTTGTTGCATCTCTATTTACAAATATTTGATTAGCTATCTCCAGTAACTGTGAGGTATTCATTCCTGCAAACCCAGCCTGTTTTTGCAATTTTCTCTGGATATTTTCTGCACTCTGACTAACTAAGGTCATATTAATCGTACGCTGATTTTCAGGACTATCCGGATCGAAAGGAGTGTACTACATACGATAGGCCTCACACAGTCTTTCATAGAATGGGACTGGGCTTTCCTCCTTTCCTTGGATGACTTCAGAAACTTTATTTACATTGGTGGCCTTTTGAGCCCCTTTTTTTTTAACCTTCAATTAATGCCTCTCGGTACCGTCTTAGCCTCTCCATAGCTGGTCCTTCATTTGGATCCCACTGAGGATCCGCTCCTGGCAGCTGAATTCTTATGTATTCCTGGGGATTTTGGTAATCGGTGAGGATGTGCTCCTTTAGTCATTTAGTTGCTGCCTGGAGCACCCTTCGCTTTTCATCTGTGTTAAAGAGGTACATGAGTAGCTGGTGACAATCAGCCCAAGTAGGATTAGGAGTCTGGATAATTGTTTAGAGCAAGTCAATTAGAGCTTGAGGCTTTTCAGTGTAAGATGGAGTGTTGTTTTTCCAATTGAGGAGGTCAGCAGAGGTGAAAGGGTGATACACAAAGGCATGCCTTTCCACCATGTGTCTGTCCTCATCTAGCCCAGTATATCGCTGCTCTCTCAGGGGCATTTGGAGTCCAGTCTTGGGCCATAAGCAGGCCACCAAGGGAGGAGTTTTTCCTGCGGCTTCACTTCCTTTCTTATCTACTCTGGGTGGTCTAGGGGCTGTGGGCTCAGGAGAAGGGGGCATCTCCACCTGATAAGGGAGGGTGCCATCTCCTGCCATGAGTCTTCAGGCTCTGGGTCAGACAGAACTTTAGGTGCCGGCTTCCCTTGGCTGGTGGAGCAAGAACCTTCCTTAACTAACTGTCCCTTTGCTACTAGTACTGCTGCTGCCTGTCCCCTTAACTGCTGTGGGGGATCTAAAACTAGCTGTAACCAGGAATCTATATATGGGAATTGATCTGGGTGTCCTGGCTTGCCAGTTACGTTGTGTCAAAACTTTGAAACTAGAGACCTGTCTAGGCTTTCTTCTGATGGCCAACCTAGATCAAATGCTGGCCAGTCTATTTCACACAAAGTTCTAAGTTTTCCTGGAGTCATAGTGACTCCATAGTCTCCACTGAATCCTTTCTTGAAATTTTTTAGCATAGTTCCCAATGGGATGGGCTTACTTTGTGCCTGACCCATGCTTTCTCAAGACAAAATACCACACTCACACCACACACACTCACCACAAACCAAAGAATGGGTAAAGAGGGCACACACACACTTTTATCATTTATACCAAACCAAAGTCAGAATACCAAGGAATTTAAAATCAGAATACCAAGAAATTCAGGTCAAGTTAAAACCAAAACCAAAGTATCCGGCAATTCAACTCAAGTCAAAACCAAAACAAAAGTGCCGATACAGGCACGCCATGGGTGATCAGGCCACACTTCCACTCAAATGGAGTGGGCAAGTTTCAAAGACTAGTCTTACCAAGTTTCAGATATCCAGACTCCAAGTGCCAATTCCTTCCCGGTGTTCAGTCACTGTGTTAATCCTCCGTGGGGGCCTGCTATGCGCTGCTCTGGCGAGCTGTTCCGCCGGGGCAATTGCCTACCCAGGAGCGCTCTTTGGATGGTGTCACGCAGGCTGGCCAGAGTCCCCCGCAGGGATGCTTCACAGGGCAGGCCTAAGCTGCCTAAGGGGCTGCCTCAGGGGCTGCCTCGGCCATCCGTCAGTCACTTCATTTCTCGGTCAGGGAACCAAGAAATGTAGCAGGAGAGGCCACAGACAAAACCTCTCAGACACCAAGTTGTAGAAGGAAAGGCTTTATTCAGCTGGGAGCATCGGCAAGCTACCATCTTAAAATCTGAGCTCCCCGAATGCACAATTTCTGTCCCTTTTAAGGGCTCACAACACTAAAGATTTTACATGAAAGGGTCGTGATTGATTGAGCAATCTACGGGATACATGAAAGGGGTTTCATGAACTGGTAGTCAGAAAGAAACAGAACAGAACAGCGAGTTTCACAGTGTTCTTCTATACAATGTAGTTGATTTTTAACTACTAGGTTTTGGCCAGGCAGGCCCAGGCCTGGTTTCGGGCCTGGCGCCGGGCTGCCTGTCTTTGGTTTCACTTTCTTGGTTTTTTTCTTAAAACAGTTACTGAGTATAAAACAATATAAAACAATGTGAGAGGGTCTCTCTCTTCCCTCACCACTAACTTTCTGCATCACTTTAAAATTTTTTTAAAACTTTTTCCTTGCAACAGCCTTCTCTGGAAAAATAATTTTTCATTCAATAAAACATTAGTAGGACTTTCTCAGATGTGAACTGCCTCACAGAAGTTTCAGCTCTCCACATTAATGGGGGAACCCAAGTAGGTTACAACAGTAATCCATTATTATTAATTTGCTTATTGATGCTATTGAATTTGCCTACATTTTATGGTAACGTTAGTGCCCAAGAACTTTAAAAGGTCTGAATAATAGGCCTCCCTAGCCTTAATGTTTACATATAGCTTGGTAGATTTGTAATTCTACGATCTTCCTTCAGCTTAAGCATAGGACATCCATTTCTTTGTGCTTCCACTTTTTCATGAGTAATTGAAAAGAAACTTTCCTCATCTGAGTACTCTGTTATTTCGGGTGTGAAACTGTAAATTTTACTTTTTAGGATTTCATGTTATTGGACATAACAGAATAACAAAGTCAAAATTATACATTTTTAATATTGTCCTTAGAAAGTTTGTACTTTGGAGCTTTTGTCATTAAATATTCAATAGTAACCATACATAAAATTATAAAAGCACTGAAACCTAGATTGTGTTTTTCACAATGCAGTCACTCAATACAAGCTAGCAAGAATGTTAAACAAAAGGTTCAGGATTTAATAACCATCTTGTTTATGTTTCACTAACAATAAAGAAGATATTTCACTTTTGGAACAAACATTTCTGTTGTCTAAAGACAATATTTTGACTTTGTAAGCTACTTTTATTGAGACTTACTAACATAATGTAAGTATTAAAATAAAAGAATATCATTGTTTGCAATAATGTTAACATGTCTAAGAAATAGTCTTTTCCAATTTACTTATTTATAATAAGGAAACCAACATTTATATGAAACAATATTATAAATAGGCAAAATTTATATTTAAGCATTTTTTTAGAAATTTTATTTTATCACTGACTTTTTTTACAAATAAATGTAAAATTATACAATCATTAGAATTTCAACTTAAAGAGCATGTTGTCTAGTGTTAAGGCTCAAACTTTTTTTTACTGGTATGTAAATTCAAATATATTGGACTTAAATGACTTGGTTAATGTTGTATAGCCAGTAAGCAACAGAGTCAACATTAAAATTATGATTTTAAATTTATGTCACAACTCTGTAATGGCTCTATATATCTTTTTATATTTTAATTATATTTAAAGTGGCAAATTTTAAACTGTGTTGTATATAAAGTAGCAACAAGCATAATGACATATTTTATTAAAAAAAAAAGTCAGCTGTAGAATTATAGTACCTGGATACATAGCATACATAGCCCACATATTTGAGCTGTGTGATTTTTGGCATTGACCCTTTAAGTTTTAATTTTCCTATCAGTAATTTGTTCTAATAACTCTATTGTTCTCAAAATGTTTCTTGTGAGAAGTAAAAGAGAAAATGCTTATCAAATGAACATGGTATCTAATAAATATTTGTAATTGTTTTTAAATAATACAAGTAAAAATGAAGAAGCAGATCAATATTCTCTTATTTCAATATCTTCCCTATTTTAAATTATTGTTTAAAAATATTTTTGTACACCTGACACTATTTCCAATAAAGTGATAAATTCTATAACCAAGGTTATTATATAATCAAGAGGGTTAACATTTTACTATGGAGGGCACTTGGAAAATATTGACTCCCTTCTCACAGATGAGACAAAAGCAACGATTCTAGGCATGTGCTTTGATGCACTGTTACAAACAGCTTGAGCCTGATACTAAAGGCAGGTGGTATAGGATAGCCAGCTGATGTGAAGAGGAACCAAAGAGAAACATGATGTGAAGAAACAACTTGGAGGAAAGGATAATCTAACTTTACTGTCGAAGAAAAGGGCTTAAATAAAATAGATATGTCGGGTACAAGGAAAACAGCAACCCCACTGAGGCTTGATGATCACTTCCAAAGAGATGATTCCTATTAAACATCAGAATAAAAATAATGGCTTCTAATATTTATTAATTACAACTAAAAATCCAGCTGTTTATTTCCCTTTGGTACTGTATCTGTCTTATATGATCTGCTTGTACATCATTATGTCATTTGCTCTCTTGTGTTAAGATTATGAGATCTATACATTTGGAAAAGAGAGCTTTATTTCCTAAGGATTGCAGGTTTCCCGCCAGACATCCTGACAGGCTGGGAACTGTAGCCTCTGTTAGAGGCCTAAAGTAGGCACTTCAAGGGAGAGAAAGATGGAACAGAATTGTATACCAAGCAGGTTGGTTAGTTATACATATTTAATAGGCTATGGGAGGAGCTATGAATATTCATGAAGTGGTGTAGGCACATATGTGTAGTAAGCAAACATGCATGCTTTTTCAGTTTGCGGTGGAGACTTAATATTTACAGGTACTCTAATTAGGCCGTATACATCAAAAGGTGAAGCAGAGGATACAAAGGCACTCAGTGAACAATCTTGATACCTGCCAAAACCGTTCCATGGTCAGTGCTCTTTTATCTGGAGAAAGCTACTGAGGTCAGTCTCTTGTCCAGTCGAAGGTGCCTTTATGACTTGTAGGATGGGATGGGTTGCATGGGGTGAGTTAGTCAGTGTCTGGTGGAAAGTGAGCCACAATTGTTGCAATATTACTTATCTCAAGGCCCATGCCTGCTCAGCTGCTAGAGAAACTGAGAAACCCTGTGGCAGTTAGAACATAGTTTGTTCTTTTAAGTGCAGGGGTGCATGATTTAATCCTTCACTGATGTGGCTGTAGGTCTTATTTATAATTTGGTATCTTATTGCCACAAAAAGTTCTTTTTGTCAGTCTTATGATCCTTATTTTAGTGCTTTTGGCAATAAGTTATAGCTGGAAGCTGAGATGCTACAGGGCAAAGAAAAGGCCGAAAACCAACAGCAATGAGAAAGAAGCAAGACATTGAAAATTATGTTTTTACTGGGGCCCCCTGAGGGTTGAAGATCACTTAGAGGAATAAGACGTAGTGAGAGAAGTACTCAACCTAAATGGTAGCTATAGCCAACTCCAGTTCAGATTCTAATTTGACACTGAAGTTAATGATGCCCAAACACAGTGGAAAAGATAGCTATATGTTCAGGACTTGGTAAGGCAACAGATTAAAGAAAAATTGCGAGCACATTTTTAACATTAGATGATTAAATTATTAATTACATGTATAAAATGGAAAAACAAATCATCTTAGAAATTTTACTGTACATAAATGTAAATGCAGGAAATGTATAACAATGTGCTCTATTCAAGGTAGTGAGAGTTTCATAAACATTATTAGCTTAAAAACACAATGTACCTTGAATGGCTTTAAAGATAGAGGGAGTTGGAAAATGTGAGTGTTGTGTTTTTCTATGCAAATTGGAACTTTCATAAATGATCTTTTCTTATTTTTCAGGCTTGTTAAAGTTTTCAAGCAGTTGCTAGAAATGGTAAAATAAAAATTCATATGGGAAAGAAAATAAATACTTTTTATGTCAATAGGAAAATACATGTGTACTATATTTTGAGAAATTATGTTTGAGGTAATTTTTGTGTTAATACATTTAAAATGAAAACTGTATTTGGAAATAAAATTCATTTCTATTCATAAAATTTTAAGGGGCTATATTTCACAGTTTAGGAAAATTTATCTACTTGATCCTTTTAATTTGGTGGTGGTAAAATAATTATTGCTGTAGTAACACAAAGACATAATATTTGTACTGATACTAAATGTAAATATTGAAAAATATTAAAGAATTACCATTTTAATTCTGTAATATTTACAATGATATTCCTTTGGGGTTCTCTGTCTCTCAGTCTTTCTCTCACTCTCTTTCTCTCTCTCTCTCTCTCCCTCTCTGAAAATATTTTGGAAATTTTATAAGTGGTAGTAGGGTATTAGCTGATATCTTATTGGGATAAACATGAATGTTACACTGTAGCTCTGATCTGTTTATTTATTTATTTATTTATTTATTTATTTATTTATTTATTTTTATTTAAAATTACCCCAAACTCAGTAGCTTAAAACAACACACATTTTGCATCTTACGGTTCTGTGGGGCAGAATTCTGACACAGGTCTCACTGCTTTAAGCCAGTATGTCAGCACAGGAGCATTCCTCTCTGAGGCTTTAGGAGAGAATTTGTTTCCCTGCCTTTTTCAGCTTCTAAGAGGCTGCCTTTATACCTTAGCTTGTGTTCCTCTTCTTCCATCTTCCAAGACAGCAACATCTCATATCTCTGATTTGTCTTCCTTCATCACATTTCTTTCTAGCCCAGCCATGAATAATTCTCCTCTTTTAAGTACTCACGAGATTACATTTCACCCGCCCAAATAAAACAGGGCATTTATCCCATCTCAAGGTCCATACTCTTAATCACATCTACCCAGTTCCTTTTCCATGCAAAGTAACACTTTTGCAGGCTTTGGAGATCAGGTCACAAGCACCTCTGAGGGGCATTATTCTGTCTACCACAATCCTGTAAATTTTTTTTCAGCTAATCTATTAGATAATTAATAATATCTCAACTGTAGTTTTTAAAATGTATCTCCTGAAGGGTTAATGCTGTTGAACATATTTTCTTGTGCTTATTTCACATCTGTATATTTTCTGTGGTAAAATTGCTGTTCACATTCTTTGCTTATTTTCTCTTTGAATTGTTCATTTCTATACTGTTGAGATTTGAGAGTTCTTTACATATTTTGGGTTTATCTTTGTCAAATATTCGGTTTGCAGATGTTTTCTTCTAGTCAGTCAGTAGCCTGTCATTTTATTCTACCAATGGACAATTCACAGTGCTATTTTAAAACATTTTTCAATAGGTCATAATTTGTTTGTTTTGGTTTGTGCATATGGTGTCCTATGTAAGATGTCTTTGCTTATTCATAGATTCTAAAGGTATTATCCTATGTCTTTTTCTAAAAGTTTTATTTTTCTATATTTTCCAATTAAATTTATAATTCATTTTTCAAGTAAATTTGCATAGCATTGAGTTTAAGATAAAGTTTCCTTTTTTCCATTTTTAAACTACAGGCATCCAATTGTTCTAGTATCATTTACTGGAAAGATTATCCTTCCTCCAATGTATTGCTTTGGCTCATTTTTCAAAAATTAGTCGGGTAATTTTGTACAGCTCTATTTTCGGGTTCTCCATGCCACTTATCTATATGTCTACCCATCTACCAGTGAAACATTATGATAAACTGTACACTACCCATCTACCAGTTACTACACCTATACATTCAACCTTAATACTGGGGAAGATGAATTTTTTCTACTTTCTTTTTTCAATTTATTTGGCTGATAATGTTTTTCAGTTCTTCTATCATCTTAGTTGATAAATTGTTGATGATATTGATAAAGGGGTATTGAAGTCCCTAAGAGTAATTGTTGATTTCCCCTTTTAGTTCTATTTGTTAGTGCTTTTTTTTTTTTGACAGAGTCTCACTCTGTCACCAAGGCTGGAGTGCAGTGGCACTACGTCGGCTCACTACAACCTCCATCTCCTGGGTTCAAGCAATTCTCCTGCCTCAGTCTCCCGAGTAGCTGGGATTACACGTGCTCACCACCATGCCCGGCTAGTTTTTTTTTGTTCTATTAGTAGAGACGGGGTTTTACCATGTTGACCAGGCTGGTCTTGAACTCCTGACCTCAGGTGATCCACCCGCCTTGGTCTCCCAAAGTGCTGGGATTACAAGCGTGAGCCACCATGCCCGGCCTTTGTTAGTGCTTTTTACATTTTGAAGTTACTTCATTTTCCTTATTCATCATCGCTACTATGTAATGTCCTGCTCTTATAATTTCTTATAATTTTAATTTCTAAGGCCGGACGCGGTGGCTCAAGCCTGTAATCCCAGCACTTTGGGAGGCCGAGATGGGCGGATCACGAGGTCAGGAGATCGAGATCATCCTGGCTAAAATGGTGAAACCCCGTCTCTACTAAAAAATACAAAAAACTAGCTGGGCGAGGTGGCGGGCGTCTGTAGTCCCAGCTACTCTGGAGGCTGAGGCAGGAGAATGGCGTAAACCCAGGAGGCGGAGCTTGCAGTGAGCTGAGATCCGGCCACTGCACTCCAGCCTGGGCGACAGAGAGAGACTCCATCTCAAAAAAAAAAAAAAAAAAAAAAAAAATTTAATTTCTTATAATTCTTATACTTTTATTTGTTTTGTGGTCTGCTTTATGTGACATCAATTTAGCCACTCCTACTTTTAAAACGATGATGTTTATATGCTATATATTTTTTCATCTTTTTATCTTCAATCTGCCTATACTACTATATTTCAAGTGAGTTTCAGTTAAAGACAACATAAAGTTGGGTCATAGTTTTGGTTTATTTTCCTTTATGAATTCTGCCAGTCTCACTCTTTTGAATGATACATTCTGACTATTTACATAAAGTAATTATTGATATGTTTAGGCTTAAGATGGATGATATTTGTTTTTGCTTCCACTTGTATTTTGTTTCTATTTTTTCTTGCCTTTCTGTAGGCTGCTTGAAGATATTTAGATATACCTTTTGATGTGTCTACAGTGCTTTTAAGTACATGTGCATTTTTAAAACTTTTTAAATTTTTGTGGTTACATAGCATGTATTTATATTTCTGGGATATAAGAGATATTTCAATACAGGCATGCAATGCGTAAAAATCACATCATGGAAGTCCAGGTGTGTTGGCTCATGCCTGTAATCCCAGCACTTTGGGAGGCCTCGGCAGGCAGATCACGAGGTCAGGAGATCAAGACCATCCTGGCTAACATGGTGAAACCCTTTCTCTACTGAAATTACAAAAAATTAGCCAGGCGTGGTGGCAGGCGACTCTAGTCCTAGCTATTCATGAGGCTGAGGCAGGAGAATGGCGTGAACCCAGGAGGCCGAGCTTGCAGCAAGCCGAGATTGTGCCACTGCACTCCAGCCTGGGCAACAGAGCAAGACTCCGTCTCAAAAAAAAACAAAAAAACAAAAACACACATCATGGAAAATGAGGGTTTCCATCCCCTCAAGCATTTATCCTTTGAGTTATAAACAATCCATTACACTCTGTTAGTTATTTCATTTATTTATTTATTTATTTATTTATTTGACAGGATGTCACTCTGTCGTTCAGGCTGGAGTGGAGTAGTGCAATCTCAACTCACTGCAACCTCTGCCTCCCAGGTTCAAGCAATTCTCCCAACTCAGCTTCCTAAGTAGCTGGGACTACAGGTGTCTGCCACCACATCTGACTAATTTTTGTAATTTTTTATAGAGATAGGGTTTCACCACGTTGGCCAGGCTGGTCTCAAACTCCTGACCTCAAGTGATCTGCCTGCCTCATCCTCCCAAAGAGCTAGGAATACAGGCATGAGCCACCACACCTGGCCTAGTTGTTTTAATATGTACAATTACATTATTTATCCACTATAGTCTCTGTGTTGTGCAATCAAATATGAGGTCTAGTTCATCCTTTCTAAAAATTTTTATAATACCCATTAACCATCCCCACACCTCCACTGTCCCTCACTATCATTCCCAGTCTCTGGTAACCATTTTTCTACTTTCTATTGTGGCCAATTGTTTTGATTTTTACATCCCACAAATAAGTGAGACTATGTGATGTTTGTCTTTCTGTGCCTGGTTTATTTCACTTGATGTAATGATCTCCCGTTCCACCCATGTTGTTACAAATGACAGGATATCATTCTTTTTTATGGCTGAGTAGTATTCCATTATGTATATGTACCACATTTTCTTTATTTCTTCATCCGTTGATGGACACTGGGTTGCTTCCAAATCTTAGCTATTGTGAATAGTGCTGCAATAAACATGGTAGCACAGATATCTCTTTGATACTCTGATTTCCCTTCTTTGGGGTATATACTCGGCAGTAGAATTGCTGAATCACATGGTAGCTTCATTTTCAGTTCTTCCAGGAACTGCTGAACTGTTCTCCCTAGTGACTATACTAATTTACACTCCCACCAACACTGTACAAGGACTCTCTTTTCTCCTCCCCAGCATGTGTCATTGTCTGTCTTTTGGAAAAAGAAAAAAAAATAAATTAAATAGGGTGAGATTGTATCTCATTGTAGTTTTGATTTGCATTTCCCTGATGATCTATGGTGTTGAGCACCTTTTTATATGCCTATTTGCCATATGTGTGTCTTCTTTTGAGAAATGTCTATTCAGATCTCTTGCTTAATTATTGATCATATTATTAGATATTTTCCTATAGAGTTGTATGAGCTCCTTTTATAGTCTGGTTATTAATCTCTTGTCAGATGAGTAGTTTGCAAATGTTTTCTCCTATTCTGTTGGTTGTCTCTCTACTTTATTGGTTGTTTCCATTGCTGTGCAGAATCTTTGTAACTTGATGTGATCCCATTTATTCATTTTTTGTTTTGATTGACTGTGCTTGCAGAGTATTGCTCAAGAAATTTTTGTCCAAATGAATGTCCTGGAGAGTTCCTCCAAAGTTTTCTTGTAGTGGTTTCATGGTTTGAGGTCTTAGATATAAGTCTTTAATCAATTTTCATTTAATTTTTGTATGTGATGCAAAATAGGGGTCTAGTTTTATTCCTCTGCATTTGGATACCCAGTTTTTCCAGAATCATTTATTGAAGAGACTGTCTTTTCCCTAGTGTATGTTGTTGGCACCTTTGTTGAAGATGAGTTCACTATACATGTGTGGATTTGTTTATCTTTCTCTATTCTGTTTTATTGGTCTATGTGTCCATTTTAATGCCAGTACCATGCTGCTTTAGTTACTGTAGTTCTGCAGTATAATTTGAAGTCAGGTAATGTGATTCCTCCAGTTTTGTTCTTTTGTCTTAGGATAAGCTATTCTGCGTCTTTTGTGGTTCCATATAAATTTTAAGATTACATTTTCTCTTTTTATGAATAATGTCAATTGATATTTTGATAGGGATTGCATTGAATATGTAGATTGCTTTGAGAAGTATGAACATTTTCACAGTCTTGATTCTTCCAACTTATGAACATAGAATTTCTTTCCATTTTTTTGTGTGTGCGTCCTCTTCAATTTTTTAACGTTTTATAATTTTCATTACGCATGCTAAGAATACATTAATCTACAGTTTTCCAAATTATCTAACACAAAGTCTATTTTATAATTAACTGTTGAATATTTCATGTACCACATTGAATGCTGTACTGAAAGTAAAAAAACAGAATGGTTGTTTGGGTACTCAAAGTATGGTTTCTACTGAATCTGTACTGCCTTCATATTATTGTAAAGTCAAAAATTTGCAAGTCTAATCGTCCTAACATCAGCACCATGTGTATCTATAGCATAAAATTTTGGGTTGGCAGTTCTTTTTTTGTGTGTGTGTGAACTTGTAAACAATATATGTCACTTTCTTTTGGCCTGCATGCTTTCAGATGAGAAATTTTATCAAACGAATCATTCCTGTTTCATATGTAATACATCTTTTATCTCTTAATGAGATCATATTTTCTTTTTCTTTTTTTTCCCCCAATATTCACCACTTTTGTTAGGATGTGTCTCTGTGTGGATGCCTTTGAATTTATTCTGTTTAGGTTTACTCTCTTTTTTGTCTGCTCATGCTTTTCACAAAATTTGTAAATTTTTAGCTATTACTTTGTTGAAAAATTTTAAGCCCTTTACTTTTTCTCTTTTTCTCCTAAAACTCTGAAGACATAAATAATAGGTATTTCGTATTATCTCAAAATCATGAGATCATATTTTTCCTTCTATTTTCTTCTTCTTGATCAGGTTGAGTAATTTTTATTGATCTGTTTTTGTTCTTTGAATATTTACTAAGTTGTTTCCAATATACTATTGAGTCTATACAATGAGTTTTTAATTGTTTATTTTATTTTTAGTTCTATGATTTTATTTGGTTTTTATATCTACTATTTTTTGTTGAATGTTTAAATAGTTATTATTTATTTCAAGAGTGTGTGTAATTGCTTGCTAAAGCATAAATAGTGTGGCTCATTTGAAAAAGCCATTCTGAATATCAAAGTCATTTGAAATCTAAATGCTCCACATATCAATTGATTAAAATATATGCTGTTAAAATGTATTTTTATTTGCTCTTTGGGTATTGTTACTCATGTAGTGGGATAAAAATTATAGCTTCCTATATAGCATTATTGGGCATAATTATGTTGTAAAGCTTTACATTTATAAATGGAAATATTCTAGTGTGCAAGTTTAAGAAATCACTCAAAATTGGTAAAATAAGAAAAGCAAATAGGTGTGTTTCTCCTTCTCTACTGAGAAACTTCTTTCCTTTTTCATATACCATTATATAATTGCATGTTCAAATTTTTTTAAGGTCTTGTTAATTACTGTAGGAAATATATTGTTAATGCTTATGCAATAAGTAATGTGTTTTAGGCACAAGCCTTACAGTGATGCAAAAATTTAAATTGGCTTAACATTTTATGATTTTTTATGTAACAGTAATAACCATTTTCTAATGCATTAGCTTAGGATTTGTCTTTAAATATATATTTTACAAATTAGCACATTAATAATACATTGACAACTTTGTACATTTTAAATAAATTTATCTATTCATGAAATTCTTATATATTTTCTCTTTAATAAGTAATTATATTATCTTATGTGGAAGTACTTGCTTTTAACTTTTAGTTATAGTTAATAGGAGAACAATTGTAAAGACCTTGTCCAAGTAAAGTATTATTCCTGTTGACTCTTTAAAATTATTTTCCTCTTTTTCATGATTCAAATAGTGTTTATGTTTACATTTTATGCAAAAAAGGAGGTGCATCTTTTCACATAAGTGTAAAAATTCCTAAATATTTACAGATTAAGACTTTTACTCAATAAGTAACTTTGCAAGCATTATTTTTTCCATTTAATTGTGACTGTCAGGCAGTTGGCCAGATGTGAAAGTAAAAATAAATAATGCAGAAAAAAGGTCAGGTGTTAATTTGGTTGAATTTCATTCATTAGTAGCAGCTAGCTTCCAGCTACAAGTAACCATTAAACTTAAATTAAAGAGGACAAAGCTGGCAAGTATTTTGCCTTGAGCATGTAAGGTTCAAAATAAAATGGCCATCAGTTCACTGCTGATGACAAGATATTTCACTACAGTTACTAGGCATGCTAAAGCTTTTGCAAATGCTTGAATGTATTTTATTGCTACTTTGAGATGAAATACTTATGTTGTTATGTAGATCATAGCATATGTTCTATTATTAGTTCCAACTCAATATTTGGATGTTATGATTACAAATTTTTCTAAATATGTCTGCAAATATATGTTTATAGCATAATTATAGGACCACACCCTCTTCAATATTTTTTCAATTTAAAAAATGCTCATATATGTAAAATACTTATAGTAAGAATAATTTTAGAAGTTTTAAAGCCCTAGTAACAAATAGATTTTTACAGTGCCAATCTTTCTTTTTTCTCTCAAATTGACTTTGAAGTTACATCTTTCATAAACTTCTTACTATACTGGAATTTTATTTTACCAGATAGACAAATTCACTGTGTGTTTTCCCCCTGACTTCCCTCTTTCTTAGTATGGTTGCATCACTCACATTTACGTATCTCTGAGTTTCTCTCAGCCTCTGTTTCTTTCTTTGCCTTTCTTGCTCTATATTAAACAAATTATATTTCTAGATATTTAGGGATAAATTTACCCTAGTCTTAAAGTAAATTAATTTTTATGATGCATTGCAATTTTCAGCAAGGATTTCTGTATGACTTTGCATTCATAAAGTAAATGACATTTGCTATTAAATAGAACTAATCTGTAAAATACACATCAAAATTTGCATGATAATGAATACTCATGAGTAAATGCTTTCAAATAAGAAGTTTTGCTAGTCTCCCAGTTTTAGTACATGTCATAATATTTTTTAAAAACACGTTTTCTAAGGCTATAGCTGACATAGATTGTTATTCCTCTGACGAATCTGAGCAAAATAAATTGAAAATCCTTGGAAAAAATTAATCATTCTAAAAGAGTCAGAAGGCAGAGAAAGCCTAGGCAGACCCGGGTAGATCCTCAGTGAAACCCCATCTTCAAGCCAAAAGCAGCCTGAAACTCACAGCTCAGAGTGAGGACTTCTATTCTTGTTTGGCTTCTCTTTCCTTATTGGGTCTTTCTGAATAATGCCCTTTAACCAATCAAATATTGCCTTTTCCAATACTACTTACAGCTCCCCTTTCCTCCATCCTGATCCTATAAAAACGCCAGACTCAGCCACACTGACAGAAACAATCTGACTTCAGGGAGAGATAATCTGACTTCAGGGAAGACGACCTGACCTTCCTATCTCCTCTTCAACTGGCTCTCTGCTGAGAGCTGTTTTTGTTGCTCCATGAAATTGTTTCTTCATCCATCCTCACAGTGTAGCTCCCACGTATCAGTGAGAACATATGATGTTTGATTTTCCATTCCTGATTTATGAACATCATCATACGTATCTTGGAGGAACATGTTAAGGAAGTATATTTTTAGTAGTGTTTCTGATTGTAAAGTAAAAGCCAACTGACATCTACTAGAGAACGGAACGGTTTCCTTAATGCAGTTGTATCAGTGTATACTCCATTTCTAATTTATGAAGCAGAATTTTGTAAACAATCTTAACAAAAGTTGTAATTGATAATTTTAAAAAATCTTACCGGCCGGGCGCGGTGGCTCACGCCTGTAATCCCAGCACTTTGGGAGGCCGAGGAGGGCGGATCACAAGGTCAGGAGATCGAGACCACGGTGAAACCCCGTCTCTACTAAAAATACAAAAAATTAGCCGGGCGCGGTTGTGGGCGCCTGTAGTCCCAGCTACCCGGGAGGCTGAGGCAGGAGAATGGCGTAAACCCGGGAGGCGGAGCTTGCAGTGAGCCGAGATCGCGCCACTGCACTCCAGCCTGGGCGACAGAGCGAGACTCCGTCTCAAAAAAAAAAAAAAAAAAAAAAAAATCTTACCAACATGGTGACTCTAAAGTTATATATTGAGTAATCTTCATTTATATTTTTCTGGTTTATCAAAGGTTGAGTACATTTTCATATGTATTGTAGCCACATATGTTATCTTTTAAATTGGTTACCTTTTTATCGATTTCTTGATCACCGCTTGAAGATTAAATTATAAATATCTTCTCAAGTTTTTGATTTACCTTTTTATTTCATGGTATATTTTTATTTATAAGCCGAAGTTCTCAGTTTTAATGAGTTCAATTTTAATGATATTTTCTATATGATTTTCGTCCTTTGTATCACAAAGGAACTGTAATCTAGAATGGCATATCCAGAAAATACATGGCTAAAAAAAAGCCATTTCATCTTAATAAAGCTTGATTATCATTCACTAGTGACAGAACTTCATTAAAGAGTTTTTAAAGATCTACTTCAGAAATAAGGCCTATAGGTCTGTAAAAACAGTGCACTAAGAGCATATGAACCACACAGATAAGGCAAATTATTAGTGAGTTTTCAAAATTCTTATAACAATCCATATGTAGTATGTTCTATTGGAACATATGGTAAATCTGGATATGCAAATTGAGAGGTAGACAATCTTCACTAAAACATTTTCAGTTTATTTTATTGTTCAGAAAGAGAACAAAGATTATGACATATCTTATACTTTCCTATTTTAAACATGAAAGCTAAACTGTTCAGTGTAATCACTGAAGTACAGAAACATTCCAAATTTGTGGAATAAAAATAATAATAATTAGAAAAACTTCCCTGCCCAAAGAAGAAAACACAGAAGGAGGTAAATATGTACTGTAATTAGGGCAAATATGTAATGCAAAGGTAGATAGAATAGGTAAATCTAAGTAACTATATACATGCAAAGGTAATTATTTGAATTTCATAAATTAAAACTCAAACTTTCAGGAACTCTTTATTGATCATTAAGCTCTGAGAAAGAAGTCATTGGATTCAATTCAGTGGCAAGTCATTAAATAATTCTAATTCTAATAATAATAATAGTAAACCAGCATCACAGTGTTCAGTGACTACTTCACATCCCTCAACAGAGCTATCAAGGACTGAATGAATATTAAAACTGAATAACGCAGTAACTCCTAGAATTGGCCCCTTAGGTTTATGGTTGACTGAGCTTTAAATTGCCTACGTTCTATTGACCATTTAATTCTCTCAGTCAATTGATAAATAAAATACTTTAGTCATCAGAGCTGTTAATCCACTTTCATGACACTTGCTTTTCACCAAACATTAGATTAGCTCTTTTTGTTTTTTGAATTTAAGATTCAGTTCAAGTCAAATTGGGTTTATGTCGTTACAAATTGTCAGGCATGACTTCTCCTGGGAAATCTGAGGATTTTCATGGAATAAACAGCACTTTCTAAAATCAACAGAGAACAATATGATTTGTGTCAGCATAGTGAAATGGTTATATATTTCTTGTGGAATATAATTGTATCAAAACAAAATATTTGAAAGATGCTATTTTATAACTATCAGTAATTAATTGAATTTGTTCTGACTGGGCTGCATCTTTCTAGGAACCACAAATCATTGTATCTATGTCATATTTATATCTAATATAAATTATTTAATTTTTGTAATATATGTAAGTGGATTTTTTAGTTTATACGTTTTCTTTATTTCCCTCCCCCACAGTAATTTAACATGAAATAATCTATAAATCAAAATGAAAAATAGACATAATATAGTTTAATTTTTTATGCTGTTTGCTTGTGATGTTTATATACAATAAACATAATATATAAACCATACAAATTTAAGAAATAGAGAATATACAGAAACAAAATTACACATAATCACATAATCACAGCATCCAAATAACACATAACCCCAGTTCCAGATGGCCCTTCCTGATGGCCTGCTGTGTGGATTTAGGATTTGCTTTGCCGTCTACCACAATCACATAAGACAATTATTTGCAATAAATCTTAAATACTTATCTCCTACATGTTCTGTTTCTCTTGTAGAATCCTGAGACATCAATTACACCTCTTTACAATGGTTGCCCTAGAGAATAAAATGTACTAATGGCAGTTGCAGCCCATTTTGGAGTGGGCTGCCATGATGCCGGCTGCCATGTGAGAGTCAGGGCCAGTGCTGCCCACTCCACGGAGGAAGGTTGGAGGGGGACCCAGAAACAAGAAGAAGCCCCACCCCCATGCAAACCTGGCTCCCTTCCAAGCCCTACCCTCCCAGGCACAGCTGCAGCTGCCCAGCCACAGGGGTATCTCTGCACTCTCAGGCCCAGGAAGCACTCTGTCCCCATAGGCTCAGAAATATCTGCCCCTGCTGCCTGGCCACTCCCTGCTCCCAGTTCTTGCTCTGATTTCAGAGCAAAGATGAAGCCAAGCTTGGGTGTTGTCATAACCTAGCTAGGTGTGCATGCACTTGGAACAGTGCTGATACTCCAGCCCCATACCACCTCAGCCCTCTCTGGGTTTTGGGAGCCCATAAGCATGGGATGGAGGCCAAGGCAGGGCTGAGGGCAGCTCATCATGGACCTGCAGGCATCCCTCACCATGAATAGCCTGGGCATTGGGGATGGCAGGTTGATGTCCATGGGAGACAGACAAACTCCTGGGCAGAAAGGGGTGGATCCCAGTGAAGGCCCACCTTCAGACCAGGGATGGTCTGGAGCATGGGGGCTGGGCTGTCAGTTCTGAGTTCTGTGGACTGGAGTGAGAACTTATAGTGCTTTTTCTGGGCCTGCTTGTAAGTGCCTATGGATCAATCAGCACACACTTCCTCCCATCTGAAGCCCATGAAAGCTCTGGACTCAGCCAGACTCAGGCAGACATCGGGAGGACCAGCCTGCAGAGAGGAGCTACCCACTGCCGGTCTCCTGTCAGCTGAGAGCTGGGCAGATGTTGGGATGATACATAGGAACTACCCGCTCTGGATCTCCTCTCTGCTCAGACCTACATTTGTTGGGATGACCTCTCTGTGGAAAGGAGCTACCTACTTCGAGTCTCCTGAGAGCTGTACTATCACTCAACAAAGCACCTCTTTACCCTACTCACCCTTCAGTTGTCCATATACTCTCATTCTTCCTGGTTATGAGACAACTACTCAGGACCCACTGAATGGTGGGACTGAAAGAATTGTAACACAAACAGTGATGAAACATGCCCGTCATTCATGTTGTGGGTGACAAGAAGGAGAAAAGAGAGGAGGAAAGAAAAGCTGTGGCACTTCAGGGACCCCAGAGAGGAGCTCCCCAACCCAGGGTGGTGATACCAGCCTTGGGCCTCTGTGGTTCCTGGTATCTCCAAGTTTCTGGACACTACTGTGTTTCCTGGTGCCTGAAGTGGAAGCTGCCTGGTCCAGCCATAGCCTCACAGGGAGCTGGCACCCATGCTGGTGCCTGGAGCTGCCTGCCCTGCCACAACTGGTGTGTGTGGCTATGCACAGTGGCAGCTGTGCATAGTGGCAGGACTGTGTGCTTGCTCGCTCACTCACCCTTCTCCACTCTGTACCTGACTCACCCTTGGCAGTTGTGGGATCTGGGCTGGTAGCAAGAGCTAAGTGCAGCTTGCCAGGCCAAGTGGGTGGAATAAGGCCAATGGGCCCAAGCAAAACTCAGGCAAAGGCACCACTGGCCACACAGACTTCTGACTGGTGAAGGGGCACCACAAGGAACCTGTGACAGTATGTTTTTACCTAATCTATATTCACCTTCTAATAAGAGTATTCCACTCTAGGTACCTTGTATAATAGAATTCCAGTTCTTTTTTTCCCATTACTTATGACATTGCTATCACTCATATCACATGTTTAAATGCTACACTCACTCAGTGGAGTGTTATTGTTATAACATTAATATCTCCTTAGAGAGGCCTTGTCTTAACAGTTCTTTCCACTGTAATCCACTGTTACATTAGAGTCCTGTTGTAGTGCAAAGTTATAAGGGAAAAATGGTTTTATATTTTTATTGTCAAACCTTGGTCTTCTAATGGGCTTGTTTCTCTGGGCTGTGAACTTTCCAAGTGTTTATCAGCCATTTTTTTCCCTGCATGTTAGACATGAATGCCAGAGTACACTGTAGTAGGAAAAGCACTTTTTGTTTTTGTTTTTGTTTTTCACGCTCCAATAAGACTCTGCAAAGTCTTTTCCACTGGAATATAAAGCTTTGTTTTAAAGAAAGTTCTAGGTGTATTTAACAATGATCCAGTTTTCTCCCCTGCTTCTGCCAGAGTGAGCTCTGAGGAACATTTCACTGTGAGAATACAATGGAGTTCTTCTTGATAAATCCCACAAAATTGTGTGGCTTCCTCGCAAAACTGCAGGGCCAGGGAGTTTCTTATTCTCATCCTAGTTCAAACTCTACCTGCAGAAGTTCTTCAAATTTTCCGTTTTCGGTTTCTGTTCAATCCACAGTTTCTTCTCCAGGTAAACAGATCTCAGTTGTGACTCTCTTTGATCCTCCTGTTTCTCCAGTTTTAGGGGTGATGGTTTACTGGGCATTCTCAGTTCTCTGATGGGCTCAAAAATAACCTGTTTGTTTTTTGTTTTTCTTAGGTCTTTCTTGCTGAAAGAATGGAATGACTTAGAAGAATTGTTACACATGGACCTGAAACTGCAAGTCTCATATTATCTTTTTTTTATGGCTTCAGGATATTTTGTAGTACCCCATTTCATTCCTGATATTATTGATTGAAATATTTGTTTTAATCTTTATCTAACTTGCTACAAGTTTATCAATTTCACTGATATTATTGAAGAGAAAACTTTTTGTCATTGATTTCTCTATTGCTTTCCTGATTCCAACATCATTGATTTCTGTTCTTTATTATTTTCTATGTTTGACTTGATTTGTGTTTATTTTGCTCTTCTTTTTCTAGTTTCTTGAAGTAGAAACATAGATGATTGATTTTATAACTTTCTATTTAACCATTAATTGCTGCAAATTTTCCTCAACATAGCCTTTTGTATCCCACAATCTTTGTGTGTTTTTATTTTTGTTTTTCTGTGTATTTTTTAATGTTCCTTAAAATTTCCTCATTGATTCCTGCATTATTTAAAAGAATGTTGTTGAATTTCCAAGTGTTTAGAGCTTTCCTGTTGTCTTTCTGATACTGATTTCCAGTTAGATTCAATTGTCAGAGATTTAAATGAAAATATATTATACACTTTAAAATATGTAAAACTGATCAGAATTTTTTTGTGACTCAGGATGAGATCTATCTTGGTCAATATTTATTCCACAGATACTTGAATGTGTGTTCTGTTATTGTTGGGTAAAGTGTTCTATGAAGGTTAATTTAATTATGTTGATTGATGATACTGTTCATTTCAACCATGTCTTTACTGAATGTCTCTCAGTATTTCTAGGCTTTGTGGAAATTCCCAACTATAATTTTGGCTTTGTCTATTTTTCCTTTCACTTTTATTATTATTTTTCCTAATTTGTTCTGAAAGTCTGTTTTTAGTGTATATATGCTTAGAATTGCTACCTGGTTTTGGTGGATTAATTATTTTATAAATGTTTAATATTCCTCTTTTTTCCTGGTAATTTTCTTTTTACGTCTAATATTTTATATTTATTTTTAGTCATATTTTATCTAATATTAATTTGCATAATATAGCCATTTTCCATTATTTTACTTTCAAGCCACATGTCATTATGTTTAACATAAGCTTCTTGTAAGTAGCAGAGACTTCATTCATCTTTAAAAATCTGCTCTACCAATTTGTATTTTAATGGATGTACTTATTTACATTTAAATCTATTATTTTTAATCTAGTCTACCATTTCATAACTTTTTTCTGCTTCTTTCACCTATTGTCCATTACTCTGTTTCATTATTCTCACATTTCTTTGAAATACTTAAAAACATTTTAGTTTTGTTTTATTAATTAATTTATTTTTATCATTTGATATATTTGGCTTAGTGGTTGCTGTCTATATGGTCATATACAGGTTTAACTTATTACAGCGTACTGGTGTTAATGTTTTACTTATTCAAGTGAAGTGTTGAAATCTTTTCAATTTTGTTCGTTTCTCTTTCCCATTAAAAAAACAATTTGCAAGTCTTTCTGCAACACACATCTAGTACACATCAGTTAGCATCATAGCTTTTGTCTCAACTCTAACATACGATTTTTAAATCTCAGGAGGAGAGTAGTCTGTTATATTTACTGTCTCTTTACCTATTTTATTATTCTTTCATTTCTGAAGCTTTCAGCCTTCTTCTATTTTCTTTTTATTTCTGTTTCTTGAGCTTCCTATTGCCATTTTAAGGATAGTTTTGCTAGCAACAAATTCTCTTTTTTTCCTGCTGTCTGATAATATCTTTATTTATTAATTTTTTCATTGATAAAGGATAGTTTCACTGGATGTAGGATTTTGAGTTGACAGTTCTTTAATTGCAGCACTAAAATACATTATGTCCTTTCCTTCTGATCTCCTTTGTTTCAGATGAGAAATCAGCTGTAGTTCAATTTGGTATTGCTTTTAAAGCAATGACTTATTTCTTATTCTCTTTATAAAAAGTATTTTTCTGTCTTTGCAGATATTACCTTATAATGTGATTTATTCTGCTTTTCTTTGGGTTTATTCTTGATGCAAACATAATCAGTTATGAAATTTACTCAGCTTCCTGTATTTATAAATGTATATCTTTCCCTAAATTTAGGAAGTTTTCAGCCATTATTTCATTAAATACCTTTTCGGCCTTGTGCTTTTTCTCTTTCCTTCTAAGAATAATGATGATAAGAATGTTAGATTTTTTTTTTTTTTTTTATTTTCCCAGAGATCCCTGAGATCAGCTCATGAGTTGTCTGTAAAATTTATTTTCTGTATTTTCTCAGATGGCGTGAATTCTATTAATTTGTCATCAAGCATAGAAATTCTACCTTTGTTATTTCTATTCAACCATTCAACTGTCGGGGCTACACAACAATATTTTTCTTTTTACTGATTATTGTTAATTTAAATTTCATATTTTCAGGTAGTGCTTTAATTTTAAATCAAACTGTTTATGCTGAGACAATTACAGATTCACATGCACTTGTCAGAAATAGTACAAAGACATTTTATAGACCATTTTCCCAGTATTCTACAATATTTGTACATTGCAAAACAGGTACACTATCACAGCCAGAAAGTTGACATTGATTGGCCAAAGTACAAACATTTCAATTACCAAACCGATTTTTAGATTGCCCTTTTATATGTGTCCAATTCCTTCACATTCCCACTCCCTCTTTAAACTTCTTCGAGCATTCATTTTTATAATTTCATGATTTCTATTTGTGATTTTGTCATTGAGTGTGTGACCTTTTAAAGCTGGTGATTATACTCAGCATAATTCACTAGAAATTTGTTTTGTTTTTGCTTTGCTAATTCTAGGTTGTTGCATAGATTAGTCCTTGTTTCCTTTTTATTGATGAGAAATATTCCATGTTTTTTATGTACCATAGTTAGTTTAACAATTCATTCACTGAAAGACCTCCGAGTTGTTTATAGTTTTTGGCTTTTGTTAATAAAGCTAGTATAGACATTTGTTTATGGGATATTTGTAAACATAAATTTTCATTTTTCTAGGATAAATGCCCAGAAAAGCATTTACTGTGATGTCAGGTAAAGTCATATTTAACTTTTAAGAAGCTGCTAAAATATCTTGTAGATTATCAGTACAATTTTATATTCCTAGTAGCAACGTATGCGGTATCCTACTAATTTTCACCAGCATTTGATGTCATCACTTTTTAAAGCTATTCTGACAAGCATGTACTGATATCTTGTTATAATTTTATTTCCATGGTCTTAAGTGCTACTGATACTGAACATATTTTCATGTGTTTATTTACCATATGTGTATATATGTATATTTTCCCTTCTTTGCTGTAATGTCTTTTTTTTTGCCTATTTTCTTTGTATTGTTTCCTTTTTTTCCTTAGTTATTGTGTTTTGAGTATTCTTTTTATGTTCCAGCTTCTATTCCTTTGGATATGTGGTTTGCAAATATTTTCTCCCAATGCAAAGTTTGTCCTTTTATATTCTCAGTACACTCTTTTGCAGAGCAAAAATAATTAATTTTAATGGAATATGGCATTTTTTAATTGTATGGATTGTTATTTTGGGCACCAAGAGTAAGAACTCTTAGCCAGCACAAGATTCTAAAAATTTCCCTATATTTTCTTTTAAAGTGCTATGTTTTACATTTAATATATGTAATTTTTGACCTTATTCTTGTATGATAAGTTAGGCTCAAATAATAAGCTATTCTTATATAATGAGTTTGCCTATGGATGTTGAATTGCTATGGAACTACTTGAGGAAACTTGTATTTAAAAATAAATAATTATTATTTTTATAAATGTGACAGTTAATATTTTATGGTTTTATTATGTACAACATGATATTTTGAAGTACATATTGTGGAATGGTTAAATTTAGCCAACCAACAAATGTATTGATTCACATATTTATTATTTTTGTGGTAAAAAGCATGTAACATCCACTCTCTTTACATTTTTCACAAATATATTGTTTTCATTAACTATAGTCACTTTGCTGTACAATAGATTTCTTGAAAAGCATTTCTCCCCTCTAACTGTAAGTATGTATCATTTAACTAAAATCTTCCCATCTCCCTCTCCCTTTTAACCACCCCAGCTTCTGGTAACACCATTCTACACTCTACTTAGACATGACCAACTTTTGTGATTTTACATATGAATGAGATTACATGTAATTTGTCTTATGTGACTGGTCTACTTTACTTAACATAATGACCTCCAGGCTCATCCATGTTGGGGCAACTGACAGGATTTCATTCTATTTGTCGCTGAATAGTATTCCATTGTGCATGTATACCACATTCTATTTATCCATCTCTTGAGGAACACTTAGGTTAATTCCATTTCTTTGCTATTATTAATAGTGCTGCAATAAACATGAGAGGGCAAATATGTCTTCAACATACTGATTTCAATTCTTTCTTATATATACCTAGTAGTGGAATTGCTGTGTCATATGGTAGTTCTATTTTTAAATTTTTTGAGACAACTCCATACTGTTTTCCATAATGTCTGCACTAATTTACATTCCCACCAACAGTGTGTAAGGATTCCCTTCTCTTCACATCCTCACTTCAACTTGTTATCTTTTGCGTATTTGATAATGACCATTTTAATTGCGGTGAGAAAAGATCTGACTGTGATTTTAATTTGCATCTCTGATGACTAGTGATGTTGAACATTTTTCGTATACCTTTGGCCAGTTGTATGTCTTCTTTTACATAAGGTCACTTCGGTGTTTTTCCTATTTTTTTAGTGGGATTTTTTTTGCTATTGAGTTGTTTTGAGTTTCTTATATATTTTGGACATTAGTCCCTGGTCAGATGTAGAGTTTGTAAACATTTTCTCCCATTTAGTAGGTTGTCTTTTAACTCTGTTGATTGTATCTTATGCTGTGTAGAAGGTTGTTAGTTTGACATAATGTCATTTGTCTATTTTTGCTTTTGTTGCCAATGCTATTGAGGTGTTATCTAAAAACTTCTTACCCAGACCAATGTTATGAAACATTTTCACTATGCTTGCTTCGAGTAATTGCATAGTTCCAGGTCTTACACTTAAGTCTTTAATCCACTTAGAGTGGATTTTTGTATATGGTGAGAGATAGGGGTTTATTTCATTCTTCTGCATGTCGATGCCTGTAGCTTTCTCAACATCAATTATTGAAGAGACTGTCCTTTCTCCAAGCTGTGCTCTTGGCACATTTGTTGAGTACAAGTTGGCTGTAAATTGGGGATTAATTTCTGGACTCTCTTGTGTTCCATTGGTCTTGTGTTTATTTATATGCCAGGGCCATTCTGTTTCAGTTATTATAGTTTTTTAGAACACTTTGAGGTCAGGTAGAGTGATGCTTCCAGCTTTGCTCTTTGCTCAAGATTGATTTAGATACTCAGGTGTTCTGTGGTTCCACAAAATTTTTAAGACTGTTTTTTCCATTTCTGTGAAAAATGTCATTGGTATTTAGATAGGGATTTCATTGAATTTGTAGATTGCTTTGAGTTTTCATGGGCTTTTTAATGATATTAATTTTTCCAATCCATAAATGTGGCATGTCATTCTATTTATTTGTGCCATCTTCAATTTCTTTCATGAATTTTTATATTGCATAGTTTTTGTTATAGAGATATTTTACCTCATTGGTTAAATGTATTCTTACGTATTTCTTTTGGAGCTAGTGCAAATGAGATTATTTTTTATTTTTTTGTTCAGATAGATCTCCATTAATCTATAGAAATTCTATTGATTTCTGCATTTTAGTTTCATAACTCACAAGTTAATTGAACTTGTTTATTAGTTCTAACAGCTTTTCAGTGACATGTTTAGGGTTGTCTATATATAAGATCATATTGTTAGCAAACAAACATTTTAACCTTCTACTTTCCAATTTGGATGCCTTTTATTTCCTTTTCTTGTCTAATTGCTCTGGCTGAGATCCCCAGTACTATGCTAAATTGGAGTGGTAAAAGTGAGTATTCTTATCTTGTTCTAGATCTTAGAGGAAAAGCTTTAACTTTCCTCATTCAGTATTATATTAGCTGTGAGTTTGTATATGTGGCCTTAATTATGTTTAGTTACAGTCCTTCTACAACTAATTTGTTGAGAGTTTCTATGTGAAGGAATATTGAATTTTATTAAATGCTTTTTCTGTGTCTATTGAAATAATCATAGATTTTGTCCTTCACTGTTAATATGATGTATCACATTTATTACTTTGTGTATATTGAATAATTCTTGCATTTTTGTGATAAATCTTCATTGTTCCCAATAACCTTTTTAATGTGCTGTTGAATTTGATTTACCAGTTTGTTGTTGTTGTTCTTGTTATGTTCACCAGGGATATTAACCTGTAGTTTTCTTTTTCTTGTGTCCTTGTCTTTCTTGTGTTTTGGAATCAGAGTAACATTGTTCTTGTAGGATGAGTTAGAAAGAAATCCCTCCTTTTCTATTTTTTTATATAGTTTTAAAAGAAGTGATATTAGCTATTCTGTAAATGTTTGATAGAATTCAGCAGTGAAACCATCAGTTCCTGGACTTTTCTTTAATAGTAGAATTGTTACTACTGATTCAATCCCCGTACTCATTGGTCTATTCAGATTTTCTTTCTTCATAGTTCAATCTTGGTAGCTTACATGTGTCCAGGAATTTACCTATTTTTTTGAAGTTTTCCAATTTATTGATGTATAATAGGTCATAATAGTCTCTTACAATCCTTCATATTCCTGTGGTGTCAGTTGTAATACTCCCCCTTTTTATCTCAGATTTTATTCATTCTAGGTCTCTTTTTTGCTTGTTTGTTTCTTAGTTTAGCAATAGGCTTTTCAGTTTTGGTTATCTTTTCAAAAAATCGCTCAGCCTTTGCTGACATAGACAGAGGTAGAGCTACATTTTTATTATAGGGTGTTTGGTTGTTTTTTTCTAACTACTTTCTGTCTTTCTAAGCTGGCTTTTTCCTGTTTTTGTTTGTTTGTTGTTTGTCTATTGTCGTTTGTTGTTGTTATTGTTATTGTTTTTCACTACAGAGGGCTGGCTTTGGTTAGGGCATTTGCTATTTACATATATGGGCATTTCATTTTGCTGGATACTTCAGGACCTATTTTTGGAAACATGAAGCAATAAGAAAACTCTGAAACTCACCACCATGTTGTTTTCAGGTCACACAGGCCTTACCCAGTCTGACCGTTCTCTCCAATGCTCAGTTTTCATATGGCAGTTTTATATATAATGTCCAAGTTCATTGTACTTAGGGAGAAATAAAAATAGTACTAATATTTCATTTTCTTGGAAGTGGAAGTCCCCTGTTTGTTTCTATCTTATAACATGTTTTTCTTTTTCTTTGGTGCAATTTTTTACTTTGTGTTTGGTTTAAGGGAATGTGGGATTGATTGCTGAAGGATTTTTTAGGATGTCTGATGTAAAATCCTTATCAAATAATACCTGCATCATGTTCTTAGTATTGGTGTTAGTTTATTGTCTTTCTCATTCAAATTGAGGTGTTTCTAATTTTTCATATAACAAGCGACTGATTTTCACTTGTGCTTTGAACATTTTGGTGATTATGTTAGGAAAATCTTGATCTTATTTCAATTATTTATTTTAGTAGACAGTCCCCCGTTTTGTAGCCAGTTTTGTTGCTGTTTCACCGATTGTTTCATTTTCTTCCCCTAGCAAAGCTATTCTGCTCTGCTTCATTTGTTTCGTGCTCCAGGGGGTCCTGTCCAATCCCTGTTGGTGCCACCTGCAGAGACAGAAAGAACTTAAATGAGCTGCCTGTCGACAGTGGGAAATCTTTGGAGGGAAGCGGTCATAAGCCACTGGGCCTGGGTCTCTTCATAGAGAGCAGGAAGATGCAGGGCTTTGCAGCTGCTGCAGCTGTTGAGGGAATGGTCTGGTTACTGGTAACCTAGCTGTAGGATGGGGACCAGGACAAACCATGAACCCTTGGCCACTACAGCTGCTTATCCATTCATCCACTCACCAGGTCTGGGTTATGAAGCTTGGCCTGGGATGGTCAGGGCATCACTGTGATTTTTGTCAGATTCATCAGTGGTTTCCTGGATATTGCGCAGAGACAAGGATGAATTCAGCATTTATTGTTACTTCCTATACTAATGAATAAGATCATCAACATTGAACAAATTTTTACCTGACACTGACTAAGGTTTCCAGTTGAGTCAGAACTGGAATTCTCTGCTAGGTCTCTGTTGGGTTTCTGCTTTCTAGATCCTTTATAAAGCCAGAAAGAATAGACTATTCTTATTTGAGTTTTTTGTTGTTGTTTATTTCATTGTTGTTCGTTTGCTTAGGACTGTCAGTGATTTGGTGTTGCACTTTACAGTCCTGGGATATTCAAAAAGAAAAACGAAACCCAGAGAATTCACCACATTGTACTTCTTCAAGTCCTGAGATCTGAGACAATCTGCTTGCTGGCTTTCAGAGTTTTTTAAAAAAAATCCATTTAATAATTTCCTTCGTATTCAGTTGTTTAGAAAACATGAGTAGAAAAATAGTAAGTCTATACCCTCGTGAGTAACAGAAGTGACCAAAACATATTTTGATATATCTTTGTGGGCAATATACTTCTCACTCTTGTCATATATTTGTGTTAATCTTGTGACAAAGCTATTTTCTCCTAGACCTGCTACTTATTCTTTTTCTCTTCTTTTTCTATATAGATCTAATCCTTAGGGTTTGAAGTTGATATGAAGAGCATTCATTTCTTTTATTGTTTGAAAAGCCATCTCCTGTAGGGTTGAATTGTGTCCTGTGGTGAGATGAGAGCCTCTTCCATTTTTCAGTCATGTATTTTAGAGGCCGGGCTTTGTGGCTCATCCCTGAAATCCCAGTCCTTTGGGAGGCTGATGCAGGCAGATCACTTGAGCAAAAGAGTTTGAGACCAGTCAGGGCAACATGGCCAAAGCCCATCTCTACAAAAAAATGCAAAAAATTAGCTGAGCATGTTAATGCGCACCTGTAGTCCCAGCTACTGGGGAGGTCAAGGTGGCAGGATGCTTGAGCACAAAGGCAGAGGTTGTAATGAGCCAAGATCATGACACTGCGCTCCAGTCTGGAGTTTGTTGAGCCAGACCCTGTCTCAATAAATAAATAAATAAATAAAATCCCAAATTTTAGACATAGAATAACTACATTTGTAAAAAGACAACAAAAGGTAAATAACCATTCTAATTTATTTAACAGGTTGTCTTACTCTTCTCAGGCTTAAACAATACAGTTTTATTTCCTATCCTTTTGGAAGCTGAGAAATCTGGGATCAGGTAGATCAGGTTGCCAGCATGATTGAGTTCCTGGTTAGGTCTCTCTTTCTAGCTTGCAGATATCTGTTTTCTTGCTGTATCCTTACATGGAAAAGAGAGGGAGAAACAGAGACAGAGAAAGAGAGAGAGAGAGATCTTTCTCTTGTAAGGACACCAGTTCCATCGCCGAGGCTCCACCTTTAAGAATTGATTATCTCCAGAAGGCCTTATATCCAAATACCATCACATTGAGGTTTAAGGCTTCAACATATTAATTTTGACGGACATAATTTAGCCCATAGCATGGATAAACACGTGCTTTTCTCTATGCAAGCTTCCCTTTTTCAGTAAATTGTTGATTATCGCAGTTATCATCTTCACTCATTGAAAAATGAGATTAGAGAAAGAAAAGCAGAGATTTTGATTGGCCAGGAGTTAATGTTTGACCAAGTATCACCTCTTCTTCTGTGGTAGCCACCTCTGTTCCAAGATAAATAAATCTGTTGTATCTTGTTATTTATCTTCCTTCAAACTAGACATTGTGAGACCCTTTGAGATTTTCTCCAATTAGCCCTATTAGTAATGCAGTGTTATCCCAAACTAGGAAACATTTTTAAGCCCCTGGTGTTCTTTTTGTTTGTTGGCTTTATGGCAGTATAAATTATCTCCTGTAATTTTGTGTGTTTAGACTATTTATTTATTTAAAACTTTTTTCCTTTCCTGTAGATACAGATTTTCAATTTTGCATGGTTTTATGTTTCTTTTATTAGGTGTCAGGAAAATGCTCATTTTGTGAACCTGTGTAAATAATGCAATATTGCATTATATACTCACTTTACAGTCATTTATTGAGCACCTTTGGTCTCATCATTAATCTATTGTATTAGAGTGATAAAAATAAAAAAATTCTTTAGGAAAGGCACACAATGACTAAGCAATTAAAATGCTTGTTATAATCCCAGGTACTCCTAAAGAATATTTAGGATAGGATAATAAATTATAATAGAGGAAAATACCTGCTTTTATGAGCATTAACCGGAAATACCTCTCTGGAGAGGGGATGACTGAGTAGAAAGTATGTAATGATTTTATGAAGACTTGGAGAGAAGGATTGCAGTTAGTTGTTACAGTATATGCAAAGTCTCTGTGTTAGGAAAGAACATGGCCAGTGCCAGGGTCAGCCTGAGTTTCAGTAGGGAATAAACCAGTAGAGTAGTAAAGTGGGATACAATCTTAAAAGTGGCCAGGAATAGAGCATATAGGGCCACAAAGATTTATTTTATGTAAAATCCTAATATGCTTATTTTTGTGTATTTTTATTTTGTAGCTTATTATACAGGTTGCATTAAAATATATCCTGAAAAAAGGCGGAACTTTAAAAATAGCTAAAGCACTAGTTAAGTCACTATCTAAAACATATAATGAGTCAACATTCCCTTTATTATATTTACATTCACATGGGTAGGTCTTTCTCACCTGATTGACGTATCCATAAAGACAGTTACATTGTATTACAGAGAAGCATGCTAGCTATGTACATGGTAATTTCAGTTAAACTAAGGTGACTTGAATATCAATAAAATAATAATCAAAAATTAATTACATCTTTATTATTAGATGTCATGGTGGATGAAATCAGAAAAACATATGTTTTAATCTGTACAAAAACTGGCACAATATGTTAGACATAGTATTCTTGTGTCTCACAGTATGGTTCAAATAGCTGTTGAAAACAAATAAAAATGCAAATGATGTATTAAGAAATAACTTTTTAAATGCATCTATGAACTAGCAAAATAAAGTAAGGAGCATCAAGGCCAGAATCTAAGAGAAAGCTATAACTCAGAGATATAAAACAAGTCATGTAGTTGACATTCACCTTGAAAGTATTTGTCAAATTTAGTGAAATCATGAGTAGTTTTTCATAATGTCTCAAGTCTTGGAGGTTGGCAGACAAAGCCTAGGTCCCATGCACAGTGGCGAAACTAATAAAAAACGTTGACAGTCTGGTGCCCAAAGACTACTTCCTTATAAATTTGTATTAACACTGTCCATAAGCCCTTTGTCTCCACTCCCCTAACCATCACTGGATTACTAGAATTCCATCTTTGGCAGTGACTGTGAAATTCAAAAATAAATGGAAAAACATCTCTTATAAGAAATCTTCAACATAAACCAGTGATAAAAAGTGTTGTTACACTAAATTCATGTAATATATGTTGTCTAGAAAAACAGCCTAAACATGTGGTTTATTATAATCCCAGGTGGCTGACCTTAAATTTCTGACAGAAACAAATATAAATAATTTTTGGAAGAAATTATTCTTAAACCAGCCTTTTTTAAAAAAGAGAATGAATACAAATCTAAATACACAAACCTAAAGAATTCCTATATGAATAGTAATTTACACAAGAAAAATAATTATAGCTAAAAGCTTAGTCTTATTTTATACATAAAATCATAGACCAATTGATCATCAAAATGAAACATCTGATATTTCTTAGTAGTCAGTTCAACCTAATTCAAACAACAGCAATAACAAAAACCTACAGGCATATAGCAAATTTGATAAATGGAATTAAAGTTTTTAAATTTTTAATATCTTACCTATGTACGAGTCTGAAAGCAACAGTTATAGAAAAACATATGACATGCTTGCGAAAATTACTTGTGCAATACTTAGAATTTATGTTATGTAACACACTTATTTCTTACAATATAAAGCAGTTGTGTGTCAAAAATATAATTAAAATAGTGTACACAGTATGGATGATCCTTTTCATCAACCATAAATCAAACAGAAAATAAAAAATTAAATAGAAATCATGAATCAAATAGAATGGAAATTAGAAAAAATTTACAACTAACTCAAAATCATGACAATATCATGTATTGCAATTTTAGAGAAATAGCAAAATAATCTAATATATGTAGCCTTAAATGCTTGTATTAAAGAAAGAAAGGTCAAAAAATAGCGAAATATTCATCTCAAGAAGACAGTAGAGGAATCAGTAAAATAATTGTCTTAGGTAAAAAAGAAAAAAAAAATCAGTTTTGTGGCATTTGATTCTGATTAGATATTCCTGGTTGCAATGAGGCCCCCTGCCAGACAGTGACTCCAGAATTCCTTTAATCCAGTTACCTGAGTCCAGCCAGTGGAAGGGAAAAGAAAGCACAGAGAAAGCAGGCCCCTTTTTAAATCACTTTGGCCTTAAACCAGGGCAGAAACCCTTGCTCACATGTTTCTGGCAAGAACTAGTCACATCATGTTTCTGCCTGGACAGCTGCTTTACAAGTGTTGTCTGTATTTTGGCGATTTTTCGCCAGCTCTGCCAAATTCTATGAATGCAAGATTTGTTTCTCATTACAAAATAAATTAAGAGAAAGCAAATACATACAGATTACAGATGTTTCTATTATAAACTCCAGGTTACTATAGCAATAATTTGAACATTTAGAGAGAGGAGGTGTCTGCTGTAGACCCATCTCACGTGGCAGGTGCTTCTCCAGACAGGCCACTGTGCTGAGTTTGAACAGTCACATCTGCTTTACCCAAACACCAAATTACAGAAGATTCTGGTAGTTGATTAACTAAGTATTGAAATGGGAAAATAATGTAGCAATCATTTGTTAAAATTTATAAGTTTATAAATATTTAAGGTACTTCTGAAAAAGAAAACCAACTTACCAAGTTTACACTCCTGGATACTGGGACTTGTAACAAAGCTAAGGTTAGTGTAATATTGACTTCAAAAGGGACAAGGAGGAAAAATGGAATACAATAGAGTTCAACCAGACCCATGCATTTGAAGACATTGGGTTTTTAACAAAGATGGACTACAAAGCAAAAAGAAAAAATAAAATTTTCAGTGAATGGTATTAAATCAGTTGAACATCACTATGAGTGAAAACAAACAAACATCAGCAATAGTAAAAAATAACCTTGACTCTTATTTCACTCTATATGCAAATAATAAATTTTAGCAGGACTGAAAACGGAACAAGAAAAGTAAAATGATTAATCTTTTAGTAGATAATTTTGAATATTATTACTCTTCATGACCTCAGAGTAAGCAAAAATTACTTACAAGGATGTAAAAAGACTAATACTTAAATGATAAGTTAGATTTCTCTTAAAAACTATGAAAACCGTTGTTCATGGAAAAACTTTAAAATAGTAAGAAATAGACATACAAAGCCATGTGAAGGTAATATATCTGTGTTGTATACAATAATATCCACTAACATGGTTGGGCACGGTGGCTCACGCCTATAATCCCAGCAATTTGGGAGGCCAAGGCGAGTGACTCACCTCAGGTCAGGAGTTTGAGAACAGCCTGACCAACATGGTGAAACCCTGTCTCTACTAAAAATACAAAATTAGCCAGGCCTAGTGGCACATTCCTGTAATCCCAGCTACTTGGGATGCTGAAGCAGGAGAATCACTTGAACCTGGGAGGCAGAGGTTACAGTGAGCTGAGATTGCACGATTGCACTCCAGCCTGAGGGACAGAGCGAGACACCATCTCAAAAAAACAAAAACAAAAAAATCTACTGTCGGATGGACAATAATATCCACCGAATGGATAAATTGGTGTGTAACAACCAGAAAAGGTACACTCTATAGCAATGTAAATGAATGATTACTACATCATGTAGAAACTTTCATAAACATAATTTTAAGAGAAAGAAGCTAGAAATTAATGCAGACTGTATGTGTGTGTGTGTGTGTGTATACACGCATATACAGTTCAAATTCAGGAAAAATGTAGTACATTGGTTTTCTCTGTATAAGCGGTAAAAAATAGTGATTGACAAGGAGCATCAGTGAGTGTGTTTGAGGGTGCTGATAATATTGTGTTTCTTCACCTGAATAGTATTTTCATGGGTGATAATTTATTGTGCCATACATTTATGTTTTACACACTTTGGTTCATGTGTATCTTAAATATGTGGTTGATTTGCTTTATGCAATCGAAGATTAGGTCAGATCTTGCTGTAGGCAATATTTGATTATTGAATCACCAGTGTTAAGAAGGACCATGTTTCTCTCATTTCTAATCTTCATATATCGATTACTGCTTTATCCTAAGAATCCATGGCTCCAATATTTCCTTTAGCATCTCACAGAAGTATATTTGTACAGAAGTACATTTGTCTTGCTTCTTGTTTGACAAAATGAGAGTATCTTTCTCCTGGCTTACACAAAATATATCCTGAGATTCAGAGTGATTGATTTGTGTCGCATGCTTATCTCTGAACCAAATGGGGAGACAAAAGGAGAAAATAAAATGACTGGCATCACATAGCTCTAGGTCTGGCTGTGAAATCAGACTCAATGCCATCACTTGATGCCTTGATATGAATAGAGGGATGCTGGCAATGGATGATGGGAAGAAAAGTTGTTAGAATTCAACTAACAAGTGTTCCGTTTAGAAATTATAGGTAAGAAAATAAATGGACTCTAGATATTTTAAGTTCCAAGTGGATTTGGCCACTATGTTCTCAAATTCAGATTGGATCAAATAATGACATTTGATGTATTTAACACTATGATCTCACTAATTTAAAAAATGAGATTTTAAGAGATTATAAAATGTAAAATGAAGTAAATTGATGTATGTTAGAAATAATTTCGTTATGCTCGTAAATGACTCTTAGAAAATACATTATAGGATTTATCCGTGCTTAATTCCATTAAATGGGAAATATTGTTGTAGAAGAATTAAATGTGAGGTTAACAAATCTAATTCACATAGGAAACATTTAGATTCTATACCAAATTAATGTGACATTCAACACTTGGTGTAAAGAGTGACCACATTAGTGGCATTAATGAACTGTGTGCAACTAAGGTCTCTTTTCACACTAGAAAGTGCTCCTAATTTATTGAGATCTTCAGGAATTAACCAGGAGTCACATTCTGAGTAAATTGGCCAGAAAAAAACTGGTCATGCTATTAAGTTTCAGAATCCAGCTACTTCGAATCATTTTTTGGTTTCTACCTTGTGAAAAGACTAATCACAAATAATAAAATCAAATAGGCTTTTAAGAAAATATGTGTAATACCTGTTTAAATACATTTGTGATATTTAAATACATTTCAAAATAACAAATAAGTATAGAATTAATGTATAATTTCTTTGTAACTGAGGGATCTATGTGCTTCATAGAACAATGTTTTTTACCCCACTTTTACTGAGGTATAATTAAGAAAATAGTGTACATATTAAACATGTACAACTTGATGACTCGATATACTGATATGTGTACACATTGTGAAATGATAGCAACAGTAAAGTTAATTAACACATTTATCACCTTATACAGTAACTTTACTTTTCCTTTTTCTTTCCTTTTTTTGGTGAGACTCCTTAAAATCTACTTACTGTATTAGCAATTTTCAAGGACATAATACAGAATTACGAATTATAGCCACCATATTGTCCATTAGATACTCAGGATTTATTCATCTTAAAACTGAAAGTTCAAACCCTTTAACAACTCCCCATTTCCCCTGCCCCACTCCCTGGCAACCACCATTTTATTCCATATTGTTATAAGTTTGATTTTTTTTCTTTGCAGATTCCATATAGAAGTAAAATGGTACAGTATTTGTGTTTTTGTGTCTGGCTTATTTCACTTAGGATAATGGCCTCAACTTTCACCCACATTGTTTCAAATGGCAGAATTTCCTTCATTTTTAAGGTTGAAAAATACTCTATTGAACACATGAAATATATATATATATATAAAATTGCTTCATCCTTTCATCTGTCAATGAACACATACGTTATTCCCAAATCTTGGCTTTTGTGAATAATGCTGCAATAAATATGAGAGTTCGAATATCTCTTTGAGATATTTTATTTCCTTTGGAAGTATACCCAGAAGTGGGATTTATAGATTATATGGTAGTTCTATTTTAATTTTTTTACAAAACTCTCTAGTTTTTTTACACAATGACTATGTCAGTCTACATTCTGCTCAACGGTGTCCAAGTGTGTTTTTTTCTTTACATACTCTCCAAAATTTGTTATCTCTTGCCTTTTTGATAATAGCAATCTTAATAGGTGTAAGGTTATATCTCATTGTGGTTTTGATGTGCATTTATCTGCTTATTAGTGAGGCTAAACATCTTTTCATATACCTGTTCTCCATTTTTATGTCTATTTTAATTAGAAAATATATCAAGTTTTTTTACTTTATCCATTTAAAACTTTTTTTTGTTTACTTGCTATAGAGTTGTATGAGCTTCTTATGTATTTAGATATTAACACTTTATGAAATATATGGCTTTTAAATATTTTCCAACGATATCCTTTGCTGACAAAACACACACACACACACACACACACACACACACTTTACAAATCTTGCATAGAATGAATGTACCTCAACATGAAAAGGTCACATATGACAAGGCTAGAGCTAAAATTATATTTAACAGTAAAAAGCTGAAAGCTTTTCCTCTAAGATCAGAAACAAGATGACCATACCTACTCTTTCCACTTCTATTTAGTATGGTACTGGAAGTTTTAGTGAGAACAATTAAGCAGGAAAAACAAAGACATGCAAAGTGAAAACAAAAATAAATAAAATTGTCTCTGTTTACAGAAGACACAATCCTATGTATAGAAAACCCCAAGAACTCCAGTGAAAAATTGTTAGAACTAATAAACAACAAAGTTAGAGGATACAAAAGCAATACTAAAACGTTAGTCATTTCTCTACACTAACAGTAATCTATTTGAAAAAGAACTTATGAAAGCAAACTCATTTATAATATCATCAAAAAATTTATATACTCAGAAAAGAGTTTATGGAAATGAAATATCTGTACACTGAAAACTATAAAAGATTTGTGAAAGGAATGGAAGAAGACACAAATTTATAGGAAGATATTTATTAGATTGGAAAAGTCAATATTGTTAAAATGTCCATACTACACAAAGTAACCTACAGATTCAGTGCAACCCCTATTAAAATTTCAAAGGCATTTTTCATTAGAAATTTTTTAAAACCATAAAATTTGTATGGATCCACAAGCTATCTCAAATATCTAAAGACATCTGTTTAAAAATAACAAAGCTGAAGGAATTATACTTCTTGATTTCTAATTACATTACAAAGCTATAGTAACCAAAACAGTATGGTCCAGCATGAAAACAGACATATACATCAATGAAACAGAATAAAGAGCCCAGAAATAAACTCATGTATATATGGTTAACTAATCTTTGACAAGGGCACTAAGTAGTCACAATGGAAATAGAATAGTCTTTTCAACAAATTCTGTTGGTATAAGTGGGTATCTACCTGCAGAAAAGGAAAAAAAAAAAAGAAAAAGAAAAAGAAAACTGACCATACCTTTTACCAGTTACAAAAGTTAAGAATTAAAATGCATTAAAGACTCCATGTAAGACCTGAAACTCAAACAATTCTAGAAAAAATCACAGGGACAAATCTTCTTGACACTGGCTTTGGATATGACATCGAAAACACAGGCAACAAAAACAAAAATAAACAAATGAGACTACATAAGACTAAAAAGCTTCTGTGAAGCAGAGAAAACAATCAAAAAAATAGGAAGTCAAACTGTGGAATGCTTCTTGAGCCAGAAAGTCTTTTTTTCTTTCTTACCTTTTATCTTAAGAAAAAACTACTTAAGAAATAACTACAGCTGTAGTTATTAATATCATTAATAATCAATGCTATCATTAACCAGCATATTGAAAATAAAAATTTTAAACAAGATAACATTTTATGACTAATTTTCTAACAGCTTTTTGACTAAAGCTTTGGTCCTGAGATGAGGAAAACAAATTTATCATAATTAAATCTGTAATAAAACGTGATTACAAGAACTAAAGTGTAATCTTATTTTTTCAGAGAACTATGGAGATTAAATCCACTGTCTTCTTATTTAACACTTTCACTTTATTTTGCTTTTCTTTATTTCAGATATTTGTTCCTGTGTTAAGGCACTCTGTTACAATACTACTTTCTTCTTAAATATCACTTGGAGGGTAGTATTTCTTATATTTAATTAATTATATAGCTGTTTGAATATGGTTTTAATAAATACAATGAGGAAAATAAAGACTATTCTAATGAAAGTATATTCCTAACAATGTGAGCAAACTCATATGGACTAATTCTCCAACTGAAAACAATTGAATATACTGTATTAAACAACTGAAGAATTTAAACCATAATGAGAAATTATCAGGTTAGCATATTCTCATATTCTAAAATCCGATATAAGAAAATTGGGTCCCATCACACACACACACACACACACACACACACACACACACACATATATATACACACAAATTCATACATATATGTGCACATACATAAGACAGAAGGAATAACACAGCAAATTTGGTTGAAAGTCAGAAAAAATATTTAGTCTTATTTAAAAGTATGACCTTTTCAAACTATTCTCAAAACTTTCATAAAACATGTTTAAACAGTTATATTTTTAACCAAAGAAAAACAAAACACCCTACTTTTAATATGTCTCTTTATTGAAGGAAAATCTCTTGACCTTAATATACTCCAAGAAAGATTATCTATTAGATAATATTTTACTTATTTGAGTAGGGAAAAATGATATAGTGAGTTTGCAGACTGTTTAACAATGTTTATAAAGGTGATGAAAATAGATACCGAGAACTGCTAGACTAGAGGGAGGAGATCAAGAGAGGGGCAAAGGCTGAATAATTAACTGTTGGTTACTATACTCAGTACCCGGGTAACAGGATCAGTCATGCCCCGAACCTCTGCATAGTGCACTATAACCATGTAACACAGCTGCACATGTACCTCCAAATCTAAAATAGAAGTTGAAATTATTTTAAAACTATATTTAGATGTTTAAATGCAATAATAATAATGTCTTCAAAATGTAGAAAAAATATAGACACATTTGGTTCTTCATATCCACAGGTTCTGCATCCATGGATTCAACCAAGTGTGGTTTGAAAATAGTAACATAAAAAAAAGATGGTTACTTCTGTACTGAACATTCACATATTTTTTTCTTGTCACTATTTCCTAAATAATATAGTATAACAACTAAAGGCATACCTTGAAAATATTGCAGTTTCTGTTCCATAGCACAATAAACTGTGTATTTCAGTAAAGTGAGTCACAAAATTTTGGTTTAACAGTGCATATGTAAAGTTATGTTTACACTGTAATATACAGTCCATTAAGTGTGCAATAGCATTATGTCTAAAAATTGTAATGTTACATATTTTATTGCTAAAAGATACTAATGATTTTATGGGTCTTCAGCAAGGTGTAATATTTTCGATGGCGGAGGGTCTTCCCTTTATGTTGATGGCTGCTGACTGATCAATATAGTGGTTGCTGAAGGTTGAGGTTGCTGTAAAAATTTCTTAAAGTTAGGCAACAATGAAGTTTGCCACATTGATCGACTTTACATTTCATGAAATACTTTTCTGTAGTATGTGTCCTGTTTGATAAATATTGCCCACAGAACTATTTTTCAAAATTACAGTCAATTTTCAAAAACTGCTGCAACTTTATCAGCTTTGTTTGTATAATATTCTCAATCCTTTTTTGTCATTTCTATAAGTAATAACCCTTTTTTGTCATTTCACAGTGTCTTTGCTAAGAGTCAATTCCATCTCAAGAAAAACCTTTCTTTGCTTACCCAAAAAGGGCAACTCCTCATCCATTCCAGTTTAATCAGGAGATTTCAGCAATTCAGCCACATCTTCAGTCTCCACTTTTAATTCTAGGAATTTTGCTAACTCCACTATGTCTGCAATTACTTCCTCCACTGAAGTCTTGGACTCCTCAAAGTCGTCCTTAACACTGGGATCAACTTCTTCCAAACACCTTTAATGTTGATATTTTGGCCTCCTGCCATGATTAATGGATGGGATGTTCTTAATGGCATCTAGAATGATGAGTTCTTTTCAGAAGGTTTTCAAGTTATTTTGCCCAGATCCATCACTATGGCAGCTATAGCCTTAACGAATATATTTCTCAAATAATAAGACTTAATAGTCAAAATTGCTCCTCGATTCGTGGGCTGCATGCTGTGTTATTAGGCATGAAAACAACATTGATCTCCTTGGCATCTCTACCAGAGTTTTAGGGTGACTAGGAGAATTGTCAATGAGCAGTAACATTTTGAATGGAATCTTTTTCTTTCTTTTTTTTTTTTCTGAGTGATAGGTCAGGGTTTAAATATTCAGGAATCCATACTGTAAATAGATGTACTGTCATCAGTCTTTTTTAGTTCTGCTTATACAGCACAGGCAGAGTAGATTTAGCATAATTCTTAAGGGCCTTTGTATTTTCAGCATGGTAAATAAGCATTGGCATCAATTTACTTTCATTGGTTTTATTAACCTCTAACAAGAATCAACTTGTCTTTTGAAGCTTTGAGGCCAGTCATTGACTTCTCCTCTATATCGATGATGTCCTAAATAACGTCTTCTTCCAATAGAAGGCTGTTTCATCTACATCAAAAATCTACTGTTTGGTGTAACTACTTTCATTAATTATCTTAGCTCAACCTTGTGGATTAATTACTGCAACTATTAATTAAACTCCTGTTTCTTCACCTCGCACTAAGACATCTTTCTTTATACCTCATGAACCAACCTCCACTAGCTTCAAACTTTTCTTCTGCAGCTTTATCATCTCTCTTGGCTTTCACAGATTTGAAGATACTTAGGCTTTGCCCTGGATTAGGTTTTGGCTTAAGAAAATGTTGTGGTGGGTTTGATCTTCCAGCCAGGTAACAAAAACTTTCTCCATATCAGCAATAAGGCCATTTCACTTTCTTTCCATTTGTATGTTTACTGAAGTAGCACTTTAATTTCCTTTAAGAACCATTTTTAAAAATTTTTTAAATTCACAGCTTGGCCAACTGGCACAAGAGGCCTAGATTTTAGTTTATCTCAGCTTTTGACATGAGTTCCTAAGTTAAATCATTTCTAGCTTTTTATTTAAAGTAAGAAACAGTTAGCTTTTCCTTTCACTTAAATACTTAGAGGCCATTTCAAGGTGAAATTGTTAGCCTAATTTTAATAATTTTGTGTTCCATGGAACAGGGAATCTAAGGAGAGAGGGAGAAATGTGAAAATGGGTGGTCAGTGGAGCAATCAAAGACATTCATTTATCATCTAATATTTGTGTAGTCAGTGGTACCCCAAAACAATCACAATAGTAATATCAAAGATAATTGACCACAGATTGCCATAAAATATATAATAATAATGAAAATAATATTTCAAATATTGTGAAAATTAATAAATTGTGACACAGAGACATGAAGTGAGCATATACTGTTGGATAAATGGAGCTGATAGACTTCCTTGGTGCAGGATTGCCACAAACCTTCAATTTGTGAAAAGTGCAATATCTGAGAAGTGTCATAAAGTAAAACAGAATACAATGAAAGATGTGTGTATTTAAATGTATTTGTAAACTTACTTTATTATAAGAAATCTAGAGATTATTTGAAGTAAACGAAAGAATGTGCATAGGTTACATGCAAGTGCGATGCCATTTTATATTAAGTACTTGAGCATCCATAGATTTTGGTATTCCTAGGAAGTCTTGGAACCAATCTTTCAGGGATACCAATGGACAACTTTATGTGTGTTTGTGTGTGTGTGTATATATATTATTTTATAATTTCTAAATGATACAATAATGTAAATCTCAGAAGGGAGATTGAGATTATATAGAGTTCAAATATTCTAGAAGTCTTTATATGGGAATATCATCAAGCTTTACCTGAAGTCAGCATTGAAACATTTCCTCTCCTAATATCTCCTATTAGATTAAACTTTCAAAACCTATTGATATGGCTAGACTTTGTGTCCCCACCCAAATCTCATCTTGAATTATAATCCCCATAATCCTTCTAATCCCCACATGTTAAGGGAGATACCAGGTGGAGGTAGTTGAATCATTGGGGTGGTTTCCCCAATGCTGTTCTCCTGATAGTGAGTGAGTTCTCATGATATCTGATGGTTTTATAAGGAGCTCTTCCCGTTTTACTTGGACTTCTTCCTGTTGCCTTGTGAAGAAGGTGCCTTGCTTCCCCTTCCGCCATGATTCTAAGTTTGCTGAGGCCTGCCCAGCCATGCTGAACTGTGAGTCAATTAAACCTCTTTCTTTTGTAAATTACCCAGTCTCAGGTATGTTTTACAGCAGTGTGAAATGGACGAACACACCTATCATACTAGTTACTATCTGTAGAGCTCTCCTTGATATTTTTCACTTTCTTGTGCAGTGCAATTTCACTCTGCCTGTTTTTTCATGGTCTGACCCTATCACTTATATTAAATAAATAGTTTCATTGTGTTTCCTACAATACTATCTAGAATATGAGGCTAAGTTTCCTGTGATATCACATTTAACTGTAAATATTGGGAGGATTCTGGAGTGCAAATCCTATTTGGAATAACAGGAAGCTCATGCTCCTCTTACAAGAATTTTCCCTTTTTAGCATCCAGGCCTCTCCCACCTCATCCAATGTATCTTCTTTTTGATGTTCTACTCTAGGACTAGATGTGAAATTCCTGCCTGACTGGGCCTCTCTGAGATGGATATTCCTAGAGCTTGAAATGAAATCTGAAAATCAGCCACCCTAGCAGTAACAAGCAACCCCATTTCATGGGGTAAGAATTACAAGGCTATACTGGAGTTCCACTGTAGAAGTAAAGGAGAAAAGTGTCCATCCACCCAATCTGGCTATATGTTCTCCCAAGAAATGCTTGATCAGTAGTTATTCTCTTCTTCTATTATGGAAACAGTCTGGGTGTGGCTGTTCTGAAAATGTTTGACCAAAAATCAAGGAAGTTACATATGCTAAGTAGATATGATAAAAATAGATCACCACATCCAGCAACTGCATGGTGCAGTAACTACCTCTATTTCCTGTGTGTAGATGTGGTGGGGGGAAGGGTTAAAATTAGGGTGTTTGGCAGAGAGGATAGAAAGTTGAAAGAAGTAACGGAATAAGTAATTTATGATCTCGCCTGAGACAGGCTGCTGGATAGCAGCAATTCATGGCAAGAGTTCATTGTCTTAGTCTGTTCGTGCTGCTATAACTAAATACCTTAGTCTGGGTAGTATATAAACAATAGAAATTTATTGCTCACAGTTCTGGAGGCTGAGAAGTCCAAGATCAAGGCATAAGCTTATGCAGTGTCTGGTGAAGGCTTGATCTCTGCTTCAAAACAGCATCCTCATGTTGAGTTCTCACATGGTGGAAGGGGTAAACCAGCTCCCTTCCTACTTTATAAGGGCACTAATACCATTATGAGAGTTGAGCCTTCATAATCTAATCATCCCTAAGTCTCTTTCTCTTAATAATATTGGATTGAGGATTAGCTTTCAACATGGGAATTCCGGAGGGGAGACACAAACTTTTAGGCCATAGCATTAGTCTTTATTACCTATGTGTGTGTGTTGTATTAACTTTAGGTTCAAGACCTGTGCTAAACATGGCATACAACACTATCACCATGTATATTTATAAGATTCCATTCTTACTTGTTTCTTTCTCTTTTTCAGCCCTAATATTAGCTTGGACTCCTCAGCACCACAGTAACTCATGAAATATATTTGATATATAGAGTTGAAATGTACATATCCTTGTAAATTATGAAGTCCTGTTTTCTGAGTCAAGGTGTCATTAGTTTACATGCATGGAATATGCTATTACTTATTTAAAAAATCCTACCTTTTAAATCTATTCACATACTCTTATATATTCACAAATTCAGTCAAAATTACCTTTGCAAAGCAAGAATCTGACATTGTAAGTTGTTGTTGGAGTCTCAATAACTGAAATCTGCAAGTCCTACTCTTTTAAATAATGAAATGTTTAAAAAGTTAATAAAGTTATATATATAAATTAATATATATAAAAACTATATCCGTTACCATCATGCTCTACCTCTACTATTTTTACAAAAATCATCAATAACTTTATTTTTTAATATTATGTGAACTTTTATTTGTCTTTGTTTCCCAGCCTGTCATTGATATTTGACCATGTTGATAGTTACTGAAGAGAATGCTAAAATTGCAATTCTGTTTAATAACCTAAGATGATTTGATACAAATTCATGTTGCCAGAGAGAAATGCAGATGTTCAAATATTGTATCAACTCATCAGCCTTAGAGTTTTTATGACTTTACCACTAATATGTAACTAAAAGGGGCTGGATAATTGGAGAGCGGGAGAGAGAGGAATTACTGAGGAGAATTTCTTTAGCACAGGCTCTCCTGTAAGTTCTACCCGTATCTTCCCCATGGGACATATAGGAATTGTCTACTTATACTACTCAAGTGTAAGTTTAAAAGGGTTGGTTTTAACAGAATCATTCAAAGAATGTTATTTATCCTGCAGAGTCTGGGGTCTGACCTCTACCCCAGGAAACCTGGAAAGTAGCCCTCGATGGCCTAATGAGATTCTTGGGAGTTAGAGTTAAGATGAGATGCTACAGTATTTCATAGGTGGTCAAAGAATGCAATATGAGTTTCCTCTGAACAAGGAGTCAGGGAGGAGTTGGTGATAGCCATGTCAAATTCTGTTCAGAAATGCAATAGAACTCAAACATTTAATCATCTGAGAAGTGGCCTGCTGGAGATCCAGGAGTCAAGGATAAAGTGAACTCTTTATCCAATAGTTGCTTTACCCAACTATTATTTGTAGCAATTTTCAAATTATCTTTAATACTCTCATACTTATAATTAGTTTAAAAATTTTTGAAACTGTCTCTTGGCAATGGCTTAAGAAAGCCTATCATTTTTATTTCTTCTTGACGATGTTAAACTCACTTTCTCTTGTCTGAATTGGTTCTTTTGTCTCACAGCAGGTCCTTTTCATTTCACTGTACATCGTGCAAATTTTTACTAAAATAACCTACTTTGAAAAATGAGTTGCCACTTGCATTTTAAAAATATAAAACAAGTTATATTTATGCCACTTATTTCCATGCATGCACCCAATATTATTTTTAACTTTTCACTTTGCATTCTACTTGATTATGAATTGAGATCGATTATGTAGAACAGAGTTCTGCTGTTGGGAATGTTATATGCTACAAGGTGATTTGGTGAACATTTTGGTTGCTAAGGTTGTTAGATGTTATGCACACAATGCAGAATTGTCTCAAACACTGCCTAAATTTCCAGTGTTCCAATAATCAATCATATGGCTGGAATCCACATTTAGCGTTATTTAACCTTCCAGCCTAACTCAATTGTATACTTAAGTGAAACCCTTTTAACATACTTTTACTATACTTCAAATTCCCAGAAAAGAAACTATGTGTAAACTGAGGGAAGGTTTATTTTTACTTCATAGTATAAGTTCATGTTAATAAATCTTCAGTATAATAAAAAGATTATATTATAAAAATGTACTAAATAATTTTATGTGTCATTTTTGATAGGTTAATTTAATAAAAATGCTGTTATTATTTGAAATGCAACATATTTCAAATGCAATTTTGATTTTTAAATGAGCAATCATAACTTTTTAGAACCTTATTATGTGTTATGTGTTGATAAAAGTAGCATGTTTTGCTTTAAGTATAACACAATTTAATTATTGAAAAATAGGCCGGGCGCAGTGGCTCACGCGTGTAATCGCACCACTTTGGGAGGCCGAGGCAGATGCATCACGAGGTCAGGAGATTGAGACCATCCTGGCTAACATGGTGATACCCCGTCTCTACTAAAAATACAAAAAAAAGAAAAAATTAGTCAGGCATGGTGGCGGTCACTTGTAGTCCCAGCTACTTAGGAGGCTGAGGCAGGAGAATGCGTGAGCCCGGGAGGCGGAGCTTGCAGTGAGCCTAGATTACGCCACTGCACTCCGGCCTGGGCAACAGAGAAAGACTTCGTCTCAAAAAGTAAAATAAAATAAAATAAAAAAGGGAGTCAGCATGCCTTATTGGTAAAGCTCTGAAATCTTGGAGTCAGACTGATGTAAACTGTTTTTGCTTTTCCCATCATACTTTCATAAATGGCATACAATCTGATAATTTAATACAATTTTTAAATAAATGAGGCAAACATTATAGACATTTGAGGAAAATATTTGGTATAAAACAAAGAAAAACAGCTAAGAATAAAAATAATTTGGGGAAGATAGAGACAAGCAAGGAATGAGAAAACATGCAACGTATACAATAATATTCCTGAGAGAAAGGATAATAATATAATATCTATAACACAGGAATAACATGATGTAACAAATGACCTTAAAAAGAGTAACAGGCTGGGCACTGTGGATCACACCTGTAATCCCAGCACTTTGGGAGGCCAAGGCAGGTGGATCACCTGAGGTCAGAAGTTCGAGACCAACCTAGCTAACATGATGAAACCACGTTCCTACTAAAAATGCAAAAATTAGCTGGGTGGGATGGCAGCCGCCTGTAATCCCTGCTACTGGGGAGACTGAGGCAAAAGAATCACTTGACCCCAAGAGGCAAGGTTGAAGTGAGCTGACATAGTGATTGCCTTTGCACTCCAGCCTGGGTGACAAGAGCGAAATTCCGTCAAAAAAAAAAAAAGGGAATAACAATGAGATTCAGAAAATTAAATTATGCCAGTGAATAAAAAAAAGAAAACAGATAAACTGTAACTTAAAGCTAAATAACATCAGAGAAACTTGGGGGGGATGAAGTTATAAAAAGTTTAAATTAACTAGAGTAAAATTTTCAAAAGATAAAAATGGAGAAATAAACTAATCAAGAAAAAGGAAGACAATTATTCAGGAAAAACAAAATGATGAATATGAAATTAAGTGTTTTAATAGAACTCTACATGGCTCAGCTGTCTGCAACTTCAATATTTATATAAATATAAACTCAAAATTTTGATTTAAGTAAAAATTATTTTAAAAATACATTAATTGTGTAAGATGGGGAAATTTACAATATTCTTGCAGTCAATAACGATAAATCAAAAGGCATGCCTAAAACTGAAAATGTATAAATATATATACATATATAGGTAGCTCTATAAAAGTGTTACTCAGAAAAAAATGGTAGTAAATTCTCAATAATAAGTAAATTATTTGAAATGAGATTCTTTTGAGGATGAAAAAATGATAGAGTAAAGGCTATTATTTTGTATACAAGTTATGGAGAAATGTTTAAAATTTAATCTGTTTGTAATATTATAAAAGTATTTATTTTCTATTGCTGCATTTTATTTTAAAAAACAAAAGAACTTAACATTGCTTAAAATCTTGCACATAGTTATTAGTAAGATTTCTAAAGTATTTACATATTATTTGGATATATATAATACAAATATATAATGTAAATGTAATGTATATATAATGCGCATATATATATATATATATAATGACACCAACACATTGTAGGCCATAAAGACTTTGATTACTTTGTGTCTTGGTTAAAATTATGGTTATGCTTTACACTATACTTACCAATTACATCTAAGAAATCTTTTGAACATTGGATGACATACAAAAGAAATTTGGAAAACAGGATTTACTAGGTGAACAAGAACAGTGTGGTTTCAAAGATAAGAGAGAAATTAGATACTATTTGTTATCAATAAATAAAATTTATATAAAATCTAAATTTTCACTGTCATTTAAATAAAAGCTACTTCTGTGTGCCTATTTAAAAAATGCTAAACATTATCTTACATGTTTCAGAAGTGGTATAATTTTTCTTCTGTTACTTTTTTAAAAACATTATTTAGTGCTCATGAGTATAACTAGAAAAGCTGACATTATAGATTGGGGATTGGGGATGGTTATCTGAATGCATTGGAGAACTATCAATGTAAGCAACACATTTGGGGGTGAGATTTATGACAGAAGAGAGGCAGCAAACGACCTGACATTCAACACTAATTTTCCAGGTATTTACCGATTTGCAAGAATCAACTAAAAGTTCAAGACTGATCAGAACTTTGAGAAGCCCTAAGATACACTTAGGAAATAAAAATAGCATTTGGGGGTTCATTACAATGGAAAGGACTTTGGTAATATTTCTGATTTTAGTGTGGATTGTTCAGTGTAGTAGTCAGTACGTTAAAACTACAAATGTAACTGCACTTACAGAGCCTAGAAATAAGATAATCTGGTCAATGTCTTATATTTTTGTGTTCTTCCCGTAGTTTAATCGCATACTGAAACTAAAGTCTATCTTCTCTGGAGGAAAGCAGTGTTATATCAAATTAATCTTGTCAACCAGGAAAGATGAACTAATCGTGTGTACCAGGTTGTCTTTGTGGATATGTGGGTAGTGATTGGGACTGCCAAGAGGCTTCTCTTGTTGGTGTAGTTCTAGCTTACGTCCTGTTGATCATTCCATTGCTTGTATTTGTTTTCTGAATATTCATCAGGCTGTGCACTTATGATTTTGCACTTTTCATATGTGTACAGTATTTTAATAACAGTTTTAAAAGAAATGCACTTTAAAATTTCAAGACATTTTTATTTTATGTCTTCCAAAGTATGTATATTTGTATGTTTCTAACAGGAAGCTACATTTGTTAGGATATTGATCAGAAATGTATTTTTGATTTAATTTTTTGTCATATGAAGAATAATTTGATTTTTAACCATTTACCCTGATGTATTTATACCTAGTAGGGTATAAGACTTGTATTTTTTAGAGCTAAAAGAGTCTTTATATTCTTTATGTGATTAAGAAAATTTTACAGGTTAGATTAATTTTAAAACAAAAAGGACAAAATGTTATTTTCACTATGCATTTTAATTTACACATTTTGTTACAGGATCTTTAGGAGGTCACTTCAACAACTGGAAACCTCTGTGGCTGGTGGCGCGTCTGCTTGGGATTTTCTTGCTCCGGCCCCAGACTCCACTCCGAGCTGGCAGCCTGGCCCCTAGGCTTCAGGTGGTTCCTGGCTTGAAGGTGGGGCTTCACTGGACCCACTCTTTTCTGCCCAGGAACCTGTTTGCCTCCTACCAGCAACATACTGTCCACAGTGCCCAGGGTATTTGTGCAGAAAGGTGCCTGGAGGCCTGCACTGAGCTACCCTTAGCAGCCCAGGCCTCCCTCCCATGCTCATTGGTGCCCAAAGTCTGGAGGAGACTGAGGTGGCAGAGGGCTACTGTGTCAGCGCTGCCACAAGAGCATATGCACCCAGCCAGGTCACAACAGTGCCCAGACTTGGCCACAACTTTGCTCCAAAATCAGAATGGAGCCAAGAGTGGGGAGAGGGAGCCGGAGTAGACACTTCCAGGCCTGCAGGGGCTGGGCCGGGTAGGGGGACAGTTCCTGGGCCCCCAAGAATGGAGGGACGGCAGGCTGTGGAGCTGCAGCTGGGGGGCTCTAGCTGTGCCCAGGGGCACAGGGCTTTCACCCCGCCAACTCAGTAGAGACTGGGGCTCCTGCCTGTTCTTGGTCCCTGCTGGCTCTGCGGAGCCACAGCCCTGGCTATGCCTCCCCTGCTGCAGCTGGTATCTTCACAACGCCTGTTCCAGATGGGCTGCCACAGCCATCAACTTGAAACTATTTGTATCTTTAAAAAATATATTGAATAACCTCCATTATGCTTCAAGATTTCCTTTGTCAAAGCAAAAAGCTAAACAGGCAAGGAAGACTTTGTTTAAGACTATTTTAATAAAGATAGAGACTAACAAATAAGTTTGCTCAATATTCCTTCAGGAGGACTCTACCAGTATCCTATGTATTATGAAGGTTTCCGTCTGTGGCTACTTGCAAACATTTATTATTTCTAGTTGTTTTTAAAAACACTTTTCCACTGCTTTCTGATGGTCTTCTCTCTACCACTGGGTATTTCCTCTTATACAAGTAAATTTCAGTATTCTCCCAAACACCTAAAGGCACCATTTGCTCTCTTCCATTGTACTTCTACCTTCTCTGTTCTTATGCCCCACAAATTCTAGCTTCATTGGTCTCCAATAACTTTTCAACTTGTCAATGTTCCTGGGCTCTGTTTGTGTTTTCCTTTTCTTTACTGCTCTGTAGAAATTAGCTACAGGTACTAAGTCGAAGCAATCATCAGGTTCCTCTCATTTGTTTCTGTTGCCTCAGGGTTCACAGGAGTGTGCTGCCTATTATCCAAAGCTCCCAAATCGTTAATATATTATTTACGATTATTGTATTTGTTTTTTTCACTATGAAGAAAAACATCTGATAAGTTTTTTCCCTCTTAATTATTTTTAACTACAATTAAAAGCTCATGATAAATGGAATGCAAAGAGGATTATTTATTACAGTGAGAATGTTTTGGCATTATACAGTATTACATTTTTCAGTGAGTTTTTATTATTTTTAAACCATATTAAATAATGTAGTATTAATTCTGTGACATGTCTAGTGATTATAATACCTTAACGATAACGATGAGTACATCTAATGTTGTGCTTAATAGTAATAGAACAAAAAACAAAACATCTAATATTTGTTTCTTTAGATACCAAGTTTATATTTGCATGTTTGGATTCAATCTCCCAGAAGAGGCGATGCAAATGATAGACTCTTGGTTGACCTTCAAACTGGCCTCTCTGTGTTATAAAATGTAAACTCTTATTGGAGTACCTTACAGCTTTTCCTTCAACAGTAGTTGAATGCTATTAGAGCAATGTTTAAAAAATTTCTGTCCCTTTAAAATATAATATTTAAATTTAAATACTTCAGATAGCTTTTTGTGACATATATCATCATATATTGCTGCGTTTAAATTGGAAATCATGATATATATGCATGTTCTTGAAGTTTTATGTTTACCATATTAAAAACTGTATGAAAAACCAAACCAGTATTTTTTGAAAATCTTATATAACAGGTACAAAAATTACCTGTTCTGAATCTGTTCTATTTGATGCAAAAAAAAACCCTGAAGTTAGAAGTTTAGCAAATTTAAAATATAATAAAATAAAATAAAAATTATAATTATTTAAAAATTTGTAAAATTGTTGATGCATTAGTAATTGAATTAATGTATAGTGAAGTAATCTATTTACTTGAGAAAGAAAGACTTTAAAAAGATAAACAAGCAGGTATTTTAACTGTCAATCATCATTTTATAATGAAGAGATTATCTACCTTCAAAAAAATACCCAGTTACAATTCTGTTGTCAAATAATCTGCAAACTATCAACTCACTTATTGAGTACTTATAAGTAACTGCCTCCTTTCTTTAGCCAACACATATGGAGTTGAAGATTTTTCAAACAAAATATTTCTTAGGTATATTTATGTGTGGGGGAGCATGGTGGTGTTAAAGATTGCAAAGATAATTTGTGTTCAGTTTGTATGCATTATTTCTAAAGGACTTCAAAGCCTCAGTCATTTTTGATTATTTATATTTTACCCATTACTTCCTAATTTATCTTTCCTACTTTTCTTTCTTTGCTACCCCATTAATCTGTCCTCTTACATAATACTCATTTTTCACTTAAAGCATTATCAGGATGTTCCTTTTTCCTCTATTCAAGTAGTACTTCCACAAAGTATTCCTAAGGCCTTCTGCTTACTATAGACTAAGCTGTCTCAGGGTTCTCTATGTTCCCAACTTACTAGCATAATTTTCCAACATTACAGATTGCAGCACTTTGAAAACAGAGAAAACACAATGACATTAACTGTTACTTGAGAAAATCCAAGTATCCGAAGTGGAAATGCATTACAAAAATGACCTTAGCTACACACTATTATCCTGACCCCAGTAAACCAGAATAGACTTAAAGTCAGTTTATGAAGCCATTGCTCCTTTGGGCAGATTTTTAAAGTCATTACACTAACACAACTATATAAATTAATAAATAGATTGAAATAAGGTATTTATTTAAAATAATACGTATGCATATAAGTGAATGGGAAATGTATGTTACCTGCTCAGGCATCCTTTCTATGAATTCAGATCTATATAGCAAATAAAACTACGTAAGTGATCACATAGTAGTTCTCCCCATCCATGGTTTCGTTTTCTGTGGTTTCACTTACGAATAGTCAATGTGAAGGGTGAGGTCACTAGAATAAGACATTTTGAGAGAGAAACAGAGAGAGAGTGATATCATATCCATGTAACTTTTACTGCAGGATATTGTTAGAATTGTTCTATTTTATTATTAGATATTGTTAATTTCTAACTGTACCTAATCTATAAATTAGACTTTTTCATAGCTATGTATGTATAGTAGTTCCTCCTTATCCACATTTTGATTTCTGTGGTTTTAGCTACTCATGGTCAACTGCAGCTCCAAAATATTAAATGAAAATTATCAGATATAAAAAATTTCTAGGTTTTAAATTGTGTGACATTCTGAGCAGAGTGATGAAATCTCACTCTGCAAAAGGGAATCCACACTGTCTACACTACCTGCTTGTTTTTCACTTAGCAGCTGCCTCAGTTATAAGATCAAAAAATACGGGATATATAGTTTCAGTACTAAATGTAGTATATATAAATACCGAGTGATGATTGTAGTTTTTTCACTTTTAAGGTGTGGAGTACTGGTGCTCATTAACAGCCTATGTACTACAGTGAGCACTTTTATTATTGTGTTTAAGTCATATTTAAACATCTTAACAGAGCTAATGTTAATATTAACTTACATTATAAGTTATATCACTTACATTTGCCAGACAATAATTAGTGTACATGTAATTTATTCATATAATATTTGTAAAAATTACTTGAGGTAAATCACCATTATTACTTTCATTGCACAAATAAGAATATTTAAGTATGTATTATTTAAAATTTAGTTTTATCTCTTGACATTTTGAGTTATTTTTTTTCTCTAAGAATGTTCTTTCCAATACGGTAACCACAAGGTACTTTAGCTCTTGAGGACTTAAAATGTGACTGACTAAATCAAGATTTTCTCCAAATGTAAAAAGCAGAGCAGATTTCAAAGATTTAGTATTAAAAGTCTAATTTTTACATCAGCCACATATTTAAATGAAAATTTGAATATATTTCCTATAATATATTAAATATGCATTTTAATAAAATATTATTGCAATTTATTGCAAATAAATATTGCAAATAAATATAATGCAAAATATTATTGCATTTTAATAAAATATTATTGCAATAATAAAATATTATTGCAATTTTAACTTTTTTTACTTATTGTTAAAATGTGGACTTAGATTTAAAATTGCATATCTGACTTGCCTTTCTGGCTTGTATTATATTTCTACTGGAAAATAAAGCTATCGGTATTTCAAAATACATTTTTAGTGCATCAGAACATATGACAAAATAATTCATTTCCCTTTTTCATCACACTTCTGTGTTCCATTTACTTTCTAGCTATGCTACAAATTTACTTAATTGCATTCATATATTTACCATCAGTAGGGGCTGTGCTATACACTGTCATTACCTTATTACCCTGGCTGACCCCTGCTTTTAGAAGCTGGAAATCCTGAGGCACTGGCACACATTCCTCTGAGCTCTCTTGTCTTTTGCATTTGGCAGCTGAGACCCCAGCATCCTTTCAGTGGTTTCTCCAGGTTCTCTCTCAGCTGACTCTTCTGTTGAATGCCTTTGGAATACTTACCTGGGAAATTCAGTGGTGATCTGCGAGAACCTCAACCTCCTCTTTCACTGGCATGAGAAATTCAATGAAATCTGGCTGGTTTCTCCTTTCTGTCATCTGTATAAGGGACTCATTTTCATCCCACCATCTCACCATGTAAAGACAAATGCAATTCAAATATTTTCTGTGGAGAGGGTTTTTCTTATCCTGGCATTTAGTTCATTACGATTTATTTGTTTTTCAGCTTTCAAATAGGTTTTCAAACCTGCTATTTTGTAGCTTTTCTGGCTTTTGAAAATTTTGTTTTTAATTAGCATAAGATTGGCGATCTCATGCTGCTTTCTATATCCTGACCGGTAACAAATGTTCCCCTGTTTATAATTGTGTAGGATGTATATCAATTTGGCCTAAGCATTTTAATTGATTTTTTTTTGGGATTGTAATAAAGAATATACTGTATCTTGGACAGTAGTATTTTAAATGTTAGCCTTACATCCCAGAAAAAATGGCATAACTTGATGTCAAATCAAAGTGATAACATGAGTTTTAGATACACACATGGTTGAGTCTGACAGAGCTGGATCTAAAGTACCAATCAGCTTATTTCTGTTAATGAAACCCAGAAATTGAGATCTAAGTATTGCAGGCCTTACTTTCCTTATCTTAATGTTGACTCATAGGGTGATTAGGAAACACAAAAATAATTAATGTAAAGCTCTTATAAAATTATTAATTGCATATATAAAATTTGACATAGACACAACCAACACACATGAATACACACATGTAAAGAGTAACAATGTTTGATTATATAAATTCTAAAAAATAGGAATTCTGAATTGCATTTGTTACATAGTACTGCACCTAGAAGAAGAAATGAATCCACATAAGCTGCTATGTGCAAGGATTTGAAGTTGAAGGCAGAAAGGTACTCAGCTGTGATAGACTGAGGTCTAGTTTATTCAGGACTCCAAAGGTATTTAATTTGTTATGATAGTGATGTGGGTGAGTGGTGATGGATGGTGATGGGTAAGCTTCCTTAAAGGAGCATGTAAAAGTGAGAGGTAGTATGTATGGTTTAAAATCTTATATTTAATATCAAAATATAATTTTTCATTTTGAAAATAAAGCATAGATCTATTCATATTTTATAATGAAATATAGAAAATTAGACTCCCCTAATTATTTTATGTAGTGGAGGTTATCATAGAAACATTCTTTATTTGGAAATTCGAGTAGCAAATCTGTGAAATTTGGTATGGGTTGCAGCTATCAGAATTTCCTTGATGTTAAACACTTTAATAGTTATTAGTGTGTGGCATAATATTAAAGAATTGAGAAAATTCAATCATGGGACTGTTATTAATTTTTTTATCATATTGAAAAAAATCACATGTAAAATTTAGATGACCAGAATATAAGAATAAGAATTCTTTTAGGGGGTGGGGGCAGAAATTCCTATTCCTACAAAGACTTGGATTTCTCTCTTGTGACAAAAAAATTATTTCAGCTGTTCTTGATTAATATACTTGAATCACTTACAGAGTCACATAATGAAAAGAACTCACACAATTGCTCACGGTATTCTTATTTGAGGCTCCTATAAAGTTGAAGAATATGGTACAACAGGAAAATGAAAATGAAAGCTAACAATGAGAACACGAGAGCAATTCAGTAGCAGCTCTCTAATGTTTTCTCAGCTGCATGGAGTATACTTCAGCTCTGAGTTAATTTCCGACAAACTTTACAGAAGTGTTTTTGAGGTTTGCACTGGCCATATAGTTGAACTAGACTGCATAGTGGGTTAAACCAGGAACGAGCCATTAATTTTTTTTTTTTTTTTTTTTTTTTTTTTTGAGACGGAGTCTCGCTCTGTCACCCAGGCTGGAGTGCAGTGGCCGGATCTCGGCTCACTGCAAGCTCCGCCTCCCAGGTTCACGCCATTCTCCTGCCTCAGCCTCCCGAGTAGCTGGGACTATAGGCGCCTGCCACCTCGCCCGGCTAGTTTTTTGTATTTTTTAGTAGAGACGGGGTTTCACCGTGTTAGCCAGGATGGTCTCGATCTCCTGACCTCGTGATCCGCCCGTCTCGGCCTCCCAAAGTGCTGGGATTACAGGCGTGAGCCACTGCGCCCGGCCGAGCCATTAATTTTAATCCATACATCCCTCAAAAAGTTAACAAGCTATACTCAGTTGTGTTCAGACTTCAGGCTTTAAACAAAATATTATCAACTATGATGTCCATGATATATATCCTGGCCAAGTGTCATTACCAGACTTCTAGATGTCTGGAGACAAACACAGAGCTATACCAGTCCATCTGTAAGACAATTCTATCTTACACAAAATTAGACTATGTTTTCAGGTGATTCACAAACATACTTTAGGTCATCTGTTCTTTAGTAAAACATGGCTCTCTTCTGAACCTACTCTTTATCTTGCAGTCCTTTAAAGGAGAAATATTTTGAGACACAGAATTCCTGAAACTTCATGATCAAGATACGGGTGTCACTGTCTCGGTGGCCTTGCATATGCAATCTTAACATTTGGAAAAACCATCCTTTGATCATAAATACTGATCTTTTAAATATTATCTCTACTTTAGGACCTCCAAATCATAAGTAGGATTGATGTCACAAGCACATTTCTTATCAAGAAGATAGTGTACCTATGGGACATTGCCTAATTTATACTGAAGAGAAAAAAGCACATGAGCTCAAACATGTTCCTCATTACAAGAGAAAGAAAATGGAAAGAGATGAAGAAGATGCCAATTCAAATTATTAAAAACAAAATACGTAATTTAGATAAAAAGGAAGTAATATATAAGAATGGAAATAAGGAAAACTAAAAAACTAAAAGTATTAATAACAAGTAAAAAAAAAAAAAGAAATGTGTACTAGATAATTAAAAAGCCACATGTTTGGTAGATGACTTTGGGTAAAACTCATATAAACTAAGCTTATTTTCCTCAAATAATTCATAAAACAAGCGAAACTATCAAATATTCTGGGAAAATTATACTATATCTCCCCTGGAAAAGTAATTATGGGAAAATGCTCAAAACAATATTGAAAAAGAGGTATAATATACAATGGGGGAGTCTTGTCATGGCACATATGAAAACATTTTGTGTTGTTTTAATATTGAAAGCATTTTGGATTTGTACAAAAGGCAGATAGATTTAGGAAAGATAACACTTTTGCAAGGACACTATTCTATATCTGCCAATACTTAAAAAATGCAAATTTACAATAACTCCACACTTTCACTCTTATAAATACTAGGAAAACTGGTGATCAAATGGAGAGGATCCTGTGAATGCTTTGGAATTTTTTTTTTTTTAAGTGTGTGCATGAGAAGCCCAGGCAAGGATCCTCTCAAGTGAATTTGTTATGTTTTCGTTATATGTGAAGCCATTCTGACTCTTGAGTGAGTTGCTTAGGTCATAAATGTATATTAGTGGGAAAAAAGCACCGAAACAATTTAAAAATCCTACAATAGAACAACATTCACAGAATATTAATCTTTATACAAAATATACATGAAGTTCTAGGACGGGTAGCATCCTACTATACCATTCAAGTAAAAATGAATTTAATATATACATCAACACAATTAACCAAGCCAAGTGAATATTGAGTTACTCTTCAAATACAATAATTTTCACAGGAACTATATTATTTTGGTGTAATATGCTAGAATAGATGATGATCATCTCAGTTACACTATTTTAATTGTAGAGGTCTTTAAAGTTGTTTAGTTGAATTAATAATTTTTTTAAAAGATATTGAGCCAAACCATTGCCTAAGCTATATAATTGGTAGGGCAAATAGCTGATGTCATGTCATTGGACTTACATCAAATGTGAGATTTTATCCCAATTCCTCCAAGAGCAAAATCTATGAATACCTTATTTTCTTCCTTTTATGAAAATATTGATGTCAGCTGAAAATGTGCATTGATCTATAATATCTCAAAGATTTTTGGAGCAAACTCAACAACAAAACTGCAGCCAATCTTTTTTTTTTTAAATCAAGTGCTTGAGTTGGATAACATTTAGGCAATTTGGAAAGCTGCATTAAGTGTTTTAGCTTTTATGGATCCCACAGTAATGCTGTAACACGTCAAATAGCATTTCTGTTACCTGGAATAACTGATCAGACTGTCCAAATTGAGATATATACTTCACAGGCCCAGAAGAAGATGTTTTAAGGTGTTCTAAAATTTCACTCTTTTTAAGTATGTAGAAATTTTCTGCATCGTTTTCTATTTTTGGTAGAGACAGATATGAAGACAGTTTAGTAGTGATAGTAGTAAAAGTATTAGTATTTAGTAAGAAGAAGCAGAATTTTTGTTTCAAGTTATTACATTATCAATATAATAATGTAGTTTCCATTTTCTTATAGAAGTCACTTGTAAATAGTATATTTTACATATAGTTTACTCTTAGTGTTCTCCCTGGAAATCAATAATACCTTCATTAATGCATAACATTTTTATTCTCATTTATATTGATTCTACCCTAATATATAGTCATCTGTTTTATATATAAGATTTTAAAAATATACATATTGCATATAAATTTGAAGCCCAAACTTTATGATTAAGATATACTTTGCTTATACATTCAATTTTATGCATATATTTATATAATTATACAAAAAGTTGCATATTTATATCTATATCTATAAATCCCTGCTAATTAAAGATCCAAATTTGTTACATTATTGTTATTTGAGTAACATATTATGTTTAGTTGTTTTTACATGACAACTCTTTATTCAATCAGTTAACATCATTTATGCTGCACAGTACATTAAATAAATATTAAGTGGGTAGGTAACACAAAATTGTGATAGTCTATTATATGTTTCAGAAATACCCACTTCCATAATTTCATTACCATCAGTTTCATACATAGCTTGTATTATAGAAAATTATTATCTTTCTGAAAATAACTCTTGCCTGTCCCAAATTTCAAAAACATTAAGATCAGGGTTTCAGCATGAACAGGGATGATGTGTGTGTATTACTAATTGTGATGCCTGTGAATAACTTAATAAAATTGTGTTAAATGGGAAGTGTATAACTACTAACCAAAAGAACGTAAAGGATTCTTGAGTGCTGAAAGCTAATAGGGTTGGATAAACATAATTTGCATAACGTAGCCCAAGTAATTCACAGAAAAAACTGTGGGGGTGCTGCACAGCAGGGTCCTACACAGGCAAACACTAGGGAACCTGACCAGCAACAGGCTACCCAAGTTATCTAGACCCATCACTCAGCTTTCCCCAAAAAATTAAGGCCTTATTGGATTCTGCACATGAGAGAAAACCTATCAAGCTAACTGAATGAATCAATTTAATGTTTCATTCAAACTGAATGAATGAAATCAAAATATAAATCACATCAAAGTTTTAACTTTTAAAAATGCAGTAATTTATGTTCAATTTTTTATTTATGTAGATTTGAAGCATCTGGACTATCATTTAGGTAAATAAATATTAGCTGTACAAGTGAACCAACAAAATACTGAGCAACTAATATTGTAGACATAGTACTAATTCAGAAATTAGAGGAAAATATTTAAATTATATCTAATAGATTTGGCAATACTAAGAAAATGCACACATAATAAAGGTTTTTTGAAATCTTAAAATATGTTAGCTACAATAAAAATGGAAGTGTTTAGCAAGAGAATTAAAATGGCTAAAAGATGAATTAACAATAAGAAGGGAAGTTGAAGCCTTTTTCTGATATATATACATACGACTTTTATAATATGTAAGAATAAACTGGTGAAAGAGATCCAGCACCACTATTTTTAAGGTCATCTAAATTCCACTTAACATCAATAATGAGTTCTTCATGGCTAAGAGAACCATTCTGAGTTGCATCTCCATATTCTCATATTAGAGTCTGCTACCAAAAATATTGGTTTCCTGGGAAATAGACACTTAGAATAAAATGCATACAAAAAACTGACTGAGGCATGTCCTTAAAATACACAAGATTAGGCAGATGAAAAAAAATGATCTGAAACTTGGTGGCAAATGAACACTTGTATGATCCACTGGGAACAATCGAGATAAGATGACTATTTCAAGTTGCATTGAAATGAGGTAGTATTCCCATGCTACATTGCCCAGGGTCTATGCCAAGTGGTATATTGTTAAACTATATATTCAGAAACAAAAAGAACAAAAAGAAAAAAAAATAGCCGTGATTTGCATGGTTGATTTAAAGCTATCATCAGGTTAGCAACTGGTTAGCAAAATTTCTCAATATTTAAGAACTTAGTATTCTTGGTCATCAGGAGCTAGATCCAGCATACCACTGGGCCTAATCTTCAGGAAGGTAGACCCTTTTGGCCTGGGGCAAATCCCAGTAAGGGTTGCAGTTGCCAGCCGTCTGTCTGCAGTATTCTTAGCAGCTGGCAGCAGTCTCAGCATTGAGGATGAAATCAGATTTTGTAGGCCTAGTCTCCACTACTTTCTCAATTGCTAATCTGTCTAACAATTAGACAATCATGAACTCTTTTAATATTTACATTGATTTTGTAAGCTTTATTATCTCTTTCTGTTGAAAAGGAAACCATATGCAGACTTCACACCAAGCAGAATTCTATGTAATAATTATGGAAAATAACATAAACAATAAATCTTAGACAACCAAACCTTTGTAAGCCATAAAAAGATAATATTAAAGTAGGTAAGCTTATAAGTATATTTCTGCCATTACTGGAAGTTTTCAAGTAGTGACTGATTTGCAATTTTATGAAATATTTTAATGGGTATTTGTGTACAGAGTAGATAATTTCTAGGGTAACTACTGTGAAGCAAAGAAACACTACAATAATAAACAAATGCTAGTTCTTTTTCATGTCAATCATTCTACAAGGATAGAAGAAAGGAAGGAAGGAAGGAAGGAAAGAAGGGAGGGAGGGAAGGGGGAAAATGTGCCCATTAGTCCCATAGACAGTTGTTTTTAGATAAACATATAAATCAATCCACCTGCTGTTAAAGCTCGATATTTGTATTTGTTTTATCCGAGCTCCTGCCTCAGAAAAGGACCTTCACACCTCTCCCAAAAGTATTAAAGAATTGAAACTCACCTGATCACCACACCAGATGCCTCCTTGCTCCTCCCTAGTTCCTGTTTTCTTACACATTTTTCCATTTCTTCCCTGCTATATAAATCCCTAGTTTTATTCAGTCAAGGAGATGGATTTGAGACTCAGCTCCCATCTCCTCTGCTGCAGCACCCAATTAAAGCCTTCTTCCTGGCAATCCTTGCCATCTCAATGATTGGCATTCCGTGTGGTGAGCAGCAGAACCTAAACTAAAACCCTGGTTTTTCAGAAGCAGAAAGAAGGAAGGAAGGGAAGGAGGGAGGGAGAGAGGAAAGGAGGAAAGAAGAAAGGAAGAAAAAGATAAAGAAATAAAGAGAAAAATAAAAAAACACCGTTATTTGTACTTAATTTAGCTGGATGGTAAGTGTAAGACAAATGTTAAAACCTGATTCTTCTGTAATAAGCCAAACATTGGTTTTGTGGGAAAATCTGATTGGTTTGTACTTTCCACTCTCTTAGAATGCGATTATTATTTAGGATTATAGTGCTTTTATGATCAAATTATATATGTAAATATTTAGTACGCTTATGATTTACTTCAAGGGAACTCAAGTTTATCTAATTTATTTCTCAAAATCATGAGACCAATTAAAAATTGGTAAATGGATCTTGAATCTGAAGGAGTCTTTAAATATTATGTGCATGGTAAAAGTGTTAGAAATATTTATATATCCTAGACAAATTTCTACTATAAATTTTTCAACTGTTCTTTTCTCCATAAAAACTTTAAATTTACACATAATATATATGTTATTTGTCAAATGTTATTTAGTATGAAACATAATTTTGTGATGAGAAAATAAATTTTAATTAAAATGTATAATGCAATAATCATGTGTATAAGTATGAGATTGTTTATTAAAAATAATAATGGGAGGTATACAGCTAATTATTTGCTAATAAATGGCTCTGCATTTATTGGCAATAAGCACCATGATAATAACAGCAAAGCAACTAAGCAAATTACTCACTATTGTTATTAAAGTGTTTAAAAAATTACAGATATTAAATTACAAATACATTGTTGATAGGCAAACAAATGCTTCAGAGAAGAAATTGTAAAAATGGTCAAGAATCTATACAGGTGTAACCCTATCAATAATCAGTGAGAAAAATAACAAAAATAAACAAATTAGCAAATAATTATCTATTTATATATTTATTAACAAATAAAAGATGAATTAACCAATTTATGATACTTTAAAATACAAACAAAAATAAATCTTAAAAAATCATTATCTTGCAATCATAATTGTGTCAGCCATTTTTAAATAATTTTTTCAGAGATTTCAATAATAAAATATAAATATTACCTCCTTCTAAAGCAAATTTAAAAAAGACCTTTAATGATATATAGCATAAATATATTTACTTAAATGCAATGAATATTAAGGCTAATCAGGTAAATCTAATCAATAAAGCTATTTGTTATTCTATACATTTTGAGAAATTTCTCCAGTTGCAATTGAAAATCACCTATGATGAATGTTCTCTGACTGTGGATAGGATCTAGCTGATCCTCAAAGTATGCAATTACTCACTATCTCTGAGAAATATATTTCCATAATATGTTTGCTTGCCTTTTATTTATATAATTCTTATAGCTAGGAACAACAATTTTGTGAGAATGAGAACCTTTATTATTTTCTGAATTATAGAGAAACTTTCTTTTGTTGTTTTCCTGTAGCCATAGAACACCTTTTAATTTAACGTAAGCATAGAAAGAATTGTAAAAAAAAATAAAGCTTCTACAAATTGTCCTAATGAGTTTAATAAATAAGAACAAATTTTGCCTGCAGTTATATTTTTCTTCTAAAATTGAATTAAGACATTGGTTAAGAGCATAAATACGGATTTTTCTTTTTATTAGCACTTTATGATTACTATGTCTCTTCTGTCAAAAAGAAGCACATCGTGTTGCTTATTACACACAAATCTATTCTGCAATATATGCTTCACCTTAGAAATCATTATTATAAACTGATAAATATAAATTTTGAGTTGCTAATCTATATTAAGATAATTAGTAAAATATTGTAAGAAAGGGTAACAATAGGATGTAAGTGTACTCTACGGTTTTCTATTTATTTTGTGTGGAATCACAATAGAGTTAGGTCATTTGAAATTATCAACTTTAACCAATTATCGGGACATTAAACAACAAATAAAAGGTCACAGATTTTGGTAAATGAAGGAAAATGATAAGGTTACTCTGTCTTCAGTAAACATGTTTTACACAGGCAAATTGAAGTAGAAAGCAAAAGAATCACATGCCAAATGTGATCAATACAGGTCATAAATCTCTGTAATTATAGCACAGCATCAAACATTGCCAAATATTGGGGTATTCCCTTTTTTCTTGAGTTGTATAATAACTGCTTAATCTCTTCAATTTAATTTGTCTCCTTAGAAATACTAAGTGTACCCTACAATGCATTTATTCACCACCAATCAATATATTGTACTTAAAATACTCCTCCATTGTTAAAAACTGTAGTAAACATTCCCCCCACCCCCAACACACACACGGAATATATAAATATTGAGGCTTTTTTTTTTTTTTTTTTTCATGAGATGGAATTTCGCTCTTGTTGCCCAGGCTGGAGTGCAATAGCACGATCTCAGCTCACAGCAAAGTCCACCTCCTGGGTTCAAGCCCTTCTCCTGCCTCAACCTCCGTAGTAGCTGGGGTTACAGGCATGTGCCACCATGCCAGGCTAATTTTGTATTTTTAGTAGAGACGGAGTTTCTCCACGTTGGTCACGCTAGTCTCAAACTCCTGACCTCAGATGATCCACCCACCTTGGCCTCCCAAAGCGCTGGGATTACAGGCATGAGCCACTGCACCCTGCCTAAATATTGAGTTTTTAAAGTATATTACAGTAGAGGCATATGCTTACTGCCAAGCAACTGCAGAATTTTAATTAAAATATTTTCATTAATTTAAAACATTCTTTATTCATCTAAACTAACTGGCAGTGTACACATGTTATTCCAAATATTAAAGATGATAAACTTATTTCTGAGTATGGCAGTGAAGATCAAGAACTTAGTAAATACTTAGATTTTTTAATTTAGTAGGTTTTTTTTGTCTGTTTTAATTTCCTCTTCTCAGGAACTAGAGGATTGAGATATTATTACCTCAAAGATTTTTCAGTATTGCTCATAATGGAGAAAAATGTAATCAACTTATTGCTATATTGCATATAATGGGTATAATTTAGGGTATAATATACTGGTTACAGGAAGAACAGACATTTTAAGGATGGGCACAGATTAATGAAAAGAGAAAAATTGAGATAAAAGTAGTCCTAGAAGTGGCATTCAGTGTTTCAATTATTTCTGTTTCATGTTGATAATAAACTATGTAGATGTTTATATGTAAATCATTTAGACATAACAAGTATGTATTTACTTGCTGTGAAGTGACTGTATTAATCAAAATTAAAATTCACTCTAGTGCTAATGTATTTTCAATTTCACATATATTAGTATAATGTAAAATGTTGATATTTTTAGGAGAAAGTTGGGATTTCTTTTGGTATACCTCTACTTTCTAAAACAGACTAATGCAAGGTTCAGTTTGGTAATAAATATTTTATAATACTTGATGGGTGGGAAAAGAACATGCCATACAAAGTAATTATGAAGCTTTATGTTAAACTGCCTAAATGAGAACTAACTGTAAATTTTCCTAGACACTTATGGTAAAAAGTAAGAAACAGATATTTTATTCCATGGAAAGCTTAAATGAGTTTAAATGCTGATTTGTCAACTATTTTTAATGATTTTTAAGATTTAAGTCAACTGATTCATGCCAACTCCTTGACTCACTCCAATGTCGCAGGATTTGATCTAGTCCACAGACATTTCCAAAACCTATGTATCATTTCCAGAATATCCCCAGGTTTCTAAAGACTAGAAAGAAACCAGGTTTTTTCACTCCTCAGTCTTCATGAAATATTAATAGATTTTACACCTGCTTCCCTGAGTGAAAACCTAAAGGTGTGTAGGTTTTCCTTGAAATGAGACCTAGTCCTCTAGGGAAGGAAAGGATAACAAAAATGTTTATTTTCTAATTATGGTACCAGTCACTTTTACTTTCCTTGGGGAGGAATCTTTTGAATTGAAGGTAAAAAGAATAAATGTATTTCTGTACAGAACGTGTGTATCTCCCTGTTAGGTTATCCTTGTTCCTTTTTAATTTTTTTGTATTGTTCTAAACTCTCTGAAAAATACATTTTAAATATTTTATACAGTATTATACTAATGCACTAACACACACACACACATGCACAAAGACATAGTCAGCCACTGTATCTATAAGAATTGAATCTAAATCTTTATAACACTCTTGACCTAGATTCTTATTTCTCAGAGATAAGCAATCTTAATTGTTTTGTGTTTCATTTTCTTCTGGGAATTCATGAATCACTTTTTGTTTGCATTTATAATTTATACCTCCACAATATTTAGGATATCTCTTGTTAAAGATAAATTGCACCAGACACTAGTTAAAAACGGCAAGAGAGATTTAATTTGAGCAGCTGTAGTAGGAGGGATAGACCTCAACACAGAATTAAGCTTAACTGAATACTGCAAAAGGAGGTAGAAATGCAGAGCCAAAGGACAGAGAAAAAATTACTAAGAGAAACATGATTAAACATCAAGGGTTGGAAGAAGAAGAAATTGATTAGATATCAAGTGTGAGGGGACGGAGATGGATTAGATGTCACAAATGGAGAGATTCTCACTAAACTAGACTCAACAGGCCAACGATGAGACCTAGGAGGGAAGGGGGTTCAAAGGAACCTGACTCAAGTATGCTCAAGTAGGGAACCTTTGTAACTTACTCCCCTTGTTCAAGGAAAGAAGATTAATAGATCTCCTTCTCATTAAATTTGTTCATGAAGGATCTACTGACTCCTTTGTTACTAATTGGTGATGGTTGTTGAACTGTGTGAGCAAAACATTTAATGAGAAGGATAACTATAAAGATAAACACAAAGACAAAACTTAGTGGCTAATTAATTCATATGCCCAACTTCATAGGCCTAACAGGGCCCAAGAAAAGTCTTAGAACCTCTCTTCTTTCCTCAGTGGTGGTGTCAATATGACAGCGGTGATGAGATGAATTTCTTCATTCATCTCTCAAATATTTCGTTGGTTTTTTTTTTTTTTTTTTTTTCCCCCGAGATGGAGTCTCACTCTTGTTGCCCAGGCTGGATTGCAATGGTGCGATCTCGGCTCGCTGCAACCTCTGCCTCCCAGTTCAAATGATTTTTCTGCCTCAGCCACTCGAGTAGCTGGGATTACAGGTGCACGACACCACACCCAGCTAATTTTTGTATTTTTAGTAGAGATGGGGTTTCACCACGTTGGCCATGCTGGTCTCAAACTCCTGACCTCATGATTCGCCCTTCTTGGCCTCCCAAAGTGCTGGGATTACAGGCGTGAGCCACTGTGCCCGGCCAAGTGTTTCTTATTGTGACAAAAATGTCACTTCGATTGATGTGGAAAATAGTGCAGTGGTCGCTTCAGATTATTGTGCACCTTCCCCTTCTGCAGAAAGGATCGTACGTAACCTAACAATAGCGTGACACCTGCCCCACTTTTGGTGACATTAAATTGAACCATACGTCCAGATGTTGAGATCCTGATTTCTCCACTGCTAATTTTCTATGAAATTTTCATTTCCTTGATTCATGAAATTTTTATTTCATTGGGAGTTGTAGAATTGTGATTTTTCTTTCAGTCTTCCTTCCACAATTATTATGTAAACTTTTCCTTTAAACTATTTTTCTATTTACTGAGGCTATTTCATATCCAGGAAATACTTACTCTGCTGCAAAGACAGACCTGAAGCTTTTTCATTTTCTTTAGCTGCCAGCATGAGACTAGGAAAATTGTATCAGTTTATTTCCAATAGCTTCCATGACACTTTTTGTTTTGACTTAAAAAAAAATTTCACGCCTGTAATCCCAGCACTTTGGGAGGCCGAGGCTGGCAGATCACGAGGTCAGGAGTTCGAGACCAGCCTGGCCAATATGGCAAAACCCTGTCTTTACTGAAAATACAAAAATTAGCCGGGCATGGTGGCACGTACCTGTAGTCCCAGCTACTCAGGAGGTTGAGGCAGAATAATCGCTTGAACCCAGAAGGCAGAGGTTGCAGTGAACCAAGATTGCACAACTGTACTCCAGCCTGGGTGACACAGCAAGACTCTGTCTCAAAAAAAAAAAAAAAAAAAAAGTCAAATTTTTGGATATTTTTGTTCTCCATGTGTGTATCAGCATAAACCTGTGAAGTTTGTGCAGTTAATATGTTTTAGTAATTTACCTTCAACTTGACTCTTGGATGTTAAAATTTTCATGTCTGTTGCCTGGGAAATCTTGATATTTTAGTTCCTGTATCTATTTGAAATTATCAGTTCACCTTTGATTATTTTCTGTGACTCTTCAGATGTACCAATCTCATATTTGCATTTCTTGTTGAATACGTGGAATCTGTAAATCTTCTAAGAAATTCTGTTAGATTTGATTGAAAAATTGTATCTAGAGATCCATGCCTTTTCATTGAATGATTATTGCTATTGAGTTACAATTGTTTATTTAATGTGGATTGCTTTAGATTAATACATTAACTTAAGAATTGGCCTCATCATGATATTGTTCTCCTATTCCAGAATGTAGTATTTTTTCATCGCTTCAAGTCAACATATTTACTATACCAGATTTAGTCATCACAATCCTGTTTAGGTATTTTGTTTTATATACCTTAGACCTTGTTATTCTTATGCCTAGGTGTTTTAATCATTTTTGTTGCTACTGTAAATTGTATCATCTTTTTTATCATATCTTTTAACTTGTGTGTGTATAAAATTTCCCTTACTATTTGTGTGTGTGCATGCACATGCATAAACACACACAAAAAATGAAGGTTATGTCAGTACACAAACGATAAGATTTTTCATTAATTACTATTTTTATTGCAAATAAAGCTGTTAGTATTTACTTCTACTTCTAGAATTCACTGGTATTTTATTTGGACTAGTATCTGGTTAATTTTTATAATCTTTTATGTAAAATTGAATCAAATAGATACTATGTATGATAAAAATATCAAGTTTAATTCATAAAGGCTGTCATTATTGATTATACTATTTACTACACTTTCTTTTCCTTTATCTCTCTAGAGAAGTGCATTAAAATCGTTTGTTATTTGTTATTTTATTTCTGCTTTCTTTTGCTCCTGTTTATGTCTTATAAAAATTACTGCATTAGCTGGGCATGGTGGCACCTGCATATGGTCCCAGCTACTCGGAAGGCCGAGGTGAGAGGATCGCTCGAGCCCAGGAGGCAGAGATTGCAGTGAGCAGAGATCGTGCCACAGCACTCCAGCCTGGATAACAGAGTGAGATCCTGTCTCAATAAATAAATAAATAAGTATTACTGCTTTTTTAGTTCAATGATATTAATATTTTTGTATTTTAATTTTTATTGTTAGCTTCACTATCACATGCCCTGTTTGTCCAACATCATATTTTTATAAATTCCACTTTGTTTAATGTCAATATATGACATTTCTTTTTGTTTGCATTTGTCTGCTACACATTGCTTATCCTTTTATGTTTAAACTTTTTGAATCACATTGTTTTAAGTGTCTTCTGTATGCAGCTTGAGGGGCTGGATTCTGCTTCACTCACTACTGAAATCTTTTAAAAAGTCAATATCTTAAACTAATTTGTATTTACTGATATGGAATTTTGATCTCATTTGTCATACTGTGATATGCTGTATTTTTATATAGATATACATTCTTTAGTATTTCTTTAATATAGACATTTACAAGAAGCAGATGCCAGTGTCACACTTCTTGGACTTTCTAGCCAACAGAATAGTGAGCCAAACAAATCTCTTTTCTTTCTAAATTACCCAGCCTGGAGTCTTCTCTTATAGTAACACTAAATGGGGTAAGACATATAATAAGCAAAACAAGTATTTAGACGTAGCCACAGTTACCAATTCTTATGCTCTTCATTCTTTTAAAGACGGATATTTCTCTAGGTTGTCATTTTTCTTCTACTTTAAAGACTTTTAATGTAGTTCTGCTTGTGATAAAATTTTCCAATTGTATATTCCAAAGAAGTCTTTGATTTTTGAAAGATATGTTCCCTGAGTATAGAATTCTAAGTTTTGTCTTGTATTATTTATTTTCAGTACTTTAAGATGTTGGTTGTCTTTTTGTTTGCATTCCTCTGGACAGAAAATTGAGTGTAATTCTATTCCTCCTTCTTCTGTACGAAATATGTCTTTTTCTGACTTCTTTAAAAATTTCTCTTTGTCACCAGGTTCAAAGTATTTCACTGCCACATGCCTTAAGGTAGACATTTTACATGTCTGTTTTGGGGGTGACAGGTTGGAGTTTCTTGATCTTGTATTTGTCATTAAATTGCCAAATTTTTCAGCCTTTATTTTTCTAAACTCTTAAATTTTCTCCACCTCTTATTTTATGCAACATATTTTAGACAGTTATCTTGTTAAAGATCACTGTTATTTTTGTTTGTCTTTTTCTTTATGTGTTCCATTGTAAAGTTTAAAAAGCATAACTTTTTTTTTGTTTTGAGATGGAGTCTCGCTCTGTCGCCCAGCCTGGAGTGCAGTGGCCGGATCTCAGCTCACTGCAAGCTCCGCTTTCCGAGTTCACGCCATTCTCCTGCCTCAGCCTCCCGAGTAGCTGGGACTACAGGCGCCCACCACCTCGCCCGGCTAATTTTTTGTAATTTTAGTAGAGACGGGGTTTCACTGTCTTAGCCAGGATGGTCTCGATCTCCTGACCTCGTGATCCGCCTGTCTCGGACTCCCAAAGTGCTGGGATTACAGGCATGAGCCACGCGCCCAGCCGAAAAACTTTTATTGCTATATTTTTAACTTCACTAGTCTTTCAGCTACAATATCTAATATGCCATTAAGATCATCCTAAAATGTTTACATCCTTAGACATTGTAGTTTTTATATCTGCTCTCATATATATAACATATTTACACATTACATATCTTATATCTCCACATAGCTACTAAAAATTCAATTTTTTCTCTAGGTTCATGAGCATAATATATACAATATTAATAACTGTTTTAATGTTAAACCATGCAATGGGTCAAAAGGTAAACTGAAGCACTGTGAAGTTTTAATGTGTTTAAGCAAAAACAATTCACAAATTTGACAACTCTAAAGCAGAAATTGTTCAGGAGCTCCACAGAGTTAACACAAAGGGAGGGCTTTTACAGAATGAACAAGTAGTAAAGGAAAGAGAATATTTGATTCATTACAGTTATACAGTTGCAAATACAAAGATATGCGTTTTATCTTGTTGGGAAGTCCTCTAGTTACATAGTTTTAAGTTTGTTAGCCCCTACTGATTGGTTGAGCTTAAATTGTTTTCTTTAATCTAGACTTTTACAAGAAATAGCTCCAGTTCAGTTTCGCTTAAGTTTGCAAACCAAGCAAAGTTAATGTTGCTTAAGAGGCCTGCCTGGCTTTGTCTTTTGCGGAATTCCTCAGGCCTGGCCTTCGTTTAATTTACTTTAACAATGTCCTTGTTTATTAATTACCTCATCTCATCTACATCATTTCTATATTCTGACTAATTTCATTTTTTCTTTATTATTTTTTTTCCTGCTTTAGATGCCTGGTAACTTTCAATGCAGAGTATTTGCCCCTTTAGTTATTACTGCACATATCCATTAAAGTTTTTATATTTAATGTCCGTTATTGTAACTTTTGCCTTGTTTGTTTTTTGACATTTTTGGATACATACAAATGTTCATGAGGTTTGTTCTGTATGCAGTCAGATAACCTGTAAACACTGGGATCCTTTCAGTATTTGCTTTCGTGCTTTGATATCTGGATCCAGAACATTCTTTCTTCTAGTTCTAACTTCTTCCTAACTATTAGGCATTATCTTTTTGAGCGCTTAACCCAATGCTTCTCAGTGATGGGGTTTTCTGCTCTAGCTGATGGGATCTCGAATTATTTACAGGCTTGTGTGATCTCAGAAGACTTTTCCCTCTAATCCTTTGGGGTGGGCATTTCCTCACATACATGTATTCATCAGCTAAAGACTGGAGATGGACTCTGTAGTTCGAAATTCTTCCCTTCTCTTACTTTGCTGTAGTGAGATCCTCTACTTTTATGCTGCCTTGACATTTGTTTTGAACATAAGTTAAACTTTCTCATACTAGAAGCGAGACTTAGTTAACTCTGATACAGTTTCCAGTTCTCAAATTCCTCCCAGTTTCTTAATGCGGTCGATCCAGATATCTGCCTTATGCAACCACCTCCTGGTGGCAAACTCCCTAGGGGACAGCTATGTGCAACCTAATTGACTTGCCCTACTGACCCTCACACCAGCAAGGACTGTGGAGATTTGCTACAGTGACTACTTCTCAGTCACAGAGTGACTCCATAGAAACTTGTGCCTACTTACTCTAAATCCACCAAACTCCAAGTGGAAATCTGCTTGGGCAACACCCTGGACCCCAATAAAGGCTTCAACCCACAAGTCCCTCAGTCTGTCTTTCCTGCTCCCTACTTGCTGATTGAGCAGGCTTGTCTCAGACAGCTCCCCACTTCCCACTGGTGCTGAAAACCACAATATCCTCTTCTCTCTGGAGCTGTAGTAATAATATGCATCTAATAATACTGCTTCTACTTTCTACGTATTTGTTGTATTGCCTCCTCACCATGTCTCACCTGACCTATCCCAGCCACCATCTGAACCAACTTTCCTCCCAGTGAGAGCTGTTCAAGAGAGTGGCTATTTTTGACTTAGGGCTACCCTCAACAAACAGATCTTAAGATCAAATAAAAAATAAACCATAACAAGAAAAATCACACCTTTCTTGCAAATGTTATGTGTCTTGGTTGCTTGTCCTACCAGCTTGAATTCAGGGAAGAAACTTGGCTCAACTTAGGGTTACCCTTCCCGAAACAGAGCCTGGAAATTTTCCCATGGCAGTAACTTAGTAGAACTGTATGGTTTCTTTGTTTCCCAGGTCATAGAGATCACTCTCTTTGCTTGCTTGATGTTCAATGTCTTTAAAACTGATGCGTTATTTTGTCTTGTTTTTTGGTTTTTAGATAGGAGTGGAAGTCTGACTCTGATTATTTTGCCACTTCCAGAAATGGAATCTTTATTGTTTGACTCATTTGCTCTGCCTTGCTAAATTTTTTGGTTGATTTCTTTTGATAATACCTCACATGAGCTTTTGATATTCTTTACAGGTTATTTGGTTGGATACAGATGATCTTCAGCTTATGATTTGGTTACATCTCAATACACCCATTAGAAGCTGAAAATGTTTTTAATACACCTAACCTTCTGAACAAAATAGCTTACCCTAGACTACCTTAAATGTACTCAAAACACTTATATTAGCCTATAGTTGGGCAACATTATCTAATGAAAAGCATATTTTACAATAGTATTCAGTAGCTCATGTAATTTTTTGAATAATGCACTAAAATATTCAAGTGAAAGAAAAAAAAGGAATGGTTGTATGGGTGATCAAAGTAAGGTTTCTACTGAATGTGGCACCATTTTAAAGTCAAAAAATCAGAAGTCAGGAACCATATAAATTTCTGAGATTCTTGATGTCCATACCACTAGCGTACATTTTAATTTATCCCAATATTCGTCTGTTTTGTGGTCCTTGCGTCCCAGTTTGGAGGGACCAATGAGACTTTTTCCATGTTCCTCAAGATTTTCTTTACAAATTATTTCATCTTTTTTTCCCAATAAATTTATCATCCTCTCTTTTGGAAGACCTTACAATTTGTTAGTAATAATTTTAGTTTTTGAGGATTATGCTAGTCATCACTAATCTCATTTTATTTCCTGTTATTCTACTCTTTCTGCTAACCCATCCTATTTCTGCCAGATGCATTGGCATTTCATGAGGATGCCCTGTCATTTAGATTACAGATAACATCATTTGAGAACTGTGTTTCTTTTGGTATGTGGATTGTTCTGTTTGCTCATAAGAATAACTTAAGGAAGGCCAGGTGCGGGGGCTCATGCCTGTAATCCTAGCACTTTGGGACACCGAGGCAGGCAGATTACCTGAGGTCAGGAGTTCGAGACCAGCCTGGCCAACATGATGAAACCCTGCCTCTACTAAAAATACAAAAATTAACCAGGCAAGGTGGCAGCTGCCTGTAATCCCAGCTACTCAGGAGACTGAGGCAAGAGAATTGTTTGAACCAAGGAGACAGAAGTTGCAGTGAGCCGAGATCGTGCCATTGCACTCCGCCTGGGCAACAGAGTGAGACCCCATCGCAGTAAATTAATTAATTAATTAATTAATTAATTAAGAAATATTTTGTAAAAGCTTCTGGCAATGTAATTGTAACACCTAAGATATCCTCGAAGTGAAGTTAAACCGTAAAATAGAAGAATAATGTGATAAATGACATAAAGCACAATAAGTATTCAAATTTATCAAAGAGGTTTAAAATATAATTAAAAAATCTATTTACCTTTAATTTTATATCTGGAAGTAGGACGCAAACTTTGTATTTCTTACTTTTTCACTTTGGAAGAGAAAGCTCACTTAGTGTATATTAAATTGTCTGTCTTCTGCTTAGCTGTATTTGATTAAATGTATGTTATATGTGTACTGAATATTGAATCATATCTATTGAATATGATTTTTCAATAAGAACAAATCTGTTGACTAATTACCATGACATGTTTAATATATACACCATGAAAATATAATACAAAAATTATTCCCTTATGTTACATATATTTTGGAAGGTCAACTACCTTACAGTCTAGATAATGTACCATAGTACTGAGCCATAATAAAATTTTTAAACTAGTTACCCTGCAGAATGTAGTTAACCTAGCTCATACAGCATTACTTGTTTCCTAAATGCTATAAAAAGGCAACATGCTTTTTATGCGATCTTTGCTTCTATATGCTTTAACAGAACACGAAGACAGACCAGATAAAAGGTGGGCTATATACCTGGACAATTTGCTTTATCGTTCTCCTTTTTATTTTCTTTTCATTACTTTTGGCATCCTTGGAGATTATTTTCAACTGGTCATTTGTGAGAAGTAACTGAGCAGCATTTAAAGATATATTCATGTATTTGGGCATTTTATTAGAATAATATTTTCACATACAAAAATATGTTTAATTATATTTTATACCTATGCTTCAGTAGCTAAACCTACAAATTGGTCACATGCTGTTTTACATAGGTTGTGAAACTATATCTTTTCAATTAGGCGTATGCAATTTTTGTGAGTGACTTCCTTCATGACATTTGTTGCCTAAGATTTAAAATGTCATCATTCTTAATTAATAATTTAAGCAGAGCATACAGATGTTTGTCCATTTCATTTTTTCAGTCCAATATTTCTTGGGCAAATACTATGTTTCAGAGAGTGTGCTAGATGCTGATTATGTAATATAGTGAGAATAACATCTGACATGATCTCTATGGAGGTTATGGTCTGGTTGGGGACTTTATTAGTCAGCATAATAATTGATACAGAAAAACTGAACCTTCAAACTCACTGGATTAAGGATTTAGCTCTTAAATTATTGCAGAAAATTTTGATTAGGCTCTTATTTTGCATGCTGTCCCTCATATGCTGAACCAAGGATTAGATCTCTTGAAAGCAGCCTGAGAAAATAACATGAAATACAGAGGCAGGCTACATACAAACGAACAAAAATTCAAGGTGAGACAGAGGGCTGAACATAACAGACTCCATGACTGGAAAAACCATGAAAGCCAGAAGACAATAGAATTACCCTATAAAGTGTTAAAAAATAAAAATTTAAACATCTGCATGTTAGCAAAATTCTATAGCCAAATGAAATATCTTCCAAAATTGAAAGAGAAGTGATAACGTTCTCAGACAAAACAGAAACTTTAGAAATTAATCACAACGTATCTACTTTGTAAAAAATTAAGAAAAATTTCTTCAGGATAAAACAAGATGTCAGAATTTGTTTATATAAAATGAAACTAATATCAATGGAAACGGAATGATGATGGTAGAATTCATTTGAATCAAAAACATTCATTTTTACTCATTTACAATTGATTCCCAGAAAAGACTACTGATAATATTGCAGTACCACATTGTGTGTTTAGGGCAGATGGAAAGAAGTATTTGGGAATATACAGTTGGAATTTTGTAATATTATTTGAAAGTAGACACTGATTAATTAAAGACATATATTGTAGACACTAGGGCATGATCAAAAAATAATAACAAGAATAACAAAAAGAACTAAACATAGTAAGTCACTAAAAGTGATTGTGTAGAATCCTTAAAAATGTTTGATTAACATAATTGAGAAAAGAAAAGATAAAGAGAAAAGGTGGCAAACAGAAAAGATATGGAAAAGTGGTAGATTTTAATTCAACCATTTCAATGCTAACATTTAATGTGAATAGTCTGAGCATATGGGACAGATACTGTCATATTTAATCAAATGAGTCAACTATAGCTAAGTAATAATTTAGTTTCTATATGAAATAAAAACACATGCAGTTTCTATAAAATGTTATATATCAGGGTAAGACCAATTTTTCTTCATATTTCAGTTAGAATTGTAGAATATTAAATGTTTGATATTAACATGCATGTCCAGTCAATATGACTTTTTCTGAGTTGTCAACACGTAACATTAAAAATAAAACATAATATGACTTTAAAAATAAATTTAAACCAACCTATGTATTTAAACTTCAAATAACAACAACAAAAAAATCGTGTGTATACATGCACACTACAGCTAAACACAAAGATAATCAAATGTGTTATTAGAGAAAAGTAAAATCAATGAAGCAGTTTGTAGCTTAAATATTTCAAATCATTTTTAACGTAAATTTTTATTTTACAAAATTTAGATATCCCTCCACCAAATTAAAACAGTCATTGCATGTATAGACCAAAACTTAAATGTATAGGGGGAAAGCACTTAATTCTATGGAAATAAAAAAAAACAAAAAGTAGGATTACTCTAATACCAGCCCTGTACTGAGCGCCTAGCAATTGCTGCTTCTAGACACCCCCAATATCCAGTTTCTTGAAATGCATAAGGCTCAAGATCAGTGGGTGGCATAAGTGTAGACACATAAAAGATCACATTTCATTGTTTTAGTCATCATGAGTTCCAATGTTTACGACACTCACTAAATTGTATTACTAATACTCCCTTCAGAAACACTCTGTGTGGGAATGTTCTCTTATATTAATTAGCTTCACCAGTTCATTGGCAGAGCAATGTTTGGGAGCCTTTATAGAACCAATCCATATTGTTTTATACTCCATTGAAACCCAAAATTTGATGAGAACTATTTTCACACATAGTACTCACTTATTTTATAAAACTTGCTTTGGGCCAGGCACAGTGGCTCACGCCTGTAATCCTAGCAGTTTGGGAGGCCCAGGTGGGTGGATCAACTGAGGTCAGGAGTTCAAGACCAGCCTGGCCAACATGGTGAAACCCTGTCTCTACTAAAAATACAAAAACTAGATGGGCACGGTGGCGGGTGCCTGTAATCCCAGCTACTTGGGAGGCTGAAGCAGGAGAATTGCTTAAACTCGTGAGATGGAGGTTGCAGTGAGCCGAGATTGTGCCATTGCATTACAGCCTGGGTGACAAGAGTGAAACTCCACCTCAAAAAAAAAAAAAAAGATAAAAAACTTTTTTTTTTTTGCAATATTTGTTGGAAAGTCTATTGAAAACTAGATAAGCTATCCTTACACCAAAATCTCACTGCTTGGTTCATGTCATTTACATTGTTTCACTGTAGGAGAAAAGTAGAATTTTCTAGCATGCCATGAGGTAAAAACAAACCAAAAATAGTCTTTTGCTAAAAACTCATCAAATATTTATAAGCTCTTTAAAAAAGAAAAGAGCTTAATTGTTTAACAGAAAAAAAGAAATAGCTGAAGCAAAGGGTAAAATAAATAGGATATATTCTATTAGTGAATACTATACTATACATTATGGTTATATAGATTTCGAAGTGTTTTATTTTTCTATTGCCATGTTCTTTCATAAGGAATAGGATGTTGAAAACTTATTTTCTTGAATTTTGGCAGCATATTCTCCTTTACCAAAATATTCACCTTTACCTAAATTTATGTTCCCTATAATTGTGTCACCAGTCATTCAGAAAACAATTATGGATTAACCCATGGCAGGGGACACAAAACCAACTGTGTCTTCATGGAGATGAACCATAACACAAATTTAGAGGCCTTCCAGAATGCAAATAGATGTAGAGAAAAGTAGAGACACATGGGAGGTCCAGAAGAAACATTTGCATGTTTTAGAAACTGTCAGGTATTGAGGCCATTAATGTGAAACGATTTCCATAAGTTATAGATTGATTTGTTTTTATTCATTGTATTTGTGATTACAAGTGCTATCATCCTTCCTTGAACTATTATATTCAATACCAAAATGCCTTGTAAATTTCCTATCTTGCCCCTCAAACTGAATTTCCACACAGTATGCACAATTCATTTAAAAGTCTAGCAATGTGTGACTCCTTTTCACTTCATTCTTCAACATTGCAGCACAAGGGACTTTGCATCACATGTAATGTAAAATAAGAGTCCGTCCCCCTGTGGTTTTCCATTATCATACCTCTGAAAGGAACCTCACATAATCTCCTAACCTCTTCTCCTTTCTCATTTTGGACCAGTTTCCTTAGCCTCCCTCCTATTCCTAAGCACACTGCCCTGTGGCCTTTTTTTTTTTTTTTTTTTTGAGACGGAGTCTCGCGCTGTCACCCAGGCTGGAGTACAGTGGCCGGATCTCAGCTCACTGCAAGCTCCGCCTCCCGGGTTCACGCCATTCTCCTGCCTCCGCCTCCCGAGTAGCTGGGACTACAGGCGTCCGCCACCTCGGCCGGCTAGTTTTTTGTATTTTTTTTAGTAGAGACGGGGTTTCACCGTGTTAACCAGGATGGTCTCGATCTCCTGACCTCGTGATCCGCCCGTCTCGGCCTCCCAAAGTGCTGGGATTACAGGCTTGAGCCACCGCGCCCGGCCGCCCTGTGGCCTTTGAGGTCTCCTCTTCCTGAAATGCTTCTTGATATATGCCATGGACTCTCATTTCTTCAAGTTAGTTCTGAAATACTACTGTCCGGAGAGATGTTTTCTGTTCTTTCTGTCTAAAATAATATTACCCCTGTAACTCTCTATTTAGGTGCATTGCTTTATTTTTCCTCACAGCTTTCTTCATTATCTGATTTCATATCAAGTGTCAATGCTTAGATCTTATACCTTGTCAAAGTGTAAAGACTAGGAGTATAGATACTCTGTTCAGTTTGTTCACTATGAGTATCTTCTGCAAATAGAAACACGTCTTATAACCCTCTATGGAATTTTGTTGAATATGTAAATGAGTGAATTTTTAAAATATTGAGAATGTATTGCCATTTTCATTATTGTGGTAAGCAATGCTGAGAATCAATGACCATGCCATTGGACAATGGCTTCCCCTGGATTGTTGGATTGTGGGTGGGACCTGTCACCTCCTTCTAGACAGAATAAGGCAACAGAATATGGGAAAGAGGATGGGATGTTACTCTCGAGATTATGCTTCATTATTTGACAAAGGTAAAGATATTTTGCAGACTTTATTTAGATCTCTCATCAGATAATAGGGAAATTATTCTGTATAGGCATTACATAATCAGATGATCCCTTTTGAAAGAGGGTCTAGAGACTGGAGACTCTTTCTAGTAGTGATGGATCCCACCACCATGACTTCTGCAGCTAAAGAAAAAATGAGTTCTACTAACAACCACATGAGCTTTTAGAGGATCCCTGGACTTCAGATGAAACCATGGCCTGAGTCAAGACAATGATTGCAATGACTGGGAGACCCTTAATAAAGGACCCAGTTTAGCTGTGTTAAGAGTCCTGACCCAAAGACTATAAGATCATAAATATGTGTTGTTTTAAACTTCTAAGTGTGTAGTGATTTATTATGTAGAAATGTAAAAATAATATAATAATTGATATCTAGAGGTAAATCAAAATCTCTAATTTGGCATTTTTTACCTTAATAACTAGCTCAATGCTCCCCACAAAGAAAACAAACAGACAAACCAGGAAAAAAAAAAAAAAAGACACTCCTTTGGCATAGTTTGGTACAAAGCTATTTTCAAGTATTATCAATTGTGGACTTCTCGTGAGTAATGAAGTTCATTTTTTGTTTACATGCATTCCTTTTCCCTCTTCACCCAGCTTTATCCAGGTAACTCTCGTTCATCTTTCAGAAATTGTTGTATGATTATTTCTGCAATATAGCCTTCATTTGCCACAACTCCTTATGTAGATAATAATCGCATCCTCGACCCCCACATGCATAGATGTTTCTCTGATGACATTCAACAAATTAACTATTTTAAATTCATATTTGCTTTCTTGAACCCATGCCTTAAAGAGAAACATTTGGGACTGGGCATAGTGGCTGTAATCCTAGCAATTTGGGAGGCCGAGGCCAGCAGATCACTTGAGGTCAGGAGTTGGCAACCAGCCTGGCCGACATGGTGAAAACCCATCTTTACTAAAACTACAAAAAATGATGTTGATCAGTAATTTTGTAGTTGAGGATAGTAATTTTTGCTTAACTATGCAACAATTAATTGCTATTTGAATAAACTGCACTTTGCAAAGACCTAAACATAATCATACTAAAGGATTAAATAATGTAAGAATACTTACAAGACAGTATGTGGTCTATCTTACAGTCCTAGTATATCTTACCTATAATTCAAGTAATAAAAATTGGTACATTTGTAACATATTTGTCAACTTGCATTCAGGTACAAATGGAGAATGACAAATCATAAAACGTTCTCTAGACCTGTGAAAAAATTTTCCATTTAGCTAAAGTATTTATATTTGTGGAAAGCAGCATTTATAATTTTAGAAAAGAGAAATTGGGAAATAAGTCTATTTGTGTATTTCAAATTAAAATGCATTATTAATTTTATCACATAAGCAGATTAATTTGCTTGGAGGACAAATCTTCTCTCTTCAGAATTACATTACTTTTTATTTGCACTTAGGAGAAAAGCATTAGAAACAGTTATACTTACAAATATATTTTAAGACCAAATCAGAGCAGGGTAAGTTAGAAGTTAAATAAACTTCATATTTATTTAGAAAGGGAAAACTATTGCATTAAAAAATTTTTTCCAGCAAAATAAATCATGAGTATGTTGATGATGAGATTGTTTGGATTAGATTTTATTTCTATTTTTAAATGCCTTTAATGAGAAATAATTTCTTGACTGAAACTCACTTATATTAGTATTCCATTTGCTTGTTAAAACCTCATTTGGAGCTTAGTCATATATTTTATGAATATGTTTAATTTTTCCATTTAATTTTATGTTCTCTTTAAAGAATGAATTATGTTTAATTCCCCATATATTGTAGACTATAGTAGTAGAGGTGTTTCAACTAAAATATTATAAATTCAGTAAACAGTAAGTATAATATAAAAATTCCAATACATTATATTTTTAGTCATATCCAGGTATTCGCAATTAGTCATATTTTAACATATTTTTGCTTGATCAGTGAAAATGTAAATTATAATAAATGTGTAAGTCATTCAATCTCTTTTATATCCCCTTTAGAAATAAATAATATTCATTTAAATTATTAAATATTTTGTTAAATAATAAAGTTATCCAAAGTGCAGAATGATTTCTTCACCAAATTCAAAGTTTTCACATTGGAAAAAATTCTCAAAATATCTGTGAATTTATTTAGGATTTTATGGCATGACTGTCTCATGCCTCATTGACTTAGTAAGTGTAATAATAATACTATATTTTAGTTTGATTGAAAGTAATAATTTTGCTATACATATATATGTGCACACACACATATATATGCAATTTGAAGATATCTACATCTATCATCTATCTATCTATTATCTATCTATCTATCTATCTATCTATCTATCTATCTATCTATCTATCTATCTGTCTGTCTGTCTATCTATCTATCTATCTCCCTGTCTAGATATCTGACAAAATTCTCAAGAGAAATTGGGGCTTCTATTTTTCTTAGAAGACTTACACTCTTTTCTGCATAAAATCTGCTCAGTTGCTGTTTATGAAATCCTACAACTATTTCTTTTTATCATTCCTTTGATGTTAAATATCTGCTTTGTAAAACTACCTTAATATTTTATATTTATTTGTGTGGTATTGTCTTCCAAGGTCAAAAGGCTATGCTTATACATACAATTAAGAATTACTTTAAAGACATTTGCAAAATGGTAGAGTAAGGAGCTTTAAACTCATTATGTTACAGACAAAATGAAAGTTAACCAGAAATTATCATAACTAAATTGTTAAAACTTTGGAAAACAGTAAACATTGGCAGCAAGAAAACACCAAATAGAGAAAGAGACAACTTTGACATGGTAGGAAAGATTTTTGACATTTTTATGTTGCCTTGAAAAGTTCCTTTGTATTGCAATGGCAGACTTGAAGCAGCAGCAGTCTGTATTTCCAGGATGAGACCTTAGTTCCTGGTTCTAAAGAGACCAGAACACTCTTAGTCACAAATTATTAGATATGTCTGTTTTCTTTCCTATTTAAAAAAAGATGTATTATGTGTATTATAGATGGACAACATAGTGTTTTTATATACATATAGTGAACCTATCTATATACAAGTAAATTGACATAGCCATCATCCCACATAGTTAGCCACTTTTTGTGTGCATCAGGAATACCTAAAATCTATTCTTTTGGAAAAATCCCAAATATAACACACAATATTATTAACTGTAGTCCTCTTGTTGTACATTACAACTCTGAATTTACTCATCCTACCTATCTACAACTTTGTACACTTTGACCTACATTTTCTCATTTTCTCCCATCCCCTACCCCTGGTAAACACATTTTTTTTTTTTTTTGAGATTTCACAAATAAGTGAGATCAGGCAATATTTGTCTTTCTGATTTTTGGTTTATTTCAATTAGGGTAAGGTCCTGTAGGTTCATCCATATTGTCACAAATGAAAGTACTTCTGCATTTATAAAGGCTGAGTAATTTTCCATTGTGTGTGCGTGTGTGTGTATTCATGTATATGTATATGATATTTTCCTTATCCATTCTTTTATTGATGGAAACAGGTTATTTTCATATCTTGGCTATTGTGAAGAATTCTCTAATGAACAGGGGAATGGAGATATTTCTTGGAGATATTGATTTCATGTCTTTTGACTATATTCCCAGAAGGGGATTGCTGAATAATATGGCAATTCTATTTTTAAGTTTTTAGGAACCCCCATATTGTTTTCCTAAATGGCTCTACTAAATTATTAGGTTGGTGCAAAAGTAATTGCAGTTTTTGATAGTAATTGGCAAAAGCTACCTTGAGTTGATTTTTGCATATGGTGTGATTATTGTATAAGGTTCAAATTTTATTTTTCTGCATGTGGATATCCAGTTTTCCCAACATCATATATTAAAGACACTATTTGTTTTCCCACTATGTGTTCTTGGCCCTTTTGTAGAGGATGAACTTACCATACATGTACGGATTTATTTCTGGGCTCTCTATTCTGTTTCTTTGTTCTATGTGTCTGTTTTTATGCCAGTACTATACTATTTTGGTTACTATAGCTTTTGAGTATATTTCAAGATTAGGTAGTGTGATCCTTTCAGCTTCATTCTTCTTGGCTATTTGTGTTTTGGTGTGGTTCTGTATTAATTTTTTGATTTTTTTTGGTTTACTTTTGTGAAAAACACTATTGTAATTTTATAGGTTTTTTATTGGATTTATAGATTACTTTGGGTAGTATGGACATTTTAGCAATACCTGTATTAATTCTTCCAATCCACAAACACAGGGTATCTTTTCATTTATTTGTGTCTTCTTTAAGATTTTAATCAATGTTTTAGTTTTCAGTGTACAGATCTTTCACCTCCTTTGTTAAATTTACTCTTAATGGTGTGTGTGTGTGTTTGTGTGTGTGTGTTTGTGCATGTTGATGCTATTGTGATGTGATTATTTTCTTGATTTATATTTTGGATATGTTATTATTGATTTAGAGAAATGGGAATGATATTTGTATAATGATTTTCTAGCCTGCATCTTTACTAAATTCACCGATTAGGTCAAATAGTTTTTGGTGGAGCCTTTAGTGTTTTTATATATAAGATTATGTCATCTGCAAACAGAGACAATTTTATTTCTTCCTTTACTAATTAGGTTCCTTTTATTTCTTTTTTTTAAACCTAATTTTTCTGCCAGGGACTCCCAATAGTATGTTGAACAGAAGTGATGAGAATGGACATCTTTGTCTCGTGCTTAATCTTAAAGGAAAAATCTTAGCATTTTACTGTTCAATATGAAGTTGTATGTGGGCTTGTAATATGTGACTTTTATTATGTTGAGGTATATTTCTTCTACACTTAATTTATTCAGTGTTTTTGTTACAAAATTATGTTGAAATTTTAAATGCTCTATTTGCATCTATTGAGATGATCACATTGTTTTGTCCTCTATTCTGTTAATGTGGTATGTCACATTTATGTATTTTCATATATTGAACCATCCTTGCATCTCTGGGATAAATAACACTTGATCATGATTTACAATCCTGCTAATGTGTTGCTTTTAGCTAGTATTTTGCTGAACATTTTTGTATTTATTTTCTTTAAGGATGTTGGTCTGTAGTGTTATTTTTGTAGTGTCTTTGTCTGACTTTCAGAGTAATGTTGTACTCATAAAATTTTTTTGGAAGTATTCTCTTGTCTTCAATTTTTTGGTTTCATGTGAGAAAGATTGTAGTTAATCCTCTAAAGGTTTGGCAGAATTCAGCAGGGTCTGGGCTCTTTTTTGATAAAATACTTTCGATTACAGATTTAATCTCCTTACTCTTTATTAGTCAAAATACTTTTGATTACAGATTTAATCTCCTTACTCTTTATTAGTCTGTTCATATATTCTATTTGTTCATTATGCAATCTATCTAGATTGTCTGGGTCCTGGAATGCATTTATTTCTTCTAGTTATCCAAATTGTTAGTGTATAATTATTTATTGTAATCTCGTATGATCCTTTGTATTTCTGTAGTAACTGTTGTAATGTTTCATTTTTCTTTCTGATTTTAGTTGAGTCTTCTCTCTTTTTTTCCACTTTGTTTAAAGGTTTGTTCATTTTGTTTATCTTTTCAAAAAAGCTAACTCTTATTTTATTGATAGTTTACATTGTTTTTCTAGTCTCTGTTTCATTTTATTCTGCTCTGATCTTTGTTATTTCCTTCCTTCTGTTAACTTTAGGCTTACACTTTTTTTTTTTAAGTTCATTGAGGTTTAAAGGTCAGTTGTATATTTGAGATATTTCTTTTCTTGTTTTAGGTTTTGCTTGATATCAAATTTAATATTACAATGACTTTTTATGCACCCAGTAAGTTTTGATATGTTATCTTTCGGTTTTTGATTGTACGAAAAAGTTAATTTTTTAAATTTTTTTTCTTTGACCCATTAGTCTTCCAGGAATATGTTATTTAATATCCTCATGTTTTTGAATTTTTGAATTTTCCCTTTCATATTAGCTTCTGGTCAGTGATATGCCTTCTTTAAGAGATTCACTTAGGTCCAGAGAAACAAATAATTATAACAGGACAGAATAAAACAAATATTCCATATGAATGGTAACTAAAAGTTAGCTGGATGTCGGTACTAATATAATAATAGTCCATATTAATCAACAAGTTAATATAGACAATTATAGACAAGAATAGTCTATAATAGCAGAGAAAGTAAACTTTTTTATTTTTATTTTTATTTTATTTTATTTTTTTAATTATTATTATTATACTAGAAAACTATTACAAGAGATCAAAAAGGAACTAGTATATTGATAAAAGGCTCCATTCATTAGAAAGGTGAAACAATTATATACATGCATGTAACTAGCATCATAGCCCACAAAATTATAAAACAAACAGCAAAATATAAAAATCAAACATGGACAGAATTGAAGGGAGAAGAAAACAGTTCTACAATAAAAGTGGGGACTTCAATATTACACTTTTAAGAAGGGATACACACTGACAGAGTAGATCAAAGAGAAAACAGAGGACCTGAACAAAACTATAAAACCAATAGAGATATATAGGACACTTCAACCAACAACTGCAGGGAATTCCTTCTTCTCACTTGCACATAGAGCATTCTCCAGGACAAACCATTTCTTAGTCCACAAAACAAATTTAAATAAATAGTTTTTAAAGATCCAATCATATAAAGTATGTTCTTCAATAACAATGGGATGAAGTTATAAATTTAAGAATGAAAACTGGATAACTCATAAACATGTAAAAGTTAAACAAAACATTCTTAAATGACTATGGGTCAATGAAAAAAATCACAAGAGAAGCCAGAAAATAGAGAGGAATGACAACAAATTCACAGCCTACCAAAACTTACTGGATGCAGTGATGGCAGCGTTCAGGGGAAAATTTGTAACTATAATACTAACATTTTAAAATACTCAAACCAATAACTTAATTTAATAGTTTGAGGGGATAAAAATGAAGTGAAAAATAACTCAAAGCTAGGTTAAGGACAAAAAGAGTAAAGATTAAATTCAAAATAATAGATTCAAAGTAAAATCAAAAGATTGTTATTCGAACAAATAGCAAAATTGACAAATCTTTAGCTAGAGTGCCAAATAAAGAGCAAAGACACAAAATAATATCAGAACTGAAAGTGGGAATATTATTACTGGCCTTAAATAAATAAAACAAGTATAATATAATACTAGAATAATTGAACACCAAAAAACTAGGTAACCTAGATGATTGGACAGATTCCTAGAAACAGACACGAAATGATTCAGGAAGAAATAAAAATACTGAACATACCTATAACAAGTAAAGACATTGAATTAGTAATCACAGCACCTCCCATAAAAGAAAACTCCAGGAACAGATGGTTTTACTCATGAATTCTACCAAACGTTTAATGAAGATTTAGCACCAGTTCTGAAACTCTTCCAAAACATAAATGGAGAGGAAATATTCCATAAGTCATCGTATGAAGCCATAGTTATCCTGATAACAAAGCCAGATAAAGATATGGGAAAAAATCTAAAGACCAAATATCCATTATTAATATTAGTGTAAAAGTTCTTAGTAAAGTCTTAGCAAACTGAATCCAACAACATATACACAAGGATTATATGCTATGATCAAGTGAGACTAATATGAGGAATACAAATGTGATTCAACATTAGAAAGGTCTTTTATTTAATGCATCGTATTAGTCAAACAAAACAATAAACACTCATCATTATCTCAGTTGTTGCAATAAAGATATTTGACAACACTAAATACCTTTTCATGATAAAATAATTCCAAAAACCAAGATTACAAGGGAACTTCAACAACATGAATAGGGGCATTTATCCAATCCAAGCTAACTTCATATTCATTGTTGTAAGACTGAAAGTATTACCTGTAAGATCATAAATGTCCACTTTCACCACTGTTGTTCAATATTGTACTAGAAGATATGCTCAAAGCAATTAGACAAGTAAAAAGTAATAAAAGGCATCTAAATTAGAAATGAAGACTTAAAACTATCTGTCTTTGCAAATTATACAATAAAAAAGCTACAATAAATCAAATAGGCCTAATTAACAAATTCAACAAAGTTTGTCACTCTCCACAGGATGTGTATTAGAAACAATTTTTTCTGTAATAAATTTAGAAATATAATATGGTGTGTAAGAGCAGGTAAGAGTTGTACATGATCAGTTAGATAGACAGATTTATATGTGGGAATGGGGCCAATAAAACAAAAGAACATGGCCCTAGTATAAACAGGATACGTTCATAAATGAAGAAAATGATGGCAAACCAAAAAACTCTGTTCAGTGATATATTCTTATGATATATTCTCAATCTCCCCCAATGAGGCTACATAATATAGTGTCTATGATATATCAGACTGTGAATGCATATTAAAATATCTGTAATTAAATCAAATTACACTAAATTCAGGTAATTTCAATCACTGAGAAAGAGTAGAAGGCCTTAATCACAAGAAAAAGATTAAATGGGTATAATAAAATAGGTAACACGGCAGAGAAAATCTTTCATTTGGAAATAGCAAATACTTGAATATCACTTGAGTACTCATGCCAATGTATCTGTGGTTGTAAAGGAGAGAGAAGTAAAATGGCCTAGGTTGCTGAACATTTGAAAAACAAGCACAAAATTCAGTGCATTAATAGAATAACAAGAAAATCATGTGATATTCTCTCCAACCCTTTTTTTTTTTTTTTTTTTTGAGATGGAGTCACTCTGTCACCAAGGCTGGAGGGCAGGGCATAACAAGGCTGGAGGGCAGTGCATAACGCTCAAGGAATCCACCCGCCTCAACCTCCCAAGTAGCTGGACCACAGCTGCCCACCACTACGCCTAGCTAAGTATTTTTGTATTTTTGGTAGAGACGCGGGCGTTTCACCATTTTGCCCAGGCTGCTGTCAAACTCCTCTGCTCAAGCGCTCCGCCCACCTTAACCTCCCAAAGGGCTGGATTATAGGTGTGAGTCATCGTGCCCAGCCATGTGATACTCTTAATATTGTAGAAAGTCATTTGAAACATTTAACAAGAATTCAGGTGAAAAAAGAAAAGTTCAAAGAAAACTGGAAATAATAGAGAAGTTCAATCTTATAAAAACAAGTGCAATAACATAATATTAGCAGTTAACACAATATTTACTGGAAAAAAGACTTTTTTGTTTCTCTGGCATGAAAAGCAAGGTGACAATATTCTCTATTCTGAAAGTTTAGCTACAGCAGTAATGCAAGATAAGTGAATTTAAGGGATAAGGATTAAATTACAAAAGGTAAATCCGTCTCTATTCACAGTACAAATGATTGAATATTTTAAAGAATTATTTTAGAAAATACTTAAAATACAGGATTCGTATAAAATTTTGATATTATTTTTACATACGGTCAACAAACAACTGGAAAAGAAACAAAAATTCTATTCTATTTAAAATATAGAATAAAATACAAGGAAGTGCAAACATTCTAAAAACAGCAAATATTGCTAACAGCACATTTTAATTGACATGAAAAAATGAAAAGGCATTCTATGTTCATGGATTGGAAGACTCAATACTGTTTTTACTCCAATTAATATATAGATGCAATACAATTTCAACTATATTCACAGCAGGTATATTTACATAAATTGACAGGGATTGAGCAAAGAAAAATTGATAAATTTAGGATATCCAGTTGCGCCAGAAATTAAAAGCATATTCACACAATAAAGCAACTTGTATCAAAAAGACTCAGAAACGGGATTGGAGAATTTCTCACTCCATTAATCTAGAAAAATTTGATTGTAAAATAATTGAGGCTGAGCACGGTGCCTCATGCCTGTAATCCCAGAACTTTGGGGGGCTGAGGCGGGTGGATTACCCGAGGTCAAAAGCTCAAGACCAGCCCGGCCAACACGATGAAACCCCGTTTCTAATAAAAATACAAAAATTAGTCAGGCGTGGTGGCAGGCACCTGTAATCCCAGCTACTCAGGAGGCAGAGGCAGGAGAATCGCTTGATCCCCGGGAGGCAGAGGTTGCAGTGAGTTGAGATTGTGCCACCGCACTCCAGCCTGGGCGACAGAGCGAGACTCTGTCTCAAATATAAATCAATCAATCAATCAATCAACAATTGTATTATTAGTTTATAACATTTTGCATATTTTAAATATCTGTGAGTTCACTGTGATATTCATCAATCAAAGAGAAATTTATTTCATAAGCTAAAATTCCAACTAATAATAATAGGCGAATGATGGAATTAAGAACCATAAATAAATGCTAAACTGAACAAGTTAGATTTTGATAAGAAATAGATTATTTGCTTAATTTCAATGTATCTTCAAACAGATGCCAAATCAATCAGAAAACACAACTAACTTTATAGAAGAGAAATCTAGTTGTCATTAACATAACAATACTGCCAACTTTGAGACTAACCTACAACATGTGCATAGTGATATGATGCATCAGACAAAGGCAAATTGCTTATGTATTAATCATGGAAAAATAAATGCTATTATCTGAATGTTTATGTCCTCCAAAATTCATATGTTGAAGCCTCATCACCAATGTGACGATATTAGGAGATGGGAGTCTTTGGGAGGTGATTAGATTATGAGGATGGAGCTCATGAAGAGAATTAGTGCCCTTATGAAAGAGGCTACAACAAACGGCCTTGTCTCTTCCCCCATGCGGGGAGGGAATTACCAGGTGCCTATAAACAAGAGAATGAACCTTCACGATTCAACAAATCTGCTGGGACTTTGATCTTGGATTTCCCAGATTCCAGAACTGTGAGAAATAAATTCCTGTTGTTTATATGCTACTCAGCCTCTGGCATTTTGTTATGCAGTATGAAAAAATTGCATCAATGCATAGTCTGAATTTAAATGAAGAAACATTAGACAAAAACAAATTAGAAACCTGTTATAAAATAACTGAAGTATACACTATTGTATATGTTATACTGTTGAATAATGCAAAGGTGACAAAAGATACTACAGCCAATACAATGAATAAATGTACTGGGATTTGATACTGCACTAGAGGAAAAGATATAAAGGAATAAATGCGACAAATGAAAAAAAACCAAATGTCAAATTCTGATAAAATACTACTCTGTCAATATTTCCTAAATTTAAATAACATTCTTGCTCATCAGAGAATACACACTGAATTTCATTTTTTTGCTGAAAGGTATATTTCAAGCTTAGAATCAAGTGGTTATAAATTAGGAACTCACAGACAAACAAATGTGACAAAATCTAAACAACTGATGTGTATAAAGATTTCTTTTTTTCTTTTTTGAGACTGGGTCTCCTTCTGTTGCCCAGGTTAGAGTTCAGTGGCACCATCATGCTCACTGTAGCCTTGAAATCCTGGGCTCAAGCTATTCTCCCACTTCTAGCCTCCCTAGTAGCTGGGACCACAGGCACACTCTACCATGTCCAGCTAAAGGTTTCATTCAAAGTTTATTTTACTATTGTTTCATTTTTTAAAGTTTAAATATATATGAAATTTTCAAAATATAAAAGTAAAATGTCTAAAACCAAGAGTCACATAAATAAACTTCTCATTCAAGTTTATTACAATTATTTCTTATGTTATTATCTACTCATTGTTTTATGTGAAGTGCTGTTTTAACAAAACAATTTTGGTTTTTCTTTTTTTTTTTTGTCTTTTAAAATTTGCTATTGGTGTATTGATGTAAATAGTTTTACATAGTTTTGGGGCAGATGTGGTAATTTTTTTGTGTGTGTGAGAAGGAGTTTTGCTCTTGTCACCCAGGCTGGAGTGCAAAGGCAGGATCTTGGCTCACTGCAACCTCCGCCTCCTGGGTTCAAGCAATTCTCCTGCCTCAACCTCCCAAGTAGCTGGGATTATAGGCAGGTGCCACCACACCCGGCTAATTTTGTGTTTTTAGCAGAGATGAGATTTCACTATGTTGGTCAGGCTGATTTTGAACTCTTGACCTCAAGTGATCCACCTGTCTTGGCCTCCCAAAGTGCTGGAATTACAGGCATGAGCCACCACACCGGCCTCACAAACGGTAATTTAATGCATTCATATAATTTGTAAAGATCAATCAGTGTATTTGGGATATAAATCACCTTAAATATTCGTCTTTTCTTTATGCTGGGAAAATTAGACTTACTCTGTTCTAGCTATTTTGACATGTACAATAGATTAATGTGAAATATAACCCATCCTACTGATCTATTGAACACCGGGTGTTATTTCTTCTAGATATCTGTATATTTACCTCTCTTTATCCTCCCCACTTCCCAACCTCTGACAACTGCAATCTACTCTGAAACCATTATTTTAATGCTTTATTTATTTATTTATTTTCTATAGCTAGATAGAGAAACTATCCACAAAGTAAACAGACAATCCACAGAATGGGAGAAGGTAATTCACAAACTATGCATCCGACAGAGGTCTAATATCCAGAATTCATAAAGAACTCAATTCAACAAGTAAAAAAAAAAAAAAAAAAATTACCCCATTTAAATGTGGTCAAAGGACTTGGACAGACACTTTTCAAAAGAAGACATACAAGCAGCCAACAAACATCTGAAAAATGCTCAACATCACTAATCATTAGGTAAATGCGAATCAAAACCACGTTGAACATCTCATGCCAGCCAGAATGGCTATTACTAAAAAGACAAAAAATAACAGATGTTGGTGAGGTTGCAGAGAAAAGAGAACACTTACACCCTGTTGGTTAGGATGCAAATTAGGTCAACCTCTATGAAAAGCAGTTTGGAGATTTTCTCAAAGAACTTCAAACAGAGCTACCATTAGACCCAGGAATCCCATTACCAGAAGAAAATAAGTCTATCCAGAAGAAAATAAATCATTCCACCAAAAGCATTCCTGCACTTGTATGTTCGTGGCAGCATTACTCATCATAGCAAAGATGTGGAATCAACCTAGATGCCCATAAGTGGTGAACTAGATAAAGAAAAGTTTGTACATAAATGCCATAAAATACTATGTCGCCATGAAAAACAATGAGGTCATGTCATTTGCAGCAATGTGGATGCAGCTAGAGGCCATTATCCTAAGCAAATTAACACAGGAAGAGAAAACCAAATATCCCATAACCGGGCTTGTAAGTGGGAGTAAAACACTGAGTATACAAGGACACGAATATAAGAATAATAGACACTGGAGACTACTACAGGGGAGGGGGACCAGGAACAAGAGTCAAAAACTATTGGATACTATATTCAATAGTCAGGTGTTGGGATCATTCATATTCCAAATCCCAGTGACATGCAATTTACTCATGTAGCAAACATGCACATGTATCCCCTGAACTTAAAAGAAAATTGTTTTTTTTTTTTTTTTTTTTAAAGATGAGTTTGGATGCAATGAACACTGACAGTGGAGAAACTTAAAGGTCATTGTGAGCATTTCTCTCTTTATTCTAAGATTAGTTTACCATTTTATTTTGTCAGTAATTTTAAAATATTGATTTGTGTTGTTCAGTCTCTGTGCATATCGGACTTTCCATAAGCCATGTTGCAAAACAATACGCAGAATAAATATTTCTGACAAGAGCACTTTAAACATTAAAATAAAAATGTCAAGTTATTTTAGTACAAACTAGGACCTAAGAATGTATACAAATATATATATATATTTAATTTTTTAATTTGAAGGTCTAATGACAAGAGTATTTATAAAGCTTACTGCACAAATATTAAAAGAATAATAATACAGAAAAACATAAATTTCCTGTGTGATATCTGCTAACTCAATCTTCAATATAGAAGAGCAGTTTTTAAAATAAACAAGCATAATTCTATGTTATCAATCCTCTCAAATCACATAATGAAAATAATACTCTGAAATATGAAACAAATATCCTTGTTAACTTAAAACAAGTTCTATATAAACTTTTAGTAGACATGCCAAACATCCCTTCAGGTTGTGATCTTCATATATAATCACTTTTTAATGTATGTTGTAACCGAACATAAGCATAGTAACTTAGCAATATATTTTATATAACTTTAAGAGCTTCAAAGTCAGGTATAAATGCAACCTGGAAGATAGTTGATGAAAAAGTACTGTAATTTGTTATGGGAAGCACGTTAACATCCTCATTAATTGAATTTTTACTAAATCCTCATATATGGAATGCAGCATTTTATTTTTGGGGTCATTTATTCACTGAAGAGTACTATTGGCATAAAATATTTTCAAAAACATGTAAATAATAAGCTTTGTGAGTCATGTTTTGGTTTAGGAAGTAATCCTTAGGATTTTTGAGGTATATGATTATGTCATCAGTGAACAGAGATCTTGTGACTTCCTCTTTTCTAGTTTGGATGCCTTTGATTTCTTTCTCTTGCTCTGGCTAGGACTTTCAGTGCTGTGTTAAATAGGAGTGGTTAGAATGGTTATCCTTGGCTTGTTCCAGTTCTTAAGGGGAATACTTTCAACTTTTCTCCTATTAGTAAGATGTTGGCTGTGGGTTTCTCATACATGACTTTTATTATTTTGAGAGTTTGTTATTTTATATTTTTGAGAGTTTGTTGAGCGTCTTTATTATGAAGGGATGTTAGATTTTATCAAGCACTTTTCTGTATCTATTGTAATGATCACATGATTTTTGTTTTTAATTATGTTTATCTGGTGAATCATATTTATTGATTTACATATTTTGAACTATCCTTGCATCCCTGGAATAAAACCCACTTAATCATTTTGTATTATCTTTTTGATGTGCAATTGGATTCAGTTTGCTGGTATTTTGTTGAGTGTTTTTGGATCTATAATCATCAGGGAAAAAATAAATAGCTATATGCAGAAGAATGAAGCTGATCCATATTTATCATTATCTAAAAGATTAACTCAAGGTGCATTAAAGAATAAATGTAAGACCTGAGGCTATAAAAGTCCCCCCAAAAAACCTAGGAAAATTACTTCTGGACATTTTTGCCTAGGCAAGGTATTTATAACTAAGTCTTCAAAAGCAATTGCAACAGAAACACAAACAAAACAAATGGGTCTTAATTAAGATGCTTCTTCACAGCAAAAGTTACCTTCAACAGAGTAAACAGACAATTAACAGAATGTGAGAAAATATTTGTAAACTATGCCTCTAACAAAGATCTAATATTCAGGATCTATAAGTAACTTAAACAGTTCAACAAGCAAAAAACTAAATAATCCCATTTTTAAAAATGGGGAAAACGACATGAACAGATACTTCTCACGTGATACATGCAGCCAACAAATATACGAAAGAATACTCAACATCACTAATCATTAGAGATGCAAAACAAAACCACAGTTAGTTACTATCTCCCACCAGTCAGAACGTCTATTATTAAAAGGCTAAAAGATAACAGATGCTGGCCAAGTTCCAGACAAAAGGAAGAGCTTATACATTGTTGGTGGAAATGTAACTTAGTTCAGCCACTGTGGAAAGCAGTTTGGGCATTTCTCAAGGAACTTAAAACAAACCTACCATTTAACCAAACAATCCCATGGGTAGCTTCCGAAAGGAAAATACAGTGTTCCAAAAAGACACATGCATTTGCAGGTTCATCACAGCACTATTCACAGTAGGGAAGACATTGAATCGAACTAAGTGTCCACTAGCAGTTGGTTGGAAACATCAAATGTAATATGTATGCATAATGGAATACTATGTAGAACTCCCCCCTCCCCGCCCCAAACACTCCCCCCACAAATGAAATTAAGTCCCTTGCAGTAAACATGGATGCAGCTGGAGACCATTATCCTAAGTGAAATAACACTAACAAACAGAAAGTCAAATACTGCATATTCTTACTTATAAGTGGGAGTGAAACAATGGGTACACACATACATATGAAAATAATAAACACTGGAGACTCTGAAATCGGGGAGGCTGGGAGAGAGCTGAGAGTTCAGAAATTGCCAGTTGGACATACTGTTCACTATTTTGGTGTTGAGTACACTAGAAGCCTAAACTTCACTGTTATGCAATATATCCATGTACCAAACCTGTACGTGTACCCAGTAATTCTATAAAACTAAATTTTTAAAAAGTAATCTTGCTATTTTTTCACATTATTTTCTATATAAAAATGGAAGCTAAACAACTACACTAAAAATATACAGAAGAAATGGCTGACAAAAAAGTCATATTTCTTCAGTCCTTCCTTTTGTTGACCTAACGTTATATTTGTCTCTTGTGAAAAATGGAAACAGGACACTAAATTAGTTAATGTTCCTCCATCTTTAGACATTTCACTAGTAAAATAGTGTGATATCTAGAGACCAGAGAGCAAAATTAGCAAAAAATACTAATTGTAATGCACACAGGTATTTGATTTAGACTAAACAGAGTTGAAGCCTTTGTACTCTTATTACCAACTGTGTAATCTGGGCAATTTGCCTAAACTTGCAAAGTTTAGTTTACTTGTCAAAAATGTTATAAGAAAGATATTGTCTTCATATAGTCATTTGTGATAACTAATTCAGAGTCTCAGTACTGTGCCTGCTACCTAGTAAATGCTAAATATAAATAATAAAATTGACCATTGCTTTATTTTAATTGGATATAGGCTAACATGACATATAGAAAGGCAAATTAAAAATAGTAGGTGTTTTACTCATGAGAGAAAAGTCAGACCAACATAGATGTGACTCTAGTGAAGCAAAGACATTCAAAATTTCAAAATATATGCATATATGTCTACATTCACATAATTGTAAAATGTTTTAAATAAGTAAATATTTAACTTTATAAACTAGAATAGATTCATGTGAATCATTGGTCAAAGAAAAACCATAACTTTACAAAATGCAGCAACTTGGTGGTTGAAGAACACCATTGATTGCTCTTTTTATTTCCCTGCTGCTAATATGAAACCTACAACTCGAAACACAGGTCTTTGAGCCAACTTCTTCCAAACCTTATAATCGTATTCCAGTGTGTTTAAATAATTCTTTGATCACTAGTTAATTTGTTTACTTGATAACTGAGATGCATCCTTACATATTTATGACTATTATTGCCACTGTTGAGCACATATTATGTATCAGCCATTGAGAGAAAATGGGGATAAAATGGTTACTCCTAGACTGCCTTCATGAACATAATTTCTAGTGGAAGAGGCAGAGTGAAAACAAACAAAAAGATAAAATAATGCAGGTTATAAATTATATTATATGCATGTATATAAACATGTATTTATATATTTAATATATTAATATATAATATGGCATATAAATAAATATATCTTAGTGAATATTATATAATATTAAATATATAATAGTAAATATTATATATTTATATCCTAATATGTATAATGTGTCCCAGTACAAAGTAAAAAGTGTGATGGGTGGGAGATCTGTAAACTACAGAAAAGAGGAGACGAAGGTTTGAATGTTTTGACCTTCATATTTGTTGTCTTTTAGGTGAAGTTGGTGAGGAAAGGTCTGAAAATGAGGAGGAAGGTTAACACCTATTCCATCTTCAGGCTTTTCAAGGGGTGTATCAAACACTCACCATAAGGGCATTTGTATGGCCTATACAGAAAGAGGTTTTCAATGCCTCTGCATCGTAAGAGTTAGGATGCCAGACAGTAAAGGAAAGAGAATCCAAAAGTGATGGATTACGTGGGGGGACTTGGACTTTTGACAGTAACTACAGTAAATCAAGATTTAAAGCAAAGCAGGATCAGCCCTAGATTCTCTTTGAGGAGGGCATTCATTCTTCACGTGCTGTTTAACCAGCTCATTTGAAAGTAACAAATTGCTGGAATGCAGTGTGTCACACACACAAACACACACGCACACACACACTGGCCTGTGCCAAAATATTCAGTCTTAAAATAATTAACAACTTTTGTTTACATATTATTTGATTATCAGGTGAGAGTTTTTTTAATCTTTAGGCTAGCTAGTTCCACCAATTAGAGAAATGTATCACAGTTCCCCCTTAGTTGTATTTTAAGCAAAAATACTATATAGGTTTAGCTCAAGGAATACATAAAATATTGTAAATAAAAGCATATACTTTAAAAAAGCCATTGGTGCCAATAAGTATTGGGATAGTATCACAAGAGTCAATTATGTTTTTAACTAAAAAACAGAGACTTAATAAATATAAAGAAAATAATGTATCATTAAATTATTTTGCTTTTTAACCATTTGTTGATGCTTTAAAATGATTCAGACATTTCATTAAATGTTAGGAATTAAAGTAATTGGTTAGATTTTCATGGTCTTTATTTCGTATTACAATCAACTAGGGGAGTTACAAAGAAAGCTAAACCAAATAGTACTAATACAAATGTGTAGAAATATCTGTGGGGGAGACACTTAACTGAACCACAGGAAATTAGGTATCTGGGGATTTTTTTTAATGATAGGAGATAATGCCTGATATGAATATTGAACAATGAGGAGGATTTAATTACAAGAATATAAGTAGATTATACCAGGCTGAGTGACCACCATGAACAATGATCTGAAGATGCAAAAGTATAATTCATTTGGAGAAATTAAATTAGGTAAATTAAAAGGTAGCTGATGTTTAATGAAGAGAGGCGAGATATAGCTTTGGAAGTAGGTTGAGTACACAGATGGGAAGACATGGATTTAATTTCAAAGAAGATGGAAGATAAAAGGGACACACTAGAAAACTAGTATAATATGAATTTAACTTACATTTTATTTCAAAATATTTAATTGACAGATATTATATAGATTCCAGGTAAATTTAAATGACAAAATAAAATAACTTGTGGATAGAAGTTTCATGATGTACTAAACACATATGACCATACCATTTAAATTGATGCTAAAAAGTCATTTGATAAAATTCAACATCCCTTCATGACAAAATCCTTCAAAAATCTGAGCAAAAAAGAAACATACTTCAACACAATAAAAGCCATGTATGATAGACCCACAGCTAGTATTGTACTAAACATGGAAAAGCTGAAAGCCTTGCCTCTAAGATCTGGAACTAGACAAGTATGCCCACTTTCACCACTGTTATTCAACATAGTACTAGAAGTATCAGCTAGAGCAATCAGACAAGAGAAAGAAATAAAGACATCCAAATTTGAAAGGAAAAAGTCAAAATATCCTTGTTTGCAGACAATATAATCTTAGATTTTGAAAAACCTAAAGACTCCATCAAATAAATTATTGGAACTGATAAATACAGTGAAGTTGCAGGATATGAAATTAACATACAAAAATCAGGAGTATTTCTACATGCCAACAGTGAACAATTTGAAAAAGGAATCAAGAAAGCAATCCTATTTACAATAGCTACAAATAAAATAAAGTACTTAGAAGTAAACTTAACAAAAACATGAAAGATCTCTAATTAAAACTATAAAACATTGATGCAAGAAATTAAAAATGATGCACAAAAATGGAAATGCATTCCATGCTCATAGATTGGAAGAATCAATATTGTTAAAATGATCATACTACCTAAGGCAACCTACATATTCAGTGAAATACCAAACAAACAACTATCAATGGCACTATTCACAGAAACAAAAATAATCTTAAAATTTTTATTGAACCAGAAAAGCCCCAGAATAGCTAAAGCTATCCTGAGTAATAAGATCAAAACTGGAGGAATCACATTACCTGACTTCAAATTATACTACTGGGGTATAGTAATCAAAAGAACAGGGTATTAGCATAAAAACAGACACAGAGATCAACAGAACAGAGTAGAGAACGCAGAAACAAATCCACACACCTACAATGGACTCATTTTGACAAAGATGCTAAGAACATGCATTCAGAAAAGGACAGTCACTTCACTAAATGGTGCTGGGAGAACTGGATATCTATACACAGAAAAATAAAACTAGATTCCTATCTTTCACCATATACAAAAATTAAATGAAAAAGAATTAGAGACTTAAATTTAAGTTCTGAAACAATGAAACTACTACAAGAAAACTTTGGGGAAACTCTCCAGGACATTGGTCTGGGCAAAGATTTCTTGAGTAATCTCCCTCAAGTACAGGCACCCAAAGCAAAAATGGACAAACAGAATCACATCAACTTAAAAATCCTATGCACAGTAAATGAAACAATTCACAAAGTAAAGAGACATCCCACAGAATGGGAGAAAATATTTGCAAACTCTCCATCAGACAAGGGATTAATAACCAGAATATATAAAGAGCTTAATTCATAGGAAAAAACCCAATAATTCTATTAAAATATTGACATGGATCTGAATAGACATTTCTCAAAGGAAGATATGCAAGTGGCAAAGAAGCATATGAAAAGGTGCTCAACATCATTGATCATGAGAGATATGCAAGTCAAAACTACAAAGAGATATTCCCTCACCCCAGTTAAAATGACTTTTATCCAAAAGACAGGTGATAATAAATGTTGGCAACAATGTGGAGAAAAGTGAACCCTCATAATACTGTTGGTGGGAATGTACATTAGTACAACTACTATAGAGAACAGTATGGAGGTTCCTCTAAAAACTAAAAATAGAACTATCATGTGATCCAGCAATCCCACTGCCAGATATATACCCTGCAAAAAGGAAATCACTATATCAAAGAGCTCTATACTCCCATGTTATTGCAGAAGTATTCACAGTAGCCAAGGTTTGGAAGCAACCTCAGTGTCAATCGGAAGGTGAATGCATAAAGAACATGTAGTATGTATACACAATGGAGTATAGAATAGTAATTTAGACATAAAAACAATGAGATCCTGTCATTTACAACAACGTGGATGGAACTGGAGAACATTATGTTAAATGAAATAAGCCAGTCACAGAAAGACAAACCTTCCATGTTCTTATTCATCTGTGCAGGCTGAAAATTAAAACAATTGAATTATGTATGTGAATGAGAAGGTTGAATATACATTGTAATAATGTGTGTGTGTGTGTGTGTATCGTTCTCATACATATATAAAATCTTCCTTATAGAGTTGAGAATTTTGGAGCTATGTCTTATATATTTTATGCAATTAATGGCAACAATAATGATAATAAAGTGCTAAACTTTAAACATTTTCTCAAGGCATCTTAACACACTAATATATTTCAGTGTGGTTTAACAGCTGTATTGCAGTGCATTATGTGAGTGTATAAAATATTTAACAATCTCTAACTGATGGACACCTTGGTTATATTCCAATTTTTATTATTGTATGCAAAACTGTCTTAAATATTACACTGCATAAGTCTGAATAATTTCGTCTGCACTTTAGTTATTTTTAAATTGAAGTTCCTGCATCAAGAAAATAAAATTTGAAAATTTGAAAAATATTGCCATATTTTCTTTGGAACATTTGGTCCAAATATTCCAATCCATATTTGTATATGCTGTGTTTTATTTTATTACTTTTTATTTTTTTTTAGATAGAGTCTCGCTCTGTCCCCCAGGCTGAAGTGCAGCCATGCTATCTCAGCTCCACTGCAACTTCCGCCTCCTGGGTTCAAGCGATTCTCCTGCCTCAGCCTCCCGCGTAGCTGGGATTACAGGCGACCGCCACCATAACGGACTCATTTTTTTTGTATTTTAGTAGAGACAGGGGTTCACCATGTTGGCCAGGCTGGTTTCGAACTCCTGACCTCATAAGTAATCCACCCGCCTCAGCCTCCCAAAGTGCTAGGATTATAGGTGCGAGCCACCATGCCCGGTCATGCTGTATTTTAAAGGAGAGTCACAATCACCTATGGACCAGAAAATAGAATGCAATTTCCAGATGCTATTAAGTTCCCACTGAAATTGTTCTCTTTTCTGCTCTCTGTACTTTGGCTGTTGTGGTCTAGTTATCTCTGATACTGACTTCTGGTGTTTTATTAACTTGCTTGCTTCTGCATCTTGATCTGTGGGTTCTGTTTTATAATATGATTGAATGATATTTAGATTTTTTAGTCATATTTTTAAAATAAAACCTTAGCAAATTATGCAAATAATTTTTACCAGTGACTCATTTATTATTTGGCAATACTTATTGGCTTCTATATTTTCATTATAATTATATTTTACTGTATACATAAGATTAGACTTTGAAAATGAAAATAATACTGCTAATTTTACAATTTTGTACTTACGTATTTTTAAATCCCACTTTTGTCTTCAAGTATTTCCTTTTAATTGCATTAATATCAGTTAGTATGTCAGTTCAAGCAAACTAAAAACATGTCCATACAAAGATTTTTATGTGAATGTTCATAGCAGCAATTTTCATAATAGCAAAATACTGAAAATAATCCAAATATCTCCCAACTGTTTAGTGTGCATACAATATGTAGAATATCTGTACAATGAAATACTACTCAACATTGAAAATAACTTCAAAATCATTATAAGTCAAATAGAACATACACAGGAGATGGCATATTTTGATTCCATTGATATAAAATGTCTAGGTAACGCAAACTTAGATAAAAAGAAAGCAAGCCAATGTTTGCTTGGGGCCTGCAGAAGGAGTGAAGATTGTCTGCAAATATTGATTAGAGAAACTTCTGGGTTAGTAGAGGTGTTCTATTACTGAACTATAGAGGTGGTGACACAATTACCTAAATTTAAAAAATTATTAACATAGTTTAATTCTATGTTATGTAAGCTATATTTCAATAAAGCTGCCAAATAATGTCAATGAGTTCTCTCATGCTTGTGTCACAGAGTAAGAGTACATACACTTAGTATTGATGGTATTATTTTGTGATTGTTTGGTGAAGTGCTTTTCAATTTATTTTTATTTATTTATTTTATTTTTGAGACTGAATCTTGCTCTGTCACCCAGACTGGAGTGCAGTGGCATGATCTCGGCTCACTGGAACCTCTGCCTCACAGGTTCAAGGGATTCTCGTGCCTCAGCCTCCCAGGTAGCTGGCATTACAGACGTGGGCCACCACTCCTGGTTAATTTGTTTGTGTGTATTTTTTGTAGAGACGGTGTTTCACCATATTGGCCAGGCTGGTCTCGAACTCCTGACAAGTGATCCACCCGCCTTGGCATCCCAAAGTGCTGGGATTACAAACGTGAGCCCCTGCACCTGACCTCAGTGTATTTTTGTTATTTATCTATGTACCTTTTTTACTTCCTTTTGTTCCACATTTCTATATGTAAAAATGGAGCTTTAATTTCATTTATGTTTTTGATATAAATTTTATGAAGTTTTAATGTGTGAAAGGAAATTAAATTTTGAGACCTCGCACTCATTTAACTGAAGGGAAAAGTCAAGCTGGGAAGTGTGTCACGCAAAACTACCTCCCCCTTTTTGGTTCGTAAATAAGATGGATACCAATGAAAAGCAACACGCCTCCCTCACATTTTGCCCCAAGGAAATTCCTAGTGAGCTGTTGCAATTTCACCACAGCAATGCAGATTGATACCTTATCTTTACAGGTCCAGGCCCCCCTTCCCTGCCACACCAGACATAAATGGATATCTGATTGTTCTCCTGTCCTGTTTTATCTTATGTCTGTGTTATCTTATGTAAAACGCAAATTCCTCGCATTTTTTTCTCTGAGGCTTTTGTTTATGTCATCTTATGTAAAAAATGCAGATTCACTGAGCCAGACGTGAATCACTATTTTTCCTTATTTCGCTCTTACATGAAAATTGTGTACTTCTCACTATCGCACCCTTTCCCCTTTAAATTTGGAGCCCTCAAAATCGTCCTGGGAGAAAGGCATAGATCTCTCTCCCAGGCGTGTCCTCAACTTTGGCAAATAAATCTCTTAAAACGATTGAGACTTGTTATTTTTCTCAATTGACAAATGTAAAGATTATTAAAGTGTTAATATCAGTTATTCAAGAGGGATTATTTATAGCCATAGGCACACTTTAAAGAGTAATTAATAAAGTGAATGTTCATAAACATTATTTACCAATTTGCAAGTAGAACATTACTATTGCCTTTAAGTACATATACATATATATGTCCCTCTCAGTTGTATCAAAATCACTCATTTCATCCCTAGAAGTAACCTATATGGTACATTTATATATTTATTTCTGCACTATGCTTTATCAGTTTACTATATATATAAAGTCTGTGCATTAACTAGTTCAATCATTTGCTTGATTTTGAAATTTATATAAATGTAAACATCTTATTTACATTAGTTCATGACTTGCTTATTTTTGTCAACATTATGTTTTATAGATTCATTCAACTTGGGTTGTAAAAGTGCTACTTATTAATTTCATTGTTATATTGTATATCACCACTTGATTATAATATATATTATGTATCCAAGTAACATTTCATCAGCATTTTATTGCTTTTCTTTTCTGGTATTATGAGATATGAATATTCATATACATGTTTAATATTGCACATACCTCAGAGATCATTAAGATATGTACTAATCAGTAGAATTTTATTATCATATGCATGTGTATTTTTGACCTTAGTGAATAATATGGACTTTTAATAAAATGGTACATTAACTACATTAGCTCCTACTTCTTGCTATTATCACACTTTTAACTTTTTCCCAAACTATGGGTGTAAAATGGTAACTCATTGTGGGATTGTGTAATTAACATATTTTCAGACGCATTGCATAGTTATCAAAAAGTACAAAAGTGAAAAGCATACAGCTAAATTAGTTCTAACAAATGAAACTCACCTGGGAAACCAACAACAATATTAATAAAATGATAGCAAACCTTTAAAAATTTCCTCCTGTCTGCCTCTGCTTAGCATATGCTGGCTAGGAATCTCGACTAACATAATTTCTGACACAGCATATTAATATTGCTTATATATTTTAACTTTTTATGAATGAACTAGTACATATTTATACTTTTATATCTATCTTATTTCATTCAATGTTTTGCTTGTGAAAGATATACATAATTTAACAACTCTGCTTTTTTTTCTCCTGTTTTTTCTTCTTTTTTTTTCTCTTTCTGTCCAGAAGTTCTGTGTGGCCCTTGTGACATTTAAAATTTTTTTTTCCTCTATAAAATAGTGTATATCCTTAATAATGACTAGTCAGTAATCACCCCAGAAGGCACGTGTTTCTTTTTAACTTTTTGCTACCTTATTTGATAACTTTTTGCTACCTTATTTGACAAGGTAGTAAAAAGTGACAACCCTTTGGAAGACCTTCTCTAGAGTGACCTTCTGGTCCATAGGTTCTGATTCTTCAGAAATGCACTCTGTAGTTTTCTCCAAAATATGGAGCACCTCCACCAGGATCTTACAGAAACTCTGGATTCCAAATATCTTGGAGTTCACACACATCTCTGGGTTCGCCTCGTTACGTTTTCACAGTCAGCTACAGCTCTCTGGTATCTCATCATTAAATCCTGGACTTCCTTCTCCAGTTTAACAGCTTTTACCCTTAAGGCCCATTCAGCAAGAGAGCACCCAAGCTCAGCAGGAGGGTGCTCAGAACTGCAGTCCTCACCAGCAGTTCTTCGGATGGCAGTGCTGAATGGAAGTAATCATCCCTTACCCTCCCACTCGGCACTCGAGGCCAGTAGGGGCTGCATCCGCCACAGCGACTGCACGGCCAAGTTCAAAATGTTTACAACCTTATTTGATAGGTACATTCTCTTACCACCTTATGCAATAGGTATATCCAAACGCTTAAGCTGGAAATATCTGACCACTACAGAGAGCTTTCACCTCCCTCATTAATCCATTATTCTAAATGGTTTATTCTTGTGTCTTTTCACAAATTTTCAACAGCTGTGCCATTGCTTCTAAATTCGGAGTGGGTTTTTGTTGTTTATTTTAATGTTTTTGTCCGATTGGCTCTTTCTGAGATGAATGTCAAATTACCTTGATTCCATTGTATATCAATTAATACTATAATATCTATAATAAAATGTTGACAATGATAAATTAAAGATTCTTGCACCACTGGGTAGGTATCTAAACAACCTTTAGTTGCAGAAGCTGCTGACTGATTTAATGGCCTTTTAAATTATAATTGTACACTGTCCTTGAAATGAGTGCCAAACTATTTCTCATATACTGCTTCACTCTTATTGCTCCTCTTAGAATTCTACTCTGGAAGAGGTGCTTTGTGATCATATTTGCTCATTGGTCCCTTTAATCTTTATGTAGCATCTGATTGAGATAAGTCAGCGCTTGCCACATGGATAAGTCTTAAGTCTTCTATACACTCATTACAATCTCACACAAACACTCCAGTAATTCTACAATGACTACAATAATAAATGTCCATGGCAGTCCAGAAATTATGAAGTAGATGGATCTAAGGGTCCAATGTTAACAAAAACTCCAAGGACGAAAATCAGATAACTTCTAAATTGCAGTGCACACTAGGAAATAAAATAGGAGAATGTTGGACACACCCTAGGGCATGCGATGTACTTACTCTTATTTAGTAAAGAAAGATGTGGATTCCTTAAATTCCTGGTCCCAGTTCTTCTCCTTTCGCCATGAACTTTATCCTGTGACTTTGCAAGCTGTCTCACTAAAGAGAGGCAGTGTTTGTTTTTCCAATGCTTAAATATGAGGAATTTGAATTCAGGCATTGGGCTTGTTTTTGCAATATTATAAAAGCCAATTTCATCTAAGTAGGGGATTTTGCTTCGACTTTTGAAGCCGTGTTACTGCCAGATAACACGCCTGTACCCACATCTAAAGAGTGAGAAACACAAGTGAGAGTGAGAAACACAATAATCATCCTGTCACACAATCTGACAGAAAACTGGCTGCTGGACAGCTGTGAGAGTGAGCCAAGCTTAGAAGAACTGCATACCCACACAGACAGAAACAATGTCTGACCTGCACCCTCTAGGGGGTAATAAATGCTTACTGTTTAAAACCATTGAGGTTTGAGATCATTTGTTATACAGCATCATTGCAGCAATGTCAATCTGATAGAGGAATCAGTAGTTTAAAATGGAGTGTTATCATAATAAAAGTTCCATAAAATATATTGTGTTGGTTAACGGAGGCCTGCAAAATGATCATAATATCACTACGGATCCTGAAAAACTGGTGATCTGTGCTATGTAGCAATGGAGTATTTTGTAAAATTGTGGCCTTCTGTAACTTAGGAGATGAAAATTTTTATGTAATGAACTTTTATATTTGGTTAAGGGTTCTCCATGCTAAATATTGGAAGAATTACTGATTTTTAAAAATTGAATAGAAGACACTATAAGAAAGGGATATTCTGAAAAAAAAAATTAGTGGGATATAATTTGTAAAAAGGATTTACACTTGGTAGGATAGGATAGACACTGTTTTTTACCTGGGACATTACAATACCCTGAAATAAGATATGGCTTCAGAGTATACATCACACAACTAGTAGTAAAACTCTTTGTCAAGACCTTTTAAAAAATTAAGGCAGAGCCTCCAAGACACTTTCATTTCTCTAATAGAGATTGTACGGAGGTTTAAGTCATAGCATTTAGAAGCCTGGTCTGAAAATAGCAGAAAATACATCTAGAGAGGGAGGCACTATAGGAAAGTAATTATGAGTACCGATTTTGTTGTATAGGTTGGATTATAATCAGTGAATATTAAAGCTCACAAAAACTTTCAGGAAATAATGAAAAAATGTTTTACAGTCTGAATATATTGAATCTGCTCAAAAAACAAATGTTGCAGCCCCAAATTTTGCTAAGAAAAAGGCTGAGAAAATTCTGCAATGTTTTCTAATACCTTTTACAGAAGTGCTCAAGGAGTTTAGTAAAAACAGATGATGGGCCAGGTGTGGTGGCTCATGCTTGTAATCCTAGCACTTTGGGAGGCCGAGGCAGGTGGATCACAAGGTCAGGAGTTTGAGACCAGCCTGGCCAACATGGTGAAACCCCGTCTCTACTAAAAATGCAAAAATTGATAGGGCATGGGGTTGAGCACCTGTAATCCCAGCTACTCAGGAAGCTGAGGCAGGAGAATCGCTTGAACCCAGGAGGCGGAGGTTGCAGTGAGCCAAGATCACGCCATTGCACTCCAGCCTGGGTGGCAGAGCTACACTCCGTCTCAAACAAATAGACAAAGAACAGATGATGTCCAAGGAGGTAAAGTCGAGACAAATGGAGGAAAACAGGCTGAGAACCCACTCCCATGAAATAGCATTGTTTATTCAGGGGATGCTTTTCATTCCCAGAATAGGCAGCCCACACAACACTGTGCCAGCAGGATCTGAATATTGCTGTGTAGCAGCTACTATTCTGTACCTTCCATTATTCGTCCGTATTTGAAATGAAATGTTCATTGTGGTTATTCTGGCTCTCTCTCACTACTGCATGTTTTAGATTTTATGGAGGGTGTATTTTTAGTTCCTAGAACCCATGATTAAGTTGAGCCTCAGTTGGGCTTAATGTTGATCATGAGGTCCTCCACTTTGAGCTTGAACTGATTAAATGTAACTTAGTTGGATTTAGTAGGTAATGAGGGCATTTGTATATGAAAGGGATGGGAATAGTTTGGCCTGAGAGCAGACTATGGTCTATTAATTTTATCGATGGTTACAATTCTTCACTTCTACCTGTATTTACATTTTTGGATATGTTGTGTTGAAGATTATCTCACTAAAGTGGTAGAGTCTAATTCTTCCACTGTTGCACTCTGAGTCTGGCAGTTTGACTTGCTTGGGTTAATGGGATGTTAGCATATATGGCACAGTCAAAAGTTTTCATTTATGCTTTTTAATCTCAGCTCCCACTGAAAATCAATGATATATAGACACATGAGCTAAATAAATCATGTGTGCTTAGACTTGTATGCCTGGAAGATCAGAGACAAATGGTCATATCATCCCTGTGGGCCTTGCTAAAATTTAGCGGGTCAATATATATGTGACAGAGCCTAAATATGAAATGAAGAGCCACCAGCTGATCTCAGTATAAGCCAGTAATCTACAGATGCGTGAGCTAAATAAATCCTATTTAAGACACTGAGTTCTGGATGATTTGTTACACAGCATTATTCTTGCAATAGATAACTGCTATAGAAGGCCTACATGAGGATATGGCATTTTTGACAGATACCTGAACAAGACCCGAAAGTGAGCAATCTGGTAAAGGAAAACAGTTAGTGTCAAAAGGAAATTCTGAGGAGGAGAAAGAAAGTCAATATATCTGGATCAGAGTGATTAAAGATAGTCAGTAAAAAAATAGATTGGCAAGGTAGGAGTTTTGCAAATGGGGCTAAAGTGCTTCTGATTTCCTCTAAGTTTAATGACACATTTTGGGGGCATTTTAAACAGAGTTTAATATGATTTAAGTTTAAAAATAAGTTTTCCCTGTGTTTCAAAAAAAAGAATGAATTTTACAGGGCAAGAATAGAATTAGCTAAATTAATTATGAAGACAAAATTCAAATGATTATAACTTGGGTCACGATACTTTAAAAGAGTATATGTTGGTTATTTATAAATAATCCTTTCAGTAAATATTAATTACTTTCTAAGTATCAAGACTGTAAAGGGTATTAAACTAAATAATATTTAGCCTTAATCAAAAAATGCTCCATGTCTAGTTGATATATATATGTAATATGCAATATTTTCATAAAACTTATAAAGAATACCATGAAACCATGTGAAAGAGTTCAGAATACACTTTCAGGAACAGACAATACCCTAAACAGGGTTTGAAGGCAGTAGTTACAAGTGAAACACAAAGAAATTTTAAAGCTATTCTAGCATAGGAGGCAGAATATGTGAAGGTCAAGAGAGATGAGTTGAGTACACAGTCACTTAAAGGTGCAGCATGTGGTTTACATTCCCAGAACATAGGAAGAGGTTAGTATGCAGAGAATGATTGTGAAGAATTCTGTTTAGTATACTCAATGTCTGGGTATTTTACAGATCATCAGTGAGTAACTATGAAATAATTTTATTATGGGGCGATAAAATCAAATTTTGCCTTAGAGTGAACTGCTATGTAAAAATGAGTTTAAAAGAAACATGTGTGTACAATTATAAAAAATAAACTTTTGAAATAAATAAGATGAAATATGATTATATCAAAATTAGACTAAAAGTGAAAAATGTGTTAAGAATTGTAGGTGTTTGTAGAAAGGTTGTATAAATAAGCTAAAAATCCATGTGTTATAGGTGGAAAATAAGTGAAACACATTACAGTTGATAAATAAATTTACATTTGTATTTAAACGTATATAAGTTGCCAGGAGAAAGAATAAAAAAGAAAAGCATGAGTAAATTATAAGAAAGTTCTATAACATATTTCTTTAACTTTAATAGCAAGAAATAATTATATATTATTTTAACTTGTATAAATCATAAGCATATGTTCAGATTTTTGGAAGTATTCTCCATAAAAATAAAAAAAATAGTGAGTCTTTGAGAAATAATGTTTTATATGGGGGTGGCTCGCATTTTCTGTCTTTTTTTACTGTGTGAATGTTCCTGACCAGACCTATGCATTATTTAGAATGTACGTTTTATGAAGTTAATAACCTTTTTTATAAACTAATGATGTGTTTTTTCTGGTCAATATATTTTATGCAACATACTATGCACTTCTAGTTCATCAAATCATAATATGACCACTGCTTGCAATGTAAATTTTTCAAAGGAAGTGTATTGTCTACAGAGCTGAACTCTCTTCCATGTCAAGTAACTCTTAGCTGAAAATCTTCAGCAGCACACAATACCGAATACCTCTTCTGTAATGAGCAATCTTCATAATAACAAAAGAGTATCTCTTCATGAAATAAACTATGAGGAATTTGGAAGGAATTTAGAATAAGGAACAACTCCATTAAATCTGTGTTTTTGTGAATGTTTTATTGATTAAAAGAATATGGTCTATCAAAAATCAACTTAGAAAATATTCTAACTTTTTTAAAGTTTTATTTTTTTAAAATGGGCTGGTTACTTTACCCTTGGAAAACTTCATCATTAGGGACTTATAAAATGCTAAGTAATTGAAGGAATAGAAGAGAGGGAAAACGAGTGGTAGAAGCTTTGTATCTCTTCAAGTTGGACTCTGTGGGGATGCCTCCAGGAAAGTGAAAAGGGAAAAGCATTTATCCAAAGGTAAAACATAATATTATCTCTGGAAAATACTAGCTATTATATTTTAATTATATCCTCTACCTAAAAAGAAATGGAAGAATAAATATAATATTTTGATTTTCTGGATCTTAACAATATCCAAATTCTCAAGTATTGCAGGCGTAACTTTCTGAATGTTAGCATTTACTTTTTAATTCTGTTTATAAATATTTCACAGCATTTCTAGCTTACATTTCTCATATCTATCTATTCTGTTTCTTCATGCCTGGACATACTTGAATAGAATGCACAAAGTTGTTATTTTTGTAATTGAACATTTCATATTTTAAACTTTCTCATTAAGTACATATAAACTTGGACCTTTTATGCCATTAAATGGGTATTCGGTACCTTTTAGATTATTGTGTATGACTTTATTAAATTAGTTAATTTTTTGTTTCTATTGATATATAATAGTTGTACATATTTTGGGGGTGTGATATTTTGATAACTGTATGCATTGTGTAATGATCAAATCATGGTAATTGAGATATCCACCTATCACCTCAAACATTTATGTTTTCTTTGTATTGGGAACATAAAAAATCTCCTCCAGCTATTTTCAAATATACAATAAAGAATTGTTACCTGTAGTTTTCCTATTGTATTATCAAATACTATAATTTACTCCTTTGAGATAACTGTATTTTTGTATCCCTTTAGCAACTTGTCTTTATTCCTCCTCTCCCCGCTATCCTTCACAACCTCTGGTATCCACAATTCTACTCTCTACCTCCGTGAGATCCACTTTTTTAGCTCCCACATATGAGCAAGAACATGTGATATTTGCTTGGCTCATTTCACTTAATGACCTCCAGTACCATCCATGTTGTTGCAAATGACAATGACAGAATTTCATTCTTTTCTCTTTTTTTTTTTTTTTTTTTTTTGGAGACGAAGTTTCTTCTTGTTGCCCAGGCTGGAATGCAATGGCACGATCTCGGCTCACCGCAACCTCCACCACCCAGGTTCAAGCGATTCTCCTGCCTTAGCCTCCCTAGTAGTAGCTGGGATTATAGGCATGTGCCACCACGCCCGGCTAATTTTGTATTTTTAGTAAAGAAGGGGTTTCTCCATGTTGGTCAGGCTGGTTTTGAACTCCCCACCTGAGGTGATCCGCCTGCCTCGGCAACCCAAAGTACTGGGATTACAGGCATGAGCCACCGAGCCCAGGCCATTCTTTTCTTAGAGCTGTTAAATATCCATTGTGAGTATGTACCACATTTGCCTTATTCATTCATCCATTGATAGACACGTAAGTTGAGAGGGTTGGTTTGGGTGTTAGTTTCAACCCATTCTAACCATGTGGATTTGTCTCATCATAGGCTTTTAAATAAGGTCCACTGTTTTGTTTTGTTTTGTTTTTGTATAACCTGTCACATCAGTATTAACATCTACTTTAACAAAACTCTAGTTTATTGTGAAGTTCACGTGTAATAAATGGTGTAAAATGCTTTGTGTCTCATGCTACTTGTTTTATTATTGTTACCAGTGATAATGACATTTGTGGTAGCAGAGGTAAGGCAACAAATATAGGTCACAGAGTCGAGAAGACAAAAGAATCATTGACTTTTTTTGATAATTTTTTTTGTGCAGATGTAATTTGCTTAAGTATGATTCTTACTTGTATATTGCAATTAAACTAAAATTACTAAATATGACTCCATCAAATAGAACTAAAATGTAACTTTAGAGATAAAAGCTCATTTTATGCTGTTCTAATTTGCTTCTTAGGCTTAAATATTGATTTTAAGTCACCATTGCACATCCTTGATAGATAATTCTAGTTACTTTAATTTTGTTTTTAGGTACTATTTTGAAACATCTAATCGCCTGAAACAGATGTTTTGACATAGTGCTCAGAACAAGGGGTAAAAAAATCAGGACTTAAAGTACCATAGGACATACACAAGTAAATCTGTTTAAATCCATGTATTCACTTAACTCGTTTTTTTTTTTCTTTTGACAGTGTCCTATGTATTAGACACTGTTTTAAGTAATCGGGACTTATTAGCAAGTAAACCTGACAAAATTACCTGGCCTTATGGTATTTTCACTGTACTGGAAAGAAACAGGTCACACACAGCAATCATAATAGATAAGTTATATGTTATATAATACAGAATGATATGAACTGTGGAAGAAATCAAATGTCTTGCAGTGTAATGGGGAGTGAAGTGCTGTGTGGGGGAGACAGGGTATGATTGATTTTAAAATAAGGGCCTCTCTAGTGAGAGTGACATTAGATAAAAGATTTGAGCTAAGTTGGGAAATATGCCTCTGATAAAGAAAGGTTTGGCTGGAGAAACAACCAGTACAAATTCTTTATGGTGACAGGGTAACTACAGGGCTCCGGAGAAAGTAAGACTGCAGTGGATCTGGAGCAGGTGAATGAGAAACAGTAGAGCAGGAGAGGATGAGTGAGAGGTGTAATTGGCCTTTTCACTGGATGAAATAAAAAGCCATTATAGAGTTTTGATGTGAGTGACAGCCTTGGGCTTATGTGAAAAGAAATATAGCTATGCAGTGTGTATGTGTGTGTGTGTGTGTATACACAGTCATGCACCGCATGACAACATTGTGGTCAATGACAAATGACATGTACAATGGTGGTCCCATAAGATTATAATACTGCTGGAAAATGCCTATTGCCCAGTGATGTTGAGGCTATAATCATGTTATAGCAGAACTGATTACTCTCATGTTTGTGGTAATGCTGGAGTCAACAAACCTCCTATACTGAGCTGCTAATAGGAATACAATTATTTACAGTAAATAACACTTGAGGAAGATAATAAAGAACTACGTTGTATATGAGGGTTTTCAAAAAGTTCACGAGAAATGTACAGCATGAAAAAACTACGCAAGAATTTAAAAACATTTTTGTGCCAAAATAAACTGAAACTAACTTGCTGTAACATGTTAGAATGGCTTCTAGTTTGAGGTGCTAAGAATAAGACGTCAATTTAAAAAGAGCCCCTATCATGAATTCTGCTACAGACCTACATGAATTCTGGTCCAAAAAAATTGAAGCAGGAAAAAAACATCAAATTATGGTGAAGCGTCGGTGAAAGATGGTGAAATCGTGTGCAGTGATTATAAAGTCAACAGTAATATACAGCAATGTTCTAGGGCTTCACATTCACTCACCGCTCACTGACTGGCACACCCAGATCAATTTCTAGTCCTGCAAGTTCCAATCATATTAAGTCCCCTATAAACATGTATTTTCAAAATTTTTTCTACTATTTTTTACTGTACATCTTCTATGTTTAGATATGTTTAGATACCCAAATACTTACCTTTGCATTACAAATGCCTACCATATTTAGTACAGTAACATGCTATACGGGTTTGCAGCTAAAAAACAATAGTCTATGTCATGTAGCCTACATGTGTAGCAGACTACACCTTCTAGATTTGTGTAGGTACATTCTGTGATGGTCACACAATGACAAAATTGCTTAATTTTGCTTAAATTGCTTAACGCAGAACGTATCCTCATCATTAAGGGATGCATGTCTGTGCATATATGTATATGTATAAATATATATATATTTCTGTAAATGTACTTATAGATGCATATATGTATATAGATGCATATATATATATATATGTATCACACATATATATACACAAACACATATATGCACAGAAATACATGTACGTGCATAATCTGGTTTAATGTTAAGAATAAAAAAGAAGACAAGATTATAACCAGGGAGACCAGATTAAAGGGTCTTTCATTAATCCAGTTATACAGGCTGATTTGTTCATGTGTATTTTCTTAGGTAAAATGTCTGCTTAAAGATTTTGCTCTTTAGTTATTGGGTTATTTATTTTCCTATTATTGGGTTGTAACCATTTTCTTACATAGTCTGGATATGAGAGTGCTATTGATTAAAAAATTTGCAAATATTTTTTGCCAACCTTTAGCTTGTCTTTTTTGTTTCCTTAACAATTCTTTTTGAAAAGCAAAAGTCTTAATTTTAAAAGTATAATTTATCAATTTAAAAATCCCTCTTCTTCCTTCTCTTTCTACTTTCTCTTCTTATTCTTATATATTTCTCTCTCTTGTGTGTATCCTGTTTAAGATTTAAATTTTTGCATAATTTAAGGTAAACAAGATTAATTCCTTATGTTTCCATCTGGAAGTTTGATATTTTTAGCTCTTACATTTAAGGTCTATGCCCCATTTCTAGTTAAAATTTGCTTTCGGAGTGAGATGAGGATTGTGATTCATTTCTTTCACATTGTGCCAGTACAATTTGTTAAAAATATTATGTTCAAACTATCAAATTATCGTGACTGAACTACATGAACACAATTATGTATACATTATCTGGATAATACATTTGTATTATGCATATATATGTATGTAATCAGGTAATTTGATTGAAATAATATTTATACACTTCAAGTAAGATTTCCAATTTTGAGTACCTCTTTTTCATCACAGATTGGTCGTATTTTGTGGCTTTAACAATTTCTTAAATTCCTCTGAAAATCTTGTCTTTTCAATAATATTATTTTATTTCCTAAATCATCACTATTCATTCAGGGTCTAATTTCTTTTTTCAGTGTGGCTTACTTCTGTTTTGCTTTTACCTTTCCAAGACATTTTTTGCTTTTTTCTATTTAAGAGTGACTGATTAGGTTTTTTCAAACATAGAAAGCCGGCATGAGTTTCATCTGCCATTGTAGAAGTGGACTATGACTCAAATAGGCCTCTCATCTCAGATGAGGGCTGAAAAAAATATTCAGTGTGTTATTTATTCAACCTAGACACTGTGTTTTTAAATATGTGACTATGTTGTAGTAATAAAATATAGGTACTTTCAGATGCCAAAATGGAAGGGGATTTTTGTTGGGTTGTCTTCATTCAGGGAAACAAAAATCCTAGCTCATCTCAATAAAATCCTTCTTGTTGGTGTGAAAACTCAGATGCCAGTTTCTGTTTCCTACAATTAAAAGCTTGACGTGTTCTTCGGTTCTGCTCTAATGTCTCTATTTTCTTATAATGGCAGCTCGTTTTGGGGGTGGAGGGGGACGGAGTCTTGCTTTGTCACCCAGGTGGAGTGTAGTGGCATGTGATCTCTGCTCACTGCAGCTTCTGCCTCCCCGGTTCAAGTGAGTCTCCTGACTCAGCTTCCAAAGTACCTGGGATTAGAGGTATGCACCCCACATCCAGTTAAGTTTTGTATTTTTGGTGGAGATGGGGTTTCACCATGTTGACCAAGCTGGTCTTGAACTCCTGAACCCAGGTGATCTGCCCGCCTCAGACTCCCAAAATGCTGGGATTACAGGCGTGAGCCACCCTGCCCAGCTTAGTGGAGGCTCTTATCTCAGCACCTTCTTCCTTGCAGATGCCTTCTGTGAATATCCTGATCTATAATATGGCCTCATCTGTCCCCAATCATTATGAAACTCTTAAATAACGTTGAGCTGCTAATGGCCACCTGCCCTCATTGTAGACTCACATACACCAACTCATGTTATCCTGTTGTGTGTGGGTATACTTCTTATTAATTGGAATTTTTAGTAATCATGGCTAAAAACCACTTTGTTATTCATTTCCTCACCACATTCAAATAAGGGATATACTTTAAAAATAGAGTTGTTAAAAAATTAGATGAACATTCTATTACATTATATTAATGATGATGTGGAGGAGGTAAAAAATGCTGATGATAATGATTTAAATGGCCATGTCTTGGAAATTAGTTTCTAAGAAGTAATAAACTTATGAAAAAAGCTTCTAAACAGAGATCAAGTCCATATAAATTCTTGGTAACACGTTATCTAAGGTTTCTTATTCTACATTTTGATATATACTCATGATTAATGTTTTAGATTCATATTAGTTACTAAAGACTGTTCCATCCTTAACTGATTGTTTTATTATTTTGAATATCTGGATTTTTATTCATATATTACCAAAAGAACTAATAAATGTCTCCCAAACACTCTTGCATAAATTATTTTACTTAATCCTTATAGCAGATATTATAAGTTTATATTGGAACTTTATGATTCTTAGCACAAGCAGGAAAAACTGAGTTAAAAAGGAGGTACAGGCAAGAGCACAGGTAATGTTGTAGGTATTGTTAAGGCAAACATTTCACTAGAAAAAGTTAAACAGAGGAGAAGACTTTATTTAAAGTTATTGCAATACAGGCGAGAAACTAAAACTCTGTTCAAATTCAACTCCTTTTAAAACCAAAGTTGCGAAACATTTTAAAAGCTGGAATGGGGTTGGAGGGTCATAGATTATCCGTATTTGCTAATTTGCCTTACCCTAAGGAAACCTAAACTTTGCCTTATCTTCGTGAGACGAGGTAGTTATACAAGTTGGAGGAAGAGCTCCTACGAAGTGAGGCTCCACAGAGACTGGGAAATACAGGTGGTATCTTCCTTGAAGATATATTTTAAAAGGATGACTACAGTTTTTTTTATGAGAAAGACAAACTTTTATTTTAAAACTATCAGAAGTCTTTTAAAAATATTACATATAAAAATGGCAGAAAAAGAATTTACAAGTTTTCTAAAGTAAATACACTAAAGAAGGGAAGGGAATGAAATCTGTAGTCAGGCTACTGGCTCTGTGAGGGACAGGGTTGGGGGAGAGCAGAGATCAGGGCCCCAGATGCAGGAAGTCTGTCTAAAATTTAGTCATGCTGCAGGGATTGTTGAGGCCATCTTGGTCTATATATATTATCTACACATTTTCTATATATTGTTTATCATAACAAACTTATGAGATAGATACTATTTTCTTTCCTTTTTTTTTTTTTTTTTTCGCTCTGTCGCTCATCCTGGAATGCAGTGGCACGGCACGATCTCAGCTCACTGCAAGCTCCCTCTCCAGGATTCACGCCATTGTCCTGCCTCGGCCTCCCGCGTAGCTGGGACTACAGGCGCCCGCCACCACGCCTGGCTGATTTTTTTTCTTTGCGTTTTTTTAGTAGAGACCGGGTTTCACCGTGTTAGTGTTAACCAGGATGGTCTCGATCTCCTGACCGCGTGATCCACCCACCTCAGCCTCCTAAAGTGGTGGGATTACAGGCGTGAGCCAGCGAGCCCGGCCGTTTCTTTCCAATTCTTAGATGAATTTCATTAATTTTAAGAAATCTGGCAAAATTTATAAGGCTATTTACGGTAAATACAAGATTCAAATGTATTTTTAAAATTTGCATTATATTTCCCTAAGCAGAAATTTTTGATTAATATAAAACATAGCTGTCTGGATTTTTATGTTTCTATTTTCTGTTGCATATGCTATCTAGAGCTAAATTAAGAATCCAGGAAAAAAATGACACATTAATAGACCCTAAAATGCTGTAGAAGTTCTAACAGAGATTCGAAAGGTTAAAGATCAAAGACCTTGTGTTTTCAAATTGCACATTATCTATGCCGAATCATTATACTAATGAGCTTCTACTGCAGAGTTCACATTTATTTTTATAAAAGGCTTTTCACATTACAAATCTAGAGTTAAATTTTACTAATGCGTTTTTCCCCTTTGGAAATAGCTTTAACTCATTAAAGCAATGAAGACATTATTTCCTAAAGCTGTCTCTCTTTAAACTGATGATTTTTTTTTTAAAAGTGTGACAGAAAATTTACTGTAATGTGAAAAGTTCATATCTAGACATACTTTACCACTGTTATATTACCTTACATGGAAGGATGTGTTTCACCTGTAGCTCAGCTTATACCTTTTCCACATATATAATACTGAGATTACAGTGGACTCACCAGGACTGAAATACACCTCTCATTCTAAACCATAGATGCTGTCCTCTGGTGTATGCAGCGAAGTTGAATGCTTACAATTACTATTAATGACATAAACTTTCTTCTTATGCTTGGCTATTTGTTAACATGTAAACCTAAAACTTAGTGCTCTGTTTGGAAGAGAATATGGACTCAGAAACCTTCATGTCTGTGACTAGTACCTTTAAACATCCCACTGAGGGATTTTTGCAAGAATATGGAACTTCATGGAAATGATTTAGGGAATCAGTTACCTGGTATAACCTTCCTATATTAAGCAAGCTGGGAAAATAAAGATAATACATCTACTTGTCTTACATTTTACGAGCAGTACAACAAAAAATCTTAAACCACATTTGCTTTTATGACTCCATTTTGTATATGATTTCCAGGTTTACTACTTCCCAAATAATTGGAAATCCATATGCAGGTAAATAAAATTATTCCAGTTTCAAATGTTTGAGTGCAACCAACATGAGTCTTCCTGGAATCAACAGTTCAATAAAAAGGCCACTGCTCTTATTTGATTTCATTATGTCAATACTCGCTACAACTTTCATTAAAAAATGAAAACTTATGGCATGTAATTAGAGAAACCAATTTTTCCCTTGTATCTGGTATACCAAATTTCCAACTCTTGTTTTTCTCTAACAAGTTAGCAGTAATGATACTCTTGTAGGGGTTGATGATGTCAACAGGGGAGGCATCTATTTAGAAATCTAAGATATTAGGCTATCAGGAAACCTAGTCTTAAAATCAATTGTTCCATTTGTTATTTCTTCTACCAATTAAATTCCAAAATTACTCAGAAAGACGCCCACTCATAATCCTGTCTCTGATGACTTATTTTGCCCCCACATGCTAAGACAATTAATTTACAAGAATATTGTACTATTAATTCTTTCACTATTACCTCTCTGCCAAGCAATATACTAGGAACTAAGGTTAATAAAAGAAATATAAATTACAGATAATGGCGTTCCAAAATGAGTTAGCTATCTATCTCAGGTCTTCTCTGCTTAGATTTCCTTTTGGCATGATCCTGTGCTTCCCTCATGTTCCATAGTCCCCATCTGTACTTTCACACTTCTTGCTCAGCCTTTAATGGGAAAATAATATTATTCATCTTGTGATGATAGAAACTCCTTTAACTTTAGCATCTACTCTTTGGGAGAAAATCCTTGCTTCTTCTGAGAAATTTAACTGTAGTTCTTCTTTTGCATGTGAATATGTTGGAATTTTCTCAATAGTCATATCCAGAAACATTCTACAAATAATTATGCTGTAATAATTATTATGATTGTTTAAAAATATTCCTTCAGGACAGGCATGGTGGAGGTGGGAGAATAGTTTGAACCCTGGAGGAGGAGGTTGCAGTGAGCTGAGATTGTGCCACCGCACTCCAGCCTGGGTGACAAAGTGAGGTTCTGTCAAAAAAAATTTTTAAAAAAAGTATCTCTCCAGGTTATTTTAAGGGTTAAGTTCATTCTTTGTACTTTTCAATGCCACAGTGTACTTTTATGTTGTACAACAGAAAAGGTATATATTAGGTGAAATAAGTAACATCACATACCAAACTTTTATAGTTCTACAAGTCCAGTATTTTTAAGAGAAGCAGAAACAATGGAATAAGTTCAGCAGAATAATAACAATATGTTCTAGTGGTTAAAATCCTACACTTATAACACCAAATCTTGGAGAGGATATAGAACAATAGGAAATCATTCATTAGTGGTAGGAATTCAAAATAGTACAGCCACCTAGGAAGAAAGTTTGGCGTATAGTCTAGCAATCACACTTCTAGTATTGACCAAAATGAATTGAAAACTTATGTCAACAATAAAAGTCTGAACACAAACATTTATAGTAGCTTTACTCATAATTATAAAAAAATAAGAAGGAACCAAGAAATCATTGAAAAGGTGAGTGGATAAACAGGACATATTCATGAAATGGAATATTCTTCATTGATAAAAAGAAATGAGCTTTAAAGCCGTGAAAAGACACGAAGGAACTTAAAATGCATATAGTTTAGTGAGAAAATATCTTATAATAAGCAAATCTGAAAAGGCTACACAATGGATGATTCTAACTATATGACACTTTGGAAAAGGCAAACTGTAAAGACAGTAACAATTTCAGTGGTTTCCAGAGATAGAGAAGGTGGTGATCAGCTCAGAGACAGATAAACAGGTATGGCACAGAGTATTTTTAGGGTAGTCAGACTAATCTATTTCGTTCAGTAATGAAAGATACGTGACTTTCTGGATTTATCAAAACCCATAGAATTGCAACACACAGAATGTCCCTTAATATAAATCATAGACTTTAATTAATAAAAAGTATCCATATATGTTTATCAGTTGTAAGAAATGTACCTCATAACTCAAGATATTAACAGGGGGAATTGTGAACATGCATGAGAGTGATTATATGAGAAATGCCTGTACAATCTGCCCAACTTAATGAAAATATATAAGTGCTCTAAGAATATCTAATGGCTTGTTTTAAAAGGTAAATATTTATACACCTAGTAAAATATATACAGGACTTGCATGGTGAAAACTAGAAAACACTTATCTAAATAAATGGACTTTGATTATGAATTGGAAGTCTCAATATAGTAGAGATGTCATTTCCTTCCAAATTGATATGCACATATAGCACAATTTCCATTAAAAATCTCAGCAAGACATTTTATAACTACAAATGTAGTTATTTTACAAGGTATGTGGAAAAAGAGAACCAGGAGAGTAAAAACAATTTTGAAAAAGATACACAAAGCTGGACAAATCTATGTATCCAATTTCAAGACTCCATATGTAGTGACAGTAATTAAGGCAATGCTCATGTTCTTTTGAGGAAGCGTAGACACAGGATAAATGTAACACAATAGAGTATTAAAAAATAAATCCATGCAACTATGTCCACTGATTTTTGACAAACGTGCAAAAACAATTAAATGGAGAAAGTAAAGCATTTTCAGCTGGACATCTATAGGCCAGAAAAAAACTAACTCAACTCTTAAGTCTTTCTCCTTATTAAAGAAAATATCTCAAAGTGGATTATGGTTTTATATGTAAACTGTATCATGAAGAAAAAGAATAAGAAAAGAAAGGAGGAAATCTTCATGATGCAGGACTATGAATTTAAAGTGTTCTTAGACTGGAAACAAAAAGCACAATCAATAACATGGGAAAAATGATAAATTTGGCTACATTAAAATTGAAATATTTTGCTCTGCAAATAACCCTGTTAGCAGATTTAATGACGAATACCAGCTGGAAGAATACTGCTGCAAACTGTGTGTCCAACAGAAGACCTACATGAAGAATATATAAAGAATACTCCAAACTTAACAGGTAAAGAAATAGAAAGTAGGCAAATAAATTATCAAGCACCAAAAGGGATATACAGATGGCAATTAAACATAAGAAAAATATACTGAATATCACCAGTTACTAGATATATTAAATTAAAGCTACAATAAGATATAGGTGTGCACAAATTCAGCATTACTGAAATAAAAATAGGGATATTAGCAAATGCTGGTGATGATGCTGAATAACCATATAAGTTATGCTTTCCTGGATGGAATCTAAAATACTATAGGTACTCTGAAAAAAAATGTGGCAATTTCTTAAAAAATAAACATGTAACTATTAAGACAGAATTAGTGAACTTCTAGGCACTTACTGAAGGAAAATAAAAACTAATTTTCACACAAAACCCTGTAATTGAATGTTTATAGTGGCTTTCTTTGCAATAAATAGCCAAAAATAGGAAAAACTCCAAGATGTTAAACAAATTGCAGTATATTAAGACCTGGGAATACCACTCAGGTACACACAGCAATTAACTAATTATACACACAAAAACCTGTATGAATCTCGAGAGAATTATGCTGAGTGAATAAAAAAGCCATTTCTCAAAATTGTATGGTTGCATTTGGCATGATTACACTTATTTTGAAAAGACAAAAATATAGAAATAGAGAATAAATTAGTGGTTGCCAGGCAGGAAGGAAAAGGTAGATGTAGGAGGGAAGTGGGTTTAATTATAAAAGTATAACATGTGGGCTCCTGTCTTGATGGAGATGTTCTGTAGCTTGACTTTCTCAATGGAAATATCTGGGTTGGGATACTGTACTATAATTTTGCAAGATTTTATCATTAAGAGAAATTTATAAATAGAAACAAATGTCCTTTCTATACTATTTCTTACAACCTCATTTGAATTTAAAATTAAAATAAACAGTTAAATGGAAAAAAATAGACAGAAATACCCAGACCTCAAACACGAAATCACTGATAAAATTAAAAACATTTATTAAAAAGTATATGTGTTGAAAATTGAGAATTGTCATACAACAGCATGAGCGATACAGAAAAGTGATTTATGTATTATTTTAATACCTTTAAGTTGTGATTTCTTAAGAATATAAAAAAGTGAGAATTTTTTCAACCTTAAATTATTTTACTGTTAGAGAATCATTCACATATATTCGGAACAAAAGTGAGACTGAAAAGTCCCAGGATTTGAATGAATTCTATGTGTAATAGGTGTACAAGAATTTAAACCACCTAGTAAGAAGGGCAGAGACATCAATGTCTCAAGACTATTAATATGATTTGGTGTATTATATTAATATCATCAATAATCTATCAGTATAAGGGCTAATATTTAATATGAAACATAGAGTCAACTGATATTATGAGCAAAATAATTCCCCCCAAAATTTACAAATGTGTACATAAATATGTATATTTGTGATACTAACACTATAAATTAAAAATTTATATTAAGAAATATACATTTTGATATTCCAAACATAGACAATATTGAAGATAATGTTATTTATTAGAAAGTATGTGAGACTTGTCATTTTAATTTTAAAAAACACTGGATTAAGTAATATTTGGGATAATAAGCTGAAATCTGAACAATCTCTACAAAATTTGGAAATATAAAATAACATTTTAAAATATATTTATAGTTAATTTATTCAAACTACAAATGTTATTTGACTACTCAGGAATGTTACGCTCTTAAGTTAATGGATGATGAATGAGAAAATAAAAAATGAATTAATACAGTGAAACTGTAAATCCGGCCGGGTGCGGTGGCTCATGCCTGTAATCTCAGCATTTTGGGAGGCTGAGGTGGGTGGATCACCTGAGGTCAGGAGTTCAAGACCAGCCTGGCCAACATGGTGAAACCCCATCTCTACTAAAAAATATACAAAAATTAGCCTGGCGGAGTGGCTTGCACCTGTAATCCCAGCTACTCAAGAGGCTGAGGCAGGAGAATCACTCCAGGAGGCAGAGATTGCAGTGAGCTGAGATTGCACCACTGCACTCCAGCCTGGGCAACAGAGCAAGATTCTGTCAAAAAATGAAATAAAATAAAGCCTGTAATTGATTTTAAAATATTTTTAAAACTTTAATTGCCTGTTTGTAAATGGACTTTGTTAAAGTACCCTTAAATGTAATTATTAATACTTGCTTGATATATAAATGCAATGGCATAATTTATATGCTGGATTTAGAAGTCTACTGAATAAATCATTTTGCTTGTAATTTTAATGTGTTGGATATTAACCTTTAAAATTTCAAGAGATTTCTGAATATTGCTCTCTGAATACACACACACACTCACACACACAAAACACATATATAACAGAGTTAAAAAGAAAAAAAAAACAGAAAACAACTTCTGTCATATCTTAGCAAATGGAATACTAGAGAAAGCTCCACGAAGGAAAATACAGTTAAAAAAAAAATAACTTGCTAATATACCAGGGGAAAAAGAAAAGTAGAGTATAAAGCATACAAAGGATTAGTGATAATAAATTTTAGAAGAAAGAATAGCTAGGGAAACAGACTAAAAATCCCTGGGTGTTTTGTGCTAAAAGACAAGATTTTGAAATGAGATAATTTAAAAAACAAGCCTGATGAGACAAAATGAACTTGGACAAATTAAAGAAACAAGACAAAGATATAGAAAATGGGATTAAACAATTAATACATAATATAAATTACAAACAATAAACTTCTTGATAATTAAATTATTGAGACTGAAAACATACTAAGATAATTATAGTGACTACAGAATAAAAAGAGATAAAATAATTAAATTGATATTTTAATGCATAAGTGGAACAAAAATATAAAATATTTTCATATTTGAGAAATCTAAAGTAGAGAACTCCCTTAATAAAAAAGTAAAAATTTCCACAAATGAAATAATAGTTTTCTATTGGATTTTTTTTCTACCATTTTTTCTTTCTTCTCCAGCAAAATATCTAATAGTTCATTATCTGTGTTTTTTGAAATTGGTTTTCATAAGGTAATCATCTATTAAATATTATTTTTAGTTAAATGTACTGAATATATTTGGATTCAGTATATTGAAGAGTGTTACATAATGCAGTTGTATTTATCCATATTTTTATCAAGCAAAAATTTAAAATCTTAAGATATTTCTGTCTACTACAAAATGATATATCTGTCATTCCTTTCCTAATGTTTTAAAACTTTACTTTTCATATTTGCTTTTTAAAATCTTCTTTGTGAACTAATTTTTTGTGTGAAATGCAAAAAAGGGTGCAATCTAAAATTAATTGTCTCAGCACTAGATTATTTTATTATCCTATGAAGATAATTATACCATCAATGCAATATAACATTTTTGAGTCTTTCTTTCTAGCCCTTATATTTTTACTACACTTTACTGTCTTGCTGCATTGTCTAGAATCAACATTCAATAAAGAATAGAATGAGAGTTGGTATCTTCTAGTGCACTTGATTTTTAAAAGAATGCTTCTTACATTCTAATATTAAGCATGATAATTACACTAGGTTTGAAGTAGGTATTCATTATTCAGTTTATAGGAGTTCTCTGATACTCCTGGTTTATTAAGAGTTTTTTTGATTAATCATCATTGTACTTTATTGAATTTACATTTGTGATTTTAATGAAAAGATTAAGTAGTATTTCATTTTAATCTTTTAGTACAGTGTAATTTCATAATAGATTTGCCAGTAGTAAACCAAACTTGTATGCACAGAATAAAATCAATTTATCAAAATGCACTAAATTTTTAATAGTTTTATTCAATTTGGCAATACTATCTTAAGATATTTGTAACCTATTTTCACAAGTCAATTTAAACTATAATTTTCCTTTTTTTTGTATAATCCTTGTCTGCTATTCTACATTAACAAAAAGCAAACCCCAATTACACAACATAAAGCTGAAAATTAGATTCAAATATTGAGGAAAACCCTCTGGCAAACTTATCAAAAGCACATGGCATCATTAGATGAATTGGAAACCTGAAGTCTGAAGGCAACCATAGCAACAATAACAGCAACTAAAATCCAGATTTATCTCAAGTCCTAAATGATTGACTCAATTCCCCATACAATTGCCTGAGATGACATGTGTCCATTTGCAGGTAAAAACACTATTTACCTGTTTATCTTGTTCTACATGAATTATATATTATACAATAACATTTATGAGACATATAAAAATCAAAGAAGATTCAATCCATTATCAAGGGGCAAAGTAAACAACTTAATGAAATAAGTGGAGAATTTCAACAAACTGATAGAACTATAAGAAAGGGATGTCAAAATAGCCATACTGTACAAAGTAATTTGCAGATTCAAATATATTCTTATTAATCTATCAATGACATTCTTCACAGAATTAGAAAAAACAATTTTAAAATTGATATGGAACCAAAAAAGAACTTGAATAGCTAAGGTAATCTTAAGTAAAAAGAATAAACCAGAAGGGAACACATTACCAGACTTCAAACTATATTACAAGGCTACAGTAACCAAAACAGCATGGTATTGTTACATAAACATAGAAACCAATGGAACGAAATAGAGAACCCAGAAATAATGCCACACACATACAACCATCTGATCTTCAACAAAATTGACAAAAACAAGCAATGAAGAAAGGATTCCTTATTAAGTAAATATAACTTGAATAATTGCATAGCCATATGTAGAATATGAAAACTAGATCCTTTCCTTATACCATATACGAAAATCAACTCAAGGTGGATTACAGACTTACATATAAGACTCAGAAGTACAAAAATCCTGGAAGATAACCAAGGGACACCATCTGGACATAGCATCTGGCAAAGACTTCATGACAAAGATGCCAAAAGCAATTGCAAAAACACCCCACAATTTGACACATGAGATCTTTTTAACTAAAAACCTTCTGCACAGCCAAAGAAACTATCAACATACTAAAAACACTACTTATAAAGTGGGAGGAAATATTTGCAAACTATGCATGTGACAAAGGTTTAATATCCAGAACCTATAAGGAACTTAACTTTACAAGCAAAAACCAAACAACCTCATTAAAAAGTGGGCAAAGGACAGAAACACACACCTTTCAAAAGAACACATATATGTGGCCAGTAAGCATATGATAAAATGCTCAACACCACTAATCATTAGAGAAATGCAAATCAAAATCTCAATGAGATACCATCTCACGTCAGTCGAAATGGCTATTATTAAAAAGCAAAAAAATAACAGACGCTGGTGAGGTTGTGGAGAAAAGGGAATGGTTACACAGAACTGGTGAAAATGTAAATTACTTCAGCCACAGTAGAAAGCAATTGGACAATTTCCCAAAAACTTAAAGCAGAATTACCTTTTGACTCATCAATCTTATTGTTGGGTATATACCCGAAGGAATATAAATTGTTCTACCATAACAACACACTTATGTGTGTCTTTGTCACAGCACTATTCACAATAGCAAAGACATGAAATTAACCCAAGTCCCAATCACTGGTAGACTGGATAAAGTAAATATGGTACCTATATACCACGGACAACTATACAGCCATTAAAAAAGAATGATATCATGTCCTTTGCAGCAACATGGATGGACCTGGATATCATTATCCAGTTGAATCAGTGCAATTTTAATCTCAAGACATTTAATATGAGTCATTTTAATAACTTTTAAATATTTAACTTTTTGAACATTGGGATGCAGTTATAATATGTATTTTTTGTCTCCTAATTTTTATATCGGTGTCAGTTCTGAGTCAGTTTTGATGGATCATTCATTTCATTAGAGATTATATTTTCCTGGTTCTTAGCATACATGGTAATTTTTGCTTGTATGCTAGAACTCATAGATTTTTCCTTGTTGGGCACTAGATATTTATAAATATTTTTGAACTTTTTTCTTGATGCGGTTCTCTATTGTATCTCTCTGCTCCCTTAAGGTCATGCACTACAAATTTGTTAGGTGGAAGCAGTGCAGCATTTAACCTAGATCTATATTTACCTCACTGCTAAGTCAAGACCCTTTCGAGTAATCTATGCAAATCTCAATGGCTTAGAAAATTTCCTACTTGGCTGGTGGAAACCAGTTATAATTTCCAGCTCTGTATAAGTGCTAAATATTGTTCCTTCTTTTGCCAGCCTCAGATGTTTTCTTCACTAACTGTACTAGCCATGTATTTGTTGAATACTCTAGAGGATCTCTCTGCATATCTCTGCAATTTTCTTAATTTCAGCTTTATCCTTTCTAGTACTCAGCCCTGCCTTCATCTCCTTGAAGTTTTGACTCTGTTTTTGCACATCAGGGAAGTTTTTGGACTCCATCTTGGTTACGCTGCCTTGAGTTAGTAAGTGGGTGGTGGCAGCAATTGAAGGCTGACCTCATGTGTTTCCAATGTCTTAGAGATTACTGTTCTTTATTTCCTAATATACTGTGTTAGAAATCTATTGTTTTACATTCTTGTCCTGTTTGTTGTTGTTGCATGTGGGAGAATAAGTATGATCCCTGTTGCTTGAAAAAGGCAAAAGAACCAACTAGACATATGGATATATTAAGAAAACATTTTCAACAGTAGAACTCACTTTTTGAGAAATAGTAAGGAGGACACTATAGCTGAGGTAGAATGAAAACAAAGCTTGTAAAGTCACAGGAGAGAGGCTGAGAGATGTAAGTGGTGGGTGGGTCGTATTAAATCTTGCAGACCGTTGTAAAGATGCTGGTTTTAAACTGAGTTATTTGGGGGAATCACTGTAGAGTTGTGAAATGATTAATGAGATGATCTGAAATAAGATTTAAATGAGTAACAGACCACGGTATGACAAGGGTAAAAATAGGAAAGCTTAGGGGGTTTTGAAAGTAATATAGGAGAGAGATAATGGTAGCTTTTTCCAGGGTAATACGCTAATGGCAGTGCAACTGAAGAAATAGGTGGGTTCTGAATATATGTTAAAATATATGTAATATGGATCATGAAGGACTAGATGTGAGATATTAAGAGATAGATTGAAACAAGTATGAATTCAAGGATTTTGAGCTAAAACACTGGGAGGATGAAGTTGCTCTCAAGTGAGATTGAAAATGTTCAGAGAGGAGCAGGGTCTTGGGCAGAACACCTGGAGTTTAATTTTATTAATGATGACTTGAAGTGTATAGTATACATAAGTGTGAAAATGCTCATTAGGAAGATTAATATATGCATGTGGATTTATGGGAAGAAGTCTCAGCTAATAACAGAAATTTGAGAATCATCAGTATATGAAGGGTATTTAAAGCCATTATCTTCAAGAAAATAAATTTACAAGAAAATAATTGAGCCATAGGTAGCTAAAAATTAGCTGGTAATAAGGAGATAAGAAATTAGCAAATGAGACTGAGAAGGATCAATTATCAATTGACATCTCCTGTAGGAGAAAAACCAGGAGACAATGGTTTACTGGCAGGTCAGTGAAGAAAGCGGGTTACAAGAAAAAAGAGTGATCAATTGTGCCTCATAGTGCTGGTAGATGAAGTCAAACAATCAGTGAAGGGTGAACATTTTATTTTGTATTATGGGGACTATTGATGATCTTGACATGAGTTCTTTTAATAAAGTGGTAGGCACAAAATTTAATTGGGAGTGTTTAATACAAAATTAGAATAATTGCCACTTTCAACAGTGACAGCATGACTGGATTTGGACTAATCGATTCACTAAAAATATATATGATTTTTAAAAATTCTTAACAATAGCTGAGAATAAACATAGCAGCCAGACTCGAGCAATTAACTTCCCGGAGCAAAGAATATACATTGCAGAAGCCTATGTTCTGAGCATAATTTCCCCTCAAAGCATTGACTGACTCCTAAAGTAAACATGTACAAGGAAAATCTCCTGGAAAGCAGGAAAAAAGAAGATGTGAGGTGTCTAAAAGGCTAAGTGGTCATTTCGGGTATCTTACAGAGAAGAGGAAAATGTGACTTTAGAAATATACACATTTATACCACTGAACAAAAGATGAAGGCTATGTTTTAAATAGTTAAAATACATGTAATATGACAAAAAATATTTAACATACCTGTAATTGGAGTCATAAAATGAGAGAAGAGAGAATAAGGTACAATTTTAAAGAGATAATTAATTTTTTTTCCCTAAGCTGATTAAAAGTATCCAAAGATTCAAAATGCTCAGCAAGCCCAAGGGATAGATATGAATAAAACCTTACGTAGAAACAATCAAACTGCTGACAAAATAGAATAAAAAGGGGAAAAAGTGTTAAAGGCCCCAGAAGCACATGTATCACAGTAGACACACTATTTTCAAAGGAAAACAAATTAGATGGACCTGACTCAAATCTGGAGACGAGAAAACAGTGGGTTGATGTATTTAACATGATGAAAGGATATGGTTCTATAATTGTTAATATAGATATCTATATACCTATATCTATGTCATCTATGTTAATAAATGAAAGTCACATTAAGAAATATATTTACAAAAGGAAAGAAACATAAAAATATTTGTTATTAAAAGGCCTGCAGTTAAGGAAATACGACAGGGAATTTCTTAGGCCAAAGTAAAATTATAGTAAATAGAGCACGTGGATGCAGGAAACATGGATTACTGGAAAGTCTAATATGTAGCAAATCAAAATTAATGCTAATTTCATAAAATAATTATAACAAGATTTTATGCGTTTATATATTTGAATTGGAGATGGAAACGCAATAAAACAAAATACTTCAGAATTTCAACAGCTATACTCTGTCAAAAGATCCTCACATTTGTTATGTACTACTAAAATTATTTACTATAGATGCTAAGTGAAAAATACTAATTATGATCTCTAGAAAATATAGAAAATAACAATTGTACAACTTAAAAAGCTCAAGGGGAAATGCATATTCACACAATTCCTTGATTAATTCATAAGTATGCAAGAAAGGAAAGGAAAAGGGGTCCAAAATACACATGAAATAAATAGAAAAATACTAAAATTACAACATTATTAAGCCATTATTATTATATTTAGAATTTATTTTTAAATGTAATTAAATAGATTCTTTTACAATAGTATGCAATCATTCCCAGAGTAAGATTAAAGTATAGCAAGATAAAATATAATAAGGATAACTATTCATTTAAATTTAGAAGCTAAATATGTTTACAAGAATTGGGCAAGGTATTAAACTTTGAGACAAAAGAAAAAGAAAAAACAAAAATTAAAACAAAAATAAAACTTGTATAAGTACAAATATTTCATGATGCAAAATTATAAAAAATGTCACCTGTTAGTAGACTAAAGCAATCTCTAGTACTTTTGTTAAATGAGACATAGCACCCTTTAGTCATTACATCTAGTTTAATGTACAGCCACTTTTTGTTCTATTCTCCCCTCCATAACCAAAAATGAATGTACAATAAGGTCACTTGCAGGGCTCCCTCTCTCATATAGTATCTTTTATATGTGCCTTCCAATAATGCAAAATTATAACAAAGGTTTATAAAGTCTAAGATTGTCTGGCAAGGTTAAGACAAACAACAGGAGTGATGTAAGTAAGAGGCAATTATAAGGTGTTTTATGAAAAAAATACTTTTTAACTGTATTTCCAATTAGATACTATCCCAGAGGAAGAATGAGATAAGAATAAGAAATAAGTTATATTTCTTAGAGAAATATAACTCAATAAATTATGTTGGTATATCAATAACTTAAATATTTAAAGGTTTTGGAGTAGTTGCAAATAGAGCTGGTCTTGTGCACCATATGTCCTCAAAAGTACTTTCTGACAACTTGTGCTTTCCAAAGGAACTTTTAAAATATATAATTGTATATTCTGGAAAGATCTATTGTTTTGTTCTACTTACAAAATAATCCATTCTGATAACTGAGGGGTTAAGCTAACTCAATTCTCATTGATGTGGAATATAAAAGTTACTATTTTGTCACAGTTAATAAATATTTAATATGTATGATCTGTTCCTTTTCCAAACTCGAGGTATTTAGATTTTATAATTAAGGAGGATGCAATGAAAGTGAAAATCAGACTGTATATACTTTCTTGGAAATCTTTATTTTCTGTTTTGATGCTCTTCTTCCTCCCAACCCTCAGAATTATAGATACATATGTAATAGGTGAAGTAAGAAATGTCTGTGTTGATATCTGATGGGTTTGTCAATAAATTTTAAAATTACAGACATAATTTGTTAAGTGACAGACATGTAGATATTGATCATTTTTGCAGAAAATGTAAAGAGCTGTTTTATGCTACAATATTTTGATAAATGGCTAAGTCACTTCCAGTCTAAATGTTCATTTGTACTTGCCACTTACACATATTAACTTTGTGCCAGGGAGGTGTATGATCACATAAAATAAATTATATGTAAGACCATCATATTCTTTCTTGTGGAAGTTTATAATCATTAGGAAGGGATAATTAAGGAATGAATATTTCCTGGACTGTATTCTTTATTTGGGAATTTCTATTTTTATTTTTAAAATGTGATAAACAATTTAGCTAAATTTAATTGGTCATCTAATTGAAAGCAAAAATAATAATAAATATAAATATACATATTTATACTTTATAAAATTTCATTTTATTACTGTCAATGAGACATTCATATTAATTTGTGAAATGTCTTTCATAAATTGTTATCTATAAACATAGATACATTATGTTACTAACAACAGATCAAACCCCTTCAAGTAACTCTTCTGGTGAATGCATATCAAGAAAAACCAAGTTTTGAAAACCAATAAAATGATTTATATGCCCGTGCAGCCATTTATTATGTACTGAAAAATTAATGAACTGAAATACATAGTCATATAGCATGCTATATTTTAAAGAATGCTAAGTGTAAAAGAATGGTGATAGATTAAATGAAAAACAGATTTTTTTATTCAAAAGGAGATTCTCTGACAATAAAGAAATGATATTCCCAAAGACTGGTGATTTGCTGTAAAATTATTTTCTTCAAGTTAACAGAGTTCATTCATGGCTATGAATCCTTATAAGAGATATTTATATAACGGCAAATATTAGGTTTTTGATTTATTATGGTAAATAGTATTGTCTGATAGACAAGATAATTTGCATAGTCATAGATAGTTATCTAACAATAAACAAGCATTATGGCTAAAAATTATGTATTCATCTATATAAATGTCTATGCATCTATCAATCAGTCAATCATCTGCATATCTCATCTATTTTCTATATATCTGTTTGTCAACCTATATTACTTGGTAAAAAATGAAACAAAGCTAAGGCAAAATATAATGAGAATAGCTTTCCCAACATATTCTTATTAATTGTATCATGCTTATTTTATCAATTAAACGTAAAAATATATTCTTTTAAAATTGATTTTTAGTTATTTATTTATTATTTCCATAGGTTTCTGGGAAACAGGTGGTGTTTCATTCCATGAGTAAGTTCTTTAGTGATTTGCGAGATTTTGGTACACCCATCACTCCAGCAGTAAATACAATACCCAATTTGTAGTATTTTATCTCTCACTCCCCTTCCACCCTTGCCCCAAGTTCCTAAAGTCCATTATATATTTCTTATGCCTTCACATCCTAATAGCTTAGGTCCCACTTATGAGTGAGAACAGACTATGGTTGGTTTTCCATTCCTGAGTTACTTCACTTAGAATAACAGTCTCCAATTCCATCCAGGTTGCTGCGAATGCCATTATTTTGTTTCTTTTTATGGCTGAATAGTATTTCATGGTGTATAATATTATATATTATATATACACATATCAATCAATGAGCCTATCAATCAATGAGTGGATACAAAAATTATATGTATATATATTATATATGTATATATACATATTTTATATATACACACATATATATTACAATTTTTGTATCTACTCATTGATTAATAGGCATTTGGGCTGGTTCCATAATTTTGCAATTGCGTTGTAAGTACTTGCATGTGCAAGTATCTTTTTCATATAATGACTTATTTTCCTCTGCATAGATGCCCAGCTGCGGGGTTGTTGAATCAAATGGTAGTTCTACTTTTATTTATTTAAGGAGTATCCACACTCTTTTCCATACTCATTGTACTCTTTTACATTCCCACCAGTGGTGTAAAATTGTTCCCTTTTCACCACACTCTCAGCAACATCTATTATTTTTTGATTTTTCTATTATGGCCATTCTTGCAGGAGTAAGGTGGTATCACATTGTGGTTACGATTTGCATTTTGATTTGCATTTCCCTGATGATTAGTGATGTTGAGCATTTTTTATGTTGGCTGGTCATTTGTATATCTTCTTTTGAGAATTGTCTTTCCATGTCCTTAAACCATGTTTTGATAGGATTGTATGTTTTTTTCTTGCTTGAATTCCTTGTAGATTCTGGATATTAGTCCTTTGTTGGATGTATAGACTGTGAAGATTTTCTTCCATTCAGTGGGTTGTCTGTTTACTCTGCTGATTGTTTCTTATGCTGTGCAGAAACCTTTTAGTTTAATTAAATCCCACCTATTTATCATTGTTTTTGTTGCATTTGCTTTTGGGTTCTTGATCATGAAGTCTTTGCCTAAGCCAATGTCTAGAAGGTTTTTTACTGATGTTATCTTCTAGAATTTTATGGTTCCGGGTCTTAGATTGAAATCCTTGACCCATCTTAAGTTGATTTTTGCATAAGATGAGAGATGAGGATCCAGTTTTATTCTTCTGCGTGTGGCTTGGCCATTATCCCAGCACTATTTGTTGAATAGGGTGTCCTTTCCCTACTTTATGTTTTTGTTTTCTTTGTCAAAGATCAGTTGACTTTAAGTATTTAGCTTTACTTCTGGGTTCTCTATTCTGTTCCATTGGTCTATGTGCTTGTTTTTCTATCAGTCCATGCTATTTTGGTGACTATGACCTTGTAGTAAAGTTTGAAGTCAGGTAATGTGATGCCTTCAGATTTGCTATTTTTTGCTTAGTCTTGCTTTGGCTATGTAGGCTGTATTTTTGGCATTCATTAGACGTCTAACTTTTGTTCTCATATACTATTAAACATTTATTTCTTTACAGAAAATATTTACTTTCTATAAAAGGAGAGAAATCATGGAGACACACAAACACAATGTAGTCACAAATGATATGTTATAGGCAATATTTACAGATAACACATACTAGAGAATTTATGAAAAGGAAAGAATAATTTTATTCAATAATCTGTTCACAGGCTTGTGATTCAATAAAGATTGAAGAATAGGATCAATGTCATAGTGAGAAAAATGTCAATAGGAAGCAATTGCTGGTGTTGGATAACTGGAGAAAAGCATAGATATATTTAACATCGAGTAACGACTGAAGAAATATAAACAAGGCTGCTTGACTAAAGTGGAGGACTCATGTAATCTGAATTCAAAAATTAACCTGTAAAATCTAAATGCAAGGTAATATAAAGTATAAATGTAAATGAAGCCCAAATCAGTTAGAGCTATGAGGAAAATGGTGAAAACTGGGCCTTACGCCAAGGCAAAGAATGTTTTCATCAGCCACAGTATATTTATAAACATATTACAATACAAATATATTGGGTTTGTGGAAGGGGAAAGATGGATGAAAAAAAGTTGAGAGACAGGAAGAGCAATTATGTGGGTGAGAAAATAAGCTAGATGTCAGTCTGATGTTCTGAAGCACTCACAATAGAAATGCAAAAGAAAGAATAGATCAGACAAACCAATGATCTGAATAGAAAACCTGTGTATTTAAAGACTATGAAATCCTAAAATATTCTTACAGAAGATTAGCATCATTAAGAGAAATAAGATACCCCAAAATGGGAAATATTCTGGAGGTTAAAAGTTTGTTTGTAGACATGGAAAATGTCAAATAATGTAAGTAGGGAAGTGTCAGGATAAAACTTAGAAGAAAATTAAGAGTATTAATGAGATATAGAAACTTTTGAAAATAATATTTATTTGTAGTTAACAGATTTAAGACATTCTTCAGAAATCGATTACACTTTTCAAAATTGTATACTGGTCTCTAATTCTACATAGGAAGGGCGTTTCTAAACATATTTATCTCTGAAGATTCAAGTAACTTTTAGTATCCTTAAATAATAATGTGAATAATAAGCAGATGTGCCACTACAGTTTTTTAAACAAAAATTCTACACAAAATTTAAAAATATATGATGTAACTATTCCATGAAAAATAGTTTTGGTATTAGAAAAATTATCCAGAAGAATCTCCTGCTTATTCTCCTGGGTAATTCTTTTTGGATGTAGCCTCATTCTATCTTGGGAAAAAAGCACAAACATTGACAACAAAACAAAAGGGATCAGCAAAAGAGAATGGTTCCAGTAGTAAATAAATTATTTAAAGCAACAATGGTAAGCTATTTTTTTAAACATCATGGTTGAGTATGTCCTTTCTTTCCTAATGTCTCTTCACAGCTGAACATGTTTACATGTTTAATCATGTAATGTATTTTAATTACTTGCTTTTTTATGTGTCCACTTAAATTAGAAAGTTATTCTTGAACCATAATTAACCTGAGTAATTAATGAGGTCAAAACAATAATAACATCTATATTTATTTAGAGTGCTCACAAGCAGGCAGCCAGAATGTCTTAAATGTAAGAGAGAATAGGAAAAGAGCTTTTATAAGAACTATGTAACGCTCCACAAAATAGTTCCATGAGAAATTATTCTGAATTGCAGAATACATTTAACACTGATTCAGGACCTTTGAATACTACTTGGGTACATATGCCAGTTTTGTTCCCCACCAACTCTTGTGTAGACCAAGAGCTCTTTGATAAATATATTATGATTTTTATGAGCCTTTGCTTCCAAGATACATTATAATTTATGTTTTAACATGGGAGGCTGAAAGTTGAATAAAGCAATATTAAAACTTGTCGTTTACTTATTCTTTTTTAAAATTGTTAAGTTTTTAAAGGTTTATGGACTTCTTTAAAAGAAGGTACTAGCACTAAATGGCACATCAGTACAAAACAATATGTAGGGCATAATAATTGATCAATTGATGTTAGTCCTTTACATCTCTATGTACTTTTTCTAGTGGAAACTACTTTTATTACTTGTATTTTTCAAATCAAATAACTAACTCTGGTTGGTGTACAAGCATTTTCTAAGTTTTAATTTTCTTTAATCCTATAAATAAATTACCAAGAAAGATTATCTCCCAAACAAGCATCAGGAAAATATTATGGAGTTTACACCAAAGGAAAAATGGGTATATTCCTCAGACTATTCTCATGTTACTCAAATTATTTCTGACCCAGAATCATTCTACTCACGACTTCTTTTGTGAGCTGTGTAAGCAATTAAGGTCTTGCAACTTCATTACCAATGGTCCTGGTTTGTTGAACTATTACTTCTAGGAAAGGAAAACATATGTTTAACTCAAGCCCTGTAACAATTTTATTGTGGTAAACTTCCAAAATAATTACTTTCAATGGTGATTATAACATGTAAGCATAATGGCATGAAAAACTGAAAATGAACTTCCCATCTACAATAATGTCTTGGGAAAGTAAAAGCTAGAGTGTTACATCAAAAGTGCTGTCACTATTATCATTTTTAGAAGCTATCCTAACTGGAAATCTTTATTTGTATATTGAAAGTTCAACACATACCAATTGATTTAAAATACTGTTAAAAGCCTGTGCCTTTACATAAGCAGCTATTAAGATAGAATTGACAGTATACAGACAGTGTATTCAGGAGATGAACTATATCCAGTATATACCAAAATATATGTTTGATAAATAAATCATTTTTTGTATATCCCATAAAATGTGTGATAAAAGTGAATAACATGACCAGTCTTTGACCAAACTTCCAAGCTTCATTTATATAAATTGGATTCTTAACATTGAACCCCCATAGGGGGTTTCACAATTAAAACAATCATTGCAAGCATTTCCAAACTGAGGAAGAATTAAATGTCCTCTTTTGTGCTAATAACTTTTTTTAAAAATGTGCACTGGCACAGCTACTGTTAATGAGATCTCTATCAGTTCAACAGGAATAGAAAGTAAAGAAGCTAATTATAAAAGCAAGAAGACAACCTTTGCCCCAACACCTCCACCTCATGGTCTACCATTATCAGTAATTACTGCTTTTGAAAAATAATAAAATTAAGTTTTTTATAACACATCTACTTATGGCACATAAGACTACTAACCATTAAACATGTTACAATGCTATAAAAATATTTGATATTTTTGTTATTCTTGGAAACAGTGGTCACTGTTATAGGAAAAACTCTGATTTGCATACCAAAATTTAGTCAAAGAACTTACTGAAATCGTGACCACAACAAAAACACACATACATTAATGAAGTGTACAGTTAAAGGTGAATATATTAAGACAAATCCCTATAATATTGCATAATGTATCCATCCTAGAATAAATTCAAATTAAATACAATTCAAAAATAAACATAAGTTAGATTCAGATGTCAAAATAAACTAAATTAATCCATATTTTTAAAGAGCATTTATTTTGTAGATTATCTAAAAATACTGTAAACAATAAATCAATGACAAATTTGTATTGAATACCTATTTTATGTTATGTTAGATACTAGGCCATTCATGAGAGAAAAACAATTAATTAAAAAACACCTGATATTTATAAAGTCTTGAGAGTACCAAGGAGACAGGCCAAAAAAAAAATGCCTTTATAAAAAGTGGTAAATGCTTTGGTATGGAAAGAGGAAAGTGTTATGAGAATGTACATGAAAGACATAAGGCTGGACGTGGTGGCTTACGCCTACAATCCCAGCACTTTGGGAGGCTGAGGCGGGCACATCACAAGGTCAGGAAATCAAGACCATCTTGGCCAACATGGTGAAACCCTGTCCCTACTAAAAATACAAAAATTAGCCAGGCATGGTGGCAGGCACCTGTAATCCCAGCTACTCAGAAGGCTGAAGCAGGAGTATCGCTTGAACCTGGGAGGCAGAGGTTGCAGTGAGCCGAGATGGTGCCACTGCACTCCAGCCTGGCTACAGAGTGAGACCCCATCTCAAAAAAAAAAAAAAAAAAAAAAAAAAACACAATAAAGTGAGGAAATACAAGTTAGTGGTAGTAACATTTTAGCTGATAATTGAACAATAAATAAAACTAGGAAGGAAATCCAATATTTACAAATGGATAGAATGACAGATTACGTGGAATATCTAGATATCTAAAAGTTTTGTGTAGTAGTTGGAGAAGATGAAGATTAAAGATTAAAGAATAAGAAATGAGTTACAGAAAGCCTTGAACAAGAAAGTCATTGTAAACCAATTACTGAATTTCCCCAAGGACAGTCTTGCAGAAATATTACATAATTAAATCCACTCAATTGTTTTTGCAAATCATGGTATTAAAAAAAAAGATTTATTTTGACATGATAGTATTGAAGACTATAACAATGATAGAGGATGGTGAAATAAATAGATTAATGAAAAAATGTTGAATATGTAGATTGGTGACTACTGAGATATGAGTGGTATAGGAGAAAGAAAACTGAAGTCTAACTCTCAATTCTCAGATTGGGACAACTGATGTTTCAATCTGAGGCAAGAAAATCAGGAGGAAGAAGCATTTTATTAGTTATGGATTAATGTAAATTCATTGTAATATTACTTTAATTATCATTTTGGCTATATCTAAAGAGAAGAATATATAGGTAAATAATTAGTTGTGTTATGCAACTCCATTTTTGTCTCTTAAAATATTTTTTAAGCCTTTCTATGACACTAAATCGTAACGTATTGTAGCTTGATTCCAGAATTTATGGATTCCAGGATTCATCCACGCACAGTGATCATAGCTGACTGGACAATTATATAATATCCAGTTGACTAGAAACCCCATAAACATGTCTATATAGATGAAATGGAAGATTACTGGTGTTTATGTGACTATTTGCTTTATAATGCTGCTTTAGGAAAGAAATTAAAGATATAAATCTGTGTTTTAAAAAAATTACATAGGAAGTGTATGAAACATTCACTAAAGTAATGGAAAAGAGATGTAAATGGTATCTTCCCACACATCTTACCACTACATCAACAGGACTCCAATATAAGAACAGTGGATTACAGCTGGAAGATTGGCAAGAGACACTCTAGGGAGGAGAAAAATAAACTAGAGTACTGGAAGAATGTGAAGCCTCTAGTAACAATAGCTACAGCAAAGATTAATCATAGCCCATCTGGTAGCCATATTAACATAAAACCTTACACTAAAATTCTCATTACCTGATACAACATGTACAGCAAAAACAAAACAAAAACAAGGTATGCTAAAAGCCAAAAATAAAAATAAAAAAATAAAAACCAAAAAGACTAAGCATCAAGCATAAGAAATCAGATCTCAAATATGATACAGATTTTAAAATTAGGCAAGAGGGAATTTAACACAACCTTGATACATACATTAAGAGCTCTAACAGCAAAAACATAACATTCAAGAAAAGATGGGTAATGTAAGCAGAGACATGAGCACTAACACAAAACTATATATCAGAAGCAATGAAAACTTGTAGCATAAATAATACTTTTACTGTGCTCGTGAGTAGACTGGACACAACTGAGAAAATTATTAATGAGCTTGAAGGTCTGTCAAGAGAAATTTTTCAAACTGAAGTTGAAAAAGAAAAAAAGAATGAAATTGAAAACAAAATCAAAATAGCCCATATGTACCATGGGGCAATTTCAAAAGATGTAATATACATGTAATTGGTATACCAGAAGGAAATAAAAAGGAAAAGATAAAGAGGAAATATTTGAAGTAGCAGTGACTGAGACCTTTCTAAAATTAATGACAAACATCAAAGCACCAACCCAGAAAGCTCAGAGAACACCAAGCAGTATAAGTAACAACAACGAAAATCTAAACCAAGGCAGATCATATTAAAATGGCAGAAAGTCAAATTCAAAGAGACAGACTTGAAAGAATTCAGCAAATATCACCTGAATCTAAATAAAATAAAAATTTAAAATAACAACAGAAAACCCAAACCTCTTCTCTACAAAACAAGGTGAGAATCACAGTGGAACTCTCATCAGAAGCCACGCAAGAAAGAAGAGTGCAGTGAGATTTTAAATGTTGAAAGAAAAAAACACCGAATTAGAATACTATATGTAGCAAAATTATCTTTCTCTAGTGAAAGAGAAAGAAAGGCTTTCTCAGAAGAAACTGAGGAAATTCATTGTCAGCAGTTCTGTCCTTCAAGAGCTGTTAAGTTTTTCAGGAAGAAAATGTTGTAGGTCAGAGAGTCACACATAAAGAAAAGAAGAATGTAGGAGAAAGAATACAAAATTTTATTTATCTTAATCTAGAAGATGTAAACTGCAGATAAAATATTTTTAAGGAATATAATAAGATATAGAAAAAAACATTGTGGATGAAGAGTGTAGTTTTTTGCTTTTGTTTTCTTGGTTTGGTTTTTTCAGAGACAAGGTCTCACTCTTGCCTAGGCTGGAGTGCAGTGATATAATCACAGCTCACTGCAGCCTCGAACTCCTGGGCTCAAGGGGGCTCCTCCCACCTCAGCCTCCCGAGTAGCTGGGACTACAGTCACATGCCATTGTGCCATCTAATCTTTATTATTATTATTATTTAATAGAGAAAGGGTTTTGCTTTGTTGCTCAGGCTGATCTAGAATTCCTGGCTTCAAGCAATCTTCCTACCTCCACCTCCCCAAATGCTGGGACTATTTTACAAATATTTACCTATTATCATTTCATATTGAGACTACAGAGATGAAAAGAAATATACAAGTGTATGGTATTTGCATGTGACTTATTCCCATCCTCCCATCTACTTAAACAATCTTCTTTGTTCTTGAAGAATTCAGTTTAGTAGATTCTACAGGAAGTGATTATTCACTGAACACAGGAATAAAAGGAAAAAATAGTTAATGAAGATCCTTATAAATTTCCTGGCACAGGCAAGAATATACTGTAAATTTCTGGCAAATTCTCTATGTAACTAGCGTTCAACTGGGCAGTTTGCTTTTTTTATATTTTAATCTTCAAAGTATCTGTAACAGATATTTTTGGTTCTTCATTTTAGAATGGAAGACTCTGTGTGGAAGAACCTGTATCTCAGAATAATTAAATACATTTCTTAGTTTGTTCAAGTCCAAAAAGCCCATGCAATTTATTAACAGAAGTGGAACCTATATGTATTAAACGTAAACCTTTGAGTGCTGGAGAGATGATAAAATGATGATACTATCAGAATTAAATAAGTCAAAAGTAAGAGCTAATGTGATAAATAAGATATGAGTTTGAATTTTGATATCCTGAATCCAAAGTGTCATCTTTCCTCTTCAGCTTTAATTTTATTTATTGTACCAGAAAATATATTTAATGAGAGAAAGATATGTTGCTGTTAAAATACTATTATACCTAATGGTAGGAAGAAAATATAACACATTATACTTACTGTTTTTATAAATAACATATTTTAAATGTACTTTTAAAGTGATTGAATTATTTAATCACTCTTTAATGTACGTTAAAAACACTATTCTAAAATGTTAGTACATACTTTTCTATTTAAAATTTACAGATTCTTTATGTTTGTGTATCTTCTTTTTGTAGTGTATACTGTTCATTTCAATATGATGCCTAATTATGATGTTGCTTGTTTGGAAACATAAAATTTCATATTATTGCAAGGCATTTTATAACACTTTCAAATAATGCATTGTGGCCCAAAGTATAAAACTGGCCATATTTCATTTTAGGATCCAGACTATAGTATGTGGCTGAGCTGACAGCATGTGGCTGTGCAGATTCTGAATTAAGTGCACTGCATTTTCAGGGTCTGCTACCCACACAGACTATGCTATGCAAGACTCAGCTAAAAGTTGTGCAATGTAACATCCGTGCTTTTACTCCAAATACAAGATAGGAATATCATGCATGATTATTAAATGACTCAGAGTCCTTACACTTATGTAACTAAATAATAGGTAACAACAATGTCTAACTGTAAAATACAGTTGTCCCTTGGTATCTGCAGGGGGTTGTTCCCAGGACTCCCAGATGCTCAAGTTTCTTATGGAAAATGGCATGGTATTTGCATGTGACTTATACTCCTCCTCCATATATTTTAAATAACCTCAAGCTTACTTATGATACCTAATATGATATAAATATTTATTATACTATATTTTTAATTTGTTTTATTTATGTTGTTGTATTGTTATTTTTTAATTTTTATTTTTCCAAATAATTTTCATCCATGGTTTTCTGAATCCGTGAAACTTCCAGATACAGAAAGCTGGTTTCATATATATATACACACACACACACACACACACACACACACCAAAAAAATATAGATAGATAGATAGATAGATAGATAGATAGATAGATAGATAGATAAATAGATAGATAGATAGATTTCCTGGAAAATGTATCCTGTTTCTTTTTCTCTTATTTATCATTTTATACATCTTGATATACTTCAAAATTAAAAACCCACACTTCAAAATTAATATGTATAGTATATTCTTCCACATAATGTAAGTGGAATGCTTAAGATGGCATTTCAAATGTAACAAACTGTTCAATTTATTATGAATCTACCTCTATTTGGTAGTTTTAGGTTTGGTAAATTGCCATTTAAGTCTCCAATATTCTAATAGTTAACTAAATTTAACTTAAATACTTAAAATAACTTAGAATTTTCCTGACTAAAATTGCTGAAGGAAGCTAGCAAGGGAAATAAAACCTTGTTGTTTAATTAAATTTTAATATGGTTTTCAATGTTATTAGAATATGCTGATATGTAAAAAGTAAGTTACTTTATTGCCAGAATAGCTGAGATTTTGAAATCAAGTAGACTGTATGCTATAAATCTATTGTGTAGTTCATCTCAGACAGTTTGCTTAAATAAAGATATTCCATTAGCTCACTGTTTTCATTTATTAGTTGGAATAAGTTTTCTAGTGTCCCTATAGTTGACCTAGTGACATCTCTATAGAGTTTTATTCTCATTTTTAGCAAATAAATAACTGCATGGCTAATTTTATGTGTAAATTTACTACTGCTAATGAGAGTTAGTAACAGAGGTTTTCTTGACTGCATTTCTCAGCAATGATTAGCAAAATGTTTTATTTTTACTTCAGATTTTAATCCACAGAGCTCATATTTGCCATTTTTCTATTTCAGATGAATAGTTAAATAAATTAATGTAGCTTACAGCAATACTTTTTATCTGCACCATTATTGCTGCAAAAATTTTGAAAAACCTAGTGAACATATAAAGCAGTATTTTGAAGATTGCGTGCAAATAAAAAGAAAAGCTACAAAACTATCTTTAAATTTTATTTTTAAATTCTAGAGATTTCTCTTAGTACAAGTTTTATTAATTTTTAAAAATAGACATAAAAATCGCCTTTCATTTTAATTTACTTGAGCTCCATGGAGGGCTATGCCTGGGCACATGATTATTTAAAATAGGTTGCACTGGCTCTTCTTAACACTGAAATGTTGATGACTGAGTACATCCCACCAGTTAGAGCACAATACAACTACTGCTATACCTTAGATACTTATTATTTGTTGTGAAGCACAATTACCCCCATTTGGTTCACACTTAAAAGAAAGTCCAAAGGAAATGTGAACTTTGTGCCAAAGACCAGCAAGAGATATTAGATGCAATGCCAGTAGAAGGAATCAAAAAGAGAATTCCCCATTCAGCATGTCAATTTTGCAACATTAAGGGATTACTTCAAGTATACCAGAAAAACAGTGGCACTTTTTGGCTCTTAAATTTACAAGACATCATGTCAGTGATAAAATGGCAAATTTAATAAATACAATAAAAGTATTTTCTTTGATGAAAACCTAATATCTTTGAATAAGTTTATAATATTAACATAGCCACTGAAATATGTATCATTTCAATTTATGCATATCAACATAAAGGTTGTTTTATAATACAATTCACAGAGTTTTAACAAGGATTTACTTTACCTAAAATAATTGTATACTCTACCAGTATAAAGGGAAATGTAATTGATTTATTTTATTCAACAATTTTGTTTTATTATTATTATTATTTATTTTTTGAGACATAGTCTTGCTCTGTTGCCCAGGCTGGAGTGCAATGGCATGATCTTGGCTCTCTGTAATCTCTGCCTCCCGGGTTCAAGCAATTCTTGTGCCTCAACCTCCCGAGTAGCTGGGACTACACGTGCATGCCACCACACCTGGCTAATTTTTGTATTTTTAGTAGAGATGGGATTTCACCACATTGGCCAGGCTGGTCTTGAACTTCTGACCTCAGGTGATCCACCTGCGTTGGCCTCCAAAAGTGCTGGTATTACAGGTGAGAGCCACCGCGCCCGGCCAATTTTAAAAGCATATATTTTCAGTCAGGTTGCTTGGAAATAAATCTAGTGCACAACTGTAGGACTAGGCAAACACAAATTAAACTATGTCTGTATATGTTCTAAACTGTAGATAGAATAATAGTACTAACTTCTTAGCATTACTCTAAAGAGAGTAAATGTATAAAGTTATCGTAGAGGTGGTTTTCTGATTGTAAAATAGTCAATAAATATTAGTTATCACACTAGTTTTAATGGAAATGTCTTTTTATCTATGTTTTCTTGATTCTCCTTTTGTGTCCAGGTAATATTTTGTTTTATTTAAAAGAAATGATAATCTGATATTTGTCTCCCTAGAATAATCTTCTATATTGTTTTTCACTTATATTGATAAACAAAACAGGCTTGTATTTATAGAAAAAAAAATGTGTTCAGCGGGTTAATGAAATTGGTTGACTTCTTTCAGAGAAACATAGAGGTAAATCTAGGGCAAAATAAATTTGTAAATATGCATCAGCTGCATTTATTGGTAATATAAAGAGTTGTTTAAAATGGTGTGGCTTTCCCTTCAATGTCTCAAGAAAGTAATTGTAAGCAGGAAAATGTCGGCTAAATATTGTTTTGTCTTTATTTCCTGAAACTGACACAATGTGTTTAGTTCACATTTTCATCCTTGATTAAAAATGTATATAGGCACATTCTTAATTAAAATAGAATTCAAAAGGCCATGAAAATCATTGAACCATTAAAATTTTGTCAAACGTAGAGGATAATCACTATAATTGATCTGAGTTCTCTTTCAAATGTTACAGATTGCTTATGAGACTAGAGAACTTTGTCAGTATTTACTGACAATCATCATATGTTGATAATCAAATGAGTCACATATAAGCATTCAAAAATTCCATTGATTGGTTTCTCAAAATTCCATATGGAGTAATAATTTAATATATACTAGTTTAAATAAACACTGAATTGTTGATATATTTCTACTGAATGACTTTTTGCTTTCACTTATATCACTGTATAATTTTCCGAATTGTGTTATAAGTTACAAATTTAAATAACATGTTTCTGTGTCATATGCTGTGTGTGTTTGTGTGTGTCAACCAGCCTTTTTGTTGTAATTTTTTTCAACTGTTGTTACTTTTTTTAAATTGACAGATAAAATTGTATACATGTATTGTGTCCAGCATGATGTTTTGAAATACCTATGCATTGTGGAATTAATAATCTAGCTAATTAAAATATGCATTGTCTCACATAGTTGTCACTTCTGTGATGAGAACACTTAAAATCTACTCTTCTTAGCCTTTTTCAAGAATATAACATATTGTTTTTAACTACAGTCACAATGTTGTAAAGTAGATTTCTTGAACCAATTTCTCCTATCAAATTAGAATTTCATAGTGTTTGATCAGCATCTCCTTAACCCACTTGCTCACTACTGCCTCAGCCACTGGTGACCACTATTCTACTCTCTACCTCAATGAGATCAACTTTAGATTCCAAAATGAGTGACATCATTCAACATTTTTCTTTCTGTTCATGGCTTATTTCACTTAATATAATGTCCTCCCAGTTAATCCCTGTTGTTGCAAATAACAGGATTTCCTTCTTTTATGAGGCTGAGTAGTATTCCATGGTGTATATATACATTACATTATTTATTCATTTGTTGATGAACACTTGAGTTGATTCTTTATCCTTGCTGTTGTGAATAACGCTGCAGTAAACATGGGAATACAGATATCTCTGACATACTGGTGTCAATTACTTTGGACATATTCGATGTCGTATGTTAAGAGTAGATATTATAGTACTCTGCTCATTGTAAACTTTGCATGAATACACACCCTTTTAAATCGTATTTAACTTCTAAATAAAGACATTGAAAAAACCACAATTCTTCTTTATGTGATATAAATATCGTACATGAAATAAAAAACATGTGAACCTTGTCTTTGAAAAAGGGTACATAAAATTCCTTCATTCATGTCACCCAATCTTGGGTATGTTCTTTGCTCTTATAGCTGAATCACACTTTGTGGTCTCAGTCGAAATAAGTGACTTTTCAGAATCGATCTCAATGATTTAAAAAATTTCTTGTATTATTAATATTTTGGATTTTAGCATTTTATCTTAAATAAAATGGTTGCTATTTGGTATAACATGTTGATATATTACTCTATTATATTTATTCTGGTATTAGAGTCACAAATTCATTTGCATTATATCTTAGATATACTCAGAAAAAGAATTTATTTTGTTCACAATTTTTCTTGTTTCCACCTGAGCCTCCATCCATTTTTCCAGCCACTGAAAAATGTGGAAAAATGTATACATTTTTCTTTATAAAGTAAATATATTAGCTTTACTAAAGTAAACAATCTAGATTAGATATGTTTATTTTATTAAATGATTGTTCACTTTTGTGCGGAAAGTTCTGTAAAGCTGTGTCCTATGCACAGTAACATATTTCTGAAGCTGTTGTCAATTAGCTGGTGGTGGATTAAGCCATTCTTGGTCGATAAGGCCAGAATTTGGATTATAGAGCTAGACAGTGAAGTAAGGAAGAGCAAGAACAAGCTGGATTCTTTGGGAATCTATGTGTCTATCTATCATCATGTTTCATGGGGCAGACTTTCAAACAGCAATGGGGATACCTTCACTCCCACCTTAAAAATACCATATGTATTCTTCTTTTGGCCACTTTCAAGCAAGAACTATATAAAGAAGAGGATTCTGCAAAATGTAGCTCATACCTTAACAAAGTTGACACAATGCAATTCAATAAACACCATCTGCTCATTGTAAGCTTTGCATGAATATACACCCTTTTAAATCATATTTAACTTCTAAATAAAGACATTGAAAAATTCTTCCTTATATGATATAAATATCCTACATGAAATAAAAAATCATGTGAACCTTGTCTTTGAAAAAGGGTACATAAAATCCCTTCGTTCATGTTATCCAATTTTGGGTGATATTCATTGCTCTTATAGCTGAATCTCACTTTTTTGGTGGTCTCAGTCGAAAAAAAATTGAGATGACTGGGAAAGAACCTGACAGACTTTTGCAGAAAAGACTGTATTTTTACCTGATTATTAAGACACTCTTCTGTGGAAGTTGCTTTTTGGTTTCTAGTGAGATAAGGCATACTAATATGGTTTGGCAGTGTCTCTACCCAAATCTCATCTTGACTTGCAATAATCCCCACGTGTCAACGGTGGGGCCAGAGGAGATAATTAAATAATGACGGCAGTTTCCCACATTTGTTCTCATGGTAGTGAATAAGTCTCATGAGAATTGATGGTTCTACAAATGGAATTCCCCTACACAGGCTCTCTTGCCTGCTACCATGTAAGACGTGATTTTGATCCTCATTCACCTTCTGCCATGATTGTCACACCTCCCCAGCCATGTGGACTGTGAGTCACTTAAACCTCTTTCCTTTGTAAATTACCCAGACTCAAGTATATCTTCATTAACAGTATGAGAACAGACTAACGCACATTCGTATCTTCCCCATCTGTTTTAATTAAGGGAGGCCTATCCAAATACCTGTTCCCTGACCATCTTGTCACTAATTTCCCCATTGTGATGCCTGACCACCTTAGCCCCTGCCAATGCATTATAATGGTTATGTACTTCTATCCCTCTAGCCTTCCGGAAAATAATTAAAAACCAGGTTCACTGTGTGGCATCCTGTGTGCTGGGAAGATGATCCAATTTTGGCAGTTGGATGTGGTTGGTTCCTCAGATTTTCATGCACACTCACACAAGTGCTTCAAAAGTATTAACAAATGGGTATGTCGGGGGGCGGAGCAAGATGGCCGAATAGGAGCAGCTCCAGTCTCCAACTCCCAGCGCGAGCGACACAGAAGACCGGTGATTTCTGCATTTTCAACTGAGGTACTGGGTTCATCTCACTGGGGAGTGCCTGACGATCGGAGCTGGTCAGCTGCTGCAGCCCGACCAGCGAGAGCTGAAGCAGGGCGAGGCATCGCCTCACCTGGGAAGCGCAAGGGGGAAGGGAGTCCCTTTTCCTAGCCAGGGGAACTGAGACACACAACACCTGGAAAATCGGGTAACTCCCACCCCAATACTGCGCTTTAGGAAACAGGCACACCAGGAGATCATATCCCACACCTGGCCGGGAGGGTCCCACACCCACGGAGCCTCCCTCGTTGCTAGCGCAGCAGTCTGTGATCTACCGGCAAGGCAGCAGCGAGGCTGGGGGAGGGGCGCCCGCCATTGCTGAGGCTTAAGTAGGTAAACAAAGCTGCTGGGAAGCTCGAACTGGGTGGAGCTCACAGCAGCTCAAGGAAACCTGCCTGTCTCTGTAGACTCCACCTCTGGGGACAGGGCACAGTAAACTAAGACACACAGACACCTCTGCACAGACGCAAACGACTCTGTCTGACAGCTTTGAAGAGAGCAGTGGATCTCCCAACACGGAGGTTGAGATCTGAGAAGGGACAGACTCCCTGCTCAAGCGGGTCCCTGACCCCTGAGTAGCCTAACTGGGAGACATCCCCCACTAGGGGCAGTCTGACACCCCACACCTCACAGGGTGGAGTACACCCCTGAGAGGAAGCTTCCAAAGCAAGAATCAGACAGGTACACTCGCTGTTCAGAAATATTCTATCTTCTGCAGCCTCTGCTGCTGATACCCAGGCAAACAGGGTCTGGAGTGGACCTCAAGCAATCTCCAACAGACCTACAGCTGAGGGTCCTGACTGTTAGAAGGAAAACTATCAAACAGGAAGGACACCTACACCAAAACCCCATCAGTACATCACCATCATCAAAGACCAGAGGCAGATAAAACCACAAAGATGGGGAAAAAGCAGGGCAGAAAAGCTGGAAATTCCAAAAATAAGAGCGCATCTCCCCCGGCAAAGGAGCGCAGCTCATCGCCAGCAACGGATCAAAGCTGGACGGAGAATGACTTTGATGAGATGAGAGAAGAAGGCTTCAGTCCATCAAATTTCTCAGAGCTAAAGGAGGAATTACGTACCCAGCGCAAAGAAACTAAAAATCTTGAAAAAAAAGTGGAAGAATTGATGGCTAGAGTAATTAATGCAGAGAAAGTCCTAAACGAAATGAAAGAGATGAAAACCATGACACAAGAAATACGTGACAAATGCACAAGCTTCAGTAACCGACTTGATCAACTGGAAGAAAGAGTATCAGCGATTGAGGATCAAATGAATGAAATGAAGCGAGAAGAGAAACCAAAAGAAAAAAGAAGAAAAAGAAACGAACAAAGCCTGCAAGAAGTATGGGATTATGTAAAAAGACCAAATCTACGTCTGATTGGGGTGCCTGAAAGTGAGGGGGAAAATGGAACCAAGTTGGAAAACACTCTTCAGGATATCATCCAGGAGAACTTCCCCAACCTAGTAGGGCAGGCCAACATTCAAATCCAGGAAATACAGAGAACGCCACAAAGATACTCCTCGAGAAGAGCAACTCCAAGACACATAATTGCCAGATTCACCAAAGTTGAAATGAAGGAAAAAATCTTAAGGGCAGCCAGAGAGAAAGGTCGGGTTACCCACAAAGGGAAGCCCATCAGACTAACAGCAGATCTCTCAGCAGAAACTCTACAAGCCAGAAGAGAGTGGGGGCCAATATTCAACATTCTTAAAGAAAAGAATTTTAAACCCAGAATTTCATATCCAGCCAAACTAAGTTTCATAAGTGAAGGAGAAATAAAATCCTTTACAGATAAGCAAATGCTTAGAGATTTTGTCACCACTAGGCCTGCCTTACAAGAGATCCTGAAGGAAGCACTAAACATGGAAAGGAACAACCGGTACCAGCCATTGCAAAAACATGCCAAAATGTAAAGACCATTGAGGCTAGGAAGAAACTGCATCAACTAATGAGCAAAATAACCAGTTAATATCATAATGGCAGGATCAAGTTCACACATAACAATATTAACCTTAAATGTAAATGGACTAAATGCTCCAATTAAAAGACACAGACTGGCAAACTGGATAAAGAGTCAAGACCCATCAGTCTGCTGTATTCAGGAGACCCATCTCACACGCAGAGACATACATAGGCTCAAAATAAAGGGATGGAGGAAGATTTACCAAGCAAATGGAGAACAAAAAAAAGCAGGGGTTGCAATCCTAGTCTCTGATAAAACAGACTTTAAACCATCAAAGATCAAAAGAGACAAAGAAGGCCATTACATAATGGTAAAGGGATCAATTCAACAGGAAGAGCTAACTATCCTAAATATATATGCACCCAATACAGGAGCACCCAGATTCATCAAGCAAGTCCTTAGAGACTTACAAAGAGACTTAGACTCCCATACAATAATAATGGGAGACTTCAACACTCCACTGTCAACATTAGACAGATCAACGAGACAGAAAGTTAACAAGGATATCCAGGAATTGAACTCATCTCTGCAGCAAGCAGACCTAATAGACATCTATAGAACTCTCCACCCCAAATCAACAGAATATACATTCTTCTCAGCACCACATCATACTTACTCCAAAATTGACCACGTAATTGGAAGTAAAGCACTCCTCAGCAAATGTACAAGAACAGAAATTATAACAAACTGTCTCTCAGACCACAGTGCAATCAAACTAGAACTCAGGACTAAGAAACTCACTCAAAACCGCTCAACTACATGGAAACTGAACAACCTGCTCCTGAATGACTACTGGGTACATAACGAAATGAAGGCAGAAATAAAGATGTTCTTTGAAACCAATGAGAACAAAGATACAACATACCAGAATCTCTGGGACACATTTAAAGCAGTGTGTAGAGGGAAATTTATAGCACTAAATGCCCACAAGAGAAAGCAGGAAAGATCTAAAATTGACACTCTAACATCGCAATTAAAAGAACTAGAGAAGCAAGAGCAAACACATTCGAAAGCTAGCAGAAGGCAAGAAATAACTAAGATCAGAGCAGAACTGAAGGAGATAGAGACACAAAAAACCCTCCAAAAAATCAATGAATCCAGGAGTTGGTTTTTTGAAAAGATCAACAAAATTGACAGACCACTAGCCAGACTAATAAAGAAGAAAAGAGAGAAGAATCAAATCGACGCAATTAAAAATGATCAAGGGGATATCACCACCGACCCCACAGAAATACAAACTACCATCAGAGAATACTATAAACACCTCTACGCAAATAAACTGGAAAATCTAGAAGAAATGGATAATTTCCTGGACACTTACACTCTTCCAAGACTAAACCAGGAAGAAGTTGAATCCCTGAATAGACCAATAGCAGGCTCTGAAATTGAGGCAACAATTAATAGCCTACCAACCAAAAAAAGTCCAGGACCAGATGGATTCACAGCTGAATTCTACCAGAGGTACAAAGAGGAGTTGGTACCATTCCTTCTGAAACTATTCCAATCAATAGAAAAAGAGGGAATCCTCCCTAACTCATTTTATGAGGCCAACATCATCCTGATACCAAAGCCTGGCAGAGACACAACAAAAAAAGAGAATTTTAGACCAATATCCCTGATGAACATCGATGCAAAAATCCTCAATAAAATACTGGCAAACCGGATTCAGCAACACATCAAAAAGCTTATCCACCATGATCAAGTGGGCTTCATCCCTGGGATGCAAGGCTGGTTCAACATTCGCAAATCAATAAACATAATCCAGCATATAAACAGAACCAAAGACAAGAACCACATGATTATCTCAATTGATGCAGAAAAGGCTTTTGACAAAATTCAACAGCCCTTCATGCTAAAAACGCTCAATAAATTCGGTATTGATGGAACGTACCTCAAAATAATAAGAGCTATTTATGACAAACCCACAGCCAATATCATACTGAATGGGCAAAAACTGGAAAAATTCCCTTTGAAAACTGGCACAAGACAGGGATGCCCTCTCTCACCACTCCTATTCAACATAGTGTTGGAAGTTCTGGCTAGGGCAATCAGGCAAGAGAAAGAAATCAAGGGTATTCAGATAGGAAAAGAAGAAGTCAAATTGTCCCTGTTTGCAGATGACATGATTGTATATTTAGAAAACCCCATTGTCTCAGCCCAAAATCTCCTTAAGCTGATAAGCAACTTCAGCAAAGTCTCAGGATACAAAATTAATGTGCAAAAATCACAAGCATTCTTATACACCAGTAACAGACAAACAGAGAGCCAAATCAGGAATGAACTTCCATTCACAATTGCTTCAAAGAGAATAAAATACCTAGGAATCCAACTTACAAGGGATGTAAAGGACCTCTTCAAGGAGAACTACAAACCACTGCTCAGTGAAATCAAAGAGGACACAAACAAATGGAAGAACATACCATGCTCATGGATAGGAAGAATCAATATTGTGAAAATGGCCATACTGCCCAAGGTAATTTATAGATTCAATGCCATCCCCATCAAGCTACCAATGAGTTTCTTCACAGAATTGGAAAAAACTGCTTTAAAGTTCATATGGAACCAAAAAAGAGCCCGCATCTCCAAGACAATCCTAAGTCAAAAGAACAAAGCTGGAGGCATCACGCTACCTGACTTCAAACTATACTACAAGGCTACAGTAACCAAAACAGCATGGTATTGGTACCAAAACAGAGATATAGACCAATGGAACAGAACAGAGTCCTCAGAAATAATACCACACATCTACAGCCATTTGATCTTTGACAAACCTGAGAGAAACAAGAAATGGGGAAAGGATTCCCTATTTAATAAATGGTGCTGGGAAAATTGGCTAGCCATAAGTAGAAAGCTGAAACTGGATCCTTTCCTTACTCCTTATACGAAAATTAATTCAAGATGGATTAGAGACTTAAATGTTAGACCTAATACCATAAAAATCCTAGAGGAAAACCTAGGTAGTACCATTCAGGACATAGGCATGGGCAAAGATTTCATGTCTAAAACACCAAAAGCAACGGCAGCAAAAGCCAAAATTGACAAATGGGATCTCATTAAACTAAAGAGCTTCTGCACAGCAAAAGACACTACCATCAGAGTGAACAGGCAACCTACAGAATGGGAGAAAATTTTTGCAATCTACTCATCTCACAAAGGGCTAATATCCAGAACCTACAAAGAACTCAAACAAATTTACAAGAAAAAAACAAACAACCCCATCAAAAAGTGGGCAAAGGACATGAACAGACATTTCTCAAAAGAAGACATTCATACAGCCAACAGACACATGAAAAAATGCTCATCATCACTGGCCATCAGAGAAATGCAAATCAAAACCACAATGAGATACCATCTCACACCAGTTAGAATGGCAATCATTAAAAAGTCAGGAAACAACAGGTGCTGGAGAGGATGTGGAGAAATAGGAACACTTTTACACTGTTGGTGGGATTGTAAACTAGTTCAACCATTATGGAAAACAGTATGGCGATTCCTCAAGGATCTAGAACTAGATGTACCATATGACCCAGCCATCCCATTACTGGGTATATACCCAAAGGATTATAAATTATGCTGCTATAAAGACACATGCACACGTATGTTTATTGCAGCACTATTCACAATAGCAAAGACTTGGAATCAACCCAAATGTCCATCAGTGACAGATTGGATTAAGAAAATGTGGCACATATACACCATGGAATACTATGCAGCCATAAAAAAGGATGAGTTTGAGTCCTTTGTAGGGACTTGGATGCAGCTGGAATCCATCATTCTTAGCAAACTATCACAAGAACAGAAAACCAAACACCGCATGTTCTCACTCATAGGTGGGAACTGAACAATGAGATCACTCGGACTCAGGAAGGGGAACATCACACACCGGGGCCTATCATGGGGAGGGGGGAGGGGGGAGGGATTGCATTGGGAGTTATACCTGATGTAAATGACGAGTTGATGGGTGCAGCACAGCAACATGGCACAAGTATACATATGTAACAAACCTGCACGTTATGCACATGTACCCTACAACTTAAAGTATAATAATAATAAATAAATTAAAAAAAAAAAAAAAAAAAAAAAAAAAAAAAAAACAAATGGGTATGTCACTGGACTTCTGACTTCCCTGTCTGAATCTTTATTTCCTTAGCCTCCAGTATCTATGTCAGCTCCAATTTCTATTAAAAATAATTCTTACCCCTTAATATTCAGTGTCTTTCTTTCCGTGAAGGAAATCAAACTGATAAAATAAATTAATGCCTAATTTCTTAGGAACACGTACTCATTAATTCTGTTTTTAAAGAAGTGCTCAATGATGAAAAGATACCAATATTGTTGAATAATAGTTTTGTTTTGTTTTTTTAACTTTTAATTTCAGGAGTAGTTGTCCAGGTTTGTTACATAGGTAAATTGCATGTCATAGAGGTTTAGTGTACAGATTATTTCATCACTTAACTAATAAGCATAGTACTCATAAGTATTATTTGCAATAAATGAACTTAATATACTGTTTTTATACACACACAGATGCACACACATACAAACAAAAAAGGACTTTGACTGATATTGAATAAAAAGTGTCCAATTATTTGAATCATATTTTATATTTCATATGTGTAAAATATTAATACCTAATGAATCTTTTATAATAAAAGTATAGTAGATCTAGGAAGTGCATTGGTAAAATGAATATTTTACACATTAAAAATAAGTACCCATATTTTTATTTTACAATGTTTTAATTCATTTAGATGCAAAATTACAGTACTTGATCCCATAAGACAGCATGGAGAATAAGAAGCATGGATTCTAAATTAATATAGAGTTGGAAAAGCACCTGTCTTGTATTGAACTCAGTTCTGCTTCCTACAAAATCCCTGCTTTTCACTCTCCTCTATGATTGGCGATCTAAGTCTTTTTTAAAATTTATTATTCTCACCCATTATTTGACTTGGTCAGCATGCTTATCAATAAACAACATTTGGTACCTTAACATTTTAAAGTCACTTGTCAGAACAACTTTTTAAGAAACTATGCTCTGACAATTGTATTTCTGTTATAAATTTTAGGTATTGGAATGATAGATTTCTAGTTTAATAAAGTCCCTTTGCAAAGGAAGAAATTTAATAATTGTCAAAAATCATTTTATACATATTATATAGTTGTAGAAGTTCTAATATATCGTCTGTATTAGCAGAAAGGCAGCCTGCTTTGTGCTTTTAATCAACTATTGAGTATTTAATCTGTGTCCTATTGTGCTAATTTGTCTTAGTTTTTAGTTCTTTATTCACCAATCTATAGCTAATATCAAATATTTGAAATTTCCCACAATAGGCCAGTAGGCCAGGCATGGTGGCTCACGCCTGTAATCCCGGCATTTTGGGAGGTCGAGGCGGGTAGACTGTTTGAGGTCAGGAGTTCAAGACCAGCCTGGCCAACATGACGAAACCCTGTCTCTACTAAAAATACAAAAATTATCCAAGCCTGGTAGTGCATGCCTGTAATCGCAGCTATTAGGAAGACTGAGTTAGGCAGGAGAATTGCTTAAACTCAGAGGGCAGAGGTTGCAGTGAGCTGAGATCGCACCACTGCACTGCATCCTGGGCAGCAAAGAGAGACTCCATCTCAAAGAAAAAAAAAAAAGAAAAAGAAAAAAAACCCAGAAATTTTCCACTATGGCTTCTTTGCATATTATACTAAAATTGGAGATTGTATAAAAGACAGAGATGAATTATTTAATTAGCTCAGGCTATTTAGTTCTTAGATAAGTCTGTCTAAACTACTAAAGATTTAATATGGAAACAGTTTTTCAAGTAGGATGATATCAAAAAAAGGTTGACTTTTAACATTATGTCATTTTACAAAACGTCAATATATTTATATCAATACTACTCTATATTTGCACTGTAGCTACATCTTGCACATCTTGAAATTTTTATTAATTAATGTTAAATGCTTTTGATAGTTTGTCTTTTTTTCATTTGTTTTAAGAGTTACTAATATAGGGAAATATGGTTATGGTTGTCTGTGATATATCTAGTCTATAAACTTCAATTTTTTGTATTAAAATGATAATATATTAATGATGTTGCTTCAGTGAAAATATTTTTACCTACTTTTTTTCTTCAAAATATATACAAAGCTTATGGTATGTAACAATTATATTTCCCTTTGTATAATATGAAAAAATTCCCTACAGACCTAATTGTATTTAAGATCTTCTAATGAGTCATTCTTCATCCTACCTCCGTTCTTTCTATTACCTTTCAGTGTACTCCAGTAGAATTTCAATTTCCAGTATGGGTTATTTTGTTTCTGAGGTACATATAATTTTAACTTCCAAGATAGTAATTTTGTTCCCTTTTCCCAGAAGTAATGAAAAGTGCTTTACTCTAGTCTCTTGTAAGTCTGAAAATAATTACAATTCCCCCACTGCATCCCAATCGAGAGCACTCACTGTCCAAAAAACAAAACAAAACAAAAACAAACAAAAAGAAACTGGTAAGTTTTTTTTTCTCCTTTATAATAAACTTGATCATCAGACATTCAAAAAATATTTAAGGAACAAGTACATGTAAGTATTTTTGTAGGCATTACATTTTGGCTTTTATGATCTTTATTTGGTTATAAGCCTTCGTATCTCTAATGAAGAATTGAATATGATATTTTTATCCTGGTTCTATATATTAAGTGTTGAATCATGAGAACATCTTTCCCCCATCACATAAAGATCACTGTAATTTATCTTTTCAAAGTTAAATATCTAGGAAAGTACTTCTTACCCGAAGAACTTCAACTAAATTTGGCAGTAATCTATTTATTTCAGGCTCTTTTCTTTCTCAAGAACAAAAGGCATGGGAGAGCTTTATTACTTCCTTCAAAAATGAAATTGCTTGCTAAATTGCTCTTTAGGCACTAAGTCAAAAGTCTTTTAGAAATGAATTATGTGAAAAACATAAGCGCTTTCCTGAAAATCATATGAATATGGTGAGCATTTTTATAAAAGAATGCTTATGATTAATAAAAGAAAGTGAATTCTCTCCTTGATAATTTAATTGTCTTGGTTGTCCAGTAAGCCTAATATTTATCAAACATATGTTTGAATTATAAATAATTTAGGTGATTAAACAAATTCAGATTCATAGATAAATTTAGTAGTATTATATTCATAAGTGATTAAATAAATTTACAAACTGTGATGCTGAATATAAATCACAAATTAATAAACTATGTTAAATCTTCAGTGTGTGTGTATCTGCTTGCATAAACCTGTATCACGCTTTTGCAATGGTCAGACAGTTAATTCTTTATATAAATATTGGGTATTTTCTTAATTTGGGAAATGCCAAATCATTGTGAATATGTTCATGTTTTCCTAGATATGAAGTGCTCTTGAAAAGGAATCTTCCAAATAATTGAATTTTGAACCATTATTCACAGAAACACATTTTAGGAATTAAGCTATTTTGGTGCAATAGAACTGTGTGGCTTAGAAGTATCAGTTGACAACATCCAGCAATTTTCAACACCCCACACATTTCCTTAGCTATTTGGCAAGAACAGACAGAAACATTAAATAGACATGAGATAAAAATGAAAGCGAGGAGAGAAAAATAAGAATAAAAATGGAATGTATTACAATAATTTTCTTCTGAATATGGTGCTTAATTTTTTAGGGAAACACCTCTGAGATTTTAATGTGTAGAGATCTTTTTAAAGCGCAGATTCTGATTCAGTGGGTCTAGGACACAGCCTGAGCTTCTGTATTGCCAACACATTTTCAGATAATATTAATAAAGCTGTTTCTGGGCCACATTTGGAGTAATTGTGAAGATAGGAATTGGCCATCTTTCTGGCAACATGGATTGGTGCAATCACAGAACGTGACCAAAGTCAAACCAATCAGAGAACTTTTCTGGGATTGATACACTAAAATTAACAGAACATTACTTATCTCCTTGTATGTTGCTCAGCAGAGATACTGTAAAGCTGACTCATTTATAGAAATGTTCCCAACAATCTAAAAGACATTAGGGAAGCATTAAGACATACCAACACAAAATGATTAGCATTGAAGTGATCTCATTGTTCAGTTCCCACCTATGAGTGAGAACATGCAGTGTTTGGTTTTCTGTTCTTGTAATAGTTTGCTAAGAATGATGGTTTCCAGCTGCATCCATGTCCCTACAAAGGACACAAACTCATCCTTTTTTATGGCTGCATAGTATTCCATGGTGTATATGTGCCACATTTTCTTAATCCAGTCTGCCACTGACAAAGTAGTAAAGTAGATAATTCCCTATACCCTTGATGACTCGTGTATCAATAAATTTTAAAAATATTTTCTAATATTATGGATGAAAAAAAAAAGATTAGCATTGAAGACCCTTTACAGTCTTTTAACAATTAGATCCTAGATCTAGTTTTCCTAATGCCAATTCTTTTCCTTCATTGTGTCATCTCTTCTTTAAATGAATCTTTATATAACCTTGACTGCTTCTTTTGGTAAGAACAAATTTGAATAGGTAAGGTATTGCCTCTTATAACTATGTAATTAACTGGTGAATATTCCAGAATACTGAGAAGAATTTTCACCCATTTACCTTCAATTAAAAAACAATTAAAAGCCTTCACACAAATTATATTCACACACATATGTAATAGTTCACAAATGTAGACACACTATTTACATAATTTAATAGTCTTGGTTTACTTTTTCTATGTCATGTCACTGTCTTTGTTTATTCCTTACTACTTGCTCTTATGCCCTCATGGGAACTGTAACAAACCACAGTTGCTTTCTCTGCCCGCTCAATATATTTTAACCATATTCATATAATCAAATAAATGCTAACATAGAAATATTCATAAACATATATACACATATTTTATCAGCGACTATTTTTAATAAACTGAATATACACTTTTAATATATTACTGAAAAACACCTCTTGAATATTTTTTCAAGTCCACTGATAGAATTCAAATAATTTACTTTAAAATTACTCATAATGTTGATGATTTATCCAGATTTTCCACTGTTGAATTTTCCTGTGTTTTCTGGTCACTTTTTAATTTTTTTGCTAGCAAAAACCACACAGTGGGGCCAGGTGCGGTGGCTCACGACTGTAATCCCAGCACTTTGGGAGGCCTTGACAGGTGGATCACAAGAACAGGAGATCAAAACCATCCTGGCCAACATGGTGAAACCCCATCTCTACAAAAAATACAAAAATTAGCCGGGCGTAGTGTCATGCACCTGTAGTCCCAGCTACTTGGGAGGCTGAGGAAGGAGAATCACTTGAACCCAGGAGGTAGAAGTTGCAGTGAGTCGAGATAGCGTCACTGCACTCCAGCCTGGGTGACAGAGCGATATTCGGTCTGAGAAAAAAAAAGAAAAGAAAAAACGAAACACACACACACACACACACACATACACACACATACACACATATTAACAAAACCTTGCACAGATATTGAAAATTTTATTTCTAGAATATAAATTCACAGGACTGGCATTAAATAATAAATAACCTAGAAGAATTAAAACTGTCCATTTATGACTTTTTATACCCAGGACCATAAAATTACACATTAAAAACTCGGTATTTATGGCAGGACACGGTGTCTCACTCCCATAATCCCAGCCCTTTGGGAGGTTGAAGAGGGCAGATCACAAGGTCAAGAGATCAAGACCATCCTGGTGAGCGTGGTGAAACCCCGTCTCTACTGAAAATAGAAAAAATAGATTGCTGTGGTGGCATGCACCTGTAGTCCCAGCTACTTGGGAGGCTGAGTTAGGAGAATCGCTTGAACCCAGGAGGTGGAGGTTGCAGTGAGCTGAGATCGCACCACTGCACTCCAGCTTGGCAACAGAGTGAGACTCCGTCTCAAAAAAAAAAAAAAAAAAATGGGTATTTTTTTGCTGGATACATAGGAGATTGAGTTAAATAAGATTTTAGTTGAGTTTACAAAAATAGATAGCAAATTGTAAGGTTCTATTTATGACTACATACATACATATATAGAAAGAACATATATATTCTATTTATAACTATATTCATACATATATATGTGTGTATATATATAACTATATATCTATTGCAAACTGACTTTTCCCTTGCCAAATTTACCTACCCTATGAGTTTTCTCTTTCTAGTTAATGACAACTCAGTCCTCTCGGTTGCCCTGGGGTATTCTTTGACTTCTGTCTTTCTTTTAGTCTTTACATTCATTCAGTTAGTAGATCCCATTAGCTCTGGCTCTAAAATATAACCCTGCAATAATCCATTTCCAGACTGCTATAAAGACATACCTGAGACTGGGTAACTTACAAAGGAAAGAGGTTTAATTGACTCATGGTTCCACATGACGGGAGAGGTCTCAGGAAACTTACAATCATGGGAGAAGGCAAAAAGTAAAGACTTTCTTTACATTGCATCAAGAGAAAGAAGAGCGAGAGAAGGAAAAAGAGTCTCTTATAAAACCATCAGATCTCATGAGAATTCACTCACTAGCATAAGAACAGCATGGAAGAAACCGCTCCCATGGTCCAATCACTTCCCACCGGGTTTTTTCCTTGACACGTGGGTATTACAATTTGAGATGAGATTTGGGCGAGGACATAGAGCCAACCCACATCAAACCCTAATTCCAAAATCTTCTCCAACCCTCTTAACTGTCTTCAGGTTACCATTATCTGTAATCAATGTTCAGTATCCTCCTGCTGTTTCTCTACTTTATCTGTGCTCCACTTTTAGTTAGCCAGTGGCAGTAACAATGAATCTTTTAAACTATGTGTTAAACCACGGAGCACATCTGCTCAAAACCCTGCAGTGAGTCCCCAAATTCTTTCAAGTAAAAACCAAAGTCCTTACAGTAACCTAATGGCTCATAGCTTGTTGTGGACTCCAGTGACTTTTCTGACCTCATGTCTACTATTCTCCCTTTGCTTTCACCATTTCTACCACTCTTCTCTGTGATATTCCTTGAAAAAGCAAACCCCATTCCTACCTAATGGCCTTTTGTACTGTTGTTTCTTAGGGAAGGGACATTACTTTTTTTTTGCTCGTTGAGTCAACAGAAATGTATGGATATTATATCATGAAAATGCCATGGCTGTAGGCAGTGGCCCTTCTCACTTATTGAAAATTACTTCCCTCAGATTTTCCTATCCCTTTCTGCTGTATATCTCTTAGTGAAGCCTATAATCTCCAGCTTTTCTGTGTAATACATACTTTTGGGAGTTATTTTAGGGTTCCATAAGTAGAATATAAATTCCATAAGAAAGTGGAATTTTGTGGTATTTGTTTTATCATTGCTGTATTCTCAGTACAGAGTTCATGGCAAATAATAAATGTTTAATAAATATTTCTGAAGTAATAACCAAAAGATTTAATAAATAAAAATGACATTTTCTAAGCTATCTTTATAGTATCTTTTACTCATTCTAAGTTTACAGTCAGAAGATAAGAAACTTAATGCCTGATAGATTATTTTGTCCTTTGTAGGAAAGTTGATCATAATAAAGTTAGTTTAAGGGGATTTTTCTTTATGATTCATTTACTCTAGTAAATAATCATTAAATTTGATGGTTATTTCAACATTTGAGAATCAATTTTCAGTTAAATAATTATTCTTTATTGTTATTTTTACTTCTACTTTATCATAATCTATTCCATATTCTACTCAGAAATTTCTATGAACACACTAGCTTTTTAATACTCTAATTGCATTATAAACAATGTTTATTTGTGCTGTATTTAAGTTTTTCTGCTTCTGTGTCATTTTTGGATTCTTGGATCAGTAGAAGCCTGACACAGTCTATGAGGCTGATTTTAATCTTTTCTATCTAGTTGACATATCACCGTGGGGCAGGCTAAATTCAGTAGAGAGCATTTCCGAGTGTTTTTCTTGGAAATTCTACAAAGATAAAGCCCCATGGCAATTCTGACCCTAACTCACACATAGCCTCAAGTTAGAACATGCACTCAAATGTCCATGAGTCTCAGTGGTACTTTAGCCCTAGAAAGTCCAATAAACGAGTATTGAGGATGAAAAGAAAAACCATATTTAAATTGCCTTATTCCAAGATTCTCTCTACCCATGAGAATTTCCTGACAGAAAAGTTTATAATCAAATAACTTCTCTTCATTTCTTTTATTGAATCTTTCCCCAAATTGGAAACAAATGTGATATGAAGGGTGATATTAAATAAAACCAGAAATGAACTCAAATTTTTTCTGAATAATTGACATTTTCAGATGCATCCTTTATTTTCATACATTTCACTATTCATGACTCTCGTTTTTAACAGCTATGTAATTATTTAGAAATGTCAAATTTATTTCTTTCTTGCCAAATCATTAATATATCCAAATAATAAAACAATTTTGTGTTCTATTGCATTGAGTGTCTCAACCAACAAATTCACCCTTTCTTTTGTTTGCATTTAAAAGATGTATGGTGGTAATAATGGCTATGATGACAATATGGTATATGATGATACATTTGTTATTGTAATTAGTGTCCATTATTTACATCACATAATGCCTTTAGGCCTAAACCTCATTTTCTTTTCTATTATTTGTATCAATGATTTTTGTACCACACATTTATTATTCTGCATGATTTTATAATTGCTATGATAATTTAATATTACATTGAGAAAGGAAGAGAAGGAAAGTGCCAAAAGCAGCCAGGCATTTAACAGGCAACAGATGTAAGAAAGCTCCAAAAAGAAGGCAGAGGTACTTTGTGGAAAATAATTTGCATCTCCTTAAAACAGCATTACAGAATAATCAAAAACAGTATTTTAAAATACATATAAGTGATAGATACTATATTTAGGGCAATGGTCACTGAAAGAATAAGCAATAATTAATGACAGTTTCAGAGAGGTTTGAGATAACACTGAAAAGAAAAGTAATAATAGACACTTTCTTCCTATTGATTATTCTCACCATATAATTGGAAAAAAATCTGAGATCTTGAATTTTCTACTTGACTATATGCAATGATATATGCAATGCAATCCCATATGCAGTGGTCTTTTGAAAGTATGCTTTAAGATAATCAAAGGAGTTAATTTATTTAACAGTACTCATATTTTTGAAACATGAAGACAATTTAAAATGTCTTTTAATTCAGAACTAGTCTATCAGGATAGTATCTTATTTGAGGTAGAGGGTTGAAATAATGTGCGCTCTATTCAACTTACCATTTTGAATTTTCTTGCTTTTTTTTTTTTTTTAGACAGTCTCCCTCTGTCACTCAGGCTGGAGTGCAGTGACTTGATATCTGCTCACTGTAACCTCTGCCTCCTGGGTTCAAGCGATTCTCCTGCTTCAGCATCCTGAGTAGCTTGGATTACAGGCACATGCCACCACACCTGGCAAATACTTTTTGTATTTTTAGTAGAGACAGGGTTTCACCATGTTGATCAGGCTGGTCTCAAACTCCTGACCTTGTGATTTGCCCGCCGCGGCCTCTCAAAGTGCGGGGATTACAGGCATGAGCCACAGCGCCCAGCCTCTTGCCATTAATTTTTAAATTGCGCTGTGCTACAGAATGGGAGAAAATTTTCACAATCTACTCATCTGACAAAGGGCTAATATCCAGAATCTACAAAGAACTCCAACAAATTTACAATAAATTAACAAAAAACCCCATCAAAAAGTGGGCAAAAGATATGAACAGACACTTCTCAAAAGAAGACATTTATGCAGCCAACAGACACATGAAAAAATGCTCATCATCACTAGCCGTCAGAGAAATGCAAATCAAAACCACAATGAGATACCATCTCACACCGGTTAGAATGGCAATCGTTAAAAAGTCAGGAAACAACAAGTGCTGGAGAGGATGTGGAGAAACAGAAACACTTTTACACTGGTTGGTGGGAATGTAAACAAGTTCAACCATTGTGGAAGACAGTGTGTTGATTCCTCAAGCATCTAGAACTAGAAATGCCATTTGACCAAGCCATCCCATTACTGGGTATATACCCAAAGGATTATAAATCATGCTGCTATAAAGACACATGCACGCGTATGTTTACTGCGGCACTATTCACAATAGCAAAGACTTGCAACCAACCCAAATGTCCATCAGTGACAAACTGGATTAAGAAAATGTGGCACATATACACCATGGAATACTATGCAGTTATAAAAAAGGATGAGTTCGTGTCCTTTGTAGGGACATGGATGCAGCTGGAAACCATCATTCTCAGCAAACTATCGCAAGAACAGAAAACCAAACACCGCAAGTTCTCACTCAGGGGAACGTCACACACCGGGGCCTGTTGGGGGGTGGAGGGAGGAGGGAGGGATAGCATTAGGAGATATATCTAATGTAAATGACGAGTTAATGAGTGCAGTACACCAACATGGCACATGTATACATATGTAACAAACCTGCATGTTGTGCACATGTACCCTAGAACTTAAAGTATAATTAAAAAGAAAGAATAAATAAATAAATAAAAACTAAATGGCTAGACGGTCATTCAAACTAGCAAAGAAATTGAGGAAATCAGCAAAGATCATTTATATTTTTCTCCCAGTTTCTTTGTATTTCTAGTTATTTGTAAAGTATGATAATAATGATTACTCCTTTTTTTCTTTTTTTGGAAACCTCAGCTCTGCCAAATTTTCTTTGATAGCCTATTCAAAAGTGTAATAACCTGCCAGAATGATTTCTATTTTTCATTAATATTAAGGAGTTATAAGCAGATAAAATGCTTCATAAAATAACGACACAGATTTTGCCTTTAGAAATAGCAGCAAACTAACACAGTTAAAATAAAAGTATCACTTGCATTAAATACAGAAAAACTAGTTTAAATATTTCTAACGTTATACATGGTGTTTTCACCTGCTCACCTTCTGTTTTATAACATTCTTAAATTTAATTTTCCAGGATTCTGTGAGTTTTTTGGTTTTCCTCGTTGTACATTATTTTCTTCTTCTTTTTTTTTTTTTCCAAGTTTTGCTTTAAGTTCAGGGGTACAAGCACAGTTTTGTTACATAGGTAAACTTGTGTCATGATTGTTGTACAGATTATTTCATCACAAATTATTTCATTATTTCAATCTGTTGTACAAATTATTTCATCACAGATTATTTCATTCATAGGTATTAAGCCTAGTACCTATGAGTTATTAGATCTGATCCTCTCCCCGCTCCAACCCTCCACCCTCCAATAGAACCCAGTGTGTGTTGTTTCCCTCTATGTGTCCATGTGTTCTCACCATTTAGCTCCCACTTATAAGTAAGAGCATGCGATACTTGGTTTTCTGTTCTTTTGTTAGTTTGCTAAAGATAATGGCCTCCAGCTCCATCCATGGACCTGCAAAGAAAATGATTTCATTCTGTTTTATGGCTGCAGAGTAGTCCATGATGTACATGCGCTACATTTTCTTTATCCAGTCTATCATTGATGGACACTTAAGTCGATTTATGTCTTTACTATTGTGAATAGTACTGCAATGAACATACACGTGCATGTGTCTTTATAATAGAATGATTTACATTCCTTTGGTTATGTACTCAGGAATGGTGTTGCTGGGTCAAATTGTATTTCTGTCTTTTGGTCCTTGAGGAATTGCCACACTGTCTTCCACAATGGCTGAACAGAGTTTACACTCCCAACAACAGTGTATAAGTGTTACTTTTTCTTCACAACCTCACCAGCATTTGCTATTTTTGGACTCTTTAATAATGGCCATTCTGACTGGTGTGAGATGGTATCTTATTGTGGTTTTGATTCACATATCTCTAATGATTAGTGATGTTGAGCTTTTTTTCATATGAGTGTTGGCTGCATGTATGTCTTCTTTTGAAAAGTGTATGTTCATTTTCATTGTGCACTTTTTAATGGGATTGTTTATTTTTCTCTTGTAAAGGTATTTAAGTTGCTTATAGATGCTGGATATTAGACCTTTGTCAGATGCACAGTTTGCACAATTTCTGCCATTCTGTAGGTTGTCTGTTTCCTCCATTGATAGCTTTTTTTGCTGTGTAGAAGCTTAGTTTAATTAGATCCCATTTGTCAATTTTTGATTTTGTTGCAATTACTTTTGGTATCTTTGTCATAAAAGTCTTTTCCTTGCCTAGGTTGACTTCCAGGATTTTTATAGTTTGGGGCTTTACATAACTTTATGCTGAATAATATCCCTTTAATACTTACAAGCAATAAGAGGATTTTCTTTAAAAACCTTGTCAGATTGGTGAATGATTTTTGTTTTCGGTTTATAAAACGAATCGCTTCTGGTAGTTTGTGCAATCTAAATACTTCCTGGTATTTTCTGCATTTTAGCAGTGTTTGAACATGAAGCAGGACCTGAATAACATTCATTGTTAAGCAGGGAAAATCACATATATGCACACAGATATGCACACACACATATACACACACACATATTCACATATCCATACATTCACACCTGTGTTTTGCAGTAAAATCATTGTTTAAATGTTCCAGTAAGACAAGATAGCAGCTGATATTCCTGTGAGGATAAACATAAGCTATCATTTCCAGTGGGTAAAGGGAACTTGGGGTTTTTTTTGAACTTTACAATGAGGAAAATCTCCCAAATATTGTATTAATTCTTATTACCTTTACCAAGGGGATAATCATCCAAGTGCAGCTCTTAAAGAAGAGCCAAGGCAAGTCTTATATCAATGTGTAGTTTAAAGGTAGTATCTAGCCTATTTGGCATAATAGCTAAGCCTTAATGATCTTTGTGTCTCTTCCTTTATGGTCTTACAATGCTTTTCAGTTATCCTATACAAAAACGTTTAATTATCAAAGGACCCAATGCACTCTCCAAATTGCCTTAGCTAATGAAGTTCCTTGTATTTGTAAAATCCATCTCTTCCCTCACTTACTCGTTTTCAAAGAAGAAATCTTGAATTTCACTTACCAGCATTATCTCGAACAAAATTAAATGACATTTAACCAGTATTTGGTTATTCCTCAGTAGTCGTCATAGCAGCATGGTTTTGTTTGTTTGTTTGTTTGTTTGTTTGTTTTTTGGTTTGTGGATAACAAAGCAAACAAGCAAAAAACCAAAAACAAACAAACAAACAAAAACACTGTTTGGGGACCTGAAGGAAGGGATGGGTGAAAACATCCTGAATGCTCACATTTTCTTGAACTGTTGGTAAGGTAAGAGGATGTTAGCCAGGCACTGAGTGAAATATATGGGATCACATTTTCTAGAGTAGTAAAAAAGGCTCACATATTTATAGTTCAATTAGTGGCATTTAATAGTGGGGTATGAGCTGAGCCAACAAGAACAGCTGAAAAATCTAGTCCATTGAAAAAACGTCATAGCTAATCCAATAAAACTCCATGTTACTGATTGATTAACTTTGATAGGACTCATTGATTTCTCCCCCTTGGAAATACAAATTGGTCCAAATATCTGTGATTGAGATAAATATTAATCATAATATATATTTTTGCAAAGGAGAATCCCTACAAATGGCTCCAAGTCAGATTAGAAAATGTGGTAACAGATAGCTGGTAATTATGAAAAATATGGAAGTTATGAAAAGGCTGCTTTTATTTAAAACAAATGTATTTGAAATACTTATTATTCAATGAAATTGCTGTATTTGTTGGTGTCTAATTTCCAATATGCAGCCAATGGAAAAATAATGTTTAGGGCACTATTGTTGTCCATGTGTCGTCTTAAATATGTGGTATTTTCATTGTATTAATGTAATGTTTTGACAATTAAACAATATTTTTTTTCTTTCTTTCTTTCTTATACTTTAAGTTCTAGGGTACATGTGCACAATGTACAGGTTTGTTACATAGGTATACATGTGCCACGTTGGTTTGATGCACCCATCAACTCATCATTTACACTAGGTATTTCTCCTAATGCTATCCCTTCCCCAGTCCCCCAGCCCCTGACAGACCCGAGCATGTGATGTTCCCCACCCTGTGTTCTCATTGTTCAATTCCCTGCTATGAGTGAGAACATGCAGTGTTTGGTTTTCTGTTCTTGTGATACTTTGCTCAAAACGATGACTTCCAGCTTTATCCATGTCCCTGCAAAGGCCATGAACTCATCCTTTTTTGTAGCTGCGTAGCATTCCATGGTGCATATGTGCCACATTATCTGTATCCAGTCTATCATTGATGGGCAATTGGGTTGGTCCCGAGACTTTGCTATTGTGAATAGTCCTACAATAAACATACGTGTGCATGTGTCTTTATAGTAGCATGATTTATAATCCTGTTGGTATATATCCAGTAATGAGTGTTACTGAGGTCAAATGGTATTTCTAGTTCTATATCCTTGAGGAATAGCCACACTATCTTCCACAATAGTTGAACTAATTTACACTCCCTCCAACAATGTAAAAGTGTTCCTATTTCTCCACATCCTCTTCAGCACCTATTGTTTCCTGACTTTTTAATAATTGCCATTCTAACTGGTGTGAGATGCTATCTCATTGTGGTTTTGATTTGCATTTCTCTGACGGCTAGTGATACTGAGCATTTTTTCATGTGTCTGTTGGCTGCATAAATGTCTTCTTTTGAGAAGTGTCTGTTCATATCCTTTGCCCGCTTTTTGATGGGGTTGTTTTTTTCTTGTAAATTTGTTTGAGTTCTTTGTAGATTCTGGATATTTGCCCTTTGTCAGATGAGTAGATTGCAAAAATTTTCTCCCATTCTGTAGGTTGCCTGTTCACTGTTATGGTAGTTTCTTTTGCAGTGCAGAAACTCTTTAGTTTAATTAGATCCTATTTGTCAATTTTGGCTTTTGTTCCATTGCTTTTGGTGTTTTAGTCAAGAAATCTTTGTCCATGCCTATCTCCTGAATGGTATTGCCTAGGTTTTCTTCTAGGGTTTTTATGGTTTTAGGTCTAGCATTTAAGTCTTTAATCAATCTTGAATTAATTTTTGTATAAAGTATAAGGAAGAGATCCAGTTTCAGCTTTCTATATATGGAGAACCAGTTTTCCCAGCACCATTTATTACATAGGAAATCCTTTCCCCATTTTTTGCTTTTGTCAGATTTGTCAAAGATCAGATGGTTGTAGACAAGTGATGTTATTCCTGAGGTCTCTGTTCTGTTCCTTTGGTCTATATATCTGTTTTGGTACCAGGACCATGGTGTTTTAGTTACTATAGTCTTGTACTGTAGTTGGAAGTCAGGTAGAGTGATGACTCCAGCTTTGTTCTTTTGACTTAGGATTGTCTTGGAGATGCGGGCTCTTTTTTGGTTCCATATGAACTTTAAAGTAGTTTTTTCCAATTCTGTGAAGAAAGTCATTGGTAGTTTGTTGGGGATAGCATTGAATCCATAAATTACCTTGAGCATTATGGCCATTTTCAGAATATTGATTCTTCCTATCCATGAGCATGGAATGTTCTTCCATTTGTTTGTATCCTCTTTTATTTCTTTGACCAGTGGTTTGGAGTTCTCCTTGAAGAGGTCCTTCATATCCCTTATAAGTTGGATTCCTAGGTATTTTATTCTCTTTGTAGCATTTGTGAATGGGAGTGCATACATAATTTAGCTCTCTGTTTGTCTGTTCTTGGTATATAGGAATGCTTGTGATTTTTGCACATTGATTTTGTATCCTGAGACTTTGCTGAAGTTGCTTATCAGCTTAAGGAGATTTGGAGCTCAGACGATAGGGTTTTCTAAATATACAATCATGTCATCTGCAAACAGAAACAATTTGACTTCTTCTTTTCCTAATTGAATATCCTTTATTTCTTTCTCTTTCCTGATTGCCCTGGCCAAAATTTCCAACACTATGTTGAATACGAGTGGTGAGAGAGGGCATCCTTGTTTTGTGCCAGTTTTCAAGGGAAATGCTTCCACTTTTTGCCCATTCAGTATGATATTGGCTGTGGGTTTGCCATAAATAGCTCTTATTATTTTGAGATAAATTCCATCAATACCCAGTTGATTGAGAGTTTTTAGCATGAAGGGCTATTGAATTTTGTTGAAGGACTTTTCTGCATCTGTTGAGATAATCATGGGATTTTTTGTTTGTTTTTTGTTTGTTTTTGTTTTTGTTTCTTGACAGAATCTCTCTCTGTCATCTAGGCTGGAGTGAAGTGGCATGATCTCAGGTCAATGCAAGCTCTGCCTCCCAGGTTCATGCCATTCTCCTATCTCAGCCTCCTGAGTAGCTGGGACTCCAGGCCCCCACCACCACTCCTGGCTAATTTGTATTTTTGTGTTTTTAGTAGAGACAGGATTTCACCGTGTTACCAGGATGGTCTCAATCTCCTGACCTCGTGATGCCCCTGACTTGGCCTCCCAAAGTGGTGGGATTACAAGCGTGAGCCACCGTGCCCATCCAATCATGTGGTTTCTGTAATTGGTTCTCTTTATGTGATGGATTACATTTATTGATTTGTGTATGTTGAACCAGCCTTGCATCCCAGGGATGAAGCCAACTTGATCATGGTGGATAAGCTTTTTGATGTGCTGCTGGATTCGGTTTGCCAGTATTTTATTGAGGATTTTTGCATCAATGGTCATCAGGGATATTGGTCTAAATTTATCTTTTTTGTTGTGTCTTTGCCAGGCTTTGGTATCAGGATGATGCTGACCTCATAAAATGAGTTAGGGAGGATTCCCTTTTTTTCTATTGATTGGAATAGTTTCAGAAGGAACAGTGTCAGCTCCTCTTTGTACCTCTGGTAGAATTCAGCTGTGAATCTGTCTGCGCCTGGACTTTTTTCTGTTGGTAGGCTATTAATTATTGCCTCAATTTCAGAGCCTGTTATTGGTCTATTGAGAGATTCAATTTCTTCCTGGTTTAATCTTGGGAGGGTGTATGTGTCCAGGAATGTATCCTTTTCTTCTAGATTTTCTAGTTTATTTGCATAGAGGTGTTTATAGTATTCTCTGATGGTAGTTTGTATTTCTGTGGCATCAGTGTTGATATCCCCTTTATCATTTTTCATTGTGCCTGTTTGATTCTTCTCTCTTTTCTTTTTTACTAGTCTTGCTAGCAGTCTATCTATTTTATTGATCTTTTCAAAAAAAAAAAAAAAAACAGCTCCTGTATTCATTGATTTTTTGAAGGTGTTTTTGTGTCTCTATCTCCTTCAGTTCTGCTCTGACCTTAGTTATTTCTTGCCTTCTGCTAGCTTTTGAATTTATTTGCTCTTGCTTCTGTAGTTCTTTTAATTGTGATGTTAGGGTGTTGATTTTAGACCTTTCTTGCTATCTCTTATGGGCATTTAGTGCTATAAATTTCCCTCTACACACTGCTTTAAATGTGTCCCAGATATTCTGGTACATTTTGTCTTTATTCTCTTTTTTTTTATTTTATTATTTTTATTTATTTATTATTATTATACTTTAAGTTGTAGGGTACATGTGCATAACGTGCAGGTTTGTTACATATGTATACTTGTTCCATGTTGCTGTGCTGCACCCATCAACTCGTCATTTACATCAGGTATAACTCCCAATGCAATCCCTCCCCCCTCCCCCTCCCCATGATAGGCCCCGGTGTGTGATGTTCCCCTTCCTGAGTCCAAGTGATCTCATTGTTCAGTTCCCACCTATATGAGTGAGAACATGCGGTGTTTGGTTTTCTGTTCTTGTGATAGTTTGCTAAGAATGATGGTTTCCAGCTGCATCCATGTCCCTACAAAGGACACAAACTCATCCTTTTTTATGGCCGCATAGTATTCCATGGTGTATATATGCCACATTTTCTTAATCCAATCTGTCACTGATGGACATTTGGGTTGATTCCAAGTCTTTGCTATTGTGAATAGTGCTGCAATAAACATACGTGTGCATGTGTCTTTATACCAGCATAATTTATAATCCTTTGGGTATATACCCAGTAATGGGATGGCTGGGTCATATGGTACATCTAGTTCTAGATCCTTGAGGAATCGCCATACTGTTTTCCATAATGGTTGAACTAGTTTACAATCCCACCAACAGTGTAAAAGTGTTCCTATTTCTCCACATCCTCTCCAACACCTGTTGTTTCCTGACTTTTTAATGATCGCCATTCTAACTGGTGTGAGATGGTATCTTATTGTGGTTTTGATTTGCATTTCTCTGATGGCCAGTGATGATGAGCGTTTTTTCATGTGTCTGTTGGCTGTATGAATGTCTTCTTTTGAGAAATGTCTGTTCATATCCTTTGCCCACTTTTTGATGGGGTTGTTTGTTTTTTTCTTGTAAATTTGTTTGAGTTCTTTGTAGGTTCTGGATATTAGCCCTTTGTCAGATGAGTAGATTGCAAAAATTTTCTCCCATTCTGTAGGTTGCCTGTTCACTCTGATGGTAGTTTCTTTTGCTGTGCAGAAGCTCTTTAGTTTAATGAGATCCCATTTGTCAATTTTGGCTTTTGCTGCTGTTGCTTTTGGTGTTTTAGACATGAAGTCTTTGCCCATGCCTATGTCCTGAATGGTACTACCTAGGTTTTCCTCTAGGATTTTTATGGTATTAGGTCTAACATTTAAGTCTCTAATCCATCTTGAATTAATTTTCGTATAAGGAGTAAGGAAAGGATCCAGTTTCAGCTTTCTACTTATGGCTAGCCAATTTTCCCAGCACCATTTATTAAATAGGGAATCCTTTCCCCATTTCTTGTTTCTCTCAGGTTTGTCAAAGATCAGATGGCTATAGATGTGTGGTATTATTTCTGAGGACTCTGTTCTGTTCCATTGGTCTATATCTCTGTTTTGGTACCAGTACCATGCTGTTTTGGTTACTGTAGCCTTGTAGTATAGTTTGAAGTCAGGTAGCGTGATGCCTCCAGCTTTGTTCTTTTGACTTAGGATTGTCTTGGAGATGCAGGCTCTTTTTTGGTTCCATATGAACTTTAAAGCATTTTTTTCCAATTCTGTGAAGAAAGTCATTGGTAGCTTGATGGGGATGGCATTGAATCTATAAATTACCTTGGGCAGTATGGCCATTTTCACGATATTGATTCTTCCTATCCATGAGCATGGTATGTTCTTCCATTTGTTTGTGTCCTCTTTTATTTCACTGAGCAGTGGTTTGTAGTTCTCCTTGAAGAGGTCCTTTACATCCCTTGGAAGTTGGATTCCTAGGTATTTTATTCTCTTTGAAGCAATTGTGAATGGAAGTTCATTCCTGATTTGGCTCTCTGTTTGTCTGTTACTGGTGTATAAGAATGCTTGTGATTTTTGCACATTAATTTTGTATCCTGAGACTTTGCTGAAGTTGCTTATCAGCTTAAGGAGATTTTGGGCTGAGACAATGGGGTTTTCTAAATATACAATCATGTCATCTGCAAACAGGGACAATTTGACTTCTTCTTTTCCTAACTGAATACCCTTGATTTCTTTCTCTTGCCTAATTGCCCTAGCCAGAACTTCCAACACTATGTTGAATAGGAGTGGTGAGAGAGGGCATCCCTGTCTTGTGCCAGTTTTCAAAGGGAATTTTTCCAATTTTTGCCCATTCAGTATGATATTGGCTGTGGGTTTGTCATAAATAGCTCTTATTATTTTGAGGTACGTTCCATCAATACCGAATTTATTGAGCGTTTTTAGCATGAAGGGCTGTTGAATTTTGTCAAAAGCCTTTTCTGCATCTATTGAGATAATCATGTGGTTCTTGTTTTTGGTTCTGTTTATATGCTGGATTATGTTTATTGATTTGCGAATGTTGAACCAGCCTTGCTTCCCAGGGATGAAGCCCACTTGATCATGGTGGATAAGCTTTTTGATGTGTTGCTGAATCCGGTTTGCCAGTATTTTATTGAGGATTTTTGCATCGATGTTCATCAGGGATATTGGTCTAAAATTCTCTTTTTTTGTTGTGTCTCTGCCAGGCTTTGGTATCAGGATGATGTTGGCCTCATAAAATGAGTTAGGGAGGATTCCCTCTTTTTCTATTGATTGGAATAGTTTCAGAAGGAATGGTACCAACTCCTCCTTGTACCTCTGGTAGAATTCAGCTGTGAATCCATCTGGTCCTGGACTTTTTTTGGTTGGTAGGCTATTAATTATTGCCTCAATTTCAGAGCCTGCTATTGGTCTATTCAGGGATTCAACTTCTTCCTGGTTTAGTCTTGGAAGAGTGTAAGTGTCCAGGAAATTATCCATTTCTTCTAGATTTTCCAGTTTATTTGTGTAGAGGTGTTTATAGTATTCTCTGATGGTAGTTTGTATTTCTGTGGGGTCGGTGGTGATATCCCCTTTATCATTTTTAATTGCGTCGATTTGATTCTTCTCTCTTTTCTTCTTTATTAGTCTTGCTAGTGGTCTATCAACTTTGTTGATCTTTTCAAAAAACCAACTCCTGGATTCATTGATTTTTTTGGAGGAGTTTTTGTGTCTCTATCTCCTTCAGTTCTGCTCTGATCTTAGTTATTTCTTGCATTCTGCTAGCTTTCGAATGTGTTTGCTCTAGCTTCTCTAGTTCTTTTAATTGCGATGTTAGAGTGTCAATTTTAGATCTTTCCTGCTTTCTCTTGTGGGCATTTAGTGCTATAAATTTCCCTCTACACACTGCTTTAAATGTGTCCCAGAGATTCTGGTATGTTGTATCTTTGTTCTCATTGGTTTCAAAGAACATCTTTATTTCTGCCTTCATTTCGTTATGTACCCAGTAGTCATTCAGGAGCAGGTTGTTCAGTTTCCATGTAGTTGAGCGGTTTTGATTGAGTTTCTTAGTCCTGAGTTCTAGTTTGATTGCACTGTGGTCTGAGAGACAGTTTGTTATAATTTCTGTTCTTGTACATTTGCTGAGGAGTGCTTTACTTCCAATTACGTGGTCAATTTTGGAGTAAGTATGATGTGGTGCTGAGAAGAATGTATATTCTGTTGATTTGGGGTGGAGAGTTCTATAGATGTCTATTAGGTCTGCTTGCTACAGAGATGAGTTCAATTCCTGGATATCCTTGTTAACTTTCTGTCTCGTTGATCTGTCTAATGTTGACAGTGGAGTGTTGAAGTCTCCCATTATTATTGTATGGGAGTCTAAGTCTCTTTGTAAGTCTCGAAGGACTTGCTTGATGAATCTGGGTGCTCCTGTATTGGGTGCATATATATTTAGGATAGTTAGCTCTTCCTGTTGAATTGATCCATTTACCATTATGTAATGGCCTTCTTTGTCTCCTTTGATCTTTGATGGTTTAAAGTCTGTTTTATCAGAGACTAGTATTGCAACCCCTGCTTTTTTTTGTTCTCCATTTGCTTGGTAAATCTTCCTCCATCCCTTTATTTTGAGCCTATGTATGTCTCTGCGTGTGAGATGGGTCTCCTGAATACAGCAGACTGATGGGTCTTGACTCTTTATCCAGTTTGCCAGTCTGTGTCTTTTAATTGGAGCATTTAGTCCATTTACATTTAAGGTTAAGATTGTTATGTGTGAACTTGATCCTGCCATTATGATATTAACTGGTTATTTTGCTCGTTAGTTGATGCAGTTTCTTCCTAGCCTCGATGGTCTTTACATGTTGGCATGTTTTTGCAATGGCTGGTACCGGTTGTTCCTTTCCATGTTGAGTGCTTCCTTCAGGGTCTCTTGTAAGGCAGGCCTAGTGGTGACAAAATCTCTAAGCATTTGCTTATCTGTAAAGGATTTTATTTCTCCTTCACTTATGAAACTTAGTTTGGCTGGATATGAAATTCTGGGTTTAAAATTCTTTTCTTTAAGAATGTTGAATATTGGCCCCCACTCTCTTCTGGCTTGTAGAGTTTCTGCCGAGAGATCTGCTGTTAGTCAGATGGGCTTCCCTTTGTGGGTAACTCGACCTTTCTCTCTGGCTGCCCTTAAGATTTTTTCCTTCATTTCAACTTTGGTGAATCTGGCAATTATGTGTCTTGGAGTTGCTCTTCTCGAGGAGTATCTTTGTGGCGTTCTCTGTATTTCCTGGATTTGAATGTTGGCCTGCCCTACTAGGTTGGGGAAGTTCTCCTGGATGATATCCTGAAGAGTGTTTTCCAACTTGGTTCCATTTTCCCCCTCACTTTCAGGCACCCCAATCAGACGTAGATTTGGTCTTTTTACATAATCCCATACTTCTTGCAGGCTTTGTTCATTTCTTTTTCTTCTTTTTTCTTTTGGTTTCTCTTCTCGCTTCATTTCATTCATTTGATCCTCAATCGCTGATACTCTTTCTTCCAGTTGATCGAGTCGGTTACTGAAGCTTGTGCATTTGTCACGTATTTCTCGTGTCATGGTTTTCATCTCTTTCATTTCGTTTATGACCTTCTCTGCATTAATTACTCTAGCCATCAATTCTTCCACTTTTTTTTCAAGATTTTTAGTTTCTTTGCGCTGGGTACGTAATTCCTCCTTTAGCTCTGAGAAATTTGATGGACTGAAGCCTTCTTCTCTCATCTCGTCAAAGTCATTCTCCGTCCAGCTTTGATCCGTTGCTGGCGATGAGCTGCACTCCTTTGCCGGGGGAGATGCGCTCTTGTTTTTTGAATTTCCAGCTTTTCTGCCCTGCTTTTTCCCCATCTTTGTGGTTTTATCTGCCTCTGGTCTTTGATGATGGTGATGTACTGATGGGGTTTTGGTGTAGGTGTCCTTCCTGTTTGATAGTTTTCCTTCTAACAGTCAGGACCCTCAGCTGTAGGTCTGTTGGAGATTGCTTGAGGTCCACTCCAGACCCTGTTTGCCTGGGTATCAGCAGCAGAGGTTGCAGAAGATAGAATATTTCTGAACAGCGAGTGTACCTGTCTGATTCTTGCTTTGGAAGCTTCCTCTCAGGGGTGTACTCCACCCTGTGAGGTGTCGGGTGTCAGACTGCCCCTGGTGGGGGATGTCTCCCAGTTAGGCTACTCAGGTGTCAGGGACCCACTTGAGCAGGGAGTCTGTCCCTTCTCAGATCTCAACCTCCGTGTTGGGAGATCCACTGCTCTCTTCAAAGCTGTCAGACAGAGTCGTTTGCATCTGCAGAGGTTTCGGCTGCGTTTGTTATTGTTTACTGTGCCCTGTCCCCAGAGGTGGAGTCTACAGAGACAGGCAGGTTTCCTTGAGCTGCTGTGAGCTCCACCCAGTTCGAGCTTCCCAGCAGCTTTGTTTACCTACTTAAGCCTCAGCAATGGCGGGCGCCCCTCCCCCAGCCTCGCTGCTGCCTTGCCGGTAGATCACAGACTGCTGTGCTAGCAATGAGGGAGGCTCCGTGGGTGTGGGACCCTCCCGGCCAGGTGTGGGATATGATCTCCTGGTGTGCCTGTTTGCTTAAAGCGCAGTATTGGGGTGGGAGTTACCCTATTTTCCAGGTGTTGTGTGTCTCAGTTCCCCTGGCTAGGAAAAGGGATTCCCTTCCCCCTTGCGCTTCCCAGGTGAGGCAATGCCTCGCCCTGCTTCAGCTCTTGCTGGTCGGGCTGCAGCAGCTGACCAGCACCGATCGTCCGGCACTCCCCAGTGAGATGAACCCAGTACCTCAGTTGAAAATGCAGAAATCACCGGTCTTCTGTGTCGCTCGCACTGGGAGTTGGAGACTGGAGCTGTTCCTATTCGGCCATCTTGCTCCGCCCCCTCTCTTGTCTTTATTCTCATTGGTTTCAAAGAACTTCTTTATTTCTGCCTTCATTTCGTTATTTATCAAGTAGTCATTTAGGAGGATGTTGTTCAGTTTCCATGTAGTTATGCAGTTTTGAGTGAGTTTCTTAATCCTGAGTTCTAATTTGATTGCACTGTGGTCTGAGAGACCATTTGTGGTGATTTCTGTTCTTTTCCATTTGCTGAGGAGTACTTTACTTCCAGTTATGTAGTCAATTTTAGAATAAGTTCAATATGGTGCTGAGAAGAATGTATATTCTGTTGATTTGGGGTGGAGAGTTCTGTGGATGTCTATTAGGTCCGCTTGGTGCAGAGCTGAGTTCAAGTCCTATCCTTGTCAACCTTCTGTCTCGTTGATCTGTCTAATATTGACAGTGGGATGTTAAAGTCTCCCATTATTATTGTGTGGGAGTCTCAGTCTCTTTGTAGGTCTCTAAGGACTTGCTTTATGAATCTGGGTGCTCCTGTATTGGGTGCATATATATTTAGGATAGTTAGTTCTTCTTATTGAACTGATCCCTTTACCATTATGTAATGGCCTTCTTTGTTTGTTATTTTTCCTTCTCACAGTCAGGTCCCTCAGGTGCAGGTCTGTTGGAGTTTGCTAGAGGTCCACTCCAGACCCTGTTTGCCTGAGTATCACCAGCAGAGGCTGCAGAACAGCAAATATTGCAGAACAGCAAGTATTGATGCCTGATCTTTCCTCTTGAAGCTTCGCCCCAGAAGGGCACCTGCCTGTAATGAGGTGTCTGTTGGCCCCTACTGGGAGGTGTCTCCTAGTTAGGCTACAGGGAGGTCAGGAACCCACTTGAGGAGGCAATCTGTTTGTTCTCATAGTTCAAACACCAAGCTGGGAGAATCACTGATATCTTCAGAGCTGTCAGACATGGAAATTTAAGTCTGCAGAATTTTCTGCTCCTTTTGTTCAGCTATTCCCTGCCACAGACATGGAGTCTATAGAAGCAATAGCCCTTGCTGAGTTGCAGTGGGCTCTGCCCTATTTGAGTTTCCTGGTCCCTTTGTTCACCTACTCAAGCCTCAGCAATGTCGGACACCCCACCACCCACCAGGCTGCAGCCTCAGAGGTCGATCTCAGACTGCTGTGCTAGCAGTGAGCAAGACTCTGTGGGCATGGGACCCACTGAGGCAGGCATGGGAGAGAATCTCCTGGTGTACCAGTTGCTAAATCCATGGGAAGAGCACAGTATTTGGGAGGGAGTGTCCCATTTTTCCAGGTACAGTCTGTCACAGCTTCTCTTCGCCAGGAAAAGGAAATCCCCCAACCCCTTGCGCTTCCTGGGTGAGGCAACGTCCTGCTCTGCTTTGGCTTGCCCTCAATGGGCTGCACCCTTACTCCCCAGTCCCCAGTCTCAGGTAACTACCATTCCACTCTCTGCTTCTAAGAGCTCAGCTGCTTTAGATTTCACATGTAAGCAGAACATACGGCATTTGTCTTTGTGTATTTGACTTATTTCACTTAGCATATTGCTCTCCGGTTCCCTCTATGTTGCCACAAATGACAGAATTTCTTCCTTTTTTAAGGCTGAATACTATTCCATTATGTATACACCACTTTCTCATTACCCATTCATTCCTCGATGGATGCTTAGGTTGATTCCATAATGTAGCTATTGTGAATAGTGCTACAATAAACATGGGAGTACAGGCATCTCTTCAACATACTTATATTAGTCTGTTCTCATGCTGCTAATAAAGACATACCTGAGGCTGGATAATTTATAAAAGAAAGAGGTTTAGTTGACTCACAGTTCCACATGGCTAGGGAGGCCTCACAATCATGGTGGAAAATGAAAGAAATGCAAAGAAATGTCTTAAATGGCAGCAGACAAGAGAGTGTGTTCAGGGGAACTCATTTATAAAACCATCAGATCTCATGAGACTTACTCACTATCATGAAAGGCCCACTGCCATGACTCAATTACCTCCCACCAGATCCCTCCCACAACATGTGTCTAGAAGCTACAATTCAAGATGAGAATTGGTTGATGACACAGCCAAACCATATCAATACTGATTTCAAATTTTTCAGATAAATACTCAGAAGTGGGAATGCTGGATCATATGGTAAATCTACTTTTAGTCTTTTGAGAAACTTTCCTACTATTTTTCATAACAGTTGTGCTAATTTACATTTTCACTAGCAGAGTTCTCTTTTCTTCACATTCTTGCCAACACCTATCTTTTGTCTTTATGATCAAGACCATCCAAAATTTTGGTAAAAGGTGACATCTTCTTGTAATTTTAATTCGAATCTTTCAAATGCTTAGTAGTGCTGAGCATTTTTTTCAAGTGTGTTAACCATTTGTGGATCTTCATTTGAGAAATGTCTACTCAAGTTTCTTGTCCATTTCTTAATTGAATTATTTGTTTTTGTGTTCTACAGAGTTGTTAGAGTTCTTTATATTTTGGTTATTAATCCTTTATCAATTGTAGTAAGATTTTTCCTCCCTCTTATCAAAGAGCTCATAGTTTAGCAAGGAGAAAAACATGCAATCAAATTTATAAAGTAAGGCCAGGCTCAGTGGCTCAGGCCTGTAATCCCAGCACTTTGGGAGGCCAAAGTGGGCTGATCACCTGAGGTCAGGAGTTTGAGACCAGCTTGACCAGCATGGTGACCCCATCTCTACTAAAAATACAAAAATTAGTGGGCATGGTGGCACACACCTATAATCCTGGCTACACGGGAGGCTGAGGCATGAGAATCACTTGAACCTGGGAGGTAGAGGTTGCAGTGAGCTGAGATTCTGCCACTGCACTCCAGCTTAGGCAACAGAGTGAGGCTTCATTTCAAAAAAATAAAAAATAAAAAAATTTACAAAATAACATGACATATGAAATAATCTAGTATGTAGACAAAAGCTTTTGAGAAAATATTCAAGGAACTCCACAAATTTTTTATGTCTAGAGGAAAGAAATAAGACTGAAAAGTGATACAGATGCTAGCAAACAAAGGGTCCCCTATGCCAGGGCCCCTGGCACCCTGCCAGATTCTTATGGACATGAGTGTTATAGTCTTTGATTAATACAATTTTATTTTTTGCAGACATATACCTGTAAATTATTTAATATTTTGTTTACATTTTTAATTTATATAGTTAAACATTTTATTTTAATCATTAAAATATTTTAATCTGTTATATTCTTTTTGTGTTTCCTCATTTTCTACTCTTATTTTAATGCCCTCATACCTTTAAGCATACTAAACACAAAACCCAGAGTGTGACATCAAAGAGGTTGCATGTTTTCTGTCTTCCTTCTCATAGCTCTTCACAGAAGGAGATGAACAGGAAACCTATTTATCTTGATGTTGGCATTGGCTAGAAGGGAGAGTTAAATCCACCGAGAATTCGTGAAGTCAACTCAACCCCTATGTGTGCTTGGGGCCCAGATATATGCTACATATGTGACCAGAAAACAGCAAAAACAAATCTCTAGCTAAAACTCTAGTTTGAAATGTCTCTATATTGATAATGCTTCTAAGGCTTGGGACAGAAGCAAATTTACCCTTGAAGGAAGTTAACTTCAACCAAAGCTTCAGAAGTTCCATAGTTCCTGGTCGAAATAAAATTCACAGGAAAATGAAACCCCATGAAAGCCAGCACAACAGGCTATGGAGTCAGTGTCGCAGCATCTTTAGATATGAATGCTATCAGATACATGTTTTTTGGATGAAGATAGAATGTATGATTTTTGTCCTGAACAAATTAGATGATGTAAATTTAAAAAATTGCAAAAATGATCTTGAAACTACCCACTTAGTAGGGCTAACTGCCAGACCACAGTAATTACGTGTTGGTGAGACTTCCATAAATCTGGAAATAGTACACTAAAGTCACATCCTAGAGTGGGAGATGGGAAGAGTGTGAAGTCCTGAGGAATTTAAAAATGCATCTCAATGAAAAATAGAAGATTGTAAATGTGCAAATAAACCTTTTTTGAGATTATTTGCAGGCAAAGGAAAAATTAGACGGAACTGAGTAAAATCTTTTATTTTGGTTTAATTTAATTATTCTACCATCCACTATCCTGGAAAATTCTCAAGAAGTGAAAGAACAATTATGAAGCATGGTGAGGCAAGGAAAAATGAGAACACAGCACCTTTACTTTCCTTCTGGACATGAACTTTGGGACATGCCTGACTTAGGGAAAAATTCAAGAGGTTAAAGATTATATCTAGAATGGTCATGCTCACACATGTTCATAATTAGCTGTGACCAGAAAGCAATAGAAACTCAAGTCTTATAATGACTAAAGCAACAATGTTAATGTTTCAGAATGTGTTTACCTTCTTTCTTTAGAACATGTAGTTATTATTATCTTTTGATTTCACATTTTGCACAAAAGTCCTAATTCCCAGGAAAAATGATAAAGTAATAATTAATATGCTGTTGCACACTTACGCAGTGATATGCTTCGTTATAAAATAAGCCTAAGGTGGTCATCACACCTTTTCCAAGTTATCCAATTTCTAAGCTCCTTTTTATAGAAAATCTCAAAACTGTGATTATTCTTGTGTTTTGTACTTCCTCAGCCCACTTCTGGCTTGTAGCCAATGCAATCAGGTTTTTATGTCCACCAATAATCTTGTTGCTGAAACTAGCATGTTCAAAAGGCAGTATTTAGTTCTTACATGGCTTGTTCTATCAGCATGATTTGACATAAGTACTCTGTCTTAATTTTTGCTTTTAGTTTTCAGGACACAGTCTTTCTGTTCTCTTCCAGTCTTACTGTATGCTCCTTTTAAAATGCTTTTTGCTTAATCTCTAATTCTTATGGATTTCTAATGTTGTGGTGATCTGATTCATCCTAATCTCTTTTCTACTTGCATACATGCTGCCATTTCTTACAGTTGTATTAGTTAAACACCATTTAGAGATAACTTAAATTTCTGTCTCCAAACCTATATTATTCCTTGGATTCCAGAGTCACGTATTTAACAGAATACAAAATAAAGCCACTTAGGTATCTGATACACATCTCAGAATGAATAGGTATGGGGCAGATAGACTCTAATATTTCCCCCAGTTATCCCAATTTCCTGGTATGCACACATTTGTACAATATCCTCTGCCTGAATGTGGTATCTGTGACTTACTTCTAACAAAGAAAATCAAGTGGCCAGACACGGTGGCTGATGCCTGTAATCCCAGCATTTTGGGAGGGCAAGGTGGGGGGATCATGAGGTCAGGAGTTTGAGACCAACCTGGTCAACATGGTGAAACCCCATCTCTATTAAAAATACAAGAATCAGCAAGACGTGGTAACGGGGACGTGTAGTCCCAGTTACTCAGGAGGCTGAGGCAGGAGAATCACTTGAAACCAGGAGGCAAAGATTGCATGAGCCAAGATCGTGTCATTGCACTCCAGCCCAGGCAACAGAGCAAGACTCTGCCTCAAAAATAAGTAAGTAAGTAAGTAAATAAATAAATAAATAAATAGATGCAAAGGTAAAGTAATGTCAATTTTGGATTATATTACATAAGATTGCAATTTCTATCTTGCTAGAAAGTGATCTCCATTTTATCCCTCCCCTATTGGCCTTAATAAGGCAAATGGCCATGTGGAGAGGCCTACATAACAAAACACTGACGGCCTCCTGTTGACAACCAGAAAAAGTTGAGAAACTCTACTGACTCAGTTTATATCTCAGAAAGAAATGAATTCTGCCAATAACTTTCTGATAATTTGTTATACAGCAAGGGAAAGCTATTACATTGAAATTGTTTGGTTCTGTGTCCCTGCCCAAATCTCATGTTGAATTGTAATTCCCAGTGTTGGAGCTGGGGCCTGGTGGAAAGTGGTGGATCATGGGAGCAATTTCTCATGAATGGTTTAGCACCATCTTCTTGGTGCTGTTCTCATGATAGTGAGTGAGTTCTTATCATATCTGGTTGTTTAAAAGTGTGTGGCACACACCCATTCTTGCTACTGCTCCCATCACGTGAATTGCCTCACTCCCCTTTTGTCTTCCATCATGATTGTAAGTCCCTGAGGCCTCCCAAGAAGTTGATGACATCATGCCTCCTGTACAGCCAACAGAACGATGAGTCAATTGAAACTTTGTTTCTTTACAAAGTACCCAATCTTAGGTATTTCTTTATAGCAACAGAGAATGGACTGACACCAAAAATTGGTACCAGGAGTGGGGCATTGCCTAAAGATACTTGAAAATGTGGATACAACTTTGGAATTGGATAATGCACCCGGGTTGGAAGAGTGTGGAGGCTCCAGAAGTTGATAGTAAGATGAGGGAAAATTGGAAACTTCCTAGATACTTGTTTAATTGTTGTAACCAAAATGCTGATAGTGATATGGACAGTGAAGTCCAGGCTGAGGAGGTCTCAGATGGAAATGAGGAACTTATTGGGAACTGGGGTAAAGGTCACTTTTGTTATGCCTTAGCAAAGACCTTTGTGGAATTGTGTCCCTGCTCTAGGGATGGGTGGAATTTTGAACTTGAGAGTTATGATTTAGGGTATTTGGTGGAATAAATTTCTAAGCAGAAAAGCATTCAGGATGTGACCTAGCAGCTTCTAACAACCTATGCATGAGTAAAGAAATGAACCTGCAACTGGAACTTATATTTCAAAAGGAAGCAGAGCATAAAAATTTGGAAAATTTGCAACATGGCCATGTGGTAGAAAAGAAAAGCCTATTTTCAGGGAAAAAATTCAAGTAGGCTGCAGAAATTTTCATAAGGAAAAAGGTCCTAATAGCCAAGACAATGGGGAAAAAGCCTTGAAGGGTTTTTTTTGTTGTTGTTTTTTGTTTTTTCCTTCCAAGACCGTCATAGCAGCCTTTTTTATCACAGACCCAGAGTCCTAGGAGGACAGAATGGTTTCTGCCCCACTGCCCTGCACAGCTTTGGGATACTGCTCCCGGAATCCCAGTTGCTACAGCTCCAGCCATGGCTTAAAAGGGCCTAGATACAACTGAGGCCACTGCTTCAGAGGGTGCAAGCCATAACCCTTGGTGGCTTACACATAGTGTGTAGAATGCAAGAGCTGTGGCTTGGGAGTCTCTGTCTACATTTTAGAAGATGTATGGAAAAGCCTAGATGTCCAGGCAGAAGTCTACTGCAGGGACAGAGACCTCATGAAGAACCTCTACTATGGCAATGCAGAGGGGAAATGCAGGGTTAGAACTGTAACACAGAGTCTACAGAGTTTACACTGGATCACTGCCTAGTGGAACTGTGAGAATAGGGCTACCATCCTCCAGACATAAGAATGGTAGATCCACCAGCAGATTGCTCTCTGTGCCTAAAAAAGCCACAGGCACTCAACATCAGCCCTTTAGAGCAGACGCAGGGACTGAACCCTGAAAACCACAGGAATGGAACTGCCCAAGACCTTGGGAGCCCACCCATGACATCTGTTTGCCTTGAATGTGAGACATAGAATAAAAGGAAATTATTTTAGAGTTTTAAAATTTAATGTCTTCCCTTTTGGGTATCAGATATGTGTGGGACCTATAACCCTTTTCTTTTGTCCACTTTTTCCTTGTGGAAGGCGGTTATGCTCACCACTATACCACCAATGCAAACTTCTCCCTTTTGGAATGGAAATATTTATCCAATGCCTGTACCTCCATTGTATCTCGGAAATAACTAACTTTTTTTTTGTCTTTATAGGATCATAGGTGGAAGTACAAGCCTTGCCTCAGAAGAGACTTTGGACTTTTGAGTTAATCCTGGAAGGATTTAAGACTTTTGGGACTGTTGGGAAGGCATGATCATATTTTGGAATGTGATAAAGACATGAGATTTGAAAGGAGTCAGGGGCAGAATAATATAGTTTAGATCTGTGTTTCCACCCAAATCTCCTGTTGAGTTGTAATCCCTAATATTGAAGCTGGGGCCTGGCCGGAGGTGGTTGAATCATGGGGGAGGTTTCTCATGAATGGTTTAACACCATCCGCTTGGTACTGTTCTTGTGCTAGTGAGTGAGTCTCATGAGATCTTGTTATCTAAAAGTGTGTGGCACTCCTCCCTCCCTCTTTCTCTTGCTCCTGCTCTGCCATGTGAGACACTTCACTCCCCTTTGCCTTCTGTCATGATTGTAAATTCCCTGAGGCCTCCCCAGAAGCTGATGCTCCCATGCTTCCTGTACAGTCTGCAGAACGATGGGCTAATTAAATCTCTTTTCTTTATAAATTACCAAGTCTCAGGTATTTCTTTATAGCAATGTGAGAACAGACTAACATATACATATTTTGGTACAAGGAGTGGGAGGCCACTCAAATAAATGTCTAAAAATATAAGGCTTTGTTTTAGAACTGAGCAGTGAGCTGAGTGATTGCATCACAATTTTGTAACTTTCATTTTACTTACAGAATTTGTCTTTTTTTTTTTTCCCTTGTAAGCTTTGATGAACTAAGCCATCATATGCAGAGTTCCACAGTGCAAACAATTAAGGGTGGCATCTTGCTGAAAGATAGCAAGGAGCTAAGGCCCTCAGTCTGACAGCCCACCAGTAACTGAATCACACCAATACCCATGTGAAATAGGAAGCAGATTCTTCCTCAGTTGAACCTGAAATCAAATCTGAGTCCTGGACTGCATAACAATTGAAGTATTGTAAGAGACCCTAAAGGTAAGCTGTGCCTGTTTTTTCTGTTACACAGAAACTTTGAGATAATAAATGTATGTTGTTTTAAGAAATTATGTTTATAGTGATATGTTTCACAGCAATAATAACTAATACAAAATCTGAAAGAGACTCCTTGATTTTTTTTTGGGGGGGGGAATATTTTTATTTACTTATTTTTTTCTTTCCATTTCTTATTTTAGGTTCAAGGGATACATGTACAGGTTTGTTACATGTGTAAATTACATGTCACTGTGGGAGTTTGGTGTACAGATAATTTTGTCACTCCAGCAATCAGCATCATATCTGATAGTAAGTTTTTCAATCCTCACCCTTCTCCCAATTTTCACCCTCAAATGGGCCCCAGTGTCTATTATTTCCTTCTTAGTTTCCATGTGTACTCAATGGTTAGCTCCCACTTGTAAGTGTGAACATGCATATTTTGTTTTCTGTTGCTGTAATAATTCACTTAGGATTATGGCCTCCAGCTCCATCCATGTTGCTGCAAAGGCTATGATCTCATTTTTTTTATAGCTGTGTAGTATTTCGTGGTGTATATGTACCACATTTTCTTACCCAGTCCACCGATGATGGTCATCTAGGTTGATTCCATGTCTTTGCTCTTGTGAATAGCACTGTGATAAACATATGCATGCATTTGTCTTTATGATGGAACAATTTATATTCCTTTGGGTATATAACTAGAAATGATTCATTGATTTTAATTGCTCCCCAAACTTGCTTCTTCCTAAGTATCTCTTGTTAATGGGCAACTCAATCCACTTGTCTGCTCCATAAGAATTTGGTGTAATCCTTGAATTTTCTCTACGTATCACATCACAAAATGCTAGTAACTCCTATAAGGTAAATAAATATTTTTAATACTGCCATGGATATGATGCTACTATGAAGAACCTACATCTCACTTCTAAATCACTGCAAAGTCTTTATAACATATCTCTATAGTCATGTGCCTAGTCTCCTTAAACTGATCCTCTGCAATATCAAAATGACACTTGCACAGTATAAATCAGATTATGTCTCAACCCTCCAATAGTGCTTTATATACAAACTGAACTCCTAACCACAGTCTGTGAGGCTTTCATATTGGGTCCTTCATTTCCTCTCCCTGTCTTTTTCTCACTCACTCTGATTAAATTGGACTGTCATTTCTGTTGCTTCACCTTATAATGTGGCATCTACTCCTCCTATTGGGGTAACTCTTCCTCCAGATCTTTGTGAGGTTTGTTCTTTTTATTTTAGGACCTGCAAAAATATTCATGCCCTCAGAGAAGTCTTTACTGGCTACGTTATCTAAAACAGCCTTATAGTATCCATAACTACCCATTTTCTTAGTGGCATCTATACTAATTAATTATTTATTAGCCATCATTTCCTTAATTTTTTCTTCCACCCCATTAGAGGAAAAAAGCCACTAACCTTTTTGTTTTAGTCACTGTTTGTTTATAAGCAACTGGAAATATAACTGTTATAGAGTAGGTGCTCACTAAATATTGTCTAGTGGTGCATAATTAATCAACCATATATAATTATAATTATAAAATTATGTCTAATTTGCATCAACTATAGCAGCGTCATTGACTGAGATTCAGGTGAATATTAGCTAAAGTGATTGTGCTCATATAATCACTATTCTAATGTTCATCTTTCTGATAGTCTCACTTTTAATTTTATGTTTAATGTTTTACTTCCTGTTTGATTTATTAAGTTAAATAGTCTTGAAAATTCCTATGTACTTTATCTCCCAATAATAACATGCTCCATCATTATTGCTTCTTATGAGTTATCTTGTAAGCGGCATTACACACATGCCTTTAGTTTACATTCTGTTCTTTGCCCATTTTCTTTTATAGCTTAAATTTACTGGTACAGTTTTCTAAAAACTGGCTTCTATCTAAGCTCTTGTGACCAATGATTATTTTGTGATTTAGGACTCATTTGTCTTCACAGACTTCAAGTTAACCCAAAGTAGGACTGTCTGCTTAAGCATTACATTTGAGCTTAAAAGTGTCTAGAGCTTGATGCTCCAGATAGAAGAAGTTTTGTGTATATATATATACACACACACACACTCATACACACACACCCATATATATATGTACATACCCACATATATGTGAATGGCATGATGACATGATGTAAAAAGTTGATTTTTAATTTAAATTATGTTACATATAATATAGAAAGTAAATTATAATAAACTTTATATACTGTATTTTAATTAAAACACATCTGTAAATAACAGGAAATATTTTTGAATATAATTCAAATGTTTTCATGTTTAAAATCATATAAATATTTCTTATATATTATTTTATTTGAGAAAAAACTATATCCCCACATAACTTTTGATATTATGCCAACTGAAGCAAGTATTTTAAATATACGAATTCCTTGAGGAAAATGTTTGTATCTATACTGTTTATTGCTATGTGCCCAAAAATTCATATAGTGTCACACCCTTAGTGGAAACTCAACTCATTCTTGCTTAATAGTAAAAGGAATTAATAAACTGGACCTCAAACCACACAAAACTTGAAGCGTGCATAGGTTATACATTTGGTGGAGATCGGAGTTAATATGGATACATATATCAGTTACAAATTAATCTCAATGATGTCTTTCTATTCTAGTACATAAAGGCCTGATGTTCAACCCACAGAAACTGCGTCTACTTGCATAAGGACATTCTTTGATTTCCAGAGACCTCTTCCCCATTTCCAAATCAGGTTAGGTTTGCCAAATTATTGAAACTGTCAGCAGAATTCCTCAAACAATGACTTACAGGAGTTACTGTGTACATATCTGAATCACACAAAACTTATATGGAACAATTCTCTAGTATGTTGTTTTCATTTGCTCCCAGAGCCTTCCATTAGTATTAAGCTTAGTTACCCACAATGGTCACTGGCTTAATAATGCATCTTGTATTGTATCATTTACTTTTATTGCACCCTTTTCTTTCCTACTTCCCTATATCCATAAATACCCAAAATTGTGAATTTTGGGATCACCCCCCAAATAAGTTATATTCATTTAAGTCATTTTCTTGAGTTGGCTTCTGGAAACCCCCTATGAAGACAGATTCTCTCTCTATATATCTATCTCTCTTTCATTCAAATAGAAAACAAATGCTCCTGCTGTAAATATCTAAATAGTATATAAGGGTACCCAAGTGTTTATGTGGAAGCTGGATAGCCTAGTGCATAGGCTGTCCCAATTATAAGTTGATTGCTTACCTGTTCCAAATGTACACTTACATGCCCTTCTTTGTAACATTGCAGCTCTATCTGATAAACATCTTTTCGACAGCTGGAAAAGTGTCAGACTTTGTCCGGACAGAGTGTTCAAAGGATCACTGAAAAAGGAAGGAGCCTCTCTCTTCTATGTGAAGCACTTACATATATACACTCTTGCTCATAGGATATGGCTACTAGGAGAAAGTTTGCTTGTTGGTGGGAAGATTCCTTCTCAGTTGTCTGAAAGAGACCCAGTAATGAATGCCCTTTGGTAAGTTTCTCCAGCACCTAGTTAGAGAGCTTCTTAGTGAATTTTACTTTACTGCCACGGGTAATTCTTACCAAGTTTCTAGCACCGCAGTGGACAGCTTCTGACTGAGTTTCAGCAATAGCTCAGTGACAGATTTCCTTCCTGACAGCCTTAACCTACAGCACCTTAGCATATCGCTCTGCCATTCAGTAAATAGAAGCCTCACTCTCTTGCATGAGCTCTTGGTCTCAGGGGTTGGGAAGTGGAGAACTGTCCTCTATTGGGCTGCTTCCTACATGTGCTCTTCTTGTATTCTTTAATGTTCTCTTTACTCAAATGATTAGTGAATCTCTGATTACTAATTATTTTATACTAAAATTTTCCTATTCAGAGTAACACTGTGATTTTGGTTCCTTTAATGTACCCTTACTAATATACCTACTAATTATGACTTGTTAAAATATTGTGCTATGTCATTTGTAAATGATACTTTGATGAGAAGACAGGAAGGGAATATTTTTCCTTAAATTTCAAAGGTGCTTTTAGCCTCCAAAAAGTTTGAAAATGACTAGTGATACATAAGAAAAAAAGTATGCAGAAAACTAAGAAAGAATCAGAGCAAATTCAACCATTATGGAAAACAGTATGGCAATTCCTCAAGGATCTAGAACTAGATGTACCATATGACCCAGCCATCCCATTACTGGGTATATACCCAAAGGATTATAAATCATGCTGCTATAAAGACACATGCACACGTATGTTTATTGCGGCACTATTCACAATAGCAAAGACTTGGAATCAACCCAAATGTCCATCAGTGACAGATTGGATTAAGAAAATGTGGCACATATACACCATGGAATACTATGCAGCCATAAAAAAGGATGAGTTTGTGTCCTTTGTAGGGACATGGATGCAGCTGGAAACCATCATTCTGAGCAAACTATCACAAGAACAGAAAACCAAACACCACATGTTCTCACTCATAGGTGGGAACTGAACAATGAGATCACTTGGACTCGGGAAGGGGAACATCACACACCGGGGCCTATCATGGGGAGGGGGAGGGGGGAGCTGGGAGGGATTGCATTGGGAGTTATACCTGATGTAAATGACGAGTTGATGGGTGCAGCATAGCAACATGGCACAAGTATACATATGTAACAAACCTGCACGTTATGCACATGTACCCTAGAACTTAAAGTATAATAAAAATAAAATAAAATAAAATAAAATAAAACAAAAAAAAAACAAAAAACAAACAACAACAACAAAAAAATTGGAATTTCTATCTGGAGCTGAGAGATACAAGAATAAGTTTTCTGATTGTACAGATGATTGAGATCGAAATAGTGGAAGATGAACACTCAGAAATTAAGTGAACACTCATAGACAGTGACACTGGCAGTCTGATCTGGAGTTATATTTTAATATAATGGCTTTCTAGTCAGAACCCTATAGATTGGTCTGTTGTCAAGAATAGTACAGCATAATGCAATATCGCTCTAATTATCCCTTTTCTGAATTATTTGCATCATAGTTTTGAAATTGAAGAATGTAGAAGAAAAAAGTTACATAATAACTGTTCAAATGATGACAATAATATATCAAACATTATGACACGAAAAAATTACTGCAACTTAAAAAACATTTCAGTATTTACACCATTGGCAAAATGATTTTGTGTCCTAAGAAATCCTGTGCATTAGAAAACCCACAATTGACACCAACGCCTTTAGTGTAATTGCAGTGATTCATAATGACTGCATAAAACTTCATCAGTAAAGCATAACAAATTTTTATTTTTGTATATATAGAGAAATAAATAGTATATTATTATAATAGAAATAAATAGTATAATATATAATTAGTAAATAGAAATATATAGTAAAATACATATATTTACACATATATAAACACATCTTCTCAACATATGTATATATGTATATACATATATACGTATTTATACATATATGCACATATATACATATTTATACATATATATGCACATATATAAGGAAAAAATATATATACAAGTATGTATTTATGTATATGTAGACGTATGTGTATATATATATGTATTTTTCCTGGAAAGTTTCACAAATATTATATGGATGAAGTGCCTACTCTTCTCTATAGGTATTATTATGTGAAAGAAGTTTAAGTCATTATGATATATAATTTTACATATAAAATTATAATATTGATAACCGTTTTTTTGCCTAAAACTATATATTTAGTTTGATACTATATAAATCTTGTCAATTATGCATAAAAGAATAGAATACAAGAAAATAAAAACAAGGCAACTATATTTGTGCATAGAATTCTTATTTTATACTTTTCTTTGAAAGTATTAGCTCTAAAGTCAATCTCAAGACTATTGGAAATGTAAAAATGTAAGTTTTCTGTAATTATAACTTCAGATTGATAGACGAATATCCAAACAGATACAATATATTTCAGAGTTATCAGGAAAGATCAATAAATTATCTAGGCAAATAATTATGTATATATTGTTTTATCTTCTGAAAATGGTAGTAAAATAATGCCATACATTTATACTACCGATCTTTTCACTAATTCCTAACAGATTTGCCTTAGTCTTGCATTTAATATGCTCTCAGATCATCGGTATTATTATTTAAATTTGCTACAACTGTCTAATAAAAATTACTAAGGAATACAATATAGAAACTTGCTTCAGAAATGATTAAGACAAGTTCAACATTATTTAATAAAGTATATTTTAAATAATAAGCATGGTATATCATTTTGAGAACGTTAACTGAAAATACATGTTTACCTCTCCCAAATCTTTGTGAATAGAACTCTGAAAAATCTATAATAGTATGGAGATGGAGTGCATGTTTGTGTTTTGTGAGGGTAATGGTAAAGGAAGTATAAATATTTATATATTTTGGTGAATTTCTCGAAGAACAAAACACACTGGTTCACACATTGGAAGCCACAGCCTGAAACACATTCCAGGGGAGACAGAAACCAAGATGATTGTCCCTATGCTCAGAAGAGGTAAAGACAGAGAGTTGCTTGTGCAAGGAAAAAAAATCATGGTAGGTAATTCACAGGCTGTCTAATGAAGAAAAACAGTTCTGCTTTTTATTTTCATTTGAATCTCCTATTATCATCACAGATAAATTTTGTATTCAGAATAAAGCACAAAGGAATTATCTGAAAAATTTAAAAAGTTACCTTAGGAAATATGGAATCCTTATGTAGACAATTATTTTTTATTGGAAACCTCTCTTCAATCTGGCTCAGAAGTGAGAGGAAAAAAAAAGTCTGCTGTGGGCACCATGCACATTAAAGTAAATCCAAATACTTTCTTCCCCTACGTGCACAAAATTCTTGGTAAGACATGCCATCAGAAGACAGATTTGTTCAGAGACCTGTGTGTTTAGACATAGAGAATAAAATAAAAACCCCGAGCAGCCCTCTACATGAATGAGCCTTCTCTTTTCTTCATATATGGCAGAGGTTGACAAGTTGGGTCCCACGAGACAAATCCAGCCAACACCAATTTTTGTGTAGCTGGTGAGGTAAGATTACATTTGCAGTTTTAAAATAGTTGTAAAAAAATTTAAATATGATTTCACAACATAAAAGTGTATGAAATTCAAAGTTCAATGTTCATAAACAGAGTTTTTAATTTTTGTTTTAGGAGCATGGAGATATTCCCTTGTTTACATCTATGGTTAATGTCATGTTGCAGTGGCAGAGATGAGAGGTGAGTAGTTGAGGTAGAGGGAGTGTAATTTGTAAACAGAAATGATATCGATATGGATGTAGATACAGACTGACAGATCTATAACTATACTGAATATCTATCTGTCTATCTATCTATCTATCTATCTATCTATCTATCTATCTATCTATCTATCTATTTATTCATTTGATCTATCTATCTATATCTATCTATAATAGCTGGGGCCTATCCCAGCAGTTCAGGCTGTAAGGCAGGAATCTCACCCTGGGAACACCATCTCATGGCAGGGTGCACTCACAGACACCTACTTTCACTCATATTGGGACAATTTACACATGCCAATTAACCGAATATGCACAGTTTTGTGATGTGGAAGGAAACTGGAGTACCTGGGAAAGACTCACACATATATGGGGAGAAATAAGAGCTCAATAGACAGTAGCCACTGTGTTTTTGTAGACAGTTCTTATTTTACACACAGTTTTCTTCTTCAGGAACTTATTGTTTCTTGCTTCATGGCTTGCACTGCTCTTTCCTGTATTTTCAGTCGCTGTTCTTGGAACAAAATACTATGTTTATTATTTAAAATATATGAAACGATCAATACTGTACATGTCTTAAGCATGTCAGATGACATATCTAACCAAGGGTATTGTGCAGGTAGGAGAAGCAAGTATTTGAATTTACTTTAATGTGCATGGAGCCCACGGTAGACTTATTTTATTCCATGTCTGAGAAAAATTAAAGAGATCTTTCCAATCATAATCACCTATTATTAGATAAAGAATTCCATGTTCCTTAAAGTGGCTTTTGTAATTTTTCAGATAGCTGCTTTGTTTTTGTTCCAAATACAAAAATTATCTGTGCTGAGAATAGGAGTTTGAGATGATTGAGATTAAAATTAAAAGCAGACTGAAATGCTGCTTTTTAAAAGTAAAAAGCAGATTGAGATGAAAAGAAAAAGCAGAACTCTTTTTCCATATATATCTTTTATTTTTATATGTATTTATTTTATGTATTTTATCTTATATTTTATATACCAAAGATATATATTTTTTCATTATATATGTATGTTCTCCATATATGTACATATATATGTTTTGCATAAATGTATGTATATACATTCCACATATATGCATATATATTTCCATGTATATGTTTTCCATATATTTATATATGGATAAAGTTATATGTATGTATATAAACCACTTATGTATATGGCAGGTCTTTGACTAGCAACATTTCTTTATAACATTGATGAGAAAAATAAATGATTCCTGATAGGGTCCCCCGTCTATGTGAAGTTCTCATGTTCTCCCCATGTCTGCGTGGGTCTTCTCCAAGTACTCCAGTTTCCTCCCACATCACGAAGCGGTGCATATTCAGTTAATTGGCATGTGCAAATTGCCCAGTGTGAGTGAATGTGGGAGTCTGGGAGTGCACCCTGCCATGGGATGGCATTCTGCCAGGGGTTAAATTCCTGCCTTGCATCCCTAGCTGCTGGGATCGACTCTAGTTACCCACGAACCTGAAGTGTGATAACTGGGTATATCATTATCCTGCTTTTTATTAATTTTCCTTAAATGTACATATAGCTCTAATTGGTTTTAATGTTTTATATCAGAAGTGCTTTAGGTCTTTATAAAAAGTTGGTTGTCTTTTTCTGACAGATATATACGATAGGAACTTGACTCTTGCTATTATCAATTAGCCTATAGTAAAATTGGTTTCGTTATACATCATTTTGCTTAAAGTCACAGTTTCCGAGAATCTATCCATGGCATTAGGTGAGGACTATGCTATGTGTATATACACACACAATTGAGCCTTGAACATGGGGATTAGGGTCACTGACTCTCTGCCCAGCCGAAAATCGGTGTATAATTTCTGACTCCTCCAAAACAACTACTAATAGCCTACTGTTGACCAGAAATATTACCTACAACATAAAGAGTTGAATAACAAGTATTTTGTGTGTTGTATATATTATATGCTGTATTTTGTAGTAAAGTCAGCTAGAGAAAAAATGTTATTAAGAAAATCATAAGAGAAAATACACTTACTATTGGTCAAGTGGAAATGTATCATTTTAATAAAGATCTTCATCCTTGTTATCTTCACACTGAGTAGACTGAGAAGGAAGAGGAAAAGGGGGAGTTGCTCTTGTCTTGGGGTGGCAGAGACAGAAGAAGTGGAGGAGGTGGAAGGGGAGGCGGAAGAGGCGGACACACTCAGTGTAACTTTACAGAAATACATGGTAATATCTGCCTGAATTTTTGCTTATTTCTCTAAAAATGCTTGTGTATATTATAGTAGCAATCTTTCTTCCACTGTTTGCTTTAGTTTCCATGCTTTTATCATAGAAGGGTCCATGTAGTAAAAAAAAAAAAAAAAAAAAAAAAATCAAAAGCAGTTCTGAATAGTTGGAACCCTTTTGACAGACTATCTAATATCAATTTGTTTTCTGGCAATGCTTCTACGTCGTATTCTCTTCTTCCTCATTGTCTGACCCTGATTTGGAAGCGCTCATCTGCATCAAGTCATCGTCTGTTAAATCTTCTGTTTTTGTTTCCATTAACTTTTGATTTTCTCCAAAATCGTTATCTTGAAAGCCTTGATCATCTACTTCTTTTTCACTATATCCATAATCTCTTTTATGATTTCCTTGATTGGTTCTGTTGGAATCCTGGGAAGGGGTGCACAACATCTGGACATGGTTTTCTTCTTCAGGGATTTATTGTCTCATGCTTCATGGCTTTCACCGTTTTTTCTGGAACAATGTTGGCACCTTACATGTTGTGATCCTTCTAGACTTGCATGGTGTTCTCTGTATCAGGGTTCCCTTCTACAGTTTTGCCAGTCATCGCTACAGAGAATTAAGTGTAATGAGTCTTACAGGTTTTTTAAGATTCCCTGATTTAGAGGATGAATTAAGGATGTGTGTTTAAGGGCAAGTAGACTATTTTGAAGCCTTCTGTGTTGAACTCCTGGGGTTCTGGATGGCCAAGCCTTTGTCCAATCTCAAAAGAATTTTAAAAGTAGTCAGTCCCTTACTGAAAAAGTAATTCCTCACTTCAGGGACAAAGCATCACTGAAAGCAATTCAGAAAAAGTTTCTTATTGCCCACGTCTTCATATTGTACAATAGAAAGGCTGGCAGCTGACGTGTATCTTTTTCCCTCACGGCTCTAGAGTTAGCAGCTTTGTAGATAAGGGCAGTCCTGATTATAAGCCCAGGTGCATTTGCACAAAACAGTAGAGTTGATCTACTAAATGTCTTAAATTCTTGTGCTCACTGCTCTTCTTTATTAATAAATGTCCTTTGTGGCAATTTTTTTCTTCCAGAATATGGCACTTTTGTCTAAATTAAAAACCCATTCAGCAGATATTTTTTCTCCTTGATTATCTTGGGCTTCTGGGAATTCTGCTGCCTCTTCATCAGTAAAAGCTGCTTTTCCTGCTAATCTTGATATTTTTAAAGCCAAACCTCTTTAAAACTTGTCAAACCATCCTTTACTGGCATTCAATTATCCAGTTTAATATCCTTTACCTTCCTTTTGCTTTAAGATGTCATGTAATGATGTTGCTTTTTTAAAAAATCATTTTAGATTCTGTAAGTATGCCTTTCTTTTTTTTTTTTGAGACGGAGTCTCGCTCTGTCGCCCAGGCTGGAGTGCAGTGGCAGGATCTCAGCTCACTGCAAGCTCCGCCTCCCGGGTTCACGCCATTCTCCGGCCTCAGCCTCCCGAGTAGCTGGGACTACAGGCGCCCGCCACCTCGCCCGGCTAGTTTTTTTTGTATTTCTTAATAGAGACGGGGTTTCACCGTGTTAGCCAGGATGGTTTCGATCTCCTGACCTCGTGATCCGCCCGTCTCGGCCTCCCAAAGTGCTGGGATTACAGGCTTGAGCCACCGCGCCCGGCCAAGTATGCCTTTCTTATAGCAATCCTGTACTCACATAAAAACTGCAATTTTAATATGAGATAAAAAGGTATTTTGCAAAATATGCAGGGTTTTTGTGCTGGTTGGCACAGCTACAGTGATGGCTTCACATTTTTTTTTCTTTCTATAGTCCTTACACTGGGTTTGTTTCTTGAGATGGTTGTCTATTGCAGCTGCAGACCTCAACCTATGGTATGTATCAAGTAATTTAACTTTTTCTTGCAATGCAATGACTTTTCTCGGCTTATTGGGAAAACCTCCAGCATCACTAGTGACATTTTATGTGGGTCCCATGATGTTATTTAAGATTTAATGTATTTCACTAAATGTGATTTATATGGTGAGAACTCTGTGAGATCACTTTTTACCATGATACACAAATTCACTGGAGAAACAAGAGAGAGCATCACACAGCACTTTAAGTGTCTATTTGCAACTTTTGAGCTTATTGCAATAGCAACAGGAGGTGTCTACATAATTATTATAGTATTACAGTCTGTACTACAGTGAATTTTAAGTAGTAGTGACTAACTACTTGTGTTTGTTTACATTTCTATTATGAGCAGCCTACATACAATATGTGTTTGTGTTTTGATAAATATTAACTTTTTATTACAGATTTAATTATTTTTATAGTAGTACCTAATAAAATAGATTATACCTATATTATATGTATTAATGACACATCTAACTTTTTCTAATATTTTTTATATTCCTAGGGTATGCAATCTGTCTGTGAGTTTTCTCAAAGTATTGCAAATTACTAAAAAAAACATATATATTTTAAAATTACATATAAGTGGACCCACCCCATTTGAACCCATTTTGTTCAAGTATATATAGTCATGTGCCACATAATGATGTTTTGGATAATAATGGAAGAATATAATACTGTATTTTTCCTGTAATTTTTTTATGATTAGATACACAAGTATTTACTATTATATTTGTCTACATTATTGACTATAGTAACATGCTCTAAAGGTTTGTAGCTTAGGAGCAATAGGTTGTCCCATATAGCCTGGGTGTGTAGTAGGTTATAACATCTAGGTTTGTAAATATCACACAACTGAATAAAAATAAAACATTATACTAAAGTCATTCATTTAGTCTTCAGCTAGGTAAATGTAATATGGAAAAGTGCACAGGAAAACATCCAAAATAAATTACATAACTTCACTAATAAATAATTCTAAAAGTCTTCATGATATGTACAACAGCTTAAAAATTTTTATCTTGGCTGTGTGGTGGCTCACGACTGTAATCCCAGTACTTTGGGAGGCTGAGGCAGCCATATCACAGGGTCAGGAGTTTGAGACCGGCCTGCCCAACGTAGTGAAACACTGTCTCTACTAAAGATACCAAAAAATTAGCTAGGTGTGGTGGCACATGCCTGTAATTCCAGCTCCTCAGGAGGCCGACACAGGAGAATTGCTTAAACTCAGGAGGTAGAGGTTGCAGTGAGCTGAGATCATGCCACTGCACTCCAGCCTGTGCTACAGAGCGAGACTCCATCTCAAAAAACAAAAAACAAAAACAACAAACAAACAAAAAACAAATGATCTTAATGAGATCAGCCTTATGAGCAATACTGAATACTAAAATAAAATGTAGCAGAGTTTTTTTGAAGGCAGGTTGTTTGTGCTCAGGTTTCTTATTGAAATACCAAAAAAGTTTTAAATTAATGGACAACATAAAAATGTCATTGAGATAATCAAGGACTCAGAGAGTTTCCCTGTCATTCATCACTTGTGTAAAAAATATGTACAACTTTATAAAGATTGTTTAAAAGAAACATAGAGAAAGAATATAGATTGCTTAGCTGGAATATACAGTAAATATCTGTGCAACAACTGATTTGTATTACAAGAGGAATCCAAAGGGATAGCAATACATTTTCTCACAAAAAAATAGTTTTTTGAAAATGCATGATTAGGAGGACAAAAATTACATTGTTTTGGAAAAGTAGGCATATATTTTCTCTATTAGAGAAAAACATAGGTGTTGAAAATGTTGCCAATATAAACATGCTAAACAAAATTCGTCCTATAAAAGCTCATTTCAAACACAAAAGCAAATAAAATGCAAATCAAAACCACAATGAGATACTGTCTCACACAAGTCAGAATGGTGATTATTAAAAAGTCAAGAAACAATAGATGCTGACGAGTCTGTGGGGAAATAGAAACGCTTTTACACTGTTGGTGGTAATGTAAATTGGAAGACAATGTGGTGATTCCTCAAGGATCTAGAACCAGAAATACCATTTGACCCAGCACTCTCATTACTGGGTATATACCCAAAGGAATATAAATCATTCTACTACAAAGATACATGGACATATATGTTTATTGCAGCACTATTTACAATAGCAAAGACATGGAACCAACCCAAATGCTCATCAACAGTGGACTGGATAAAGAAAATGTGGTACCTGTACACCATGGAATACTATGCAACCATAAAAAGAAATGAGATTATGTCCTTTGCAGGGGCATGGATGAAGCTGAAAGCCATCATCCTCAGCAAACTAACATAGAAATAGAAGACCAAACACCGCATGTTCTCACTCATAATTGGAAGTTGAACAATGAGAAAACATGGACATGGAGGGGAACAACTCTCACCAGGGCCAGTCAGGGGATAAGGGCTGAGCAGGGAGAGAGCATTGGGACAAATAGTTAACGAATGCAGAGCTTAAAACTTAGATGGTGGGTTGATAGGTACAGCAAACCACTATGCCACATGTATACCTTGTATACCTGTGTAACAAACCTACATGTTCTGCACTTGTATCCCAGAACTTAAAGTAAAATAAACAAATTTTTTTTAAGTAGATTAATACAAAATATTTAAATAACTGTTATGATTTACAAAAAGAAAATTGAGCTGACACTGTTTTCTAGAACAATTTCCATAGAGGAACAGAGATCTAATAGTATGCACATGATTGATTTTCTGTGGGTCTAACATATAAGTGATTAATACAGCTTATTTAGTGAATTTGAATGGAACTATCAGATAAAGAAAACATGCACTCACACACATATAGTATGTGAATTAATCAAGCTATAAGATAAAAGCATATGCTCTGTACTCAAGAGCTTGAAGGCTTGAAATTTAAATTTATACTTTATAGGCTAAGCAACCTAAATCTGCAAGTTCCTACTTTTTGATTAAATGATACTACAGACAAAAATAGTGACATAAAACTCATATCACTATTATTATTAAGACTATTTACCTTCTCAATCAACCTACAGAAAAAAGAAATTGAAGATAAATGTACTTAATGAACAGATTCTAAAAATTACAAACCTTGGCAATGTCAAAGTAGCCATAGAGTTATATATGATGAAAGATAAAAAGGGAGAGCCAAAGGTGGTTGGTGCAATATAAAGGGTTTTATTTTCTTATTTCACATAAATGATAAACGATTGTTTTCAAAGTGGATAGTAAACAATTTAGTTTTAAGCTTAGTGTTTTAAAATTGAAAGTTCACAAATAGAAGGAGCAGTTGAGCTAAGCAGTTGATTGAGAATATATTCAAGTCCATCTTTGGTACCAAAGCAAAACCTCTGGGTTAATTAAGGTATTGATTGATTAGAAGACTATTGACTAAGTACACTTAAACAAGTACACTTGGATGAATCCTTTGAGAGAAAACAATGCTTAAAATATTTTAAAATATGGTCAATTCAATAGGCTTACTAAAATTTTGTGTATCATCAGGCTAAATCTAACAAAAATTGGTAACTGAGAGAAATAAACAGGACATTGCAGAGGACTTTGGCCCTAAGATAATTGCAGAATTAAAAAAAAGGGATTTGTATTTTAATCAGTGTACGGAATTTAGGATTCAAAAATAGAACTCCAGTTTCAATCTTGTATGAGTTGAATAAGAGAATTTACCTCCATTAAACCATTGATACATTAAAGGTGAACATAAAATAATATGATGTAAAATAACCTCACCCATATTCTTGGAAATTTAAGGGAAATCACTCACCTTAGCCTTGATCAGAAGTTAGAAGGGAAAAAAGCAAAAACTCATTTTTGAAAAAATTTAATCATAGACCAGTCTTTACATAGATTTATGGTGGTCCAAAATTATTAAGCAAAAAATAAGGAGAAATTGATTCTTGGGAAAGGCATTAGTTAATCATTATATGTAATGATGAGTTTTTATGGAGGCCATTACATCATGTCAAACTCAAATTAATATCACAAATAAGTTTCCAATTAAATTTAACAACTCAGGATAAAAATTTATTAAGCACACACAAGAAAATAAGCCGTCATGAGTGAAAAACCAGCAGAATGAGTGCTGCTGGGTTTCATTTTATATTCTCAAAGACCAATTATTTACCTTGGTTATTGGTCTTTGAAAATATAAAATGAAAAATAAGTGTAATTACTATTTTCAAAAATAAAAAATAACATGTTTTTAAACACAGAATAAAGAGAAAATATATTGACTAGTCAGACTTGAGAAATGAACTATTAGAACTATCAGAAATAAAATATTAAATAATTGAAATAGGAAATCAATACATAGGCTTCATGGCAGTTTAACTATAGCTGATGAGAGAATTAATAAACCGGGAGATACATTTGAAGAAATGTTTACAAATGAAATACTGATATCAAAGAAATGGAAAATATGAAGCAGAAGCTAAAGATATGGAGGGATAATGCATAATGTATGTAATATAAACCTAACTGGAGTTCTCAAAAGAAAGAATATAATAAATGGACACAGTCCTAATTGTCAAATTAACATTGGAAACATTTTCAGAAATGGCAAGACAACAATCAAAACATTCAAATTATACAATAACCAAACATTTAAGTTATACAACAAAAAATTAAAATATGTAAAAAGAAATCCAAGAGTTGATTTTAATATCTATGTTTATTGACATTAAATGTTAAGTATTTTAATATTTATATTTATTTTATATACATATAGATGTTATATTTAATATCTTTGTTCTTATGTTTAAGCTGTATTTTATCTTATATATTTATTTAGTAATGCTGTATTTGTTTTTCATATTTGGTTCATTTGTTTATAACTTACCTGTTATTTATATGTTTTATTGCAATATATTGTATATATGCCACAATATATAATAATATAGTAATTCTATTAATATAAGTATATGCATATGTTATAATATGTTATATTACCTATCTGAATTTTTATTGTATAACATATTACATATTAATTTCACATAAATTTACTGTCTATATTTAATATATATATTTATAATATATATATTTAATATCTATGTTTATTTGCATTAATTTGAATGCAAACATTTTGTATTTGGAATGCAACAGATAATTTTTCACTTTTAGCAGAAAATCATGCTGATTCCTCATGTTTAGTATTCACCTTCAGGGGTGAATATGAGAGCCAGACAAGATGTCACCTTATAGACACCGGAGTTTGTAAGATAGTCCAGGAGTCAACAAAATCTGAATCTGGGTGTTAACATAAGAGAGAGAGATCTGTGCACCCCAACCCCACCCCTCTCGATAAATGGAGAGAAACGTTGTGCTTTCTCTTAAAACAAATTCTACTTCAGAACAGAAAGGGAAAACATTTAGGGATCTTAGTATTTGCAATGTAAATGCATGTCTCCTAGCAGAAGACAAGACCAGTGTCTCTAGCCTTACCATCCAGAGACATCTTTGTGGTCCCAATTTCCAATCACCCTTGAAATGTGAATACACATATTGAGGGAAATAAATGTCTCTAGAATTCGGATGATCTTTTCTGTCATTTTTACTTTCTGTAAGACATTCTCAGAAAGTCCTGACTCTATAGAAATGTAGAAAGATTCAGAGACAGTTTTATAAGACAAAAAACAAAATTAAGAAAATAAATAAATAGGTAAAGAGAAAGAGAGGAAGGGAGGAATACATTCAGAGTCAGAATGTAAAATGTTGTTGGACTTCTCAACAACATACACCAGGAAGGATCAACACCATGTACTCAAAATGCAGAGAAAATATACTTTGCAACAAGAAATATTAGTTTTGAAAAATAAAATTGAGTAGGACCAAAGAAGTTAAAGTATAGAATTTTCCACTGGCAGACAATTGCTAAAAATAAATCTAAAGGATGTCTTTAAGGTAGAAAGAAAATAATTCTGGATGTAAATTTTGATATGCATGAAATAATGAAGAGAAAATAAAAAAATAAATAACACTATTGAGAGGAGTTAAATTGAAATATATATATATATAAATACAACAAATATATACACACACGCACACACATATAAACATAAAAGCTTTATCCTTCAAGAAGTATGGGTTAAAAAGCTAATGTTTGAATTCTATATAAAGTTTTCACAAAACTTTGTAGTGTTAAAGTTTTACACTATCAACTCTCAGAAAGCAGCACTGACAGGAAAAGGAAATCTATGTCTGCAGTATATGTATTGATTCCAGTCAAGATAATTCACTCTTCCTTGTATGCTGGAAAGAATCTGACACAATCAACTTGCCAGCAACACTAGGTTCTCTCTTCAAGAGTTTTTTCCATGGTTGGCAAGTTGGACTTTGGCAGTCCCAGTGGATAGATCCATCTTGGTGAAAACAAATCTATGCTATTGCAACCACTCATAGCTTCAAGTCTCTGCCACCAGCTACTTAATTCATCTCGGATAATGAATATAAGATGACTGAAATTGACTGATACAAACTGTCTGAGTCATTCATTCTCCTTTGTTTTTCAGTACCTCTTCTGTGGTAGGTAATCCATGATGTAAGTTCACATGGAATACAAAGTTCTCTCACTTTGCACCCACTCTGTTAAGTCCACCCACGAACTTTTTTTTTCTTACACACCCCCTTATGCCTTAGCTTTTCATCTTTGTCCTTACTAGCTTCTAGCCAACCATCCAAGCTCTTTGTGGCTACCCTCGAATCTATGTGTATTCTAACCATAGGCCGGCTCTTTTTCTACTTGGAATGAATGAACACAGGCACACTCAAAAGCTCTGGCCACCGGGGTAGTTTTGCCTAACTCCTTCGTTTTGTCTTATTACAGCCTCACTATATCTCTGAACAGGTCTATAGTGCAATACAATTGCAAATTCAACACAAACTGTGCTGACTCATCAGAGAATCCCACCCCTCCTCTTTCAGCTCATTATAAGAAAATACCACATGCTAGTAGATGTGAGCAGTGGAGGGACATCATTGTAGTCATTTCGGGATGGCACGTTGTTGGGCACCAGTTTGTGTAGCTTATTTGCGCCCTCTGGACCTGCTTGTGCCTAATACTGAATTTCCCACATTAATATTACAGTGGATTTCTGTTATACCAGCACAACATTATGTTATTGCTTCATGAATGCCACGTCAGGCATTTCTGTTTCTCTTAGTGGGGGCCACTGCTTTTCCATGTTTCCAAGATCCAAATAATAATAGCACATTAATTCTTATCCGGGGTTTACTTTACGTATCTTGGGCCAGTGACTACCTTTTGAAGAGTACTCCCTTTTAAGATTATATCCCATTTCATGTGATCTCTTTGGATTCTTATGATACTGATACTCTCTTATCCCCTGTACACTAGGTCCTGCAGCTCCATTTAATACAGTTCCTTTCTTTCTGTGGCAGACCCAGGATAACTCTGACATGCTACCTTGTGACTTGACCTTAGTTATTGTTCTGGCAGCAGAACACCTCTGGAAGAGGTGCTATGGAGAATCCTGAGAGCCTGTATTGGACTTCAAGATGAAGGCTTTGTCCCATTAGGATATAAGAAGCATTTCTACAGCCAAGAGAGTACAAGAGGAACATGGTTTCTATACCAAGACTCAGCGTCCCATATTTTTTATTCTTTTTAATTTTTTAATTTTTGTTTTATATTTGAGGGGTACACATGCAGGCTTATTAGCTGGGTATATTGCATGATGCCATGGTTTGGGTGTACAAATGATTCTGTCATCCAGGTATTGAGCGTGATACCCAACAGTTTTTCAACACTTGCCCCAAATCCTTTCCTCCTCCCTTAGTATCCCCAGTTTCTACTGTTCCCATCTTTATGTCCATGACTACTCAGTGTTTAGCTCCCACTTATAAGTGAAAACATGTGATATTTTGTTTTCTGTTTCTGCATTAATTTCCTTAGGAAAATGGCCTCCAGTTTTATCTATGTTTCTGCAAAAGGCATGATTTCATGTTTTCATGGATGTGTTGTATTTCATGGGGTGAGTATATGTACATTTTATTTATCCGGTACACAGATGGGCACCTAGTTTTGTCCCATGTCTTTGCTATTGCAAATAGTGCTACAATGAACATGTGAGTGTATGTATCTTTTTGTTAGAAGGATTTGTTTTCTTTTAGACATATAGCCAGTAATGGGATTCCTGGGATAAATCATAGCTCTGTTTTAAGTTCTTTGAGAAATCTCCAAATTGCTTTCCACAACAGCTGATCTAATTTATTATATATTCTCCCTAACAGTGTATAAGTGTTCCCTTTTCTCTACAGTCTCACAATCATCTGTTGCTTTTTACTTTTTAATAATAGCAATTCTGGTTGGTGTGAGGTGGTGTCTTATTATGGTTTTTATTTCCATTTCTCTGATGATTAGTAATGCCGAGCATTTTTTATATGTTGGCTGCTTATATGTCTTCTTTTGAGAAGTGTCCATTCATGTCTTTGGCCCACTTTTTAATGGGGTTGTTTTTGTTTGTGTAATTGGTCAGGTTCCTTATATATTCTGGATATTGGATTTTGCTGGATGCATAGCTAGCAAATATATCCTCCCATTCTGTAGGTTGCCTCTTTACTCTGTTGATAGTTTCTTTTGCTTGGCAGAAGCTAGTTTAATTCTTATTTTTGTTGCAGTGGCATTTCATAACTTAGTCACAAATTCTTTCCTAAAGCTGATGTCCAGAATGGTGTTTCCCAGGTTTTCTTCTAGGATTCTACAGTTTGGGGTCTTACATTTAAGTCTTTGATCCGCCTTGAGTTAATCTTGTGTATAGTGAAAGGTAGGGGTCCAGTTTCATTATTTTGCATATAACTAACCAGCTAGCCAGCTATCTCACCATCATTTGTTGAACAGGGAGTCCTTTCTCCATAGCTGATTTTTGTTGACTTTGTCAAAGATAAGATGGCTTTAGGTGTATGGCTTTATCTAGTTTCTCTATTCTGTTCCATTGAACTACATGTTGGTTTTTGTACCAGTGCTATGCTGTTTTGGTTATTGTAGCCTTATAGCATAGTTTGAAGTCAGGTAATGTGATACCTCCAGTTTTGTTCTTTTTGCTAAGATAGTTTGGTTATTTGGACTCTTTTTGGTTCAATATGAATTTAATAATATATTTTCTAATTCTGTGAAAAATTTTATTGGCAGTTTAATAGGAATAACATTGAATCTGTATATAGCTTTGGGCAATATGACCATTGCAATTATATTGACTCTTCCAATCCTGAGCATGGAATTTTTTTCTACTTGTTTGTTTCATCTATGATTTCTTTTAGCAGTGTTTTGTAGATTTCTCTGTAGAGATTTTTCACCTCCTTGGTTAGATTTATTCCTAGGTGTTTTATTTTATTTGTGGAATTGTAAATGGGATTGCATACCTGATTTGGCTCTCTGCTTGAATGTTATTGGTGTGTAGAAATGTTACTGATTACTATACATTGGTTTTGTATCCTGAAACTTTATTGCAGTTGTTAATTAGTTCCAGGAGCTTTTGGCAGAGTCCTTAGGGTGTCATAGGTATAGAACCATATCATCAGTGAAGGGAGATAGCTTGACATCTTCTTGAATGTTTTTATTTATTTCTCTTGCCTGATAGCACTGGCTAGCACTTCCAATACTATGTTGAAGAAGGGTGGTGAGAGTGGGCATTCTTGTCTTGTTGCAGTTTCCAAGGAGAATGCTTCCAGTTTTTTCCCATTCCATACAATGTTGACTACGGCTCATATTATGTTGAAGTATAGATGGTTTGTATTATTTTGAAGAATGTTCCCTTGATGATTATTTTCTTGAGGTTCTTATCATGAAGGAGTATTCGATTTTATTGAAAACTTTTTCTGCATCTATTTAGATGATAATATGGATTTTGTTTTTAATTTTGTTCATGAGATGAGTCACATTTATTGATTTGCATATGTTGAGATAACCTCACATCTCAGCAATGAAGCTTACTTGATTGTGACAAATTAACTTTTTGATGTGCCATTGGATTCAGTTTGTTAATATTTTGTTGAGGATATTTGTTTCTATGTTAATCAGAGATATTTACCTGTAAATTTGTTGTTGTTGTGTCTTTGCCAAGTTTTAGTATTAGGATGATGCTGGCTTCATATAATGAGTTTGGGAGGAGTCCCTTCTCCTTGATGTTTTGAAATAATTTCAGTAGAATTGGTACCAGCTGTACTTTGTATATCTGGTACATTTGATTCTGAATCCATCTGGTCTGGGGCTTTTTTTGATTGGTTGATTTTGTATTAGTGATTCAATTTTAGAACTCAATATCGGTCTGTTCATGACTTCAGTTTTTCCTAATTCAATACTAGAGACTGTGTGTTTCCAGGATTTTATCAGTTTCTTCTAGATTTTGTAGTTTGTGTGATAGAGGTATTCATAGTAGTCACTGAGTATCTTTTGTATTTCTGTGGGATCGGTTGTAATGTCACCTATGTCATTTCTGATTGTGCTTACTTGGCTATTCTCTCTTTTTTACTTGTTAATCTGCTTAGTGGTCTATTGATTTTGTGTATCGTTTAAAAGAAGCATGTTTTGGTTCCATTGATTCTTTTTATGGATTTCTGAGTCTCAGTATCATTTAATTCTGATCTGATTTTTGTTATCTCTTTTCTTCTGCTAGCTTTGCAGTTAATTTGTTCTGGTTTTTCTAGTCCCTCTAGGTGTGGTGTTAAATCACTTATTTGAGATCTTTGTAACCGTTTGAGGTAGGTGTTTAGCACTATGAACTTTTTTCTAACACTGCTTTTGCTGGATCCCAGCTGGTCTGCTGTTGACTGTGTTTTCATTTATTTCAAATAATTGTTTTCTTTTTGTATTAATTTCATTGTTAGCACAAAAGTCATTCAGGAGCAAGTTGTTTAATTTCCATGTAGTTGTGAGATGTAATGGTTTTGAAAGATCTTGGTATTGATTTCCATGTTTATTCCACTGTTGCACAAAAGTACGGTTGGTATGATTGCAACTTTTTTTACTACTGAGACTTGTTTGTGGCAATCTTGGAGTGTGTTCCCTGTGCAGACAGGAAGAACATATATTCTGTGTTTGATGGGCAGAGTACCTTCTAGATGTCTTTTAGGTCTGATTGGCCAAGTGCTGAGTTTAAGTCCAGAGTTTGGAAGTTTTCTTCCTTGATGATCTGTTTAATGATGACGTTGGGATGTTGAGGTCTGTGAATATTATTGCACGGCTGTTTCTTCGTAAGTCTAGAAGTGTTAGTTTCACAAATTTGAGTGCTCCAATGTTGAGTCCATATATGTTTATGACAGTTAAGCCTTCTTGTTGAACTGAAGTTTTTATCATTACGTAATGCCCTATTTCGTCCTTTTTTAATGTTGTTAGTTTAACATCTGCTTTAACTGATATCTGAATAGTGACTACTGCTCTTTTTTGTTTTCCATTTGTGTGGTAGATCTTTCTCCAACCCTTTACTTTAAGCCTGTTGGTGTTTTTACAAGTGAGATGGGTCTCCTGAAGATAGAAGAGAGTTGGGTCTTATTTTTTAAATCCGATTTGCACCTACATGCCTTTTAAGTGGGTTGTTTCGGCCACTTACATTCAAGGTTAACATTGATATGTGAGGTTTTGAGTACATGGTGAAGGTGTTAACTGGTTGCTTTGTAGTTTCCATTCTGTGGTTGCTTTATAGAGTCTGTGGACTATATATTTCAGTGTGTTTTCGTGGTAGCAGGTATTGTTCTTTTGTTTCCATGTTTAGAACTCCCTTAAGGGTCTCTTATAAGACTTATCTAGTGGTAATTAGTTTCCTTAGCACTTGTTTTTCTGGAAAAAAAAATTATAATTTCTCCTTCTTTTATAAAGTTTAGTTTTGTGTGATATAAAATTATTGCTTGGAATTTGTTTTCTGTAAAAATGTGAAAAGTACTCCCCCAATATCTCCTGGCTTGTAAAGTGTCTGCTGAGAAGTGTGCCCTTAGTGTGATAAGAATCTGACCTTTTTCCTCTAGCTGCCTTTAAGATACTTTCTTTTGGCCAGGCACAGTGACTCACTCCTATAACCCCAGAACTTTGGGAGGCTGAGGTGGGTGGATTGCCTGAGGTCAGGAGTTCCAGACCAGCTTGCCCGCTACTCAGGAGGCTGAGGCAGGAGAATCGCTTGAACCCAGGAGGCGAAGGTTGCAGTGAGCCAAGATGGCTCCACTGCACTCCAGCCTTGGGCAATAAGAGCGACATTCCATCTCAAAAGAAAAAAAAAGATATTTTCTTTTGTGTTGGCTTTGGACAGTCTAGTGACTATATGACTTGGTGATGTTTATTTTGAATAGTATCTCACAGGTGTTCTCTGAATTTCTCCCATCTGGATGTCTACCTTTCTGACAAAATTGGGGAAATTTTCTTGAATTATTCTCTCAGCTATGATTTCCAGGTTGTTTACTTTTTCTTCTTCTCTCTCAGAAAAGCCAATAATTTATAGTTAATTTTTCTTTACATAATTCCATATTTCTTGAATATTTTGTTCAGATTTTTAAATTACTTTTTCTATTTTTGTCTGACTGGTTTAGTTCTAAAGATTAGTCTTCAAGCTCTGAAATTACTTCTCTTTGGTCTGGCCTATTGAAAAAGCTTTCGATTGTATTCTGAAATTCCATAAGTTTTTGAATTCGAGAAGCTCTGATTAATTACTTTTTAATATGTGAATCTCTTCTTTCATTTCCTGGATTGCTTTAGAAGTTTCTTTGCATTAATTTCCAGCCTTGTCTTGGTTCTTGTTGACCTTGCTTGCAATCCATGCTTTAAATTATTTATCCGTCATTCTGAGGTGAAATTTGCTTAGAGACCATTTCTGGTAAGCTAATGTGATCCTTTCATGCTATCGCTACATTCTGATTTTTCATAGTGCAAGAACTCTTGCACTAGTTTCATCTCATCTGAAAATACTTGCACTTCTAATTTTTGTAATTATTTTCACACAGGTACAATTTTTTTCTTTTTCTTTATTTTCTTATAGTATTATTTTTATTTTTTCTTTTCCTTTGCTTTTTCTCCCTTCCCTAAGGGGAGCAAATGTAGAGAATGGTGGGTAGGTTATTTTGGCCTCGTTTCTGTAGATCTAGGCACTTCTATCAGCAGGTTTTATATTGAGCTGTGCGGTTCAACCTATAAGCTACTAGATGGCACTTATAGGTATAAGCCAGCTGCAACAAACACAGCTGGGTATATATTTGATCTTTGTTTGCTGGCAGAGGCATTTTGTTTCCTCAGACAATGAGTTGATCCATGGAGTGCACAGTGGCCAGGGCTTCTTGGGCCCTGTGGGGGAGGGCACAAGCGAGGGAGGTGGGGTATTGACCAGGCAGATCTGCCTACAGGTTTCCTGAGGGCCAGCACAAGCACTAGCACTAAGGCAGAATACAATGGGCAGCCACCAAGTACTCAGAGGGGTGCCTAGGTGTGGAGCTGGGAATCTCTCTTGGCCCTACATTCTCTGTACAGGGAAGTGGAGGAGGGCTAAAATCCTAATCCAAGAGAGTGGGTATTCCACATGCCTGGAGATTTGCCTCGGTGTGGAGCCGAAAGGGGAGCGCTATATCAAGATCTCTGCACAGGGGTGGTGGGGCAACTCAGGCTGCTCAACCAGGCAGGCAAGTGCTCTGAATGCCTGGAAATCTTCTGTGCCTTTTTACATTTTAATCCAGAGCCCTTACCTACAAAAAATAATTCAACTTTCCTACCCATGTAGTTAATCCCTAGATCTTAAACTCAGTTTATTTGCATTTCCTTGTGGCTAACTGAGATCATAATAATATTAAATGTGTCAAAGGAAACCTTGTGACTTTCCCATTTTGTTTTAATTATTCGTGACAATTTAGTTGTTTCCACTGCATGTTATATTCAACAGTACTCAGCAACAACCTACAAATGCTATTATCCTTATTAACACTACTGCCCTGAATAAACATATTAAAAGTAAATCATAATAAACATATTAAATATGTTTATTAAATATATTAAAGACATTTTAATATATTTTACTATAAAATATTAAAAATATGTTTTAACACAAGCATTAAATTTTAAATTTTATTTAATTTTAAATTAAATAAACAAATTAAAAAGATAAACATTAAAAAAAGTCAATCAGAGCTTCTGGAATTGAAAAACTCACTTAAGGAATTTCCAAATCCAATTGAAAGCTTTTACAGAGCTTAGTTATTTCACCTGTGACGGCTTTATATTGTGTTAACTTGGTTAGGCTAAAGCATGCTTCCCAGAACTCCCTTTCCTTTAAGCTTCTGGTTAGAGTGGTCCACAGATATATTTTTCAGTGAGATTTGAGAAGACTTGAAACAGAATTATTTTGTTGTTTTTGTCATTGCTGTTGCTTTCTTTGCTTTCAGAAATGCAGTGAAAGTGCCTTTTTAACTCACACATGTTACGTATCTGCTGGCTTACTTTTATTGACATGGAACAGCAGCCATGAGTATAAACTCTCCATTTTAGCCACATTCCTCCTTCAGCTTATCTGACTCCTGATCCAGATTCTCTATAATTTCATGACAGAGGTTGTCAGCTTCTCCTCTAGGAAAGTTATTTCACAAAGAACAGAAGTAGAGTCAACTGGCATGTGTTCTCCTGAGTTCCTGCTCTTACCTGTCTTTTTTTAAGGGCCTGACCTATGGACTTAAAGCTCCTTGTCAACTATAAAAACAACAGCTTTCATATACAATTGGGTGAGATCAAATTCCAGTAGCACTTTTACTGTGTATACCTTCTACTGGTTCTTCCATGACTAAACCCTGACTGATAAAGCCTCCACCAGTGTAATATACAATTCCAGTTTACCACATTAATAATGTCAACAGTGTCATTGCTGTAAAATGTCACAGGTTGTTGGTAAGGAGACCCTAATTCCCATTTCATTAACAGCGTATCCAGTCACAAAATCCTATCGTAGAATCTGTTTCATCATACCACTCATAGCACACGCTTTCTGATGAGCTTTCCTCAGAAATAATATTTAATACAGACAATTGCTTATAGAAATTGTATTAATGAGTGCTTTCAAGGAAAATCACTGTAAAGGAATGAAGGAATCAAAACTGGGCAGGGTAAAAAAGTTTATATAGAGTGAGACTGCAGCACAGATCACAGCTCATCCCACAGGGAAATCTGGAGCTGGGATGGCTCTTCAGGTTATCAATATTGGTGAAGAGTCTGAGATTTTACTGTATTTGCAAGCTAACAAGTTATTCCCTTACAGTTTTATTGAGGCTGGCAGAGACATGAGACTCCTTGGCCAGTGAACAAGCATTTTGTTATTCGCAATGAATGTTATGAGCATTAGAATACTTGTGTCAGTTCTCCTTGCCAAGTTCCTTGGGGCGATGCATTGGAAGAAGATGGATGGCTACACATGAAGTAAGTTGTGTTATAGGCAAGGATCCCAGAACCTAAGGAAATAAAATCTTATATACTGGCAATAAGTATGCCTGTACATTGCTAGTGAAGGAGATACTATCTCTATCTTCCAAGACTTTAAGTAAACCTTCCCTTTTTTCAGAGAATTGTCCTATCTCTATCTTTCAAGTTGGTTCAGTGTACACATATCTTTAGCTAGTTAACGCCTCTGTTGGCAATATGGGCAAATGAGATGGACTGCCATGAGGAACTGTCTCACCACAAAGAGTTCTCATAGATAAGAAAAGGGGCAAAAGGGGCTGTCCTTTGAAACCTTTTAACAACTAATCATTAGATACACACTGCCCTTCCAGTTGATTGAAATTTCCAAGAGATACTTGACTGTGAGTCATTGACAACTCACAGTTCTCTTGGCTAGGGGAATAGTAATTTGGTCTGGGAGCTGGGAGTCTTGTGCATTATCCTATAGCAGGGATTACATTATGAGAACATGTCATTCTACAACCTAGTATCATTTTGCCTTACGTTGTTAATTCATTAACCAAAGGCCACACAGATATGTATCATCATATATCATCTGATGTTCCCTTTTATCTTTTTAATTTTATCCCTTTTATCTTCATTTTATCCTACTCACAGTTTGAATTCATGCCATTTAATTTGTAGATAGTTAGTTATTCTATTCTAGTTTGTCTTTTTATTTTGATAGTATGCAAGTTGCTAGAATAAACATTCTTTTCCATGCTGCATCAAATAAACAGATGGCTGTTTTGAAACTGTGAAATATGAGCATAATTAAATAAATTCAGAGACAATCATGCATATACTTTGTTTCTAACATAGCTTTATCTATGCTTACAAATGTATTTGATTTTCCAAATAATGTTATCAACTTATTTTCATTTGTCAAATAGCTTAATCTAAACCAGAAAATGAAATTTAATGTGTTATAGAAATGTCTCACTCTAATTGAGAGAAAAAATTACTGAAGACCCAAGTGTTTCTTAAAAACTTCAGGAAATTTCAATTTCCATAATTTTCACCAGTATTATAGAACAGAGCTTCACAGTTACAATTTTCTATTGCCCACTATGTTTGTACATTTGAATCATCATGGAGATGTTTTAAAAAACAGATTATTAAATCAATGTCAATTGAATATCAAAAAAGTGCCCACATATCAAAAAAGAATTTTTTTTTTAATCAGGCCAGGAAGTATATGTTTCTTCAAAAGTTCTTCAAGTAATTCTGATTATCAGTCAAGCCTTGGAAATATCAGATTACATCAATCAATCAAACTCTTATGTTACATGAACTATGATAACATATAGGAGAATTTTAAGACCCTGTGTCAAGAAAGATCCATAACATTTAAGAAAAAAAGAGTGTCTACTCAGCAAAAAATATTAATGATCATAAAACTTCTTGCCAAACGTTATCTAGAAAAGTAGCACCAGGGCCCAATGGAAGACATGTCCTATCCTTTAAAAAGATAAACAAACAAAAAAATAAGCAGAGTTGAGGGGGCTACATTTTTATAAAATTGACACATTTAGATAAATGTGAAATGGAAATATTCAAAATATTGATAATGTTTTCATTCATTAATTAGAGAAGGGCTGTTAGTATAAGCAATGTTAAAATTAATTCACTTTTGCTATACTGTTGAGTATTTTTTTTCTTATGAATCTGAGTTAAAAAATATTTACATTAATATTATTTGAAATATAGCTAGATGCAAAATACATATTAATCTAAGGCATGTTTATTATACTTCTAGTATTTTCTAGTTACTGAGTTAGTTATTATCAATACAATATACAATATATAGAATTCAGAAGGATCCCCTCATCCATTAAGCTAAACAAAAAAGGAAAAGGATTTTTGTTTGTTTGTTTTTGTTTTGATGGAGAGGACCTGACTTGCTTCAGTACTTGTTTCATCCATTTAAGTCATTCTTAGACACTCCAGGGCAGGTTTCCTCAGAAACAGACTCTGAGACAGACAATAGCAGAAACTGTACTGAAGAGAACTTTCAGGAACATCACTGTGATGAAATGAAGAAGTCAGTGATTTATCTTATTTTGGATTGTTTTTCTCTAGACTAGATCATCTAAAATAAATAAATTCAGCCTGGACTAGGCTATAGGTAGGAGAGGCATAATTCCATTTGAAGTATGAAGCCCAAAGTCAATATTTTTCTGTTCTTTGATTTTTTTGTCAAGCATATCAGTATGTATTTTAATTTAGTTTTACTATGTTTTAAAACTGGTTCCTTTAAAAATATTGTTACACAATTGTCTTTAAAAGAAATTAGACTAAAAATTAAATACATACACATATAAACGAATTAACAGAATAATTGTATGAACTCATAATATATTTTGTGTAAAGGAGACCTTTATATTATTTGAGATGTAGGGTAATTTACCAATTTACCTAATAGAAATATTTGATTGAAAAGCACATTCGAATATTTTCCCCAAGAATATACATATTTGTGTATGAGAGATTTTATTAAAGACTATAAAAATTGAAATAATTTTTGTTTTGAAATTATTTTATATAAATAATAATTGTTTTATAAAAAGAAAATTTTAAATATTTTGAGCAAAAGAGAATATCTTAGAAAGAACAAACATTATTATCTAGGATCCATACACCTTCAGCGAAAACTAGTCATAAGTTTAGTGTAGCTATGCATTAGCTATTGAGAAATCATAAAATTTAATGATGAAAAATTTGTATTCACATTTCTCTGAGTTAATGATTCTCACTGACATATGCTATGATCAGGTAGTCTTAACTTGATGTTTGCAATCATTGGCATTTAAATATTTTTGAACCTACTAAATACAGCCTACTCACAAGTTGTAATAAAACTTTCTGCTTGGGTCAGGACTGAGGTTCCCTTCTGACTTAATGGTGTTAGGCAACACTGCCGCCTAGAGGTATTATGATTATTCCTAGTGGACAAGGTTTCTATACTTCAAGAAAGGCTCAGAAAATGTATTAGCACTTAAGCAATGTTAAGAACATGTCCAATGGATGTATAGCTACTTTATGTGATGTGTAAGAGATCTAAGAACCCTATGAAAGAAGAAATGGAAGTTGTTTATCAACAATCGGAGTGCAAGCAAATACCGACAAGTATATGTTCTTAAGAAGTTCTGGTGAAAGTTGGACCAGGTTTGACTGTCAGAAGAAACAATGGCTTCTACATTGTGTGACTGATGTTGGGAATCGCCCTAATCGACTACTCCCTGATAAGACTGTGCATTTTGTAAGGAAGGAGTGAGTTCTGTAAAAGAAAGAGCTGTTTTAGTATCAGAGTTTGCAACTTTTATGCTGCAACTTTACCTGAGGAGCAGTTCATCAGAATCTGGAAGGCGATTTGTCACTAGATCAAAAGTGGAGCGTATCAGAGGTCAGTGATAGAAAAAAGTTTGATTATCATTCAAGAGGAACATGAGGGTAAAATAGCAAAGATGAGTAGTGGAGAAGCTTCCACAATCGCAGGTGATGGGTTTGTTTTCTCTAGGACAATCTATGCCCAAAATATGTAAGAGAAATATTTTTTGATTAAGATTTACAGATGAATGGCAATTTTCCAAAAATTTTAGAATGGTTAGGGTACTCTTGGAGAATATTCACTTTTTGACACCCAAAATAGAAACAGTTCAAAATGCTGAAATTCAGCATAATACAAAATATAATAGGAAATGTCTGTAGCTGATAGTCAATGGAGAAAAGGAAAAAGGTTACTTATTTTCTCAGAAGCATCTCTATGATTATCATTATTATAAAGTTCCCTAGAACCATACTGAGCAGTGGGAAATGTCCAAGGTCTTATTCATTATTTTAACATATACGTCCTAAGTGTCTCCTACCTGTGAGACTTCAAAAGGCAAGCAGACAAATTATTTGCCCTTATGTCACAGAGAAGATAGTAAATGAAACAATTAAATATATTTAACTTGTCAAATATTGTTAGTGTTTGAAGTAAGTGAACATGGTAATGTGATGTTTTGTTACCTCTGAGAAGTTATATTTAATTCTGAGACTTTAAGAATCTGAAGCCTAATGAGTGAACTAGGCAAAGGCAGACACTAAAACGATGGCCTAAGGATGGGAAACAGATGAGAATTTGGTAAGGAGTGACAGAGGACCGGTGAGATTGGAATATAAGAGGGTGCTTTGGTTGACTTCGCCAAAGTTACAGTTCTAAGCACTCTGTTTTTTAAAACAATAAAAATTACTTGTAGGGTTAAATGTAGATTAAATGTAGACACTAGGTCAACTGTACGTCTGATCCAAGATAGAGGCCTACTGTAGCCTATGCTATGATACCCATCTCTTCTCATGTTGGGACCCGCACTGAAGGTGTCGACACTGAGAGACGATGTTCTCTTGACCAAAGGAAGGAGGAAAGACTAACCTGGACCAGTTAATCACATTTGAAAACCTATTTAAACTTCAATGGGATACGGTGCACATCATATCTCACCTTCCTCCAACCTAAGCTAACACACAAAACCAAGCTCAACATTGGGGTAGTGAAGTTAATTTTTTTTTACAAAGAAAAAAGAGAGCAATAAACTGAAATAATAATTCAATCTGTCACAGATGGAGAAGGTGATATGTTATTTGAAAAGGTAAGCAAATACTATTTCTTAGAAAGTTTTGAAGCTGTGGAAAGATTTTACACTTGAAAACCAAACATGGGTATTAAAGAAAATGACATAATATAATTTATATCACAAAATAGTGACCCAGATTAACATGTGAAGAATTTATTACAGTTAGGCAACCAGAAGAGCAGAGAAATTTGTTCAGTGACTGTGAAAACCGCCCCAAAACAAGACAGCATAAACTAGGCTAGTGGAACTTGAAAAAAATAGATGAATTTAAGATATTCTTTTAAACTGGAATCCAAAATATTTCCTGAAACTTGCTTGATAGCATAATTCTTGAAGAAATATTTTAATTATATAGATTTCAGAGTCACTTCTAGGGCTAAATCCTAGAAAAACCAAAGGAATTGAACTCATCAAGACCTGTTAATCTGGGGTTCATGATGTCATTGAAAACAGGAGGATTGATTGAAACTCCTTATAATAAAACTGTAAACTCCTTTATTCTATTATCTCACCCCTGGCTGAACGTAGAGCTGCAGAAGATTAAGGGGAATTTAGTATGTAGAATTGCACTTACCTTTCCTATTTTCAGAGATACATCTAACTCAAAGAGTTACCAGGTGCAGCTGAGGTTGAGAGTGAGATACGTTAATGAAAACTTAGAGGAGTATGTGACAGTCAGGTTACTGAAGGCTAAAACCCCCAAATCCCTTCCAATATATTATTCCTCCATCATTGTGGTCAACTTTATATACCCTACGTATGAGACTGGAAAGATGCTTGCTTCAGAAATTGGCACTATACAAAAGAAGAAAGATTTCAAAAAGCACTGACAGTTGGGAATCAAAATATTGACAGTTGGCAGTCACTTTTCCCCAAAAAAATTGAAATGCCTGGACTTTTTCTCAATACTACTAGAAAAAGAAAGGTCCATCAGGTGAAACCATGGCTATAAAAGTACAGGAGGTTTGATTGCTTTGTTTAATAATTTGGAACAACTACTACTTAGTAGAAGAAGCACTAAACAACCAAACAGACAAAGTAACCTGGTTGACTGACATTAGTCAGGTTATGTCACCGGCCCCCCAAGTGCTGACACAATAAGCATATGAACACAGTAGTCACACTGAGAGAGATTGATTCTATATGTTGGCCCAACAACTTGGGCTTATTGATGCAACTATGATTAATGCCGATTGTATAATCTGCTAGCAACAAAGAACAATGCTGAGCCTATGATTTGAATATGGTATCACAGGCTTGAAACCTCAGTAGGCACTTGATGGCCGGTTAACTATGTTGGTCACTTTGCATTCTGAAAAAGTCAGAAACGTGTTCTCACAAAAATAGACACATACTATGAACATCAGTTTGCCTTATCTGCCCATAGAACTTCAGTTAATATCACCATGTTAAGGATTAGTGCTTGTTTATCCCATGGGCATGGGGTACCACATAATCAGATCAGTGGACCCACTATATAGCAACAAAGTTTTAGGATGGCTCATGTCCCTGAGATTTTCTGACAGTATCACATCCACACCACTCAGAAGCTTCCGGACTCTTTAAGTGTTGGATTGCCTTATTGAAAGCACAGATAAGCTCCAACTCAGAGGCAATACTCAATTAGGATATACTGCCATTGTCTAGGCAGTATATTAAATGAAATGAAAATCCATGTTTAAATGAAAGATTGCTGCTGTGGTTTGAATGTTTGTATCTCCCCCAAATTCATATGTTGAAATCTAAACCCAATGTGATTTTATTAAGATGTGAGCCTTTAGGAGGTGATTAGATCATGTTGATGAAGCCCTACGAATGGAATTAGTACTCTTATATAAAAGACCAAAGGGACCTAATTGGCTCATTCCACCATGTGAGGATGTGGTGAGAAAGTGTCCTCTATGAAGGATAGATCCTCATAAGACACCCAATCTGCTGGGACCTTGATTGTGGACTTCCCAGCCTACAAAAGAGTGAGAAATCAATTTCCATTGTGTGTACATCACTCAGTTCATGATATTTTGTTATGGCAGCCCAAATGAGCTAGGGCAATTACTATGTGATGCTGCATCCCAAAGAAGAAGAATATATAGTTCCAAGAGCCAAGGGACAGAAGCAGGAATAGCCCCACTTACAACAATTTCCAATAAATGATTAGTGGGCTTTTTGTTTTCTTTCTGTACAACTTTGGGATCTTCAGGGTACCAAATGAGAAACATCAAGAATCCCGTTGATATATAAGCCACAGCTGACACCTAAGCACTTTGGGCTTTGTTTCTAGAGACATGCAGGAAAGAAGAAGTTCCATTGCACTGCAAAGAGTAATTAGTCTTGATAATCAATGGAGAGCAAAGCTATTACTACATTTTGGGGAAAGGGAGGAAAATACATAATCTGCTGAAATTTATTATTTTACAAACTTGATTAATTGTGACTCAATGGACATGCACAGCAAACCCAACTTGAGAAGAGATTCTACAGGCTCTGGTCATTCGTGTATAAAAGTTTGGGTCCTACCACCAGGTAAATCACCAAGATAATGAGGAAAGACGATCTGGAATAGATAGTGGGGGGAGGAGATGGAGAATAGTCATTGTTCTTAAGACAACTACAGTGGTAGGAGTTTATTTTGTTCCCATTAGCTGCATACTTCTAAGTATTCCCTCAGGAAAAAAGCCCCAGGGAATCATGGAGGAGCTGTACTCAAATGTATATGAAAAAGATCCACATGTCATAAGGATTGAACAATAACAGAGAGAGTTTCTTCCCAGAATCCCCTATAGGGAGAACTTGCTGCCCATTTTAGAGATCATATTCAGTAAGCAGTTTCCAGCTCGCAGATATTCAAGATCTGCCTCAGGTGCAGAGAACCACATTGCTGAACGTCACAATTTCTCCAGCAACTTACATGTAGTAACTCAGTGAGAAGGGGGTAAAGAGCCAAGCAATTTTGGCAAGAAACAGGATTACTTAATAGGCGATACTGACTCTAGAACTCCATACAAGAATGGCCTTGGCTAAATTGAGCATTCATCACAATTTAACCTCTTACAGTGGCCAATCATGTGCCTTCTTCCCCTTTACAAGTGTTGATCTCTAACAAATATTTTTCATTGTCAACTTTCTCTCAACATCTGTTTCCAGAAAATCCATGTGTGATTTTTACTCTCTGCATTTCTGTGTAATTTAATTTCTGCCTAAGACTGACTCTTTTTTGAGTATTTGAGGCAGCTTATTTATGTATCATGTATTAAAATCATTTAAAAAATTGCTTTTTCTGTCTTTTTAAATTGTATTCTAAATTGATGAATTATAATTTTATGTAAGTGGGGCAGAATATGATGTTATGATTTATTAATACAATTTGAAATAATTACAGCATAATAATTTACATGTCAATTGCCTCAAATACTTGTCATTTTTTTTGTGTTGAGAACATTCGAAATTTACTCTATTAGTAACTTCGGAATGTAAAACACACTATAAACCCATGTTACCAAAATGCCTGGCATTGTGGTAAATATTTAAATTTCGGCGTGTAAAATAATGATTTTGGTTATGCTCTTGTCTGGTAATATATATAACTCTAGTAATTTTGGTTGGAAAATGTAGATGACCTTAAATAATAAAATGATCTACAGAGCTGAATTTTTCACTTTATTGTTCCAGAATAACTTTATGTGAGTTAATAAAACAGCCATTTGCAACCTATTGGGTTAAAAATGAGACATAGCAAGCTGCAGAATAATCTTTCTTGTAGAAGGAAAAACACCACCATTAGCCATATTGCCCTAAATGGAGGGAAAAATCTTTTTCTGCTGATTCACCAGAGACAGGTTATTGGGAAGGGGTGCACAGTGGATGGAATAAACACACACACACACAATCACACACACAGGCACACACCAGAATAAAATGAGAAGAAGAAATATTCTCTCCTTTTAAAAAATTTATTTATTTATTTTTTCCATAAGCTATTGGAGTACAAGTGGTCTTTGGTTACATGAGTAAGCTCTTTAGTGGTGATTTGTGAGATTTTGGTGCACCCATCAACAGATCAGTATACACTGCACCATAATTTTAGTCTTTTATCCCTCACCTCCCTCCCACTCTTCCCCCCAATCCCCAAAGTCCACTGTATCATTCTTATGCCTTTGTGTCCTCATAGCTTATCTCCTGCATAATCAGTGAGAACATACGATGTTTGTTTTTCCATTCCTATATATCTCTCTTTTTTAATAGTCTTTCTCTTATATTTCCTTTGCTTTTTCGAGAAAATTAATATTTCAAAAGCAGTGATTATGATATGTGCACACAGGAGAGGCACTGACTAGACTACTTACTGTCTTTAAGTACACCCTTTGTGCCAGTTGTACACGCATAAAAAAGGTTTTTATGGCTATCATGTGTTACAGTCAAGCCCAGGCCTTATGGCATAGAAAGTATTTTTTGCATATGAACATCAACAATCTTAACTGCAACATGTGGCTGGAAAAATAAACTGGGATTCTGGGATCCTGACTTGCTAATTAAATATCTATTTCATGTTCATTCTGTCCTAAATTCTGTATGGGAATTTCATGGCACATGAGGGGATGGTTATTACGATAATATTCTTCCTTCTGTTTGTGACAAGACAGTAAATGCTATATTTCAAAAGATATACTACTATACAAAACATTTTAAAACATCATAGTTTTTGCATCTTTGTGAAAAAACACAGAGATAGGGACTGAAAATCTTTGTCTGGCTATCAAATTGTGATTCCTAGGCCAATAAAACATATTTAATAATTTTAATTGGAAGAAAAATAACACATATTTATATATTTTCTAGTAATTTAAATTTCCCAAAACATATCTCACTAACTTCATAACTTTATGTTGTGACTCACTGTATTGTGTTCAAATGTGAATACATATGTACTAATTACATATAGTAGTAATATAAAACATACATTTACCTTTTTTATTAAAAGAGGTAATTTGATTCAATGTCTTGATTTTAATAGTTGCTTAGAAGGTATTTAAATCATCGTTTTTTAAAGTTTTTGGAATGAAAGTCAAAATTAACATATGTCAGAAAGTTTTGTCTATTCAGATTGGTATGAACATATATAACCAGTGACTTCTAAAATTTACATTTTTATTTCTTTAAAAACCTAATAGGAATTCATTGAACAGAAGCAAAAACAATTATACAGATTTTAGATTTTTATAACTAGTGAATATCTTCCAATATGCAGCCTTTTATAGACACTGCGTCAATGTTTAAAGATAATGAAGTGACATTTAGACAATTCATCATGTAACCACCATTTAACCACCACAGCCAATTTCCTATTCTAAAGTAGTAAGGATGGGAATAAATATTAATATGTATCATATGTGAACATACATGTATTTGATTTCCTTTTGCAAGTCAAATTCTATCTGTAGGCTTTCATTTATTTTCATTAAAATAAATAAAATTATTTTAAGTTAGAGTAGACAGAGCAATGAATTATACTCATTAACATTTATCATGAGGAGAAAAGGTAAGTTCACCCAAATTATTGAAAGCTCAACGAAGTAACTTGTTTCATTAGTTGCCATAATGAATCTGTCCTACTTAAAACACTTTTATAAAAAGTCATTGAATTACTCATTAAAAAGTTAACTTTCCAAAGACGTGGTCAGTACAACATAGAATCTATCTGTGCTTTGAATCTATGGAAAAGTTTATATTCAAGTTCCCATATTGCAAGAATTTAAACAATACAAATATAAATACCCTGTGTACATCATTCTCCCTTTTCACACTTTCTCCTTCCTGTCCCCAGAATAACTACCATTTTGACTTACAATCTGTCATTCTCAAACATGTCTTTTCATAGTTAAAACATATTTGTGTTTAAAATATATATAACATTTTATGTATTATACTGCATTACTAGATCTGTCTTGATTAATGTAAGATTTTGGAATAGACCAATCATAGTAATGTCTGTGAAAAAAATGGATGTTTGATTAATTTATTTGTATACTGAAAGTGAGAGACAGGACTAGTTAGATTTCCTAGGCGGACTAAGATTCCCTAAGCTAGCTGGGAAGGTGACCCCTTCCACCTTTAAACCTGGGGCTTGCAACTTAGCTCACACAGGACCCATCAGACAGTAAGGAGAGCTCACAAAAATGCTAATTAGGCAACAACAGGAGGTAAAGAAATAGCCAATCATCTGTTGCCTGAGAGCACAGTGGGAGGGACAAGGATCAGGATATAAACCCAGGCATTCCAGCAGGCAATGGCAACCCCCTTTGGGTCCCCTCCCCTTATATGGGAGCTCTGTTTTCACTCTATTTCACTCTATTAAATCTTGCCAACTGCACTCTTCTGGTCCCTGTTTTGTTATGGCTCGAGTTGAGCTTTCACTCCCTGTCTACCACTGCTGTTTGCCTGCGTCACAGACCCACTGCTGACTTCCATCCCTCTGGATCCAGCAGGGTGTCCGCTGTGCTCCTGACCCAGCGAGGCGCCCACTGTCACTCCTGATCAGGCTAAAGGCTTGCCATTGTTCCTGCATGGCGAACTGCCTGGGTTCGTCCTAATCAAGCTGAACACCAGTCACTGGGTTCCACAGTTCTCTTCCATGACCCATGGCTTCTAATAGAGCTATAACATTCACTGCATGGCCTAAGATTCCATTCCCTGGAATCTGTGAGGCCAAGAACCAGGTCAGAAGACACTAGGCTTGCTGCCATCTTGGAAGTGGCCTGCCGCCATTTTGGAAGCAGCCCACCACCATCTTGGGAGCTCTTGGAGCAAGGACCGCCCCCCACCCCATAACAAAAGCATCTAGCACATATTAAGTGATTAGTAAATATTTTTTGAAGAAAATAATGATGTTACTCACACATTAAAAACCTGTCACTCTGTCACCCACTCTGGAGTGCAGAGGTGTGATCATGGCTCACTGCACCCTCAACCTCCCAGGCTCAATAATACTACCGCCTCAGCCTACCCAGTAGCTGGGCTTATAGGCACATGTCACTATGCCTGGATAATTTATTTTTATTTCTTGTAGAGACAGGATCTCCTTATGTTGTCTAGGCTGGCCTCAAATTCCTGAGCTCAAGTGATCCTCCCTCCTCAGCCTCCCAAATTGCTGGGATCACAGGCACTGACCCCAGCCCATGGGTTCATTTAAAAAAAAAAAATTTAGCTCACACATGAGTGAGAATATGTGAAATTTGTCCTTCTGTTGCTGGCTTATTTCATTTAACATAATATCCTTCAGTTCTATCTATGTTGTTGTGAATGACAGGATTTATTTTTATGGCTGAATAATGTTTCATTGTGTATATGTACCACATTTTCTTTATCCATTTGTCCATTGATGGATAAATGGATAAAGAAAGATCCATTTGTCCATTGATCAGGTTGATTCTATATCTTGACTATTGTGAATAGTGCTGAAATAAACATGAGAATGCAGATAGCTCTTCATCATAGTAACTACCATTCTGTTGTGTATATACATAGCAGTAAGGCTGCTGTGTCATATAGTAGTTCTATAGTTTTTTTGAGGAACCCCCCCAGACTGTTCTCCTTAGTGGTTGTACTAATTTACATTCCTATAAACAGTGTAGGGGGGTTCCCCTTTTTCCACATCTACACCAGCTTTGTTATTGCCTGCCTTTGGATAAAAGCCATTTTAACCGCAGTGAAACTATATCTCATTGTAATTGTGATTGGTATTTCTCTGATTATTAGTGATATTCAACTTTTTTATATACCTGTTGGCCATCAGTATGTCTTCTTTTGAGACACTTCCTTTCTGATGTATATATTTCAAAGTGATGGCTCTCAGGTTCGAAAGAGAGAGGCTTGGAGATAATTTACATTTCAAAGGAGCAGAGATGAAAAGTACAATTACAAGTTTTCTGAAGCAAATGTTCTAAGAAAAGAGGGATGTAGAGACTAGAGTTAGGAAGAAATATGACTAAAGTTCAGTCAATGTGAGGGTACCATTAAAGACACGTGAGTAACTCTGATCAGTCACCTGACTGCTACCTGTTTTTCCATTTCCATTTCATTTCTGTGGAATGTTGCAAAAGAAAACAAATTAACTCTTCTTAGATAAATTTGTGAATTCCAGCTTCTTCTAGAACAATGTTGTCAGGATTGCTTCTATCATACCTACAATTTCTCATTCATGGTGTTCACAATTGCAATCTTCTGTCATTCTCGTTAAGCCTCCAAGCAAATGTCTACTGCAACATTGAGAAAAGCAAGTTTGGTGGGCTGGGTGCGGTGGCTCACGCCTGTAATCCCAGCACTTTGGGAGGCCGAGACGGATGGATCACGAGGTCAGGAGATCGAGACCATCCTGGCTAACACAGTGAAACCCCATTTCTACTAAAAATACAAAAAAATTAGCCGGGTGTGGTGTCGGGTGCCTGTAGTCCCAGCTACTGAGGAGGCTGAGGCAGGAGAATGGCGTGAACCCGAGAGGTGGAGCTTGCAGTAACCTGAGATTCCGCCACTGCACTCCTGCCTGGGCGACAGAGTGAGACTCCGTCTCAAAAAAAAAAAAAAAAAAAAAAAAATTAATTTAAAAATAGAGAAAAGCAAGTGTGTCCTGCTGGAAATTTTGGGACTTGATTATTCTTTCCTCTTTTCTCCCTTAACACACTCTTGTGTAGTTAGCTCTGCACATATCATTCAATCCTTTAAAACTTTGGGGCTCTTTTCCAAGTTAAAAAATACAAATCTACTATTTTTTTATCTGCTAGAATGGCCTTAGATTTTGTAGATTTAATTAAAATATATTTAACAAAATCTCTTTTGTTTGGAATTGTTTCAAACACTGCACCATGTAAATGTTTTTGTACCTTCTCATAGTTAGCATAATCTTATATATATTTCCTGCCTTTGAAATTCCACCATGATTCACAGTAACATTTTGTCTATTCCTCTTTCATCCTTCTGATTATACTATACTATATTTTATGTATTGATATTTTATCTCTTTATAAAATTCTATGTATTAGTATCACTACTATAAATATATATACATACATATATAAAACATCCTTATTTTTAAATATAGTGACATCTAAAATGATCAGGTTACACATATTTGATGAATACGTGAGTGGGTAATGCATAATAAACATTCTAATAATAGTTTTCATTATTTTTAATTTGCATAAAGTTCAAAGTCTATGCTAATTCAGTGATCCTAAATTATTTAACTGTTAGTTTCTCAATGCTTGAATACATTTGAATCTGTAGTGGGAGGAGAAGAAAACAATACAGAAAGACAAATATCACATGTACTCATTCATATGTGGAAACTAAACAAAAGTTGGTTTCATGGAGGTAGAAAGTAGAATGATAGCTACCAGAGGCTGGGAAGAATGTGAGTGTGTGTGTGGGTGAGGGGGGTAAAGAAAGGTTGGTTAATGGATACAAACATACAGTTAGAAGGAATAAGTTATCATGTTCAGTAGCAGAGTAGGGTGACTACAGTTAACAAGTATGTATTCTATATTGTAAAATAGTTAAAGTAACTATTTAAAATGTCCTCAACACATAGAAATGATAATTACTCAAGGTGATGGGTCATCTAAATATCCTGACATGCTCATTACACATTATACATATGTAACAAAATATCACACATACCCAATAAATATATACAAATATCATGTGTCAATAAAAAAGAAATAATTTTAAGTAATAATTTATTTTTATAATTGTTTTACTTTTATTGAAATAACTTTTGAATAACATTTTTCAAATGTGATATATTGTTATTAAGTATGTATATGAATTATTAATTTGCATATGCAATTGATAACATTTGATAGTAAATAAATTACTTAAAAGTTTCTCAGTAAACAAAGCTATGAAGTTAAATGTTAACAACTTAATTTTTAATGTAAATTTTAAGTTTTAGTCATTTTTAATCCTGCACTGACTAATAATAGTAAACTGTAAAAATAAATAAAATAAAATAAATAGCAAAGAAAACACTAAACATGTACAAAATTTGGGATTTGGACTAAACAGTGTCAATATAAATGAATCATAAGTGAAGGGATCATGACATGTTGGATTTTTGGGAAACAGGAGTACCAGGCATGTTCGTTTTCACAACAGCTAAATTTTGGTGTCACATATAAAAAAAATTCTCTGATTTAAATTTACAGGATGTTATTTTTGTAGCACTCTGGGCCATTTTAATACCTCTTTTCTGTGAGCCCACAGAAAAGAAGCTAATGTTTATGTGATAAAGTAAACCATGTATAAAATATTGTATCAAAGATCTTTTCAACTATATTTAGGTGTCCATCCTTTAACATGTTTCCATTTCTAGATGAACTGATGCCTTGTGAAAATTATTTTGAATATTTAAAAAATGGAAAAAAAATTAAATAAAGCTGAGTGTAGTTGAATCTCAACAGAAAAGTTGATTGGCATTGGAGGAAGAGCACATAACAAGTTCACTCACACAAGCATTATTTTATAAAGATACACTGCACTTAATTTTTCACTAATGCATATTTGTATGGGTTTATTGAATGGTGGAAATTAAATTATTACTTTTTATAAAACTACCTGTTGGTATATTAATTATTATATTGCTAGTAAGTTTCTATTGATGCATTGAAACTATTATGTATATAAATGTAGTAATTTTCACATTACATTAGTAATACCATTGTCTTATGGTGTCTATACTTTTGGACTTGTACCCCAACAGCTTTTGGAATATGAAAAGATTAAAATTAAAATTAAAATATTAAGTTAAATAAAACTAAAATTAATCTTTGTATTACATAGTTTTCTCCGTCAGATATAGATTTTATACAAATATTTTCTTTCTATAATGATTATATATTTTCCAAATGTACCTGTCACTCTCCGTGTGTGCATGCGTGTGTGTGTGTGTGCGTGTGTGTGCGTGTGTATGTGTGTTTGTAGCGAATTTGGGATTAGTTATATCTAAAATATTTCTAAATTTATTTAAATTTAATGTATTTACATATTTCCATTTAAATTTATAAATTTTAAGAAAATTTTATCGTTTACAAATCTTTAAACAAGCTTCAATCTTTACTTATTCTGTTAAATTTTTAGCTTTTTCACTGCTATGTTTAGAAACTTAGCTTTATATTCTGAATAGTGCTTTCTTTACCCATTCTCCATTTTGACTTTTTAAACTAATGAGAACTGGGTCTTTTTTCCTGTCAGTTTTTAGAAAAAGTAAAATAAGAAATTAACAATTACTTTCAAAATGCTCCTTTTAGTTAGATTTTTATTTTTGGAAGATCTGTGATGCCATATTTTGAATATATACATTTGTCTGAGAATTGTTTTCACATCCTTGGATAATTATATAATAATCTTAACTAACATTTATTATACAATCTACATGTTACATAACATGTTAACAGTTTCACATGCATGTTTCACATCTTCTGAATCATATGAGAAAAGAGTTGCGTGTTTAGACCTCCATATTACAGATGTGGTGTATTGGTCCATTTTCACACTCCTCATAAAGACATACCTGAGACTGGGAAGGAAAAGGTTTAATTGGACTTCCAGTTCCACATGGCTGGAGGCCTCAGAATCATGGCGGGAGGCAAAACGCACTTCTTACATGGTGTCGGGAAAATAAAATGAGGAAGAAGCAGAAACTCCTGAGAAGCCCATCAGATCTCCTGAGCCTTATTCACTATCATGAGAATAGCATGGGAAAGACGGGCCTCCATGATTTAATTGCCTCCCCATGGGTCCCTCACACAACACGTGGCAATTCTGGGAGATACAATTCAAGTTGAGATTTGGGTTGGGACAAAGCCAAACCATATCATGTGGTCATTGACTTTTCGTGAAGTTAGGCAATATGCCTAAGGTCATATACATTAATATAAGTGAACAAATACTTGAAATCAGATTTCCCTGCTCCAATTTCCAAGCTAGTGTATGCTTTATTCTGCTTCTTTCATGTGTTACTTACTTCTTTCTTTAATATCTTCTTAACAGACAACATTTTAAGCCAAATAAAACTGAAACCTTAATAATACAATATCATTGGTTGAAGATGTTCTCCTCTATTCTAGATAAATGTTTTTTATTAAATGAAACTTATGGCATATCATTCAGAAATGTTTTCAAGTTTCTAAATGCACTAACATTTAAATAGTTAATGTGATATTTTATATTACCTTAGTCTCCTGTTAATCTGTAATTAAATTTGTTACTTTTTCAATTCTCAAAAGTCAACACATTTCAAAAATAAAATGTGTAAACATTATTTTATTTATCCAATTGGTAACTTTACCTCGTGATTACCCTATTTTAGATGTTATGATAGGTTATTAATTACAAACCAAAAATAGATTGTCTTGTAGCATCCCATGACCTTGTATAAATTCTTATATTAACTATAATTAGTACAGTGTTAAGCACCTACTTACTAAGATTATTGATCCATAAAAAGAATGCCAGAATCCAATATGTCCATGAGAGAAATATGAGCTAGTCATACAATATGAGTAAGTACTATGACCTAGACTATAAGCCATCTGTCTGGCATTAAATCATGTCTCCTGTAGAAATAAGAATATATAAAAGCATATTTCAATGTTTATGTGCATTCATACATGTAATCTAGTTAGTTGTTGAAGAATTCATGGCACCACAACTAAAGAAATCACTAGTACCTTATTTTTTGTTATGGCTGCTGATATTCCAGTATTCAGTGGGCTAACCAGGGGAAAGGTTAATAAAATGGAAAGGAAACTAGGTATTGGGGGAAAAAGTAAAAAATGATTTTATTTGCAAAGAACTGAGAAATTATTTGCCCCATTGTGAAATAGGCCATAAACTCACACGACTAGCACCATATAATGTTGATGCTGGGGAAATAATTACAAGCAGCAGAGTAGAAGAGAACATTGAGACTCACAAGCCCTCATTATTTCACAGGAGAGGTTGACCTAGACAATTTCAGTGCGCTATGTTCAAGATTCCTAAAAAGGGTACCATACTTCAGCAGTCAGGCTGGACTTGCTACCAAGAACATTCCAAGGAACATAGTGAACCTAATTTCCATACCACATTCCATATGTATTGGTCAGTCTGAAAGGGGATTGGGCACATAATTTTTCTAAGTAATGGGGTCTGCACAGTGAGGGTCCTGAAACAGCTGTGCCTGACATCAGCTAAATGTCTCTGCATCCTGGCTCAGTCTCATTTAAGTCAACAAAACGTAGAAAGGGAACGCGCTTTCAAGGCATTCATATTTGATGCTCACCAAATTGATTGTCTTCTATGGAAAACGTGTGTTCTATCTTCTTGCCTTTCTATGGGAATTTGAAAGGAAGCATCCTAACATAATCTTTTGTTTTGATACAAAGTCTAGTTTTAAGGGATTTTTGCCAGAGTTTGATTTGGTTTATATTTCAGTCTTACTTGTATGATATGAACAAGAAGAGTTAGTTTTCCATACTGAAAGTCTTTTGATATTTGACTTATCACTTTTTGTTCTAACTTCTGACTGAAGTCAACTAATGCTTGCTGCTTCCTCTTAATATTACAAAATGAGGAGCCTTCATCTGGCAAAACATACTTATTTGCTAACCTTGGAGCCTTAGACTCAGTAGGCCTTTGGGTTGTATTCAAACTGATTATTGGCATAATATAACCTAACATGACCTCAAACCTTTTGTTTCATGCTGTGTTTTATACCATACAGAAAACTAAGGCAGAGACAAGTATTTCGAATGTTTTGTTTGCTTGCTTGTGTATTTTTTATTTTCATTTTTGTTTTAGTGGCAGCACACAGCAGAGTTTCACTCCAGATCATGCAAAATGGGCCCATTAAAAGTATGACCATGGCAGCGGGGATGAGAGTTATGCATGGGTTCAACAACCTTTCACACATGGCTTCAACAACTTCCATAAACAGATCTGGTTTTTACAATTGCTGAGTGCAACCTCTGCCAACAATTTTTAAAAATGCTAGAAACATGTCAGTTACCTGGAAGTGGGGAGATTACATCAGATTCCTAACATCATAAAAAAGGCAGTGATTTCTCTGAATTAGAAGAAGTACTTACATTGGAAATGAATTCCCTCTGTTGCCCACAGTATTTCAGCCATGATAATCATTCATGAAAGAACTGGTATCACATCTATGGGATTCGTAGTCTTAATTATATGACAAATCCAACTGTACACATAGAATTGTAAAATGACCTATGAATGACATAGTGATACCACTGGCTTGGAGAATATATCCTCTAAAGCTGGTATGTTTTATTATAATATGCAGTATGTCCTTTGAACCAGAGACCGATATAGTTAGTAATGTCTTAGACTATGAAGCAAAGAATAGAATTGGGATGAAAGGGTTAGGGAATTTTTCTTAGTAAACTTAATAAAATATTACAAAATTTATTTGTTTTCCTTCCTTGAATTCTTAGATTCAACTGAATTAGAGAGATTAGTGCTTAAGAAAGAGTAACCTTGGTAGAATATAATGTTGATCCGATTGAACTGGATGTTAAAGGATTACATATGGCCAATTCCAGCTTCTCATGCCACTTGTTTGACAGACAATGAAGAACTTTTTTTTCTAAAGTAGAGTGACTGGTTCTGCTTATACGGGGCAAATAGATTCTTTATATTATGACAGTGCTGCTGCACAATGAGGTAAGTGCAATACCATTGGGAATCTAGGTAATTCCCTGTAATATCTTTCGGTATTTCCATGTATAATTTCAACAGTTAGCTACTACCACAAATACTAATAGGAGTATTAATGGTTTTGACCTTACAAGAATGAGGGTTTCATCACGAGGTAAGATACCGTATAAATAAATGGTGTTGACTGATGGCAAGGAACACATCCTGTTGGGGAGAGAATAAGGAGAGAGGGGGGAGAAGACAAATGAGAAGAAGAAAAAGAAGAGAAAGAAGATGAAGAAGAAGAAAAAGGAGAAAGGGAAAATGAAAAAAGGAGAAGGAAGAAGGGAGGGGAGCGGATTGGAAAAAACAGTAAGAATACCCATATGAATTGTTGCAATTTGTATTTTTATATATAAGCTGACATGTTTTCCACTTCTACTTATTTATTCTTTTATATGAGGTACACTGCATTAGGTTAGTATACAATATCAACTTACATGATAAATAAAGTCCTAATCATTAAGGTTAAAATCTTACATAGGGATTCTATATATACTTGAAAAGAAATAACAATCATAAGCTGGATAAAGAGATTAATGGGAACTGGATCTTTGTTGTGGGAAAAGGGAGAATGTATGTTTTTGTTCAATGGATTGGTGGATTATTTGAGTCAGAATGGCTGCTGTTGAAACTAGCATTAGTAGACGTTTCATATGAAGAGTTACTGAGTACTCACAAGGGTTGACTGTATCTGAGTGTCTTTGGTAGGTAGCAGGGATTCTTTCTGTCTACATTGTTCCTTTTCTAGAAAGTACTGGAAACATATGGACCACTGCTATCAGCTTTCTGAGTTACGTTCACCAATGAGCAATACTCACAGGAGAAGAACAATACTCACAGGATGTTTGGAAGGTGAAAAAAAAAAAATAAAGCTCTATAATTCAGGTGAACAATAATAATTAGGTATGTGGGAATTGGCAAGTGAATGAAGTGGTTTTTCCAGCAATTTCTGAGATTTTCCACTGCAGATGATACTCTGTCATACTAGAGAGTGCTCGATTCTGCTCCAGACAAATGTTAATTTGGCCTTTGCTCCTCTTGCCCTTTCAATGAGCTAGTAAGCCTCTTAGCCTCAGTATTAAATCCCATTAATCCATAAAACTCAGAGAGTGATTTCTGTTTTATTAAACAAAAGTAACACACACCCCTACTTTCTGACTATCCAAGCGTCATATAAACCTGCATGTATTTGATCTACTCAGACACACATGATTAGATATAATCACAAACACACAATTAAATATGCCCATGTATAACCTTAAAAAAAGGGGAAGTTTCGAAATACCTTACGATCAATTTATTACATTCTCTCAGGTTAACTTGTGAAATATACTAGAGAACAGAGCAATATCCCTAAAATTATAAATTTGGTACTTTTATTTAAAATATAGTTTTCCTAAAATAAAACTTGCCCATAATACATATGATAAAATAATTAACATATATTGCTATGCTTTGTCTTTTTTGATTATATACTGTAAAATAAAATACTGATTTAGTATCTTCATTATCTTTTGATTTACATATATGTATGTATATGTATATATAATTTGACTGTATTTTTTAATGTTGTGTCCTTTGTGATTAACTAGTGTGTATGCACAACTCAACACAATGAATAGGATTTACACCATTCATCATGCAAGAATGTGTGGGGCATTCATTATGTGCCAAACAAACCTCTGGGCCCCAGGAAAATAAAGATAAACGGGACAGGGTGTCTAGTTTTAAAAGAAATATTTCTACTAGGATAAAAGAAAACAACAATATCGAATATGACATCTAGTAAGAGTATATATGATGTACAATAAATCTGGTCTTTCTCAGTGCAAATAAAAAAATTATTCGCAATAAATATTAGCTAAATTGGGATCAAGAGGATAAATCTGTTTATTTAAGAGAATAGGAGTACTACAAAACAGATACATCATCCCCATAGCTAGGTCAATATGGAAAATATCTTACAGAATTAAATTTAATTTTTGTATTTGAGTAAGCAAGTAAATGCTAAAATATTTTAATCAAGAATGAGATTTGATCAGATATTTGCTTCAGAAATATTCATTGGGAAGAGAGAAAAATTTGCTTAGAACCCTTTAATAATGGAGATCAGTTACTACTGTAATGTACAAAAGATATTGTAATAACCTACTCAGATGGTGAAGCTGTCCTGGGTTAAATCATAGGCAGCTGGGATGAAGAAGAACCAACTTAATTTAAAAGTCTTAAATAGGAAGACTTTTTAAGACTTTAAAAAGTCTTAAAAATGGATGGGTACGGTGGCTCATGCCTGTAATAACAGCATTTTGGGAGGCCAAGGTGGGCAGATCACCTGAGGTCAGGAGTTCGAGACCAGCCTGGCCAACATGGTGAAACCCCATCTCTACTAAAAATACAAAAACAATTAGCCAGGCGTGGTGGTGGGCACCTGTAATCCCAGCTACTCAGGAGGCTGAAGCAAGAGAATTGCTTGAACCCAGGAGTCAGAGGTCGCAGTGAACTGAGATTGCATCATTGCGCTCCAGCCTGGGCAACAAGCGGGACTCCGTCAAAAAAAAAAAAAAAAGAAAGAAAGAAAGAAAAAGTCTTAAATAGGAAGATTTTGCAGTCAAATGGAATGAGTGTGAATGAAAAATAAAATCTAACATCTTTTTTTATTCTGTGGTTAGCAAGAATGACGGTGGTGACTTGTACAAAGAAATGTTAGAGAAAGAGCCGCTGTAAAGAGAACATTGTTAAGTCCACTTTGTACATGCTGAGATTTGGTGCCTTTGAGACATCCATGAATATGTATTGCATAGGATGTGGAATGTATGGTTTTAGATTTTGAAAGAAATTTGAAAGCAAATATATGTATGTAAAGCTCATTATAAATAAGTTATTAAACCCATCAGAGATATCCTCCAGAGGGTAATTTTTTTTTTTTTAAAGAAGAGGCATAAAACAAAATTCTCAGACACTAGTAGGATTAAGGAAATCAATAGAGAAACAAAACACACAAAAAAGAAAGGACAATTATGGTGGATAAGAAGATAATATAACAATTAAAAAAAAGAAAAAAATGACATAAAAATCTCAATGGAATAAACATTTCAAGAAGGAGAAATGGGTCAAGTATGTTAAATGGTTCAGATATATCAAGCCAAATGAGAAATTAAAGATAGTCATTTGATGTAACAATAATGTAACAAGGAGAGGAGAATCTATATTTCAATTGAGAGAAGATAAAAGTTAAATTAAGGATAATTTTGGTCATTTTTTCGAGACAAAAAAAGGAAATATAGAAAGGGATCAAAAGATGACTTCCTGAGGCCAAGATAAATGCAAAAATAAAAATAAAATTAACAAGGAAAGGGAGCAAGAGAGAAGTGTGCATTTAAAGTAAGTCTCTTTTTTTCTGTGAGAAGTAAATCTTACAAATAAAGGTTCAAAAAAATAAAAATCTGTGGAAAAGGAAAGAGAACTGGAACACCAAAGAGATGAAGAAAATGGATAGAGTAAGCTATGAGCAGAGGTTTGAACACATCTCAGAGAAATATGTTCTATTTAATTATATACTCCAAATATCATAAACATCTCTGATCACACATCCACAATGGTTATTAATTACAAATACTATTTATAATTTTTATTAATAATGATGTATGACATTATCTATTTGCTATGATTTTTAAAAAATTGGACTCTCTTTATAAAATTGGAAAAAGAGACTAGGTGCAGTGGCTGACACTGGTAATCTCAGCACTTTGGGAGGCCGAGTCAAGCAGATCACATGAGCCTGGGAGTTCAAAACCAGCCTGGGCAACATGGTGAAACCCTGTATCTACAAAAAATGCAAAAAATTAGCCAAATATGGTGGTGTGTGCCTGTAGTCCCAGCTACTTGTGAAGCTGAGGTGGAAGGATTGCTTGAGTCCAGGAGGCAGAAGTGATAATGAGCCAAATTCGCCCCACTGCACTCCAGGCTGGGATACAGAGTAAGACTCTGTCTCAAAAACTAGAAAAATAAACAAAAAAAATTTTAAGAGTATGGTTTACTGGCAAACTCCTGTTGTACATATGTAACAAAAATGCTGACAATAAATTTAAGAAACAAAGAATACTGGTTAGAATTTGGAGAAAAGGAAACCCTTGCACATCATTAGTAGGAATATAAATTAGGCCATCCGTTATTAAAACCTATATGAGAGTTTCTCAAAAGAATTAAAGATAGAACTGGCCCGGCGCAGTGGCTCACGCCTGTAATCCCAGCACTTTGGGAGGCCGGGACGGGCGGATCCCGAGGTCAGGAGATTGAGACTATCCTGGCTAACACGGTGAAACCCCATCTCTACTAAAAAATACAAAAAATTAGCCAGGCGTGGTGGCGGGCGCCTGTAGTCCCAGCTACTCGGGAGGCTGAGGCAGGAGAATGGCGTGAACCGGGGAGGCGGAGCTTGCAGTGAGCCCAGATCACGCCACTGCACTCCAGCCTGGGCAACACAGCAAGACTCGTCTCAAAAAAAAAAAAAAAATTACAGATAGAACTATTCTATTATCTAATAATCTCAGTACTGGGGATGTATTTAAGGGAAATAAAGTCAATATTTTAAAGAGACATGTGCACTCTCATGTTAACTGCATTTTTATTCTCCATAAGCCAATCCAAGACATGGAATCAGGTCAAATGTCCATCAGTGGCTGAGTGGATAAAGAAAACATGGAATATATACAAAATTGAATAATAAACGGCCATAAAAAATATCAAAATCCTGTCATTTACGACATGAGTGAACCTGGAAAACATTATGCTGAGTGAAATAAGGTAAACAGAGAAAGACAAATATTGCATGATTTCACTCAATTGTGTGTTAAAAGAAAAAACTTTAGCCGAATTAAATTTAAAAGACTTAGTTGAGCGAATAACAATTCACAAATCCAGCAATCTCCAGAGCCTGAGTAAGCTCTGAGACTCCAGTGCAGCTACACGGTAGAAGAAGATTTATGGACAGAAAAAGGAATGTGACAAAAATGGAAGTGAGGTGCAGAAACAGCCGGACTGCTTACAGCTCAGCATTTGCCTCATTTGAACATGATTTGAGCAAGCGGATACCTTTGATTGGCTAAAACTCAGTGATTGGCAAAGGAGTGGAATACAGTCTGTATACAACTCCGTTTAGGCTATAGTTCCCCACCTACAGAAAAATTTTTAGACCAAACTTAATTTTGTAAGGAGGACTTTTAGGCTAATCTTGACTTAACTTGTGAAATCTAAACTAGTTGATCTCATAGAAGTAAATAATAGAATGGTAGTTAGTTACCAGGGGATGAGATGGTTGGGAGCAAAATAGAGGAGATATTAGTCAAAAAATCAAAAAAAATTCATTTAGATGGTAGAAATAAACTCAAGAGATTTATTTTAAAAGATGGTGACTATAGTTAATAATATATTGTATTCTTGAAAGATACTGAGGGTGGATGTAAAGTGTTCTTATCACAAAAGGGAGAGCTATGTGAGATAATGCATATATTAATCAGCTAGATGTAGTTATTTAACAATGTATATATACTTCAAAACATATTATACATGGTAAATAGATTTATCTGTCAGTGTAAAAAAAACTAAAAATAACAAAGATAGTAGAATACTTACTGTATTCCTTCTTTGTTAAAAAATGAATAGAACCGCTATACACAAAAAGTATTTTATCATTGGTAGACCAAAACACCAAAATCCCTGATGATGCATTTTAAGAGGGATTTAACTAAAAACATATACAATTTAATAAATTTCACAGTGAAAAATAAGACTTACTAACTTTTATTAAAGTGCTGAAAATATCAATAAAGATATTTAAATATAATGCAATTTTACTATTTCAACATTTCTCATTGTTTTATAATGTTAGTGCTCCAAAATAATAAAATTAATTATTACCTGGAGACGCTGGAGTTACATTAATTAAAGGTCATAGTTATACTGATCCAAACAGAATGAAAAGTATTAACATATTTCCTGTTTAACTTATATATTTTAAATATTTCTTCATATATATATGTGTGTGTCTATATATACATATATATATATATATATATGTATATTCTCCAATCAAATAGCCTGCTCCAGGATAGGCTACAATGTTTCAAAATTCTTTTTGAAAATATCTTCATTAAATATGAAACAACTATATTTCTCTGGTAGTATGCACAATTATTTAATCCAAAATACTTCATAATTTTAGACTGTAACAGATATTAAATATAGTTTACAATGATGCTGTGATATTTATTTCAACAACTAATAGTATGAAAAGATTACTATAAATCCCTGGAGTATTATTTAAGGTAAGATATAGCCAGAAATTGCAGAAATAATATGCTTTGTAAAATAATAATATTTGTAATTATTTTATGTATATTATATACATACCAATATCAGGACATGTTTGAGGTCTAAAAGAAATGCAATGTATTTACTGGGACAATATTTCTATTAGATTTAAACAGACCTTAATTTGAAATGCACACCTCACCACTGCAGGAAAATTAATGATTACTTATGAGATTTGGGTTTTTTAAATCCTTAAAGGAGGCATACCTTTCATTATGGTAAATGTTGTAGTAAAGATTCAGCTGAAAAATAGTTAAAGGTGTCTTGGTTAAATGCATTGAAAACATTTTCTGTCATCACAATGCTAATGATAACAAAAGCAGTCATTTTGATTCCTTTAATTCTACAATAAAATTATATAACATGACAAAAGTTTGTTCCTCAAGTCTAGCTTGCTTCCTGTCCCAGAGAGGGACTCCCTGCTAGACTTGGAGCAAGCTAGACTTGGGTAGGAAGCAAGCTAGACTTCAGAAAGAAAATTTTGCACTGTGAGGTCTTCATGGATATTGTTCACATTAAAATATTAAATTACTATCTTGCCATTCATACCGCCAGTCTGCCTTATTTCTCATCACTACCCTGAACTGGCTGTCATCAAGCTAACAATGGTTTCCTCATCATACATTTCAAAATCCTCAATTCCTTGACTTCCAACCAATATAAAACTGTGCTGACTATTACTTTTTTTCTTACTTTTAAATTTTACTGTGATAAGAACAATTACCAACAAGAGATGTACTCTCTTAACAGATTTTTAAGTATTCAATACGTGTACAGCATTAGCTAGAGACACAATGTTGTACAGCAGATTTCTAGAACTTGTTTCATCTTGCATAACTGATACTTTGTGCCCATTGTTTGGTAACTTCCTGTTTCCTCTTTTCCTGTCAACTCTTGCAACCACCATTCAATTCTCTACTTTGATAGAAGTTTGACTATTTTAGATGCCTCATATAAGTGGAATCATGCAGCATTTGTTCTGTGACAGTCTTATTTTACTTAGCTTGAAGTGCTCAAACTTTACTCATGCTATTACACATGGCAAGATTTCTTTCTTTTTAAAGAGTGAATAATGTTTCATTGCATATAGATGTAATGTTAAAAATGGACATTCAGGTTGTTTCCACATCCTTGGTGCTTGTGAATAGTGCTGTCTTCAACATGAGAGTTACAATTTCTCTTTGTGATCCTAATTTGAACTATTTTGGAAAATTACACTTAAGTGGTATTGAAGGATTGTATGCTAGTTCTATTTTTATTTTTTTAAGGAAACTCCATACTGTTTTCCATTGTGGCTGTGCCAGTTTGCATTTCCACAGTGTACAGTAATTCCATATTCTGGCCAATATTTGTTTTTCTGTTACATATATTCATGTATGTGTGTATATATATACATATACATATATATGTGTCTATATGTAATATATATGTTTTTATATATTTGGATCTATATAAATATATTTAAAATATATGGAAATATATGTTACATATATGTAATAACCGTCCTAACAGGTGTAAGGTGATGTTGTGGTTTTGATTTGCATTTCCCTAATGATTAGTGATTGACACAGTTTGGCTGTGTCACCATCCAAATCTCATCTTGAATGCAGTATTATCTAAGTTATGCTAGCTTGCATAATTCCCACATATTGTGAAAGAGATCTGATTGGAGATAATTGAATCAAAAGGGCCAATCTTTCCCATGCTATTATCATGATAGTGAACAAGTCTTGTGACCTCTGATGGTTTTATAAAGGGAAGTTTAACTGCGGAAGCTGTCGTCTCTTGTCTGCCACCATGTGAGATGTGCCTTTCACCTTCCACCATGATTGTGAGGCCTCCTCAGCACATGGAACTGGGAGTCCATCAAACTTCTTTCTTTGGTAAATTTCCCAGTCTTTGATATATCTTTATCAGTAACTTGAAAATGGACTAATACAGTGATGTTGACCATCTTTTCATACACGTGTTGGAAATCACAGGGGAAAACAAAAACAAAAACAAAAACAAAAAGCTAATGATACTGATCTTGGCAATAATTTCTTGGATATGACACCAAAAATACAGATAACAAAAGTGAAAATGGACAAGTGGGACTATAGGAAGATAAAAATTTACTAAACAAAAAAAGAAGCAATTAATGGAATATAAAAGCAACATAAAGAATAGAGGAAAATATTGCAAACCATATATCTGTTAAGTGCTCAATAATCAAAATATACAAGGAACTCTTACAGCTCAATAGCAAAAACGTAGTAATCCAGTTAAAAAATGAACTATTCCCTTCATGTTGCAACAATTAATTTCTCTTTTACAAACTCCACTTTACCGATACTTTTCTTGCCACTCTGACTACACCCTTTAATTTTCTCTGCAGTGTTATTCTTCTCTAATAAGGCTTTAGAGGTTGTGGTTCTGCAATACTTTATATTTAATCTTGTTTTCTTGCTATTCCATGTGCTCTTCCCTGCCTGTGGCACATAAATCACAAGTCTGTTCCTACAGTCTTGCTTTTGTACTTAACGCTCCAGAGCTGCAAACACAACTGTTATGCAATGTGGATTATGTCCTTTATCTGAAACAATTGGTGCTCTGTGTGCATAAAAAAAATAGTTTTTGGATTTTAAAAGGACCTATACATGAGGTGTTATGAAACATTACAACTGTCACATGGAAAAATCCCAAATTTGTAAATATTTGCATTAAGTCAGCTTAATTACAAAATACACAACAAAAACAACAACAAAAATCCTATAGGGCCTCATATAGTTTAAATCAACTTTTTGCTGCCAAATAAATTTCTACACTTTTTAAGGAAAAATTCATTTGATTTTCCAGGAATTTCTAACTTACAATAGTGAAATAAGTGGTTGTGAACTTATATCTCTCTTGAATGTCTCAAAACAAACAAACAAATTTCCAACCAAGAATTTCCAGAGACAAAACTCATAATCATCCCTGTTCAAGTTTATTTACTTTCTCCAGTTCAGTTAACAGCACTGCTAAATATTCAGTTAGGCAAACCTTAACCTTAGCAATTAAATTTTAATTTTCTTTCTCAGTCACCTTCCATGTCTAATGATCAGTTTTTCTGTCTTATTTTGATACATACACTCACCCATGCACAGGCATGGATGTGTATACAAACACAGACACACACCATTCATTTCTATCAACTTCACTCCATATCCAAGTTACCACCATTTCTTACCTGATTTGCAAAAATAACTCTTAAATCAATCTCCCATCATTCATTTTTGGCCTCTTCCAAGTCATTCTTTACCTTTAAAAACATAGTGACTACGTACATGCACGAACACCCATACCCACGGCAGTGTATTTCATGTTATTTCCTCTATTTGGAATCAACACCTCTTTCTTCTTCATCAATAGCTACTTAAAATGAGATCCACACAGGACAGTACTGGAGGAAGATTTCTCTGGAATTTGAGCATCTGAATTTAAACCCATGATCTAAACCAAATCATTTATGTGATATTTATTTAACAACAAATATACTTACTCTTCTCTCAGCATTTATCCCACTTAAAAGTTTACATTTTTGTTTTACTTAATAAAATGAAACATTGTTTACATTTATCTCTACCACTAAACTGCAAAACCTGAGAGGACAAATACCATTTTAAATTAACTAATCCTTCAATATATAACAAATTCTCTCACATATACACAATTTCTAATAATTGTCTCAGATTGAACAGATCAAATAAGTTACAAAAATAAATAAATAATATTTTTACTACCAACTCTCTTGGACTCCAGCTCTTTTTATTGGTAATTTCAGATTATCTTAAGCAATGAAGTAGAAATTTTATAGAAAACTGGATATGGGTTTTTCAAATGTGTGGAGGGCAATGAGATGCAATTTTGGTTGTATTATCTTCATTATCAATTATAAATCACATCTAAAATTTAATTTTGGAATAAAGCTTGATTTATATCCATAGCTTCATAGAGTTAATGTGTAGCCCCATATTTTTTTAAAGTTAGCCAGACTTCCAGGCTCCCTTTCTGAAGAAGTTCAGCACCTATAAATAGAGTGCAAATACTAATATTTTAAAATTGTCTAAAATGTAATTTTATATAAATGTTAAGAATTAATTTGGGAAATCAAAAATTGGTTACAGTTAAATTGCAAATAACATTACATATTGAATACATTTTATGTCTTTGGTCGATAATAGGAAAAATACAGGTTGCTGTACATAACAAAGTCAAAAAAATCAATGTAAATTAAGTTGAAGCTTGTGAGGAAAGCTCTGTTCAAAATCAGTGTTGATTTAAAAATCAATATAAGCTTAAACAAACATGTTATGTTTCATCAATATAACATGCATAACAGTAAGGCAGGTTAAATATACTAAACATACAAACAAAACCTTGTAATGAATATACGTGCTATTACACAATGTGTATACAAATAGGTGAACTATGCAAATAAATACAGATCAGAAAGATTCTTCTAGACATATATTCATGCTAGAAATATTAATTTCAAGATTTCTTAGTCTATAAATGTAACACAACTGACCATTTATTTTACAGCACCATCAATTTTACTATTATTTATGGTTTGCATTCTCAGCTCAATAGATTTATACATTTATAAATTAGAAAAACAAAATAATACCTCTGTTTATTGTAAAAAAATTTATGTATTTCTGGAGTAACATTGTTTGCCTACTGTGCTTTCTAATAAATGACTACTAGTTGAAAGACATTAGAAGCGACTAGTTCAATCTTTTCAAATTACCTATATATAGATAATGTATGTGAAATATATGCTCTTTCCTATGTGTAATTAAGTTATTAAGTTCTCAGAAATATTGTAAGTGAAAAAAAAATGTGGTTCTTACTCCAGCTACTTCTACCTACTTCAAATTCAATAAATGTTTTGTTATTCTAAGTGTGTGTGTGTTGTGTGTGTGTGTGTGTGTGTGTTAGAGAGAAAAGGACAGTTGACAGTACTGAGAAAAAGTAGTAGACCCAATTCACTGAAGATCCAAATGCAATATAAAGGACTTTTAAAATAGTATTTTTCATACTATACATTATAAAAGCAAACCATGTGCAAATTAATTATGTTGGACATAAAAAATACAGCTGATAAGGTCCAAAAATCATGAGAAGGGGTGCTTACATAAATTAAAAAATGATTTACTAGAGATGAATAAAGAAATTGGCAGTCTAGGAAATTGAAAGGAACATGCATCTGCATATTATAATTAGGATTGTACCAGAACCTGAGATGGAAAGAAACACTATTAGCTAAGTGCCAATTGTGTTAAAACATGAGCTGGAGCAAACTGCCTTTTCTAGATGCTATGAATGAGATGAAGAGAAAGGGTGGTATAGTCAAATGGTATGAGTCAATAACTAGTAATTTTCCACGGGTAATACATGTTTGTACTTTTAAGTATACATTCACACATAAACCCAATATATACAATGTAATTGAAATATCAGTGAATATTGGATATCTTTTTATTTTTATTTATTTATTTTTCTTTTTTGGAGACGGAGTCTCGCTCTGCCGCCCAGGCTGGAGTGCAGTGGCCGGATCTCAGCTCACTGCAAGCTCCGCCTCCCGGGTTTACGCCATTCTCCTGCCTCAGCCTCCCGAGTAGCTGGGACTACAGGCGCCGGCCACCTCGCCCGGCTAGTTTTTTGTATTTTTTAGTAGAGACAGGGTTTCACTGTGTTAGCCAGGATGGCCTCAATCTCCTGACCTCGTGATCCGCTGGTCTCGGCCTCCCAAAGTGCTGGGGATATCTTAATATATATTGTATACAACAGCAAATGTACCAAGTTAGTAGCAGTTCTATTAAATAAATTTTATATTTTTCACTCTAACTTAGTATAAAATAATTCTTCATAGAAATTAGTAAAAACCAGTCTTCAATAATATGTGTATACAGTCATTATTGTATTATTAGTTATGACATATTTGTAATGCAGTGAAATACTAATGTGTTATGATAAAATCCATCATTTACATTCTATTTTTGAGAAAATAATTTATTTCTACATGTACTTTGCTTGAAATATATTTAATGAAGAAATTATTGCTTAAACTTGATAAGAAAAGAACTTTTTATGCTAAGTAATTTTTAGTGAGATTTTGTTGTTCATAACTGACCTACTTCTGACTCATGTTTTTACTTTTTGGAATATTTTCAATGAATCAAGATTAAAATTATTTTTTACTATATGCTAATATTTTCTCCTTCTATTTTTTTTCCACCAACATATCCTGAAGTTATTACTGCAAGTGGGAAACTATCTTCAAGACTCAATGGATTGAAACTTTTTAGATTTTTCTTGCTTAATGATATGATTTGGCTGTATCCCCAACTAAATCTCATCTTGAATTTTAGTTCCCATAATCCCCACGTGTTGTGGGAGGGACCCAGTGGGAGGTAATTTAATCACAAGCACAGTTACCCTCATGCTGTTCTTATAATAGTGGGTGAATTCTCACGAGATCTGATGGTTTTATGAGGGTCCTTTACCCTTTTTGCTAGGCACTTCTCCTTGTTGCCTCCATGTGAAGAAGGACGTGTTTGCTGCCACTTATGCTATGATTATAAGTTTTCTGAGACCTCCCGAGCCATGCTGAACTGTGGGTCAATTAAACCTCCTCTCGCCCAGCCCTGAATTCTTGATAGTGAAGGAGAAAATCGCATTTTGGATGTACTGATACATGTCTAGAGAATGTCAAGAGACATTTGAGTTTTTTAGGGTAATTCTGATTATGTGTAATTTTCAAGTAATGTACTAAATTTGCAATATAAGCATCAAGCCATGAAGATATCTATTATATTATTATCCAGACTTTACAAATTGGGAAAATAAGCATGAAAAAAATTACATGAGTTATACTAGGTATACACTTCTAGTAAACTGCAAAGTCAAAACAAACATTTGTCTGATTTTTATTCGCATTAACTTAAATATTAATACTAAATATTTTTACCCACCTTATGTGTCAACCACAATCCTAGCCACTACCCATGTTTACCACACAATTTCCTACAAACCAACTTAAGTGGTAGTTATTGTTGCATACCATTTAAGGATGAAAAAGGAAGGTAAAAGTAACTGACTCAAAGTCACACGGCCATTAATGGATAGAGCAAAGATTTGGACTCAGGAAACCAGTGAGTGCTTCTTAATTAATGTGCTGTTCTCTGTCTTTCCACTTACACTATATTGCCTTTCTCATCCTTTATTATAAGTCAGTTTCTCATTTCCTATTTCTCTTTAATGTCTTCCAAAAGGCTCTGTGAACCTTGCAATTTCTTGAAAACTCCATCAGAACACATGTTCGATGAAACAGATGACTTTTCTTTATCCTAGTCCTAGTCTTGGAACAATTTTAAAGTAAAATATTATTGAGCACCAAGATACTTGCACCAGCTGAGTGTTCTCCTACAGTTTTGTAATGCTTTACATAAAACAGTACTAAAGAATGTTCAGATATGACTCATATACTTTTAGTTATTTTCCTTGGGAGATTCATCTTATTCTACCTCTCCCATACTCGCATTCATTTTGGAGGAAGACATGGGCACAGAAACAATTGGTAACAACAAGGTGATCCATTTATTACTGCTTTTGATTAAGAACATATTGACAATGCAGAAACCCGGCCATATCTCTCTTACGTCATGTTAGGCAGGTTTAATGAACAGATGTCTCTAGGTTATTCAGTGGTAATATTACAATTATTAAAATTTTAGATATATTTCTTATAACAACTTTTGAGTGTATGCATTTTTTTTGTAATTACATTAAAGTATTTACATGGGATATGTCCACAGCAATCAGAATTGAACTAAGACAGTAACAGTCAAAATGTGTTAATTGCATTTGTTTGCATGAGAGAGGTGAAAAAATAGTGCTATGTTGGTATCTTTCAAGTCTATCCATGGGAATTTTCCTAAGTATTTCATGGAAAATGAGATTATCATGCTTAATGCATTTCATTTTTCACAGTCACCCGTGAGATTCGGTTTGAGCTGGGCAAATCACATATGCTAGTGACAGCACAGCAAATGCCTGCCTTTGCTTAGAATTTTGGTACACTGGTTTTTGCTTCTCTTTTCTTTTTTTCTTTTGATTTCCACTTTCTGCTAAAGCTGGTGTAATGTGAGGGCTGGATACTCTCTTTCTTTCTTTGGTATTTTTATATACCATAGGGAGCCAGCCTACGTATGAATACTATCATGGATGGATGGAGAGACCTGGAGACTAAGAACATTCCTGAAATCTGTTTTCTTTGTTGTTTGTTTGTTTTGTTTTGTTTGAGATGGAGTCTCACTCTGTCGCCCATGCTGGAGTGCGATGCGCGATCTCTGTTTACTGCAACTTCGCCTCCAGGATCCAAGCAATTCTTCCACCTCAGCCTGCCGAGTAGCTGGGATTACAGGCGCTCACCACCATGCCTGGTTAATTTTTGTAGTTTTTTAGAGATGGGGTTTCGCCATGGTGCCCAGGCTGGTCTCTAACTCCCGACCTCATGTTATCCACCCGCCTCAGCCTCCCAAAGTGTTGCGATTACAGGCGTGAGCCACCCCGCGCCCAGTGAAATCTGCTGTTTTATAGTGACTGCCATGTACTCTTCATAGTTAAACGGGTTTGTTTCTTTGTTTGTTATCTTTAGGCCATCAACAAACTCTTCCATATCCCTCACAGATGCTCTTTTGTGCATTTAGTTTCAGAGAAAAACCTAAGGGCTCTCTCTGACTTATTATGACTACATAACGTATGCTGTTATTTCTACATTCATGTTGGGCTAAGGAACAAGTTATCATATGAGATTCCCTCCTTCACTTCACTAAGAGAGTGAAATACAGGCCCCTTCTACTTACTGATGAATATTTAACTTAAATGGAGTGCTTAAGTATCTATTGTCTGTCTTTCTGTCCGCCTCTGTCTGTTTCTGGAGGTCTCTCTGCCTCTTTCTCTGAATTGGTCTCTCAGACACACACACACACACATACACACACACACACACACACACACACACACACACACACACACCACTGCCGTTCTGGATTAGAAGCTTTCATTTCCAGGGCCTTTCATCATACCTAAATATAATATCTTCTCTGCTGTACAATTCCTCTTTTCCTAGCCCACTTTTCCTAAGTTTGGAAACATCAATCTAGTTTCTAAAATCCAGACAGACATTTAATTGTAATTCTTCTCACAATGTTCCTTTCTTAACACTAGCTCAACGATATAAAAATTTAAATCTAATAATTGCCCATCACTTTTCTTGGCTCCCACTATGACACTTCCATATAGGTAATACCAGAACTCATGGATTAAAGCTGAAATGAGGAAAAATCAGTAGATTTATGTAAGGTTCTGAAAAATCTACACCACAATTAATTTTTCTAATATCATATGCCACTTTCTCATTCCTTTTGAGAAAGCGATTCTCTGACACTGTCAAATTCAAGTTCAATGTCCAATTCTACCCACATAATTAGCAGACATGTAGAACTATAGAGGGTAAATCAGGCTAAAGTGTTAAAGAATTTTAAAATCTCACAATATTTTAAGCTGTGACAAGACCTGAACAACAGATGAATATGAAAATGAACCCAAAAATCTATTAGAGTCGAGAAACCAGTTTTTGTTTTTGTTTTTTCTAACTGGGTGGAGTGTTGCAGAAGTCTACCTCCCCAAGTCAAATAATTTAACAAGAGAATGTCCATATAAGGCACCTAAAGAAGCATCTCAGAAGAATGCAGGTCTCAGTTCTAGAAGCAATGCCTAGATGCTGAAAAGAGGCATATAATCTACTGCTGTAAATGAGATAATTTGGTCTGAAAATTACAGGTTATAGGATTCTCGCTAGTCATTCTCAATATTGAATGGGGCCTTGAAAAGATGAAGAAGCCCACAAAATATGCATTAGGTGTTCATAATGATTTTCTTGCTGGTATTACTCAGCAAGGGCATGGCATACATATTATTCTGGTACATTTTTTAGAAACCCTACTCCAACTGGCTAAGAATAAAGGTAATGTACTAGCTCATGTAACTGAAAAGTTCAGAAGTAGAGAAGGCTAGAAACGATACAATAAGTTTTATCCAGCCAACAGTGATATTGCTAATTTTCCCAACTTTTTTTTACATCTCTCTTTCCTCTTTGCCTTTATGTTCAATTACAGCTATAGGATCTCTCATAACTGCCCATAAAGTGAGGAGAGAGATTTTCTTTCATTAAAACATTAATGAATAGCTATTATTAAAAAGACAAGAGATAAGTGTTGGTGAGGATGTGAACACTATTGGTGGGAATGTAACTTAGTACAGTAGCCCCCCTTTATTCTAAAAGCATAAATTTCAAGAACCCCAGTCGATCCCTGAAACCACAGATGCATATTATGTTTGTCCCTATACATACAAATCCATAATAAAGTTTAACTCAGGAATTAGGTGTAATAAAAGATTAATAGCAATAAATAATAAAATAGAACAATGATAACAATATGCTATAATAAAAGCTATATGCATATGGACTCTCACTGTCTCAAAATATATTACTGTCTATAATACTTTTACACCATGGTTGACCAAAAAAGTGAAACCATGAGTAAGAGAGAACTACTGTACAGCCATTATGGAAAAGTATGGAAGTTCCTCAAATAATTAAAAGTAGAACTATCATATGACCCAGCAATCCCACTACTGGCTATATATTTTAACAAATCAGCAGAGTGAAGAGATATCTGCACTCCTATGTTTATTGCAGAATCATTAATAATTGCCGAGATGTGGAATCAACCTAAGTGTCCATCAATGGATGAATGAAAAAAGAAAATGTGTTATATTTACACAAGGGAATAGCACTCAGTCTTAAAAAAGAAGAAAATCTTCTCATTTGCAAAAAGGTGGGTGAACCTGGAGGACATTATGTTAAGAAAAATAAACCATAGAAAGAAAGAAAAATATCTCACTTATATGTGGAATCTAAAAAAAAAATCAAATTAGTAGAAGCAGAGAGTAGATTCGTGGTTACCAGGGGATAGGGGATGGGGTGGGGAGGTTGGGATATTGGTCAATGGATAAAAAATTTCAAATAGAAAGAATAGGTTCAGGAGTTCTACTGTACAACATGGTGACTACAGCTAATTACATATGGTATTACTGAAAATTGCTGAGAATATATTATGTGTTCTCACCAAAAAAAAAAAAAAAAATGACAAACAAGTGAGGCAATTCATAATGTTGATTAGCTCAAATTGGCACAACGTTTACATATTTCCACAATGTATACATATTTTGAAACATCCTGTGGTACATAATAAATATATACTTTTTGTCTATTGTCGTACATTATCAATATGTACTTTTTGGCTATTAAAAATAATGGATAGATGAGCTTATTTTCATACACATAACACTGTACCTTTCACTGTGGACAGGAAAATTATGTGCACTGAAGATTTTAGTTAGATATGCTGTCCAAAGCTGAACCAATCAATATGGAAAATGGAATGAGACACTATGTAATAGGCCACCCAGGGCCACTGGGGGCAGTGTCATACCTATCCATAGCTGAAGCATATTCATACAGGAGTTAAATGGAGTTTCAGAAACAAAAATCTCCATTGAAGATGTACAAATAAAAGCTCTTGTAAAGTACTTCTAATTTTTATATATATACATATGTAAATAATATAAATATTTTGACAAGGATTATAACCATGTGCTACCTAATTGGCAAAGTCTAAAAAACAGTTTTATTTTTTTTCAATTTTGTAAGTTCTGTTCAGCATATATAAATATAGATATATATGTATATCTATTATATATGTAGTTAGGGAGATATGTAATAATAAGATTGATAGCAAAGTTGCTTCTAGATATGTTAATGTGAGTAATTCTTGAGAGTTACTCTTAGTCTTTGTCCTTTTTGATTTTATTCTTTGCCTTCTCAGAAAATATGCATAGGTAGCATTTGATCATTTGGTTGGAGTAACAGGATTGCTGAATAGCCAGGGAACTTTTGCTAAGCAGGTCTATGAGTGCCAGGTATTGATCTAGCAATGTCCTGGCTCAAATCCATTTTAATTTGCTTTTCCATTTTTATCTTCCTGCGGGGGGCTAGATTTCTGCCTACTATGCTAGAAAATAAACTCATTGCTAATTATAGTGCTTGTATTTCTCCATATAACTAGCAAGGGCAGCACTGACATTGAATTTTATTATATAAAATAGTGTCCATATAGAAAATTAATGTGATTAAATTTTTTATACATGAGCCAAACATTTGTCATTTATCCCAACTCAAGGGAGGTTAAGAAATACCTATATTCTACCATTTATATGATAGCAATTCAAGATGATCTTGGATAGCTATTTTATATTCCGGCAAATACAATGTTTCATAAGCACATTCTGGTGTTGAAATTGGAGTGAGAAAATATGCCATAAATATGGCACACACATTTTTCCATTTAAATTGAAAAAAAGTAGCAGTATGTACAGTTCAGAATTTTCTTCATTTCAAAGTTATTATTAAGCTATAAATAAAACCCAATATTCTTCAAGATGTTAAACACAGTTGAGATCATTAAAATTTTGAGATTCATCAAATTTAGGGTTGCTTCTGGATACTCCTATAATATATTACACAATCTATGTTGACATTTTAAGGTTATTAGAGGAAAATTAAAGCTCTCACCGAATTGATTTACATCAGGCTCATTATTGCTTTAGTTATGTTCATATAAACTTTTAGAAACTGCAGTCAACGTACAAATTTCCCAAGATAGAATATTAATCAGTTATTAGATTGTCACGGATGTCAAGAGACAAAAATAAGACAGTTCATTTAAATTTCTACTAGCAGCGTAATAGTGGTTGTCTTCACACAACAATATGTATAGCACTCCACTTGTAGATACCTTATTATTATTTTCAGCAAAATTATAGAATGCATAATATAATGTTCAATTTAGAAAAGAATGTTACCTTTGAACATGACAGATTACCTAGAGGTTATAATAATAAAAATTATAAAATACAATTTACATTTATTTAGTGATCTGATTCTTGTCAAATATAAAAAGATATTTTATAAAATTAAATAAATGGCAAAATAAACATGTTACATAAAGTGAGGTTATTTTGATGAATCAAAACATTTTAACAGGGACTATAATCATGTGCTACCCAATGGTGCAGTCTAAAAAGAACTGTTTTAATTTTTTTTCAGTTTTGTTGGTATTTAAGAGAGGAAAGTAAAGCTTGTCTAGTTTACTTCATCATGGCTTTCTTTAATAGACTTACTGAACATAATGTGTGTGAAGTCTTCTTACAAAAGCTGTCAAGAACGATTAGATACACACTATAAAAATATATTATTGAAACAAAACCCTCAGAACTCAGAAATTAATTCATGTCCATTCCTACCATGCAGACAGACTAAAATATAACCAAATAAATCCCCGTCAATGCAAACTCAAGACAATATGAACTATTTTCTTTAACAACACTAACTTGTTACATAATTACTCTTTTAAAAAAATGGGGCACCAGCTTCCAACAATATGAGAAGTAAACTCTGAAAATCATTTTTCAAAAATTCTGGATGTGCTGTTACTTCAGCATGCATGTGTGTATGTATGTATATAATCTATTTTTAATATCAGTTAGTGGTGGATTTTTTGAGGGGGGTTTACTTCAGTAACATGATTAACTAGCATCATGTGGGTACATAGGTTTTGCCATATTCCTAGAAACAAATGCCACAATCATTCTAGAAAATATAAAAATGCATGTTTGTGAAAGTTTATTTGTGGATGAATTCCTGGGAGTTGAATTACTCAGTAAACTGGGCACATAAACATTATCACACTTGTCAAATCTACCAGAAGTTTCTTTTCATTCCTAATTCCATTTCCGGTTATATAGAAATATCATATTTTCTTTTAAATTTTGCTTTTTACAGATTAAAAAAAGATGAGCATGTCTTTGAAAAAAGTTGAAATAATATCTTGTATTTTATAAATTAATTAAAAGTGAAATTAAATTTGTGAAGTGTTTCCAGTAAAATTTATACAAAACATTTAGCAAATATTTTACTTTAATTATTTAACATTGAAAATTTTGCAAAGTTATATTTAAGAAAACTATTACAATCAATTATTGGAAAAATAATGCAATATTTTGGATTAAAGTATAGTGAATTACATTGGACTACTTATCGATATGAAATATTACAAATGTCCACTTTTGCATTTATTCAAAGCAGATACTATAAATCCTTCTTCAATGGCAGATTTCTTCAATTTAGCTCCTTGAAGAAAGCTTCCTAATGTATTAAATATTCTGTATATGTTTGAAAAAATAGATTTTTTTAAATCTTTTCAGAAGGAATGCTAAGTCTAATATCAAAGAATCCAGTTTATCCAGGTCAGTGAAATCCAGAATGTTCTATTTGGCATCATTAATTGTGGAGCTGAAGATGTGTAGATTTCTAAATCTATAAAGAAATGTGATATACAGACCGTATACATGTTAGGGTCCCTGTACATGGTTTTCCTTTCATGTGATTAAGTAAAAACACTGGCAATTTCTTCTTATGTTTTTGAAGTCATTTGGCATTCACAACTTTAATACTATGAACAAACTGATTTGTAGTATTGTCTTTCTTTTTTTCTCTTTCTCTCTCTGTCTCTCTCTCTCTCTCACACACACACACACACACACATACACACACACACACACACACACACATACACACACACACACATACACACACACACACACATACACACACACACACACACACACACACATACACACACACACACACACACACACACACACACACACACACACACACACACACATACACACACACACACACACACACATACACACACACACACACACACACACACATACACACACACACACACACACACACATACACATACACACAGGCAGAAGAGAGAGACACAGAGAATCACTTCATTCCACTCTTTATCATTTTATTGGTCAGACAAGTCTGGTCATGCTTTCCATGTAATAATTGATATTATTTAGAACAAGAATAACATATTTTTAAATTTACTATAGTTCAAGAAACATGTTTTATCTTTTCAGATAAATTTGTATAAATTTTAATCAATTTATAAAATATATTATTTCAACTTTTTTCAAAGACATGCTCATCTTCTTTTAATCTTTTATCTAACATATATGTTAATTCAGGTCTAGAAGGGGGCTCCTGGGTCTGTCCTAAGTCCCACTGTAATCACTTCAGCCAAGGCTTGCTTTGAATTCCTGAGGCTTCTTGCTCCTCCGATGAACAGGGGACACCACACTACAGCAGCATTAATTCTCCATGACACACTGAAATTTTACTATTCTGGAATGAAGGTAAGCTTGCCTTTGTTTTGCATTATAGTAATTTCAACTGCCAAAATTCGTCCCTCATTCGAACTGAGATGAGCTGAACTCACCTCATTGTTAAGCAGATTTGTCCAATTATTTATTCCCAGATTAAGAACCAAGTTAGTCCTGTTCGTCTATTGTTATGCAAAACAGTCACACTTGTATATTAAAAAGGAGAAAATATTTATGTGGACACCACTTTTTATTAACATTTAGTATTATATTAATGTTCAGGTTTCTGTATGACAAATCTAGGTACATTAGGTCCTCATTCTAGTCACATTTTAATGTGTAGCCTAAACATACCAATATTTGATGTCTTGATTATAATATGTAATGAATTATTTCCAACTACTTTTACTTAGAGATATTTTAGTAACAATTCCATTGGGTGCAAGGTGTCAGTAAAGTTTTTAAATGTATCATTTAAAAATTATTGCACATTTTCTCTTTTCACTTTGGTAATAATGTGCAATTCAAGAAGTTAGAACATAATTTGGAATATATGGAAGAAAAAAATAATATAATGTATGGGGAAGTCCTGTCAGTCACTCGGCTTGAGGTGACGATAAGGAGAAAATATATTTACTCTGGAGAATGTCACAGAAAGCATTCAACCATACTTCCTGATGTTATTTCTAAAAATTATTAGTTCTCTGTACTGGGAGCACTCTAACTCACCAGACGGGGACGCTCACATCCTTATCACTTGTTACCAGATTCAAGCTGTGGTAACTAACCCTTTTATTCCCTTTTTATACAGAGAGGTTCTCTGGCTGATTTCAGATATGATTTTTTTTTCACAGTAAGAATGCTAGTAGAATAGGTGGACGGAATATAATATAATAAAATTTTGTTCTCTTTTCCTCCCCTCTAGATATTTTCCAACTGGTCCAAGTTTTGTTGTCATTGCTAATAAAAATAAGAGACAGACCGTCCTGTTCTTAGCCAATAAGGGGTCAAGATATTAAACTGAGACATAGTAGAAGTTTATGATCAAATATCACCATATTCATGAGACTTGGCCTGATCCCCCAAACTGCCACCACCACACTAAAATTAAAATAATTTCTCGAGAACTGTAGATCTCCTTTTTCATTATCTCTTTATCCATAGGAATTTTTATATAGTATCATAATACTTATTATTTTTGTTTATTTGTCAGTCTCCCTTCTAAATTATTACCTAATGAAAGACAGGAATTTTTTTGGTCTGTGTCTTTGTTTATTTGTTTGTTTTGTTCACTGATACATTCCCAACATCTAGAACAGTGTCTCAAACATAATGGGTGCTTCAAAAATATTTGCCGAATAAAATACTGAAATCTCTTTTGGCTGGAAAAATCTTTGATGTCCCATTTTACATCTCTTCATTGAAAGGTCAGAGTTGAACACTTTCATTCATCCAAAGAGAGAAGGGCTCTGGTGAGAGAATGTGTGATTGGAAGTGCAGCCTCTCGGGGCAGGCTGGATCTCGGCTCTACTTACTGTGTGATTTGGGGAAAATTGCTCAACGTCTCTGTGCTTTATTTTCTTGATAGATGAATTATCTCACATTTTAACTCAGTTATCAAGATAAAATGTGTGTTCACACTTTAGATGAACAGCTGACTCATAGGTTCTTATTACCATGACAGATAACTTACTGCTTTTCCACACAGAGCACAGCATGGGAAGCAATAGCACCATAAGATACTGGATATCCTAGATTTTTTTTCTTATGGTAATTACATTTTCATTTGAAGTCATTTATATAGCAACAACACTAATTTTGTAAATAATAGGATTATAAAATATTTAATAGAATTTTTCCCCTAAATGACACCTTAGATATTAGATTCTGAAAACTGGTATTGGTTTAAGTCACGATTCAGCGAACTGAAACCAAGGTGTTTTCTCTTTTTTTGTCTTTATTTTTTTTTTCTGTTTGCATTTCTTCCCCAGAGACTATTAAAACTCAATTGGCAACAGGAGTATTAACAGAATTTGCAGTTAGTTCTGGGTTTATGAATTGTCTATTACCCTTGAGAACAGTAATGTGTAAGGAATTTATATTTAGAGTGTAAATGGCAGAAATGTTTATATTTAGTTCTGACTTTTATTTATGCTTTGTAAATTTTGTAGCTGTTGGCTCATGATGAAATAGTTTAATGTATCTTATGACTCACTGGAAAGTAAGACACTTCAGAGTGTTTGAATTGAAAACTTCCACTTAGAAAGTTTTCAGGAAGTTAATAGATCTTCTCATATAATATGACAAACCTGTATCAATTATATAAGGAACCAGATACACACAAGTCTGGATTGGGTAAGACCTATTAATGGGGGCTTATATCACTAATAATTAACTTTATAAAATTAAACTGAGACCTAATTTTATTGAGATTTGTTTTTCTATGGAAGCAGAATGTTTAGAAAATCTATTTGAACATGAGAAATAGGGTTTATCCTTAATGCTATGACATATTAAATGATTGCCAATAGAATACTTGCTATTATGTGGAACACAGTTTATAACCCTGTCCAGTAAGCTTGGATGAACAAAATGGGGGAAAAGTGGGAGTACAATCTGAGATGGAAAATAGAATAGTGAGTTCTCGATAAATGTGAATAGTTTTAAGAATGTGTTCCATTGACTCCTGACGTTTATCAACAATAGTTTCTATCAACAATAGATTATTGGTACTGAAAATGTGTAATTTCAGCCTTTGTTTTAGCTGCTATAACTCTTTTAAAAGAAATAAGAGTGGAGAAGGTAGACATGGAGGAGAAAGATGAGCACCTGCCTAGGCTGAGATAACTCTAGGCACTTAGGTACAGATTACATTCACAATGCCAAGCAGAAGACAACTCATCCTGTTGTTATATTTTTGTTCTCTCTATTCCTTCCATTTCTCTTCTGAAATCCCTCATTTTTCATGTACATCATCCACATTTTCCATTGACAAACTTTATATATTTAACCTTGCTGTTTTTAAGTCATTAGCTGCTAATCACAACATCTAGGTTATCTGTCTCTTTATATTAGCATTGTTGGGGACTTTTGTCCATTGATTATGAATTGCACTCTTTCATTTTCTTTACTTTGCTTTGTTTTTTTGTTCTAGATATTTTATGTAAAACATGAGAAGCACCTAATGCAATTAAAATGTATCCCCTGAAGAAAGACTACCACCACGTTGAAGGAAAAAGTCAAATTTACATGAACAAGAGCTTGTTATGAGATTTACCATACAGAATTCTTTTTTTTTGAGATGGGGATGTGTGCAATGGCGTGATCTAGCCTCACTGCAACCTCCGCCTTCCAGATTCAAGCTATTCTTCTGCCTCAGCCTCCCGAATGCTGGGATTACAGGCACCCGCCACCACACCCAGCTATTTTTTTTTTTTCATAGAGATGGGGTTTCACCATGTTGGCCAGGCTGGTCCTGAACTCCTGACCTCAGGTGATCTGGTTGCCTCGGCCTCCCAAAGTGCTGGGACTACAGGTGTGAGCCACCGCCCATGATCCCTCCCCAGGTGCACATGTTGTGTATATGCCCCTGCCCTTGAGTGTGGGTGGGACTGTAAATATGACGGAGCATCACTCTTGTGATTAGTGTATAATATATCACAAAACTGAAGGAAGTTTTAGATGCAATTAAGGTGTCAAAACAGTTGATTTCGAGATAATCAAAAGGGAGAGTAACTTGGAGTAACTTGGATGGGTCTGATTTGTTCAGATGAGAGAATTTCAAAGGGTCAGAGATGCAAAGGGAGAAAGATTCTCACAGTCACTTAGAACAAATAACCTACTATGTTAGTTTTGTGAACTACAGGGTAACGCCTGCAGGAGGCTGGTGGTTGCTGAGAGCAGCCCCAGGACGTCAGTTGACAAGAAAAGAGGGACCTCTGTCCTACAACCTCAAGGAACTGAATACTGCCCAAACTGTGCTAGCTGGAAATAGGACTCCAAGCCTCAGAAGAGAGCTCAGCCCTGGCTGACAACTTGTGACACCCTGACAAGAGGACTCAGTTAACCTGCACCCAATGCTTATGTCTCCCCAAAATTAATGTGTTGATATCCTAACCCCCAAAGGGGTGATATGGGAGGTGGAAACTCTGGGAGGTGATTAGATAATGAGGGCAGAGCCCTTGTGAGTGAGATTAGTGCCCTTATAAAAGAGGTCTACGGAAGACCCCTCACTCTTTCTACCTTGTTGAGGACAGAGGACACAGCAAGAAGGTGCTGTTTATGAAGTGGGACCAGATCAGACACCTATACTTAGAGGTAATAAATCTGTATTGCTTTAAGCTTTTCTGTTGTGACAGAGCGTTATGCAGTGGTAGAAAACAAATATGTGGGATTTGTTGTAACATGAATTAGATGTAGTTGCCCATGGCTTACAAGTTTTGAGAGTGGAATCAGAACGTGTTCAATCCAAATACCAGATTTCTTAGCTATAGGAGACCTCTTTCTGTGCTGCAGCCCAGCACCGGCTTTTAGTTTGCTGCTGAGGTCACTTTGCTCCTCAGTTATTTTGCTGGTTTCACCACTTTAGGAAATTCTTTCGATGCTTTCACTGCTTTGCCTTAAGACTCTGAACACCTAGGGGGATTTCTCTCCGAGATCATTATGGCTTTTATTGAGTAGAGCCCTGTGCCCGTCAGGGGCATTTCTCCTAGTGTGTCTACTCACCTGTTTGGTTGGGCTGTAATAGCTGTGCACTCAAGGACAGCTTTGTGTGCCTGGTGGGAGATTTTTCAACCTTTCTGCTCTTCTCCAGTCTGTTAGGGGCCACTGATGCATTTCTGAATGGCCCCATTCAACTTGGAAAGTCTGCAGTTCTTCTGCTGTGTCTCAAGACTTCAGCTGATTTCTAGCTGACTGTAAGAGAGATTCGTGAACCATACAGGGAGGTGGAGGTTTCTTGTGGTCCTTCTGTCCTGCTTCAAGCTATTGGCGTAATGCCATCCTACACTAATTAAGAGTTTCTCATTTTTTTAAGATTTTTTTTCCTAATTGCCCTTCATGGCATTTTAATGCCACATGTAACTGTGTATCTATTTATATACTGTGTGCATATCTGTGTTTTATATATGAAAAGAGTTGGATTTTCTTTTACTCCACAAGAACCAGCTTTCACCCCCTCCAGGGTGGTATTGCCTCACTGAGGATGTATGTTCACCTAGAATGCATGTTGGCCCTGTGGATGGGTGCTTTGATCACTTCCTCTTCACCCTGTTGGTGACAGAGGGATTCTCATCCTAGAGTTATGAGAATCTTTGACCACACATCACCCAGTGCTGGACAGACAAAACTGACAGCAGTTTATTGATCATATATACTCACCCAAGAGAGGATAACTCTGCATGTCATTCAAGGCCACAGAGGAGTTGCTTTTGGGAAAAGAGTTAACAATCAGGAGAAGTGGGAGGCAGACTTTATAGTATCAAGTGGGTGAGGTGCCCACTGGTGCTCATGGCAGGATGTAATTGGCTTCTCTACATAGTTCCACAGGTTGGCAGAGAATTGAAAACCACTACTGAGGGTAGCAAGAACTACACCTGGAATATTGATAAGGAGGATTGGGTGGCTAACAGACCATATGTGTAGGAGCAGAGGTGGGAGATGAACTTGCACTTGCAAATAGGCCATGTATTTTAGTCCGTTTTCATGCTGCTGATCAAGATATACCCGAGACTGGGCAAATTACAAAGGAAAGAGATTTAATAGACTTGTAGTTCCACATGGCTGGAGAGGCCTCACAATCATGGTGGAAGGCAAGGAGGAGCAAATCACGTGTTACACTATAGCAGCAGGCAAAGAGAGAGCTTGTGGGGGAAAATTCCCATTTCAAAACCATCAGATCTCGTGACGCTTATTCACTATCATGAGAACAGCATGGGAAAGACCCACCCTCATGATTCAATTATCTACCACTGGATCCCTTCTACAGCACATGGGAATTATGGGAGCTACAAGATGAGATCTGGGTGGGGAAACAGAGCCAAACCGTATCAGGCCGTTAAGCAACCCCCGACTTTATCAGGTGTCAAGACAGCACATAACATTACATCATAAGTTTAGGTCTTGCCTCACAGTAGACTTTATGACTGGAGTTCTTGGGAATTCTAATTCCTCAAACTAGCCCATCAAGGCAATTACAATTTGGCTAATTACTAACCCATTCCACAAGAATTCACACCTCCACCCTCTGTAGGACTGTGGCTCATATTAGAAAAACATCTCTTCATTTGTGGGGCGCATCCCTTTTTTTGGAATTTGTTTAACTTACTTTTTTTTGCACCTTTAGGTCTCTAATGTTTTTAAAACATTAATTGTTATAGTTTATTCAACTTACACTTTTTAGTATCAAAGCAATGATTTCTGGTGATATTCAATATTCTAACTAGAATTATAATTTAAATTTTTAAAGTTAAATTTATGAGAGTATCTTCCCATATTTTATTCCAACTTTTACATATTTTGAATTAAAATATTAGCTATTGAGATGGAAAAAGACATCAGTGAAAATGTTTTATATCATTCTAGATGAACGTGAAGCAGCTTAAGACACATTAACAATTTTTAATATTAAGAACCACAAATTTAGAAATAATCTTACTGAGAAGTGGGGTAGGAAGAATAACTCCTCCTCCCTCTTCCAGGATATCCACTCCCTAATTCCCGGAAACTGTTAATAAGATGTCTTATGTGGCAAAGGAGACATTGAAAATGTAACTGAGCCTATGGATCTTGAGAGGGAGAGGTTATCCTGGATTGTCTGGGTGAACTCAGAACAAGAGTACATAAAAGTAGAAAATCTCTGCTGAGGTGAGTAAAAAACATAGATAACTATGAAATACATGTTCTAAATATGCAATAATCATGACTTTGAATAGAGAAGACAAGTTCTAAGGACAAGGTAACATATGGCTCTAGAAGCCAGAAAGAGTAGGAAACACATACTTCCCTGGAGCCTCCAGAAGGGAACACGGCCCTCCCAACACCTTGATGGTAGCCCATGGAGACCCAGCTTGGACTTCTGACCTACGGAATAATAAGACAATAAATTTGTGTTGTTTTAAACAAAAAATTTATGGAAATTGGTATGACTCGTATGCTATAATAGAAATATTTATTCTTTCCATAGAAGTAAAATGCTAACTATAGGCAAAGTATCAATATTCAATATCAATATCAATATTTGATAAAGAATATCAAATGCAAATGATTTTTAATGAAGTAACTATTTCTATCCCATCAGAGACCCTTTATTAGTGGAAGAAAAGCTTTATGCTTTGCAAAGCTTTCATGAAGACTTCTTAGCTTGTGTTGAGTTTGAGTAATTGCTTTTTCTTCTGCATTTGTGCATGTTCATAACATACATCCCAATTAATTTTGCTGTATTCACCAAGAGGCCTGTAATGTGTATTCCTTCACTTGCCTATGCTATATCTGGAAGGTACCATATGCTGTATCAAGAAAACTTAAAAATATTGTGCTATTTATATGGATAGAAGTTTAGCATTTTCAGGATACAGATATATATGACAGTTACCTGTTCCAAGGCACACATAACACTCACAATCAGACATATCTATAGATCCTTGAGCACAATTCTGTTCCTCTACCACGAGCTCTAGAGTAGGATGAGGGCAATTCTCCAAACAAATGAGCTGGCCTCAGAAGTTTGTCCAAAACTTTATTCAATTCATCTATCTCTAGAAAAATAACATGACTCAAGGTGAGAAAATACAGATTTTTATTAACTTGCATACCCTGAAAGTCTGCATGGCTCACACCTTCCCCATGGTGGGCCTCTCTGTCATTGCATATAGTGAATGTCTGTTTTCCATGATAGAAATTTTATTTTCTTGAGGCTACACACTGTGAGATTTCATTTTGAAAGTGACTGGTTAAAAGACAAAAATCTCCTCAAGCGCTGTAATCTTATCTTTCAGTGTTTAAGCACATCAAAATTACAGAGCTTACATTCACATTCCTATTTTGTGGTAAAAACAAAACAAAACAAAAACCAATTTTGTATAAAACTATAGGGGATAACCAGGGTCCTGAAGCCTTACACACTCTTGGCCATAGGTGATCTGAATTGGAAGGTGAATGTAACATTTGACAGGGATCTTTGAGCATTAAAAAAAGAAATAGAAAAAGAACTAAAGTCTCTGAAAATAATAATAAATTATTAGACTTTTTATAAATGGTGCAGCCAATCAGATTGAGATGTGTAGAAATAATATGAACCATTACTGAATCTTTAAAAAATATAAGTTGCAAGGAACTGTTAGTATTCACCAAAGAGCCTGATAATTTTTTTTTTGCCTTACAAATTAATTTCTAGGTAGAGATGATAAGAGAAGAAACTAATTTTATCCTAGGCAAAATTTTCACATAGTGAAATCTGTCTAGTTAAAAAAAGAAAAAGGAGATATTGTACCTAACACACTGTAAACAACAAAATTAACGAAACAAAACAAAAACCTTGAAATATCCGTGTATTAAACATCTACTTATCTATTTTTCTCCAATGCCCATGTCAAAGTATCATTTCTCAAGGACACAGATACTGAAAAGCAACATTTTGTCTGAGAAAAAAAAAAAAACCACAATTTTTCTTCCTTATTGCTATGGATTTCATTTTTATATGGTATCTAATAAAATAGTATTTATGAATATATGCTATTATTACATACAGTGGAACCAGATTAATTTTTTAATGTGCATTTATTTTAGTAGAATGCTTTTTATTTCTAAAACGGTGGATATTTGTAAGATAGTGCTACTGAACTCATAGCAAAATAGTTGTGGAATCCTAAGGTAATAGTTTTATTTCTTGTTTGGGTTTGGAACGTTGTTTTTTCTTTCTGCATCTTTCTTCATGTATGGCTCCACACAGGAGTCCCTCCAGGCAGTGCTTCCCTACCAGCCAGTCCCTCATAGGTTATCTTCATGAGTGCCCAGCAGTCTGCAGGCTATTGCTCTCCCAGAGCTGCTGAAGCAGTCATTTTATCTGCAGGGCACACTGGGTATCAGTAGTGTTCTTAAGAAAACATGTACCTCTTGAAACAACTACCAAGTTCCCAAATGCATCAGCAGAATTTTAAAATAGCAGGCTTCCTGAACTCCTAGGTAAGGCAACCAGGCTGCTTGCTACTGCTGACAAGATCAGGTGGTTACCGGGAATCTCTTAATTCACCCTCATAGAACTTCAGTGACACATTTTCTGCCCTTGTTCTTACCAGCTGCTTCTTTCCTGGGGACCAAGATCTATATACACTTCTTATTTCCTGGGGATGAAGCAGGTATGAGGAATGCTCTCATATTTTATTTTGTCTACTTCTTTTTTATGACCCTTCTACCTGACTATCCTAACCTCCTATGGTGTGTTCCCATCAAAATGTCCCTAGCCTGTTTACCCGATGAAACTGTGCACACATTTAACCTTGGACTTTCCGTAATGTGTTAACATTCTTTTGTAAATACCCCAAGACTCACTTGGGGCATTATGACTCATTAACTTTTTATCTTGAAGGAGAAGGATGAATTGAACATGCTTACTGTAGAAAAGGTGACAAGTCTTACTAAAAAGAAAATACAAACCAAGTCATGGATGTACTAGAAAATCTGTTGTTTATAGAAGACAAGCAGTTCAGTAGCGAACTTTTGAACTCATTCACTGAAAAGAGTGAAAGCTGAGTGGAGAAAAATAATGTAAAAGAAGTATGAAGGGCTAGATTCTTCAAATTTGACACTTCAGAAAATCATAGAGAAAACGCTTTCCTAAAAGAGTCAAACAAAAAAATAATCACTTAGGAAACTATTTCATCGATCCTGGCAAAGTATAGTGATTAAAATGCTTCATAATTGTTTTTTTTTTTTTTTTTTTTCATAATTGTTAAAGACAAAAGCAAGTGAGTGAAACAAAAGCAGGATGAGCAAAGGCCTGAGACATAAATGAATATAAGAATTTGAAGTCACAAGTTTAGAAGCCAAGATTATCTGAAAAGTACCGCGCACCCTAGTCAATACAACACAACACAGAAATAATGATGAAGTTATAGCTACTAGGGAAGTAATTCATATGAATGTTATAAGACTATGATCCACTAAATATTAAGTGACAATTGTGAAATAAATGTACTCATTAAAGTAGTTAAATAGAGGATTTAACAAAAATGCCTGAATGTCAATAATAGATATGACGTTAATCTAATACTTCAGAACACTTTTCAATTTATACCAGGAATAAAACAAATATTTAAAATATGTAAATGTAACTTTATATACATATGTAAATACTGATTTAGAAAAAAATTAATAAATAGAAAGACCAAATATCATAATGGATATTAAATTGTGCATTTGTATAATCTCTATATAAACAAAATAAAGTCTTATATTTAATCTGGCATAATTTAAGACTAGCCAGGGGATTTAAAAATGCGAGTAAATTTTTGAACGCAGATATTGAAAGATTAAATGAAATGAAAAAAATTAAAATATATTGCCTTGATATATTTGACACATTTTATCATAATTTCTTGTATGATAAAATTAGTAGCATACATTTGTGAAAATATTAAATAAATTAATTTCTGATATTGGCTTAAATTATGAGTTATTTGATTGAAAGCTAATGTAAAAACATTTTCACACAGTATACCCCATATTGTATTTGAGGTGAATCAAGAAATAAAATATCAAAAATAAGAACATATGTATTGGCAGGGTGCTGTGGCTCATGCCTATAATCCCAAGACTTTGGGAGGCCAAAGTAGACAGATGACTTGAGCCCAGGAGTTTGAGACCAGCCTGGACAACATAGCAGGATGCCATTTCTACAAAAAAAAAAACTAAAAATTAGCTGAGCATGGTGGCATGTGCCTGTTGTTCCTGCTACTTGAGAGGCTGAGGTGAGAGGATTGCTTGAACCCAGGAGGTTGAGCTTGCAGTGAACTCTGATCATGCCACTGCACTCCAGCCTGGGTGAAAAAGCAGGACTGAGTCTCAAAAGAAAAGTATTCACATATATATATATATATGTATACACACACATATTAATTTATAATACATATACACATATATGTATTATAAATTAATATTTTATTATGTATACACACACATTAATATATTTTACACATATATGTGTGTATTATAAATTAATATTATGTATCTAATCTTTGTTTCAACTTTTTGTTTTTGAAACATCTTTTTGCCTAGAGAATAATTAAAAATAATAAGCCAATAATTTTTTAAGTTTTGCAACTAGCATGAAAGCAAGTCAATGATAATATTAACACAAATATCTCATACATTAAGAGCAAAGTATTAACAACCAAAAAGAGAAATACAAAAATCAATAGTTAACAAAAAAAAGAAAGGCTTATCAATTAGTTAAATTAAAATACATTCAAATTATTGATAGATTAAAACCATAAAATTTGTCACATTTTATTGACAAATGTCTAATAATGTACACTCTGAATTCAAGAACATAGGTGAAAAGTATATTGTATTCAACTGCATAGGCAACAATTATATTGTACTGTCACCTATGCACTTGAATTGAGAGTGTACATTATTAGAAAGTGTTCAGCCGGGCGCGGTGGCTCAAGCCTGTAATCCCAGCACTTTGGGAGGCCGAGATGGGCGGATCACGAGGTCAGGAGATCGAGACCATCCTGGCTAACACGGTGAAACCCCGTCTCTACTAAGAAATACAAAAAATAGCCGGGCGAGGTGGCGGGCGCCTGTAGTCCCAGCTACTCGGGAGGCTGAGGCCGGAGAATGGCGTGAACCCGGGAGGCGGAGCTTGCAGTGAGCTGAGATCCGGCCACTGCACTCCAGCCTGGGCTACAGAGCGAGACTCCGTCTCAAAAAAAAAAAAAAAAAAAAAAAAAGAAAGTGTTCAGAAAAAAAAATTTGTCGCAAATATATTTGTCAAATGTTTACCTTAATTTTTTATAATTACATTTCATTCAGAAACCATTCTAAAATATACACCTGAAAATAAGCAGTAGATGTTTATACTGTGAATTTCATTTAAACGTTGGCAACAGTATGAATGTTCCTTAAAAACTTAAAAAGAGAACTACCACCTGATTCAACAATCCCACTGTTGTATATATAGCCAAAGGAAATGAAATGAGTGTGTTGAAGAGATCACTGCACTCCCATATTTATTGTTGTCAACCTAAGTATCCAGCAAGGACACATAAGTTGATTTTTTAAAATGTAGAACGTGGATGCAGTACTCTTCATCGCTAAAAAATGAATAAAACTCTGTCACTTGTGATGACAACATGGGTGAACCTAAAGGGCATTATGCTAAGTAAAATATCCAAGCATGAAAGACCAAATACCATATAATCTCACTTATTTGTGAAATCTAAAAAAAAAAAAAATGATCTCATAAAAGTAGAGAGGCTGTGGGGAAGAAGAGAGGAAGGGGGATGAAGGGATGTTAGTCAACAGGTACAAAGTTACAGTTAGAAAGGAGGAATAATTTCTGGTGCTCTATTGCACAATAGGGTAACTACAGTTAATAATGTGTTATATGTTTCAAAATGGCTAAAAGAGAATTTTGAATGTTCCTACCATGAATAAATAACAAGTGTTTGAGGTGATATGCTAACGATCATGATTTGATTTATACAATGTATACATGTATTGAAATATCACACTGCAACTTATATATACATGTGCATCTCTATACACATGTGTACATATATATTTGTATATATAATTGATATGTATATATAATAATTTTTTATATGTATGTGTATGTATATGTAAAATTATTTGTCACTTAAAAGCAAAATAAGCCAGCCGCAGTGGCTCATGCCTGTAATCCCAGCACTTTGGGAGGCCAAGGCGGGCGGATCACGAGGTCAGGAAATCGAGACTATCCTGGCTTACACGGTGAAACCCCGTCTCTACTGAAAATACAAAAAAGTAGCCGGGCATGATGGCGGGCAGCTGTAGTCCCAGCTACTCAGGAGGCTGAGACGGGAGAATGGCGTGAACCCGGGAGGCGAAGGTTGCAATGAGCCAAGATCATGCCACTGCACTCCAGCCTGGGCGACAGAGCGGAACTCCATCTAAAAAAAATAAATAAATAAAAAAATAAATAAATAAACAAACAAACAAACAAAATAAAACTTTAAAATCACAGCTAATCTCATATAAAAGTAGTATTGGAAACCACTAACTTTTTACTAAGTATTGAAAACCACTAATCACCAATATATGTGATTATGAATCTGTCAAAGAATGATTATAGATTATAGACATGTTAACTAGTAACCAAAAAAAGAATAACAATTGTGTATATATTGTAAGAATGATTGTATTTAATTTAGAAGGATAAAAATATAAGTCATATGCATTTGGAGAATGTACTAAATACAAATTCTTATCTATTTAATTAGAACAAAGTTACATCTTGAAGTTGAAAATTCCATCCAATAATTAGATTAAATGTATTAAAATAAATAGCACTATTATTACCATTTCAAATATCATTAGCCTCCTTGAATTCAAATGTTTCACATAAAATATTACTGAAAAATTATTCAAACTTGACTAAAAAAGTATACCTCATATATAACTCCAGAAAATAATTTTATGAAATCTAAAAGGTATCAGACTCCCCTAATAGCACAGAGAGGTTTTTAATACCTTTTAAAAATTATCATAACCTTTATTTTAGTATAAACTAATTCAGAAAATTTTCCCTTTGTTGGTCATTAAATGTTTTTATGTAAGTGATATAGCATGGCATTTAGTGATACACTTGACCCAATTAAAGTTGTAAATGTGTTTAAATTATATCTAGGGAGTTGTTTTGGACAGTAACAATAAGCGTCAATTTAATGCTTTCCCTATAATACTATGTTTTACTTGTCTATTTAGTCTGTAAAAAATAAGATCCTTCTATTTTCCTTTTATTGTATCCTCTTATTCAAGAAATGCTGGGTTAATAACAGTGAGGAATAATACAGATAATCAAGAATTTCTGTAGAAGGGGGATTGGAGGAGATAATTGGATAGAATCAAGGCTATTTGTCTATGAGGCTGTCATGAAGCTTACTCACATAGCATGTTGTATTAGTCTATTCTCATGCTGCTATGAAAAAACACTCAAGACTGAGAAATTTATAAAGGAAGAAGTTTAATTGTCTCACAGTTATGCAGGGTTGTGGAAGCCTCAGGAAACTTCCAATCATACCTTAAAAGGAAGCAAACACATTCTTCTTTACATGGCGGCAGGAAGGAGAAGGGAGGGGCTGCTGTGAAGATCTGTGAAATGCGCTGAGACATTTTTCCCATTGTCTTGGTGATTATCATTTGGCTCCTCCTTGAATTTCTCCTCAGAAAATGTTTTGTTTTGTTTTGTTTCTATCATCAGGCTGCATATTTTGCAAACTTTTATGTTCTGCTTCCCTTTTAAGCATAAGTACCAATTTGAAACCATATCTTTGTGAATACATAAAACCAAATGCTTTTAACATCACCCAAGTTACCTCTTGAATGCTTTGCTGCTTAGAAATTTCTTCTGCCAGATGCCCTAAATCCCTTTCAAGTTCAAATTTCCACAGATTTCTAGGGCAGACGCAAAATGCCACCAGTCTTTTTGCTAAAGCATAGGAAGAATCACCTTTATTTCAGTTCCCAACAAGTTCTTCGTCTCCATTTCAGACCACTTCAGCCTGGACTTCGTTTTCCATATTATCAGCAATTTGTTGAAAGCTATTCAACATGTCTCTAGGAAGTTTCAAACTTTCCAACGTTTTCCTGTCTTTTTTCAGCCCTCCAAACTGTTCCAAACTCTGCCTGTTACCCAGTTACCAAACTTGCTTCTCCATTTTCAGGTATTTTTTACAGCAGTGCCCTGCTTTCTGCAGTACCAATTTACTGTGTTAATCTGTTCTCATAGTGCTATGAAGAAATATCCAAGACTGGGTAATTTATAAAGGAAAGAGGTTTAATTTACAGTTCTGCAGCACTGGGGAGGCCTCAGGAAACTTACCATCATGTTGGAAAAGGAAGCATACATGTTCTTCACATGGTGGCAGGAAGGAGAATTGTAGAGCGAAGTGGTAAGAGTTTCTTTTAAAGTCATCAGATCTCATGAGAACTCACTCACTATCATTAGAACTGCATAAGCAAGCCACCTCCATAATCAAATCACCTCCCACGAAGTCCCTCCCACAACATGTGGGGAACTACAATTCAAAATGAGATTTGGGTTGGGATACAGTCAAAACCACATCACATGTATAGCCTCACCAGTGTGTGTGTGTGTGTGTGTGTGTCTGTGTGTGTGTGTGTCTGTGTGTGTGTGTGCATTTAACTTATATAGCATGTTACCTCTTTGTATCATCCCCCTTAAATGTACATTTCTCAAAATCATTGTCTTTTTTTTAATGAAGTCTCACTCTGTCACCCATGCTGGAGTGCAGTGGTGCAATCTCGGCTTGTGCCTGGGATCAAGTGATTCTCCTGCCTCAGCCTCCTGAGTATGTGGGATTACAGATGTGTGCCACCACACCCTGCTAATTCGTGCTTTTTTAGTAGAGATGGAGGGTTTCACTATGTTGGCCAGGCTGGTCTTGAAGTCCTGACCCCAGGAAATATGCTCACCTTGGCCTCCCAAAAAAAAGCGTTGAGTCTTAAGTAACTTATGGTTAGGGAGATAATTTTATTTTTAGCATTTGCTGTGTTTCTCGTATGCCATGCATTTTTCTCAGCACAATCTTTTACACGACAAATTTTTATTGAGTGCCTACTAAATGTCATAATGTATGCTAGATGTTAAAAAAATCTCTAGCTCCTTGGAACTTTGCTATGTCATATGGAAATACTGAAACCTTGCAGATTTGAGCCAGAATTTAACTATAAATAATATTAAAGATTATCTAATTCTTGAAAATAAGCTTAAAATGTAGTAGGGAAGCTGAGAAGACATTTACTTGATACTTTAAAATAGAAGATTAAATCTGTCTCATTCATTTTTTCTTCCATTCATACATACAAAAATGCCAGTCAAGATAGTAGATCTTTGAAATACAACAATATGTCAGATTTCTCATTCAAAGTTGACAATTTAATGTTTTAGAAACACTATTATATAATATGAAGCTAACATTAATGACTAATTTCTCATAAAGCAGGGAATAAGTACATCTGAAAAGTTATATAAAACATCACAGGGGAGTCATTGAGCTTATAATACACAGGAATTTTGGAGTTTCATCAGATACGGAGTCTAAAATCTAAGTTTTAAATCATAGCAAAAGTGCAGAACACATCTTATTTTCCCTCTCATCTAAATTTTGAAGAAGTGACTTCTAAGGGAAAAAAACTTGCTAGGAAGATGTTGTACTTTCATCACCATATCCTCATTGCATTGGTGTAAGACTGAGAGGTCAGAGTTTATGTTTGTGAACCATGCACCAAATCAATGATGGAATGAACTAGACTTGAGCAACAGTGCTTAACTCCCCTAGTGATAATTATGATAATGCGGAGACACTTAGGAATTTAACACTAATTCACTTAGTTTTGTTTGCACTTATCACCATATTTCCAGAAAGTGTTGATAGATTCCAGGAGGGTTTATGAGATAAGCAAAGAGAATATGCAAAATTGTGCTCTTCATAGTCTGGTAACATCAATATGTGCAAACAATCGCAGGAGCAACTATCCAAGCCAGCAAAGGATTTGAGAAAGCTAAAATGCTCTTCTTTCAGTTATGAGTATATTTTGTTTTATTGTCTTATGAATTGTGTAGCTGCATTATTTTATCCTTAACTTAAATCTGTTTACTTTTTTGAAATTATATTCATCACTTCAAATAGTTTGTATAATAACAAATATGTCATACTGAGAGAGGAGACAGAGGATGGCTAGGAAGATAGAAGGGGAGGGTCTTGGGAGAGAAAAAACAGCCATGGGGGCACACTTGCACTGACCCTGTAGCTAGCGAGAAGAAATATGGTTAAGATCTTCCTCTTATGCCAGGATATTTGCTCAGAAGTTACTATCCCAACTTAGGTGCAGGCACAATAAATCAACTAAATGTCCATACCTTGACCCAGAGGTAGTTGTAATATCATTAGCATTGCAGTTTTAGCCCCCCATAAGTTTTGCTTAGGCACTCATGGGTAATAACAACGATGGAGTAGCTATGGCCAACCCTAGGCATGCACAGATGAAACACCTCCAGGGGCCAAATTTACCTGTCCCATTTGGGTGGAACCCACAGAAGACTTCCTTGCCTCTGCCACATAAAAGACCCAGAACTTAGCCCCATTTCTGGCAACCAATTCTCAGGTCCCTTCTTGCTGTTGAAAGGTTTCTGTCACTTAATAAGTCCTACTCTGCCTTACTCACTCCCCAGTGTCCACATGCCTCATTCTTCTTGGTCATGGGACAAAAACTTGGACCTAGCTGAACTAAGGAGAAGAAAACTGTAACATTATTTTCTTAAGGAGTAAGAAAACTGTAACATTATTTCTCAAGCATACTGAGTCCCTAAGCTTCCAAATATCATCTCACACCAGTAAGATGGCAATTATTAAAAAGTCAAGAAGCAACAGATGCTGGGGATGCTGTGGAAAAAAAGAAATGCTTTTACATTGTTCGTGAGAATGTAAATTAGTTCAACCATTGTGGAAGACAGTGCAGCGATTCCTCAAGGATCTAGAACCAGAAACACCATTTGACCCAGCAATCCCATTACTGGGTATAGACCCAAAGGAATATAATTCATTCTGTTATAAAGACACATGCAGATGTATATTTATTGCAGCACTATTCACAATAGCATAGACATGGAACCAACCCAAATGCCCATCAATGATAGATAGACTTGATAAAGAAAATGTGGTACATGTACACCATAGAATACCATGCAGCCATAAAAGGAAATGAGATCATGTCCTTTGCAGGGACATGGATGAAGCTAGAGGCCATCAACCTCAGCAAACTAACACAGGAACATAAAATCAAACACTGCATGTTCTCACTCATAAGTAGGAGCTGAACAATGAGAACACATGGACACAGAGTGGGGAACAACACACACTGTTGCAGGCCTGTTGCGAGGGGTGGGAGAAGGGAGAGCATCAGCACAAATAGCTAATACAGGGAGGGCTTAATACCTAGGTGATTGGTTAATAGGTGCAGCAAACACTCATGGCACATGTTTACCTGTGTAACAAACCTGCACATCCTGCACATGTACCCTGGAACTTATAAAATAAAATTAAAAACAACAAAATACAAAGTGATCAAATATTTTCTAAGAAAAAGTGTTATCTATTACTTATTTAAGAAAATATATTCAAGATTCCTGATTGCATGACTAGTAGTTTTCTGTATTACCTCTCTTACAGATGCTGGTGTGATGTGACTTCATGCCTCAAAGATTGAGTTTCTGAAAATTTTAAGAATGCATTTCATGTAAATAAATTACATGTGTATACTTAAATGTTCTTATATTAATGTGCATTTTTATACATATCACTAATGTGGTAGAAATGCTAACACACTACATGTGAGAATGAAATTATTTTAATGCTAGTCAATAACTCTTGGTAACCATTATTCTGGTTAACATGTTTTTCAATATTTGACAAATATTGTCAACTTTTTTCACAATGCAATACAAAATATTAACATGTAGTTGTGTGCTCTACTACTTTCCCCTAAGTTAATCATCTTTCAAAACTAATATCCTACTAAATAGTTTATTAAGCTGCTTTCATGCAGTAACTAGTCAGACTATAACATAATTCTAAATCTGACCTTTAACCATCTTAGTATACTATATGATTTTCTCCCACTCTAAACAGATGCTGAATATTATTTTGCATTTTTAAACTTTTTTTGAAATTTTTACACATATATAAATATAATGACATAACCACAAAAAGGCTTTACATATTCTCATATTAATACTCTTTGGCATATTTCTAATGTAGCTTCACTCAAATTAAATCACGGGTAAACCAGCTAGAAAACTTATTTATGGTTCTCATGTGAAATACACTACTAAATTTTTAGTCCATGTTTATGGACTAAAAAAAACTAAAGATTTTTGAGTTTTAGAGATTTAGATTATTTTTAATTAAACTCAAGAGTTTATGACTTTCATATGAATGAAATTAATGTTTCATTTGAAATTAATCCCCAGGAATTTCTAAACTTAGTTATCTCATACTTTCATGTAACATTTATTGAAATGTTAATTAGTAATTAACAAAATTTAGTTTGATATGATATTTCTCACATACAAGTATATACTCTACTACTATGTTTTTGAAGAGACATTTTCAGAAAATGGTAGTATAATCATATGTCTCCGTTTTCCATTAATAGTTGGAAATCTGAAAGCTCCATCCTTGGTACCATTTGCTAAAACTCATGTAACATTTAGTAATTATAATTCACAGTACACAAAACAACAGAAAAACAGTTCTTAGAAATTCTCTCAAAAGTAAATTGTTAAGATTTATCGTCCCTATCTTAGCCTTCTGTTTTGCATTAAAAAACGTATATTACATAAGGAAGAGTAAAAAGTTGTTCTTATGAACTGTGTGATATATGATCCTCTAGACAGTTAATTTATATAAATATATTACAACACACTTCTCCTTCTTGGGTCGATAAATACTTGGAACTTCTGTGGTTAATATCAGTATATATTTCATGAGTCCCTAGTAGCCTAGCATTCAAAGTTAGTGACTAGATATTCTGGAGATTCACTGCATACACCTGTCCTATTTTTATGGAATACTCTTATATCACCAAATCCCAGTACATTTGTCCAAGTTTTGAGAATTACAATAGCAGAACAGATGTCTTGCCACTATAATAATGTAACTGTGTATTATTATTCCCCTGCAAGATTGGCCTGTTACTCAGTCACAACGGAAGTTGAGACTGACTGTGGAACTACAAAAATGCTTGCATCTTTAAGCTTAAGAACTAGTTCCAGATACCGGAGGGAAGGTATAGCTCTGCAGACTTAGCAGGAAATACCCCGAGCCATTTCAGACTCTTATTCTTACATACTCTCTGGTGCCCTAGGTAAGGATATAATTAAACTAATGGGCTTTTATCTAGAAACTATGGGTCCAAATACAGCAGGAGACACCCTTGACTGAGCACAGTACTAGTGAGGAGATGGGAAACAGGAGAGTACAATCATATCCAATTTCAGCCAAGGGCCTATTTTAGATGGGTATCTACTGGAGACAGGGATGAGTAAAGAATAGTACATTCTCATATGACTTGGAAAAGACTTCGTAGATTCTTGTATGGAAATGGGAACAAGTAGATATAAAAACAGATTTTAGGAATGTTTAATTAATCAGGGACAATCAACTCCAGCTAAATTTTTTATCCCTGGAATAGGTACCCAGTAACACAATGAAACTGCCATGAAAGTGGCAAATTCTAGCATAACTGAGCCATTTTTTTCTGGTAAAATGTTTCCAAGAGAGCTACTCAAAGGATCAGAATAGACCTCAGTACTAGATGTGAATTAAGCCCTCAGTAGGGAACCACAGTTGACCACTGATGAGACCATCCCATCAGAGTTTTGACCAGGAAGATATGTGACCAGGAAGATATGTGACCAGGAAGATATGTGAAGAGGAAAAAATGTGGGTCTATACAGATCATCAAACACTATATTTATTCACAGCAAGGGTTGTTTCAAGACAAATCATTTAATACTGATATATTTATGTCCCAGTGAGGATTACCACAGGACTTGGAGCCACAAGCTGCAGTCATTACTAGGCAGTTATGGTGATGTTGGAAAACTGGTGTGAGATTAATGGGGCGGAGCCTGACAGAAATGCTGAGTAACTCCATTCATAATGCACTGAAAAATGAACTTTATAGATTTTAGAAAAGATCACCATACCAACCTTAATATAATGCACAATAAATCTGACAAACCTGTTATAACTTTACTGATAAATGAAGGAGGCATATTTCAAGAACCAGTCATAGCTATTATTATATACATGCCACATTTCTGTGGGTGATTCCTACTCCTTCCTTGTAAGTGACCACACTTTCTTTTCCTGAGATTATTTGTGTCTCATTTCATTTGAAGGCTGTAATGAGATATTACATAATTTTCTTGAATACCTTGGAAAAACCTTACAAATTTTGTGTTAAGTTTTACATAATTTCAAGGACATAAGAAATCTGGAAGCACAAGAAAAGCAGGAGAGTTCTGTGACATCGTTTGTGAATCCCCAAGATGAAGCTCTATAAATCGGACGTGATCTCTGACCAGAGGATAAATTGAGACCTCTAAGTGAGATTGACTTACCACATCATACAGTGGGGAGAGTTTAGATAATGAAACATCCTCATTTTATATCCAGTCCATGTAAGGGCTTACATGACATTTTCAGGAAGCTGTGACTAATACATCTACAAATAGTAGGTTTATTTACCATAAACAAAGCTAAACTCAGGAGCATTTTTCCAAGAGCATTACGTAAATATAGACTTACCTCCTAACAATATCAAATAATACTTATAAGGAGGCCAACTGTTAGCATCTTTGCAAAAAAAAAAAAAAAAATTAGACCTGGCCACCTGCCTTCTTTCTTTTAAAATGTGCTCCTACTATTTAGGGAATAAATGGATCACTGAAAAACCGCTTTAACACTTTTCTTTCCAGTCTACCTTTTGAATTTGATCAATGTATTCTTAGGGCATATTTCCCAGATATCTGTTCCTTATTTTTCTTACAATATTTTCTGCAATATTCCAAAGAAAGAACAAAACAAAGTCTCAAAGGTCACCAGGATTTGGGCTATTCAATGGAGAATATGAAGTCATTTGTATGGTAATCAACATTCTATACTTTCAGATATTTTTGAGAACTCTTTGACTGTCTAACCGTCTCAGTTACTGTTTTCCTTCATCAATTATTTTAATAGGCTATATGTGTGGATTTATATGTATATGAATATATATTAGACTTTGTAATGTATGCAAAGTGAAAGATGTTTTATCTTCTGTCCATTAATTGTTTTCTATAGGTATTACCTCAAGCCTGCCTTCATCACAGCTTCTAAAATATTTTTCTTATCTTGGCAATAAATATTACATAATATTAATTTTCACTTAATTCTATCAGTGAGGTTGCAACCCTTTGCTGCATTACTTAGCTATGTCTGATAGATTAAATTTATGTTTGGCACACCATAAATCAATTACAATTGTAGTACCGCTTTTCACTCTGTTCCGACAGAAATAAGCTTTCCTCATGTACAACATATTCCAAATAATAAAGGCTGACTAGAAGCCATTGCTCAGCTATTTACATATTCTGCCTGGTTTGTGAACATAACAATACTTCAGATACATACAATAGGTTTTTACATCCACAAGCTTCTAGGTGCCATTAGGTGACACTTCCTATCTCCCCCACCCCATTAGGGATCACCAGGTGTGGCTTATTTGGGTGCAATCTCAACTGATTGCACAGTAATAACTTTAAATTCTCTGTTATCTCTAGAAACTAGATCATTAAAGAACAAAAATAAAAGGCAGAATTTCTAATAAAATTCTAATTATTTATCTTAATTTTTCCACAAACTTATTTGTATGACCTCATTCTCTACCATATGCAACCTCTGATTTTTAATGACAAGCAATTCTAAACTGATTTGAATGTTCAGTAGTTGTTGCTGAATGAATATATACTATATGTCTACTCTTAGCATTGCTCAACAGTGTGGTACTATGTTTAACTCAATATTTAGTTAGTCATGCAATTATGCTTAATCATCTTTTTAAAATTTTTTTTTTGTTAGGCAGAGTATTATTCTGTCTCCCAGCCTGGAGTGCAGGGGCACAATCTTGGCTCACTACAGGCTATGCCTCCCGGGATCAGGTGATTGTCCTGCCTCAGCCTCCTCAGTAGCTGGGACTACAGGCATGCACCACCATACCCAGCTAATTTTTGTATTTTTAGTAGAGATGGGGTTTCCCCATGTTGACCAGGATTGTCTTATACTCCTGACCTCAGGTGATCCGCCCACCTTGGCCTCCAAGAATTCTGAGATTACAGGCGTGAGCCACCACACCCAGCCCAATTATACTTTTTTGTTCTCTCTCTATTTCCAGAACTAGTCTGTATTCTGTTGGGGAACATCTTAATTATTTTTTTCATTTTTGCTTATTTTATGTACCTTTTTTGGGTTAGCAAGTCTCTTTTATCATGAGAGTAAGCCTCCAAGGACATTGTTTTGGTCTGACTCAGAACTTTCAGACCAGTTTCTAACCTCCTCCAGAAAAAAATAAAATAAAATAAAATAAAGAAAAGAAAAGAAAAAAAAAAGGCAATTTGGGGCCAGTGCAAAACGAGTCACCATATTTGTAATTTCCATTGAATGTTAACAAAAATCATGCCATTAGGAAAATAGACTGTATTAAGAAATAGTATGTGTCCCATGAGACTGATAGTTTCAGATATTCCACCCCCAAATTGTCTTAATTATGCCAGGTAGTTTAGATTAATGTCCTTTGTGTCTTTCTAGAAGTCCCTTACACGCAATATTGAGGCCACCAAGTTTCACCCAAATCCATATATCTGAGTTAAATGTATATTTCCTTAAATGAATCCCATTGACATTCACATTTCACAAAAGAAGTGTGTATAGAGCTGTGATGTAACTAAGCTGATATTCATAACTTGTTTTATACTGCATACAGGACACTGTCTTAGCAATGTACTATTTTAGTTTATGTTCACACAGAGTGTAGAAATTTGTTATTAAATCTACTTATGCTTCTTATCAATCTATTGATTGATAATTTTCTCAGGGCACATGAAAATTAAGCAGAATGGAAAACAGCCTATACACTGACGATCAAATGGTAGTTGTCATTTGTGGCCTAAATTCAGACATGTAAGTAATCTTTAGGTTGTTGTCACCAGAGAATCCATATGGAGTCTTCAGATACAGAGAACATGTAGATTAGTGGATAATCTTCTTCCCTCACAGACAAGTCAACATGTCTTTCAATTTTAGTCATTATCAGCAATAGATCTGAGATAGTTTAGCTTAGAGTCTCACTCTCTTGTTCTAAATCATTTCTGTGAAAATAATTAGATCTCATTTTGAAACTCAAAATTATAACCTGCTTTGTTGTCTCTGCTATGGTCTCTCTTATTTGCATTTGTCACTAGTTTTAATAACCCCCAAATTTTTCCACATAATCAGTCTTTCCAAGCCTACATAGTTAGTATTTGTCCACATTTTGACAGGTGAAAGATCACAGGACTGTCCCTGCCACTTTTTAAGGAAGCCCACATTCACAGTCCTAATTTGGTTAACATTATGAAATCATGTACTACTTCACAGAATTTTAGGACTATATACTGTTAAATCCAATGCTAACAATGTTGTATCTTTGCCTTTGAAATTGTTGGGAGAGAAATCTCATGTGTCTTTTATGTTTCTGGACCTCTTGAGAGCGCAAGCATCAGTAACCATGTAACCAAATTCTTAAGGTTAGCAGATGGACATTATATAGTTAGTAGATGGACATTAAAATTGGAGATAATGTCCTCCCACGGAGCAAGAGGTAGGATTTTTTTCTTCTACAGTATAATAAAGAAAATATTTCTTGTGGGGAAAAAGTTAGGTTTATTTGTCACTCTTGTAAAAAGTTTGGAGTTTCCTAAGCTCAGGATTTTTCTTTAACTCAACTCACTGTGTGTGCATTTGTCATCTGTCCCTCTGTATGTCCCTTTATACAAATTACAGTTTGAACAACTGGCCTAAGACAATGCTGATATTCTGGCTACTGCTTATAACATGAGAAATAAACTGTACTATACCCTAGACTCAGGAATCTCATCTCTTCTGCCTGCATCCGTGTAACTGTAGCAGGCTAATTTGTTAGCTGTGGGGTAAAGCAGCATAGTAGAGGAAACATGCAATAGACATCTAGGACCGCTTTTACTGTCTTGTCTTTTCTTTTTTTCTTTTCTTTCTTTCTTTCTTTTTTTTTTTTTTTTTTTTTTTTTTTTTTTTTGGTAGACGATGTCTCACTTTGTTACCCAGGCTGGAGTGCAGTGGCATGATCATGGCTCACTGCAACCTCAGACTCCTTGAGCTCAAGCAATCCTCTCACCTCAGTCTCTCGAATAGCTGGGACTACAAGCAGGCACTACCATGCCTGGCTAGATTTTTATTTCATTTTATTTCTTATTTTATTCATATTATTTTATTTTATTATTTTAGACCACAGATGTGGTCTTGCTAATGTTTCCCATGCTGGTCTTCAACTCGTGGCCTCAAACCACCCTCCTGCCTCTACCTCCCAAGCAGCTGGAATTACGGAAACCAGTCACTGCATCTAGCCACATCTACTACCTTTAACAATTCTTGACAGATATCCAGAACTGTTAGGCAAATTTAAAACCAAACTAATATAGGTAAAATAAAACTTCTGTAAGGTGGGAAAAAATACAATTGCCTAATGTGTCCTTTGCAAACTCTCATTCCCATCATTTAGTCCAATGGAGTCTCTAACTTCCTTTCCTATTCAATTTTAGAATACATTTATTTAATTGATTAAGTTAAAACTTCCAATTTATTTTTCCTATTTTAAGTCAAGTGTATTATATTTCCATTGACAATTCTGATTTCTAACAGCACTTCTCCTCTGAAGTACATAAGAAATATGGCATATGACTGTAAATACGTATATATGTATATATGTGTGTATTATATATGTTATATATAATATACAAAATGTATTTTATATATATAAAATGGTCTGGATGACTGCATTCCTCCCAATATTCATACATTGAAATCTAATTCCCATTGTGAAGGTATTAAGAGATGGGGCTTCGGGGAGGCGATTAGATAATGAAGGCAGAGCCCTCATAAGGGGAATTAGCGCCTGTATAAAAGAGGTTGGAGGGAGCTTGTTGACCGTTTGCTCCCTGTGAGGATGCGGTAAGGAAGTGCCATCTGTGAACCAGAGTGAGTTCTTACCAGATACTCAGTCTACTGATGCCTTGATTGTGGACATCTCAGGCTCTAGAACTGTAAGAAATAAATGTCTGGTATTTTTTCAGTCACCAAGTTTGTATTATTTTGATATAGCAGCATGAATGGACTAAGATACTTTCCCATTTCTGTATATTGGTAGTAGTCCATTGTTTTTCTTGCCCAGAACAAATATCAATTAAGAATTCACTGTTCTAAATCTTTAATCATATTGTCTAAAGTAGATTTGGGTTTGAAATAAGGAAAACCTGGAGTAAAGGAGGGTTAATAGTGGTTACCACCCTTGAGACTGCTGGTAAATACCCAATATAATCCCCTTGGGTATATGCCTTCTTCCATCAAGGTTCTACCATTTGCAACATATATTTTTGAATAACAGCAACAAATTATGAAAAGAGACACTGACTGTCATTATCCTAAACTGTATTTTAAAGATATTTATATAGTAAGCAGCCACTGAAGATAGATAGTTGCATACACTGGAACAAAGGGCAGGTTTATTTACTTCACAGTATAGTAAGATATTTTTCCTCAAAAACAAACATTAGCTGTGCTTACTCTTTATTATAAATTATTCCATTTACATAAACTTGGAGTTTTACTGTTAAACAACCTGACATATGTATATAAGTCACATAGTCTTACTTGAATCATTATATAGGAATTGGGGCTTAGGAATTGGGCACAAATATGAAAAACTGGTCATTGCTATTGTTGTAAGTAATAATTTGTGCTTTTTCTGTGATCCAAGAGTCACATGTTTTCTGCCAACAATCATGAAACTGTGGCAAACAACTTAGCTTCTAATTAGGGTAAAAGTGTTAGATATTTTGCACTTATTGCTGCAATTTTAACTCTTTCTTCACAACTCTATTTTTAAATTTATTATTTTATTTTATTTATGCATATTTTTAGAGATGGGGTCTTGCTATGTTGCCAAGTCTTCCTTAAACTCCTGGTAGCAAGTGATCCTTTTGCTTCAGCCTCCTGAGTAGGTGGGATTACACATGTGTTTCACTGCACCCAATTTCTCATCCCTTTTAATTTATTTAAATTTAATCATTTTTTATACAAATTAACAATATGTGATGATCGAATTATGGTAATTGGGGTATCCATCACCTCTAACATTTATTATTTGTGTTAGGAACATTTCAATTCAATGTAATTCTTCAAAATAACTTTTAGTTATTTTGAAATATACAATACATTTTTAACTGTAGTGCTACCACACATTAGACCATATTCCTTCTATCTAGCTTCTATTTTGTACCTATTAACCATCCTATCTTTATCCTTTCCTCCCTGCTACCCTACCCAGTCTCTGATAACCATCATTCTACTCTGTATCTCTATGAGAAATATATATATATTTTTTATAACATCCCACTTTTAATTCATTTTAAAAGCCCCTAGGTACTTATGGTAGCTTTTCTTTGTTACATAGGAAGCAAGCACTTATGATGTTGTAGTACATTTTTAAAAACATATACCAAGGACATTATTTGGCATATTTAGCAACACAATGTCAGTTTACATTTATTGAACAACTAGCAAAAAATAATCACTGCTAAAATTTAAGGATAAAGAAAGTAATGAAGCATCACATATTTTCAAGGAGATGATAGAAGTAAAATTTATAATACAATATAAGAGTTCATATTAATAAACTGCTATGTATCAGAATAAGTTATATATTATTATACTCAAATTTTATATATAAGAAATTGGTGTTGTAAGGCAGTTGATTTATGCCCAAATAACAGGGTAACAGAGACTGGATTTGAACATTCCACTTTCCAGACCATACCATCCAACCACTATACTTTATATTTGAGGATATAGAAACATATGCAAAACAAAATTAATTTTGTTTAATTTTCTGGATGAATTCTGTAAACCATATATTCTTTGTTGTGTGCAGTCACTGCTCAGTATAGTGACCAGCTAATAGTTTTCAAAAGATGTTCTTCAAAGTCTTGAACCAATATGTCTCTCACCTTTTGCGAAACAACTTTGAGTGCGTACAGGGATGTTGAGACATGCTTTTGATTTTCTGACACTTTGTATCTCTGCCTTAGCCTTCACTTCCTACTAACATAGAGCATTAAAGTTAGAGAAACAGAAAAAGCTTTTGGACATTGTAGGTTTTTCATGGGTAATGAAAACTCTTGCACATGCCCATGGCTTTCTAGATCCCAAGGAATATGTTACTTTTGTTACTTTAATACCATATTTAATTTGCTCCCAAAAGATATATTTTTCCAAAAACATTTTGTTTTTGCAAATCACTTTTCCCATTTGATTAAGAACCTCTCTTGTGATTCTGAGTATTTTTATATACTGTAGCTTAAGGCAATCACAAAAAATAATGTAACTATTTTTTTAAAATATTGGCTAAAAATGTAGCCTGATTATGTAGTAAATTAAGGAAAAAGCTTATTTATTGTTGATTTTGACTTAATTTCTGTCTTTGATATTTATAAGGTATATTTTACTGCATAGTTGATTTTGCAGATTGTTTTCCTCCAGCTACTTCACTATGAGCACAAAATTAATTATATATGTACCAGAAGATGCCACTAATAGACACTTGAAAATGCAGCAATAGATCTAAACTTTCCTACCAAATAGAATTTCGCTATATATGGCCTTATGTTTACTCTTTCTTCTTTCAGCAGTTTCAAGAATAAACACTACATACAATTGTTGATATGTGAATGTACTAATTTCAATGATAGATAATATTTAATATCTTTTATTGTGTATTTTATGTTGGAAATAATATTAAAGGTGATTACAATAGGAGATAAACAGGTAAAAATTCAAGATTCTTCCTAAATTGATCATTGAAGAACTATAAGATTTTCTACTTCAAGTGTTTATGTAACAGGATACCCAACACAATTGCAGAATACAAACACACACACACAGAATTTCAGAAATACATATATTTTAAAATACACACATGTATATTTAAAAATACACACATGTATAATATATGTACATGTAATAAAAAGGGAACTCATTTATGCTATCAGTCCATTAACATAATACATTTTTAGAACTTCACAAAAGTAATTACTTTGGAAATAATATACTTGCTACAAGAGTTTGAAATTAGACTTTCATTAGCAAGGTAAACTTTCAGATATAAGAGCCATATATCTGGTTATGATTATATATTACATCACAGATTTTAAAACTACAGTTAAACACAGACACACTCTTTCTTTCTTTCTCTCTCTTCATGATATATATATATATATATATATATATATATATATATATATATATATATTCCTGTCCCATTACCCCAAAGTTATTCGAAAATCTTACCAAGGATCCTTATTCCTTCTTTCAAAATACAGCTTCCCCCCAAAACCCCACCCCATACACACGGCACAACACATATCATCATGGAATATTTTGGCCTCCTTTTACATAAAAATAATTGGTGGTTATTGAGATTGAATGTCTGCTTTCACTCTTAATTTTGGATGACTCTATAATTACTATTTTAAACTTAGATACTTTTGAAAATGAAAAGAGGCCTTATTAATTATTATAGTGAAAAAATAATGTGAAACTGGAAAACATATTCACTCTTCAAACTCAAAAAGCAGATACATGCCTAAATCTACCTACTTCCTTCCCTATGTGTTAAATCGCTCAGTTGGGTGTCACTCTTCCTTTCAAACACAAATTCCTTTGCATGGACATTATATTTCACACTTTCTCTCTACATAGCTGCTTTATCTAGATAAGTAACCAGACCTGAATTCTTTAACCATTCACCTAGATTTCACCTTCTCCTTCTTAAAGATCATTGTCATTCATGGTTATATAAATTTTTATTAAATACACGATAGAGTGTTTCACAATTTTACTCAAAGTCTTTTTTACATTCCCATCACATTTATGCTAAAATGCATGCTTAATTACGTGACTGTAAGACTCTGAATGAATTGTCTCCATGCCCCATCTCTGATCTCATTTTCTACAAATCTTTTTCACTCCCTTTCTACTTCAGCCACAATTCAAATTTTGAAGCACACTAAGAGTTACTCAGTGTCTTTGTACTTGATGTTTTCTCTCTTTAAATGCTGTCTCAAAATAATCATGTGGCCTGTTTCTCATTTGACTCATTTTTGTTCGATTGTCATCTCCACTGAGAGTTCTTCTTTGACCATAATATGTAAAATAGCAGTCTCATCACTGTCCTTGCAACTGAGATATATATTTCTTTTGTAACACATACCACAAGCTCAGTTAGCATTCAATATTAATTTTATTGTATCTCTCCTTAGTATTAAGTATTAAATACTATTTTCATTGTATGTCTCCTTCAATACAAAAGAATTTAAGCCACATGAAATTTGTTTGATTTTATTTTTACTTTTTTTTCTACAGAGTTTAGTCAAAAATATATTTATTGAATCATTCAAAGAAGTTGAAAAAATATAATCACAATTATATAGGATTTCTCTCATCTTTTAGCATGAACATATCACTGTATGGATATTTACAGCGTACACTGTGCTTCTGTCCTTAGTGAGGCTCTTTTCTCTCATAAACCACATATTTACCTCTCCTTCCAGAGTATTTGACTATTAAAACAATTCATTTTTCAGTATCATCTTTTTCCTGTCTCTACTACATAAATTCTATAAGTATAAAATCACATTCTCTCATTTCCCATTGATAAAAAAAAATTCTTTTCTCAACCCCATGTTGAATTCAAGGAATCATACAATTATTTTGTTAATATTCACAGCAAGATTTTTCTATATAAGAAAACATATCCAAGTATGTTTGACTTTACAACAGCATTTGACAAATTTGTATTTCTGAGAGGCTGAGAAATGTATTTTGCTTTCAAAACACAATACTAGCCTGCCCTTCCCCCTGTCATGGCTAGCCACTCCTTTTCAATCTCTTTTTCTGAGATTTCATCATTAAATGTTAGAGTGAGTTAGGTTCAATCATGAACTTTATATTTTTTTCTCAATTCAAGCCTGCCCTAAGCAAACACTTAAAGGAAAAGGAGCTCCAGGCAGCTTACTTTAGCCTAACCAAATTGATACAATATAAAGCCATCACAGGTGAAATAACCAAATTATGTAAGAACTTTCAAATGTATTTTGAAATTCCTTTAGTGAGTTTTTCAATTCTAGAAGCTCTGATTGATTTCTTCTTAATCCTCCCTCCTGGTGGATCACTTGAGGCCAGGAGTTCAAGCCCAGCCTGGCCAGCAGGGTGAAACTCCATCTCTACTAAAAATACAAAACTTAGCCAGATGTGATGGCAGGCACCTGTAGTCCCAGCCACTCAGGAGGCTGAGGCATGAGAATTGCTTTAACCTGGGAGATGATGGTTGCAGGGAGCAGAGATCACGCCAATGCACCCCAGCATGGGAGACAGAGTGAGACTCGGTCTCACAAAACAAAACAAAAATGCATGGTACTAGTCTAGTTGGTAAAACTAACAACATAGAATCATTCTTAAGCTTTCCTTTTACTTAACCCATAATATTTACTGTTAGTCAGCATTCTAGGTACTGTAGCCAAGTATTTGTATTAGCTATTCATTTTTGTCTGTTAGTCACTTTTTTCAAATAATCTTATTTAACCTCTGAAATTTTATCATTTAAATCCAGTTTCAAATTTCACATTAGTGTGTTTTCCACTAACAATCCTCATGAAAATGCATTCTTTCATAAATCTACATTGTTTTAAATTAGTCTTCCCCAGTGAAGATATCAATGTGTAAATATGTTTAATTATTTGTTCAGTCTATACTTTCTCTATTTTTCTCACTCAAGTATAAGCTTCACGACAGGATAAACTTTTCTTTATCAGGTATTTCTATCTTAGTGTCTCGATGACAGACTCCAACAGAATAGATTGTGAAATAAATGAATAAAGTGCTCAAAAATACCTATATGAAAATATATTTCTTACGACATATAGACAGCATAGTTTTAATTTGATTTATTTATCATATTTTTATATCATGGTGGTCAGGGGAAATAGAAATTGTTTTAGAAGAAAGACCTGGTGTTTTAAGTTGTAGATACAGCTTTGCTATGTGACTTTAGGTGAGTCTATAAAACTTTACTTACCTTTCATTTATCATCCCTCAAAAAAAAACCATTTGCTATCTGCAATCATTCTAATAAACTTCAATGAAATTATAGAATAACATTAGCCTTTTGTTTCACATGTGTTTTGTTAACAGCAATTTTTTTTTCAGACACATGCAGAGAGAAAGCATGGTTCTACTTCATTGAATGATAGTTCTATAAGAAACCATAAGGAGAAAATACACACAGACGATAAGAAAAAACATCTGTTTACTGGCTTTTGTCATACAAAAAATTGTAAGAGAAGGCCTGGTGCAGTGGCTCACTCACGCCTGTTAATTCCAGCACTTTGGGAGGCCAAGGCAGGTGGATCACGAGGTCAGGAGATCAAGACCATCCTGGCTAACACGGTGAAACACCGTCTTTATCAAAAAAAATATAAAAAATTAGCCGGGCGTGGTGGCAGGCGCCTGTAGTCCCAATCCCAGCTAGTCAGGAGGCTGAGGCAGGAGAATGTCGTGAACCCGGGAGGCGGAGCTTGCAGTGAGCCGAGAACGGGCCACTGCACTCCGGCCTGGGCGACAGAGCGAGACTCTGTCCAGCCCCCCTAAAAAAAATTGTAAGAGAAAAGCATATGCCTACTACATATGAGAGCTAAAGACAAAACTATTAGATCTCTGATATGCTTTTATGACTAAGAGAACTGCTTTGTTTTGTTTTTTCATCTAAATCATTATCTAGCCTTCTTAATAAAAATAATCATTTCTCATTATCCTACCCATTCACTCCGAAGAATTGCAGAACTAAGAAAAAGAGAAACTGCTATTAGGTTTCTATTGTGATTCTTTTTCTCTCTTGTATCTGAATTTGAAATGAAAGTTTTTCAGTCAAAGAATCATTTCTATGCTTGGAAAACTGAATTAGAGTAGGAAAATGAATAAGGAATAATAAAAATTTGTTAATAGCTTGCGCAGTGATATTTTTACACTTCCTTTATTCATTTTCCTACTCTAATTCACACAGCAGGGACAACAAATGAAAAAAATATAACATTTAATCCTTATGGGACAGAAATAAATACCTTAAAGACACAATATTGTAGAGTAACGAGATATTTAGAGGATATTCTAGCCAAACTGTTAGCAAGAAGAGAGGCTTTTTTCATCTCTTAACAAAATTATTTAGACATCTATTCTGACATTAGCCCTACCCACTTCATGAAGGTTAGTTAAATTTTTTAGATCTTAATGCAGTGACAAATTATGATTACATGGCTATTCAAAAAATATAAAAGGTTTTAAGAAAGGATCTGGTGCTTAAGGAGATTTAAACAGGTAAATTAAAGAAAATCCCGGTAGCCAACTACCAACCATGGAAAAGATCTGAGAGTCCTTTGGTGATAAATCTGCATAAAACGCAGGGCTCAACACACAACTATTTAAGTAGAAGAATATCATTTATAGCATACAACTGGAGCAAGTCTTGTGAAATATGCAATGGTCATTTTAGGATTGAAAGAAAGTGCCAGAGAAAACACAATGAGAAAGCTTTAAAAATCATTTTCTTATAGTAAGGTTAAGATAGTTATATATGTCATAAATTTTCTAGAAATGATGTCTGAAAGCAAAGGAGGTTACTCCCCAAGTAATTCAATAGGGTTTTGCATTCCATTAAGTAAGACATAAGATTCTGCTGGAAGAATATTTTTATACTTACTAACCCATGCTCAAAACTCTATAGGCAACTTAAGTAAATTGAAGGATTTGAATAACTCTATTATATAAAATGCATAGACTTGCTTCAAAATTAGTTAAGATGCCCCTGATGGTAACATGACTAGAAAATGTTCTTTGGGAATCAAATTTGATCTGTTGTTAGGAGTGTCACAAAACAGCACATTAAACTATTTTTTTTTGTATTATAAATTAATAGAAGAGTAAATTCTGTATGTTTAAAAGTGTTTGAAACAAATTAGCTTGGGAACCTAACTACACATAGAAACTTGATGGAAGTAGAAAAGATAACAGGTGCCCATGCTGGAAAGACAGGACTAAGAGCATTATTAATTATATTTCTGTTTAGTTCAGAGCCAACTTTCAAAAGCGGTAGAATTGGTTGAAAGAGTTAATGATGGTTTGATAGACTAAATTATTGATTTCATTTTTTTCCTAACTTGCAATAGCTTCATACACTCACACCGTTGGTATGAACACAGTATGGGAAGAGTGTATGACCCAGTTAATTAACTATTTGGGTTGGATCACGTAAATGAATTCATCCACTGTGTTGACAGTAAATGTAACATGAGCAGAGGTTCATCCTATTGGGCTACAACAAACTGCAATGAGAAGACTGCATCCTAGGTAGCCATCTCGCCTCATCCTGGGCTATAAAATGACACATTTAAAGACAGGGTACATTGCCTGGGTAGGAGCAGGTTTAGAAATCGTGTGAGACATGTGGAACAGATCTGAACCCAATGTGCAGATCCAGAAGCCCAGATTAGAAAGTCCAGTCAACCTAGTGTCACTAAATTGCTACTCACCAACAGATGTAAAACTGGTAGATAATTGTTTTAAGAAACTGAGTTTTGGGGTGGTATGTTATTAAAAATTATTTTGACAATAGGTAACAATTATAGATAGTAGTTTTAAGAAAAATGAAAAGAGATCAGATATGATCAAATTTACAAAACCAGTTAAAATCATGTATGTGGCAGGACATGTGTGACTCATACCTATAATACCAACACTTTGGGAGCCCAAGATGGGAGGATCACTGGAGCACAGGAGTCTGAGACCACCATGGGCAAAATAGGGAGAACACATACATTTTAAAAATTAACTGGACATGGTGGTACATGCCTGTAGCCAGGGAGTGTGAAGCTACAGTGACCCATGATTGCACCACTGAGCTCCAGCCTTGGTGACAGAGCAAGACCCTGTCTCAAAAGAAAAAACAATGTATTCATTAAGAAACAAATGAAAACATCTTCAAACTTATATAGAGGAAGAACAGAACATTTTGTTTTCTTAAGACAAAAGACAATTTAGTTATAAAATTATGAATTTTCTGACTACTACTGTTTTTATTTAGTTTTAAATTTGTTTTGTAAAATGTGAGATATGAATATTTGATATATATATGGGCTATTTTAAAAGAATAAGTATTAGAAATAAAAAATATAATTTAATGCAAAAGTAAAAATTAATTCATTCTAATTAGACAGGTTTTTTTTTTTTTTTTTTTTTTTTTTTTTTTTTTGAGACAGAGTCTTGCTTTGTTGCCCAGGCTAGAGTCCACTGATACAATCTTGGGTCACTGCAACCTCCACCTCCTGGGTTCCAGTGATTCTCCTACCTCACCCTCTGGAGTAGCTGTGATTACAGGCATGCATCACCATGCCTGGCTAATTTCTGTATTTTTAATAGAGATGGGATTTCACCATGTTGGCCAGGTTGGTTTTGAACTCCTGACCTAAGGTGATCCAACTGCCTCAGCCTCCCAAAGTGCTGGGATTACAGGTGTGAGCCACTGTGCCCCACCAGAACGGTAATATTCTAATGCCTCAAGGATCGTTGGATCCCTGGTTATCCAGGAGTATAGTATATTCTAGGCTACTTGCACTTCTCTCTCTCCCCAACCCTGTCTTTGTTACTCTCTTTCTAGACTCTCTCCCTCTCTCTCTTTCTCACTCCCTCTTTCTCTCTCTTTTGAATTTTTTTCTGTCCCCTCTCTCTTTCTCTATCTCTAATTCTATTTCTGTCTTTCTCTCTAAATGTGCATGAGTAGTTGGATTTCAAGAATGGCCCTTGGCCAGGCGTGGTGCCTCAGACCTGTAATCTCAGCCTTTTGGGAGGCCGAGGTGGGTGGATCACCTGAGGTCAGGAGTTCAACACTAGCCTGACCAACATGGTGAAACCCAGTTTCTGCTAAAAATACAAAATTAGCCAGGCAGAGTGGTGCATGCCTGTAATCCCAGCTACTCAGGAGTCTGAGGCAGGAGAATCACTTGAACTTGGGAGTCGGAGGTTGCAGTGAGCCAAGATCGCCCAATGCATTCCAGCCTGGGCAACAAGAGAGAAACTCCATCTTGAAAATAAGTAAATAAATAAAAAGAATGGCCCTCAATGACATTTGCTCTTGCACAACTCTCTCCACTTTGAGTATGGATGGGAATTGTGAACATGCTGAGATATTGCTCCTGTGATTATGTTACCAAATGTAGTCATGTGAGCACATTATATATATATATATTTTATTATACTTTGAGTTTTGGGGTACATGTGCAGAACATGCAGCTTTGTTACATAGGTATACACATGCCATGGTGGTTTGCTGCATCTATCAACCCATCATGTACATTAGGTATTTCTCCTGACGCTATCCCTCCCCTAGCCCCCCAACCCCTGACAGTCCCCCATTTGTGATGTTCCCCTCCCTGTGTCCATGTGTTCTCATTGTTCAACTCCCATTTTTGAGTGAGAATATGTGGTGTTTGGTTTTCTGTTCTTGTGTTAGTTTGCTGAGAATGATGGTTTCCAGCTTCATCCATGTCCCTGCAAAGGACATTAACTCATCCTTTTTTATGGCTGCATAGTATTTCATTGTGTATATGTGCCGTATTTTCTTTATCCAGTCTATGATTGATGGGCATTTGGGTTGCTTGCAAGTCTTTGATATGTTTATTGTGGCACTGTTCATGTGAGCACTTTAAAGTCAGGCAGCAGAATGGGAAGACAAAGAGATTTGAGGCATGAGAAGCGTTCCATGGGCCATTACTGGGTTTGAAGATGGATAAAGCCTAGGCAAAGATCAGAGAGCAACTTTTAGGATCTGTGAACAATGCCTGGTCAAAAGCCATCAAGGAAGTAATAGTAACATCAATCTCAGTACAGACATACCCAACTGAATTCTGCCAACAGCTTGAAGGAGCCCAAAAAAGATTCTTCTCCAAAGTTATCAGGTAGGAGCCCAACCCATCCAACAGTTCAAATGTGGCCTTCTGAGTTCCTAAGCACATTGGAACTTGCATGGAGTTTGACCTAAAGAACTGTGAACTAATAAATGGACATTGTTGTAAGGCATCACATTTATGGTAATTTGTTATGTAGTGATAGAACATGAATCCAACGTGTAAAATGCATATTAACTTAGGATTTAGAGTAATTTATTGAGAGGTTCTTTTTGTTCTCCACACTGTTTTATTTTTGTCTCCCTACATCAATAGAAGAAATAAAAAAGAAGGTTATGTGACATTCATTTGCTTTATTTTATTCTTGTAAGAGCTATTTTATCTATGATACAGTTAATTATCCTGGTGAACATACTGAGTTTCTGCTTTGTTCATAATGCTAAGTTTTATTTTTGGTGAAATGTTGATGAGGTCAAGCAAAATATCTACTCAACACGTATTTTTAAAAACCTTAACATCTCAAATATTGAAAAAATATAGCTTAAAAATAAAATACAAAAATATTTAAAAATATTTGAAAAAGAACACGTTACAAGTGATAGGAAGCTTTGGCTTATTTGTTTTTATGCAATATGAAGCATCTGTCTACCTAAATAAAACAGAAAGAAGCTCTCTAACAGGAAACAATGTTTTTTCAGGAATAGGACATTGAGGGAATACATGTGTTACAGTAAACTATGTACATATTCTGGGAGGTAAAAGAAGACAAAGGTTTTTAAAGGAAAATATAGATAATTGCATAATTGTTTTGAAATAATTATCCTTGGCGATGAAGATCATTAATGAGGGTGATGCCAGCCCAGGGTTGGACAGGTAGTTGATGGGTAGATGTCCTTTCAGAAGCGTTGTTACGTCTCAGGTTGCCGTGATCTTTGCGCAAGGTTGTGATTTTTGTGACAGTTTTTTGTCTTCAGGCAAACGGGCATGAGAATCCTCTCTTCATAGCCTTCCCTGATTCTACTTGTCAGTTTTTGTTTTTCCTTCTAATAGTAATGACTCCATTTTGATTCTGACAACCTTCCCATATCTTTTATGAAACACTTTTATTATAGACAAAATATTTTAAACAGCAGGAAATTTGAATACAGATAAAACATCTAAAGCTGAGTTAGAATTACTGAGTGTATATTACATTAAAAATTCAAGTTTATAAAATTAGAATACATTTTATTTATCCAAGAGAAGAATGTATCACTTCTTATGTATTAAGGGTGAAAGCTGTACAGTGTATATGTCTGTGTATCTTGTTTATAACATGTAGGAGTTAAATAATTTAGAAAAATTTATGAGGCCTTGGTAAAAATATATAACTATTATTTACTACATTTATCCCTTGCCTTTGGGATTTCATCTAATCACTCAAAGACTTGGGCCCCCTCAACGGCAAAATAGAAATCATAAATGAATTATAGGTAAAGGTTGTATTTGAATGATTGACATATGTTGCAGCTTCAGTAAATAATATTTTGGCACCATCATACCAATATTTCTTCCTCATCATTATGGAATGTAGTCTTAATATATGGTAGTACATAGAGTCAAACAGCAATAACATTCAAAATAATAATGATTATCTTTGATTACATAAAATAAATATTTTAGCAGTTATAGTGCTAAAGTTAATCACACACTTAACTGAGGTAATCATGTGTTTGTGCTTACATACCAAAACACCTAATTGTTAAAACTCTTCTATTTGGAATGTTTGGATCTACCAAAACTTAAATCAAAGTGGTAACAAACATAGTTATGATTTTTCTGCTGTTGGTACAATATTTTTAGGTGAATCCTCTGATTATGTTCAGAGTTTTAAACAAAAAGTTCCTACTAAAGGATATTAAAATCAGAAAATGTCTTAGAGGTTCATAATATAGGGAAAAATACTTTCTTTTCTTTTTCTTTTTTCTTTTTTAAATTTATTTTTATTATTTATTTATTGATTTATTTTCTGGAGACAGAGTCTCACTCTGTTGCCCAGGCTAGAGTGCAATGGTGCGATCTCGGCTCACTGCAACCTCCGCCTCCCGGGTTCAAGCGATTCTCCTGCCTCATCTTTCGGAGTAGCTGGGATTACAGGCACATGTCACCATGCCCGGCTAATTTTTTTGCTTGTTTTTTTTTTTTTTTTTTTTTTTTTTTGTATTTTTAGTAGAGATGGGTTTTCACCGTGCTACCCAGGACGATCTCCTGACCTCGTCATCCGCTCGCCTCGGTCTCCCCCAAAGTGCTAGGATTACAGGTGTGAGTCAACAAGCCCAGCGGGAAAAATACTTTCAACAATTCTTTTTTCCTTTCCATTGCCTGTCAGATCTTTGAAAATACACACACAAACACACACATACACATATATTTATAATGAAAGTAGGTGAACGTCATAATAATTTTACGGAGGTGAAGTTGTATATACATTGGCTTACTTAACCGTTACCTAAATTTCCTGTACACTGGTGTTATGGCTACTGTTAAAGGGAAAGAAAAAGAGGAAAAAGAACGGGTCACGATCACCACTATAAGAAATTTGCATAACTGATTGGACTTTCTTTTGCCAAAAAAAAAAAAAAAAGAAAAGAAAACAAGTACCTTTATTACTCCTATATGATAACTGAGAAAACCAGGAGTCAGAAATACTAAACAATTTGCTCCAGTTTAATTTTCTGATAGGCTGGAATCATGGCAGTTAGTAAATCAATTGTAACCTCTCAACTCTTCCTCTTGAATTTCATACTTACACCATTACGTGTATTTAATTTTATTTTTTACTGTGGAAATGACATTTTAAATGGAAAGAAAATTGTCTTTATAGTAATAATTTTCCATCAGTGTAATAAAATATTATTATAAGCAGTTGTACTTCTTTTTAATTCTTTTACCTTTTTGCACACTTAGTCAATACATATGTGTTGAAGATTCTGTTTTGGTTGTTGGCTGGTCATTAAGGCTGTAAGGTACTGAGTCCAGAAGCCCCTAATTGGGTGGAGTTGGTGGGAAAATAATGTTAATGACATAACCACACTATTAGAGAATAAAGGTGCTGTGATAGGGGATCGCCAGGGAGAAAATAGGATTGTCAAACAGAGAAATCCAATTGAGACCTTCCTCAGCTTCACACCCTCCCTAGGCTCCCCATCACTCTCCTGCAAGTTTTGCTTACAGCCTATCCTAGGGGTCTTGCTCACCATGTCCAAAACCTAAGATTATGGAGCTCTCTCTCTGTCTCTGTGTCTCTCTCTTAGTAGTTTTATTAAAGAAAATAATTCACACCCCATAAAATTTACCCATTTAAAGTGTACAATTTACAGACACAAAAATGTGTATGCAATCTAGTAAGTGCGATATGTTAGTCATGATTATTATAACCTCTGTATTTATTTGTATAATTTAGATGTAAGCATAGTTTTATTTAAATTTGTTACAAAAGATTAAGAAATAATATTTACACAGCTGTGCAATTATCACTGCAGTCAATTATAGAACACTTTCATCACCCCTAAAAGAAACCATGTACTCACCAGCAGTCACCTCCTTTTTTCTCCACCTCACCCCACCAGTCCCAGCAAAGCAGCCATCTGCTTACTGTCTCTAAGAATTTACCTATTCTGAACATTTCATGCAAATAGAATCATACATTATGTGGTCCTCTGTGACTTACTTTCCCTGTTTAGCAAAATGTTTTCAAAGTTAATCTATATTATAGGAAACATCAGTACTTTGTTCCTTCTTATGATTGAGTGATATTTTATTATTCATAATAGACATGACATATCTGTTTATGCATTCCTGTGTTGATGGATATTTATTCTTTCCCACATTTTGGGTTATAGGAAATAATGCTGCTATGAACATTTGTGCACAAGTATGTGTGTGGACATACGCCTTCATTTCTCTACGGCAGCAGTCCCTAACCTATTTGGCACCGGGACCGGTTTTGTGGAAGACAATTTTCCACAGACGGAACTGTTCCACCTCAGATCTTCAGGCGTTAGTCGGATTCTCTTAAGGAGCACACAACCTACATCCCTCCCCTGCGCGTTTCAAAATAGGGTTCGTCCTCCTATGAGAATCTAATGCTGCTGCCGATCTGACAGGAGGCGGAGCTCAGGCAGTAAGGCTCCCAGCCCGTCACCTCCTGCTGTGCGGCCAAGTTCCTAACAGACCACAGGCAGATACCGGTTTGCAGCCGGGAAGATAGGGACTCCTGCTTACGGTGTATATCTAGAAGTGAACTTGCCGTCTAACAGAGTAAGTCTATGTTTTATCTTTTGAGGAATTGCCCCACTGTGCTTTAAAGTGACTGCACCATTTTACATTTCCTCCTGCAGTGTATATAAAAGTTTAATTTCTTCACAATTTACCAACATTTGTCATTATCTGTATTTTTAAAATTACAGCTATCCCAGTGAGTGTGAAGTGATATCTCACGGGTTTGATTTTCTTTCCTTTCCTTTTCTTTTTTTCTTTTTACTTTTCTTTTTGAGGCGGAGTCTCTCTCTGTCGCCCAGGCTGGAGTGCAGTGGCCGGATCTCGGCTCACTGCAAGCTCCGCCTCCCGGGTTCACGTCATTCTCCTGCCTCAGCCTCCCAAGTAGCTGGGACTACAGGCGCCCGCCACCGCGCCCGGCTAGTTTTTTGTATTTGTAGTAGAGACTGTTGTTCACCGTGTTAGCCAGGATGGTCTCTGTCTGCTGACCTCGTGATCCGCCCGTCTCGTCCTCACAAAGTGCTGGGATTACAGGCGTGAGCCGCCGCACCTGGCCGGGTCTAATTTTCATGTCCCAGATTCACCAATAATGTTCACTATATTTTCACACGCTTTTTGGATATTTGCAAGTCTCCTTTTGAGTATTGTTTATTCAGTTTGTTTGCTCATTTTTAATTGAGGTGTTTGTCTTTTCACTATTGAGTTACAAGATTTGTTCTATATGATCTAGATAAAAGTCTTGTGTCAAGCATATGACTTGACAAATTAGTTTCTTTATTATGTAGATTGCTTTTTTCACTTTATGATGTTGTCCTTTGAAACATACACATTTTAAATTTAATGAAGTCCAATTGGTCTATTTTTTCTTTGATGTTTGTGTTTTGGGTGGCAGATACGCTTACTTTTAACATTTGCACTAAGGTATTTCTCTAGACTCTGGGCGCCTTTAAAAGACCACTCTATTAATTGTTACATCAGTAGTTCATAGTGATAATCAAAAATTAGTTTCTCAATAGGAAGATTACATTTAAATAAGATATTTGAATCAGTCACTGAGACAATTTACAAAAATCATTCCCAGTGCTTCTTTATAGAAACCAAAATTCTGTTTGAGAGTAGGGCTAAGTATCAAGAGCAGTGAATATAAAGCCAGGTGTTCTCAGTTTGGATTATAGCTAATCTATCCTCTAGCTGCACGGCATATATGCATCTCAGTTTCCTTAATCGCCAACACAGTTAGCATAATGATTATTTTCCCAAAGTTTGTTGTAAAAATAAAATAATACATAAAACCTACACGAAAGTGCACTTTTATACATACTATTACTTAAATAGTCCTATCTTAAATTAAAACATTTACCCTCATGTCTTGATAACACAAATAAATAGAGAGGTGAAAATAACGATAGCTAGCATGCTACGCATTTTCACCTCTCTTTATTTGTGTTATCAAGATGTGAGGGTGTTTTAATTTAAGATAGGACTATTTAAGTAATAGTACGTATTAAAATAAAGTGAATGGAAATAAAATAGTCTTGAAATTATAGTGAAATAAAGGTAAATCTTTCTGTAGCATCTAATTTTATAATTTAAAAAGTTAAAAGTAATATTTTCTATAAAGTATCAAATGCCACTGCCACATCAATGAGCAAAAATATCTAAAATTTCAAGCCAAAATTAAACCTGATGAAAATGAATTGATAGTAAACACATATTTTCTAGAGGTCCCAATTTCTAATTGATGTGACATTAAGAAATTAATTTAGGTTGGGCACAGTGGCTCACACCTATAATCCCAACATTTTGGGAGGCCGAGGTCGGCAGATTGCTTGAGCTCAGGAGTTCAAGACCAACTTGGACAACATGTAGAAACACCATCTCTACCAAAAATACAAAAAAAATTAGCTGGGCATGGTGGCATGCTCTTGTGATCCCAGCTACTTAGGAGGCTGAGGTGAGAGGATAATTTGAGCCTGGGATGCAGAGGTTGCAGTCAGTCACAGCATTCCAGCTGGGATGACAGAGTAAGACCCCATCTCAAAACACAAACCAATAAAAAAAAATTAATTTGGTATATTGCTTGTAACAAAAATGAAATAATAATACATATTTTTAAATTTGGCTATTTTTATTCTGATAAAAATGAATTCACATTAATTTTAAATAAGATAAACATAATCTTTTACATCTTATTTTATCTACCATTTACTCCTTTATTTTATGTATGTATTAGTTCATTCTCATGCTGCTATAAAGAAATACCTGAGACTTGGTAACTTACAAAAAAAAGAGTTTTGGTTTGCTCACGGTTATGCAGACTATACAGGAAGCATGGTTGGGGAGCATCATTACAATTATGGCGAAATCGAAGGGGATGCAGGCACATCTTCACATGGCCAGAGCAGGAGGAAGATAGAGAAGGGGGAGGTGCCACACACTTTTAAACAACTGAATCTCAGGAGCACTCACTCACTATCATGAGAGCAGACCAAGAGGAAAACCACCCTCATGCTCCAATCACCTCCCATCGGGCACCACCTCCAACATTGGGGATTACAATTTGACATGAGATTTTAACAGGAACACAGACCCAAACCATATCAATGTATTTGTTTTTAGTCTTTTTTTGTCTGCATTTTGTGAGTATATATATAAAGGAACATTTTGATATAGTAATTTGATTTATTATGTGTGATGTATATCCATACACATATGCATATGGAGAAGAATCCAGATTGTATCAAAAACTATGGAATGTACTCTGTTTCTTTTTTCTTCAATATCAAAATGTCCATTATAATCTTACTACATAGTATAATTTGTATTTTCATTTTCTCAATTTTTCATATTAAACACCATGGAACTTTTAGTTATTATAAGCCATATATATATATATAGTCACATATGCCCAGTTTTCTAGGAATGTTTGCCTATATGTAAATAGTAAATCAAATCATTCCCTCTATTTGTTTTTCACTCAATTTTTAGTGTATTCATATTTCTGAGCTTATAGTCTCAGCATACATGTATAATATTTTAATTATCCATTACTAAGTGAAAAAAATCCCAAATTGCCTCCAATCTTTAGCTAACAATTTAACATTGTGATGAACATTCTCCTATATGTCTTTAAATCATAATTTTCCAGGAAGATGTATCTCCTTATAAATAGGAATAAAATTTTGGGTTAATGAATTATATTTGCCTGAGTAAAATAAATTTATATTTTCACCCTCAGTGCATAAATGTTCATATTCATACATTCTCCAGTGCTGTAAGGCATTTTATAGTTGTTTACATTTTGCCATTCTGTTAAAGGTAAATTGAACCCATTATTGCTTTACTTTGCATTTTCTTAACTACGAGTGACTTTGAACATCTCTTCATATGCTTATTTATATACTTTTCCATTTTTTTTCTGTAGAAGTTTCTTTTTTTGTTTTTTTTTTTTCGTTTTTTTGGCAGAATTATCTTGAATGTTATGAGGTTTTTTTTTAGTGTGTATTAATATAGTTATTAAGCAAATTTCCATTGTGGTTATCAGTTGATCTCAGGACTATGATTCTTTCTTTCATATATCTTTTTTAAAATTGAGGTTTTCTTTTATTCAACTAGGATATTAATTTAAAGATTAATTTGGGAATAGCTGTCTTTAAAATATGATAATATTCTCTGTGAAACATAGACTATCTTCATAATAATGCAAATGACTTTATTTATTTGAATTGAATGACTCTTTCACTAAGATCTGTTTATATCACCTTCTCATCCTTTCAAAATTTTTCAAATTTCCTGATATTACCACACTGTTGCTATATGATTCTAATTTTATAGAAATAAAACTAAGGCACAGATCAGCTAAGTAACATTCATAAAGTAGTGCTAATAGAAGATAGGTTCCTAATTCAAACCCAAACCAAACAGATTTTTTCTCCAGCATCTGTCTTTGCAGCACTAACTCTTGCTTTCTAAGCAAAATATTAGTGATATACTAGAATATTAGTAAAATATGACATCCCTTTTTACATTCAGATTTTTTCATTTGTTTTTTAAACTCTTTTTTAAATTGACAAAAAAATTGTATTATTTGAAGTTGCTTACTAGATAAGAAAATGTAACATGGCAGCTTCTTTACATCTGAAAAACAGGTTATTTAGATTTTGTGTCACCTGATTTATTAGGATGTATTATTATGTTATCAGGCATATTTGATGTTTAAGGTTCTTTGTCGTCTACAGATGACAAAGGGTTTTAGTCATTTAGATCAGAAAATAAAAGACTATACTTGGTTTGAGCAGATGATCATTATTATTGCTACTCATGCTTACTCATGTCAGAGTTGACATGAATAGTCTAAAATTTTTACTTTTATTTATTGTCATTTCATTTTCAGGGTGCTTATTCTAAAAAGGGCTAGTTTTCATGCTGTAAAACATTGACCAGTTAATTTATGATTAACTTATTCACTTAGTTACTAATATTTTCAGGAACAATTTCATGGACATTCACAATACATAAGAAAAGCAACAATTTTAGCAAAACATCCTTTATATCTTTTTTTTTTTTTTTTTTGAGACTGAGTCTGTCTTTATCACCCAGCCTGGAGTGAAGTGGTGCTCTCTCAGCTCACTGCAACCTCTACCTCCCAGGTTAAAGCTATTCTCATGCCTCAGCCTCTTGAGTAGCTGGGATTAGAATAGGTGCACACCACCACCATGCCTGGCTTTGTGTGTGTGTGTGTGTGTGTGTGTGTGTGTGTGTGATGGAGTCTCACTCTGTCACCCAAGATGGAGTGCTGTGGCACCATCTCCGCTCACCACAACCTCCACCTCCTGGGTTCAAGCAATTCTCCTGACTTAGCCTCCTGAGTAGCTGGAATTACAGGCACGCGCCACCACACCCGACTAATTTTTGTATTTTTAGTAGAGACGGGGTTTCACCATGTTAACCAGGCTGGTCTTGAACTCCTGGCCTCAAGTGATCTGCCCACCTCGGCCTCCCAAAGTGCTGGGATTACAGGCAAGGCGTGAGCCACTGTGCCTGGTGTATTTTTTGTATTTTTGGTAGAGATGGGGTTTCACTATATTGGCCAGGCTGGTATCGAACTCCTGACCTCAAGTGATCCTCCCACCTTGGCCTCCCAAAGTGCCGCGATTACAGGTGTGAGCCACTGTGCCTGGCCTATATGTATCTTAAGTTATAAATAGTTGGTGCATTAAAATTGATTATGATAATTGACTTCTATTAAGAGTTGATATTTAAATAATATTTACCAATTATGTGAAATGTATGACAACTTAAACTCTAGATTAGATTTCTCATGTGCTTTTTGCATTTCTTGTTACTACTATATTAGATTTACCTAATTTACGATTTTATATTTTCAGACATGACATCAAGTATTTGAAGGCTTTTTCATGTAGTTTAAATGCTCAGAAAGTAAATGGACCCGTGGAGAGATTTCTTATAGAATATCATTTTCTGTGCTCCTTTGTATCTAAACAGAAACATACCATAATAAAAAAGACATTGCACGTTTGCACTTTCTTCATAAGAAATATGTTATGAGCTAAACGGGTATTTAACCTACTCTGACACTGATCAGAGAGACAGGTCCTTAAAATAAACCACTTGAACTCAAAGAAATAGTATTAACTGGTCTTAACCAACAATATATAACCTCATTCCACATTGAAATAACTATGTGGGCAGTTGACAGACATAGTGAGTCAAGGTGAACATAGACATAGTGCATCAAGGTGAACATGCACAGACATAGTGAGTCAAGGAGAAAATAGACATAGTGTATCAAGGTGAACATAGACAGACACAGTGTATCAAGGTGAATATGGACAGACACTGTATCAAGGTGAACATGCACAGACACAGTGCATCAAGGTGAACATGGACATACACAGTGTATCAAGGTGAACATGTACAGACATAGTGCATCATCAGCGTGAACATGGACAGATGTAGTGCATCAAGGTGAACATACACAGACATAATGTATCCAGGTGAACAAGAAGAGACATAGTATATGGAGCTGAACATGGACAGACATAGTGTATGGAGATGAACATGGACAGATATAGCCTATTGAGGTGAACACTTATATCCTGTTTTCACTGTTTGTTGGGGTGGACACCATGTGTTGTGAATACATAATCTGTGACCATAATTTGATTATATCAAAATATTTAAATATTCCTTTAACACTGAATCCAGATGAGTTGTGCAAGTGATCGCCCACTGTTTTATTGAATAATCCAGTGGTGTGTGAACTGGCAGTTAGTTCCATCTTCTATTTGCTTAGAGATGCCTCATCTTGCTTGCTTTATACACAGCTGATGCTCTATCAGCACTGTCCTAAAGCACTTCTTTCTAGAAGTTCTACAGCTCAAATAATACCTTACATGGTTAAAAAAGAAAATCTTCTCACCTACAATGATTTCAATGATAAATAGAAACTGTGTACTTTCTTTTATTTCTGAATACAAACATGGCAGGAGCCAATTCATGTTCTGCACATGGGAGGATTTATTAAATTGTAAGTTGAAATACCTACCACCAAGTCCAAATAATGGCAATTGCTCTTTGATACTATGTAATTCATATTGTGAAATGTTGAATAGTATCATTTGAGAAAGAATTGTTAGTAAACACATTGTGTTTTTCTTACATAACACACAATTTAGTATTATTGTTGTGTTTGACATTATAAACGTCTTGGCAGTAACATTGCACGTACTTACCTTTGCTGTATAAGGGCATAACCTTTGAAGACTGCCTCTTTGATTTTCTTAAATTTTCTGTCCTAAGCTGAAAAATCATAACACATTCAGAGAAAATATAGAAAATATATTTTATTAGAACTGCCACTGTGTTTCTATAAAAATTGAATGAAAACCTTGATAACATTGCATTCATTTGTTAAAACAAATTACTCAAAGAGATCACACTGCAAATTAAAGACAAATGGATTACTGAGCCACTAAGTTCCAACTCAAACCTGTTTTCAGATACCTGTGTGAAAAACTCATACTTGCTGATTTATTTGTACTTGCACGATTGTATTCACCACAAACTTCTGTATTTCTTTTTCTGAGTTCTGTGGTTGCATTTTTATCATTACCATTTTGGGGCCAGTAATTCATCTTAAGTGGAACAAAGATAAAATATCCCAAAATTGTAATAATAATTTAAGTTTAACAAACACAACCAGTAATACACAATTGATATGTAGAGGTAAAATCACTTTACCCTGTTAACTAAATTTATTCAACACAAACTGACTAAACTCTCCTTTGTGTTATCTTTGCAAACATAACATTCCCCCCATATCTCTCTCTCTCTCTATATATAGATATAATTAAATGTATATATAGAAGAGTATTATATGTATAGAAGAGTATTAAGAAGTGTATTATGTATTAAATACCCTTCTACCCTGGCGTATTTGACTTTGCAATTTTCCTATATCTTCCTTAATTATTAGATTCTCTTATTTCATTAAATGAGCCACCTTTAACATACCTGTGTATGTGTGTGTGTATATGTGTATATATATAACATATATGTACACACACCTATATGTGTTTATACATATATATGCAGAAATATATAGACACACACATACACAACACATAAGTATTTAAAATGGTTCATTTAATGAAATAATAAGAGCATCTAATAATTAAAGACAATACTGAAAAATTGTGAAGTCAAATACGCCAGGGTAGAAGGGTATTTTATTTTTCTTAAAGCTTAAGATATTATTGCATAAAACTTTCTTATGTCTTTGGGATTACTGATAAACATAAAAATGAAAAAAATGCATAAATTGACTTTTATTTAAAATATTGGTAGCTGAAGCTAAATAAAATAACCCCCAAAATCTCAGCTAAGCATATAAAATAACCAAATCATACATGTAGTACAAAGGACAAACAAAAATGTAGAGAACCATTAACATGCTGCAGCAAACCTTTAGTAGAAATATGACCAAATTCTCTATTCTAGCCCATGTTTCATTTTGGGGGATTTTGAGAACTGATCTATTTATCTGACAAGCCCAGACAGAAAGAGAAAGCAATATACTCAAACAATGGACTTCAAACAACAGAATATCTCTGTGTACTTTTAAGTGCAGTGATTAAAAAAAAAAAAACAACAAAAACCTGGGCCTCTTATAATCATTAGGAAGGTGAAGGATTAGACTTGCTGAAGTGGCCGTTCCCAGAGGAACCCTGGAGGATTGAGTACCAGAAACTACAGCAAAGGTCACAGAGATAAACAAACTAGTCAACACATTGCAGTTGTCACTGTAATGAACACATTTCCTGGTGCTTGGACTTTGTTTCAATCACTTAAGTTCCAATGTATCGAAGATATAATTAGCTATGCCTACATAATTTCTCCGTTCATTGTGCCCTTTGACTACCATAGCAAGAAGTATATACTAAATTTCATGAGGAAGATACTTTTTGAGGAGAACTTTTCTAAAGTGAGATTGAAGAGAAATTACAAAGTGGAAGGGAGAATTAGATATCAGAGGAAAAATGGTTTGCATTTTCACATAATGTTTGTATATACAGGTATAGTCATAGAACAGATATCTACAAGGTTTCGCGGGGATACAGCTCTATACCTCCTGTCTCGCAGCTACTGCAAGTAGGCAAAGACACATATTCACAAGCATTTCAATCTTTGAATAAGTCTTTGATGTCTGGAGTACATGCAATGGAGTTTTTCATAGTAACACAATTATTAATAGCATATTAAATAATTTAAAGCTCATATTAAAATTGATATTAATATTTTAGAGGCCCAATATAAAATAAAATCAGGAGATACCATTGTCATATTTCTAGTAATGGTTTGCTACAATATGTTAGAGGTTCTCTATATGTTTTTATTTGTCACTTTTACTACCTGTTAGATTTCGGTTCTCTAACTCTTTAGAAGAATAGAAGGGGAAATGAGAATTCAGGTGAATTTTCTCTTTCTCCAATTAATTGAAACTTAAATTCAGTATTGCTTTAAAGCCCAGATGGTTGTATAATGACTATATTTTTAAAACATTTCTAACTATTTTAGTTAGAATATCTTATTATCATCTAGAGATAGGTTTCTTTATGGAACTGGAATCAAGACCATTATAAAGATTCAGAAATGTTTTAGTTTAGCTTGCGCATTATGGGCTAGTCTGATATTATTGTATAGTTATTACTGTTCAGGATATGTTTACAAAAATATTTCCAGGGCAAAGTGCAAAGATCACAATAAGAAGCAAACATATTTGTCTCCCTTGTTTTTTTTTTTATTTCAGTCAGTCTTCCTCATATGAATCGATTGTTGTATTATATTGCAAGAAATACTTTTCATGCAGAGATTTAAGCTGAAAATGCATACAAGCTCTGTCTCTGAGTTAAGGTTTTGAAACTAGTATTTTATATGTCTCAATGATTTGAACTTTTTGTCAGCAGTCAACAAAATACTTAGGAATTTTACAGCAAATCTTCTCTCTAAGAGTTTACCACTCTGGATCCTTAATGCCACAGATATAGGAGAGAATGTAGTTTGCCACCACTTTAGTTAGTATTGTGAAACATAATCTGGTACAAAATGTATGTTTCAAGTTTTCTTCATATAAAGGAAAAAACAAGCAACAACAAACAACAACAATGAAACTCTTTAAGAGTTCCAATTTCCTCATATTAAACATCCTTAAGCTTTATATAATCTGCATTAATGTATACTTCTCTATATAGCAGTTCAGAACTAGTAAGGATATAAAAAACACACAGTAACAAGCAGTTTAATGTAAAGGTTTAATAGCTATGATAAAATGAAACCTATAGCATATAAGGAAGCTCAACATGGGAGAGTATCCAAGGGAAGGTAATCTCAGAAGAGGTTGAGACCTAGCTGGAGAAGATATAATTCACTGTCTATAATATTCACTTGCTTGGCAAGGCTGGAGCTAGTCTATTGCTATTGAGAAAGCAGTAGGCCACCTTCTCTTCTGGAGTACAGGTAAGAAAACAAGAAATAGACTGGGCATGGTGACTCACGCCTGTAATCCCAGCAGTTTGGGAGACTGAGGCGAATGGATCATGAGGTCAGGAGTTTGAGACCAACCTTGCCAACATGGTGAAACCCTGTCTCTACTGAAAAACCAAAAAAAAAGTAGCTGGGCGTGGTGGCAGGTGCCTCTAATCCCAGCTACTCTGGAGGCTGAGGCAGGAGAATCGTTTGAACCCGGGAGGCGGAGGTTAGGGTGAGCCAAAATCGTGCCATTGCATTACAGCCTGGGCGAGAGGGAGAGACTCTGTCTCAAAAACAAAAACAAAAAAACAAAAAAAAAGACAAGGAATAAGTAACAGGTATCACAGGTGTGCAGTGGGAATCTGAGCAGAGTAGGTGCAGGTAGCCATCTGAGAATACAGGCTGTGTAGGTCCCGTGGAAAGAGTGGCAGGTGATGGGTGATCCTTCTGGCCACAAGCTGCAGATAGGCTGTACAGAGGCTTACAGAGGAAGTGCAGGCACCACCAGTAGAGCAAAAGACATTATGGCGAGTAGGCCACATGAGTTGTTTGGTGATCAGTGCAGCTGGTAGTTTTCAGTGTCCAGATGTCTACAGAAAAGTTATCAACAGGCCTACTCTACCCAAACACTAATTAACAGGAGATTCTCTTCCTCTTACAATGTCCTTGCAGAGCTCTCTCCTGAGAGAACATAATAACATGTTCACTTCAAAGGAGAAATATTCAAAGGGATACTATTGTTTATCCTATGCCATTCACTGAAGGGTACATTCAGAGCTGAAAGGCAATGAATTGATAATGAAGAACATGCTTAAATTCTTGTTATTTATTATTTGGTTACTCCAAATAAGCATCCCTCTACATATATTTGAACTCCTCACTATAATAAGTCAGCTCTACAAGTATACCTAAATGGCTCACATCTCTCCTTACAAGTGGAGAAGCTCTCACTCTTCTCCAAAATGAGAAGACACACATTTCCAACAGTTATTTTATCTATAAAAGCTGCATTTCTCACTTCTCAAAATTGGCAGGTGGTTTAAATGAATAGTCTGATTCATTGACTATTCTTTTACCTAATACTGAATTGCAAATTAACCTCTAATAACTAGTATATAAAATACACAAAAACGAGGGCAACAAAGAGAAGGAAAAAAAGATTGATTAGTACATAAAATAAATGCGTGAATATAACAAGAAGTAGGGAAAAACACAAGCTATTACACTTGGTGTTTCTGTAGTTGGTCATGGATCATAGATAATATCTAGACTTTGCTCTTCAAAGACCTATTTCATTTTGTTGTTGTTGTTGCTCTCAGCCAGAACCTCAGCTTGTCTTACAACTTTAGCTGATGGAATACTTGAATCATTGGCAACCCTTTATTCTGGAAAGGAGAAGTTGGGGAGAGATAGAAAGAGAGAGAGAGAGAGAGAATTAATATATTAACATTTGTATAATTGGGGAACCAACGTAGGGGTGGTATATGTGTATTCACCATATGAATCTTTTAATTATCAGTATGTTGAAAATGTTAGTTAAGAAGTTGACAAAAATAAAAACATAGAGTTACAGGAAGATAAAATCTGTGTATAAAGTCTTAAAGACATCCAAATACAAATGTCATTACATTTAAGTGTATTTCCACCTTTCCTCTGCTCCAATCAGAAAAAAAGTGAATTAATAAATTGGACCAGAATATTCAGATAACTTCTACTTAATGATTTCCTTTTTCTTGATGTAGAAGTAATGCAGTCCTTACTTTGTGAATAGTGAGTGTAGTATTTAATGTTATTTCACCTTGGCAGGCCCCTGGTGCCCAGCTTTTGATCAAACATTACTTTGGATGCTTCTGTGAGTGTTTTAATATGAGATTTATCTTTAAACAAGTGGATTAATTTATAACATTATCTTCAGAATATGGAACATATATACATAGTTCCAAAAGTTAAAATTATTCTGGAAAGCTGTATACAGAGCAGTATAACTCCCTTCTGCATGTCTTTTATCTCACTGCTGTCCACTCTTTGTAAATATTCAATTTCAGTGTTTTCTGGTTATCCTTTCTAATTTTTTAGTTTTGTAAAGATAAGTGGATAAAACTACATTTTCTCATATTCCCTTCTGTCTTACTTAAAGATTAACACAGTGTATATAATCTTTCACATACTGTGTTTTGTTTTAACTCAACATGATCCTTTTCCCACAGACTCAGCCCTTTCTTTTTTTCCCTTCCCTTCCCTTCCCTTCCCTTCCCTTCCCTTCCCTTCCCTTCCCTTCCCTTCCCTTCCCTTCCCTCCCCTCCCCTCCCCTCGCCCCTCCCCTCCCCTCTCCCCTCCCCTCCCCCCTCCCCTCAGTCCTCCCCTCTCCTCCCCTTCCCTTGCCTTTCCTTGCCTTCTCTCTTCTCTGTTTCTTTTCTTTCTTTTCTAATTTAGCCAATTTGATGGGCAAGCAATTGTGCTCCACTTTTAATTTTGTTTCCTAGTTAACTTGCATTTCCCTTATTATAAGTGAACTGAATACATTATTGCCATATATATGTTGAATATATTATTTTCATATATACCCATATTGGGTGTATATTAGAACCATTTGATATCTTTTTTGTGAATTGTTCATGTATTTTGCCCATTTATCTATATTGTTTTGGTCTTTTTGGCTCAACTTTTAAAAATTCTTTACATATTTGCAATATTACGCCATTAGGCCATATCTAAAATGTATGTTAAAAATAGTTTCATGTAGCTTGTCAATTGACTTTTGTCTTTGCTTATGGTATATTTTTCTAAAAAAAAATTAATTTTATATAGTCAAATTTACCAATCCTTTTTAAAGTTTCTTCTGAAAGTCTTTCTGTACACTAAGGGCATAGAGGAACTCACTACAAAATATTCTATTTTGAAGATAAAAAAATCTGAGTTTTACAGAGAATATTTACCTAAGCCCACAGAGCCAGTAATACCTGAGCCAAAACCAAATCTAAGTGATTTCAAAGGATGTGAGCAAAAGCTTCACGTGGAACTGCCTGTTTGAGAAAATGGTACAATAGCTGTGCCTGAGAAATGAGAAGATGATGTCAAAGAGGTGATTCAAAGTCGTATCATGCCACACAATGTGATGTATAAGCACATGTTTTAAAAAGATGTGGACTTCTTTTACTTTATGAGCCCTAAAACCTGGTGACATTTACCTCAATTTTGAAGGACACAAGAGGTATAAAATTATACCTGCTTTCACAAATATTTTTGGCACACATTAACTTGGGAAAGATGTACAAAACTAGTAGTACACCCAGTTCTTCACTGGAAAATAGTTTTAACGTTGTATTTGTTTTTCAACCAAGTTGTGTTTTTGATTTGTTAATTATTATCAATAATTTGTCAATTCCTGTTAGTTCTATCTTAAGCTAATTTGAGGATGAAGAGATACTTGGAAATCTTAAATTTTAGAAATGTCCTTTTGGAATTTGTGTATACAGCACAATAATATCGTGTGGATGTAACACCCCTCTCTTTGTGTTGTGCTAGACAAATGATAGGGCTAAAATATTACTGAGGGTCATTTTCCTCAGCCTTCCTAAAAAATAAAATGTGTGTGAATCCTGGGTATGCCTTTCTCTTTTCCATTTACCACCTGGGCTTTTACAACTGCAAAGACTACTTAAGAATTAGCTATCCCAGTTATTAATGGGAAAATGAGAGTGTTAATATATTAAGATAACTTTTTAGTCATTTTGAGACTGCTTTTCAGTTTATTTCTTAACATAATAATTTCACATTAGGAAAAAATAAAGCCATCAGAACATCCTCAGAAAGAAGCAGGATTTATATTATTCTAGGCTTATTGCGTGGAAATTGTTTTAGAAAAGCCAGAGTTCTGCGTGCCCCTCTGGGAACTTCAGATTCTTAGTTATGGTAGGATTTAGAGCAGAGCATTTGTGCTGACACATTAGGGAAAAGGCTAGCATTCTCATTCCATTTCTAATAAAGCAAAAACCAGTGTATAAAAATAAAAGCATAAAATATAAATTTTGTATTAAATACACACCTTCTAGATTGAAGGGGAGCTTTTTAATAAAATATTTCTATTAAGTTATTATGACTTGAAAACAATTATTTGTAAATTAAATACTAAATCCAACATTATAATAAATGTGTCTATATAATTAATACAAATACCTGTGCCAATGTTTAAAACGTGGTGGGAAAATTAAATCAAAGTTCTTATTTCCGTATCACAACTATGGTACTGAAAAAGACAAACATTTACTATTATATATGATGCGTTATATTAACCTACTACAGAGCCTGAAATATATTAAGACTTTCATAAACATGAAAGTTCTTTTTTCAATATTGAGATTTGACTATCTATAATTCGTCAAAATGTGTCCACGTACCAACTCTTTAAAAATCCTACGTAGTAATAAGGGAAAGACAAAAGTACTAACTATGAAGTATATTTTCACAGTTATGACCTATATACTACTTCAAAGCAAAAAAAAAAAGCAAAAATAGTCAAAAAGAAATGAATCTTCTAAATTCATTTACGCTGCTGCAAATCACAGAATGTCCTTTGTTTTTAATGCTAAGAGTGTACCATTATGTGTATATTCCACATTTTTTAATCTTTTCAGTGATATAGATATTTCAAGAAAAGCATAAGACACGAACTCTGTTCTTGTGATCAAGGCTAATCTTTAGCCCAGCAATAGATCTCTCTGTAAATTAACATTTTCCTGGGGAGTTCAGGCGTACTCTTACACATTTTTAATAATACAAAATATGACTAAAATCTGTGTCATTTATTGTAAAATCTTGTAAAGAAGTACTTCGCCATGAATTGTGTAGTAGTAAAACACAGTACTTCATAATTAGAGCATAGAAATTGGTCCTTAAGGTATCTTGATGTGAACATCATCATTGTCAACTATTAGACATATTCGGTCAGCTTCTTTACCACTTTCAGTTTTTCTTGCTAGGATTTTGGTATAGAGTTAATGATTGATATAAAATTTCTAGCCAAAATGTTACCTTTAAAAAGTATTATTTTATAAATATACTTTTCATTATAACATTAGTTTTGAAATGTATTTATATATGGAAGCTTTGTTGAAAGACAATAATCTATAGGAGCTCAGAATCTCAGAAAGAGAAAACGCTGGCACATCTGCAATTCATTGCTGCTCCAGAGGCACATTTTATAACACAAGAGCTCAGCTTAAACACGGTGCTTAATTACTGAACAGCTATAATGAGTATAACACTGGAAAAATCATAGAATTCCGAATTTTGTAACCATTGTTAATCACTAAACTCAAATATCCCAGCCTTGACTAATTCCACATTCAATTTTTCCTTTTTATTGCTCACCTAAATTATCTTATATCCTGGACTAAGTTATAGGTCAAAACTCTCAAAGTGTCAGAAGGGAATCAATTGATGTAGCAAAAAAGATCATAGTAAGACTCCTTCACAGACCTAATCAGTACTATGGAACTAGGCAACACAATTATATCAAAAGAACAAAAAACAATCATGCCACAACATAAATCAAAGTCATGGGCATACTGAGGAAGGTCTTGCTCTTAGCTTTGATATTGTTCACTGGCTTCCTGGTTCTACTGTATCTGGCATCTGCTCTTCTTGTGTATGTAGATCAATGTTGTTGCTTTGTAATTAATTTGTATATTCGTTGTGAAGACAGATTTGATACTATCATTCTATATTTACAAAATATATCCCAATAGTTTATAGTTTTGGAATTTGCTTATTTATCTAGTGAATATTGAGCATCTAAAAATTTGGTAAGCCATTCAGTTTCCACTTGGAAGTGCCTGGGCTAGAATAGAATTTTTAGCATATTCTAGTAGGATAATCTTATATTCTGACTAACATGGTAATAAGAATAATGCTTTCATTCTTAAGAAGGTGCCATCCCTCACTTGTACTCTATGTGGACAGACAAATCATTCCAAGAGAAGTGATGGATAAAATTGTGCACACAGAATTTGAAAAACTTCTTTTCTTTATAGAACAAAGTGCTCAGCTTATCATAGCTTCCTTTTCTAATTTTCAAGCTAACAGACATACATAAAAATAAATTGTTTTCTATAAACAGGTATCAACTTAAATATACTTAGTAGAGCAGTCTACAAAAGAAAATGTCCTACAGAAAACTGTAGAAGATTATGAAAAATCTAAACCTAAGGAAACTACTATGTTTATTTGTATCAATGTATTTTATCCACAGTAGAAAAGGATTAGAATTCAGAATCTCTGACAAGTTGGCTAATGACCACATCGCAGGAGAGACTTAACTTTCATTGCAAAGTACAGCCATAAATATTATCTGTTTCTCCTGGGAATCTGTTTGCCCTTCTCAATCATTTCTCCCTTTCACTATTGCCAGTCTCTCAACCAGAAAAATAAAATATTTTACAGTATGTATCAATTATTACTTTACTTTTCTTCCTAGTTTTACCAACTATGTATCTGTAAATAACATACTTTTCTCTTTTTATAAACATTTTATAATTTATTTTTCTATTTTTTAAAAAATAATTACTCAACATTGAGCTTGTGATGAAGCCATGTGTATTCATTATATTAATTAAGCAAAATATGTTTACATGTTACAATCTTGATGGACATTTCAGTTGTTTGTTCTTCTGAAGGTTATTCATGTGAACATTTTTATATATATTGAGAAGTGTTTTTCTGTAGTTCATACAAAGTACTATTATTGATGTGTCATAGTGTGAATGTAAAGTGTTTCCTCAAATGGTTGTACTAATTGATACTACTGCAAGCAATGAAGTAGTTACTCATCTTGCTACATATTACCACTTGGAATTCTCTCGCCTTTTAATTTTTTGCTGGTCTACTAGATTGGATAGCATCTGATTAATGTATATGATAAATACTTTTTTCATATAGCTAAGACTCTTTCTTTTGCAGAATTGGTTATTCAAGTATTTGCCCAATTTTTCAATGTTTTTATCTTTTGTCCTCTTAAATTGCAGACTACAAACACACAACTGTGCATGCATGTCTACATGTATGTGTGAGTGTGCATGGGTATTCTAGTTGCCAATTTTATGTGTAATTTCAGTTTATCTTTCAATGACTTTATGCTGCCTTTTATAAACATATCTTAGCAATTTCACTGAAAAATTTATCATCCTTTTTTCATAATTTATGTGTTTTCTGTCCCTTATTTAGGAAATTTACTCCTGTTCTACAATTATTAATTCAACTTCCTATATTTTCTCTATTCTTTAATAGCTTGCCTTTCACATTCGAGTATTAAAAACCTAGAATTTATGTTAAATGAAAGTGTAAGGATAACTATCAAATTTCTTTCTCATTTTTGTTGAAATACTAATTCTTATAGGAAAAAAATTCACTTAATTACTATTTTCCCCACCCACCCACATTTCATGTCACAATTATGCAAAATAAGTTTCCAACTATTTTTGAGTCTGTTTCTGGACTTTCTTTTTTTTCCATTGACATTTTTGTCTATATACAACAGACTTGGTGTCTTAGATTGCTGCACGTTTTTCTTGATTTGTGGTAGACAAACCATAGTATCCATATATTCTCCCTTTCTTCATAATCTTCCATATTTTCAGGTGTATCTGGTTTCTCTTCATTTGGATGCTCTATTGATTGCTTTTTCCATGACATATCACAGAATGGTTAATATAATACTTCAAAAAGTTTTTCATTTGTGCCATACATTGAAACCAATATAATTAGTAAAGTGTACTTGGGTAAAAGAATGCAGTTATGCCCATGTGAAGTGAGCAGCCTCTGTAGGAGTGGGATATATTCCTGTCTGACTAAAGTACCATTCACTAATTTCAAAGCTAAATGATCAATATTTTCATCCGATTGTAACCTGTTCATAATGCAGTCATGCTGAATGGTGTACCTGTTAATTTGGGCAGTTACGATTTTGAGACATGTTTTATCTAGCATGTGTTTTAGACTAAAGTATAATTCTGGTTTGGCTAGTATTGGATCTCTTCTCTAAATAGAATTCAATTTCTGTTATCTGTTTTTGAGATAGTTTTTTGGAGACATGGATGTTGTATTTCCTATTAATTTTGCTTGGTTTCTAGTACAATGTTCTATACTAAACTGTTTAATTACAAATTTGTGAAAGTTTGGATTTTTAAACAACATGTTTTTCTAGATGCAGAAACAGTACCCCAAAACTAAAATAAGAATTGAAAGCTTTCTTTCTGTTTCTTCCTTTCTTTTCTTTAGCACAATTTATATATTAGTTCTAAAGTTTTTTTCAAGTGCTATGGGCACTAGATCATGGTTAAAAGAATTATATTTTGTAATACTGCTTCACGTCTGTGGGATGCAGCCTTCTCTGTAAAGATTTTATTATTGTTAAAGGCAAGAAACACTTTATTTCCAACATCAAAAGTAAGGAAAATGTTGGTCATTTTAGCAGTCCAGGAATATATAATGGAATCAGGATTACCTCAGGAGATAGAAGTTAACATTTGTAAACTATGAAGAGTTTAAAATTGTTGTTCTTTTTGTAGACCGTGCATAACTTTCTCTATTCTAACTTTTTAATCCCTTCAACTCCACAGCTGTGCATGAACTGTTAGAAGTAAAAGTGAATAGTTCAGGATAAACAACAGCTGCACTCCTATATTCTTGGATACAGACCCAAGTTTTCATACTAGAGGGAATAAAATACAAGATTTGAGAAAACACTGGACAAGGTAATAAGCATAATTTCTCATATATAGAAGGAACACATTTTTAAATGTAACATTTTAAATTTAAAATTTTAAATGTAAAGTTTAAATTCATTCTTGTTTTATTTTAAATTTAACTGTATTGTAACTGCTGTAGTGAAAAGGCATATAGAATTAGGCTCGAGAGTATGGACTTGTTTTCAAAATTCTAGTTTTTTACCTGTGTTTAACTGGTTGGTGATATTTTTCATCTTTTGAATCTATGTATTTACATGCAAGATGAGAAAATATTGACCTCATTATTATTATTTAAAATAATGGTTTATAATGTATGCTTATTATTATATCATTGCAAAATTTATCATATATATTATATATGTATTTTTACAGTGCTATTTAAGAAAAGTTAGGTTGATAATTAATATACACTTAAAAATTAAATAGTATTTTTCTTTAAAATATGAGCTGAAAGTTCTTTTCTATTGTTATTTATGAGTGCTATATTTTATTACATACTATATAACTTGATATTCTTTCATGGAATATCAACATACTATGGTTGGAAATATAAAGGATATTATTAGTGCCTGCTTATGGTTTTCAGCTTCAGTATGTAACTCAGCTAAAGAATGTTCTAAAAGGACACAATTTTTCATCTTTCTAGTTATGCATCATCAAATTTTGTATACATATACTAATAGAGTCATAATCTAAGGTGACATAAATTATTCTGTTCTTAAGATGAGTAGTTTTATATTCACTCTATTTTCTTCCAGAAGATTCCTTTTATATGTATGCCTTGACGGGAGGGCATACATTTAAACCATTATTTAAAATAATTTATTATTATATATTATATTATTATTATTTAAAATAATGGTTTATATGTATGCTTTTTTAAACAATACATTTTTAAACTCCTATTCTAAATAGATATTACAACTAAATTTTATAGACTTGAAACCAATTTCTAATATATTCTTTAGAATGGACTATTAGTCCGTTCTCATGCTGCTAATAAAGACATACCTCGGACTGAATAATTTATAAATAAAAGAGGTTTAATTGACTCACAGATCTGTATGGCCAGGGAGGCCTCAGGAAACTTACAATCATAGTGGAAAGGGAGGCAAACTTGTCCTTCTTCACATGGCAGCAGCAAGGAGAAATGACAAACAAAAGGGGAAAAGTCCCTTATAAAACCATCAGATCTTGTGAGAACTCACTCCCTATCACAAGAACAGCAGCGTGGGGGTAACTACCCCTATGCTTCAATTACCTCCCACCAAGTCCCTCTCATGACATGAGGGGATTATGGGAACTAAAATTCAAGAAGAGATTGGGGTGGGCACATAGCCAAACAATATCCAACAGTCCCCTAAAGTTATCTCATTCCAGCATTAATTCAAAAGTCCAAGTCCAACATATCATCTGAGGTAAGGCCCTTTTGCCTATGAGCCTGCAAAACCAAAACCAACTTAGTTACTTCCCAGATACAATGGGGGTACAGGCATTGTGTAAATACATTAGTTGCAAATGGCCAAAACAAAGGGACTAGAGGCCCCTTGCAAGTCCAAAACCAAATAGGGCAGTCATTAAACCTTAAAATTCCAAAATGATCTTCCTTGACTCTGTCTCACATCTAGGGCATGCGGATGCAAGAGGTGGGCTTCCATGGCCTTGGGCAACTCCATCCCTGTGGTTATGCAGAGTACAGACCCCATTCCAGTTGCTTTAGTGGGTTGTCATTGAGTGTCTGCAGATTTTCCAGGTGCAGGGTGCACACTGTCAGCGGATCTACCATTCTGGTGGGCTGGAGGAAGAAGGCCCTCTTCTTACAGCTCCACTAGGCATTTCCCCATTGGGAACTCTGTGTGGGTGCTCCAACACATTTCCCTTCTGTGCTGTCATAGCAGAGATTCTCCAGGAGGGCTCTACTGTTGCAGCAAACTTCTATCTAGACATCCAGACCTTTCCCTACATCCTCTGAAATCTAGGTGGAGGTTCTCAAACCTCAGTTCTCAACTTCTGTGCACCTAAAGGCCCAACATCATGTAAAAGCCACGAAGGCTTGGAGCTTACACTCTCTGAAGTAACTTCCTGAGCTGTATGTTGGTCTGTTCTAGCCACAGCTGAAGCCGAAGCAGCTGGAACACAGGGCATTGTGTCCTAAGGCTGAATAGAGCAGGGGACCCTGGGTCCACCCACAAAACCATTTTCTCTCCTAGGCCTCCAGGCTTGTGAAGGGAGGGACTGCCATCATGGTCTCTGACATGCCCTAGGGACATTTCCCCACTGTCTTGGTAATTAACATTTGGCTCCTCATTACTTATGCAAATTTCTGTAGTGGGCTTGAATTTCTTTTCTGAAAATAGGGTTTTCTTTTCTGGCACATTATCAGGCTGAAAATTTTATAAATTTTTATGCTCTGTTTCCTTTTGACTGCTTAGCCATTTATAAATTTCTTCTGCAATATACCCTAAATCATCTCTCTCAAGTTCAAACTTCCACAGATCTCAAGCGCAGGGTCAAAATACCACCAGTCTCTTTGCATAGCAAGAGTGACCTTTACTCCAGTTCCCCCAAAATTTCTCATCTCCATCTGAGAACACCTCAGCCTGGACTTCATTATCCACATCAATATCAGCATTTTGGTCAAACCCATTCTATAGGTCGCTAGGAAGTTCCAAACTTTCCCACATTTTTCTGTCTTCTTCTGACCCCTTCGAACTTTCCCAGTCTCTGCCTGTGACCCAGTTCCAACATTGCTTCCACATTTTCAGGTATCTTTACTGCAGCACTCCACTACCCAGTACCAATTTACTGTATTAGTCCATTCTCATGCTGCTAATAGAGACATATCAATAACTGGGTAATTTATTGAGGAGTGAGGTTTAATTGACTCAAGTTCCAGATGGCTAGAGAGGCCTTAGGAAACTTACAATCCTGGCAGAAGGGAAAGCAAATATGTCCTTCTTCGCATGGCAGCAGCAATGAGAAGTGCCAAGCAAAAAGGGGAAAGCCCCTTTTAAAACCATCAGATCTTGTGAGAGCTCACTCACTATCACAAGAATAGCAGCATGGGGGTAACTGCCCCCATGATTCAATTACCTCCCACCAGGTCCCTTCCATGGCACATGGGGATTATGGGAACTACAGTTCAAGATGAGATTTGGGTGGGGTCACAGCCAAACCACATCAAATGGGTACTTGTAGCAATTTACTAAATAAGCATGGTTCTTTCATTTTTCAGTGGATGTTCACAGTATATGTAAGTCGTCAGATACCAATGTGCACATGTAAGCCTTACAACTCTTTACCTATTTTTCTAGATTCCAGAGTTGCTACATAGTATTTCAGTGTTCATTTTTGACAAAAAGGAAAAAATGATGTAAGGAAAACAGTTAAGACAAATGTCAGAAGCTCTAGATAAGCTCAGATTTTGAACTCTTGCATCGAATACTCCTGTGTTCTCAATGTTATCTAAGTAACAAAGGGGTTAAAAACATGGTAGCAAGTTGGTGTTAGAACCAAAAGCAAATTTGAGTCTCTTCAAATGCCACAAACTACAAAGAATTTAATGGAAAAGACAAGATGGGAGAGATTTCATAGTTAAGGCAACAGTGGCCTTCTGCGACTGCTGGAGGTCTGGAGTGGCCACTGCCATGATGCCGGCAGCAGTGAGGAATGCCTGGCCTCTCCTCACTCCCAATAACTACTCTGATTTTGGAGCAAAGTTATGGACAAGCCTGGACACTGTCACAACCCAGCTAGGTGTGTGCATGCTTGGGGCAGCACTGTCATGCCAGCCCCTTGCCACCTCATCCCCCTCTGGACTTTGAGTGCCAATGAGCATGAGAGAGGTGCCAAAGGGGAAGCTTATCATGGGCTTGCAGGCATTCCTTGGCACGAACAGCCTGGGTGCTGTGGGCACTGTGGACAGAAGGTTAACAATGGCGGGAGGCAGACAGACTCCTGGGTGGAAATGGTGGGTCCCCGCTGAAACCCCACTTTTAGGCCAGGGACACCCTGAGGCCTGGGGATCAGAGTGAGAACTTATGGTACTTTTTCTGGACCCACTCATGGCCACCCATGGACCAATCAGCATGCACTTCCTGCCTTCTGAAGCCCATAAAAACCTCAGACTAGGGTAGACCAAGGGACAACCTGCCTGCAGAGAGGAGCTGCACACTGCGATTCTCCTCTGAGCTGTTCTGTCATGCAGGAAGGCTCCTCTCCACCATGCTCACCCTCCACTTCTCAGTGTACTTCATTCTTCTTGAATATGGGACAAGAACTCAGGACCCGCTGAATTGTGAGGCTGAAAGAGCTGTAACAAAATCAAGGCTGAAATGCACCTCTTGCTCACCACCTTGTGGGTGATGAGAAGAGAGGAGAGAAGAGTGGTGGCTCTTCAGGGAGCCCAGTCCTAAGAGTTCCCTGAGCCAGGCTGTGACACCCTCTTTAGGGTTCTGCATTCCTGGCATCTCCAAGTTTTCAGGTGCCACCGTGTTCCCTAGTGCCAGCCATGGAAGCCGCCTGTGGTACACCTGGTCCAGCTGTAGCCTCACAAGGCTTATGCTGGTGGCTGGAGCTGTTTGCCCTGACAAGCCGCAGCCTGCTAGGCTGAGGGACAGAATGGGTCCAGTGGGCCCGAGTAAAACTCAGGCAAAGGCACCACCAGCCACAGAGATTTCTAGCTGGAAAAGCAACACCCCAAAGATCCCGTGACCATATCACTGATTTAAATATCCATTGGTTCACTTCTCAGATCTTCACTGAGTACCTGCTTGTTTCAGGCACATTTTTAGACATTGGGCTTTAAGGAGTATCTTTCCTAAGGGGGATACACAGTTGTATAAATAGGTAGGTAGATAAACTGACAGATATTGAAAGGGGCTAGAAAAAAAGTAGATGATTAAATAATTACAAGATAACTAATTTTAAAAGTGCGTACGTAAAGCCGAATTTTGTTTTTCTAGAGATGAGGTCTCACTATGTTGTTGCACAGGCCAAAGTGCAATGGCTATTCCCAGCTATCATCTTAGTGTACTGTAACCTCAAATTCTTGGACTCACAAGCTATCCTCCTGACAAGGCAGAATTTTTAAGAGTAAACCAATTAGGCTGAAATATATTCTACTAAAATAACTAGGAAGTATACAACGTTAGACAGAAAAGCTTACATACTACATAATTTTATTTATATAAATTTGAAAAACATCAACAAAGCTATTAAGATGGTAGTCAGAATAATGGTTATGTTTGTGGAGTAATGTCTGAGGGGAACATAAAGTAGTTTCAATGATATTAATAATTTAATATTCTGTAAATTATGGTTGCACAGATGTATATTTTTTATGAAAATTATTTGAGTAGTACTTAAGCCTTTTCTTATGTTTTTACACTCCTGTATAACACTTTCACATCAAAAGATACTCTGATGTCAGAATTTGGGGAAAGAGTTGCCTAGGTATGTAAATAGCTTGTGCAAAAGTCCTAAGAAACAGACAAGTTTTATGTCTTCTTGGAAAAGAATAGAGGACAGTATGACTTGTGCATAGTGATCAAAGGGTGAAATATTTGGAGATGTCATCAGAGAAGAGGTGGGGGCCAGATAAGTATAGAAACATAGGGACAACAGTAGATAATTAAAATTTAATTTTAAATGTGAAATGAAAACAATCAAGGCTTCTGAACATGAGAGAAAAGAATAATTGAGCAAAAGGAAGATATCTTGGTGTGGAGAAAGATAAGAACTTATATTATTAGTTTGGTATGGGATCATCTGTTAAAAATGTTTAGGAGACATACAACATAGAAGCCTTGGATAAGCGGTAATTCTGACATAATGTCGAAAGAAAAGCAATGGAGTTCCTTTTCTAGCCATTATGGATTCCTTGGTATTGGACTTTCTAAAACTAAAAACAACAAAAAATTGAATTACACAATGAAAAAATAAACTGTCAGGCATTAGACAATGTGCATCACATGATGGCAATTCCTGACAGAATGGGAATAAATCAGTTGGTTATTACTATTGCTATGTATTTCTTCCTGGAATTACTTTGCAGGAAAAAATAAATCTATACCATTCTGGTCATAATGAGTCAAAGCGATAGGTCAAAATCAGTGAAGGCTGAGGTATTAGGAATTAGTGGGCAAAGTACTTTAAAAAGGACACTATACAGAGAAGGTAATCCAGAAATTTGCACAGGAATATCCATAAATTTTTGGCTGAGCTCTAACCCAAGCATAACTTGAATGAAACTCTGCAAGGCTAGGCAAAGAAGAATTACCAGGGACCTGTGAGGTAGAGATATCTAAGTTCTGACCAACCAGAGTACAAAATCTCATGGAACACCCAATATTTCAGTTGTGTAGGATAACATATTTTGGTTGTGGGGCTAAGTAAATCATAAACAAAAAGCTACTCCAGACCTACCCTAACAAAGTTTAAAAGCAGGTCTCAAAAGAATTAAGCTGATCTGCAAATACATGATAGCCTATGAAGAGAAAACAGTAATAGTATTTAAATGAAGACAGCAAAATCCATCACTAAACAATGTAACATTTGTTCAATAATGCCAACTGGCCATAAAATATGATCCAACACTAGTAGATAAATATATGCATAGAAACAGTTGCAGGAAACGCAGAGGTGATTTAAAAAATGGCAAAATACTTTAGAGCAATTGTAATTATATTCAAATAATTACAGGAAAAACTGACCACAAATAGCAGAAAAAAATGAAAATACAAAAAACAGAAAGGGACTTCTGAAGCTCAAAAATATAATGATTATGGTGAAAATTAACTGGCTGTGCTAAACAACAAATTGGACATTGCAGAAGAAAAACCAGCAAATTTAAAGGAGTAACTGTCTACACTGAAACAGAGAAGAAAAATAAAAGGCTGAAAAAACTTGAACATAGCTAAAGAAAACAATGATACAATATCAAACAGTTGCTATCTATGTAATTGTAGTCTTACAAAAAGTGGTTAGAAAGAAAGACATATGACATACATGGATACAAAGATAAAAACTGCTTATTTCTCTTCATAAAAAGTCCAAGAAAATATGTTTGCCAGATTTTGATACTAGGGAGTATAATCTGGGTTGTATACAATATTTTAAGGTATATTTTCTGAAAAGATTGTGGTAAGGTTGTTGTTTCTTCCTAGAATATTAAATTAAATTTACAAGTGATATAATCTTGTCCTGAAGTTTTCTTTTGAGGAAGATTTTCAGTAAATAATTCAAATACCTCTTTTGGTTAATATAGCTTTGCCCTATATTTTAAGGTCAGGCAGTGTGATGCCTCCAGCTTTGTTCTTTTTGCTCAATATTGCTTTGATTGTTCAGGCTCTTTTGTGGTTCAATACAAATTTGATGATTCTTTTTTAAAATTTATTTGAAAGATGTAATTGGTATTTTGACAGAGATTGCATTAAATCTGTAGATTGCTTTGGGTAGTATGTATGGTCATTTTAACAATATTAACTCTTCTGACTCAAGAACATGGGACGATTTTCCTTCTGTTTGTTTCCTCTTCAATTTCTTTCATCAGTTTTTTTTTTTTTTTTTTTTTTTTTTTTTTTGGAGAGGTTTTTCATCACCTAGGTTAAATTTATTTCCAGTTTGTTTTTTTTTAGTTATTGAAAATGGAATTGCTTTCTTAATTTTTTTGTCTAGTTATTAGTGTATAGAAATGGTACTGATTTCTGCGTGTTTATTTTGCATAGTATTGTGTAAAATAGGCACACAGATCATTAAAGCAGAATAGAAAACACAGAAATAAATGCAAATTTTTACAACCAGTTTATTTTTGACAAAGACACCAATAACATATGTTGTGGAAAGGACACCCAGTTCAATAAGTCGTGCTGGGAAATCCGAATATCCTTATGCAGAAGAAAAACACTAGACCCTAATCCCCTACCACGTTCAAAAATCAACTCAAAATGGATTAAACACTACAAAAAAAAAAAAAAAAAAGACAAGACTGAAATCTACAAAACTATTAGATATAAAGCCTGGGAAAATGCTTTGGGACATTGTGTAGGCAAAGATTTTATGGCTTAAGACCTCAAAAGTAAAGGCAACAATAGCAAAAATAGACATGAAATTACATCAAGCTAAAAAAGCTTTTGCACAGCAAAGAAGACAGCAGAATAAAGAGACATCTGCAGAATGGGAGAAAATATTTACAAACCATTCATTTGACAAGGGGTTAATATCGAGAATATTTACAAGGAACTTAAACACATCCACATAAAAAATAACAGTCTCATTAAAAAGTGGACAAAGGATCTGAATAGACATTCTTAGAATAAGACATACAAAAGGAAAAAAAGTTTATGAAAAAGTGCTCAACATCACTAATCAAGGAAATGCAAATCAAAACCACAACAAATAACAAATGCTCATGGATTTGAACATGTTATTGCTAACATGTCTCTACTACTATAGCAATCTACAGCTCCAATGTAATTCTTATCAAAATATCAATGACATTTTTCACAGAAATAGAAAGAAACCCTGAAATTTGTATAAATTCACAAAAGACCCCAAATGGCCAGAGCAAAATTGAGCAAAAGAACAAATCTGAAGGCATCACACCATCTCATTTCAAATTACACTAAACATCTGTAGTAACTAAAACAGAATAGTACCGGCATAAAAATAGAACATAGACCAATGGAGCAGAATAAAGAATACAGAAACAAATTCACTAATTTATGGCACCATTACTGCTGTCAAAGGTGCCAAGAATATAAATTGGGGTAAAGACACACTTCAATAAATATTGCTAGGAAAACTGGATATTCATATGTAGAAGAATGGAACTAGATCCTCATCTTTCACCATATAGAAAAATCAAGTCAAAATGTATTAAAGACTTAAATGTAGGACCTGAAACTATGAAATGACTAGAAGAAAATGTCAGGGAAACACTACAGGACATTGGTCTAGACAAAGCTTTTTTGAATAAGACCACAAAAGTACAGGTAACAAAACCAAAAATAGACAAATGGGATTACATCAAGATAAACAACTTTTATACAGCAAAGGAATTAATCAACAAGGCAGAGACAGCCTAAAGAATGGCATAAAAATTTGCAAAGTATCCATCTGATGAGGGATTAATAATAAGGCTATGTAAGTAACTCAATTCAGTAGGAAGAAAAGCAAATAATCCAGTTTTAAAATCAGCAAAAGACTTGAATAGACGTTTTTCAAAAGAAAACATACAAATGGCCAACAAGTATATATAAAAATACTCAATATCACTTATCATCAGGTAAAGGAAAATCAATAGAATGACTTATCAAAAAGATAAAAAATAACAAATGCTGGTGAGGATGTGGAGAAGGAGAAACATTCCTACATTGTTGGTGGAAATGTAAAGTAGTAAAGCCATTACAGAAAACATCATGGTGTTCCCTACAAAAACTAAAAATAGAGCAATTGTATGATCTAGTAATCCCGCTGCTGGGTATATATTCAAAGGAAAGGAAATCATCAAAGAGATATCACCACTCCCATGTTTATTGCAGCATTATTCACAATTCCCAAGATATGAATCAAACTAAAGGTCCATTAATAGACTGATAGAAAATGTGATGTAGATACACAATAGAACATTAGTCAAACATAAACTGAGAATGAAATCCTATCATTTGCAGCAACGTGGGTGGAACTGGAGGCCATTATGTTAAGTCAAATACACCAGGCACAGAAAAACAGTTATTGCATAGTCTCACTCTTATACTCAAGCTAAAAAAGTTGATCTCATGGAGATGGAGAGTAGCGATGTGGTTACTAGAGTCTTTGAAGGATAACGGGAAGGAAAAATAAAGAGAAATTGGTTCGCAGATACAAAAATGCATTTCGACAGGAGGAATATGTTCTAATATTCAATAGTACAGTAGAGAAATTATAGTTAACAGTAATTTATTATATACTTTAAAATAACTAAAAGGTTGGAATTGTAATGTTTCCAACACAAATAAAAGATACATGTTTGGGGTGATGGATAAACTAAACACCTTGATTTGATCATTGCACATTATATGCATTTACTGAAACATGTGTATAATAAGTATTTATAATATTAAATATCAATAAAAACTTTTATAAAAGGAATTAAAATTCCTGAAAGGATATAGGACTACTTAGTTTTTGTATTTCCTCTTGAGTCAGTTTTGGCAAGTTACATTTATCAAGAAATTTTCAAATTTCTTCTGAGTTTTAATGTTTTCATTACACAGTTATTCATAGTATTCTATTTACACATTTTTCTATCTGTCAAATCTCTGTTGATAACCATACTTAGATCCCATTTATGGTAATTTTTGAGCTTCGTTTTTTCTCTTGATTAATCTAGCAATTAATCCACTTTTTAAAAATTGTTTTAAAAGAATCATCTTTTGGTGTTGCTAAATTGCTCTATTTTCTATGTGTATTTCTACCATCTCCTTCTTTCTACTTATTTTGGGATTGTTAATTATATTTTACATATATTTTTTGAGATAGGGTCTCATTCTTTCATCCAGGCTGAGGTGCAGTCATGGCTCACTGCAGCCTTGGACCTTCCCAGGCTCAGATGATCCTCTCACCCCAGTCTCCCAAGTAGATGGGACTATAGGCATGTACCACCATGCTGAGCTAATTTTTGTATTTTTTGTAGAGATGGGGTTTCACCATGTTTCCCAGGCTGGTGTGGAACTCCTGGCTTAAGGGATCTACCTGCCTCAGCCTCCCAAAGTGCTGGAATTACAGGTGTAAGCCACTGTGCCTGGCCATGTATTGTATATTTTAAGACAGAATGTAAGATCATTGTTTTTTGATATTTCTTCATTGCTATTTTAAGTTTTAATATATGTTATTAATTGCTTTGTTTCTATTTTAGGCTTTATAGCTTGCTATGTTTCCAACTAAGCACTACTTTAACTGCATTGCATAAATTTTCTTTTTTTTTTTTTTTTTTTTTTTGAGACGGAGTCTCGCTCTGCCACCCAGGCTGGAGTGCAGTGGCCGGATCTCAGCTCACTGCAAGCTCCGCCTCCCGGGTTCACGCCATTCTCCTGCCTCAGCCTCCCAAGTAGCTGGGACTACAGGCGCCCGCCACCTCGCCCGGCTAGTTTTTTGTATTTTTTAGTAGAGACGGGGTTTCACCGTGTCAGCCAGGATGGTCTCGATCTCCTGACCTCGTGATCCGCCCGTCTCGGCCTCCCAAAGTGCTGGGATTACAGGCTTGAGCCACCGCGCCCGGCCTTAAATTTTCATACATTATCTTTTAATGATCATTCAGTTCTAATTATATTTTAATTCCTCCTGTGATTTAATCTATGAGCCATTAATTATTTAAATGGGAATTAATTTATGTATTTTTAGAGTTTCCATTATAGCTTAGCATAATTTATTTTTTTAATTTATGTCTATGTTGTCAGAGAATACACATCACATGATTTTTATATTTTTAATATGTATTTGGGAGTTCCAGTTTCTAAAATATTTTATGTCTTTAAATGTATCATGTGCACTGGAAAAAAAAAAATCTGCATTCTGCAGTTGTTGGAGGGAGCATTCTGTTCTACATATGTTAATCAAATCAATAATTTTTATAATTTCATTTATATCTTTTCTGACTTCCTAAATATTTGTATAATTGTTCTATCAATTGCTGAAAGATGTATAATTTATTGCTATCCTTCCAATAAAATCTGTGAATTTTTGTCTTATATCTTTTAAGGCTCTACTATTAGCCTTATACACATTCATAAATTAATATTCTCTTTTGTCACTGTGTGAGTAGCTAGGACTACAGGTGCCCACCACCATGCCCAGATAAGTTTTTGTATTTTTAGTAGAGTCAGGGTTTCACCGTGTTAACCCAGATGGTCTTGATCTCCTGACCTTGTGATCTGCCTGCCTTGGCCTCCCAAAGTGCTAGGATTACAGGCATGAGCCACCACGCCTGGCCCATTTTAAATAATTTAAATGAGGAAAAGAAGTATATTATATTTATACAGGTAGATACTATCATTATTGTTACTACTTCATTTCCTTTTGAGAGTGTAATTCGCCATCTGATATAGTTTGTCTCCAGCCTGAAGAATTTTCTTCATAGCACTTTTTGCAGTGTGTCTCATGACAAAACTTCTCTTAGATTTCTTTAATCAGAGAATGTCTTAATTTGGCCTTTATTTCCCCATGTGAGTAAATTCTTCATATTTGATTACTCAGCATAGAGTCCTCTAGTAGTTTATTAATATTCACATTTGCATTATGTATTATTATTATTTTGTTCAGAGCTTTTAGTTGTAATCAGTGGAGGGGATGATCTGTATTGGGATTCTGCTGTAGCAGAATCTGTTTCTAGTATATTTGAATTTCTGTATACCTGTTTAAAAATGCTGTAGGACACATTTAAAGCAGTGTGTAGAGGGAAATTTATAGCACTAAAGGCCCACAAGGGAAAGCAGAAAAGATCTAAAATTGACACCCTAACATTGAAATTAAAAGAAACTAGGGAAGCAGCAGCAAACAAATTGAAAAACTAGCAGAAGGCAAAAAAATAACTAAGATCAGAGCAGAACTGAAGGAAACAGAAACACGAAAAACCCCTCAAAAAGTAATTATTTCAGGAGCTGGTATTTTGAAAAGATGAACAAAATTGTTAGACCACTAGCCAGACTAATAGAGAAGAAACGAGAGAAGAATCAAATAGACGCAATAAAAAATGATATAGGGGATATCACCACGATTCCAGAGAAATACAACCATCAGAGAATACTATAAACCCCTCTATGCAAATAAGCTAGAAAATCTAGAAGAAATTGATAAATTCTTGGACACATACACCCTCCCAAGTCTGAACCAGGAAGAAGTTGAATCCCTGAATAGACCAATAACAAGTTCTGAAATTGAGGCAGCAATTCATAGCCTACCAACCTAAAAAATCCATGACCAGACAAATGAATAGCTGAATTCTACCAGAGGTACAAACAGGAGCTGGCACCATTCCTTCTGAAACTACTCCCATCAATAGAAAAAGAGGGAATACTCCCTAACTCATTTTATGAGGCCAGCATCATCCTGACACCAAAAATGGCAGAGACACAATAAAAAAAGAAAATTTCAGGTCAAGATCCCTGATGAACATTGATGCGAAAATACTCAATAACATACTGGCAAACTGAAACCAGCAGCACATCAAAAAGCTTATCCACCATGATCAAGTTGGCTTCATCCCTGGGATGCAAGGCTGGTTCACAAACATAATCCATCACATAAACAGAACCAATGACAAAAACCACATGATTATCTCAATAGGTGCAGAAAAGGCCTTCAATAAAATTCAACACCGCTTCTTGCTAAAAACTTGCAATAAACTAAGCATTAATGGAATGTATCTCAAAATATGACAGACACACAGCCAATATCATACTGAATGGGCAAGAAGTAGAAGCATTCCCTTTGAAAACCGGCATAAGACAAGGATGCCTACTATCACCCCTCCTATTCAACATAGTTTGGAAGTTCTGGCCAGGGCAGTCAGGCAAGAGAAAGAAATAAAGGGTATTCAAATAGGAAGAGAGGAAGTCAAATTGTCTCTGTTTGCAGATAACATAATTGTATATTTAGAAAACCACATCGTCTCAGCCCAAAATCTCAAGTTGATAAGCAACTTCAGCATAGTCTCAGGATACAAAATCAATGTGCAAAAATCACAAGCATTCCTATACACCAATAACAGATAAACAGAAAGCCAAATCATGAGTGAACGCTCATCCACAATTGCTACAAAGAGAATAAAATACCTAGGAATACAACTTACAAGTGATGTGACGGACCTCTTCAAGGAGAACTACAAACCACTAATCAAAGAAATGAGAGGACACAAACAAATGGAAAAACATTCCATGCTCATGGATAGGAAGAGACTATATTGTGAAAATGGTCATACTGCCCAAAATAATTTATAGATTCAATGCTATCCCCATCAAGCTACCATTGACTTTCTTCACAGAATTGGAAAAAACTACTTTAAAGTTCATATGGAACCAAAAAAGAGCCTGCATCGCCAAGACAATCCTAACTAAAAAGAACAAAGCTGGAGGCATCACACTACCTGACTTCAAACTATACTACAAGTCTACAGTAACCAAAACAGCATGGTACTGGTAGCAAACCAGATATATAGACCAATGGAACAGAGCAGAGGCCTCAGAAATAATACCACACATCTACAACCATCTGATCTTTGACAAACCTGACACAAACAAGCAATGGGGAAAGGATTCCCTATTTAATGGTGTTGGGAAAACTGGCTACCCATATGCAGGAAACTGGAACTGGACCCCTTCCTTACACCTTGTACAAAAATTAACTCAAGATGGATTAAAGACTTAAACATAAGACCTAAAGCCATAATAATCCTAGAGGAAAACCTAGGCAATACCATTCAGGACATAGGCATGGGCAAAGACTTCATGTCTAAAACACCAAAAACAATGGCAACAAAGCCAAAATCGACAAACGGGATCTAATTAAACTAAACAGCTTCTGCACAGCAAAAGAAACTATCATCAGAGTGAACAGGGAACCTACAGAATGGGAGAAAATTTTTGCAATCTATCCATCTGACCAAGAGCTAATATCCATAATCTACAAAGAATATAAACAAATTTCCAAAAAAAAAAAAAAAAAAAAAAAACACCAAAAATTGGGCAAAGGATATAAGCCGAAACTTCTCAAAAGAAGTCATTTATGCATCCAACAAACATGAAAAAATGCTCATCGCCACTGGTCATTAGAGAAATGCAAATCATAACCACAATGAGATACCATCTCATGCCAGTTAGAATCACTAAAAAGTCAGTAAACAACAGATGATGGAGAGGATGTGGAGAAATAGGAACGCTTTTACACTGTTGGTGGGAGTGTAAATTAGTTAAACCACTGTGGAAGAGAATGTAGCGATTCCTCAAGGATCTAGAACCAGAAATACCATTTGACCCAGCAATCCCAGTACTGGGTATATACCCAAATGATTATAAATCATTCTACTATAAAGACACATTCACATTTATGTTTATTGTGGCACTATTCACAATAGCAAAGACTTGGAACCAACAGAAATGTCCACCAATGACAAACTGGATAAATAAAATGTGACACATATACACCATGAAATACTCTGCAGCTATAAAAAAGGATGAGTTCATGCCTTTGCAGGGACATGGATGAAGCTGGAAACCATCATTCTCAGGAAACTAACACAAGAACAGAAAACCAAACACTGCACATTCTTACTCATAAGTGGGAGTTGAACAATGAGAACACATGGACACAGGGAGGGGAACATCACACACTGGGGCCTGTCAGTGGGTGGAGGGATAGGAGAGGGATAGCATTAGGAGAAATACTTAATGTAGGTGACCGATTGATGAGTGCAGCAAACCACCATGGCATATGTATACCTGTGTAACAAAACTGCATGTTCTGCACATGTACCAGAACTTAAACTAAAATAAAAAGCAAAAATAAAACTAGCTCTAGTCCTATAACCCAGATCAACCACCACCCAGTACCAAATTATTTGATGCCTATAACTTATAAACAATGTACATGGCTACTTCTCTTTCCCAAATAAATAACCACTTTAAAATAATATATTTTATTCATTGATAGATATAACGAGACATTTTGATTAGCTTTGCAAGTATGTTTTATAATCTTCATAGGTTCTTTTTTAAAAAGTAGGATATAGTATACTCATTCTTAGTTATGTAAAATCTGAGGCTGATGAGATACATCTTTACTAATAGACGTTTATAATCTTCCAAATTATATGTATATTCATTATATATTGTAATTTAAATATGTTGAAAAATTATAGTTATTTCTTAACATAATACAGTGATTCAAGGCACATATTCAAAAGTTTTTATTTTAACTTTAATTAAATCAAATTAAACTACATTAATTTTAGAAATTATCAGATTATTATCCATTGTTGTATAAAATTATAAAGTAAGAAAACTTTTCATAATATTAAATATTCTGGCCTATATATTAAAGGAGGTTTTTGAATGTGATACATTTTCATATTTTTTAATAAAATAAGTCTATCAGCTTATATAAAATTGTAGGTAGATATAAAAATATATTCATTATATACATATTGGAAAAATCTTTGTTTTATACTATAACTTGAATTACAAATTATGTATTTCTTTTTAAAATAAGCTTATTATTAAGCATATATATGAATATAAATGAAAGACCCAAATAAAACCGCCTGGAAAGTGACTATAATTAGAAATGAAGAGCAAGGGATAAAACCTGAGGAATTTGACTGAGCCATGGAGAATTCAGTGAAAAGACAGGAAATAGAAAAGGAGACTGAGGAATAAGTGACAATGTTGAGAAAAGCAGAGGGGTTGGTGTTCTTAGCAGCTATTAAATGAATAATGTCTAACAGGAGGGTGGTAATTACCTTTGACAAACATGGGTCCAGTAGGGTAAAAATTAGTAATTGTCTATAGACTTTTAGGATCAAAGAAGACATGAGACTTTTACAGGAGCTGTGTTTGGTACTACGCTTCCAGCAAAAGCCTGATTGGACTGTGTTTGAGAGAATAGAAGAATAGGAAAGAATCCACATATGTATGTCAGACAGGTATTTAGATTTTAAGATCAGCAAATTTCTCAACCTGTGTTCTTAGGACAATTTTGTGCCTAGAAATAAATTCTTAGGTGTTCACAAACGTCTATGTGAGTTGATAAGTTTATTGTGTCCATAAATTCCTGTATGAGTTTGTGCATATATTTTCATTATAAAATAATATAAAATTATATAAGTGTATATTCTGTCATCTGAATGAGCAGCTTATAATTTAGTACTGCTCTGCAATGACAAGACTCAACTTGCATTTCTGTTTACAATCACTTTAACAGGAAGTTATTCATCTTTAAATAGTGATTTAATGTAAACAAAAGCAAGGGGCACTTAGAAGTAAAATGAGGCATTCTAGAACAATGATGACCACATGAGGTAATGTACTGTGCTGGATTAACATAGGTTTTAAAGTAGTCTGATTAGACAAGTAAAAATGGAAAATATGCATTCAAAACTGAAGTACATGTAGACTATATTAGTCAGAGCTAAAACCATTAGAGGTTATCTGTTTATCTTATGTGATCTTTACAACAGAAACTTATACTATGTCAAGCTACAGAAAGTAATACAAAGGAAAGAAAATGAATATGTCAACACTAAGCAAAATAAAACTGAGAGCTATATTAATATCAGAGAAAACTGACATTTGACAAAAAGCTTTAATAAAGAGAGAAATTTTGTAATAAGAGTTTCCATTTACTGGGAAGAAATTACAATTCTAAATTTATATAAATTAAAAACTTAAAGAAACAAAAACTGTCAAAATTAAGAAGAGGATGAATCAAAATGACATTCAGAATGAACAATAACACACACCTCTCAGTAATTGAGAACTGCCAGAAAGTAATTACTAAGTAAATATAGATTTGAAAAATATGATCAGCAAACATATATATTAAAATAATGGACATACATAACTAGCCTTCAATAAATATATTTTTAAGTACATATCATATGCTTATAAAAATGTACCATAATTGGCAAATATGGATCAATTATAGGTGGATGAACTCATACTGTTGTCAGAGATCTTTCTTTAAAATTACACTTATATATTGTTTTAAAGCACGGAAATTAGTGATCCTAAGTGATCCTCTCACACACACTCTCATGAACACAAATCTAAAGTAAAGGTTATATTTAAGGATAGAGAGACAGTGATTGCAGGGAAATTCTAGGAATTGTCAACAAGGTCCTACTTTTTAACCTTCGTTATTGTTACATGAACATTTTATTTGTGATAAATTATTGAGCAGTGCATTTTAATTTCATAAAATTAATGTGATTTGCTATAATTCAAAATTAAAAAATTATGTAAGTCAAACAATAATGGGAGAATGTTCAAAATTTTAAAATTTTTCTATTTTTAAGGTTTAAATTATGAGCAGTTTTCATAATGTTTCCTATAGTACCATAGGAAAGCACTCTCTAGAAAATGAGTGCCTCTTTAGTTGTGATAACTTCTAGGCTTCAGATAGTGTAGTCTGCACTATCTTAAGCTCAGTCACTGCATCATATACTATAAGTTTTGTTTCTTCCTCCACCTCCTTAATATGCTGCTAACATCAGTTTCAACAATGACCTCCCAAATGCTTATTACAATAAACAATTTTTAATGTTTTTACTAAACTCATTCTATTCTAGACATCATCGTTATTATTATTATTATTATTATTATTATTATTCTATGAGACATGGTCTCGCTCTGTTGCCCGGTGTAGTGGAGTGTAGTGGCGTGATTATAACTCATTGCAACCTGGAACTCCTGGGCTCAAACCATCCTCCTGCCTCAGCCTTCTGAGTAGCTGGGACCACAGTTATGCACAACTACACTAGGATAACTTTTTATTTTTCTTATTTTGGTAGAGACAGCGTTTTGCTCTGTTGCCTAGGGTAGTGTCAAACTTCTGGTCTCAAGCAATCTTCCCTTCTTGGGCTCTCAAAATGCTGGTACTACAGACATGAGCCATCATGACGGGCATCATCTAAACTCTTTCTAGAATTTGAAACTGTTCAAACTCCTTGCTTTTTACTGGTTGTTAAGATACTATTTTTTTTCCTCTTTCTCTATCTCTCTTTGTGTTACTATGACCGCCTAAAAAGATTGATCGTCTCCTGCTCCTATTTACACTACCATTTAGAGTTTCAGCGTAATCTTTCTTTCCTCCTCAGAGTCCACACTCTGCCTCATCAGGAATAGACAAAAATTAAACAAGCCCTCTAAGCAAGGTGCTACTCATGAAGTCCGAGTATGTGCCCAAATGCCTTCAAGACATCTCTAGATGGCTTTGCCGTAACAGCTGTATGTCCACATGTAAATACCTGTCTGTCTTCCAAGTCAAGTCCCCAAGATACAACACTAGGGAACTTCCCCTTCACTTCTTAGATTATTGCTCACCATTCTATCAATTTTATCCTTGAGATATCATACCTCCTACTTACTACTTCTTAGATGTGTATATTAGGGAAGTTATAGTTTTCATTTATTTGTGTGATTACTTAAAAAAGTGTAGTGAATTATATATTGTTTATTTATGTAGTATTCCTCCCAGTCCTTCTACTAGCAAAGCTCCACGTTTGTATATTCCAACCATGAAATTTGAACTATTACCATATGCTTTACACCCTTCACTCTCAGATTACAGATGATTAGCTCAGCATTTAAACAGGCTGGACAAATACAATAACTTCCCTGAAATTTTAAAGAAGATTTTGTTTAATTACTGTGATAACACTTAACATGATAGCTACCCCTAATAGACTTTAAGTGTACAATGCAGTGCTTTAAGTATAAGCACAATATTGTTTAGCAAATCTATTTAATCTCTCTTTAGCCAAACAGCCACAGAAGACAAAATAAGCTTCCTGAGCAGCCTTCTTCCCCAGTATGAGGAGGAATATCATACATTTTTTCTTTAGGATTAAAAATATGCAAGAAGAACCCAGGAAGAGGAGAGGAGTGCTAGGTAGATACATAGATAAATAGATCCTTTATTTATATAAAACAGATGTTTCATGTAACTGAGCTGTATGGCTTATTGTTCCTCATTCGATCAAAACATTCTGTGATTGAACATTATACTTTTATTAAGTTTCCTTGTTATTTTCTAATATATGTTGAATCTGGCTTCTCTGTTTTGCACCCAAAATATTACTGACTGATCCAACTTCCTATTGTGTTTCCAATCTGCCTTTTTCTAGCATAGCTACTTTGTTAACAAAAAGTTTGCTTTAAAAATACAAATCTGATGATGTAATTTTTCTAAGTAAAATATTGCAGTAGCTTGTTGATACTTTTATACTATAACTAAAAATATAACTGTGACATAAAATGATATGAATTTGGGTTCCTGCTTGTTACAGTCAAATTTAGGATTTTTGTTTATTACCTGTGCAACAAATATTTAATGTGAAATTTCTAATATAGCAGGCACAGTCCTAGCGCAGGGGAGTCCCATGTTTTTATGAAGTTTTGCTCTAGTGAAATGTCACGTTTGTGTGTATTTGGCATATGTGTGTGTGCATGTGTTGTATGTGTATGTATACACATGCATGCCTGTATATGCACATATGTGCATATATATATGTTCGCATGCATACATGAACTATATATGGATTGTGTGCATAGATACATGCATGCATACTTCTATGTATACATATAAATGTAAGAGTGTATGCATACTTGTATACATATATATGTGAGTAATATAGATGACAGTTTCTTGCACTTGTCCACATGTCTTATTCTTTGTCTTTTTTTGTTTTTTGAGACAGAGTCTCACTCTGCTGTCCAGGCTGGAGTGCAGTGAAATGGTGTTTCTCTGTTTTATTATATCTAAAGATGATTTGTATTAACATTTATCCTATTTGAATTAGTGATATTTTGTACATAAAAAGAGAGAGTAGCCAACATTTCTGTGACGACCTCACCTTTTTGTTCGGTAGGTAATTTTGATGTTCTTTTTCACAAATATATTAAATGTTTATCCTCTTAATTTGAAAGATAAAAAAAGAAATAGATATCTTTTGATATCAGGCTATGATGTTTCATCATTACATTTCTGAATAAGTTGTAGACTATTCTGTGTGAAGTGAAACTAAGAGGTGGTATGTAAAAAACTAGTATAGATATTACCAAATATGCTTTCAAAAATAATTTTTTAGGTTTTTTTAGACCTTTATTTATTGTATATTCTGAGCACAGTCCTGTTTCTAATGTACTCCTTGGCATGACAATATTGTAATCTTAGTATCAAAACTTTCAAAATCTATTCCACAGAGAGGTAGTAGCATAATGACCATAGAAACTAAAAGTGTACCCTAATGAACAAATTCCATAAATTCAAATTTTAGCTCCACTGCTTCCCAGCTTTGTAACTTTGACAAATTATAGAATATATTACTTTGAAGTCTCAATTCTCTCCCCCATCCTCTCCTATATAAAATGACAATCATAAAAGTACTTAGAGCAGTGTTATGATATAGATTTATTAAGGATTAAGAGATTAAGACAGTCAATACATGTAAACTGCCTAAAAAGCTCTAAATAAATGTTGTTTGCTATTACATTCTCTTATGCTATCCTAAGCCCTAGTGCGATTCTTTTTTTTTTTTTTTTTTTTTTTTTTGAGACGGAGTCTTGCTCTGTAGCCCGATTCTTTTTATTAGGATGGTAGGAGAAAAGATATGGAAGGCTACGTGTCCAGTTAGCTGTCATGGAAGTTCTAGCTTCTAATCCCCACTTTTTATTGATTAATATATCTGTTCCTTATTTATGAAGTGTGATACTTCATCTTTTGGCACTTGATTTTTAAATTTCCTGTTTCTGTATGTCTACAGAGCACTCTGTAATGGTCAGTTTTATGTGTCAATTTGGCTAGTTCTAGTTTCTAGTTATTTAGTCAAACATCAATTTAGGTGTAATAATGAAGGTAATTCATAGAGGTGACTGAAGTGTGTAATTAGATGACTTCAAGTAACAGGATTCTCCTCGATATTCTAGGCAGGAGTGACTCAATTGGTTGAAAAGCCTGAAGACATCACTGAGGTTTCCAGGAACTTATGTTTGTGCATAGCTGCTTTAGCTTGTACCTGACAGTTCCTGCATGCCTTTCTGATGAGGTATTTGCTGGATTTCAGACTTGGTTTGCCAGCCTACACAACAGCATAACCCAATACCTTGCAATGCATCTTTGAATCTTTATTCTACTAGTTCTATTTCTCTGGTTGAATCCTTACTGATACACAATAATAAATTGACTTGCTATACTACTGGACTGTGAGCAGTTCAACAGTCAATTTCCTAAAGCTCCAAGTAATACTTTTATGGAATTGCAGTTATACTTGAATTATTCTTTTTAGAAATTGACTTTGAATTTATAATCAACACTTTCTTTCCAAGACAAAAAAACAACAACAAAAAAACTGATGAACATATAAAATCTGCTTTATCAGGCTTACATGCCTGAAATAAATTAACTGATGCATCTGGTATATTTTACAAATGCTCTCATTTCTTTCTCTTTCTTTTTCTTTCTTTTTTTTTTTTCCTAACTGCAGCTTTGAAAAGATGAAGATAAAAATGAAAACTTACTAACACCCAGTGCATTTAATCTCACTTGATTGGTAAAAATAACACCAAAGACCTGTTATATTTTACTCCTTATCCTTTTAGAGAGAAAGTCTATATTCATGACATTGATGGGGGATAATCAAGTTTATTATGTTTATTTTAACACTACTTTCTTAATAACTATAAGAAGTAAATTTATTTAGTATTTACTAGGTAATGGGCTTAGCATTACATACAGGTTTTCTCTTAGAAATAATCTTTTCAAATATTGTTTTTTGACAACTATGAACATCGAAATCATGGATGAATTGTTATTCTTACTAATTGGACATTTATACAATATGAGCACAGTATGCTTAACATACACATAAAATGCAAACTTCATTGTAAGATGTGGGGTGCAGGGGAAAAAGAAAGAAGAAATGAGATGAGCAGAGGGAAGGAGAAAAAGAAATGTTCTCTTTCTCTTGTAAATTACTCAGTCTCGGGGAAATTCTTTTTTTTTTTTGAGACGGAGTCTCATTCTGTCGCCTAGGCTGGAGTGCAGTGGCGCAACCTTGGCTCACTGCAACCTCCACCTCCAGGGTTCAAGTGATTCTCCTGCCTCAGTCTCCAAAGTGGCTGGGACTACAGGTGTGTGCCACCACGCCCAGCTAATTTTTGTATTTTTAGTAGAGACGGGTTTTCACCATGTTGGGCAGGATGGTCTCGATCTCTTGACCTCATGATCCACCCGCATTGACCTCCCAAAATGCTGGGATTACAGGCTTGAGCAGGGGAAATTCTTCATAGCAGTGTGAAAAATACGTGTATTTTTACATGTATTTAAATAAATGTAATACATACTAATACATGTATATACACATGTGTATATATACATAAATGCATATATATACACATATACTTATTTTCTGTCTGTATTCAATGAGAGGAACTATGAGCAAAAAAATTCTCTTACCAATTAGCATATCCAGCAACCAGATCTTGCTTTCTACATACTACTTTCTACTAAAATCAACCCTGAAATTAAATAGAGAAATGCCTCATTCCAGGACTGGGGCAGGGAAATAATCATTAAACATTTGTTGAAACATATGCTGTTAGACTCTCCAAGAGTGACACAAGAAACTGTAGCCAAACTACTTTCATGTCTGGTACATAAAATCTATGATGATGAAGAAAGATTTATGCTATTTGAATAAAGAGGAAGTGTAAAAAATAGAATAATGGAAAGGAAATTGGAATAAGGAGGAGCTAAACCGACCTGAAATAGTCAAGTTGTTCATAAAGAAAGGGATAAAACAGAAGGATATTCAGGAGCTTACTACTGGAGATTTTTTTCACACATTAACGCTGTCTGTGAGGGAGAGAGTTACACCAGTTCAAGCAATCACCCTTGACTAAAAGGCTCCATTATACCATCTTTATTTATTCTAGATTGAATAAATTGAAATAAAATTTTGCTGAAAGAGACTAAGAAATTAAAATATTTACTCGAGATGCTAAATTCAGCATACCTGTTTAGGTAATGGAAGAAAAACATGATTAATTGGAGAACTGGGGTTTTCTTCATCTAAACTCCAATAAAGAATATAGAAAAGAAGATACAGTTGAGGTCAAAAGGTTGGGATTGGGTGAACAAAAGCTTTTGGAATTATTGAATTCTACTATCCAATATGCTATAATACATGCTGAAGAATGGAAGAGCAATTGCAAACGACCAAAAGTTGAAATTGAAAGATACATTGATGATATGATTTAAGGCACCATATTTGTAATAAAGTTATAGGTTAAAAGGTGTGAAAGAAAAATAAATTTGAGGGCCCCAAATCACTAAGCTAAAGGCAAAAAGTCAAGCTGGGAAGTGCTTAGGGCCAACCTGCCTCCCATTCTATTCGAAGTCACCCCTCTGCTCACTGAGATAAATACATATCTGATTGCCTCTTTTGGAGAGGGTAATCAGAGACTCAAAAGAATGCAACCATTTGTCTCTTATCTCCCTGTGACCTGGAAGCCCCCTCCCTGCTTTGAGCTTCCCACCTTTGCTTTGAGTTGTCCCACTTTTTCTGGATCAAACCAGTCTTACATATGTTGATTGATGTCTCATGTCTCCTAAAACGTATACCACCAAATTGTGCTTTTGACCTCCTGAGGCTGTTTCTTGAGCACGCATCCTCAACTTGGCAAAATGAACTTTGTAAATTAACTGAGAACCGTCTCTGATTTTCAGCGTTCACAAAGATAGCAAAGTAAAGTATAAGCAACAGCTATAACTTGTGGTAGCATCACCTATACCTGACTGCTTACTTTAAATAAATATGATGTGTGGGGAAGATTAAATATTATTATATTTGTATGTTAAAGTTACAACTCCCTCACCTAGCTTTACTTTTCAGGCTACATTACCAAAATGCTCATTCCTAACAGACATAACGCATTATTAAATCTTGGGAGGAGAATAAGATGACTATTTGCATTTACTTTATCAAAGTGTCATTCTTTCCTAAATATCTCATGTCTTTATTTTACCTACACTGAGAATCTGAAAATTGAAATAACAAAAAACTCATGGTAAAATACTTTGTATACAAATTTAGATATATTATATCTAATATAATTCAAATGTTAATTAGCTGAAGAAAACAATACTATTTAGCTTCACATTTAAATATTGTCCCTGTATTTTTTTAAAATAATTTGTTTTATTGACTTAATTTAAGTAATATATTTAAGTTAGATCAAAGTGTGTCACATTTTCCCAGTTCTGCATAAACACTCTGAGAGAGATTTTGGTCCTATTTCATTTTAGGAAGATGTGGAGATAGGTATATCATTTCCCAGTGTTTGGAATTTTGATAATTTATCTACAGTGAAATAATTGTTCCTCCCAATCTTTATTTTCCTTCCTCCGATATAGTCCAAGTTACTCTGAACTAACCTGTAGAATCTGACATATTTCAAAGTTTTAGAGCTCCACATGAGACCACCTTTAGTTTCCATGAATACAGATTGAGAGGTAAGTGCCTGAATCCAACACATTAGCAAAGTGTAGGATTGGATAGATGAAATAAAGCACATGAGCCCCATGAGGCATGGTGATATTTTTACCCTTTTTTGGCTTACTGTGTAACTAAATAACATAAAATATTTTGATATCACTTCACTATTAAGTATTCCAAGATAGCAAGCCACTTTAATAAGATTCATATGATATTATGATTATAAACATGAGTTACTTTCATGTACATATTTCTGTATATAGTTTTGTAAGAATATGAAGCAAAATAAAACTTTTTTATTAAGATAATACTTCAATATGGTAGACATTGGGTTAACTTACGATGAATTGCTACTAATAATATAAATTATGTATAAAATACATATTTATGTATACATTTTTATTATGTCCCAACACTACTATATTTGTAAGACTACTGAGTTTTCTACAGGCTCTTTTAAAATTAGTAAATCAAATGTAAAGGTGATATGTATGTATGTATGTATCTATATATCTAAGTATAATTTTGAGTGAACTATAAGTGAACCGAGAGTGATCTTAAAGGAAAATGTATTGTTTTGTTTAACAATAACAAAACATTTAAAATATTTTACATATGCAAATATAGATAAACAAAGTCATCATGTGTGGCCACAAAATGAATCATAAATTTCTAGAGAGGACAAAGATCTCATCTTCTTTGAATATTTTACCTAGTACACAAGGAAATAATACATTATCTAACTCTTTTTATGTCTCAAAATAAAACCAAGTGACTATCACTAATTAAATCTTTATTATTATTAATTATTCCAATAATGAGGCATAGTTAAATAAATAATATGAAGTAAATATCCATTGTGTATCACAAATATAATACAGGAATAAGTGATAATATACAGTTACAATTAATAATGAGATTAAGAAATTATTATGATTCTCCTTTAAATTCTCTACTTTGTAAAGTAATACCAAGAACATATTTCCCTTACACAAAGATTCAGAGGATTTATGACTTCTTCACTATCTCTCACTAATCTTGGAACACAATGTGGTAGAAAATATTACCATTTCTTTATGAAAATATCACCATCTCATTGTATCTCGTGTATGTGTGTGTGTGTGTGTGTGTGTTTTGGCTAAAAATGTATTGAAAGAGGATGTAACCTCCTGTAGTTTAGAAAAAAGTTGTGAAGTATAAATATAATTAATGCCACTGAATGACACATTTAAAATATTTAAAATGGTCTATTTTGTGTTATATATATTTCACCACAATAAAATAAAAAGGAGTGTAAATTTCTATCTAGTGTCTGACATATATATTTATTTCAGGGATATACACAATGAAGATTAGGGTTTGTAATTCGTTGCATTCATTTGAAAGTAACTGATTATTATGTCTTAGAATGAGTTTGTCATAATTTTAATAACTGTTTTAAACCTAAATATTTGAGTAGTGTGATATATTAGTATTAGGTGTTAGTACTACATTTATATTTTATCCTATTATTATACACATTTCATGTTTTGTTCACCCAATAAGCCATATGTTAGTGTGTATTTCTGAATGGCTACACTAAAATTGGTGAAGGGTCAAACTCTTTTCTTTTTAGTGTCAGCAGTAAGGCAGGCTTTGTAACACCTAATTGTGTAGCAAATAATTTGATCACTAAATATTGTATCACAAATTTTCCCTTCATAGGTTTATGAACAAATATAATTCCTTAAACATAACTGAAAGTATTAAAAGTGATACACGAATGAAATTTTAGTTATAGTGATTATAGACTCTATATAATCAATATCCAGTCAATAACTTAATAAGGGATTAATTATTTTTAAAACAGTCTAACTTCAGAATTACTGCTGTCAAACAAGAAGGTATTTTAAAAATAGTCTAAAGATTTTTAAGAAAAATATAGACATATACAAACACCCCAGTAGAGAATGACATAACCTGCTCATCATTATACCCTCTCAGTATCACTACTAGCAAAAAAAAAAAAAAAAAAAAAAAAAAAAAAAAGAAAAGCATGACTCAGTAATGCTCACGAGATTAGTTGTTTTTATTTTGAAACGAGAAGAGCCTGAGAGTCCTGTAAGAAAATGCCATGTTGATCAGGGAGAAGGCTCTCAAAACCTGCAGTGGATAAAAGAGAAGAAGAACCTAGAATAACACAAGACCACCTAGACTGAGCCACGTATCTTTGAGAAAAAATGTGTGCCTCTATAATCTGCTAAATTTGGAGGATCAATGTAAATTTATCAAGATTTAAACATTTAGGAAAGTATCCAGCCAATAACAGTATATGCTGTCTATTTTCTTTACTGAATAAATTCTGACATAATAAAAAATTACATAAGTTCGGAAGGAAAAAAAAAATCAAGCCAATGTTGTAAACTCTATACCCACCACCTCCCGGCCAACACACACACACACACACACACACACACACACACACACACACACGGAAGCTCTAAACATAGTTACTATTGTTTTGAATTCCTATTTATCTTCAAAGTGGCAACTGATCAAAGAATATATCAAAGGCCAGGTTGATAAATCTGCTATTAGAGCAGTGATTAAAATATATCTGAAAAAGATTTTCTTTGTTAAAGAAAGAAGTAGAAGGATACAAAAAGCTAATTGAGGGAGGTTAAGAATAGAAGTAAGCTGAAGTAAGCTCATCCAGGGAAAGGAGATCAGAATTTTCCTAGCATTTCTTTATTGCAGGTAGGTGATCATCAGTATTCAAAATCTGCTGTACTGAGTAAACAAAGCCAAAAATGAAGACAAACCACACAGGATTCCAGCAGGTTGCTGGGCTTCTTCCTGTTAACTCTATACAGTCACATTAACAAAGTGAACAATTAGAAAGGCAATAAAATCTCAGACAGAGGGAATATCATGATCATAAACATAAGATGCCTAGTACAGCTCTGTATATCATTATTATGTGAGTGTGACACTGCAGTTTTCCCCCAGCATATTATCGAAATTTAATTATAAAGTAAGGAAAATTTAAACAGACTTAATAATGGATGAAGAGATAGGAAAAGCTTTCAAAGAATTGTATCCAAGGTAGGCAACCTGCCAACATGGTACTAAAGCAAGTTTTTTTTTTTTTTTAATCATTTTCATATCATAGAAAACCATTTTTATGTTGCAGAAAAGAAATTTAGATGAAAACATTCCCATTTAATGTATTGATATTTTGAAGTTTAATATCAAATGCTGACAAAAAAGTGATTACAAAATTAATATATAGTTTTTTAAATAAGAAAGAATGGTGGTAATTTTAAACATAACAATAATAATTTAGTCTTTCAACCTGTTGTGAATTACTTTATAAATAAATGTAGTAATATGATTTATCTTATTAGAAAAAAAGGCAAAATGTAAAATGTCTAATGGCTGTGAGATACTTAAAAACATTTTTTTTTTTTTGGTAACGTAACACATAAAATCCTCAAAGTAAATTAAGAATATTTGAATAATTTTTTTAAAATTTTTGTTTTAATGTTGCCCAGGTTGGCCTTGAACGCATGGCCTCGCCTTCTTGTGCGCCAGGACAACCAGCCTGAGCCACCTCAGCTCCCTGAATAATTCTTTAACATACCATTCATGCATTTGAAACCATAACACAATGTACTTAGTTTTAAAGACAATTATCCAAGTTATTGTATAACTCATATACAAGATAAGGAAGCAAAAGTTATAATGAAAACGTGTTGCACCCTTGGATATTATCATATAACTTGTTTTTTAACATAATCACACCCAAATAAAATATTTTTAATTTTTCACAATTATTCTAATTATGAAAATAATAAGAACACTTAAAAATCTTTTTTGAACACTGGGAATTTAGCACTTGTCTGGCATATACGAGGGTCACAGAATTGCTCATTTTGTCTTAAGAGTAATTTGTGTAGAACTCAAAATTTTGTGCTCAGAACAGTACGAATATAAAAAAGTAAATGGTGCGAAATAGGAACAATGGAAGTTGATTATGGGCAGATGCAATAAGTTGTCATCTGTGCCTTCTCTGCCCTGCCACCCCAATTGCTATGTCTATATGGCTAGCAATTCTTGCATAGACAATTCACTGGAGTTAACAAATGGTCAATGAAAAGTACTAGGTCTAAATTCAAAGTCAAGGGCTATCTGGTATCTTTATATCAGGTACCTTCATATTAGAGGGCAAAAAGTGACAGCATACATCTCCAACTGAGTTATATTAGTCAGATCCAAAAGAGCAAACATAGTTTTATCAATGAATATATTCCTTCTGATGCTAGAAACATGTTCGTTTGTTCCTGCACAAAATATGTATGTTATTGTGTAATATTGACATGGCCCTCAATAGCAAAATCAGAAATTGAGTTATGTACTCTATTACTACTCCTGAGGTAATATGTTGAGTATATCGAATTTACATTACCAAAAACAAAAGTTTAAATGTACTGTGGCTATTCTATTACTTAAACTCCCTTTTTCTCCGATCTATATTCAGGTAACTTTTTTATTATTTGTATCTACCTGTTTCGGTTAAATTTAATAAGAGTTCACAACTGAATACAGCACATAGTGCAGGTTAATCTTTCATTCAGCATTTGATAAAGTTAATAAAATAAACAGTTGCTATTACACTGCAAAGTTGATTACTAGGGAGTAATTAATTAACTACCAACACTCTTCAAAGGCCCACAAGAGAGGTGGCAAATTTGCAGATTTCTGAGTGCTTCAGCAATTCTTAGGTTCAAAGAGATATTAAAATGCTGCAACCCCTGATTTCATTTGGACTGTCCTTGGAAAGACTCCAACAAATTGAGTAAAAACCCTACCACAGGAAGTCAGACATATTCTATAGTCTGAGGAACAGAGTAACGTTTTTGCTGAATAGAGCACTTACTGCTTTTCATAAAAACATGATTCTCTAATATACATCTAATAATGCATAATCTATCAATCTATGCATAAGAAAGCTTTTCAAATTTTAGCATCCTACATGGTCTCTGCTGTGGGAGACAATAATGCACTTGTAAAATGGATGATGACATAAAGCCCTGTGCATATTTCAAATGAGACAAGAAGGTATTTATATAGTCGATGATGTTTGCTATTGCAATAATGGCATTATTTTTTCAATACCCCACTCAAGTACTATTGAGTATATGATTCCCTTGAAGCCTTTTCTTGTGTTATGAAGACTATTGCAGGACTTACTTTAACACTTACAATAATTGGAAATTATAAAGGAAACACATTCTGAAAGTTTTATTAAATAAACAGTACAAGCCACTCTATGTTGAAACCTATTTTTCCATAATTGGCACTGAATGAGTGATGTCATTGGTACATAATGTGCAAAGGAAGAATTTCATCTTGAGAATGAGTTGGTTTTCCTTTGATAGAATCCATATTGAATGTGATGCCATAAAATGAGTCATTCAGTGGGACCCGGACAAGTGCTCGTTCTAAAACAATTACGTTTTAGGATCGTTTAAAATGTGGACCTTCACAGCACATATACTTTTTTGCTCAAAAACTTCTGTATTAGTCTATAATTTAGGTAATTGTAACATTCCATGAAAGATGAGAGAATAAAATGAAACAAATTCAATACAACAAAAATGTGTAGGGAGAGGCTCTGCAAATCAGCTTCTGGCATCTTTCATCTTCAGGTAGTGCTCTTGATCTCAGCCAGAGGCCAAAAAGTGATCTTTAGGGAGTGTAGAGATATGAAGCAGAGTGAATAGTGTCCATTCAACCCTGCTTTATTACTTGACTAAGGTTGTGAATTTCAAATAACAAAGTACAAATTTTAAATGTTACTTTTTGATAAATTGTTTAAATGGCTATGTGGGTCAGGCGTGGTGACTCATTCCTGTAATGCCAGCAATTTGGGAGGCCGAGGCCGGCGGATCAACTGAGGTCAGGCATTCGAAACCAGCCTGGCCAACATCGTGAAACCCCGTCTCTACTAAAAATACACAAATTAGCAGGATGTGATGGCGGGCGCCTGTAATCCCAGCTACTCGGGAGGCTAAGACAGGAAAATCACTTGAACCCGGGAGGTAAAGGTTGCAGTGAGCCGAGATCGTGCCATTGCACTCCAGCCTGGGCCACAGAGCTAGACTCCATCTCAGAAAAAGAAAGAAAGAAAGAAAAAGTCTACGTGAAAGTGTGGGCCAGGTGCGGTGGCTCACGCCTGTAATCCCAGCACTTTGGGAGGCCGAGGCAGGTGGACTGCCTGAGGTCAGGAGTTCGAGACCAGCCTGGCCAATATGGCGAAACCCCTCTCTACTAAAAATACAAAAATTAGCCGGGTGTGGTGGTGGACACATGTAATCCCAGCTATCCAGGATGCTGAGGCAGGAGAACCACTGGAACCTGGGAGGCAGAGGCCGGCAGTGAGACTGTGCCACGGCACTCCAGCCTGGGTGACAGAGCAAGACGCCGTCTCAAAAACAAAAAGAAAAAGAAAAGAAAGAAAGAGTGTGCTAGTGTGTGTGTGTGTGTGTGTGTGTGTGTGTGTGTGGAAGTGGAGGTTTCTGTTCATTGGTACATCATACACAAACGTAAAGTTTTAGAACAATAATCATCTATATATTTGAAGTGAATTTGATAAGCATTTGTTACTGAAATGATTACTAAATATAATAGATGGTGTGACTGAGTTATATCCACAAATACATTTTCATTAGGGATTCATCAATTCATAAGAGATGAAAGATGTGTTGTGGAGTCAGTATTTGGTTCCACTTCCTGCCATCATATTTCTTGATTGTCCTGTTACAACACAATGCTTTTCAAAGAATTGTAGTTTTCATCTTTTAATATAGTTCCCTTTAGTTTTCCTAGTTAAGATTCTGTTGCCCTGTCTTTAATTTCATAAAAGTAAATGAACATTTCTGCTCTCTTAATAGATTAACTATTTTTATGCATAGTCTACTTCTGTAGTTTTTGTACTATTATTATCTAATAGGATCTACATCTTATGAAATTACTTTGTCTTTACCAACTCCATTTTGAGGGAATATATTTCGTTATATTTTAGTAAAACTATTTGTTTGAATATGATTTTTTCCTTCACATTATCTGTCAATCAACCCTATTTTATAACAGCTTTTTAGCTTTGCATCAAATTGCCTACTGGCTGCCAGGAAAATAATAAGCCTTACCAGAGGATTCAAAACTGACTAAGTTTAAGGTGAAAAAATGCACTGTATCCAAAAATGCACTGTGTCCTCAGATTCTGTATTTAGCTCTATAACTATTCTTTTTCCATTTTGCTCAGTTACTACTTTTCCTTCTTTTGTTCCTAGCTGTAAAATTTCCCCAAAGATTTGTGTCCCACCCTCTATCTCTTTCTCTTTTCTCCCTAATGTCAAGAGATCCAATATTTTCTAATTGTAGACATGCTAATGGTTAAAAACAATTTTGTGTATTTCATGCTCCCTGGGGGATAGGAGTGATATTATATTTGGGCATATAGAGTATTGATTCTTGTAACTGCATACAATCCACATTTAACATCTTCTATATCAAAATATATGCATAAATTAAATGAAATTAAATGAAATAATCCTCATTTGCTTGCACAATTTAGTTTTCAGATAAGTGAAATTAAACATCAAAGTCATATATTCTCTCAAGAGTTAAGTTACTTATTTGCATTACACAATTTTAACTACTATTAAGCTTATATAAAGTTTAAGAAATAAAAATGAACAAAAAAAGAGTTTAAAAATTAGTAAAACATTGAATGTTATAGAATTTCCTCATATATTTGAGCAAAAATTAGCATAAACATATTATGAAAGCATTACAGTTTTAGTGGTAATTTATAAATTTACAATTTTGCATGCTATCAAATTATAAAATTTCTCCATTAAGGCTTTGCTTAATGGTAAGTGAAAGAGAGAAACAGTTAAGCCAGGTATTACAAAAATAATTCGAGACGTTTAATTCATTCAAGTGTAGTGACTTTATCATTTTTAGAAAAATTTAACTTTAGTCTCTTGAAAAATAACTATCATCAACTGCTGTGTCATCATGGTACATTATGAAGTAAAGTAGAAATGGCCTTTCATTTTCTTGGGGCCAACTCCCAGACTTAAATGCTTCAGAAATTAGGATAAATGATAATTTTGAAGGGAGAAATTTTCCTATTGCAAAAGATGCATTCAAAGCTTTCTTATAGATATTACTTGCTTTGAAAACGAAGTGTCTGATGAGGCTTGTCTGTAATTAGAAAACATTAGATAAACTCTTCCCATTGTAGAAACATATTGGAACAACTATTTCACAGTAAATCAGGATTTCACCATCAAGTTATGTGATAAGCTCTTCTGTATTACTCAGTAAATCATGAAGTGTGACAATAAGGACACTCAATAAGCTCCTAAGAACTGCATAATAAATCATGAAATTTCACAGTAAGTTGCACAATAAGCTCCACTGTATTAGTCTCTAAATCATGGGCTTTCACAAAAAGTTATAAAAATAATTTCTTTCTTCTTTACCATGTCTACTATTATTATGGGGCATTCATCAGTTGAGGATAAAACTTACCAATAAATGGAAGTCTTTCACTTCCATGTGTTATTGAGAAAAATAGGTATAATTTGTCTGAAATAGAAGGAAAAGCTATTGAGTTTTATAAATATTGGTAAATAATAAAATTAATTCCAGCAACAATGTTAGCTTATAAGTGATATAGAATTCATTTATAGTAGATACTATATTTTAAAACGATTGAAAATTAGTTAATATTTACTTTTTATAACATAACATATATAAATATATTAAATATAATTATTGACAAGGGAAAGATGTAAGTATCTAAAATAGAGTGAGTAACCACAATGGTAGTTCATTTTTATTGTGTGTATATGTGAAGAGTGAGAAAGAGAGATGCTTATATGTAATAATCTAAAATGTTTGTTTAATCTTGATGATCAAAAAATGTAATTAAGCTTTTAATAAGTTGAAAATTTGCTGGAGACAATGGTATGTGCCGGAAGTCCCAGCTAATCAGGGGGCTGAGGTAAGAGGATAGCTTGAACCCAGGAGTTCCAACCAGTGAAACATAGTGAGACTTTATGTCTAATAAAAGTCAAAAATAATTCGAAAATTTATTTGAGAGATATGTCTTATGTGAAATAGAAGTTAAATAACCACTGAATTAGGATTCCATTGCTTAAATGATAGGTAACTAAATGTAATTAACTACGTTATTTAAATGTCAGTTCATTTTTAAAATTACCTTTAGAAAAATCTATTAATAATTTTTTCAAGAAAATATTTTGAGAAAATAACAAAAGTAAGCAAATTTAGCATAAACATGGGACTTCCCAACTAAATACTACTTAGGACTATTTTATCTTTGTAATGGAAAAAAAGCCAAAATATATTTTAAAAATTTTAAATGCAGGTAAGTTAAGAAAATAAGGTTTATACAAAAAGTAAGCTTTGTTCATAATTCTATACCTAGAATTAGAAAATCCTGTTACTCCAAATACGATAAGGCAGATATTCCTATAATGATGACAACTAGGATTCTATGTGAAGAATAGCAGGACAAGAAAGTTCTTACTGCAAATGTCAACATCACTGGGGAGAGAGTTCCGTGGAATTTAGGTCCTACTTTCCTGGGGAAAATTTAGGGAGGTTTTTTTTTTTTTTTTTTTTTTGGAGACGGAGTCTCGCTCTGTCGCCCAGGCAGGAGTGCAGTGGCCTGATCTCCGCTCACTGCAAGCTCCGCCTCCCGGGGGTCACGCCATTCTCCTGCCTCAACCTCCCGAGTAGCTGGGACAACAGGCGCCCATCACCACGCCCAGCTTATTTTTTGTATTTTTAGTAGAGATGGGTTTCACCATGTTAGCCAGGATGGTCTTGATATCCTGACCTCGTGATCCCCTCGTTTCGGCCTCCCAAAGTGCTGGGATTACAGGCATGAGCCACCGCACCCGGCTAGGGAGTATTATTTTTAAAGTAGTATTGAACTACTGTCCCCTTAAACAGAAACACACACATAAACACAGATATATTGTTGAGTTATCTTATGATACTCTACACAAATTCTTCTCCATGTTGATAAGCCACTGAAAATAGGAATTCTGAAGAAATTCAGACATTATCCAAGATGAATCACCCCTACCACATCCATTGCAAGCTAAAGTCTTTGATAAGAAGACATCCCAGATCTGAAAACATTTTACCCTGAGCCCAGTTATTGTTGAATAAAGTGAATTAACAATAGTTACTTTTTTTTCTTTCTTCCCTACATCAAATATTTAAGGTTTCTCATCTCTTTTTATTTTCCCTCTTTTGTTTTCCTTTAAATTGCTTGATGTTAAAAGAGCTCAATTTAGTGGGATCATGTAAGCCCCACAGAAGATTGAAATCGACTTTAATTATTTTAAATATCTCAATTTAAAAGCTTCTTTCAATAATTCTTAAATATTGTCAATTGACCCTGAGTTCGAGATAACTGTTTTTATGCAGATAATCGGCATAAATGGATTAATATTTCATCTCCAATTCTGCTCATTATATTAAAGGAAAGGCCAGTAACTACTTTTGACACCTATAATCTTTACATCTTTTGTTTTTTTAATTTAAAAAACAATCTGATTGTATCATAAAGATAAATATATAGTAGAGTTACATGGAACGATGACATCTTGTTTTCATTTACTGATACTGGATAAGTTTTTAAAACACAGAAATTTTAGGAATTCCCTGCTCAGAAATAAAGCAACACATTCTAAATTACAAATGAAAACACTGGTTGAATTTGTATGTAAAACTGTACATATGTAAGTTGAAATAAAATTCAGTTACCTTTAAAATTATATTTTCTAAAATCTCTAAGGAATATAGGAAAAACTAATATGAGCAGAATATAAACTTGTTATTAATCATTATTACAATGTTTGAAAAGCTTTGAAACATTTAAATAAAGCCCACTGCATATTCATCTAGTATTAATATACATAAACCATAAAATGCCTAAATCTTTAAGTCAACACAAAAACTCTAAGTAGATGCCTTATTAGTTCACATAGGTGATATTAAAATCTAGAAAGTAATCATTAAACTCAACATGAGTGGATGTCAAGAATATTAATGAAGAAAATGGCATAATTATTATTCTCAAAGTCCCACATGTAATATTTCTATTTTAGCAAAACTAGAAAAGATGTCAAAACTATAAGCTTAGAATTTTGAAAGATTTTTTTTTTTCAAAATGTGTGGAACATTGCAGCATTTAAAAAAAAATTAAACAAAGCGCCTTATTCAAAATAAATATTTTGTCATTTGCATTTAGTTTCAATATTTTATTCAGTATAATTAATCATTATAATTCAATCCATACACATCTGCTTCTAGCCAAGATAGATTAGCTCCATTTCCCCTAGGTGGTTTCTCTTACAAGTAGAAGACCCAGCACATAGCATAATAATATAGTCAAGAAGACTGAAAGTTTCAAAGAGGTAGGTAAACCTCATAAGGACATAGGAGCTTGAGGAATGACACAGTGTTGTATTCCCTAGGTTTTCTTTTTCTCTTCCATTTTTCCTACACAGAGCATCATAAAGGTCTCTGTCCTAGAACCAATAGGCATAAAACAAACAAACAAACAAAAAAGCTCCAAAAATAGTATGAGAAAAAAGCTCCATATTTCTATACTATGCACTGCTTTTTAGCCGACATGTAGGAAAATGGTGGCATCACCACAGGCCTTTTTTGGCAACACTGATCCAACTGTAGCCAAGCACCAACATAACAATCATACCCTATTCATGGTTTTCGTGCCAAGCATAAAGTAGATATTTAACCTCACCCAGTTGCTTGGCAGAAGGAGACAGGATGGCTTCTCCTACTGTGTAGGGCTGATCTTCTTGAGGAAGAAAATGGTGCTCCAACTTAATGCCAGGGTAGTGTCACTGGAATACAGTTAGTGATGTGATGAACGTCTGTAACAGGCCAAGTTAACCTTGCATACTGCCCAGAAAATCCAATGAACTGGGAACAGCAGGTATTGCACCAAAGCAGGTTTAATTAGCACAAGGCCAGCCAAGCAGATTAATGGGATATTTATCTCAAATCTTTCTCCTGGAAAGTTCAGAGGCTAGGACTTTAAATAATTATTTGGTGGGCAGGAAATGAAGAAATGGGTGCTGCTTATTGGTTGGAGATGAAATCATAGGAATGTCCAAATGGTCTTCATGTGCTGAGAGTTTCTAAGAGGGGGTTCCAAGACAGGTTGAGTCAGTTTCCTGGTATGAATCATGGGTCTAGAAAGAGTCAGTTGGTTTCCAGAATGCAAAAATGTGAAAAATACCTCAAATACCAATATTTAAGTTCTGACAACAGTATCATTTTCTATAGGAGAAATTGGGGAAGTTACAAATCCTGTGACCTCCATCTATGTGATTCTCAAGCAGTAAGTGATTACAGAAAGGCAAGATAGAGGACAATGACCAGTTATCTTTTTACTATGCCTACATTTTAGCAGAATTCAGGGCCCTCCCATAATCCTATTCTAGTGAACTTTCATTAGTCTTGCAAAGATGGTTTTGGTCCCTGAGCAAGAAGGTAGTTGGTTTTGGAAAGCGACTATCATCTTTGTTTTAAAATTAACAAAGGCATTTAGCTTGTGAGGTTAAAAGCAAGATGGAGTCAGTTAGATTAGATTTCTCTCACTGAGATAATTTTTGCAAAGGTGGTTTTACCTCCAGCCCCACTTTATAACAATGAGACCTAATAAAGCATTGCAAGCAAGGGCTAATTACCACTTCGCTGTACCCTTGCATATTGTTGGCAGGCACTAACAGTGAGCTGAAACTCATCTGGTTGGCATCATCAAGACTGAACTCAAGACTCAAGGCTATAGGATTGAGGGCCAGTCAGAACGCCACTTGTTTTCAACCCTGTAGTCAACTGATTGCAATCCTCTACCCCTACCTAGAGGGAGCTGATCCTCTACCCCTACCCAGCAACCAAAAAAGTAGAATAAGAAAATGGAAGATAGGTCTAGATGATACTTTAGTTTCATCAACCTCCTGTGGTGACAATGAAATCAGCAGAGAGCTGAACTTCTGCCTCTACCCTACTGCAAGAAATAAATGATCAACATAATGAAATAACAGGATCTAATTGATCTATGTAGAACACGTTAGCCAACAATTTTTTAGTGCTCATAAAACATTCATCAAAGATAGAAAATATTATATTCCATAAAACTATAACTAAATTTAAAGAAGTTAAAATTTTATAGCATTTTTTTCTGACCACAATGGAATCAAACTAGATTTCAAAAACACAGAAACCCTTGGAAATTTTCTAAAATATTAGAAATTCAATAATACATTTCTAAATAATGTATGGATCAAAGAGGTAGTCTCCAAGGAAATTTAATAATATACATAGGACTGAATGAAAATAATAATACAGCAAACCAAAATAACTGGGATGCAGTTAAAACAGTGCTGAGAGGAAAATGTATATCATTAAATGTTTACATTTTAAACCACAAAAGCTCTCAAATCAATCATCTAAGTTTCATCCTCAAGAAACTAGAAAGAAAAGAGCAAAATAAACTGGAAAAAGGAAAATAATAATGTTTGATCAGGAATCAGTGAAACTGAAAAAAAAAAATAAACCAGCAGAGGAACAAAAACACTGCTTCTCTCACATAAAATAAAATTTATAAAACTTTAGCAGGAACAGCAATAAAAAGAGAAGACATAATTTAACATGTCAAGTATGAAATAGAGATATCACTGTAGACACTGCATTTAATAAAAGGATAATAAGTGAATATGAGGAGTAACTTTACATGCATAATTTCAATTAACTCAGAAGAATGGATCAATTTCTTGAAAACTAAAATCTACCAAAACTTAGCCAAGATGTAATGAACAATGTAAACAGTTCTGTAACTATTGAAGCTGTTAAATTTGTAAGTAAAATCTGTTTAAAAAATGGCCAGAGTAAGATTATTTCACTGCTTAATTCTATCAAACAAATAAAGAATAATTAACTATGCTCCTTTTTTTATAGTTTATTGTAAGGGAACACTTCCGTACTATTTTGTAAAGTTACTGTGACTCTGATACCAAACCTAAACAAAGATGACATTTTTAAAAAGAAAAAAAAAACTGGAGAACAATGTCATCTGTAAACATAGATGATAAAACCATCAACAAAATATAGCAAATCTTACCCAGAAATGTGCAAAAAGCAGTATACCCCATGACCAAACGAACTTTATTCAAGTCATGCAAGACTTTTTTAACATTTGAAAACTGATGAAATCTTCATAAAATTGGCTGAAGAAAAGAATCAGAGTAATATTACCATTTTACACAGTACAAATTTCCACATCCATTCAGAATGACTTTTTGTTTAATTAGAAATAGAGGGAAACCTATTTGACTTGATGTAGTGCATCTACAGAACACCCACAGCTAACATTATACTTAATAGTGAAGGTCAAATGGTGTTTTTCTATGACTGGGAACAAGGCAAGGGCGCTTGCTTTTGCAACATTTCTTCAACATAATACTGGAAGATCATTCCACTGTAAGAAGGGAAAAAAGGAAAAAAAAACATGCATACAGATTGAAAGAAATAAAACTTTTTTTTCAGATGACATGATTGTCTATGTAGAAAATCCCAAGGGTGACACACGCGCACACACATACACACACTCTCACACACATGCACACACACAATCTCGTAGAATGAATACATGAGTTAAGTCATAGGATATAAGAGCAATTGTATAAAGATATATACAATTGATTAAAAAATACAGTTGCTACATAAATTGATATATGAATATAAATTAATTTTATTTCTATATGCTTACAACAAACAAGTGAAAATTGAAATTAAACGTGCAACATTATTTACTAGTGTTTCAAAGAAAGTAGTTAGCTCTATACTTAACCAAATATATATAGTATTTATAGGCTAAAAATTAAATTATAAAATCATGATGAAATAAACCAAAGCAGTCCTAAATAGATAAATATAGGGTATAAATGGGTAGGTAAACCAAAATAATTTATAGGTTCCTATATCTGTCCATCAAAATATCAGTGATGCTTTATAAAGCACAGAGAAGCTCATTCTAAAATTTACATGAAACAGCACAGAACAGAGGATAGCTAAAATTATCTTGAAAAAGAAGTGGTATCAATTGCTCTGTCAGATGTTAAGCCTTACTGTGAAAGTACAATTTGTAAAAGAAAGTGGTATTCATGAAGTAGAAGGCTCAGATCCATGAAACAGAAGCAAGAACCATGAGAACAGAGAATCCAGACAGAGTTTCAAAAAATTAGACCAACAGATTTTTGACAATAGTGTAAAAATGATCCAATGGAAGAAGGAGAAACTTTTCAGTACATAGTAGTGGAGTAATTGGATATCCATAAGTACAAAATCTTTTACAAAAGAACCTTTACCTAAAACTCACATATTTTATAAAAAATCAACTAAAACTAGAATCATGAGCCTAATTTAAAACGCAAATCTCAAAAACTTCTTAGAAAAAATAAAATAGTAAAGAAAACATCTATAGCTAAAACATAGGGCTAGGTGAAGAGTTCTTGGTCTTAACACTAAAAACACAATCCATAAAATAAAAATTGATAAACTGGACATCCACAAAATGAAAACTTGTTTTTTTCCTGTGAAAACTCATGTGAAGAGAAAGAAAATCTAAGCTATAGACTGAAAGAAAATATTTTCAATCCATATATCCAACAAACATATTTCATCTAAAATATATAACACACTCAAAACTCAACAGTATAAAACCAAATCGTCCAATTAGAAAATGGGCAATAGATGAAGAGACATTTTCCAAATAGTGCATACAGTTGATAATAAGCACATAAAAAAGATGTTCAACATCATTAACCATTAGGGAAAGGCAAATTAAAGCAATAGTGATATATCACTACACACTTAGAATGAGGAAAATCAAATAGGATTAACATCAAATGTTCATGAGCATATGAAGTAACCAGCTCGACCACGCTGACATTGCTAGCCAGAATGTTAAAACAGACCAGTCACCTGGAAAAGGTTGTGGCAGTTTCTTACATAACTAAACATTTGTTTATAATATATTCTAGGAATTGTACTCTGGGGCATTTAATTCAGAAAAATGAACACTTACATTCATAAAGCTTGAAAGTAAATATTTATAAGCACCTTTGTTCATAATAGCCAAAAACTGGAAATAATTCCAATATCCTTCAATACATGAATAGTTGAACAAACTGTGGTGTATCTTTACTATAAAATAATACTCAGTGATAAAAAGCAGTAAAAATGAGATAGCAATTTAGATAATGCTAAAATAATTATTCTGAGTGAAAATGCTAATCTCGAAAGGTTGCATACTGTACAATTGCATCTATATTACATTCATGGAATAATATAAATACAGAGATTCAGAGCAGGTTAGTTATTGCCAGGGATTAGGAAGCAGAGGTTAGAAGTGGCTAAGGTTACAAAAGGAGATCCTTATGATGCAGCTGTCCTGTATATTGACTGTGAGGGGGTGGTAAAACAAATCTGCAGATGGGACAAAATCGCATAGAACTAAGGTCACATACACACATATCCATGCACACACATGCAAGAATGCATGTAAATCTGGTGAAATCTGAATAAAATGGATGGATCAGGTCGATGTCAATTTTCTGGTTTTGATATACTGCCGCAATGCAAGAGGTTACCACTGTAGGAAACTGGGTGAAAGGTATATAGATTTTCTCTCGGTATTAGTTTTTCCAACTGAAGGGGAATCTATAATTATGTCAAAAATAAATAAATAAATAAATCCATCCAGTGGTGACACAAATGTAATGGATAATAAAATAATGTAATTTTTAATGTTTGATGGGATATTGCTTAATGCTAAGAAAATCATTTTTGTTTACCTACTTTTATGAAAACGATATGCTCTTGAGAAGAATTTCTCACATTCCTATGTCATCAGCTCATGTGAAAGGTAGCAAGTGATGCAAACTAATGTGTGAATTGCCATAAAACAATAACTGAAATATTTAAATCAAATAAAAATTTGTTACAACAAATAAGATTATTGGTAGGGAACTGATTTCAAAGATATTTTGCTTCTATTCCAGAGTGAAACTGCCCCTTAGAGCAGTGATTACATTGTAATAGTTTTCCTAGTCTTTATTATATAAATATTACATATTATATTAACATACATATTCTTATTTAGATAATTACTTAAAAATAAATTCAGTTTTCAATTACTGTAGGATAAGCTGGTGAAAATAGTCCCCTGTACATATTATGTGCCATGATTTTCAACCCTGCCTCTAAACCAATAACCTTAGTTTATTCTATATTTGAACATCATATTTCATTTATCTGCTGCATTTTTGTTCTCCAAAAAATTACTATTGTTCTATTTAGTGCTAATTTCACTTTTTTCTCTAAAATATTTTAGGGATTTATGTGTATTTAAAACCTTGTCATGATTATGTGAGGTGAATGACTTATAGTGTTATCTTTTCTTGAAAATCAATTTTATCTTCCTGTTCAGTGCATTTTATGTTTTCTTTCCTCTCATCCTAAAAGAAGTTCTGAAATGAAGCCAACTTATAATGAGATGTCCTCTGAAGTAATCAAATATTACACTGAGAGTCATCCATCACAGAAGGCCCACAAGTTTCTGTTACCTATATCCTTGGAAAATGTGAATTAAGTAATTACAAATAAAAAGTTGACAATATCATTTATGCTGTTTCATTGTGTTAACTTATATGGCTGGTTGGCAACTCTAAAGCTGCGCCAGAGACAGGGGAATGCTTATTTTGTGAATGAGTGACTCATAATTTGAGGTCAATATTGTGCTTCAAATACAAATGACATACCTAATGTGGAATGTAAGAGCAAAATCATATGTCCAGATTACGTATATTTCTGTTTTATTTTGGGTGAGGTCAGTTTGATCAATATACATAGCTGAGCTTTAAATATAGAATGGAATCAAGAAATTCGGTTTGGTAAAAAGAAGTTTTAAAGAGAACAAGATGTTCAATTCTACATTAATCATAGATTACATCAAAAGTCATTAAATGGCAATAGCTAAGACAGAAAAATATCTTAGCTAATTATTTGTTTTAAAGATATTCTATAATTTATATTTCATTACTCTTTTATTGTAAATTAGAAGGTAAAATATATGTTTCTGTGTGATGTGGGCATATGTGTGTAGAAGTCAACTGTGCTTTGTCAATAAAACACCACGTAGTAATTTTAAATAGGGTTTTCTTTCTGATGAGCTCTACAGTCATCACCATTATATGCAAAATATGAAAGTAGTAAATAATATAAAATAAACCATTATGCGTCTGGGCACGGTGGGTCATGCCTGTTATCCCAGCACTTTGGGATGCCAAGGTGGAAGAATCACTTGAGGTCAGGAGTTCGAGACCAGCCTGACCAACATGGTGAAGCCCATCTCTACTAAAAATACAAAAATTAGCCAGGTGTCATTGTGGGTACCTGTAAGCTGCTCGGGAGGCTGAGGGATGAGAATCACTTGAACCCAGGACACGGAGGTTGCCATAAGCCGAGATTGCGCCAATGCACTCCAGCCTGGGCGACAGAATGAGACCCTGTCTCAAAATAAATAAATAAACAACCAACCCATTATGCTTTCTTAAAGGGCACATAAAACATTTCTCTTAAAAGTTAAAATATACTGTAGTTATAATAAAAATTTGTTTGTCTTTTGTCCACATGTTTGTACCATGGTCCTCAAACCTTTCAGAATATAGCCCATGTATCTATTCTAAGATGAAAGAAAAAATTTTGTGAATGAATATTGGGTACAGAAAGTAATTATGCAGTTGGGGTTATCAGCCCAATTCAGTGAACCTACATATGAAATAACATAGGTAGCTCAAGTGACTTAAGAAACTTCCTTCCCACCAACAGTGTATAAGCATTTCCTTTCTTCTGCAGCCTCACCCGCATTTGTTGTTGTTCGACTTTGTAGTAATAGCCATTCTGACGGGTGTGAGATGGCATCTCATTGTGGTTTTAATTTGCATTTCTCTGATGATTAGTAATGGTGAGCATTTTTTGTATGTTTGTTGGCCATTTGTATGTCTTCTTTTGAGAATTATCTGTTCATAATTTTTGCCCATTTTTAATGGAGTTATTTGGTTTTTGCTTGCTGATTTAAGTTCCCTAGAGAGTCTAGGTATTAGGCCATTGTCAGAGGCATAGTTTGCAAATATCTTCTCTCATTCTGCAGGTTGTCTGTTTGCTCTATTAATCGTTTATTTTGCTGGGAAGGAGCTCTTAATTTAATTAGGTCCCGCTAGTCTAGTTTTGTTTTCACTGCAATTGCTTTTGGGGACTTAGCAAAAAAAACCTTTTGCCAAGCTTGATGTCGAGAAGAGTATTTCCTATTTTTGTCTTCCAGGATTTTTATAGTTTGAAGTCTTATGTTTAAAGCTTTAATACATTTTGAGTTAATTTTTATATATGGTGAAATGTAGGGGTCTGGCTTCAATCTTCTGCATATGGCTAGCCATCTATCCCAGCACCATTTTTTTTAATGAGGTGTCCTTTCTCCATTGCTTGTCTTTGTTGACCTTGTTGAAGATCAGATGATTGTAAGTGTATGGCTTTCTTTCAAAGTTTTCTATTTTGTTCCATTGGTCTATGGGTCTGTTTTTGTACCAGTACTGTGACAATTTGGTTAATTTAGCCTTATAATATAATTTGAAGACAGATTGTCTGATGCCTTCAGCTTTGCTCTTTCGCTTAGGATTACTTTGTTTGGGCTCTATTTTGTTTCTATATAAATTTTAGAATTTATTTTTTCTAATTCTGTGAAGAATGATGTTGGTAGTTCGATTGGAATAGCACTGAATTGATAAATTACTTTGTGCATTATGACCATTTAAAAAATATTGATTCTTCCAATCAATAGTGGAATGTTTTTCCATTTATTTGTATAATTTCTGATTTCTTTCAGCAGTGCGTTTCAGTTCTCCTTGTAGAGATCTTTCACCTCTTTTGTTAGATATATTTCTAGGTATTTCTCTTTTTTGTTATTGTAAGTGGGATTGTGTTCTTGGTTTCACTCAGTCTGGACATTGTTGGTGCATAGAAATGCTACTGATTTTTATACATTCATTTTATATCCTAAAACTTTATTAAAGTTGTTTATCAATTCTAGGAGTCTTTTGGCAGTCTTTAGGATTTTCTAGGTTTAGAATTATATCATCAATGAAGAAAGATAGTTTTACTTCTTTTTTTTTTTTTTTTCCTATTTTGGTGCCTTTTATTTATTTCTCTTGCCTGATTGCTCTGACTAGGACTTCTAGAACTACATTGAATAGGAGTTGTGAGCATGGGCATCCTTGTCTTGTTCCAGTTCTCAAAGGGGATAGTTCGAGCTTTCGCTCAGTCAGTATGATGTTGGCTGTAGGTTTGTCATAAATGGCTCCTATTATCTTGAGGCATATTTTCAATGCCCGGTCTTTTGAGAATTTTTATCATGCATCTTATCGAAAGCTTTCTCTGCATCTATTGAGATGATCTTATGGTTTCTATTTTTGATTCTGTTTATATGGTGAATCACATTTGTTGATTCCTGGATGTTGAACCAGCCTTGCATCTGAGGGACAAAACCTACTTGATCATGGTGTATGAACTTCTTGATATGCTGCTGGATTTGATTTGCTGGTGTTTTGTTGAGGATTTTTGCATCTATGTTCATTTGAAATATTGGTCTGAAGTTTTCTTTTTCTGTTGAGTCTCTGCCAGATTTTGGTAACAGGCTGATGCTGGCTATACAGAATGGATTAGGGAGGAGCTCATTCTGCTCAATTTTTAGATTAGTTTTAGTAGGATTGGTACCAGTTCTTCTTTGTGTGTCTGATAGCATTCAGCAGTGAATCCATCCTCCAGAACTCTTTTGCTTGACAAGTTCTTTATTAGTCATTCAACTTCAGAAGTTGCAGTCTGGAGATTTCTCAAAGAACTTCAAACAGGGCTAATGTTTAACCCAGCAATGACATTACTAGATATATACACCCCCCCCAAAAAATAAATCATGTTACCTAAAAGACACATGCATTTGTATGTTCATCACTGTGCTATTAACAATAGCAAAGACATAGAATTAACCCAAGTGCCCATCAATGGTAGGTCGGATAAAGAAAATGTGGTACATATAAACCATGGAATACTACACAGCCATAAAAAGAATAAAATTATGTCCTTTGCAGCAACATGGATAGAGCCATAATCCTAAGCAAATTAATACAGGACTACCCAACTAAATACCCTATGTTCTCATTTATAACTGAGAGCTAAGCATTCAGAACATATGGGCATAACTATAGAAACAATAGACACTGTGAATTACTAGAGGGTGGAGTGAGGGGAGTTGGATTTATGAACTACCTAGCAGGTACTAAGCTCACTACCAGGGTGACCAGATCTGTACTCCAAACCTTAGCATCATGCAGTATCCCCATGTAAACAATCTGTACATGTATGCCCTGTATCTAAAATAAAATTTGAATTTTTTTCAAAAAAGAAAATTCAAATGATTTACCTCCTCCAAAGAATTCCACCTTCAGCCAATTGTACCTCAATTTCTTTTCTTTTCTTTTTTTTTTTTTTTTTGGAGACAGAGTCTTGCTAGGTTGCCCAGGCTGGAGTGCAGTGGCGCCATCTTGGCTCACTGCAAGCTCCGCCCCCCAGGTTCCCGCCATTCTCCTGCCTCAGCCTCCCGAGTAGCTGGGACCACAGGCGCCCCGCCATCAGGCCCGGCCCATTTTTTGTATTTTTAGTAGAGACGGGGTTTCACCGTGTTAGCCAGGATGGTCTTGATTTCCTGACCTCGTGATCCGCCCGTCTCGGCCTCCCCAAGTGCAGGGATTACAGGCGTGAGTCACTGCGCCCGGCCGATTTTACCTCAATTTCACAGTGGAATTTATGTGTTTATTAAACTTAGGCACCTCCTTGGCTATATAAATCTTTCCAGTACAATGCAAATACCAGATTGTTAGCATACATTAAACAAATAAGGGCTCCTTGGGAATAGGCAGAACCCCTGGTTGTGGTAGGAAGATAAAGGGGCTCAAAGTTAATTCATGGGACTCCTTGTGTGCAGATAAGGGTCTAAGTGCTGATCAATGTCCTAAAACAAGAATGGCCCCATTTTTGAATAATAAAAAAATACAAATCTGTGTTCTGCTTGGTGTGCAAAAGAGCACGTTGATGCATTTTCTCATGCATTTGATCAGCCTAGACTTGGTCTGCAATCAAACTAATAAACTACTATTAAATGAATTCTGAAAATAATGCTGGAGAATATGTATAGTTTTATGTAGAAAAAGTAAATTAAGAAATTAATTCTTCTAATTTTTCTGTGAATTTTAAATTTATTTTCACTTAAAAATGAGACTGGCCAACTACCCTATGATTGGAATTTTAGGTAATTAATTTTACTAAAGGAAGGTAGATTGCACATAACAAGAACTGAATATTTATGATACAAATAAAATTATTTAAATATGTTATATTCACATATAACCCAGGAAATTTAAAACAAATATGAGTGTATGTTCTGATTGGTGTGCGAAAGGGCAAGTTGATGCATTTCCACACGCATTTGATCAGTTATTACCAATCTTTGAATAGACAGACTGAAGGGAGGTATTTTTTAAAAACCTTGTTAGATAAATTTGGTCTGTACACATATTTCACTAACAATGAAGTTCTTAAATTACACTGCCTTAATAATATATTATATAAATGAGAAATTAAAATAATACCCTCCAAACAGCATCTTTTGTAATGTTTGAATCAATAGGTTAAAGTAATATTATGCCAAAATTTAAACTAAGCATTTTAGATGGCCCCAAGGTACCAGTGTACCAACAAAAATTATCAGATTGGAAGATACTAGATTTGACCTCATACAGGCGTTTAAGAGATATCCTTAAAGAAGACTCCCGATAAATCACAAGGAACAGAAAGGATATTTCTGCTCGCCTCATTTCTAGGCTGACCTTTTGTGATTTTATAGCCACCCACGGTAACAATTTGCAGTCTTATATTCACCTTCCTTATGCTGAAAACATGTTTGTCCCCTTCATGTGTGTTAATGTGCCTGAAATCCCCAAATCGGATGGAAGCAAATGGGCACTTTCAATGTCACTTTTCATCTTGGGATAAGAGTTTATCACAGTCTTGTGGAAACATATGTTAACAGTTTACTTAAGTAGACACAATAATAAGCAGTTAAAGTGTTGTCTTTTTGGGGAATGGGAAAGACCAAGAAGTAGGTGATATAAAAATCGGATTGTTTGGTTTTCCTTTTCTCTCCCTCTTAGCTCCTAGAATGAATGCTCTTACAGCTCAGACGTCTCTTTTTTTAAGACAAATTTTGACTGTGCTGAGACCAGGGCTAATCAATTTTTGTATCCAAAGAAATATTTGTATTTATAAATCGATGCTGTAGGTTAAAGGCAGCTTTCTATAACTGTGGGTTAGCGCTCTTAAAGTGCTTATCCAAATTCCTATTCTACAAGAATGAGAATTTACATTTTATCTGTGTCTCCCAAGATTGCCACAATGGTGACCTCACTAGTGTCTAGTAATTTTATTTATTACTAAATTTAGCACATTAGAAACAGGAAATTTTGAACTTTTCTTTGAAGTTAGCAACTTTGTGACTTCCATTTGCTTAAGTATTCGTTACATGCTCTCATGCCTTCATCCCGTTTAATAAACTAATTCGTAAATTTTAAATTTCATGTCACTCTGTATAGCATGATAAAATCTCATGCTGTCCCTCCCTTTAGTCATCCTCATCCCATGCTCCTGTCAGAGGCATTTTATCATCTGACATCAACACAAGAAGGGTGAGTACAGTACAACAAGATATTTTGAGACAGAGACCACATTTACATAATTTTTTACAGCATATTGTTACAATTGTTATATTTTATTGTCAGTTATTGTTGTTAATCTCTTATTATGCCTGGTGTATTAGTTAAACTTTACTATAGGTATGCATGTGTAGGGGAATAATGGCATCTATAGGGTTTGGCACTATCCACAGTTTCAGACAGTCCTTAGGGGTCTTGGAGCACGTCACTCATGGATAAGGGCAGATTACTGCATATTATGCTACATGATTATTACTTAGAAGTAAATATTATATCGCATATATTTTTACTTGACTCTTTTAAATGTTCTATTGTGAAATAAGAATGTGGAAAACTGCATGGAATCAAACCATATAATTTAGCCAATAATTATGAAGCAAACATCCGAGTAAATACTATTTATGTCCAGAGCTTGCCTTCACCCGTCCTGTCAGTTATAACTCGTCCCTCCTCTCTTAAGCTAGTCACTATAATGGATATATTTTTCCTGTGTAGCTCACTTTTAAGCACATTTAACACCTGGAGAAGTGTGCTTTCAAATAATATATATAAATATGAATTGCAAATTAAACTGTAGCAAGCTATTATAAACTAAATTACTACTATCACATCTTTTTATAATCTAAGCAAATTATAGGGAAAAGTATTATTTATCCCAATTGAACCATGATGAAATTGAAATTGTTCTCCATAAAATATCATAATTTACAGAGTTGTAAATTTTAGAACCAGTTCTGACACCCAGTCTTCATGCCTCTTTCACTCATTTCTTTATTTTCCTGACAAAATAGAAAGACACTTAATGTTGTAAAAAGAAACTGCATTAAGAATACAAAAGCATTCTTGGTTCTCTTCCAAGGTCGGCTGTCATCTTTGCTTTGTGTGCTGGGTAAATCATTTAATTTTTTTTATATAGAAATAAATATAAAATTGAATGACAGACATCAAACTACCTCATAAATTAAGTGACTGTCAAAACTGTGACTTTTTTCTCTTAAACAGAAATTCTAGTCATGGGACAAAATAATTATTAAACATAATAATGATTATGGTGATAACTATCATTTATGAATTGCTTATTGTCAAGCATGCTAAGTACTGTATATACAGTTTATGATTTATCTTTATTGACTTAAAATCAAGAATGAAATCCAAATCCGCTCCATCTAGATTCCTCACTTTTATCAGTTCTCCCAAATCATTAGCTGTATATGTCTATAGCTGTTCTCTGTATTTATTCATCTATGTATCTAGCTACCTATACATGTGAATACACAAACCTGTACAATAAAATAGGAAAGACATTTTACAGTTTAATTTTTGATTAAGATAATTATATACATTGTATATGTGCCTATAAATGTGATTTTTAGTGTGAAAAAACATTCTAAATTATTTGTTAAATCAAATACTTGAACTATTTTAAAAGTTAATAATTGTTCAATATGTGAATACATTTAAGAACCAAAAGAAATGAAAACATTTTAACTTAAATGATGTGTCACTAAACCTATTTATTAAACTAATATCACATAATAGTTTTATAGTTGACAATCTCTTTAGAAAAGCATGTGATAACCAGTAATTTAGTCAAGATTTCAATAAAAAGCATATTCCTTTCATTAATATGTTTATAGAATGTCTAATATTGATAAGGATCATCTATGTAGAATTATATGTAAAAGGACTTATGTCTTATTTTACCAAAATAAAATACTGTTTCAAAGGTACTGTTATGATTTGGCTGTGTCTCCACCCAAATCTCATCTTGAATTGTAGTTCTCAGAATTCCCATGTGTTATGAGAAGGACCTGGTGAGAGAAACTTGAATCATGGGGGTGGTTTCACCCATACTGTTCTCATGGTAGTGAATAAGTATCATGAGAACTGATGGTTTTATAAGGGTTTTCCACTTTCACTGCTCTCTCATTCTGTCTTTGCCGGCTGCCATGTAAGACATGCCTTTCACCTTCCACCATGATTGTGAGGCCTCCCCAGAACCTGGAACTGTGAGTTCATTAAACCTCTTTTTCTTTATAAATTACACAGTCTCGAGTATGTCTTTATCAGCAGCATGAAAATGGACTAATACAAGTACTATTCAAAATCAGTAATTATTTCAATTACTTAATTGACTAAGTTAGCTGAATTTATGTGATATTTAAACAGCTTGATAGTTTTTATTTGAGCTAGTTTATCTGCTAGTATTTTTATGTTTTTATGTATTTCATCATAATTGTATATTTCTACTTTCTTCTTTTTCTTCCTGTCTCCCTTCCTTTCCTCTTTTACTCCCTCCCTTCCTTCATGTGGACAGAATATGGTGATCAAATTTAATTTCAATTTTAATTGATAATTGTTAAAGTTAGTTAAGATTCAATAATATTAAAGTAATTTAGCCCAGTGTTTACCAATATTGGGCTATGTAGCAGATAACTATGTTAGCAAATAAATCTGTGACATTAATTAGCTCTTAAAATAAATAAAATTTTAAGAAAGTCATTTCCTGAAAGAGTAATTCAAATTAGGAAAAAAATACAATATCTCTCTCCCTTACTTTTCTGCTATATTTGAACTTTCATTGCATTCTGCCTCATTCATAACTAGATAAAATGAATGTAATTAATTATTGCTAGCTTTATTATTAGAGAGTTAAATAGAAGAACTGATGGGGAAAAAATTAACAGCACACTGTACCACTATTTACTGTTTCATTCTTGGGATTTTGGGTAACTCATTATTTCTGAGTTTAAAACTTCCCAAGCCATTTTTCTAACAACTTTGGCCAGCAGGCTTGAGGTAGGTAACCTGCTTTAAATTGCTTTGCATAACTCATGAAGAAATATTCTCAATGCGTCCAATTGCATTGTGTATTTATAAGCTCTAGTGCTCTACCATGAACTTTGAATTAACACAACTATAGAAATGAGCTGATAATGCCTTTAATTTCTTAAACTATATCTGTCATTTCAAGACTTTCCCATCAGTGCTTTTAGAAAAAGATACAACGTCTCTGATTTTTATTCACATTTTCCTAGAATACGAACACAATATGCACTTATCTTTATTTTCAATGTCTCAATATTAAAAATTACAATATTTGACATTTGTATGCTACTTTAATTTTTACAATATGGCCAGAGTTTTCTAATATGTACTTTAAGGTGTTTCCAAGTTACAGGTCTACAAATTAACACGAACAAAAATATTCAACAATATTTCCCTGAAGAAACCATTTAATCATGGTAACGCAATCAAATCTGCTAACTCGCATAAGCCCGCATATTTATTATAACTATTTAATTTTAGAAATCAACAACCCTCATGAACATTAAAAGTGTCATCCACGCACTTTTAACAACTATATTTTAATGCCATAAGCATCAAGTGGTTAAAAGAAATCACCATAAGGTAGGTTTTATGAATTTTCAGTGGACTGTATGCTTCGTCAAATGCACACCTAAAACATATGTGACATTCTTTCTGTCCTACTACCACTCATATGAATAATCTTTTGTCAAATGAGTGGTGTCCCATCTTTCCAGATAGAAGCCACATTTTAAAGAAGAATCCTGGGCCATGGCTTCATTTTGCCTAGATTCAAATCCCCTGCATTTCTTATTGTATTCAAAACCTTACTAAGGCATATAGAAAGGAGGTTAAGTAGCTATAAGACATATCTGTCTCTTTGTATATTTTATCTAAATGTCTTTAATGCTCTCTATTATTCTAAAATCAGTTTTTATTTTAAAGTAAATATGTCAACAACTTCATGTTGTAATGTATGTATCTATGTAATCCTTGTGCACGTCTCCTTCAGCACATACATGACCATTTCTCTAGAGTACATACTGGTGGAACCATAAGCAAATAATTACGGGAAAAAAAGGAGCAAATGAATCTGGAGAGAATCTGGAAGGCAATGAATTCCATTCTTTTAAACTGAATTTTGAAAAACACCAAGAATAGACAATCATATGTAGAATTCTAATAAAAGACATTCAAACAGATGCATATATAGAATTCTAATAAAAATGTATTCAAATAGAGGCGTATGTAGAATTCTAATAAAAGTATATTCAAATAGAGGCATATGTAGAATTCTGTTTGTTTACTAATTGCAATTCTAACTATGTAGAAGAGAATATAATCGAGAGCTATAGTTTAGGGAAATATTAAGTGTTATTTTCATGGAGATGTAAAAAAGTAGACTGCTTTAAAAATATTTAGCAATAGTTGATGTGTGGATAACAGAAAACGTGAGAAATAAGCTTAGATTTGTTGAAAGAGAGCAGAAAAATATACTACAGACATGACAGATCAGGCTAGTGGAATCAGTGTATTTCATCTTAGAAAAAAAACATAAGTGTAGGTATAAAATAGACTAGATTTGAGGGTCAGAGTCCAGAGACAGGACTACCTTTATTTATTTTATTTTAAAAAAGCATGCACATGGCATTTATCATGCTTCAAGGACATCAGTAATAATCTGTAAGTCATAATAAATAGTTAAAACATCACCATAACAACAATGTGAAGTAAATCAAGAGCTTCAAGTAGAGGAGTAGGCACAGGCATATATTGCCTTTAAACATGCTATACCTGTGTCAGTGGTAGCAAGAATGAAACAGGAGCACTAACTCAGAAACCTGTGCAGAACTCCTGCTTGGACAGAAGTCAGGCCGCCTTGGGAAGTGCTGGGATTACAGGTGTGAGCCAGCGCGCCCGGCTCAGAAATTTCTTATAATCAACATTACTCACTGGCATTCTCTTAAATAAGCCGTGAAGTACATTTAGGGACATCTACCAACAAGTCTGTCACACCTGGTTTTTCTGCCAGCGACAGAACAGATCACAGCTTCTTGGCTGAGTCCATTGTAAAGTAGCTTGTATTTAGGGGGCATGAACAAAATAATTTTCACTGTATCTTTAAATATTGGATTCACACTCAGGAAAGTGAGAATGTCACACTGTGAGACACACAGGAGACAAAATTGAATGAAGGCAAAGACGTGTAACATCTCCCATCTCATTTTCATTCTATGGCATATGCTCATTGAATAAATTCATGAATTGTTTTAAATACTTGTCTCTGTTACATTACCATTTCTTTCATCCTTTCCTCTCTCTCCTTCCAACCTTTCTTTCTTCGTTTCTTCTATTCTTTTTTTGTTGTTGTCTTCTCTGAGTACATATCTTAAATACATGTACACTAAATGCATAACTCATTTGACCTGAAACCCAGCAGTTTCTCTTAAAAATCATTAGTATGTGTAAATAAATTTTTTATTAAGTTTTTTAAATGTCTTCTACTTACCTGAGTAATATCTAATTAACTGAACACTGAGTTCCTAAATCATTGCTATGTGATCAAATAGATACCCATTATCTACAAGCTGTCTTTTTGAAAAACAAATTATTTTTCTTCAATCAGAAGTTAATACAGATATAAATGAATTAAAAAACATGTGGTTTATGTATTGATATCTTTCCTTATTACGACTTCTTTCACCCAACATTTTCCACAATGTGCAAGGAGGCAACTGGAACATGAAACATTAGGATAAAAAAAATGGTGAGCCGGGGAACTGAACACATTATCTGCATAGACCATATCTTTAGGCAGCTGTGGGATGACTTTTCTAAAAACAAAAAACTGTCCTAAAAAAACAAAGCTGTCTCATTGTTTCTCTCTCCACTGTTATAGAGTGTATTTCAACACGTTTCAAAGTCTGTGAACTAACAGGATATTACCAAACACAGAGGATACTCACTTTTCTAATTTAGTAAGGCAAAAAATTCAAAGATTGACTGATTTTTTGGACAACAAAAAGAAAAATGTTATCAAAATCTCAGTTTTGGTATTTCTTAAAAATGTATCTAATGCTCTTTTAAGAATCCAATTTTCATGAGCCCAAGAATTTCCATGTTTGAGTGTACTGTTTGTCTCCTCCTGGTATGGAACAGTTTATCTTCATGATTCACTCAACAAAGATACATTCTGAAAAGTGTGTCATTAGATGATTTTGTCATTGTGCAAACATCATAGAGTGTAATTATGCAGACCTAGATAGTATAGGCTACTACACACCTAGGCTGTATCTGTATGGTTTAGCCTATTACTCCTAAGCTACAAAGCTGCACAGCATGTTACTGTGTTGAATACTGTAGGCAATTGTAACTATTTGCGTATCTAAACATATCCAAACACAGAAAAGTTACAATAAAAGTATAGCACAAAATACAAATAATGGTGGACCTGTATAGGGCATTTACAATGGGTAGAGCTTGCAGGACTGGAAGTTGCTCTGAGTGTCAGACAGTGAGGGGTGAGTGAATGTGAATGCCTAGGACATTACTGTACACTACTATAGACTTTATAAACACTGTATACTTAGGATACACAAAATGTATTTAATTTTTTTCTTCAATAATAAATTAAACTTAGCTCATTTAAACTGTTCTTACTTTATAAACTTTAAAACTTTTTTTTTAAACTTTTGCCTCTTTTGTAACAACTCAGCTTGAAACACAAATTATACAACTTTACAAAAATATTTTTTCTTTATATTCCTATTCTTATTTTTGTATTTAAAATAATTTTAAACTGTTTTGTTAAAAATTAAGACCCAAACACACATTAGCCTAGGCCCACATAGGGTCAGAATCATCATTACCACTGTCTTCCATCGGCACATCTTGCCCCACTGGAAGGTCTTCAGGGACCATAATAGGTATGAAGCTGTCATCTCCTGTGATAATAATGCTTCCTTCTGGAATACCACCTGAAGCTGTTTTACAGTTCACAATTTTTATAAGTAGAAGGAGTGCACTATAAAATAAAAATAAAATATGCTAAATACGTAAACTAGTAACATTATCGTTTATTACCATTATCAAGTATTGTGGACTGTCCATGATCTCATGTGTCCTGTTTTTATACCACTGGCAGAACAATAGGTTTATTAACACCAGCATCACCACCACAAACACGTGAGTAATGGATTGTGCTACAAAATTAAGATGGCTATGATGTCTCAAGGTGCTTGGAATTTTTCAGCTACATCGTAACCTTATGAGACCACCATTGTATATACAGTCCCTGCTTGACTGAAACGTCATTATGCAGCATATGACTGTGTGAATGGGCCATCAACAGGCCTAATCTACCGATTTATGGCCTTTCTCCCTTAGCAAAAGTAGTAGCAAGAATTTACCTTTACATAAAGCATTTAATATAAATTATATGTAAAAATACAATCAAATATATAAGCACATAGTGGAACTCATTGACCAATCACGAGCATGATAAGAATTCTGCAACTAACAATAGTGAGTTGCCAGTTAGGCAAAATATACTTCCAAATCCTAAATTGAACCAATGATATCCAAGAAACTTGATATTAGATAAATGATAAAATAACCTTAGCTCAGGTATCTTTTCTAATTATAAAAATAATGCAAATTATGTAGAAAAAATATTTTTGTTGTAATTATGTATTGAAGTTTTATTTTTGCTTTCTTTTTGGACTACTGGATTATACTGTGTTGTAGTTTTGGAAAAGCTCTCAAACTGTGTGTTCCCTGTGATCTCACACCAACACAACTACATAGAATACTTCTGTGACCTCAAAATATGTAGTGATATCTTCCCACCAGCAAGCAAGAAATCAGTTTTGTAGTGGACACCAACTGGGTTTCCTCCATTCAATTCCAACAATATCTACCTGGAGATAATGTCAGATCCCACAGACTGGGGTCTCAGTCCCCCAAACTGACCCTTCTTCAGACACCAGTAACAAGTGTAAGCCTCCGCAACTTCTGACCAAATGGCTTCAAGTTAGGGTTCCTACAACCCCTTCTTTATGTTTGATTAATTTACTGGAGCAGTTCACAGGACTCAGAGAAGCACTGATGTTTCCCAGTTTATTCTAGAGAATATTCTAAAAGATAAAGATGCAGAGATGCACAGGGCAAAGTATGGGGGACAGGGCAGCACTTACATGTCACCTCTGGGTGCACCGCCCTCCAGGAACCTTCATGGGTTTGGTTATCAGGAGGCACTCTGAACCCAGTCCTCCTGGGTTTGCATGGAAGCTTCATGATGGCAGCATCCTTCTCCAAGGGTATGGGGCAGGTTCTTCTCTAGAATGGGAGTCTTATGACCTGCAATCAGAAAGGCAGGCCGGGGAAGTTTAAAGTCCTGCTATGGGGCAGGTGAAAGGAGGGCAGGAGAAGGTCAGAAAGATTCTCATTCCTGAGGCCTGCTCCTGAGGCCAGGCACACAAAACATTATAACAAAAGACAATTATAGCAAGGGCTATGGGTGTTAGGAACCAGGAACCGGGAAGGAAAAAGCAATGTTATGTATATATCCTTACACCACAATTGCATTATATTTTCTCAGTTATTTTCAAGAGAACTCCATTTGTTAGGTACAATTATATTTACGTTATATAAAAAGAAGCTACAGCAGAGACTTAAGCAATTTACTCAAGGACACACAACTGTTAAATATTAAAGAAGTAAAACCAAGAAAAGTACTGGGATTAAAGTACTCACAAATTTAACCACAGTAATTATTCAATATTTATTTGCTTCTTTTAGTATATTAACATTCTGGCCTTCTTTCTATCCTTTTTATCTCCATAGCTCTGGCTCCCTCATATTTTTCTTCAATGTATGTATTTTAAAATGTGCGATTATAAACCATCTTAAAAGTTGCGTAATCATGTTTTGTTCTTAATGTGTAAAAACCTACTAAAACATTTTTCAAAGGTTTCTGGTGATATTTATATTAAACCCTTAGAGAGAAATTAATTGAGATTTGGCTTTTTAAAAATATCTTCAAATCTCTCATTAAATATTTTAATTATTTACACATAACTTGTCTATCACAGACTATTATAATAGCATATAGTATTTATTTTAATATATATGAATAATATATACAATATATGTAATATGTGCAATAAATTTTATACATTATATGTTATACATTATCTATAGTGTATAATATATAAGTATCAAATAAAATATATTGTAAAAATTTGCATGCATACAATAACTGTTTTATCTATTATACCAGAAAATCCTACACATGTATGATATTGCCTGTTTCATTCATTCTCACCAATGTTGTTATTTTGTCTTTGACTTAATTTTAAATTTTATGAAAGGCATGTTTGTTGATATGATTTGGGTTTGTGTCCCCTGCCTGGTGGAAGGTGATTGAATCATGGGCCGATTTCCGCCTTGCTGTTCTTGTGATAGTGAGCTCTCATGAGATCTTGTTGTTTAAAAGTGTGTAGTACCTCCCGCTTCACTCTCTTCCTCCTGCTCTGGCCATGTAAGATGTGCCTGCTTCCCCTTCACTTTCTGCCATGATTGTTAGTTTCCTGAGGCCTCCCAGCCATGCTTCCTGTACAGCCTGTGGAACTGTGAGCCAACTAAACCTCTTTTCCTTATAAATTACCTAGTCTCAGGTAGTTCTTTATAGCAGTATGAGAATGGACTAATACCTTTGTCTTAAAAACAGAAAGCATTCATAAGAGTGAAGTTAAAATAATATAAACAATAAAAGTTTAGATATTCGGAAAACATGTCTGTGCATAGAAAATTAACACTTTTTAGCATTTTAAATTTATTTTGTACAACATAAGCACGAAATCATATTTCATATACTGTTTTGTAAAATGAATTTCAAATATTTTATATATTGTTTAATTAAATGAAAAAGTCAAAACCAAAATATAGAAGACATTTTTCATGCATTACACAGATTAATGAAAAAATCCATTATTGAAGACTGAGGTATCTTGCCCCATTCTCCTCCTCTATCAACCCATGTCATCATGTTGTATTCATCATATACATGAATGACTTTATAATCTTACTGCAAATACAATAAACCCGTAAATTATATTTCCACTAAGTTTACATCATCTCGCTGATCATACTTTATCATCTTCCTGAAACAATGTTTGATATTGATGGTGGTGGGTGAAAACTTTTCCTATGTTTGAACTCTGTTCAAAATTAATAATATAAAAATACAAACTAAGATGATGATTGAAATGCAATATTACGTTAACTCAGGGCTCTAGTTTTAGCCCCATTGAAAAATGTGGTGAGGTGTTAGAACCACTCCAGATTTACCCAGTGATGGACTGAGAAAGTGAAAAATATCTCCCTGCCTGTGATCGAGGAAAGTGGGTTAATCCTTTCCCTAGTTTATTTAAAGAGTTGTACACTATTGGCATGAAAAATCAATCATCAGGTCCAATGCAAGAGAAGTGATAGTCACAAGAAGTGATGAGTAGTGAGCAATAACATATATTAGCCTATGCCAGCATACAAGTACAGATACATGAAAATTAGAATTTCAACATCAAATAATGCCCTCTGAATACAGCATTAAAAAATAAGTGGATGGCCAAAACTTTTCTCAACATCTTAAGTGATTGCCCGCCTATTATTAAAAGTCATTTTATATTTCCTCTTGTGGGTAAAAATATTGTTGAAAGTTTCTCAATTGTGGCCAATGATTGTGTTTTGGAATGAGGGAAATAACAGTGTCTAGAGTGTCATTCATTTGCACGTGACTTAAAAGAAAGATAAAAAATATTCTTGGACATATCATAAAACTCAAGTCAAGAAAAATGGTTGAATATCAAGGACAAATGTACATAGGACCCAGTTTGTTGTCTGTATTTCTCTCTGTGACTTCCCCTGTCTTAGCTCTCATCCTTTCTTTTTTGTTTTTGTTTGCTTGTTTGTTTTGTTTTTTCTTTTTCTGGGTTCTGGAACTCTTAATTTTTCTACTTTATACAATAGTAAAGTACACAGGTTATCCTCAAAGCTTTGCATCTGACAAGCCAAGATACCAAATTCTCTGAATCCTTGTTTGAAAAGTTCTTATTTAGAACTCTGATTTATTATAGGACAGTAGCCACCAATTGCAGATGGCAAAAACACTTTGCAAGTAAACTAGCAGGTAATGAAGAGAGAAAAAGGGCAAAGTCAGGAAAAGTTGTACTGTGCAGATAATGTCGTTGTTTGCATGAAAATCTGATATCAGATAATCAAAGCATAAATTTAGTCTTACCACTTACACTCTTGTTGCCACAAATGACTTTCAATAATATTGAATGCATTGCAATGATTCCACATAAAATGCAATTACATGCCTAAATAACACAATCCAAATGAATATCCAACTGTAGCAACTAGAGGGGTTGAGGGGTGGCTACTATTGTGAGTTCACACACTTACTTCGGCATTAAGTCTAATGGTTCCGCAAACTAAGGTCTTAATGATGATAGCTTACTACCATCAAGTACCATGTATGCAATAGGCAGTTAAAGGAAGATTGCTCTTAACTTTCATATTCACCAAACGGGGAACTGAATAGCAGTTTTGCAATGGTCTTTAGGCTAGAAAATATATTAAGTGGTTAAGGGCTCTGATGTACATAAGAGAAGTAACAGTCAACAGACACAATTTATTGACCTCCTCCTATTATTTTTTTAATAAGCAATATATTGAGAAGAATAGCTAATTGTAGCTTATTTTGCCTTAATTGACTAATTTCTGTTTATGTAGATTCCTGCATCTAGCCTTTTCCAAAAGGATAGTATTAACAATCTCTTGTTCATCACACTTGGTGTTTTTTTGGACTCATAACTCTTTTAAACATCAATTGATTTATTTATTTCACATTGTGGGCTTTATTAACACTGAATTTCATAATTATTCCTTAAACATACTATTTGAATACCCCAAATATGTTTTTTTTGAGACAGAATTTCACTCTTGTTGCCCAGGCTGGAGTGCAGTGGCATGATCTTGGCTCACTGCAACCTCCACCTCCTGGGTTCAAGCAATTCTCCTGTCTCAGCATCCCGAGTAGCTGGGATTACAGGCTCCAGCCACCACGCCCGGCTAATCTTTTGTATTTCTTTTTAGTGGAGATGGGGTTTCATCATGTTGGCCAGACTGGTCTAGAAATCCCGACTTCAGGTGATCCACTGGCCTCAGCCTCCCAAAGTGCTGGGATTAAAGGCATGAACCACTGTGCCCGGCCAAATCCCTCAAATTCTTAAAACCACTATCCAAAGCTGAGGTATATGCTTTAAGTTTTTATTGTTAGCGGAAAATCTTGCTTTTATTTTCATCTTATCAAGCCATAAAAAATGCTTCAAAGGGCATGGATCTAAACAACTTTAAAAGATATGTTTATCTGGTATGACTAATATTCTTTGTGAAGTGTCATCACAAAGATCAATATGCATTGTAATTTAACATTCTTTAATCATAGTGGAAAAATACACAAGGACTTGTCAGGGTGAGATGTAGCACAACTTGGAAGTAGTTTTCAGATCATTTTGTGCCCACTCCTGAGGCTCCCCTGAGATATCTTAATTCAAATGCATAGGTGTCCATAATTTCCTAGCAAGCATTGTAATTTCAGGTTTAAATGCTATGTAGCAGTGTTTCATCATGTTTCGTGATTATCCGAGTCTTTTTTTTTTTTTTTAGATCAGTGATTCTATCTAAAAGTCTTCCCACCTAACAAAATCACTGATTGTTTGCTTTGACTGTTTCAAATCAAGGCATGGAGGACGGATGTTTCTCTTCTGTGATGACTTCTTAAAGGCTAAAATTTTCAGAAAAGAAGGTCTAAATAAGTAATACCATACAAGCTCGTTATTTTTTATTTATTTATTTATTTATTTATTTGAGATGGAGTCTCGCTTTGTCACCAGGCTGGAATGCAGTGGCGTGATCTCGGCTCCCTGCAACCTCTACAGTGAGGTTCAAGCAATTCTCTTGCCACAACCTCCTGAGTAGCTGGCATTACAGGCACCCGCCACCACACCTGGTTAATTTTTATATTTTTAGTAGAGACGGGGTTTCACCATGTTGGCCAGGATGGTCTTGCTCTCCTGACCTCATAATGTGCCCGCCTCAGCCTCCCAAAGTGCCAGGATTACAGGCGTGAGCCACCGCACCCAGCCATATTGTATTTTTATAATTAAAAAAGGTACAAGATGTTGTATTAATCAAGGTTTGATAAACAAACAGAACCAATAGAATATATGTGTGTATTTATGTATGTTCGTACATGTCTGTGTGCATATATCAATATATGGATATATACATAGAGAGATTTATTATAAGGAAATGGTTCTCCTGATTGTACATGCTTGCTAGTCCAAAATCTGCAGAGAATAGCAGCAGGCTGGAGATCCCAAGGAAGAGTTGATGTCAAGGATCCTGTCTCCAGAAGGTTGACTGCAGAGAGATTTTTCACTTCCTCAGGAAATTTCTGTCTTTTTTTCTCTTAAATCTTTTGACTAATTGGTTGAGGCCCACCTATATTATGAAGAATAATCTGCTTTATTCAAAGTCTACTGACTTAAATATTAGTCTTGTCTAAAAAATACCTTCACTAACAACATTTAGACTAATGTTTGATTAAATATTTTGATACAGCCTAGCCACATTGACACATAAAATTATAGTAGTATAAATTTGCTAAGTAATATAAATCTCAGATATTTCATCTCAAAATCTCAAAACACTTGATGATCGACACCCAAAGTATCTATGAAATTTGTATTGCTACCATGCTTTTACAGTTGCTGAAAATGAGGAAAAAGAAACTCTTCTGGTTTTTAAGGTGTAAAACTTAATCAAAATCACTGAGACTAAATTTACTGGCTAAGTTATACTTGCAAATGGAAAGAAAATGAAAAGAAACAGTTGTGTTCCAGGTACTTTGTCTTCCGTAGTCTGTTACCAAAGAGATTTTTAAGAGCTCCAGAAATCTGTTCTACTACAAAAATAATGTCAAAGGGCTTCTGTAAAATAACCATTAAAAGTGTACAGAAGAAATCTATAAATTCTTAATATTATAGGGAACTTCACCAAACTGATAGTATAGAAAAATGCCCATCTTCCTGGGTCTTAATATTGGAAGAAGCTGGATTCTCTTAGGACTCAATACAATATAACTGCTCTGAGCATATCCCCTGATTGCCCAAGAATCACCCAGAAATAATAGCTGATTCTGTCATTTCTGAGCAAGACAGTCTTGAGAACCCCTCAACATCTATTTAGGCTTGTTACTCAATTCTACCTCCCAGTAATGTCTGCCATAATTACATTTCTTAGAAGCTGGAGAGCAGAGCAGAGATAAAGCTTTCTTGTTTTATAATAAAGATTGTGTTTTGTCTTTCCATATTACATAATCTTTCTGTACTCAAATATGTTAAGCTGAGGATGTGCTGTTTCAAGATACAGAATCACATCTACTTGAAATAGCTTAATAATTTTGTCCAGCCCAGAATTTTGTAGAAGACAGAATTCATATTTTTTAATCAAAATAAAAATAAATCAGAATATTTTAAGTTTCTGTCATTTAGCTAAATACATGTAACTTCAGTAATTCCAGTTCAGAGTGCACATATGTGCTTTCTACTTCCCTCATTAGATATTTTAATGTGAATACATGATCTGATAATTGTGTAAGGTTTTTAAGTTTTTATAATTTCCATCCCTTCATCTTGCATCTACCTAATAATAGTCTCTTGATCACTCAGTGAAAACAATTTAACTTGCTAAAATTCAGAACGTATTTCTTCTCTCCTACATTTTTTTCAGCTCCACTGATTTGTTGGCTTACAAATTTATCACTGTTTCAATTCCTTCCACACTGATCATCAAATTCAATGCTACATTTAAGAATTTTCCTGTGGTAGAGGCAGCATTCTTAATGGGGCAAATGGAAATTCCAGCACTTTGGGAGGCCGAGGCGGGCGGATCACAAGGTCAGGAGATCGAGACCACAGTGAAACCCCGTCTCTACTAAAAATACAAAAAATTAGCCGGGCGCGGTGGCGGGCGCCTGTAGTCCCAGCTACTCAGGAGGCTGAGGCAGGAGAATGGCGGGAACCCGGGAGGAGGAGCTTGCAGTGAGCCGAGATCGCGCCACTGCACTCCAGCCTGGGCAACAGCGTGAGACTCCGTCTCAAAAAAAAAAAAAAAAAAAAAAAAAAAAAAAAAAAAATGGAGTGCTTTCATTGTTTTGAGGAGAAACTTCATTGTATTTACAAAACCTCTAGGTCCTTTTCACAGAGAAGAGTCAGAAACCGATTATATTACCTGGTATTCTATCCTGTGTTTTCTTGTTGTTTTTTTCTGATCTGCATATCGTAGCAATTTCAGTCAAATTACCAAGCTAGGGATTTTGCCTGAAGTTCTCGTCTGGGCAGTAAAAATGGCAGACAGAATTGGAAAAGGTATCATCTAGAACTTTCCAGGATATATTGATACAGGAGCCACAAATATTGTGCCCATCGTTGATGGCCAATGAGTCTTTCAAGTAATCCAGAAGGATGGCCAGCTAAACTTCTCTTGGAGGTTTGTAAGGGCTGTCACAAATTCTACTAAGCCATGACCAAAGGTGGTGGACTATGGAAAGCAAGGCCTCCCTCTCTAGAGCTCAAGACTGAGTGAAAATGAGTGTCTCCCCAGAAACCTCAAAGACTGACTGGCTGTAGGTTTCATTGGTCCTACCAAAGTCTCATTTAGGCTTGCATGTCCATCACATATCAGACCACCTAACGTTAAGTACGATGACTTTCTTCAAGAAAGTAGCCAGAGGTCCAAGAAAGTAATCATTTCTTTACAATCTAGACATCTAAGTAACACTAACTTTATCCGGTAGTGAGACAAACTGATTGCCTGGAGTAAATGGCTCAGAGACTTTGGCCTGAGGTTGTGCAGAAGCCTCTGAGTTATGTTCAGCCCAGGAATGGTGAAACCCCAACATGCCCCTGAGGATGCGTTTCTGCAAAAAAGGTGAACACGGAGTCCACACCATGATTGAGGATTGCCCTGGAAGTAGCCTCTATAGTCTTTTGAAAATCACGCACACACACACACACATACACTACTCACACACACAAACACAATACAACTAAACCATGTAAACCTGAAACTAAATTCAGCCACAATCTTCAGAGAAAGAAGTTTGCCACCTTTGCTTTATCCTTGACCTGCTTTAGTCTATTGCCAAAAGTAAACCAGATCAATTGGATTAAAACATGTCATGTTGCTCTTCCATGCCCATGATATTTAGTGTGGCCATTGATCCAAAAATACATTCCGGAGACAGATTCTAGAACTACTGAATCAGAAATTCTAGAGAGAGAGCTCTGCAGTATTTTTGACAGTCCTTTCAGGTAATTTTAATGCAACTAAATGTTGACAGCCATTGCTCTCCACAAAATATTGCAATGGGTTCCTCATAGTTAAACATCCTTACAATGCTCTAGAACTTCATATTTTTTCTTCTCATAGTTTTTCTCTGCTTGTTAACCTCTTTAGATGCACTGCTTTGTTGGCTGTTTGTTCCTTAAATAAACCATTTTCCATAACATCTCCTTACACTGTACTTTTTCTTTCCATTGCCTAATGTTTTCTCCAGAGATCCACATTCTTCAATAGGCCACCTCTTGACTTCAGTGTCACCCTTCCAGTGAGTCCCTTTTTACTCCATGCCTAAAATTTCCACCTTCCCACTGAGTATCTCTATCACTCCTTGTTGAAGATTAATACTCATCACTACTTACCATGTTCTATTTTCATTTAATTTAATTTTCCTGGTAATTGTCTACTCCCTAGAATAGATCCTGAGGTCTGAGATCCTTGAAAACAGATGTGTGTTTCTTATTTTTCATTGTTTGGTTCATTTTTGAGGTCCAAGAATATCTAGTAATGGCATGGAAATGCATGATAAATTGGTGTGTCATGACTGAATATAACATTTCACATAGATTAAAAATACATTCTAAATATTAATATATCAGATATTTATTTTATAGTACAATTGGATATTCTGTCTTTCAAAATATATTTGCTACATCTATAGTTTACATTTTAAAAATCCACACTTACTCTCAAATGTAGGTTTTCTGCTTGGGAGTTTAGAATGGATATTACGTAATTGTGTTTTATACATCACCGAACTATTGCATATGAAAGTCTTTATATTTATAACAAATTTATGTGTTTTAGTTTTCATTTTCCCTATGTTATATTTTCATTTTTTCATCCTACAGTGAAAAACCAATACTTTATGCATATTTTTCCCATTTTTTTCAGAAATCTTTAAGAAATATTGGAATTATAACACATTTTCTCATTTTATGTATTTAAAAGTATGTAGAACATGTCCCATAGTAGAGAAAAATGTATTATTTCAGTGAACAAAGTGGACAATTATCTCAACTAATATGTTATTCACAAAGAGAGGAAACTCTTTTCAACTTTTTTGCAAAATTTTTTTTGTTCAAAGGTTAGTTTTTACCCCTTAAGTTTGCAAACTATCTTTTATATGTGACTTACTCTGAAATTGCTTTAACATTGTATATTAGAAACTACAAAGCATGTTAATGGCTACTCCCTAAAGAATTAGTTTCAGGACTCTACCTAATTTTACTGGTCCTGAAATAGAACAGTCTCTTTGAACAAGTAAAAACCACATGAACTTGAACTGAGAAATCTGGATTTTAATGAATTTGCTGCCCATGCCTTTAACGAAGTCATTTAATCTCACTGGGTATCTGATTCCTTATCTACAAACTTAACATTTTGGTTTCTAGAATTCCGTAGTTTGTTCTAATTTTATCTTCTTAAAAATTGCGATTGTTTTAGGTTTAAATTTGCCTTTTTCCCCCCAAACAGATTTCTGTGCAAAATATAGATTTCAAGATTCTTCATTTAATTTTTTGGCACCTGAAATGTTTATTACCAGGGAATATGAACAAAAGAGCTTCTTGAAGAGTGTATGTTGGCTTTTTTTATTGGTCAGCCTGTATACTAAATATATATTTATCACATTAAGCTAATTAATATTTTTTCTAATTCTCAGTATTTATCCATTTTCAGAAAGTTTATTCTGACCAGATAGGGAAATGTATGTTAATATATTTTCTGTTTTATCAGTTTGGATTCAAATGGTTTTGTAGCTCAAAGTTTGCAGTTCAATATGGGACCTCTATTAGATTCAGTAATGATAGCATACTTGCAGTATTTCTTCTAGTTTTTTTGTTCTTTTTCGTCAGTCATATGAAATAAATTTCACAGTAAAACTCAGTTTTTCTAATTACTTTGTTTCAAGGATCATCTTTTTTCTTTTATTTTTATTCTTGGAAAAAGTTGAGGGAAGGATGAATAAAGAGATGGATGGTCAGTTTCATCCATGAAAATAATATTACATCTACAGACACTAAATCACATAAACATAACAGTGGCAAAAGAACAGATAGTCATATGAAATCACATTGCTCCAAACTTTTTAGGAGACACAAACATTTTTACAGAAAATCTAGGGGATGAAAAAAATAAAATATTTTGTTTGCTTGTTAAGAAAATGATTTGTGTGACATACAATTTTAACTATAAATGATTTTCTTTATAGGAAATGCTAAATGAAAAGGATAGGTGTTTTGTGTAGTTCTGAAGCCCTGAGGTTTCAGTTATGTAAATAAGGATTGAACAAAAGAACATATTAAAAATGTATAAATTGTATTTATTTATCAGAAGCATATGGTGCCTTTTGTTTTGCAACGTCAATAAATAAATTGCTTACTTCCAGCGTTAAGGCCAACTTTCCTTTGGAGGGACCATAGAATTTCTCCAAGTGCTGCTATAAGTTATTATTGCTAGTTCCTTTTTGATTACCTCTGTAGATATCATCTGTCTGCAGTTCTTTACATATCAAAGTAAGCCTTGCCATTTTATCAACTGTAGATATGTTTGAGGGATAAAAGAAAAAAATAAAATAACTCAGAATATACAATATAATATTTTCTTTCCTCATCTTTTGAATTTTATTTAGAACTGTTTCACCTATAATACCAACGATCATAATGGTTCCCATGCTACTAATTTTTTTGCTACTGCAAAAATATTAATTTTCATAAAAATTCTATTTAACAAAGAAAATTCTTACCAAAAAACCCATAGCTACACTTTGGGAGGTCAAGGTGGGAAAATCACAAGGTCAGGAGATCGAGACCATCCTGGCTAACAAGGTGAAACTCTGTCTCTATTAAAAATACAAAAAAATTAGCCAGGCGTGGTGGCGGGTGCCTGTAGTCCCAGCTAGTCGGGAGGCTGAGGCAGGAGAATAGCGTGAACCTGGGAGGTGGAGCTTGCAGTGAGCGAAGATTGTGCCACTGCACTCCAGACTGGGCGACAGAGCTAGACTCTGTCTCAAAAACAAAAAACAAAAAACTCGTATCTAAATGGTCTGATTTTGGAACATATTTTTCTGCAATGTACTTATATTTCTGAACTGCCTAATTTTTTTACTGCTTAAATAATTATGTGCTAAACTTTTTCTTAAATAATTATGTGGTAAACTTGATGTATTTATGACTCAAACTTTCTGACAAGATATTTTTTATCATTAACAAAGAAATGGCAGATGAAATAGCTACTGTAAACGTATGAATACAATTTTTAATACAATCAATGGTGGTAGTAATGAATAAGCTAACTTCTTCATCCCAAAAGAGTTTAACATTTAGTCTATATTTTGTGTTTACTTAGAATTAGTTTTTAAAGTGCATTGAATTTCTTTTTCTAAGAATAAGCCTTTTTATCCTACTTATAGGTACAATTACAAGACCTAAATTAATCCATTATGGTTCTTGTCAAGAGTACTGTATGTGGTGACTAATGAGGAATAGATAGAGATTGAGGATAACATGAAAGAGAAAAGTAATGAAAGTGATACAAACTAAACTGAGTACCTAGAGGCACTCACAGACCACTAAAGGAGGATAATTATAAATTTATGAGAGATAATGACTAATAAATAAGGGATATGATTAACTTAATGTACCTGAATTATCAAAGATTTAAAGAGAAAAAAGGAGACCACAAGAAGGATATTTTAGTTTTGGTGTTCAGAGAAGTTCATGGGAGGAAGTGATGTAGACCAATAAGAAGATAAAGGAAAGATGGGCATGTGGGTAAAGATAGGGCTGCTGGGGAGAGAATTCCAGATACCAGATAGAGAAAGGAGAAAGCAGATTCCTTTCTGGTGCTTTTCTTTCTGTTTTTTTTTTTTTTTTTTTTTTTTTTTTAACATTGTTAATTTATTTTACTCTTTAACGAACATTTGAGGGTTTATTTTTCTGAGCACATACTTAACTATAACATGAGTTTTATTGTATAGTACCTTTTTTTTTTTACTGTTCTCATCTATAAAATGGAGATAAAAATAGCACACATTGGGCCGGGCACGGTGGCTCACGCCTGTAATCCCAACACTTTAGGAGGCCGAGGCAGGTGGATCACCTGAGATCAGGAGTTCAAGACCAGCCTGGCCAACATGGTAAAACCCCGTCTCTATTCAAAATGCAAAAAATTAGCCAGGCCTCATAGTGGGCACCTGTAATCCCAGCTACTCAGGAGGCTGAGACAGGAGAATTGCGTGAACCCTGGAGGCAGAGGTTGCAATGAGCTGAGATCGTGACATTGCACTCTAGTCTGGGTAACAGAGTGAGATTCCATCTCAAAATCAATCAATCAATCAATCAATCAATCACAGTTTTTCTAGGGTTGTTGTGAGGATTGAATTAGTTAATGAATATAAAGGGCTAAAAAGATGGACAGCAATTGATACGGTTTTGCAGTGTCCCCACTCAAATCTCACCTTGAATTGTAGCTCCCATAAACTCCACATGGGAAGTACCAGATAGGAGGTAACTGAATCATGGGGGTGGGTTATTCCTGTGCTAGTCTCGTGATAGTGAATAAGTCTCATGAGATCTGTTCCTTTTATAAAGAGCAGTTCTCTTGCACATGCTTTCTTTGCCTGCTGCCATGTAAGATGTGTCTTTGCCTGTCCTTTGCCTTCTGCCATGATTGTGAGGCCTCTTCAGCCATGTGGAATTCTGAGTCTATTAAACCTCTTTTTCTTTATAAATTACCCAGTCTTGTGTATTTCTTCATAGCAGTATGAAAATTGACTAATACAGCAATAACAAAATTGTGATGTTAGCTACTTCCCCCTTCCTCTTTCTCTTCATTATTATTCTTAATAATATCCATGTTTCATTATGCATTATTTGTGCACTATTTTATGTTATTTGGTTTCATTTAGTGCGCATTATTGACAAATCATATTCTTATATTTATATTTTGTAACTTTTGAAATCTAAATAGTATTTTTACTCCACTATAACATCCATTTAAAAATTAGAACACATATATTTCTTTGTACTAGCACTTAACTCACACTATACTATTTCTTTTGTCACCTCCAACTACACTATCCATTTTAGCTTTATTCATATACATAAAAATTATATTCAGTTCCATAACAGAAGACATGTAGCATTATCTCTATAGTTAAATATTTTTATTGCCATGTAAACAATTATCCCAAAGCTTCATGACTTAAGCTTGCAAACATTTACTACTTGTCCATTTCTGTGGACCAAGATTCCAAATGTTGCTTAGCTGAGTGCCTCTGGTTCCTGATCTTTGATAAGCTACAGGCTGGAATGCAGTTGTTGGCAGAATTCCAAACCTGATGGTAGGCAGAAGCCCTGAGTTTCTCACGGACTCAGGGCCTCTCCACTTAATGCCTCTCCTTACTACAGAGCACATAATGACAGCTGGCTTATCTCAGAGCAAGCAAGGAAGAAACAGGACACAAGATGAAAGACATGGTCCTTTTCCAACCTATACTTGAAACTGACTTCTGCCATACTCTTTTCATGAGAAGGAAACATCTAAATGTAGCCCACTTTCAAGAGGAAAGAATTACTCAAGGGTGTAAGTACCAGGAGGCAGGGACCATCAGGAGGCCTCTTATCAGCTGCCTATCCTATTCCAAGTGGGTACAGCACTCAGTACTTGATCTTTTGTCCCCACAGAAACAGCAAGCATGCATTATTTATTTTGACTTTTCTTATATTTGCTCCTAGTTTTCACCATCAAATAAGTCTTCCTATTTTGAAACTTGAGATTTGAGTTTCTTATTTTAGAATTTGTCCTTTATGGTTACATTTTTGCCTGACCTCCTGACAAAAAAACAAAAATAAAATAAAATTAATAAAATTTAAAAAATTAAAACCCTAGGTCAGGTAGTTCTGGAATCTTTGCATAGTCTGAAGATATCATACCACTCTTTTATAAATCTTGATGCTGAGAAAGATTATCTGTCTCAAGTTAACCTTATTTTTTTCACTTTATGTGATTTTCTTTATAGACATTGGCCATCTGTATGCTAAAGAAATGGAAGTAGGGCAATGATCTGGGTCAGATAGAAATTTCAAGTTACTTAGAATATCCTATAAGAGTTTCTTTAAAAGTCAGTTTTGACTTTTACCCTGAGAGTATATTAATGATAGTAAATGTGGACTGAGTAATTAAAATAAGAGGCAGATATTGAGCTCAGTAACTAATCTACATTATTTTAATTGCCATGAAAATTCTATATGAGAGATACTTTTTTCCTCCAATTCTACAATTGATCAAAAAGGACCAAAAATATACTATGCAGAATTATTTAAACTAGACATGTAGAGCATACAAAATATTTTAGAAATATGATGTGATCGATTTACTCTCTATTTGATAACAACTCTAGAGGTGTCTACAGCAGTACAGTCAAACATATTGAGAAACATATGAATAAAAATATTAGCATGTCTGTATGAAACATTTGGATATGCATAGGTAACAGAGTTAATAAAAAATTTAAATTTCATTTTAAAGGACACCAAGTAAGTTTGTACCAAACCTCTACAGTCTTTGATACGTCAAAGCTACTGAATTTTGGAATTGCAGATAGGGGGATGTTAGCCTGTGAATTTAGAGACCTGTGTGCAAAGGCTAGCAGCTGGCCAGTGGTTTCCTGGGGAATTTAAGCCAAGTAGCCTAACTTCAAGATCCACATTTTTAAGTGTTCCATATCAGTGCCTTGGACAAGTATGGGGACACTCAATTTGGAGGTTTTTCTTCCACTTAGAATTCCTCCCACCTGGAATCAAATACTGCTTCTGAGACTTACTAAGTGTTTGTGACTTCGAGCAATTTGCTAACTCTTTTTGATAACCCCAGATGAAATGTGGTACTTGGTACTGTGGTCACCCCAGATATCCTTCAATACCAATTGTGCTACCTTAAGACATTGTTTAATCAAGTCCACAAAGCTCTTATCTCAGGAATCAAGTGATCTGAATCCTAAGATAACACTTAAAACTGATGATTCATTACTACCAACTTCATTGCTAATTTCCTGGCTAAAATAAAAGCATTCATAATGACTTCTACTACACATGGATTCAACTCACTTACCTTTTAAAAGACTGATAGGGTTTTGTTGTGTCCCCACCCAAATCTTATCTTGAATGTAGTTCTCATATTTCCCACATGTCATGGGAGGGACCTGGTGGGAGGTAATTGAATCATAGGGCAATTACCCTCATGCTATTCTCATGATAGTAAGTTCTCACGAGATCCGATGAATTTATAAGGGGTTTTCCCTTTCATTCGGTTCTCACTTTTCTCTTTCCTGCTGCCACAGGAAGAAGAACATGCTTGCTTCCCCTTCTGCAATACTGGTAAGTTTCCTGAGGCTTCCTCAGCCATGCTGAACTGTGAGTCAATTAGACCTCTTTCCTTTATAAATTACCCAGTGTCTGGTGTGTCTTTATTAGCAGTGTGAGAACAGACTAATACAAAGACAGTCATGTGATACTCCCAGTTTCTGAGAACAGTTTTAATAACAATCGGAAAACTGGGTAGTCAATTTAAGAAGTATTATTAAGATGTGTGTAATTAAATATGTTTGCAGAAACAAGTTCTAAACAAGTCCTACACTTAGAATACTAATTTCGTGTAGTCACGCTTGTATTCTTTTTTTCTCTTTTGCCTTTTAAATTTAACAATATTTAAAATATAAGAATAATTTGAGCACTATGCCACAAGGAATGATTGATGTCACATTTGATGTATGTAGTTTTATAAATTGATTATGTTTGTTGATAAAGGTCAGGGAAACTCTGTGACTTTGTTCATCCCTTCCACTTTCACTGAGTATCTCACTCTTCTGAAACTGGTGTAAAATTTTTCTATTCATAGTTCTGGAGTTATACTTCACACATACAAGTGTATTATAGCATTATTTGTAAAATTTTGTAAACAACCTAAATGCTTATCAATATGGGAATGGATATCTAAATTTAAAAAGTATGCATATAATGATTAATAAGTATTTTTAAAATATATCTTATATTATTTTACCCTTTGAAAATTCATGAGTAACAATATAAGAAAAAGGCTTTCCAGGTGTGCTGATAATGTTATCTGCCTTATCAAATTTGATTAGAAATTTTTTAAAGCCAAGGAGTTTCCTATAATTTATTCAGAAAGTATTCTTCACAATGACCATTAACTAAAGCTGCAAAAATTATGTTGCTAACAGAAGAAGTGCAATTGGAAAACACTGACTGTAATCTAAATATGCCATAGGATAACAATATTTAATTTGATTTACTTTCTCTAGTAATGTAAATTATGCTGACATGGAAATATGGGAGCAATTTTATCAACTAGATTTATATTTTGCTTAGGAAAGCTAGAAATCATGTAATGATGTCCATCCAGATGACTCAAGGGATAAAGTTTAAGTATCTCTGGCTAAATAATTTGATCTACTGCTAAATGTTATCCATATATTTTACAGTTTTCTGGTTTGGGTTGTGAGATTTCAGAGAAGCATATATGTAAAATAAAAATTAAACATTTTCAATAATGTTTTTTATTTACTTGTGCTTTCCCCAATTAATTGAGGAAGAAAATTTGTAGGACTCATGCTGTCAAATTTTAATTAAAAAAGAAAAAGAACAAATTAGTATTCATGAGCCTAGAGAAATCCTTAATATTTTTAATCAGTGAATGCCTGTACCACAGAGAAAATCATGCTGATATACATAGAAAAATACTAATTGCAGATTTCAAATAAATGTTCTTTAAATCTTCATAAAGGAAAAAGTATGTTGTGTTTTCAGAATCAGCTATTATTATTTTTAACAATATCCAGTAGCTGGTAAAATTATGATATCATATTATTAGGATGTATTTATATAAAGAAAGTGTCTCTTTACTTTCAGTTTCCCAGGCTGCTACACATTTTCATTCATTATCTACTAAGAGGACCTTTACTGGGCTGCTAATTATTTGGGCTGCCCTTATTGTGGCTAAGATTGGGCACTAGACCTAGGTGGTCCAAATCTAAAATGCAGCCAGATTTTTGTCTAAGCAATTGCAATTTTTATTGCTTGATTGAATCTAATTCTTGCTTTCTTCTTTCTTTCATGATGTAATCTAGAAGCATTGAAATAATTTGCTAGTTGGAAATGGAACAAGAAAAATGACTTGAACAATGTTAAACTAGATCACTTAGTTAAAACATTCCAGTTTGCTGTCATACAGTTTTGCTTTCCATTGGCATATGTTTAAATGTGTATACAGTGGGCTGTATAATTTTCTATGGGTTCTGTACTCATATCCTTATAATATTTCTTTTTGTCAGTCAGCCTATGAGATTAATTCCCTTTGCAACTAAAACCACTTATCAAGTAGCCTTTGTTTTCACTGCTGAAACAAAAAGGGTTTAAGGAATACATTCATAAACAGGAAAAAAATTCAAACCATGTGTAGGTCTATCCTGAGAGCATAAGAGAACAGGAGGCTACAAAATTGGTATAATGCTTTGCTTTGTCCTCTAGTAGGCATTTTTCTCTTTCATTTTTTTTCCCTAAGTAAACTTAACATCCCCCTGAAATCCATACTAATATATTTGGTCTCAAAATATTAACTCACTTTGGAATATTAAATAGGAAACATTACATATAAAATTTTATTTGTCATATATGTGCCCGATAAGATATTTTGTGTTCAAATATAAAGAACCTTTATTTAACTACCTTAGCGAATATGCTTGGAGTTTGTATGCAGGAATTTTAAAGACAAACTTTTAAATACTAGAATACTTACTCTGGAGAGAACTCCAAACATGTAGTTACATATTTACATGTACAAAATTATATATGAGAGCATAAAATTAATATGTTACTTGCATAATGAAAATAAATAATGAAAACAAGTAAGATCTTAAAAATAAAATTTTCACAGATCATACTTATCATCAAGCGAACTTGCTTCGCTTTTACAACATATATAAGTCAGAAAATAAAGGGTTTTTTAGTTTACTGGCTCATTAACATTTACTTTCTCTAGTCATGTAAATTATGCTGACATGGAAATATGGGAACAATTTTATCAACTAGATTTATATTTTGCTTTTGCTTAGCAATGCAAGGGCAGGTATCTATTTTCTCCTCTATTATATATAGAAAAATAGAGAGAAATATCAGGAAAACTGCATTAAAAAATAACAGTGTGGGAGTCACTTCTAATTGCCTACCAATATGTATTTACTTCCTTCTTTAGCAAAAACCTGAATATTTTGGTTGGGTATTGTATAACCCAGAATAAAGTATATGATCATCAATGTCCTTTGCAGCTATATCTGACTAGGTGACTAATTCTAAAAACTTGGATATAAGCTCAAGAGTTTTATGGGACTTCTGGGAAGTCTCATTCAAAGTAAGAGGTATGCCCTTATGCCTCTCCACCTACCTGAAGAATGAGCTCCAGGAAAAATGGCTGTGCCAAAAAAAATTAATAATGTAAAGATCCTTAGTCAGTGATAAAGATATAAGACCATAACATTATTCCTGGAGGGCTACATCCAGAATTAATTTTTGCCCAAGGGAAGTAATTGTCTATGATGCTTAAGCCACTGTAATTTTCTAATTACTAGAAGCAGAATGTAATTTGTAATCAGTACAGAATTTGGGATTTGGAAGGTGGATTCTAAAATAACAGAAAGCTAGTGGTGGTTTGGTCTCATGAAGGAGACCTCTCTCTCTCTCTCTCTCTCTATCTCTGTGTGTGTGTGTGTTTGTGTGTGTGTAGGGAGAGAGAGAGAATGAGAGTGAGAGAATCTAGAGTTTGCAGATTGAAAATCTGGTAAAGTTTCCAATGACTTAGCCAGACCTCTGTTAATCTCTTACCTGCTGACTTACAAGTCAGATAACCTGCTAACTGGTAATAGCGTTAAGAAAAGTGTAAGAACATACCAAAACATTAATGACAATGTCTGGAAGCTTTTCTCCAATTATGTTTTTCTTATTGGATTTTCTTGGAAAAAAGAGCTGAAAGGTACTCCCGCTTGGAGACTACATATGGGCTGAAAATAAATAAATAAATAAATAAATAACAAAAAGGGTCCAGTGAAGACCAGCAGGAAATAGGTCTTTAGCTTGCCTCATAAAACTTAAGACAACATATCTTTCAATTATCAACATGGAGAAAATAAGATATGCAAACAATAACGTTGGAAAAGCAATATTTATCAAAAGGCTAATTGTATTAATAAACAAGGCAGCTTATGTATCAATATGTTTAAAAAGGAAAAAGTAGCCAATTCACATAAACATGAGACAAATACAAATGGCCAATAAATATTTGAAAATACTCTGTACTTCCTTCATCATTACATAAATAAAAATTCAAGCAAAAATGAAATCAAATATTTTATGTCAAATAGCCAAAAATAAAATAATTTTTAAATTACCTAGTTTTGGCTATGATGTTAGGAAATAGACACTCATAAATATTCACAGTAACATGAATAAATACTATAAATAGCTTCACATCAGTTTTCGTCATGTTTTGCCAACAAATGAGTCTTGATCGTGTCAAATTTTGTTTCCAAATGCCAAAGTTTTCAGTTTCTGTGAATTTGTATGATTGTTGTACACTTTATGAATTTTATTTGATAATCATTTGTATTCATTTACTCATTGATCCCTTTTCCAACCCGCTTATTCCAGTTCAGGATAGAGGGTGACTGAACCTCTCCTGGCAGCTCAAGACTTAAGGCAGGATTCAATCCTGGACAGGGCACAATTTCATGACAGGGTGCATGCACACAGCTCCCTCCTTCACTCACACTGAGACAGTATAGACATGCCCATGAACTAATGCACATATTGTTGGGATGGGGGTAAAACAAGAGTACTTGGAGAGAAAATCCACATGGATGTGGAGAGAATGTGAAAACTCCACACAGACAATGGACACGGCCAGGAATCCATTTTTTAAATTTTCTCATCAATGTTATAATGAATTGTGGATGAAGAAAATGATGTTATTCAAGGCCCTGCTGTATTTCCAGTATATCCCTGCTGGATTTGATCGGAAGAGTTAGAAATGATAAAGAACCTTAAAGAGAAAATGATTCTACTCAGAAATCAATAAATGCAGAAAGTCACTTGGCCTCCAGAGGCAAGAATACAAAAGGAGAGTTGGTGCTACCAGAGCTCACAAACTCACATGGAAATGGGGATATGGGAACACTGTCCTTGAACACCCCAGTCACTGAGCAGCCACACCTCACTGTCAACAAGAGGTTGAGTCCCTCCAGGCACACTGACACCTCTGGGCGGGCCAACAACACTGTGAGAGCCCCAATCACCTTTCCTTGACCATCACTTCAGCTCTAAGATTCTGAAGCAGAATATAGATTATTTTTTCTTCTTCTCAGATTTTACATCTCATTGGCCAAATTCAATAAGAAACCAATAGGTAAGAGATTCTGGTAAACACAGCTGCCAGGTCCCCTTGCCTATCTTCTGTGCATATCAGAAAATAAGAAAGTGTGAGTCTAACATCCAAGACATAAATCTTGAAAAGGTATTCCCTTCAACTCATATTTAAACTTCAATACAGCAAGAGGGTAAGAATTTATTCTGCCTGTTGTAATTTTAAATTAGAGAATTTGTTCTCTAGTTCAAACAAAGATGCTACGATTCACTTTTCCCAAATGAGGGAAATCCAATCTCATTTGCCCTTTATTGATTTTATGTTTGGCTAATTTCTTATCTGGTACAGACACAACACACCCAATCTTAGGTAAATCTTTAACCTAAAGATTAAATTGCAGTAATATCACCACCAAAATTCCTGTATGAAAAATATAGGAGAAGAAAGAGAAGAAAAACATATTGGTTGATAAATACACAAACATTACAATATAAGCAAGAAAAAAATCCTGATGTGGTCATATATAATTAGTGTTTCTAATGTAAATTATATCAGAGCATTAAACATTTTTCCTTTTTATTTTGGTAATATGATTTATTTTTGCCTATGGACCTTGTATCCTATATTACTAAATTCATCATAAATATTCCACAGTTTATTTTTAGATTCTTTTGTAATGTTTTTAAACACAGTTATTGAAAAAGCGTTTTTAAATTTTTTAATTCTTATTTATTTCCTATTGCTTTATTGCACTGGAGAGACTACTAATATAATATTGACTACAAATGGTGACAGAGGTATTGTCTATTTTTAATCTCAGTCAAAAATGTTCCCAATTTCACCATTAAATACAATATACTATAGATTTTACAATTACAATTTTAACATATTAAGGAAGTTTCCTTTCATTCCTGCTTATCACATTTTTATTTGGTTTCATAACCCAGAATTGTGTACATTTTTTTCAAATGGTTATTCTGTACCCAAATAATCATATGAGTTTCTTCTATCATTCTATCAATTTTCTTAATATTATGTTGATTTTCTTACAGTAAATCATACTTGCATTCCTAAAATAAAACCAATTTTATGATTAGGTATTCATCTTTCATTAGCATATTATAATTTTTATTGTCCTTAATGTTCTTTTATAACAGAGTTCCTAACCTTTTGATTATGATTATGAAATATTTGCCTGTAATCACTTGGAAATTTGTTTATAATTCTTAAAATAATTTGTTATCAGTGTTCTATCAGGCTCAAAATGTTGCTTACATTTCCTGGAGTGTTATTGTCTCCTTAAATCCTTAGAAGGATTTACCAGTGATATCATCTAAGCTAATGGTTTCCTTGAGGGTAGAATTTATGGACTCAGTGCTTTAAATATCAATGGCACTAATTATAATTTTATTGATCTGTTTTGGTTATATTATATTCTCAGGAGTATTTTCATTTAATTTGAAATTTTATACTATAAGCATGAATCAGTTCAATATTTCTTATTAAGATTTTTAAATGACAGTAAGTATATTTAATGTGCATTTTTAAATTTTGACAACCTTTACCTGTTTTTCCTTTTTCAAAAAATTTTTGTGGGTACTTAGTAGATGTATATACTTATGGGGTATGTGAGATGTTTTGATACAGGCATGCAATGTGAACTAATAAGATATTTTGATACAGGCATGCAATGTGATACAGGCATGCAGTGTGAAGAATGGAGTATCGATCCCCTCAAGCATTTATTCGTTGAATTAACAATGCAATTACACTCTTTAAGTTATTTTAAAATGTACACTTCTTATTGATTATAGTTACTCTGTTATGCTATCAAATAGTAGGTCTTATTCATTTTTTAAACTATTTTTTGTACCCATTAATCATCCTCCACTTCACCAACACCTTCACTACCCACACGAGTCTCAGGTAACTATCCTTCTACTTTTCAAACCCATGAGTTCAATTGTTTTAATTTATATTCCACAAATAAGTGAGATCATGCAATGTTTGCTTTTCTGTGCCTGGCTTATTTACTTAACATAATGATTTCCAGTTCTAGCCATATTTTTTTCACATGACTGGATCCCACTCTTTTTTATGACCAGGTGGTGCTCCATTGTGTATACGTACCACATTTTCTTTATCCATTCATCTGTTGAGGAACAATTAGGTTGCCTCCAAATCTTAGTTATTTTAAACAGTGCTGCATCAAACATAGGAGTGCGGATATCTCTTTCAGATTCTGATTCCCTTTCTTTTGGGTATATACCTAGCAGTGGGATTGCTGGATCATATGGTACCTCTATTTTTAGTTTTTTGTTTATTTTTTGTTTATTGTTTATTTTTAGTTTGTTTTAGTTTTTTGAGGAGTCTCCAAAAGTGTTCTCTATAGTAATTGTATTAACTTACATTTCCACCAACAGTGTACTAGGATTCACTTTTCTCCACATCTTCACCAGCCTTTGTTATTACCCACCTTTTGAATATAAGCCATTTTAACTGGGGTGAGATGATATATCATTATATTTTTGATTTGCATTTCTCTAATGATCTGTGATATTGATCACCTTTTCATATATCTATTTGCCATTTGTATGTCTTCTTTTGAGAAGTGTCTATTGAAATCTTTTGCCTGTTTTTGATCAGATTATTAGATTTTTTCCTACAGAGTTGTTTGAGCTCCTTATATAATCTGGTGATAAATTCATTGTTGAATTGCTATTTTGCATATTTTCTTCCATTTTATGGATTGTCTCTTCACTTTGTTGATTGCATCCTTTACTGTGAAGAAGTCTTTTAACTTGGTGTGATTCCATTTGTCCATTTTTGCTTAGGTTGCCTGTGACTGTGGGGTATTGCTCAAGAAATCTTTGCCCAGACAATTTTCTGGAAAATTTACCCAATGTTTTCCTCTAGTAGTTTCATAGTTTGAGGTCTTAGGCTTAAGTCTTTAATGCATTTTAATTTCATTTTGTATATGATGAGAGATAGAGATGTAGTTTCATTTTTCTGTACATGGATATCCAGTTTACCCAGCACCATTTATTGAAGAGACTTTTCCCCACTGTATATTCTTGGCAGCTTTATCGAAAACTAGTTCACTGTGTGGTGTGTGGATTAGTTTCCAGGTTCTGTACTGTCTTCCATTCGTCTATGTGTCTGTTGCTATGCCAGTACAATGCTATTTTGGTTATTATAGCTCTGTAGTAGAACTTGAGGTGAGGTAATGTGATTCCTCTAGTTTGGTCCTTTTCGCTTAGAATAGTTTTGGCTGTTCTGGGTCTTTTGTGGTTTCATGTAAATTTCAGAATTGTTTTTTCTATTTCTGTGAAGAATGTCATTAATATTTTGATAAGGATTGCATTGAATCTGTAGATTGCTTTTGGTAGTAGGGACATTTTAACAATATTGATTCTTTCAATCTATAAACATGGAATAACTTTTTATTTTTTTGTGTCCTCTTCAATTAATTTCATTAGTCTTTTTTAGCTTTCATTATAGAGATCTTTTACTTCTTTGCTTAACTAAGAAGTATTTAATATTATGTGTGGCTATTATAAATGGGATTACTTTCATATTTCTTTTTCACATTGTTCACTGTTGGCATACAAAAATGCTACTGATTTTCATATGTTGATTTTGTATCCTGAAAATTTATTTGTTTATCTGTTCCAATAGTTTTCTTGTGGAATCTTCCAAATATAAGGTTATATCATCTGCAAACAAGGATAATTTGACTTCATTCCTTCCTATTTGGATGACTTTCACATACTTCTCTTGTCTGGTTGCTATAGCTATGACTTCCAGTTCTATGTTGAACAACAGTGGGAACAGTGGGCATCCTTGTCATGTTCCAGATGTTAGAGAAAAGGCTTTCAGTTTTTCCCCATTCAGTATGATACTAGCTATGGGTATGTTGTATATGGCTTTTATTATGTTGAGGTATGTTCCTTTTATATCCTGTTTTTGAATGGATTTTATCATAAACAATGTTGAATTTTATCAAATGCTTTTTTGGCATTAATTGAAATGATCATATGGTTTTTGTACTTCATTCTGTTGCTATGATGTGGCACATTTATTTTTATATGTCGAACAATCTCTGCATCCCAGTGGTAAATCCCACTTGGTCAGGATAAATCATCTTTCTAATGTATTGTTGAATTCATTTGCTGGTATTTTTTATTTTGAGATGTCTTTGGTTTTGGTATCAGAGTAATACTGGCCTTGTAAAATGAGTTTGGAAGTATTCCATCGTCCTCTGTTTTTGGGAATGTTTTGAGTAGAATTGGTACTAGTTTTTCTTTAAATGTTTGGTAGAATTCAACAATGAAGCCATCAAGTCCCAGAGTTTTTTTTTTTTCTTTTTTTTTTTTTCTGGGAGACTTTTCTTACTGATTTTCTCTTTTTTGCTTTCATTTGCTATTTGAAAGTATATATGTGCTTATCTTTATTCCCAATATCATATTTTGCCTTTAATTCTAATACTTTTTCTACCTTCTTCACACAGATTCTGAGATCTTTGAATTTTAAGATTCCTTTTTTAAATGCATATATTTGAAGTTATATGTTTCCTTTCAAGTAGACATTTATTTGTACCCCCATAAGTTTAATGTATTATATTTTATATTTTATTAATATTAATTTCAAGATGTCTCTAATTTTTATTGTAGTTTTTTCCAGCCACTTAATACAATTTGCTTGTTTAGTTTCCAAATATTTGTGCTTTTTTCTGTTATTATTTTTATTGTATTAACTTGTAACTTATCAAGGCACTTTTTATATAAATTCTTTTTTATTATTAATTTATAAACTTTATTTTTTAGAGAACTTTTAGGTTGACAGTAAAATTTAATGAAAAGTACAGAGAGTTCCCATGTACCCCACACTAAAAAAAATGCACAGCCTCTTCCACTATAGACAAACCTCAACCAGAGTAGTACACTTGTAAAACTTATGAACCTACATTGACACATCATTATCACCTGAAGTCCATAGTTTACATCAGGGTTGTACTACAGTTTAATTATTTGTTCACCTTTTGAAAGACATCTTGGTTGCTAAGGTAAATATCCATGTGGAGGCTTCTGTGTGGACATAAGCTTTCAGTTCATTTGGCTAAATATTAGGGATCATGATTTCTGGATAATATGGGTTAGAATATGTTTAGTTGTGGGATTGTACAAGTTTGCATTTCCACAAGCAATCAATAAAAGTTTCTGTCATTCCAAATTTTCAGTAGCATTTGACGCTATCTCTGTTTCAGATTATGGCCATACTAATACATACATAGTGGTATCTTATTGCTGTTTTAATTTCCAATTTCCTAATAACAAAGGACATTACTTTTTTATAAATTTACTTGCAATCTGTTTATCTTTTTCAGTGGGGTGTCTGTTGAGTTATTTTGTTTATTTTTAATCAAATTATTCATTTCCTTCTTGATTTATTTTTTCCGGTTTTACTGAGATATAAAACTAAAAATTGTGTGTGTGTGTGTATATATATGTATATGATGTATCATGTGATGTTTTGATGCACAAAAACATTGTGAAATGATTACCTTAATCAAGCTACTTAACATATCCATCATCTCAGTAGTTATATTTTTTTGCATTGTGGGGGAAAATGAGAACATTAACAACCTACTACCTTAGTGAGTTTCAAATTACAATACAGTATTATTAACTGTATTTCCCATGCAATACATTAGATTCTCAGAAAAATTCATCCTGCTTAAATGGAACTTTTTATCCTTTGTCCAGTATCTCTCTATTCCTCCCTCCCTCTAGCTCCGGCAACCATTATTCTGAATTCAAATTTTTAAAATAACAGAGGATCTACTGTTTTTTACTTTTTGATATAAACTTTAGAATAATGATAGATATTATATTTTATAAATATAATTTAGTTGGGACTTGCTGAGTGTTGTTTAAATGTATACTTATAGATTTTTCTTTTGTGTGCTTGTTCTGTTGTTTACTGAGATAGTTGCGTTAAGAACACCAATTACTTTTGAAATATTTCTGTCTATTCTTCAAGCTATTTTGCAGTTTTTCCTTTAAATATCTTTAAACTATTTAATTGAGCATATACAAAATTAGGGTTATTTTAGCTCTTGATGTTTAACTTCTTGGCATTATTAGATCTTTATCTTTAGAAATGCTTTTTCCTTTGAAATATACATTCTCTAGTATTAATGTAGTTATATTGCTTCCTTTTTGTTAATGTTCTTACATTATGCATGTTTTTATCCTTGGCTGTCAACCATTTTATTTATATTTAATATGGTTTTCTGTTATGCCAGCATATGGTTAGAATTTTGTTTCTCAGCTAGTTTGACAACGTTGCTTTTAATTGAAGAATATATAACAGTTACATTTTATGAAATGAAGGGATTTTGTATTTAGATGTACCACTTTATCATTTTATGTTTTTGTTCTATGCTCTATTCTTTAAAAAATATGTTGTTTTTATGGAACACTATATGTTACATAACAAATATATTTTTCTTTCCTTCCTCTCTGTTAACTTGTTAATTGAAACTACTTTTACTTGTATTTAATGGCTATTGCACACATTGCAATATTTTCTCTTGATTAGTCAAATGAAATGAGTATATGTCTAATTATTTCTAAAAAATTCAAAGACCTCATAATTTTTACCTACATTTATGTCCCCTCTTAGCTTTCCCACTCTTTTTCTTGTGTATTATATTTCTGTGTATATTTTAAACCTCGTAAGACATTGCTATTATTGTTCTCAGTAGTCGATGTTATCTTAGATTTATTCACATATTAGCCATCTGTATTCCTTTTCATTCCTTTCTGCATTACAGTTTCTATCTGGACTAATTTTATTTCTGCTTAAATAATATACTTTACAATTTCCAAGGGCAGAGCTCTGCTGGTGAATATTTTACTCTTGTTTTTGTTTTTGCCAAAAATACCTTTGTTTACCTTCATTTTTGGAGGATAGTTTCTGCACAAAATATTCTTGCTTGGCAGTTATTTTCTCTTAGCACTTTCAAGTAATATTTTTATATTTTTCTTATCTCCACTATTTCTATTTGAAAATTAGCTGTCATTCTTATTATTGTCTCTTTAAGGAAAATGTGTTTTCTTCATTTTGCTTTTAAGATTTCTTTTTTTCCTTTTTTAGCAAAGTAACATAGGTGTGCTTTTATTTTGCATTTCGCCTGCCTCTGTGTTTGTGTGTGTGTTTGTGTGTGTGTGTGTGTATAGTGTTTTGTTTCATATTGTTTATATCTCCTTAAAGTTGTAGATTCACATTAGGTTTTCATAGGTTTTAGAAAATTGTACAGTTTTATTTTTTCAAGTGTTGTTTCTTTCTCCCTTCCTTGGGGAGCTTTATTAGATCTTATTATCATGAATTGTATGTCTTTTACACACTACTGTGTTTTTAAAATCTATTCTGGATGCATCAATTCAGATAGTTTATCTTGCTCTAACTTTCAGTGTATTTGCTCTTTTTAATGCTGTGACTACACTATTTTTAAACCAGTCTATTAAATTCATGATGTAATATTGAATTATCCAGTTCTAAACCTGCCATCTGATTGACTTTTGTTTTTCTTTGCTGAAATTCTATTTTTGTCAGTATTCTTGAATATTTAAATCACAGTAATTTTAAACTTCATTTCCAGTAACTCCAATATCTTTATTGGTTGAGGGTATGAATGACTATCTTATGCATTTCTTTTGGTTTTTGTTCATTTGGACCCCTTTCTAACCACTATTTGTTTTAAAATTAAATTATCTAAACTTATATATGGAAAATTATATAGTGTGTGCATGGTGTTATTTTTCTCTGCAGAAGATCTACCTATTTCACCACCTTGCACAGAACAAGAAATACATACCTGGTTTGTGCTTACATCTAGAGTTTAACCTTTTCAAGTCTCCCAAGTGAAATCCTAGGGTGTGTACAAAGGTCCTTTCTCAGGTGTTGAGGGGTTCCTAAGCTCTGTATTTGTCTCTCCTGAGTGGTGAGACTGTTGAATCTGTGCTTCGCTTTGTAGTTTCTGAGCAGCTGTTTTTATGCTTTCTTTCCCTGCATCATCACCTGTACTCGAACAGTGTAAAAGTTGAATAATGTCTTACAGCAACACTGTGCGCACACTGTGTGGGTCATTTCTCTATGGTTTGCTTTTCTCTTAGGATATTGCCTTGCATTCCAGGTTGTTTGGAAGTCACACATTTTAGTGACTGTTTTCTCAGCCAAGGGAATGCTGCAAGTCCTGGATTGCTGCTCTCAGCTTGCCCCTATGTCTTGCACTTAGAATTGAATAAAAGCTCAAAAAGAAAAAGCAGCAGTAAATGCAGGGCTCACCTCAATGCGTGACCCTGTCCTATAGGATTGTGGCTCTGGAGTTCTGGCAGCCTTTGTTGTTTTATGAATGCCTTCAGTGATTTTTAAATATTTTATTCATCTTTTGTAGTTCTGTTCATCTGGCATCTGTCTCATGCCAGGTACACCCTGCTGAAATTGGTTTTTGTTGTCAACATCAGCTTTTCCATCTTAATTATTTATACATGTTTTATATATGAATATGTGTGTGAATATATATACATTATTATGTATAAATTATATATAAAGTATATACATTTCTATTCATGTATCATGTGTATATTATATATTCATGTATAATACATAAATTATTTAGATATTATACATGAATGATAGATGATACAAAATATATGTATCATATTCTGTATAATTTACATGAATTTTTAGTACATAGTTCCTATTTTAAATTATAACAGAATAATCAAATTTCAGATGTAAATATGGACTAAGGGCTCTTTACAATCAATTTCAAGTACATTTTTACTCCATATATCTATTAATTTAATAAGAATCTAGGTGGTTATTGCTGTTGTTTTTGTTTAATAACACTATACTCAAATTTATATTTATATTTAAAAAATATTTTTGCATGCATTATTAAAATAGTAACTGAATGTAAAGTACAATTATAATAATGAAGTTTTTCTACTTTTACAAAATGAACTTTCAAAAATTTGACTTTGATTTAATAAATTCCATTTAAAATTCAAAACATTTATTAGAATTTATTCTTACTGATTTTCACTCTGAATTATCTGATAATATTGATGTAAAACTCGTCCTTTGTGGAAGGTTTCTGATAATAAAGTCAATACATAATTATTGCTTCACTTTGCATATAGGTGCAAAACACTTGAAAAAATGAGCAATATTAATGTGGAGGTACAATTGTGAGATTCAGATAAAACTATTTCTAACATATATAGAATAGATAACTATTCTATTTCTGTGACAGGGTTCACAGAAATAGAAATGCACTTTCTATAATTGTACCTTGTGAAAGCATCACTTTTGGGCACATTTTCTTTAAATACATTTTTTACTTTTGAAGTAAATGATGACATTTCTTAATTAGTCTGGCGTTATTTGGTTTTCATCTTGTCGGAAATATTAACACAACACCTAACATGAATAACTTTCTCAAAGATTTTGTTTCTCATTCCAAATTCATGAAAAATGTCCAAAGTAAATGAAAGTCTGTAGTTAATTGTTACATTAAATTTTATTATTTCTTTTAGTTAAACTCTTTGAGCCTTTTGCTGATAAATGTGATTATTGCCTAAAAAGATATAAGGAAATAATAAATTATATAAATAGATTTAGATTTCCATTATACAATAAAATACTAAACCACTCTTTTAAACCTTTGGCGTACACTTTATGTACTCCACATAATGCTGTTCCACGAAGATTTCCTGCGCAAATTTGCTTGCCCCTAGACTACAATCTTCCTGTGTTTTCAGTGACTTCACTGACTGGAAACTGGGTACCTCTTTCCTTATCACACGGTAAGGAACAATCTTATCAAAGTAATTATAAATTTTGTTTCTGAAAAATTGAATATATATATTAGTTGTGGGAATGAATTGCTATGTTATTCATTTCTTCTGGGTTTTTTCATTTTGATCCTCTTTCTTGCCATGCCTTGTTATTTAATAAAATTAAAACCAGATTCCTGACAGAGAAAGCAGCATCCTACTTCTATGACCCCTGCCAGCAACCAGGAGTAGCTAGCTTTCCCCGCAGACTCATGTTTTATCAGTAGGCACCCGGCAGTCTACCCATGCAAAGGAGATGTTAGCAATGATAGCTTCTGAGGAAGATGTTAGCTTCTGGGGGAGGTAAATAAAAGAAAGACAGGTTTGATCTCCTTTGCTTCAGATTTAGTGATGTATTGTTGTGGTAAATCTTTTCATTTCACATGCATCCACTAATTCATGACACTTCATCAGAAACTCAAAGTCCAGTTGGGAGGTATAGCAAATCCTCTAGCTTGTGTTAATGCAAATATAAACAAAACATTTTTAAAACAAAAACGTTTAATATATATTAAACTGGAGGTAAAAGGGACCTTGAGTATAAGCCAGGATGCTCCCAGGCAAGTCATAATATGTGACTTCTTGATGATGCATAGGTCAAATGTGATTATTTGGGAAATATTAAACATAATTGTTCCAGATCTAGGTGAAAACATAGACTATCTAGTTATCAGCATTAGCATATAACATAAACAATAGGCATTTTAAACAATGAATTATTTCAAAATATCAATTTGGCAGCTATATGGAATCTTCCACATTGCTTGTTGAAAATATTAGTAATATCCTTATAGGGAAATATATTTACATCAGACAATGTATCAAAATCAATGTGATACTTTTATTTTGAAACATATTATAAATACTCCTATATGTGTTTCACTCTGCCCTATAGCAAAAAACTGCTAGCAATGTAAAAAGGGATACGTTGCAAATAGTTTAATGAGTGAAATAGATACACAGGAACAAGCCAGGTGTAGTGAAACCACAATAAATAGTGAAATGCCTTCTGGTTGGTAGAAATAGGTGTCTTTACAGTGCAGGCCAAAAGGGGCCAAGGGTTGAAGAAGATAGGGGAATACAGAAAAAGAGCTGCATGGGGTGGCAGCCAGCCAGGAGCTGTTTATTTTGGTCCAGGGACACATCTAGGACATGAAGAAAATGATGGCTAACATTTACCTTGACCTCACTCTATTCCCTTCTACTGATCTCCCTCTGGGGATGCCTATTGGCAGCTATTACCTGGAAGACAGAGAGTAACAATCCAGCCAGCATCCTGGGGACAAGAAGAGGGATGAACAAGGATAAGGAATAGCTCTGAAGAGAAAAACAAAAAGATAACCATGTTGTTTCTTTTACATCATGAAAATATATAACTGAATTTACTTTGATTTCTGTCTCTGCTGCCAGAACAATATAATTTAAATTATATTTTCTCTTATTAATTTATATCAAGCACTGTTTTTGAAAAGCATTCTCAATTTATTTGAAGAATTAGGATAGAAATATTGATCTAAGAAAATGAATAATTGAAAATATTTTAATTTCTTTTTACATTATCTTGTAGACATTTTTCTTAATCATTATCTTTCTGGTATGCACAGTGACTAAGAAAACAAAGAGCATTTCTTGACACTCAGAAGGTGAGCCAGTACTCACTGTAGGCCATGTTATTCTCTTATGTAACAATTCCACAGAGCTTCAACCTCAGACCAATCTTAAATCCATGATAAAATGAGACAAAGCAAGGCTACTTCATGAATTTGTCTAAGCAGAACAAAATCTAGGTTGCTCCTTAGCCCACAAAAATAACAGTATTTCCATTCTTTTGCTAAACTAGTGACAGCTACTTCTTTTTTTACCAACCATAAAATTGCCCCGCTTTCTTTTCACATCAACCAGTGTATTAAAATCAATGTGAAATTCTTATTTTGAAATACATAAAATACATTCAAACTAGCAGAAAACCTTGCTTCCTTGGACCTTCGCCAAATCACCCAAACTAAGTCCAAATCCTGTAAAAGATTACTTATTTTTTAACCTTCTTATCGTGACACCCAACAATTCCCTATAGTAAGCAGTCATCCTCACTTCAAAGAGTAATAAATCCATTTTTTTTTAACTTCAGCTGTGTTCCTGGTGGTCTTTGGCTAAAGGGCATTAATAATAGCTACTCCTGTAGAGAAGCTCCTCTGCACCATAATCATTAGTTGCATTCCAGCCTGCCTTTCTTAAAGTGATACAAGATGATATGAGAAAGCTAAGTCAATATAGCTTTTACGAAATCTGTTATATCTTGAGGTGCTAAAATTGGGACATTTTTAAGTAAATAAATTGTAATCATGTAGCAAATATTTCAAAAGGACAATTGCTAAAACCTTTTTAATAGCTACAATTGTAGGTTAATTATCAAAATCCCCTGATGATATTCATTGCTTGCAGGTATAGTTCACTTCAGTGGAAAATGGTGTTAATTGTAGAACAAGAAGATGACAAGCAATTAGATGTCTTCCTGAAGGAATTTTAAAAGCCTAATCTTTATATTAAAATAGATTAAAGAAAAAAATATTTGGGGAGATAATGAGAATTGTGTTTCAAATGATTAAGCCAGTGCATTGCCAAAAATGGCTTTTAGAATTCATATATTAAAACACATATGAATTGGAAAAAAGTATATTTTTTAAAATTCTCTGTAAGTCTGAAGCATTTTTAGATCTCTGGTTTATGCATGATACTTTAAGAGACTTCATAGGTTTTATTGTAAAAAATAAAATGTTATTTTATTAGGGAGTTTTTGCAAGGTTCTGTATATTTTGAACAAATTAAAGTGCTTTTTCCCAAACATGGACAATATGTTCCAAAACTTGTACCTGTGATGTAGACACATTAATTATTTACTGTATGCAATTGAAGCAAATTATTTAATCTTTTAAAATCTCAGTTTCTTTATCCTACGATAAGGATTAGATTTGTTAATTCACAGATAATTCATGTATCAAGGAGGTGGTGCTGAAGCTATGGTTATTAGGCCTGATGCTCTGGGTTTTATTCAAGGTAGGGGTAGCCCCCAAATCAGCATATTTACAATTTTTTTTTCTGGGAACTTTTTAAAAATCAGGACTCAGAATAATGTGTATCGATCCTTCCCTAAAAATTTTTTCCCTCTAAAATTTATGGTAAGATTTAGAACCTGCCAGAAAACAGAGATATACAAACTATTTACTACCTAAAAATATTAAATCAAATTTACTAGGAGAAGCCACAGAATTGGAATCCTTAGAGTTTAGGCTACTCCTTTCAATTCAGAGTCAGCCCTTTAAAAGCCCCATTCTTTGTCTGAAGATCAATTCACTTTGTGTTTTTTGTTTCCCCCATAAATTCCATCAGTGTGGAGCTAATTATATCAGTGTTGATGCTAATCGTGAATTAGCTTATTTCTATATATATTTTTCTTATTATCGTGTCATAATATACCATGAGGTGGTTGGGTCCCATTTCCAGTACAACAAGAGTGACGTCTGAGCAATGCTCTCTGAACAAGATCTTCATATCTACTCCCCAAGAGGGTTGCTACATTCTTAGCCTCCCTCAATTTAATTCTTTTATGATAAAAAGAAGGTAATGTATAAACATGATTAAAAAAGATAACATGATTAACCCATCTTGTTATTTCACTCTCCTTTAACATTGCTGTGCTGACATGTCAATTTTCCTGCATTTAATAATACAATTTCATTTTTGGCTCTCCTCACTAAAGTTGGTGCTTTCCTCTTAATATATACAACATATTTCAGGTTTAATTCCTGTCACTTAATAATCATATATTTGATGCAAAAATCATAAGTTTTTGAGTTTTTATTTTGGATTAGCCACTTTTCCATCCTATTTCATTTAAGGCTTATACAAACATTTTATATTAGACTTTATTGTCTCCGTTTCATAGATGAGGGAACACAGGTCAAGTAAATCAAATAATGTGCCCAAAATTATATAATATTTATGAAGAGGTGTGTCTGTGGCCAAATTAAATGTATCATCTATTTATTATCCTATATTTCCTCATCGAGAACATTAAAAAATATGCTACATTATATTAAGAGAGCTGAAATAAACACAATATAACTTGATCTGCTAATGCTGCTATGTGTCTGTATATATATATGTATACACACACATATGCACACACAATATATATCTGTATATACATATAAATTAGTATATATGTAATCAATCATATACCTACATAAATTTTAGTAGGCAACTATGTAACAGAAGCTCTGGAATGAGATTCTGAATGACTCTCCACGGCCAAGAGTAGACTATCCCTATTTTATTTTTAGTTTTGTAGTGTGAAAATTATAAACTTTGTCTCTGACCTTTGTCTCCCAGTGTTTGTAAGAAAGGGCACAGATTTGTTTAATAATTGATTTTTCATGGTTTAAATGTGAACTTTATTTTTATAAAATAACTATCCTCCCTGAGAAGTTAAGAACGTTAAGTTGAAATTGCATTTTCATCCTCAATAGCATTCATTATTAACCAATTATTACTAAAAATGACAAAATAGTTTAGATGGGTTCACTTAGTCTAAATTTAGTCACATGATTTTTCTTGAAGCAGAACATAATCAGGAGAAAAATAAAATGTTGATAGTTTTCTACTCCCCTCAATAATAAAGACAAAATATAACAATTTTGGTGACAACTATTTTTCATGTAAATAAAATCTCAAATTTTTGTGACAGTGAACAAACTGCTTATTTGATTTTAATTCTTATAATAATTCTACGAGGCAGGTGCTAGTATATTCAGTTTGTAAAATAGAGTGAGAATTCAGTGAAGAATCTGAAGATAGATTTCACGTATCTTTTTCTTGACCACAAAGCTAAAACTGTTTTCACTAAAATTGAAATCAGGTTGTCTCATTTAAGTAAGAGTGAACCACTGTACTACACAATTAGATAGATAATTAAACCTGCTGCTGTTTATATTTTTAAATTAAAAACCACATTCTATTCTAAATATTTAATATGTGCCTGTTTCCCACAATAAGCTGTGGCCTTACTGTCATCTAAAAAAGTATCGAGATTGGTTAGTAACATGACAATTATGGTCACACATATTTTTTGGGAAATAAACATTTAGTTTGTAAAAATAAACTGAGTTAAGAAAATATGATAGGATAAAGAGAGGAGAAAAAATAAAAAGTACTTTAAGTAGAAAAATGAATGGGCCACGATTGATGCCTTTTCTAGCCTCTAAGTTACACCTTTCCAAAGCTAACTTACCATTGGTATTGAACACATGGATTTGTGCCTTAAAAAAACGTGATTCTTAATTAAGGGCAGAAAATTCTTCCTCCTCTTTTCAAGTGCAAATATAATTCACATTTCCAGTAACAAGAGAATACTTTGTATTCTTGTAAAAGAAGAGGTAATAAATATGAAATGAGTTCAGAGAGTTCAATACATATTCCCCTGTGGAATTGTGCAAAAGCCACTTCACCATATGAGCAAATGAACAACAAAATTATTTTATAGTTCTCTATGCTCAATAGTTTAATGTCAATTTTAAACTTAGAGGGAGTAAGATGATATTAATTTTAAGTTTTCAAGTTCTTCTTCATTTCTTTCTATTGAGCAATGTTTGACTGTTTTTTTCTCTTTTGAAGTCTTTTATAAAAATGAATATCCATTTTGTATTAGCATAACATTTAAACTTCATAAGTTGATAAAGTACAAAGCTTGGTTTTATGCTGACTTCAGAAATAAGAGAAAGTTTTCTCACTCAGGGTTCACTGGGGTTTCACGACCTTTGAGAATATGTGCTTCAGTAACTACCAATTACAAGTTTGTCATTTAGGAAAAATCAATTAGCAATAAAGCATGAATTACAGAATAATATAAAACTGTGAACTCTTCAATAATATCTTACAGCATAACATTGTATGTTGGTTAATATTTTATGCTCTTTCATCTTTAATTAACATGTCTCTACCATATTTAAAAATCTAAATATTTAAGTCCCAAATATCCTCAGTTCAAATTAAAAATCAGTTTTATTAAAAATTTTGGTCCTTAAACCTAATTTGTTTGTTCTCTTAATAAACATCTTATAGGAAGCTATGCAACCTTTCTTATTGATGACATCTTTTAAATTTTTCTCACATTTATTCTTTTGTTTCTATTTATTTTGTCATTACCAACATTATGACATTTCTAATAATCTCAAAATTCATCTATTACAAGGCATCTTGATTTCTTACAGGATGATATTAGATGTTTTAGTCCAAATCATTTCATCATTCTAAATTCCCGCCATCATTTAGAATATATTAAAAATATAAAGCCTTTGAAATTAAGAAAACTATAACTAAGTAATTCATAGATACTTTGGTATTTAGCATTAGAATGCAATTCTTGTATTGTTCAGAGACCACAACAAGTTTACTGAGTCTTTAAATATTTGTTTAACTTGGACTGTGTGTAAAATGTTGGTCCTCAAGTAATTAACAATTCAATGAAAAAGACAAACATAGAAAGTGGCAATTATAAAATAATCCAGTACAGGGGACAGCACATCATTTCTATGAAAGACCAGAGAGCATATATTATCAGCCTTGCAGGCCACATTCTCTCTGCAGCAACTCCAAAGCTCTACTATTTAGCATGAAAGCTGCTACAAACGATGTGTAGGGGAGCCTGGGTATATTCCAACAAAACCTTATTTGAGGACAATTGAATTTGAGTTTCTTGTAATTTTCACATGTCAGATAATATTATTCTGTATTTGATTTTTTCAACCATTTAAAAATATTTAAAACATTCAAAATTTTTGGCTGTACTAAAACAGGCAATTGGCTGAATTTGGCCAGTAAATCTACATTATTTTCCTATAGCTGGTGTAGTAAGTTACCGTAAACTTAGTGGCTTAAAATAACAGAAATTTATTCTCTCACAGTATTGGAGGCGAAAACTTTGAAATCAGTTTCCATGGGCAGAAATCAAGGTGTTTTCAGGGTTCTACTCCCCCCAGAGGCTTAAAGGAAAAATGTGTTCCTTACTCCTTCCATCATCTGGTAGCTTCTGACATTCACTCCCATCTCTCAACTCTTTCCTGTGCTGAGTGGGTCCCTCCTGTAATTTTGCTGATCCTTCTCCCAGTATGTTTTTCCTTGAACTAAGTATATCCCACTGGTGATGACTGCTTGTTTGTTTTATACACACACACACACACACACACACACACACACACACACACACACAGAAGTTTCCTTTCTGGATTTGATAAATGAGATGATTTATTTATGGTAAAGAGGCAATTAATTAGAAGGAATAAGATCTAGAATTTGATAGCACAACAGGGTGACTACAGTCAACAATAATTTAATGTATAGTTTAAAATAACTGAGTATATAATTGGAATATTTGAAACACAAAAAATGATAAATGCTTGCAGTGATGATTACCCCATTTACCCTGATGTGATTATTACAAATTGTATGCTTGTATCAAAATATCTCATGTACCCCATGAATATATATGCCTAGTATGTTCCCATAAAATATTTTTCAACTTTTTTTTTAAAAGAGGCAGCAAAGTATTTTAAGCAATGGTGATAGAATGAGTATAACCACAGAAGTAAAATTAAATAACTAAATAAATGATTTTAAAAATTAAAATACATTTTGGCTATGGAAGAATTTTAGTCCTTTGGGAAAATAATGTAAATAGAAAAGACCAGTGAGTTATGAGGCAGGAAAAGTAAAAACATCCAAACCATAATGAAAAGCTAAGATTTCATCCAACTGCAATGATTTGGTAGGGTGAGAAGATAAATGTCAAGTACTGTGTTTTGAATTTGTCACCATGTCTACAGTATAGATAGATTTGTAGGTAACTCTGGGTACATTTACTATTTCTTTTCAGGAGGCCAGGAATTAAAGAATGAAGACTGGATTTAGGTGATACTAGAAGTGCTCAAAAGGAAAAGTTGAATTCAGTATAGAATTACAATATTTAGGAAGCCAAGTGGACAGAATTTGAACTATTGTTAGTGAGTAGTAAACATTTGGGGCAAGTCAAATATATCTCCTCGTATATTAGCTAGGGTGAAAATATATGATGCTGTATAAAATGTAGTAAAGAGTTTAGGGGACTGGCAGGAGCCCAGCTTTGGTGGGAGAGAGCTGAGCTGGCAAATATCAGCATAGCCTACTAAAGCAACAAGCCAAACATAAAAGAATTAAGCCTTTAATCATTTTCTGTAGTGGAAAAAACTAAAACTGGAGAAAGCACTGATAAAAACTAGTTTTATTTTACCTCATAGAGTTTTACCTCAGCGAAGGGTCAGCATAGGTATGGACGTCCCCTCAGTTGAAGGAATCTGAAATAAAGGTTCCTGCAGTTGTATGGAACCTGGAATGATGATGCAGGAGAAAGTCAGGGGTGGAAAAGTACTAGAAATGTGTGTAAATTGTCTTCACGTTTTCCCTGTCTTTCCTCCAAGTAAGGAGGCCTTAGTGGAGGTGCTTGAAGAAGGACTCCACCTAAAATCTCAGATAAAGACACCTAGGAATGAGGGTGCTTGGGCTTGGAATGCGAATGACGGAAGAACATGATGGACCAGAGCAGCCTGGCCTGAGTCCTTTTCTGCCAGTCCCCTTGGACACTGCCAACATCTGGCTGGGCACCAAGCCTCCTGTGGGAAGGGCAGCTTCCACTTCTAGGCCTGCCAGGTAAAGCCTTTGTAATCATCTGTGATCACACCTGGAAAATAGTGAGTAGGTTTTTAACCAGCAGTTGGACTCCTCAGACCAATACTGCTTAAAAGAATGATAATTTAAATTTCACACATGTTTCTTTTGAGTAGCCTGTGAGAAAGGAAATTATAAATGTTTAAAATAAAATGAGCATAACTTGAGGAAGGATCAAGATTGAGACTGAAGAATTATCGGCCTTGGTTGTTAATTGATACAAAAAAAGAAAGAGAGTAATCACTCAAAAGAATGAGTAGAATGAAAAGAACAACAGCAAATCTTTGAAGTTCAAAACTATTCAGAAGATATTTGCAAGGAGAGAGAGCATTCAGAAGATAGAGAAGATGAAATGAAGATGTCTGGGCATAGTCACAGGAGTACCTTGTCACAATAGAACATGAGTAGATAATTTTGAAGAAAAATCTATAGGAATAAACAGAGAGAAGTAACAGGAAGCTATATTCATAAGCAAATAAAGTAAAAATGATAAAATACTACATTATCAAATACTACAAACTCTTCTATGAGTCTGTACAAATTAAAAAAATATGATAAGATTCTATCCAAAGTAGTAAATAGATCATTTCTGCATTGAAAGACCCAACATTCCGTGTGCTGCCTGTGACCTCTGAACCTCTGAGGGTCCGAATTCGCAGTGCTACAACCTTATTTCTTATCAAACATGCCCTCCAACTCAGCAGCAAAGGCTCCCCATCCAGCTAGGTCCATTTTCAGCTGAACAACCTGCACCCAAATTGTTCCTCAACCTTCCCGCCTGCACAAGATCCTATTCAAACCAATCAGTCACAACCCCCATGGGAACCAGGTGGCACCCCAACCTCCTATTAATACAAGGCCTGCCTCTCACATCAACTCCTGTTTCACTCTGTTCCTGAGCGTAGCCTTGCGCTGCATGTGGCATTCTCCTTTCTTGGGCTGTGAGTAAACGTGACTGATAATCTGCTGCTAACTGCATCTGTTCATTGTCAAGTGTCCTGTGTTCAACTGCCTTGTACTATTTACAATGAGGGATTCCTTCTTCAGCAACAGGGTGAACAGAAAGTGTTCAGAACAATCATCCTCTGAAAATTAATATAAATGACAGCAGAAGTATTAAAAAGAGATTGAACTTCAATCCTCTTGGAAACAGTTGATTTGGAAGTGATCTGTGGTCTAAAGACTTTGACAAAATTTTAGGAACAAGTAAAGATGATAAAATACATAAAAGGACAGAACAGAAGGGAGATAGTCACATTTCAGAAAACATGGAGAAATTATATAAGTGATTCTTCCTGAGAAATTCTTCAGAAATGTCCGAAGAAAAAAAATTATGTACTTACACATCTGACTTGCGATGACTGCATAATCCTCCTTTATCTTCCTCTCCCTGACATGCATGCAAACACAGACACACAGACACACACACACACACACACTCACACACCCTGAGGTTTGCATCATTTGTCTTTAGGCTAAAATAAGGGAAAACATTTCAAAATGATTTACTGATTTTTTTTTAAATGATGGGCACAGTAACCACAATTAAGTCTTCCCTATTTGGCATTGGAATAAAGGTAAGGGGATCCAACCCTTCTATTTACTTCTCCTTACTCATCCAAAGATGCAGTCAGCCATCAACAAATACTTCCCGGGTATACTGTCCACAAAGTCAGCTCATAAATTCAGGGAAGATACTTTATAAGGGTCTCAAGGTTATTGAAAAAACCAACACCATAAGAGAGATGGACTAGGTGGAAAAAATACACAAAGAAACCACAACAAACAAAACAACTTAAAAAGTAACATTCAGCAAAAAATGTAAACATTGTATAATCTATTGTGATTTTTCTTTTACTTTTCCTTCATAAGTAAACCATTTAGTTTTCTGAAAATTTTGACTTTTCTTTCTATCATCATTGTGCTTAAATGTGATGGGAAACTTACTGGGCATTATTTACAAGGCACATTTCTCCACTCAGTTGTTCCTTTTCTTTTCAGTAACTTTCATCTGTGTAAGCACAACAGGCTCCCTTACTTCCCTCTGTTCTTTTGCAAAGTCACCTTCCATATGAAAAGATTTCCCTGGAAAGACTTGCCTTCCCACTCTACCTAAAACTTCAGTGTATTTTCCAGATATTCTATATGCCCTCTCCTGATGTGATTTGTTCTTATAATTTTGCACTGGTTGTTATACTATATTTATCTTGATTATTGTCTTTCTCCTCTACCAAAATGTAAGAACCATAAGTGCAATGACATTTTTCTCTTTTATCACTGTATTTCTGGCTCCTGGAGGAGCACCTGACATACTATAATTGTTCTTATTGAAGAAAAGAAATAACTGATTTGGTGAAAAACCTAAAACTACCCACCATTTTATTTTTTAACTCAATTCATTTTTTAAACAAATGTTTTTGAATAGTTGGGGTGGGACATGGTGGGGAAAAAAGAACCTAGATTTAATAAAATATATAAAGAAAAAAATGAGATGCGAGTGACATGGTGAAATTTCTAGAAGGATATGAAATGAGGAAAAGGAGTGCATATCTGAATTTTAAAAGCTGAGATGGAATAATATGATATGGTAACAAGATCCATGGGGAGATCTAGCATGTGGTGACAGACCTGGAGAGTAACTGGGCTGAAGAAACTACAGTAGAATTAATTGCTGTCCTGGGATATGGTCAAGATGACAATATTAAGAAATACGTGTTCAAAAGGTCTGTAATCAGGTACCGAGAAGCTGCACAGTTTTTGGTTTAAGGTGTAATATTGCTTAAAAATAATTGACAAATGCAAGGCAGGAGTCCCCTCTAAATGATTTGGTGTTATTAGTTTATCAAGATCAAAACTTCAGCTGTAGATAGAAATCCAATTACCATAAACTGGGAGGAAAGTGCAGCTTTACATTTAGAAACAAGAGGGTGACCATTTACTAAACTTGGATCACAAGTTTGGAGGTGGGTTTGCCACAGTAACAACATATTCGTCTCCTACCTAAGGGATTGCATACACACATAATTTTTCATAGTTGTAAATGATAGTCCGTCCAACACGAGTTCCATTTCAAGTAAACTTACAAAACACTGCATAGCTGATTCCACCCTCGGTGTGTCATAATACAGGTTAGCAAATTTAAAGCTATTTGAAGTTTGACAGGAACGAACCTGCTTTGTTGAACGCGGTTTTTCTCCGACTATACTTAATTAAAAAACCCATTATTCACAGTGTATCTATTAATTTCCTGGGGAACTAGTGAGAAATGCTTTTCTACAGCAGACCATGAGGCCATGGCTATAAGCAGAGATAAATTGGCTCAAGTTGCAGAGAAAATTAAACTCTTTGGTCAAAAAAACAAAACAAGTCAATAATTTAACGTGTTGGCATTGATCCATTGACACTCTTCTTTCCAAATTTTGTTTTTGACTTAGTTGAATATGTGTATGAGAATGCAAATGAATCATTCCTGGAAAAATAATGAAATAACTCAATAGTGGCCACAGTGAAAACCACTACAACAAATTAATTTTGTTGAAACAACCAAAGCATACTCTTTTATAACATTTTTGCAAAAGATTATTGAATGTTTTCCTGGGGCATTTCATATAATATTCTTGAATTTTAAAGGAGGCAATAATCTTACCAGGGCTCTAGTGGGTTGAACAATGTCCTCCCAAAATCCACATGCATCTAGAATCTCAGAATGTTACCTTATTTGGAAATGGGATTTTGCAGATGTAATTAGTTAAGGTGAAATCATATAGAGTCATTCAACCATCAGCAAAATTCAGTTTTAGAACCTTTCCATCATCCCTTTAAGTTCCTTCATGAGAGACTGCAGTCTCCTATTTCCACCACATGATAAAGGCAGCCACTGATCTACTTTACAAAGAATTTCACACAAATGGAACCACATAGTATGGTACCTTAGTGTACTGCTTCTTTCACTTAGTTATTATTCTGGCATTTATCTCTGTTGTAGCATGTATCAGGAATTAATTTCTTGTTAATTCAGAATTGTATTTCATTGTGTGTTTGTGTAATGACATTATCTAGTATATATTATTATGCCACCTGTTTCTTTGCTTACATTTATATTTGTAAGATTCATGTCTCTTGATATTAACTGATTCCCAGTAGTATATCTCATATATCAAACATAATTTGTTTATTCTTTCTCCTGATGTTGGACAATTGTTACCAATTTCCAACTTTCATTTTCTACTCTTAAAGTTATCAGTATCTTGGTGTATCTCATTCTGCACACTTGTAAAACATTTTCTACTATATGTAGTTAGAAATAAAATTTCTCTTTTGTTTATATTATTAAATAATTAGCAATATTTGACCCGATCATGGAGAAGAGAAAATAATGCATGAAATTCCACAGCTTTTATGCTTAAATTTCTTTTATTTCTAGGAAATTTGTGTCTGTATTTGCTTGGCCATACAGTGCTGCCTTTATGTGAAGCTAACAATGCATAATTTATTTTTTGTTCCATTTGTTGGTTTAAGTTTCATAAACTTTTCTATGAACCTATGATATGTGACTTGCTGAAAAGTAACAAACATACAATCCTATGTACAAAGAGCAAAGGCTTGAATGTATCTCTCAGTTTCTGCTTTAAATTAGATTTTATGAATATGTCAAATTTTTTTGATATGTTATGAGTAATTTTGCAGGTGAGAAGCTCAGCTCATTGTTCATTTATTCAGTCCCTGTCACAATGTAATTGATTTTATGATTGGTATCAGACATCTACACAAAGTTGGAGTGAAACTCTGAAGAATAAATCCTGTTTGGGTGAGAAGTATCATAAAATATAGGTTTTCCATAATGTTCATTAAAAATTTAATGTGTATCATGCTGTGATGTTTCATATAATCTATGATACACTATTCAGAAACACAATTTTCTGCTATCTTTTCTTATAATTTCATCAAGATTTGAGCATTATATTGACATAATTTTAGAAATCTTTTTTCTCAGTTTCGAAATATAGGTGAAAATAATAAATATTTTGAAAAGACATTATTGTCTCAGGCTTGAACTAGCACATTTGTGCCGTCTGTAAACTGGAGTTAGGTTTACTTTTGGTTTTCTCCTCCTCTCTTTTTGTGACTTTCAAAGTGTTATTTACTAAGTAAAATGTTTATCATATTTTCCATTATGTTTTCTATATATTGCCTCTGCTGCATGTTCGTAAATGCCCCCATGTCCTGCCTCTAGACTTATATTGATATCTGATTCAAATTAAACCGGAAATTCTAGAGGCACAAAACATAGAAATTATGATTCATTGCTTGTTTAAATTTATTATTGTTGACATTAACATGAGCAACTTGGATGATATATTTTCCATTGAAGAAACCTAAAAAGTGTATATTGTGTCTTTACACGGGAAAGAGGTATAAATAAAACATAATTTTAAACTAAATAAAGTATGGGTTTAGCATTGTGAAACTATTGTTTCATTATGAAATAGGTTTCAGTAAGATCTCTATTTAAATAAGAATAGTAATGAGAATAATTCAATGGTATATGAAGGACATTTGTTTGACAGGGTCAAAAAAAACAGTTATCAGAGAACATGCATAATGGGATTATGAGATTAATATTGAGCAAAATAAGTCTCAAGAATTATTACAGAAAAGTCATAGATTTTGCTACTTAGAATTTCATGAAGCCTGAAGTCAAACATGACTCAATGCAAAATGGAATTAAATACGTACATTTCTGCTGACAACAACCTTAACTATAATAGATATATTGTACTTGGCAAAATGTTGCATTTTCTAATTTTTTTGAAGTGTAGTTTTGTTATTTGTATAAGTTACTTGTATTTACACACACAGTCTTCAATTGAATTAATGTTCATTTCTCCTAAAATAATATATACCACTATCTCATCTCACAAAACAACAATTTCATCACCTTTTCATGTTGTAATGTAGAACTGAGTGCTAAGTAATGCTAGGAAAAATATAAGTGTCATAAAATGTAAACATAAAAGCTTTCAGAGATCCTCACATTTGGGGGAAAAAGGGCATATAAAAATATAATAAGTCATCTCCTCTAGCTATGTAATCTAATCTATACCACCATTTCTAAATATATTACACTGACACAGTTGAATAGCATCAATTTGGTTTAGAAATATATGCCACTAAATATAGTTTTTCCTTTTTCATATAGGTGTCACTTTTATAATTGGAGTAAATAAAAATACTGTTTTTCTTTGGGCTGATTGTTAAAATTGCACTGTACAATTCCCTCTTAGTCCTCAAATGGTTATGGAGTCTCAGAGTATCAGAATGGGCTGATTTTTTTATAAACATGAAATTTATCTTTAATAATAGTTTATATTTAATAATTTATCTTTAATAATTATTGATGAATGGTACTAATTATTATAAAATACTGCTATATTCTCCAATATATTTGTATATTCAAAAATATTTAAGGTTATTTACAATTATTTGTATATTATGTAACCACTTAACCCAATGATGGATAAAAATACACAAAACTGGTATAAATAAAAAATGAAAAGCTTCCAAAAATGGTGATTTTTTTTTTTAATTGACCTACCTTAAAACTTGCCCTTTGGGAAAGTAAAAAAAACAAAAACAAAAAAAAAAACCCACCATAATATTACTATAACATATTTTAAATAAAAAGGACTTATTAACAATATAGTTGCAATGTCTTTCAATGTTTGTCATATTTTGGGAAGTTTTTATTTTAAATTCAAACTGTCTCAGAAATGTTTATATAAATCGTATGCCATGTTATGGACTGAATTATGTCCCTACAAAGCTCATATGTTGAAGTCATAACCCCCAATTTTACCTGAATTTGGAAATAAGGTCTTTCAATATGAATTAAAGTTAAATGAAGGCATAATGTTGGGGACTGGATTTAATATGACCGGTGTCCTTGAAAGAGAGGGACACCAGGGAAGTGCCCACAGAGAAAACGCCATGTGAGGGCATAGCAAGAAGGTGTTCTGCAAGCCAGGAAGAGGACCCTCACCCAAAATTGAATGTGCCAACACGTTTCTCCTGAACATCCATCCAGTCTCCAGAAATGTGAGAAACAAATTTCTGGTAAGCCACCCAGTCAGTGGTATTTTGTTATGGCAGCACTTGCAAACTAATACCATGTCCCAATGTTGTTAATTTTCTCTTTCACAGTCCAGGAGATAATTGATAAAAGAAAGTGCTTTCTTTTTTCTGAATTTTTAATTATTGTTATAGTTACATGGTATGTGTATATACTTATGGAGTACATGAGATATTCTGATACAGGCATACAATGTGTAATAATATCATTGCAAATGGGGTACCTATTTCCTCAAGCATTTATCCTTTGTGTTATAAACAATCCAATGTTACTCATTTAGTTATTTTTAAATGTACAATTAAAATTATTATTGATGAGATAGTGTTACAGGATCTTCAGGGTGTTGCTTTTCTGGCTGGAAAACTCTGTGTCTCTGTGTCCAGTGGTGCGTTTGGCCGAGTTCTTGTCCTGCATCCAGGAAGAATGAGGTATGCAGACAAGTGGAGGGTGTGCTAGATGAAGAGGAGCTTTATTGAGTGTTAGAACAGCTCAGAGGTGACCTGCAGTTGGTAGCTCCTCTCTGTAGGCAGGTTGTCCCCTTGAGTGTTGAGCTCTCAACAAAGAGGAGGCCCTGGAGTGGGTGGCTTCTCTCTGCAGCCAGGTCATCCGGTCATCTCTGCAGCTGTCAGCAGAGAGATTGGAGTAGGTGGCTCTTCTCTGCCAGTAGGTTATCCTAATGAGTCCCTGGAGAGGGTAGCTCCTCTTTGCAGCTGCTTATCCCAGTGTCTGCCCAGCTCCTAGCAGAGAGGAAGCGCTGGAGTGCGTTGCTCTTCTCTGCAGCTAGTAGTCCTGATGTCTAGAGGATAACTCCTCCCCGCAGCTGGTTGTCCCAGCATCATCTCTGCTCCGGCTAAGGTCAGCCCTTTTATGGGCCTCAGATGGGAGGAAGTGCATGCTGATTGGTCCATGGACAGCCATGGGAAGGCCCGAAAAAGTCACCACAAGTTACCACTTCAGTCCCTGGGTCGGGCAGTCCAGCTCCCAGCCTTCGGGCGAGGCCTCACCGGGGAACCTCTCCCTTCCATCTAGGAATATGTCTGTCTCCTGCTGCCCTTCATGGTGCCCGGGGTCAGCCTGGACTTTGTTCCAAGGTTGCAGCAGGTGGCGGCAGTAGAGAGAAGCCAGGCAGTGGGAGCAGGCACTTCCGAGCCTGCAAAGGCAGAGTGGGGTCTTCCCAGGCTCCAAAGAGTGCCTGAGTCTGCAGCCACGGTTTGGGTGGTGCAGCTGTCCTGTTGGGGGTGCAGCTGCTCCTGGCCCCCAAGAGAAAAGGGAGGCTTGGATCCCTTGCCTCCTCAGTCACGACTTGGGTGGCTGCAGCCCCACCTGGGAGGGTAGCTCTCCTACTTGCTCTGTGGAGTGAGAGGCCCAGGTCTGCAGCCATGGTTTGGGTGGCTGCAGCAGCACCCAGGGAGCTTCCACCCCTACTCAGAAGTGGCAGAGATCACTTTTGTCCCTGGCTCCCATTGGCTCCATGGAGAGTGCAGCCCTGGCCACGCCTCCCTGCTGCAGCAGATATGATGGCAGCAGCAGGCCATTTGGAGAAGCCACTGCTGTCAATTGTACCCCGTTATGCTGTCAAATACTAGGTCTTACTCATTCTTTCTAGTTTTTTGGTATCCATTCACCATCCCCGCCTCCCCACCAATACAAACCCACTACCCTTTCCAGTCATTGGTAAACATCCTTCTAATCTGCATCTCTATGAGTTCAATGGTTTGGATTTTGAAATCCTACAAATAAGTGAGAAAATGTGATGTTTGTCTTTTTGTGCATTGCTTATTTCAGGTAACATACATAATGACCTCCAGTTCCACCCGTGTTGTTGCAAATGACGGCATCTCATTGTTTTTTGTGGCTGAATAGTATTCCATTGTGAATAAATACCACGTTTTCTTTATCTATTCATCTGTTGATAAACACTTAGTTTGCTTGCAAATTTTGGTTACTGTGAACAGTGCTGCAACAAACATGGGAGTGCAGATATCTCTTTGATATACTGATTTCCATTTTTTTTGTTCTTCTGGGTATATATCCAACAGTGTGATTTCCAGATCGTATGTGGGTTTTATTTTAATTTTTTGAGAAACCTCCAAACTGTTCTCCATAATGGTGGTTCTAATTTACATTCTCACCAACAGTATATGAGGGTTGCCTTTTCTGCAAATCCTCTCCAGGATTTATTGCCTGTCTTTGGAATATAAACCATTTTAACTGAGGTAGGATGATATCTCATCGTAATTTTGATTTATATTTCTTGGATGATCAAGACTGTTGAGCATCTTTTCATATACCTGTTGCCATTTGTATGTCTTCTTTTGAGAAATGTCTATTCAAATATTTTGCCCATTTTTTAATAAAATTGTTTTTTCCTATATAATTGTTTAAGCTCATCATATATTCTGGTTATTAATACCTTGTCAAGTAAGTATTTTTCAAATATTTTCTCCCATTCTGTGGGTTCCTTGCTGTGAAGAAGCTTTTAAACTTGATGTGATCCCATTGGTGTATTTTTGCTTTGGTTGCCTGTGCTCGTAGGGCATTACTCAAAAGTTTCTGCACAGACCAATGTCCCAGAAAGTTTATCCAAATTTTTAGCAGTTTTATAGTTTGAGGTCTTAGATTTAAGTCCTTAATCCATTTTGATTTTACTTTTGTATATGACAAGAGATAGGGGTCTAGTTTCATTCTTCTGCATATGGGTATCCAATTATCTCCACACCATTTATTGAAGAGAGTGTCTTTTCTCCAGTGTATGTTCTTGGCACCTTTGTGGAAATGAGTTCGCCGTAGAGGCGTGAAGTTGTTTCTGGGTTCTCTACTCTGTTCTGTTGGTCTATGTGTCTGTTTTTATGCCAGTACCATGCTGTTTTGGTTACTGTAGCTCTGCAGTATAATGTGAAGTCAGTTAATGTGATTCCTCTAGTTGTGTGCTTTTTACTTAGGATAGCTTTGACTGTTCTGGGTCTTTTTTGGTATTATATAACATTTAATTTTTTTCTATTTCAGTGAAGAATTTCATTGATATTTTGATAGAAATTGCGTTAAATTTGTAGATTGCTTTGAGTGGTATGGACATTTTAACAATATTGAGTTTTCCAATCCACAAACATGGAATACCTTTCCATTTTTTGATTTGTCCATTTTAATTTCTTTCATCAGTGTCTTATAGTTTTTATTTTAGAAATCTTTCACTTCTTTAAGTTAATTCCTAAGTATTTTATTTTATGTGAGACTATTGTAAATAGAATTAGTTTTTTATTTATTTTTCAGATTGTTCACTGTTGACATATCAAAATCTACTGGGTTTTTTTTTTAATGTTGATTTTGTATCCTGCAAATCTCTGATCTTGTTTATCAGTTCCAATAGTTTTCTTGTGGAATCCTTAGGATTCTCCAAATGTAAGATCACATCACCTGCAAAAAGAATAATTTGACCCTATTTAGATGCCTTTCATATATTTCTCTTGTCTGATTGCTCTAGCTAGGCCTTCTAGTAAGTACTGTGTTGAGTAACAGTGATGAAACAGTGACATCCTTGTCATGTTCCAGATCTTGGAGGAAAGGCTTTCAGTTTTTCTCATTAAGTATGATACTAGCTGTGGTTCTGTCATATATGACTTTTATTATGTTGAAGTATGTTCTTTCTATACCCTGTTTTTTGAGGGATTTTATCATTAACAATGCTAAACTTTATCAAATGTTTTATTGGCATCAGTTGAAATGATCATATTTTTTGTCCTTCGTTCTGTTAATATGACTTATTACATGAATTGATTTATGTACATTGAAGGATCCTTGCACCCCAGGGATAAATCCCACTTGGTCATGAAGGATGTTCTTTTAATGTTTTGTTGAGTTCAGTTTGCTAGTATTTTGTTGAGGGTTTCTGCATCAATATTCATCAGACATATTGGCCTGTAGTTTTCTTTATTTGATGTCTTTATCTAGTTTTGGTATCAGAGTAAGACTGGCCTCATGGAATGAGTTCAGAAGTATTTCATCCTCCTATTACTCAGAATATTTTTAGTAGAATTGATATTATTTCTTTAAGTTTTTAGTAAAATTCTGCAGTGAAACCATCAAGTCCCAGGCTTTTCTTTACTGGGATATTTTTACTATGGCTTCAATCTCATTATTCGTTATTGATCATTTAATCTTCAAAATGAACCAGTGAGTTAGGTTCACACTCTATTTTGCAAATGAAGGCACAAGAGCACAGTGCTCTTAAGAAACTTGACTGAGTTCACTGAGTATGAGAAACTCAAAGGTTGATACTTCCACCTAACAGGTATAACATTTTTTTCTGTACTTGTAATTTCAAAGTTAACTGTATTTTAATATATCAAATATTTATATTGACTTGAGAATGTCTTTTTCTCACTCCAGCTGGCAAATACCATTTAACAAATAATCTTGTATACTTCTGTCTATACTCTAGTGAGTGGTGGATGCTTTGTCTAATAACTGAGTTATTTCATGGGGAACTTGTAGAAAGTTTCCAAGCAAAGGAAAACCATAAATCATTATTTTAATACTTTTTTATCATAACATTCAATCATATTAAAATTAAATTACATTTAAAATGCCAAAAACATTTCACACTTACCAAAAAAGAGTCTGAAGTTTTGAAAAGATAAAAATTGCCATGCTGTTTCTTTCAATGGATATGACATTTTATATTTCTTACCAGCAGTATAGAGGAATATCAGTTGCTCAGCATTCTCATGAACAATTGCCATTGTCAGGTTTTTACATTTTAGTCCATCTAACAAGTGCATAGTAGTATCATATTCTGGTTTCAATTTGTATTTTCTTAATGACTGATAGTTTTGAGTGTTTTTTTCTTGTGCTTCTTTGTTGTCTATATATTCTTCATTAAAGTATTTGTTTAAATTTTGCACATTTTATATTGGAAAATATTCTTTTATGGTGTTTTAAGAATTATTTATATATTCCTGCCAAGACCAGCTTGGTCAGGGAGACCCTAACCTAGCGGCACTAGAGGAATTAAAGACACGCACACAGAAATATAGAGGTGTGAAGTGGGAAATTAGGGGTCTCACAGCCTTCAGAGCTGAGAGCCTGGAACAGAGATTTACCCACGTATTTATTAACAGCAAGCCAGTCATTAGCATTGTTTCTATAGATATTAAATTAACTAAAAGTATCCCTTATGGCAAATGAAGAGATGGGCCGAATTAAAGGAATAGGTTGGGCTGATTAACTGCAGCAGGAGCATGTCCTTAAGGCACAGATCGCTCATGCTATTGTTTGTGGTTTAAGAGTGCCAGGAGTTCCAGTAAACCCACAACCTTCCAGTGTGGGCATTAGGGCCATCATGAACACGTCACAGTGCTGCAGATATTTTGTTTATGGCTAGTTTTGGGGCCAGTTTATGGCCAGATTTTGGGAGGCCTGTTCCCAACCTATTCTGGGTAAAGTATCATTATCAACTAATTTATTCGTAACTATTTTCTCAGTCTGCATTTTTTTCTTTTTATTATCTTAACATTGTCTTTAGAAGAGTGGACATCCTTAATTTTGATAACGTCAGAGTCATCAGCAGATTATTTATAGATTGTGTTTTTGGCTTAGTACTTAAGAAATATTTGCAATCCCAAGGTTGAAAAGTTTTACTCCAGTGAATTTTCTTCTGAAAGTTTAATAAATTCAGGTTTTGCATTTAAATCTACTATATATTTGAGATTTTAAAAAATGTAGTATAAGGCATAAAAACTCTTTCTAAAAAACAGATTATTCAATTTGTCCAGAATAATTTGTTGTTAATACTATCTTTTCTGCATAAATTGCCTTTGTGCCTTTGTTAAGAATTAGTTGTCTATATATAGATGTGTGTCTATTATTTATTTCAGAACTCTCTTATCCTTATTCATTTATTTATCTGTTTTTATAACATCACACTTTCTTACTTGATTAGTTATTTTTATAAAGTTTAGCTTATCTTAACGAAATTAGTCTGAATTAAACATACCCCTGCTGTGTGATCTATCCATTCTACTACTATGAATTTATATAAGAGAAATGAAAATAGATGTCCATAAAAATACTTGTATGTGAATAGCCATAGAGGTTTTACTTAAAATAGTCCAAAACTGAAATGTACATTAACACGGCTTGAATATTTTGTCCCCTCCAGAAATCCATATTGAATATTAATCCCCAATGCTACAGTGTTGGGAGATAGGGTCTTTTGGGAGGCATATGGATTATTAGGACTCTGCCATCATGAATGTATTAATGATGTTATAAAATGCCTTGATAGAGAAAATGTCTCCCTCTAGCTCTTTCATCTTCTTCTATTTGAGGACACAGTGCTCTTCTCCACTGGAGCATGGAGTCTTCAAGGTTCCATCATGGAAGCAGAAAGCAGACCTCACCAGATGCCGGCACCATGACTTTGGACTTCTCAGCCTCTAAAACTGCTAGAAATAAATCTTCATTTTTAATGAATTACCCAGTTTGTTGGGTATTTTGTTTTAGTAGCACAAAACAAACTGAAAGAGAAATCAGTATCAAAAAAGTGCAATGTTGCTTAAAAAAATATCTACAAATTTGGATATGGCTTTGAAGGTGGTTAATGGGTTGAGACTGGACTAGTTTAGAATTAAATGCTTGATAAAGCCTGGATTCCCATTAATGGAGCATGAAGTATGATTCTGGTGAGGCTGGAGAAGAAAAGGCAAATAAAAGAAGCCCCGTTCTTATGGATTACTTGTGTGGTTGTGAATGGAATGTTGGTAGAAATATGGACAGTAAAGGCCATTCTCATGAGGTCTTAGATGGAAATGAGAAAAAAGGTATTAGAAACTGGAGGAAAGGCTATCCATGTTTTAAAGTGGCAAATAACTTGACTGAATTGTGTTTATGTCCTAAGACTTTGTGGAAGGCAGAACTTAATGATGAACTAAGATATAGGGGTGGACAAAATCTTTAAGCAGCAAGGCATTTAGGATATACTATGTTGTTTCTCTTGACTATTGTAAAACACAAGAAGAGGGAAACTGTTTAAACATAGAATTTACAATTAAAATGGAAGCAGAACAAATAGATTTGGAAAATTCTCATACTGTCCATGTAAAGAATAAGAAAGCAAGCTTGGGATAGAAAACCTAGGATAAGACTAAAGGGTAGTCTGATAAGGAGATTAGGATAGAAGGAAGCCAGCTGCTATTCATTGAGACAAAGGAAGAATGACCCCACAGATACTTCCCATATTCTCTGGGATGCCATGTCCATGATAGACCCTTGAGTGCTGGGCCTTGGGGGCAGAATGGTTTTTGAAGAGGGGCCCAGGGTCCCTTTAGGACATTGAGACTCACTACACAGGACTGTCATTGGTCTCTGTTCCCCACATTTTGATGTAGTGCTATTCAGCTTCTACAGATACAATTCACGTAGACTCAGGTGTGTCTTGGGCCACTGCTCCTGTGGATGCAAGCATTGTGCCTTGGCAGTGCACATGGTGTTAATTACGCTTTCACACAGAGTGCAGGAGCTGTGAAATCATGGCTTCCCCTACCTAGACTTCAACTGATGCGTCAATGAGCCTCAGGGTGCAGAAGTTTCACTATGGAGAGCCCCCACCAGGAGGATGTTTAGTGGAGCCATGGGAGCAGGACCTTCCAAAATGCCCCAGAACTGTAGAGCCATTCATGTGCACTGACAGCTTGGAAAAGCTGCAAGCATGTGACTGCTGAAGCATAGCTTACCCCCAGCAAAACCATGGGGTGGCGCTGCCTGGGGCCTTGATGGCCCAACCTTTAGCCTAGTGTGTCCCAAAGACAGGACATGAAATCAAAGAAGATTGTTTTTCAGCCTTAAGGTTGAATGTTGTTTGCCTTGTTGGGTTTGGACTTACTTGGGATATGTTACTCCTTTTTTCTTGCCTATTTCTCCCTTTCAGAATGGAATTGTCTATTTTATGACTATGCCACCACTGTATTTTGAAAGGACGTATCTTGATTTTGACTCTTGATTGGAGGAAAATTTGCTTCAGAATGAATTATACCTTGAGTTTAATGCATATATGATTTAAATGAGATGGTAAATTTTAGACTTTTGAGTTGATGGTGTAACAAGTTCAGACTTAGGGCTACTGAAATGGAATAAACATATTTGGTGAGGAGGACATAAATGTTGAGGGGTCAGGGAAGAATGCTACGGTTTGAATGCTTTTGTCCCTTCCAAAAATTCATATTGAAACTTAATTCCCAATGCAATGATGTTGTGAGACAGGTGAGGTGTTTAGGTCATGCGGACTCTATCATCATAAATGAATTAATACCATTATAAAAGTGCCTGATGGAGCCAGTTCTCCTTTTGCTCTTTTATGCTCTGCTATGTGAGATCACAGTATTCCTCCCCTCTGGAGGACACAGCATTCCAAGTGTTATTTCAGAAGCATAGAGCGGCCATTGCTAGATTCTAGCAACTTGATCTTGGACTACTCATCCTGCAAAACAGTGAGAAATAAATCTGTAAATGGTATATAAGTTACCCAGTCAGTGATACTCTGTTATAACATCACAAAATGGACTAAGACACCCACTATCAGTTGCATGGATAAACAAAATGTGGTATATTCATATGTGAGGATTTATTTTATTTTACATTTTAGGTGTTAGTGTTAACTTATTTGAATTGAAGGATGCTGGGATGTCTGGTGAAGCATTGATTCTCAGTGTATCTGTGAGGGTGTTTCCAGAGGAGATTGACATGTGCCAGTGGACTGAGCATAAGAAGACCTGCCATTAATGCAGGCAGACACCATCCAGTTGTCTGGGGGCCTGCCTAAGATAAACAAAGAAGGGGACTTGCTCTCTTCCTTCTGGAGCAGGACGCTTTTTCTCTTCTTGCCCTTGAACTCAGACTTGAGATGCATTTGGCTTTTACACTCATGATTTGCATCAGTGGCTTCCCCGGGTCAATAGGTCTTTTGCCTTCAAACTGACGGCTGCATCATCAGCTTCTCTAGTTCTGGGACTAAGCCATGCTACGTGCTTCTTTGGTGCTCTAGCTTCCGGATGGCTTGTGGTGGAACTTCTTTACCTCTGTGATTATGTAAGCTAAAACTCCCTAATAAATCACCTTTCATATATATTCTGTTGGTTATGTCTCTCTGGAGAATCATGACTAAAACACAATTAAATGAAATGCTACTCAGGAGTAAAAATGAATTACTGATACAAGTTACAACATAAATGATTCATGAATACTTATGCTGAATGGAAGAAGCTAGAGGAAAAGAATGAATACCTTCTATTTGGTTTATGTAAAATTCTAGAAAATATACACTAATATATAGTGACTGGAAGCAAATTGGTGTTTGCCTGGGGATGGAGAGGAGGGATCCTAAAGGACTGGTGAGAAAGGTTACAAAGGACACAAAGGAACTTTTGGGTGTGATGGACACATTCGTTGCTTATATCGCGCTGATGGCTCCACTGATGTACAGCTAACAATATTAAACACATGTAAAACATACTCAATTTTATACTTTAAGAGAGTATATTGTTTGTCAATTACATCTCAATACATGTTTTAAAAATATAGGTGGAGAAACACTATCACATATATTCCTCCTAATCATTTTTATACCCATAATGATTTATTCTACCACCATGCATAAGCTGAGACCCTGATTTTAGCTTTCAGGTCAAAATTTGCTACTTGGCTACCCGTGTACGTGATAATTTACTGTATATCCCCAACTGAATATACCATAACATTTAACTTCTACACATACTGAACTAAACATTTGTAATCTATTTAGTATTTCAATCTACTTCAGACAATGTTAATATCTAGAACCCAGTAACTAAAGACCATCTTGAGGGAAATGTCAAGTTCTTCCTCTTCTATGTATCAAGAGTTTGCAGTAACTGGGCTTTTGCATAGAAAGACTTTCAGGATCTGGCCCTTCATCTTCTGCAATTGTGTCTTCTCCCATTAATTTTTTTTTTAAATCACAATTGACTGTTCTCTTGATGAACTTGCTAGGTTCTTTGCTGTCACACACGTCACACAATAAGAAGAATGAGCATTTGGATTAAATGATTGAGAGCCACAAACTAAGGTGTGTGACATCTTTTCTGTCACACAGGCAGGTGTTGTTCCATCTGCCTGTAAATCTGCCCCTTTCATCATTTGTAAATCTTAATCCAATGTTATATTCTTTATAAAGTTTGTTTCCAAATCTCTCACCGACTTTGGAGTCCCTTTTCCTTTGGACTCACTATATTAAATAAATATCATCATAATATTAGATAGATTATTTTATCATATTTGTTCAAAGTCAAATATTAACTTTACTGGGAACAGGGCATGGGAGATGCATTTTCATTTGTACATGGCTAGTGCTCAGGACAGCACTTGGCATCACGGCACTCGACTCAGCACAGCACCTGATACGTAATGAATTGCAAGATGTGAAAAAATGAACAACATAATTGGCCAATAAGTCACAGTGCTTCTACATGCCTAGAGAGGGCTTGTCTAGCTTAAGTTGTTTTTTTCTTTTCTATAGGTATGAAAAGATAGGTTCTTAGAGCAGGCAGCAGTTTTATTTATGTGGCAGAATGTACCAATCTCAGGTGTCATACTTAATAAGCATTCTCCGAAAATTATTTGTGCAATAATTTTTTTTATCTAAAGAATCATTAGTGATGAGGGAGATAAGTCATAATGATACACGGTGGCCTTTCATTTGGTGGGTGGTGTGATCAATAAAGTGGTCCAGTAAGATTTATATCTGGACATAGATTAGGAGAAAATTTTTTATCCCTCAAATCCTGTATGCAAGAAAGCACTATTCATACAAATTCTGCTTGCCATTTATGAATGAAATTAACTATGCATAACTAACATTGGAATTAACTTAATGAGAAAGATATACAATAGATCAAATTGTGAATGTCATGGATCACATTAACTTTTAAGATGGTACTAATACATTAACTGTGCTATTTCCAAATGTTCATTTAATTTATTTGTTTAGTATGTAATTTTTTATTTATTCAGCATTTCATGGTATTTCAGAGAAGTTAATGCTTCCTTTTTCCAAGTCATATATTGGGGGTTGGTAAATCAAAAAATTATGAAAGGAATTTTAACCTACCTCCCAAAAATGTTCCTTCTTCTCTTCTTCCTTCGCTTCCTTTTACTTTTGCTCTTCTTTCTTTTCCTCCTCATTATTATTATCATCATCATCAATCCATTACCCTTAGAAGTCGTGGTAGATCATTTCTCTTTTTAAACATCCATTATTTTGCATTTATTAAAAACTTAAAGATGATTAATCACTGCTTTAAATCACATTTCACCATTCATTTCATTTCATATTTCAAGACTGTGTTGATCTTAAAATTGAATGATACACTTATAATTTGTTTACCTTTTAGGCCACATAGTATAATTAGATGTGGTTCATAAAATTATTTAACATATAATTTTCTAACATACATTAAACTACAATTTTAGGGGAGTAAAAGGTGGTAACCAGGGACTAGGACAATGGAGTGGTGAGTGTGTTGGGGAGACATTGGTCAAATAATACAAAATTTCAATTAGCTAGGAGAAATAAGTTCAAGAGATCCATATCACAACTTAGTAACTATAGTTAATAATAGTATTTTCTCTTCAGAAAAAATACTAAGAAAGTAATTTTCAATGTCCTCATCACAAAATAACTTTGTGCAGTAATGAATATATGAATTAACTAGATTTAACCATTTGCTATATATGTGTATATTTCAAACAGCATGTTGCACACAATAAATGCATACAATTTTACTTGTCACATGAATAAAAAGCCATAGATTTAATTAAAATCTGAAATGTTTCTAAATAATTTTATTAAGCAATGCATTGCTTAGGATTTTAATGGCCAAATAGAATGTAACACACATACATGTGCACATACTTAAATATAAATACATCCATATATATAGAGAGAGAGACACATACACGTTTCAGAGGCAAGGTCTAAGTTATTATAAAATAATTGCTCCTCTAAAATTTCTGGTTGTCTTTTTTTTTTTAAATTAATTCATTATTATTATACTTTAAGTTGTAGGGTACATGTGCATAACGTGCAGGTTTGTTACATATGTATACTTGTGCCATGTTGGTGTGCTGCACCCAGAATTGTATTATGTGAAGCTGCATGCATACACTCTGAAGCCACTAGTTGGATAGATAATATTAATGAAACAAAAATGTACTTCCTATCAATACAATATGATTTGGAATATGAAAACTTACATTTCTAAATTGACATTTAAGAATAATACAATATTTACAAAAAATATGATTTTGAGAAAATTTTACTGTTTTCAGGTCAATATACTTTATTGAAAACAAAACATTCTGAAAGGAAGAAATTTACAACCAAAAAAATACCTTAGTTCCGATCAGGCACGGAGAGTGGGTCTCACCAGTTAATCTCCATCTAACATATTCCCCCCCCGGATGTTAGTCATGGCCAAGTATCTCATTTTGAACAACATATTGTAAGCAAATCCTGTTCCTTCTCCTACTACGATAACCAGCAACATTCTAGAAGGGGAGACTGATTCAACTGAGTTCCTGAGTGCCATTGTATGAGCCCTTTATTTTTTTTGTACCAACCTTCATTGAATATGGAGTGTGATTAACACAAAATATTTTTTGTGTTAAACTGCTTCATTTTCAGTGTTGTTTTTAGTGTCATTCTATCAACAATTATTTAAGCAGGAAGCCAACGATGGTATGATGTCTCATATTTTTCCTTTAATACCTTTAAACCACAGTGTAAAGCCACCAGTTTGCAGTAAATTACTTTTGTGGGTTTTATTTATTTACTTATTTATTTGTATTTTACTGTGATTAAATATATGTAACATAAAATTTGCAACCTTATCCACTTAAATTGGTCTTCTATAAATTCATAATGTGCAAACACTACCACCACTCTTCTCCATAACTGTTTTCATCTTGTAAAACTAAACGTCTGTGTCTATTAAACAATAAATCCTTATACACTCTGTCACCCAGCACCTAGCAGCCACTCTTCTGCTTTCTGTTTCTGTAGTTTTGACTACTTTAAGTGTATCATATAAATGGAATCATACAGTCTTTGTCTTTTTGTGACTGGCTTATTTCACTTAGCATATTGTCTTTAATACTCATTCATGTTGTAGCATGTGTCAAAATTCCTTTCCTTTTTAGCCTGAATAATATTTTACAGTCTATATGTACCATATTTTGCTTATCCATGTATCTGTCTTTGGGCACTTGGGTTGCTTCCACATTTACCTATTGTAAATAATGTTGCTAAAAACATGAATGTACAAGTATCTCTTCAGGATTCTGCTTTTAATTGAGGGGGTTACAAAACTATAAGTGAAACTACCATACTCTTTTCCATAGAATCTTTTCCATTCTATGTTCCTACCCACAGTGTACAAGGAATCCAATTTCTCCAAATCTTCATTTATTATATTCTATTTTCTTTTTTTTTTTTTTTTGATAGTTGTCATCCTAAAGGGTATTTCACTGTAGGTTTGATTTTCATTTATCTAATGATTCATGATGTTGAACATCTTGTTGTGTACTTAGTGGCCATTTTTACATCTTCTTTGGAGAAACGTCTACTCAAGTCATTTGCTTACTTTTGAATCTGGCTGTTTGTCTGTTGTTGAATTTTAGTAGTTCTCTGTATATTCTGATTATCAATCCCTTATCAGATACATGATTTGCAAATAGTTTCTCCCCTTCTGTGAATTATCCTTTTCCTCTCTTGATAATGCCTTTTGAAGGACAAATATTTTTCATTTTCATGAAGTCCATTTTGTCTACATTTTTTTTGCCTATGCCTTTGATGATACTATTGTTTCGTATTGATGTGACCCTTTAGAATGCAAATGAAGCAGGTACTCATTCATACATATGCATCTAGATTACAAACTCAGGTAGGTAAACACGTACATTGTTTAAATCAAAACATGAATTAATAAAATGCAGAAGAAATATGACCATGAGTTAATCATGAACTATCAGAAAATCACTCTCTAGTAAGGGTTGGGACTAGGAATGTGGAAAATAAAGTGTGGACTAGGTTTTAAAGATTAAGGAATACTGCAAACACTTTTTAATCTTATTAAATGTTTGCTAACCTAGAAAAATGCAGTGATTGATGGGTTGTCATTTTTCTGGGAATGACGGAGTAATGCAGCACATATTGGTAGCCTGCAGGCCAAATCCATTTCACATATGAGTTTGGTTTGGCTTGGATGGTTGTAGCTCAAACAATATTTTTAAACAAAGGAACAAACGAAGTATTGTTCTACATTCTAAAAATATGCTTACCTACTTTTTCTTCAAAAACCAGGTTTTTCAAAGATAACATTTAGGTGGAGAGCACCTGCATTTATTTCAAAGAGTATAAATGCTTCATTATAAAAGAGTCTCCACATCTTACCTTTTTTTCCTCATACTCAACTGGCTTTATTTTTCTTATCTTCTGGGCAAGTGCATATTTTCATATTTTATTATGGAGAGTAAACAATTTGAGTGGTAATGAGCATCATTTATTTTGAAAATTAACAATCAGGGTGCAATTCAATAATTATCTAATGATAGGGTCACTAAGAACTAATAACTTATTTTGAGTCTATACCTTTCAGTCAAACTGATTTAACGATATAAAGAAGGTGGAGAAAGATAAGAAGAATGAGCATTTGGATTAAATGAATGAAAGCCACAAACTAAGAGATTTGTTTCAGAACATAAATCTAGATAATTAAGCCTTTGGTTTGATAAATTTTTAATAATTTTACCCTGGAACTATGGGTATTTACGTATATTTTTTGATGACTTTAAGTGTGTTCATCAATTAGGTTCTTAAGTCTTAAAATGTAATAGTGTTAACAATAAAAGAACTATGGAAATATAAATAAAAATGTTTCTTGCACTTCAGAAATAGACTGAAATTCCTGTGCTCTTGATATATACAAATGAAAATGTTAATAGCTGTTTTTTGTTAATTGCCTCAGTCAGTCAAATATTGGCTGTGTGCCTGTTCTGTGAAAGACACCATGCTAGGAATCTAAGTATATCAGGAATTTAAAGAGAAAATGCTATATATATGTTACTGGTTTGCATACATTCTGTGGTGTGAGGAGAAAATAAAAAGTAAATATCTTGTGTAAATAATATGTTAATTTTTTTAATGTTTCAGAAAACTTGAGGAGGATGAATTGTATCATGAATGCTGAAATGAGCTGATAGGATGTGAAATAAATTGTTATTTCATTTTAAATAGGGTGAAAATGGTAGATTTTATTAATAGGGTGGAATTTAAGCAAACATTTGAAGTGAGTTAGGCAGATGAATATCTAGAGGAGCATCCCTGATAAAAGGAACAGTCAAAGCAAGAGGAGATAAGAAAGGATTACCCTTGGATTATTAAAATGAAACAAAACAAAACATTAAGGTGGCCAAGGTGACTTTGAAAGGGGTAATCAGTAGAAAAATAGTAGGGGATGAAGTGTGAGAGGTAATACTAACTGACTCGTTAGTCCCTTACAGTGACTTTGGCTGTTTCTTTGCATAAAATGGGGAATCACTGCAAGGCTTAAAGCAGAATAGTAACATCAGCTGGCTCACATTTTTAAGGTATCACTCTAGAGGCTGTCTGGAGTATAGAATATGCCTTTCTAAGGATAGGAGAAGGAAGCTAGTGTAATAATCTGGAGAAGCATTGCTATTGGCTTGAACCAAGATAATCAGAGTGATGATCAGTGGTTACAGTTTAGGTGTATTTCCACGGTGCTGCCAAGCAGATTTGCTGAGGTATTGATCATGTTTGGAAAAAATAAAAGAGAAAGAAGAAAGAAAGGAAGAGAGAAAGAAAGAGAGAGAGAGAAAGAAAGAGAGAGAGAAAGAAAGAGAAAGAAAGAAAGAGAAAGAAAGAAAGAAAGAAAGAAAGAAAGAAAGAAAGAAAGAAAGAAAGAAAGAAAGAAAGAAAGAAAGAAAGAAAAAAACAATATGACCCCAAGTTATTATATTTAAATAAGTACAAGGGGGGACACTTTGAGTAAAGGAGGATGGGGTGGGGCATGGGGAATAGTTTCAAGGAAGAAAGACCAGGAGTTTGATTTGACATTGATATATCTCTATTAGGCCTATATGTCAATTGGTTAGATGAATTTGCAACTGAAAGCAGCAATCTAGAAAAAAATGAAAATTATTGGCAAAAATATAATTTTTAAAGATAAAATTTGATGAGATTATAAAAGGAAAGATTCTAGACAAGAAATAGATGAGTATCAGGAGCTGTGAAATGTGGAATAGTCAACATTAATAGATGAAATATCAGCAAAGTTATTGAGGAGCAAATTTTGAGATAGGCATTGTGCTAGTTTCCAGCAGCTGCCTGAACAAATTATCACAAACTTGGAGATATAAAACAACAGAAATTTATTCTTTCACAATAGTGGAGATAGGACGTTCAACCCACTTTTTCTGGGACATGATCCCTCCAGAGGCTCTGCGGAGAAGCTTTCCTTGCTTCCTCCAGCTCCTGCCAGGTTTTCTTTGCTTGTGTTCACATCACTCCAATCTCCCCTTCAGTCTCACATCGTATTTTCTCTTTTGTATGTGTCAAATCTCCCTCTGCCTCTCTCCTATAATGACATTTGTGATTGAATTGAGGACCTACTTCAGTAATTAATAGTGATCGTTCTATGACAAGATCACTGATGTAAACACATCTTTTTTCTTTACGAGGTAATATTCACAGGTCCCAGGGATAAGTAGTTAATGTCTTTCAGTGGTCATTATTCTGACAAATACAAGCAAAAAATAAGAGTGTGTTCTGTCAATTACAGCTACATTTAAGCAATAGGTCCAAGGAGTTTTGCTGCAAAGGGGAATGAAGCAATTGGGCATAAGCTGAAGAGTAAACTCAGGTCAGGATTATTACTATTATTTTTTTAAGGTGAAAGTAATATAGTGGAAGTGGCTAGTAGGGATTGATAGTGATCAAAAAGATGAGAGTATCTGCGTTGATGTTCTTTGCTAAATGTCAAAGTTTGGGAGCCCCCAGAAATAGGTCTTATAACAAGAATGAATTCAAATATTAATAGTTTATTTGAATGATAAAAGGATGAGGGAATGACAGGAAAGGAAGAAGGGAAGCCAATAACTGATGACCACTGTGGGGAATTGGTGTTTAGTAATACTGAGACCTCTGAAAGACCACATGAAATACACTCAAAGTTTTATCTCTCAAAGAACAAGAGTTGCAGTAATTTACTCGCCAATTCCTTTCTAACATTGAGTGAGGGCAATACTGGGATCATTACCTATGCAGCACTTCTGACCTGCCTACTTAGGCTGAACTGATCCCTGCAGATGAAGACATAATGGGGAATCACAGGTTCTGGAAGTAGAAACTCTTTAGTGTGTAGGAGCAAAACTGAGTATCATTGGGTTATGGACAAGGTACGAACAGGAACTGATAAAGAAAGGGAGAGAGAGAGGGTCAAGTGCTCGAAGATCAGTAGATTTTATTTGTATCACTGATTTAATAGCTTTCACATCCTTCTCTTGAATATCTATGTATCTATGTCTCTCTCTATATAACTATACCTATCTATCTGTAGTTTAAATTGAGTAAAAAAGATAAATTAGATAAATTAATACACTTGAAGCCTAGAGGATTTTTTTTTTTTACAGTGCTAGTATCCTACCACCTTTTAATTAAATGTCAATGATGGCATTTACTAAGATTGCTCAAAAGCATAACAAACAGTATACATAGTGAAAGGACTACTGCGTGACATATTTTAGAAATACAGTAACCAGAACATTTGCTTCATTATAGCAGCAAAAATTTTTTCAGCATATGCCACAGATGTATTTAAAACATAGAGACATGAATCTCACCATTTTAAAACTCGCTTTGATTATTTCATATTTTCTGGAAAAGAAATAGTTTATCTCCAAGTTTAATTGAATTGAAACAACAGCCTTATCTCCCATAGATAAATTTAGCTTATAATGAACAGAGGAAGATAGGCATGTTTTTATTACCATTCCTCTTTGGAATTTATGATGAAATTAAGTGATGTCTATTTTCATCAACAAATTTACTTTAAAAAGTGAAAAATTATCCATGACAAAGAAATGAGGGTATTAGTCCTTCATTTCTATTATATATGTTTAATAGGACATACGTATTTCCTTTTCATTTTTACTCTAATGTTTATATTTGTTTTACATATGAAGAATATTTCTTTGAAATTGGTTAATTATTAACAAAGAAATCAATATATTGAGGTTTATAATAACCTTGAAAGAAAAATTGAAAGAAAAATCATTATATAGTTCCAGTTTTTAATTGTATTAGAAATAATAGACTGATTCTATTCACAATACTAAGATAAACAATAATTAAATTTAATTTATAAACTTTATTTTTTGTATTTTTAGATAAGACAATATGTATATTTATAACCTGAGAATCTATTTTTAAGCATTAAGTCAGTATCTGTACTGTGAGAAAATATTGCTAACACACTTTCACTCTGCCCTTTAGAATTTAGTCCAATAATCACCAAAATCACAACTCTGTCCCTTAGATTTCCCTTCTTACTCTGACAGAAAACATGATTTTTCCCTGAGAACATCAATTTTCCTGCAAATGTCTTAGGCATTGTTTTCTAAGGCTTTGGTAATCCATTGCCATAAACCAAGTGGAGTAAAACAACAGGAATTTATTCTCAAAGACTGGCGATGAGAAGCCCGCAATCAAGGTGTCAGCAAGTGCTTCTCTCTGAAAGCTCTAGGGAAGAATTCTTCCTTGTCTCTTCCAGCTTGCGGTAGTTCGCAGTAATTGTGTCATTCCTTGGATTCTCTCCATCACACCACTCTCTGCCCATGTCATCTCATGGCCTTCTCTCTGGGTGTCTATATGTCTGCGTCTCTTTTATTATAAAGTGTTTTTGATTATTTTGATCAGGGCCCATCCTAATGACCTTGTCTTAATATGATTACATCTCCAAAGACCCTATTTCCAAATAAGTTCGCCTTCACAGCTACTTGGGGTCGGTTTCACATATGATTTAGAGGGACACAACTCAACCCACAACTGGCACTGACTGTTTTTATAAGTTTAATTCAATGAAGACTCATGTAGGACAATATGTGAGTTTTCCACCATAGCTCTGGTAACACTGGATGGAAAAATGCTCTCTTTTTGAGAGCTACCTCCAGAACATTTTGCCTCCAACTAGCCTAAAACCATCAGGCCTTGAATCTTATATGCTCTCATTATGGCAGCCAATAGCTTCTCATTTTTAAAACGAATTTTTTAACTAACTCCAATATCTCCAAATCTAACTTGATCTTGAATCTTGGTCAATTTTATGCAGATGTAGGAGGTCCTTCCAATAGTCTGACTCTCAGCTCTTGGAATTTGTCTTCCCCTATAAGTTTCTTCTTCATCTTATTGTGACCAGTTATTCCCTTGGTCATAACCAAACTGTCTTTATCCATGGCAGCACATTGTCTGTAATTACAAAAGCATACATTCTGCTTGCTGTCCATTGGGATCTGCGCTTTGAGTGTATTCTCTCCAGCTTCCTCACACCAAAATCTTTTGACTAATGAATATTTAAGCTTCATTGATTATATTGTCTTTGCCCTATTCCTATCTCTAGCCTCATGTACTTTGTTTCACCTTTTAAAAAAAAACAAACACTTTGTTTTAACATTTTGTTTTTAAAGGTGAAATTCCATAGTCAGACATTTTTATCAATTGCTTTCATGTACCCTCAACTCCATTTCTCTGTTTAATTTTATTATACATAAAATTTTGATTACATACAAATTTATCCGTAATAAACATCCAAAACTCTGCAGCAGAACCTGGCTGAAAAGTAATTCATAGCTATGCTCATTGTTCACTATAATTTATAACTGTAAAAGTAAAAGTTTATCCTTAATGCAATCTGGCATCTTCCTTTCAGCTGCCCAAAAATCTTACTTTGTTTCGTCATCATTCACTCCACATCTCTCCTGGGTACTTAGTTCATACCTTCTACATTCTTCTCAACCTCTAACTTTACCCGCTACTCCATCTTATTTAACTGATGTAGCCTCCTATTTCACTAGGAAAATCGTAGCACTCAGAAGATGACTTGGTCAAAATCTCACTATCCCATTTGTCCAAGCACTTGCATGCACAAATATATAACATGGGTTCTTATCAAAATAAGAAAACATATGTTTGTAGTATTTTCAGATTTGATTGTATATTTGTTCTAGATTGGCAAGTTCTATCTCACATTTTGTCTGGCTTTAGAACTAAAATAATTTTGAGACAAGACTGACAAACCTTGTGTGTGTATGTGTGTGTGTATGTGTGTGTGTGATTTCTCTGAGGGGGTGTTCTAGGTTCTAGCAAGTTGAAATATTTAACCTGCAAAGATGTCATAGGAGGTAATAGAATTGTTTGTATGTTTTATTGTATAAAAACTACACTATTCAAAGAAAATTAATCAAAGGTTTTTTGGCTGTGAAAGCTTCAATATTTGAAATTTGTAACAGAATGTATAACTAAAAATATTTTGTTTCATTCAATTCTCTCTTCTTTCTGCATGCTTGTGTTTGCTTACTAATGTTCATAAATTTCAGTTCACTCATTCAGAATGCTTTCTAGTTTAGTAAGAACTACAATTTAAATTATTACATAGTAGATAACCAATAGATAAAAATAGAAGCAAATATATTTTATTATGAAACAAAATATTCTTTTATAAATATTACGTTAACACATAATATATAAAGATTTAAAAATATACCTTACTAGACCAAAAATTCTGTAAGAGAGAAATCATATATTTATCTTTCTAAACTTCAACAAACCTATCAAAATATATGGATGCATTGCTATTCAATTAATGGCTTTTTCAATGTATTTGTCATGAAAGAAAGCAAATGCAGCCATTGTTTATTTAAAATTTAAAATCAACTGTAAATTATTTTCATATGATGTCTCATATATTCTTGATACCGTGAGATTTTTGTGATAATACTATTGTTTTTCATCAGCATATCCTTGTAGATAGTTTACTGTTGGTTTTCAGATCAAACATGTGGTTAATGGAAATGATGGAAAATAGAGCTGTCTTCTCTGTTAGGCACTTGGAAACATGTTATCCAGAACTAACTCTTAGCATGGAATTGCTGTATTCTAGCATTACACATGATGAATGAGTAGTGTAATTCCTACTGCATTGTCACATTACCGAGGCCTATCAATCCAAAATTGTATTGTTAATGGCAATGAGCTCTGTGTGTAATAGCTGACACATTAGCACAGAAATGCTTCTTTTTTGTCACAAATGTATTGTTGAAGCTGTTTAATACTTGTTTGCTTACCCATAATGGTGCAAAAATGCATCTATAATTACTGTCATGGGGCTGAGCCTATGCCATCTGGTGTGGAATAAAAATGTTTGTATCCAAGCTTACTAGAGCAGAATATATATTCTGAACCTTTATTGTAAAGACATTCATTTTATCTAATAACTTCTTCTCTATATGAGCACAGACTAATGAGCATAAACACAGTTGAGGCTAGAACAATTCCAGAAAATATTACATTCGGTAAAATAGTGTTCACTGTCTCACCCAGAAAATAGTAAACATATTTATGTATCTATATGTTATCTTCAAAATATTTATTGACTGTACTGAATGTCCAGAATATATTTACACCATTGTGAATATTAGAATGCCCTAAAGTTAAATAAGAGTTGATTTAGATAATATTTATTAACCCAACTGTTGCTTTTTGTTCATGTTTGTTAGTTTCAATAATTATATTATCCCCTCATCTTCATAAAAAATTTTCAAAATCCTACATCCTGCAGAACTTTACATTAGGGTTAAGAAGGAGTCATATTTTAAAAAGAAAGCAGAATAGAATGGGGCATCTTACATGGTTTGACTGTGTTCCCACTCAAATCTCATCTGGAACTGTAGCTCCCATAATTCCCAAGTGTCATGGGAGGGACTCAGTGGGAGGTAACTAAATCATGGGGCCATATCTTTCCCATGCTGCTCTTGTGATAGTAAATAAGTCTCATGATCTGATAGTTTTATAAAGGGGAATTCCTCTACACAAGCTCTGTTGCCTACTGCCATGTAAGACATGACCTTGCTCCTCATTCTCCTTCAGCCATGATTGTGAAGTCTCCCCAGCCATGTGGAACTGTGAGTGGATTAAACCTCTTTCCTTTATAAATTATTCAATCTCACATATGTCTTTATTAAACAGCTTGAGAAAAGACTAATACAACATTCAAAATTTTAACAAGGCAAATCATAAAATTGTCTTATCCAGACAACTATTTGACACAAAGGAGACATAAACAAATACAAAAAACAGCTTATTTTCTTGAATATAAAGTCTCAAGAAATAGCAGCTCTCCCTTAAGTAATCTGTAATTGAGTGTTACCTGTTTAAAATGCTAAGAGTTGTTTTTTTCTGGATCTAAATAACTTTGTTATAAAATTTATTTGGAAGAACAAACACAAAAGCATGAACAGAAACATATTGCAAAAGCAGAGTGAGAAGCCGAGTAAGTGCTGTCAGATATTAAAACATATTTTAAAACCTATATAATTACAGAGGTTTGACATTGTCAATTAAGAGAGATAATCAGTGAAACAGAATACAAAATTCAGAAAATTTCCCAATTTTGTGTATCCCACCACCACAAAGTACACTTCAAATCAGTGAGGTATTGATGTACACATACAGACAAAATGTTACAAATTTAACCCATTTCTATGGGGGCGCCAAATTTCAGATGGATCAGAATTAAATGTAAAAAAAAAAAAGAGGCAACCATAAAATACCTGGGATAAATTGCAAATTTATTTCCTCTATAATGTTCAGTAAGTAGAAATTTTATATCGCTGATTATTAAAGAACCTAAAATTTTAATAATAAAATAACAATCGTGCTTTGCTCTTGCTTTGACTGGACAGTTTTTCTGATCTAGGCTGGGCTTAGCAGCTCTCAATGTGGCTTGATCAAGTATGTCCAGACAGTTTGTGGGTCTGTTAGGGACTGGCTGGTTCCAGATGGACTCACCCCTTTATCTGGAGGTTGACTCAGTGTCAGCAAGGGTAATAGTCTCTCACCAAAAAGCCAGCTAACCCAGATTTGTTTGTGTTCCTAGAGCAAGAAGATGATTGTAACCTCCAGGGTACGAGGATTGTTTTGCTCTTGCTTCTGTCACTCACCTTCGCTAGTGCCTCAGTGACAATTATTGCAAGTTACTTTGTTGGTTCAGATTGAAGGAGTGAGAAACAGATTCATCTTTGTATGAAAGGAGTGAAAATTCCTGATCATTTTTATAATCTACCAAACCTGAAAATGAAGTATAATCCTTCATAACTACATATTAAAACTCTGGAGTACTAAGGGTAATGATAAATAAATTTGATAAATTAAAGTTTTTAAATTATGAAAAAAAGAATTAACATGCAGAGTAAAGAGAAAACAAACTGGGGAAAGATACAATTGTAAAATAAATAAAATATAGCACAGACAGTTATAGTCCTACCTAGAAATGCTTCTAAAAATAAACACAGGAGATCATCAACCCAGTGGAGAGTTGAGGGGGAACAAGGGCTATAGAAATAAAGAGACAGGCCGGGCGCGGTGGCTCAAGCCTGTAATCCCAGCACTTTGGGAGGCCGAGACGGGCGGATCACAAGGTCAGGAGATCGAGACCATCCTGGCTAACACGGCGAAACCCTGTCTCTACTAAAAACACACAAAAAAATTAGCCAAGCGAGGTGGCGGCGCCTGTGGTCCCAGCTACTCGGGAGGCTGAGGCAGGAGAATGGCGGGAACCCGGGAGGCGGAGCTTGCAGTGAGCTGAGATCCGGCCACTGCACTCCAGCCTGGGCGACAGAGCGAGACTCCGTCTCAAAAAAATAAATAAATAAATAAATAAATAAATAAATAAATAAAGAGACAGCTGGGCGTGGTGGTTCACGCCTGTAATCCCAGCACTTTGGGAGGCCAAGGCAGGTGGATCACCTCAAGTCAGGAGTTTGAGACCAGCCTAGCTAATATGGTGAAACTGTGTTTCTAGTAAAAACACAAAAATTAGCCAAGCGTGGTGGCGTGTGACCCAGCTACTGAGGAGGCTGAGGCAGCATAATTGTTTGAACCCGTGAGGCAGAGGTAGAAGGGAACCGAGATCCTGCCACTGCACTCCAGCTTGGGAGACAGAGCAAGACTTAAAAAAAAAAAAAAGAAAGGAAAGAAAGAGAGCGAGAGAGAAAGAGGAAGAAAGGAAGGAAGGAAGGAAGGAGAAAGCAAGGAAGGAAGGAGAAAGCAAGCAAGCAAGCAAGAAAGAAAGAAGGGAAGGGAAGGGAAGGGAAGGGAAAGGAACGGAGAGAAAGGAGACAATTCACAGAAAAAGAAATGTGACGTGAGTCGTTCTTCACCGAAATCTAAAGATGTTCCACATTCTATAGTAAGAAAAGTAAATATTAAAAAATATTGTGATACCAATTTTTACATACTGGATTGGCAAAGAGACAAAAGTTTGACCTCATCTTCTACTGATGAGGTTGTCAGAAAATAGCTCTTTTTTGAAATATTAGAAGTATCTAGTGAAGGGAATGTGGTAACATTTACCAATCTTACATATCCTTTACCATTTGTTGTAACAATCTCACCTCAAGGGATTATCTAAATACAAAATCTAAATATATAGAAAGGCAAATGCACAAATCTCTTCATTACAGGACTCTTTTACACAGAAAAGGATGGAACCAACTTAAATGTTTATCTCAAAGGGAGTTGGTTGAACAAACCTATACACAACAATATGTTTTGCAGCCATAGGACGAATGAGCAATATTTTTATATTCTTCTATGGAATGATTGTAAGAATCGAGTTTTGGAAAGATAAATGAACTATATTTAATATACTAATGGCAGTCATGCAATTGAATGTTGAACACTAATTACTTGAAATTTTTAAGAAATATAAATTTATTACTACTAAATATTTTAGGGGTGATGATGGTATTCTGGTTATTTTTTAATAGTCCTTAAATTTAGAGATAATTATTGCATTATTCGTAGTTTTAAACATAGATCTAGGATTTACTTTAACATAAAATAATGAAACAATGTGAGCAAAGATACTGATGATTGGCCATGATTAATGATTATTGTGGAGTCTGTAAAAGGTTCCACGTTACACTATTCTGAACCAAAGAGTGACAGAGACTGAAATCCAAATAAAGGGGTTTATTGTTGGTCTTAGAATGGCAACTGAGAAACAGATTCCAGAGGCATCTGAAATTGTGTCCTGACTAGCTATTTTTGTGTCAGACTTTTAAAGGAAGTAAGAAGTCAGTACTCAATAGCTCATTCAAAATCTACTATTTTGATTGGTGGTAAAGTGTTATCATAACAGTTCATTGGCTTCTAGAAAAAATTCCTTGAATCCGAGGTTTAGAAAAATTCAGTTCTCAGCATAAAGTCTTTTTTATAAGTGTCAGCAATTTTCGTCTGCAGCATCAAGTACATTCTGAGGTGATGCAGTTGTAAAATGGCAAACAGAAATAAAATGGCATTGCTCTGATCATGTCCAGTTGCCTTCCTTCCAAACAATTCTCTATAATTTTGTAGGTGTGTACATGTTTTACATAATGTAATATTAAAACAGATAAACAAAAGTAGGCAATCATATTTACTTTCAAATACCATGGGGAAGCAAATATTATGAGTATCACTTTATACCAAACTTAACCAACCAGTATTTAAAATGAAAGCCCTGAGATAGATTTACTGGAATTCTAGAATTAGGAATTTTCTTTGTATCTTAAAACAGGAAGAAGTCTTGGAAAGACTTCTTGGAAGACAAGAAAATATGTTTTCTGCACTCTTGATTACTCATGGAAGCTACAAGCTTTTTTCCTGTGTACCTTAAGCATTTGAAAAGTGTGTATAACGTTTTAAAAAATAGCTGTCAACAGAATCATTTGCCTTAGTTTAAAGTTTTAAATTCCACATTTTAAAACAGAACTAGACAGAACTGATAATTATGTTACAGAGTTACAACAAATGTTTTGAAAACTCTAATAGTGTCTCGACTAGTTAAACATTTATTTTTTAAGTCTATTTAAAAAGCATAGTTATATTAGAGCACTCAATACCACAGGAAAAAAAATAAAATGATTAGTAGGCCCAAGATGAAGGAGTGATGAAGAGACTAGTGTATTGCTCAAAGGAATTAAGAGAATGAGGGCTTCAAGGAAAACTTAGAGGCCTTACTATCATGCCAAAACCTGACAAAGGTTGTCAGAGAGATAGAGACCACGAATCAGTACCAGTATCAGCTATAAATACATATGTAAATACATATATAAATATATGTGTAAGTAACATAAAATTACACGGATACTGTGTATTTTAAGAATCGTTAAATATTAGAGATATGTAAACACAATTTATAATACTAGTGGATCTAAAGATTGAAAACGTTTTTTGCAATCACTGGGCAAAACAGAACAATTCTTAATTAAAACATAAAGGCCTTAAATAGACTAGTATCAGTAAATATTTCCTTGTATCATGTATGTATGTGCTTGTGTATATATACATGTGTATATGTGTGTCTGTACATATAAATATATATATATACACACACACACGAAATAAATTACACTTACACGCATATGGCCATTGCAGCAGTATTCACAATAGCAAAGACATGGAATCAAACTAAATGCCAATCAATAATAGACTGGATAAAGGAAATGTGGTACATATATAACATAGAATACTGTGCAACCATAAAAAAGAACTAGATCATGTCTTTGCAGGAACATGGATGGAGCTGTGGGCCATTATCCTCAGCAAATTAACACAGAAGCAGAAAAGCAAATACTACATATTTGTACTTATAAGTGGGAGCAGCTAAGTGATGAGAACACATGAACACAAAGAAGGGAACAACACACGTTGAGGCCTATTGGAGGGTGGAGGTTAGGAGGAAGAAGAGGATCACGAAAAATAACTAATGGGTACTAGGCCTAATACCTGGGTGATGAAATAATCTGTACAACAAATTCTCATGAGTTTACCTGTATAACAAACCTGCATATGTACCCCTGAACTTAAAAGTTAAAATTAATTAATTCATTCATTACACTTCGTATAAATGTGTATATGTTAACCTGCACAACACATACAAACACATACATACATTTTTCACATATATAATTGTAAAGATGTGTGGTGTGCCTATTTCTGTATATCTACATAGTTCTTAAGCCAGCATCATAATTAGTAAATACACATTATTTATTAGTAGCAGTTCCACTAACATTAGGAACAAATAACATTTTATGTGATGGACTATAGACTTTAAGCTAATGAAAGAATGTGATATGTAGAAATAGGTACAAATGTTTTAATATCAACGAATATAAACATTTATGAGTACTCAAATTAAAAATATTATTTTTGTCCAAAAATTAATTAAAAATGTTATTATAAATAAACACATTCAGTTAGTGGTATATAAAATTATTGTACATACATCATTAACCCTCCTATAAAAAAATTTGAAAATGTAATGGAGGAAAGTATCATTTGTCTAATCATAATAAAAATCAAGAGATCTAGAAATAAATGTAATAAAAAAGTTCTAGATATAAACAAAAATCAACTTTATAACACTTATGAATAACAAAAATTACATTTGAACAAATGGAAAATTGCCCATAATTTCCAATAGAAAGGATATACATGACAAACATGCCATTTATCTATTTATTAATTATTATATTCAAATACAGTTCAATACATTTATTATTTTTTTCTAAAAATATACAGTTTCTAACTTTATAAGAAAACAACCAAAAACATATTTTTTAAAACTCTCTGAAAGAGTAAAGCAAGAGGAAAGGCTGTCTTTGCCTAATTTATATTGTATGGTTCTATCAAATACATGGACAAACAGAATATTGGAACAGAATATAAATTCCAAAAACAGACTCAAGTACTTATGGCAATATTATATATAAGGAAGTTAGAATCTCAAATCAATGGCAATACAGATGAACATTTAAATCAAAGGTTACGGGAAAACAAAGAAAAAACAAAATAAAAATTTCTGAAAACTGTGAATTTTTACATTAATTTAAAGTTGAGCAAGTATTTCTAATTACTGGTAAAAACAGGAACAATGGCCAGGCACAGTGCCTCACACCTGTAGTCCCAGCACGTTGGGAGTCAGAGCTGGGCAGACACCTGAGGTCAGGAGTTTGAGACCAGCCTGGCCAACATGGTGAAACCCCATCGCTACTAAAAATACAAAATCAGCCGTGTGTGGTGGCACATGCCTGTAATTCCAGCTACTCAGGAGTCTGAGGCAAGAGAATCACTTGAACCCAGGAGGCGGAGGTTGCAGTGAGCCAAGATGGCACCACTGCACTCCAGCCTGGGTGACACAGTGAGAGACTCTGTCTCAAAAAAAGTAAAAATAAAAATAAAACAGGAAGAACAAAATATTGATATATTTGACAAATTAAAGTTACACTTTAAAAAAAAAAAAGAAATGAAATCACGAACAATAAGTGGCAAACTAAAAAATAAAAATTGAAACCCATGCCACAAAGGATTGATTTTTGTAATATAAATGACTCTTAGACATTAATAACAACACAACAAACAGCTCGTTAATAAAATGTATATGAGAGGAATAAACTGACAATTATTAAAATATATGCATCATAGGAAAACATGAAAAATTCTCAACCTCACTTATAATAAAATATACAAAAATTAAAGCTACAAAGAGTAATTATTTCTCATCCATCTGATTGGCAGGTATCCAAAAGTTGACAGGTTGAAGCACATTCTATTCATTAAGTTGTGGAGAAACAGGCACTCTCAAACATGGCTTTTGAGGATGGAAAATGATACAACTCTCAATGAGGTGAATTTGGCAACTTCTTTTATAATTAAAATTAAATGTTCCTTTTGATTCTGTACTTTTTCCTCTAAAAATTATTCTATGATTAGATCCGTATACACACAAAGTTATATTTGTACATCATGATTTACTGCTATATTCTTTGAAGTAATAAAATAAAATGGAAAAAATTAAAGTGCTTCTCTTTAAGGGTATTTTAAAATATACTATGCTATAACCACTTATTAGAATTAGAATATTCAAGTAATCCCGCACTTTGGAAGACCAAGACAGGTGGATCACTTGAGGCCAGGAGTTAGAGACCAGCCTGGCCAACATTGGTGAAATGTTATCTCTACTAAAAACACAAAAATTAGCTGGGTGTGGTGGCAGGTGCCTGTAATCTCAGCTACTCAGGAGGCTGATGCAGGAAAATCACTGGAACCCGGGAGGCTGAGGTTGCAGTGAACCAAGATTGTTCCACTACACTCCAGCCTGGGCAACAGAGCAAGACTCCATCTCAAAAAAACAAAAACAAACAAACAGAAAAAAGAATACTTAATAGCTACACGCCCGAAAATGAAGATAAGTTGTATAGAAATTATCAAGATACATTGATAAAAGGCATATAGATGGTAGAGAACAGCATATATTATACACTACAAAGAGGGGAGGAAATAAAAAAATGTTTTATTTGCATAAAGAAATATTGGAAGAAAATTTCTGAGACTTATTTTTTTTTTCCTCCAGGGTCAAGGACGTAGATATAGGATAGATAGAAATGTATATAAGACGGTTTTCAGTTTATAGTATTTTATATTGTTTTATTTTGAACGTTTTAAATGTTTTAACACTATATTACTTTCTAAAAAACAACTTTTTAAAAGGCTCCATTCCATATTTTGAATGACATGATTAAGGGCATATGTTTTAAAAGAGCCCCTAAGGAGACAAATGATTATTGAACATTGAGAAAATCTAACTGTGGATATAGTTATTTACTATTTTGCCACGATAGTGATAGAAATTACTCCTTTGCCAATTGTAAACAGTTCCATTTTGAACATAGTCATTATTCACAAGAGGTAATTTCCAGTGTTGCATTGCAACCGGCCATCATGTGGCTCAGCACATTTCTTAGACCATCAGTAATTGGTGTATCACAAGCAGAGGTGACTTCCAATTTGCTCTCGTGAACAATTATGCATGGAAATTTTTATAAGCACTTTGTCATTGGGAAGCATATTTCATATAACACTATGAAACTAACAGTGCTGGCCAGGCACAGTGGCTCCACTCCTGTAATCCTAACACTTTGGGAGGTCGAAGCGGGCTAATTACCTGAGGTCGGGGAATCTAGACCAGCCTGACCAACATGGAGAAACCCCCTCTCTACTAAAACTACAAAATTAGCCGGGTGTGATGGCGCATTCCTGTAATCCCAGCTACTCAGGCTGCTGAGGCAGGAGAATCGCTTGAACCCGGGAGGCGTAGGTTGCGGTGAGCCCAGATCGCGCCACTGCCCTCCAGACTGGCAACAAGAGCGAAACTCCGTTTAAAAAAAAAAAGAAAGAAAAAAGAAAGAGAGAAAGAAGAGAGGAAGGCAGGAAGGAAGAAAGAGAGAGAGAGAATGGAAAGAAAGAAAGAAAGAAAGAAAGAAAGAAAGAAAGAAAGAAAGAAAGAAAGAAAGAAAGAGAAAGAAAGAAAGAAAGAGAAAGAAAGGGAAAGAAGGAAGGAAGGCAGGAAGGAAGGAAGGGAAGGAAGGAAAGAAAGGAAGGAAAGGAAAGAAGGAAAGGAAAGAAGGAAAGGAAGGAAAGGAAGGAAGGAAGGAAAGAAAAGAAAGAAAGAAAAGAAAGAAAAGAAAGAAAGAAAGAGAAAGAAAGAAAGGGTGCTGCTAGAGTTCCCTGGCAAAATAAATGCCAAAGATGACAATGCCTAGTGATGCAAATTGGTAGGATGTTTGTTTTTACTTCATTTTGATAAATTCTGAATGTGATTCATTCTTACGTCAACTGGAACGTTGTCTTTAAAATTAGTTCGGCTCTTTTTTTAGTCAGAATATCTTCTACGTTTGTATAGTAGTGCATTTTCTCTTTTGCATGGTTAGGTTAGCTAGACTTTATCTAATTTTACTTTTTATATAATCTGGATTTTTGGTTCTCAACTAATTATGTATTTTTTCTCCTTTGTAACTCTTAATTTCTGCATTTATATTTATCATTTCGTCATTCTTTTTTCTTTCTATAAGTGTGTGCTCTCTTTTCAATAATCTGAGTTGCACACCTCTTCTGTATGATTTCATAATTTATTTTTATTGAAAGAACCATATAAGGTACAAAATTTTCTGTGAGTACTACTGTGCAATCAACCCAAGTGTCCTGTAACTAGTATTTCAATTATCATTATTTCTAGGTTAGTATTCCTCCTTTGACATAACAGCTATTGAAAAAGAAAGACTTGTGTTAAATTCCAGGTAGAAGCTTGTATTTGATTTCTGATTCATTATTGATTTCTAATTATATCATAATAGTTAAGAAGATATTGCTGTATTATAATTATTACATAACATTTATTTTTGTTTTTTGGTAATAATTATTGCATGTATATGGACATACACATATTACATATGCATACATAGCATCTCATCAATCTACCTTATTGGCTATATGTCTTAAATTTTCAGTTTTTCTTCTTTTCAGGTTTTTGTTGTTGTTGACCACTTAATTCCTATTAGAATGGATTAATTTAATCCATTAATTAAAGCATTAAGTGTTGCCCTTATATTTGTGGTGTAGCAGGGAGAGTAGCAGACAAAACCCCTCAGACACCGAGTTAAAGAAGGAAGGGGTTTATTCGACCAGAAGCATCAGCAAGACTCCCGTCTCAAGAGCCGAGTTCCCCGAGTGAGCAATTCCTGTCCCTTTTAAGGGCTCACAACTCTAAGGGGGTCCGCATGAGAGGGTCGTGATTGATTGAGCGAGCAGGGGGTACGTGACTGGGGATTGCATACACCGGTAATTAGAAAGGAATAGCATAGGACAGGGATCTTCACAGTCCTTTTTTATGCAAATAACCAATTAGATCGGAGTCCATCTTTAACTACCAGATTCAGGGTGTGGCACCAGGCTGTCTGATCTGGATTGCATTTCTGCCTTTTAGTTTTTACTCTTCTTTCTTTGGAGGTGGAAATTGGGCATCAGACAATATGAGGGGTGGCCACCTCCCTTACTTGGATAGTTCGGTCTAATGTTTTTTAATTGTGAATTGTAATATTTAGCAGAATAAAGTTCAGTCTTTACCTCATGGAAGAGTTTCGGCATTAATTCTACCTAATATGATATTCAGTTAACCAATCAACTTTGCTTTCTTTATCTTTTCATTTGAATGCCTACAAATACTTATTCTTTTATTTTTAACTTTCATAGAGTGCAAAGTTATCTATTTTCAATTTAGTGGTTAGAATCATATATTTTTTCAGCCGGGCACAGTGGCTTAAGCCTGTAATCCCAGCATTTTGGGAGGCCAAAGTGGGCAGATCCCGAGGGCAGGAGATCGAGACCATCCTGGCTAACACAGTGAAGCCCCGTCTCTACTAAAATTACAAAAAATTAGCTGGGCATGGTGGCAGGCGCCAGTAGTCCCAGCTACTCAGGAGGCTGAGGCTGGAGAATGGCGTGAACTCAGGAGGCGGAGCTTGCAGTGAGCTGAGGCTGTGCCGCTGCACTCCAGCCTGGGTGTCAGAGCAAGACTCTGTCTCAAAAAAAAAAAAAAAGAATTATATATTTTTTCTGAAAAACAATCTTTTAAATTCACACTTTCATTTTAATTGCTTTAAGTTGTGCAAAACTGTTATTAGGGATTTTTAAAAATTTCTTTTTTGTCCACAGTTATTTTCACCCTTGATTTTTAAATTTTGCCTATTTAGGTTCTGTTTGTCTTTCATGGCATTAACCAGGTTCATCACTCCTGCCAACTGTTTCAAATAATCTGTTTATGATTTTATTCATTATTACTTTAGGTATTCTCTTTTTTACCTCATAGGGAACAATTCTCTTGATTCTTCCTAGAGTAACAACCATACTCATGTTTCCCAAGACTGCCATTTGCTGTGGGACGAGGACGCTGCTTGCAGTGTGCATGAGTATCATATAGGAGGCTGTCCACAGGAAACCTTTCAGATATCTGGTGGTTGCAAGGCTTGTCTCTGGCTAAATGGAGCTCATTGATGGAAAACAGCCACATTGTGTATCAGCTCCCTGCAGTTCTGTGTCCCTCTCATATCTTTTCTCTTCAGTGTACCTGATTCCTCAAATGAGTCCTCTTCTTTCTCCAAGCAGAATCATATCTAGTATCAAGGAAAAAACGTATTTATTGCAATTATGCAAATATTTCTCTCTCAAAAGTTCAGTTCCGTGTTTTTTCTTTGAATCTTAGATTTGGCATCTTATTGTGTGTTAGGAGAAGAAAATACACAAGGCTAGGTGTTGTAGTGATAGAATAGAGAGCCACAGGAAAACAGAGGAGAAATTCACAGATCAATTCTTCAAGATATAGTTGTCACTGTACTTAAATATGAAGCTGATTATTCTTTGTATGATGTATTCATATCACCTTTGAAAAGACATAGTTCTATATAGGCCAGAGCTATTATTAGTGTCATCATTGATGTCATAGGGTCTAGCTAATAAGTAACATCATGATGCCAATGTTCCCAGGGTGTCTACACAGGCATTTATCAGTACCCTCTCCTGCAATTTTGCACTGATTTTTCTTCTTTGGCTGTGAGGGCTTTGGGTCACTTTAATAGAATGTGCACTCTGTAGCTCAATAGCCACTAGTGTAAACAAGTAATTTCGAAAAGATCCATGCTGATTAATGATTAGGTTTGCAAAGTGGGGAAAACTATTATGTATGCAGGGGGTAAAAGAATCATATGGTTCACAGTAAGTAATTTTGTATGTGATTATCTTGCCTTTGAGTCACTGCTGAGTATGATTAGTATAGATTTTTTAACCAAAACAAAATATAAAATACTTTATAAACAAAGTGTTGTAACATAACTACTGATTTGCTATAATTTATTCTCTTATATGCCACCTTTAATCTTATTTCCAGAAATAGTGAATGAGCATCTAATGTGTATGAAGTGACATGCTAGAACTAGAGAAACTTGGCACATAGTGGATTTGATGTTAATGGCTACCAAACCCACCTTCGTTTTAACACATGCAGGTTCTAATTTAAAATAAATATATTTCCAATAAAAATGGATAATTACACACTTTATATAAGAGGGCCAAATATTTTCTAGACACACACACACTCATGAAGACAAAACTTGATATATTTCCCAACTATTTTTTGTCTGCGAGTTCATGCACATGTGTACACCCTTGTATTTGCATCATAATGCTTTTAGAGTTCTATGGCCTGTATTTCTGCCCCATTGTTCTCAGACCCATCCCGTCATTCAAAGAGTATTATCTTGTACTATAGCACTCCAACCACCACTTGACGGCATAATTGCATCTTTTATACGTCTTTCTGCAATCACTTATGAACGGTGTCAGTACATTACCTCACTTCCTTTGTTGAAAATGATTTGAAGCATTTTCCTGCAGAGCAAAATAACTGAGAATAAGACGTATGAGTATTGGTTTTAAGTGAAAAAGTCTTCCACGAGGAAAGTATAATACTTTTTAAAAAAAGAAAACGCACACTCCTCCATTATGAAAGACCCCAAATTCATCAACTTGCCAAGAGATGACAGAATGTTTTTCTGAGGATGGTGTTATGCTGAGGGTCAGCGTTAGCCTTTGCATTTGGATAGTTAGGAATGTCACTGGTGATAACTAGATAAGCTTTTGTAAAAGATAATCCATGTGGTTAATCTTGTGAATAAGATCCATCACTATCAACATGGTCATTTTGTTTATGAGCCAGTTGACTAAGGTAGAAATAAAAAGCCGACTGACATTCAAATAATGTAATCTTCTTCAACTAGTTATTAAAAGCATCTTCTGAATGTGTGTGTGTGTGTGTGTGCATTCACGTAGTCAAAAATATTCTGAAAATATGTGGCCATTCACAGAGTCTCTTCCACAGACCTCATTTTTCAGACTTTCTATTACTAAATTTTACAATATTTTTGCTTCCAAGTCTTTGACCTATGGAAGTAAAAATGTTACTGGACAAAGTTAAACATTTAAGGAAAACTATGTAAGGCTATTGCAATAAAAGAGAAAAACAAGCAGTCTGAACTGAAGTCAATTGACACAAATAATGGGAGAATTTTTAAAAGCTGTTATGGGGGGATTATAAGTCATTCCTATTTGGTAATTGGTCTTACCCAAAGATAAAGTAAACTTTCTTTTATCTTCATGACAGGAGGTAGTTTTACAACTTAGAACAAGGGGCCCTCTGAAGTTAGGCCCCTACCTTCCTTCAAAGACTAGCATAGGAACACGATCTTTTTTATGGTTACATTTCAAAGGGATGACTTTGAGATCCTTGAGAAAGAAAGTACTGCGTTGTAAACTGGCAAAAGGCTTTTTGAAAAACAAAATAAAAAACCTTATATTTCAAAAAGAAAAAAATTGCAATTACAAGTTTTCTAAACTAAATGCTTTGAAAAAAATGAGGTGAGAGATCTCTCTGGTTAGGTCATCTAGATTTTGTAAGGGCTGTAAAGGCAAAAAGACACCTCTCTACAATTTGTCAAGCTGAGGGTAATAGACCATCTTGGTCAGATCACTTTTGCCTGTTAATGAGGATGAGGCAGGAGAACAGGAGAATAGGGTCTGGAGGCAGAGAACATAAGGCCAGTTTACGATGACTTCCTAGAACGAAATCAAATGGAAACGCTTCAGCAATAACAGGAATGTGGATGGCTTTGCAACTTCACTTTATCCTCTCCTTTTACGTAGACGATACACACTGAGTAACATCCTCTCCATTTACTTAGGGTGCATCCTGAGTAAACAACTTTGTAATTTGACATTATCCTCTTCATTTACATAGGGCATACACCAAGTAGCCAATGGGAAACCTCTAGAAGATACTGAAACAGCATAAAATTATGTAACCGGGGCTCTTGAGGCCCTAGGCTCGGGCCTGCTTCCACCCTGTGGAGAGTACTTTCATTTTCAATAAATCTCTGCTCTTGTTGCATCACTCTTTTCTTGCTTTGTTTGTGCATTTTTGTCCAATTCTTTGTTCGATATGCCAAGAACCTGGAGACCCTCAACCATAACAAGGGTAGATTTCTGTCTGTGGCAATCTCTCTTTTAATTCAAAGTGGACAACGCTATGAATGATTTGAATTTCTGGCAGATGGGAAATTTTACTTTCTCTACTGTCATTCAAGCTATTTCTTTTTTTTTTTTTTTTTTGAGACGGAGTCTCACGCTGTTGCCCAGGCTGGAGTGCAGTGGCGCGATCTCGGCTCACTGCAAGCTCCGCCTCCCGGGTTCCCGCCATTCTCCTGCCTCAGCCTCCTGAGTAGCTGGGACTACAGGCGCCCGCCACCGCGCCCGGCTAATTTTTTGTATTTTTAGTAGAGACGGGGTTTCACTGTGGTCTCGATCTCCTGACCTTGTGATCCGCCCGCCTCGGCCTCCCAAAGTGCTGGGATTACAGGCTTGAGCCACCGCGCCCGGCCCATTCAAGCTATTTCTACAATGACTTCAGTTTCTCCATTTTCAACAAGGGATAGAGTATCTCGTAGGAATATCTGTAAACCAAATGTTAGCTTTTCTGGTTATACGGAACTGCCCAGGAGGATGTATGGATGAATACAGGGAAATTTGACAATACAACAGAAGGAAGTACCTCTTATATAGCACTTCCACTTAACGATGGGAACTGATGACCATACTCAGTTTAATGACTATTTTGATCACACAGCATCCAAAATGATGGTTATCATGTGCAGCTAAGGTTATTGGGTCTCATAGCATGCCAAAATCAGGCATTCAATACCTAAGAGAATCTAGCTATAAGCCAGAATCAGTTTCTCTGAAGAATTAGTGTTTAAAATTGGGCATACAATGATTTTAAGATCTACACGCTGATTTCTTACCTTACCTTGCCATGATATACATAATATATCATTTGAACTCAGGAACATTTGAACACACCATATGCATACATACATATTTATTGCCTTTTTATTTATATTGTGTATTGTATTTTGCTTTGCATTTTAGAATAATTCTAAGTTATTTAAATATTTTTGCTTCTATTATAAATGTGTTTCTCATTATATTTTGTAATAGAAAAATCTTGGAATATAGATATTTAGATGCCCAGTTTCAGAAATACTATTTTCTCACTCTTGTCAATCAAAAGCACTGTAAGTCTGAACGTGATGTCTCATGCCTGTAATCCTACCACTTTGGGAGGTCAAGGTGGGAGAATCCCATGAAGCCAGGAGTTCAAGGTTACAGTGAGCTATGATTGTGCCAATGCACTCCAGCCTGGGTAACAGAGTGAGACCCTGTCTCTAAAAAGAAAAATGAAAAAAAAAAATCATGATATATTGTTGATTGATGTTTGGATGGTTTTCAGTGAATCATATCTCTCAGTATTTAATTTGTAACATCAACTCTAGTTTTGGCCATGTGACTTGCTTTCACCAAAACAAGTGCTCTAAAATGCTCATAGTAGTACTACCTATAGTGACCCAAACTTTAAAATGACCCATATACACATCAACAGTAGAATGGATAAATTGTGATATATTTTCATAATGGGATTCAATGAAACAATGAAAATGTAAATTACAACTGCATGATTAGAAACATAATATTAAGCACAAAAGGGACACACAAAAGTGTACATAGCATATGGCCCCATTTCTGTAAAGCATAAACAAGGAAACAAAAGTCTAGTCTACATCAGCAATATCATGTCAACCCTTGGATGTAATGGCAGATTCCTTCAGTGCTACTAATGTCTTGTTTTTTATCTAAGTACTTGATGTGTTCAGTTTGAAACAATCAGACTCTACGTATATAAGCTCATGTTTATATAAATATACTTCCTCAAAATGCCAAAGACAAAAAAAGTCACCCTGTATCTTCTCCTAGAGTCTTTAAAAAGTCAGTTCACTGGGCAAAGAAGGAATGTGCTTGAGAGTCTAGATGAAGACAATATTAATCAACCTTGTATATTTATTTCCCCAAAGAGCTATGCCTTCTGTGTATAAGCATATAAAAAGTGGATTTAATCAGAGGAAACCACAAATGTTTTAATTAACAAGGGAAAGAAGGAGAATGCTATTACTTAAAAATAACAAATATAACTCCAATGACTAAGTCACCAAAAATATGCAGATATTTTAATTTATTACATGATATTAAGAGCAAAAATTGTGACTATTATGCAACCCTTTTGCAATAAATATTAATTTTGATCATAGACTTTAAAATATTGACAAATGTTTAGTTGAAAATATAACTATAATTTCATATGTATGAATCATTAGATAATATATATTATTTGTTCCAAAATATCTAATTAATCTGAATAAAATATGTAAAGCTGTGCATAATGATTCTTTCATTAGGTATTTCCATTGAGGCTTTTGTAATATATGTCAATATTTTGGTAGAAAGTCACCAAAACATCATTTAATTTGAGTAGATAATGAAAATGTTGAATGAGTCTCCTAATAACCCAACTTTACAACAACACATTATCAGTCATAAAATATAAATTAAAATATTTTAAAGGGGATGCTAAAAGAAATCATGAGAAAGTAAAAGTCACACTATTAAAAAAATATATTTTTTTTATAATTTATGTATGCAGTACCATGAAGTTTCATGGCATTTATCACATAAGCAAGAATTCTGATTACGATAGATTTTTTAAATATTTTATGTCAAGAAATAGCTATATTCCATGCTAGCTTGTAAGAGATTCTATGTAGATACAGAATCAAAGTGTTTGGGTTTTGTTTTTATGTATAAATGTTTTGGCAGCCCTTCGATGTGGGCTTTTCATTTTCTAGACCAAAGCTAAGGAGACAGTGAATTCTTCACTGTATAAAATTATTCTTTTGGAAACTACACTTTTCAGCTTCTTCTTCATCCATCAGTTAGCACTCCCTGATGGCTTGAGGTAAGGTGATTAATATATTATTGAATTATGCATCAATCCAGAAAGCAATGGAATGTGAGAACTGAATGAGACTTTAACAATTATCTGGTTCAGTATGTTTTTTTATTATAAAATAGATGTGAAAATATGTGGCTCAGAAAAATTAAATGACTGGCCCAAATGAAAAATATTCAGGTATAAACACTGTCAGTATAAATAATAAGCTTTTAGATTCTTTTCTAGCATGTTTCAGTCTATGCATTCAGGATCCTATTGACAATATTTTCTGAGAATAGGTATTCTCCATTATTAAACTTGGTAAACTGTTGACTTAGCTTCTACTCCAATATATTTGTTTAATATAAATACAAACTAGAAATAATGTTTATTATAATAAATGTTATTTATAGAAACAAATACCATGCATGAGATTCCCAGATTCTAAACAGCAGTGAAGAATTTTATAAGGAATCAGACCATTTTAAGCAATGCTTTCCAATGATAGAAAAAGACAATTAACTGACAGTAGATTTGTCTTTTTAAGTTGGATGTCATTTTAATATTGATTATTTTATTAACTTTCCCCTTTTGAATATTTCTATCAAGTTTTTTTTCATGTTATAATTAGACCATTTTCTTTGACGTAGATAACAAGCCTGTATTTTAGTTTTATTCTCATCAATGTTCTCCTTTTTCCCTTCCAGTATACAAAAGATAACACAAGAAATTTATAACTCGGATACTTCTGAGTGAATCCTGAGCAGCTTTATCCAAAAGTATTTCACCTGAATTAGGTCTTGTGTATCACCTTTCCCCAGAAACCAGAAATGGATGGCAGGGGAAGAAAGGAGAATCAATTCTTTAAAAAAGAAAATTATGCTTATTTCATATCAATATTTCTTTGAGAAACAAACTGAATATCAGCAGCATAAATATCTATTTGAATGCACCAGAGAGTAAACAAGGCAGCCAAAGATTTCAGAAAAAAATAAAAGTCATTTGAGAGTAGGTGTCATCTTTGGTGCTTTATTCTTTGAAATGTTTGCAGTTTGTTTGCTTGTTTGTTTCACTAATGGGAGACTGAACTGTAAGAACGTAAAGAGAAAATAGGGAAAATAAGAAGCTAGAAAACCTATAAAATATTGCAATGGCGTTATGATGTGGGAGGACAAGAATGAGCACACAGTGACTATCAATGAGAAAGAGACTCAATAGAAAGCCCAGGCTAAAGAGTTGAGGCTCTCATTGAAATGGAATACTAGAAATGTGTGACCACTTAGGAACAAATGATAGGTAACATCAAACGAGCTCATTACCAAGTTTGAATAAAATGGCCTAAGTATATTATAGAGAGTAAAAATAAATTTTCTCTGGAGAAAGAACATACCAGAGAAAACCTAAAATTACCAGTTTTTCAAATACACCATCTAGTCTAAGCAATTGTTACTTGACACACCAAGCATTAGAAATTAATGAACAGAAAGTAATAAGTCATATGGACTACAGACAAAGGTGGACAGGTGGTCCAGATATTGAATTGATCACACAATGGAATAGTCTGTATACAAACCCCCTTGACATGAGTTTACCTATATCACAAACATGCACATGTACCCCTGAACCCAAAATAGCACTTTAAAACAAAGAAAAAGAAGACCGTGACACCAATGTGGATGATAAGAGAATGTCACAACACTACTGGGGGATCATCTTTGACCGTAAATTAAACAATAAGATACCACAGCACGCATATTAGAACAGCTAAAATCCAGAACGCAGACACTTCAGGCTGACAAGGATGCAGAGCAACAGAACCTCTCATTCATTGCTGGTGGGAAAGCAAGATGGTACAGCCACTTTGGAAGACAGTTTCATATTTTCTCATAAAACTAAACATACACTTACTATAGGATGCAGCAGTCGGCCAGGCACGGTGGCTCACACCTGTAATCCCAGCACTTTGGGAGGCTGAGGCAGGCGGATCACAAGGTCAGGAGATGGAGGCCATTCTGGCTAACACAGTGAAATCCCATCTCTACTAAAAATACAAAAAATTAGCCGGGGGTGGTGATGGGCTCCTGTAATCCTAGCTGCTTGGGAGGCTGAGGCAGGAGAATTGCTTGAACTCAGGAGGCAGAGGTTGCAGTGAGCCGAGGTGGCACCATTGCACTCCAGCCTGGTGGACAGAGTGAAACTCTGTCTTAAAAAAAAAAGGAAAAAGCAAAAGAATGCAGCAGTCATGCTTCTTAGTACTTACCCAGAGAAGTAAAAAACTTACGTCTACTTAAAAACTTGCACATAGAAGTTTATAGCACCTTTGTTCACAATTGCCAAGCTTGGAAGAAAATATGTTTTTATATTTTCAGTAGATGAATGGTACAAATGGACAGTGGAATATTATTTGGTGCTAAAAAGAATGAGCTAAAAGCCATGAAAAGCCATGGAAGGGAATTAAATGTACATTACTAAGGGAAAGAAGCCAGTCTGAAAAGAGTACATAGTGTGATTCCAACTATATCACATGCTGGAAAAGGACAGCAAAGGAGACAGTGAAAGATCAATGGCTGCCTATGTTCGGTTGCAGGTGCTTGTAGAGGGCGGAACAGGTGAATAAGAAGAGCATGGAGGATTTTTAGAGCAAGAAAACTATTTTGTATGATTCTGTGATGGTGACATATGTCATTATGCATTTGTCAAAACCCACAGAATGTATTTCTCCAAGAGTGAGTCCTAGTGTGAACTACAGACTTCGGGTAATAATGATGTGTCAAAGTAGGCTCATCAATTGTAAAAAGTGTATCACTGTGGTATGGGATGTTGGTAGTGGGGGAGGTTGTATTTGTCTATAAGGACAGAGGTTATATCTTTACAAGATAAAGTTTAGCTATTAAAAGAAAAAAAGAAATATTATAGGATATAAACTTTCATAATTTTTATTTAATACATAAATTTATTATGAATTTATTTTAAAACAAATAAATGAAAAGTAAAATGTGTGAAATAAAAAACTCAACAAATAAGTTGAACGGTAGACTAGGCATGCAGAAGAGAGAGTGAATTTGGCGATAAGTTCAAACCAAAAGGTGGAAAGTAAAAGGCAAAAATGAATAGAAGCGGGAAAAGGGTCAAAGCAAAAATAGCATTTGAAGACCGGGCGCGGTGGCTCACGCCTGTAATCTCCGCACTTTGGGAGGCCGAGGTGCGCCCATCCTGGCTAACACGGTGAAACCCCATGTCTACTAAAAAAAAAAAAAAAACCAAAATATTAGCCGGGCGCGGTGGCGGGCACCTGTAGTCCCAGCTATTCGGGAGGCTGAGGCAGGAGAATGGCGTGAACGCAGGAGGCAGAGCTTGCAGTGAGCCGAGATCGCACCACTGCACTCCAGCCTGGGGGACAGAGGGAGATCCCGTCTCAAAAAAAAAAAAAAAAAAAAAAGCCAATTATTTCAAGAAAGAGGGGAGGGAAGGATCTTAAAAGAAGCCAGAGAAAACACATAGATACCTTTAAACGAGAAGCAGGAAGATTGGGAGCTGTCAACAGATATGTTGGAAAAAATAAGAGTGGAATAACATTTTAAAAGTATTGACAGAGAATATATCAAATGATAATTCATTATATAGAAAATAAATATGTTTTCAAAGTGAAGGCAAAAAAATTTATTCCATCCAAACAATATTAGAGAGAATATGTTAACAGAAAAAAAATATTAACAAGTACTAGTAAATAAGAACCTATCCTAAGAAAGCTGGTACTGGAACAAATAATAGAAAGGCAGAAATAACTGAAGACTAAGATAATGCATAAAGATTTTGGACATATCTAAAGAAACGCTAACTGGTGAAATAAAAATAATTATAGCTACTGTATTTAAAATATATACAGAATTAAAATGCATGTCAACAATGTCATACAGACAAAAGGATGTGGAATGCAGTTACTGTTTTAAGAGCTTAGCATTATTAAGGAAATAGTAAAAAGTGTTATCAATATCACAGTTTAAAAATGCATACTATTGTCTCTTGAGTAATCACTAAAAAATAATAAAGAACTTACAATGGAAATTACACATCTTTTTAATTACATGAGCAAACCTGTAGGATTTATCTAAATCAAGTGCTTGGAAGCAAACAATTCATTATCACTTGATCTTTATTAGTTTTCTATATTGCTGTGTAATAAACTAACACAAAATTAGTGTTGTAAAAGCCGTTTATTAGTTCACAGTTCTCTATGTCAGAAGTCTAAGCACAGCGGCGGAACGCAGTGGCTCACGCCTGTAATCCCAGCACTGTGGGATGCCAAGGCGGGCGGTTACTTGAGGTCAGGAGTTCGAGACCAGCCCGACCAACATGGTGAAACCCTGTCTCTACTAAAAATACAAAAATTAGCTGGGCATGGTGGCGGGTGCCTATAATCTCAGCTACACAGGAGGCTGAGGCAAAAGAATCGTTTGAATCTGGGAAGTGGAGGTTGCAGTGAGCCGAGATTGTGCCACTGTACTCCAGCCTGGGCAACAAAGCGATACTTCATCTCAAACAAAAAACAAACAAACAAACAAACAAACAAAAAAAGTCTAAGCACAGCACAACTGGGTTGTCTAAGACAGGTTTCAGAAGGCTAAAATCAGGGTATTGGCCCGGCCTGTGTTCTCTGGAGTTCAGCGTGTTCTTGCAGTGTCATTGAGGTTGTTTGCAGAGTTCAGCTCCTTGTAGTTGCAGACTGAACTCCCAATTTTCTTGGGGCCACAGGACAATGGTCAGTCAGTCTTAGCTCCCAGAGGCTACTTCAGGTCCTTGCCATGTGAGGCCTCTTCCGCTTTCAAAGCCAGCAGTGGAGAATCTCACATCAAATCTCTCTCATCATTCATATCTTTTTCTGGGAAAAATAGGGTACTCTTAAAATGATCACCAGACTAGATCAGAGACACTGAGGATAACCTCTCTGTCTTAAATCAACTGACTTTGGACTTTACTTACAAATGCAAAATTCCTTCACAACAGCAGAAAATTAGTGTTTCATTGAATGCTTGGGAAAGGTGGGTTTATACCAGGAAGCAAAGAATAAAAGTTAACTAAGCCCAAATTTTGAGGAAGATTTAGAATGTGAGAAAGTAGAAATTACTGATATTAGGAATAAAAAAGGAGAAAATATTGACTGCAATTACTATTCAACGTTGACATTTTTCCAGAGATTTTAGCTATTTCAATAATACATTAAAGTAAATATAGTTTATAAGAAGTTAAAAGTAACAAATAAAACTGCTAGGATTTGCTGGCATAATTTTGTACATTAAAAAAAGAACTAAAAGTGAGGTCAGCAATATCACTTGCTTAAAGTTCAATATACAGAAATCCATTGTACATAATAAACAATTCAAAAATTAAATTCAATTAAGTTGAAATGACAACATAAAATATAAAATGCATGAAAATAAATCCAATAAAAATGTATAAGATTTCTACATGGACAACTTATATTATTAAAAATATTAGAAGAGCAAAATAATTGAGATATATAATAATTATGGGTTATAAGACTTCATATCATAATGTTAATTCTCTATGATTTGATCCATATATTGAATATAATCTCAAGCCAAATCTCAATAGTTTTGTGTATGTGAAAACTGAGAGGGTGGGTCAAAAATGTATTTGAGAATTAAAAGACCTAGAAAATTTAACACAAAGAGATTAAGCAGGAGAAATTAAAGTTCCAGATAACAAGACCCATGAAAACCTGCTTTAATTAACAAATCACTTTTTGCAGAAGTATAGAAAAATAGGCCAACACAATATAGTATAGGATCAATAACAAGTCCAGACATACAGAGTCTTGACTTAGAACAAATGGATATTGAACAGTCATGGGAATAAACAGGTCTTCAGTGAATAGAGCCAGGTCAATAGGACCGCGAGTGAAAATTAATCTTATTTCCATCAACCTCAGATGTAACATTATCTAGATGTAAAATACAAAACATTAAAGTTTCTATAGGAAAACATAGAATATTGTTAGGACATTGGCATCAGAAAACATTGAAATGTGATACAAATGAACTATCCTAAAAAAACAGATTGATAATGTGGGTTATAATAAAATTAAGAACATTTGATATTAATCAAAAGACACTCCCAGGTGTACCTGTGACATCTTAGTATATTAATAATATGGAATAAAATATGGCAGTGAAAATTTGTGCAGTAGCAGTTATTTTTCACTGTTATATTTTATTCTGCATTATTAACATATTATATCTCACTATATGTATTTATTCATCTATTGGTGGATGGATTTTTTTCTAATTTGAGACTTCTATAATTAATGCATATATGAAAATTCTTATAAATGTCATTTATTATACACAGATATGCACTCCTCCTGAGTATCTTCAAGGAGAATATTGCAGGAATATGCATATGTACAAATTTAGTAATTGTTGCCAAGAAGTTTGTCCAGTGTTTGTACCAATTTAGCCTCTTCTCAGCAACGTTACAATACTTCTGTGTCTACTGAGACAATTTTTTTTTTCTGCTCAGCACATATCCACAAATGACCATGAAAACACTGCAAATATTGGTTTTGGGATTACAAATAAATTTTCCTACATAGGCAAATTCACTAATACAGAATTCATGAATAATGAGGTTAGACTATACACACACACACACACACAATACATTTGTATGTATATTTTATACATACAAATTCGTATTTTCAGATTGCTTACATGGAATTGTTTCTCAAACATGAACATTTCTGAACAAGCTTAACTGATACATTTACTTCTGAAATGGAGCATATTCTATCTATTGCTCATCAATTTCATCCATGAAAAGGGCAATGAAATGCATATTCAATTATTTTGTCATCTCACTGAGACCAGAAGGGAAGAATTTGGGACAGCTAAACAATTTTAACCAGCAGGGATTACTATAATTCTGAATACTGTGCCAATTTACAAGCCACGAGTTTTAATTTTCTTAATATAAACTTAAGAAAAACAGAAAAATATTCTTCCTCAAAAAATAACCAAGATAATATTGCCATTCCTATATGCCTCTCTTGCTAATCATGACATGCTGTAAATTCATGTTTTATACCTGATAATTTCATTTCAATCACATAGAGTTCTAAAATCTTAATATTACAATCCTCCAATGACTAGTGCTCGAGCCAGCCTCAGACATTTTACCTTTCCCTGTGTCCACAATCACCTCTGTTTAAAAAAGCCCCCAAATCAAAAACTGTGGCATTGAAGGCTTGTTCCCTTATATATTTCCTATGTAAGCAAAATTAGATTTGTTTTGTAAGCTGATGGTCTCAAAAAGATGAAAAAAAGATGATTTATTTTCTCAAAAATTTTCCCAATATGCTGTTAAGTTTACAAAGTAAATCGAAGAAAATAATAAATGTGTTATATTCTAGTTGTCAATTTTTAAAAATTATGCTACCAAAACAATGGAGTAATTTCAAACCAATTCACTTATTTATCTAATAGAGATTTGTTTCATTTCTCTATAAATGTGCATTGAAAGACTCTGTCGAAGTTTAAGTAAATAATCAATGTATCTACTTTATGAAAATTCAATATGAAGACCAATTATTTTAGGAACATTGTCTTCTTCAGAAGACTTATTATGTTTTTGTTACCCTTGCTCTTGTTTTGCTGACTGAAATCTCAATTTATCATTTCTACAATAATATCTTAACCGTAATTCTCCAGAAGTCACATTACTATTTTTTGGAGAACTTTTCAGAAGAAAGAATTTGCCTAAAGTATAAAATTAATGATTTGAAAGTTTTGACCTAACATCTCTTAATTCCTTGGCAATATTCAATGTATCTTATACCCAGAAACATTTTTTTAAATATTAATTTGCTTTATATCACACACTTTAACTGTTTTTATTCACATCTCTCAAATTCTTATTGGATAATGTCTTTTTCTTTTATATTTTACAATCAAGATTACACCAAAGCGTTTAATTTCTTTCCATTTCCGTTCCGGGACACATCATCGTCTTTGGTTAACCTACTCTCAATACTTTGCTCTATCTCTGCTTACACAGACCTTTGGAACAATCTATAGTCTGTAGAGTAGAACTGGAGTTTTTTGACCAATAACTATTTAAATAAATCTACCAAGATAACTGACACTTGCATATGTCCCTTCCATAACTGCATTCTTGAACCTCCTGTTTGCTCTCCAGAAGAGAGTTGTTCTAGAGTGATGAAGCGCTCTCTCTCTCATAGACTGACGGACCTCCATTCACATCTCATATATTAGCATATGGAGTAACTTTCCAGAGTGGCATTCTCCGAATTCCACACTGAATTGGTCCCCTTCAATATTTTCTCTGCATCACTTTATATTTTGTATGCATTTGACACCAGTGAGAGAGAGTGTGGACATGCAAGAGAGAAACAAAGACAGACAGAGAGATTACTTTTAATATTGATTTCTCTCGCTTGACTATAAATCCCCAAAGGCACAGTTATCTTTTCTATCATGTATCCATGTCTATCACAGAGCTGAATTATACACAGTGTTCAAAGACAATTACCAAAAATAATTAATACAAACAATTAAACAAATGTTTTCTTTCTTTTTGAAGAACATATTCTGAAAACCAGCATGCCTAAACTCAAATTTTATTGAGGAAACAATGTTCAACTCTTTTCTTTTGTACCCTAAAATTCTTCAAGGTTGGCAAAGATCTTTATAATTTAGTCACACATATCTAATATTTTAACAATGTATATGGTTTACAAATACTTACACCACAAATGAATTGGAGTATATTATTTATACACATACACACACCATTGGGATTTCATATTTTGTGCTCAAAATTGCCTGAATACAGAATGTCCATTTCATCAGTGTCATATACACCCAATCTTCTACTTCTCTACTAAATAATTTACTAGGGCCAACTATTATTTAATTATTTTTTATTTCAGTAATACGGACCTCACCAAAAAAAAAACCGTTTATGAAATAATTCCAGATGTCCAAATATGCTACTCAGGATGCTCTGATCTCTAAGCTGCTTTTCCCCTCCCATGACCTCACCTGTGCCGTCTGCCAGTGAATTTCCAAGCCACTACAGCAGGGGCCATAACAGCATCTATAGTTTCATATCCACAAGATTTTGAGAAAACACCTAGGCAGGGCAGGCACAACCACCTGTGGAATAAACAGAGTATATGCTTAGAGTCTCTGTGTGTGTATGTCTGTCTGTGTACATGTGTGTGTCTGTGTATCTCTGTGTGTGTGTGTGTGTGTGTCTAGCTTTGGATGATACAGTGAATGAATCAGGCAAATGCCACAGGGATTTAGGCCAAAACTCCCAGCCAAACATCAAAAGACACAATTAAATGGGAGTAGGAATAGCAGAAAAAGGCACTTCTGACGTCTTGTATGAGCTGGGATTAGGATTTAGCCATGGCTTTCATCAAAAGCACATAATGGCCCCAATGTAGGATGCAAGGATGAAATGATATTCTGTGGCAGGAGTTGCCTCATTCTGCCCACGTCAGCGGGCCAAGGTCAACTCTACTCTGTTCTCCTACTGGCTGAAGGACTGCTGCGTTTTTAAGCTACGCATCTTGGAGAAAGTTGATCATAACCCTCTCTTTATCTAAATTCTCTCTCCATCTTATCAATGGCATGAAATTATAGGATGAACATATATTCCTCATTCCTCACTTTTTAAAATTTTTCACTGGCATCTTTCTGACTCAGCATTTCTTTCTCCATTTTGACTTACCTGATTATTGGGTTTGGAAATGAAAAGGTGTGTGCTTGGCCTAGCTCCTCAGAGATTTCTCTCTTTTAGACCCAGCTACCTGCAAATAGCATAGAATATATTGGCTCATCCTTTGTGTCAATTTCACCTTGTTGACACTCCCTCACAAGGGCATTGTGTATGTCCAGCTGTGTCAGCAACCCTTTGAGAGAAGGAATGGAAATATTAGCCAGCTCTATATCCAAAGCTATGACTCTAATCTGCTCAATTAGTATTAAAACTTATCTTCTCTCTTCTGTATCTTTTTCATGTGTTTGTTCTCAGATATTTGTGAATGACAGAAAGAATTTAAAGGGTGATAGTTACTGGCTATTCAGAACCCCACTGTGTAAAATCCAGGAGAAATAAAAAAACAATGTGGCAGTAAAATCTATCTGGGATTTAAATAAAATATAAAGAGAGCTGCCCTTGAGCATAATATTTAAGCATGAGTAGATACTCACTAGACACAAAAGTAGGTGAGGGATACATAAAAATTATGAGTAATAATAAAGTTATCTGTCATGTTCTGAGAACTGAAGTCAATTTATTGATAACAGATATCTGTTTCAAGATGATCAAAGAATGCAGTGGGAGATGCAGATACCCGATACCTGAAACATTGATATCATTAATATATTGTAAAATAATACATACCACATATATAATAATAACACATATTGTAAGAGTCCTATCCTTGTGGTATTATTAAATGAGGGCCTTTTTTTTCATTACCCCTTCATTATAACACATGGATTTCATGTCACTAGATAAAACTACACAGTTTTTATAATTACAAGGAGACATTATTTCAGAAGGACTGAGATCCACTGTTATAGGAGGTATAAAACAGAGTCTTTTAAAAAAAACCTTCGGAGTTGAAATTATCTATAAAATAGTCTCTGTTGAGCATATAATAAAGGAAGTCCTAGAGGCAAGATTAGTTAATTGATGCTCATTGTCTTATATAGGTTGATCAAAAAATTATGAAAATAGGGTAGTACAGTTTTATTTAAGAAACAAAAGATGAAATGAAATTGTAAGGCAAAGTCTGTTATTTTAGTGGCTAAAAAAATCACTTTCTTTTCAGGGTAAAGGCCTAGCAATTGTTTGTAGAAAGGACTTGTAAATGCTATATGAATAGGACCAGGGTCAAAATGGGTCTATAGCATGTAAATTTCATAAAATAACTTTAATGTTGATTTGAGTGATGAGAATATAAGTTATTTTAAGATGTTTGCTAGGTAAGAAGAAGAAAAGTTATGCTTAACAAATATCAATAAAACAAAATGAACAAGGAAAAGCAAGAAGAAACACAAGCACAATTTCAAAATTTAAACACTAAAAAAATTGGAAATTGGATCTCAGAATAATAACAGATAATCCCTAAGGAAAAATATGTCATGTTGTGTCAGTGTTGTTGGATATTAATACTATATTAATAAGCACTATTTTAGTTTGCATATTGAATTTATTTTTAAGACAAATCATAACAGATTTTTTGAAATGACTATTAAGTTAAATATAAACACAGAAATGCATTTTGTTGTTTTTATTTGTATTAAGAATTTTCTCTAGTTTTCTTTCATCATCTACAAAGAAAGAAATTCTTATGTATTTATATTTAAAAAATAATAAAACCACAGAAATAATGGGCTAGTTATAGAATTGACCTGTGGAAGTCTAGAATCTCACTAATTATTAAGATCAAGACAGAGGCACTTTGGAATATGTCTCCATCTGTTGAGAATTCATTATGCAGGACATGATATTAATACTTGTACAAGTAATTTATTCAACTCTTCATATCTCCTTATACAAAATTTAAAACATAATACAAAATATACTTATTCCTTCAGTCTACTTCGCATATTCTTCCCATGTGTAACCTAATCTCCCCTATATCAAATTGATTATTTTATACTTGTCTATTACTCTCACTATATTGAAAGCTATATAGTCCAGGAAAAAAAAAAAAATGCTCCCCATTAGGCCAGGCACCATCGCCTACACCAGTAATCCCAGCACTTTGGGAGGCCAAGACGAGGGGATTGTTTGAGCCCAGGATTTTGAGACCAGTCTGGGAACATGGCAAAACTCAGTTTCTGTAAATATTAGCTGGGCATTGTGGCATACACCTGTGGTCTGAACTATACAGGAGGCTGAGGTGGGAGGATTGCATGAATTTGGCAGGTTAAGGCTGCAGTGAGCTGTGATCACACCACTGCACTCCAGCCTGGTCAACATAGCTAGATTCCATCTTAAAAAAAAAATTCTCTATTAGAGTTTTATTTTTTAACACTCAGCCAAGAAAACTGCTGCTAGTCAAAGATCGTTAAGTTTAATTAAAGGTCTGATTAATTTAAACCTGATTTTCAACTTCTGCTACTTGCAATTGACTTGAATTTTTATTGTATAATAACGTATATAAAAATTATATCAACGTGCTACTATCAGAAAATAGGCATTGGTATATCCAATTTTGTTCCAATGGTGTTATATTATAAAATCTTGATTCACTATTATGTGGACAATTAAAGATAATTAATAAAATATTCATAAAGTTTAATAAAAATATTAAAATAATTTAATATAGGCAAGTAAAATACTCCCACTCTTCATTGCCAGTGCTCAAATGTGAGTCTCTGATGCGAAAAAAGGCCAAATCAAAGCAAACTTGCCAAAATCAGAAGAAAAAAAGTCAAGAGAATCAGCAGCTGACTGATTATTTTTATCAATTCCTAGGGCACAAGAACCCATTAAAGGTTGCTTCTTGTTTCTTGTGTTCTCATTCTAGAATAGTAGCTACAATGAGCATAGTGGGCCCTATTGCATTTAATGGTACCAAATGAAGAAAAAAAAGGATAGGGAGCTGACTCAAGTTTATTCTGGCTGAAAACTCTGATTTAAACCTTTCTATAATAAAAATTTTATGCAGAAAAATAAACTGCACAGTTGTTTTCGTGTTTATTATTTGGTTGGTTCTGAATACTTCTTCTCTATCAAAAGTTTTCCCATTGAAGAATTAGCCAATTATTGTTTTCACACGTAGGCAATACCCCTTATATTTGAATATAGTGTCTTTTGTTTTCCATAGCTTGGGTTGATTAAGGCATTAGTTGTTAAAAAGAGACAATAGAAACACTACATTAATGTGTCAATACATATAAAACTAGTTTGGAGTTTCACTGTTAATCCAGAAGTATGTGCTAAAACTTCAGTAAGTAAAGTAATCAATTACAAGACTATGTCCAACAGGATTTTTGCATTAAAACGTATTCATAAAAAAAATATATCTTCCTTTCCTTATGCAAGGGGGAAAAAAAACCCGCTTTTACTGCATGTGCAATCATTAGTGCGATATGTTGTAAATAAGACTATACTGAACTCTGAAGGCCCAATATTCTCCTTTGGCCTTGATTAAACTTTGTTATTATTTTAATTTTCTGTGGTATCATCAAGTCAAATTGTTTGCCTATATTTCTTGACCACTACTATGAACTTGCTAATGCTTCAATTCTTTAAAATTATGAATGTGCTAATTAAAGCTGAAATCCTTTGAGGTAGTCGAGATACAATGTATTGATTGACTTTGACCGCACCACATGATACAGTAAGAATCCAACAATGAATATCATTCCTGCTATCTGACCACTGGATACCAAAGGGAAAAAAACAAATAGAAAAATCAAGACAATGCAGAGAAAACTGAGACACTTGCATTGCTACAGTATTTCAGCCATATCACTATTGACATCGATTAAAACAATCAGCTCATGCAGGAAGTAAGCAAACCATGGAGACCAGCCTGTTATGATTTTGAGGATTACTTTAATATTGCCGCATACAAAAATACTATGGTTTCCATTCTGTATCAGGCTATTAAGCTTTCACTGCTTAAACATTTTGCATTAAATTTTGCAAATATTTCCTCCATTATTATCTGTATTTGTTAACAAGTTTTTAATAGGTTGGCATGGAGTCTTATATTAAAGCAAATTAAAATTATAATTAAAACTATTTATTTAATCATAATGAAAGACAGCAGCAGAAGGTGTGCCATCAAGAGAAATATTAGAAGTAGCAACAGAACAATTATTGAAAATTAGTTTAACAGAACCTGCAATAAACTGCTTGTTGCATTTTTATGCACAATTATATGCAAAAGCTCTATGAAACTATTACGATCATCTGAGATATATGCATATTAAGACTTCGGTGTTTAAACTGGATATTCTCTCACCTCTATTCAATAACATACATTTTTGCCTATAATTTGCATATAAATTATGTGGAATAAAAATTAAGTATTCAATAATGAATACCCTTGCATTTGAACTTATTTGTTTGCTTTAAATTAGTAAGACTCAGCTTAATACTCATTTAAAATTAGAATATTCTACCATTGTGCAGAATTTGAAATTATACGTCCATAACTACTAAATTAGAGTACAGGTAGTAACAGCAGAACTTGCATGAAAAACTCTCAAATCAGACTTCCTCAGTTTTCATCTTAACTCTGGCACTTACTAACTCTGTTGGTTTGGGAAAGTTATGTATGATCTTTTTAAAAACTTGTTGTTATGACCTCTTTTAAAAATCGTTTTACATATTGTTACAAAGGAGATACTATTAGTGTCTAATTCTTAGAGTTGTTATGAAGATTATGTAATATTAGCCAACCAGGATATCATTATCAAATAGCTGCAGCAGCAGCATTGCCTTCACAATTTTCTCTGTTTTCCTTTGTTTAGCATTAAATATGTGCTGAGCATGTCCCTTTTGCTATCTAGTTAATTCTCTCCCAAACCCTCTAAAGTGGGTCAGGAATAAAACATAGATGTCTACAATAACCCGGCACCTGGATGAAGAGGGCAGGGGAAGTAATATGGAATGTTGGAGAAGTTTCAAAGTGGAGGAGACAATCTTCTGTAAAGCAAGCAGGCATTAGCTCCAGGGGATTCCTGTCATGCTGGCGCAATTTTGCCAAAATTTCTCTCTTTTCAATGAAGCCAGTAATCTGTATTTGGGCTTAAAATCTACTTCTGCTTAAAGCTAGAAAAAAATAAATAAGACACTTATGAGGCCAACATCATAGGACACATTTTTGATGACTGCCTGTTTGCTGCCTTATAAATGGGCATTAGTACCCAATTTTTCAATGGAGCAAGAGGAAATGTAGAACTTGCCTAAGGTCATGAAGCATGTAAGTGCTTGAGCTAGTATTTTAGAGAAATATCATCTAATTCCATATTCCCTTTTAACTATGTTGCATGTCCTCATATCTTAAGGTATGATCTCCAGGTAAATATGCACTTGACTACATTATCACCTTCACCACGTCTCAAAGGATGTTGCTCTCAAACAATAAAAATTACCTTCAAAACTTTAAATGTATTTTCTCACACTATTAATTTCAATAGCATGAGGTATCACTTAGTATTATTCCATTTTTGCTGCATGCTTAGAAAATCATCCTTCCTATTTCACCTTCCTGCACAGGTACCACATCCCATCTCTATGCAGGACCAGTTATGTAATGAGTAGCACACAGTGCAAAAGAAAAACGTGGGGCTCCTTGTTTGGATCCAATAAGAATGTCAAGACAGTGACAGCAGAGCTTTAAATCAAGCATGTGGCACTGCTGAGCATGGAGCATAGTGCAACTGCACAGTCTGGATGCTTTTGAGGTCATCTTTGCCTCAATGACACACAAGTGAGATGGCCTCTCCTAACTGAGCAAGTCCCCACATGGTCTCAATATGGGGTCCAGGGCTTTCTAAACTTGAGATTCAAATCTAAGTATTTCTGCAGGCCCCTTTAGACATGTCAAATTCTTGCAATATTATTGTCCCCTTTTATTTATTTTCTTTGACTATATAAACCCTGCCTTTAATGAGCATAGTCTAGTGAGTACATTATATTATTAAATTTTAGGTTTATACATACACGTGTTAATGTACCCCAAATAAAAATATAATGATAACAATTTCTAAATGAAGCTCTCAGATAACAAATGCATTTATAAACCTTTATTGGCTTTAGGTATTTAACAATAATACCTGCATGCTGTAACACATTTTAAGAACACAGGTGCTTATAAAACAATTACAAAATAAACATAGAAGCCTTCTTTTCCTCTTAATCTCAATCCTCAGGCAGCTACAGGTTATAACTCTTTGGTGTGTGTTCTTCCTAAATTTTTGTTTGCCTACAGAACGTAAAAACAAGGAGATATATGGTAGATATATTTTTATGCCATCATCTCATTCTTTCAAATGACTTCTTATTATTCCATATCATGGATGAATTCCTATTATCCCATGTCATGGATGTACTAGAATTTATTCAGCAATTCCTTATTGGTGGCACTTAGGTTACTGTCAGTTTGTGTGTGTTTTGTACTACATTTTAATGCAGGGGCCTTTGAAAACAGTATGCTGAGAATAGATAGGGCTCAAGGACAGTATCTCCAATTGAACTTTTAATGAACTCCCGTAGGCGCCAAGAAGGCGGGCAGATAAGGAAGAGCATAGAGACAAGGAACTGAGTAGAAGGTTGCATCTGGGTAAAGAAAGTTTGTTTTGCATTGTGTTCTTTCTGCTGACGTGGGGTTTATGGAGTATAAATAAAGTGAGGCGGAGGCTCTGAGTGCGGCCGCCATGTTCTCTGTTTGTCTTTGTCTTTTTTGTCTGTTCATTCTCCACCACCCCCGGCACGGACCCCAATATTTTAAACCAATTCTGAATAAGTGAGAACTTGTTATAGCAGGAATACTGGCAATGTAAATGATATATAAGCAATGTTCAGTACTTGACCACTGAAGCTGTTGATGGAGAAACAATATGACCAAGGGTGTATTTTAGAATAATGCAAGGTGAGAGCTGAATTGGAATGTGACTCCAAGCAGAGAAGACTAGTAAGCTATTTCTACAATCATCTAGATGTGAGATACTGAAAATTTGAATAGGGGCTATAGTAGTGAGAAAGGAGATAAAAGATTCTAGAATTACCATTCCTATTCCATTAACTGGGAGAAGTTGGTAGTGACGAAGAAGATATTAATTCCTAATTCAAACTAAATCAAAGCTACAGTCAGCTTTTGATTTTCTAATGGTGGGGGGCACAGAAGAGAGCTGGGACGTGCTTCCGGTTAGTGGATGAATGCTGATCATTCACTCTGGGAATGGGTCGAGCTTTGGGGATATATGTAACTTGGGGTGGAGGCAGGAGACTGAGAAAAGGAGGCCAAGCAGAGTTCTGATCTCTCTTCCCTGCTTATATCAAAGGCAGCTCTTCTGCTTTCAGGCTTCTTGCTTCTCCACTTGTTGGTTGCCCAACAAATGCTCTCAGCTGGAGAGCTCACTGCTCAGCCTCAACCGTGTATAATTCAGCCTCAAATAATCAAAATGTAACCCTTTTTTGGAAACAGAACTGACAGGAGATGGTAGCTGATTCGATATAGGAATAAAGAAGAGTTAAAGATGGCTATGAGAGTTCAAACCTGAATGAATGGGATAATAGAACATTAATTGAAAGAACTTGGCAAAGGGATCAATTTTTTTTCTTTTCAGTGGTATCAGGAGAGAAGGGAATGTATTTAAATGTTGTAAATGCAAGATGGAGAACATACAATTAGAAACTGAAATTTGTGTCCTGGAACTCTATAGAGAATTCAGTGGGAGTCGTCATCACGTGGCTAAGGTTTGGCCCTATGAATGGTGGAATTTCCCCTGGAAAAGCTGTCAAGAAAGTGAGGGAAAGCACCGTGGTGAAAAGCAGCCTTTGATGATGGGAAGAACAGAGAGTGGTCTTAGAAAGAGTTATCCTAGAAGCCAGAAGAGATGGGTGCAATTTCAGAAGAAAAGTGAAGTTCACATCATTAAATATCGCACATGAACTGAGGGAACACATGCCAAGGAGATGCCAGATCTGCCGACTGAGGATAGTTAGTGCCCACTGGGCCAGGGCCAGGGCCAGATGGCAGCCTGGTGCAAGTCTCTGTGGGGAACACACACGCCCCTGACTCTGCCTTAGGCAGAGCAGAGCAAGAAGGAAAATGAACAAGAGGAGAGAAAGGGAGAGTATGGATCCCTGCACCCATTTTTAGGAGATTCTCCTTCCCTTTTCAGATTTCAGTATCACTCTGAACCATAAGGCAATGTTGTCTTTTGTTCTTTCCCATCATCAGTAAAGAACTCCAATTTTTGATATAGAATTAAAATTTGTTACATATAATGATGGAGATAAAAATGTTCATTCCTTCAACGGAAAGAATTTTCCTTCTGACTGTATTTGAGTTAAGCTTTTGGTTCTCTCATCCTTAGGCTGTTTATAGCAAGGAAAACCTGGAATGACCTAAATGTCCAACAACTGGCAGACTGCTTAATTAGATATGTTCAATAATTCAACATTAGTTTCATTTTCTCTTTGCTATCTAAAGGCTGTCTTTTCAGGTCTAATGAATCATAAAATTTGACAAGAGCAACTTCATATAGGCTGACGATTAACTTAGGTTTACACTCTCTGTTATCAGAGAAGTACTCACCTAAAGAGTACACTTCTTTCTCGAGGATGTGGTTATCGACTTATGGAGTAAGGTTATCATCTTTTTCTTTATTTAGAACAGTATCAATAAGATACATTGTACAGGCATTCTGTTTCTGCCTCCCCTCAAGGTCCTGACCACCTCTCCCACCTTGCACAGATGCACCACCTCAAAAGCCTATATCCAGATTCGTTCTAATGTTCAGTCTCTTTACTGAATATTAAGCCCCGTCTGCTATTGCCCAATCCCATGTAATCAACACACATCTACACAACAGACTGAGAGGCCAATTCCAGATTGGAGACATCTGGTCAACCCGTCCTCTGAAAAGTCATTATTTTGATGACAGGTGTTTTTGCATTCTGTTGAATCTTGTGCCTTAAACTTTGCACCTTAACGGTCTCATCTTATCCAAGCCCTGATTCCTCTATTCTGATCCTAGTTAAAATATATTTTACCAAGGGATTTTGGCAAAACACATATGTGAGTTGCAAATTACACTCAGGTTATACACAAATATTTCAGTAGTTATGGCTAATTTAATCATTTAACAGCATTATCTATTCTCCTTCATATTTCAAAAGAATGAAGCATCTAAAGATTAAATATGAGACTCAAATGATGGGTGTAACATATATAACTGATGTATAGAAATGTGCATATAACTAAGTGTATACTAGCATCTACAAATTTTTTAAAAATCCTTGGATTTAATTTATTCACTTATATAATAATAAAAACTGGTAGGCAGATCACAAGGTCAGGAGATCGAGACCATCCTGGCCAACATGGTGAAACCCCATCTCTACTAAAATCCAAAAATTAGCTGGGCGTGGTGGTATGCACCTGTAGTCCTAGCTACTCAGGAGGCTGAGGCAGGGGAATTGCTTGAACCTGGGAGGTGGAGATTGCAGTGAGCCAAGATCACAACACTGCACTCTAGCCTAGTGACATAGCGAGACTCCACTCCAAAAAAAAAAAAATTATTTATCCAGTAGCATGATTTTACTCTCAATGAAAAAAGTCACTAGAATTTATTTGTACACTGTAATACTTCAAATAAGATTTTAAAAATCACTATCAGATTCAATGGGGAAATTATATGTTGTAGAATAATATCATTCTGTCAGTAAAACTTTTAAATTTTTGATACTCAACCTAGTTTCATTTCATCGGATCTTTTATCAACTACTGGAACACTAAAAAAGAAAATATATAAGGTATTTTTGAAGGCATGGCATGAAAATTTAAGAAGCAGCAGTAGCCACTAATGCTTAGATTCAATAGGGTATTCCATAAAGTATATTTCTAAAACAATATAAAATTGTCCTGTCTTTGTCTAATGTGGTGAACGTCTGGTCTAGTTTTTGCAAATTGCCTTAACCTATATAAAACATATGTATTGCTGAATACCAGAAAAGTACACAATTAAAATAAATACTGGATTCCATATCCCTCTGTTATTTTTTTCAAAAGAAAAAGAATAGTGTTTTATTAACTACCACACTGCTATAATACACTTTAAACATAAATTAAAGTAGCCTTTAAATTTAAGATGGTCTTAAGAATAACCAATGAACAGAATTCCAAATTTTTGCAATAGTTGAACTGCTACAGTTATAGGTATACATTTGGCAAAATTGTATAGCTCTTCCAAGACCAGCAATGTAACTTTATTTTGTACATTTGTAAAATTGAAAATATAAACAATAATACAAAAATAAAAAGAAAATACAGCATAATAAAAAAACATACATTTCTCAGTTAAATGTACTGGATACATATAAATTTTAAGGGAAGAAGCAAAAAAGAAAAATGATTGATATTTAAGTGCAGACTGACTACCTGGACAGAAAAAAAAAGAAGCCTTAAAAAAATGGTAAAGCCTATAGTTTTGCTATGACTAATATCCGTGTGGTTGGAGTATCGTCACTATGGAAATGATTTTGTTATGTTTGCATATGTTATACTTTACTGGTAATTTACATGATGGCTTTTAAGGTGCTGGCAGACATATGGTTTTTGAAAACAAGAATGGATCAAAATCACTGCTAAGATGCAATACAACTTATTGTTTTGGTTCTCCAATATTCAAGAAAAGGGATAATTCACTATAACATTTTCTTACCATCTAAATGCCTCAAGCTATACATTTTAAAGTTTCTTAAACATTGGTTAGATTGCCCAACTTTGTTATTGAAAGAATATTAACAAGACATTGTTTTGGCAAATTAAATCTTAAACATGACTTTTCAGCAAAAAACTTATATAGGATTTAAAAGGTGACTATCCCTAGAGTTCCATATTAAAATGCAGTTTTCAAAATCTTACAAGAGTAATTCTTAAAATTTGTACATAGTTAACCTAATTAAAATAATTAGCTTCGAAATGACAAACTGATAAGCTAAGTAAAACTTACACTATGTAATATTTGCCTGGACACTTGATTTGTCAGTTATGCATAATACAAATTCCAGTCATCAAGAAAATTACAAAATTTTTATCGTACCATGATTTCTTTCACACACCAGCTTTATCTTACAATAGATAAATACTAACATCTTCTCATTTTTACACTAAACCACACAGGATTGATGCAGTTGGTTAGACTACCATTCACATTGTTAAATTCAATTTCTCTTTATATATAACCAAGTTACTGTCAATCCAAAAATTTCTGCATATCAATACAAAGATATCTAAGAACTTAGGAACAATATTCTTCTCAGTACTGTATAAATATAACCACAACAAATAGGTATTTGTGTAATATTTACTCCATTGTTTCATTTCCAGAAACTGTGACAAGTCGTAAAGGTATTTCAATGTTGGTAAGGATATCTTGATTGCTGGTGGTGGAGGTATTAACAGTTCCTATCCCTGAAACAGAACCTTGTTGAATATTTGCAAGGGTAAGTGTTGTTCCTCCTGCAGTAATCAAAGTATCATCTTGCACAGCTTCCACAGATGCCAGCACTGTACTGCTAGAGTGAATACCTTTTTTATTCTGCTATGTTTTAGTATGTTTGGTAAGATGGTCACTTCTCACAAAACATTTTGAACATTCTGAACAAACAAATTTCTTCTCACCTGTATGTGTTCTTCTGTGCCTCTGTAATTCATCATTTCGAGTAAATTTTTTACCACAGTACATCCAGTTACAAACAAAAGGGTGTTCTCCAGAATGCCAATGCAGATGAGCTCTCAGAAGTGAGGTCTTCCCATAGACTTTACCATACCCCAGTATATGACAAATGTGTTGCTTCTTTTTCCCAAGATTGGTACCTCTCCCACCACCTTCTTTACAGTTGGGACAGGTGCAAGCTATCCTCTGAAGTCCTTTCCCTTCTTGATGTTGTTGGTTCCCTTCCTCATCTACCACGTGTACTCTTAACTGTGTTTGGTCACAACACAATTGTGCCACTCTTCAGGATCAGGTTCTTCTTCCTTGATCTCATCAGGGTTAGACAAGGATCTCAACATTGCCTGGTGCTCAGAAATTCTTGCAAGCCATTGTGGGTTTGAGATATTACTATGGAATACTAGGAATAAACAAAGATATTAAAACTACTACCAAAGAAGAGTGGTCACTCAGCATTTCTTTTTGAAATAGATTTGTAGTTCTTGAATAATAAGCAGAGAAGAGTGAAAGATAAGAATTCTTGCAACTTGATACCTTGCAATAGCATGAGTGAACTACTCATACGAGTCTCAGTTTTTGTTTTCATACATTACTACCATGTCACAAAAATAGGATAACAGCCTGAGAGTTTGATGAGGTGTGAACTTACCTTTTTAATTGTTGTCATAGATATCATGAGAGGCAGTATCTCACAACATTGGTTTTCAGTCAGACAGATGTGTTCCGAGCACCACTAGTAGGTAGTTACCACCTACTGGTTACTGGAAAATATTGGCAAAGTTATTCTACATGCCTGTCATTCTCCAACTTATAAATTAGGATACTTACATGTTAGGCATAAGGCTAAGCTGCTGTACCAAAAAAAAAAAAAAAAAAAAAAGGCAGAGATTAAATCAAAATTTATTTCTCTTGCATGTATCATTCCATCTGATGTTGATCAAATTATTAATCAGAACCATGTGTATCTTGAAAATGCCAGTAATTTGTTTCCATAAATAATAAAAAGTAGAGGACAGGGAGGAATGGAGGAAAAAAGAAAGATGATAAAGTAGATAAAAGAATTATTTATCTGCTTGTTTCAAGGTAGTAAGATAAATGCTGTTTAATATTTTGTTTGGCAAAACAAGAATGGCTATGATTCAAACATATTTTATGCATTCTTCCAGTAAGCTATGCTAATTGCCCAGTTACTAGAGATTGTTGATGATCACATTCTTACATAACTTCACTTAATGAAAATAACAAGGCAGGTTATCATGAACATAAGCTGTCCCAACTTGTTAGTAGACTGAAACTATGTATCATTTTCTTTATGTAAATTTAGATTTTAATGGAAAATTAGAGGAACAACAAACAAGGAAAACTATTAAAGTGATAGTTAATTAACATTATTAAATATTAATTAATATGACATTAATTATATTAAACATTTTAACTTGCAGGTTGAACCCTTAGAGCAAAATAAGCATAGAGGAAAAGCTTGCACACATACAAAGACACAAATACACATGGAGATAGTCAATATCTTTAATTAAAAACAAACCAAATTTTTGGATGTCTTATATTAATATAAATATATGAAACTAATGTTTGTGCACCGCTCTTTTCAGATAATAGATTAGCATTTTGAAATATTTTAAAGTGATTGAAAAGATCATTTATTTTATACATTAATGCCATTATTATTTAATGGGATTGAAGTGATATTTTCTGAATTGATATACTATCCTTAATATGCAATGGAAATACTTTTAAAAGATTAGTTGAAAATATGAGTTGAAAAGCATGTATTCTATATTTACATAGAACTCCACCAAACCATACATGAACAGTCAACAAATAGATGTTTCTGCATCTTTACCATTGCTTAGAATTACATTTTACATTTTTTAAAATGTAAAAAATAGTTTTACATAAGATAACATTCTAAATTTTCCAGAATATACATTTTGTTTTAATGCTTGCAATGTAATTTTTATCTAGTAGATGATTTATCTTTCCATGAATATTTCACAAAACCTACTTTTCAGAGTTTGTGTAGAGAACCAGCTGCTATGTGCACTACTTTATTTTTATTTATTCATTTACTTTTTTGAGACAGGTTCTCACTCTGTTACCCAGGCTGGAGCACAGTGGTGAGATCATGGCTCACTGCAGACTCAACTTCCCAGGCTCAAATATCCTCCCACCTCAACCTCCCAAGCAGCTGGGACTACAGGGGCACACCACCACACCTGGCTTTTTTTTTGTAGAGATGAGGTTTTGCCATTTTGCCCAGGCTGGTCTCTAACTCCTGAGCTCAAATGATCTACCCACTTTGGCCTCCCAAATGCTGGAATTACAGGCATGAGCCACTATGCCTTGCACTATTTTAAATTTAAAAATTGACATAAAAGAGAATATTTCATATTAACAGTTAACAAGATAAAATGCAAATGGATTTTTGTTTTACAGTATAATAATTGGCCCAAATTAGGAATATTAAAGTAAAAAAAAAATGTTTTTGCAGTGCTATCACATCTTTTGTTTTAATGCATCTGTATATTCCACTAGCACACAGCTGATCCAAAATATAATATTGTAGATGCTACTACATGGGCATTCATCTCAATTCCTTACAATGCATAATTCTCAAAGTTAATATCTGAAATATCAACTGGTGGTACAAACTTGTGAGTTTTTATGATTCAAGTTTATTGTTAAAAAGTAGGTATCAGTGAGTGATGTGGTTTGGATCTATGTCCTTGTTGAATTTTATGTTGAAATGTAATCTGCAGTGTTGGAGGTGGGGCCTGGTGGGAGGTGTTTGGATTATGGAGGTGTATCCCTCATGAATGGCTAACCTCCACCCCCTTGGTGATGAGTGAGTTCACCTGAGATCCAGTTGTTTAAAAGTGTGTGGCACCTCCCCCACAGCTCCATCTTGCTCCTGCTTTTGCCAAGTGATGTGCAAGCTCCCATTCTGCTTTCTTCCATGAGTTAAACCTTCCTGAGCCCTCCCCAGAACCCAAGCAGATGTCAGTGTCATGCTTCCTGTACAACATGCAGAACTGTGAGCCAGTAAAACTCTGTTTATAAATTACCCAGCCTCAAATATTTCTTTACAGCAATGCAAGAACAGCCTAACACAATGAGTTAGAAAGAAATAACAACACCAGAGATATGATCTTAAGGATGAAAGAACTAAACCAACATAGACATACAAACACATGTGTGTGTTGTGATGCGTAGTAAATTCACATAGAGAGTGTGCAAAGTATAATGACAAAAATAAGGTTTTTTCCATTGTACCAGGAAAAAAAAGTAACTTGGGGTAGTGGTTAAAGAAAGTTGAGCTAACAATTGTTCCAATACTTTTTGAAAAATGTAATATACTTTTTAACAATGTAATATACATGTAAAAAATATCTCCACAGGCAAATGCACATATACAATAAACTTTGCAAATGATTTTTGGGAGACCATAATTCCCATTAAATTTATCTATAAGACCTCCAAGTGTCCATATGCCAGTTAAGCACAAATACCCATCATGAATTGTTTTCAATAAACAGTTTTGCATTTAAATTAGTTGAATTTATAATTTATTAAACAGAGTAGAATAGATATACATATAAAATAATATTTTATTTTATTAGTCCATTTTCATGCTCCTGATAAAGACATAGCCAAGACTGGGCAATTTACAAATGAAAGAAGTTTAACTGGCCTTACAGTTCCATGTGGCTGGGGAAACCTCACAATCATGGGAGAAGACAAGGAGGAGCAAATCATATCTTACATGGATGGCAGCAGGCAAAGAGAGAGATTGGGCAGGAAAACTTCCTTTTTTATAACCGTCAGATCTCGTGAGTCTCATTCACCATCATGAGAGCAGTGCAGGAAAGACCTGCCCTCATAATTCAATCACTTTCCCCTGGGTTCCTCCCACAGTATGTGGGAATTGTGGGAGTTACAATTCCAGATGATATATGGGTGGGGACACAGCCAAACCATATCATCTAGGTAAGAAATTATCAGATCTATGTATTACTTGTCAAATGTCTATAGATACTGTTGTCATTAATAAAAATAATATAAAATGTTAATTGGTAAAAAGTTTATGCACATATCATTTTTATGTATGTTAAAACTTACAAAACTACTGCAAGAATGGCACTGAGAGCTCCTGAATACTATTTACTCAGATTTACCAATTGTTATTATTTTGTCCTATTTGCTTTATCATTCTCTCAATTCGTCTCCCTCTCTCTTTGAGGTAATATCTATGTATTATGTACATATATGGGTACACATATATATTCTTTTTTCTCTACCATTTGAGAGTGAATAGACAACACCATGCCCCCTTATTCCTAAGTACGTTAGGATATGATCACACACAACACTATACTTAAAAAAAAATTAACATTAATATAAGAATTTCTTCTAATCCACAGAAAATAATGACATTTCATGTATTTTCTGTACTTTGACCCAAATTACTGTTCTATTTATGTCAGATCATGCAAAGCCAGCTCACACAAAGCATTTAGTTGCCATGTCTCTTCAGTCTACTTTCATCTGAAACAATTATCTGACCTTTTTTGATCTTATTTTGTCCATTGTTGACCTTTTTCATGGTTGAAAAATACAAATCAATATTGTTTAAAATGTTTTTCAAATTGGATTTATTATATTCATTTGTGTACTTTTGCAATAAATGCCACGAAAGCAATGCTGTATCTTTTTAAGTGCATCATGTCACACAATATGTCTTTTACATAATATTTAGTCATAGTAGCTTTAACCTCTTGCTTAGGACAGTGTCTCCAATTTTTCAGTTCTGTAAAATTATCACTCTTCTGTTTATAAGCTTTAAGTAATTTATAACCTAATAATTTGAGGCTATGTAAATTTTCCGTTTCTCTTCAAATTTTCATCCACTAGTTTTAGCAGCCATGGATGAATTTTAACTCCAATTATTTATTCTATATTTATTATATGTCATTATTCTGTTAAAAAGAACTGTTCATTATTCCTCATTTATTTATTCATTTACTTATTTCATCATTTTGGACTACCGACTTTTAGTTATTGATAGGTAATAATCTATCAATACCTTTCTTAAGATTGATGCTCAAATTGTTCCAAAATTTCTTAGCAGAATTCCTCTCTAAAGTCCTCTTTGTTCATCTGATATGCTACCATCATTCTTTGAAAATGTCCATACTTCCTGCAACAAAAATATATTCCCTGCCCAATTTCAAAATAGAATTCTTCTCCAAGAGGGATGGCAAATAATTGGAATATACATTGTTTCATCAATGCATTATTAAAACTATAACTTCTGACATGTAGATATTAGTTGCTTTTATAACATTTATGAAAAAGTTCCATTATATATAACTTCAAATTTAATTATTATTTTAACGTGTATTTTTTATTTTAAATAAGTCAATTGAAATATTTCAGAAAAATCTCTACAAAATAAAATGTATAGCAGAAAGACGTTTATATATCAAATGCATAGCTAAACATTTCATATATAAACTTGTTCTTATTAAGTGATCAATGAATACTGCAATGTTTACATGATAGCTTAATGATGTTTTGGTTGCAAGAATCTTGATAACTGTTAAGGTTAGCACATTTAGGAAGAAAGAGTGATGCTCAAGTCATACCCTATACAAAGCTTATTTTCCACAGTGTTCTACTCTGTCATATATCAAACAACAAACCAGTATTTATTTAGTATTCAAGAATCATTTTGTGTATTTTGTTAGGTCAGGGACTAGGAACATAATGTGAAATTGAGCAGAGAGAATAAAAAATTAAGAGTATCCAATTGTTTTTGGCAACCGATTAAAAGTAAGTTGTTGTCTCATGACAGCATAAGAATTAAAATATGCTCACACACAGCCCAGCATAAGCTCTATTTTAAATACCTATAACTTTCAGAGCACCTGTCTCTTCATCCATTCTGAAGCAAGTGATTAAACCCTAAGCATATTTCTCAGAAACAGCTGTAAAATATGGAAGAGCTCTGAGAAAAGTAAAAATACCATTTACATTTTGATGTCTAAAGAGAGGCACTTTGTCAGTTTGCAAAATTAGAGGTGAAATATAGGCATGAAGCCAAAATCTCTATCACTGTAAAGACTCATGCCTATTATACAATATGTCATATCAGATTGAAGTAACAGCATTAAATAGTCTCAGCTAATAAAAGTTGTTAATTTTACTTAAATATTTTAGCATACTTTGGTAAGTATCTCTGCTATGATGTCCATGTATATTTAGTAAACATTATACTAATTAAAACATCTCATATTGAGATAATAAAGTAGATACTAGCACACCTTATAAATTTACTGATCTCTTAATTCTGTTCCTATTCCTTTATTTTGTTCCTTCCCACAGTTCGATGACTATTTGTGCCTCTTTTAAATGTCATTTACTGCTGAGATGCCATGGTTACAGCAAACATTCTCAAAACCGTTATATAATTATGCAAATTCATAATTATATTATTATACTTAAAACTAATTAAACAAAAAGTAGGTTGCCAATGTAATGTCAGATGTATAGACATAAATTTTTCAAAAAAAAATTATAGAAAAAATATAAAAACTCTGTGATGAGTTAAATATGCTCAAACAAGTATTTTGTGACATGAAAAAAAATGTAGATCAACAACTCAAACACCAAGAAAAGATATAGAAAAAGAAGAGCAAGAAGTAAAATTAAAAACACAATTTTTAAAAAGATTAATTTTGAAAAAATATTTGGTATAAGAATTAAATATTCAATTACAAGGTAACCTATGAGAGTATATAACATTAAAAAAAAAAAGACGCCTAAATCTTAGGGACAATGAAGAAAAACAAGGAAGCAACTATGCAAATAAGATAGAAAAACAAGTAAATGTGTTTTGAGTAAGTATAGACAAAGACAGTCAGAAAAAGAGCCAATATATATAACATAACTTTCTGAAAAAAGATAAAATACATGACATAAATATTAGTTAACACCCTAATCCATGAAAACATCACATTGATTAAAAAGTGAAGAAGAAAATTAAGACAAGAATGCAGATAAGGGGGAGAAAGAGGAGGAGGTAACAAAAGATTAGGAGGAGGAAGAGGAAGAAGACCTGAGTTAACAAATTAATTAGTCCACTGGGTACCTGAGAAAATTGTCTCACAACAACCAATTTGAAATGCATTTAAGTCAAACTACTAGAAAGTCAAAGCAACAAAAACAAAGAGCTACTAAGCTACTTAAAAGAAAACAAAAAGAAAAAACCTTAGGTCTCCCAAGAAAAAAAAATTCCATTAACATAAAAAGACAAGATATTTGAATATCACAGTTCTCAAATGCATACAAATGAAAAGAGCCATGTAAGTAATTGCATTTTCAACAATTTCAAAGAAAGAAACTCTGAACTAATAAAAGCCTAAAATAAAGGAAGGGATGGGGTGAAAGAATAACATGTAAATATTTTATGGTCAAAAATAAATAGGAATGATAACACTAAAAATTGCAGAAGAATGAAGAGGAAAAGAGGAAAGGGGAATAAATTCATTAATACTTTTGTAGAGGCAGAATGTAGATTCCAGCAAAACCTGAAATAACAGATAAAAAATCTTAAGTGAAATATAGAAAAATGAGAACACTACAAAATGTCCTAAATTCGAAGTTAACTACTATGAAAAAAATACAAAACTTTCTAAAATAGCAAATAAAATAAAAAGAAAATAAACCAGTTCCACAGAAAAAGAAACAGAGGTAATATTATATAAAATACAGTAACTGTGATAAAAAGTAATATGACAGAGCTGAGAGTTGAGACATTAGAAGTCATATTTTAATTCATCTCTTAAAAAAGGATTTCTGTTTGGTTTACAAAGCATTACTCAAATATAAACAATATACAAGAGGCACACTTAAAACAAAATAATTTAAGAGGCTTAAAAAATAAAGACAGACAATAATAAACTATCTAACACTATGAAAATAAACAGTTCCTTTCTCCTGGGGGAGATCAAGAGAGGGATCTAGGGAACCAAGGCTACCAGAAATGCCACATGAAGACAAGTCAGGAAACAGCAACTAAAAATGTTTAAAACTCACCGGATCTCATTGACCCTGATCTACCTGTGTGCAGGAAACTGAAAGCACGTAGGAGCTGGTTCTTTAGGAACCAGTGCCTACCTCAAGTGTGGCAGGCTGAAAATTGAATTTAATCAAATTAAACGGCTGCTGAAACAAAAATGTCAACAGTGTTTCAGAAAGTTCCTACAGAGTACAGAGTTTACACAAAAAAAAGTTTACAATTTCTAGATAGAAGTCAAAATTACTCAAAATATTAAAAAAAAAAAAAACAGAAAAATGTGACTTATAATCAAGGGAAAAACTCAATAGAAGACAACCACAAAATTACCCATTATACCCATTACATGAAACTAAAATTCCTAGTCAGGAATGTTAATGCAGCTACTATTTCTATACTCAATGAGGTGAAGAAATATACTTTCACACTAAGTAAAGAGAAAGAATGATTGAGCAAACAGAGACACTTATACAATGAAACAAAAACAAAAGAAAAGCAAAAGTTTAAAAATGAAAATCTACACCAAAAAATAAAACACTTGAAATAAAAAAAATCACTAGACATACTTAGTAGTAGAATGGATGTGACTGAAGAAAGTTAAGTGAACTTCCAAATAAGTCAACAGAAAACATCCAATATAAAGAAAACAGAGAAACATGATTGAAGAAACATAATTAACAGAACCTCAAAGATAGATGGAATAATTTCAAAATATCTAACATCCATGGAATTTGACTTTCAGAGGGGAAGAAAGAGAATGGAGCAGAAAAAAACACACGTAAGAAATAATAGTTGAAAATTTTCCATATTTAGTGAGGGACTTATATTTATAGATTCAAGAATCTTAGGGAATCCGAATCTTAGGGAATCTTAGGGTAAATCTTAGGGTAAATAATGGTCAGGTGTATTATAGCCCACAGGCTTCAAATCAAAGCTTAAGAGATAAACTTAAAAGAAACAAGATAAGAATAAATAATGTGGTTTACTTGGCCTCTTCCCACATCTTCCTCAAACTAGCAATATAAAAAATTTTTCTTGATATTTAATGTTCAAAGTAAATGAAATTTAATAATAATAGCTTCACAAATGCTATGAAGCTACTATATACACCCGCTTTTACTCAGGAAATGATTCAGAGGATCCAAATTGAATGGAAGAATATTATTATATGATATTTCTGTGGATTAAGGGGCAAATTCTAGTTTTTCCCATTCTTTAAAACTCAAAATATTGAAGAAGGAAGATATGGGAGCATTGTCTGTATGCAATGTAATTCCTGGCATAGATTCTTAAATTATGAAAGATGGGACTTTAGCAAGTAGTTATTGAAATGCATATGAGGGCAGAAATATGTCTTCAGGATTTGGAAAGACTGAGAGGTTAAGAATACAGCTCTAAGTAATTCAAAAGAAGGATTTTAAGCTTTTGCAGTATTGTCATTTTCTGTGAGATAAAAGAGGGGTGATTGGAGGTTATGAAAAAAAGAATATAGAAATATGTTGGGAGACAGATTTTTGTTCTTATTACATTCACTAATATTATTATAAATATTTTAAAAATATTTCCCTCTCATTGTCATTCTCCCCTAGTGATAAGCAGCTTAAGTAAGGTGAAGTTGAGTTAAGCCTTAAACAATAAGTTTTCACATATTTTTAAAGAATTTATGTTTTACTGTTACTTGCTATTTCACAACAAATATAGCATCATTGTTATAGTTCTATATTTATTCTAAGTAGTGGTAGAACTTTTTTTGGTAAACCTACAATATAATGCTCAGGCAGAAGTTTAACTTATATTTAATTTCAATATTATAGTAATTTAGTACCTTTAATATTTATAAAACGAACTAGTAAATGTTCAGGTCCATATTTAAAATTTTTAATTTTGGGCTTTTTGTTTAAAACATAAAATTGACTTATCTCTCATTTCAGCTTACTAAAATAAAGAAGTCATTAACATTAGAAATGCTGATATTTCAGGGTTTTTTTTTTTTTTTTTTTTTTTTTTTTTTTGAGACAGAGTCTCGCTCTGTTGCTTAGGCTGGAGTGCAGTGGCACTATCTCAGCTCACTGCAAGCTCCGCCTCCTGGGTTCATGCCATTCTCCTGCCTCAGCCTCCCCAATAGCTGAGACTACAGGAGCCTGCCACCATGCCCGGCTAATTTTTTTTGTTTGTTTGTTTTTTAATAGAGACGGGGTTTCACCGTGTTAGCTAGGATGGTCTCTGTCTCCTGACCTCGTGATTCACCTGCCTCGGGCTCCCAAATTGCTAGGATTACAGGCTTGAGTCACTGTGCCTGGGCGATATTTCAGTTTTATTATCAGTTATCTTTGATTTGAATAATTTAATCGATTTTCAATTATTTAGATTTAACATGAAACTTCAGCTTCATTTTTCTTCTAAAATTATGTAAGTATAATAAATTTTCCTGCACTTCTGTGACATATTATCAATATTTCTTCATTTAACTTTATAAATAGAATAGCTGGTCCAATGGTCAGTTATCATATTGATCAAATTTGTTGTATTTTAGAACTTTTATCCATTAATTGCATAGCCAATTTGCCACCCACATAAAACTTAGATTTTATGCTATTATATTTTATCCATGATTATATTGCCAATGTAATAAAACTGGGTTGAATTTTACTTTTTTGGATATGTACATAAAACTTTCAATTAAGTCAAGCCAATATTTAAAATATCAAACAGCATTGCCAGATCTGAACTTTACTCATTGAATTTACCCTAATAAAATATTTAGTGAAACGTGGTAACATTAAAACTGATTTCATGGTGACCAGGAATAAACATACTTTTTTAAAAGAGTATGCAGACACATACACACACATATAATTTATTATATACATTTAAATAGTATATATATAATTATATATAAACCTTTTGGAAAATAAAGCATGTTCTACTTAAACCATTTTTCTTAATGTGGGTTGGCATGGCCCAGTTCACAGAGTTTCTTGGACCTGGGCGGCATTGCAATAACCAGTATGATTTAAAGCCTCAAAACAACATTGTGAACTTAGAAATACATGCCTTGAAGGTTCATATTATTAAATACATTTGTATTTAATTTTATTTTACATTTGGGGAAATCAGTTATTCAAATGGAATGTAGTCTAAGCTAATGTTTCTTAAATGCTTCTGAATGTAAAGTCACAAGGATTTCCCAGGAAACAATTTTAAATTTTCAGAATAAAACTTCCCAATTCACTGCTGAACATTACCTTTGGTTCAATTACAAGAACATATATCAAGCTAAAATCAAGCCCAGGAATGAAAGAGAAGATCCAAATTATTCCAATGTTATATTCTTTTTTGCTCTAGCATGTTATTCTGAAATTGCAGGTGGCCACTGTAGATTATATACACATTCCAATGGCCTACCTTAAAGGTTAGAGGGAGGAAAAAACCATCCAGTAACTTAGGAGCTTGCCTTTTGTTACTTCAGAAGGCCACTGCTGCAATTCAGAGAGGTCCTGAGAGAATGAGAACTTTCTCTTGCAGCATTTTTGCCCAGTATCAAATTCATTTTGAGGAAAAATTGCCACTCTACAGTTGATCAAGGGTCACAGGTGGAAACAGAGACCACAGAGCATCATGATCATTCTGCACAGGTGAAGGTCCAGCTTGAGTGCAAATGGCAATGGTAACAAGACAAAGAGCTTCCCACTGAAATTCCATCAGGGAAGCTATTACAGTGTTTGGCTTTATGGATTCTGTCAAAGAGAAATGACTTCAGCTGCTGCAGACTGTGAGCTGTAACCCCTGCCAAGTTCTGTATAGAGGCCAGTAGAACAGCTTGTTGAAATTTCAATGGAGGCTGACTCAGGGGAAAAAAAATAGTAGTACCATGTAATGTTCATCTAAGCTGCATCATGACTTTCAGAGGATCCAATATAGTCTGTATTTATTTCCCAGTGTAAAACCAATCTGAGAAATACCCAACTGTATAGTTCTCCCAGGCATATGGCTTGATATAGTTTCACGATCTTATAAAACCTGCCTAGTAAGTAAATATTTAAATTTAAAAAGAAATGGTTTTAACTGGGATAGGTTGGGTGGATTTTACCCCCATTTAATTAGCAGTTATTCTTTCAGAGAAAATAGAAAGTGGTCGCTTAGGCTTTTTGTGTGAAATTCGGGGAAAAAAGTTCCTTGTTAATTTGAAATAGATTCAAGAGCACTGCAAGTTGTATCAGAATTGAACATAAAGGGATTAATATTTAAGCATTCCTTAAACAAATCAATAGAGTAACAGCTGAGTATAAATTTACAAGGAAGAAGTAAGCCATCAGACATATAAGTAATTTATCATCTCAAACACAAGATGTTGACTGTTTAAAATGGGCATTTATCCAAATATCCATTTTTGAAATATTATTCTTGAAACTCTTTTTAGGCCATTAGAGAAGAGGCAGTTTAAATTTTGTTAAGATTATCAGAGAATACATGACTATGTAGCTCAATGAATTAAATAAATTAAATAAAATGTATTTTCTGAAACTTACTGTTTTTGTCCTTGATTTTATCTTCAATTTGCAAACCTTTACGAAGTGAACACAATTAAATTTCATGTTGTACTATCGAAAAGTAATATAATTCTATTCCATTTTACCAAGAAGCCCAAATACTCTTATTTTACAGGCTTGTATTATATTAGTCAATATAATCAAAAGTAAGAAAATAAATTATACATTTTCTTTAAAAAGTCCTATTAATAGCTCACCATCTTCTCAAGAAAGTTTTGAGGTCAGTTAAAAATAAGTATAAAAATCCAGCTCTCTTTTACTACTGCTATGGAGCTCTTTAAATAAAAGTAGCAAATATAAATTTAATTAACACTGTATGATTTAAAGCACTCTATGAGGAAAGCTGTTCACCAGAGCTAAAGTTCTTTCTTTATATTTGAAACTACAGACAAAGATATTAACATGTTTCTAGGAGATAAAGAAATAGATCTTTTTGTTGAATATATCAATTCATGTGTCTTTTCACATAATAAGAGAAAATATAAAAAGAAAAAATCTTCATTATCTATATTTCAGTTATATTTTATTGATATTTGTAATCAATTGAGGCTTATGCTATAAAAATTCAGGGTGTAGCTTTACATTCCATCAGACTGAAATGGAGCAGGTATTATAGAAAGCTAGGACAGATATTAGTTCACTGGCTTTCAATGCACTTTAAGAGAATAATGTACCAAGAATAATAACTGCTGGGTACTTGACATAGGAATTAAAAATACAAAGCAAGCACAGTAAACTGCATCAATATGACCTTAAATACAATGAAACTTGAATGTTCCTTCAATGTGCCAACACCTGTTTTTTGCATCGGTAGAATTAAATGCAGATTTGGTAACATTATAAAAGGCAAGCCAACAACTTTAAAATGACAACAGTAATCAAATGATTCTGATGTCATTCTAGCTAGAAATGTTTCCCCAAATGGCTCAAAATAGTTGATAATTCAATTCATTCTATAGTTCCAAGTTGCAGTTATATTAGTTCATCCTAATTTAGTAAATTAAACGTGATAATTTTGTTTTAGGGGTTAGTTGTTTTCATTTTTAGCCTCATCATTTTTTTGTAACCAAAATATCTTTCACCATATCTAAAACATCTCTACCACATGTTCATATCTGCAGTATTCCTTTTGTTTATTTTTATCACATCTGATAATAATCAGAACAATGACGGTACAAATATCCCTCTTTGCATCGTGTATACCTACTACAGGTTCCAGCTCCAAAATCATCAATGGTCTCACTTTTCCAACAGCACGCAGAAGATTGTAAACTCACAGGAACATTGTCAAAAGTTTTGGTTTAGTGCTTTTATAAAACTTACTGTCTCTCAATTGGTTCCTTCTGAATGATGCCTTTTAACCAGTCGAATGGTGCCTTATCCAAGCCCACCCATGGACCAATCAGCACGCATTCTCCCATCCAAAGCCCACCAAAACCCTGGACTCAGCCTCACAGACTCAGCCTCACAGACTCAAGCATATCTTAGAGACTATCAAGAATACATACCACTATTCCCTTGGGTGGTGGTGTTTACTAGATAAAAGTGACATTTTAAAAACTGTAATACACATTTTAATAATGAACTACCTTGTTCATTCTAGCTGTAAATCAGTGCACAGTTTAGTTATGGAGCAGGAAGAGATGGGGAATCACTTTTTTGATTTCATAACATTCTTGCCAACTGTTCTGAATCCATGACCTATGAACTAAAAACTCATATGCAAGAAACTTTCGATCAAAATATTTGTTGTGCATTTGTTGATTCTTTATGAATTCATGTCTTTAATATGACTAATCCTGTAATTATTTGAGCCCTGCCTAATTCATTTCATTGTTTCCCAATGTTAGACCTTTCGTGTGCCACTGAGGCCAATGAGGCCACTGAGTAGCGAACATCCCTTCCACATATTCATATCTGCAAATATTCCTTTTGCTTATTTTTATCACGTCTGATAATAATCAGAACAATGATAGTACAAATATCCCTTCTGCATCTTATCTACCTACTACAGAAAGAAAGTGCTGTCAGTTCTGTTAATATGGTTCTTTGAAAACATATTTTTTCAAGGCAATTAATATATTACTGAATGCTTTGAGAATAATTCAATGTGTTTGTTTATGTATAATTTAATCCATGTAAAATAATACATTAATTCAGCTGCACCTGAAAGAACTGAGAGACATTAGAATAGACAAAACACACACTCCAACATACATCAGAGACATCCACCAGTGACATCAACTCACTAGATGTGTTTTGAGTCAGATTCATCCAGATGTGCTGTTTCAATTTTCTGCCCAACTTCAGATAATCCTTCTTTCACTACTTTATCATAACTCACAAAGAACAAGCTTTCAGATGCCTACTTTTAAAGACGAACTTCAGTTTATATTCACTGTAAGGAACACACTCATTCAATGTGTATTTCATAATAATATGTAGAGAACAATCTGACATTAAACTGTGTATACGTGGATTAATAACCATATCAAAAGTCTGGAAAGATATTCATATGTTAACATGATTACTGCCAGTTGGATGAAATTGTAGATATATGAGTAGATGGAGAAGGAAGTTCGAATTGTAACAACACAATCTTTGAATAAAATGAAAGCATTATAAGTGCTTAAAACTTTATTTTACCCATTTTATATATTTTCCAAATTATTTAAAAAGTGAAATATAAAAAGGTACATTAAGGACAACTGCAATTAGCCTTTTACTTAAGAAAGAATTGGCTCTGTAACCTTCCTGTAATTAGATATGTTTTTCAGGTCTCTCTGGGTCAGAAATGAATCTATAGCTTTGTATGACGGTTGATCCATAGTAATCTTTCACATTTTTTTGTATCAAGGGGAAATAAAAAATAAATTAAGTAGTATTAGGGCTATGTGGCCAAATCTATGCCTCCAGCTTACCTGATAGAACCAATGATGAACATTTGAATCAGAGTCAGGATGTAAAATTCGTCATTCTTTAGTATTTGTACTGAGACATAACTATGACTGCTGATAGAAAATTACTATTCAAGGGAAACAATGAATATGTAAAGTCAGGATAAGGGACAATATTGGGCAATATACAAGGCTAATGAAGATAGAAAAAAAAAATAAGAGAAACCACGTAGACACTAAAAGTTGGAGTCACTCAGTTCCCACCTTCCAGTTCTAATCTCTGATACCTCTACTTCCAGTTCATGAGATGAGTTTTCATATATATCAAATCTCTTTCTGTTTTTGAAAAAGATTTCAGTATGTTTCCATTTATATCAGTGAACATACTCAACTAGAATATTATTTAATATATTTTTCCAATTTTATAAATTAGTTAATAAGTCACAATACCATTTCAACTAAATCTGAACACGAAAATTACACAAATTCTGGACACACAGTAAACAAGTTTAATTCTTTTCAGGTTAATGATTGAGCGCATTGTTTTATATTTTAAAAGTTCCCCCACTGAAAAAGTGTCTGGAGGTTAAAAGAAATATATTGAGTTTACTATTTGAACGTGTAACTAAGATAATGCTTAAAAATAAGCTTATAATATTGTCTTAATTAGCTCCTGCTGCTATAACAAAGTAACCATAGACTGGGTGGCTTATGAATGACAGAAGTTTATTTCTTACATTCTGGAGGCTGGAAGTTGGAGATCAGGGCACCAGTGTGCTCATGATCTAGTAAGGACCTTCTTCCAAGATGCCAACTGGTGCATTTTTGTTGTGTCCTCACAAGGCCAAAAAAAAAAAAAGCAAAAAAAAAAGAGCCTAAGAGAACTCGGGGCCCTGTTGTACAAGAGCACTAATCCCATTCATGAGAGTGTTGGAACCGAACTCTCGATTCCCTCCTGGGCAGGGGTCGCCGCGAAGGATCACCGACACGAGATTCACAGCAGAGAGTTATTTATTGCTAGCGCGCTAGGGTCCCAAGCTCTAAGTTGGCCCTGGGACCCCGAACGCTTATTACAGGCTGTTTATATAGGCAAACATAAGTTCAAACACAGCTTTTGGCGCGAACTTCGAACAAAGCTTAAGGCGCAAGATGATTGGGTCTGGCTATGGCCTGAGCAAGGTGTCTGGTTCTGATTGGTCGGGGCTTGACCTTATGGGTTTCTTTCCTGGTATGGTTTAGGGCTGGACCTCATGCGATATTGTCCTAGAACTGTTTAGGGCTGGACCCCCTGATGTACATTCCTGGAATTGTTTTTCTGTTTGAGTTCCGGGAACATGGAGGGGCTATCCATGGCCATCTGGTGTTAATTTTTAAGTTTTATGAGGCCTAGTTTCAAGAGCTCCACACTCATGACCTAATTACCTCCCAAATGCCCTACCTCCTAATACCATCACAGCAGGGGTTAGGATCTCAGCCAATGAATGTGGCAGAAACCTATCTAGTCCATTGTAGGTTTATTCTTGACTTTACAAAAACTCAGCCATTTTGTTCATTTAATAGTTGACTAATGGTAGTGACAGGAGACAGACAAATTCCTAGGCAGACAGGAACAGGTCCAGAAACTTGACCTTCAGGCCAAAGACCAAAGCCTGAAAGCCAAGCTGCCAGTTTCAAATAAAGTCCATGACCAGAGTGAGGACTTTCATCCTTGTCTTAGTTACTCTCTCACTGTTGGTTCCTTCTTAATGATGCCTTTTAACCAGTCAAATGGTACCTTATCCAAGCCCACCCATGTACCAATCAGCATGCATCCTCCCATCCAAAGCCGATCAAAATCCTGGACTCAGCCTCACAGACGGCAACCCACTTTTGGGCCCCCTCTCGCTGCTGAGAGCTTTCTTTGTGTCACTCAATAAAATTCTACTTTGCCTTACTCACTCTCTCGCGTCCATGTACCTTATTCCTCTTGGTTGCAGGACAAGAACCTGGAACTTGTCAAACTTCAGGAGTAAAAGAGCTGTAATGCTCTCACTCACTGAGCTGCAGGCGGTGGGAGTAAAACAGCTGTAACACTCTTTTCCACTTCCAAAGCTACAGGAGTGAAGACACCGCTGGGCACCAGTCCCTCCCACTTGCCAAACAACGGAAACAAAAAAGTCTCAACACTAACGTTCTGTGCTTAGCAGACTAAGGATACTTTGTGGAAAACAGATCACATCAAAATGAAGACATTTTATTGAATTTAGCATTTAGATTTTAAAGAAAATCTAAGACTGTAATCTACCTTGCAATTCCTTTAATTATTGACTCTATCATGAATAATATGACTTAATTTGTGTGTGCATTTTTAACTTCCTCTGAATTTCTTCTTAGCAAAGAATTTTAGTGCAAAATGCACACTAAATGCCAACTGTTGTGTGAAACAGCAAAGACAACCAACAACATAAAGTACTTCCATATTCATAATTAATGATAAATGAGACTAAAGCATTCCAGGCAAATTGTGAAGACACTGCTGCTTGTGAAAGCCTTATCCCTTTAATGTTCCTCTCTTTTTCTGTCTCCATCTTTTGCGTATGTGAAGAAAGAATCTAAAAGAATCTTGTAGAAGGAAAATTTGCACGAATATTCTAGTCGACTTCTCATCTTTCTTTGAGAATATTTGTATTTAAACCTTTTCATCTAGATTTGAGTAAAGAACAATGCTGCATTGCTAAGTGGGAAGGGCATGAGTAGTTAGGTGCCATTTCAAGTCAAGAAAGATATTGTCCACTGTCATTTACAAAGTTAAGCCAACTTCAGTCCTCCACCCACAGCCACATTAATCCCCCTTTTTCTTTTTGTGTACTTATCCTCTGGTTTCTAAATATTTTGCTACTAATTGTCTCTATTCTTCTCTCTAGATTACCCTTAACTACTAAACTGCTGTGCCTGCAAGCGCAATGAGCAGGAAGTACCTGAGGTTGGGACTTTGCAAACCACAAATTTGCTCAGCTATTTCTCATTTCCTGTCCTATTTCCTTCACTTCCTTATCAGTTTTGCCTCCAGCAGTTTCTTAAGAAGTCCTTTAGAGGCAAATTCTTATTTGGGACATGCTTGTGGAGAACTTAACCTTAGAGGCTTCTTCATTTCACAAGCAAGCATGGGCATATGCAGGCATGCATGCACACACACAACAATACAATGTGATACAGTTTGAATATGTGCCCCTGCCAAATCTCATGTTGCATTGTAATTTCTAATGTTGGAGGTGGGGCCTGGAGGGAGGTGTTTGGGTCAGGAGGGCAGATTTCCCATGGCTTGGTGCTGTCCTCGTGATAGTGAGTTCTTTCAAGATCCAGTTGTTTAAAAGTGTGTGGCATCTTCCCCTCCCTTGATTCCACTCTCGATGTTTGAGATGCCAGCTCCCCCTTCACCTTTTGCCATGATTGTAAGTAGCCAAAGGACTCACCAGAAGCTAAGTAGATGCTGGAGCTATGCTACCTGTGTAGCCTTTTTTGCAATTAAACCATTTTTTTTTTTGTATAAATTACCTAGCCTTAGGTATTTCTTCATAGCAATGCATAGCAGACTCTAATACACAATTCTAAGAGTAAATGTACAGCAATATACTTATGACGAAACCATATTCTGAACATTTTTGATTTATTTATTTTAGCAATCATTCTTTCCGGGTGAAGCAATATTTCCAAGGCACTTTTGCCAGTATTATTTCATTTGATTTAAGAAAAAGCAAAGAAAATATGTTAATTTAAAGATCAGAAACCTCAGGTATTAGCTAGTCGTAGGACTAGTTCATTTGACTCTACATTTTACAGCCTGAGACTAGGCATTATTAATTGAAAATTCAGTAAGTATAGTTATAATTGGTAAGTAGAAAAGTGAATGTAAGTGTCTTACCTTATTGACAATGGAGCTAGTGCAAAATTTAGTAGATGATAAGCACTATATAGATGGAATAATTAGAAGAGAGAGTCAGATTTTGTTTGTTTACTTTTTTGGTTTGGTTTGTTATTTGTAAGACACCTTTTTAATTATATGTGGTTATGCATCAAATTCTGTCCCCTCAGAATTCATATGCTGAAGACCTAACCCCCAATACAACTGTATTTGGAGACAGGACTAGTAAACAGATAATTACTTAGTTGGTGCAAACATAACTGTGGTTTTGTCATTACCTTTAATGGCCAAAACCACAATTATTTTGCACCAACCTAATAGGTTTAAGTGGTATCATAAGGGTGAAATTCTAAATTAATATAACTGATACCACTCTAAGACGATTAAGAAAAACCAGGGCTGCTCTCACACAGAGGAAAGGCCACATAAAAACACAGCAAGCAGGCAGCCATATGCAAGCCAAGGAAAGAGGTCCTAAGATAAACCTAACCTGAAGACACTTGTGATTTTGTATACTCAGCATCCAGTACTGTGATAAAATAAATGTCTGTTGTATAACCCACCTGATCTGTGGTATTTTGTTATAACAGGTTTGACTAGTATGCAGTTAACATTAAACAAACAAACAAACAAACAAAAACTAGCACTGAAAAACCTTAAAAAGATTTGGTTCATACAATTTGGAACAGTGCTAATTATTAAAGCTTACTGATTAATGTAATGTAATCAGTTGAATAACAGGGAAGAGTTTATATAAGATGATTTCAGAGTTCTAGCGTGAGATCTAGGAATCTGTATGTTATTTACACAGCCAACATGAATTAGCATCAGGAAGCACTATATTAGGCTCCCTTTGCCACAGCCCTAGTCCTCTATTTCTTTCTTGCTTTCTGGACAAAGTGCGAGCTTCTATTACTAAGTCATCACTTCCATTCTTTCCCTTTTAAACTTTATGGAAATTTATGCTTTAGACCAAGGCAGTTCAATAGAAATATTAAACAAGAAACAGTTATAATTTAGCACACTGTAGTGGCCATATTTAAAAGAAGCATAAATAAACATGCAAAATTAATTTTATAATATATTTTAAGTAGTAAGTAAATATAAGATTTTTCATTTAATTTATTTACCTATTTCAATTGACAAATAATTATGCATATTTATGGGGTACAATGTGATGTTTGGACCTATGTATACACTGTAGAAAGATTCACTTAAGCTAACTAACATATCTGTCACCCCATCAAATTATTGTTATGTGGTGAGAAAGTTAAAAATACATTCTTTTTGCAATTTTGAAATATACAAACCATGATTATTAATTGTGGTCACCATGCAGTGCAATAGATTAGTAGAACTTATTCCTCCAGTATAACTGAAACTTTGCACCCTTTGATCAACATATCCCCTTTCCTGGTTTCTTCCCCTGCCCCACCCCAACCTCTGGTAACCATCTTTCTACTCTTTGTTTTTATGAGGTTGACTTTTTTTTTAGATTCTACATATAAGTAAAATCATATGGTGTTTGTTTTTCTGTGCCTGGCATATTTCATTTCATTTAATGTCTTCCAGTTTTATCTATATTGTCGTGAATGACAGAATTTTCTGACATTTTAAGACTATATAGAATGTTATTGTGTGTATGTACATATATATAAAACACCATTTTTTTCACCCATTTATTTATTGCTGGACATGAATAAATGAAAGAAATGAAGGACACTCAGGTGGGGTCTATGTCTTGGTGTTGTGAATAATGCTAAAATAAAATAAACATGAGAGTGCATATGTATATATATATATAGAGAGAAAGGGTCTCTCACTCTTTTGCCTAGGCTGGAGAGCAGTGGCATGATCACAGTTCACAGCAACCTCAAACTCCTGGGCTCAAATGATCCTCCTACAACAGCTTCTCAAGCATCTGGGACTCCAGTCACACACTGCCACACCCGGCTACAGAGTGCAGATTTCTCTTCAACATACTGACTTCAGTTCATTTGAATATATATCCAGAAGTGGGATGGCTGAATCATATAGTAATTCTATTTCTAGTTTTTTGAAGAACTTCCATGCTATTTTCCAAAATAAATGTACTAATTTTCATTCCCACCAACAGTATACAAAAGTTATCTTTCTCCACATCCTCTCCAATGTGTCACTGTTCCTTTTTTATCATAGCCACTCTACCCGGTATGATTTCATTTTGTTTTTAATTTACATTTGCTTTATGATTAGAAGTGTTGAGGACTTTTCAAATATCCATTGGCTATTCATATCTCCTCTTTTGAGAAATGTCTGCTCAGATCCTTTATCCACTTTTAACAGGGTTTTTTGTTTTCTTTCTATTGAAATTTCTTATACATTTTGGATATTAGCTCATTAACAGAATCATGGTTTGTCAATATTTTCTCCCTATCTGTAGGTTGTCTCTTCAGTCTTACCTTTCCTTTTCTGTGAGGAAGCTTTTTGATTTGATGCACTCTTATTTGTTTATTTTTGCTTTTGTTGCCTGTACTTTTGGAGTTCTATTCAAGAAATCATTGCCCAGACCAATGCTGTGAACTTTCCCTCTATGTTTCTTACTACTACTTTATAGTTTCAAGTATTACATTTAAGTGTTGTCTTAGTCCATTTGTGTTGCTATAAAGGAATATCTGAAACTGGGTAATTTATAAACAAAAGATGTTTATTTGGCTCATAGTTCTGCAGGCTGTACAAGAAGAATGACACCAGCATCTGCTTCTGGTGAGAATGTCAGGCTGCTTCCACTTGGCAGAAGGCAAAGGGGAGGCAAAGTGTGCAGAGTTCTTATGGTAAAAGAGCTGGCAAGAGAGCAAGGGCAGAGCTGCCAGGCTTTTTTTTTTTTTTTTTTTTTTTAACAACCAACTCTCACAGTAGCTAAAAGTTCAAGAACACATTCATTATCATGGGAACTGCACCAAGTCATTAATGAGGAATCCAGCTCCATGACCCAAATACTTTCCATTAGGTCCCACCTCCAAAATTGGGATCAAATTTCTTTTTTCTTTTCTTTTTTTTTTATGATGGAGTCTCGCTCTGTCGCCCAGGCTGCAGTGCAGTGGCGCGATCTTGGCTCACTGCAAGCTCCGCCTCCCGGGTTCACACCATTCTCCTGCCTCAGCCTCCCCGGAAGCTGGGACTACAGGCGCCCGCCACCATGTCTGGCTAATTTTTTTTTTGTAGTTTTAGTAGAGACAGGGTTTCACCGTGTTCGCCAAGATGGTCTCAATCTCCTGACCTCGTGATCCGCCCGTCTCGGCCTCCCAAAGTGCGGGGATTACAGGCGTGAGCCACCGCACCCGGCCGAAATTTCTTTTTTAAAATAATTTGTGTTAGTGAAGGCAACATGCTCTTTTAAAAAAATAAAATTTACCATCTTTGCGATTTTTAAGTGTACAGTTCAGTGGTAATAAATAGGTCAAATTTCAATGTGAGGTTTAAGGAGGATAAACATTCAAATTATCATATGTATTTTATCCATTTTTATTTAATTTTTGTCTATGGCATAAGATAAAGGTCCAGGCTGAGCAAGGTGGCTCACGCCTGTAATCCCAGCACTTTGAAAGGCCAACGTTGACAGATCCAATGAGGTTAGGAGTTCAAGACCAGCCTGACCAACATGGCAAAACCCTGTCTCCACTAAACACACACACACACACACACACACACACACACACACACACACACACACATATTAGGTGAACTTGGTCGTGGGTGCTTGTAATCCCAGCTACTCAGGCGGCTGAGATAGGAAAATTGCTTGAATCTGGGAGGTGAAGGTTGCAACAAGCCAAGATCACACCACTGCAGTGCAGTGTGGGTAACAAAGTGAGACTTTGTCTCAAAAAAAAAAAAAAAAAAAGATAAAGGTCCAATTATTTTTCATGTGCATATCCAGTTTTCCCAACATCACTTGTTGAAGAGATTGTCATTTTGCCAGTGAGTGCTTCTAACACCTTTGTTGAAAATCAATTGATAGAAGATACATGGGTTTATTTCTGGGCTTTCTATTGCATGTCATTGGTTGATGTGTCTCTTGTTAATGCCAGTACCATGCTGTTTCTATTACATTAGCTTTATAATATATTTTGACATCAGGGAATGTGATACCTCCAGCTTTCTTCTTTTTGCTCGATTGCTTTTGCTACTTGGGGTCTTTTTTGGTTCTATACAAACTGTAGGATAGTTTTTTCTATTTCTGTGTAAAATCACATTGGATTTTCTTAGGGATCACAGTTAATCTGCAGATTATTTTCACTTATATGAACATTCAGCAATATTAATTATTTAATTAATTATTCAGATCTCCGTCCTTCACATCAGCTTCTTCATGTGGCATTTAAACTGGTTTCTCTCAGGGCAAGCAACTCAAGAAAATTCAGGAGTGCCAAAGACAGAATCCACAGTCTTTTGATAATCTACTCTTAAGAGTGACACTCATCATTTCTGCCTTATTTTATTTGTAAGACAATGGTATAGAATCCAGGGCTCTCAAGGGCATGAATACTAGGAGGCAATGATCATAGGCTGTGTTAGAAGCTACCTACCATAGTCATCCCTCTAACTCCTTCCACACGTTAAGGACACGTTCCCTGTGTTCCTTGACATGTGTTCCTTGGCACGTTACGTCCACAAAGAAACTATACACTCATCTACTTCAGGTCCTCCAAAACAACTTCTCATTACACCATCATCTCAAAGCTCAGAATCTTTCCATCCATCATATCCAAGTATGAATAATTTGCCTCTATTTTAGTTCCTGAATTATAACATGCTAAGTACAGATCCTTTTAATCTGTACTTGTAAAACTAAGAAGGACATTTCCTGCCTCTAGACATCAAAAATATGATGGTAAGACAGGCTGGCTTCCTGCATGTAGCATTATGGGGTCCAAAGACCTCCCATTATTCCACACTGACTGCTATTCCTCAGCCCAAACTGGGAATGTTTCTGAATATATAGCACTTTTAAGCACTAAGTTTCTAGAACATTAGCTTGGGATTCCACCCATTATACAAAATCCTGCTTCCCCACCCTCCAAATCTCTTCAAGGTAAACCTTATCAAGTTTCATGCTTTGAGAAGATCCTGAGGCATAAGATTCCACATGTAATCATTTTGAGGTATTTGGAAAAAAGTACAGTTGCACTTACACACTTAGCTTGCTTGCTTTCTCTTTCTTTCTTTTTCTTTCTTCTTTCTCTTTCTTCTTTCTTTCTTCTTTCTTTCTTTCTTCTTTCTTTCTTTCTTTCTTCTTTCCTTCTTTCCTTCTTTCTTTCTCTTTCTTTCTCTCATCTTTCTTTCTTTTTTTTTTTTTTTGAGATAAGATCTCTTTCAGACTAGAGAGCTGTGGTACAATCACAGCTCACAGCAGTCTCAACTTCTGGGCTCAAGAGATCCTTCCATCTTAGCCTCCCCAGTAGCTAGGGCTACAGGTATGCATCACAATGTTTGGCTAATTTAAAAGAAAAAAGAATTTGTAGAGACAGTGTCTTGTTTTGTTGCCCAGGCTGGTCTGGTACTCCTGGCCTCAAGTGATCCTCCTGCCTTGGCCTCCCAAAGTGCTGAGATTACAGACATAAGCCACCACACCTGGATACAGATCTCTTTTTAAACCACATTCTCCTGGCAGTATTCTGGATTTGATCTTTGTTCTAAAGCCATTACTTAATTTTAGCATAATTCCTTCTCTGAAGAGGATAGAATTCTCAAAACCATAAAGTTCTGGCTCCTTTTTGTTTAAGTTCCTTTCTTCATTTTATCTCTTTCCACACAGATGTATCTTTACTTCAAGACATTTGTTTTATCTTGAGTACATACTATGAAGCATAAAATATATAAGAAATCCTGAAATAAGCAGTTAGGTAAATCAAAGGTTTCTAAAAATGTGGCCAGTAACATCAACTTTGGGCTTTATTAGTCATGCTCCTTTACTTGGAACTAGTGATTTATCTTCTTACCACTTCCTTCTCTCCCTTCCCCTGTCAGAGTAAATCAACCCTTTCCAATTTATAAGGCATAGTGGAATTCAAGGGTAAATATCGTAAAACAGATAGTCAAGAATGCTGTTAGTTTAGGCAAAATGATTTATTTCAACTTTTAACAACCGTTGGACTCATAAAGCACAAAATCAACTACAGATTTGTAGAACTGTTGAGCTATTAATATTGAGTGGTTTTGCCTGAAGACCAGCAGGAAAGGTAGTGTTAGGGTAGCCATGTTGGATTCAGGGCAGCTAGCCAGTCAGCTGTCCAGGACACAATCTATACATCACTTGGGTAATTTACATATAGTATGCCAGTAAATTTAAGTTTTCATAAATTCTACTTACAGGAAAATTAAATAATGCTCCTTCAACCAAATAGACCATGCCTTATAGTGTAAATTAAACCAACATTTTCTTCAAGCGAAAGCCTATTTCTGCTAAGTAATTTTTCAACTTGTACATTCAATAACAAGGTACACTGTGTACCAGCCAGTCTATAGTGAACTGAACTCAGCAGAATGTGTGAAGCTGATTACCAAGGATAAATTACTAATATTGTCTGGGTTTCCAGCATTTTGACATGCCTACCTAGAAGCTGTGTGGTCTGTATTATTGCAATATAAAAATGAAAAGAGAATAAGAACTAAGAGTGATAAACATCTTAAATTGCCATAAATCAGCCCTAGAGTGTATTGTTTTAAAATGACTGTTCATTTATTTCCACATAGATATTATCTTCTGTATGAATGCATCTAACACTTTCTAGTTACCAGTAAAAGAAAATAGAGAAATTAAAAATAACAGAAAATCAGTTACTTTCACTATATATGATTATTATCTTGTCCTCAACAAGAAATAAAATAATTTTTAATAAAAAATCAGTTTTATTTCTAGACATTGAGTTCTCTAAGTTTTAAATTGGAAAATATAAGTACACAGAGCTCTAAATTTTGTACTCTATGTCTTATTTTAAATTGCATTATTTCCTGGAAACTGTTATCCTTTGCTCTTATTTTTTCTGGTGCTATGTCGCTAGCTCGTTAGCAACATTTAATTTAAGAATTCAGAATAATACTTTAAATTTGTTTAAATCAGTTATATCTAGCACTTCATTTTATTTTGCAGAAAAGGAAGCTCTTTTAAAAGGAGATGACATATGTGAGGCAAGTTCATGCAGGACAATCATAATTGGTCTTGTTTAAGACCATATATCACAAATGAATTTATAGACCTGTTGGGCAGAATGAAGCAAGGAGGAGCTGGTTTTACTGGGGACATGGGGACATTTTTGGAATAAGATCAAGCTCTCCTTAAACTAGATACAGCACTAACATGAAGGTTCTTGAACTCGTGAATAGTATTGAATTTGTTCTTCCAGGAACACTTCCAATTTATCATGTTTCTCATCTGGGGCTGAGTGACTAGCATATTAATCCAGATGAAAGAATCATTCCTACATGGAGCAGGAAAGCTGGTGGCAGAAAGGGATACTTACGTTTGCAGTATTTAAAAACTGTGAAAAGTAGAGGATACTCAGATGTGCACAGGAGAGACAATATATTATTTTTCATTGGGATTTTGAAAAAGAAATTTGGATAGCACCGTTACTAGCCAATCCTTGCGGCTAAGTAATCTTGATATCTGGTTGCAGTTTAAAAAAACTACAGAGATAAAAGCATGGCAGTACAGAAGCATAAACATTGCTCACTTGATTGTTTGGTTATTATTTTTTTAATCTTCTAGAGTTCTGTTTGGAAGGAACCTTGGGTGATATACTGGATAAGCACATATTCAATTTAGGATTGCATTACTAAGAAAATAAGATGAATGGAAAAATAACAATAAGTTTCAAATATAGAAAATGTGCACTAAAGAAGAGAGTGTCCATTCAGAAATGTCTAATATTTAGAAGTGACAAGCCTAAAATGTTCAAAATATGCAGAAAACAGAAAACTTAAATGCCATATTCAGAAAAAAGGTTTACATAATAGCTTCTTGTGTCAAGGTACTGCAACTTAGTATAAAAATTAACCTTTTAAAATTGTTCTTAAAATATGTTCTTGTTACTTAGGTAATAACAGTTCAGTTTTAGAGAATTAAAAATTAATCTCATGATAGAAGAGTTTTCTCAGTTAAATTTTAATTTCACAGGTTGTGGAGTTTAGACAGTCGCCATGCTTCAGGAGACAGCCTATCAAAACCAAAACTATTAGCCCTTACTCAGTTCAGGTTATATAAACTTTTGGGACATCTGCCAACACAGCTCTATTAAATTATCTATTAGTTTCCTGTTGGCAGTGGAAACTTAAACGCTTGAGAAAACTGAGAAAATCAGAGATCTTAATTCTCACTTTAACAGACTTACAACTCTACTGCCATCTCAGAGAAACAGCAAGGAAGCAAAGTCTCTGTTTTGATGGGTTAATGTCTTCTGAAAGATATCAAAATCCCATTCCACAGACTTTTTTAACTATTAAGAGTTAGATTAGACCCATTCACGCAGATCAGAATCCACAGGCCATAAATGAATGTAAATATTCCTTTGAGATTGATTGCATACTTGGAAAGCATGACAGGAAAAAATACATCACTTGAGTAATTAACAATGATTTAGTATTAAAAAGTATTAAACATACTAATAAAGCTTCTAAAACCATGCCACCACATATAATACTCTTTCTAAAAATAAAATAAAAATTTAAAGGTCCTCTCTGAAGATCGGCTAACAATAAAATAAGTAAAGAAATTAATTTAAAAAACACTAGAATTCAATGAAAGTTACTCAATAGCAAAATCATGAAGTAACACATTGATCACTTTTGATAAGATTTCACTTTTGGTAATGTTGGATTATGTTCTTTTTGAAAACCCTACTCAACTGAGGACAATAGGCTTAAGTGAATAAAATGTGTCTCTTTGTGTGTGTGCACTTTTTAAAAGGTGTTGGAAAGGATACCAAGGCAGAGAGAATTGGCAGGGCTCAGATTTAGAAGTGAAGGTATAACAATGGTAAGGAACTGAGAAATCATTGCATTTTTCATGCATACGTAGTACTACAGTATGAAATACATAGTACTATGTATTTAAAAATTTGTTTTATAGAAATTCAGTTGGCTTTTATCAATTTCAAAGAACTAAGAAAATTAAAACAACAACAACAACAACAAAAAACTGAAGTTCACAGGATTTAAGAAAAGGAAGAAATTGGTAAGAATACATGATTTTAGTTAGAACCGTGAAGGGGTAAAGCCTACTAGTAAGGTGAACTAGCTTAAAAGACTCAATCATTTATCGGTTTAAAGCAAGCTCGCCCAACCTGCAGCCTGCGGGCCACATGTGGCTCAGGATGCCTTTGAATGTGGCCCAACACAAATTTGTAAACTTTCTTAAAGCACTTATGAGATTTTTTTTGCAACTTTTTTTTAAGCTCATAAACTGTCATTAGTCTTAGTGTATTTTATATGTGACCCAAGACAATTCTTCTTCCAATGTGGCCCAGGAAAGCCAAAAGACTAAACACCCCTGAAGTGAACCAGCTGGAGCCCAGCTTCCTGCCCAAAACAATCTCCTTTTTGAAGGGAGATAGCATTATTCAGAGTCTTAAAATATCTTTATAATGTGTCAGATTGTATATCTGGTACTGCCTTAAAAATAAGTAGAATTGTGTAATGACAAGGTATGATTGAAAAAGAAACAATAACCAAACAAATACGAAAACAATACAAGACATACATGTAAGAGCAGATAATACAGGTATTTTTTTTAAATTTATTTATTATTATTATACTTTAAGTTGTAGGGTACATGTGCATAACGTGCAGGTTTGTTACATATGTATACTTGTGCCATGTTGCTGTGCTGCACCCATCAACTCATCATTTACATCAGGTATAACTCCCAATGCAATCCTTCCCCCCGCCCCCCTCCCCATGATAGACCCCGGTGTGTGATGTTCCCCTTTCTGAGTCCAAGTGATCATTGTTCAGTTCCCACCTATGAGTGAGAACATGCGGTGTTTGGTTTTCTGTTCTTGTGATAGTTTGCTAAGAATGATGGTTTCCAGCTGCATCCATGTCCCTACAAAGGACACAAACTCATCCTTTTTGATGGCTGCATAGTATTCCATGGTGTATATGTGCCACATTTTCTTAATCCAATCTGTCACTGATGGACATTTGGGTTGATTCCAAGTCTTTGCTATTGTGAATAGTGCTGCAATAAACATGCGTGTGCATGTGTCTTTATAGCAGCATAATTTATAATCCTTTGGGTATATACCCAGTAATGGGATGGCTGGGTCATATGGTACATCTAGTTCTAGATCCTTGAGGAATCGCCATACTGTTTTCCATAATGGTTGAACTAGTTTACAATCCCACCAACAGTGTAAAAGTGTTCCTATTTCTCCACATCCTCTCCAACACCTGTTGTTTCCTGACTTTTTAATGATCGCCATTCTAACTGGTGTGAGATGGTATCTCATTGTGGTTTTGATTTGCATTTCTCTGATGGCCAGTGATGATGAGCATTTTTTCATGTGTCTGTGGGCTGTATGAATGTCTTCTTTTGAGAAATGTCTGTTCATATCCTTTGCCCACTTTTTGATGGGGTTGTTTGTTTTTTTCTTGTAAATTTGTTTGAGTTCTTTGTAGGTTCTGGATATTAGCCCTTTGTCAGATGAGTAGATTGCAAAAATTTTCTCCCATTCTGTAGGTTGCCTGTTCACTCTGATGGTAGTTTCTTTTGCTGTGCAGAAGCTCTTTAGTTTAATGAGATCCCATTTGTCAATTTTGGCTTTTGCTGCCATTGCTTTTGGTGTTTTAGACATGAAGTCTTTGCCCATGCCTATGTCCTGAATGGTACTACATAGGTTTTCCTCTAGGATTTTTATGGTATTAGGTCTAACATTTAAGTCTCTAATCCATCTTGAATTAATTTTCGTATAAAGAGTAAGGAAAGGATCCAGTTTCAGCTTTCTACTTATGGCTAGCCAATTTTCCCAGCACCATTTATTAAATAGGGAATCCTTTCCCCATTTCTTGTTTCTCTCAGGTTTGTCAAAGATCAGATGGCTGTAGATGTGTGGTATTATTTCTGAGGACTCTGTTCTGTTCCATTGGTCTATATCTCTGTTTTGGTACCAGTACCATGCTGTTTTGGTTACTGTAGCCTTGTAGTATAGTTTGAAGTCAGGTAGCGTGATGCCTCCAGCTTTGTTCTTTTGACTTAGGATTGTCTTGGAGATGCGGGCTCTTTTTTGGTTCCATATGAACTTTAAAGCAGTTTTTTCCAATTCTGTGAAGAAAGTCATTGGTAGCTTGATGGGGATGGCATTGAATCTATAAATTACCTTGGGCAGTATGGCCATTTTCACGATATTGATTCTTCCTATCCATGAGCATGGTATGTTCTTCCATTTGTTTGTGTCCTCTTTTATTTCACTGAGCAGTGGTTTGTAGTTGTTGTTGAAGAGGTCCTTTACATCCCTTGGAAGTTGGATTCCTAGGTATTTTATTCTGTTTGAAGCAATTGTGAATGGAAGTTCATTCCTGATTTGGCTCTCTGTTTGTCTGTTACTGGTGTATAAGAATGCTTGTGATTTTTGTACATTAATTTTGTATCCTGAGACTTTGCTGAAGTTGCTTATCAGCTTAAGGAGATTTTGGGCTGAGACAATGGGGTTTTCTAAATATACAATCATGTCATCTGCAAACAGGGACAATTTGACTTCTTCTTTTCCTAACTGAATACCCTTGATTTCTTTCTCTTGCCTAATTGCCCTAGCCAGAACTTCCAACACTATGTTGAATAGGAGTGGTGAGAGAGGGCATCACTGTCTTGTGCCAGTTTTCAAAGGGAATTTTTCCAGTTTTTGCCCATTCAGTATGATATTGGCTGTGGGTTTGTCATAAATAGCTCTTATTATTTTGAGGTACGTTCCATCAATACCGAATTTATTGAGCGTTTTTAGCATGAAGGGCTATTGAATTTTGTCAAAAGCCTTTTCTGCATCTATTGAGATAATCATGTGGTTCTTGTCTTTGGTTCTGTTTATATGCTGGATTATGTTTATTGATTTGCGAATGTTGAACCAGCCTTGCATCCCAGGGATGAAGCCCACTTGATCATGGTGGATAAGCTTTTTGATGTGTTGCTGAATCCGGTTTGCCAGTATTTTACTGAGGATTTTTGCATCGATGTTCATCAGGGATATTGGTCTAAAATTCTCTTTTTTTGTTGTGTCTCTGCCAGGCTTTGGTATCAGGATGATGTTGGCCTCATAAAATGAGTTAGGGAGGATTCCCTCTTTTTCTATTGATTGGAATAGTTTCAGAAGGAATGGTACCAACTCCTCCTTGTACCTCTGGTAGAATTCAGCTGTGAATCCATCTGGTCCTGGACTTTTTTTCGTTGGTAGGCTATTAATTATTGCCTCAATTTCAGAGCCTGCTATTGGTCTATTCAGGGATTCAACTTCTTCCTGGTTTAGTCTTGGAAGAGTGTAAGTGTCCAGGAAATTATCCATTTCTTCTATATTTTCCAGTTTATTTGCGTAGAGGTGTTTATAGTATTCTCTGATGGTAGTTTGTATTTCTGTGGGGTCGGTGGTGATATCCCCTTTATCATTTTTAATTGCGTCGATTTGATTCTTCTCTCTTTTCTTCTTTATTAGTCTTGCTAGTGGTCTGTCAATTTTGTTGATCTTTTCAAAAAACCAACTCCTGGATTCATTGATTTTTTGGAGAGTTTTTTGTGTGTCTATCTCCTTCAGTTCTGCTCTGATCTTAGTTATTTCTAGCCTTCTGCTAGCTTTCGAATGTGTTTGCTCTTGCTTCTCTAGTTGTTTTAATTGTGATGTTAGAGTGTCAATTTTAGATCTTTCCTGCTTTCTCTTGTGGGCATTTAGTGCTATAAATTTCCCTCTACACACTGCTTTAAATGTGTCCCAGAGATTCTGGTATGTTGTATCTTTGTTCTCATTGGTTTCAAAGAACATCTTTATTTCTGCCTTCATTTCGTTATGTACCCAGTAGTCATTCAGGAGCAGGTTGTTCAGTTTCCATGTAGTTGAGCGGTTTTGATTGAGTTTCTTAGTCCTGAGTTCTAGTTTGATTGCACTGTGGTCTGAGAGACAGTTTGTTATAATTTCTGTTCTTGTACATTTGCTGAGGAGTGCTTTACTTCCAATTACGTGGTCGATTTTGGAGTAAGCACAATGTGGTGCTGAGAAGAATGTATATTCTGTTGATTTGGGGCGGAGAGTTCTATAGATGTCTATTAGGTCTGCTTGCTGCAGAGATGAGTTCAATTCCTGGATATCCTTGTTAACTTTCTGTCTCGTTGATCTGTCTAATGTTGACAGTGGAGTGTTGAAGTCTCCCATTATTATTGTATGGGAGTCTAAGTCTCTTTGTAAGTCTCTAAGGACTTGCTTGATGAATCTGGGTGCTCCTGTATTGGGTGCATATATATTTAGGATAGTTAGCTCTTCCTGTTGAATTGATCCCTTTACCATTATGTAATGGCCTTCTTTGTCTCTTTTGATCTTTGATGGTTTAAAGTCTGTTTTATCAGAGACTAGTATTGCAACCCCCGCTTTTTTTTGTTCTCCATTTGCTTGGTAAATCTTCCTCCATCCCTTTATTTTGAGCCTATGTATGTCTCTGCGTGTGAGATGGGTCTCCTGAATACAGCAGACTGATGGGTCTTGACTCTTTATCCAGTTTGCCAGTCTGTGTCTTTTAATTGGAGCATTTAGTCCATTTACATTTAAGGTTAAGATTGTTATGTGTGAACTTGATCCTGCCATTATGATATTAAGTGGTTATTTTGCTCGTTAGTTGATGCAGTTTCTTCCTAGCCTCGATGGTCTTTACATATTGGCATGTTTTTGCAATGGCTGGTACAGGTTGTTCCTTTCCATGTTTAGTGCTTCCTTCAGGGTCTCTTGTAAGGCAGGCCTAGTGGTGACAAAATCTCTAAGCATTTGCTTATCTGTAAAGGATTTTATTTCTCCTTCACTTATGAAACTTAGTTTGGCTGGATATGAAATTCTGGGTTTAAAATTCTTTTCTTTAAGAACGTTGAATATTGGCCCCCACTCTCTTCTGGCTTGTAGAGTTTCTGCTGAGAGATCTGCTGTTAGTCTGATGGGCTTCCCTTTGTGGGTAACCCGACCTTTCTCTCTGGCTGCCCTTAAGATTTTTTCCTTCATTTCAACTTTGGTGAATCTGGCAATTATGTGTCTTGGAGTTGCTCTTCTCGAGGAGTATCTTTGTGGCGTTCTCTGTATTTCCTGGATTTGAATGTTGGCCTGCCTTACTAGGTTGGGGAAGTTCTCCTGGATGATATCCTGAAGAGTGTTTTCCAACTTGGTTCCATTTTCCCCCTCACTTTCAGGCACCCCAATCAGACGTAGATTTGGTCTTTTTACATAATCCCATACTTCTTGCAGGCTTTGTTCATTTCTTTTTCTTCTTTTTTCTTTTGGTTTCTCTTCTCGCTTCATTTCATTCATTTGATCCTCAATCGCAGATACTCTTTCTTCCAGTTGATCGAGTCGGTTACTGAAGCTTGTGCATTTGTCACGTATTTCTCGTGTCATGGTTTTCATCTCTTTCATTTCGTTTAGGACCTTCTCTGCATTAATTACTCTAGCCATCAATTCTTCCACTTTTTTTTCAAGATTTTTAGTTTCTTTGCGCTGGGTATGTAATTCCTCCTTTAGCTCTGAGAAATTTGATGCACTGAAGCCTTCTTCTCTCATCTCATCAAAGTCATTCTCCGTCCAGCTTTGATCCATTGCTGGCGATGAGCTGCGCTCCTTTGCCGGGGGAGATGCGCTCTTATTTTTTGAATTTCCAGCTTTTCTGCCCTGCTTTTTCCCCATCTTTGTGGTTTTATCTGCCTCTCGTCTTTGATGATGGTGATGTACTGATGGGGTTTTGGTGTAGGTGTCCTTCCTGTTTGATAGTTTTCCTTCTAACAGTCAGGACTCTCAGCTGTAGGTCTGTTGGAGATTGCTTGAGGTCCACTCCAGACCCTGTTTGCCTGGGTATCAGCAGCAGAGGTTGCAGAAGATAGAATATTTCTGAACAGCAAGTGTACCTGTCTGATTCTTGCTTTGGAAGCTTCCTCTCAGGGGTGTACTCCACCCTGTGAGGTGTGGGGTGTCAGACTGCCCCTAGTGGGGGATGTCTCCCAGTTAGGCTACTCAGGGGTCAGGGACCCACTTGAGCAGGGAGTCTGTCCCTTCTCAGATCTCAACCTCCGTGTTGGGAGATCCACTGCTCTCTTCAAAGCTGTCAGACAGAGTCGTTTGCATCTGCAGAGGTTTCGGCTGCGTTTGTTATTGCCCTGTCCCCAGAGGTGGAGTCTACAGAGACAGGCAGGTTTCCTTGAGCTGCTGTGAGCTCCACCCAGTTTGAGCTTCCCAGCAGCTTTGTTTACCTACTTAAGCCTCAGCAATGGCGGGCACCCCTCCCCCAGCCTCGCTGCTGCCTTGCCGGTAGATCACAGACTGCTGTGCTAGCAATGAGGAAGGCTCCGTGGGTGTGGGACCCTCCCGGCCAGGTGTGGGATATGATCTCCTGGTGTGCCTGTTTGCTTAAAGTGTAGTACCGATTTTCCAGGTATTGTGTGTCTCAGTTCCCCTGGCTAGGAAAAGGGATTCCCTTCCCCCTTGCGCTTCCCAGGTGAGGCAATGCCTCGCCCTGCTTCAGCTCTCGCTGGTCGGGCTGCAGCAGCTGACCAGCACCGATCGTCCGGCACTCCCCAGTGAGATGAACCCAGTACCTCAGTTGAAAATGCAGAAATCACCGGTCTTCTGTGTCGCTCGCGCTGGGAGTTGGAGACTGGAGCTGTTCCTATTTGGCCATCTTGCTCCGCCCCCACTCAATACAGGTATTAAACATAAATATTTGGCAGGCTCCGGGGTTCACTTCTGTAATCCCAGCACTTCAGAAGTCCGAGGTGGGCAGATCACGAGGTCAGGAGATGGAGACCACCCTGGCTAAAGTGGTGAAACTCCCTCTCTACTAAAAATACAAAAAATTAGCTGGGTGTGGTGGCACGCACCTGTAGTCTCAGTCGTAGCTATTCGGGAGGCTGAGACAGGAGAATCGCTTGAACCCGGAAGATGGAGGTTGCAGTGAGCTGAGATCATGCCACTGCACCCCAGCCTGGACAACAGAGTGAGACCCCGTCTCAAAAAAAAAAAACTGTGTGTGTATATATATATATATGTATATATAAGTTATTATATTTCTAATTGATAGGTTCAAAAAATTAAGTGTTAGGGGAGTATTTTGGAAAGATGACAATTAGAGTGAAGAATCAGATAAATTTTGGAACTGAAAAACATAATAAGCAAATGAAGAAAAAATAAAAACTGGAACAAGAGATTAAACATAATGGAAGAGATGATTAGCAACCTGGAAGATAGACTGGAAGAAATATCCACAGTGAAGCCTGCATGTTCAAAACTGGTGGATACAACAGTTAAATTTAACGTATCTGTAACTGCATTACCATCGTGAAAGCTAAATGACAGTGAGGCAGTCTCTCAACTTTTTGAAACAAAACCAGTAGCTGAAAATATTTTAAAATACACTAAAGATAATCGAGAATCAAGAATAACTATAAATCTGAAGCAAATAAAGAAAAAATCACACCTTGGCATATCAAATTAAAAACACACAAAAACAAAGAGAAAATAAAGTGTTAATATTAGCCAAATAGAAAACATATTTTGGCTTCACAGGAGCAATGGTCTACCTAGGGCCTGTAATAAGAACCATGTCTGATCTGATCTCTCAGCAGAAACAATGGAAGCTGGGAAGACCATATAATGAAAATTTTTCAACGCCGAATGAAAATAACCACTAACAAAATGCAATATATTGAGAAAATACACTTAAAAAGACAAGGAGATAAAATAAATAAAAGGCATTTTCACACAGATAAGAGCAATAACTTTTTCTTCAATAGATCTGTGCTAAAGGAAATTTCAAAGCACTTTTTATTTTTTAATCAGAAGGAAAATAATCCAGATAGAATTTCAGATGTGAGATAAAGAGATGTAGAGCGAGAGGAAATATAAATGTGTGGGTATATCTAAATAAAAATTGATTGTATTAGTGACATCAAAAACATGTAATAATTGAAACAATAACATGTTTTGGATTATAACACATAGAAAATATGTGTTAGAAGAAGTACCTAAATTGAGGGGTTATTTAAAAAATAGAGAAGAGACAAAAGTGCTAATTATATTTTAATATATAAAGCAAATAAATAGTATCAATTAAATAGTCACTAAACAAAACACTATGAGGGATAGATGAAATAAAAAATAATGAAATCAAAAAAGTTAAGAAATAAAAGAAAACTACATAGGACATAAAGAAATAGCAAAAATAATATACTGAAATGGTAGATTTGAATATAAATATGTCAGAAATACAAATCGTGCAGAAATATTAAGTATTCAAGGACAAAGGCTTTCATCTTACATTAATAATTTTCACTTATAAGAAACATATTTTACATGCAAGAATGTCAAAAATTTTGTTTGTAAATAATTGAAAAGTATGGCACACCCACACTGACTAAAGTTGATGTAGCTATCATAATATATGAGACAGCTTTAAAGCAATAAATATTGTTAGAAAAAAATCATTTAATAAAATACACCTAAAAAATGTGCAAAATTTCTGTTGTAAACTTATACAAAATACACAATCTAATTCCTTTATCAAGAAAAATACATAGATTTTCTACATTAATTATTTGAAAGACACAATACTATCAAGACATCAGTCTTCCTCAAATTGATCTAGAATGTCAATATACTCTCAAAGAAAATCTGAATATATCAAAAAATACACACACTGTTTCTAAAACATATAGAATGCAAAGTATATGCCAACCAAGAAGAGCCATGAAAGTCATGAGGAACAACAGTTGGAAATTTTATTGTAAATTTTCAAATAAAAAGTTTTTCCAAATAAAAGTTAAAGATAGAGTGTTAATAAAAGTCCAACAAAATATACCAATGGAACAATAATGATATTTGAGATGTAGTTTCTCACATATATGAACAACTGATTTATAACAAAAATGACAGTATGGGACATTGAAAAAAAGTGAACAACAGAATGGAAACTAATGAAACCAATTCAATGGTTAGGGTGAATAGAAATAGTAAATGGAAATATTTTGGCTTTGTTAAATAGGAGAATACAGTCAAGCCAAGTTTTTAGAAGTGTTGAGGGGTACTCAGCATAGGAGAAAAGTGGAAATTATGCCATTTTCAAGAGCATGGAGAGGTTGGAACGTGTGGAATATTCTGGCTTTGCAGCAGGTGATGAGATGAGAATAAAATACAGAGAGACAAATCATGAACATGTCCTAATATGGTAAGGGATATACTCTGTATCATAGAGTAAGAAATACTAACACATCTTAAGAAAGTGATTTTTTTCACATTAAGATTTTATTTTAAAACTTTAGTAAGACCATTAATTCTGCAATGTGCTATGTGAAATGTTACCTGTTGATACAAGAAGAGAGGAAGGGCACAATAATCTTCTGCCCATTTTTCACGTTTGCCTTGGCAGTAACCTAGCAGGACTTCGATGTTTCTCCACGTTCCAATTGAAATAAGCATCTGTGACAAACACTATCTTGAAGGAGAAAAAAAAAAAGGCTAATCTTATTACCACTAGCCATTGTTGGAGAGATTGGTGTACGTGGCCACCAATTCAAAAATCAATCCAAATTGTACTCATTACCCATCTTAAAGCCTACCTAGTCCATAGTCCATCCTTTACTATTTTAACTAATTATTTTCTTCAATTTGTGAATTACTGTACAGTTAACATCTCAGTAACTGTATTTATCACCTTGCTATGTGACACCTTCCATAGAAATAAAAGGCAGATTTAAGAGAGCACATCAACCACAAAGAACATTAAATCATTTTAGCTGAGCACTTTAAGGGAAAAAAAGTAATTCCACATTTTCTGAAATACCTCATGTTTTTAGACATATTTTTACTTGTTCAGAAAAGTAACGTGCTCCTGAAATTTTGGGTATTAGCATGTAGGACTAGAGAATCCTGAATACCAAATAATTTGCTGTGAATCCTGACAATTGGGCACCATTTTGTCATAAAATGAAATGAAGAAAGGTATAAACACATGGTTGAGAGGACCTATTTATCCTACTACTACAACAATTCAGACTAAACCCATTAGCAGGCATCCTTCGGTAGCAACAGATTTAAGGCCACTCATTTTATAATCAGCCCTTATAAAAATGCAAAACTCACTCAGCAGGAACAGGAGTGTGGAACAAGAATATCATCAGCAGGAAACACAGCTCTGGGAAGAGTATTTGATTCAACATAGGATTTGAAGTTGAAAACATACTTACCCACTTAAGAAAGAGCTGATGCATAACAAAAATATTTTCCCTGTGATCTCTATTTTTCACTCCTCTTTTCTCTGCCCTGGCTCTCTTTACACTTCTTTCATGATTTCCCCGTGGTTCTCACTCCCGCGTCTTATCTCTTATCCTCTCAAAAAGACTGAAATTGGCAGGCTTACTGGGGAAGACATAATCTACCTTAGGTTGCCGTTTAAAAGCTACAAAATTCCAGGGTTTAAATTGTATACAGAAAAGCAATCACAAACATCAACTGGAAACCACCCCTCCCTGTAGTGAATAAACCAATGTAAACAGCATGCTCCACTTACTTGATCTGCAAAGGCTGCGAAGGCAGAGGCGATGCTGAAATAGCTTGTTTTGTGTCCCTTGAAATGGTGTTTGCTCCTATATAGAAAAATATTTTATGTATATATTCTTTGGTGTAGAAGGTTAGAGAATCATTAAGCGCTTTCTCACCCTCAAAACAATACTAATTGTTAAAGTATAGACAAGCAATCTGAATGTCTGAAAGTTTCAGTGATTTTTTTCGCATCATGAGAGTCATTCAATCTAATTGGAAATATTGGACCTCTTTATAAATAGACCACATTGGGATAATCATTAATTTGATTTCAAAGTAATTCAATAAATTATATAGTCCTTATTTATTATACAACTACATGAGTAGACTACATAACACAAATAAGTTTCTTTTCATGTCCTATCGTGTAACCAACAAAGAGCTACAGATATTTTTTTCCCAGATGTAGAGGGTCTGTTTGACATTATCTGCCTTAAAATACAGTCTTTGAAATATGGATCCATGACAATAGTGAAAATTATTAGTGTTTGCTTTAAGGAAGCATTTTTATTGAATTGTAGTATGTATATGTTTGTTTGATTGAAGTGTAAAATATATGCAAATTAATGCACAAGTAAACTATAATTGGACAACTTCAGAAGTATTTTAGGTAAACAGAAAGATCAAGAATTATATTTCCAAACATAGCAGAAGCCCAGCTCCTCAGTTATTAAGGCTTCAGAGCTTAGTTAATAAACGCGATTTGTTACCACACATTAGTTTTGGCTACATTTAACATGATGTAAGCTGAATTAGAGCAATTTGAGTGTGCTTTTGTGTTTCATTCAACATTATTATTTGCATGATTCATCCAATTGTTACGTATGGCATCAGTATATTGATTCTCATTTCTTTCTACAATTCATTGCAAGAATACACCACAACAGGCCAGGCATGGTGACTCACGCCTGTAATCTGAGTACTTTGGGAGGCTGAGGTGGCCAGATTACCTGGGGTCAGGAGTACAAGACCAAGCAGCCTGGCCAACACAGTGAAACCTCCTCTCTACTTAAAATACAAAAATTAGCCAGGTGTGGTGGCGGGCGCCTGTAATCCCAGCTAATTGGGAGGCTGAGGCAGGAGAATTGCTTGAACACGGGAGGTGGAGGTTGCAGTGAGCTGAAATTGTGCCTTTGTATTCCAGCATGGGTGACAAGTGTGAAACTCTGTCTCAGAAAAAAAAAAAAAAAGAATACACCACAACATATTAATGCAACCTTAATGGCCGTTTGGTCTTTATTTCTGTTAATGGTTATGAGAAGCATATAGTAAGGTGGTTATGAACATATTTCTATATATCTTTATTTTCTTAATACCTTTTTCTGTTTAATTTAACTTTTGTAGCATCTTAAGTTACATATTTATAGTAATGATTTTCAGCCTTCTTTTCTGTTATAGGCATTCAAGGCAAAAATTTTCCTTTAACAATGAATTAGCAAATTTTAAAACACTGTATTTTCTTTATTATTCAATTCAAAATATTGTCTCTCCCATTGTGGTTTCTTTGCCACTTAGATTATTTTGAGGTATGCTGCTTTACTCTAATCACTGATGATTTTTTATGTTGTTTGCCTGTTATTGATGAATAGGTTAATTCCATTGTGGATGGATATTTTCTAATTGATTACCATATTTTGTAATTTGCTGAGATTTACTTTCTATGCCCTGTCATGCTCATACTTTTTTAAAAAAGCAATTAGTGGGTACACAATAGATGTATACATTTATGGCATGCATGAGATATTTTGATACAGAAATAAAACATGCAATAATAGCATTAGTGTAAATGGGAAATCCATTCCCTCAAGCATTTATCCTTTCCTTGTGTTACAAACAATCCAATTATACTCTTTTAGTTTTAAAATGTACAATAAGTTATTGTTGACTACAGTTGCCCTGTTGTGTTCTGAAATACTAGATCTTAATCATTGTATCTAACTAATATTTGTGCCCATAAACCATACCCATCCCTCCCACTCCCACCAACTACCCTTCCCAGCATCTGGTAATCATCCTTCTACTCTATATCCATGAGTTCAATTGTTTTGATTTTTATATCCCACCACTAAATGAGAACATGTGAAGTTTGTCTTTCTGTGTCTGCTTTATTTCACTTAACATAATGACTTCCAGTTCTATCCGTATTTTTGCAAAAGACATGGTATCATTCTTTTCATGGCTGAATAGTAAAAAATGTATATATGTACCACATTTTCTTTATCCATTTGTCTGTTGATGGACATTTAGGTTTCTTCCAAACCTTGGCTGTTGTGAACGGTGCTGTAATACACATGGGAGTATAGATCTCTCTTCCATATACTGATTTTCTTTCTTTTGGATACGTACCCAACAGTGAAATTGCTGGATTATATAGTTATTCTATTTTTAGTTTTTGAAGAGAATTGTTTTCTAAATTGTTCTCCATAGTGGTTGTACTAATTTTCACACCAATAGTGTATGAAGTTCCCCTTTTCTCCACATTTTGCCAACATTTGTTATTGCCTGTATTTTGAGCGAAAGCCATTTTAACTGGGATGAAATGATAGCTCATTGTAGTTTTGATTTGCATTTCTCTGATGATCAGTGATGTTGAGTACCTTTTCATATACCTGTATGCCACTGGTATGTCTTCTTTTGAGAAATGTCTATTCAGAACTTTTGCCTATTTTTAAATTGGATTATTTGCCTATTTTTAATTGGGGATTTTTTTTCCTACTGAGTTGTTTGTGCTCCTTATATATTCTGGTTACTAATCTCTTGTCAAATGAATAGTTTGCAAATATTTTCTCCCGTTCTGTAGGTTGTCTCTTTACATTATTATCTCCTTTGCTATGCAGAAGCTTTTAAACTTAATGTATCCCATTTGTCTATTTTTGCTTACGTTGCTTGTGTTTGTGGCGAATTTTTGCCCAGACCAATGTCCTGGAGAGTTTCCCGGTGTTTTGTTTTAATAGTTTTATAGCTTGAGGTCTCAGATTTAAGTTTAAATCCATTTGATTTTATTGTTTTACATGATCAAGAGATAGGGGTCTAGTTTCATTGTTCTTCATGTGGATATCCAGTTTTTCCAGCACCACTTATTGAAGAGATTGTCCTTTCCCCAATGTACCTTTTGTCACCTTTGTTGAAAATGAATTCCCTATAGATATGTGTATTTATTTCTGGGCTCTCTATTCTGTTCCATTGGTCTATGTATCTGTTTTTATGCCAGTACCATGCTATTTTGATTACTAAAGCTCAGTAGTATAATTTGAGGTCAGATATTGTGATTGCTACAGTTTTGTTCTTTTTGCCTAGGATAGCTTTGGCTATTCTGGGTCTTTTTGCTTGCATATAAATATATATTTTTTTCTTTTTCTGTGAAGGATGTCATTGTTATTTTGATCAGAATTGCATAGATTCTGCAGATTGCTTTGGGTCATATGGACATTTTAACAATATTGATTCTTCCAATCCATCAACATGGAATATCTTTTCATTTTTTGGTGTCTTCCTCAATTTATTGCGTCAATATTTTATGGTTTTTATTGTAGAGATCTTTTACATCTTTGGTTGTTAATTCCCATATATTTAACTTTACTTGTAGCTATTGTAAGTGGCTCTTTGCTGTTGGCATAAAAAAATTCTACTAATTTTTGTATGTTAATTTTGGACTCTGCAATTTTACTGAATTTGTTTATCAGTTCTAACAGTTTGTTGGTGTAGTCTTTAGTTTCTTTCAAATATAAGATTGTATCATCTACATAAAAGGATAATTTGAATTCTACGTTTCCAACTGGGATCCCCTTTATTTCTTTCTCTGATTGCTCTAGCTAGGACTTCCTCATACTAACATTTATAAATCCTCTAGGTAAACTTGAACCAATGTACACTTTTTCATTTGCTGTAGTGTTGACTTTGTGTCAATTAGGAAAATTTATTGATTAAATCTAACAGTTGTTATTAATTGAATCATTCACATCTATGTTTCCATTGGTCTTTTTGTCAACTTGATCAATCAATGATTGAAAGAGATACTTAAATTTTGCCAATGTGGTTGTAAATGCATGCATTTCTATTTTTATTTTTGCTAAACTTTGCTTCATATATATTGAAGTTATCAGTACAGTTTTCTAGTTGAATTACGTTTTTATCATTATGAAATATCCCTCTATGTTTCTAGTCTTTGTCAGTGTGCCACATATGATATTTAAAAAGATATTACAGCTTTCTTTTCATTAGTGTTTAATGATATGCTTTGCACTTTTTGGTGTTCTTCTATTCCAAAGTCTCCTTTATAAAGTGTATATAATTAATTTATCTATTCAAAAAAATGGCAGTATTTCATTTTTTTCAACATAACATTAGCAGTTTGGACTCAATCTTCTACCTTGCTATTTACTATCTATTTCGTTTATCTCCTTCTTTACTTTTGTTCCTCTTTTCTTCTTTATTTTCGATGACATTAATGTAATTTTTTATATCATACTAATAAAATTGACTTTTTGGTATGGAGTTCTACACATTTTACACATCAATAGATTTGTGTAACGACTGCCACAATTAGAATATAGAACGATTTTATTACTCCACGAACCACCCCCATGCCTCATGTCACCCTTTTATAGTAACACCCTTCCTCATCCTTAATTCCAGCAATAACTACTGCTCTGTTCTCCATCACCCTGGTTTTATCTTCTGGAGAAGGTTGAGAATGTCACATATATGGAATCATACAAATTATAACCCTTTTATACCGACATATTTTACTCAGTGTAATATCTATATGATGCCGTTAAGTTATTTTGTGTATCAACCATTCATTCCTTATTATTGCTGAACGGTATTGCATTAAATGGATGACGACATTTGTTTCTGATTTGTTTCCAGTTTGGTGAGATTATGAAGAAATGTTTCCTCTTAAATATTTGAGTACAGGTTTTTGATTAACATAAATTTGTGTTTCTCTAGGATAAACAATCAGGAGTGGAATTTTTAGATTAGATGGTAATTTTAATTATATATTTAATTTATAAGAAAATGTCCAACTGTTTTAGGAGTAGTTGAACATTTTTATATTCATGACAGCAATACATGAGGAATTCAGTTGTACCACATTGTTGCCATAATTTAGCATGGTCATTATTTTGATTTTAGCCATGCTAATAGATGCATAGTAGTATGTCATAATTTTAATTTGCATATGTCATATGACTAATGTTGAAAAATCTTTTATGTACTTATTTACTATACACGTACTTTCTTTAGTGAAGCATCTGTTTCTTTTGCCCATTTTCAATTTTGTTGTTTGTTCTCTTACTGCAGAGACTGGAGTATTCTTTATATACAGTATGCATTCCATTTCTTGTTACAACTTGATCTAAAATGTTTTTCTCCTATTCTGAGTCTTATCTTTTCATTTTCATAATAAACAAGAATTTATGAAAGCTACTTATCTATTGAGGTTTGTTTTTTTAGTTCATTGTTTTGGTTTTTCTCCAGCTGGATGTCATACCCTTAAAAATTCAGCAGTTGCCTTTAGGGAAAAAAAATCACTGAATATGGAAATCTATTTTCAATTATTCTGTGGTAGATTCTTTGTTATGCTGATTCTCTATCTCCCTCTCTATTTTTTATTTATCTGTGTGTGTATGCATACAAATAAGTTTCTAACATCAATGTATGGAAGGTAAAATTTTGAATGTTGATTTGAAAATATTTTTACTTTCTCATCGAATTCATATATAAACTGGGTATACATCTTGATTTTGAAAGTCAAGTTCACAAGGAACTCTAGGGTCACTTTAAATTGTTTTCTAGTTCCTAGTGTTCTTGCTCTTATTCTTATTATTGAAGGCATGCATTTGTCAATCAAAATATCAGGATCTCTACCATTTGTTGCTAAAATTAGACTATGTTAGTTGCAAGGCAAGTGCTCTAGAAAGCAGACTGTAACAGCAGAATTTGTTTGCATAAAGTATATTGAGGAATGCTTTCTGGATTAACATATTGTGGGGAGCAAAACGAAGAGAAAAAAATGGAAAAATATTACCTTCAAGGCAATTAGACCTGCACAGTGTTTTCCAATTGTGACAAGAGGAAAAATTCTTTATAACTTCTATATTGACCAGCATTAAGTGAGATCCATCTCCAGGAAGCAGGGTGGGGTGGAGGTAGTGGACATTTCAGTAAGGTGGCCCCCTTTGGCCAAGGGTGAGTGCCAGATTTTGGAATTCTACAAGCTGTGAGCTGTCAAGGCACATAACCACTGGGAGAAATGTCCAATTCAGTCTTGAAGAGATTGCTTACCTGGGCAGTGCCCCATTACATATCTTATGTCTATTTTCTTTCAATACTGGAAATTCAGTGTATCAGTTTGTTCTGAAAATCATGTCTTCACCTGAGAAAACTATTTTTAATTGATTTATCTGAATGACATATTACTCTGAATTTTCTCTTCTCTATTTTGGAAACTTTCTGAATAAATTATCTACTTTTCTTTTGTATACCCTTCTCCCTTTTTTGACATTTTGCTATACTTTCTAGGAGAAAGAAATTTTCCAGACTTCCTTTTGACCCTGATTTTAATCATTTTTTTTTTCCATTATCCAAATGGCATTCTAGCATTGCCTTAAAAAATAACAAAAATAGGCGTATGCTCTTGTTTTATATATGCACCTTCTCTCATATCTCTGGTATACTGATAAAATTGTTAAAGCTGTTTTTGGATTGTTTGTTTTGTTGGCTTCCTGAATTGTCTATGTTTATGCCAAATTTCTGTTTCATTTACTTTGGTCTCTTTCATGTGTTAATCTTTACTCTAACATCGGGTGTTTCTCTGCTGCCAGCAGACATTCAAGGAAATTCATTAAAAAGAAATTGGAGTGTGTTGCATAATGTTGAGAATTATAGAGTGGTGTGACTCAGCAAAATGACTGGGCAGAAAATTGCTTTCATTAAGGAAATTCCCAAATGACAATCGTTATAGGTCTTTTTTCATGGGCAATTCTGATTCTGTGAGGGAGGTGAGTGCGGGGAATGCCAATTTGTTTATTCCCAAATGTGTGTAAATGCACAAATGTTCATGTAAACTCAACTGCCAGAATTCCAGATTGCAGTGGAATAGAGAATGAGATGGAGGATTTCCATGAAGCAACATGCAGTTCACCCATTTTCTCTGCTATACTGTAAACTGAGGTGGAGGGCACTTTGGTTCAGTTGCTCATGACACATACTCTTTTATCTCCAGCATAAGGATGGAGAAGGAACATGAGGATCCAAGCTGGTCATCATACAGCATTAACTTTATTCCCTTCCAAACTTTAAAATCAAGATTTATGCTTCCTTGGGCTTCCTAGCCATGAAACTTACAGGGTTCCAGATTTTGTGGGGTGATGTGCTTCGCTTGCTTATTTTCATCCTTGAAATAGTGGTCAGTATCACTAGTCCATCATTGTTTTTCCTTCACTGTGTCTGTATATGTCCTTGTACATATTTTTCCTATCCCTTAATACAACTTTAGAGGGTTTCCAGAAGGTATGAAAATACACACATGGGTTCAAATGTTTAACATGAAACTTTATTACTGTTTTACAAAGCTCCACTGGTAATTTTTATGCACCTCTATACCATTATTCATGTTTTCTCTAAATCTCACATACACACATATTTAATATGTTGACTGATGAAGATCCTGTGTAGCAGTGTTAGTTTCTCTTGAAGGTGAGGAACTAAGTATCATCAGGTTATCAGGATTTGGAAATGGTGACATCTGGAGAACTATTTATGTGAAACTTGAACAAAATTTGAAAGTGTGTTACATTGCTATTGATACGATTTGGATGTGTATTCCTGCCCAAATCTCATGTTGAATTGTAATCCCCAATGTTGGAGGAGGGGCCTGGTGAGAGGTGATTTGATCATGGGGGTGGACTTTGCCTTGCTGCTCTTATGATAGTAAATGAGTTTTCAGGAGATCTGATTATTTAAAAATGTGTAACATCTCCGCCTTCTCTCGCTCTCCTGCTGTGGCCATGTGAAGATGTGACAGCTTCCCCTTCAACTTCCACCATGATTGTAAGTTTCCTGAGGCCTCTCCACTGATGCTTCCTGTAACTGTGGCCCCATGAGTCACCTAAGTCTCTTTTCTTTATAGATTACTGAGTTTCAGGTATTTATTTATAGCAGTATGAGAATGGATTAATATAGCTATGGTTTAGATACATAAAACTAGAATTTTATTTTTTAATACATTAATATTACAATTCATTATTCTTCTTGAGGTGAGAATCATATGGGAAATTATAATAGAAATACACTTCCAAATGACTCTATAAGTGGAATTTATTCAGTGGAGCCAATTTCCATTTAAAGACTTCCATTTGCTCGCTCTATTATAAATGTACATTTGTTGACATTGTGAATTGAAATATATATACACACATATAGATATATATAGACCATTTGAAATGTCAATAGTATAATATTTGAAATGTTGTAAAATTATAAAATTTTGATATAAAATTGGATGCTAATGGTATCAAGCATTATCAACAAAGTTGAATTATTAAAAAGTATTTTATCCATAAATAAAAAAATAATTACTTACAATATGTTTTTCACTCCTGTGTGGTTGTCATTTTATTCAGTCTATATAAACAGCGACAGAATCACATAAAATATATTTAATATATGTGATAATATACTTAATATAGTCTGAAATATTTCAGAGGCAAATTATTAAAATATTTCTAAATGAAGGGATGACTGAATTATCTGCCATTTTATGTCTTTAAAATGATATTGTCCTTTATACCCTGATTAATGTGACCAGGAAAAATGCATTTCAATTTTGTGTCATGTGTCTTCCGTCACAACTTAGGTAAATTTAGCCAAAGAGTCTCAATGACTAATCTCTATACATCATCTAAATAGTACATTTTCTGGGTTTATAAATACAAAAACACAGCTTAACACGGTTAAAAAAAAATCAATGTGCATTTTTTTGTACTGTAAATATTTAGAAAAACTAAGTAAATAAGATGAAAGGAAAAGATTTGTAAGATATAACTGAAACTCTCTGGTGCTACTTGGGGCATTTTTTAAAAACAATTATTAAATAAATGAATTCTGGAAGAGGAATAATCTTAACCTGGATCAGAGTGCATGAATTTGTTCTTGTTGCCTCATTCCAACATTAATCAGTGCCAAAAGGTTTGCTGGTACAGCTTTTGACAAACTAATTTCTGACAAAAAAGATCTAGAAAGTATAAATACATTTTTAAAAATATGTATATCTATTTGAAGGTTTAGAGATATGTTAAGATAGTCAGAACATTAGAGGGCAAGATCATGTACAGAAAAGACACAGGAGAGAGCATCTGAGTTGGATTTTCACTCAGGACATTTATTTTTTCTTGATGTAAATAAAAGTAGTGAGCTGTTATCAAGGAACAAAGAAGTCAATAAAACTTTAGTAAATGTAATGAGTTTAGGGAAACAAACAATTAGAAACAAGGGTAATCAAAGAAGACACAGCGGCCAGAAATATGGAGAGAAGGAACGTATTTAGATCTCAATATTTTCTGAGCCACATACAAAACACCAAAAATCAAAATATGGTAAAATTTCTTAACATCACAAGCTAGAAGATAACTCAAATGTGCTAAAATTCTTGGGTGAAAAATATTTTTATGTTAGTAATCTATGCTAAATATACAGAGTAGTAGCCTTTATCCACAGTTTCCCTTTCTGCAGTTTCAGTTACCCTTGGTCAACTGTGCTCTGAAAATATTAAGTGAAAAATTCCAGAAATAAACAATTTGTACATTTTAAATTGCCTGTTGTTTTGAATAGCGTGATAAATCCCACATTATTTTGCTTCATTTCACCCAGGATATGAATCATCCCTTTGTCCAGCATATTAACCCTGTTAGTCATTGAGTGACCACGTTGGTTCTCAGATTGTCACAATATCCAGTGCTGGATTTCAGGTAACCCTTATTTTACTTAATGGCTTAAAGGAGCAAGAGTAGTGATGCTGGCAGTTCAGATATGCCAAAGAGAAGCCACAAAGTGCTTACTTTAATTGAAAAGGGGAAAGTTCTCTACTTAAGAAAGAAAAAAAATATATGCTGAGTTGGCCAAGAACTACAATAAGAATGAAACTTCTATCCATGAATTTGTGAAGAAGAGAAAAATAAATTCATGTCAGTTTTTCTGTCATACCTCAAACTTCAAAAATTATGGCCATGGTGTATGATAAGTGCTTAGTTAAGATGGAAAAGACATTAAATTTGTGGATGGAAGACATGAACAGAAGCATGTTCCCACTGATGAAAATCAATTTGTGATTTTAGGAATCCACTGGGGGTTTTGGAACGTATTCATCTCAAATACAGCACGGACTACTATATAATAAGTGTAAGAGGAGAAAGAAAATATTGTTGAATTAGCATGCAAAATCTGCCTTGCAAACACCCTTGGTTAGGAAGTTATTGCAGATAATATATTCACATGTATTCAAGAAAGATAAATAAGTGATCAATAAAACAGATAATAGGTCAATGAAAAGCAGGAAAACGAAACCCCAGGACAACTTTTGCTCATAAGGATAAGAGGGGAAACAATCTGCAGGACAGGGAAATTGAAAGGTTCCATAGTGTATTCTCATTGGAGAATCATACAACTAATGTATGTGAATATGAAAATATTTTTTACTACCTTATGATTAAATGTTGGTGCATTTGGGAAAATGAGTAATAATTGAATACAAAACTAGGAAAAAATGTAAACCTAATAACTATTAACTTCAGGAAAAACAAAACATTACTCACGAAGGCTCTCAGGTCATAGTGACTACTCAACCTAAATAATGTGAAGTCTGACTATTTAATAAAATGTTTTTTGGGGAGGTGATAGGGAGGAAGTAGAGATTTTGGATTTCAGAGGTAAATTTTCAACCTTCATTGGAGATGTTCCTTAGAAAATAATCTAAAATTTATAAAACAATAAATGGTTTTGCAAGTTTATATACTTATAAATAAAGAAGAGTTTGGCTGGGTGCAGTGGCTCATGCCTGTAATCCCAGCACTTTGGGAGGCCGAGGCGGGCAGATCACAAAGTCAGGAGATCGAGACCATCCTGGCTAACACGGTGAAACCCCATCTCTACTAAAAATACCAAAAAAAAAAAAAAATTAGCCTGTCATGGTGGCGGGCACCTGTAGTCCCAGCTACTCGGGAGGCTGAGGCAGAAGAATGGCATGAACCTGGGAGGCGGAGCTTGCAGTGAGCCGAGATCAGGCCACTGCACTCCAGCCTGGGCGACAGAGCAAGACTCTGTCTCAAAACAAAAAAAAGAAAAGAAAAAAAGAAAAAGAGTTTAATTTGCCTCTGGCAAATGTTTGAAGGTTATGAGGGAGGAGTAGATGAGAATCAATTTTTTATTAATGCCTTTAGTTATATTTGGTATCTTATCTATATATGTAAATAGAGAAAAACTTAATTTTTAACTTAAATTTAACATTCAAGAACACGTATTATTTTACTACCCTCCAACACTTTGCTTTTAAAATTTGCATACAATTCCATAAGATTAATTTGGTTTCATTGGTAAATACTTTCACTGTGCAAAGAAAAGATGCTTTTCCAAAGATCACACCTTCTGTTTCTGAGGGCCTTACTGTAACAATTAGGGATTTAGTTAGAAATAAATAATATGGTAAATTTCCGATTATATGTATTTTGCCATGACAAAAAAAGCAAACAAGAATATAATTAGAAAAAAACTAACAACAATAATTATATATGTGTGTGTGTGTGTGTGTGTGTGTGTGTGTGTATATATATTCCCTTTGAACTTATTTTCACAGGTGAATATTTTTTATCCAAATCAGAACAAGGAGGTATTGTTTGACTTTGGATTGAGTGTTCCCCAAAAAGTATATATCTCTATACACTGTCTATCTCTAAATCTAGTACCAAATAAAAGCGGCAATATTAATCTGCTTAAGTAATTCAATGATCAGATACTTAAGGACTATGCAGAGGCCTTACCAGAAATTAAAAATTAGCGTTTTCATTGGGCAGATGAACACACACGCACATATATACACACAGAAACATATATACATACACATAAATTAATAATATATAGACATTGAAATTGAGGATAGAGATAGAAAAAATATTTTTTAAAAACATTGCCTCTGTAATGATTATTCAGAAAATGTGATCATTCTAATGTCTTCGAATATGATTGCATGTGGAAGGTTGCTTGCTAGAAACACAGCTGGAAAACTGGAAAGAAAGCATTCCCTCGTTACTTCAGTTATCCTACGTGGCAAGAGAAGAAAGCGTCAGTCTCGTAAATGTGATTAATTTATTTTGTCCCACCTTAGAGCTATCTACAATCAGCAGGGAAAAGCAGGGGTTGAAAGGTGACACTATCATACAAAACTCCCTAACAAATCTCTTCTGACTCCAAAATAAAAACATGTAACTTTATATTTCAAAGCAATATTTCTTTCTTTTTCCATCCCCTCTAAGAGCCGCTGCTGCTTCACCAATTAATGGAGCAAATAGGTTCTTATCTGACTGACTACAGGCAGAGAATCTCGGCAGTTATTGACCACTGTGCCCTACGAGATGACAACGGCCTCTGTGTTATTAGAGAAAATTAGAGGTAGGAAGCATCCTGAAACACTCCCTGCTGAACTTTTGACTTCAGAAGTTCTAATGCTTCCACTCTGTTTAATGGGTTTGAAGTTTCAATCCAGCAGCGATGTAGCAGCATCCTGTGGTCAGTTGAATGGACTCATGCTGTGTATTTTGTGCTAGAAATCTCTTCATTTCTTTCATTTCCTTCAAGTATTATGTCTCTACAGACGGGGAAACAATCAAAACTGGAGAAAACAGTTTCTATTTGAGAACATTAACAGATAAAATGAACATGTATACAGTTTTGCCCGTGGTATTTTATTTTTATGTAATCTAAAAGAGGGAAAGAGGTTCATGTTTTGTTTAAATAGACTCTTTCTTTAAATAGGAAACCTGTGAGCAAAGCAATTAGATTATATATTCTTTTTGTGTGGAGATATTACATACACTTTATTTGAAATACTTTATCTCCAGATATGAATACGAAGACTTATGAAAGATACTCAGACAACATGTAAATGTGCTGGCTCTTCTGAATTAGGACATATTATCCGTTTTGTGAGAAAGTGGGGCAGGAAGAATATGTAAAAAGATAGATTTGTGGCACTTTACTTTCTGACCATAGCAGTTTGGGGGTCCAAAGCATTTTTTTTTAATCTTTCATTTGTGTAGGGCTTTGGGCTAAATAACATTTATTTATTCATACTTGGTTGTATTAGACCCAAAATGGTGCACACTCTTACAAATTTCATTAAGTTAAAATTGGTAGGTCAAATAAATATTAATATTAGGTCAGTTAGTAGCACATTCTGATTCTATACCTATGCTTTGATTTGTTAATTAGTATGGTTAAAAAAAGAAAACTCTTTAAAAATGTTTCATTTCAGAATATGAACTTCTTTTTAGTTTGGCATGGTAATGGTATAGGCATTCCCAGCTCATTTCTTATTTATTTAAGCTTATACCACCTCAGATGCCTTCATGTCTCCATCAAGCATGCATGCATTGATTTATTCAGCAAATCTGTATTGACTATTTGCCTACAAAGTAGCAGGCACATTAGTCTTCATACTTAGATAAGGATTCATATCTAACATCACCTTTACCACATTCATATTATATCAATTAATTGTAAGCAATGTATGTATATTTTCAAAATATACATTTTTGGTTTTAATTCATTGAATCTCAGAGAATGTGGTATCTGCTATTTTGAACTGTTAGAATTTATTGAAGTTTTTATTGTGGTATAAAATAAGGATAATTAGATGAATAATATATGGCCACTTGAAAATAAAAAGAAAAGGAAAACGCTCTCAATAGAAAAAGCCAAATGGCAACTGTTTCACCCTTTCCACCATAGACTTGCAAGTCACACCGTGTCAGTTCTGCTACCTGCCCTTGGGTAAAGTGAGTCACTAGGCCAGCTCATTTTCAAGTGGAGATAAACCCCATCTTGCAAGAAAAAACATCAGTATATTTACCAATTATTTTTAAACAATCACAGTTTGCTTTCTGACCACAAATTATTTACATTTATCCACAGGCTTAATAGACTCAGACCCTCCAAGATCCTCAAAAGTATTATCTATTACATCATTAGTATAATGTAATAGATAATAATGTGTTGCCTATTACATCATTAATCTTAGGTTTAAGCTTCAGGATCCTGTCATGTATTTCAGATTTAGGGAGAGATGAGGCTTCTTAGGTACTATATTTGGGATTCCTCGAATGTCATGGAAGTCCTGTCAAGGTATCTACTGCTGGTGATCTCAACATCCAATAATGCCATCAGTATAAAGAAACCACCTTGGACCCTAGCATTCTAAAAGGGGGAAAAGAGGTACAAAGCAGTGACTGTCTGTTAGCAATTCTGAAACCCAGCTGGGCACCTGTTGGCAGTCTCTTAATTAGTACCCACTCTTGTCTGGGGATGTTCTCCTTTAATCTTGACTCTACTCTCTGGGCTTTGGGTTCTAGCCTTTAAATTCACCTTCCTTTAATATAAAATGTAGCCTATGTTTGCAGCCCAATAATTTTCTCAGCTTACTTCCTGCAAGTAGTAGTTTGGAGGTCCAAAGTATTTTTTATGTTGTGCTGTTTCTTCCTTTGTAGTCCAAGTAATTGTGTTCCCAGTAATACAAATTTCTTAAACATTCTGAGTTGTCTGTAGGTCTTATTGAAGTTCATTCCACTATGGAATTATTAGAAACTTTATGCTTATGAATTAGTGGAGATACATGAGGTGCACCATTACCCACTTTACAGGCCTCTTGTCTGTTTGAGCGGTGCTATGATTTGGGTGTTTGTCCCCTCTGGAACTCATGTTGAAACTTAATCTCCATTGTGGCAGTATTGAGAGATGGGCCTTTAAGAGGTGATTAGGTCATTAGAACTCTGCCCTGATTCGTTGATTATTCTTTAATGGATTAATATATCAATGGGTTAATGAATTAATGGGTTATCATGGGAGGGAGACTAGTGGCTTTTTAAGAAGTCAGGAAGAGAGATCTGAGCTATCACAGTCAGCCTCCTCACCATGTGATGCCCTGAGCTGCCTTGGGTCTCTGCAGAAAGTCCCCATCCCACCAGAGCAAGAAGCCTCTGGCAAGACATGGACCATTGACCTTGGACTTCTCCATTTCCATAACTGTAAGAAATAAATTTATTTTCTTAATAAATTACTCAGTCTCAAGTATTCTGTATAAGCAAGGGAAAACAAACTAAGAAAATAGTTTATGAGACACTAATATATATAACTAGGAACTTTCTAGCAGAGTAGACCAAATAAAGAAACTGTATAAATACTTTTTTAATTTTTTTTAATTGTTTTTTTGCATTTTTTTTCCTACAAAAGCTTTCCACTTGCCTTACCTTGGCAGAGATCCTAAACCACTTCCAGCTTAAAGCTGCTCAATTCATGAATTGCTACTTGTTCAAATAAACTGTTCTAAAATTTTTATTGTGCCTCAGTTTACCTTTTTGATGTAAATTTTACCTATGAAGGCACAGGAGCTGGGGCTGTCAGCTGATTCCACTCCACACAGCAGCTTTTTTTCTGCGAGAGATAACTGAGCTGTGTACTTCCAGGTCTCTACCACAATGCATTTCAGAAATCCTGCAAATGTTACAGACTGACTTTCAGGCAGAGCTAATTATTTAGTATTTTATAATTTTCTTCTATTACTCTTTTAACAAGAAAACAGTAAACAGTAAACTTGATGTATCATTGTATCAAAATTAAAAAATGTGGTGGATATATTAATTTGATATTAATTTCCATGAAACACATTATATACAACCAACTATTTGGAATTCTAACTTAATTAATGCCAATGGTTTCTTTCTCCTTGTTAAACCTGGTTTTTATATGTGGAATCTAACCACAAAAAAATATTGAAAGTAGAGAAAATATTTTACAATGTCTCTAATAGGAGAAAGATGGAACATTTGAAGTTTATAGTGTGGTAATGATTTTTTAAGGAGACGGTAATTCAAATGAACACTGATGAAAACCACAGTTCCATCTCCATCATTTTAATTTGAGCACTGAACAAACATTTCTATCCTATATTTTCTCTCACTGATTACTCACAGAATACACAATTACCTACTTTGAACTAGTATGTACACATTGCAAAAACACAGATAAAAGTGTTTAAATGATTTCTAAATTAAGGCGTAGAATTGTTTTCTATTTACTTATTCTTCCGGAAAATTTTTCTTCTCCTTTCTGCATTTTCAAAAAAAAAGAAAAAAAATCTGGTATCAATTTAAGAAGCTTAGCTGCTGGCAGGAAGCAAAACAGAGTAGTTCTACTTTGGAGGGGAGTGAGGGGGATTTTTTTTAAATCACTGAAATTTAACTGTTGAAATTGCATTTTGCCCTATTAACTTTTTTTTTTTTTTACTGTCCTACTTAGTATTTGAATTGCTTGACCTAGATATAAAATTTACATTTACAATTCCAAAATTATGGCTCCCTGTTCAAATTAATATAAAATCTGTCTAGCTTCATTTCCCTCTGCATATGCACTACAGCTCTACGATAAGTATAGTTATATGACATTAATATATTTAAAAGGCATCAATTCAACAAGAACGTTAACAACTCTGAGGCTGTTTGCTCTCAAAACATAGTTTAAAATTATACAAAGCAAAATTCAACAAAATTAAGGAATAAAAATACAAATTCATAATCCTAATTTAATCATTCATGTATCAATAAAATAACTAACAAAAATACAAACAATAAGTAAGCATGTAGAGAATCTTAGAAATACAATGAAATTTTTGATAAGGCGCTGAAATTCATGTCAATTTGGAAATGCAAACTAAAACTCACAATTAGATATTACTGCTATGGGGTGCTGTGATGCTCTACTGAAATATCCGAAGAGTTTAATACCCACCTATCAGCATTTGGAGATGATGGTGAACAATAACTTTTTCACGCACACATGCAAAGGAATAGCCCCTTTTCTCAATTTGGGTCTAATTTTCTCAATTGAGAAAAGGGCCTATTTCTTTGCATCTTTGCAGAGTTATCTTAAGCTCTGAGTCTTAAGAGCTTTATTCATCTTTATTAAATATCTGACACTGATGAGGATGGAACCACCTTTGCAAAATTTGTAACACTAAGAAAATTATGACAGTGCAAGAGATCTGATATAACCAACTGCATCTTGCTTTTAACCTCCAAACTGCCCCTAGTCATTCCTGGGTGTGGGGCAAGCTAACTTTGAGTGAAATTTAGTTTATAGTTTAAATGATAATAGCCCTTCCCCAAAACTATACCAGCCTTGAAAAACTAATGAAATGCCACCAGGTTACGAGAATGAGAAGGGCCTGCATTCTACTAAGAGGTAGGCATTGTTGAATGATTACCAGCCATTATTCTGGAGGTCCCAAGATCTGCAACTTCCCCAGTTACTCCTACAGATAACATCACTATTGTAAAAACAAAGATTGGCCTTTTGAGATGTCTTTTCAGGCTTTTTCAGTTCTGACAATTGGGTGACCCCACCGAGACCTGTGATTCAACCAGTCCTGTCAATCCCGCCCAAGAACAGATTCAGTGCGGGAGGACCATTTTCCACCCCTAAGATTGCATCCGTAACCAATCATCAGCACTCATACCCTATCTCCCTGCTCAGAAAACTGTCTTTGAAAAACCCCTAACCTTTGAGCCTTCCATGAGATTAATTTGAGTCTTAACTCCCTATCTTGCATGGTGTGGCCAGCCTCTTGTCAATTAAACTCTTTCTTTACTGCAATGTCATGGCCTTGATGTACTGATTTTTCTGTTCTGTGGGCAGGACAGAATTCAGCTTTTCATTTAACTCTCCATGGGTCTGAGAACCAATGGAGTGGAAGTATAAATAGGATTAATCATGCACCATCCTTCTGGTGACCCATGGGAGGATTGTACTTTCCATTCCCCAAGCTTAAAGCAATATACTTCTAGATGTCCTACTTCCCAAAGGGGAAATGTTTTACTGGGAGATGCAGTGATGTTACCAGTGGCGAGTCCATACGGGTCTGCAGCAACTCGATTCTTGCCTCTTAGAAGGAGTGAATTAGGCTGGGGAACATAAGACAGAGTGAGAGACTGAGGCAAGTTTTAGAGCATGAGTGAATGTTTATTTAAAAGTTTTAGAGCAGGAACAAAAGGAAGTAAAATACATTTGGAAGAGGGCCAAACAGGCAAATTGAAAGATCCAAGTGCTCTGTCTGACCTTTGCTTTGGGGTTTTATACATTGGCATTGTTCTGAAGTTTGCATTTCTTCTCCCTTGATTTTTTCTTGGGGCAGGCTGTCCGCATGTGCAGTGGCCTTTCAGCATGTAGGAGGGGCTGCATGTGCAGTGTGTTTATTGAAGTTTTGCGCATGTTTATTTGAGGTGATTTTCCCTTACAAGTCGAGTGTTCCTAGAAGATCATGTATCAGTTAAACTCTGCCGTTTTGTCTCTTAGTGCGCATGCTTGAGCCCACTCACCCAACTCTTGAGATCTGATCAAGAAGCTGCCGATCATCAACTTCAGGTGTTTTCTATCTTCTGGGAGACTGTCTTTCTTTGGCATCAGCTGCAACCAATCATTATTTTAGCGGGACCGTTTAACAAACGCCTGACCATCACCTGATGGTCACCTGACATTGGTTGGGGCCTCTCCCACCCTGCTCGTGTCTGCCTAGCTACCTACTCTAACAGAGTCACCATAACAGGAAGGGTAAGTGTTTCTCATCACTAGGGAAAGCAGGGCTGCTGCTACACAACAGGGGAAGGGAGGAATGTTATGGGTGCTCAGGTGATCCACTAGGGTATATTTTGGGTTCACATGCCCAATTTTAACTGTGAATTCACACAGAAATGCACTCACCGTGGCATGAGAACATGAAGATAGCCAGAGACTGAATCCTCAAGGTTATGTGCCTTAATCCTGTCACAAAGCACTCCACCTAGACCATGTGAGTGCTAGCCAAGAGGGAGAGAAATCTAGAATAGATGATGGAATAAGGGAATAATAAATTGTAATTATTACCTTGAAATCAATTGCAATATTGGGCTATGGTTTTTCCCATAAACTCTTTCCTTGTAAGTTTCGCAGTAACAAGACCAACTAGAATTTTATTCAACGATAAGAACAAGCAAATGGGTGTGAGTGGGACAAAGTGGAGAATATAGTACATAATGTCTTGTTCTGCCCAGATCTCTTCCTTTGGGCTGATGTGTGCCTATCTTAGTTGCTGGGCATATTAGCTGCCAGTACTTCCTAGTTCCATCTATCTCAGAGACTTGCTCTTGTCTGCAGGCAATTGTCTCAATTAAGGTTGAAATTGGTCTCGGGTGTCCTGTATCTAATGATTATCTAATCTGTGATACAAAGACTAACTACCTTCCCTCAATTTTGACAACCCGGAAATGCTGCTAGTTTACTTTCAGAGCTTCTCACAGGAAGTCTTAAGATCTAAGAAGTTGAGGTAAGAGAATATTTGAATGATTTATATGTAATTTATAGTAATTGATGGTGATGAGAAAGTGCTATTTTTCTCGAGAGTTCAGTAAGCCGGTTCTGAAATTATATTATGAAAATTACATAAATACACACACATTTTAGCATTATAACACATGAATATCAAGATGAATACCAATGTACTCTATGGAAGAAAAATTAACATTTACTAAAATATGAGTGGATATTCTTAGAGTGTATAACTTTAAATGTTTTTGCTATCTTCTTTAAAATCTAATGTTAATGATGATGCCCATTTTACATACTATTAGGTTTGCTTTACACACATTTAAGTTCACTTATCAACAAATGTATGTGTTAAGCAAAGCAAATTCCATAGCCGTTTTCTACACTCAGTTACTTAACCTATGCTGTGGAAACTGCAAAAATCCCAGCTGAGCTATAGTCAAGAAACTTCCTGCCTTATCAGCAGGAGTGTAACACTGCAGCTCCTGGGAGCTTTGCTTTTCTCCTGTTTGAGCAACCTCAACCTGAAACAGCACAAATTTGTGCATAAGTAAAACGTGTAGACAAAGCAGATGCTATAATGATCCTCTCCTATAGAGAAAGGAGGAATTATTACGCTCTAAGGCAAGGATACTATGATAATTAGCCAAAGGGCATGTACTTACACAGGAAAACATTAGCAAGATCTCTAGACTTCTATTTGGCTCCATATGACTTAATTGCTTTCTATTGATGATCCCTACACATAGCCCTGTGCTTCTTATGCTCAGAGGTCATGCCAGCTGAAAGTCCAAAAATGAAAGTGATACCTAACCTCCAAATCACACATCCACATCGCCCTAACACCAGTGACCAAATAAGTCCCTAACCTATGCTCTTCATTTTCAATAAATAAAATCATGAAATTGGAAATTAGACCCCGTGCTAAATACAATGCCTAAGTTCTATTAAGATTCTAGCTCTCATTAATTAAAAAAAAAATCAGTAACTCAGGAAAGAGCAGCTGATGGTAGCTATTGTTTAAATTGCATATATATATGAATGCATGTGCACTCTCTATAATGTGGCACTTGCTCAATATATATTTTATTAGTAATATTTTTATTTAGTTGTAAGTACTCAGGGATTATTTATTTTATGCATAGTTAAAGTTATTGTATTAAAGAAATATAAGTAATGCTACATATTTGGGATGAAAACAAAATTAAAGTCAGTCACCTTTGTTCTTAATCTCAGCGAAATCTATTTAATATATGGCTTGAGGCAGATTTCAGTTGTTCTCGATCTCAATTTCGACACTTGTAAAGTATGAGATATTATTTAAAATCACTTTCAACATTTAAAAAGATAATTGAAATTTAGAATATGCTCTATTTGTGAGGTTATTATGAAGATAAGTAGAACGATGGTTTCCTGAAACTCTAAAGATGTACATTTATACAAAGAAGCCATGCATTCTTCTTTCGTCGAAAACGCTTTCTTGGTTGTCTTGTCTGAGCATTGCGGATCTGGTTTTTAGCAGTGCGCAAATGATTTTATTTAATGTGGAATATTATCTAGAGCAAAAAAACTGTAAGTTACAAAATGATATAAACACTGACAGCCAATTGACAGTTTATTTAAGGGGAATTTTCTACATCAAATTACCAGTAATTCTGAAGCTCAATTCAGGTCCTGCTCTGAGGCTAACTAGCTCATTTGACTATGATCCACTGATGAATGTACAGGAAATGTAATGAAATCTTTGATCTGGATCCATGGCAGCCATATGTTCATGAAGAAAAAACTGTAATTTGATTTTTTTCAGCATTCATCAATAGACTTCTATGTTCCACATATTGAGTTGGCTTATAAAGGTGAATATGTCACAAATCTTTCTCTCAAAGATTCCAGGTATTAGTTGAAAACATCAATAATTATAACACACCAACTATTTTAGGTCTTGTAGAAGCAGAAAATATGGAGGATCCACTCAGCTAAGGTTTGGAAATATTAACAGATGAGGTTATGTTAGAGCTTCATCTAGTTCACCAGGTGATCAATGTTATTCTCAGATAGGGAAAATTAAGTGCAAATTATCAGATGCAAAAATTACAAGTAGTTTTGAAGTCACTCAGCGAAAGCGAGCTCACCACTAGGTTATAAAATTAATTTCCACCTACCTGTGACCTTTGTCTCTGCAGTTTATGTAATACAGTCTCTTTCCAACAAATAGAGTTGTGACCCCTTAGAACACTATAATTTTATTTCTTCCTAAAATGAAATCCTCAAATGGCCATCCTAGATGTCATGTCCATTGCTCGTGCTGAAGGAAAGGATAGAGTAGAGGCATAACGTGTGGTGAATTTGACTGGCTTCCTAGAAGAGATCATGGTTCAAATTATTCCAACATTGACTATTTGAAGCTATTTCAATGGGCACTTGTGCCCCTTTGGCATTCCCCATCCTTTTGTTTTTTTGACCACTTCCTTGATTTTTGGCCCTAGAAGGTGTTCCAGGCTCATCTTGTATTTTTCCTGTTCCAGCTCTAAAATCAGTAGTTTCTCCAAGAAGGTTGAATTCCTTTAATGAGAGAATAGTATTTGCAACCAAGATCTGGGCAGAGGAAAATGCTCATTGCTATTGGAATTGCATTGCCTCTAGGACTTATTGGCACACTGAGTTAGAAAAATTTTTTCTATGACAGATAAAGTATAATCTAACTTTGGTGAAAGAATTAGCAGTATATGTGGGTGATAGTCATTGTTAACATACTTATAAATTTGCTATTTATTAGAAACAATGGTAACAGTTAAATATTATGCTTAGTCTTGCTGTTATGACTTTTCTGAAGTTATGGTTTACTTGTGTTGTACAAGCTGATTGATAAAGTTCGATGTTACTAAGACAGCAAGAAAAATGAGAATAGGGCGATTTAGGGATGCCATATATGCTGGTAGCCAGAGGGTACAATCAATCTGGGGACTACTTTAGGTATTGGATACACGTCTTTAGAGGTAACATAAATATACATTGTTTTGTGATCACCTCATGAATATAGGATGGAGCCCCTCCCACTTAGTAGGTTAGATTTGAGCCCGATGACGATATATTCACTCCAAGAAAGTAAGAAAAATTGGTATGACTCCTATCATGAAATGTCCTGGAAAGAACAGGGCAACATCCCACAAGGTCTAAAATGGAGAGACCCAGGGAGAGCAACTGGCTTTGACCTTTTTTTGCAGTTACAGAATAGGGCAGGTTGAGTGTTCCTTCACTGGCCAGGTTTCTGTGGATTGAACTTCCTGCTGGTGTCAAAGGAGAGAGCACCAGACTTACTGACTGTCCCAAATGCGAGGAAGACGGGAACAGGGAGAGAGGCTCTAAAGCTGTCAGTAGACATCAGAAATGGAGTCAGACTTTTCTCCCCCACCCATACATTAAAATAAGTAGTGTAAATAAGTAGAAAGACTTTCATTTGCAATGTATAAAAGGTTCTTAGTTATAGATTAATTTTATGGGTTAGTCAAATGCAAATAGATACCATGATTGAATAGATTTCTAAGTACAAGTTACTACAGAAAGAAGTACAATTACTAATTTAATATACCTTATAGTTTGAAACATTTTACTGAGAAAAACAAATGCGCCAAGTACAGCATTGCACTCTGCACCCAATTTATTCTGAGTTTTCTTTACCTTTTTCATGACCACCATTTCAATATATATTTCAATAATAAATCACTCATGAAATAACCTATTTCCAATTTTCTGATCTTAATTGCTTGCCAACTTCTGAATATATTTCAGGAAAAGATAGAACCAAATAGAATGTTACCTGTGAGACCATCATTATTTTAAAAAATGATATTTTATAGAAAATGTCAATCTATAAGCGACAAGAAAGGGGAAAGTTCAAGCAGAGCCCCTTATTCTATATGCAGATAATTCATTTTTTGAATATTATATCGAAAACCAATTCTAAAGATTTTCCCCTAATCTATATTAAAAATAGTTGTATTTTTATAAATATTTTACTTATTTTAATTCAGTGATGATTTAAAAATTAACAAGACAAAAATTTCTAAATATTTGCTATGGTGCTGCACATATTTTAACTTTGTTAAAAATTTATTAGTCTTTTTAATGCCCTTAAAGGTGTAGGAAAACTTTCAAATCATTAACATGTTATGTTTATATGTTAATACAAGTAGTTAGAAGATAAATATTCATATTTTTTTGTCTTTACACTATAAATATTTATTTTTAATTTATTTTAATCATATCATCTCTGTTCTCAGCAAAACACACTTTGGTCCATTTGGAATGAACCAAATGCATTTGGAGTATTCAGAAAGAATGTTGAAATAAAAGGTTAACCTTAAAGAGAATGAATTTGGCTATGTACTAGGGAGAGTAGAATAGGCTGCAGTAACAAACAGAATGAGATAGTATAAACACTAGGTACAATGAAGTACATTTCCACTCTATTGATAATCCGGTTACAGGGTAGCTGGTTGGTCTTTTCCATGAGTGGTTCAGATACTGAGGCTCTTTCCAACCAATGTCTCTGCCAACGACATGTATTCATCTGTTCAATACATGTGTAAAATAAGAAGAGAAAATGTGGAGGAGGCACAGCGTCCTGGGTGTTGACCTGGAAATTTAATATAATATGTGCTATTTCATAGGATGTCCAAAAATAGCTGTCAATAGGACCATGTGCCAAGATAAAGGAGGAGTGTATGGATTGTGTTAAATAAGCATCCACTGCAGGCTGCTAATCATTAGGCATATGGGAGGTAATGCTTATTCCAAAGGTAGAGTACAGAGTAACAGCAGGGCTAAATGGTAGGCTTTTTGAATTTGCAGTGATAAAATTCCTAAAGTAAAAACCTGTCTCAGACAGGATCAGCACAGAAATTGTACTGTACAGAGGCTGGAAGTAAAGTGTCTCAGTAATGACAAACAGGTATAACTTAGCACAGGAGAGATCAGAGTTAGTGCTATTTGATTAATAATTATTAGTATTTATGCTACATAATTAATATTATAAAGAGATTCATCTCATGCATAATCTATGAAAAATTAAACCAAGGATTTTTTTTTCATTTTTCATTATTTTTCTCATGTTCTTTTATTCTAGAAAACTATGTGATAAAAATAAATTACTGTTTTGAATAGCTAGGGAAAATTTACACGGAAAAATAATATACTTTTAAAATAATCCATTAATATATAGTAACAAGCCCATTTTTATTCTGAGGTTAATCCCCATGTGAAATGATTAGACCACGCACTGCAACTCTAATTCCCCATGCTTGTGCATTAAGCTGCCATTTGTTACTTCTGTTTGCATTAGTCATTTTGACTCCTAGTGCACAGTAAAATCAAGACTAACTACGGATAAAGCAGAAAATTTAGTGGGAAAATATAATGAATCCTTAAATTATTTTTATCATTCTATCTGGTTGGCAGTTATATTGCTGTGTGGGGTTTTTATAAGATCACAGTAAATATAACAATCTTCTCAGGAGATTAAGTTATTGGTGAAGAGTCACTTTAATAAATAAATATTTACACAACTTAGAAATTGTATAAATGTAAAATGTAATGACATTTATAACCTTAAAACTTCATTATTGAAATGTACAAATCTGAACAATGTTAACATTTGTACAAATCTTAACAATGTTACAAATCTGACAATGTTAAGATTGCCAGATATAATGCTCTAGTTTAATGAAGTAGCTAGTAATTTTTAAGCAAGGCTTTTTTTTTAGCCTTGTCATAATTAATCACATATCTAGAAAATATCTTGTAGCTAATCATATAAAACAAATTCCTGGCTATTATGGCCTTAGAATTAGCACTAACCAAAACTCTAGTAACAATTTTCTTTACTAGTATTTATTAATTAGCTTGGTTTTGTGGCAGAAATAGGACGAGTCAATGAAAATCTGTCTTATATTATTGTGAAGAGTTTGAAATTCCAATGCTTAGTTCAGAATGCAGTAATGTACAATGCTTCATCCCCTCTACAGACACTTTTCAATCTTAGTGTGATGCTGGCCAATGGAATATAAACAAAAGTGGGGACTGCAACTTCCAGGAGCTGCCAATAAAAGGGAAGTGTGTGACTTTCTTCTCCCTATTCCTCCTCCTGTTTGGAATATTGATAAGGAAATCTGGAATTAGAGTAGTTATCATGGACCCTGAAGTGAATCTGAGAATGGAGGTTACACATGGTGGTGGAACCTACTTCTGCCATTTTATACAAAAGATAAATCATTGTATTTATCATTTCACTATCTCATTATCAGCTCAAATAAGGCTTAATTGATGCAATGTGTATCATAGCTTGGTAAGGCAGAGCTATTAGACCCAACAGGAAAACTTTACTAATTATTTGTTTTATCATATATGACTCAGTCGTTAAAACATAGTGTGTGAAGTCTGTCATATTAGTTATTGAGGGAATGAGAGAGAGAAAGACAGTGAGAAAGGGAGACATATGTAAATCAATAATTTTACTTTTACAATTGGTAACTTTGAATAAATTGAAAAATTATGGAAGAGTTGTTAAATAGTTTTACTAGGCATGAATTAACTGCACATTAGGACCCAGACAGACAACGATATATTAATTAAAAAGAAATTGTTAATTTCTTTCACGTCTTCCACAAAATACATCAGTTCATTTTATCAGTCATGAGTCTAAGCCTATAAGCAATTTTAACACTGTTAAAAGGTGTTTAACACCTTTTCTTCAGTGCACAAGGAATGTAAAATAAAACAATGTGAAAATTTTATCAAAAGTAATCTTTCACTAAGGAGTTTTATTATTAAAACTCTGACTCTTCCTCAGTTGCATAATGTTGATTGCAATCAACTTATACTTTAAAAAGGCCATGTGTTTTTATTTATTTATTATTATTATCATCAATTGTAGGCTACTTGTTAGTTACCAAACACATTTTGGAGTCACCCTATATGCATAAGCAGAAGAGTTATATGCAACTTCAAGTTAAAAAATAAAAGTAGAGATTCACATCCACATTACTTTTTATTTTTAGACATTTGATGCCATGCCTTGTAAATTTTGAAATTCAACATGATAATCATTGATTTTTTATTATTTTTAAAGATGCACATTTTCTAATACTTAGCTATTATAGTAGCACTTTCCTGAAGAAGCAAGAATTTAAGAAAGGAATTAAAGAGAAGAACCCATTTTTAATTGCAGCAAAGGCATGGATACAGATACATGTCTACACATGTTTGAATGTGTGTATATCTCTGCTGTGACAAAATTTTACAATAGTTGACAGCAAAAATGTATAAGACTAAATATTATCAATATATGTATAAGAATTAAGACACAGATATGGGAAAATAAAACTTAATGTAAAAAATAAATAAGTTTGAAAATAACTATAATCTATTGAAAACATAACTTTATTAATAAAATTAATTAAAACTCATCTATTAATATTTTAAGTATAATAGCAAATTCTTGCTTCATTTTGCTAACTATTGCCAGATTTCAGAATCTGCCTTAATCTGACATAAAACAGGTAGTGTCATATAACATAAGAACTAGAAATAAAATCTTGATGAGCATGGACATACATGCAGAAAAAGTACCATTATTAAAGGTTATTTTTGGGAGGCCGAGGCGGGTGGATCACCTTAGGTCAGGAGTTCGAGACCAGCCTGGCCAACATGGTAAAACGCCATCTCTACTAAAATACAAAACTAGCCAGTCATGGTGGCAGACACCTCCAATCCCAGCTACTCGGGAAGCTGAGTCAGGAGAATCACTGGAATCCAGAAGGTGGAAGTTGCAGTGAGCTGAGATCGCACCATTGCACTCCAGCCTGGGCAGCAGAGTAAGACTCCACCTCAACAATAAATAAATAAATAATATTACATATTTATGCAATGCATTAACAGTAAGAAAAAACAAAAATGGATGGATAAGCAGAATATATCAGAAACCTAGAATAAATTGCAATCAACATTATGCTATTGAGGAGGAGTCAGAGTGTTTATAAATAAAATTCCCTAATACAAGACTGCTTTTGATAACATTTTTAACTTTTTTTTCAAGGAAATCCCCTTCTTGTGTCTGTCTTTCCACTAAGAATGTATCCATCCAGATGAGCATCACACGCTTTTTGAAAGATAAAATTTTCTATTAACCTCTATGTTCTTTGGTTTTCTCATAAGTAAAAATAGATGGTAATATGTAACTCTAAAGTTTGTTGTGAAGAGAAGAATTGAGGTGATGTATGCAAAAATAACTAGGAAGTTTTTACCACACAGGGGGTGCTCAGTGAGTGTTAGATACCCCTGTTCTTCCCTTAAGATATATATATATATATATACACACACACACATATATATAAAGTTTAGGTTCACATAAGAACAAAGCATCAAAATAGAGTGTCTTTACAATTGGTACTAACAAAATTTTTTTAACTCAAAGATTTACATTTTATATGTAAGAAACAACAGGACTACTGATAAATAATAAAAGCTCTTAATGCAGACAACTTACACTTAAGTCTGGGCTTGATCACAAACTAGCATTTTGGTACTAAAATATGTTATTTGGTCTTCCTGAGCCCATTTCCATATTTAAAATTCGGGATGATAAATTCACTGATACATTATTAAGATTTAAATGAGATAATTCCTGAGAAGGAGTCATAATCATTCCAAAATATAGACATTATTAGCTAATATAAGTAGTAATAATTATTAGTAGTAATTATTATTACATAATATATAGTAGTAATATTGTACCGTAAGAAAATACTACCTTCAAAAGAGGGAAAATAAAGATCATCTTCATGATAATTATTTAAAAGCTACCAGGCAAAGGTGGACCAACAATCAAATGATAGTTATTAATTTAATTTTTTTTTTTGAGATAGAGTCTTGCTCTCGTCGCCCAGGCTAGAGTACAGTGGCAAACTCTCAGCTCATTGCAACCTCCGTCTCCTGGGTTCAAGTGATTCTCCTGCCTCGGCCTCCCAAGTAGCTGGGATTACAGTTGCCCACAACCGCACCCAGCTAATTTTTGTATTTTTAGTAGAGGTGGGGTTTCACCATGTTGGCCAGGCTGATCTCCTGACCTCAGGTGATCTGCCCTCCTCGGTCTCCCAAGACAGTTATTAATTTTGATGCTCAGGCTAAAATCCATTCTATCTGAAAAGCCGCAACCTGAAAAGAGGAGCAGGTACTCATTTCTTTGAAATCACAGGACGCTGAGTTTTACTACCTTCAATAGCATCCCCTTTTTCATTGAGAACCGATTGTCTCCTGGATTGTGTACTGTTACGTAGTGACAAAGCATCTTTTGGATCTCTCCTCTAACGCGCTGCTGCACAATGGTGGCTGTGCTGCTCCTCCGTCAGGATTGGCAGACACAACGGCAGCAATAAGTGAAAATCACAGAGTTGAAGAAAGTTTTTTTAACCAAAGTATTTGTACTTCAGTATTTCCTATTGAAACATACAATCTAAGTCCAATAAGCCACCTTTTCAGACATGTGTATATGCCACCTTAGCAAAATCAATTCCTTTAGACAGAAAAAATTAATTTCTTTTGAAGATGAAATGTATCATATTTTTATCATTTAAAAACAACAATATGTATACAAAGTTATGCTGAGAAGTAGAGATTTGCTCGGGTATTATCTACTTTTTATTGAAACCTTTAACTTAGAATATCCCATCCAGAAAAACAAAACCCAACTAGAAAAAAGCAGAAAACAAAACAACAGCCCTAGTTGAGCTTTGTTCATGTATGCATCAGTTCCCTTAGAATGTAATTTACCTAACTTAACAACTTGGTGTTTCACCGAAAACACCGTGGTATTTCACCCTTTTGGATTTAGTTAACTGGCTCAACACTAAGCACTGATACAGCCACACCCTTCAAAATAATATAAAGCTCAGGAACATCAGAAGAGAAGCCAGAAGTCATAAAAGAGAAGTCAAAGGATGAAGCCAGTGGAGAGAGTACCATCATAGAAAGATGAGAATAGGAATTGTGAGAAATAGACTGAATTATATAGAATAAGGCTTAATTTCTGAAAATACAACAGAGCCACTAAATTTTACATACATCATTAGTATGTCATTATTCATCACCATACAGTTATTTGCAAAGATGATGAGTGGTGACTTTTTTTTTGAGGCATAGTCTCACTCTCTTGCTCTGTCACCTAGGCTGTAGTGCAATGGCACTGTCATGGCTCACTGTGGCTTTGAACTCCCAGGCTCAAGCAATCCTCCCACCTCAGCCTCTCTAGTAGCTAGGACTACAGGCACAAGCTACCACACCTGACTAACATTATTATTATTATTATTATTATTATTATTTAGAGACAGTGTCTTGCTATGTTGCCTGTTGCCCAGGCTTGTCTCAAACCCCTGGGCTCAAGCGATCCTGCTGCTTTAGCCTCCCAAAATGCTGGGACTACAGGCATGAGCCACCATGCTCAGTAACTCTAGTCTTGAACACAGCCATGGATGTAATATGCAAAGCACAGTCTTACCCTTAAATTGTGTGACTCAGGGGCCTTTTTAAAAACTATCATTTTAGGACAAGTAAGGCAATATATTTGAAATCCATTTATGTCCTAGTCTTTTTATTTCTTTCTTTCCTCTCTTGTAGCCAGCCATTGGGTATTCAGTCTTTCCCTCTGCCACACATGAAAACTAAACTAAAACTGCCCTGGGTTCTGAACTAGGCATTTTCTGGTGGGAATGCAGTGCTGTAAAAGTTTACCATTTTGTTCCACGTAAGAGGGGAATGAGGGCTTGAAGCCAGAGGTTGGGGTATTAAAGGGTTTCTTCCTTCTTAAGCTCATGGAAAAAAAGTAAAACTAGAAATAGGAATTAGGCATACAGAAAAATACAAATAGGAAAAATTAGTTTTGCTGACCACCATAGGCTTATAAAAAGTTGCAAGAACAAGGAGACGTTTGGAGAAATAATCAAACATTCGTTAAAGATTGAAGAAATTTTACAGATTCCTTAGAGACTTCTCTCCACTGGGGAGCTCTGCTAAACTCCTTGGCAGAAGTGAGGTGATCTTCTGACTGATTACGATATGTATTTAGGATAGTAAGATCTTCTTGTTGAATTGAACCCTTTGCCATGATGTAATCCTCTTCTTTGTCTTTTTAAATCTTTGTTGATTTAAAGTCTGTTTTGTCAGGAACTATGATTGTAACCCCTGCTTTTTTCTGTTTTCCATTTGATTGGCAAATTTTCTTCTATCCCTTTATTCTGAGCCTATGTGGGTCTTTGCATGTGAGATGGGTCTCTTGAAGAGAAAAGGCCAGTGGGTCTTGGCTCTTTATCTAGCTTGCCATTCTGTGTCTTTTAACTGGGGCATTTAGCCCATTTACATTTAAGGATAGTATTGATGTGTGTGAGTTAGATCCTGCCATCATGATACTAACTTGAATTGTCTGCCTAGTCAGTCCCAATGTGAGAACCTGGATATTTCCGTTTGAGGTACTGAATTCACTCACTGCTTTCATTCCTCTTTGTTAGTGGCACAGACCACAGCTGCTTCTCATCAGCCATCTTGGCCCCTTCCATCCTCTATATCCACAGAGTAATTAAGTTAGAATATTTGAAATATTCAAAAATTTTGCAGACTTGTTTATGCGGTTGCTTCATAGTGTCACTTGTCTATGTACTTCAGCATGTTTTTGTAGTGGCTGGTTACAGTTTTTCCTTTCAATATTTAGTGCTTCTTTCAAAATCTCTTGCAAGACAGGCCTAGCAGTGATGAATTCCCTCAGCATTTGCTTGTCTGAAAAGGATCTTCTTTCTCTTTCTCTTACAAAGCTTAGTTTGGCCATATGTGCAATTCTGGGTTGGAAATTATTTTCTTTAAGAATGTTGAATGTTGGCTGCCAATCTCTTCTGGCTTACAGGGTTTCCACTGAGAAGTTCACTGTTAGTCTGATAGGCTTCTTTGTAGGTTACCTGGCCTTTCTCTCTGGCTGCCCTTAACATTTTTCCTTTCATTCCAACTTTGAAGGATCTGATTATTATGTATCTTGAGTTGATTTTCTTGTGGAGTATCTTACTGGGGAGTATCTTCAGTAAGACACTTACTAGGAAGTACCTTTTCTGCATTTCCTGAATTTGAATGTTAGCCTGTTTTGCTGGGGTGAGGAAGTTCTCCTGGATGATATCCTGAAGTATGTTTTCCAACTTGTTTCCATTCTCACATCTCTTTCAGATACTTCAATCAGTCATAGGTTTAATCTTTTTACATAATTCCATATTTTTTGGAGGTTTTGTGCATTCATTTTTCACTCATTTTTTTTCTATTCATGTATGCCTGTCTTCATTCAGAAAGATAGTCTTCAGGCTCTGATATTCTTTCCTCCACTTGATCTATTCTTCTATTTGTACTTGCAATTACATTGTGAAGTTCTCATGTGTTTTCAGCTCCATCAGGTCAGTTATGTTCCTCTCTAAACTGCCTATTCTGCTTACCATCTCCTATATTGTTTTATCATGATTCTTAGCTTCTTTGCATTGGGTTGCAACATGCTCCCTTAGCTCAGCAAAGTTAGTTATTACTCCCCATCAGAAGCCTACTTCTGTAAATTTAGCCATCTCAGCCTCAGCCCATTTCTGTGCCCTTGCTGGAGAGGTATTGCCATCATTTGGGGAAGAAGAAGCCCTCTGGCTTTTCAAGTTATCAGTATTTTTGCATTTTTTTTTTCTCATCTTTGGGGGCTTATCTACCTTCAATCTTTGAGGTTGCTGACCTTTGAATCGTGTTTTCGTGGGGTCTTTTTTGTTCATGTTGTTTTCTGTTTGTTTTTCTTTTAACATTTAGGCCACTGACTGTTAGCAACCATAGGGCTGCTGTGATTTGCTGAGGGTCTGCTCCAGCAAATCCTTGTTTTTTCCCATACCTGGAGGTATCACCAGTGAAGGCTGTGAAGCAGTAAAGATGGTGACCTGCTCCTTCCTCTAGCAGCTCCATCCCAGGGAGTCACAGACATGGTGCTGGCCCAAACACTTCTGTAGGAAGTATCTTTAGACCCCTTTCTGGGGTTCTCGCCCAGTCAGGAGGAACGGGATCAGGGACCCACTTACTGAAGCAGTCTGGCTACTTTTTGGTAGGGCAGGTGTGCTGCATTGGTGGGGACCCTTCTTCATTTTGACCACCCAGAATCTCCAGAGCTGGCAGGCTGGAACAGCTGAATTGACAAACTGTATAGATGGTGGCCACCACTCCCCCACAGGAGCTCCATCCTAGGGGAGAGATCAGAATTCTGTCTATATAAGCCTGGCTGGAGTTAAGAGGTGACAATGTGCTAGCAGCCCTCACTCTCAGCACCTCCTTGGCCTCGGTATCCACTCTGGGGGAGCTTGAGGAGCCCTTCAGCCCTCCAAAGCACTGTGGGAGCCCCTCTCTGGGTTGGCTAAGGCCAGAGCTGCCTCCCTCTGCTTGCGCAGAGGTTTGGAGGGAGAGGCGCAGGCGGGAACTGGGGTGTGCCTGGCACTCGCAGGCCAGTGCGAGTTCCAGCGGGCGTCGCCTCAGTGGGCCCAGCGGGCCCCACTCAGGGAGCAGCCGGCTGGCACCACAGGCCCAGGGCAGTGAGGGGCTTAGCACCCGGGTCAGCAACTGCGGAGGTTGTGCTGGGTCCCCCAGCAGTGCTGGCCCGCTAGCGCGCACTCAAATTCTCACCGGGTTTAGCTGCCTCCCTGCGGGGCAGGGCTTGGGACCTGCAGCCTGCCATGACTGAGCTCCCCACCTGTGGGGTGCTCCCGCCCCAAGGCCTGAGCCTCCCCAGTGGGCCCGCCCCAACTCCGTGGCACCCAGTCCCATGGACAGCCCAAGGGCTGAGGAGTGCAGGTGCAGCTCGGGATTGGCAGGCAGCTCGCCTGCAGCCCCAGATCCACTAGGTGAAGCTAGCTGGGCTCCTAAACCAGATGGAGACTTGGAGAACTTTTATATCTAGCCAGAGGATTGTATGTACACCCATCAGCACTCTGTATCTGGCTAACCTAGTGGAGACTTGGAGGACTAGCACTCTGTGACTTTGTGTCTAGCTCAAGGATTGTAAATACACCAATCAGCACTCTGTGTCTAGCTCAGGGTTTGTGAATACACCAATTGGTACTCTGTATCTAGCTAACCTAGTGGAGACTTGGAGGACTAGCACTCTGTGACTCTATGTCTAGCTCAAGGATTGTAAATACACCAATCAGCACTCTGTGTCTAGCTCAGGGTTTGTAAATACACCAATCAGCACTCTGTGTGTAGCGCAGGGTTTGTAAATACACCAATCAGTACTCTGTGTCTAGCTCAAGGTTTGTAAATACACCAATTGGTACTCTGTATCTAGCTAACTCTGTGTCTGGCTAACCTAGTGGGGACTTGGAGAACTTTTCTGTCTAGCACTCTGTGTCTAGCTCAAGGATTGTAAACGCACCAATCAGCACTCTATCAAAACGGACCAATCAGCTCTCTGTAAAATGGACCAATCAGCAGGATGTGGGTGGGGTCAATAAGGCAATAAAAGCAGGCTGCCTGAGCCAACCAGCAGCAACTGGTTCAGGTCGCTTTCCACGCTGTGGAAGCTTTGTTTTTTGCTCGTTGCAATAAATCTTGCTGTGCTGACCCTTTGGATCCAAGCTTCCTTTACAAGCTGTAACACTCACCATGAAGGTCTGCAGTTTCACTGATAAAGCCAACAAGACCACGAACCCACTGGGAAGAACGAACAATTCCAGACGCACTGCCTTTAAGAGCTGTAACACTCACCATGAAGGTCTGCAGCTTCACCCCTGACAGCGAGACCACAAACCCACCAGAAAGAAGCAGCTCCAGACACGTCTGAAGGAACAAACTCTGGACACACCATCTTTAAGAACTGTAACACTCACCGCGAGGGTCTGCAGCTTCATTCTTGAAGTCAGTGAGACCAAGAACCCACCAATTCTGGACACAGAGTGACTGAAGACCCCAAGCTGGGAGGTCCTGTCCAGTGAGGAAGAATGTGTCAAGGTCCTGTTAAAAAATAAGCAGTCTGGGCTGGGCGCGGTGTGTTATGCTGTAATCCTAGCACTTTGGGAGGCTGAAGTGGTTGGACTGCCTGAGCTTGGGAGTTCCAGTCCAGCCTGGGCAAAATGGTGAAACCCCATCTCTAGTAAAATAAAAATGAAATAAAATTTAAAAAATTAGCCGGGTGTGGTCGCGGGCCCCTGCAGTTACAGCTACTCGGGAGACTGAGGCAGGAGAAGTGCTTGAACTGGGGAGGTGGAGGTAGCAGTGAGCCAAGATCGTGCCACTGCACTCCACCTGGGGACAGAGTGAGCCTATGTCTCCAAAAAAAAAAAAAAAAATTCTGGCTATAATCTGGCAAAGCAGGTGTGCTGCACTGGGGAGTACCCCACTTCATCTGACTCATCTGAACCACCTGGACCCTCCAGAGCCAGCAGGCCAGGAATGCTGAGTTGAGGAAACCACAAAAGTGGCGACTACCCCATCCCCCAGGAAATGCCCTCCCATCTCAGGCAGACTCAGTCCGTTGCTGTTGGCTGGCTGGAGTTCCTGCTATGGAAATGGGGCCCACAGAACAATGCTGCTTGGCTCTCTGGATTCAGTCACCTTCCTAGGGAAATGTACAGACAGACCTCTGGCCCTGCTGGGGATCCTAGGGCCGGAGTGTGTAAAACTCCTGAGTCTGTGTGTGTGCCTAAGTGGCTGCTCTGCTGAGACTCTACAGCTCTCTGCATGTCACACCCAAGGCCCTGGTAGCGTGGGCTCACAAGGGGACCTCCTGGTCCATGGACTGCAAGGATCTGTGGGAGAAGTGTGGTTTCCCCGGCAGGGTCGCACAATCACTCACCGCTTCCCGTGGCTAAGGGTGAGAGTTCTTTTGGCTCCATGCCACTCCCAGGCGGGCTGTCAGCCCATCCTGCTTTTTGTTGTTCTCCATGTGTTGAGTTGTCTGCCTAGTCAGTCCCAATGTGAGAACCTGGATATTTCAGGTTAAGGTGCTGAATTCACCTGCTGCTTTCATTCGTCACTGTTAGTGGCACAGACCGCAGTTACTTCTCATCAGCCATCTTGGCCCCTCCCACCCTCTATATCCACAGAGTATTTAAGTTTGAATATTTGAAATATTCAAAAAATACTAGAGTTGTTTTTTTTTTTTTTTTTTTTTTTTTGCTGTGGGAATCATATATACTCCAATATAAGAAACTTCAATACATTTCAAAGTAAAACTTTGATTAGCAAATAGAAATATTATTGTTTTCAATATACTTTCTTAAAACCACATAAGCTCAATTTAGAAAAATTATATTTTGCCAAGAATGTGACAGTTGCTTTCCATCTACATACACATTGGTCCTTCTTCCAAATAGAAATTTTATCTTTAATGAAATTATTGCTTCTGCTCAACTTGTTCTGTCTGCAATTTTTCAAGAAAACACATTTTGGGTTCTTTGTTTTTTTATTATCTATTATCTTTATTAATATCTTCAATCTAAGGTTCTTTATGCTTTTGTATTTTCCTTTGAATAATTAAATCTGTTGTCTGTTTCACTGAATCAATGTTATACAACAAATTTAGTTTCATTAGAAACCCACCATACCTCATCCATTTCCACTTAATTTTATTTTATTTTAAATTGCGCTTTCTTATTTTCCTATTTTGTTATCTAAACTTTGTTCTTGTGGCTATATGCTCCTGTTTCATAGGGACCAATTTTTTCTCAAGCTATAGTTGATGCTAAACATTTGTGGAATTCTCTTACATATCGGTCAATAAATCTTTTTGATTTCTGCTTTACTTTTGTTTATCTTCATGTTTCTGTCCTTCCGTTATTTGCCTTTCCTTTGAAATGCATTGGATTCAACCAGCATTATGTCTTATGTTTGATTTTTTTAACCAATATTTACCATGTTTAGTATCAGACTTCTAGGTTTGTCTAACGACTTACTGGAATGAATTACCCTGCCCTGCTGCTCCATATGGTTTGTACTTTAGGGTCTCAGTTGAGGCAGAGATCAGACTGATGTCTAATATTTCATTTAAACTCCCACTTTCCAGAGGACATTACCCAGTGTACCGTCCTTGGGGGGAAAAAAAAAGTTAATGGCTTCTTAGACTCCCACTGTATTTTTATCCAGCAGTTTGAACTGAAGACAAACATGAACAAAAAATCTACAGCATGTTCTGCTGAAAGATTTTCCCTTTGTTTGCTCATTACTATATTTTTCATAGTGATTACATCTTCCTGGATAGAAGTCACAGCTCACATGGCTATCTCCCTAGTTCCTTTACTCTTTTTCTTTTTTGAATGTTGGGTGATATTTTGAGAGGAACTAGGTTCAATTTTCTAATATAAAGCCTGTCTTTGAGTACACAGATTCAGTTGGAAAGATATGAGATGTTTTTCTGACTTTTCCCTGATCCATGTTTTTGAGTTTTGACATCATAATAGCATTAGACAAAATATGATAATTATTTTCTTTATTTTGTATTGCTGTGTCTTTCATTAATCCTGTTTAGTATACATCGAGGTAATGAGGGCTTTATCCCAGTTTCTTATTTTAGTTTATGGTCTTTTTTTTGTTTTCTCGTGTGTATTTCTCCTGCCATCTTCAGTATTTTTAGGAGAGAGTAGTATGTGATTAAAGTTTCTATATTGATGTCATTCTGAACGAGTTGTTCTCAATTTATAATCCAAAACATTTTCACCTAGGTGACAATCACTTTGTTTACTTATATTTATACATTTTTAAGTTTAACTCTTTAGAGGTAAAACGTGTTATGTTGGGGGTTGAGCAGACCTGCTTTAATCTTTCAAGTATGAATGAAAGAATTAAGGACATTTTAGAATTGTTATATTTCCACTATCACCAACTGGAGTTCTGAAAACATTCAGGAAAAGTGATGCAAGTACAGTCAGATGCACCTTAGAGGAAAGGCACAACTTTATTTTTTTATTTTATTTATTTATTTATTTTTTGATGGAGTCTCACTCTGTCGCACAGGGTGGAGTGCAGTGGCACAATCTTGGATCACTGCAACCTTCACCTCTGGGGTTCAAATGATTCTCCTGACTCAGCCTCCTGAGTATCTGGGATTACAGGCATTACAGGCAAGTGACACAATGCCCGGCTATTTTTTGTATTCTTAGTAGAGATGGGGTTTCACTATGTTGGCCAAGCTGGTCTGGAACTCCTAACCTCAAGTGATCTGCCCACCTCGGCCTCCGAAATTGCTAGGATTACAGGTGTGAGCCACCGTGCCTGGCCAATTATTAATTTTTCATGTTTGTTACTGCAGTATAAATGTTGAATGTTAGGTTTTTTGTTTGCTTGTTGGTTCATTTTCAGAGTTTTGCTCTTGTTGCCCAGGCTGGAGTGCAATGGCGCAATCTCGTCTCACTGCAACTTCCCCATCATGGGTTCAAGAGAGTCTCCTGCCTCAGCCTCCCGAGTAGCTGAGATTACAGGCACCCGTCACCACGCCCGGCTAATTTTTGTATTTTCAGTAGAAACAGGGTATCACCATGTTGGCCAGGCTGATCTCGAACTTCTGACCCCTGTTGATCGACCCACCTAGGCCTCCGAAAGTGCTGGGACTACAGGCGTGAGCCACAGCGCCCAGCCCAGATGTTAGTCCATTTTTGACTAGCTTGATTTCCATCAATAGAAAGCCAAAATACCAGCAACTTCACTTTACTTAACATACTCTCAACACCCAAAGTCAACGTGGCATCAGTAAGGAATCCCAATACTGTGTGTTCTCTGGTAAGCAAGGACCAAAAGTCACTCGCAAGATTAGGATTAGCACCCTTTGCCAAATACCCTTATATTCTTCAATTATCCAACAGATGATTCTATCAGCCTGACAATGTTGATAGCATTCACCAGAAAGAACATAGAAAGCTAATTTGTAACATTATGTCCCCAGAAAAGCTCCTGTATCAATTGCAGTGGATCAATTGACTGAAGTTGAACAATGATGTCTAGGATAGTAGCCACTAACAGATAGATATTCAAATTCAGGCTTAAAGTTTTTAAAAATTAAATAAGGCCATGCCTGTAATCCTAGCACTTTGGGAGGCTGAGACAGGCGGATCACAAGGTCAGGAGATCGAGACCATCCTGGCTAACACAGTGAAACCCCGTTTCTACTGAAAATACAAAAAAAAAAAAAATTAGCCAGGCATGGTGGCGGGCGCCTGTGGTCCCAGCTACTTGAAAGGCTGAGGCGGGAAAATGGCGTGAACCCGGGAGGCAGAGCTTGCAGTGAGCCAAGACCGTGGCACTGCTTTCCAGCCAGGGCAACAGAGCAAGACTCCGTCTCAAAATAAATAAATAAATAAATAAATATATAAATAAGGTGAAAATTCAGTTCCTCGTTCACATTAGCCACATATCAAGTAGCAAATGGCTAGGGGGCAACTATGTATTAGACAACAAAAATGTCGCAGGCAATTATATTAAATGGCTTCTGATCTAGAGCTTTGTGTGGAGCCAGGATATGGAATCCGACATACCTTGGCTCAAGTTTTGAATCTTCTACTTATAAGATGCATCATATGTACTCATTATTTAATTCCCCCCAGTCTCAGTTTTTCTGTCAGCAAAATGTGTATAACATATTTAACAAATGAAATTTTTGTAAGATTAAATTTTTTAATCATTCCCAAGCTTGGGAATGATTCTGTTATTAAATAAGTCTTCAATTAAATTAGCTAACACTATTTTTAAAAATACTAATAATTAGTTAAATGCAAAGTCATAATTTCAAGAGAGGTATTTTAAGAAAACAGCTTGTCAATATGCCTGCATCTCTATCTTTATATTTACCTGCCAGTGCCGATACATTTGTTGCATTTAACATATACTTTGAACATGGCATTTTTAGATAGATGATGTTTTTATAATTTTAATTTTGTCTTTTTAATTTCAGCCAGTTCTTATATAAATGGATACAATACAGAAATCATAAATTTCCTAATAAATATTTATTAAGAAAAATGTTGAATTTCCTACTTCACATCTTTAGATATACTTAGACTGAAAAAGAGATACATTGTACAAGTTATAAATGGAAACAAAATGGAAAGTTTAGGAACCATGTAAAAGCTTTTCTTTATGAAATTCATCAGTATTATGTCACGTTTTTATAAAAATACTTTGAAATTATTGAATATACACACTAATTCTTATTTAATAGAAAAACAACATTTTTACGTTCAAAAATTCTATGGAGGAAAAATAGAGTGAGTTGTGTAGTTTGACAAACCCAATATAAATAGACTTATGAAAATTGACATATATTAGTTTTCTTAATTAGAGCAAATAGGGAAACAGAAGGTTATCTACATATACGCCAGACACAGCAACTATGTACTAAGAATACAAACATAAATTTTTCCTTAGCCATGTACTTTGAAAGGTTAAATATAGAGAAAGGAAAAAAACAAGTGAATTCAACTTCCAGAATGAAAAGTGGTAATTTAGCCAGTGGTGAAGGAAGTACTGTGGAAGAAAAAAAAAAAAAAAAGAGGAAAAATATAAATTAAACTGAAATGTGTTGGAAAGACTCAACCACATTTTCCAGCCAGTGGTATGCTTAAATTAATTATTAAGGAACAATAAGCATTTCAACAGGAATCAAAGATGGGGCATGAACCAATCAAAAGACTTTCTCAGGAAGAAAAACTGCAAACAGTTCAATACAGAGATTTAAAGTACTCTGTCAAAGTATGACAAGAATGTCTAAACAGGTAAAATGAGATCAGATCTTAAAGGAACTTATGTGTAAAGCTGAGGGCAAATGTTATAATGAAAGTTATTTCTCAAGTCTTTGAAGATTTTTTGACTATGGACATGAGTTAATCATACTAGACTTCAAAAAAAAAAAATTACACTGGCAGAAGTGTGGTAGATTGGAGAGTGGAAATAACACAAGCAGAAATTCTGTTAGGTCATAACAGTATTAATCCAGAAAATGAAGACCAGGACCAAAATGGTGGCTGTGAGAAATGGAAGAAGAAAATGAAATAGTAATTTGTAAAACATTGTGATTAATTGAAAATGGAAAATTAAAGAGATATTCAGAATAACATACATTTTTAAATTCTAAAAGATATATGTGGAATCAAATCATAAAATGCTATATTAATCAAATGTCATTATTTGACTCTTTAGTCATTATTTTTAGGACAAACCTATTCATGAACATACTATCAAAAGCATATTTAGAAAGCTATGAAATTCATAACATTATATAAAAAAATAGTCCAAAGACTTCTGAAATGCATGAATTGCACCATGGTTACTCTGGGTGACAGCTCATGGAAAGTAAACATATCTAGAAGTTCAAGGAACAGGCCAAATTCTGGTAACAGATTATTTAATTATTTTTATAAAGATAAAGGGGAATATTTTGAGAGTTAATCATTTATTGATTAACAAAATTATCAATGATTGAGAGAATCTTTTAGAATATACATTAGTCGAGTGACAAAGTATAATTTTGTCCCAAATTTTATTTTTATCATGTATTTTAATATAGTCCATAATATAGTTTTCCAAAATATTTTTCAACTTAAAATAATAATATTAGTTATTTGGTTGTGAAATTTAAAATAGTGCTGATTGTATATTACTTAACAAATTATTAGTTGGTATTGGCAGATTATTAACCATGGCCTAATTTCTATCATGTCTAAAATAAATCCCATGTTTGGTGAAGATAGAAAATGAATGAGATTTTGTGTGTGTTTGTGAGTGTGTGTGTGTGTGTGTGTATGTTTATCTATATGATGAGATTATTTCCTTAAGTCCCCAGTCTAACAGTTTTTCAGAATCTCCATGTATAGAAATTACACTTCCAAAATATTCACCACAACCACATCATGCCTAGCACAATGCTGTTGGAATTTAAGGAGACTCAAATAACAAGACCTCCCCTACCATCACCCCACATACAATATCTGGTATGTTTGGAATATGTCTTCTCAATTCTTCACTTTTGCATAGAAAGGAGCTTCCATTAGAATATTGTCCTGGTCATTGTCCTACCTCTTCACTGACCTCTATTAGGCATCTTACTCTGTTTCTGTTACAACAAAATACCTGAGACTAGGTAATTTCTAAAATAAAGGTTTATTTGGCACAGGGTTCCAGAAGCTAGTAAGTTCAAGATCAGGCGGCTGCATCTGGTGAGGGCCCCATGCTGTATCCTAACATGGTGGATGGCATCACTTGGAAGGAGTGCACGCAAAAAAGACAAAACACGAAGGGCAACTGTGTTTTCTAACTCAATCTTGTGGTAACTAAGCCAGTTCCATAAGCTCGAGAACTCACACACTCCCAGAAGATGGCACTATCCCCTTCATGATGAAAAGCATCCCTCATGACCTACATGCTTCTTTGTTTTTGTTTTTGTTTTTTTGAGACGGAGTTTTGCTCTTGTTGCTCAGGCTGGAGAACAATGGCGCGATCTCGGCTCACTGCAACCTCCGCCTCCTAGGTTCAAGCGATTCTCCTGCCTCAGCCTCCTGAGTAGCTGGGACTACAGGCGTGTGCCACCATGCCCGGCCAATTTTGTATTTTTAGTAGAGACAGAGTTTCTCCATGTTGGTCAGGATGGTCTCGAACTCCCAACCTCAGGTGATTCACCCTCCTCGGCCTCTCAAAGTGCTGGGATTACAGGTGTGAGCCACCACACCTGGCCCTCAAATGCCTCTTAAAGGTCTCAGCACCTCTTAACACCATTACTCTGGGGACAAAGCTCTAACATCAGTTTTGGCAGGGAAAAGGCATATTCAAGCTCTTGCAAATGGGAAAGAAACAAACTATCTGACAGATAAATTTGGTAAGATTAACAGAGAAGTAGTGTTCAAGCTCTCCTGATTCCGTTTGTGATCTGTCTACTAAAAACAATTCTGTAATTCTACACTTTAGTTGCAGATTATGCTCAACAAATGGGATTAGCTAGTGACTGGGGATATAATTGTAATTTGTGTATATCCACAGACTGAACTCACAGTTTAAAAGTATTGTTATTATCATGAAGTGCTGTTTTCATTTCTAATTGTTCCTTTTATTTATCGTTCAGTTTCGAATCTAGGCAGAGGAAAAGGAAGAAGGTGGGCATTATTCATAAAACCCTCAAAATTCCAACACATAGCATTAAATTTTAGAGCAGAAAATCTGTTTTGTTTTGATTTTCCTGTAATCTCTTCTATTCTAAGAATGCACAACTAGTAAGTATATTGGAAAATATAAGAGATGTAAACACCTGAGTTCTAGTGTAGGATCTGTCATCATGTAACACTGACACTTGGCATATGTAATTTATGGTTTTTGATTAGTGTGTTTCATGAGAACTTTATTTGGAAAATGATAGGGTCAGACCAGATGGCCATAGGGTTTCTTTTTAATTCTGAAGTCCTTTATAAATGTCAATGAAATTCTTTCTTAAAACAAACCCCTCACTAAAAATATTAAGTAAATGAATACAAACAATAAAAATAAAAATAACAGGTCCCATTTTAATAGATAATAATGACAGCGTTTTTGTTACCTAAAATTGTATAGACCAAATTAATGAAAAAGTCTACTGTATTCCTTTTATCCACGCAATGTAAATTCACTTTTCAGAACTGTGGTGATATCCATCCAAGATTCAATAATTAGTTAATAAGATTGAATTTCTAACAACTAAAAGGAGTTTATTCCACAGCCAAGTAAATGATTCTTAACAACACTTTACAGCAATGGCTTCTAATTGAAATTTACGACCAGAACCTTAATTTCACCAGCTGTTCTTAATGGAAGAGAAATCCTCGTGAAAAACACAAAGCTGCATACATAACACGTTATAGGTGGTCAAGCAAGAACTTAAAACAACAAACTTTCTGTATTGAAGGCAAAGTTTGCTTTTTTCTTATTTTACTACATATTACTACTCTGAGTAAGAGGAGATTTTTTAAAACAGTAAGATTTTGTGTGCAAAGATTTGTAAAATAATATTTAGAGGTTTATTAAGAATAATCTATAGTTCAAAGTAGCATATGGTATTATTCATTATTATTATATTATATTATTTCTATTCTGACTCTTTATGAACCATGAACCAGAGGCTACAATAATCTTAATCCAAAAATTATATTTGTTTATTTTTCTGGTTATTTGTATCTATTCCAAACATATGAAAATGTTACTATGCTTAAATATTTAAGAAATTTATTTAATGTTTTCTGTTCTCCCTTGACTTAGGCATATTTCCTACGCAAGTAAGAGTCAGGATATACTAGAAAGCAATATAATAAAAATAAGTTTAGAAAATTAAAAAGCTTTTAGTGTACAATTGATAAATCATAGTCAATAACTTTTCCCAAATGCTTTGAGATAAAAATAGGCCCTGAACATGTCTGAGTGTCTTATTGAGTTTCATTAATAAACTCATATTCATTTACCTGCATGCACTATCTCCTGCCTTTTTTATTTTTATCACACCTACTAATGTGCTTTCTCATTTGCTCTTCCTTTCAGAAAACAAACTATCTTATTATTCATTGAGAAAATAAATTATGGCAGGTTGAAAACTGTGTATCTACCCATCATTAAATATCTATACATTCCTATATTGTTTTCTCCTAATTCCCTCCTGATAAAACAGGAAAATGTTCTCTCCTGCCAAAGGCTTGTACTTCCAGTGCTAGAGATTAGACGTTTTTCTATCTTCTCACATATGTGATGCCTTCAGTAAACACTTTCTGTCAAGCAATTTAAACTCTCTCTACTTAATTATTTCCACAATCACATATGCTATCATTTTTAAAATAAGTCAACTCACCTTAAAAACTCACCTTCCTTCATTCAAGCTATGATCCTATTCCTGGGGTCTCTTCATACTATATTTAGAGAGCTGTCTACATATGATGCATGAATTCTCACTTGTTTTCACTCCCCATGTTACCCCCAAATCATCTCCTCTCATGCTTGTCAAAAGACCTTCAAAGAATAATGTCCCTTTCCAACAAAAATATTGATTTTCATGTTGCCAAAGTCAATGGTTACAGTTCAGTCTTCATATTGTTAACTTTTATTTCTTATTTTTCACAATGAATTCCTCGCTCTTTTTTGGCCTCTGAAACTCCATGATCATCATGCCCCATCAACAACTCTCGTTGCTTTTCATCAGTGTTTTTGCTACCTTTCTTCTCTGAAGGAATGATGTCATAGAAGGCCGGTTAAAACAGCATTAAATGAAATTCAGCATCTTATAACATAACATAAAAAATCCAAGTGTCAATCAAAATCACTTGTCATACTCAAACCAAATGAAAAACAACCACCAATAGATGTAAAATCCAAGATGGCAGAGATTCTAGAATTAAAGCTGTCATGATAAAAATGTTTCAATAAACAATTATGAACCTAACTTGAAACAACAAACCTTTGAAAGTATCAGCAAAGAAATATGCAGTATAAAGTAGAAGCAAACAGGAAGTTTTCAACTGAAAAATACAATTATCAAAATAATAATCATAAAACTCAATAAATAAGATGAACAGGAAATCATAAGGGATATTGGAAAGAACAAGTGAATGGGAAGATAATAAAAGAGAAATGACTCAATATGGACAACATGGAGAAAACAATAGAAATAATGAACAGAGCCTTGAGAACCTGTGACAGTAAGTCCAACTTTTCTGTCATTGTAATACCAGAAGGGGAAAAGAAAGTGTAAGCTTGAAAAAGTACTTTAAAATCTATGGCGGCCGAGGTGGGCGGATCACGAGGTCAGGAGATTGAGACCATCCTGACTAACATGGTGAAACCCTATCTCTATTAAAAATACAAAAATTAGCCGGGCATGGTGGCGGGCGCCTGTAGTCCCAGCTACTCGGGAGGCTGAGGCAGGAGAATGGCGTGAACCGGGAGGCGGAGCTTGCAGTGAGCCGAGATGGCGCCACTGTGCTGCAGCCTGGGTGGCAGAGCCAGACTCTGTCTCAAAACAAAACAAAACAAAACAAAAAACAAACAAACAAAAAAACAATGGCTAAAAACTTCCAAAATTTTACACTGTTATAAACCTACAATTATAGGAAACTGGAAGAAAACCAACTTAAAAAAAAAAAAAAACCCACAAGAAATTACATCATCAAGATTCATTAATGTCTAGTTTTTGAAGTCTGAAGACAAAAATATCTGAAAAGTAGCCAGACTTTGACAACTTGCCTACAGGGGAAAAAACATTTTGAAAGACAACAGATTTATCATCAAAAACCAAGGATACCAGAAGGAATTGGAACAACATTTTTCAAGGAGGGCAACAAGACTAACTCAGAATCTTATACTCAGAAAAAATAAAAGTACTCCAGAAATAAAGGAGAAATCAACGTATCTGCAGATGAAGTATTTAACACCAGTTACCAGTTTGGCCTATCCTAAAAGAATGACTTAAGGCAGCTCTCTAAACAGAAGGAATATTATTTTTTTTTTTGAAAAAGGTCTATTGGAATCTCAAGATTGAAGACGGAACATAGTAAGCAAAAATATGAATAAATACAATAGACTTTTCTTACAATAGGTTGCTGATTTGAAACAACAATTTTAGCACAGTCTGATGCAGTTAAGCTAATTATACTCTAAAAGGAGGATAGAGAAGAAATGTAACATCACATCTGTATAGCTTACTCACATCAGTAAAATAACCCCACCAATAAACTGTGATATAGAATATCTACAGCGACCACACACACACACACACACACGCACACACAAAATTATTATAGATAAATAAAAACAAAATGCCAAATATTTCAAGTAACTCACTGGAAGGCAGAAAAATGAAAGCAGAGAGCAAAAAAATGAGAAGAACCAAAAGAAAATAGAAAATAAAATTAAAGACTTAACCCCTAAGAGATTATTACATGTATTAAATGTAAATGGCTAAATGCAAAAATTAAAAGAAACTGGCAGAGATGATTAAGAATTATGATCCAACTATATGCTGTATATAAGAAACTCATTTCAAATATGATAGAGGAAGTTTAAAAATAAAACTATGGAAAAAGATACATCACAAAAATATTAATTAAAAGAAAACAGGAATGACTATATCATGTCAGATGAAGTAGACCGCGGTGCAAATAAAAATAATAGACGTAGAGTGGGAAACGTGGTAATAATGAAAGGGTCAATATACCAAGAAAACATAGAAATATGCACCAAAAATCTGTAACTAAAAAATTAAAAATATAAAATCATATATTATAATATTAAAAGTATTTTTAAAATAGACCTAAGTCTTATACCAAATAAAAAATTAATACAAATTAGATCGTGTACTTAAATATAATATGTAAAACTACACGTTTTAAAAACTAATATAGGACAGAATCTACCGAGTTTCACGGTAGGCAAGGAGTTCGGAGATGACACCAAAAATACTATCGGAGAAGAAAAAATTCATAAAGTGGACTTAATCAAAATGTAATATTTTGTTATGTAAAAAATTGTACTAAGAGGATGGAAAGACAAGCTACAGAGTGGGAGAAAATATTTGCCAACCACACATCCTGTAACAGACTTGTATCTAAAACATGTAAGGAATTCTCAAAACTCAATAGTAAAAAATAATTCAGTTTTAAAATGGGGAACAGACAGAAGTTTTTCTGAAGAGGATAAACAGATGGCAAATAAGCTTGTGGAAAGATGTTCTATATCATTAACCATTAGGAGAGTTCAAATTAGAACCACAATGAGGTAATATTTGTATGTCAAAAAAATGACACTACCAATTGCTGTTGAGAAACTGGATCACTCCGCTATTGCTGTTGTGAAGGCAAAAGCGTACAACTCCCCCAAAAACAATTTGATAGGTTTGTTTATTGCTTGCTTTTTAAATTAAACATATACTTACCAGAGGGCATAACATTTGCATTACGGGACATTTATCAAAGAGGAGTGAAGACTTAGGTTCAAGCAAATACCTTCATACAAATGTTTATAGCTGTTTGCTTACAATAGCAAAATTTGTAAAAGACTCTGGTGTACTTAAACAGGTTAATGGTTAAATAAAGTGCTATATTTGTAGCAATAAGTAATATTTATTTATTTATTTATTTATTTATTTATTTATTTATTTTTGAGACAGATTCTTGCTCTTATTGCCCAGGCTGGAGGGCAATGGCACAATCTTGGCTCACTGCAACCTCTGCCTCCCGGGTTCAAGTGATTCTCCTGCCTCAGACTCCCAAGTAGTTGGGATTAGAGGAGCATGCCACCACGCCTGGCTAATTTTTGTATTTTTAGTAGAGACAGGGTTTCACCATGTTGATCAGGCTGGTCTTGAACTCCTGACCGTGTGATCCGCCCACTTCAGCCTCCCAAAGTGCTGGGATTACAGGCGTGAGCCACCGTGCCCTGCCGCAATGCACTATTTATGCATGCATCAACCTGGAAACATCCCCAAGGAACTATGCTAAGCATTTTTTTTAAAGTCCCTGATAAATGGATGGATGGATAGATAGATGGATGGATGGATAGATAGATGGATGGATGGATAGATAGATAGATAGATAGATAGATAGATAGATAGATAGATAGATAGATATAGATAGATGAGATAGATAGGCAGATAGATAATACTCTCAAAATGATAAATTACAGAAATGCAGAACAAACTTGTAGTTGTCAGGAATTAAGTTGGAGGAGTGTAGGAAGAGAAGTGAATGTGGCTATAAAAGGGCAAATGAAAATTTTTTGTAGTGATGAAAATGTTCTCTATCTTGATTATTTCAATGTCATACCTTGATTGTGATATTGTACTTCGGTTTATTAAGATGTTACTGTTATAGGAACCTGGAGAAAGGGTACACAGGATCTCTCTGTGTTATATATGACAACTGCATTTCTAAATTATTTTTAAAAATATCTGTACCTTAACCATTTTTAAAGAAAAAACAAAGGAACAAATAAAATAAAGAAGTGAGAAATAAAAGAAGCAAGGAAATACAAACCTGCTACACCACTCTGAAAAGCTTGTTGATTTTCAGCATTTGGATTAAACCCACAAATCAATTTCCCAGAGGTACTTCCATAGCCACTTAATTTATTACATATCCTTCTATCTATATACCCTAATAAAACTATTGTTGTCCTTCCTTATATTTGAAAAAATTATTCTTGCATATTTCTATATATCTAGCTTCTCCATTAGACTGTAAGTTGTTTGAATGCAGGCACATATTTATTTTATACTCTCTTTTCCGATGTCTGGAATGATACCTAGTTACAAAATAGATCAATGTTGCCCTATAGAAATATAAACCAGATATGTAATTTTAAATTTTCTAAAATCCATATATTTTAAAATGTAGGATAAAAACAGATGAAAATAATTTTAATAATACATGTTTTTAATCCAATATATCCAGAATATGAATACTTAAAAGTATTAATATTTCATTTCATTCTATTTTTCATGTGTCTTTGAAATGCAGTGTATATATTAGATTTATGACCACTTATGACCAGTCTGAATAATCCACACCTGATGGGCTCAGTAGACACAAGTGACTAGTAGGTACTGTATTGGAGTGTATGGAAATAGATGTTATGTGAAAACTTATTGGATAGAGAGATGGAGAGTGGGAGGGGAAGTGAAAGGGAGGATGAAAGAAAGAAAAAGGATGTTTAGAAACTGAAGAAGATGGCAGAGATAAGAATTTAATACTTCTGGCTAAAAATACTGATCAAAAGGATCAATTATATGGCCCTTCAGAGACAAAAGATCTCAGTATTAAGTCAATTGCTTATGTGAATTTGAATTATAATTTATATAATAATATAAATAATGTCAAATTTTCATTGTCGTATGAGCAGCATTTACAAAGAACATAGCATAAGGATTTATAATATAATGACCTCTAAATTGACATTGACCATTATATATGAAAATAATATTTTATATATATATATATATTTTCAACAATTCATTGCATTTTCTTTGCCTTTCCTTCTATCGACTAGAATGGGCAGATATTGCCTATATTTTGTTCTGTGACACAAAGGAACATATGTCAAGGAAAAAAAATATGTTGTGGATTTACCCTGCACGAATTCGCAGTTGTTTCTTCATATGGCCCATATTCCCAGTATCCAATTTTAAATTTACTGAGTTTTATTGCTTATTATGCATAGGTTTAATGCCTAGAAAACATTTTCCTCTCAATATCTTCTAAATAAAAAGTTTATGTTTTTCTGCTGTTCAGTAAGTCAGATTGTGTGTTTATTTTGGATCAAACTTACCTGTTTGAATTATGGTCAGAATGTACCAGCTCTACGATTTTTCTCAATGTGCTTCATATCATTATCTCAGCTTTTGTAATAAAAGTTGGTAACAATACCAATGCAAAAATGTCACGAGCAAGATTCACAGTCTAGCAGCAACATAAAAATTGATAGTTATTGTAAATTGTGTAATTGTTTTTCAAGTATCAGTCTTAATTGCACTGCTCTATTATTCCATTGCTCTGTGTTCTTACAATCTTCATGATGGATTATTCCAATGCTATGTGGGGTGTGTGTGGGTATGGGTGTGTGCGCGCGTGCCCATGTTTGTGTGTGTGTATAAGAGAGGAAGACAGTGAAGGAGAAGAGTGAGAAAAAATAGATGTTTTTTGGTTTTGTTTAGATATATAAAGTATATCTCTTCCTTCTAAAGCTAAATGTATTTTAAAATTTCTGCTAGCATTTCCTTCTCATCACCATGCACATTTTTGATGGATGTATTACTTATCACTCTTTGTTCATATTTATAAAATGAACAAAGTGTGGTTCATGAACATAGACTTTCTGAGACTGTCATAAATTGGTATTGGAACTAATAGGATTCACTGATGAAAGGAATACAAAAGCTTAGATTAAGTAAAAATCCTAGTACTTTAGGGTTCAGTAATCAATTTACAAGAGAGTGTGGTTGTGTGGGTTTTTTCAGTTTATAAAATGTGTTTATTAATGTCAGCAGTGATGCTCCCATTCAAAGGTAAAAGAAGGTTGGAGCTTTAGTCCTGTGGTGCTTTGAGTTAGAGTAAGTAGCCCAGGGCCAGGCGCAGTAGCTCACGCCTATAATACCAGCTACTAGGGAGGCTGAGACAGGAGAATTGCTCGAACCTGGGAAGCGGAGGTTGCAGTGAGCAGAGATCGTGCCATTGCACACCAGCCTGGGCGACAGAGGGGAACTCCATCTCAAAAATAAAATAAAATAAATAAAAATAGAGTAAGTAGTCCAGGCACATCAAATCTTGCTTTTCACCAAACATGCCGAGTGCCCACATCCAGAAAAAATTAAAGGTTCAAATTATTTATGGTAAAACTTTAGTAAGTTCCATTTTGCTGCGTTTGCCACAGGCTTTATATTGGCCGTTTCAATTAACTTTGCATCTCTTTATTGCCCTTCCTGCCCATTGTTTTTAGAAGTATATGTTGGTAAACCATCTTGCATATTTAATGAGCAGGTTTTTTAAGTTCATTAGAAAATCACAATATTCAGCATCAAAATTTAATTTTTAAATTTTGATAATTTAATTTTCAGCGTCAAAATATTTCCTTATCTTCTACAAAATGAATTCTTAATAATTATTTGCAAACTGGTACATATATGAAGTTTAATATTTTACAATGCGCATACACTCAGATACACTTACGTACATGTAATAGGAAACATTCTAGTTCTCATAATGATACCTTTTAAGATTCTGCTACATGTTTCAGAACTACTTTAGCATATTTGTTTTCTGTTGCTTTAGTTGTAATTAATATTTCAGTTATCACAGACAAATAAGAAAATAAAACAGATAATGTATACTGTTTTATGCAATCTAATTGAAAACGAAGTAACTTCATAATAAGCTATCCAAAGGCTTACAGAAATTTCAGTAGAGAAATGGGGTTGAAGAATTGATTCAGAAAATAATACAGAAACGTAGAGGCACACTCCAGTAATCTCTGCCATATAAAATATTACAATTAGTTTGCAAGCTACATACATACCTTGTGCTGTAAAATATGTATATATTATATGAAATTATATGTAGCTATATTCTACAATAAAAATTATATAATAAAATATATATGTACAGTATATATTTATAATATGTAAACATTGTTATGTAAAAATTGTACATATTATAAATATATTTTAATATAATATGCATATTTGTATATGTATATTATATATTTAAATATATAAAATTATATGATAAAATTCTATAATTATATATAAAATTTTATGCATACAATTTTTTTTTGAGATAGAGTCCTACTTTGTTGCCCAGGCTGGACTGCAGTTGGGTGATCTCGACTCACTGCAACCTCCGCCTCCCAGGTTCAAGTGATTCTCCCCTCTCAGCCTCCTGAGTAGCTGGGATTACAGGTGCACACCACCATGTTTAGCAAATTGATAGCTTTAAAATAATGATATATTATTTAATGTTACTGTTCTTAATTGGTTTTTATATATGGTTTTATATTTGTTAATATTTAAGGTACAATATACTAAAAATATTGGTCAACACTGAAGATTAGCTACCTCCCTGTGGTTTTAACTTGCTTGTCCCGAAGTCCTGGTCATGATGAAACATATCTAGCCAGCAGTGGATGCAGGTAAAAGGAGATCAGAAATCTGGAATCATTATTCTAAGATGGAGAAGAAAATATTTATTGTTTAAAATATAATACCTGAAGAAATTTGCAGATACAAGGAGCTGAGAGACTTTCAGACCTGACATTCTTGATTTTTCTTCAAAAGATAGATGACCAAGTGATAAAGGCAGAATGTAGTCTAAACCAGGGGTTGGCAAACTTTTTTTAGTCAAGGACCAGACAATAAATATTTCAGTTATTGTGGGCCATAGATAGTATTTTGTCTTTTACTTCCACTGTCACTTCCATAAAAATGTAAAAAATAATTATTAAGGACCATACGAAAAGCTGGTGGGCCAAATTTGGCCTGAGGACTGTATTATATACCTAGCCTGGATTCTAGATGTACACAGTACAGTAAATGTTTGGAACAGTTACTGAGGAGGAAGATTACAAATCTGTGATAACTTAACAAAAGGATTAATGGGGAGTAAGATTTTAACAGCATGAACTTGTGAGGATAGGTTAATTCCTGAAGCAAGAGGCCTCAAAATTTGTAATTCATCAGTTTAATTTTAATCATGTTTTACACTATAGTAAACTATATCTTAAATGCTTTCCTGTCTTTAAAAAATTGCTTTTTAAAATTTGGGTAAAATTAGGACATATCAAAAAAGGTAACTTTCAAAAAATAAGATTCACATGTATTATAAATATTGACTTATCTGTATACAATAATTACAGTTGATATTTGGCTTGTGTGTGATCCATATGTAAAGTAAATTATGTATCTTTTTATTAACTATTAATATGTAATATCATTTATTTTATTGGAAAGATGCATTAGCAGTTATTTGGATGAGCAATAAATATGAAGAATAGGTCAAAATTAATAAGAATTCATATTAAAATAAAATCTATAGGGAATTTGACTACACAATCAAATAGGTATTAGATGTGTTCTCTTTTTTATGTATTTAAATGGTAAAAAAAAAGAGCAATTTTTAAACTCACAAGAATAATGTACATATAAACAAATCTATGTACTACATAAGTAGTACATTCTACATCAGTAGAAATATAGTAAATAATCTGGATGGGTAAATTGAGTGTTAAAGAATATCTTTAATTCTACAACTGTCACTGAACTTAGGTAGGTTTAGTTCTTTTCCTGGCCAAAAAAAAAGAAAAAAAAATTGGATCTTCTGTCTTAAATAAATTCAGGAACATGAGTTCCGTGGTATAAATTCATTTTAGCTTTTGTTGCATTCTTTCTGATTCTGCCCCTTCCTGTCTTCATTTCTATCACTTTGTTTGAAGGTATATTTATACCTGAACCAGGCAAAGTCTGATGATATATGTTAGAATACAGGTTATTATATTGCCTTTCCTACCAAAATGTTCCATTTCCCCAATGAACAAATATACAACCAGACCCCACAACTCTTACTAAGATTGTTTTATTTTTAAGCCATTAATCAGAAACCAAAAAGGAATTTACCAGAAATGTCCATAAATTTTGTTTTAAAATAAATGAAAATGTAAAAATTAATATGCTCTGCAGTCTGAGTAAACATTAATGAAAAGATCATATATCTAGTTCATGTCCTCACATATCTAGAATCACTCATTTCTGTAAAGATAGCTCCATGGTTAATTTTTTTTTGCAGTCAATTTACAAGGCAATGAATTTTTAGCATTTTCTTACCATAATAGAAATACAAGTCCTATTATGCTTTGAAAATGTCTTCCTCCTGTACGAGGTAGCAGTCACTTGGCATAATTCTTAAATGATGCTACATAACAGGAGAGATGTGAAACCTTGAGCATTCTCTCCTCAATTTTTCTGTCATTAGACAAGTGGCCTTGGCCTCAGATGTTTTTGAACCTTTCCATTTCCCTCATCACGATCTCCTCACCTGTCACAGGATCTCTGCCTCTGACATGCAGTGACTCCTGAACTTCAGGTGCTGAGGAAGCCTAGCACGTTTTCAATTTGGACTGTCAGCAACCATGTTAAGGAAAGAAAATAGTGACAGTGTGGCAAACAAACCAGCACTTTATTTGTTCTTTTTTCATATGTTTCCATATGGAAGTTGTTAAATTTGTGTCAGTCGTAATGTCGTCACTCCTCACAGAAGAAGGCCGTGTCGAAATGGGTGTGAACAGGTTAAATAACTACTGTGAAAACATCTGCATCGCTCTTCACCATAGTGTGAACATTTAACTCACCCTGTACTGCATATATTTAGGTGTATCTGATGGTTAATAACATTTTCCTGTGGGAAGAAATCATTCATGGGAATGCTTCGTTCCTGTATGATTTTCTGAGCAGTGGCCGTGTATCTTCTGCAGATCCTCATTTAGCATCAGTTCACAGATTTTTGAGTCTGTGATGTAAGGCAGACTGTTACTCTTATTGTCCAGTCTGAACATTAATTTATTTTCTAAGCTTCCCTGATGAGAACTGAAAGAGACTGAGTTGAATAAATGGATGAGTAAAGAAACAGACGTGTCTACTCCTTACTTAAGTTGAGCCCAGAGTGGCACTTTCACGCAAGTAACCCCTTCCTCCACACTACATGAGCACACACTACAACCATAATGTTGATGAGAATCAAAAAAATTAAATGAGGAATATTGTTCATTAAGGAATTTAATTCACATTATGAAGATGAGATCTCTTTGAGATGTAAGTTTCTAACTCTCTTCATTCAAGCTTCATTCAAGCTTTAAATTTCACTGAAATTCTCATCTGATTTCAAGAAGGTGATTCCTTATACCCATGGTTATTCTTAGAATTCAGAATTACATGTATGTATATATAAAATAAATTAACATTTGATTATAATTAAATATACATTAATCTATCTTTCTTTTATGGAAGCTATTGAAATCTTGCTTGGCAAACTGTTGATCTACTATGTTAATGTCATGAATGATATTACCTTGTCTACAAAATTAAATATGCATCCCTCTAGACTCCTCAGCAGAAACTATGATCCCAGTAGTCCTTCCAGTCCCTTTTTTCAATACTCTCCTACGTATCTAGACGTCTCTACAGAACTGGACTATTTGCTATTCTCTAAATATTCTTGGGGGTACAATCCGTCTTGAAACTTTGCTTATGCTCTTTACTCTGCCTATGCTTTGTTTATTTTGTTGTTGTTGTTGCTGCTGCTGTTTTGAGACAGAGTCTCGCTCTGTCACCCAGGCTGGAGTGCAGTGGTGCAATCTCGACTCACTGCAACCTCTACCTTCCAGGTTCAAGAAATTCTTCTGCCTCAGTCTCCCGAATAGCTTGGACTACAGGCGCGTGCCACCACATCCGGTTAATTTTTTGTATTTTTAGTAGAGATGGGGTCTCACCGTGTTAACCAGGATGGTCTCGATCTCCTGACTTCATGATCTGCTCGCGTCAGCCTCCCAAAGTTCTGGGATTACAGGCGTGAGCCACCGCACCCGGCCTGCCCATGCTGTGTTTTACCTGCTTCTGTTTTACTCCAGCTCTGAACTTACTTAAAAGTTATTTTTCTGAAAATCTTTCAGAAACATGACTTCTGGAATTGTGGCTTGAGGACCCTTCCCAGTAAAACAACAATAACCGGTGAAAATGAGAAAAATCAATCAACCAGCCCCTGTTTCTACATCGAGCTCTAGAGTAGTGGCTTAGAGATTTTTCTTAGGGAGAAGCAGGCCCTAATAGAGATCTAAAGTTGTCCGCCAGCCACCTGACTTTATTTGAAACAGAGCAAAGAAAATTCCAGCTTAAGTTTGTTCTCAAAACAATAGAGATTTTGGTGGCAAGCAATTAAGAGGAGGCAAGCAGGTAGCTTCATGTAACAACAAGGTACAATGTGGACCTCTTAATTTAACAGGGAGAACCTGGGGGAAATACTAGTAAAAATAGGTTTCTTGAGGTCAGACACAAATCTGAAAGACTGGCCTTAACAACTACCAATTTTGTACATATTAGGTAATCAACAACTCATGTTCACAAGTCCTAGGGAAAATAAATATTTTAACCAATTTAAGCCTCATCTTCTAAAATTATACTTATGTAATTGTCATTTCCTTAAAATCATAGACTTTAAACTTAGTCCTCTAATTATATTTTCTTCTGACAATATAACACAGATTGTTTGGGTGTCCAAAAACCAACAAAAAGACAGTCATTTGCAGCTATATGTTAGATATGATAACAATACACAAAAGGATTTTAAATGTTTTAGGAAATAATTTAAAAAATGAAAACCCATAAATCCAAAATAAAGAATTTTCTTGGGTTTAAACATGAAATATAATAAAATCATTTAGGTTGAATGTACATGTATAAATTATACTTGCTATTTGTAGTTAAATTATATTTGTTTTTAATTTATATAAATGAAAGTTTCCTCTATTTTTACTTGAAGGTTTATAAATTGAAATGATGACACATAGGTGTTTTAGTTTTCTAGTTTGTTTATATTTTTAACACTGGAGGAAATATTTTCGAGGAGAAGTGATTATAATGGCATACATGTGCTATATTTAGCAAGGCATTATATGATGGTTTTTATCTGACAAAAACATCTGAAGACACAAATCAGCAAAATTTTTAGTTTATTACTTTAGATGATTATATACAAATCTTAATTCATACACCTTCAGCTTATTATGGGACACAAAAAATAAATTAAACTACATAGGTTAAGGAGATGTGCATTTGGAAAAGAGATAGTAAAACAAGAATATGTTTAGGGCTCTTTAAAAGTATTTAGAGATGCATTAAGGATACCAATTCTTTGAATTTAACATTTCTTGTTACTTAAAAAAATATGTAAAAATCAAATGTGAGAAAACACGGATAACATATGGAGATACAACACAATATATATATTTAAATTTGAAAATAAGTAGAAAGATGCATTAACTGTTTTCCCCTGAAATATTCTATTCAAAATCAATATGATTACATTTATAACTTTCTTGATTCCTCTTCTGTTGTTGATGCCAAACTCTACTTTACTTAGATGTGAATATTCTTGTATCTCATAGGTAAAGACTGGGATATTCACCATAAGATAAGATGGTAACACCTGGGAAACAAAAGCTAATAACATCTTTTCTACCATAGTGCAAAGCAGTGATATGAGAAGACAAAAATATCCCATCAATTGTGGTAGGAGTGGGATTAGTAACCAGTCATCTGTTGAGTAAAGTCATAGTGAAAACAGACCCTTACTAGTGGGATTATGCACACTGTCCTTGTAGGCTGTTAAATACACCAGTCCACCTCCATACTTGCTCTCTGCTATTAAGGAGCATTGCTACTTCTCAATGCATATTTCTTATTATGTTACTTAGATGTGAATATTCTTTTTTTTTTTTTTTTTTTTTGAGACGGAGTCTCGCTGTATCGCCCAGGCTGGGGTGCAGTGGCGCGATCTTGGCTCACTGCAAGCTCCGCCTCCTGGGTTCACGCCATTCTCCTGCCTCAGCCTCCGAGTAGCTGGGACTACAGGCGCCCACCACCACGCCCGGCTAGTTTTTTGTATTTTTAGTAGAGACGGGGTTTCACCATGTTAGCCAGGGATGGTCTCGATCTCCTGACCTCGTGATCCACCCGCCTCGGCCTCCCAAAGTGCTGGGATTACAGGCTTGAGCCGCCGCGCCCGGCCAGATGTGAATATTCTTGTATCTCATGGGTGAAGATTGAGATATTCCTCATAGCATAACATGGTAGCACCTTGGAGACAAAGTTAACGACATCTTTCTGTCAAAGTGCAAAACATTGATAATAGAAGACAAAAATACCCTATCCATTGCGGTAAGAGTGGGAATAAATGATAATGAGCCTTCTATTGTGTAGAGTCATAGTGATGACACTTACTTGTAGGACTATGCACAGTCTCTCTTGTAGGCTGTTACGTACACCACCCCACCTCCAGATCTATACTTACTCCCTGCTCTTATGGAACATTGCTACTTCTCAATGCATACAGGAGTCTCAGGAGCAAACTGTGAGACAAAGTAGGAAACATAAGAATCCACGTTTGCTCATTGCTGCTTGCCAGTGTAATTTAATAAAGGCCCTTACTCTGAAGATGTCTAACTCTCTGGAAAATACTTTGAAGTCAAAACAGGATAGAGAACTATGCCCCCCACGTCTCTTGCCTGAATTACTATATTCCTTAAAAGACAAATGACACTGGCCCTTGCCTTTCCCTGCACATAACATCTGACAGGGTTAGTGATTCTGCTTCTGCAATCTATATAACCAAATGTGCTTTAGTGATCTGTAAGCAGATATACTGTTATACCCAAACTTTGATGTAATGTTGCACATACTGAATCTTCACCACCTGTATGTAAACTGTGAGCTCAAATGCTTTGTTGGAGCAATCATACAGAACTGTTCCTTGGGTCTAGGCCTTGGTCTTTTGTCCTCTGTAAGACTTCTGAATAAAAACTAGCTTTAATTTTTTAAAAGCTTGACTTCTTTTGTTAGTCGACAAGACAGTGAATAGAACTTGGCCAATACAGCAAAAAGCACTGTGTAAGAGATAATTATCCTATTTTGTGAAGGGCACTCATATAACTATGGGTCACAATTGATGGGTTAGAGAGTGGGAGAAGGGAATGCAGTGGCTAGGGTTATCTGAAAACAACTCAGATACTCATCCAGGTTTTCCAAGTCAATGAGCTATCTGGCATGTGCTTTCTCCATTTCCCAGAGAGAAGACTTCACCTAACCCCAATTATTCACCAGAATGAGAAGTCCCTCCTCTATCAGGGAAACCTGCACCTTCTCATAGTTCTCAAGGCCCCAGACCGGTACCCTAAAATGCTGGCACACCAATTCTAGACAGCCTGGTGCCAAGCAGCCTGTACATTCACCATAGACAAGGCTTATCCTATTAGAAAAAAAAGTGGGGGGGGGGTGTCGCCGGGAACGGTGGCTCACGCTTGTAATCCCAGCACTTTGGGAGGCTAAGGCAGGTGGATCACAAGGTCAGGTGTTCTAGACCAGGCTGGCCAATATGGTGAAACCCCGTCTCTTCTAAAAATACAAAAATTAGCCAGGCGTGATGGTGGGCACCTGTAGTCCCAGCTACTCGGGAGACTGAGGCAGGAGAATCGCATGAACCCGGGAGGTGGAGGTTGCAGAGAGGCGGGATCGCGCCACTGCACTCCAGTCTGGGTGACAGAGTGAGATTCTGTCTCAAAAAGAAAAACAAAAACAAAAACACAAAAAAACAAAGGAGTCTCCCTATGGGAATTCAGACCTAGACTGCCCCAACAAAAGTCTGAACCCAACATCCTTGTATTCGTTTTCTGTGCTACAGATTCACAAATTTAATGGCTTTATGCAACACCCATTTATTATCTCGCAGTTTCCATTGGTCAAAAGACTGGGCACAGCTTAGCTGTCTTCTCTGTTTAAGGTCTCACAAGGGTGACACCAAGGTGTCCAAATAGGCTGCCTTCTCATTTGGAGGCTTGACTATGGTAGGAGGCACTTCCAACCTCCCTGGAGACGTTGGCAGAATTCTTTTTCTTTGTGCTTTCACTCCTAGAGACTACCCCTCTCCATAATAGTTCACAACATGCTGTTTGCTTCTTGAAGGCCACTATTAAAGTGCCTTTTCCCGCCCTCTTTAAAGGGTTTTCTCCTGATTAAGTCAGGTACACCCCAAGTTTACTTTTTATTAATCAAAAATCAACTGATTTGGAATCTTAATTACATGTGAAAATCCTGTCACCTTTGTCCTATAACATAACCTAATCACTGGGGCAAAATTGTATTACATTCACCATCCCCTGGTCCAGCAGCAAGTGGAGAGGATTATATGGGTTGTGAGCAGAAGGGAATCTTAGGAGCCATCTTAAAGTTTGGACTACTTCAATGCTTTCCTGTATATGATGGGTGGATTAGGAGCTCTTATGCCTCTATTCTTTAATTGTCTTTTGGTTTGTGTTTCTCCTTCTGCAATAAATCCTATTTATTAATCTATTCATTTTAGAATTCAAACAGATGTATGAATGCCAAATGGAGAGCCATATGGGGATCATATGGTATGGCAAGTTGACAGATTGCTCAACTGGGAGGTTCACAGTATCTCCCCGTTTTGTTTCAAGAGGGGAGCGTGTATGTATATATGTGTGTGCTCGGAAAAATAATGTTTACAATAGTTTTCTCAACCCCATCTGCCTTCTTTGTGGGTTGGAGAGGTATTAAAGTATAACAATGCAGATTGTAAATACTGGAATTGACTGCTTGTGTTTGCCTGGTCATTCACTATTTACCAGTAGGGCAATTTACTTACATCCTTTCTGCCTTTTTTTTTTTTTTTTTTTTTTTTAATCATTATAGAGAAGATCCAGATGCAATATATCCCCTTTACACATGGTTTCACTTCCAGGGCTTCAGTTATCCATGGTCAACTGTGGTGTGAAAATAGGTGAGTGCAGTACCACGGAATTCTTTGAGAGAGAGAGAGACCACATTTGTATAACTTTTATTACAGTACATTGTTATCATTATTCTACTTTATTATGTTATGCTTTTAATATCTTATTGTGCCTAACTGATAAATTAAACTATATTATAGATTTTATATATAAGAGAAACTATAGTAAATGTAGGGTTTGGTAGTGTCTACAGATTTAGCCATTCACTGGGGGACTTGGAACATATCCCCCATGGATAAGGGGGAACAACTGTCGTACATTCCTCAGATGGTGTCACTGATGCAAAATTGATTGGTGTTTGTGTAAATGGAAGTTTTCATTTATTTCAGTGTTTCCATGGGTAGTTAATTAGAAAAATTGGGAGGAAAGGTTTCTAGGCTTGCTAACAGCGTAGTTTAAAACAGGAAATCCCAGTTCTAAATATTTGATATTTGGAAAAACAGCCTGGGCAATATAGCAAGACCTTGTTACCACTAAAAAAAAAAAAAAAAAAAAATTAAAAATTAACCAGGCATAGTTGTGTGCACCTGTAGTCCTAGCTACTCAGGAGGTTGAGGTGAAAGGATGACTTGAGCCCAGGAGTTCAATGCTACAGTGAGATATGATCACACTACTGCACTCCAGCATGGGTGACAAAGTAAGACACTGTCTCTAAAAAAAAAAAAAGAAACTAAAACATTTTAGCTAAATTAAAATAATCACAAATGCAATTCTATATTCTGTGCTTTATTTCAATAGATCAGAATTTTTGTTAACCCAGAATTTACTTAAAGTATCATTTTTCCATATTCCTTTATATCCCTTAAGTAAATTGTACTTTTAAAATAATTTATTGTATTATATAAAGCATGATTATATAATAGGCTTGTCTAGGAGAAATAAACTGCAACTCTACCAGCATCTTTAATCAGAGAGCCTTGTGTATCGGTCTTTAATACAATTTTATGATATGGAAGAGAACTTTGTCTGAGATTAGCAGTAATATATCTTCATTAAAGATTATTGAGGAAAGTATGGTAATTTCAAATTTGTACACATATTGTTACACTAGAAAAAAAGCGGTAAGGTATATTAACTTGTTTTGTTGATGGGTGTATGAAACCATTGTAATTAAAAGAAGAAAATAAGGTTTGGCTTCTTTTCAACAGTTAAGAGAGTTAAACACAAAAGTAATTTTTATAACACTTGTCTTTTAATTAGTGTCTGTGATATTACTAGGAAATTTTAATAATGTTTTTAAGATTTTGGATCTTCCATTAAAAGTGACTTTAATTAAGTACTTTTCATAAAACCTACTCAATGTGTCTTTCAAAATGTTATCACAGTTTATTTTAAATCTTTTGAATTTTATTTGGCAGGCCTTCCAGACTAATCAGATAGCAGTCATTTTTCAATCCAAAAAATGTTTGCATCTTTTACAGTCACAGTTTTCAAGCCATATTTTTTTACTCACATGTTCATGGTATCAGTCATCAATTTCCTTTAGACTAAAATTATCCTGAACCTGCTTGTATCGTTACCAATGCCACTGATGCTATTACTATTACCAACAACAAAAAATAATGATTAGAGTATTTTTTTATTCTTACTGTGGCCATGATATATGCCCATGTACATTTGCACTTTCATATTTCACATTTATAGTATGTTGTGTGCCAGAGGATTTATTATTCATATTTTACCTGTGGGAAATTATAACTGCCCACATTCACACAGACATTAAGTGATTTAAAATCAGTAGTTGAATTTATATTTTCATGGAAATCACCTGTCTAGTGCTTGCATATTTTCCTTTTTCAGTATTTGTATGATTCCATTTTTTAAATTTAGCTTCCTGATCCATTTCAGATTTAACTTTGTATACAGCATGACATATGAATCCAATTTTATCTTTTCTCCCAAAGAACTTTCCAGCTATCTCAACATCATATATTCTAGATCATTATTTCTCCACTAATTTGAGATGCTACTTTTATCCCACATGAAATTTCCATATGAAATGTTCCCACATCTACATTTTCTACCATGCTCCAATGTCTATTCATACTCTTATAATTTACTTTTTAAAATATAGAAATTTCATAATAACATTCAATATCTGGCAGGCGTACATATCATGCAGGTTTCAATTAGAGAAGCAGAATTTTTACGTGTAATATTACAAAGATTTAGCTGCATATAACTATGAAAGATGGTTTAAAGGACCCTAAAGGTCTTCTTTTATGCTGAACTTTGAAGTGTGAAGGGCAGGCAATGAAGAAGAAAAAGTAGATAGTAGATACAAAATTGGAGAGAGCAAAGGCAGATTGTGATTAATTACATAAGGATTGGAAAACATGTTAGTCTCTCACCACTTCCAATTTTGATCATGTTTTTGTCCTCCGGGGAAAGTTGGCAAACTTCATTATGAGCCTAAATATGTATTTAGTTCCATTGTTGGGGAAGGTGGAACAGCTTCTGGCAAGCTGCTGCCCCACGCCAACAAGGTGAGTCAGCAGATGAGTATCAACATCTATGAGCTGAAGCAGCACCCGGTGCTTCTTCACCAGCCTTCTGATTATAAAATTAAGGTGAGTGCTGCTTCATGCGCACGTTCCAAATTTCATGCCAAATATATCTTACGGTTAACTTCAGCCAGAAAGTAAGGAAAAGGGAATTTTGGAAAACATAATTTGAGCTAAATTAAATATAATTTAGACCTAAATTACACATGTACTCTTGAAAACCCAATATATGTATTTTAAATGTAATATGTTGCTAAAATGCTAGGGGTTCCATCTGGGCTCTGTTGCTCACAACACAGAAATCCAATCACCGAGATAACAAGAACTGCCAGAGAAGAAGGTATTCTATTCTCAGCCAAGAAGAAGGGGAGATCAATCTCATATCTGTCTCCCCAGCTGACCAAATTAGGGGGTTTATATAGTAGGGAAGGGATGTAGCTACATGCAGGAAAACAGGAATTAGAGGAGAGGAAGGAAGTAATCAGGATGAGTGAGTGATCTGGCATCTCATTGACTGGATGAGGTGATCTGGTGAGTTTCAGTCCCTTGCTTCAGGGTCGGTGTCATGGTTAATACTGAGTGTCAACATGATTAGATTGAAGGATGCAAAGTATTCTTCCTGGGTGCATCTGTGAGGGTGTTGCCAAAGGAGATTAACATTTGAGTCAGTGGACTAGGAGAGGCAGACCCACCCTCAATCTGGGTGGGCCCCATCTAATCAGCTGCCAGTACAGCAAAAATAAAGCAGGCAGAAGAAAGTGGAATGAGCAGACTTGCTGAGTCTCCCGGCCTCCATCTTTCTCCTTGTTGGATACTTTCTGCCCTCGAACATCAAACTCCGAGTTCTTCAGCTTTTGGACTCCTGGACTTACACCAGTGCTTTGACAAGGGCTCTCAGGCCTTCAGCCACAGACTAAAGGCTATACTGTTGGCTTTCCTTCTTTTGAGGTTTTGGGACTCAGACTGGCTTCCTTGCTCCTCAGGTTGCAGACAGCCTATCAGAGGACTTCAACCTGTGACTGTCAATCCATTTTCCAAATGAACTCCCCTTTATATATATATGCATCCTAATAGTTCCATCCCTTTAGAGAACCCTGACTAATATAGTTGGCTTCCTAAGGAAGGAACTCATGAAACAAATGTAAGTTCCAAGTTTTAAGACTAGGAGGGTCAATTTCTATGCTTATTCGCAAACCAGTAAATAGTATTTTTATGGGGAAATTCAGCTGGTTTCATACACACACACACACACACACACACACTCACACAAATATGTGTGTATACATGGAGGTATATGTATATATGTGTGTACATGTATATGTATATGTGTGTGCATATATATACCACGTGTGTTTATATACTATGCGTATGTATATGTGTATGAGTATATGAATGTATACATATACCCACTATGATTTATATGCATATATATACACATTACACACACACATATGTGTGTGTGTTTGTGTGTGTGCATATACACAACATGGTACATATCTACATGCATGGTTTTCAAGAATACATATCTATATGTATGTATAATAAAGCCACCTCAATAAAGATCTCATAAACTCTGCACCCAAACAGGACTCTAAAAACCATATGTAACTTCTAAATAGAGACAGAGACAATGATGGAGTCATGTTTCCACCAGACATGATGCAGCTACTGCACAAGCAACTGAAAACAAGCTTATTATTTCCCTAAAAAAAGATAATGAATCCATTTTCTGCCTCTGGTTGATGTTCATTATTCTACTTGAGTCATATTACCCTTTTTATAACTTAAATACTGAGATACAAAGTTAACTACTATCAATGCGCTTTATTGTAGTTGGTACTGGAAGAATAAAGGGGATGTTCTTAAATATACATTCATACACAAGCAAAAATATTTATATTACAATAAGAAAAGAACTACTCATAACTATTGTAGTTTTTGTTTCTGTAGCTTTTCTCATAGTGGTAAATGATATTTTTAACTACCTCCTCTGACTGCCTATTCTCTATATCTTTGCCCTTAGAAAGCAGCTCAACTACCTGTTGTTCATTGCCTGCTGAGACAGTCCAAGCATTATTCCCTAGAGCAAGAGTCACATTCTCTCTAATTGAGTAATTGTAGATTTTCGTTGACTTCAGTCACAGAAAATGGGAGTACTAAGTAGTGCACTAAGAGATTTTCTACATTCCAGACATAGTCCTCCTTACCTTACTGCTTGGCAGTAACCCAAATTCTGCCTTAAATTTCAAAATCAGTCACAAGTGGAGTAACCATTTCCTTTGTCCATTGATATACTAACATGGATAACCCAAAATGGCAGCCTCAACATCTATATAAATGGAACTACTGCTGTGTACCATGGTGGAAATAAGAATTCCACAACACCAGAGCCCAAAGTTTCAGGGTTAGGAAACAAAAATTTTTCCAATTGCTTACTAAGGGTAATAGGGAGAAGAGGCACTCCAATTTTGACCCCTTGACTTCCAGACCCATGAATTGTGGCTATGAGAAAATGACAATCTTATACTGATCACTAATTTAAAGCATATATCCATCTTGCAAAAAAACGACTCAAGTCCCAAAGCTGTCACTTTTACTAAGTCTTCAAAGTGCCATTTCATAATTCTATTGGGTAAGCTGCTTCAGAATGATGGGGAACATGGTCAGACGTGTGAATTCCATGAGTATGAGCCTATTTTCATAATTCATTTGCTGTGAAATGAACTCCATGGTCAGAAGCAATGCTGTATATAATACCATGATAGGGAATAAGTCTGTATGTCCAAAAATAGTCATTTTGACAGATGCATTGCGGGCAAAGGAGGATAACCCATATCCAAAGCATGTGTTTCATATGTCTCAAAAACATATCTAGAGTAGTTGCTACTTCCTGTTCATCAGATGCAATCAGCATCATTAGAAAATTGTGTTGACCCATGAGATAGAAAGGCAACCCATGCCCTATGAACTTGACTTTAACATAGGGCTAGATACTTGATACAGCTGCAGACATATAACAGTGAAAGTATATTGTTGACCCTTTCAGATGCAAATTATTTCCTTTTGATAGTCACTACTAATAGATAACATTTTAAAAAATGTATTTTCCAGATCATTAGTTGCATACCAGGTCCATTGGATATGGTAATGCATCCTATCACCTCTGAAAATTCAGATACAATCATTCACAACCTAACTGTTAAAATAATCCATAAGTTTCCAAGATCTGTTTCAGCACAGGTCAAATAGGCGACTTAAACAGGTATATAGTAGGAGTCATCATGCCTACATCTTCCAAGTTCTTGAGGCTGGTACTTATCCCTTGAATTCCTCTAAGAATCTCTCTAAGAATAATTGTTTTCTGTTTACTGTTTGGAAACTATCAGCAGTTCTAGTTGTTTCCATGTGGCTTTTGCTATTATAAAAAATCATATAACCCTCATTCCATAGCTCAAAAAAGCAATATGGATGCATATATGTATCTGAATACCTCTATCTGAATATATTTATCTAAATATATCTAATTATGCACGCTAAAACTGCAAAAAACCATGGAATAATTGGGGAACTGCTGGGCCAATAGTAACATAAACCTGGGCAAAAACTCCAGTGATCATTTCTGATCCTCGTCTGACCTGTGGACCACAAAGATATTTTGAGCCTTCAAGAATTAGTTCAGGTTATTGTAGCCCTGTTATATAGTTTGAAGTTGGATAACATGATGCCTCCAGGTTTGTTCTTTTTACTTGGCTGGCTTGGCTATTCAGGCTTTTGTTTGTTTGTTTCCATATACATTTTAAAATAGTTTTCTCTAGTTCTGTGAAGAATTTCAATGGTAGTTTAATGGGGATAGCATTGAATCTATAAATTGCTTTGGGCAGTACGGCCATTTTAATAATATTTATTCTTCCTATCCATGAGCATGGAATGTTTTTACATTTATTTGTGTCATCTCTGATTTCTTTGAGCAGTGGTTTGTTGTTCTCGTTGTAGAGATCTGTCACCCCCCTTGTTAGCTGTATTACTTGGTATTTTATTCTTTTTGTACAATAACCCAAAGAGCATAGTATTGGTACAAGAACAGACACATAGACCAATAGAACAGAGAAGAGAACCCAGGAATAAGACCACACACATACAACTATCTGATCTTTGACTAACCTGACAAAAACAAACCAATAGGGAAAGGATTCCCTATTCAATAAGTGGTGCTGGGATAACTGGCTAGCCATATGCAGAAAATTGAAACTGGACCCCTTCCTTACACCACATAAAAAAATAACTCAAGATGGATTAAAGATCTAAGTGTAAAACCCAGAGCTAGAAAAATCTTGGAAGACAACCTAGGCGATACCATTCAGGACATAAGCATGGGCAAAGATTTCATAACGAAGACGCCAAAAGCAATTAGCAATAAGAGTGAAGATAGACAAATGGGATCTAATTAAACTAAAGAGCTTTTTTACTACAAAAAAATAAACTATTGACAGAGTAAACAGACAACCTACATAATGGCAGAAAATAATTGAAAACCATGTATCTCACAAAAGTCTAATATCCAACATCTATAAGAAACCTAAGCAAATATACAAGAAAAATTAACCCCATTAAAAGTGGGCACAGGACATGAACAAACACTTCACAGAAGACATACATACAGCCAACAATCATATGAAAAAGCTCGACATCACTGTTCATTAGAGAAATGCAAATGAAATCCACAATGAGATACCATCTCACACCAGTCAGAATGGCTATAAAAAAGTCAAAAATAACAGATGCTAGTGAGGTCATGGAGAAAAAAGAATACTTATACACTGTCAGTGGGACTGTAAATTAGTTCAACCATTGTGGAAGACTGTGTGGAGATTGCTCAAAGACCTAAAGACAAAAATACTATTGAACCCAGCAACCCCATTACTGGGTATGTACTCAAAGGAATATAAATTGTTCTGTCATAAAGACACATGCATATGTATGTTCATTGCAACATTATTCACAATAGCAAAGACATGGAATTTACCTAAATGCCCATCAATGATAGTCTGGATAAAAAAATGTGGTGTGTATATACACACACACACACACACACACACACACACACATATATATATGCCATGGGATACTATCCAGGAATAGAAAAGAATGAGATCATGTTTTTTGCAGGAACATGGATGGAGCTGGAGGCCATTATCCTTAGCAAACTAATGCAGGAAGAGAAAACCAAATACCACATGTTCTCACTTATAAGTGGGAGCTAAATGATGAGAACACATGGACACATAGAAGGGAACAACACACACTGGGACCTATTGAAGTTTGTGAGATGGGAGGAGGGATAGGACCAGGAAAAATGACTAATGGATACTAGGCTTAATACCTGGCTGATGAAACAATCTGTATAACAAATCCTCATGACACACATTTACCTATGTAACAAAGCTGCACATACTGCACATGTTCCCCAAACTTAAAATAAAAGTAAAAAAAAAAAAAAAAAAAGAATTCAGAGTCAGTGCCCAGTTACCCCTCCAAAGTCTGACTACTTCCCCTTCTCTAATTCATTGTCACCCTTAACGAATGGCCACAGGTCCCTCGCAAATGACTGGGAAGAATATTAGCAATATAAATATTTTACACTCTAGCAGGCTGCGTCCGCAAGAAGACTAAGCCTCCTCTTCATTCACAGAGCATAGAATTTGTGAACTGGTTCAAGTCAAGAAATTGACTGAGGAACCCTGACTCTCTAATAAGGTAATTTGATATATATTTGTGTACACTGGACCTACAAATTTTTTCACTTGTAAATGTCAAGTAAGACTATCAGAAATAGTCATCTATTTCTGATGTAGGGATATTATCAACTAGACAACACCAAAGGTCTCTGTGGGTCTGATAACTCCGATTATGGCTTTGAAAGTGAAATCCATTACAATGATGCTCACTTTTTGTTATCACTTGACTCTGACATGCTGAATTGAGAGCCCAGTCCCATGGTAGCAATTCCCACTGACATTCCTGGCCAACAGGCAGAGCAACCGTAAAACTCTTCAAGGATGTTTGGGCTTCCTTCTTGAATACATGTCTCACAACAGTGGCAAAGTGAGTCTCATCTTGACATAGCGAAGAAGTCTGACATGATAGATGTAATCTAATAATATAGTCTCCCTAGGCTGTTGGATACCTTCCTTTACATTATTCTAGAAATTTTTCAGCATAACAATTTCACTTAAATTAGACTATGTTTGGATTTAAATTTCAGTTCGCAAATGTTAGAACCATTTCCAGTCCAGACTGTTAGTTTCCAGTAAAAAACGAACACTTTGATTTTAGCATTTTGGCTTAGTGATTCCATATAAATAAATTTGGCCTGATGCAAATTCATATCCTTTCCACTTGATCTCTCACATGTTCCCCAGGTTTTTATAAATATAATTTATGAAAGTTCTGTAATATTTTGGTGTACATTACACATCCTCTTGGGTCTCAGGTCTCAAAGCAGTAAGTGGAAATAGGTCCTGAGAAGAATCAATAGTTCCTTAAAACTACTGTAGTGAAGAGCATTATTACTGCTTCCAGTGAAGAGGGGAAAGCCCTTATCCAATAGGGGTGGAAAAATTTCTTCTACTGGCAAGAAAAGATCTGCAGAAGTTAGAGGTTTAAGATCTTCACCTATATTAGAATCTTCTCATATGATCCCATCTTAAATTTTAATGTGTCATTTCTTTCTAATCAATGCTGCTACTTTAATATTATTATAATCCCAATAATACGGGAATTCAATTTGTACTGTAATTCCACCATCTACAGATTTGATTTTCTGTTTGACTTATAGAAATCTTGGCACTGCACCTATAAGAGAGAAGGTTTTATTTTAGGCAGTCATAGATTATTTCAGATCCACTATATGGACTTTAAACTGGAATTTAAAGTCACAGACTCAGATTTTCATTGTCCCCAGCTCTCCAGTGCACTGAGAGGCAGTTAACTCACACAACTTTACTTCATTGAAATGCTCTATAAAAAAGAATCTTGGTAGCCCTCCATAGACATTTTATTACAGCTAGATACATGTGATTATTTGCATAATTTTTTTTTTCTGTATGTTCCTTTAGGAACAGGGTCCATAATATATTTAAATCTAGTAAAATCAGATAAACAACTCCACGTAACTAAGAACCGATTCACTGAAATTATCCATTAAGATTTTGTTTTCTGGAACCACTTTTAGTACCAAAATCTCTTACAGTTAGTCTTCTATCCAAAAAGTGTAACTATTGGGAGGGAGGTACTGAAAAATATTTTTAAGGATATTTTTTGTGTCTGCTGCTGGAGTTTGAAATCTGTTAGAGCAGTAGTCTGTAGAGAAGGAAAACTGTACACTTCCTTTTTCTAAGAAAAATAATAACATCGAGATGGGGTCAAAGCTACATCTCTCCTTAAATATCTACAGGCAATTATTTTATATTCATTCTGTAAATTATCCAATTATTGTCATTTTACCTAGAATAAATCCATATCAAGATGGATTTAATTGCTTCTTTGTTTACTTTTTTAAAACTTATTTTTATTTCTTTTTCTTTTGTAATTCACTTTTTTTCTGCTCGATAAACTTATTTTGAGTTGAATTCATCTACCATCTTTGACCCTTTCCTCACCTTTCCAGGTTGGTTAGTTTCGAATATACCTCCATGCAGATCCCATGGTTTGTAATACTGAAAAAAAATTACTGTATTTATAACTCACAGCTCCTGTCCTATGGAAACATGGAGCACAGCACAGATCTAATCATCAACCCAGCTGATTTTCTTTGTTCCCTGCAGCATTCGTTGTTGTGTTGTTGTTGCTCTGTGTGTGTGTGTGTGTGTGTGTGTGTGTGTTTTGGGGAAGGTATGAAAGCTTAATTCTTATATAAGCACATCCCCAGCTGGGCAGAACAAAGGTTGGAGAACTAAACCATCATTTCTGGCCTCTGAGAAGTATTCAGCCTCCTGAATTGCCTTCTCTTTATGCCCTTATTTGGGTTAAGGGTTATATCAGAGATTATAGTGTTTCTATATGTGTTAGGTTAAAGAAAAGTCATCACATACTTCAAAAATTTTGTAAAATTTGACTCCAAATTTAGCAAGCCATAGGGGAATTTTTAGGAAAGTTATGTATGTAGAAATGACCTTGAATTGTTTATAAGGAATATTCAGAGCTGAAAAGAATATAGAGTACCAGTTCAAGAGGTTTGCTTATCGAGAAAAGCAAAAACTAGAGTGTTAATGTAAGAAGGAAGAATGGCTAAAATGTGGAGTTTATGAGACAGAAGGTATCTAATAATACCATGTAGAGGAAAAGGACGCAGTACACCTAGTAATAACCATTTATTAAGCATTTACCAAATATCAGAATTTTATGTTAAATTGCTATCTTAGTCTGTTTTCATACTGCTATGAAGAACTGCCTGAGACTGGGTAATTTATAAAGGAAAGATGCTTAATTGACATCCCCAGCATAGCTGGGGAGGCCTCAGGAAACTTACAATCAAGGAAGAAGACAAAGAGGGAGCCAAGCATCTTCTTCACAAGGCGGCAGGAAAGAGAAATGCAGAGCAAAGGGGGAAGAGCTGCTTATAAAACTATCAGATCTTGTGAGAACTCACTGTCATGAGGACAGCATGGGGGAAGCCACCCCCACGATTCAATTACCTTCACCTGGTCTCTCCCCTGATAGACGGGGATTATGGGGATTACAATTCAAGATGAGATTTGGGTGAGGAGACCAAACCTAACCATATCAATTACTAATGTAAATTATTAATTCAATCTTCATTTTATAGATTAAATGTGATGATGATTATTATATATTATAATTATAATCACATTGAATTTATAAAATGAAATCTTCTAAACTTGACAAAGGATCGAATTACATAACTTTTCAAAGGCCACACAGCTAATAAATTAATATATAGGCCCTTTGGCAACAGAACACCTGGAATCTTAACTGCATCCAATAGAGAGAGGGATGAAAGAATATCATATGCTTGATAGAGATACTCATTTTCATCACTGACATACATAGTGCATGCATAACGAGCAGGCAGGTCAAAGATCCAGGCCAACTAGAGTAACAAGACTGTAGGACAAGAAATTGAAGCAAGTTTATGAAGGTCTTGCATACAACAGTTCTGAGATAACAGTGTCATTTTTTCTTATTCTAATCTTCTATTATAACTTCTTGAAAATGTTTCAGGAAAAAACAAAGGGCAAAACAAAAACAGGGAGTGTAAAATAGATTCGAAAATAGTCAGTGAAAAAAATGACAAAAAATTTTATCTTGCTTTCATTATAGTCCCTTTAGAACATATATCAAAATCTAAGGTTTCACATATATACCTATAACTGTATGTATGTATGTGTGTGTGTGTATATATATATGAGTTATGATGATGTCTTTATTAATGAATGAGTGTGAAGGATTGCCTCTAGGTTCCTTTCTATTGTAGTCAATCCACTGGCATCAAAGATGCCCTTGAAACAGCCGAGCAGGGTTTGGTGTTGGAAAAGAATGAGTAATAGTACAAAATCACAGAAAGATGAAAGTGAGACTGATGCAAGCAAGGAGCTTGAAGAAAAGTACTGAGGACTCAGTGAATCACAGTGGGAAGCACTGTAACATAACTCCCTATTGATGAGAACTGAGACTGTTCAACATCCCTTGCAGTCATGCTGGTGTCTGAGATGGAGCAACTCAATATGAACAAAAACCCCATGCTGTAAGTGAGGAAAAGTAGTGTTGCCAAAAAAGACACTGTGAGCCATGATCAGAGTGGTTATTAAGCCTACTATCACTGTCTCTCTCTCTCTGTGTATATATATATATACACACACACAGACATATGTGTGTGTATATATATACATGCATACATATATTCTATATATATAAACAATGACATAACAAAGAAAATGTCATATCTGCTAAACATGTCAGCTAAAATTAAGTATTTATAATTAATACATATGTTAGGAAGAGTATCATTAAAACGAGATAGTAGTCTCTAAGTTTTATTTTATTGTTCCTTTTCTCTACAGTCTCACATATTCTGATGTCAATTTCTCACTGTCACTTTCACTACTTTTTTCTTTACCAAAAATAATGTGTTTAAATGCATATATCCATTTGTGTGAATTCACTTTGTCACTTAAAATGCTTGATATATATGTATATGTAAGTATATATTGATATATATGTACACATATATATGTAAAGAGTAATTCCATAAAATCCAGTCTCATTTCACTTTTTACTAATTCATTTTCTTTGTGGCTGCATCCTCTTTTTTGTTTTTTGTCTCTCTGCCTATTCCCTCATGTTCATGTTCTTCCCATCTTTTTGTATAAAAATATTTCTATTTATTTAAATTTAATGCCACATTTATGTGACAGAATATTCCCCAACCCCTCAGGAGTATGTAAGATGATTTCTATAACAAATATCAATCTCATATTTTACTGGATCAGTGGTAAAGTCATCCTTTGCTTCCTCTGCTCTTTCACAGCCAGAGATTTTACCTGTACACTCCTCGGTGAGGCATGGATAATTAATAGCTCACTTTGATGCCTCTTTTACTTGGTAAAAAAGATTTCACTTTGCTTGGAATGAGCAGATAATATCTCTCCAGAGATATGCATTTTCAGTGTTTCTCGTATACATTCATGCAAAAGTAATTGTGGTTTTTGCCCTATCTATCTATCTATCTATCTATCTATCTATCTATCTATCCATCCTGATATGTGTTACCAAAACACCAGGTGTTTGGTCTAGGTCCTACTGCTCATAGCACAGAAAGCCAAACACTGAGACAGTGAGTTTTGCCAGGGAAGAAGAGTTTATTTGGGAACTACAGCCCAGGAGATGAAAGATGTCACAATCTGTCTCCCAACCAACTAAAATTAGGAGCAGAAATTTAGCTACATGTGGGGAAAACAGGAATTAGGGAGGATTAAGGGAGAGGAGTTGGTAAGCAGGAAGTAGAGAAGGGTAAGAAAATCACACCAGATGAGGGGTCTGGCATCTCATTGTCTGGATACAATGATCTGGTAAATTTCAGTTCTTTGTCTAAGGGTTGGTCTCCTAAGGAAGAAACTCAGAGAAGACAAATGTAAGTTTAAAGTTTAAGATCACAAGGGTCAATTTCTATGTTTATTCAAAAAGCTGAAAATGTCAGTTCTATGGGAATTGGGCCAGTTTCATATATATTGTGAACCCTGAAAATCTGAGACAGGTCTCAGTTACCTTAGAAAGTTTATTTTGCCAAAGTTGAGGATGAGTGCCTGTGACACAGCCTTGGGAGGTTCTGACATATGCCCAAGGTAGTCAGAGCATAGTTTGGTTTTATACATTTTAGAGAGACCTTAATCAACATACGTAAGATGAACATTGGTTCAGCATGGAAAGGCGGGACAATGAGAAGCAAGGGTAGGAAGATCAGAAGTGGAGAGGGGCCTGCAGGTCATAAGTAGATAAGAGACAAATGGTTGCCTTTTGAATTTCTAATTAGCCTCTCCAAAGGTAGCAATCAGATATGCATTTATCTCAGTGAGCAGAGGAATGACTTTGAATAGAATGTAAGGCAGGTTGGCCCTAGCCAGTTCCCAGCTTTATTTTTCCCTTTAGCTTAGTGATTTGGGGGCCCCAAGATTTATTTTCCTTTCACAATATATAAAAATATGAAAGGAAACACACACACATGCATGCACGCACACACACACACACACACACACACACACACACACACACACATATTTTTCAAACTTTCCTACTTTGGAAGGCTCGCTTTCATTCTTTGGAATCTGTGCTTCCAGAGTCAGCTCATCCTCATCTTTTCACTTCAATAGACTCTCTTTAAACTAGATTCTGACCCTTTTGATTATTTTAGGTTGACAGCAGAATATTTAATATGACAATGATCATAGATGTATAACTATATGAAAACATACTTTTTCAATTTAGTTGGGGCTTTCTGAGCAAATTTTAGTGAAATTTGAGACCTGTCCTAAAAATTGAGCCTAGATGATATATTATGATTGCCCAAGGACCCCAGAGAGATTTACCTCCCTAAAGGCATGTGTTTACATTTTAAGGGAGATTAAGACCTGAGCCTATGAAGACATCCCTAACTTTTAAAGCTGGAAAAAAACAAAAAAACAAAAAAACAAACAAAAAACCAAGGATTTCCTCTTTCTAGAGGAAAGATTTATTTACAATTCTAAAAGTAAAGGGTCTAGACCCTTCCCCTCTGGATCCCGCAGGATAATTTGTTTTCACTAGGGAGCAAAATATCTCTTTCTCAGGAGGAAAAAAAAAGGAACAGCTATTCCCTATATAATCATCTATCTTCATTTTTTGTAAGTTCCTCATCTATAGTAGATAGAGTCTATTATGTGCAAAATAATATCTGGTTCTTATAAATTGGGTAAGGGGCTTGCCTTCGGGCAAGGGGATGCTGGCATGGTGATTACTATCTGTAAGTAATCATAATTTGCTCTATTCCAGAAAGCTTTTGTTGACATTTAGGATAATATTAATAAGTATAGATCGGAAACACCAGAATACATTAGTAAATAAAAACCTTATTTACCTTATGATCGCAGTTTCAGAGCTCTGGCTTTTTACTAGTGTTTAATCACAATTAACTTAGCAACCATAAGCATAGTAATGCAGATCAAAGGCTAAACTATTTAATACTCCAGTAATATGTAAAGTTAGTTTAAATAAAATATACTCTAGTGCCTATTTTTATTTTTTAAATAAACTTTACCAATATGTAATTTATATAAAAAATGCATTTAACTCACAATTACGTAAATATAATTATACAGTATGCAGTGTTTTGTGTCTGACTTTTCTCACTTAGCATAATTTTCAGATTCATCCTTTTTTGTGCTCTTTTATTGTTTCTTTTTAAATATCACTAATTTGTGTATGTTATGTATCAGTAATTTATACTGTTCTTATTGCTGACAATCACTCCACTGTATGGATATATCATAATTTGCTTCTTCATTCACCTGTTGATTGACATTTGTGCTGTTTCTAATTTGGGGCTCTTTTGAAGAAATCACTGTGAGCATTCATGTGGAAATATGTGAGCATGTGTCTGTTTTTCTTGAATGACTGCATAAGTGTAGTATTGCTGGGTCAATTGTCAGGTTTATTTTCCATGTCATTAGATAGTGACAAATCCTTTTCCAAAATGATTGTACTATTTTACATATGTAGATGCAATGTGTGAGAATTTCATATTAGTTGTAGTCAGTCTAATTTTCACTTTTCTAATGCATATGATATGATGCAATATGTCCTAGTGTATTTAATTTGCATATCCATGATAACTAATTAGCATTTTAAAATGTGGTTATTAGCCATGTATTAGGTTGGTACAAAAGTAATTGTGGTTTTCACCATTAATAATAATTTTTTTAATGGTGAAAACCACAATTACTTTTGTACCAACCTAATACATTCTCTTTGGTAAAGTGGCTCTTTAAATTTTTTTTCCAGTTTTGGATTGAAATTCTTTTATTTTTCTTATTGAGTTACAAGTTTTATTTTTATATTTTATGCAGTAATTTTTCAAATATATGGACTGGAAATATATTCTCCCCATCTGTAGTTTGCCTTTATATTTTCATAGTGATGCCTTCCAGTGAATTTGTAAGTTTGATGAAGTCCAATCATTTCTTTTAATAGCTCATCTTTCCTCAGTTATAGCTAAGTAATCTTTGTCTACCCTAAAGTTACAAAGATATTCTACTATTTTTTAAAATAAGTTTTATAGTTTTAATGCTATGTATAAATACATGCTCCATCCACATGCTATTCTTTTCTAAATAGCTTTGTGAATGGTTTGAAGTTTAGAGATAGTTTTTTACCACTTTTATATATTTTTTGATAAGGAGTCTTGCTCTGTCGCCCAGGCTGGACTGCAGTGGCACAATCTGAGCTCACTGCAAGCTCCGCCTCCCGGGTTCACACCATTCTCCTGCCTCAGCCTCCTGAGTAGCTGGGACTACAGGCACCCGCCACCACACCGGCTAATTTTTTATATTTTTAATATTTTTAGCAGAGAGGGGTTTCACCATGATAGCCAGGATGATCTCGATCTCGTGACCTCGTGATCCATCCTCCTCGGCCTCCCAAAGTGCTGAGATTACAATCATGAGCCACCGTGCCCGGCCAGTTTTTTCCCATTTTTTAAGGCATTATTTCTTTAAAAAATTATCTTTTCTGTATAGAATTACCTTGTCATTGATTTGCCATGTATGTGGGTCTATTTTGAACCCTTCATTCTGTTTTATCATGCTAAGTATTTTTATAACTGGATTCATTTTAAGTGTCAGAGTCAGGTAATATAGTCCTGTCAATATTTTACTTTTCAGAATTCTTTAGTCTCTCATATATCCTTTGCACATTAATATATATGTTAATATCATCTTATCAATTTCATAAAAAACATAACTAACAGATTTGGATAAGGGTTGCCTTGAATGTGTAAATCAATCTGGTGAGAATTTTCACAATGTTAAAACTGACAATTCATGAACATATTCTCATTTATTTAAATATTTAATTTTTCTTAGCAATGTTTCATAGTTTTGACTTCATAGACTTTGCACTTATTTTAAGTTTGTAAATGTTTATTTCATGTTTTATAAAAGAGTTTCTCAATTTCATTTTCTAAGTGTTCCTTAACAGTTTATAGAAATCCATTTTATTTTTATATAGACTTTTCTTACATGGCCTAATAAATTCACTTGAACTGTTTTTTCGTCCTCTGAAAATTTATTAGAATTTTCAGCATAGAGTATTGTGATGTGTTTCTTTCAAAACTATGTGGCTTTTAATATTCTTTCTAGCCAGAACCTTAAGTATAATAATGAATAGAAGTAAATATTAAGTAGAAGTAAATATTAAATAGAGTTATACATAATTTGTTAGGATCAGCATACTATATTATCATAAAAATAAATTTAAATTTGCCTATAACAGATTCTCAGATACTTTTAGTTAAATAATATTAAAGTAATTTGAGTATAAATTTTAATCTAACAGTAGAGATATGCAAATATATGTTCGAAATTGTCTTTTCCGCCTATAGTTGCATCTGTAATAGTATAGACTTTGGTTTTTGAAACACTATATCCAATAATGAATAATCTAACAATATGGCCCTGGAGAGCCTGTTTGTGTCTACATATTTATTAGTTAAAAAATGTGCTTATACTAGTTGAAGAATATGTAATTAAAAGTATTTTACAGTTAAAAAATGTTTTATCTAAGGACATTTATCCAAAATTGTTCATTACTTTTTGGAAAAATCTGAAAGCAGGTAATTTAACTCTGTTCTCTCAAACAGCTAAAATTGGAAAATATTTAGGTTAATAGCATCTTATGTACTTAAAGTATGATATTGAATAAAAATACCTTGTAATCTCTCCTTTTGTAAAGGAATAAAAAATAAGGGACAATACATATTATGTCTGTCATTTGGCAAAACAAGTTTTTTGTAGTTTTCATTTTTGTATTAAGAATGATTTCTTCTTATGCACAGAATTTTCAGATTTACTTTAGATGCCTAAGAAGCTGCAAGAATAGCTTCATAATTTCATATATTTTTACAAAAATGTGTATACATTACTAGTATCTACTGAAACTTTTACAAGCGACTGAACCTGTCAGTATATGGTATAAAAGTAAGGTAAAATGATTACTAACGCAGTGTTTCTTATTTTAAAAAGGATTCATGAAAATCCTTACTATTTTCTACTCATAAAATTGAAATATTACATTCTTATCTCTTCTCAATCATAAATAATCACTAATAAAATCTAGGTATCAAATTTTTGAATGTGATATGTTTATTTTTATTTGTTTAATGTTTATTTTAAGTTCAGGGATACATGTGAAGGCTTGTTACATAAGTAAATTTGTGTCATGGGGGTTTGTTGTACAGATTATTTCCTCACCTAGTTATTAAGCCTAGTACCTGTAAGCTATGTTTCCTGTTCCTCTCTCTCATCCCACCCTTCACCTTCTGATAAGCCCCACTGTCTGTCTGTTGTTCCCCTCTATGTGTTCTCATCATTTAGCTTCTACTTGTAGGTGAGAACATTAGGTATTTGGTTTTCTTTTCCTGCTTTAGTTTGAGAAGGATAATGACCTCCAGCTCCATCCACGTTCCTGCAAAGGATATGATCTCGTTATTTTCTATGACTGTATAGTATTCCATAGTATATATGTACCACATTCTCTTTATCCATACTATCACTAATGGGCATTTAGGTTGATTCCATGTCTTTGCTATTGTGAATAGTGCTGCAATGAGCATACACATGTATGTGTCTTTGTAGAAGAATGATTTAAATTCCTCTGTGTATGTACCTAGTATTAAGATTGCTGGGCCAAATAGTGTTTCTGTTTTTAAGTCTTTGAGCAATTGCCACATTGTCTTTCACAATGGTTGAACTTATTTACACTCCCATCAACAGTGTATAAGCATTACTTTTTCTCTGTAACCTTGCCAGCATCTGTTATTTTTTGACTTTTTAATGATAACCATTCTGACTGGTGTGAGATGGTATCTCATGGTGGTTTTGATTTGCATTTCTCTAATGTTCAGTGATGTTGAGTTTTTTTTTTTATATAATTATTGGCTGCATGTATGTGTTCTTTTGAAAAGCATCTGTTCATGTCCTTTTTTCACTTTTAATGGAGTCGATTTATCTTGTCATTTAAGTTCCTTATAGATGCTGGATATTAGACCTTTGTTGATGCAGTTTTCAAATATTTTCTCCCATTCTGTAGGTTGTCTGTTTTCTATCTTGATAGTTTTGTTGTTGTTCTTGTTTGTTTTCATTTTTGTTTTTGTTTTTGCTGTGCAAAAGTTCTTTACTTTAATTAGAACCCATTTGTCAACTTCTGCTTTTGTTGCAATTGCTTTTGGCGACTACACTATGAAATCTTTGCCAGTTCCTGTGTCCTAAATGGTATTGCTTACGTTGTCTTCCAGGGTTTTTCTAGTTTGGGTTTCACATTTAAGTAATTAATCCATCACAAGTTAATTTTTTATATGGTGTCAGGAAGGGTCCAGTTTTCAACTTCTGCATATGGCTAGTCAGTTAGCCCTGCACTATTATTGAGTAGGAAATCCTTTCCCCATTGCTTGTCTTTGTCAGGTTTGTTGAAGATCAGATAGTTGTAGGTGTGCAGCCTCATTTCTGGGTTCTCTATTCTATTCCATTGGTCTATGTGTCTGTTTTTGTAACAGTAACATGCTGTTGTGGTTACTGTAAACCTGTAGTATAGTTTGAAGTCAGGTAGTATGATGCTTCAGCTTTGTTCTTTTTGCTTAGGATTTATTGCCTTGGCTATTCGAGCTTTGATCTTTTTTTGTTTCATATGAATTTTGCAATAATATTTTCTAGTTCTATGAAGAATCACAATGGTAGTTTAATAGGATTAGCATTGAAACTATAAATTGCTATGAGCAATGTTGCCATTTTTATGATATTGATTTCTCCTATCCATGAGCATGGAATGTTTTTCCATTTGTTTGTGTTATCTCTGATTTCTTTGAGCAGTGGTTTGTAGTTCTCCTTTTAAAGATCTTTCACCTTCCTGGTTAGCTGTATTCCCAGGTATTTTCTTCTTTTTGTGGCAATTGTGAATGAGATTGTCTTTCTGATTTGGTTCTCAGCTTGACTGTTATTGGTGTATAGGGGTGTTTAATTTTTGTATGTTATTTTGTATTCGAAGACTTTTCTGAAGTTGTTTATCAGCTTAAGAAGGATTTTGGCTGACTATGGAGTGTCCTAGATATAGGATTATTGTCTGCAAACAGGGATAGTTTGACTTCCTCTCTTCCTACTTGGATTTCCTTTATTTGTTTATCTTGTCGATTGCTCTGACCAGGACTTCCAAGACTGTTTAATAGGAGTGGTGAGAGAAAACATCATTGTCTTGTGCTGGTTTTCAAGGGCAATAGTGCCAGCTTTTGGACATTCAGTATGATGTTGGTTGTGGGTTTGTTATATATGGCTGTCATTACTTTGAGATATGTTCCTTCAACACCTAGTTAACTGAGAATTTTTAACATGAAGTAGTGTTGAATTTTTTCAAAAGCCTTTTTTGCATCTATTGAGATAATTATGCAGTTTTTGTCTTTAGTTCTGTTATGTGATGAATCATATTTGTTGATTTGCATTTGTTGAATCAACATTGCGTCCCAGGGTAAACCCTATTTGATTGTGTTGAGTAAGATGTTTGATGTGCTGCTGGATTCAATCCACCCATATTTTATTGAGGATTTTTGTGCATTTATGTTCATCAAGGATATTGGCCTGAAGTTGTCTATTTTTGTTGTTTCTCAGTCAGGTTTTAGTATCAGGATGATGCTGGCCTCATAGAATAAGTTAGGGAGGAATCCCTCCTCCTGAATTTTTTTAGAGTAATTTCAGCAGGAATGGTTCCAGCTCTTCTTTGTACCTCTGGAAGGATTCAATTGTAAATCCATCTGGTCCTGGGCTTTGTTTTTTGGTTGGCAGGTTATTTATAGCTACCTTAATTTTGGAGCTCAATATTGGGCTTTTAAAAGATTCAATTTCTTCCTGGTTCTGTCTTAGCAGGAGGTATGTGTCCAGGAATTTATCCATTTGTTCTAGATTTTTTAGTTTATGTGCATAGAGGTGTTCATAATATTCTCTGATGGTTATTTGTATTTCTATGAGGTCAGTGGTAATACCCTCCTTGTTGTTTCTAGTTGTGTGTATTTGAATTTTCTTTTCTTCTTTATTAGTCTAGCTAATGGTCTGTTTTATTATTTTTTTTCAAAAAACAAGCTCCTGGATTTGTTGATCTTTTGAATAATTTTTTGTGTCTTAATCTCTTTCAGTTCAGCTCTGATTTTGGCTATTTCTTGTCTTCTGCTAGCTTTGGGATTTGTTTGCTCTTGCTTCTCTAGTCCTTTTCATTGTGATGTTAGGTTGGAAACTTGAGATCTTTCTAACTTTTAGTGCTATAAAGTTCCCTCTTAATACTGTGGTAGCTGTGTCCCAGAGAATCTGGTACAATATATCTTTCTTCTCATTAGTTTCAAATAAGTTCTTGATTTGTGCCTTAATTTCGTTATTTACCCAAAATTCATTCAGGAGCAGATTGTTCAATTTCTATGTAATTGTATGTTTTTCAATACATTTCTTAATCTGATTTCTAATTTGATTGTCTTGTGGTCTGAGACATTGTGATTATTTTCAGTTCTTTTGCATTTGTTGAGGGGTATTTTACTTCTGATTCTGTGATCAATTTTAGATTATGGGCCATGTAGCAGTGAGAAAAATGTGTATTCTGTTATTTTGGGGTAGAGTGTTTTGTTGATGTCCATGAGGTTCATTTGATCTAGTGCTATGTTCAGGTTCTAAATGTCTTTGCTAATTTTCTATCTCAATAATTTGTCTAATATTATGAGTGGTGTGTTAAACTCTCCCACTATTATTGTGTGGGAATCTAAATCTCTCTGAAGGTCTCTGAGAACTTGCTTTATGAATCTGAGTGCTCCTGGATGCATATATATTTAAGATAGTTAGATCTTCTTACTGAATTGAACCTTTATCGATATGTAATGCCCTTGTCTTTTTTGATCTTTGTTTGTTTAAATTCTGTTTTGTCAGAAACTATGATTTCAACCTCGACTTTTTAACTGTTTTCCATTTACTTGGTAAGATTTTTTTTATCTCTTTATTTTGAGCCTGTGTGTGTCATTGTATGTGAGATGGGTCTCTTAGAGACAGCATACCAATGGGTCTTGGTTCTTTATCCAGTTTGTCACTCTGTGTATTTTAATTGGGATATTTAGCACATTTATATTAAAGGTTAGTATTGTTATGCCTAGATTTGACCCTGTCATCATGATCTTAGCTGATTATTTTGCAGATTTGTTTATATGGGTGCTTTATAGTGTCACTTATCTATGTAAATCAGTGTGCTTTTGCAGTGGCTGATAACAATTTTTCCTTTCCATATTTAGCACTTCCTTCAGGAGTTCTTTTAAGGGAAGTCTTTTAAGGTCACTTGTCTATGTAAATCAGTGTGTTTTTGCAGTGGCTGATAACAATTTTTTCTTTCCATATTTAGCGCTTCCTTCAGGAGCTCTTTTAAGGGAAGTCTGGTGGTAATGAATTCCCTCAGCCTTTGTTTGTCTGAAAATAATTTTATTTTTCCTCTGCTTATGAAGCTTAGTTTGACTGGATATAAAATTCTGAGTTGGAATTTCTTTTCTTTAAGAATGTAGACTATTGGCCCTTAATCTCTTCTGGTTTGAAGGGTTTCTGCTGAGAGGTTCACTGTTAGTCTAATGGACTTTCTTTTGTAAGTGACCTGACCTTTCTCTCTAGCTGTCTTTAACATTTTCTCTTTCATTTTGACCTTGAAAAATATGATTATGTGTCCTGGAGATGATCTTCTTGTGAAGCTTATTACTGGAGTTGTCTACATTTCCTGAATTGCAATGTTTGCCTCTCTAGCTAGGTTGGGGAAAGTTCTCATGGATGATGTGCTGAAATATGTTTTCCAAGTTGGTTCCACTCTCCCCACCCTTTTCAGGGACTCTAATGAGTCATAGATTTGATCTCTTTACATAAACCTCTATTTCTCAGATATTTTCTTAATTCATTTTCATTCTTTTTTCTCTGTTCTTGAGAAACTGTCTTATTTCAGAAAGCCAGTCTGCAAGCTCTGAGATTCTTTCTTCCCCTTGGTTTATTTTGCTATTAATGCTTGTGATTACGTTATGAAATTCTTGTAGTGTGTTTTTCAGCTCTATTGGGATAGCTACATTATTTTCTATACTGGCTGTTTTGCCTGTCAGCTGCCACATTGTTTTATGAAGATTTTTAGCTTCCTTGCATTGGATTTCAAATGTAGCTCAGTGATCTTTGTTCCTATTCACATTCTGAATTCTTTTTCTGTCATTTCACTCACCTCAGCCTGGTTCAGAACCCTTGCTGGAAAGATGATTGCTGGAGAAGTGATGAAATCATTGGGAAAATAGAAGGTATTCTGGCTTTTAAAGTTTTTCAAGGTTGTTGTGCTGATTCTCATCTTTATGGGTTTATCTACCTTCAATCTTTTAGATTGCTGACATTTGAATTTTTTTAAATTTTTTTTATCCTATTTGATGACCGTGAGGGATTGAGTGTGGTATAATGTGGTTTCAGCAGACTGGCTTCATTTCTGGAACACTTCAGGAGGCCAACACTAAGCTCCCAGTTCCTGTACTGTGTGCTCTAACTCCGAAGGACACTTACTGTGCCCCAACTTTTCTCTCTGGCTCCTCAGGGTTTGGAATTTACTGTGCTGGGGGAGTTGAGGTGTGTCAGTTGTGGCAGATTGTTAGCAGGTACTGGGGTGCCTGTGTCCTGCAGACTTGTACCACAGTGGCACAAGCAACACAGCTGGGGGTTCAGTGGGCCCTTACTGGAAACTGCATGCATGGTTGCACTTGAGGTGGGGTTGGGTTGGGGTCAAGATGCTGACAAGCACAGGTCTGGATGTCTCCTCTGTGCCCCTCAAGCAGGAGAGATCACTCAGGGTGGGCCCAGAAGAAGCTGCAGTATGGGAAAGGAGTAGGTGGGCTTGTGTATGGCCATAGAGGCCACCTCACTAGAGCTCTCCATTAGTTAGGTACAGTCAGCAATTGCAAAAGCCACAGTGTGGATCTCTAGGGTACCCAGGACTTCCTTGCAAACAGGCATGCCCAAGCTGAGGCCCCAGGAGAGGCGAGCAGACCAAGGGTTATTCGGATCAGACCAGCCCTATCTGATGGGCAAAACCACCCTGAAGAAATTAGTTTGACAGTTCCCCTAGGGCTAAAGTCTCCTATGGCAGCAAGTCAAGTCTAGAGAAATGGCCATCCCTGTCCATACTCTCCTTCAGATATTTCTGCATCAAACCTTCTGGGCTTCACATCAGCTGACTTGCTGTTCCTCCCTCTTCTTTAAGCAGCTCTTTCTGCCAACTTGAGTTTTCATGTTGTTTGAGGGGGTCTCCTCCTGCCAGGGCTCCAGAGGCCCATGGCAAGATAAGGTTGCTGCTGGCCAATTTAACCCACCCATTCTCCTGGAGCAGTTGTGGTCCAGAAATGAGTCCCTGTGTGCCATAGCACCATACAGGGTTCCCAGCTTTATCCGCCTTCAGTCCAGCTTCGGTGCCTTCCCTCCATACCCACTTAGCATCTTCCCTCTGAAGATCTGTTAGAAGCACGGCAGTCATCTCAGTCCCTCAGTGGGAGCTGTTCTACCTGGCTGCATTAGCTGGCCAACTTCTATTTACTGATGGCTTTATTTTTAAAGCATATTTATAGTAACATACACTAGTAATTAATGTACTTATTTAATTTTTAGTGGAACTAGTATAGCATATTCTTACTTTTCCTGAGTGTCATTGAACTCCACGTCAATTAAAACACACATTTGAATTTTGATGAGTATTTTGCTTTGCTGAAGTTTAGTTTTTCACTTGTGAAGACAGTTCATTCATTCAGTCACTGAATTCCACAAACATGTTGTGAACATTAATGTCAATAATAATTCATAAGATGCTGTAGAAAATGCAAGTAATTGCAGAGAACCTTAGTTCTCAAGTGATATAGCATCTAATCACCTGCTAACAAGCAATAAATAGTATAATAATTTATTATTCACAAAATTATATTTGATCTTTAAAAACAAAATTTGTAACTGAATAGCAAAGAAATGTTAAACAAAATGATTGAAGTCTGTTCATGAAATCAGTCCCAGTTGAAGTTAGTTGAGAATGATTCGTGGAAAAGATAAGTTAGTTGAAATTAGGATAAATAGGTGACAGATAAAGAATAAGAACATATCTGGTTATTAGACATTACAGGAAAATACAGTTTTTCCATCATTTATTCACTTAATGATATTCACTGAGGACACATTTGCACCTGTTGTGGGACTACAATAGTGAACAAAACAGATGTTTCTGTCTTCATAGTTTAGATGAGGGGTAAGCTAACTTTTTCTATAAAGGGTCAGATGGTAAATATAGTACCTTAGCCTCCTGTGTGGACCAAGTAGCATTGAAGATAACATGAATATGCATGTATAATAATAAATAAAATAAATATCCATATTTTGTATTGTCTATATTTAAACTGTATTAAGAATAACTGAGTGAAATAAATTAAAAACTAATACAGTTTGGCTGGAATAGGAAGTAGTAAGAGGGCAGTAGCAAGGATGTGGCTGGCAGTGGAATTGAAGCAGAGATGGCCCTTTGGGAGGGAAGATAAGGCATCATGTCTTCAGCAGGAAGGGATTCTCCTGTATTCTGCTGTGCTCAGAGACCAAGGGCAGAATCCAAAAGCTTGTGGTCAGTAGAAGTGGGCAGAAGGTGGTCTGGATGAAAATTAAGACCTGTGGATGAGAAAACTTGGGGTGAAAGGTTTAAAGACATGTCCTGATTACTGCTGAAACTACCCAGCTATTGTAGCTTGAGAACAGTCACAAATAATACCTAGTGGAATAGGATAAGCTTGTTCCTATGAAACTTTATTTATGGGCAGTGAAACTTGAATTGTGCATAAGTTTAAAACATGACAAAATATCATTCTTTTAAAATTTTGTTTAGCCATTTAAAAATATAAGAAACATTCGTAGCTCATACTCAAATTGGTAGTGGAATCACAGGGCTCACATTTGACTCACAAGCAATAGTTTACTGACTCATGGTCTATGAAGAAATAAAGGATATGTAGTTCTTCAAACTAACTATCTACATGCAGTAGTCAAACTATAGTTTATTCATATGCTTATCACCAAATTTTAAAGTAAGATTTTATAAAAATCCATAAATCTATAAAAATAAATAATTTCAAAATAATAAAACAAAGCTTAAATCTTTATAGTTTAATAAATACTAATAAGTTATAAAGTAAAGAAGAAATATATTAATTGGAATCAGTCACCAAGGGGTCTATACCTAACTCAAAGAAGTAAGACTATGTTTCCCATTAATTTCTTCTTACTTATTCATGAGTAATACTAAGTTAATAATCCAAATTCACATTACTAATGTTCTGACTATGTGGTAAGCCAATGTCCACATCATTCTAAAAAAACCTCAAGATTGAATATATCAGCATGGAAAATATTAATGGACAGATTTCAATTCCACTCCCTTAAGTTCAAAGTTTAAAAGAGTTCTCAGCAAAACAAGCAGTGTACAGATACAAGAGTTAAGTTCTTGAAAACCTGAGATACAGAGGTGGGAAGCATTTAATTTACTATAACAAGTAGTTTGTCTCTCATGCTATTACCTAGAGAGAGAAACAGAGTCCATGCTAAGAGGGCATCTGCTGAAGGCATCAAGGGAGGGTATTGTTCCACAATAAATTAAATTGACTTTGAGTACCACCCACACTTTGCTATATTCACAGAGAATTCTTGCAGTAAATAATATACCTCTGATTTTGATTGAAAGCATTAAAACTAATATATACTATGTCTTGGTTCACATAACCCAGCATTAAACTTCCACACTCTGGCTCTGCTGATTATGGACTCAGATTTTTCTGAATTATTTTTAAAAACTAATCTTCATTTCTGCTATGGCACCCTCAGGGCACAAAGACTTAAGGTTCTTATTACATCAATGTTTTCATTCCTATACTTAAACACATATAACCTTCTAAAGCAGAAATGCGAAATTAATCAGATGCAATACAGCACCTTTCAAAAGATAGCACATATCTAACACCTGTCAGCTCATCAATGTTTGGTCTACTACTCTACAAATTACTACATACATCATTCCTGACACCTAAACTGGTGTAGAGAATAAAGCAAAACTTGCAAATTCTGTAAAACTCACTAGCAACACATATGTAGTGAAGAATCTGTTCTCTATTATTTTATCTTTAACCCCCTTAGACACATAAATGCAGTGATAGACCCAATAACTTCTGTTAGAGATATATTATGTATATATATACACACACATATATTTCATATTTAATTAAAATTAGAAAATTTTAAAACAAATGCACAAGTCCACATTTTGTTAAGCTATTAGAATGATATCATCACATCATTGGTATCTAGAAAACTTAACTCTGCGTTCATAAACGAATGACAGTGGAAAAGATAATAACTTCTTAGCAATAGTTTTAAAATTATTTTTACTATATGGAATCCCTGAAAGATATTTGGTGACCTTCATAGCTTCTTGGACTATACCTTGACAACTATTTCAGTGAAGACAAAAACAGCAATAATTCTTCGTGTGTGTGTAGTTAAAAAATTAAGCATTTATACTTTGAGAAATGGAATAAAGAATGGAATATGGAGACTCTTTTGCTGTTTGGAATTATATGAACAAATAAATTTTTTATCTTTTGTTGATGAGAAGAGTCTACAAGTTTCCCTCTATCATTGGGAAGTAGAAAGGACAGGAAGTTTGGAAGAGGGATTCTGTGGAGGTGAGACAGTATGAGGCAGGGTTTCTTCTTTGATCCGTGTGATCCAAGGGCATGAAGACAGGGAAGCTGATTGTGTTGCTAGGAGGCTAACTAAAAAAGAGGATTCAGAATGAGTAAATAAAGCCAATGAAACAATAATACAAGTTAGAAAGCAGTGGCAGGGTGTGAAAGATAGTAACATAAGCAGGTCACACTGGATCAGTCAGTTCAACAAGACAGCTGTCTAGGGAAAATGCATTGAGAAACCTGGCCAGGAGCTTTTGTGCTTTCCAGTGCACATTCCAAAGTTCAGAGGCAAAACTGAACACCTAACTATCAAAAAAGGTTTGTGATGGTGGTAGTGATTTAGTTGTGGCTATATTTTAAGATACGGAATTATGTCCATTGAGAATTTTCTGGAAGTTCAGTGACTATATCTTGAAATTTTGACTAGAAGCACTTTTAAATTCAGTATTTCAGCTCTATAAACTCTAGGTGAGAACATCTAATAGACAGATGAGAATATTTTTGGCAATCTGTTGTCAGAAGCTATCTGATCCACATATTTGTCCTTTTTATTCTTCAGTATTTGTGAATGTACTTGATTCTATTTTTAAATAATCTTTAGCATTTAAATACTAAAAATTTTATGTTAAAATAACATTTTATTGAAATGTTAATATCAAAAATAGATTTCCAATATTCTTTTTCATATCATCAATTAAAGTTAAATATAAAACCTAAGATTATACATATTAGAATGAAATAAAGTAAAATGAATTATGATATAATTTAATTTAACCAAAATATGAAAAATGGCCAACTACTTTGGTAATTAAATATGAACCAGTAATTAACTATTGGTAATTAAGTATAAATTTACACAATGACATTACAGCATTATTTTTTCTAAATGTAGACTGTGGTAAATAATGGTTAATAATATTAAACTAGTACATTCCTGTTCTCTTTCATAAAGGTTAATAGATGCAGTTTGGTTCATTAAACATTCAAAATCATTTAATGAAGATTTGAATTAAAATTTAGATGATAAGGCAACATTGTTCTTATTCACTGTAAAAAGTAAAAATATTAAACATTTTAGTTTTTGATTTTAAATGAAGGGACACTGACTTGCAAAAATGCATTTTACGAATGTTTAATAAATAACATTTACTATATTTTCTAGCTTACTTTCTAGCTTATTTATAACTCTCAATTAATATAATTTGTAATATATTATTTGGGTAGTATTTTTAGTGGAAGTACATATTTCTTAATATCTATGTGTAGAAGATTTTAACAGTGAATTTTTTTTTTTTTTTTTTTTTTGAGACAGGTTTTCACTCTGTCACCCAGGCTGGAGTGCAGTGGCATGATCTCGGGTCATTGCAGACTGACTCCACCTTCAGGACTCAAGCAATCCTCCTGCCTCAGCCTCCCTAGCAGCTGGGGCTACAGGCATGTACTACAAAGCCTGGCTAATTTTTTTTTATTTTTGCAAAGATGGGATTTTACCATGTTGCCGAGGCTGGTCTTGAACTCCTAGGCTCAAGTGATCCACCCACCTCAGCCTCCCAAACTGCTGGATCACAAGTGTGAGCCACCACACCCAGCTTTTAACAATGATTTTAACATAAATTATTCAGTCTTAATGTGACTTACTGTAAGAAGGAAAGAACTTCTAAGAGCCAAAGATTCGAGAAATGTTTACCACTAGCCACAGGAAAATAGAACATTTTACTCCCAATACACCTGCCTCATTTGCAGGTGAGAGGCAAATTTGAAAGCAATTTTTTTTTAGTTAGTAATAATAATCTATAAACTTAGAATTTTATATGTCAAATTCATTTATTTAAAATAATAATATCAAGCCATTGATAATAAAAAGGAGCTTCAATGGGAAGCTTCTCCATATATGATAATATATGTAGAATATATAGACCTATTTGAACCACACCTTTAAAAACAGACTTCTAGTCAGTTACCTGTCTCTTCTAATATAACTCCATTTAGATTGCTATTTTATTAAGCTTTTATTACAATGCATTGCCACTATAACACATTTTATATTGGATTTTGTTTTCTTACACAGATTGACTTTTCCATGAAACCCTATTCTATTCTAATCTCCTATAAGAATACCAAGTAGCCTTTTGTTTTTCCAATTCAAGCAAGATTTGCATAAAGTGTAGTTATTATTTTCTGTATTCATGTTATTTTCTAAATTAATTTTCATTTTACCAGATAATTTTAGAAAGTAATAAGTGTTATGAAGACAATAAATTGGGGTAATCTGATAAATAGTAAATGCGACCAATGGTTAATTTACATATGAATAGGAAATCCTTTTTACATTAAGACCTGCACCATACAGAGATGGGGACCTTATTCGAGCAAACATGGAAACACTTTTCAGGTAGAGGGAAGAGCAAGTGTAAAGCTGCTGAGGTCGTAACACTTTGAAGGCCATGGTAAATGTTCTTGTAGGATCTCTCTATTGAGTTAACACTATGGAATGAATTCTCAAAGCAGACTTCAACTGATTATAGATTGTGATAGGCAGAATAGCGTCCCTGATGGATGTCCATGGTCTAATCCCTGACCTTTGTAAATAAATTATGTTACAGGAATAAATAATTTTTCACAATGGAATTAGATTATGGACTTTAAAATAGGAAGACTATTGAGATTAACTGGATGGGACCAAGAAAATCACACGGGCTCTTAGAAATGAAAGAGGAGGGCAGAAGAACTGGTTAGAGAGATGTGATGACAGAAGAAAAGGAGAGATTCTAAGTGTGAGAGACTCCTGAATTCCATTCATTGTTGCTGGTTTTGACAATGTAGGCAGGGCCATGAATCAGGGAATATGGATGATCTCTAAAAGCTCGAAACAACCCTCAACAAACAGAAAGAAAGTGGGGGACTCAATTCTACAACTGCCAAGAACCACATTCCAGCAACAATCTCAATGTACGGAAAAATGGATTCTCCCCTAAAGCCTTCAGAAAGTCAAAATTGAACACAGCCTGACAACAGCTTGGTCTTAGCCCAGGGAAAGCCATGTCAGAGTTCTCACCTACAGAAACGTAAAATAATAAAATTTGTGTTTTTAATCTTCCAAATTTGCAGCAATTTCTTATGGCAGAAATAGAAAACTAAAATGTAGATCTTATCACCACTAAATTTAATACTGATTTGAAGGATACAAGCAAGAACTAAGCAGAGATAAAGTAGTCCTCTATGGAGGACACTGCATCTGTAAATTTCATTTCCAAAAAGAATGTTCTTTTTTTCAGTATGTGAAAGCACTTGGATATCAAATTAACAGAAGATTTTTGAACAATGTACAGTATATGTAAATAGTATACTCAGAGAAGTTTTGGTTTTGGGGCTCCCCAGTACTATAACTCATTTGTTACACAGTAGAAATGTATACATTTCTAAAATTTGATTTAACTTATATTTAAAAATTGGATATGTAGACATATTTATAATAATTCATCATTTTTATAATGTCATCACTCTGTTTTAGAATGCAATAGATAGAATTTGCTTCATAAATAGGTTAAAATATTTTTCTTTAGATTTTTAGACCTTCACGTATAAAATAGGGTTCTAATTCAAGCTAAGGCAGGCAGATCCCTTTAGGTCAGGAGTTTGAGACCAGCCTGACCAACATGGTGAAACCCCATCTCTACTAAAAATATAAAAATTAACCAGGCGTGGTGGTGTGTGCCTGTAATCTCAGTTACTCAGGAGGCTGAGGCAGGAGATTGCTTGAACCCGGGAGGCACAGGTTGCCATGAGCCGAGATTGCACTATTGCACTCCAGCTCTGGGCAACCAAGCAAGACTCCGCTTCAAAAAAGAGCCCTCGAATAGAAAACGTACTATGTGTACAGACCTACAAAATGCCAAACATGTACGTTTATGTGTATATATTACAGATAAATATGTAAAACATACATTTTATCCTCAAACTTGGATTTATTTGTTTTAAACAAGTTTTATGGGCAAATAAACCTATTTTTTTGTGATGAAGAATTTTTTTATTTTGAAGTATTTGCAATAAGAGCTCTCCTGACTCCCAGTGATCCTATAAAATGGCCATAATTTAATGGATTTTAATTAGCTGGCGCTTGGGTTCAGGACATTTTAGATACTTGTCAAACAAAACTTTAAAAATGTTTCGTAATCTGTAAAAAATTAACATCATTTTTGTTATTAAATTTAACTTAAAATTTAACTTTCATTTATATTCTATTTAATTTATATTGAGTTATCTAAATACACAGTACATTATTGCAATTAATATTTCCATATAATTCAAGCTAAGTTTTAAAAATCTGTATGCATTTCCAGGCCAGGCATAGAATCCCAGCACTTTGGGAGGCCCAGACTGGCAGAGCACCTGAGATCAGGAGTTTGAGATCAGCCTGGCCAATATGGTAAAATACCGTCTCTACAAAAAAATGCAAAAATTAGCCGGCCGTTGTGGTGCGTGCCTGTAGTTCCAGCTACTCGGGAGGCTGAGGCATAAGAATCGTTTGAACCTGGGAGGCAGAGATTGCAGTGAGCCAGAACTGCACCATTGCACTCCAGCCTGGGTGACAGAGAGTGTCTCTCTCTCTCTCTCTCTTTATATATGTGTGTGTGTGTGTGTGTGTGTGTGTGTGTGTGTGTGTATGCATTATGCATTTCCTCTAATCTATTATCTTTTTGAATATTTTTGTTCACTGCATATCACATTTGTCCTCACTAAAAATGTATTTGTTATGCAATTAGAAACATTTGTCTATTCAGTCAGTAAAAAGGATTTATGAGTGTCTGGGTTAAATAAATATTTAAAAATTAATTAAAGAGGGTGTGTTTAGCTATGCTGTATTTAAAACAGTCAAATCAGGCATGCCAAATATTTGGATAAAATAATATTTTTGAATGTCCATGGCTTTAACTACCTTAAAATCCACCAAAATAAGTGTTATTTTCTATTGCTGCTCTTGTTTAATTATTAAGATTTATGATTTTATATGCTCTTTATTTTAAAAATTTTATTGGTGTATTTATTTTGAGACAGGGTCTTGCTCTGTTGGCTGGGCTGGAGTACAAAGTTGTGATGATGGCTCACTGCAGCCTTGACCTCTCATGCTCAAGCGATTCTCTCACCTCAGCTTCTGGAGTAGCTAGGACTACAGGCATGAGCCGCAACACTTAACTAGTTTGTTTTTTAAATTTTCATAGAGCCAAAGTCTCTCTATATTGCCCAGGCTGGGCTCAAACTCCTGAGCTCACCCAATCCTCCCACCTCAGCCTTCCAAAGTGCTGAGATTACAGGTGTGAGCCACTGCACTCAGGTTTACTCTTTTTTTCGATTATCATTAAATATTTCACTTTAAATTTCAAGTACTAATGGAACAAGCATATTACATGTCCAACTTACTGATTGATACTGGAGGATCTCCTATCTTAATTTGTTACAGAAAAATGACTTGTAATATAAAAATTCTTCTCAGATTTTAAAAATCTGAAATATTATTTCAACACAGAGACAAAAAGGAAATATGTCTAAAGAATTAATTCACCAAAAAAAACCCTGCTAAAATGACTAAATTGATTAAGGATCACTAACCAGCTAGATTACAGAATGGTCACACATCAGCATTAGAGCATGACATAAGATTTCTGTGAAGCAGCCTGGTAGTCCTGTTCTTTTTGGCATTCTCATGCTCTGTGTGATAAGGTTCTGCCAAGAGAGAATAATATCACATGGTCTCTCTTAAGGCTAATACTCCAGTATCATACCATTTCCCATAAAAAGTACAGTGATATTACAAGTGCTTCAAATGACTATCCTGTGCCGAATGACAATAAGATAGTTACTTTTCAGTGAATCTGCTGGAGAAAATAACAATAATCTTTATCTATGTTGTTAGCATGCTTTAAAAATCATATTTATTTTCTAAAAATGAAATTGTGATGTGTGGTAAATATTATAAATTCTTATTTAAAAATGTAAGCAATAGAAAATATTTATGTCCAGTAGGCCAAATATATTTGAAAGCACGTATTTCAGCCAACTTCACAAGAAGTGGTAACACTACTCAAAATCAGATATTGTAATAAGAATCATTTTGATTTTCAATGGCTAAGTCTATGGGTAGTATTATCATTATTTATTTTTCCATGACAAATTTAAATTTCTTCAGTGATTTGTAAAAAAAAAAAATGGGAGTTTCAAATAGGCATTCATATCAGTCCTTGGACAGATATGTAGCTTAGCTCTTTTTATTACTTTTAGAATGTATGTGGTTTATTTCCCAGAAATGATAGGATGACCTACCTGGAAAGTAAAGATATGTCAACATTTTTAGCTTTCAGGACTGTAAACTTGATCTTTGATATTTATTTCTTAAGCATATAAAAATACGCCAGTTTGCAAAGAAGGACATCTATACCTCAGACATTTCTTTAAAATATCCTGTTACATATAATCTATTGTAGAAAAGTCTCACCCATATTACTTGCAATAGGTAGGCCAAATAATATATTTTAAGAGAACTATAATTGCCTTTTGTTTGAAAATCTGTAAGTAAATAAAATGAAAAAGACCTCTCAACACACATACATACATACAAACACACACACACACACACACACACACACCCCCACACACACACACTTCTCTACACTAGTGAGGTTTAGATGGTGATAAGATCAAATCTATTCTGTAAAAATGCAAGAAGATGGGAAATGGGTAAGATCATTGTATACTATATACTATATAATATAATATAATAAAGTTATCATGGAATGGCACGTTATTCCAGATTTGCTCAAGATCAAACTGAATCCATTTTTATTTCCTGGAAAGTCGCTGTTAAAAAGATTCATAAGAGTCCATTAATGATTTAATAATAGTAACAAACTATGTACACATCGATAACCACTATCTTTTCAAAAGTGACATGCCTGGAACCCAAAAATATGGGAATTTATTGCTTGGGTTGGGGGAATAAGGAGCCAGAACTATAAAAATTAACATTTTTTATTGTAATGTTCCCCACTCTGCTGTTGGTGTGGCATGCTAAACATAATTAGCTTATGCAAATACATGAGGTAAGATTAAGATTGCATTCTTAAAATCTTGGAATCCACTTAAAAGCTGTCTATATGACATAAGAGATGATATAAGGGACATTTTTAGATTTTCTTTATGTTTTTAACATTTGTTTCTATCAACTTAAACGTCCCCAAACTCTATATTTGGTTTAGTATGCTCTAGCTCTTTATAGCAATCTGTTGGCATGGCTGTGATTCCACAAAATATGCATTTGAATCGATGAAACTCATTATAAAGCATGTCTACTTTATGCATGTTCTGCAAAAATAAAATTTAGTATAATGTTTATTATGTTACTTTATAAAATGACTCTTGTGCTACTTTTATTTTTAATAAGATTTAATGCCAGGGAAAATTTTCTCTACAGAAAAACAAAACAAATCCTACAAAACTAAAAGCATGTGACACATTAAACTATTTTTATTTGTAATAAAATTATAATTAAATTAAATATTAATTAAAATATTAAATATTATAATTTATAATGATGAAATATTTCTTCCCTTTATGTCTTGGGTTTCAGAAAGTTAAAAACAAAATTAATCTTCTAATTTGATTAGTTTGCCAAAAATGTACCTGTTAAATTAGTTGTTTATTGCTATGGTTTGGCTGTGTCCCCACCCAAATCTCAACTTGAATTTTATCTCCCAGAATTCCCACGTGTTGTGGGAGGGACCCAGAAGGAGGTAATTTTCCGTGCTATTCTTCTGATAGTAAGTCTCACGAGATGTGATGGGTTTATCAGGGGTTTCCCCTTTTGCTTCTTCCTCATTTTGTCTCTTGCCGCTGCCATGTAGGAAGTGCCTTTCACCTCCCGCTGTGTTTCTGAGGCTTCTCCAGCCATGTGGAACTGTAAGTCCAATTAAACCTCTTTCTTTTTCTCAGTTTTGAGTATGCCTTCATCAGCAGCATGAATTTTAGATGTATTATAGAGTCATGGCATTGTGTTTTATATGTATTTAATATAAATATATGTTTTATGTTTTATATTGTTTCATCTAATGTTCCATATGCCACAGAAACTTGATTTGTAAAGGTGTAGTATCTATTTAAATAAAAATATGTGTCTCTTTGACAAATCAGAAAAACACTTTTTAGCTATTAAGCTCATATTTTATATCCTTGGATCTTACATTGCATTGATAGCTTATGCAATGATACACTAATATTCTGTAGCATTCATGGCCAATTCATTAATCTTTTAATATTTATTATATGTAGAAATATAACTGGGAGATATCTGCTGCATATAAAACTATTTCACACTAAGTTTTTAAGAATGCATTCAACATATTTAAGAAATATTTTGGTAATATTTAAGAATTCCTTGATTTTTCTAAATATTATAATTCATGCTATATCTCACATAACACTTTGATATGTATTTATTAACCATGCAATTACTTTGTGTTTATTTACATACATATATAGTGGCAAATTTATTTTTTACCATAGGTGTGAGAGAGAGCCAGCCAAGTATGTGTACACACACCGAGAGTTTACTTTTTACAAAGATAGTGCAAGTGTTTCCATCTTAAATGGAAAACCTCACCTTCCTTAAACAAACATATTTTAGGGCAAAATGAACAAAATCCTTTTATTGAAACATATAAAATTATCAATTTGGTTAAAACCAAATAGGATACTAGAAATTTCATTTGGCTCAATCTAATATAACATTCTGAAACAAATATATTCTGTCAATTATGTGGTTGCCATTCTTGCTGGTAAAGGTTAATAAATGATTAAACAATAGTTTACAGTTAATTTGAAAAAATTAAAGAGTTCAACAGTAATTAAGAATGAGAATATTTTAGTAGCTAATCATAAATAATACCTTTATTCTACCTGGGTGGTCTCTTGATTCATACACTTCCTGTGGTCACTGGTATGTAAATAGTTCCTTTTTGTGCTTTATGTAATTGAGGGTATTTTTCTATAAAATACTTGATTATTTTAGCAAAAAGAGTTGTTGTCATTGTATGTTTTTATAAAATACAGTTGTAATAAATTTTAAACAAAGATCAAATAAATTAAAATATATTCTATATAAATATTTACAAATAAATATATGTTTTTATATAAATATATATAAAAAATAGGCGAGGTGTGGTGGCTCACATCTGTAATGCCAGCACTTTGGGAGGCTGAGGCAGGCGGATCATGAGGTCAGTAGTTCGAGACCAGCCTGGCCAACATAGTGAAACCCTGTCTTCACTAAAAATACAAAAAATTAGACAGGCATAGTGGCGCATGCCTGTAACCCCAGCTCTTCAGGAGGCTGAGGCAGGAGAATCACTTGAACCCAAGAGGCAGAGGTTGCAGTGAGTGGAGATCCGGACCATTGCACTCCAGACTAGGCAACAGAGCAAGACTGTCTCAAAAAATAAACATTTCCATACTTACCAGGCAATTTATATATATCATGGAGTACAGTTTCCAAAATTGCATTGCTTTTTATCAACATGTTCAACTGTGTATGTTGATAGTAACAATGAAGAAAAATAACCAGGGCCAGGCATGGCGGCTCACGCCTACAATCCCAACACTTTGGGAGGCCAAGGCAGGCAAATCATGTGAGGTCAGGAGTTCGACACCAGCCTGACCAACGTGGTGAGACCTTGTCTCTACTAAAAACACCAAAATTAGCTAGGCATACTGGCGTGCACCTGTAATCCCAGCTACTCAGGAGGCTGAGGCAGGAGAATTGCTTGAACCCAGGAGACAATGGCTGCAGTGAGCCAAGAGCACCACTGCGCTCCATCCTGGGTGACAGAGTGAAACTGTCTCAAAAAAAGAAAGAAAAAGAAATAAATCTAGAATTCATTTATTCACAAATATGTCATCAACACCACAATAATTATTAATCTTTCTATTGTAAGCAAGTAGGTAATTGGATAGTGTCTTAATTTATTCAGGGTGATATGGCAAAGTACCATAAACCAAGTATCTTACAAACAACAGAAATGTGTTACTCAGAGTTCTGGTTGCCAGGAAGTTCAAGACCAAGACACAGGCATATTTGGTGTTTGTTGAGAGCATGCTTTCTGGTTCTTGTAAACACCGCCTTTTCCTGAGGAAACGACTGTGTTTTCATGTGCTGGAATGCATTTTCATGTTCAGAGACAGCCCTCTGAAGCCTAGTTTTTAGGAGCACTAATCCCATTCATGAAGGCCTCATGACCTAATTACCTCCCATAAGACCCACCTCCTAATGCCTTCACATTGGTGATTAGGTTTTTGACATATGAATTTTAGGAAACATGACACAGTTCAGATGTTTGTTCCCTCCAAATCACATGTTAAAATGTGATCTCCAATGTTAAAGACAGGGCCTAAGAGGAGGTATTTGGGTCATAGGGGCAGATCCCTTATGAATGGCTTGGTGATCTCCTCATAGTAATGAGTTCTCTGAGATGTGGTTATTAAAAGGAGTCTAGTATTGCCCCCTCTCTCTTGCTCCATCTCTTGCCATGTGACACATGTACCCCTATTCCGGCCATGCCTTCTACCATGAGTAAAAGCTTCCTGAAGCCCTCACCAGAAGCAGGTGCCTACACCTTTTCATGCTGCTAATAAAGACATACCCAAGCCTGGGAAGAAAAAGAGATTTAATGGACTTACAGTTCCACATGGCTGGAGAGGCCACACAATCATGGTGGAAGGCAAGGAGGAGCAAGTCAAAACTTAAATGAATGGCAGCAGGCGAGAGAGAGAGCTAGTGCAAAGAGACTCGCATTTTTAAAACTATCAGATCCCATGAGACTCATTCACTATCATGAGAACAGCACAGGAAAGACCTACCCCTATAATTCAATCACCTTTCACTGGGTCCCTCCCATGACACATAGGAATTGAGGGAGTTACAGTTCAAGATGAGATTTGGGTGGGGACACAGGCAAACCATACCTTTCTGCTCCTGGCCCCTCCAAACCTCATGTCCTCACATTTCAAAACCAATCCTGCCTTCCCAATAGTCCCTCAAAGTCTTAATTCATTTTAGCATTAAATAAAATATCCACAGTCCAAAGTCACATCTGAGACAAGACAGGTCCCTTCTGTCCTATGAGCCTGTAAAATCAAAAGCAAGTTAGTTCCTCCCTAGATACAATGGAATACAGGCATTGGGTAAATACAGTCATTCCAAATTGGAGAAATTGGCCAAAACGAACGGGCTACAGGTCCCATGCAAGTCCAAAATCCAGCAGAGCAGTAACATCTTAAACCTTCAAAATGATCACCTTTGACTCCATGTCTCACATTTGGGTCATGCTGATGCACTAGGTAGGTTCCCATAGTCTTGGACAGCTCTGCCCCTGTGACTTTGCAGGGTACAGCCTCCCTCCCAGCTGCTTTCATGGGCTGGTGTTGAGTGCCTACATCTTTCCAGGCACATGGTGCAAGCTGTTGGTGGGTCTACCGTTCTGGGGTCTGGAGGATGGTGGCCCTCTTCTCATAGCTCCATTAGGTAGTGCCCCAGTAGGGACTCTGTGTAGGAGCTCCAGCCTGACATTTCCCTTCCACACTGCCATAGCAGAGGTTCTCCATGAGAACCCCACCCCTCCAGCAACCTTCTGCCTGGACATCCAGGCATTTCCATAGATCCAGTGAAATCTAGGTGGAGGTTTTCAAACCTCAATTCTTGACTTCTGTGCACCACAGGCTCAACACCACTTGGAAGCTGCCAAGGCTTGAGGCTGGCACCCTCTGAAGCCATGATCTGAGCTGTCCTTGGCCCCTTTTATTCATGACTGGAGTGGCTGGGATGCAGGGCACCAAGTCCCTAGACTGAACACAGCAAAGGGACCCTGGGCATGGCTTACAAAACCATTTTTTTCCTCCTAGGCCTCTGGGCCTGTGGTGGGAGGTGCTACTATGAAGACCTCTGACATGCCCTGGAGACATTGTGCCCATTGTCTTGGGGGTTAACATTTGGCTTCTCGTTACTTATGCAAATTTCTGCAGCTGGCTTAAATTTCTCCTCAGAACGTGATATTTTCTTATTTACTGCATTGTCAGTTGCAAATTTTCTAAACTTTTATGCTCTGCTTCCCTTATAAAACTGAATGCCCATAACAGCACCCAAGACTCATCTTGAATGCTTTGCTGCTTAGAAATTTCCTCTGCCAGATACTCTAAATCATCTCTCTCAAGTTCAAAGTTCCACAAATCTCCAGGGCAGGGACAAAATGCCACCAGTCTCTTTGCTAAAACATAACAAGAGTCACCTTTGCTCCAGTTTCCAATGAGCTCCTCATCTCCATCTAAGACCACCCCAGCCTGGACCTTATTGTTCATATCACTATCAGCATTTCTATCAAAGCCATTCAACCAATCTTTAGGAAGTTCCAAATTTTCCCACATTTTCCTGTGTTCTTCTGAGCCTTCCAAACTGTCCCAGCCTCTGCTTGTTACCCAGTTCCAAAGTCATATCCACATTTTCAGGTATCTTTTCAGCAGCACCCACTCTACTGGTACTTATTTACTGCATTAGTCTATTTTCATGCTGCTGATAAAGTCATATCCAAGACTGGAAAGAAAAAGAGGTTTAATGGACTTACAGTCCTACATGGTTGGGGAGACCACACAACCATGGTGGAAGGCAAGGAGGAGCAAGTCACATCTTATGTGGATGGTGGCAGGCAAGAGAGACAGCTTGTGCAGGGAGACTCCCGTTTTTAAAACCATTAGACTTCATGAAACTCAATCACTATTATGAGAACAGCTCAGGAAAGACCTGCCCCCATAATTCAATCACTTCCTACTGGGCTCCTCCCACAACACATGGGAATTGTAGGAGTTATAATTGAAGATGAGATTTGGGTGAGGACACAGTCAAACCATATCACCATGCTGCTTGTACAGCCTAAAAAACTGTGAGCAAAATAACTCTCTTTTCTTTTTTTTTTTTTTTTTGAGACGGAGTCTAGCTCTATTGCCCAGGCTGGAGTGCAGTGGCCGGATCTCAGCTCACTGCAAGCCCCGCCTCCCGGGTTCACGCCATTCTCCTGCCTCAGCCTCCCGAGTAGCTGGGAGTACAGGCGCCCGCCACCTCGCCTGGCTAATTTTTTTTGTATTTTAGTAGAGACGGGGTTTCACCGTGTTAGCCAGGATGGTCTCGATCTCCTGAACTCGTGATCTGCCCGTCTCGAATTACCCAGACTTTATAGTAACACAAAATGGACTAATACAGAAAATTGGTACTGGGGTTAGAGTGTTGCTATGAAGATACCTGAAGATTTAGAAGCAACCTTGGAACTGGGCATTGGGCAGAGGTTGGAAGAGTTTGGAGTGCTCAGAAGACAGGAAGATGAGGGGAAACATATGTAGCCCATAGCAATCACGAAGAGTTTTAAGCCAAAGCAAATATTGTTTAGCTCCCATAACTTAAGTGTTCAAGGCATGTGTGACTTATTCTAATTGCATAATCATAAGCTATCATTTGACTCTGTGCCCTATAAATTGGTTTAATATCCAGAGTGTATATGGAGAGCTCCCCAAAGCAGAAGAGTCTCCCTTATGATTCCAAGAGTTTCTGGCCCCATAATATTCTATCACTATAAATATTCTTTATCATTATGTCTTACAAAACTTTTTAAAGTCATAAAAACTGGGATAGATAATTGATATTTTTTACTTTTGTATTACTTCAGAAAATGCTGCACAATCTTATTTTAGACTTGTGGGGGTCCTAGTTGTCATTAATACATGATAAGTGATCAAAAATATGTAAATAAGGATTGGTATTACTATGACCACTCTTGTATAATTGCTGTTAAAAATGAATCATTAATATATTTCCAATTTAATAAATCAGTGTATATAAATATAGTACTGCTTATATATGTATATATTACATACATATGTTTGAAACTGCTGCATCAAGTAATATTTTTTGTCTTAATTTTTGTAGAACCTGATTTATTTTAGTTATAGGACCACTGCAGTGCTTCTGCTCTATAACTTGGAGTATGTGCACTTTCTATTTAGAAAAGTGATCTCCAACAATGAAACTCATCCTTTGATTAGAATCATTAAAAATGAAAAGCCACCCTAATTTTTGGCTATGGTGTGAGCCCTAATTTCTTCCCATCCCAAACACAGCTGACTCTAACCTAACACAACACTAAGTGGAAAATTTCAATTTCTCCTTCATCCCTACTACCTTTCAAATGGCAATTCTGATTGTGAAAAGTGTCTACTGTGATCTGAAAATCCAGGTGAGAAAACTCCTGGGACACCTGAACATTGTACTTGTGCTGGAGCCCTCAGGTCTATTGACGAATGTTGACAATGGGTAGGAGACTAAATGGGTTCCATGTAAAAAATATCCCTGATTTTTCTATAGTCTTTTCTTACACCCTGACAACTGAAAGTTTTAAAAGTTTACAATGGTCTTTGGAGATTCTCTAAAATTAATTCTATAACATTGTATTAATGTTGTGAAGGGAAATGAGTTGCCATTGATGTTTTCCATCAGCATGATTCCATACTTGAATGACAACTTCAAATCTTTCTCAAGGCTTAAAGGTTCCAAATAATTTGTGCCACTGTTATGTAAATGGCTTCATTTCCTATTGCCCATTTTTTCCTCTCATATACTTGAGTCATATAGGCCAATTATTTTGTCAAGCTTGTTTCCATTACAGGACATATCACTTTCTGCTCCCCTTGGAAAATTTGTTCATCAGTTGTTCACAAATTTTATCCCCTCATTTTAGTCAAGTCCTGTCAAGGTTAAGTTCTCTTCACCTTTCTTTATTTCTTCACATCACTCAACAGTGTCCAACATTTCATATATGTTTATATGTAAATATGTGAATGTATGCATATATATGCATGTATCTCTATATGTGTGTGTGTGTGTGTGTGTGTGTGTGTGTGTATGCACTGTTTCTTTAAATAGTATGTACAGGTCATCCATATGGGTTTCTATTTCAGTCTTGTCAGTCTTAGCCTCTACTTTATCCTCACTAAACAAAACAGTGACTGGCCTGTAATAAGACTTCAATGAATATTGCTTTTATCAATGAACTATAGATAAAATTGATCTGTATCTAAGAGATATTCCTCAAAAGTTATGTGGCTGACACCAAAACTTTTGGCGATTGCTGTGGGCTAAATATGTTTCTCCTCATCTTCTCCTCATCTTAGCTCTCCAGACTCTTTCAACCTCTACCCAAAACCAGTTCTAAACCTGCCTCAACATACTACTGAGTATGTTACTCGCTAGTGTAACAACTATTAAAATCACTCAACAGAGTAAAATAGAAATAGAAAAATAGTCATGACTGTAGTAAATACTTATACTTCTGATGTGATAATCACTATGCCGAATGTTTTATATTTATTTTACTTTTAGTCTCACAGTGTAATAGTCAGTTTTTATGCTGCTAATAAAGACATAACTGAGACTGACCAATTTACAAAAGGAAGAGGTTTATTGGACTTACAATTCCACATGACTGGGGAGGCCTCACAGTCATTATGGAAGGCAAAGAGGAGCAAGTCACATCTAAAGAGAGAGCTTGTGCAGGTTAACTCCCATTTTTAAAACCATCAGTTCTCATGAGATCCATTCACTATCATGAGAACATCAAGGGGTAGACCTGCCCCATGATTCAGTCATCTCCCACCAGGTCTCTTCCACAATATGTGGGAATTATGGGAGCTACAACGTGAGATTTGGGTGGGGACACAGAGCCAAACCATATCACACAGTAATAATACATATGAGGCCAACCATTTCACTTTCATAGATACAGAAATTGTGACTGAGCCTATTAAGTGATAGAGCTGTGCTCACATCCAAGTTTACATCACTTGGAAGTTGTTTTGCAAACACACTATCGTTGTTTATAGTGTGTGCAAAAACCAACGGATTTTGTATCAATTATAATAGAACAATGGTAGATTTTGCAATATAACATACCTGGAGAGAATAGTAACATCTTAAACTTAGTTTTAATACTTCCAATGTGTTTTATTTATGAATTATTTTATTACAAATGATTGTTCTTTAAATCATTTTTATGATTTTTATTTTATTTTATTTAAACATTTTTGGTAGTGTTTTATATACATGCCTTCTTGGTGCTTTGCTTCTTATTTCCTTTACTTTATTATTTCTTGAAATTTCCCTGCTATCTTATAGCAAAACTCAATGTTCTCACTTAAACATTAGATGTAACCACATTCTAGTTGGCCTTGCAGCTATCTGCAGATAATTCTACATCTGTCTTAGCAACACGGAGGGATCAATGCATCTTTTAAAGTATGACCATCATTTTGTTTTCTGTTACAATTTAGTAGATATTTCTTCTCTATGCTTTAGGATCTTGACTTGTTTTCCTTTTTGCTTCAAACAAGATATTTACCAAGTCCTACAAAAATCATATTTTGCAAGGATTTTTTCCATGCACTTCTGAAAAACAAAGGAGTAAAATGGAGTGTGGATTCATAGAGACAGGTGCTGCAGAAATCCCTGGCTTGGTCCTTCCAATGAGCGTTTATAATTCTTAAAAGAGTAATTTGCTTAATTTTAATTTTGCCTTTCCAGGGCATCTCTAGAGCTGACAAAATATGATTCAAAGCAAAGATATATTATTTTCTTCCTCTCTCTTTTCAGAGAAAGAGCCACTTTTAATGCTTCATTTGGGTACAGAATTAAAAAGACTTAAAAGTCACATTATTATAAAAAAGAGAAGAACACAACTCTCTAATTGTTCACAGGAAATGTGTAGGAAACAGCAACTCTTGGATCCTTTCTGACATATCTTCTGGGTTTTTGATAGTTTTATGTTTAGGCAAGGCTATAAAGTAATGAAACCAACAAAAGGAAGGTATGGTTGACTTCATGTTCCATACTGTGAACAGGAGGGATAGATATTCCTTTCAAAAATGTTTCTCCATCACCAACCTCTGATACTGTTAAGATTAAAAATATGAAAATCACCACACTTTTCCTTTTTCATGTAGATAAACTGATGCCCAGGATGTGCCATTCAATGTTTTGCTTTCCTTGAAGGCATTTGGAGGCTTTCAAATAGGTTTCATAATTCAGGTAAAGACAATATAATTTCAAAGCTCCAAAATTATCTGTTGCACATAAATGTCTAAGGTAGAATAGGTTGCTTAGGCAGACAGTTGTGTATTTTTATTTCAGGGAAATATAAAATAGCATTTTCTTAATGTGTGTCTTGGACTATAGTTACATGATTCCCAGGGTGTGGTACAAACGAGGAATAAGTTGAATTTTTACATTCTAGTGAATAAAGTGGGTGTGACATACTATCAGCAAGCAGTCTTTAATTCCAGATAATGTCTTATTTAACATGCATGCCTTTTGTCGTACTTATTATGAAAATCAAGCTGTTAATAAATTGCGTAGCTTAAATAACTAAAATTTAGAATAACTGCAGTACTTTATTTCTAATATAAGATATTGTTTATTTTATGTTGTTTTTTTCTGATTTTTGAAAAATAAAATAACTGTATATGCAACTTCATTATAGATTATTATAGTATAGAAGTACCTTAGCTACACTTTTCAAAGTTTTAGAATATAATACATTCTTTCTTTTCAATAAAAGTAACCCATTGATACTGATTAAAGTGGAAGTTACCAGAGTTACATCTTCTTAAAACCAGACACTCACACAGTAAGAACAATTCTAATACTACATATATTTGTTTTATACTTACATATATACAACAAAGTATTTTCAAAATAATTATTACTGAGTTTCTCAACATTCACTTTATTTTGCTTCACGTACTAGATTTATGATATACGTACAATTTTAAAGGTACAAAATATTAAATAAAAAAGGAAGACACAAAGACAGGTTCCAAATCATCTCAAGAAAAGGAGTTTTGAATTATTTGAGCAGTAGCAGATTGAATGGATATAGCTTATGACAGATTTATTTCTGCTTTTCAAAATTCCTATTAGTTCAAATGAAAATTATGAGATACACTATTAGAAGAGCAAAAATATATTTACTCAAATAGTTTACATCTTAATGTTGTGCTTTGTAATTATAGCACTATATTTTGTTATGTGAGAAAAAGCTAAAGATTTCTTTCTTTGAATATTTTTAAAAATATAAATTATCTTTGTTTTGTCGTCTTAAAAATGATTTTTGTGTGTCTAAAGCTATGAGGTTTTAAAAAATTGGGTATATTACCACTTCAAAAATTATTTGGGAACAAGTTAGGTTATAAATTAAGATAATTAAGATATTAAAAGAACATGTGAACATCTATCCAGTTACATGTACATCAAATAAAAGACTTAATTTCAGTTTAATACCTTCCTACCAAAAAATGTTTATTTTTAAATTAAGCTAAATAAGGCTTCTTATAATCAGTAATATTCAAATATGAACAAGAGAAGTAAAATATTTAGACACCTTAAATGTTTTAGGAAAGTGTTAAGATTTAGTCATCTGAAATATTAAGCATTTGTAATATTGGTATTTCTTTTACAAAATAAGTTTTTCTCCAGAATTTGGAAGTTGCAGGAAAAAAAAAAAAAAAACAATTAAGGAATACCTTTGCAGTTGCCTTGTCTGATAGTGGTTAGAATAAAATTTCAGTCTTTAGTCAAAGTCAGGAGCGTTGCTGCAGCTAGATAAAGAAGCTATTACCCTCTAAAGACAGCTGCTTTGGGTGAATGGTTTTGTGTTTCGTTTATCATAACAATAGGTGATAAGGCTAATAAGAAGTTGTGCACTGCTAATGGTGGTGATAAGAAATGACAGGACATTACTCTTGAGTAAATCTAGATATGATCAAATGTTGAATTGGCTCAGTGTTGCCAAGTAAGCTGTCTACTTTAATCACAACAACAAAAGAAAATATCTTTAATATAGAATACCTTTAGGAAAAAATAACTTGGGAGTCTGAATAGCTCTAGTTCTTAGTCTAGTTTTCTACACTGAAACATTATTTTCATAATTTAGTTTTTGATCATTTAAGTGTGTCTCGTGAATATGACAGCAAGCACCTATCAAGGAGTTTGTGTTTATGTGGGAATGCAAAGAATTCGGCCTAGAAAGGAAGACATTAGAAATCACTGAACTAGCTGGGTGTGGTGGCTCATGCCTTAATCCCAGTACTTTGCAAGACTTAGGTGGGAGGAGTGCTTGAAGCCAGAAGTTTGAGACCACCTTGGGCAACATAGTGATAACCTGTCTCTGTGAAAAAAAAAAAAAAAATTACCTGGGCATTGTGGTGCGTGCCTGTAGTCCCCACCACTCAGGAAGCTGAGGTAGGAGGATCAGTTGAGCCTAGGAGTTCAAGGCTGCAAAGACCTATGATCACGCCTCTGTCCTCCAGTCTGGGCAACAGGGTGAGATCATATCTATCTAAAACAAACAAAAAGAAGGAAAGAAAGAAAGAAAGAAGGAGAGGAGAGGAGAGGATTATGGTCCAGGTCGAGCACAAAGAATTACCATTCAGAGGTGACATTTGAGTTGATACTGAAAATGGAGTAGATTCACTAGGTAGGTAAGGAAAGAATATGTTAATACAGGAAACAAACAGGGCAAAGGGCAGATGTGAGAATGAATGGATGTGAATGAACTGCAAACTATAGGTTACATGGAGAGGGTGCTTCTTTTGTGTGTCTGTTGTGCAGGTAGACACGGTATCCTTCATTTGGCCCATATATCACAGTATAGTGTGTAAATTATCCTAAGAGAAGAGGTTTGCCTCCCATATCCATTTGCTTTCATTGTGTTGGGATTTATCACAGATTAGATATGCTAGATTAATTTGTATTCCGTCTTGTTTTATCTTGTTTTAACATAATTTATATTCAAGTCTATGGTCAAGTTTGCCATTTGGAACCACGTTTTTGTGAGCTGTTTCATCTATGAAAACCGTTGAAATAAATATTGAGCAAATTGACTTAAGCAATCTTTCAAATTGCTGAAAAAATAATTTTCAAAAGGCAAACGTTTTTATTATTAATACAAGTTTCTACATTAAAATGATTGAACTAAATTTTACTATTAATCCAGAACATATTTGGGGGTATCAGAGGTCTCTTTCTAAAAATGAAATGTCTATTGGTAGCATAAGAAACAACTCTGAAATAAAAAAATTCTGAAATAAAAGTTATTATCTTGCTCAAGAATCTTAATAACTTTTATGACTTATGGCAATGACCTTCAAACATTTTTTATAACAGAATTCATAAATAATGGTCACAAGCCCAGTGACTGTTTGTTTGCTAATATTCCTATACTGTTTTATCCTATACTGTTCTATTGTAACCATTATAAAAGATTTCAAAATTATAAATAAAATGAAGAAATAATGATACAAATTATTATTTTAAAACTTGGTACAGATAGTACCAACTTCTTAAGTTAGTTTTCAGTATTAAATAGACCTTGCATGTGGAAAATCAGGGCAATGAGTGGCATCCAGCAAGCACTTGATAAAGGTTAGTTTGTGTTATCATTGCTGCTACTGGTACTGAACACCTTGCTGGCCGAAATGCCCTTTTTTGTAGTTAGATAGCCCAGCAAATTCTTTTTTTCACTCTCAGCATTTCCTTAGGTCTGGACTTCTGATTTTGTAAGCAAATAACTGCTATTACAAAATAATTTTATACTTTAAACAGTACTGTAATGTGAAGAATGGTTATATTTGAAATTGATTTATTTAAGTTAAGTCACTGGTAGAAATGAATAGATATAAGATTAATTTAGAAATTTTATGTTGACTTTGTTATCATATACATTGTATCTGAATGTAGTTTTTCATACCTCAGCACTTCATTTCAAAGTATAAAAGAAAGTTCTGATTCTGTCAGGTTCAGCATAAATAAATGCAGGGCTTATAGCCACAAGGTAGATTAAGCTGCATTTGTCATTTTCTTTACGTTTAATGAAAAGAAAGTTATGTTATGTTTTGTTTCTTTCTCAGAGTTACATTTACTGTCCTTGCTATTCAGAAGTTTTTCTTTGAAAAACTGCAGGATTCTGTTTTCTTGTTCTTTGATAGTATTAAAATATAACTCTGAATAGATACTTAAACATTGTGATGACATGAACATGAACATACTTTTTACAATAAAAGTGTGCATATATAGTAACACTTGTGTAATGTACTGGATAAGACACTCAATATATTTTTGCATGTAATTTATAAATTCATGTGTGTATACCTTGTGGGAACACAATAACACAGTATTATTGTTTATAGTTTGTAGTATATATAGATATATATAAACATACTCAGATATGCAATTTCCATACCTATTGCTTACTTTTAAAAATAAGCAATTGATAAATGAAAATAAGTAAAACAATTTATTCACAATACTATAGTGATAACTCATGCTACATATTTAAAATACTTTTAGATTTCATTGTATTACACAATTACATGATGATATCCATATTCTATTTAAATTTTATATCCCATATTTATTTTTAAATTATATAAGTTTATGCCGCAATGTCATTGAAAATTCCTATAATAAATAATTTCAAAGGATGTAGAATATTCTGTGACATGTGTATTTTGCTTAGGCTAAATATGAGGTCATCCATCATTCCTTTGATTTTGCTACCCCATAGCCAATCTACTGGGAAATTCTGTTGAGTAAATTTTCAAAATATACTCAGAATCAGAACATTTCAACTCTGTTTTTTTTGGTAAATAAAATAATGTCCTAAATTAGACAAGGTCAATTTCTCGTTCAAAAATCTGTGGTTTCACATTGCTGAAAGAGGAGTAAACTGTACAAGTACATATAAATCAGTAAAAAATTACTCAAAAGTAATGCTGAGATATTCATAATCAATTTGGCACATATAAAAATATATTAAAGGCCTGTGACAAAGGACATTAAAAATTTCAAATTAATTACCTTATAGTAAAAGTATAAAAAGTATAATATTCAAGAAGATATATTATATATGTATATTATATATATAAAATAGCATGTATTAGGGTTCTCTAGAGGGACAGAACTAATAGGATAGATACATATATAAAGGGAAATTTATTAAGGAGTATTGACTCACACGATCACAACGTGAGGTCCCACAATAGGCTGTCTGCAAGCTGATGAGCAAGGAAGCTAGTCCGAGTCCCAAAGCTGAAGAACTTGGAGTACAATGTTCAAGGACAGGAAGCATTCAGCATGGGAGAAAGATGTAGGCTGAGAGGCTAAGCCAGGCTAGTCTTTTCATATTCTTTTCTCTGCTTTTTATTCTGTCAGTGCTGGCAGCTGATTAGACTGTGCCCACCCAGATTAAGGGTGGGTCTGCCTTTCCCAGCCCACTGACTCAAAAGTTAATGTCCTTTGACAACACCTTCACAGACACACCTAAGACCAATACTTTGCATCCTTCAATCCAATCAAGTTGACACTCAGTATTAATCATCACATAGTATATAGAGAAAAAATGTTTAAGCCTAGAAAAAATCAAATGCAATAATGGAAATAACTATTTTAAATCAAATCCTACATAAAATTAAATTTGTGATAAAGGAGATTTCAGGTTAAAAATATTAAAGAAATTGTTTGCTCTTCTGCAAAATTGGCCAATCAAAGCACAAAGAGAAAATGTGGCATGCTATGTGCAAATATGTTAAAGTGCATTTTTCACTGAAATAAGGGATAGTTACAGCCCCAAGGCAAATTAACAGACTTGGAAGAATATTTCAGACACTGAAACTCTAGTAGAGTTATTGATTAAGCTTTTCCATTGTCAACTCCCCCTAGACTATATTTCAAGGATAAATAATAGTAAAACAAACAAACAAAAAAGATCAGTATCAGTCTAACTTAGATATAGTATAAAACAGTGAATAAAAAATGTTAAATAAGTGGTCCAAGAAAACTAACTGAATTCAGACAGAGAAATCTCCATTGGCTTACAAGATTACAAACCATGTCTCCAGCAGAGTTCAGAATCCAATGTAGGGAAAAACAAAATACAGAAATAGAAACTATATTAAAGCAAACAAAAATAGAATAAACATGACATAAAACGCATTAAAGGCATAGGGGACAATTTTAAAGAAATCATCAGAAGAAACATAAGAACAAAATTGTAAAGCTGATTATACAAAAGATGGGAGATAAAGGGAAGATGTAGGCTGTCTTGCATATGAGTAATTCATGGCCTGGTGTAGCAAAGGGCATGATTTCAATTGAAAAGTATCTTCAAAGACACGAGAAGCAAATCTAAGAAATAAGGATTAACGCTGTTGATGAGAAGGAAACATGATATTCAAAGATAACTTGTTTCAAATCAATTATCACAAAAACAATTTCCAAATGAATTTACTAACACAAACATATAGGTGTCATCTATGATATGGACATTAAACATAAAGCAGAAGTCATATGCTAACTTGTATGTAGCATGGATAAATTAACAGTCATAGATGAGGATCCAACTTTTTGCAGTTTAAGAGTTCCATGTCCCAGCTTCTCTTGCTAACTTGGCTTCTGTGAACAGCTTCTCTATCTACCCAAAATTAAGCATTCTCTAAGGTATTGCACACAAACCTGAAAGAACTCTGTGGGAGTAGAGCATCCATGATTGCCTGAGGCTTTCTACAGAAAGAATAAACAAGACAAAACGATGGGTATTAGATAAACTTTTCACAAAATAATATAAATATGAACCCATAAACGAAATGGAGAAGGTAACAAAGGAGTTGTGTAAGTATTAAATCTATTAAAACAGGATGAATTAGCTGTAGGGTTTGTGTTAAAAAAATATAAATATTATAAAAGTTTACATTAGAATCTTAAAGATATAATTATTGTTAGCATTAGTTAATGGAAGATGAGAGGACTGACATAGTACTTAATTTTTGGAGCAGGGAGTCACTAGATAGTGATGAATTATGTTTAAAATCCACAAGTACTCCAACAATGTAATATTTTTCATAATTTTAATTAAATTTAAGTGGATTTTTAAAATTATAATTTCTTGTTATGAAGAAATACTTATTAGAAGTTCACAGATATCTTTTGCTTTGCATATCTTTTTCTTCTGATAAATTTAAGTGCAATTTATTGTAATATATTCTGAGATAATAAAGATTGATTATATTTTATAAAATACTATCTGTCTATGGACTCTATATTATCTGTTTATCTAACACCTACATTTACATGTACATAGAGACATGTAATTTTTGTTTGTTTGTTTGTTGCTTGTTTTGGGATGGAGTCTCGCTCTGTTGTCCAGGCTGGAGTGCAGTGGTGCAATCTCGGCTCACTCCAAGCTCCGCCTCCCGGGTTCACGCCATTCTCCTGCCTCAGCCTCTGGAGTAGGTGGGACTACAGGCACCCACCACCACGCCCAGCTAATTTTTTGTATTTAGTAAAGACGGGGTTTCACCGTGTTAGACAGGATGGTCTCGATCTCCTGACCTCGTGATCCACCCGCCTCAGCCTCCCAAAGTGCTGGGATTACAGGCGTGAGCCACTGTGACCGGCCAGTCTGGGGTATTTTTAACAACGATTCTTTGTGGGTGATAAAATTTGTGGTGTTTTCCTTTTTTTAAAAAAAAGCTTCTTGATTTCTTGGAATCTTTGGTAAAGTGCATATGCTATACTCTGTCGTGCACATGCTCTATATTACAGCTATAAAATCCATCTATAGTGTACTGTGTATTATTCTATTACAAGAATATACCACATTTTACTTATATATCCTGCTTTTGGTGAATAATTGAGATTTCATTAATTAAGTTGGTTTTCCTTCCTTTTCATAATGCTGCATTAAAACCATGAACCTCTCAGTGACTTTCAGTACAAACTTTTATGCCATATTTATGTGTCTCTAGGTTGACTGAAATATGGGAAATACTATAATGAACTCACGTGGATTAAACAGAACAAAGAACTCATTTAGGTTTGTTTCCTGTGTCATTCAGGGACTAAAGCTGAAGGAGCAGCTGATTCCTGTGGTTTATTCTTTTTATCATGAAGGATAAAACTTCAGGTGGACTGGAAGTTACTCAATTTGTAACCCCAGCTTCAACCTAGTATACTGTCAATATGCCTTTATTACATTAGTAAAGTTAGTCATTTAGGCGAGTTGAAACTCAACAGAGAGGTCATAGATACACGACTTACCCTTCTGGGAGGCACTAGAATGATAGATCATAAAGGAAGTGGTTATGTAATTTCATTTTGTAGGAAGGTAGGAAAAAGTTAGAAATAATAATATACTACTAGGTTATTATCTGGGTTATTTTCAACATTTGATTATTAGGAATAACACTACTGTAAACACTCTTGAACAGATCTCTTGATACAAAATGGGAATGTCTTTTTGTTCAATATATAAGTATTAGGTTAGTGCAAACATAATTGTGGTTTTTGCCTTTACTTTTAATGACATTACTTATTATTCAGTTGAGTAATAAATTATGCATACATTCAGCTATAATTCATAATGTCAAACAGTAGTCCAAAAACTTTTTACCAATTTGTACCCACGATTAGTCTTGCTAACATTTTGTTTAGAATATTTTTGTTTAATTCAGAAATGAGATTGATTTACACTTTGTTCTTTCTGAAGAACATATAAAATAAGCTTTCATTTTGTTTTGTTAATCAAGATTATGTTGAGATCATTAAAATAGTGAAGACGGTCTTCTCAGGGATAGTTTGTGTCATATTAGTCATATTTGCAGTCTTTTAGCTTGTCTGATTCCTTTATTATCGGAATCATGTGTGAATACGTATTGATTGTTTTTCTTGTTCTTTTTGGTTTTATGGTTCTTGTCTACCTGGTAATTGTTAAATGAATGCTATATCTTGTTTATGAAGAATATGTAAATTATTGGTATTCATTATCCTCCAGTAAGGATTGGATTATTTTTATCGCTAGCAATCAGAGAATTCCCAAGCAGCCTTGATTCTGTCAGGAATCTTCGTATTTCAAGACTAGAAGTCAAGCTTTGTGAAGGCTAATCCTCTCTAATTCACCTTCGATCCAACTGTGTAGTCCCTCTGTATTTTCAACTCAAAGTTTGGAATGGTTTCCTGAAGTCCTCCTCCTTGGTGGATAGTGTGTGTGTGTGTGTGTGTGTGTGTGTGTGTGTGTGGTGTTCCTGGCAATTTTTAGAAGCTTTTTTACCATCTTAGCTGCTACTTTTGTTTTTTTACTCTTCTTGCAAGTTCAGGAATTGACAAAGTCCTCAGGGGAAATTGGTACATGAATTTCAGGCTCACCTCTCTGAGGTTTCCTTTTCTCCTGGGTCTTGGTCTCTCAAGTCTTGGTCTCTCAAGATGAGCTGGTAATCTTGAAATGTGACTGTAGATCCTGCCCAGAACCAAGACTTTTTACTTGGCCTTCATACCCAGTGCTTAGGATCTGCACATAATCCAAGGGAGGAAAGAAAATTAAAAGCAGAACTATTCAACACATTTCTCTTCTTTTTCTCCTCTCTCTGGAAGATTGTCTACACAAAGCCTTAGTTGTCTTAGCTGCCCTCTGATAATGCATGTAGTTTTGTTTTGTATTTCTGTCTATGTAGTTGTTCTTAGCACGAAAGTTCTTATTATACAAATTATTCAGACAAATTTCAGGTAGAAATTAGAAAATAACAAATTTTAACTTATAAAGTATTAATATTTAATAACATATAAATTACCTGGTACCTATGTGTGAGAAAACAAATAAAAAAAAATCCTCCAAATGACTATCTCAAAAGAAAACACATATTATCTAAGTATTCATTCTCCAAAGCAGAATAAGATGTAAATTTTTAAATTCCCACTTACTTATGATTTCTTATACTGATATTTTATGTAAGTGTATGTATTTATATAATATTGTGTATTGTGATATACTGTTGAGTAATATTTAATATATTTAATTAAATTATATAGTTGAGTTATGAAATATGAAAAATATATTATCTAATATAATCTAATGGTATTTTAAACATTTCACTTGTCTTTTTTAACGTTTTATAAGTATATATAACATATAGAATATATGCTTTTTTAATGCAAAAAAAGTCAATATTTAAGCAAGAAAAATCTACAGCTTCTCTCTTTCTCTTCTTTTCTGTTTTCTTTTCTTCCTTTTTTTTTTTGTTCAGAGAAAGGGTCTTACTCTATTGTCCAAGCTGGAGTGCAGTGGCACAATCATAGCTCACTGTAACCTCAAACACCTGAGCTCAAGGGATCCAGGTACATGTCACCATGTTTAGATAATTTTCAATTTTTTTTTTTGTTTTTTGAGACGAAGTTTCACTCTTGCTGCCCAGGCTGGAGCACAATGGCACAATCTCAGCTCACTGCAACCTCCACCTCCTGGGTTCAAGCGATTCTCCTGCCTCAGCCTCCTGAGTAGCTGGTATTACAGGCAACCACACCACGCCCAGATATTTTCTGTATATTTGGTAGAGATGGGGTTTCACCATGTAGACCAGGCTGGTATTGAACTTCTGACCTCAGGCCTTCTAATCCACCCGCCTCAGCCTCCCAAAATGAATTTTTTTTTTTTTTTTGTAGAGATGTGGTCTCAATATGTTCCCCAGGTTGATCTTGAACTTCTGTCCTCAAGCAATTCTCCCTCCTCAGCTTTCCACATTTTGGAATTACAGGCATGAGTCACCAAGCCCTACCTACAGCTTTAAAATCATTCAATAAGAAATTTCTTTACCACAAATATTTCAAATCCCTGCCTAAATCACTATATTAGTCGTTCTTGCATTGCTATAAAGAACTACCTGAGAATGGGCAATTTATAAAGAAAGGAGGCTTAATTGACTCACAGTTCCTCAGATTGTACAGAAAACATGACTGTCAGGAGAGCAAGAGTGAAGGAGGAAGTGCCACATACTTTCAGACAACCAGATCTCATGTCTCATGAGAACTCCATCACGAGAACAGCAAATCTGCCCCCATGATTCAATCACCTCCCACTAGGTGCCTCTTTCAACACTGGAGATTACAGCTCAACATGAGATTTGGGTGGGGACAGAGCCAAACCATATCAATCACAGAAAATACAGTAGCCATTTTTTATATATATACATAAAACATATATTTATAAACATATATATATGTTTTTAAGATGTTTTTCTGTGAATACTGAATTACTATATTCTATATACTAGGTGAGGTATATACTACCAACAAAAATTAGTTAATAAAAATCTCTACTATTTACTATTTATTCAGTATCATCTGCTATGAAAAATCCTTTATAAACCCAATAGGATTTTCTTCCCAAACTTTCAATTTTGAAAAATTGTAAACCTTGCAAGCCAATTTTGTCTTCCAAATCCCATTCTCCACTATAACTGTAACAAACTAGTGCTCTTTCGAAAGAGAGTTGATTCCAGGGCCAAGACAGAAAACGTGAAAGTGAGACTAAAACAACTTGTGCCAAAAAGAAAGGTAGTGCTCAGAAATGGGATTTGATTTTCTTCACAGAAAAACTCTATAAAAGTGATTATTCCCGTTAATGAAACGGGTTCAAGTGCCTTTCCTAATGACTGATTTAATCCCTGTTCTGATTTAAACTTCAGCTTTTTCCCCCCATCCATTTACTCACCTGTTTATTCAGTTAAATTTGTTGAGTATTTTTTGTGTGCCAGAAATGACATTACACTTTAAAAATACAGAAGGCTAGGCTGCTCTAGAGATATTCAGAGGCAAGCTGTTCATTTTGAAATTTCTTATAATATATCACTGTGGAGATTTCATTCACTAGACAAGACATAGTCCATACACACTATCAAGATGCCAAAATATTTTTTGATATTTATTGCAACATTATAGGGCTATATTGTCTTGGGTTTTTAATGTGTAGGAAGATATTTTATCAGTGAATATGTTTTCTATGAAGAAAACATTGTATGTTTTATGTGGGTTGAAATAAATCAATACAGAAGCTAAAATCCAAAAGCATAAAATATATTATTATTTTTATTTTAATTAGAATCCTAAGGATATTGAAACTATTCTGTTTTTTAAACATATAGCTTAGAAATGTCTTAAGGGCTTAGGCCCTTTGATAGATTATTTTAAAATCCTTTGTTTAACAGACAAAGGCCTTGATGATAACACTTTTATTAGAGGTTAAAAGGTGATACTGATATCTGTTTAGAAATAGGAGATAAACTGGCAATGCTTTAGGAATTATCATATGTTCTCTATCAACTCTGAGAATACATTAATTTAACATTTTAAAATATTATGGTGTTGCTGCTAGGCTGCATTTAAAAACAAATCTAGACTCAATCATAAACAACTCCAGTGAGATATTATGGAATACATAATACACTAATATTATATATTTGTTTAACATAAGTGACAAAAATTTTATCTTGCTTGTATTCTTTAAAGTCAATTATGCCATCTAAACATTGAAGAGTTGATTCTTGTAAACCTAAGTGTATTAACATTTTAATTTACAAGAAATAGTTAATGCATTCTCTGTGTGTTTTATACTACCTTACTCAAAGGATGGACAAAGACTTACCCATTTATATTATAAGATCCAAACACCAGACTGTGGTTGACTGTACCAAGAAGGAACACTGACCCAAATTAGGCCAATCAAATTCTTTTTTGCCAGATTTTTGCATTGGAAACATGATTAATTTTAATCATTTTGGTTTACTTGAATTGAGGTCTTGGTTTACTTGAACTGAGGACTTGAGAAATCTGGAATACTGAAGTGGATGTGTTTTCTATAGGAGTACCAAAGAGGTAAAATTCAGTTCAGAGAAAGAGAGAAATGAAGTAGATTCATACAGAAGAGCAGAGGTGTCAGCCCATGCAAGTTACTATCACAGGAATTCAGGCAAAGAAGGTCTCCCACGTCCCTAAATGTTCTCATGTTCCAGATGCCAGTCCACATGAACCCTAAGTGGCATTTTCTGGCTTTCAGTTTTGTAAGATAGTTCCAAAGTTCTATGATCAATTTCATTTTCTGTTTCAACTCTATGAAAATGATTTGCTTTTATACAGAACAAAGTATTTTCTCCATACAGAGACCAGTAAAAAATATAAAATTGCTATCTAATAAGAAATTCTAAAACTAAGGAATATATATAAACATAAATAATATAAAATATCTGTAGATATTTTTGAGTGGAATTATATTAATTATGCAATGCCAAATAACATACTCTTAATTTCAAAATTCTTATCCAAATAGTTTCAATCATATCAACTTTTTATAGATAAGAACATTTACTAAAGTTATCCAGATAAAACATTAATGCAGTGATATATTTATAATGAAAATCTGTATTCAAATAAATAACACTATGAAATAAATTCCAGAAGTACAAACAAATTTGGCCACTATCATAGAAATGTATTTTCATTTCTCTGCATAATTAATACAATCCAATTATAAAACAAAATGAATTAGGTAACTTGCAAGATATTAAAGTAAAATGGAATATATGTTTAGAGGGAACCAATACATATTAATTCTCATGGAAAACATTGCGTTGATTAAATGAAGTGTATGATTTGTACATTTCCTTTGAATGTTTTGAATAAAGCTTCCTTTCGTTTTCTTAATAAAATCATTGCTTGAATAATTTCTTCATATTTTGGCTGCTTCTCAAACCCTCCATTTTAATTAGCGTTCTACAACCATTTATACTATATCCTAATTAAGAAATCCATTAAGTCTCTATAATAGTTGCCTTAGAGATAACATTAAATTTACTGGAGTTTTAAATAATAAATTCATGAGATGGGATTTTAATGTGCAATTTAAGAAGTTATTAATGTTCGAAAGACGGAGTCATTGCTTCTGTGTTCAATCAATATGCAGTACATAGCTTTTTCCTTTCATACTTAGTTATCAGCTTTACCATTTCTAATATTTCATGAATACTCTTAAGTGTTTTTCATGGAGGGAGACAACTTACTTTAGTGAAACATCTCTGCTTTAGAAATTTTTATACCCATTTATCTCAATAAAAATGTTTCTGACATAGATTAGTCCTACCACTTTGCGTGTGACTATGACTTTTAGTTTTTCACTAATTCCATAGACCCAAAATGCAAAATCTGTGGAACAAATAGTTTTCTTTTATAAGGAAAATCCCCCCGACTCTATTTTGTTTTAAGCTGTGGTAACTGTAAATAGTAAACTAGCTTGACAATCTAGGAAGCTAATATAAGTCCCGAGACTCCCATAAGTTGCCTATGCTATATTATCCATCCTTGTCACAAACCATTTTGGCATCTTCTGCTTTATCTATAAAATAAAGAGCCCCTAGTAGACGGAGCTAGCTTTCATCCATAAAGCATCTGTTTTAAATCATCCAGGTGAGTACATTTTTTTAAAAGTTGTAACAAAATGAATATATAATCAACTCAATTATATTTTGAACTAATTTGTTTTGTAAGCCATCACTAGACACTTATTTCTTAACTTTATAATTGAAAACAATATATTTTCATTAGATCCATTATATCCTAGGTTTGTATGCAAATGAGAAGTTAGGAAGGATAATTTAATATCAATATAATAAAATATCTAAGTGAATGTTAAAATTCAGTTGATTGGTTTTAGAATTTTTTCACTTAAAAGAGAATTGAAAGTAGGTTGAAGGAATAAGAAAGGAGATATATATATGTTTTCATAAGGCAAGGTACTCAGAAGATAATTTTTATTCAAAAACAGGAATTTTAAAAGCTTTAAGCCTGGAACACACAGCAAAAAGTCCTTGCAACTTAGATAGAGTGAGCAAGTGAGGTGGGAAGGGAAGGAGATCAGTTCTGCCAACCAAGGGTCTATATGGAAAGCTTGGAAGTCACTGTGATTGTAGCAGGACACTACAGCAAGGTTTCTGCAGGAAACATTGTAATGAAAACAATAATGACTATTACTGTTAACATCATTATTATTTTAACTTTTTATTTACAATATTTGATCCACTTAAAAGTGATCAAGGCGATTCCGAAAGTTTGCATATATTCTTCACCTGGTTTCTCCTAATAACATTTTACATCACCACGTTACCTTGAATGAAAACTAAGAAACACTGCTCCATTACTGTTAAATGATTTTTCAGAATTCATCAGTTTTTCTACTTATCTTCTTTTCTATTTAACTTTTCAATTCAAGATACCATATCACCATGTCTCCAAGTCTTTTCTAATCCGTGACAGTTTATTTTTCTTCCCTGCTGTTCACGACTGTTCAGATGTCTTGTAAAATGTTCCTGAGTTGGGTTTGTCTAATGTTTTCTTGTGTGATGTAGTTTGGATGTGTGCCCCCACCCAAATCTCATGTTGAATTGTAATCTCTAATGTTGTAGGTGAGGCCTCGTGAGAGGTGATTTGATCATGGGGATGGTTTCTCATGAATGGTTTAGCACTCTCCCCTTGGTGCTGTACTTGCCATAGTGAGTTTTTGTGAGATCTGGCCTTGTAAAAGTGTGTAGTAAGACGAGTGCTCCTCCTTTGCCTTCCACCATGATTGGAAGCTTCCTCAGGTCTCCCTCCCCCAGAGCAGAAGCTGCTATGTTTCTTGTACAGCCAGCAGAACGATGAGCCAATTAAATCTCCTTGCTTTATAAATTACATGGTCGGACAAATGTATCATGATTACACTGGAATTATTTATTTTGGGAAAGAATATCAAAGAAATATCCCTCGCCACTTTCCATACACTAGTTGTTAGAAGCAAGCCACTAAGTCCAGTCCATGCTAAAAAGAAATAAAATTCAGCTCCACCTCGTAGAGGAAGAGTATAAACATTTCTGAATATTTTAAAGCCACACAGTATTTAATAATTATTTGTGAGATGATAGTTTGAGTAGCATCCACCTGTGGATGTTGCCTGTGGCAATTATTACTGTACTCTTCTAATCATGATTTTCTATTTCTACGTTTCTTCTAAATTTATCATTTAGAATTCTTCTCTAAGGAAGATTCATATCTTTTCTATTGATTTATCTAATAAATCATTTATTATCTAATAAGTAATTTATATCCATATAGACTCATAAATATGTACTTTATTATTTCAGTTCTAGTCTGAGATTATTTTTATTTATACTGTTGCTTAAACTGTTCCAGATTTAGCTATTGGGAGCTTTCAAGTTGGCTCCTGTGTCCCTTGGACATGGCCTCATCTTTTTTTTTTCTTATTTTCTATCACTACCACATGCCATAAATTTCTCTTGCATTTTTCAAGCCACATCCCTAGAATCCATTTTTCCATGGACTCCCAGATTCCTTTAATTAGAAAATTGCGTTTAAAAATTAAGATAAGTGTGCACTAGCTTTTCTCACTGCTACTCACTGCTACACTGACTGTCACTGTTTCTAGGTCATCTCTGTAGACTGAGCTAGGATATATGAATGTGTGTGTGTGTGTGTGTGTGTGTGTGTGTGTGTGTTTGTATTATCCCATGTATGTACACATATCTATATTTATAATTATTTATTATTTCTATGTCAGAATAAACATAAATTCAAATTAATATTTCTGACCCAGCAGCACAGGATATACTGTAGGTTTTTAAAATATGTGTAACTTTCTCTGCCAGTGCAAAACTTAGCTCTCATTATGTTAGCTCCAATTTATTTATTTGTTCAATTCCAGTAGTTATATAGCTTCAGAATTAACCCCTAACCATGTAAGAAACAAATTAACTGCTGAAAGATGATCCTTATGTACCATTTTTTTGTTTTTAACCTCCCAGTATTCAGTGAAAATTCTCCTTTCCAAGGTGACTTAAATTAGCTCCTCTTTCCCAACCCCTTTTGGTGAGATTATGCTGTGCATTAGTAATGCAGTAAAATTTATTTTTCACAGCCTGCATTTCCTCTGGGGATTCTCCAATATCCTGGTTCATTTTGTAAAATCTGCATATAGTAAAGTTCACTCTTTGTTATGTACAGTTCTGTGGGTTTTAACAAATGCATAGAGATTATTATTATTTTCTATATCATTGGAGCTCTGCTCTAGAGAATACTTTGGAGCAAGAGAAAGGAGGTGGGTAAAATTGGTAGCAATGAGAAGAGCTATAAAGTTACTATTGTAGTTGGTGGGAGAAATTATGGTAATTTTGACAATATGATGGATAATTTCTAGATTTCCAATATGATTCATATTACATTCTCTTCTAGACAATTACAATGCCCTTATTTTAATGAGGCATATTTATTTTTTAAAGCAGTTAAAACAAAGATTTAATTTTTGAGTTTGAATATAAATAATCTTAAGTAAAATATGCTAGGAATGGCCTCATATTACCCTTAACTTATGATACCTGGGAAGATTTGAGATGTATGTGAAAGTAGAGATAATATGCTGATCAATTTGGTAAGGGATGTAATAAAAATGTAATTTAAGAATAACTCTGAGGTTTTTATCTTGAGTGAATTTTGGCACCATTTAAAGGAGCTGGTGAGTACCTTTACAAAAGTAGTAAACACATTTTGTTTTCTAAACAACAGAAAGAAGAAATTATATAGATTAACTGAATAATACAAAATTTAAATGTTTATGGTTAAAGCCTTATTATTCTAAGTAGATGTAAAGAAAGGAAAAGATTGTAGTTAATTTTGTACTAATGTGTTATCTCACATATTTCTAATATCTTCTAAATGCATAATTTAGGAGAATGAGCGTGCACACAACAAAATTCCATTAATACATTTTACATCTGTGGAGTATGCTTTTATATGTAACCACTGCAAACTCTGCTCCTGTAAGTCATGGAAAATAAATTTTTTTTTAAATTCTGTCCCCAATTTTCTCCCACCTTCCCCGTGACCCCAGGGTCTCAAGATTAGAACTAGGAAAGGTGACACATAGACATTAATTGGGTTCAACACTCAAGTCAAGTAAATTTGGTAAGTCAATGGGCACTCAGTTTTCAAAAAACCTGGGCAGTTCTGATGACTTCTGCCTCTCACCCAAACCCTGTGCCTCCTTTCTCAAGCGGACACCCCAACTCCTCACTGAGCCAGGCTGAAAGGACCTTCAAGCACCTGCTCAGTAGCCTCTCTCAGGACACTCAGCACTCTCTCCAGTGTCCTCTGTCTCACTGGACAACAGAGGACAGCCTAGAAGCCTGTTGCTCTTATTTAAAGTAAACTGGTATCTTAAGACACAAAACCATACTTGGGGGGCCCTGTGTATCTAAGCCAGTGTTCCACATCTTCCGGGGTCTGAGGAAGCTCTTCCCCCACCTCTGGTCTCTGTAGAATGGGCTGCTGGTCCACCTGCACCTTGAGATCAGACAGAGAGCTTGTGCTTTGCTGCTTTTATCAGAGAACATAAAACATATCAGTGTAGTACTTTGAAAATACAACATGATTTTCTTATTAAGTTCCTTCCTACAAAGACTAAACAAATATTATTGTGATCTTTGTTTCTCTTCCTTTTCACGGAGACTGAATCAGAGATGCTTGACATAATAATTCCTACTTCCATAATAATAACTGTGAAGCCACCAGACATGAATGGAATATCAGAGGTCTGTTGGTTACCTAACTAAATACCATTTCCAGGTCTTTATACACTATTGCCTCTTTTTCTATTCACTTATTACCTGTAACTATTTAGCTTGCATACCTTATAGCAAACTTTGAGATGAAAAATAAAATGTCAAAGGGCAACCTGACTTCTCTTAATTATCCACTTTCTAATCAATTTAATTTCTAATAGTATTCATTTTTATTGTATCGTGAAGATTTGCAAAATTTTTGTTCTTTCAATATATTTTCAAAATAGCTCTTTTACTGTAATCAGAAGAAAAACGTATACTTTAAAAAATATTAACAATATACTTTAAAAATCATTTGACAAGTCTCAGGTTCTAGCAAACTTTTAAATTTTCTAAACTGTATGATTTCCACTTTTTAAAAATTGGCTTTTTTATTGCAATGAACTCTATCAATTAGTAAAGGATAAGCTGGAAGGAAAGAGGACTTAATGTACAAATAACTACACATGTTTTACATTTTTTGAGCTCTAAAAAATAGTTTGATGTCAGGGTTTTAAATCAATAGCTAAAGGTGAACACTCTGTTTATGGAAAAGTCAATATATACAGACTTTGAACGAAGCTCAGGTGAGAATGTAAAATAACGATAAAGTCATATCTGTGGGTCAGTGTGGAGACCACTTGCCATCACGATCATTTGTGAGAAAATGAGTTTAAACTGAACAGAACAATAAATTGTTTCAGGCAAGAAAATCAGGCCATAGTAAATGTATTAGTCCATTTTCACATTGCTAATAAACATATACTTGAGGCTGGGCACCGTGACTCATGCCTGTAATCCAGCACTTTGTGAGGCCAAGGTGGGTGGATCACAAGGTGAGGAGATCGAGACCATCCTGGCTAATGCGGTGAAACCCCATCTCTACTAAAAATATGTATAAAAAAATAGCCAGGCGTGGTGGCGGGCACCTGTAGTCCCAGCTACTTGGGAGGCTGAGGCAGGAGAATGGTGTGAACCCAGGAGGCGGAGCTTGCAGTGATCAGAGATCCTGAGATCAAGCCACTGCACTCAAGCCTGGGCGACACAGCGAGACTCCTTCTAAAAAATAAAATAAAAATAAATAAATAAATAAAGACATACTCGAGATGGGCAATTTACAAAAGAAAGAGGTTTATTGAACTTACAGTTCCACATGGCTGGGGAGGCCTCACAATCATGGTGTAAGGCAAGGAGGAGCAAGTCACATCTAACATGGATGGCAGCAGGCAAAAAAGAGAGAGCTTGTGCAGAGAAACTCCTGTTTTTAAAACCATCAGATCTCATGAGACCCATTCACTATCATGAAAAGAGCACGGGGAAAACCCGACCACATAATTAAATAATCTCCCACGGGGTCCCTCCCACAACACGTGGGAATTATGGGAGGTCCAAGGTGAGATTTAGGTGGGAACACAGAGCCAAACCAAATCACTAAATGAGATGGAGAAACTGGGAAAAGATGGAAAGTAAAGAGGATTTGTATTAGTCCATTTTCACACTGCTGATAAAGACATACAAGAGATAGCAGATGTTGTAATTGCACGAAGACGTACCCAAGAAGAAAGAGGTTTACTAGATTTAACAGTTTCATATGGCTAGGGAGGCCTCACAATCATGGCAGAAGGCAAGGAGGAGAAAGTCAGGTCTTACATGGATGGCAGCAGGCAAAGAGAGCACTTATGCAGGGTAACTCACGTTTTTAAACCATCAGATCTCTTGAGACTTATTCACTATCACAAGAACAGCAGGGGAAAGACCCACCCCATGATTCAATTACCTCCTCCCCAGGCCCCTCCCACAACACCTGGGAATTCAAAATGAGATTTGGCATATGAAAAAAAGCTCATCATCACTGGTCATTAGAGAAATGCAAATCAAAACCACAATGAGATACCATCTCATGCAAGTAAAAAAGTTAGGAAACAATAGATGCTGAAGAGAATGTGGAGAAATAAGAATGCTTTCACACTGTTGGTGGGAGTGTAAACTAGTTCAACCATTGTGGAAGACAGTGTGGTGATTCCTCAAAGATCTAGAACCAGAAATACCATTTGACCCAGCAATCCCAGTACTGGGTATATACCCAAAGGATTATAAATCATTCTACTATAAAGACATATGCACACATATGTTTATGGCGCACTGCTCACAATAGCAAAGACTTGGAACCAACCCAAATGCTCATCAATGATAGACTGGATAAAGAAAATGTGACACACATACACCATGGAATACTATGCAGCCATAACAAAGGAGGAGTTCCTGTCCTTTGCAGGGACATGGATGAAGCTGGAAACCATCATTCTCAGCAAACTAACACAAGAACAGAAAACCAAACACCGCATATTCTCACTCATAAGTGGCAGTTGAACAATGAGAACACATGGACACAGGAAGGGGAACATCACACACCAGGGTCTGTCACAGGGTGGGAGAATAGAGGAGGGATAGCATTAGGAGAAATACCTAATGTAGGTGACAGGTTGATGGGTGCAGCAAACTACCATGGCACGTGTATACCTATGTAACAAACTTGCATGTTCTGCACATGTATCCCAGAAATTAAAGTATAGTAAAAATAAATTATAAATAAAATAACAACAACAACAACAGAAAAAAAAAATGAGATTTGGGTAGGGATACAGCCAAACCATATCATGATTACTTTAGGTATCTTTCACATGCTATAAACAGCAACATTCTAAATGTCTTGTATATTTTTGCAAGGATAAAACAATTTTTCCTCTTAATTAAGTGAAAAACACAGAGATATATTCCTGACAAATAGGTAGTCTCTTTTTGCAAGCAATCCAATGAATATGCAGCATGAGTTGTGGAAAAACTAATGGTAAAATAAAACTCTAACATATCGCTTTTAAGATGAGTTATATTAAGACAAAAAAATTAAACCTCTGTTTTATATTAATTTTTAAAAATATTTCTCATAAAATTTAGGACATTATAATTATCTGAAAGTGAATGTAATATGAATCATATTAAAAATCAAAAAATAACTTAGAATAGTTCTTAAATTATTAGATTATGAGAAAATGCCTATAAGAATACTTCATGAGGAAAGGAATATTATCTTTTTTTGTTATATTGTTTCATTAAGCATATTTTTCATAAGAATGTTTTTTTCAGAAATAAGTAATCCATGATACATTTAGTCATAGCAGTGTAATTTATATATTTCTAAGGCATTTCTGATTAACTACAATTTTCTTGCCGTTTTCTATATAATTTGAAAACAAAATGACTTCAAAGGATTTTATTTCTAAATTTTGAAATTTACATGGTTCTTATTACTTACAATTTTACAGATACAACATTTAGTCTTCAGAATTTGAGGTATAATTTCCATCTATGCCATGTAAACAATCTTATAATTTTGCATTTGACTAACTTGCATTTATTGCCCAGAATGTTCTATGACTGCATCAGCATTCTTCACATTTATTGACTTATTAAATTGGCGACAAAAAAAAATCCTGTGATATAGACATAATATTTTTAAACTGACATATCTAAAATCCATCTCGATTAAGTATTTACATCTAAAGATAAGGCATTCATTGAATAAGTTTTCAAACCAAACAAGGATGCAAAACTTATATCCTAAATAGTGCATTTTCAACTGAATCACTACTGCCTCCAAATAAAAATCAATTAGGAGATTTGAAAGGATTTAGAGCAAAACAGAAAGCATGAGGGTTTTTAAGTCCAGGATGGCCAGGGTCTGGGGAACTCTCTGGAGGGCACAAGGCTGTCAGTATGTGAGGAGTCCCCATTAAGAACTGATCTGCCCTATTATTCTTCTTGGAATTATAGGCACATTAAAAATTATGAGAAGGGAAATATCGAAACAACAAAGGCTTCCTACAGCTAATTAGAATTTGAAATTAAGGAAGTGCAATTAAGCATTAAGGGAATTCCCACCCCTCAGACTGCAGCTTCATAGCAATGCTAGCTTTTCTGTTAGGAGTGATGCTAATTTTCAGTTGAAGCCAATTTGGTATTTCAAGACTCTGAAACCTTTCTGCAACACACAGTTTTCTAAATATTATGCTAGGATAAGAAAAAAAGTGTTTGTTTTCAGATAGCTTAAAGAATTGTAAGGAAGAGAAATATAAAAATAAGAAAGCATTGGGATGATAAGAATAGAGTAGAATTCAGAATGCAATTGAGAGTTCAGAGACGAAACCCCGATTCACCTGGGGAGTTACAAGGTTGTACAAAGCAGGTTAAACATGTGCTGAATGTTGAATCATGAGGAGAAAGCTTGCAAATGGATACAATGAAGGAAAATGGCCATAGTAAAAGGTATCTTTTCAAGGCAAACAAACAAGTCAGTCAGCATCAGGTATTTTGAGAGACAATGAGAGGCCAAATATTGTTTTTTTTTTTTTTTTTTGAGACGGAGTCTCGCTCTGCCGCCCAGGCTGGAGTGCAATGGCCGGATCTCCGCTCACTGCAAGCTCCGCCTCCCGGGTTCACGCCATTCTCCCGCCTCAGCCTCCCGAGTAGTTGGGACTACAGGCGCCCGCCACCTCGCCCGGCTAATTTTTTGTATTTTTAGTAGAGACGGGGTTTCACCATGTTAGCCAGGATGCACTTTGGGAGGCCGAGACGGGCGGATCACGAGGTCAGGAGAGGCCAAATATTGTAAGATGGTAAACACTTTCCCAGGAGTTTATTACTCAATGGCAACTTACTGAAAAGTATTCAATAGTGGAATAATGAAATCAGGTTTATGTTCAACTATGGCATGTAATTAATTTTCCCTTTGTAACTAGTATTTATTGACTGACAAATAATATTCAAAGCATTATGAAACTCTACATTCAAGCAAAGAAAAAGGCACAAAAAAGAATATGATAAATGCTGATATAATGGTCGTAAACCTTTTGGGAACCTTTGTGATTTCATTCATATCTAACATCTGCATAAATCTGCTACTTAAACAAATTTTATTAAAGCTTTTGACATTGCAAAAATGCATTATTATTTTCAACCAGTGCTAGGTCATATTTGCAAAAGAATAGATTTATTGCATCCAAATAGGAAAGGAGAAAAGTGTTTATTTACTTTTCATTTTTGTCTAATTTTGTTTCTCTGCCTCTAGAGCTCTGCCCTGATTCCAAATATTTTTAAATTGTTTCTTTTCTAATAGCTCATCTTTCTTTTTACATGAAAGAGACATATATTTTCTAGTATAACATATACTGTAAAGTGTAAAGAAAATATTTAGTATTCCTCCACTCTTTACTTATTTATCCAGCATAATTTAATCATTAGACTCACAGTTCCACATTTTGAATAACAAAAATGAGCAGGATACTCAAGATTCTTGCCAGAGTCGAATTACACTCTCATTTAGGAAACATAAAAAAAGAAGAATCTAAATAAATATGGAGTATTTGAATGCTATGAGGGAAATGCTGTGACTCTGATACAGAATAACAAAAAGGATGGTCTTTCAGGAGGGATGATGTTTCAGCTGAAACTTGCAGGATGCTAGGGGCCAGCCATGCCCGGTGGCAGTGGAAAAATATTTGGCAGAGAGTGAATAATAAATGCAAAGGCTTTGAATTAAGAAGAATGTGGCATGTTTGTTGTAGGAATTGCCAAAGGTCATTGTGATTACAAAAGAGTGAATGAGTGTGGATGATCTCAGAAATGAAATCACTCAATTGGGTTAGGTCCTGCAATTATTTCTAGGTCATGGTAAAAATGTGTTAGTCAGGGTTCTTCAGAGAAACAGAACAAAAAGCTACAGACATATATAAGATGAGGCTTATTATAGGAATTGGCACACACGATTAAGAAGTTGAGAGCTCCACAATCATAATCTGCCTTCTGCAAGCTGGAGAACCAGAAAAGCCAGTGGTGTAATTCCATTGGAAACCAAAGGCCTGAGAGAAGAGGCATGTTTCAGCTCAAGCAGAGGGTGGATTTGCTTCTCCTTCACTTTTTGTCCTATTTGGGCCTCAATGGATTGGATGGTGCCTACCCACATTGGTGGAAATAATCCTCTTTTCTCAGTCCACCAATTCAAATGCTAAATGTCTTCCAGAAACACCCTCACAGACACACACAGAAATAATGTTGTACCATCCATATGGCTATCCCGTGGCCCAGTCAAGCTGACACCTAAAGGTAAACATTATGAAAAGGTTTCAGTTTCTTTCTAGCTGTAATGAAAAACTGTTGACTTTAAACTGAAAAATCACATAATTTCATTTTAAATAAGATTTCTCTATCTGCTCAGTGGAGAGGGTGGAGAAGAAAGCAGGGAAGCCAGCTAATGCATTCACCTAAACAAGAATGATTGTGACTTTTCTAAAATGGTGAAAACCAAAAGGTAGCAATTCCCCCAGAGTTAAAATTTGGAGATGACATGAACAAGATATAAAGATTGATAGTGTGTACAGATTTAAGAGTGAATTCTGGGTTTGATTGTATTGATTTTGTAGAGAGAATCTTCTTTTTCCTAAATTGTATAAGCAATTTTATAAAATCTATGTAGTCTATTATATTTTTCCTGGAAAGGACGACAACATGAGGAAAAGATATCACACCCACTTTAGTGAAATTATTACCACACGGCTTATCAAATATTTTAGTGTATAAATTATATCATTGCCTTGGCATTTTAATAATACTTTCAAATCTAATGGTAATACTTTCAAATAAGATTAAATTCACAAGTATACAATATTTAGACTAATACCAGTATTGGGATTCAATGATTTATGGCCAAAGTGAGAAAAGATTTCCTTAAACATTATACTGCTAATCGGGAAAAATAAATAAATAAAATAAGATAAATTATTTAAGCATTTATTTAAATAACTACAAAAAGTAGTAATGGTTTATTTTAATTATTTTAAATAATTAAATTATTTAATTAAATGATTAAATAATTTAATTTTAATAACTTTGTTAAAAAATTTTCAGGTTATCACATTTTAATCCCATAAGGGAATTTCAGTCCACCTTAAATACGTCTCCATTTAAGATGTGTTTTGAAGTTACAGTTAATGTAAAACGCTAAAATATCTCCAGCATTCTTCTGGCATATTGCTTGGAATCCTTTCAATGGTCATGTCTTGTTTTCATTAGTTTGTTAACAGATGATGGGGGATATTTGGTATACTCACATCAAATCCTGTATTAATTAGACCAGGCATGGTGGTTCACGCCTATAATCCCAGTACTTTGGGAGACCAAGGCAGGCAGATCACCTGAAGTCAGGAGTTCGAGACCAGCCTTGCCAACATGGTGAAATCCCATCTCTACTTAAAATACAAAAAAATTATCTGGGCGTGGTGGTGCACATCTGTAATCCCAGCTACTCAGGAGGCTGAGTCAGGAGAATTGCTTGAACCCAGGAGGCAGAGGTTGCGGTGAGCTGAGATCGCCCCACTACACTCCAGCCTGGGTGACAGAGTGAGACTCCGTCACAAAAAAAAAAAAAAAAAAAATTTCCTGCATTAATTAGAGTTCTAAATAATTTCCCACCAGAAATGAGTGCATTTTTTTACATTCCATTTTTATTATTTTCAAAATAGCCAAACAATGAAAAGAACACAAATAGAAAGCATAGGAAAAAGGGATTCTTTATACTGAATAATATTAGTGCTCTCAAAATTCTCCAGTGGAACTGAATCTCCCCTTTCTCTTCAGTGATGACACTGGAGACTCTTGAAAGATGAGCTACAACATTTGATTAAACTTTCTATTTTCACAAAAGGAAAGGTATGATGCTATTTTATATATCAATAATTTAAAATGATCTATGTTAATCACGTTCATTTTTTTCAAGTTCACCTAAAATTTTTAGCATTAATTTAATATTGTGAATACTAGGCTCTAGAATTTTCTACTGTTTCATTGCAGTTGCAACCCTAAGAAATGTTTTTTTTAAGAGAAGTGTCAGTTCTTAGTGCTATAGTGGAACTAATGAATGTAGTCAAAAAGCCGTGTTCTGTGACTCATAACTTATGCAATTATATCTCTTAAGGAATACATCACATTTGAAATATAACATGGTAGACTGAATAATGTTTCCTTCACTCCCACAATATCACAATCCTAATATCCAGAATCTGTAAATATGTCATCTTATAAGGCAAAGGGACTTTATAGATGTAATCAAGTTAAGGATCTTGAGAAAGGTAGATGAGTCAGATTATCCAGGTGGCTCCATGTAATCACAGTGGCCTTATAAGGAGATAGCAGAGAAAGAGGCAGAGAAAGAAGACAATGAATGATGGAAGGAAAGAGAAGGGGGGAAAAAGGCCGTCTGATGGCTAGAAGGAATGAGGACAGCCTTCAAAAGTGGGCAAAACAAGGAAATGAATTCTCTCCTAGAGTTGTAACTCTCCAATGGGTTCTTCTTGCCCACTGCACAGATAGAGCCAAGTTACTAAGACAGTGTTATCACAATAGAGAGTTTAATAAAAACAGAGTCAGCTAGACAGAAGATCAGAGTTTTAGAACTCACATCAGTCTCCCACAAAATTGGAGACTAGGGATTTTTAAAGATAATTTGGTGGGCAGGGGGCTAAGGAGTGTGGAAAGCTGATTGGACAGGTGGGGGATGAAATCATAGGGGTCAAAGTAAGTTTTTCTTTCTGTCTTATTTCCTGAGTGGGATTGTAGAATGAGTGGAGTCATTTTACTAATCTGTGTGGTGCCAGTTGGTCCATCAGAATCAGAATACAGGGTCTAAAAAAAACTCAAACACCTATCATAGATTTTACAATAGTAATATTATCCATAAGAGTGATTGGAAAGGTTAGAATTCTTGTGGCTTCTGGATGCATGACTCCTGAACCATAGTTTCTAACCTTGTGGCCAATTTGTTAGTTTTACAAAGTCCGTTTGGTCCCCAGGAAGAAGTTTGTTTTGGGAAGGGGCTATTATAGTTTTTGTTTCTTAAACTATAAACTAAATTCCTCCTATTGTTACCTGGGCCTATGCAAAGTAATGAATAAAGCTAGCTTGGAGGTTAAAAGCAAGATGGGGTCGATTACACCAAGTTTCTTTCACTGTCATAATTTTCCTATGTGAACCAAAAGTAAAATTCTAAGTAAGCCCCACAACTAACCAAATGGACCTTCTTCTCAGCCAAGGGGATCCACAGGAACCTGAAAAACTAGTTCGGTCCATGACAGAGAAGGGATGAGGAGTTGGACATGTGTCATTATACTCTCCTCCCACTGGAGTTTAGGCACAAAACTGACCAGCATTAACATTAAAATAAAGGTCTTAAGACTTATAAAAGACTCTTTGTAGCAATATGATACCAAATTCCAATCTAACTCTGGTTTAACATCACATGACAGATAACAGGCCCTGAAAGAAATCAAAGTATTTTACCCCAAAATATATTTCTTTGAAATATTTTGAAATGGACCTGCAAAGCTATCTCTTGTGGGAGAAATTTACATTCCGTAGAGAAATCCCCTACCCTTTCTAGGACATTTTCTGATCCTCAAGAGATTAGCTGAGGGTATAGCACCTTTTAAAGGTCTGAAACATTTCCCATCTATTGCCTGTAAATGCCACCTATGAGGCTTCATCTACATAACAAGAACCTTGGTCTCTGCAACCCCTTATCTTAACCCAGATACTACTTTCTATTGATTCCATATCTCTAGATAATAATGTAAGCCTTTCATCCAATTTCCAATCAGAAAATATTTGAATCTATTTATGAACTGGAAGCCCCCACTTCAAAAATTCTGTCTTTCCAGATTGAACTAATTTACTCCAAATGCATTGATGGATGTCTTCTGTCTCCCCAAAATGTATAAAATCAAGCTGTAACCCAACCACCTTGGATGCATGTTTCTCAAGACCTCCTAGGGCTGTGTCATGGGTCATACTCTTTAACCTAGGCAAATTAAACTTCTAAACAGATTGAGACCTGTCTCAGATACTTCTTAATTTCTATCGATGTCAGATTTTTCTGTCATAATTTTTGCAAACACAGCTTCAGAGTCTCCAGAATGAACTGTCTCTGCTAATAATTAGAATTTTTCTCAAACTGATTTTTGACTTCTGACTGCCAGAATGGTAAAATAATAAATTCATGATTTTTAAAGCCATTAAGCTTGTGTTAATGTGCTTAGCAGCAAAAATAAACTAATACAGATTTGACATCAGAAGTAGGGTTTTGATGTAACAAATATCTAAAATATAGAGGTGGCTTTAGAATTGGGTGATGAGTAAAAACTATAAGAATTTCAAGAACCATCATGGCAAAAGCCTAGTATGGTTTTCTCAGACTACTGGTGAAAATGTGAATATCAAAGACCTCCAGTGAGGGCTCAAAAGTAAGTGAGAAATATCGGAATAAAAACTTACATATCATTTTAGAGAGAAACATCATTATCAAAAACCTTCTGCTGGTAGAGATATGGATATTAAGGATGTTGCTAGTAAGTACTCAGGAGGCAGTGAGGCAGGTAGAGAAACCTGTGCTTTCACATAAAATACTTATATTATCATAAATAGACTCATAGTAGAAGTATGTTGTGAAAGACGCTGTTGATGTGGACTGAGAAGGAAATGAGGAATATGTTCTGGGAAATGTGAGGAAAGTGGATTGTTGTTATACCATGTCAGAAAGCCCAGCTGATATTTGTCCTATAGTTGTTTGGAAAGCATAACTTGTGAGAGATGGACTTGTATATTTAGCTGAGGAAATTTCCCAGCAAAGTGCTGAAGGTGAGACCTGATTTTGTCTTACTGTTTATAGTTAAATGCAAGTAGAGAGAGAGAAGTTGGGAGAAGAACTGTTAAAAAAAAAAAAAAAAAAAAAAAAAAGTTTCCTGAACCTGCTTTTGGAGACTCAGCCTATCCAGATTGCAAAAGAACTAAAATTAGGAGACTCACTGTCAGGAAAGAGTGTAGAAAGCCAAGAGTTTGCCTGAACAACCTTTCTCTAGGATCTCAGAAGAAACAAAAGGTCACATTATGCAGTCACATGGGAGACTCTTGGACGAGATTAGGTGTATGATTTATGGATCCATTCAGACATCTCAGCAGAAAAAAAAAAAAAAAATATATATATATATATATATATATATATATATATAGACAAGGGCTATTTAGGAAAGACCTGTACAGAAGCCCCTTTTCTAACATAATGAACCCCCAGGCATTCATGAGAGATTCACAAGATACTTGAAAATGTAATACCAGTCACCAGTCAAGATGCTGCCAGTTTGGACCAAAAGGGACAGAGAAAGGGCTAATGATAGAAGGCTATCAGACTCCCAAAATTCTACTGACAGGAAATCGACCATGAAAATTACAAAGCTGCAAACATGTACTACCTTTCATGTAAAATAAATAGTGAATCATAGCCTGGAGCCTAGGGCTCAGAATGCAGAGAAGAGAACCCAGAAGGGTGGAGCCAAAGGCCAGAGATGACTGTTCCTGGCCTTAAAGGCTAACAGAACATGTCCAGCTGAATTTTGAATTTGCTTGAAAATGATCACTTATTTTTTCTTTCATTTTCTTCTTTCTGAAAAAAAAAATTCTATAGGCAGTATTCCATGCCTATCACAGCATGACATTTAGGGTGCATATATCTTGTTTTCTAGTTTGTTGAGTGTATACTTGGCAAGGGATTTTGACTAGTATGGATCACACACTGAGTCTCATCCATGCTAATCTAGATAATGAGATTGGTGTACTTTTTAGCTGATGGAATTTATATGAGTTTCTGAAATTGAGTTGATGCTGTAATGAGTTGTGGGGGTCTTTGGAGAGAATATATTTTGCATATGAGATAGATGTTAGTATTTCAGAAGCAAAGAATACCCATGGTTGAATAAAAAATGCCCCTAAAGGTACACACAGCTCATCTCTGTAACTGGTGAACATGTTACTTTTACATGGCAAAAGGGACTTGCAGGTATGATTAAGTTAAGGGTCTTGCTGTGGAGAGATTATCCTATGTCATATCGCCCAATGTTATAAAAGCAATGATGAATTAATACATGTACCATTTTTTCTCACAAAGTCAATCATGATCAACGAGAAAAATTATTGAGTATTTGCTAAACATGTAGAATATAAGAAACTTTCTTAATATTTTTTAATTTCTTATTAAATTATTAAAATTATATTATTTAAATTGCAATTGGAGATGGATATCATCATCCTGACATATAAAAAGCAAAACAGAAAGGAACTGCTAATTTCTATAGGTCTAGTCTAGAGATCATGTTTAGGGAGGTTGTTATATTTATGTAAATAATTGAGATCTTACAATTATTAAAAGGAGAACAGGAAGAATTAAGGCTGAAGACAAGCATTGGAAAATATAAATATTAATTTTAAAATGGAGGATATAAATGAATTAACACAAGTGACTGAGTTATTGAAGCAGATAGTAGAAGGGAAAAAATAGTGTTTTTAAAGATATCGAGGATGGAGAAAAATTTTAAAAAGAAGTCATGTAAACCAACAAAGATACAAGCTCGCAACTGTTTAAAACTTTACAAATAGAAATTGCTAGTCAAAGGTTGCACAAATTGTCTCCAACCCTTAATAGTGAGGGCTTGTAGTCAGATCAAATAGGATGGGCAGGGAGACAATCTTCTTTAGAAATTCTTTTGGCTACCTCTTTTACACAGCCATAAAATGAAAATAATCCTGTTTATACTAAAAAATGAATAGTTATTTTCTTCTTACTCAAGCATGTGAATCATTGTAACATCAATTTCTAAGGTAAACACACATAAAAATCTAAAAATTATAGCCATTAGGTTATAGATAAATTATGAAACTTTTTTTTTTTTTTTTTTTTTTTTTGAGACGGAGTCTCGCTCTGTCGCCCAGGCTGGAGTGCAGTGGCGCGATCTCGGCTCACTGCAAGCTCCGCCTCCCGGGTTCACGCCATTCTCCTGCCTCAGCCTCCCGAGTAGCTGGGACTACAGGCGCCCACAACCGCGCCCGGCTAATTTTTTGTATTTTTAGTAGAGACGGGGTTTCACTGTGGTCTCGATCTCCTGATATTGTGATCCACCCGCCTCGGCCTCCCAAAGTGCTGGGATTACAGGCGTGAGCCACCGCGCCCGGCGAAACTTTTTTATTCACATTCAATCATTTAACAAATATGAAATACATAAAATGTGCCAACCACGATGTTAGTGGAGATGATGGATTAGGCAAGTTTCCTTTCTTAAAGAGCTCATGATGTAAAAGAATGGAGATTAGGAGAAAAACACATTGATATTTCAAGTGCTAATATGGTATTTGCTATCTTTTGGAGGTATCGACTAATAGCAGAAGGAACCACTATCAACCAGATAAAATAAAGGTAATTAAGATTTGAGGCTAATTTAAAAATACGAAAGAAAGTATCCCAAGTGTTCCACATCATGTTCAATGTAAATTCCTCATCATGAACTCTACTAGTTTTAGTTTATCGTAAAAAATAAATTTACTGATGCCATGGACTTTTAAAAATTCTAGCAGATCTTTAGTTGTGGCATTCAATATAATTAAATAAGCTTTAAAAACTAAAGTTCTCCAGTTTCATCCATGTTGTTGCATATGACATAACTTCCTTCTCTTTTAAGGCTGAATACAATTCATATGTTGGCTATTGTGAATAATGCAACAATAAATATGGGAGTATAGATATCTCTTTGACATGCTGATTTCAAATCCTTTTGAATATATAGTCAGAAGTGGGATTGCTGATTTGTTGTTGTTGTTGTTTGTTTGTCTGTTTGATTGATTGTTTTTTGAGACGGAGCCTTGCTCTGTCACCCAGGCTGGAGTGCAGTGGTGCGATCTAGGCTCACTGCAACCTCAGTCTCCCGAGTTCAAGCAGTTCTCCTGCCTAAGCAACCCCTAATAGCTGGGACTACAGGCACCCACCACCACACCTGGCTATTTTTTGTATTTTTAGTAGAGACAAGGTTTCACCATGTTGGCCAGGATAGTCTCAAACTTCTGAGCTCAGATGATCCACCCGCCTCAGCCTCTCAAAGTGCTGGGATTACAGGCGTGAGCCACTGTGCCCAGTCTGGTTTTTTAAAAAATGAAATTCTGTCATTTGCAACAACCTAGATGAACATGGAGGACATTGTGCTAAGTAAAATAGGCTCAGAAAGACAGATACTGCATGATCTCACTTGTATGTGAAATCTAAAAAAAGGCAAACTCATAGAAGTTGAGAATGGGATGGTTCTTACCAGAGACTGGGGGATGGGAGGGGAAGGAAGGAACAAGCAATGGGGAGGTGTTGGTCAAAGGATACAACATTTCAATTAGACAGGAGGAATAGGTTTGGGGTATCTGTTGCATAGGATGATGAATATAGTTAATAATAATGTAAGGCATACTTCAAATTGCTAAGAGGTTAGATTTTTAAATGTCCACAAAACACACATACACAAATGTGAAGTGATGAATATGCTAGTTAGTTTCATTTAATCATTCCATAATGTATACATATATGAAAACCACCGTACCTCATAAATGTATACAGTTATTCTTTTAATTAACAATAAAATAAAACAAAAAAGCTATTCTCAGTGTCTTATTTTCAGAGATTCTGATTTTTTAAATGAGTCTTTCAAAGTGGGAAACTGATTGGGATTGGGCAAAATTCATGGCGTAATAGTTTAGAAGTGGTGGACACAGAGGAGCGACAATCTTAAAGCAAGTTCATAAGTAAAATTTTGTCTAAGTTATCAGAAGACATGCTACCCAGATGTGCAAACTGTTTCTCAAATAGATGGGTTTGCAGAAATTTTCAGAAGCAATGAGTAAAATTATTGATTTATGGTTTTATCATGTTGGGTAGCAATTTCTTGGAAGTAGAAAATTAACTTATGTTGACACAACTGACCAAAGTTCTCAATCTTCAGTGTTAAGCTATGTGAATTCAGATGGCCTCAGTTCCTAACACTTGGATGTGTTATATTTATAGTTGAGATTTTTAATTACTGCACAAATACTAGTATTACCAATGGACTTGTGTTCTCATAACGATTTTTCTTAGTAATATAGTATATCTGAAGAGGCGTTGTTGTCTATGGTAAATACCCGAGGTTCGTTATCTCATGCCAAGGGAATCGAGAACACGGACACACAGGTAGTGAGTTTTAGAAAAGAAGTGTAATAGGCAAAAGAAAGAGAAAAGAGAATAGCTCTCCCTCCTGCAGAGAGAGGGGCGCCCAAGTAGGTCTTTTGGTCCCTTGGTGAAGTTAACCGGGTTTTATAGACTGGCTTGAGGAGGCAGTGTCTGATTTACAGAGGGCCCAAAAATTGGTTGGATCAAGTGTGACTTTACATAGCATGTGCAAAGAAACTTGGCCACCCAACCCTAATCTTGTATTATGCAAATGAAATTTCTCCCTGGCCAGCACCATGTTGTCCGCGGTTGACAGAGACGGAAGCTGGAGCTGCCGTGTTGAACATGCCTAGCCCTGAGGTAGCCTTTTCCTATTGGCTCAGCTGCCTGGTATTCACCTGTGCAGGCTTCCAGCTTGCTTCTATGTCTGCAGCTCAATTTTACAGGCTGCTTTTTGTTAGAAAAGAAATGATTTGGGGCCGCTTTTTATTAAAATAGAAATCTTACCAAGGCCCTCCTATCCTCACATCTGCCTAAACAATTTCTTTTCAACTCCTATATCATATCGACTACATATATTTAACTATAGTATTACATTTAAACGTTTATTATACTATGCCGAATTGCTTGTTGTGTTAATTTATGAGGAGTTTGTGATTTCCCAGGTCTTCACATCTTCACTGTATCTCAGAGTTTTAAAATGTTGTGTTTCTTTGATTGCAAGAAGTTTTCATATTTGTTGGCCTTTTGTAGTTCCTTCCTGGGAATTTGTTTTTGATAGTATTTAAATGCTTTTCCTCATCAGAGTGGTTTTCTTCTAATTATTCTTGTCACTGGCACTTTAAATGTTTCCTAGTCTGTTGTTTACTTTTTATACTTACACAGTATTCATATAAGTTTTACTTTTTTTTTTATTTTAAATGAGGTTAGATTTCACTTTGTCACTGGGCTTGGGTGCAGTGGCACAATGATAGCATACAGTAACCTCAAACTCTTGAGCTCAAGTGATCTGCCCCACTCAGCCTCTCCAGGAGCTAGGACTACAGGTGTGCATGCCACCATGCTCAGCGAATTAATTTTTTCTTTTTCTTTTTTGTAGAACCAGGGTATTGCTATGTTACCCAGGCTGGTTTCAAACTCATGACCTCAAGCAATCTCCCCTCCATGGCCTCCCATAGCACCGAGATTACAGGTGAGTCACCATGCCCAGACAAATTTTACTTTTGATGTTATAAAATGTGTCCATTTTTGGTTACTCATCTTTTCTTTGCTTTTAAAAACAGTTATTTTATTTTTCTTTTCTTTCTTTTTTTTGAGATGATGTCTTGTTCTGTTGCCCAGGCTAGAGTGCAGTGGCTCAAGCTCAGCTCACTGCAACCTCTGCCTCCTGGGTCCAAGCAATTCTACTGCCCCAGCCTCCTAAGTAGCTGTGATTACAGGCATGCACCACTGCACTCAGTCAATTTTTGTATTTTTAGTAGAGATGAGGTTTCACCATGTTGGCCAGGCTGGTCTCGAACTCCTGACCTCAGGTGACCCACGTGCCTTAGTCTCCCAAAGTGCTGGGATTACAGGCATCAGCCACTGCTGCTGGCCAAAAGAAATTATCTTCTATCTTAATATCATTTATTTGTCTATTTAAAATTTTCTTCAAGTTTTAAAATATTTACCATATTTATGCTTCTTACTCATTTACTGTTCTTTTTAAAAGTTAAAGATATTATTTCAATATTTATTTTAATAAATGTTCCTAAAGTTATGTATTTCTCTTGAAATACTGTCTACTTTCATTTTACAAATTTTGAATTGAAGTACTTTAATGTGTAGTTTAGTTTAAAATCTCAAAATTGCATTTGTAAAATAAGCCAGGCACAGGAAAGCAAATTATCACATGTTCTCACTCATCTGTAAAAGCTATAAAAGTTGATCTCATGGAATTAGAGAGTGGAAAAGTAGGGAAGAGTAGGGAGATAGCGAGAGATTTGTTACTGAATATAAAATTACAATTATACTTCACATAAAATAGGAGAAATAAGTTATAGTTTCTATATAATTTTAGGGCACCTATAATTAACAACAATTTATTGTATATTTTCAAACAGCTAAAACAGAGGATTTTGAATATTTTCAAAAAAGAAATGATAAGTGTTTGAGGTGATGGATATACTGATTACCCTGATTTGATTATTACACATTGTATATCAAAATATCACACTGTAATCCATACATTTGTGCAATTAGTGTGCATTAATAAAAATAATACAAGCAAAAAATTGCATTTATTATATTTTCTTTAATTTTTGGTACACTAAAAGGAGAATGTGTGTATGTATTTAATTTTCATAGCTGTCATTGTTCTATTATTTTTGTTGTTGTGATATTTTTCTGTTTCTTATCTTTATATTGTTAATGGTTTTTAACTCCATAGCCCGGTGGTCTCACACACATACATACATATGCATTCATACACACAAGTCTAAATTTATTTCAGATTATATTAAATACAATATAAGTAAAATATATAGATAATACATAGGTACTATTTTACTTAATATATGTGTATTAAATATATAAATTTCAGTTTAGTACTTTTTACTCATTCTCACTTTCTAAGGAAATAACCTCATCAAGGTGTACGTTGTCAGTAAACTATATTGTCTCCTCTTACTGTATATTTCCATATGGCCAGTGTTTTCATTCTAACTCTCTTTTAAGGTAGCAACATAGGTAATTATTTATTTCCTGTCAATGAATAGCTAATCTTATTTTTCAATATATTTTATCAGTGCCTCTGCACAATTTCACTTATTTTATCTACCTATATCTAGATATAGTTTTCTTTTTCTGACATAATTATCTTAGGACTTTCTGCAAGTTTTGTGAAAGGCAATTTTTTCAGTTTGTTCATGTCTTTTGTATTCACATAATATATCTATTTCACCGTCATTCTTGAATGATTTTTCATCTGAGTATAGAAACTCCTCGAGAAATGTAACTGTTAGAGGACCTGAAATCTTCTGGTCAATGAAGCAGCATTCTGTCTTCATTCTTGATATTATGCCATACATGTAGAAACAAACCTCTCAGTGTTTATCTTTCCAACTTTTAAATACTACTTGTCAACTCTTCTCTGAGAATTTTATTTCAAATTCTAATAGTCTTATGTTTAAGTCACTCAGTGTATATCCTTTAAAGTCATACTTTAACTCTTACTTACTATGCTGATTTATTGGTGGTTTATAGTTATTGTCTTAAAATTTCTTTTTCACAATGTATGCAACATAGAAATTATCCTACCTAATGCATTGCATTTTTAAAAAAAGTTTTGTTTCTATATCATAAATATATTTGGGTTTTTTAATCATTGAATTATGATAGCAATAGGAAGGAGACAAATTCCTAGACAAGAACTCAGAACTCACCAAACTGCAGGAGTGAAAGGGCTATAACACTCCCTCCTGATCACTGAACTATGAGAGTGAAGAAGCTGCAGCAATAGTACACACACACACACACACACACACACACACAGAGTCTTATGTGCCTATATTTTCTTGCATGTTTTTGAGAATAAATATATACTTTATTTTGTTGTACTTCTTAGTATCATTTTTCTTGCTGGCCACTTGATTTCATGAAATAAAGTGGCCAGTCTTATCAAGTAAAATATTTTTTAATTTTTATTAAAAAAATTATTGTTAAATTGGCCACTTTAAGAAAGTGGCATCTATCTATCTATCTATCTATCTATCTATCTATCTATCTATCTACCTACCTACCTACCTACTACCAATCATCTATCTCTCTGTCTTACTCTCATATATTAGTTTGTCTCTTTCTTATGTTGGTCCCCCAAGAGCCTAATTCATAGATGTGGTTTCTATTTGCAGCTCAGAATTTCCATCCTGTAATTACAACGTTGTTACAGAGCCTAGTAGCTAGGTCTAAATCTTCCTGGATTTCATTCTCTCTCTTTTTTTTTTTTTTTTTTTTTTGAGATGGAGTCTAACACTGTCACCCAGGCTAGAGTGCAGTGGCACAATCTCAGCTCACTGCAAGCTCCGCCTCCCAGGCACACGCCATTCTCTTGTCTCAGCCTCCCTGGTAGCTGGGCTACAGGTGCCCTCCACAATGCCTGGCTATTTTTCTTTTTCTTTTTTTTTTTTTTTGTATTTTTAGTAGAGACAGGGTTTCACCGTGTTAGCCAGGATGGTCTCGATCTCCTGACCTTGTGATCTGCCCACCTCGGCCTCCCAAAATGCTGGGATTACAGGCGTGAGCCACCATGCCCAGCCTCTTTTTTTCTTTTATCACCTCTATATATAAGTTTACAATTTTATACATATTGTGTGTTGCACTTTCAGCTATATGGGACTGTAATTTTACCTGAAGAATAGCAGTATTGCCATTTGTCAGATAATCTTCTCTGAAGTCCAATGCAAGCCGCTATTGACTGTATTTGGTACTATTGCTTCACAGGCTGTGACTTCATCTTCAGCTAAAAATTTTGTGTTCTATTCCACATGAAAAACATATAGGGTCTTACTTTGCTTTGAGGATAGCAATTGGTTTATTAATATTTTAGAATATATAAAATTGCTGTAGTTTTTCAGTATATTCTGTTATTTATGTATTTGTTTTAGAGTTATAGCATGTACTCCTAAAGGTATCCTGATTAAGATGAATGCTTACAACCTCTCTTGGAGGATAGACACCAAGAAAATAAATCCTACTTTTGTATCTAGATGTTCATGACACAGAAAAATGGATATAAATTATGATTTTTAAAAATGTGGATGAAATAGGAAAAATTACATTGTTTGCATTTATTCTGCATTTTAATGTAGTTTTTCAAACAAAAATAAAAATTATTTAGTAATCCCTAATTTTGTGACATACAAATATTACAGGAAGAAGATCCTATGAGCCTATGGCCTGTGTATTAAATGTAGCTGTGAATTTCAGAAATTAAGCCTCTAGAATACATATTGAGCCTAAATATATAAATAATTCTAAATTGAGGAGTCACAATGTTAAATTTCCATGATAAATCTCAGTGAGTGCATAAAAAACTAATGTACATGATATGTCGTATAGTTATGAGTAAAATCATTATTATGTGATATCGTTAAAATAAAATTTTGAACATTTAAACTGTATTTTTGTTCTTAATCTTATTGTAATTTTTTTATTGTAAAAGATATGAAAATTTACAAAGGGTTAGTTCTAAAAGTGCTCGACATTTTGTGAAACTGTAAGACTCCAAACTCAAGCACATCTTATTTCTATAAGGTAGTGTTTAAACAAATGTATAAATTTTCACTGTTCTCTGGAGGTAGCAATTAAGCTTCCCCCTGATTTCCATAGGACTTTATGACACTACACTCAAACATCTCTGGTAATAGTAATACAATTCAATTAATAAAATGGACAGTACTACTTGGTTTTCTACCATTATCAACTATATCTAATTTTTGGCATATTGCTAAACTCTATACAGGTTTACTTTTTACTGACATATTATATGCCTGAAGTAAATTTATGTTGACTATTATATGCATATTGCCATAAAATAATGAAGAAATATATACACACAAAAAGAAAAGTTATTTTTAATCTCACTAGCCAGAGAATAACATTATTGACACATTGCTGTTTTCCATTTAGCCTTTTTTTAAAATGAGCATGTATATACAGGCATACCACAGAGATACTGTGGGTTTAGTTCCAGACAACTATAATAAAATGACTCTCATGAGCTTTCTGAGATTTCTCAGTGCATGTAAAAGTTATGTTTACACCATACTGTAGTCTATTAAATGTGCAACAACATTATGTATATAAAACCAATGTACATATATTAATTTAAAAATAGTTTACTGCAAAAAATGCTAACAATCATCTGAGCCTTCAGTGAGTCATAATCTTTTTGCTCTGGAGGTTCTTAACTCAATGTTGATGATTGCTAACGGATCAGGATGACAGCTGATAAAAGTTGGATTGGCTGTGGAACTTTCTTTTTCTTGTTTTTTTCTTTTTTCTTTTTTTTTTTTGAAATGGAGTCTTGCACTTTCACCCAGTCTGGAGTGAAGTGGCACGATCTTGGCTCATTGCAAACTTCACCCCAAAAATTCAAGCGATTCTCCTGCCCTAGCCTCCCAAGTAGTTGGGATTACAGGCAACTGCCACCATGCCTAGCTAAATTTTGTATTTTTAGTACAGACAGGGTTTTGCCATGTTGGCCAGTCTGATTTTGGACTCCTGACCTCAGATTATCCACCTGCCTTGGCCTCCCAAAGTGCTGGGATTACAGGCGTGAGCCACCACACTTGACCTGGCAATTTCTTAAAATACGACAACAGTGAAGTTGGCCACATCATTTGACTCTTCTTTTCATGAATGGTTACTATGTAACACGTGATGATGTTTGCTAGCATTTTCCCCACAGAAGAACTTTTAAACCTGGAGTCAGTCATCTCAATATCTGCTGCTGCCTTATAACATCTGCTGTTACTCCCTCTGTTAAAGTCTTGGACCCCTCAGTCACCCATGGAGGTCAGAATCAACTTCTTCCAAACTGCTGTTAATGTTGATATTTCAAACTCCTCTCGTGAATCACAAATGTTCTTAATGTCGTCTGGAATCTTTTCCAAAAGTTTTCAATTTACTTTGCCCAGATCCAATAGGGGAATCATAATCTATGGCAGCTATAGCCTTATGAAATCTACTTCTTAAAAAATATAAACTTGAAAGTTGATACATTGGCTGCAATATGGACATTGTGTTAGCAGGCATGAAGACATTCATTTTCTTTTACTTGTCTATCAGAGATCTTGGGTGACCAGGTGCATTGTCACTGAGCAATATTTTTTGAAAAGAATCTTGTTTCCTGAGAAGTAGGTCTCAATAGTGGGCTTAAAATATTCAGGGAACCATGCTGGGAACAGGTGTGCTGTCATCCAGGCTTTGCTTTTTCATGTATACAACACAGGCAGAGTAGATTTAGAGTAATTCTTAAGAACTCTAACATTTTTGCAATGATGAATGAGCATTGGCTTCATCTTGAAGCCACCAGCTGCATTTGCCTCTAATAAGAGTCAGCGAGTCCTTTAAAGCTTTGAATCTAGGTATTGACTTATGCTCTCTGGCTATGAACATCCTAGATGACATTTCCTGACTTAAGACTGTTTCTTCTACATTGAAAATCTGTTGTTAGCCTCCTTCCTCAATTATCTTAGCTGGATATTCTGGATTACTGGATTACTTACCACACCTTCTCCGTCAGCACTTGCTGCTTCACCTTGCTTTTTTATGATATTGAGAGAGCTTGTTTTCTTAAACCTCATGGCCATCCTCTGTTAGCTTCAAACTTTTCTTCTGCAGCTTTCTCACCTCCCTTGGCCTTCACAGAATTAAAGAGAATTAAGACCTGTCTCTAGATTAGACTTTGGTTTAAGAGAATGTAGCTTGTTTGATCTTCTATCCAAACCTTTAAAACTTCCTCCATGTTAGCATAAGTCTGTTTTACTTCCTTATCATTCATGTGTTTGATGGAGTAGGACTTCTAATTTTCTTCAATAACTTTTCATTTTCATTCACAATTTGATGAAATGTTTGGTGCAAGAGGCTTAGCTTTTAGCTTATTGCAGCTTTCAACATGCCTTCCTCACTAAACTTAATTATTTCTATCTTTTCATTGGAAGTGAAAGATGTGTGACTCTTCCTTTCAGTTGAACACTTAGAGGCCACTGTAGGGCTGTTGATTGGCCTAAGTTCAATTTGTTGTCTCTTAGAAATAGGAAGGTCTGAGGAGAGGGCAAGAGAGGAACGGCCAGTCAGTGGAGCAGTAAGTACAGAAAAAATATTTATGGATTAAGTTCACCACCTTAAGGTCAGGCACGGTGGCTCACACTTGTAATCCCAGCATTTTGGGAGGGCTAGTTGGGCAGATAACTTGAGTTCAGGAGTTCGAGGCCAGCCTGAGCAACACAGTGAAACCCTGTTTCTGCTAATACAAAAATTAGCTGGGTGTGGTCGTGTATGTCTGTAGTTCCAGCTACTCAGGAAGCTGGGGTGGGAGGATCACTCGAGCCCAGGAAGTCTAGGCTGTGGTGAGCCATTATTGCCACTGCACTCCTGCCTGGGCGACAGAGTAAAACCTTGTCTCAGAAAGAAAAAAAAAAATTACCATCTTATACGGGTGTGGTCAGTGACATACCAAAAACAATCACAGTAGGAACATCAAAGACTGGTCAACCTATAATAATAGAGAAGTTTGAAATACTCTTGAGTATTATCAAAATGTGACACAAAGACCCAAAGTAAAACAATGCTGCTGAAAAATGGCACAGATAGACTTGCTTAATGCAGAGTTATCACAACACTTGAATTTGTAAAAAGCACAATATCTATGTGCTTACTTACTGAGTTGATATAACAGTTTATCAGGGCATTAAAGGAACAAGCTATGAAGCACAATAAAGTAAAGCACAATAAAACAAGGTATGCCTTTGTATCTAATTTAAAAGTATGTTTGACTACTTTTTACCTAAGCAATTTCTCATGCTATAAAATATTTGCCGTTAGTGATGTTCTTAGCTTCATTATATACTGGTATGTAAAGTGATAGCCACATACTTGTGTGCAAGAAAGCAGTAAGTTATCTACTGTGAATTTAGGCTGTCTTTCAAAAAAATATTGTCTCTATTTTTATATCCTAATTATATACTTTTAAAATTAATGTTTATGTATTTTTTTTCTAGTGCATAACACAGAGATTCAGTAAATATTTGTTGGAAGCTTGTTCACATTGTTGTGTGCTGGCACTTCTTTTTATGGAGTCAAGATGTATGTGTTCTCCTTTATTAGTAATTGAGTGATAAGTATATGTTATCTAAGTTTATGATATTTTTCAGTATCTACTTCAATGGTTACAATAATTATTTTTCAGAAATAGCCCTGGCTTAGATGTCTTATTTCTAAGAAGAGCCACTGTATCTAAAAACAGTCTTAGGGCTTTCATAAGTGGCGGTCCCAGTTAAAGGAATCACTATGCCCAGAGGAACTCAAAGCTGCAGGTACTGTCACATTATTTTTGCTTCTTCTAGGCCAGATGCAATTTTCTCATCAGATGTCTTTTCATCATAAACAATGCTGCGTAGTTATTGAGTTGACATAACACTTTATCAAGGTATTATTAGAGGAACAGGGCTAAGCAGTTAATTACAGAACCAAAGTTTACATAGGAGAGGAAAGGGTCATGTTAACCATCTGCCCACACAGAACTATTTTGCTTTTTTGAGATTTTGGTCTCTACATCTTTCTTGACAAATTTCTTTCTACCATTTATATAGATATATATGCATGTGTATATATATTTATATGCATTTATATTTATATATGAATGACATATATTACATATGATATAGTATATACATTACCTAATTTTTTGTTTTATATATATGTATAGTGTATATATATCGGTGTCTTGAAATGAAGATTGAAATTATTTCCCTTAACAGTTTTTAGGAAATAATCTATTCATGTTTCTTGCATTTCTGATATACTCTTTCAGCACTGAGAAGACAAATTCAGTTATAATATTAATAAGATCATAAAAGATATATTTCATATATTTTATTGTTGTAAACAAATCTGGAAATTTTTCTAAATATTAGCTTTTTGTTTTTATTTATACCATGTTACTTTCTTACCTCCAGTTCTTTGTAACATAATACTTCTTTGTTTTCAAAATTCTTTCTCTGTTCATTATGGGTAACTCCTAGTCATTCTTCATGACCCACCTTAGGTTTTACTTTCTTTTCCTTTTCTTTCTTTTAGAGACAGAGTCTCGCTCTGTCACCCAACCTGGAGTGCAGTGGTGTGATCACACTATTGCAACCTTGAAATCTGGGGCTCCAACAATCCTCCCACTTTAGCCTACTAAGTAGCTAGGACTACAGGCAGGCACCACGAGGGCCAGTTGATTTAAATTTTTTTTTTTTTTTTTTTTTTTTGTAGAGAGGAGTTCTCACCATGTTGCCCATGCTTGTCTCTTGGTCTCAAGCAGTCACAAAGTCAAATTCCTCCCAAAGTGCTGGGATTATAGGCATGAGCCACTGTGCCTACCCAGGTTTTACTTTCACAAGAAACTTTGGTTTCTCATTTTTATAATGAAAGTTCTAGCTTCAATAAACCTATTGTTTCTTCTATATTTAACATTCTATTTTAGTTATCTTGACTTCTCATGACTTGCTTTTATCACTATATGCCTGTTTCTTGTGTTTCTAAGTAGATGATGAATCTGATGTCATTCTGTTTAGTTTCAGATACAATTGACTTAAAGCCCTATTTCCACCCTGTGGAAACCCCGTGCCCTTGCTAAATCTACTCTGGATTTACTAAGTTTGTATGTTTTCAAGGAAAGTTCAGTCTCCTGGCTTTTTTCTTCATGAATAATAACTCTGCACTGTAACGTTAATACAAAGTTAATTCTCAGCTATTTGCTTTAATTGCCATGCAATAGTCAAATAAGCAAACAAAATGCCTAACATTTACATATAATTGCATTTGAAATATTATAGTAAAATGTGATAGTGAATTGTTTGTGTTCAAAGTAAAAGCATTAGAAAATGGTATTAGAAACCAACATCTATGTGCTAGGTTTGCTCATCACAGCTGTGCATCCTCATTTTTAGTTCCTCTTACTAGAAAGGCATAGACCAAGAAAATATATAAGTGTATACTAACCCAAGTTTTTATACATATCTAGAAATATTCCTATGCATAACTATTTGTGTCTGTATTAAGCTAAACATTAAATTCACAGTGATATCTCAACTTTAATCCATTAATCCATGATTGTCCAAGCTGCTACCCTTTGCTCATCTGTTACCTCCTACTCCAAAAGTAACAAACCTGGCTTCCACTATCTGCCATTCCTTTATTTAACTGTTTAATTCTAGTGTATATGTATAATGGTTTCAGAATTATTAACCAGTATCCCCATGGAAAACAATTTTTTTTTTTGAGAAGGAGTCTCGCTCACTCTGTTGCCCAGGCTGGAATGCAGTGATGTAATCTTGGCTCACTGCAAGCTGCACCTCCTGGGCTTATGCCATTCTCCTGCCTCAGCTTCCTGAGTAGCTGGTACTACAGTGCCTGCCACCAGGCCCAGCTAACGTTTTTTGTATTTTTAGCAGAGATGGGGTTTCACCGTGTTAGCCAGGATGGTCTCGATCTCCTGACCTCATGATCCGCCCTCCATCATCTCCGAAAGTGCTGGGATTACAGACAGGAAGCACCCTGCCTGGTCCCAGAAGACAATTCTTATAAATAGAATATATGCATTTGATTTTGAGTTCTAGCTACTATAATTCCCACTGTAATAATGTCCTTACTAATTAATAAACATAAGCATGTTTATTATCACAGAAAATTGCATGGGAACTATCAGAGAGAATTCAATGTGTAGAAAGTGTATGTAAGATAATAAAAATCAAATAGATAATAAAGCATATCAATTAATACCATATTTAGACATAAAGCTTTAAATATATACTAAACACTTTGATTTTGGTTTTATTTCTTCTTTTCAACTTTTATTTTAGATTCAGGGTGCAAGTTTGTCATAAGGATATATGCTGTGATGAGGTTGGGCACGGTGACTCATGCCTGTAATCCTAGCACTTTGGTAGGCTGAGGCAGGTAGATCACGAGGTCAGGAGATTGAGACCATCCTGGCTAACATGGTGAAACCCTGTCTCTACTAAAAATATGAAAATTAGCTGCGTGTGGTAGCAGGCACCTGTAGTCCCAGCTACTCTGGAGGCTGAGGCAGGAGAATGGCATGAACCCAGGAGGCAGAGCTTGCAGTAAGCCACGATCGCACCACTGCACTCCAGTCTAGGTGACAGAGCGAGACTCCGTCTCAAAAACAACAACAACAAAAAAAGGATATATGGTGTGATGTTGAAATTTGGGGTACAATTGAACCCATCATCCAGGTAGTAAGCCTAGCACCCAACAGATAGTTTGTCAACACTTGCCCCCTCACCAGTTATAGTCCTCAGTGGCTATCGTCCTCATCTTTTGTCCATGTGTACCCAGTGTTCGGCTCCCACTTATAAGTGAAAACGTGGAGTATTTGATTTTCTGGGATCATTTACTGGCTTTCTTGGATTGGGTTTCAATTTTCTCCTGAATTTAGTTGCCATTCAAACTCTGAGTTCTATGTCTTTTATCTCAGGCAATTCAATCTGTTTATGATCTATTGCTGGAGAACTTATGGAATCCTTTGGGAGTAAAGAAATGTTATGACTTTTTGAATTGCCAGAATTATTGTGCACAGCAAAAGAAACCATCAAAAGAATAAGCAGACAATCTACAGAATGTAAGAAAATATTAGCCAACTATGTATTATATCTGTCAAAGGTCTAATTTCTAAAATCTGTAAGAAACTTAAATAAACCAATAAGCAAAACCCTAAAAATAATTCCCTTAAAAAACAGGCAAGAAATGATTAGATACTTCTCAAAAGAAGACACAAGCAGCCAAGAAGCATGTGAAAAAAATACCCAAAAACCACAATGAGAAACCATCTCACACTAGTCAAAATGGCTATTATTATAAAGTCAAAAAACAACAGATGTTGGAGGACCTGCAGAGAAAAGGGAATGTTTATACACTGTTGGTGGGAATGTAAATTAGTTCAGCCACTGTGGAAATCAGTTTGGAGATTTCTCTAAGAACTAAAAATACAATTAATTTCTTCTCATCTGAGAAGGCTGGTGTTTCTTTTTCTTTCTGAAGTTGCTGTCATTTGGGTGGGTTTTTTGTTTTTTATTGTTTTTATTTTTTCCCTTGAGTGTTTGACTGTGCGTATGTTGTGAATAGTCAGTTGGCTTTATTTCTGGGTGTTTTCAAAGGGCCAAACCTCTGTATGGGCTCCTTCACTGTGGCTAGTTTCTTGCATTTGGTTTCACAGGTGATGTATGCTGAAGGCATTTATTTTTTTTTTGGTGCAATCCATCCGGTGATATTTAAGTGTAAGTGTCAGCAGAGAGGCTCTCACACAGCCACATGCCTTTTCCGTATTCCAGTTCATTTGTGGCAGTGCTCTGGGGAGAGGGAGATGGGGGCAAGAGGTGACCCTCTCACCATGTTTGCTCCTAGGCCTTGGAGGAACCCCTGCAAATCACTGGAACCATTCCTACCTTGACTTAGCCCTAAGTGGGGCCCTGGTTGTCTGCCTTTCCCCATTCCCTAGGGGCAACTTGAGTTGAAGGTAGGTCACCAGTAGGCCGGCAACTCCCCAGAGATCTATTGGTCCTCTGAGCTTGGTAGAGTCAAAGTATGTTGTGTGCTGTTTCTGTGGGCGGTCTAGTGATACAGTGGGTCAAGGGATGAGGATCTCCAGGCACTGCAGTGTGCTGGAGGTGTGAAACTGGTGTGGCACTAATGGCCTGGGATGTTTTGCCCAGCAGATAGCTATGGGCACCACCAAGCTTGTGCTCTCCTGCCTGGATTTCCTTTCAGTGTCTTTCCCAGGAGCAGGCCTAACAAGCTAATTTTATCCCAAGACTTCTGTACCCAGAGAACTGGGCTGTTCCAGGTATTCTGGGCTGCAGAGCTGTCTTGGACAGAAGCCATGGCTAGCCAACAGGCTACAACCTTTCTGGACTTGTGTTGCAAAGGGAGAGATGCCTAGTTCTAGTGCCCCAGTGCACGAACCCAGGCGTAACTCTTCTCAGAGTTCTGACAGTGAGGCACCTTGCTACCTTAAGCTTAGACCACAGATTGCAGTTCAGTACCCCTGGGCAGTATGCTTGAAGGCTGAGGGGTTGAGAACAGGCCTGTAGCTGTGTCCTCTCATCCCTTGGGGTTGAGCGCTGGTTGTGCTAGGGGGGCCAAATTGCTACCAGGCCACTGGTAAAACCATCAGGTGGGGCAGTGAAGGTTGTGCTGTGCAACCACTCTTGTGGGAGCATCCAGTCACGGACTTTGGGAGGGACTGGCAGACAAGGGGGCATGCAAATCAGAGAAGTCTTGCAGGAAAGGCAGCCCTTGTCTCTCCCATCCCAGCTCTGCAGGGACTAGAGTCATTCAGAGCAAGATGGAGAGCCTTGAAAGATGGGCACCTATGACTGCAGTTGGCTGTAGCAGCCCTATCCGTAAAACCTTCTGGACTTTGCACAGGTTTGAGCTGCCACTGCCCACTCTCCAAGCAGTTCCCCTTGTCAATACAAATGTCTGTGGGGGTAATGGGATCTCTTGTAGCTAGGATCGCAGAGGTCCACAGCAGTAGTGTGGTACCCAGGAGCTCTTTCACTGAACCCTTCCTTAGAACCTGTTCAGGACCAGGATCTGGCATTCAGTAACTGCATGCAGGCATCTCAGCTTCCTCCGTCTTCAACCTCAGTGTCTGTGACACTTCTCTGTTGACTTTCAGTGTTTTCTCTTAAAAAATATCTTCTAAGTGTGACGGATTACTCAACACTTTTGTGTTTGTGTGTGTGTGTATGGGAGGGGTGTTTTATGGCTGCGTCTAGTCAGCTATCTGTCCCTCCCCCTGTTTTGTTTCTTAGTAACACTAAGCCTATGGTTATACTTCTTTTTTGTTTACTCAGGAATTATGCTGAGAGTTTAATCTCAGGAAAAAAAAAAAAGGAGCATTGACTTACTTTTTTTTTTTTTTTTTTTTTTTTTTTTTTTTTTTGAGATGGAGTCTTGCTCTGTCACCCAGGCTAGAGTGCAGTGGTGTGGTCTAGGTTCACTGCAAGCTCTACCTCCGGGGTTCACCTGCCTCAGCCTCCCAAGTAGCTGGGACTACAGGCGCTCGCCACCACACCTGGCTAATTTTTTGTATTTTTAGTAGAGACGGGGTTTCACCATGTTAGCCAGGATGGTCTCAATCTCCTGACCTCGTGATCCGCCCACCTCAACCTCCCAAAGTGCTGGGATTACAGGCGTGAGCCACCATGCCCATCCAACTTACTTTTACAGGGGATTGGAATCACTTAAAGTAGCACATGTGTAATAAAATAAAATAACTCTTGAAGGAAACAAAATGATTTAATTAAAAACTGGTCATAGTTATATTTCTATACATCTTATGACTGCCTGTCAGCCTTATCTCAGTTAAGAATTTTGTTAGTTGGTTAATAACCTGATACTTAGCTTGAACAGAATCCAAGAATTGTAATGTTTACATCTTCCATTTCGAAAACTGCCTATATTCACTTTGTTATTGTTTTCAAACTTCATAGTACTGAATTTTTGTGTAAACCCAAATGTAATGTTCTTTCTATAGACAAAGAAAACATGTTTAAGAAAATTTGTTTAGAGTCCTCCTAGCAGCAGGACAGAAATAAAAACGATAAAATGAATAAGCGAGATATAGTCAAAGGAAACTGAAAACCTCACCCATCTGAAAATGAATATCTGAATTTAGTTGTTGGTTAATTTTACTTTTCAATAAGTAAAAAATATAGTAGACACCTACAAATAAAGCCAAGCCCTTGGTTTTCCATTCCAGTAAACTTTACTACAATCATGAATATTGACGTCAGTTGTACCAGCATGATGCAACTCTTACCAATCTCCCTTGGTCTTTTTCCTTACCAACAGTTTGCAACCCCAAAATAAAACTTGTAACTGGAGAAAAACAATTAGCATGCCCTGTTTCACTGTGACCTTGGTAGGAGTGAAGGGTTTTTTTTGTTTGTTTGGAATAAGCTCAAGATTATGTAGCAAGAGAAATGCAAACCATTTTTGTGTATAAATCATTTAAAAAGGTGGCCCCCAAAAAGTAACTGAATAGCATTAAATGTATCTTACTCCCCTAGTTGTTTGAGAAAAAGAGCAAACTGCAACTTAAGAGATGTTTGCTTATTTATTTATTTAGTCCTGTAGATCCTTGGGAGGTAAAGTTGCTGTTTCTTCTCACTGGGAGCAGAATCTGCCAGGGGGAAATTCACAGAAGAGTGCTGGTGTTGTGTAATTTATAAACCCCAAGAAGAGTCATGGAAATTGCCGAGTTTTTAAGGATATTTGGCACATTTTATTTGTTTCATTGGTTGTTATTTTATTCTATTTTAATAGGAGATAGAAATATTAGTATAGAATGACAAATTTAAAAATAGAAACGTATCGAGAGAAGGAAGAGTAGTATTAGGAAAGGGAAGCAAATGCAAATAAGACATTCTCTGCAGATCCAGAAATTCAAATTTCTATACTCAAAATTCAAAACTCTAATCGAGTTTTGAAGAAGTAAAATTATATAAAGCTTGTGGAGTTGCTAAGGACTTAGATTATACCCAAATAGCTAAGGTATAAGAAACCCTGTAATCATTATCAAATCACTTTATGGAGCTCTTAAAGAAAATGAATACATTTGTGTTAATGTTTTATTGTGTACTCTGATAGGACTAGGATTATGTAAATTTTAAGAAGAGGCCCATCTATTCATGGGGGCATTATAGTGAACTTGGAATTACGTGGAGTGGTTTTGGAGGTGAGAGAATTTCTGAACAGTACACTACCATTGAATATTATTCAACACTACTAACCTATCAAAAGTTGCCAGAATTAAAGGAACAGCTCCTTCCACTTAAAGGTTTGGTTCATGACTTGGTGGTTTCAGCCAGTGACTGGTAACTACTTTAAATTGAACTATATGTTTAGTGCATCCTGGGAAACCAGGAGACAGAGGATGCAAGGCAGTATGAGGCAACTTCTCTCTTACACTAGCTGATTAAAAGACAAAAGGGTTGATTTGAACAGCTTTAGCTCCTATAATTCTGCAAAGCCTACAAAATTTTAGCCGAGAGCCATTTTTTATCCTTCATTATTGAGATGTGAAATAACCTATGCTAGAGTGGCAGTTTCATCTAACATTTTCACTGCCCAGAATGATTGGGCAGTGTTCTACAGTAATTATTTTTGTCAAGGAAAGTCAATTATTTGAAGGATCTCATTAAAGAATTGCTACTTAATAGTATTATCTCAAAGTACCAAGCCCATGTTAATTGAGTATTGTTACAGGGCAGATAAAATCAGAGAAAATTAATATGTGTGCAGATTATTGCAAACGATTGACTTATTTAAATTCTGTTATATACAGAATACCCTAGATTGCTTAGTAGGAAGTTAGTTCAGCTTCAGTTTAGCAGACACTCTTAGAGTAGGAAAGTGAATAAACACATTCATTTGTAAAATAAGTTTTTCAAAATTTAAAGGTGTCATGGAAAATCGCTGAAACTCAGGATTCTTTGCAAAGACTTGTGTTTGCAGATATTCCACTATATTTGGGAATATGTACTACCTGGAGCTATATCTTTAAAATTTAATTAAATTTGAAGTGGTTCAGAAAAGCATGATCAATAAATTTGGGAAAAAGCAGATTCTACATTAACACATAATAATTTAATTTTTTTCATATCACAGTAAAAAGTGTTGGACACAGTATAGCCAAACAAATTATAACCAATATTCAGAAAAATATGACTTTTCTATTTACTAACCCTACCAGTGAATGTATGGAAATAAATAATATTTAGGGGCTGGGGTTATTGAAGGCACTATGTCGACAAATTCCCCAAAATTAAAAAAAAATAAAAGGAAAGAAAGAATGAATGAAAAGTACCTCTTACAATGTTAATGCTGGAAAACCAAAACCATGTGAGAGTGGATGACAGTGAAGCTCTAATAAGATTATTCTGCATCACCACATCCCCCAACACACACACCTACCTACACACTAACATACATTATTAGGGGAAGAGTTATCATGAACCTTCAAGAAGCATCATTGTACTCACTGTTGTTGATTCCAGTATGCATTTCTATTAAATGCTGACACTTAATTTGGGTTTGGGGTGTAGTATATCTCTGTAGGGAAAATATATCACAATTTCTCACAGATATCTGGTTGTAAAATTCTGTGCAGTGTTTGTCAGTGTTCTTAATTGCTATCCGTGGGAAACAACTGGCTAATTCAAACAGAAAATGAGTTTTCATTATATTCCTATACTATGTGAAGTGATTTTCATGCAGTCTATATTTAGAACTGAAGGAAAACTAACTATTCTCTTTATTCAGTGAAATTGCTACCAAAACAAGTCTGTGTTTATCCATATATTAAGAGGAAGTGGGAAAAGTACATAGAATTGGATAAGGGTGGAGTGATAACGGTACAGAAGTAAATCCCTTCACAGAGGAGCTCAGTATTAGTTGTGGCCCAGATGCTATAAGAAATGCTGAGCTTAGCAAGTTCATAAACAATATAGAGGAAACTGACAGCCCTGGTTTTCTCACTAATGTCACTGTATGCTTCGTTTGTACTTTGTGATGAAGGAGCTTCATTTATCAAAATTTCATGCATCAATGTAGCTGTCCCAGATGTAGATTTGATAGATAACAAATCTATCACTTTAGTAGTGAGAATGGATATATCAAATATAACACATTTCTTTTGGCACCAAGCCATAAACAAAGTCAATGGTACTTGGCTCATTGATGTCTCTGAGCACATAAAAACTAGCAATGGTTTTAATATATTTGGAAGTTAAGCTAGAAGTCATTAACAACAACAACAACAAAAAGAACTGGTATGAAGATGACAACATCTGTGTTTCCCAAAGAGAGATTTTTGTGCTTTCTTTCATTTTTGTCAGAACCATTATAAAATTGCCCTTTAAAAAAGTCCATAACTCTGCCCATGTACTTCACCTAAGCCTTTCTCTAACTCCACATGAGATACCCTGCCTTCTTCATCACAATGAGCAGTTAATGCTCCATGCCTAATTGGACAACTAGATTGTCAGATTTGCTTCCAGTCAGATGTATAGCATTAAAACCTATATTGGTGAGGTTCAGAATTTTGATTTTGATCAATAATTCTGTGTCAGGAAAGGCAGTATTTTTTGCAGTAATTCTGATGCACTAGTGCCTTTTATTGCAGTGGAGTGTATCTTTGCAGGAATATGTAGATATAAGATCAGGGCCAACAGCATCTCCATTTGACATGTTTTGTGAGGAAAGATGGATCTTTTTCTCACTGAATAAACATTTAGATGCTTGCCATGAATATAATAATTGCCAAAAAACAAAAGAATATAGATGTGTTCCTTTCTATGACTTTTGTTGGGGGTAGTAAATTTAAAAGATGGAATCCTCAGTCTTATAAACCTGAAACTTCCTCCAGAAGCATTTCACAGTATGCCTGACTTATCACAGTAACCTATGACAGGATGCTTAGCTATTTCAAACACACGGCTTTGACTAAAATACTATCTTAATGTAAGTATTTCAAAATGTTAAATCCCTACCATATGAAAGGCATGGTACCTAGTATTTTAAAAGTCAAGTAGTATTATCCCAATATTATAGATGAAGAAAGCATAAAATTAGTAACTGGTAGAGCCAAATTAATATTTAGATTCATATAATACCAAATACTCTACTTTTTTTTTCTATAAACTCCTACCTCCCTCTATGTGTATTTTTGTCTCTATCTAGACATCAAACATAGTGTCCTGCCTTAGTTCGTAGATATTCTGTGTACTCTCCACTAGAAACTTTCTTTTAACAAGGACATGAGCTGTTTAGGTTCAGCAGAAAGTACCATAATGGATGCCAGGTAGATTAAGAAAAGAGACTTCGTGTATGGAAGTTACAGTATACGCATTTTTTTTTTAAATCAAGTACAGAGAATTTCAGAACAGTATGCATCAACACAGTGATATGTATGATTTTATATGTGTTTAATTACTCTTTTCATAAGTTCTGGGTTTTGTTTTGTTTCTTGTTTTCTGAGACGGAGTCGCACTCTGTCACCCAGGCTGGAGTGCAGTGGTATGATCTCAGCTCACTGCAAGCTCTGCCTCCCAGGTTCAAGTGATTCTCCTGCCTCAGACTCCCAAGTAGCTGGGACTACAGGCGCCCGCCACCACACCCAGCTAATTTTTTTTTTATTTTTATTTTTAGTAGAGACGGGGTTTCACCCTGTTAGCCAGGATAATCTCGATCTCCTGACCTCGTGATCCACCCTCCTTGGCAAATTCTGTATTTTTAATCATACAATATCTCATCCTGGAATGCCTGAGATTGTCGCTGGATTTAGTTTAACTCCCTTTCTTTCTGAGCCATATCACTCTGTTCCAAAGAAGTCAACCAAAGTTCAATACTAGCATTCTACAAGTAACCCAAAATGTGGAGTAAGATCTGATATATTATTTTATTTTATTTTATTTATGTGTGTCGTATCACATCACATTATGTCATATCATATCATATTATTATTCTTTTCAATGTCATGATTTTAATACTGTCTTAAATAAGGAGGCAGATTTAACTGGTCACATATTTTTAGATCTCAATAGTTTTATACTATAAGGTATTATATCAGGTAATGAAGTGCCTGAGAGCATTGCTATAGGTGCTTTATATTGGAGTTACTACTTTCTTAATTTAAAAATGAGAGAACATTATGACTTCATTAGAAGAAAATGGCATTATTTCTTAATTGTTTGATAGATGTTTCTTTATTTCCTGTGTTGTTCAATTATGTTTCAGTTAATCTCATTATACACAGAGATGTTTGTTTCCTTCGATTGCATTTAGACTTACAGAATTACAATAATACAAGTTCTTAACTTTCATAGAAAATATGCCAAGTTTTCTAAACCTTTTCTTATACAGACACCCACATCTTTCTTATTTGAGTCTTTGTGCACAAGCTACAATAACAGACTGTATGTTCACGTCTCTCCCTAGTTCAAAAGAAAACATCAGGCACAGAAGGCAACATATGACTGAGTCCTTCTGGCTCTTACAGGCTTCAAATACACTTTTACAAGTGCCCTCCATAATAAATGTGAACTTCAAGCTTCATACAGGTATTGATTTAACCTGCAGAGACATATCAAAGTAAATATAATTTAACCATTGACCAACATGTTATCCTTTTTTCCAATAAGGTGTGTTTCTTGTTAATGCCAATGTTTTTGCAGAATTGTTTTTCAGAAAACAATGCTTTTTCTCTATTCTCTGAAGCAAAGAAAAAATAAAAATTCTATAAATTTTTTAATCCAGAAAGTGTCATCCCAATCAGTCAATGCCCAACTCTTATGTTCTTATATTCATAAACCAGCTGTCTTTGTTTCATCAATTACAATTTATATTTGGCTTTGGTAACTGTTAGTCTGTGCTGTCATAATCAAGGCCACTGTAGACAGAGGAACTTATACTATCACTAAGAGCTTTGTTTGGGATTTTAATTTTTTTCTTTTATTTGTTATGAAATGACACATACAGGGCATTTTGATTCTACAAAAACATCTTGTAGATAAACACTTATTGCTATTCAGACATTATCAGCATTTAACAGAAATGAATTCTTGACACAGTGCTTTGTAGGTAATTAGCCAATTCAGTAATCTGCAGAAGTAGAAAATAAATGAGTACCTAAGGGTGAGTGGCCAATATTTGAGATACTAAGCATTTTTCTTTTGAAATGCACAATCTATATTTAATAAGGGAAATAAACTAAAATTAATCACTGCTAATACAACTGTCAGGAAATACAAGAACTCATTAAAAAGTAGAGAACTGTATCCTTGTATAAAACCTTCATGGTTAGTAGCGTTCCTATAGATAACCCTAAAGACATACCGATGGGAGTAACCATTTTAAATAATCCTTATTTAACACTTCAAATATTAAACCAATAAACACAAAATTACTATATCATGCCTGATCATTCTTACTCTTTTTGAAATGTGCAAAGAGAGAAAACAGGGTTTTCTTCGTGCTTATGATTATTGACATTCTTTTTGGAGTACACAAGAAGAGAACACAGAATATGAAGAGGGAAGAGGGTTTAAGAAAGTATCTAGTGCAAAAGTAATTTAAATGTAAATAAAGGAAACTTAGTCTGTTGGATCATGGGTAGTAAAGTTTCATCATATAAAGAAGACTCAGAGACTAGTGTCATGGCAACAAAGAAAGAAGAGCATTTCAAAAGAGGATTTTATTATCAAATTTCTAAGTGATCAAAGCAAATAAAGAATGAAATGTGATCTTTGGATATAAACTTTGAAGTTTAGGTGGGTTATACATATAGCACTGAGAGCAGAAAAGAATTGGAATTTGAGAGAGTTGCATTTTTTTTCTATATGTCAGGCATGATCAAAAGAAGTGGAGCATTAGCTAGAAAGGATTAAGAGTAAATGATAGTATTTATTCTTGATGATGTTTCTGTTGTTGCCTGGGTTGTTAAATATGAAAGACAGTTTGGCATAAGGCCTCTACATTGTAAGTTCTTTATAAATGTTATTGAACTATTTATAACCTGACAGGTAGCTACAGGACAGGACATTTTGAAATATTTCAATGGAGAAATGAGAACTGGTGAAAGGTGAAGCCAGCTGGACTTCTTGGGGACTTGGATAACTTTTCTGTCTAGCTAGAGGATTATAAATGCACCAATCAGCACTCTGTAAAATGGACCAATCAGCCCTCTGTAAAATGGACCAATCAGCAGGGTGTGGGTGGGGCCAAATAAGGGAATAAAAGCTGGCCGCCAGAGCCAGCAGCAGCACCCGGGTAGGGTTCCTTTCCATGTTGTGTAGCTTTGTTCTTTCACTCTTCACAATAAATATTGCTGCTGCTCACTCTTTGGGTCCACATGACCTTTAAGAGCTGTAGCACTCTCTGCGAAGGTATGCACTTTCACTGCTGAAGTCCGTGAGACCACGAACCCACTGAAAGAAAGAAAGTCTTGACACATCTGAATATCTGAAGGAACAAACTCCGGACACACCATCTTTAAGAACTGTAACACTTACTGTGAGGAGGGTCCGCGGCTTCATTCTTGAAGTCAGTGAGACGAAGAACCCACTGGAAGGAACCAGTTCCGGACACAATGGTACAGCAAATTCCTAGAAGAGCAAGAAAAGAATACCTTGAGATGACATCAAAAGTTGAGGGAAATGCAGGCAATTTGAGAGGAATGTGATACATCTATCATGAGGGTTATAGAATTCCAAGAGTAATTAACCTTGTAAAATAAGGGGGTATATATCTGTCATAAGAGGTTTTGATTTTGGAAGAGATTTGTAGAACAAAATGAGGCAAAGTCCCGAGGAAACTTGTTTTCTTAATTTGTTTGGATGGAAGTGAATTAAATACTTTTTGTTTGTTTAAGAGGAAGTACCCATGAGAATAAGGAAACTTATAAAATTGTTGGAAATGTGATTCTAGTACCCATTATGTCACACTCTTATGTTGTTTCTCTGAGAGTCGCACTAAGACAGTTCAAATACTTGTTGGTTTCCATAGACTAAATTTGGGCTGATAATGAGAAATAAGTTCTGGAATACATTCTACTTTCTATTTCATTTTGTGCTAAGGTCTTTACAGAAAGCTTAAGTGCTTCTACATATTTTAAAGGACATTTAGTACATGAGATATAAAGAGATTGTTGTCTCAGTTAAGAGGGGTTGCCATCGAAAGAAGCATAGAGTTATTTTGCATTTGCAAAGGAAACTTGCAGGAATGAGTATGTATAGTTAGATGTGGGTAGAAATTTTGGCCTGAAAAACTAATATATCTTGCAGTTGAAGTAATTTTGTGACATTATTTCTTTTACTTTTAAATTAAATTAATGTTGTGCTCTAGAGAGGTTAGAAGGAGTGCTACAAGCAATATGATCATATACATGTATGAATTTTGCATTACACAGAGGTTCCTGACCAAGGGGAATAAAGGAGATGGAATTAAGTTTGTGTGCTATACTTCAAGTCATGCATTCAGTACCATTTTCCTGTACACAAAGCGCTGTCTATTCATTAAGGTTTCTAGTTGCAGAGCTGCATCCATCCAGAAAAAGAACCATTTTTCGAATTTATAGTAAGATGTCTCATGGCCTGAAACAGGCCTTGAGCAAGAGCAAGCCCTGCCTTTCTCATATAGAATATATACTGTTTTCTTATATGTAGCCTCTTTCTTTAAATTTGATAATTATTATGAATCAATTTTATTACTTTGTTAAATGTTGTGCTTAAATTATATAACATGAATTTTAAATAAATGAATACATAAATTTTAAATAAAGTAATATAAAAGTATAAAGTATCAACAAAAGACAAATAAAATAATAAGAGAAAAAGTTAACTGAACTAGAACATTACTAGAAAATGTTAGGTATATGAATACATAAGAAGAAAAGAGTCAATGTTTACTACATTATCGATAGTCCTGTTTATACGTTTTAAAAAATCAGATCAGTAAAGTGAAAACTTATCCACTTTTTCCTCTCAATTAAAAAAATTAGATCTGTTAATGGGAGCTTTAAAATGAATGAAATGACACATACAGACAAATGATACAAAGTCTGTAACATTTCCCGGCAACAGTGAGCAAGAGGTGTCTAGAGATGAAATACAGTTACTCTCTTATTTCTTCCCATATTATCAAAACTAGGCCCTTGGCACTTGAGATCCTCATATTGGAGGTGCCCAGCAAAGAAGTTTTTATGCTCTATCTCTTCTTCTTGTGCATTTCCAAGTTGCATCTGTGCATTTAGAATGGTAAGGAATTGTTCTTAGGGGGTGTGGTGGAGAGGAGTTAATTAAATCTTTCTAGGATATGTGAGGTGATCGGCCTGCTAGCCCAAGAACTTTCTAAAGCTAATACTCAGGCTAAAATATGATGCAAATTTTGTGCCATATCATTTTTAAGATGCCTTCAATAAACTATTTTAAAAAGGCAATATTGTGATTTTAAGGTATCTTTTAAATATTCTAAAATAACTTATCTCCACATAGTTTAGCCCTCAGAGAGTAGTGTCACAATATCGAAAATGTGTTTCCAAAAAGTTAAATTGGCAAAGCTGTCTGTCATACAAAGTCAAAAAGCTGAGGAGAAAATATTTCTAGGTATTCAAGGTATTAAATGGAAGCTATTAGCTTGAGTAGAATTTTAGTTGTTTTGAAAAATCACTTCCTTGTATGTTTTTCTAATTGATGAAAATCATTTTGTACACCTACTCAATAAAGCAAATTACTAATAATTTATACATATTTTTGGAATGATTAAGTTCTTTATATGCATATTTGCACAATAACCCTTAAAATGCTAAAAGAGAAATATTTTGTTTAGAATTACATTAGTCTTATGAGACTCAAAAACTGAAATTCAGCCCTGACTTATTATTTCATCAACAATAAATATCTACCCTTATCTCTGCAATTTTCATAGGATTATCTGTGCTATTCTTTTTAATTACAGTGTTCATCCATTGCTCTGTGGCTACTTTACTTCTAAGTAACTTTATTTGAAAAAGCCAGTTACAAACTATTCAGTTTCTTTCTTTCACTATTTAATCACCACAGATTCTCAGGAAGCCAAGGGACAGATACTCTATAATAAAAATAGCAAAAACAATAAAGTTCATGTCTTGAAAGTATATTTGTTTGTCAGTATGTTGTTAGATCTATGTATTATTTTGTTATTTTTAAAGATACTTTGTAAATGCTTTTGCTCATATTGTACACAATATAATCTGTTCCATATGGCGGGGTCTGTTACATTTATTTTGTTGCATTGAAAAATTAAAGCAATAAGAGATCATTACTATCATACAGATAATAAAAAAAATCAACCATCAACATAATATTCATCAACAGTAGCACACAGGGCTTCTCAAATTACATTCAATAAACCAAATTATATAGCCTGGTCCTCGGCACTCTGTAAAATGTGATCACTGATAAATGCATGCCCTTATAAACCTACCAACAAACATGAAAAGAAATCAACTTTTAGAACACAAATAAATACTAATAATTATCACCAGTTAAAAAAATAGTTGAATACATTAGAATTATTCATTGCTCCAGAATTGAAAACAACTAAAGTCCAAAGCCTTTGCCATTCCATCTTTATGAACTTCTTAATTAACTTTATGAATTCCTCAATTAATTTCACTGGTCATTTTGGGATAAGGAAGGCAAAAAGATTGCATAAATGATACAAAGTGCCATACATTTCTTTTCCATTCAGCTAAAATGGTGTCTGATTATCAAATAAAACCTGCACCTCACTAATCTCTCAAGAAATCTTTTTTTCCATTTATTTCTTGCAATTGAAAGAACAAAAGCCATGCTCACACACTCTCCTGCATGAGGAATAGCTGGTTTATATGGCTTGTCAGGTCCTTTGAAAGAAGCTGAGTGTGTAGAAAGGTAAATAATGAACATCTATTGCAAACTTAAAGTATCTTGATAAGTGGATGCTTTTGTAGACTAATGCTGTTTCAAATGTGAAGATAGGTATTCAAAACTCATGAAATAGTCCAGCAATGTTGACTTAAGAAGATAAGGTATATATTCTGCTAACATTAACAGCAGACCTCATATATTAAGGTGAGGTCTTATATTAAGACCTCATATATATTAGTGAGCTATACCTAGTGTCAAAAAAATGAACATTCATGTTATATATTTATTTCAACTCAAGTCAAAGAAGCTAGGTAACGTGTAGACTAAAAAATATGTTTTCAGCTCACATGCCCATGGGACAACAGAGAAGTAAGTAAATTTACCCACTCTCCTACCTAATCTTTAACATATGCTATTGCTTGTAAAATGAAGTCGTGTAACAGGACATTGTCTAAACAAAAATTGGCATTTAAAAATGTAGTAAAAATCCCTACCTTGAGAAGTTTAAGGAAAAATTAATCAAACACATAGATATATTAACCTAGATCATGTCTTCTACATCATAGATACTCAAAAACTAGTAATCTTCCTTTTTCATATTACTTTTGCAAGCCAACTACTTCAATTGCATTAGTAATAATCAAGTAACTTTCGCTAACACGGTGAAACCCCATCTCTATTAAAAAAAAATACAAAAAATCAGCCGGGCGAGGTGGCGGGCGCCTGTAGTCCCAGCTACTCGGGAGGCTGAGGCAGGAGAATGGCGTGAACCTGGGAGGTGGAGCTTGCAGTGAGCTGAGATCCGGCCACTGCACTCCAGCCTGGGTGACAGAGCGAGACTCTGTCTCAAAAAAAAAAAAAAGAAAAAAAAAATTATCAAGTAACTTATAATTCAGAAAAAAGCAGAATACTGTTAGTAATAATCTGTGTATCATTGCATTATTGCACAAAAGTCCATTTCATTAAAAACATAATTCCTAATAAATGTATTTGATTTCTTACTATTTTCTAATATAGAGCACTATAACTCACATTTTTCAAATAAAATTCACATAAATTGAATAGAGTTTTACAGAGGAAGTTAAATGATATGTATTTTTATGTTAACAGAGAAATGTGTTCCCAATTGGTACCTAATTTGAAATATTCTTTGTCCAGTAAAAATAATAATGCCTCCTCTATCATTTTATTCAGATGTAAAATAGTTAATAAAAGCAAAACGGGAATAGCAGGCAGTAAAACAAAAATTAGTGCCAAGAAAATAGAAAGGGAAGATAGCCACAAGTTATAGGTAAGTAGAAAATTGCATTGGAGGAAAGCAAACTCCCTGAGGAGCTTCATCAATGAAGACTTTGTGGAGAAGGTAAGCTTTGTCTTGATATTGTGCATAGATTAGGAATTTTCGTTGGTTTTTAGTAAGCATCTAATCTAAGGAAGTCACACAAATGAGAATGCTTTGGGATAAATGCAGCACAAGGTTTATTGAAGAATACCAGTTGAATAAGAATGGGCAAAAGGAGGGCAGACAAGAATACAGAAGATGCCATTGCCTAGGTGTTCTTAAATAACTCAAGTGAAGACATTTGGGAGTTTAAATGATAATTTTATTCAGATGCTCTCAAATTTTTGTATTGTTATCCATAAAAGATTCCTAGTTGTCATTATACTATGAATTGTCATTTTTCTTTTGTTTAATTTTTATTTTATTCTATATTGGAAAATTATAATTGTTTATATTTATGGGGTACAAAGTGATGCTGTGATATATGTATACAATGTAAAATTAACATATCCTGATGAACATATCCTTCACCTCAAATACTTATAGTTTACTCTTCTTGTCTAAAAAATATTATTTATAAATAGTCATTCTGGGCATTATTAAACAAGCATGTTTTTAGTGCGTAGATCATGGTTCTCAGAACAAGGGTATGTAACCCTAATGAAAGGAACCCACGTAGTGAGCTAAAAGTCTGTAGATTATGGGAGATACAATTATGAATGCTATATATATTATCTTCCTGGATAATGGACTGAAAACATAAAGCCAGGAAGAACACAAATTGATGATACCTTGTGTAGATATTTCACATAAGAAATGTCGTTTGTTTCCAATCTAGTAGAACATAGCTTGGCTATGTATTAAGTGGACTCACAGATGGTCTTCTTTTAGAGAATGTGCTACATTTCGAGTCTGTCCTTCATCATGCAGGCTCAGCACACGTTATTGTTAGTTTTAAAAATCAGATTGTTTCAGAACCAGATATATGAAAGTAAAAAGACAGACACGTAAAAGCAGCATATCAATATTAATATGTAATAAAACCCAAATAAATGTAATTGTATTTCTGTTGCCATTACCAGATGACCTGTGCTGGCATCCCTAGTACATCCTTACTCTGTACACTGTTTTACTTTGGGATCTAAATTGTTTAACATAGAATTAGTCCAGTGAAACCTTTTTTTTTTTTAATTTATTTTTTATTATTATTATACTTTAAGTTCTAGGGTACATGTGCATAACGTGCAGGTTTGTTACATATGTATACTTGTGCCATGTTGCTGTGCTGCACCCATCAACTCGTCAGCACCCATCAACTCGTCATTTACATCAGGTATAACTCCCAATGCAATCCCTTCCCCCTCCCCCCTCCCCATGATAGGCCCCAGTGTGTGATGTTCCCCTTCCCAAGTCCAAGTGATCTCATTGTTCAGTTCCCACCTATGAGTGAGAACATGCGGTGTTTGGTTTTCTGTTCTTGTGATAGTTTGCTAAGAATGATGGTTTCCAGCTGCATCCATGTCCCTACAAAGGACACAAACTCATCCTTTTTTATGGCTGCATAGTATTCCATGGTGTATATGTGCCACATTTTCTTTTTTTTTTTTTTTTTGAGACGGAGTCTTGCTCTGTCGCCCAGGCTGGAGTGCAGTGGCCGGATCTCGGCTCACTGCAAGCTCCGCCTCCCGGGTTCACGCCATTCTCCTGCCTCAGCCTCCCGAGTAGCTGGGACTACAGGCGCCCGCCACCTCGCCCGGCTAGTTTTTTGTATTTTTTTAGTAGAGACGGGGTTTCACCGTGTTAGCCAGGATGGTCTTGATCTCCTGACCTCGTGATCCGCCCGTCTCGGCCTCCCAAAGTGCTGGGATTACAGGCTTGAGCCACCGCGCCCGGCCCGTGCCACATTTTCTTAATCCAGTCTGTCACTGATGGACATTTGGGTTGATTCCAAGTCTTTGCTATTGTGAATAGTGCCGCAATAAACATACGTGTGCATGTGTCTTTATAGCAGCATGATTTATAATCCTTTGGGTATATACCCAGTAATGGGATGGCTGGGTCATATGGTACATCTAGTTCTAGATCCTTGAGGAATCGCCATACTGTTTTCCATAATGGTTGAACTAGTTTACAATCCCACCAACAGTGTAAAAGTGTTCCTATTTCTCCACATCCTCTCCAACACCTGTTGTTTCCTGACTTTTTAATGATTGCCATTCTAACTGGTGTGAGATGGTATCTCATTGTGGTTTTGATTTGCATTTCTCTGATGGCCAGTGATGATGAGCATTTTTTCATGTGTCTGTTGGCTGTATGAATGTCTTCTTTTGAGAAATGTCTGTTCATATCCTTTGCCTACTTTTTGATGGGGTTGTTTGTTTTTTTCTTGTAAATTTGTTTGAGTTCTTTGTAGGTTCTGGATATTAGCCCTTTGTCAGATGAGTAGATTGCAAAAATTTTCTCCCATTCTGTAGGTTGCCTGTTCACTCTGATGGTAGTTTCTTTTGCTGTGCAGAAGCTCTTTAGTTTAATGAGATCCCATTTGTCAATTTTGGCTTTTGCTGCCGTTGCTTTTGGTGTTTTAGACATGAAGTCTTTGCCCATGCCTATGTCCTGAATGGTACTACCTAGGTTTTCCTCTAGGGTTTTTATGGTATTAGGTCTAACATTTAAGTCTCTAATCCATCTTGAATTAATTTTCGTATAAGGAATAAGGAAAGGATCCAGTTTCAGCTTTCTACTTATGGCTAGCCAATTTTCCCAGCACCATTTATTAAATAGGGAATCCTTTCCCCATTTCTTGTTTCTCTCAGGTTTGTCAAAGATCAGATGGCTGTAGATGTGTGGTATTATTTCTGAGGACTCTGTTCTGTTCCATTGGTCTATATCTCTGTTTTGGTACCAGTACCATGCTGTTTTGGTTACTGTAGCCTTGTAGTATAGTTTGAAGGCAGGTAGCGTGATGCCTCCAGCTTTGTTCTTTTGGCTTAGGATTGTCTTGGAGATGCGGGCTCTTTTTTGGTTCCATATGAACTTTAAAGCAGTTTTTTCCAATTCTGTGAAGAAACTCGTTGGTAGCTTGATGGGGATGGCATTGAATCTATAAATAACCTTGGGCAGTATGGCCATTTTCACGATATTGATTCTTCCTATCCATGAGCATGGTATGTTCTTCCATTTGTTTGTGTCCTCTTTTATTTCACTGAGCAGTGGTTTGTAGTTCTCCTTGAAGAGGTCCTTTACATCCCTTGTAAGTTGGATTCCTGGGTATTTTATTCTCTTTGAAGCAATTGTGAATGGAAGTTCATTCATGATTTGGCTCTCTGTTTTTCTGTTACTGGTGTATACGAATGCTTGTGATTTTTGCACATTATTTTTGTATCCTGAGACTTTGCTGAAGTTTCTTATCAGCTTAAGGAGATTTTGGGCTGAGACAATGGGGTTTTCTAAATATACAATCATGTCATCTGCAAAGAGGGACAATTTGACTTCTTCTTTTCCTAACTGAATACCCTTGATTTCTTTCTCTTGCCTGATTGCCCTAGCCAGAACTTCCAACACTATGTTGAATAGGAGTGGTGAGAGAGGGCATCCCTGTCTTGTGCCAGTTTTCAAAGGGAATTTTTCCAGTTTTTGCCCATTCAGTATGATATTGGCTGTGGGTTTGTCATAAATAACTCTTATGATTTTGAGGTACGTTCCATCAATACCGAATTTATTGAGCGTTTTTAGCATGAAGGGCTGATATGTGCTATGCTCTTTACCTTTGTAGGTTTCCATTCCTGCCCATCCCCTCTTGAACATTGGTATTAATATTTGCAGTGTTACAATATAGTCTGACAGGCACAGAATCTCCTTCTGGTTAGCTTACACGACTTTAGGTAATGGCATATCTTTTGAATGTTAAGCCATAATGTTTTCATTTGTTTCCATCATTTCTTTATTCTTTGGAAGGAGGCTCATGTCAAATACCAAAAACAGCTGGAAAAAAGCAGATGGGGAATCATGAGTGTGTTCATACTACATACCATCTGAATCATTAGGAAAATCAATTAATTAAATTTTCATAAATCATTTTAACAAATATGTATTATTTCTAATGTGATAGGCAACAAGATCGAAACTACAATAAGAATGAGCTTGGTACAGCTTCTGTCTTCAAGGAGATTATTGGTTAAAGGATACTCCTTAGTTTCCTTTAAGTTTACCTAATTCTCAATTGGCTCATTCATATAATTGCTATTTTGCCATATTGATCACTTATTGTCATATTTAACAGTGATAAATTTTCATTTACTTTTTTGATAACTTATAGGCCTAGGAACATAGATTACACATAAGAGTCTTTTAATTGTTGCAGTGTTATAATGAGAATCTTAAACTTAATTATTACATAATACATTTAAAGGAATCAATATTAAATCAGAGATAAATGTAATTTAATTATAATTGCATGAAATAAATGTTTATATTATTTGTTTTTATTAGGAAGATGTGTGAGGGATATTTGTAATATGTGCTCAAACAATTTTAAGTTATTTTTATTAAGAAAGGAATAATTCCATGTTAAATATATCAATGCCCAATTATATTTTAAAAACAGGCTGGGCCCGGCGTTGCACTCATGCAATCCCAGCACTTTGGGAGGCTGAGGTGGGCAGATCACCCAAGTTAAAGAGTTTGAGACTAGCCTGGTAAACATGGGGAAATACCATCTCTACTAAAAATACAAAAATTAGCCGGACATTGTGGTGCATGCCTGTAATCCCAGCTACTTGGGAGGCTGAGGCAGGAGAATTGCTTGAACCCAGGAGGCAGAGGTTGCAGTGAGCTGAGATGGTGCCACTATACTCCAGCCTAGGCGACAGAGCAAGATTCTGTTTCAAAAAGAAGAACAAAACAAATTAAAAACAAACAAAAATCCACAAAGAAATTCTACCCATTTTTGCTTAGAGTATCCTCATTTTATATCAGCATTTTTGTGTGCTGCAAAATATCATACAACATGTTGTATTATTAGTGTCATTTTATACTGTCAAATCTATAAAAGGCTTTTTTTGTAACTATTTCCATTGCTCTACAATATCTACCAAAATATCATAGCTTTTAATTTGTGTTATGTGATTAATATAATTAAATAATAAAAATATTAATTAATATAATTAATAATATAATATAATTAATAATAAAAAATACCTATTGTATATTAAAGATTCTTTTTGACTTCTGGACCACATTGGTGAACAATAAACCAAGTGCAAAAATTTATTGGTCTAGTCAAAAAAAGGAATAGACAATTCAATCTGGTAACTCTCCTGAGCACTAGCACACAGCTTCCTAAAGTGATCCTCAGCAATGAGAACTAACTTAATCCAGAAAGGTCTTTTAAAATGTTATAGAAATATGTGACTGAGCACAGTGGCTCACGCCTGTAATTCCAACATTTTGGGAGGCCAAGGCACGCAGATCACTTGAGGAGAAAAATTAGCTGGTTATAGTGGCACAGGTTTTTAATCCCAGCTACTTGGGAGGTTGAGCCACAAGAATTGCTCAAACCCAGGAGGCAGAGGTTGCAATGAACAAGATTCTGTCCCACCTGCCTCCCTGCCAAAAAAAGCCAGGCAAGGAAAAAGCAAAACTCTCCCAGGTAGATAAAAACACCAAAATCTAGAGATAAGAGATATGTGAATATTCTGTAGAATTATGAGATACTTACTTTTTTTATACTTGTTATTTTCACCTATATTCTAAATATCACTTGACAAAATGCCTAGTTCTTAAAATATTTTAACCAATGATTATGGATCAAAAATTTGTAAAAAGAATAAAAATAAGATGTAGTTTTTGCATTTTACATATCGAATGACATTAGATTTGACAGACTATGCACTGATATCCTAAAACCTTCTCTGATTATTCAATATGTAAATAAAATATTTAAGCTGTGGAATTGTTTTCAGATAGTATATTTTGTGAACTTCCTAAGGGCTTCCTATTTAAACACAATGTATGGAGTAATTTTAATATTCTGTTACATTTTGCTACAGTTCATAAAGTAGATAGACCTTTTTTCTTTTTTTCTTTTGCCCATTAATGGAAAAAGCCTAGGTAGATTTTCAGCATGGGTATATGTTTTAATTGATCTTAGAACCATCTATGACAGACCCACAGCCAACATCATACTGAATGGGGAAAAGCTGGAAGCATTCTTCTTGAAAACCAGCACAAGACAAGGATGCCATCTCTCACCACTCCTATGTAACATAGTATTGGAATTCTTGGCCAGAACAATTAGGCAAAAGAAAGAAAGAAAGGACATCCAGGTAGTAAGAGAGGAAGTCAAACTAGCCCTGTCTGCAGATGACATGATTCTATATTTAGAAAACACCATAGTCTCAGCCCAAAAGCTTCTTAAGCTGATAAAGAACTTCAACAAAGTCTCAGAATGCAAAAATCAATATACAAAAATCACTAGCATTCCTATACAGCAACAACAACCAAGCCGAGAGCCAAATCAGGAATTCAATCTCATTCACAATTGCCACAAAAAAGAATAAAATATTTAGGAATACAGTTAACCAGGAAGGTGAAAGATCCCTACAATGAGAACTACAAAATAATGCTTAAGGAAATCAGAGATGACACAAACAAATTAAAAAAAAAATTATTTGCTCCTGGATAGAAAGATATCCTATACATATCATTAAAATGGACATACAACCTAAAGCAGTTCATAGGCTCAACACTATTCCTATCAAACTACCAATGATATTCTTCATAGTACCAAAAAAAAACTATTTTAAAATTCATATAGAACCAAAAAAGAGCCCAAATAGCCAAGACAGTCTTAAGAAAAAAGAACAAAGTTGGAGGCATCATGTTACCCAACTTCAAACTATATCACAGGGCTACACTAACTAAAACAGCATAGTAGTGGTATCAAAACAGACACATAGACAAATGGAACAGAATAGAGGCCCAGAAATAAGTCCACACACCTATGACCATCTGATCTTCCACAAAGCTGACAAATACAAGAAATGGGGAAAAGACTCCCTATTCAATAAATAGTGTTGGGTTAACTGGCTAGCCACATGCAGGAGATTGAAACTGGAGCCACTTCTTACACCATGTACAAAAATCAACACAAGATGGATTAAATGCTTACATGTAAAACCCAAAACTATAAAAATGCTGGAAGACAACCTACATAGTACCATTCAGGACATAGAAACAGGCAAAGAGTTATGACAAAGACACCAAGAACAATTGCAAAAAAAAAGCAAAAAATTAACAAATGGGATCTAATTAAACTTAAGAGCTTCTGCACAGTAAATGAAACTATCAACAGAGTAAACAGACAACGTATGCTATGGGAGAAAATATTTGCGGCTATGCATCTGACAAAGCTCTAATATGGCATCTATATGGAACTTACATTTACAAACAACAAAAGAAAACCCATTAAAAAGTGGGCAGAGTAAACGAACAGACACTTCTCTAAAGAAGACATACATGCGGCCAGAAATCATATAAAAAGAAGCTGGATATCACTTGTTACTAGAGAAATGCAAATCAAAACCACAATGAGATACCATCTCACACCTGTCAGAATGGCTAATAGTAAAAAGTCAAAAAATAACAGATGCTGGCAAGTGGCAATGTTGTGGAGAAAAGAGAACACATATATATACACTATTGGTGGGCACGTAAATTAGTTCACCCATTGTGGAAGACAGTGTGGCGATTCCTCAAAGTGCTAAAAACAGAACTACCATTCAACCCAGTCATCTTATTACTGGGTTTATACCCAGAGGAATATAAATCATTTTACCATAAAGACACATGTACATGTATGTTCACTGCTGCACTGTTCACAACAGCAAACACATGGAATCAATCTAAATGCCCATCAGTGATAGACTGGATGAGGAAAATGTGATCCATATGCACCGTGGAATACTACACAGCCATAAAAAATGAGATTGTGTCTTTTCTGGGAACGTGGATGAAGTTGGAGGTCATTATCTTTAGCAAACTAATACAGAAACAGAAAACAAATAGTGCATGTTCTCATTTATAAATGGAAGCTAAATCATGACAACTGATGAACACAAAGAAGGGAACAACAGATGCTGGGGCCTCCTTGAGGGTGGAAGTGGGAGGAGAGAGAGGAACAAGAAAAATAACTATTGAGTACTAAGTTTAGTACCTGGGTGATGAAATAATCTGTACAACAAACTCCTTGACATGAGTTTATCGATATACAACAAACCTGGACGTGTACCCCCAAATCTAAAATAAAAGTTAAAATAGAAAATAACTAAAATGAAAAAAACTATCTTATTTAAACATATGTTTTAAAGTATATGGAAAATTTATTTTGGGTGCTCCATGTGGCAGCTCAAAGGTAGAGGCAGTCATCCTACTCAATTTCTAAAAAAATGATTTACAGGAAAAGACTTGTGTTAGATGACCAGGAAATTTACCCATGTGTATTAACATTTTGTGAACAGAAAAAAGCAACATGGGATTTGTAACGTGAACCCCAAATCAAAAGACACAAGTGCAAATTCCTGTAGATTTCAGATATGGATGAATTTGTATAGTTGTTTCTCAAATAGGCAACTTTACTACAGCAATTTCCAAGTTTCCTAGTCATAGGGAATTATATATTTATCTGTGGTTGATTATTCCCTATAGGCAATCCTAGAGGATGGTTTCTAGCTACTTTGTTAAAACAAGAAAAAGTTAAAATTATTTGCTCTTTTGGAGAAAAATAAAAATGTTACAAATTTGATTCAGTTGAAACCAATTTGTAAATAATTAATGATGTGAAAAGCTGCTAAATTTTATGTATTTTATGTTAAAATGAAACATTAATAGAACTTCAACTAATCTACTTTGTATTAGGTATTAAGGAAAGACAAAAACTAAAGATAATATATACAGTGTAAATGCTGTTTATTTTGTAATTGAGATCAATTGTGATTCAAACTCCTCTTAGGGAAAAAAATCTGTAATTTGATAAGCATTCATTCCATTTTTTTAAATGTATCTTTGAGAATACACTGCACATTAAGTGAAAAACTTCCTCTAGTTCATTGACATATATATCAAGTGGAACATTGGCACGGAGGAACAAAACCACAAATAAGAAGCCCAGCTTCACTGAAGCTGCTAAAACAGTGATTTTACTTGGAAGATTTGGCCTGCATGCTGTTTTAATTCGGTGCCAGGGACACTACATGGCAGGATAGTTTTCATTTTAGATGTTAGTTATTTCTTTAGTCATGAAGTGGCATTTGTGCTGTAACAGAATTTGTGATGAATTTGTATTCCAAAAATTTACATCTCCCAGGGAGTGTTGCAATTTACTAGTTGTTAGACATTAGATGAAGCATAGCACATTTTGATTCTGTCTTCACCTGTGTAAAGTGGTGTACTTATACCTACCATGTCAAAAAGCTACTAAAATAATTCAATAACATGATTATAGAAGGGCATGAAGGAAATGCAAAATGCTATCTGCTAGCATCTCAAATTATGTTCTTGCTTGCTCTTCTCCAATTAACTGGACTCCTCACTGTTCTTTGAATATCTCAGGCTATATACAGCAGGGCTTTCAGCACTTGTTTTTCTCCTGCTTCAAATAAAAACTCCTCCAGATATTTACTCCAGAGTCATTTTCTCAATGTTGTAATTTTTTGTCACGCTACCTAAGATTTCAACCCATGTGTGTGACACCCTACCCTCCCTCATACACATTCCCTGTCCACATTTCATGTTTCAATTTCACTTTCAGCATTCGTTATTCTTTCATATACTAAATATTCTATTTATTCATCTTCACTCTCCCTAGTTGGAATGTAAGCATCATGAAAGTAGTAAATTTTGTGTGCTTATTGATGGTCACATCCCACTGTCTACAGCAGTGCCATTTAGGTGGTAAAATCTGGGTATTTTATTCAGAAATGAATGAATGCTATAAGGGTGGTAAATTTTCCTGTTATTAGAAGTGGGGAAAAATAAATTCAAATATGTAAAACACGGATCTACTCCTTTTTGTTTTCATATGTTTATAAGGAAAAAGTGGAGGACATTAATTAAGGAAGGAAAGCAGAGATAATTTTAGTAGCCAAGTGAGAATGACAAATTTTATTTTTGTCATGCTGTCCTCACTATTGGTAGCAGCTTCCTAGAGCACTCAACTGAAGAAATTCATCATCCTGGTTCAGACAAAATGACTTTGTTCAATTAAAATACCTGCCTTAGGTCTGGGGATCAAATAAGTGAGAACCTTGTGCCACACATTTGGCATTCCCACGGAAAAGAATTTCAGAAAATTTTAGCAGTAGACGTTTGGCAATATCTTGACAGTGATCACTCAATTTAACATCATCCATCCAGGTCATTCAAGAGCTAGTCTCTTAGGGTCTTTAACCCAGTGTCAATTCCAATACTCCTTTGGAGAAAGATCTCTACTAACCCACTGCTCATATCAAAGCCTTTTAGGGCCCCTACAGTTTCCATAGGACAGTGTGAAATAAATATTTAATCGATAACACACTTAGTAAACAAAAAGTAGTTCATCTAATGAAGATTGTGTACTCTCAGAATGCACATAGAGTTTGGGAACACTTAAGGAGTTTATGCAGTTAGATGTTGTGAAATAGAGACAATACTCAGGGCAAGAATGAGCTTTCTATAGAGTTAGACATGTGTTTATGGAATTTTGTTTATTTTAAAAATGAAAGCTTGACAAACTGAGAGAAACTATTTGCAAAAGATATATCTGATAAAGGTCTGTTATCCAAAATATACAAAAACTCTTAAAACTCAATGAGAAGAAAGGAACAACCTGATATAAAAAAAAAAATGGACAAAAGATCTAAACAGGTATCTCACCAAAGAAAATACAAGTTGGCAAATAAACATACAAAATATGTTTCACATCATACGTCATTAGGGAAATGCAAATTAAAACAATCATAAGATATCACCACACACCTATTATAATGGCCCAAATTTCAAACTCTGACAACACCAAATGATGGCAAGTAGGTGAAATAATAGGAACTCTCATTCATTGCTGGTGGGAACAAAAAATGGTACAGCCATTTTGGAAGACTTTCTGGTAATTTCTTGCAAAACTAAACATACTTTTACCATGCAATCCAGCAATCATGCTACTTGATATTTACTCATATAACTTGAAATTGTATGTCCACACAAACACTGCACAATGGTGTTTATAGCAGCTTTTTCCAAATTGTCAAAACTTGTAAGCAACTAAGATGTCCTTCAAAGAGTGAATGGATAAATAAGCTGCAGTACATCCAGACAATGTAATATTCAGGGCTAAAAAGACATGAGCTATGAAGTCATGAAAAGACATGGAGGAACCTTTGTAAAATGTGCTATACAAAATGGCGTTACTCAGGTTCCAAGTTCTAAAGTAGATTTCAGAAGCCATTTTAATAAGGATTACCTGCATAGCTTGTAACCTTGCAAAAAAGAAAAACAAAACAAACAAACAAACAAAAAACAGCAATTTGCCTTGAAACTTTGAACTGGGCCAAACTGCAATGACCATAGCATCCTGAAAAACAACTGAATTTTACCAACACTGGAACTCCTGAACAGCAACAATCAAGGAACTATGGACTCATGTACTAAGCCAGGTTCTCCCACCAATGACAATTCTTTCAAAACAACTTGTGTAATTATGCTCAGTGTGCTTTTAAAATTTCCTATTCCCCTCCGTCTCTTCAGAACACAATTTGATCTTTGGACAAATATGTGCCTCCAGAATTACAATTTCAAAGACCCCAATAAATGCCTGTCTTACTGCATTGCAGTCTGGTTTTCCACCTCTTCTTAGGTGACACCTTAAATGTGTGTTAGTAATTGAAAACAGCCAACCTGAAATGGCAATACACTGCAGTGTATCATCCAAAGAATACAACAATCAATAAAAGGCAAAACTACAGAGACAGTAAAAAAACTCAGTGGTTGCCAGTGCTTATGGGGCAGAGATGGTTAAATCAGTGGAGCAGAGAGGATTTTCAGATCATTGAAACTACCCTATATGATGCTATAATGGTGAATACACGTCATTATACATTTGTCTAAGCCTATGGAATGTACAACACCATAAGTTAACCCTATTGTAAACTATGGACTTTGGGTGATAATGATTTGTCAATACAGGTTAATTTATTCCAACAAATATGCCACTTTGGTGCAGGATGTCGACAGTGTGGCAGACTGTGTGTATGTGGAAATCGGAGATGTATGGAAACTATACCCTCTACCTCATTCGTCTGTGAACCTAAAACTGCTCTTAAAAATGAAGTCTGTTTTTAAAAAAACATCTATGCCCAGTTTTAAGTACCTTTGCCAGAGTTATTATGTCAAGAGGAAAAATTGGCCTAGCAACTGTTTTTTATCCAGTTTTAAATTCACAGAGAGAATTGTATATTTCATTTAGACCTCACGACCTCATTAATTCAAATCTGCTCATTTCAAATGCATGGTATTCAAGCTAGACTAAAGAATACTTTTGTAGTCTTACCCATCCCCCGCCCAAAGTAAGGGTTTTCTAGGGAAGAAAAATTTGAATAGAGAACACTTATTATGCTCAAAATATTCATCTGTTTTCAATTATTTTAAGCACTTTAAGCAATTCATTTACACATGAATGGCTGAAAGGGTAGAATACAAAACTCTTACTATATAAAAATGCCAGGCTGCATTTTTTTTATTTGAAAATTTTTTTTTGGTTGTCATAAAGCAATATACATGCTTGGCTTGTAAAATCATCTCTAAATTCAACTAACTTCTTAAAAGTTTCTGATTCCTCTCTCTTACAATTTTTCAATATGTATTTTGATATTGAGTTTATTTGTATAGAATGCTTATTGCGGAGATGATTACTTTTTATTTATAAGGTACTCCTAACTTTTGTCTTAGTTTCAAATTATATATAGTCAACAAATAAGAAAAAAGTTTAATAAATTAGATGTTCAGATCTGTAAATGCAGTCTATAATGCTAAAATTCAACTTTTGTTCATAAAAATCAGGGAGAAGGTAAAACCAAAATAGATATTTCTTAAACAATAAACAAGTCTAAGCATGATATGAATAATATATCCTGTGTGTTTATTTTGGGTGGTTTCTTTGCATGAAATATCTTAAAGTACAAATCCAGTGAGCTTGGAATTATAACTTTTATTTTTCTGTTTAGTTGTACCTTAAATAAGCATTTATGTTATTGACTGTATTGTATTTTTTTTAAAAGACTTGCATAAAAACTCAAAAGTTGCCTCATCTGAGCCAATATAAATTTTTGTTCAAAATTAACTGAAATATCTTTAAATGGTTAATACTGTAGGATAAACAGATTATTTCTCTTCAGTGAGTTTTTAATCCTTATTTCACCTAAGTCAAATATTTATTACAAATCTGCCTCTTTCAACTTTTCAGCTAACTTTTCTGAAAAACAGCTTAATATTTTCTCCATTGTAGTTTCTCTCTCTGTATATATGTCAGTCCCTTTTTCTGGAACATATTGTTTTAGTTTCACTTATCTCATGTTACATTTTAATTAAAAGCTTTTATTTTTAGTAGCAGGAATTTAATTGACCTCTACTGACTACATTTTATGTAGGTATCAGCTCATAACTAAAAGTTTGAATATATGAGTTTGGTTATTTTTATTCAGATGCAGTTAAAGTAACAAAAACGAAATCAGTTAGCATTCATCAAAGTTCTAAGAAATAAATTAATTTGTTTTGTTAAACAAAATATTCTTTGTTAAGGCAATTGTTTTCACTTATGACATACATGATTACTAGCAAAGAAAATGATTATGTGGGTGCCCCTTGATGAAACATGATTAAGTCTATAGTCAGCAAACATTCAAATTTCAATTTTCCACATCCTAGTTGCCTGACATTGGCAGGATATTTAGCCTTTTTAAAAAATTTGTTTTAAAGGTTTAGAATATTGTGGATTGCATGTGATGATATGCATAGCTGCCTTTGCACACTATCTTTGCACACTATAAAATATATGCTCAATAAATTTTCTTTTTTTTTTTTAATTTATTATTATTATACTTTAAGTTGTAGGGTACATGTGCATAACGTGCAGGTTTGTTACATATGTATACTTGTGCCGTGTTGGTGTGCTGCACCCATCAACTTGTCATTTACATCAGGTATAACTCCCAATGCAATCCCTCCCCCCTCCCCATGACAGGCCCCTGTGTGTGATGTTCCCCTTCCTGAGTCCAAGCGATCTCATTGTTCAGTTCCCACCTATGAGTGAGAACATGCGGTGTTTGGTTTTCTGTTCTTGTGATAGATTGCTAAGAATGATGGTTTCCAGCTGCATCCATGTCCCTACAAAGGACACAAACTCATCCTTTTTGATGGCTGCATAGTATTCCATGGTGTATATGTGCCACATTTTCTTAATCCAATCTGTCACTGATGGACATTTGGGTTGATTCCAAGTCTTTGCTATTGTGAATAGTGCTGCAATAAACATACGAGTGCATGTGTCTTTATAGCAGCATAATTTATAATCCTTTGGGTATATACCCAGTAATGGGATGGCCGGGTCATATGGTACATCTAGTTCTAGATCCTTGAGGAATCGCCATACTGTTTTCCATAATGGTTGAACTAGTTTACAATCCCACCAACAGTGTAAAAGTGTTCCTATTTCTCCACATCCTCTCCAGCACCTGTTGTTTCCTGACTTTTTAATGATCGCCATTCTAACTGGTGTGAGATGGTATCTCATTGTGGTTTTGATTTGCATTTCTCTGATGGCCAGTGATGATGAGCATTTTTTCATGTGTCTGTTGGCTGTATGAATGTCTTCTTTTGAGAAATGTCTGTTCATATCCTTTGCCCACTTTTTGATGGGGTTGTTTGTTTTTTTCTTGTAAATTTGTTTGAGTTCTTTGTAGGTTCTGGATATTAGCCCTTTGTCAGATGAGTAGATTGCAAAAATTTTCTCCCATTCTGTAGGTTGCCTGTTCACTCTGATGGTAGTTTCTTTTGCTGTGCAGAAGCTCTTTAGTTTAATGAGATCACATTTGTCAATTTTGGCTTTTGCTGCCGTTGCTTTTGGTGTTTTAGACATGAAGTCTTTGCCCATGCCTATGTCCTGAATGGTACTACCTAGGTTTTCCTCTAGGATTTTTATGGCATTAGGTCTAACATTTAAGTCTCTAATCCATCTTGAATTAATTTTCGTATAAGGAGTAAGGAAAGGATCCAGTTTCAGCTTTGTACTTATGGCTAGCCAATTTTCCCAGCACCATTTATTAAATAGGGAATCCTTTCCCCATTTCTTGTTTCTCTCAGGTTTGTCAAAGATCAGATGGCTGTAGATGTGTGGTATTATTTCTGAGGACTCTGTTCTGTTCCATTGGTCTATATCTCTGTTTTGGTACCAGTACCATGCTGTTTTGGTTACTGTAGCCTTGTAGTATAGTTTGAAGTCAGGTAGCGTGATGCCTCCAGCTTTGTTCTTTTGACTTAGGATTGTCTTGGAGATGCGGGCTCTTTTTTGGTTCCATATGAACTTTAAAGCAGTTTTTTCCAATTTTGTGAAGAAACTCATTGGTAGCTTGATGGGGATGGCATTGAATCTATAAATTACAGAGGACACAAACAAATGGAAGAACATACCATGCTCATGGATAGGAAGAATCAATATCGTGAAAATGGCCATACTGCTCAATAAATTTTCTAAGATTCAAATCAAGGCAAATGATACAGTAGATAAGCAAGAAATTTTTTTTTACCAAATTTGTTCAGTTATTTTCAACCATCTGAAACACAGTTTGACCTGGGTTTAGACATAGTCTATATTCTAAAATAGTCATTACCTTTCTGGAACTCATTAATGTGGATATTGCATATCCTGACACTATCTAAAAATCAATGATAAAGGGAAAATATTACTAAACCCTGAAATACCCTTGATGAGAGTCCACATTGGACTTCAGGGATTTTATTCATGAAGGAATATTTTAAACTCATATAAGCTCCTGATTTTCCATTAGATACAATGACCATAAGCATGTAAGAAGAGAATGCCTGTATATAAGATGTTTTAGGAAATTGTTGTAAAAAAATAGAAGTAATATTAAAACAAAACAAAACAGAACAAGTAGAACATTAACTTAACAAGCAATATTCTGTGACCAAGGTATGCAGGGAAAATTTAATGCAGGACTATTGAAAGTTTGTATAGAAGAATGGACTCTGATAGCACCACCAAATAATTACACAGCACCTCAAGTCATAAAAATAGGAAGAACAACTACCTTACTTACAGACATAAGAACATTTATGAAACCATCCATTCAAATTGTAGTCAAAATTTTTAAAGAAATACACAGTATGTGGTTGTTCATGTATTTTATTAGAGAGGTAACCTCTGTTAAGAAAATTTGAATGTGTAGAAATTCTCAATCTGTTTAGAGTATCAAATGTTTAATATTTAATATTTATTTTATATGTTTAATATTTTCGTGTGTTTACAAATGTGTTTACAAATATATTTTATATTTGTCTGACATTTTAAATGATGTTTTTGATAAAACTTCAGTGCTGCTATAATGTCTAAGGCTCATCCTACTGTGTGAATATATGAAATTTCTCTCTCTCATCTGTAATAGAAAAATGAATATGTGATCCTCCTTAGAACAGGATCCATAAAATGCCTGCTGGCAAAAGAAACTCAGAAAGATAAACATAAACCTTGACTTAGGACAAACAGTTGAAAGTCTCTCAGTCTGCTTTGTTTTGTCAGCAACTTCTAGCAGTCATGTTAAGAATTAAAAACATGCATGTTACTCAGCAAAATCCACATGAATATTAGACGTGTGTGTGTGTGTGTGTGTGTGAGTATGAGTAATGGAATTGTAAGAGTACAGCATTCTGGAAAGTATGTAGTAGATATAAACTGAGGCCAAATTATTTTATATATATGGCATACATTGTGTATTAATCTGTTCTCATACTGCTATAAAGAACTGCCGAAGACTGGATAAGTTAGAAAGGAAAGAGGTTTAATTGACTCACAGTTCTGCATGACTAGGGAGGCCTCAGGAAACTTACAATCATAGCGAAAGGCAAAGAAGAAGCAAGGAACCTTTTTCACAAGATGGCAGAAGGGAGAAGTGCTAAGCAAAGGGGGAAAGAGATCCCCCTTAAGCCATCAGATCTTCTGAGAACTCACTCACTACCTCGAGAACAGCATTTGGGAAACCGCCCCCATGATTCAATTACCTTCACCTTGTCTCCCCCTTGACACGTGGAGATGATTATAGGGATTATGGGGATTACAATTCAAGATGAGATTTGGGTGGAGACACAAAGCCTAACCATATCACATTGGTACTCAATCTTTCAATTAAGTAAAAGACCAAATAAAGCAAATTTAAAGTTATTACAAGTATTTTTGTTGTCTAAATACATAATAAGAGATTTTTTGTTTTTATCCCTAAATGTGTAAGGATTTAAGAATCAAGCTGACTTTAGTGAGATCATGCTAATTCTTTTAATGTTATTACACTAAGGCGGAATTTCAAAGTGACACCTGTCCTGATTCTCCTAGGCAAACTCTTCAAATAATAATCTATGCAATTACAGCGGTCCTTATAATCTTTCATTATAGCATTTACCATGTTGCACTGCAGCTATTGACTAGTCTGTGCTTCCCCTCATTATTCTCATTATTATTATTTTGTCTCTGAGCAAGCGAACTCTGTCTCTTTGTTTGCATAGTTCTAGAGTGTAAAAAAACTAAACACAATCATTAACAATTATTGAATGTTTACATTGAGCCTACTAGTTTGTCCATCTATATGAATATAAATTAACAGTCTCTTCTTCCGGTCATTGCTAGATTACACAAATTCTGTCCATCTTCCCCATAATAAAAGGATTAACACGTTACACTTATCTCTTGGGACTCTCTAGTATAAACATTAAAAATAATTTAAAAAATAGAAATTTCCCTGATTCTTTTACCTCCAAGTATCTTTCTGTTAGTCTGTATGTATAAATACCTATAAATAATTCTCTGAACGCTTTTTCTTTTTCAGGAAACATTTCTGTTTAGATTCTGAGTGAATCATACTACCCGCTCAAAGATTTAAGTACAGGTTGAATATCTATCATCTGAAAATCCAAAATTGAAATGCTCCAAAATCCAAAACTTTGTAAGCACTGACATGATGCCACAGATGGACAATTCTGCATTTGATGTCATGGGAGGGGTTACAGTCAAATGCAGTTAAACTTTATTTCATGATAAAATTATTAAAAATATCATATAAAATTACCTTTAGGCTATGTGTATAAGGCATATGTGAAACATAATTTCATGTTTAGATTTGGTGCCATCTCCAAGAGATCTCACTATGTGTCTGCAAATATTTCAAAATCTAAAAAATTCCAAAATCCAAAACACTTCTGTTCACAAGCATTTTGGATTAGGTGTATTCAACCCATATATGGAAAATTTAGGAAAAGAAACCTAAGATTGAAACATTGTTGCTGAAGTTGATTAAATCATGTAACATGCTAATTATTTAAAAATTTCAATCCAGAGACAGAAAAGAAGGCCTCAAGTATCCTTTACATTGTTTCTGGCAATTTTTCAGAATGGTGTAAGGTCATAAAAGTTCAGGCTAGTTTCTTATAAACACAGAGACAGCTAACATTGCTGGGAGACATCACCATGGGTGGTAGATATTTCTTGAAAACAGTTTTATGTTAAATGAGTTGTGATGTTCAAATAAAGGTTCTGGCTTAATTTCATTCTCTCTCTCTCTCTCTCTTTTTAAAATATAAAAAGACAATACTTGTGTTGATTGCCTGCTCTTTCTAGTAATTACAAGCCAATTTCCTCTGAACAGTGTCTGTCTCTTAATCACAAGTAACAGCAGGTACTGAGAAATTGATATGCCACACATTTTACTTTGAACAACATCCACAAAAGGAGCTACATTAAGTAAAATACTAAAGAGTTCTGAATTAAGCAATTCTGGATTTTCCACTGATTTAAAAAGTATAACAAAAGTATTGAAAATGCATTCTAAACTTATATTTTCACATAAATATAGGTTTTCTTTTAGTTGTGGGTTTTCCCTTGCTTTTGTTAATTATATTTTCAGAAATGTGGAATATGGGAGAAAAAATTCCTATTCATCATGAAGGGATGCTCTCCCTTTCCTAGGCTATACAATAGCAAAAATTTAAGTGTTAATCAAGAAGCTATGACAAAAAAAAATAATGGCTTGACTTAATGCAATTAAAAAATAAGACAAAGGAACAAAATACATGTGTATATCAAGAGACATGGGGAATATTTTTGCAGTGTAAATGACAGACTTTTGTTTATTAACATGCAGAATAATTTTTAAAATTTGATAATAGAAATCCAATAAGAAATTGAGAGGGAAAAAAGATGCAGTTTAATGACAGAGCAGGAGCATCACCATCTTGAACAAGCCCCTCATTCTAAAGTTCACCTTAATAAAAGACCACCTAAATCCAAAGGGCATCAGCCTAATAGCTAAGGTCAGCACGATGATAAACCACAAATAACATCTCCAATCACAGACATTCCAAACTCCTCCCAGACCAGAGACATACTAGTCCTGAGATAATCCCCTTCCAGCCAGGAGGATGCCAGACCCGAGATTACCCCACTCTCGCCAGAAAGATGTCAGCCCCAAGATAATCTCCCCTCTGCCCAGAGACATTCCAACCCTGTCATAAACTTCTCCCACACACATAAACATTCCACACTTGTGATAAGCCCCTTCACCCTAAAACCAATATATATTCCTAGTTGGTAAGAGAAAGCACTCCTGACAGAAATCAGCCAGAAGCCCCTGTCAGATTTTATCTAAAGTAAATCTGTCTTCAACTGTTGAGCTACATTTTGTGTTTCTTTCCTCTTTCTTTAACTCTTGCATTTTACCTAACTCATCATTATGAATATTCAAATGTAAGTTTGGATAATACTAGATAATATTTTTATTCAACTAAGGAGAAAATATTGAAAAGATTAATCTAATGTATTGGAGGTAATCACATTCAAGCATCTCAAGGGGATTTTTAGAAAATTGTAGAAAAAGTAATTTGTTAACATCAATTGCAATTTTGAAAGCATGTACTTCTCGAATCAGCACATCTCATAGAAAGTAAATTTCCTGTCAGATTACATTTTCAAATATAGCTTCTAATATTATGTAGAAAAACAAAACAAATCAAACTGAAAACCAAACAAATACACGTAAAATTTGGCCACTGTGTTTCTAATAATAAGGTAGTGGTTGAGTAAATTATAACCAAACAGCAGGGTACAGTGGCTCATGCCTGTAATCCCAGTATTTGGGAGGCCGAAACAGGCAGATCCCCTGAGGTTGGAAGTTCGAGACCAGCCTGACCAACATGAAGAAACCCTGTCTCTACTAAAAATACAAAAGTAGCCAGGTGTGGTGGTGCATGCCTGTAATCCCAGCTACTCAGGCGGCTGAGGCAGAATAATCACTTGAACCCAGGAGAAAGAGGTTGCGGTGAGCCAAGATCACACCATTGCACTCCAGCCTGGGCAACAAGAGTGAAACTCTGTCTCAAAAAAAAATACATGTATACACTCAAACAGGTCAAAGAAAAATCGCACAGGACAGAGTTAAACAGGAAAGGAAAACTTTATTCAGGACTATTGCAATAGAGGTCAAAGCTATTGCAATTGGGGAGAGAGATTCAACTCAACTCCACTGAAACAAAATGTGGACAAGCATTTGATGCTGGTCTGACCTAGTGGAAAAGTACTGGGGACATTATAATTGGTCAGTGTGATTAGGCCAACTCTATTTGCTAACTGCTATTTGTTAAAGTTAGACTTCCATCCTCCCACAGAGACTGGAAGATAGGGGCTCTATCTTTCCTAATGATGACATTTTAAAATGATGGCTCCTGGGTCCTTAAGAAAGACAGTCTTGAGTTGTAAAACTGCTAAGAGGATAAGAGGAGAATCATACCTCAAAGGTACACATCAAAAATTTGTAATTGCAAATTTTCTAAAATACTTAAATGATCTAAGAAAAGGGAGGTCAGTGGCCTAAGAAAAAGGAGACTTCCTAGTCAGAAGGAAGCTTATTTACAGTTGAGTCAAGCTGAGAAGAACATTAAGACCATCTTGATCAAACACACAATAGAATATGGTAATTATTAAAACAAATGAGGAAATGGCAGACGGCATCATTGTGATAACTTTTGAATCTGTCCTAATCTCCTCAGAGGTAAAGGAGAAACAAAGGTGGAAAAAGAAAAAAAAAAATGACCTTAACTAGGTGTGGTAATGCCACACACCTCAAAAACGAATGCAGGTGGGGTCTAGCCACCAATGGCAGGAAAGAAGTGCATATAAAAGTTAAAGGAATAGTAACTACAGGAGGGAAGACAAGAGAGGCTTCTGTTAGTCCTAAGAAACACACAGCTTAAAAATCACCAACTAGTTCATACACTGAAAGGAGGTTTGTCACATAGGAAGAAAGCCTCAGTTGCACTTCTGTAATCTGAAGATAAAACTGGAAAGGGTAATTGCAAGGGAACAATGGAATATTCTAAGGATCTGTGAGGTTATTTAAACCTACAGACCTCTCAAAAAAATACGCAGGAAAAGAAAAACAAACAAACAAAAAACCCAAAAAACTAAGTCCCTTGATGAGGAAATATTCCAAGGAACAGAACATAAATATATATAGGCAAACAATCTATGGACAAAGGAGATGAGGACTAAACCAATTTTTTTTTTTTTTATATTGCCCAAATTCCTATCTAAGGATTCTGGGGAGTTAGGCCCTACAAACAATAAATTATCATCAGATAAGTTTTATTTAACCCTGTATATTGTGACTTACTTTCCAATCTGACTCTGAAAAGTTGAATTAATTCACTGTTTAAACAGGGGTCAGTAAAGTAGGTCTTGTGACAAATATGGCCTGTTACCTATCTTTGTAATCAAAGTTTTCTTTGAACAGGGTCATGTTCTTTCTTTTTCTTTTACACGTTATCTATAATTTCTTCGTGCTACAAAGGCAGTTTTGAGCAAGTGTGGTTGATTGTACAGCTCACAAAGGCTAAAATGTTTATGGACCTTAAAAGAAAAATTCTAGAGGAATTGATTGAGAATAAGAAAATTACATACACATACACACTTACACAAACACACAAACAAGTGACAATTTGGTGAGGCACTCAATGCCTTTTTAACAAATACTTTTTGTGATTATATACTCAGATTTATTTCCTTTTGCTTACAACTAGGTTCTCAAACTGGTAGATACCCTTCAAGGATCCCTTGTCTTATTTGTATACATAGTACATCATATTATAAACACCTTAGAAGAGTGATTATTCATCCATTTAAGGTCAAGGGTCTTTTATTCAGTCTGTTTCTGGCTAGGGAAAAGTCATAATAAATAGAGCAATGTCCACTGTCAAACAACCCACTTTGTTTTTTATTTGAGATTTCAATTTAAGTTTACACTGTACAGTTGAACAAAAATTGAGAAAAAACTACTAAATCCCAAAAGGCAAGTTATTCATTAATTATGTAAGTAGAAATACAGAATAAATGACAAATAATTTAGGATCAGTCTTGAAACAAAGGGTAAAATGGCTGATACTTTTTCCTCATAAAAACACTTTGAGGAAGAAAATACTATAGTAGCAACTAACTGCAATGAGTATAAACAAGGAGACTTCAGAACGAAAACTAAATAATAGAACAAACCTAACCTTTTTTTTTTTTTTTTTGCAGTTGCAATATTTAATAGAGTGAAGACAGAGCTCCCATACAAAGGGAGGTGACCCAAAGAAGGTAGCCGTTACTGGCTCAAATGCCTGGATTTATATCCCAATCATTGTTCTTCCTGCTGTGCTCTCAGGCGATAGATGATTGGCTATTTTTTTAACCTCCTGTTTTTGCCTAATTAGCATTTTAGTGAGCTCTCTTTACTCCCTGATTGGTCGGGTGTGAGCTAAGTTGCAAGCCCCGTGTTTAAAGGTGGATGCAGTCACCTTCCCAGCTAGGCTTAGGATTCTTAGTCGGCCTAGGAAATCCAACTAGTCCTGTCTCTCAGTACCCCCTCCCAACAGGAAAACCCAAGTGCTGTTGGGGAGGTTGGCTGATGACCGCTCTAACTGCTTCCTGCTGAATTGGGGCATAGTAGGGATTGTGCAGTTGAGATTTCCTCAGGAGGGGCACCTTCGATGTCATTAATATCAGAGCATAGGCTAGCAGGCTGGTCCAGGGGTCCATGGTAGATCTTAGTCATGGACTGCATCTGGGGCTCCATTTGAAGAACTATTTGTAGTTTTACAGGTTTGATTCTGGAAGAGACAAACTTAACAAGGAGGTTAAAGATACAGGGATTGAAATATATGGCCTGTAGTGTAGGGGACTATTTCTTTGGCACAGTTTACAGGCCCTGACTATCTGCTTGATAGTTGTGAAAAGACCTGGTCCAGTAAATAATGATTTGGCCATCTGATGGATGTTAACAAGGCGTAAGTGAAAGATTTGGTGAAGGGTTTTAAGTAATTTCCACTGGTTAGCTGCAGGCAAAAGTATTTTTCCTTCTTCGGTGGCTAGCCAGCCTGAGGGGAGGATACTATGTCCTCCTGAGATTCCCCATTCTATTTCTTCTTCTGACTACAGGGGCTTGGTTTCCTGGAGAAGTTTACCCCACACGAGGGGTCCTTCTATAAGCATTTCTAATGGAAGGTCCTGCCTTGCAGCTCTTTTGGCTTCAATATCCGCTTGGCGGTTCCCTTCTATTTCACTTTCCTTTCCTTTCTGATGACCCCAGCAGTGTGAGACTGCCACCTCTTTAGGTTTCTGTACAGCCAATAATAATCTCCTAATGGCTTCCTGATGTTTGATAGGTGTTCCCTCGGAAGTTAGGAATTCCCTTTCTCTCCATATTGCTGCGTGGGCATGGGGGACTATGTAAACATACTTAGAATCAGTATATATATTTACCCTTTTTCCTTCTCCTAATTCTAGTGTCCGAGTGAGGGTTATTAGTTCCACCAGCTGAGCACTAGTTCTGGAGTGAGGGGGTTACTTTCAAGTATTCCATGATCACTGACCACTGCATACCCTGCTTTTCAAAGACCTTTTTCTACAAAGGAACTTCCATCAGTGTACAAGTTGAGGTCAGGATTAGTCAAGGGAACCTCTAAAACGTCCCCTCGAGGGGCGTAGGTTTGAACAATTACTTGTTGACAGTTATGTTCTATCTTTTCTTCATTGTCTGGAATAAATGTGGCTGGGTTAAGAATTGCACAAATGAGCAGTCGCAGCACTGGCCCTTCAACTAATAGAGCCCAATATTTAAGTAAATGGTTGTTTGACAGCCGCAAGTCTCCTTTAGCAGTGAGTATGCTGTTCACATCATGAGATGTCCACACAGTAAGATCTCTTCTGTATATTATTATTATTATTTTTGAGATGCAGTCTCGCTCTGTCACCCAGGCTGGAGTGCAGTGGCGCTATCTCGGCTCACTGTAACCTCCACCTCCCGGGTTCACACAATTCTCCTGCCTCAGCCTCCCAAGTAGCTGGGACTACAGGCACCTGCCACCGTACCTGGCTAATTTTTTTGTATTTTTAGTAGAGATGCGGTTTCACTATGTTAGCCAGGATGGTCTCGATCTCCTGACCTCGTGATCTGCCCGCCTCAGCCTCCTAAAGTGCTGGGATTACAGGCGTGAGCCACCGTGCCCAGTTTCTTATATTATTTTAACTGCTTCAGATACTGAGCCTGCAACTGCCACTACTACCCGTAAACAATGAGACCAACCCTTTGCCACTACATCCATTTCCTTATTCAGGTATGCCACGGGTTGCAAATCCATCCCTTGGACCTGTGGAAGGACTCCTAGAGCTAGTCCTGTTTTTTCTGTGACATATAAAGAAAAGTCTTGCCCTGTCGGCAAGCTTAACACCGGGGCTTGGGTTAGAGCCTTCTTTAGGGCCTGGAAAGCCGCGTCTGCTTCAGGTGTCCATCTTACTAAAATGGCATTGGCTTTCTGAGTTTCCTTATTTAGTGTATATAATGGTCTGGCTATTTCGCCATACCGGGGAATCCATATTCGGCAGAAACTTGTTATGCCAAGGAGCCCACTTAGTTGTTTTAGGGTTTTGGGATGAGGATAAGCCGGTATAGGCTGGATACATTCCTCATTGAGGGCCCTGGTGCCTTTGGATAATTTTAGCCCTCAGTATTTAACCTGCTGTGAGCAGAGCTGAGCCTTTGGTTTGGAAACCTTGTAGCCACAGGTAGCGAGGAAATTTAAGAGCGCTTGGGTGGCTTGATGGCACAAGGTTTCTGAACGGGTGGCTAAAAGTAAATTATCCCTGTACCAAAGGACAAGAGTGTCCAGGTATGAGAACTGGCTCAAGTCTTGGGCTAATGGCTGACTAAATAGATGTGGGCTATCCCTGAACCCTTGGGGTAAAACAGTGCAGGTGAGTTGAGACATTGGTTTCAAAGGATCTTCAAAGGCAAGCAAGAATTGAGAGTCAGGATGTACAGGGATGCAGAAAAAGGCACCCTTAAGGTCCAGGACTATAAGCCACTCTGCTTCCTCTGGTATTTGGAAAAGCAGAGTATAAGGGCTAGGTATAGCTGGGTATAGAGGGACAACGGCCTCACTGATAATCCTGAGATTTTGCACTAACCTCCACTGTCCGTTGGGTTTCTGTACTCCTAAAATTGGAGTATTGCAGGGGCTACTGCATGGTTTTACTAGGCCTTGGGTTTTTGGTCCTTAAAAATCTTTTTGAGTCCTTGTTGGGTCTCAGGTCTAAGGGGGTACTGCCTTTGATAAGGAATGGAGGCGGAATCATTTAGTTTAACTTGAACAGGATGGGCATTCTTTTCTCATCCATATTGTCCTTCTGTCACGCAGACTTCAGGATTAATTCCTTCCTCAAGCCGGGGACAACAAACGGGTGTTCCTTCTCCCATGTTCAGGTGCATAACAGCCCCTGCTTTTGCTAGACTGTCTCTCCCTAACAAGGGAGTGGGGCTTTCAGGCGTAATTAGAAAAGCATGTGAAAAGAGTAAAGTTCCCCAGTCACAGCTTAGTGGCTGGGAGAAGTATCTAGTGACTGGCTGTCCTAGGACCCCTTGGAGAGTGACAGATCTGGAGGACAATTGTCTGGGACAGGAGAGTAAGACTGATAAGGCCACCAGTGTCCAGGAGACAGTTAACCTCCTGGCCCTCAATGGTCAAGCATACCTGAGGCTCTGTGAGGGTGATGGCATGGGCTGGCGCTTGCCCCGGGCACCCTCAGTCCTGCGACCAGATCATCTGGTTAGTTGTTTCTGACTCAGAGGACCTTTGTACCCTGGGGCAGTGGGCCTTCCAGTGTTTCCCTTGACATAAGGGGCATGGATGAGGGGGTGGCTTATTTCTACTTGGACAATCTTTTTCAAAGTGTCCTTGTAGACCGCACTGGAAGCAAGCCCTATTAGGCATTCAATTTGCTCAGCTTTTCACTTTTCCAGAGACTCCAAAGTCCGCTTGCCTGAGGGCCATGACTAAAGTGGTGGCCTTTTTTTTTTTTTTTTAAATCCCGTTAGAACAAACTTAACCCTATATACAATTTGTTATCTTAAATCAATGTCCCTAGAAACAGACTCTGAGAGGGATGTTTGTATGCAGGCAGTTCATTGGAGAGTGAAAGATGTAGGATTGCTCAGACAGTGGATTTGAACTGTAGTTCAGTGACCATGGAGGCTTCATCAGTCAGTCCCACAACAGAAGCTTCATCAGTCAGTCCCATGAAGAGCTCTGGAATCGAGATGGCCCTTCAAACTGGCCCTGCCTGGAGGAAAAGTATCCAGCCTCTGAATGTGGACTGTTCCAAAGAGATAAGGTAAACTTAAATAAGGAGACTATCTTTAGTCAAAGGTAATTCTTCAACATTATCTCAGCTGAGCCCTCAGCTGCCAATACTCCCAGCAGCTGGAGGAAGTAGTGCCTAAGTCTTCAGGAAGGGACCTGAATAATAGGCCGTGACTTGCATTATATAATAGTTCATGCTTTGTACTGCTTTATTCTGTATTCTTTACGTGAGTACTTCTAGGAAGAGCTGCAGAATTGTTGCTCTCCTTTCCTGGGAAGCATCTGAGGAAAGGTAGTGGAAACAAACTAGAGGCTGCCAGTGATGCTCATTTTCTCTTTCTTCCACAAAGCATTCCAGACTTCTGTCACCATCTAAGCGGTTTGTCTGGTGGGGAGATTCAGACCATCAGCCTTGGTGGATCTGAATGTCTGATCATCATGACTTTCTCCCTCTATGAATGCTACACACATCCGTTTATCATCAAAACTGAACCAAGTAATACCAAGAGCACCTCTGTAAGTCATCTAAATGCCGAAGATATTCCTCTCTACCCTCACTGTTGTTTTCTATTTTACTCTTTGCCTGTATTTTTTTTATCGTAGTAATAATATTTTTCATAAGATCTACCTTTTTACAAATTTGTACGTGTACAATTTGGTATTGTTATATATAGGCACAAGGTATAGCAAATATCTTGAACTTAATTATCTTGAACAACTGAAACTTCATACCTGTTGCATAGCAACTCCCTCCTTCCTCCTCTCCTCAGTACCTGGCAACCACCATTCTATTCTCTGCCTCTGTATGTTTGGCTATTTTAGATATCTCCTGTTAGTGAAATCATGCAGTATTCATCCTTCTGTGACTGGCTTATTTCCCTCAGTATAACGAAGCTACTATGGAAAACAATATGGTAGTTCCTCAAAAAATTAAAAAAATAGAAATGTCATATGATCCCAAAATCACACTTGTGGGTATTTAACCAAAACAATTAAAACCATAATCTCGGCCGAGTGTGGTGGCTCACACCTGTAATCCCAGCACTTTTGGAGGCCAAGGCGGGCAGATCACGAGGTCAGGAGAACGAGACCATCCTAGCCAACATAGTGAAACCGCATCTCTACTAAAAATACAAAAATTAGCTGGGCATGGTGGCGCATGCCTGTAATCCCAGCTACTCGGGAGGCAGAGGCAGCAGAATCCCTTGAACCAGGGAGTTGGAGGTTGCAGTGAGCCGAGATCGCGCCACAGCACTCTAGCCTGGCAACAGAGTGGGACTCCGAATCAAAAAAATAAATAAATAAAATAAAATAAAATCATAATCTCAAAGAGATATTTGTGCATCTATGTTCACTAAAGCATCGATCACAATAGCAAGACATGGAAACAATTAAATGTTCATCAATGGCTACATGGATAAGAAAATGTGCTATGTACATACACTGGAAAACTAGCCAGCTTTTAAAAAGAAGGAAATCTTGACATGTAACAACATGGATTAACACGGGGGACATTATGCTAAGTAAAACAAATTTGCCCCCATTTTCAACACCCTGCACCCTTCAAATTAGCGTGGTCAATTGCACTACCAGGATCATGACTCCTTTCCTTGCAAACTGATCTTTTCACCTAAGAAGCACAAAGTTATTCAATGGCACCCAGAGCTTGAAGTTTAATTTCATTTTTAATGTATCCTCTTACACAGGACATTTCTTTCTGGAAACCAAGACGTCAAACTTTTAAAGTATGAACTTATGAGAAAAGAAATCACAAATCACCTGAAGTCAAGTGGGAGACAGATAGTAGGCTACTCTTTCTACTTTTTGGTTCCCAGATTGATGCTTTTCATCTATTGAAGATGTAGTGCTATAAACCATATTTGACGCACAGCTTATAGTGCATTCTGAAGAATGGCACTACATCCTTGGGAACTGTCTCCAAACTGGCACTAAAGATGTAGCTTCAAAAGTCTATTTAGTTACTCTTTCATAATGGTAGCTTCTGCATGGGGCAATATGAGACAATATGGAAATGTCAGAAGAAAAAGAAAAGCCATATCCCAATATGTGTCATTTTAAGTCAAGATACATCACTCTCCTTGCAGAATGCAAGAAGGACGACATAATCAATTGTGACCAAGTTGTTGCCATTCGATCTCTTCACGTGGTGATGCTGTACTAGGATATAGCATGGATCTCATTCTGGCAGGTTGTACTTCCAACAGCAGCAGTAACTGGGTCAGTCTATATGAGTAGAGCCTGTGATGTCAGGCCAACTCACATCCCACATCCTCCACACCTGTATTATGAATACGTTATAACTGCCCATCATACCAGCAGGGGGCTGGCCAACATTAGTTGGTGAAGTCATTCTGCCTACTTGGTTATGTATTGCCTCTTTCTTAACGCATGGTTTTTCAAGTGGAGTTATCCAAACATTGCCATCCCAAGTCTCAGAATCCCACTTTTCTCCAATTAAAGCCTTACGTCTGTATAGGCTAGCTAAGGAAGAGAATCCGAACTTCTTTAGTACTCCACTACTCTTAAAATTAAGTGCTAGACTTCATCATCAGCACTTTCTGCCCCACCTGCTGCAGTAAATGAGTCTTTTTATATATGGCAAAAGAGACCCTCTGACTTTCACAGTTGGCTCTCATTTGATCAACTAATCACCATCATCATTTTATTGCTTTTCTCCAAGGCATTCATGTTTATTGTCTTTGTCATTACCACTGCACTTTAACCTCTCTGGGTTCAACCATCACCCATCTCCCATCACCCAGTAATACATTCTCTGTCATTGATATCTCATCTAACTTCACCACTGGGGGGGGGCGGGGGGGAAAGCAAAGCAAAACAAACAAACAAACAAAAAAAAGCTTAACAAATTGTAGCACATGGTATGTCAAGGACAGTGGGACACCTGCCACCAATGATGGGATAATTAGCCTAGCTCTCCAGTAGATGACTCAGCACCAAAACTCTATTTTACAGTCTGTTTCCTTGGATGGTTTCATGCATCAACTCTCTTAGGCAGGGTTTTCTATGGCACAGACTCTGAGACTGATATTTGCCTGCAAGGTATAATTGGAGAGTGCTCTTGGAATCAACTACGATGAGAAAATAAAATAAAATAAACACAATCAGAGAGAAGCACTGACTGCAGTGCCATCATAAGGAAGGTCTTACTCAATTCCACAAAATCTTGGAGCTGACATGACCTTGTAGAATTCTCTCAAATTAAGGCAAGGGACCAGGGATCTATGCATTTAATAATAATTAAACCAAACATTTATCTAAATAAGCTGATTCAGAGAAAGATATAGAAGAATAGTGTCTGCAGCTATTGTAAAATTGTTCTGCACATAGCTGAAATCATAATACAGATTGGTCATTTCTCTCTTCTCTATAAGCCCTTTCCCTAATATAAATTAAATAGGAAGACATGATAATTCATATTTACATGCTTGTTTTCATTAGAACATAAGTACATTGACATCCTTTTAAAAACTGTTTTTACTTCTTGAAGGACATGAAAAGTTGAACCTAGGAAGCCCATTGTCAGGTTTTATAGTTTAGCCCAAAGGAAAGCCCAGATGCTGTCACAAGAGCTGAATGAGGAGAAAGGAAAAATAGATCCACATTTTTCTTTCAATCTTAACACTAAATTTTCTTGAACAACGAATTTTGGTGAAGAAGAATATTTCAGAGGGGCTCTGTACTGCTTATTTTTGTCCTCCTTTCCTCAAGCAAAGATAAATACTTTGTTGATTAATCAAATACTATGATTAAGTTTATATGTATGTGTCCTAAACATAACTTGCATAAAGTCTGACATAGTTTTCATATTGGCAACTAGATGGACATGGAAACATAAAAATGCAAAAAAATTGTTTTTATACAAACCTTTATAAAGATTTCTATTTTTCAAAAATTATTACTTAGAATGATTTAGAATATTATAACTAATTTTTATTAATTAGATTTTTATATGAAGTTTATTAGATACCTTAAGATATTTGGGGAAGCTGATATTTGCCAACAAATATGGAAATAATTGAAGATTTTAATTTTTGATTTTTATATTTACATGTTTGATAATGCAGTTATTACATAATATGTTTACTATATTATTTCACACTTTAGATGATTACCAATAATTATGTATTATGTAACAAATACTGATTAACCCGCCATGTGTGGTGGCTCATGCCTGTAATCCCAGCACTTTGGGAGGCCGAGGTGGGCGGATCACTTGAGGTCAGGAGCTCAAGACTAGCCTGACCAACATGGTGAAACCCCGTCTCTACTAAAAATACAAAATTAGCCAGGCGAGGTGGTGGGCGCCTGTAATCCCAGCTACTCTGGAGGCTGAGGCAGGAGAATCGCTTGAACCCGGGAGGAGGAGGTTGCAGTGAGCTATCATGCCACTGCATTATATATATTTATATATATATTATATATTATATATTTATATTATAATTTATATAATTTAATACATATTTAATATATTTATATATTTTAATATATTTATATATAATTTAATTTATTTATTTAAATTATTTATTTAAATATTAAATTTTAAAAATTTAATATATTTATATATAATATATGTGTATATTTATATATTATATATTTATATATTATATATTATTATATATTATATTTTTTATATATTATATATTTATATATATTTATATATATACAGAGAGAGAGACAGAGAGATTATCACATCATAATATTTTAAAGTGAAGCCTAATACGTTTACATTTTATATTATATTATTTAAGAATTTAGAATATATTTTACATGTTACTATTTAATATTTAGATCATTGCCTCATGTCTCTGAAGGCTGAGAGATTATATGCTATTTACCAGCTAATTTGCTCGAAGACTCCTAGGTCACAGGCCAAGACCTTTTATAACTCATGGCAATGGTGGTAGCTAAAATGTCAGCATTTTTGTGGTAATTCCCCAACCCCCACATCCCACAAGGCAACTCGAATATAGCAGTGCCCTGCCTTAGAAGAAAAGAATTCCAAACTTAGCAAACACAAACTATTAATAATGATAGTGAGCAACACTGTTTTCCCAGGCTGTTCAATACACAAACATTCTTGGAAAAAGTTCTGAAACCGAGGGCAATCAGTGATTCTGATTACAAAAACATGCAGAAACATGACACACCCGTAACAAGTTGTCTCCCAACAATTATTACTGCCAATAAAATAAAAATTGTGTAAAAATCTTGATTTTTAACAAATGCATTTTCTTCTTGAGTAAGACATCTTTATAGAACAAATATTTTTAAAATAATTACAATTTTTTTTTAAGTTTTCTAACTAAATGTTGCCCTCTAATCAACGGAATATACAGATATTTGCAGTAAGAATTAAATCCAGTCATCTTTGATATTTTGCATACTTTCACTTATAGAAAAGCTATAGTTGTACATACATCCTTTTAAAAAAACGTTCTCCTTTAAGATATATTTGACATGGTAGGACAACAGGATGTATTTTCATTATCAATTTGTATCTTGATTTATAATTTTAAAATATGTGTATATATTGTATGTGGATCTCCATTTGTACTTTTATGCCATCAATAGCATTTTTGTGTGTGTCAGTTCACCTCATTTCTCTACAATATCCCTTTGTGCAATCTGGTTAAAAATAGTAAGGTTTTAGTCACCTCATTTGAAATCCAATTGGAATATATCAACTGAGCTAAGCAACTTTTCACCACTGCCCAAGTCACTGTGACATTTTTATTTGTCAGATGAACATTTAGCATCACTAAACTGAAAACGCTTTTTATACAGCATGTCTTAATTTAAAATTTTAACTTAACATATGTCATGTGAATACATCCTCATATCACTGTGCAGAATAACAGAAGGATATTCATGTTGGAGAACATTAAAAACAAATTTAACATGTCACAAATATGTCACTAAATGTACACAAGAACAGAAGTTCCAAATCTCAGCGTCAAACACAGAAGATGAATTAGGAATGTATTCCCTAGTAATTTAAATATCATTTTTAACTTTATGTTTCCCATTTGACAGACCATTATAGAATATTATGGAAATAGAAATTGCCCAAATTTCAGCAGCCCTGTGTTCTTAAGAATTAAAATGAGCATACAAATATATGATAGATAGTATAACAGACCACCATACTGTGGGCCTTTGTCCGTATAAATCTTACTGGTTAGTATCTCAGGTCATACGTAAGCCATGAGAGTTAATTTACAATTGTAGGTTGTCAGGTGGAATTGAATATTGAATTAAAATTACAGTGACTTGCACAAAATTGAATTTATAATTGTAAAGAGCCTTTTTTTAAAGAACAGAAATTTCTTCCAGAGAGATAATTTTAAAAACAAGGCACTTGGGTGCTTATATTTATTGCAGTTTTCAGCATCACTATTTCCCCACACATACACACTAATGGATCACTAAATATATATGTCTTTTTAAAAAATAACTTATCTTTGTGCAGTTATTTTTATCTTAGCAATTTGAGATAGGAGTTAATGTGCCCCTGTAGAAAATTTGGATTTTTAACAGAGTGTGTCATGGGATATTTGATAAAGAAAGCATGTATATTAAAAATTTTAATGGCATAAGCAGCTCCTCTAGCTTTACTCTAGAAAAAAATAGTACTAATACCATCAGTCATTGGTGTACTAAACCTTCCCTACACCATTTTTGGAGGTACTAAGTTATTTTTATATAATCACACATCATGTAGGTTTTCCTCTAGTTTTTCCAATAGTTTCATAGTTATTATATGTACTGCTATGAGCTCTCGCATATACACTATATATAATATATATATATATTTGAGACAGTCTCAAATATATATATATTATATATATTATGTATATATATATAATATATACATAATCTTTTTTTTCCTTTTTCTTTTTTGGAAATAGTTTCACTCTGTTGCCCAGGGTGGAATGCAGTGGTACAATCTCAGTTCACTGCAACTTCTGCCTCCTGAGTTCAAGCGATTGTCCTGCCTCAGCCTCCCAAGTAGCTAGGATTACAGTTCCTCCTAACACACCCGGCTAATTTTTGTATTTTTAGTAGAGACGGGGTTTCACAATGTTGGCCAGGCCGGTCTTGAACTCCTGACCTCAGGTAATCCACCCACCTCGGCCTCCCAAAGTGCTGAGATTACAGGTGTAATCCACCATGCCCGGCCACACACTATTTTTTATATTGCAGAAGTCTTGATTTGAGGTAGGGTTTTTTTATATATAGAGAGAGAGAGATGCAATTGATGCAGTACCTTTTGTTTAAAAAAATATTTAATTGTGTTAGTTCATTTTTTTTTCTTTTTGACATTTGGTTGTCCCGAAATATGTAGGGGTATATCTTGATTTTCTATTCAAATGATCTATATTTTCATCCTTTTGCCAATACCACAATGTTTTATTTGTGTAAACTTTACAGTAAGTTTTTATATCAGGTAGTACAAATCTTCCCATTTTTTTTTCATTTTCAAAATTCTATTGATGACAATTCTAGGTTTTCTGTTTTTCCATGTGTATTTTATAATCAGATTGTAGATTTTTAAAAATAAAAAAGCTAAAATTTTGATTAAGATTGCATTCAATCTATAGATCAATTGACAACAATATTGTGTCTTCTGATCTATGTGCTTGATTTATCTCTCTATTTCCTTAGGGCTTCTTTAAATTTTTCCATAACAAATTTTTAGTTTTCGGCATACAAGTTGTATAAATATTTTGTTAGAATCATTTCTAAGTATTGCATTTTATTGATGACATTTTAATTATATGTGTTTGTATGTGTGTATATTTCTTATTGCATTTTCCAAATTTTTGCTGCTCAAAAATAGAAATACAATTTAATTTTCAGCTGGGCACAGTGGCTCACGTCTGTCATACCATCACTTTAGGAGGCCAAGGCGGGCGGATCACTTGCCATCAGGAGTTCAAGACCACCTTGGCCAACGACCTTTGTATTTTTGGCTAAAAATACAAAAATTAGTTGGGCTTGTTGGAGGGCACCTGTAATCCCAACTACTTGGGAGACTGAGGCAGAAGAATAGCTTGAACCAGGAAGCAGAGGTTGCAGTAAGCCGAGATTACGCCACTGCACTCCAGCCTGGGCCACAGAGCGAGGCTCGGTCTCAAACAAACAAACAAAAAACGATATGCAATTTAATTTTCAATACTGAGTCATATTCTTGAACTATGCTAAATTCACTTATTAATTCTATTAGGGATTTAGGGAAATTCTTCAGAATTTTCTGTATAAGCAATCATGCTATCTGCAAATAAAACCATTTTTTTTTTCTTTTAAATCTGTATGCCTTCCAGTAAGGAATACAATGTTTTTGCCTTATTCTTGAGCATATTGGACGAGCACACAATTCTTTATCATGAAATATGAAATCATCTGTAAGGTTTTATAGTGTGACAACAACATTTATTGCAGCTTTCTACATCCTAAGTGGAAGTGGAAGTTCTGAGGGACCATTTCAACTTTGAGAATTCTTTGGAAGGGCCAGTGCTACTTATTGGGGTCAGAAATTCATAAAAATAACAGTAGTGTCCCTACTGAGCCAGAGCTGTGGCCTAGCAAAAACAAAAATGGAATTTTTCTAGGAAATAATTAAAAATAGGTTTTCGGTAGAAACCCAGGACTTTTTAAGATTTTTAAACTTCAAATAAATGAATTTTTCCCAATATCCTCAACATTTTATATTTTTATGAAGTAAATTCTCTTGTGCTTATTTTCAAATAATACAAATTGATTTTGAATCTGTGTTTTGGTAAGGCTTTGATAATATGTTAGTGACTGGATTACCAATGATTATGTCTGTCCTCCCAACATTTCATCCTACAAATTAAGAGGGTGTGTTGGAACTAAAATATGTATAAACCAGGCATATAGATAAAAAGACCTATAATGTAATTTTCATAAATTTACTATGTTAAATAGAAAAATGGAGGAATGCACTAAGTTCTAGCATTGTAGGACCCAAAATATTTTCAATTTTTATAGTTTTATTTTGGGTTAATGATAAATGTGGGCAGATGTAATGAGAATTTAATTATTCCAAAATTGTTTCCTCCTCAAATATAATATAGCAAGTATTATATAGAAGGAACTAAAGTAAATGGGAATGTTCAGGGTATCTTGTGAAAGAAAATCACAATAAACAAAACATTAATTTTGTAAGTATTTTAAAGAAACAGAAAATAAATTGTTTATAGACACTGAAGGGCATGCTTTGTGAAATGAGGAGCAAGAAATATGAGTTGAATATTAAAAGGTAATGTACTCTACAGAGTTGGGATAAGTCATTATATAAGAAGAAATCGAAAAAGCCTTTAGCAAAATGTATGCTTGCATTCAAAGGGCAAATAGGAATTGAAACTAAACTGCTGAAGAAGTTAACAATAAAATTTAAAAAGACAAGAAAATTGCTGTTTTAGGAATTGGGTAATATACAGCAAAATTGCTGAAACCAGTATTGGTCATCCTAACTTTAGAATAAGCTAATTTCAATAGATTCTTCATGGAATATCAAAAATGAAGGCTAAAATACCAATTCATTTTGTTAAGGAACAACTAAGCATATTTAGTTAAAAAAGGAGCCGAGTAGGGGGAGGGAGGAAACATATTTCATGGGAACTGTTTATTTATTTCACTGAAAATAGACTGTTCTTATTCACTTCATTCATCAAGGCTGCAATTCTCTCTCTCTCTCTCTGTATATGCTGTGCCATATTGAAGTAGTTAAGAGATGTCAGCCAAAACGGGGACTAGAAAATATGTAGCAATGAATGGCATCTGGACAGCATTGTGGCTCACTTATCACCAGATGTGGGTTAGAAAGCAACTACTAATTTCCCATTTCATATCAGATTAGATAGGCACAGAATATTCTGCAAAACTCCCAGTAAATGGCAGAAAGGAAAACATCTTTTGAACAGTTTTGATTTGTATTCCCTATTGCTTCTGAGAGCTTCACAAACCACTGGCATTCAGCCCTAACAGATGTCTTAACACCCAGGGAATTTCAAGAGCCTACTAAACTATTATGCCCCCTGTGAAACTTCAAATACTTTGTGTTGCTAATTGGCGTCTTTTCTGTTTATTGATAACTGCCCAATACTTTTCAGAACAGAGGAAGTGGACTTCATAGAGATAAGATAGATATAGGTAGATAGATGATAGATATATAGATAGATAATAAATAGATAAACTATACACCCACCCTTACCAATATATACATATAAAGACACATGAATATATGTTTACATGTCAGTTCTCTTAAAACTACTAAAGTGAATTATTACTAAAATGAAGTTAATTAGCTTCAAGTAAAAATAAATAACTTAATTTTGAAATTTTGCCTTAATTGCCTTTGAATCATCCACACCTAGCACAATACTGAGCAGTGAAAATGTTCAAAAATCAAAACACAAACAAAAAATTAAGTTAAATTAAATTAAAAAGTGAAGAAAGAGTTTTAAGTTTCAAGTGATGATATCATAGACATTTTGAAAAATGGCCTCGCTATTCTACTGGTGGATCAATCAATGGTTTCTAAATGCAGTATTGGATGTTTTATTAGTAAATAAGCTGGGTATAGACATTCTTCAGCTCTCATTGCACTGTAGGAAACCTATACTGCCTAATAACCGCAAGCATGTAGATTCCTATAAAACTCCCATTTGGGCCTCTTTTTTTCCATGGCATGAGGAACCATTTTAATGTAATCATCTACTTATTTTTCAGATGCCTGAGCCAGGTATACTTTTATATAAATCAACAAGAATCAACAAGTAGCATAAGCTAACATAGAGAGAGTATAATTAAGCACAAAAACATTTATTAGAGCCAAACATAAGAATTTGACATTTGTAAAGAGAATATTTTTAAGAAAAATTTTATTTAAAGAAAGAAACTTTAGGTAATTAAGAATGTCCTTGCTTTTATATTCAAAGCTGACAGAGGAGCTTGATATCCACGTTATTGATGTTGAATGCATATAATAGTTATTATCCAAAAGTTTTTTATGGTAGTTAGAAAAAAAAGACAATCCAATGACAATCTTTTCTTAAAATATACAGTAAAATTTTAATGGGGTTTGGAGCTTAAAGAACAGTACATGTTAGGTAATATTTTATTTAACTTTTTTAAAAAGAAAAAGGAACAGAAAATTTATTCAAGAATGTCTTAGCTTGACAACACTGAGGCACACCCTTCCATAAATATTAACACAGAGATTTTGAGGCTACAAAATTAGAGCTGATGACTCAAATATCCCAGTTAAAGATATGCATTTCAGAACGGCTAGAACTTAGAATTTACTACTTGTGCTGAGTAATAAAATTCCTATTGATCAAAACCTGCACCCTTGTGGAGGGTTGTTTGTCACTCGCCAGGCAAATGAGTTTAAATGCATGATACTGGATAAAAGCGTGGAGGCAATTAGAATAAATAAAAGAGAAAGAAAATGCCATGTGAAGACAGGCACAAAAGGAAGACGGAGGCAGAGATCGTAGTTATGTTGCCACAAGCCAAGGGATGCCTGGCACACCTCAACATTTACAGATGATGCTGCTGAAGAAATGCTTCTCCTGACTCCAGACTCTAACTTCTCTTTCCCAGAGAATTTGCTTTCAAAAACTTGTAAATTCTTTCTCTGTCAACTTAAGATGTTTAACATTTATTAAAAGCTTCTTGCCAGTTTTATAACCCAGAAATGCTTTTCTCAAGGACATGGGAGGCATTATTTCAAAAGGCCAAAGCACTCTCAAGGAAGATAGTGTCCCTGTCTCCCAGAATCTGTAGGAGGATGAGAACCTAACTTAAGTGGGCACCTTGCTCTAAGTTGTAAACCACTTCTTTTCCTGAAGATTTGAGAAAGTTTCCTTTTTCTTTGACTGAGGCCCTTTAGCAAACACAGGTTATCCATGACCCCTGCCCCCAGCTCCACTCATAAACACTCCAAGACCCTGTAGTTCAGTGGAGTTGCACTCAGACCTAGCTATGGACTCTTTTCTATTGCAATAGCCTTGGACAAAGTCATCCTTGACTGTTTTCCTTTATCCAATTTGATTTTTATTTTGACAGAAGTGGTAAGCGAAATTTCGCCAGTCTCTGTTTTGTAAGGCAATGTGAGAACTTTTATATAAAAGAAATTTGTCCAATTATAATAAATATTTCTTACTGGGCAAGGAAGATTATGTAAACAACAACAAAAACATTGAATATTCTAACTTAGAGATAATTGATGACTTTTGGTGGGATGGTGGCAAGACAATTTTGTTAAAGTGGGTTAATGAAGATGGGAAGAGTTAAAATAAAACATGAAATTACAGGTAAAGCTGCAGAGAAATGATGCATAAGCTAGAAAAGGGGGTCTGGATCAAAAGAAAGCCCTACTTTCCTTTTAGAAGGGAAAAGAAGTTTGGGTGAAATAATCCCCTATTGAGGGGAGATCAATGATGAGGACAAGAAAAAGGTATTTTGGAGTGAAGAAAATTAAAATATTCTAAGCCAAATGATTTCTTCAACATATTTTGATATGGCTTCCACAGGGCCAGTAGAATGCAGTGGACCTGCAAAGTCATCTTTTGTGGTGGAAATTTGCATCTGTAAAGTGTCTTCATTCTTGCAGCCAGGCCTTCCCTTTCTAGGCCTTTCCCAGGTCCAGAAGAGATTAACTGAAAGCCTGACACCTTTAAAAGTCTGAAAGGAAACATTTACCGTCTATTCTCTTCATGCTGCTACCTATGAAGTTTCCCCTTTTGCTAGACAAGTCTCTTCCTTCCTGTCTCCCACAAAGTGTCTTTCCTCTAAAACCTGATTTACCAGCATAACCTATTTGTGGCCATGTGTTGATCCTGAATTCCCTTCATAGCCTCAGGATGGTACTTAAGTTTCTGTACCACATTGAGGGGTTGAGTCTTCATTCTGAAGGCTCCCATGTATATAGGTTAAATACATGTGTGTGCATATTCTCCTATTATTCACTCTTCCTCATGTTGTTAGCAGTGGAAGTTATCCGAATTACCCAGCACCAAAATACGTTATCAGTGGCGAGTCCATGTGGGTCTGTAGCAACCTCTATTCTTGCCTCCTCAGAGGAAAGAATTTGATTAAGGAGCATAAGGCAGAAAAAGACCCAGGCAAGTTTTAGAGCAGGAGTAAACATTTATTAAAAAATTTTAGAGTGGCTGGGCGCAGTGGCTCATGCCTGTAATCCTAGCACTTCGGGAGGCCGAGAGCGGTGGATCAGCTGGGGTCAGGAGGTCAAGACCAGCCTGGAAAACATGGCAAAACCCCGTCTCTACTAAAACTACAAAAATTTGCTGGGCGTGGTGGCATGCACGTGTAATCCCAGCTACTCAAGAGGCTGAGGCAGGAGAATTGCTTGAACCTAGGAGGTGGAGGTTGCAGTGAGCAGAGATCGCTCCACTGCACTGTAGCCTGGGCAACAAAGTGAGACTCTGTCTCAAAAAAAAGAAAAAAAGCTTTAGAGTAGAAAGTAAAGTACACTTGGTAGAGGGCCAAACAGATATCTTGGAGGTCACATGCCCCGTTTGGCCTTAGACTTAGGGTTTTATATGCTGGCCTACTTCCAGCGTCTTCAGTCTCTTTTCTGATAGAATGTTCGTGGAAGGTCATACAACCTGTTAAACTCTGTCATTTTGCCTCTTAATGCACATGCTAAAGCTCACTCACCCAACTCCTGAAATCTTATCAGGAAGCTGCTGATCAACAGTTTCCGGTGTTTCCTACCTATAGGGAGACTGCCTTTCCTGGGTGCTGGCCACAGCTAATTATTATTTTGGAGAGAAAGCTAACAACCTGACTTTCCTGGTGGGGTGTTGGGGAGCCCACTGCTGCCCTGCTCATGCTTAACTAGCTACCTACTGTAACAATGTCAGTGATTTTTCAGCAAATCTGTAGGGAGCCAAGGGCAGTGGGCCCCACAGTATCAATTCAATTTAGTAAATAATGTGGGATGTGTAGGAGGGATGGGATCTCTACTTAATTTCATCAATTTTCTCAGCGTTGAAAGAATTACGGCTGCTATTTGAAGGTGAGGAAGAGGAAAGAAGTGTGGAAGTCTTGTAAACAGACAGGGAGGGTCTGCAGGGAATATAGAGTTTAATCAATTTGAACAATCAGCCATTTTTACAGCCTCTTGCCCTGCAGCCTGTGTGGAATGTAGTCACCTTGCTGGTTGGAGCCAGCTTCTGAAAGACCCCAGCAACTTATAGATGAACCCAAGTCAATTTTCTTGCTGAAGTCTCCACACCAGAGGAGCTGTACCTTCATTTCCATAAAATGTGAACTATGTGTTGGTATAATGACTCTTTGCCTCTGCCCAACCTGCTCACTTGTAGAGGACCCCTCGTCTACAAGTGATGATGTACCCTGCCCCTCTCAATTTCTCCATTGCCCATGAAACCCTCCTGTCACTTTGCCTTGGAAGGACACTGCTTTGGAGAACACTTCTTTTGTCCTCCTTACTTGCATCCAGTAATGAAACTCCTGTTGAGCAAAACCTGAGTCCTCGTGGAGAGTTGTTTGTTACTCACCAGGCAAATGAACTCTGTTTTTTGTTGTTTCTTTTATTGGATAACAATCTTAGGTGAAAAAAAAAAAAATGAGATGGTTATCTATGCAAGCTGGAGAGCTTGGGTTAGGGGATATCAACATCACTGTTCAAGAGTAGTTAGGGCTCATTTAAGGTAATCCTACATTTCAATTATGTCTTCAGTCAAATTCAGCAGCTCTGTTGGCAGGCATGGATTAGGGGAAAAATAGATTTTAAAAAGACAGTGGTTTTACTACACATGTATGAAGAACTAACATGAAGCAAAGGGATTCATGTATATGTAATAGTATGATTATAATGATTTACCATGGAATTTAAAGTGTGAGTACTCATCATGGGTTAATAAACAGTGAAAATAATAGGATAAAATGGATTGAAGAACTTAGCGGAAGTCATAAGATCGATGAAGTTGAGGTATTAAAAGGAGGAGATGGTAAATGGAGAGTGAGAAGTGTACAATTTAAAACTATGGAGGGGAGGCCGGGCGTGATGGCTCACGCCTGTAATCCCAGCCCTTTGGGAGGCCGAGGCGGGCGGATCACGAGGTCAGGAGATCGAGACCAACCTGACTAACAAGGTGAAACCCTGTCTCTACTAAAAATACAAAAATTAGCCAGGTGTGGTGGCGGGTGCCTGTGTCCCCAGCTACTTGGGAGGCTGAGGCAGGAGAATCAGTTGAACCCTGGAGGAGGAAGTTGCAGTGAGCTGAGATTGCACCACTGCACTCCAGCCTGGGAGACAGAGTGAGATTCTGTCTCCAAAACAAGCAAACAAACAAAAAACGAATAGAAAATCTAGAAAGTCAAGTTAAATAGCATCTACATGCACAAACATCCACCCAGATGTGCATGCATATACTCACTTAACTCTATTTTACCTGGTAATCATAACTGAAATCTGATTTTTAGCTTTATGACAATAAACAATTAATAACCACTATTATATTCAAAGTTTTCAAAACTAATAAAAACTATCATTAAGATGGTTTCTGGATGATTTTTTTTACTGTAATAAAATTTGAAGCAAAACTCTTTAAGCCATGTCAACATTTCCTAGCATATACTCTGCAACCATTATCTATAATGTCTGAGGTTATATAATGTTACCACAAAAAAAGACATTGCATAAAAGAATACTGTAAGATAATGAAATAATGTAAGACTGGTTCACTCTGTTTCATTATATATAGTAACTTAGGTTCAACATTGCATTAAAAACACACATTAGACATTAAATTTCCAGCTTTATTGAATTTTGACAAATTTAATTAAAAAGACTTATTGGACCTCACACATTTTAGAAATTACTGGGAAATTAGAGCCTTCATTTTTGTAGTTTTATGATGCAAATTGGCAAATTGCTTACCCTGATAATTCTTTTCCTTCATGCTTCATATATTCATAGATTTAACCATCATGGATCTTATATTAAACAAGTATTACAGTAATTTTGCATGAGCACTTTGTCTCTTATCATCCTTTGTCCTTTAGTTTATTTTAGATACAATGATTAAATTATCCATATCTTCTGCCTGTTTCAAATTGATTACACTATTACTCAAAATAATGTGGTTCTCTCCAAATTTAGAATGCAGAAGAATATTGACAACTTTTGAGAGTGATCATTTTGAGACTGGCTATGATCTTAAATTCTGATAGCTCTCACTAAATGACAAAGGAGTTTATCCTATTAGATGAATTTAAATCAAGAACAGGTTTCTTCTGACATTACCATTTTAGACAAGTAAAATCCCCATTTAATGAAATGTATCTCTAATTTAAAATGTGGACATACATTTTATTTAAATAAAAAATGTCTTATTGACATTAGGATCAAACCATAGGAAACCAGAGCTAAATATCCAAGTCTATTACTTAATGGAAAGTCCTATCATCACTTAGGATATTGTAGATTTAGGAATATGGCAACCAAGGAGTAACAATGACAACAACAAAACAAAACACAACAAAGCAACAACAAAAAAACTCTGTGTGTACGTATTTGTATGATTCTGTTGAAATGTGACACAAAGAAATATACCAAAAATTAATTGTTGGCATCAGTGCAGTGAGAATGAAAAGTATATATATATTTTTTTCTCAATGCCACTTTGCTTATTTCACCAAAACCAAATATGTCTAAAAATGGATTTTAAAAATAAAACAAATACCCTGCCTTTTTCGGTAAGGCAAATACTCAGGTATTACAGCATACCATTATTTTAACCACAGTATTGACTCTTCCACTTTTGTGTTCATTGATGGATACGTGGATAAAGAAAACATAACACACACACACACATACACACACACACACACACACACATACACAATGGAGAGTATTCAGTCTTAAAAAGAAGAAAATCCTGCCATTTGTGATAATAACATGGATGATCCGGGAGGACATTATGCTCTGTGAAATAAGTCATACATAGACAAACCCTGGATGATCTCACTTACATGTGAAATCTAAAAAACCCAAACTCACAGAAACTAAGAGGAGAATGGTGATTATCAGGAGTAGAGGAGTGGAGAAAATTGGAAGATGTAGGTCAAATGTACAAACTTGCAATTACAAGATGAATAAGTTCTGAAGATCTCATGTACAGTGTGGAGACTATAGGTCATAGTATGGCAACCGAAGGGTAACAATGACAAGAACAAAACAAAGCACAACAAAGCTGGCTGGGTGGCTCACACCTGTAATCCCAGCACTTTGGGAGGCTGAGGCGGGCAGATCACGAGGTCAGAAGTTCAAGACCAGCCTCGACAGCATGGTGAAACCCCCTCTCTACTAAAAATACAAAAATTAGCCAGGCATGGTGTGGGTGCCTGTAATCCCACCTACTCAGGAGGCTGAGGCAGGAGAATTGCTTGAACCCAGGAGGTGGAGATTGCAGTGAGCCGAGATCGCGCCACTGCACTCTAGCCTGGATGACACAGCAAGACTGTCTTGGAGAAAAACAAAACAAAACAAAAACACAACAAAGCAACAACAAAAAAAAACTTTTTGTGTATATATTTGTATGATTCTGTTGAAATGTGACAAAAATAAGTATACCAAAAGATTAATTGGTCTTAATTAATTGAGTGATTAATTGTTTAAAGACATTTTATTGGGTGGGCCTTGAAACAAACATCTATAATCAAATTTTATAACTTGGTTTGGGGGCCTTAGAATGAAGACCTAACTCTTTCTTTCTTTCTTTCTTTCTTTCCTTCCTTCCTTCCTTCCTTCCTTCCTTCCTTCCTTCCTTCCTTCCTTTTTCCTTCTTTCTTTCTGTCTCTCTCCTTCCTTCTTCCTTTCCTTTCCTTTCCTTTCCTTTCTTTCTCCCTCCCTCCCCTCCCTTCCTCCCTCCCTCCCTCCCTCCCTCCCTCCCTCCTTTCTTCCTTCCTTCCTTCCTTCCTTCCTTCCTTCCTTCCTTCCTTCCTTCCTTCCTTCCTTCCTTTCTTCCTTCCTTCCTTCCTTCCTTCCTTCCTTCCTTCCTTCCTTCCTTCCTTCCTTCCTTCCTTCCTTCCTTTCTTCCTTTCTTCCTTTCTTCCTTTCTTTCTTTCTTCCGTGGAATTTCATGCTTGTTGCCCAGGCTGGAGTGCAATGACACGATCTTGGCTCACCACAAACTCCACCTCTTGGGTTCAAGCAATTCTCCTGCCTCAGCCTCCCGAGTAGCTGGGATTACATGCATGTGCCACCACACCGGACTAATTTTGTCTTTTCAGTAGAGATGGGATTTCTCCATGTTGGTCGGGCTGGTCTTGAACTCCAGACCTCAGGTGATCCACCTGCCTCAGCCTCCCACAATGCTGGGATTACAAGCGTGAGCCACCACACCTGGCCCTAACTCTTTCATAATCAAATTTTATAGCTATTACAGAAAGAATCAATATTTTGATATCTACAAATACAATACAAAAGTCTTACTTTTGTCAAAAAAGGAGAACAGAATAATTTTCATTTTTATTGTGAAAATTACTCTCTTGCTAAAGAGTAGATCTTACTACACAAACAGACACACACACAGGTAACTGGGTGAGGCAATGGTTACATTAATTACCTTAATTGCAGTAGTCATTTCACAATGTATACATATATCAAAACATCATGTTGTACACTTGGAATATATAATACAATTTTTATTTATCAATTATACCTCAATAAAACTGAATAAAAGAAAATAAATGTGGTAATGGAGGTGTAAGTTATTACTACCTCATTCCTCTTTTGAAGGTAAAAAATTAATACCTTGGAACTCCAAGCACATCATAACCTTTAGATTGATCTTATTCTTTATTTAGGGTAATACCAATAAATATTCCCTTCCATTAATATTGCATTCTTAATATAAAGAGTGTCTTATTGATGGACACTTAATTTGCTTTCAAATAATTTAGTATTATATGCAATGCTACAATGAACATCTCCACACTTTCTAATGAGAATGCCTTTGTAATAATATTCTTATAATAAATTCAGCAAAAAATGTGCATTGTAAAAATTAATCCATGTCAAATTGCCCTCCAAAATATTGCCTTAATTATACTCCCTTAAAGAACATAGGCAAGTCTGTCTCTAATTCTTGCCATACTGCTACAGTATTTTGTTTTTTCATATTTTTAATTACCAATTAATTCAGCATATTTTTAGATGCCTATTTTTTATTTTATATTTTTCATAAAATTCCTCTTCATAGCTTTAACCTACTCTTTAAAAACTGAGTTGTCAGTCTTTTCTTATTGAGTATTAGAATAACTATATACATTACTTGTTCTCTCATATTTATCTGCAATTTTTGTTTTTATTTCACAGATGAATTTTAAATTATTTTGTACAGTAATATTAATCATTTACCTATAGTTTCTGCATTTTGGCCACAGTTTGAAATCATTAAACATTTTTGTTTTCCAGAGTTTAAATACAAAATACATTTATGTAGTACATAATGAAACTAAAAATTGTTTTTTAATCAAAAGTAATACTTCTGTATTGTATTTGTAGATATCAAAGTATGTTGATTCCTTCTATAATAGTTATAATAGGTTATAAAGAGTTAGATCTTCATTCCAAGGCCCCCATACCAAGGTAAAGTTGTCTTCAGCCTCTCTCTCTCTAACTATCTATATGTACATAGAGACAGTAATATAAGATGTCCCATATTCTTTTAATTGTTTTCCCATACAGGGTACAGTGTGGACTATGTTATGTATGAGAAGAATTACATACTTACATGTTTCTTTATCAATCTCGCAATTATTACCAATGCAACCTTTACTGTTCCTCCCATTTCACAATAAATAGATCTTACATTTTAAGTGAAAATATCCTGTAGACTTTAAATAGTATAGAGGCTTCTAACTGTATTTGTCTTTTGCTAAAGTTAACATATAAAACAGGCATTGAATATTTACAGATTTTATTGTAAGAACTTCTGAATCCTTTTTTTTTTTTTTTTTGCCTTTATTCCATACTAATATAGGAAGAATGGGCTTTAAAAATGGTATACTAATATGCCCAGGCGTGGTAGCTCACACCTGCAATCCTGGTGCTTTGGGAGGCTGAGGCGGGCAGTTCACTTGAGGACTTGAGGTCAGGAGTTTGAGGCTAGCCTGGGCAACATGGTGAAACCCTGTCTCTACTAAAAATACAAAAATTAGCCAGGCGTGGTGGTGCCGGCTTGTAGTCCTAACTACTTGGGAGGCTGAGGGAGGAGAATCACCTGAACCCAGGAGGCAGAGGTTGCAGTGAGACCAGATCTTGCCACCACACTACAGCCTGGGCAACAGAGCAAGACTCTGTCTCAAAAAAAGAAAAATTGTTGTACTAATTTTGCTTTATATAATTGTAATGCTTAAGTACATCTCGTTGTCTAATTTTATCCACATAAAATTATGTAAATTAGTTTTTGGCACTTTAAGCACATCTGTTTTACATGTTATACATTTGAGTTAAGATTCATGTAAACAATGACCTTACTTTTAGTCTTCTCACTTCCTAATCCACATCATAACCGACCTTATACCTCCATAGCATTCATCATGAACTTACCTGCACATTCATGGTATTTTACTCATAATTTTCTTTTAATATGATTAAAAACCCTCCAGCTTTCTCTGGACAAGTGAATGATGCTGGAGAAAATTATACATACATTTTATCAATACATTTTAAAAATATCATTTGTTTTTTAATTATGCTTCATTTTCTTTTGTTTCTTTTTTTTCTTTTCTTTTCTTTTCTTTTCTTTTCTTTTCTTTTTTTTTTTTTTTTGAGATGAGTCTCTCTCTGTCGCCCAGGCTGGAGTGCAGTGGCGCGATCTTGGCTCACTGCAAGCCCCGCCTCCCGGGTTCACGCCATTCTCCTGCCTCAGCCTCCCGAGTAGCTGGGACTACAGGCGCCCGCCACCACACCCTGCTAATTTGTTGTATTTTTGGTAGAGACCGAGTTTCACCGTGTTAGCCAGGATGGTATCGATCTCCCGACCTCGTGATCTGCCCGCCTCGGCCTCCCAAAGTGCTGGGATTACAGGCGTGAGCCACCACGCCCCCCTAATGCCTCAATTTCTTTAATTTTTCTACATTTTACTTTTTTAAAAGTTGTGTCTCCCATTCTTCACATCGGTGTTATTTTGTATCATATAACATAACCTGAGTTGAACTCTCAACTCTTATATCATTTATTGTTTTTGAACCTCCCTCCTCCACTAATTTAGACACCAAGTTACTCAAGGATAAAAATCAGAACATACTTAAATTGGAATGTAATAAACTTTTGTCAAATAAAAGTTCTGCTATTTAAATTTCCTTTGGCTTTAAGGAAAAATTTCAAAAATAAAACAAGTGAATAAATAAAACTGAAACAATAAGAAAGGCATCAATAACTATAATGAGAAAATCCTGGAATAGCTAGAAGTTCCTCAGGTTGTATTGAAGAACCAAATATTAAAACAAACAAACAAACAAAAAAGGACCTGTTTTTACATCTCAGATAAGTTTACAAAGACTTCTGCGTCTTGTCATTAAGTGATACTAGCCCAAGCTCTGACCATCTTGAATAGTATTCCACTTTAAAGGAGAAAAACAAACAAACAACAATGTTCATTATGCTGCAGCATAAGTCTCTACTTTTAAATTGTTCCTACATTTATTTCATGGGTAAAATTGAGAAATAGCTGCTGAAGCCACTATCTGGTATATTAATGGTAATTCCCAGAGAAAAGGAGCTTGGAATTAGGCAAGCAAACAAACCATGATGTATTTAATGCATTTGGATGCCAGGGAATTCCATTGTTTGCTCTGAGGATTATTATTTATAATACTAGGATAATATATTGAGCCCATAGTCTGTGTCAGAGGATACATTGAATATAATACCCTAATCTTCAAAGTCATCCTACAAAGTACGTAAGATTACAATAATCCCCATTTTATAGATAATGAATCTAAGGCTTACATTATTTCATTAGCAATGTTCTAATATGTTCCCATGTATATAATTCTACCTCTGTTGTCACATTTATATTAAGTAATATCGCATTTATTGTGATGCTTTGCACTTGGTATATTTTCTGTAATATTATTGTGTGATGAATGATAACACTAGTAAAATGTGTTAAAAATAAAAATACATGAATAAATTTTAAAGGCTATACTTGGCATTTATGATAAAAAAGCAGAGAAACCTACACTGATAATGATTTTGATAAAATGAGAGAAAATAATCTTAGACTTCATCAGAATCAATATATCACTATTTGTATCTATACATATATTTACACTTATATCTGTATCTATGCCCGTGCTTATATCTGTACAGTCATGTGCCACTTGAAGACATTTCAGTCAACCGTAGACGTCATATATGATGGTGGTCCCATAAGATTATGATGAAACTGAAAAATCCCTATCACTTAATGATGTCATAGCTTTTGCAATGTCAGAGCTCGACACATTACTCACGTACTTGTGATGTTGGTGTAAACAAACTACTATCCTACATATAAAAGTATAGCACATACAATTATGTACAGTAGCAAATAACTTTGTTATGAGATTCTGTATTGACTATACTACACTTTTTAATTATTTTTGAGTGTACTTTTCTACTTATAAAAAAAGTTAACTGTAAAAGAGACTCAGGCAGGTCCTTCAAAAGGTATTCCCGAAGAATCGCTGTAATCATAGAAAATGACAGCTTCATGCCTGTTATTTCTCCTGATGACCTTCTAGGGTTACAAGATGTGGAGGTGGAAGATGGTGATATTGAAGATCCTGACCCTGTGTAGACTTAGGATAATGTGTGTGATTTTTGTCTTGGTTTTTAATAAAAATGTTTAAAAATTTTAAAAAAATAGAAAAATAGAATAACAAAATAAATAAAATATTGTTGTGTAGTTGCATCCAAATATCAGATAAAACATTATTTCTCACTCTATAATGTGAGGGTGTTTCCAGAACGTATTAGCATTTGAATATGTACACTGAGTAAGGAAGGTCTCTGTGATGGTTAATACTGAGTGTCAACTTGATTGGATTGAAGGATACAAAGTATTAATCCTGGGTGTGTCTGTGTGGGTATTGCCAAAAGAGATTAACATTTAAGTCAGTGGGCTTGGGACTGTAGAGCCCCCCTCCCCTTAATCTGGTGCACACAATCTAATCAGCTTCCAGCTAATATAAAGCAGGCAGAAAAGCATGAAAAAGACAGATGGGCCTAGTCTCCCAGCCTACATCTTTCTCCCATGCTGGATCCTTCCTGCCCTGGAACATCAGACTCGAAGTTCTTCAGTTTTGGGACTTGGTCTGGCTCTCCTTGCTCCTCAGCTTGCAGACAACCTATTGTGGGAATTCATGACCATGTAAGCTAATACTTAATAAACTCGCCTATATATATATGTGTATGTGTATATATATATGTGTGTGTATATATATTTGTGTGTAATATATATATACACACTTAGCTTAATAAGCTCCCCTATATATGTGTATATATAAATATATATAATCTTAAACTCCCATATAAATGTGTATATATGTATACATATACACACTATATATGTATATGTGTGTATATAAAGTGTGTGTATATGTATACATATATGACATGTGTGTGTATATATACATATATATTTAATACTTAAACTCGCTTATATATGCATGTGTATAAATATATATTAATACTTAATAAGTTTCCCTATATATGTGTGTATATATATGTGTGTGTATATACACATATCATATATATATGTGTGGGTGGGTGGGTGTGTGCGTAAATATATCCTATTAGTTCTGTCCCTCTAAGAGAACCCTGACTGATACAAATTTTGGTACCAGGAGTGGGGCATGCACAGCAGCATTCTGTCATAAAATGGAAATGGTATATATGTGATTGGACTCGAGTAGGTCCTGAAGGCACAAGTAAGTTATATGAGGAAGTGGCTTAAATGCCCATGGTCTCCGTTCCTGCCACCCTGCCTTTTCTCCCTGAGCCTGCACCGATGACCTTGTGGGGAGTTCCCTATGATCAGTTGACAGAGGAAGAGAAGACCTGCTTCCCAGATGGTTCTGTACAATATGCAGGCACTAACCGAAAGTGGACAGCAGCATCACTGCAGCCCCTTTCTAGGACATTCCTGAAGGACAGCAGTGAAGGGAAATCTTCCCAGTTGGCAGAACTTTGAGCAGTGCATCTGGTTGTGCACTTTGCATGGAAGGAGAAATGGCCAGATGTGTGATTATATATGGATTCATGGGCTGTTGCCAATGGTTTGGCTGGATGATCAGGGACTTGGAAGAAGAATGATTGGAAAATTGGTGACACAGGAATTTCAGGAAGAGGTCTGCAGATGGACCTCTCTGAGTAGTCAAAAACCATGAAGATATTTGTATTTCATGAGTGCTCACCAACGGGTGACCTCAGCAGAGGGAAATGTTAATAATCAAGTGGATAGGGTGACCCATTCTGTGGACATCACTCAGCCTCTTTCCCCAGGATCCCCTGTCATCACCACATGGACCCATGAACAAAGTGATCATGGCAGCAGGGATGGAGATTATGCATGGGCTCAGCAAAATGGACTTCTACTCACCAAGGCTGACCTGGCTACAGCCACTGCTGAGTGCCCAATTTGCCAGCAGCAGAGACCAACACTGAACCCTCAATATGTCACCATTCCTCGGGGTGATCAACCTGGTGGCAGGTTGATTATATTGGACATTTTCCCTCATGAAAAGGGCAGAGGTTTGTCCTCACTGGATTAGACACTTACTCTGGATATGGGTTTGCCTATTCTGCTTGCAGTGCCTTATCCACCATCATGGTATTCCACATAGCATTGCCTCTGACCAAAGAACTCACTTTATCACTAAAGAAGTGCAGCAGTGGGCTCAGGCTCATGGAATTCAATGATCTTACCGTGTTCCCCATCATCCTGAAGCAGCTGGATTGATAGAACAGTGGAATGGTCTTTTGAAGTCACAATTACAACTCCAACTAGGTGACAATAATTTACAGGGCTGTGGCAGAGTTCTCCAGGAGTCCATGTATGCTTCAGCTGCCAGTATATGGTACTGTTGCTCCCATAGCCAGGATTCACGGGTCCAGGAGTCAAGGAGTGGAAGTGGAGGTGGCACCACTCACTATCACCCCTAGTAATCCACCAGCAAATGTTTTGCTTCCTGTTCCTGCAACATTACGTTCTGCTGGCCTAGAGGTGTTCGTTCCCAAGGGAGGAATGCTGCCGCCAGAAGACACAACAATGATTCCATTAAACAGGAAATTAAGATTGCTACCTGGACACCTTGGGCTCACTCCTACATTTAAGTCAAAAGGCTAAGAAGGGAATTACAATGTTAGCTGGGGTGATTGACCTGGACTATCAAGATGAAATCAGTCTACTACTCCACAATGGCGGTAACGAAGAGTATGCATGGAATACAGGAGATCCATTAGGGCGTTTCTATTATCATGCCTTGTGATTAAGGTCAATGGGAAACGACAACAGCCCAATCCAGGCAGTAATATTAATGACCCAGATCCTTCAGGAATGAAGGTTTGTGTCACTCCACCAGCTAAAAAAAAAAAAAAAAACCATGACCTGCTGAGGTGCTTGCTTATGGCAAAGGTAATACAGAATGGGTAGTAGAAGAAGATAGTCATCAATACCACCTACAACCACATGACCACCTGCAGAAATGAGGAATCTGTCATGAGTATTTCCTCCATCTCTGTCATGAGTATTTCCTCCTTCTTTTGTTAAAAACATGTTTGTACATGTATATGCTTGTACTAATAAAATATCTGCATTTTATTTCCTTTTTCTTTATCATGTAACATAAGATTTAGTGACTTCGTATCAGCATTTAAGATTGTTAACTATATGTAATAGTATTTGGGTTGGGGATTGGTGTATTTCCAGTTGTACGGATAGTTGTATTATGTTAGGCGTAATTATGACCTCATTATTGTCCTTCTTTGAAGATTATGTATGATCTCAGAAGATGTGTATGGGTTCAAGTTGACAGGGGGTGGATTGGGATGGTTAATACTGAGTTTCAACTTGATTGGATTGAAGGACACAAAGGATTGATCCTGGGTGTGTTTGTGAGGGTGTTGCCAAAAGAGATTAACATTTGAGTCAGTGGGCTGGGGAAGGCAGATGCACCCTTAATCTGGTGAGAACAATCTAATCACCTTACAGCTAATATAAAGCAGGCAGAAAAACATGAAACAGAGAGATGGGCTTGGCCTCCCGGCCTACATCTTTCTCCCGTGCTGGATGCTTCCTGCCCTGGAACATCAGACAGGAAGTTCTTCAGTTTTAGGACTCAGTCTGGCTCTCCTCACTCCTCAGCTGGGAGACAGCCTATTGTAGGACCTCGTGATCATGTAAGTCAATACTTAATAAGCTCTCATATATATATAAACATATATATACACATGTATACATATATATACAAGTATCTATATGTCTGGGTGTGTGTGTATATATATACGTGTATATATATGTATACGTATACACACACACACACACACACACACACACATACTGTTAGTTCTCCCCCTCTAAGAGAACTCTGACTAATACAGTCCACCTCATCAATGCAGCTGGGCCTCAATAGAATGAAAAGCAGAGGAAAAGTGAATATGCTGTCATCCTAGCTGGGACATTTGTCTTCTGCTCTCAGAGGACACCAATGCTTCTTGTTTGCAGGCCTTTAGACTGGAATTGAGACTCAGAATATTTACTTTTTTTTTTTTTTTTTTTTTCATAGCTGACTGCAGACTTGACCTCTTTCCAGGGCTCAAGTGATCCTCCCATCCTCCCACCTTAGCCTCCCAAGTAGCTGAGACTATGGGCATACAATAACATGCCTTGCTAATTATTTTATTGTTTGTATAGATGGGGTCTCCCTATGTTTCCCAAGCGTCTCGAATTCCTGGGCTCAGGCCATCCTCCTGCCTCAGATTCCCAAATTGCGGATGTTGGAGGCATGAACTGCTGCACCCAGTCAGGCTTTCTTTTTTGGACTCGAACTTCAACACACACTTTCCTGGGCCTCTAACTCACAGACAGCAAATCATGGAACTACTTAGTCTTTTTAATTGCAGGAGCCAGTCCCTTATAATAAATTTCTTTCTGTATATCAATATATATTGTATTGTTTCTGTTTCTGTCTTTTTGAGAATTCTTATAAATATATCAAATGTTTAAATCTGATAAGAGTCAGAGGTATAGATTTGGAAATTCTATGAGTCAAATCAAAGTGTGGGATTTCTTTTAATGGCATAAATCACTTATATAACAGACACTATATGTGACCCAATCTTACTTTCTCCCTTTTTGTTCTTTATAATGGGGATTTAGGGAACACAACAGATAGATATTCAAAAACTATTAGGAAAAGGATAACTTGGTATTCTACATTTTAATTAATAAATTTGATGACCCAAAAATAATAGACATATTATGTTAAGGATAAAGAGTATGCTTTACTTCCTGGTTGAATATTTTTCTTCAACAAATTAAGATAAATTTTAAAGACATAATTTTTATTTCTTATTTCAGTAGTGTACTCTTTTTATGCCATTTTTGTTTTATTAGCACAAATTAAAGTTTTCAAAATGCAAATGCAACTGAAGACCAAATTGTCACCGGGCACAAGAGAAAGTCATTTTGTTTACAGAAAAATCTCCTTATCCACAGAAATAGAAGTGTTAGGCTTTGGTTGGCTCCTGGCTGAACAAGAATGGTGGGGGTTTATAATGCACAATTTTTGTTCAAAATGACATCAATGTCTTGCTAAGTTATCTCTACAGTCCTCAATTTTGATGAACCCTCTGCTCCTCCCATCCATGACCATTCCATGTATACCCACATCACACTTCTTGACAACCAGTTTTAGTTCTCCTCCCAAGGGCATTATAGTCAACCCTGGGAAATAAAAATAAAGAGAAGATAAAAGCATTATTTTTAAAAAAGCAAAGGCAACAAGGAAATAGAAAGTTTTAATAGTTACAGAGTAGAAACTTGTTCATTAGGTCAATAAACAGAACAGGTAAAAGCAGCATTAAAATCAAGTTGGCAGATTAAGTTTCATATAAAAATTAAATCGATGAAGACCTCAGAACACAATTGTCAAAACTAGTATTTCCTCAGGATTTCTCATTTTAGTAAGTGGCAATACAATCTATGTAATTGCTAAAGAGAGAAATTTGGAATTATTTTTAACCTTCTTCTCCCTTACTTACATTCAATCCACCATCTAATCTTATTACCTTGGCTGGGCACCATGGCTCACGCCTGTAATCCCAGCACTCTGGGAGGCTGAGGTGGGTGGAGCACCCGAGGTTAGGAGTTTCAGACCATCCTGGCCAAGATGGTGAACCCCGTCTCTACTAACAATACAAAAATTAACTGCGCATGGTGGCGAACACCTGTAATCCCAGCTACTCAGGAGGCTGAGAGAGGAAAAATCACTTGAACCTGGGAGGCGGAGGTTGTAGGGAGCCAAGATCACACCACTGCACTCCAACCTGGATGACAGTGTGAGACCCTGTCTCAAAAAACAAACAAACAAATAAACAACAACAACAACAACAAAACAACTTGCTACCTTAATTCTTAAAAACCTTCAAATTCCAACAACTTTCCTCTACCCTCCCTGACAACTGCTTCTTCAAGTTATTACCTTCCTATGTTACCTGGATTCAAATAGTAACCATCTAACATGTCTCCACATCCATACTTTCTACTCTTCTATCAACTTCTCATGCTGCACCCACGTTTACAATGATTGCTATTGTCTTTCTGTGGTTTAAATTCTGCCAATGTCTTCTCTCTGGGTATGTTATCCAAGAAAAAAAAAAAAACCTCTAATTGTATCAATTGGTACACTTTTAGGAAAATTAACTGAAACTTAATTCAAATTAACATAGCCAAAAAAGAATACACGTTGACACCTAAAATTATAAGTTCAAGGGCAACCCAAACAGTATCACAAAAAAGATTTCTCCATCTGTTTTCCCTGCTCTCCTCTACGTTGTTTCTAATCTCTGAGAAACTCTCCTCTGTGGATGACTGTGAGCAGCTTTAGAATACATCTTTGCAGCTCCAAATTTATTGACAAGGTGGAAATGTCTTTCTCTCAATATATGGGGGTAAACTCTTTGAGCTTGACTGGCATTTGGTCCAAATGTGTAATATAATGATACTGAACCAAACTCAGAGTAGCAAAAGTACTAATTAAGCTAGAGTTAGGTCCCATGTTTAACTCTGCAGTTTGGGTTGGGTCAGCAGCAGCATCTAACCTATAGTGAATTGAGGAAAGCCTTGATATATTGCCACATTATGATGGTGTAAACCCTATAGATTTATGGGTTGAGAGAACCTTGATGTTGAACGTGTAATAAATTTAAGAAAAGAATACAGCCCAAGTTTCCAATGACAGCTCTTCTGCAACATGAGTTACTCCTACGCCTTGCTACTTTTTAAAGTTATAGAAAAGGGGGGGAAAAAGACAAAATATCTTGGCCTCATGTTATATTGCAAAGGAAGTGAGCAAATGGTTTGAGACAAATAACAGACTAGGCATGGGCAACATAGTGAGACCTCATCTGCACAAAAGTTAAAAAACAAATAGCCAGGCATGGTGACACATGCCTGTACTCCTGGCCACTCAGGGAGCTGAGGCAGCCAGATCCCTTGAGCCAGGGAATCTGAGGTTATGAGCTATCATTGCACTCCAGTCTGAATGACAAAGACGCTGTCTCTAAAAAATAAAATATTATAAAATAAAACTTTAAAAAAAATAATAAGTTAAATCAGCATTAATTTTAGAGTGAATGAAACCTGCAAACAGAGCTGCTGCTGTGTGAACAAGATAAGAAATAATAATGCAAGTTTGAAAATATCAAAGAGCAGGGTGGGGGTAAAGGAAACATTGTATGTAAAAAGGGGTAGTATGTTTCCTGAAAAGATAAATAACTCAGGAAAGAGAGAATATTCTTCCCAAATGTTTCAAGCTACAGAGTAATTTAATAATATTTAAAAAATCAATTACATAAGAACTATAGATAAGATGACATATCAAAAGAATGAATTTAAAAAGTAGACTGGAGAAATGTGTGAAACACGCAGAGCATCAGACTTACATAATATAAAACTATGAATAGATTATAAAAATGAAGCAGAATAGACACTAGTGACAATCACATTACTGACAAAGAGTAAAGGTATGTTTTAAATGACAGCAGTTATAGACAATAATTTTAATACTATGAACCCAAGCAATGTACAAGTAATAATAACACGAAAACCTGGAAAGTAGAAGTAAGGGAGATGAGACATGATGGGTGTCATCATTCAAATCACTTGAATGTAAGATTCTAAAATGAAATTTTTAATTAGAAATATTGATTCTAACCTCTGAATGAGTTTCATTCAATCATTTTTAAGCTTTCCAGTATTATTTGGTATATATTTTGCAGTAAAAAATACATATTGATAAAGAAATACACATAAAACTATTTCCATTCATTTTATATTGAAATTGTCTACCATGACATTTTTAATTAAAATACAATTTAGTATTTATTAATTAAGGCTTACATTCATAAAATGGATGTCTTTTTAGTGATGATATGGCTGATATTTACTTTGGATATAATATTCTATTTTATAAAAGGTTTATGTGTGCTGGAAAAGAATATGGTTCAGTGTTCAAATTAGTGTAATAAAATAAAATTTCTTTTCAAATTATTATTATTTTTTGTAGGAGAGCTCTCTGTAGATCCAGCGCTGACTAAAGTCTGCCAAAACATTCTATTTTGATTTTCAGTTTCCCAATTACTATTTTTTAATCTTCACTTTTGTAGTTTTTATTTTATTTTTTTACTTTCCGTAATTTAAGTTAGTATGTACTGTAAAAATCAGATCACAATCGTCATACTTTCTTGTGGAGTTTCTCTTTTGTTGATGATCTATGGACTGTCCTGATCCCATAAGTGCTTTTGCCTTAAGCTCTTATGTGATATTTGGTGGTATTTAGGTAGTGTGTTAATATTGTCATTATCTGTAGCTTAGGCATTCTAGTTCTTTTAATTCATGTGGTCTACTACTTCTTGCCCATCACACTCAGTACTCTGAACTGTGAGCTCAGGTTCAGAGTGCTTTTTCAAGTGAAAGTACTGAGAGGCTTGAGTACTTCTAGGTACCTCCTAGGCTGAGGACATGTCCCTGTAGAACCAGACTGTTTCCACAGTATTCTGAGTTTTATTGCTCTGTAATCAGTTTGGCTGGGAGTGGAGGAAAGGTCTGAATTTGTTGTTAGGATATATCTGGAGCATATCATTTAGTTTAAATTCCAACTGCAAACCCATTCGATGCTCAACATAGTAGTTATGAATTCTAAGAGGGAGTTAGTTTTGTACTCATATTTCCTAAATCCATCCTTAGGTGTAGTTTTATTGCAATCTTAGTGCCAAATCTTCACTAAATGTTTTATCTATTTCCATAAAAATGAATATATAGTAAATTATAATTGTTTGTTCTAGAACATTTTGTGGTTAAGTAAAAAGAAGCATGACATAAAATAGCACATGTAGTTTTTCCTACAAATATTTCAATTTCCATGGAAAGAATTGACATATGAAAAACAAAAATGCATATGCATATATGAATGCATACGTGCATATAAACAAACTCACTGTAATTCCATCCTTAATGCTTATGAGAGCTCAGTGTTCTTCAAATGACTTATGAGTTCCATGACTTCCTTCATTGTGCATTTTCTGCTTCCATATTCAGTGTCGAGATAGCAATCCCAATGTAAATGCCACTCCATCAGTTTCCACAGGGCATCCACTCACACTCAGCACTTCCTGAGTTTAACTTTACTGAATATTTGGCCTTTCTTGGCAAAGAGTCAAATGACTGAGCCTGTTGCCTACCATCATCTTGCAAGTTTCACCATCTGCCTTCTTTCATTCTCTTTACACTTAGAACACATCCCCACCACCTGCCATAATTTCCCCTCAAAGGATTCTTCACACATCCAGACGTCACACAGGATAAGGTTATATGCTGTATTAGTTAGGGTTCTCTAAAGGGACAGAACTAATAAGACACATGTATATATGAAGGGGAGTTTATTAGGAGGATTGACTCACACGATCACAAGGTGAAGTCCCATAAGAGGCTGTCTGCAAGCTGAGGAGCAAAAAAGCCAATCGGTGTCCCAAACCCTCAGGAGCAGGGAAGCTGACAGTGCAAACCTCAGTGTGTGGCAAAAGGCCAGAATTGCACTAAGGCTTAACCTAAAAGCTATTACATAAAGTTAACAATACTGAAATTCTGATATAAAGTCAACAAATCTTATGTCCCACGATAAAGGAAAAAAATATTTTCTTAGTATAAGTACATAATGTACAAACATGTTCTTAACAAAATGAGGAGAAAATACTCATGACAATTACAGTCCTTCTTTTTGTAACTGGTCACATGGTCGTAGCTGGTATTGATGACTACCTCCTTCTACTACTCATTCTGTATTCCCTTTGCTTTCAGCAAGCACCTCAGCAGGTGGTGTTTTTTTATCTGGTGGAGTGGCCCAAACATTAATTCCTGAAAGGTCTGTGCCATTTGTAGTCCTGCCTGGATTGGGTTGTTGTAGTTTCCCATTGACCTTAATCAAGGGGTATGCTAATACTAAGATACTCTCTGATGGATTTCCTGTATTCCATGCGTACTCTTCCTTACCTCCATTGTGTAGTAGTAGAGTGATTTTGTCATTATAGTCTGGGTCAGTCACCCCAGCCAACACTGTCTAACTCCATTCTTAGCCTGGTAACTTAAAGGTAGGAGGAGCACAAAGTTACCAAGTGGTAATTTTAACTTCCAGGTTAATGAAATCATGGTAGTGTCTGCTGGTAGCAACATTCTTCCCTCTGGAACTAAGACCTCTAGGCCAGCAGAATGTAATGTCAGAAGAACAGGGAGAAAGAATTTTGCTAGTGGATCACTAGGGGTGATGGTGAGTAGTGCCACTTCCACTTCCACCCTTCGATTCCTGGACCCATAAATCCTGGGCATGGGAGAAACAGTACCATATATTGGATGCTGATTCAGAGCATACACAGCCTTCTGGAGAACTTTGCCAGAGCCCTGCAAAGTATTGTCACCTAGCTGACATTGTAATTGTGACTTGAAAAGGCCATTCCACTGTTCTATCAATCCAGCTGCTTCAGGATGATGGGGAACATGGTAAAACCAGTGAATTCCATGAGTGTGAACCCACTGCCACACTTCATTAGCCATAAAGTGAGTACCTTCATTGGAGACAATGTTGTGTGGAATACCATGACACTGAATCAGACATTCAGGGAGTCCATGGATGATAGTCTTGGCAGAAGCATTGCCAAGGATAGGCAACGGCATATCCAGAGTAAGTATCTATTCCAGTGAAGAGAAACCACTGCCCTTTCCATGATAGAGGAGATCCAGTATAATCGACCTGCCACTAAGTAGGTGACTGACCACCCTGAGGAAAGGTGCCATATCAAGGGCTCAATATTGGTCTTCTGTGCAGGTAAATTATATTAGTTTGTTTCCACACAGCTATGAAAAAATTACGTGAGACTGGATAATTTATAAAGAAAAGAGGCTTAATTGACTCACATTTCCACAGGACTGAGGAGGCCTCAGAAAAGTTAAAATCATGGTAGAAGGTGAAGCAAACATGTCCTTCTTCACATGGTGCCAGGAAAAAGAAGTGTCGAGCACAAGGGAAAACCCCTTTATTAAACCATCAGATCTCACGAGAATTCGCTCACTATCACAAGAACAGCATAAGGATAACTGCCTCCATGACTGAATTACCTCCCACTGGGTCCCTCCCACAACACGTGGGGTTTATGGCAACTACAGTTCAAGATGAGTTTTGAGTGGGGACACAGTCAACCATATCATTCCACCTCTGGCCCCTCCCAAATCTCATATCCTCATATTTCAAAACACAATCGCATCCTTCCAACAGTCCCTCAAAATCTTAACTCTTTCCAGCATTAACCCAAAAGTTCAAGTCCAAAGTCTCATCTGAGACAAGTCACTTCTACCTATGAGCCTATAACATTAGAAGCAAGTTAGTTACTTCCTAAATACTATGTGAGTACAGGCATTGGGTAAATATACCCAATTAAAATGGGAGAAATTGGCCAAAACAAAGGAGTTATAGGCTCCATGCAAGTCCGAAATCCAATAGGACAGTCATTAAACCTTGAGGCTCCAAAATGGTCTCCTTTTACTCCATGTCTCACATCCACATCATGCTGATAACCCTTTTTTCAGCATAGGAGCAAGAAGTGGGCTCCTATGGCCTTGATCAGCTCTGTCCCTGGGGCTTTGCATGGTAGAATCCACCTCCTGATGCTTCCACAGGCTGGTGTTGAGCATTGCAGCTTTTCCAGGCACACAGTGTAAACTGTTGGCACATCTACTATTCTGGGGTCTGGAGGATGGTAGCCCTCTTCTCACAGTTCCATTAGACAGTGCCCCAGTGGGGATTCTGTGTGGGACTCTAACCACACCTTTTACTTTTGCACGGCCTTAGCAGAGCTCCATGAGGTCTCTGCCCCTGGAGCATATTTCTGCCTGGACATCCATGCATTTCCACACGACCTGTAAAATCTAGCTGGAGCTTCCCAAACCTCAGTTCTTGACTTCTGTGCACCTGCAAGCCAAATGCCATGTGTAAGCCACCAAGGCTTGGGGTTTGTCTTCTCTGAAGCAACAGCCTGAATTCTATGTTGACTCCTTTTAGCCATGGTTGAGAGGCAGGGCATTAAGTCCTGAGACTGCACAAAACAGAAAGGCCCTTGACCCAGTCCAGGAAGCCAATTTTTCCTCCTGGGCCTCCAGGCTTGTGATGGAGGGGCTACCATGAAGGTCTCTGACATGTCCTGAAGACATTTTCACCATTGTCTTGGCAATTAACATTTTGCTCCTCATTACTTATGCAAATTTCTGCAGCCAGTGTGATTTTCTTCTCAGAAAATGGGGTTTTCTTTTCTATTGCATCATCAGGCAACAAATTTTCTAGACTTTTAAGCTCTGTTTCCCTTATAAACATAAGTTCCAATTCCAAACAATATCTTTGTGAATACATAAAACTGAATGTTTTTAAGAACACCCATGTCACATCTCATACATTTTGTTGCTTAGAAATTTCTTCTACCACAACTGAGCTCAATGGCTCACACCTGTAATACCAGTACTTTGGGAGGCCGAGGAGGCATATCACGAGGTCAGGAGATCAAGACCATCCTAGCCAACATGGTGAAACCTCATCTCTACTAAAATACAAAAAATTAACCAGCCATGGTGGTGCACACCTGTAGTCCCAGCTACTCGGGAGGATGAGGCAGGGGAATTGCTTGAACATGGGAAGTGGAGGTTGCAGTGAGCGGAGATCACCCTACTGCACTCCAGCCTGGCGACAGAGCAAGACTGTCTCAAAAAACAAACAAACAAAAATTATTCCAAAAGGTACCCTAAATAATCTCTCTCAAGTTCTCTGGTTCAAAATTCCACAGATCTTTAAGGGAGGGGCAAAATGTTGCTAGTCTCTTTGCTAAAGTATAGCAAGAATCAACTTTATTTCAATTCCCAACAAGTTCTTCATCTTGGAGACCACCTCAGCCTGAACTTCATTGTCCCTATCACTGCCAGCGTTTTGGTTAGAGCCATTCAACAAGTCTCTAGGAAGTTCGAAACTTTCCCACAACTTTCTGGCTTCTTGTGAGTCCTCCAAACTATTCCAACCTCTGCCTGTTACCCTGTTCCAAAATTACTGCTACATTTCCTGGTATTTTTATAGCAGTGTCCCACTTTCCAGTACAAATTTACCATATTAATTTGTTTTCACACTGCTATGAAGAAATACTGGAGACTGGGTAATTTATAAAGGAAAAAAGTTTAGTTGACTCACACTTCTGCAGGGCTGAGGAAGCCCCAATCATGGGAGAAGGGAAAGCAAACATGTCCTTCTTCACATGGCCATGAGAAGGAAAAGTGCCAAGCAAAGAGAGAAAAGCCCCATATCCAACCATCAGATCTCATGAGAACTCACTCACTATCACAAGAACAACAAGAGGGTAATGGCCTCCATGATTCAATTGCCTTCCACTGGGTCCCTCCCACAACATTTGGGGATTGTGGGAGCAACAGTTCAAGATGAGATTTGGTTGGGGAAACAGCCAGACTGTGTCATATATCCATACCCTTTTTAGAATATTTTACAAAAAAAAAAAAAAATCACAGATTCATGTGGGACTCCATAGCAAATGTTTGTAGGGCACTATTTTCCAACTTGTTGCAAGCACCTATACAGCTACTTTTTCCTGTTATTCCCTTTTTCCTCTAGGACAAAACAAAGTGAAACTCAATAAGATTAAGGTCATTGTGGGTGCTGAATTTCACTTTAAATCAATACTGTATTTCATTAGGTGGTGGTGTTCTGAAGCTGATGTAATCCCTTACTTTCTTTGATGCCTGATCTATCTCATGTCACCCTGCTGATGATGCTGGTGATATTTTTGGATAGGAAAAATGTTTGGGTTAGGAGAATATTACTCTCGGGCGGAGCAGTAGACAAATGAAGAAGGCCTTTCTTCATGAGCATATGGAGAGTAACTGTTAAAGCTGCTGCAAATATGCATATAATCAGGCAAGGAAATTTCCTACATCTGAATTTGTGCTGATAAAACAGGTGAGATTAAATATTTGCCCCACCTTTGTTGCCAGATGTGAAAGAAACCGTAGGTGATCTGAGCCAACCTAAACCTCCTACAGTAAATTTGTAAATGAGTGAAATGTACAATCAATTTCTATCTTCTCTATTTATGATAGCATTTTGATTTTGGTGGGGAAACCTATGTCCCTACATTCACTATATTAAACATATTCTGTTTTAAAAATACAGAAATTTCCTTCACCCTGGGGCAATTCCTTAAACACCGATGTTTAAAATAATACAAATTTGCTTCAGCTATTGTTTTATAGACAAGTCTTTTTTAGAATGAAATCACTTTTGTAGAAGTCAGTATAACTAAATGTTTCAAATCTGAGACAGTAAGAAAATAAGAAATTAGAAATTGTAGTTATCCACAGTGTCACATATACTACCAAGCATAAAAGAGAAATAAATATTCCCTAGATAATCTTGTAATATTTAATATAATAAGAAATGATTCTATTATATTTGTATTTTATATTCTGAGCAAAATATCATGGTTTATGGCCAGTAACTGTCCTTTGAAAGGTGTCATTGTCAGAGCAAATTAATTCATGGCTCACACTATGCAATGTCAGCATCTATTGTTATCCTTTTTTCTTCTTCCCTGTCATTCAGATTAATAACATAAGTGGTGCTATATGCTTACAGCTTTCTTCTCCTTGTCATTTGACTCAGAATCTCCTTTGTACAAGTAATTTTTCTTCAGCAAATTTAAAGGTACTGCAGTATATCTATGTTTAGTTGAAAGTGCTATATGATCATTTGTCTTCTGACTACTCTTATTAAAACGAATTTAATAGACCTTTTCATGTTGTAGATTTTTATTTCCTAAACACTTTGTTGCAGTATGAATTTGATGTTTTACATCCATTTTGGGCCATAGTCTGAGGTAAAAATTATTATAACATTGTTTATGACTTCTAAAATTAGCTTTTTAATTAAAAATATTAAATCACAAACATATACAATGTATTTGCTTTTCTTAAGTCTCATGTTTATGAAATTCTTGCCTACTGTTTATGAAAATCATCCACGCAGTATGAATGTATGTGTAAAACAGTGAAAGTGGCAAATTATTCTATATTCAATCATAAGTAACATTAAATTTATGTAAAGTTTAACTGCATAGGTGTTAGGGTAAAAAGAAATTCAGTGCTTGTTCCGTTGAACAATGAAAAGCCAGAAACACAATAGCCATTTTCACTCATACTAAGCCAGTTAGCTGGCAAAGCAATATATAATTTGCAGATGACTTAAACAGGCTATACTTGCATTCTGAAGATGCTGATGCGAGTTTTAATGCAGGAAACAAAAACCACTACAGCTTTTCATACAGATTATAATTGTTGCAAGATTTAGGTTTGAAGTCAGTGTTCTCTCACTAGGCTTCAAGTTCATGACAATGTAGCAGTTGCTGCAATCTGGAAGTGAACTATCAGCTTTTGAAACCCCTGAGGACACTGCAGGAAACCTTGGCTAATTTCATAGATGCCCTACACCAGTAAAGCTGGTTCTTATACATTGAAACATAGAGCCTAGCTGTTGCACAAGCGAACACCAGATTTGCAGCCTGGGAAGAATAGTGTTTGCCTCCCTTGGCCTTCCCACCTTGGGCTTATTTCTTTGAACAACCTAAATAACATCCCAAACCTTAGAGGAAAGAGAATCTGCAAATGTAGATTTTAGCCCTTCAGTCTTTGCAGTAGGGTGAGAATAGGATAATACTGGGAGGTGGGAGTGAATGCTGAGTGTCAATAGACAATAACTAGTATAGAGAGTGTCACTGACACACAAACTGTTACATGAGGTGTTGGGAATATCCACTCTCTAGGCCTAGGACTGAGATAGATGTACTCTTTAGCATTAGATTGTCTTATTTTTCACAATTACCTTTTTTCTCTTTACGAGAATTCTAATCATTCAAAGAGGGAAGTAAACTTTTAAACATCTAAACCATTTCATCAGGATCCTGTGTCAGTCAAGCCTTCAGATGAGAACACAGCCTGAACTGACATCTTGATTGTGACTTTGCAGAGGACCATATTCAGATTGGTAACCCACAAGCACTGTGAGTTAATAAATGTGTGATGTTTATAAGATGCTAAGTTTGTGGTGATTTATTGTTCAGCAATAGAAAATTAATACATGGGGATACAAAGAATTGCAAATATGCTAGAAAAAGAACCTTCTCCTTATTTTCCCTTCTCAGGGCAAGATAGGAGTCAGATATTTTGATAGCAGTGAAAAATAATAATAATGTGTTTTTTACCCTTAAAGGATGAATATAAGATCATTTTTGAGAGTACCGATCTAAGTGTGAATATTATCACAAAGTATTAGTTTGCTGATATTGACCTCATAATTATTTTCCTTGTATATTTCAAGTTAATTTACTGTCTAGTCTAATGAAGGATTTAATTTGTGATTATAGAAAGTAAGTAAAATTAAATGACAGTATTATAAAAAAAATCCGTGTTATAAAAGGTACAAATGAATCAGAAAATATTTGTAGCCTGTGGTCCCGGGTCCTTGGAGGCTGAGGGGGGAGAATTGCTTGATTCTAGCAGGTTGAAGCTGTAGCAAGCCATGACAGCACCACTGCACTCCAGCCTAGGTGACAGAGTGAGACTCTGTCTCAAAAAAAGAAGAAAGGAAAAAGAAAATATTTGCAGTTATTAAACATAATACCTACCCGGTGTTGAAACTATATTAAACCTATTTTAATAACTCAAATCCCAAAACAGTAAAAATGATAGAAATATCCCTATTTAAAAGATAAAGAAAGAGAGATTAAGAAAAGTTAAGTGGTGTGTCTAATGTTCAAAACTAGTAATTGGTAGTGTTTTATTAAGTCCTGAAGCTGATTATCTACACTACAGAAACTGACTCTCTGATTAAGTATTATGTACTTCATGATTTCTCTTGAGCATCTCACAGTTCTGAATATTTCTAAAATGTGAAAGAATGATGAATAAGAAAAAGTACTTTATGATGAAATTCATATCTAAAACAAGCTAAAACATATTTAGCCTGTGTTAAAGCAAATTACCTTAAAATATGACACACTAATAATAAGAACCTAAATGATACCATTTATTCTTAATTGTATTTACTTTATATATATATATATATATATATATAAAATATAGCAATCTGACTAATGTAGTACTTTGCTCTGATACTGTTATCTTGTAGTATTTTCCTTTTTTCACTGTATCATGATATAGTCTTTCCCACAGACATGAAAGTCAGGTTTTCATTTTTTACAACATAAAAGTTAATTTATTCAATAATCTTAATAGATTCTTACATTGTGTTCTCAAAAATGCAGTTGCATTGAGGGGGGAAAAAACCTTTTTGACTAAATGTAACATTTGTTGGTGTGTTGTTGTCAAATTACGTATTTAATTGATTTATCTCCAGGCTTCTGCAACCCTTAATTTTGCCTCAAGAAGGATGACTTGTTGTGAAGACTAATCTCTCAAACTTATTTCACTAAAGTTGTCTTTACTACACAACACTTATTATTACACAAAGCTAGAGTTCAACAAAATACTTCTGGTAAGTCTTTGGTCTAGATAGAGTATATAACAATTTCTTCTTTCCAGTATTTCTAAAAAATCTTAAAGATTTAAAAATTTTATTGTATCCTATTTACATAATTCAATACAGAAATGCAGAAAACAAGTTGTTTTACTACCATGTGAATTGAGACTATATAAAAACTGCACACATTTTTATTAGGTGGCATTTAAGGTCATTTATGTAGTGAAGGCATCAGATATGTTGTACATGGGTGAAAAGTTCTGAATATTGAAGATTAAAATATACATATTATTTTACAAATTATAAATATGTTGAAAATTAATCTAAACTTCCTACAATATTCCTATAGTGCTGCAAAATATTTTAAGAGAGTTGCAAAGGAAAAATAGAATACTTCATCTATAAAATATAGAACACTTTTGTGTGTGTGTAAAGTATGCCTAAATGACATGATTCAGATCAGACTCTATGCAAATATTTTTGTTTATTTGTTTGTTTTTGAGACAGGGTTTCACTCTGTCTCCCAGGCTGGGGTGCAGGGGTGCCATTACAGCTTACTACAGCCTTGACCTCCCGGGTTCAGGTGATCTTCCTACCTCAGCCTCCAGAATAAGGAGTAGCTGGGATCACAGGCATACCCCACCATGCTCAGCTAATGTTTGTAATTTTTATATGGACAGGGTTTTCCCATACTGTCTAAGCTGGTCTTCAGCTTCTACCTCAGACATTCTGCAAGCCTCTGCTTCCCAAAATGCTGCTATTAGAGTGGTGAGCCATTGTGCCTGCCCTATACAAGTATTTGATGTAACATTTCACCATGTTTTTATTTGCTTGATTAAATCATCTTATACCTTTTCTGAGTTTTAATATACTAGAGATTTCTCCTTTCTTGATTCTTTAATCCTCTGTATAATATTATTTTCAAACAAGATTTAAAGAATTAAACATACATTACAATATGGTCGATTAGAATTGGATATTACACCATCTGATTTATTTTGGAAAGAAAAGGACTCAATATTAAGAAAAAAAATCTAAAGAAAAACATATAAAAGAAGTGGAAGCGTAATGAGTGACCATTATATATACTTTTGTAAAATCAGATTAACTTTATAACTCTAATTATGCCCATTCAATGCAAAAATTGAAACACATAATTTTTTAAAATTCTATGTATGATTTGTATCTTAGGTTTGATAACGTACTGATCACCATGAATTATTTTTAACAACAGTGAGAAGATGATCTCTACACAGGCCATTGATAATTCTTATTTAATTGTGTTTAAATTGAAGTAATTTATCAATAACAGAATTTCTCTTTCAGTGGAGCTGAGGAATCAACAGGAGGTTTTGTTTTGAATAATTAAATATTTACATTTTGTATAGTCTGTAGCTCCAGATTGGCATTGTAGGGAGTGCAGGCTATAAAGGGTGAGTTGTGCCATCTTAATGCCACATTATTTGCTAGATTTTGGCCATAACTGTCTCCTAGTAAAGGCTAAAGGGGTAGGCTTTCAAGACACAGAGATATTATTGAGTGAGAATTTCAAGGCACCATAATAGCTAGAAGATACAGTATTGATTAGGAAAACCTGCTGAATTCCACTGAGGTTGGCTCTTCCATTTTATATTAAATATCGGTCTCAGTGAGAATATTTTAACATCCTTCTGCCGTTGAAGATAACTTTATTCAAATTTGAGGTTCCTCTTTAATTAACCAGAAGAAAAATTCAGCTAAAATTCAATGAATATATAGTAATTCTCTCTTTAGTGAGTAGCTATTATTTTTATAAATACTATAATAATTCTTGTTATAATGCACTAATGTATATTTCACCATATATAATGTAAGAATATCTCCAGGTAAATCAATACATTAGTGATTTTCCGACATGACTTTTTCTTTGGCCCATTAATTTAAGTGGTTAAGACTAATTTTGTTTCCAAATGATATACTGAGTGGCAGTTTAAATTATTACACCAATCAATTATTTGTATTATGTCAGTTATGATTTCTGTTGCATATCTGATTCTTCCTTATATAAACTTCATTCTTCATTATTCCTTATATCAAAGATGCAACATAAATCAAATATAATTAAGAATAATTGGTATAATTTAGGTTTTTTATTAGCATTAGTCTGTCATATATTATATTTTTAAGTATATTAGCTTTAACACAAGCTAATATATTTTAGTTTCTTTTAGATATAAATTACATCATAAAGCACGTTTTCTTATTCATCATTCTTTCAAACTTCAGAAATAATCAGAACTGCAGGATGCTCAAGAGAAAGAATTGAGTACATAATATCGAAACAGAGAGGCAGATTCTGTAGTTTAGATAGCTTCAGAACTTAATAAAACACTACCAATTACTAACCTTTTAACGTTAGACAAAACACTTAACTCTTCTTAATCTTGTTTTTTTTTTAACTTTTTAAGTAGGAATACTTCTATCATTTTTACTGTTTTGGGATTTTTATTAAAACAAGCTTTATATAGTTTCAACACAGGGTAGGTATTATGTCTAATAACCACAAATATTTTCTTTTTCTTTTCTCTGTTTTTTTTTTTTTTTTTTTTTTTTTGAGGTGTTTATTCCCAAAGCAGACAAGTCCCTCATTGGAGCTTAAGGACAAGTCATTGTGGATTTCCACTTGGCTTCATTCACTCTGAACCTGTGGATTGCAGCTGTTAGACTGGCCGGTAGCTTTTGAAAAAGATTGCTTAAAAAATCTCTGTATAACCACAGAAAAGCTCTGCCTTGGAAATTTTTATTAAGACATAATGTAAAATTCTACTAAATGGCAATGAGTTATTAGGCCTGAGTAGCCAAACCAATTGAGGGGATGCACAAAGTCATAAATGACCAGTAATTTCTAGAAGTGTCTTCTAGGGTGCTCTGCATTCAGACACAATCTTAGAAGCCCAGTGGAAAACCACAACCACTTGTCCTCAAGCTCCAGTGAGGGGCTTCTCTGCTTTTAGTAATAAATGCCTCTTTTTCTTTTTAATGTAGATATCATGACCCTTACAAAACAAGATAATCAAATTCCACCACAAAACAGCATTTTCAAATCTCACTGTACCCAATTACTGTGTGAATCTTGTCAACAATACATGCTCTGGCATTCTAGCTGACTACCAAACAGAATGTGATAATTTTTAAAAATTATTTTTTGTTGTTTTACTTTTTACTTTAACTTATTTTAAGTTCTGGGGTACATGTGCAGGATTTGCAGATTTGTTACATAGGTAAAGGTGTGCCATAGTGGTTTGCTGCACAGATCAACCCATCACCTAGGTATTAAGCACAGCATCCATCAGCTATTTTTCCTGATGCTCTCCCTATCCCCACTGCCCCCAACAGGCCCGAGTGTGTACTGTTCCCCCGGTATGTGTCCACGTGTTCTCATTGTTCGGCTCCCACTTATAAGTGTGAACATGCAGTGTTTGGTTTTCTGTTCCTGTGTTAGTTTGCTGAGGATAACAACTTCCAGCTCCATCCATGTCCCTGCAAAGGACATGATCTCATTCCTTTTTATGGCTGCATAGTATTCCATGATGTGTATGTACCACATTTTCTTTATCCAGTCTATTTTTGGTGGGCATTTGGATTGATTCCATGTCTTTGCTATTGTTAATAGTGCTGAAGTGAATATACATGTGCTTGTGTCTATATAAGGGAATGATTTATATTCCTTTGGGTATATACCCCGTAATGGGATTGTGGGGTCAAATGGTATTTCTGGTTCTAGATTTTTGAGGAATCACCATACTGTCTTCCAAAATGTTTGAACTAATTTACACTCCCACCAACAGTGTAAAAGTGTTTCTTTTTCTCTGCAACCTCATCAGTATCTATTGTTTCTTGACTTTTTAATAATTGTCATTTTGACTGGTGCAAGATGGTGCCTCATTATGGTTTTGATTTGCATTTCTCTCATGATTAGAGATGTTGAGCTTTTTTCATATTTTCATTGGCTGCATTAATGTCTTCTTTTCAGAATTGTCTAGTAATGTCCTTTGCCTACTTTTCAATGGGGTTATTTTTCTCTTGTAAATTTTTATTTTTTTCTTGTAAATTTGTTTAAGTTCCTTGCAGAAGCTGGATATTGGATCTTTGTCAGATGGATAGATTGCAAACATTTTCTCCCATTCTGTGGATTGTCTCTTCACTCTTATGATAGTTTCTTTTTGTTGCAAAGATAATAAGATACCTGGGAATACAGCTAACAAGGGATGTGAAGAACCTCTTCAAGGAGAACTACAAACCACTCCTCAAGGAAATCAGAGAGGACACAAAAATTCTTATCTCATATTTGCTTGAAAACTAAAATACATGGAAAACATATTGAGCAAAAACCTTCAGAATTGAATAGTAAACCCAAGTACCACAAGACCTGTTTATGTGACAAAGATTAACAGAAGTCTAATGCAGTTTACTTTGAAATGGTGCTTTGTCAGGTATGCCTATCTATTAGTTCTAAGTACAGTAATGCCGAACAATAGGTATTTTGGTTGCTGTGTTGCTGCAAAAGTAAAAACACAGAAATAACATTCCAAGCATTCCAAGGCAATGTTTTTATCACTCCCAAAAGCTATGACAAAAGTATGAGACTAAAAGTAAGTTTTCATGACATTTCTGTCAATTTATCTGTTTAAAGAGGAGAGAGAAATCACTTTATTGTCTATTAATTTGCTAATTTCAGTTTACTCTACTACTCATAGCCATGATAATTTACCATTCTGGTGAAGCTGATTAGGTTAGGTGACTCAAAGCCAGCAAGCTCTAGGAGTTCCAATGTCTTCTCATCTGATTCCTCAGAAGTTAAGTAGTGAGTCCTAATGTACATACTCCCTAATGATGTGTTCAGAAAATGGTATTTTCCAAAATCAACCAATCTCTGGCACTGCATTTTGAAATTTAATTCTGTTAACCGTTCTGTGTGATAGTTAAGAATTAGACCCGTATAACACTGAACGCTTATTTGACAATTGGAAAAGTAATTTTCAGAAGCCTAACAATTCAGTCTCATGGTGCTGCTCTTCAAGATATGAATATATTGCAATTTAGGGAAGCTAACCGTATGTGAATAGATGTCCAGCAGAATATACTACTTCCCCATTATGCATTAGCAGACATCTATCAGACAACGCAGTTTAACCCTCAGAAAACTACCTATTTAGTCAGTATAAAATAGAAGTTAACTATTATTGTTAATTAATATTTTCCAGTGTTCAATGAAAATGAGCTTTCCACATAACCCATTTTTTGCATCTCCTCACTAAATACTGCACAGATTAAAGTCTGATCTCTCATGGCATTTGAATTCAGGCAAATTGCCATTGCACCCTGCTCTTGTACATGAAAACTGTGTGACTTTGAAACAGTTATTTAATTTACTGAGCCTCATGTACCTCATATGTGGACTCAAATAGAAAATAGTACTTACTAATAGGTAATGGGATTATGATGAAGATTACATAAGTGAGAAACCACATCCAAGATACTGAGCACACTGCCTGTCCTAGTGAAGGCTTCATGAGAATCATCTTCACTTAGATGTGCACATCGCTTGCTGTGTCATCTCACCCAGCACACTTCAGCACTCTTCCTTGCTTGTTTATTTTCCATAGCTCTATCACTTTCTAACAAACTAGATACGTTCATTTTAATCGGGTTTGTTTGTCTGTCTCCTTTCACTAGTACATAACATTCTTAGGGCAAATTGCTGTGTGATGATCCCTACTATGTCCCTACCACCTAGAACAGTGTCTGAAACGTAACAGACAACGAATAAATTATTCTTAAATCAATGATTGACGTACCTTCTAATTATGATTATTCAAATGATTGTTAGATTAATTTTATTTCTGTGTTTCCTATTAGCAAAGTCATCCAAAATGATTAATCATGTAATCCAAAGTAATAATTATCTTTTGAAAACAAAAATGACAAGCTTTCCCATTAATACAAAAGTTAATATCAGGTATGAGTTATGATTTTTGAACTCTTTATGGGTATAATAAATGTCCAAATTATTTTCTTTCTTTTATTTGAGTTTTGGGTAGACCAAAATATATTAATTACAATATACAACAGCAAGTGTTTATGGATGCTAAATATTTGAGCCTTTCTTGTAGGTAACGGATGTACAGTAAGGATAAGAAAATTTCTTGTTTTCCAGAGTTCACATTTTATTGAGAGAGATGTATGTATAATACGAAAATTAAACACACAAAAAAGTCAACATTAAAAGAAATGACACATAAAGCAGTGTAAATGGATAAACAGTGAGGAACCACTTTTTTAATGTGGGTTGTTCAAGATAGGCTTTTTGAAGAAGTCACGTGTAGGCAGAAACCAGAGGAAAATAAGGGTGTCATGTCTGTGAATATTTGGAAGAAATGCCTTCTCAGAACAGGGATCAACACATGTAGAGTTTCTAACAGAAGAACAAACTAGAGAAGTTGAGAACATAAATAAAATTATTTTGGTTAAAACTGAGTGGGAAAAATAAATTTGGAAAATTACCTATGAGATTAGTAAGCCTGATAAGCATTATATATGATTGTAATTTTATTTTGAGTATTGCAAGAAGTTAATAAACATTTTTACTAAAGAGATAAAATTAGATTTATTGATTGTTGTTAGATATATAGATTTTAGGAGACAAAAATAGACTAGCAGAAAAGCTTGTGCAGTAGTTTGGCAGAGCACTGGAACTCGCTAGTTTGGTTTATGTATGATTGTAATGGTGGTGATAAGTCATTTGATTTGAGATAGATTTTGAAGTTAGACTTGAAAGAAGTTACAAATAAATTGGATATCAATATGACAAAAATAAAGAAATAGTGAGAATCCCCAAGGTTTTTAATCTAAGCAATTCAGTGAAAAGTGTCAAAAACTAAGAAAAAGAATGATTAAAAAATGAATATTTGGTCAGGCGTGATGGCTCATGGCTGTAATCCCAGCAATTTGGGAGGCCGAGGCAGGTGGATCATGAGGTCAGGTGATCAAGACCAGCCTGGCCAAGATGGTGAAACTCCGTCTCTACCAAAAATACAAAAAAAAAAAAAAAAAAAAAATTAGCCAGGTGGAGAGGAGCGCACCTGTAGTCCCAGCTACTTGGGAGGCTGAGGCAGGAGAATCGTTCGCATCCGGGAGGCAGAGGTTGTAGTGAGCCGAGATCGCACCACTACACTCCAGCCTGATGACAGAGTGAGACTCCAGCTCAAAAGTTAAAAAAAAAAAAAAAAAAAAAGGAATATTTGGATGACAGGCAGTGTGCATGTGGGGTGGATGAAAATCTAAGCATTCCTTTAGATGTATTTAATTTGAAAAGCTTTTAAAATTTCCAAGTGGAGATGTCAGGTATTCAGGTGAAGATTAAAATCTGGGAGTCACTAGAGTAGAGACACTATTGAAACTATGTAAGTAAACAATGTCATCTAGGAAGTGAGTATAAATAGAAAAGACAAAAAGTTCCAAAGAGTATGTCTTTAGCAAAATTTATACTCTGGAGGAGACAGAGAATCCAGCAAAAGAGATTTTAAAAAATGACTAGAGTGATAGTGGTAAAACCGGGATATTTGTTCTTTAAACTCAGCACTGAAAGTATTTCATGAAAACTGGTGAGCGTTTAGTAAGTTCTATAATGGCTAAGAATTAACACTTGACATTTAAAAAGGAGGGTCAGAATAGTCATGATAGAAGTAATGAACAATTAATGGGAGTGAGTGTAGAAAAGTTTGTGTGTAACTATAGAGAGTGATTATAGATTACTTTTTCTAACTACGATGAAGTGTAGCGACAGTGAGAAAAAGGTAGATGATGGAATAAGTGGATTTTTTATTTTGTTTTTTGAGATAGCAGATAATCTAGTATGTTTGAGTATTAATGAGAGTTTTAAGCAAATAGTAAATATTGTAATACATAATACAGAACTAATTTTACAATCACTGTTTCTATTGTTTCAAACACAAGAGAATCCAGTTTGCCTGTTAAAGGTTAGACTTTGGCTAGAAACAATGACATGTTGTCTTCTGTCCTCTGTATGGAGTTCATGCATACATGCGTCAACATATATGTACACAGAGAGATAAAAGTTCAGGAAGTCTTGAAGATTTAGTGGTGGTGAAGATGACAATGATTAAGGTGATGATGATGTATGTATATGTATGATGTATGTATATGATAATGATGATAAATGTACACAGATAGATAAAAGTTCAAGAAGTCTTGAAGTTTTGGTGGTGGTGAAGATGATGATGATGATGAAGATGGTGATGATAAATTACTACTCCATTTCTATGCTCTCAGTGAAATCAGAGCTATGTTATTCCTAAGAATGAAATTTTAATGGTGGTGCAGGAGTTAGATTTATTTTTAATACGTGACTAAAAGTATGAGAGTAAATATGTTCGTAATTTAAAAAAAGAAATACATATCTATGAAGTTAATTTTTCACAGTCGTGTTTAGCTATTTGTAGACCAAAAGATGTGATCATGGCTGGGGCTTTACCAAGTAAACATATGAAAGGCAATAATAACAACTGAGCTTAAAATGCATGAACTGGAGTGATGACATTTTAATGGCCCACAGAATCTGCTATGGGTAAGGAAGATAAAGAGAGAAGCAAGGCCATGGAGATTGGAAAGTCAGCTGATGGATGTCCAGGTAGGGTTAAGGAATTGTAGAAGAGATTATAGTGGCAGAAAGCTGAGTTTCAGAGAATGAGATGATTATAATCCAAGTGTCAGTGACAATGCAGTTATTGGTATTGACAAGGTATAATTTGGTGTAGGAATAGATGGTTAGGGTGAGGAGGCTAAGGAACTAAGAACCAGGGTTTTGGATCAACTAATTATACAGATGCTGAAGTTACAAAAAGTGATGACAGGAGCATGGGATATTCCATGACCGAGGTAGAAAAATTTAACTTATTTTTTTTTTTTTTTTTTTTTTTTTTTTTTTTTTTTTTTTTTTTTGAGACAGAGTCTCACGCTGTTGCCCAGGCTGGAGTGCAATGGCGCGATCTCGGCTCACTGCAAGCTCCGCCTCCCGGGTTCCCGCCATTCTCCTGCCTCAGCCTCCTGAGTAGCTGGGACTACAGGCGCCCGCCACCGCGCCCGGCTAATTTTTTGTATTTTTAGTAGAGACGGGGTTTCACTGTGGTCTCGATCTCCTGACCTTGTGATCCGCCCGCCTCGGCCTCCCAAAGTGCTGGGATTACAGGCTTGAGCCACCGCGCCCGGCCGACGAAAAATTTAACTTATTTATGGAGGGAGGCCTAATCTAAGTTTTTAAAATCATTCTAATTTTATTTGCTGTTTTATTCTATTTACTAAATAATTGTTGTTTTCATGAAGCTTTATAATTTCCAAAATGCATTTTACATACATTTATTTATTCAATTTTTTTTTTTTACCACAAACCTTCTTAGTAAACAGATAACTAATATGACAATTTTACAGAAAAGGAAATCAAGATTCGATATTTGACCCTACGTTAATTTAAATGTAGCTTGTTTGGTTGGTTGGTTGTTTTTAATATTTGTAGGATACCTGTTGCTTAAAATGCTGTGGCTTAATATTTACATGGTGTTGAGGTGCTATCTTTCATTTAGATAATTATGTAATCTGGGAAGTGAAGGTATTTTTCAACATAGTGCTAATTGCAGTCATGTAATTAAATCTCTGAACTCTGAACTCACCTTTCTGCTTCCTTTTAACACTACCACTTGCATGTATTCCAATTCTCAAACATAAGATGTCCAAAATGCAAGTATTTCTTCACATTTCCTCCCTCCCATGTTTCTCCCATTTTAATAACTGGCAACTGAGCTGGAAGCGCTGCTGACACCTGTAATCCCAGCACTTTGGGAGGCCAAGATGGGAGGATCACTTAAGACCAGGTGTTTGAAACCAACCTAGTCAACATAGGGAGACCCCATCTCCATCTAATTTGTTTTTAAAATATGTTTTTAAAAGAAAGAAAGAAAAGAAAGAGAGAGAGAGAGAGAGAAGGAAAGAAAGAAAAGAAAGAAAGAAAAAGAAAGAAAGAAAGAAAGAAAGAAAGAAAGAAAGAAAGAAAGAAAGAAAGAAAGAAAGAAAGAAAGAGAGAGAGAGATAGGGAGGGAGGGAGGGAGAGAGAGAGAGAAAGAGAGAGAGAGAGAGGGAGGGAGGGAGGAAGGGAGAGAGAGAGAGAAAGAAAGAAAGAAAGAAAAGAAAGAAAGAAAGAAAGAAAGAAAAGAAAGAAAGAAAGAAAGAAAGAAAGAAAGAAAGAAAGAAAGAAAGAAAGAAAGAAAGAAAGAAAGAAAAAGGAAGAAAGAAAGAAAGAAGGACGGAAGGAAGGAAGGAAGGAAGGAAGGAAGGAAGGAAGGAAGGAAGGAAGGAAATGAAGAGGCAGCTGTGTGACTGAGATCCCAGCTTTTTGTTGACTGTTGGCTGGAAGCTGGCCTCAGAACTTGAAATCTGCCCATTCTTCCTTGCCACATAGATCTCTCCAATATCATCACTTACTTTATCAAGCCCATGAGGACAGCCTCTCATTTCAAGTAGGGCCCAGTCCTTCTTGTAAAGGCATTCATCTGGTTAAAGTAGGCCCACCCATGGTAGATCAGGATAAATCACTTTGTTTAAATAAAAATTATCTGATTTAGAGTCTTATTTACATCCAAAAAATTCCCATTGTCCTTGACATATTCTATTGGTTGCAAGCAAGTCACAATTCTCACTCACATTCAAAACGACAGGATTATATTGGGCATGAATGCCAAGGGGTGAAGGGGATGGGGGACACCCTAGGATCTATCTGGTGCAAACACTGTGTGGCTGTTAAAAACAAAAATGGCCACACAAACATCTCAGTGTGGATGACTGCAGGAGAACCCACGCAGCAATGCAGTACGTCTGGTACTCTGTCATTTGTCCTTTCGTTCAAAACCTAAGCTTAGGAATTTTTTTTTTTTTTTGAGTTAGAGTCTTGCTCTGTTGCCCAGGCTGGAGGGCAGTGGCTCAATGGCACAATCTCGGCTCACTGTAACCTCTGCCTACCAGATTCAAGCTAATCTCCTGTCTCAGTCTCCCAAGTAGCTGGGATTACAGGCGCCCAGAAATGGGATTTTGCCATGTTGGCCAGGCTGGTCTTGAACTCCTGACCTCAGGTGATCTGACCACCTCGGCCTCCCAAAGCGATGAGATTACAGGTGAGAGCCACCACACCCATCCAGAATCATTCTTAATTTCTTCACTTTCTACCTTTCTAGTCAAGGCCTGATTTGAAATATATCTTAAGTTTGTATAATTCTATCTGGCTTCCTATCATCCTAGGCTAGCTAGGCTCACATAATTTAGACCCTGCATTTTTACAACAGTGTTTAACTAGTCTCTTTTCTTTCTGTCCATTCACCACTCCAAAGTCTAAATGAGCTTCTTAAAATGTAAATTAAATTATGTACTTCTCACACACTTAGGAATAAACTCAAACTTGTAGCCATGGCTTTAATGCCTTCCATAATCTGACACTATTTCTGTAAACTTTACTCACAAAATTGTCCCTTGGTCATCAACCTCCCCATAAGTAGAATTTTAGTTGCTCCAACATATCTGGGTTTGTGCCATTTTAATGCTTATTACATTGTCTTCTTTCTACCTAAAATTATTTACTTTAAGTCAATTTTCCTCATCCTTGAAGTATGCTCTCAAACATCATTCTTTCAGAAAATTCTTCTTAATACCATATTTAAGGATGTCCCCTCATAAATACTAATCACAAACAAAAACAATAATAACATAAAAATCTACAAAGAAGAAAGAAAAGGTTATCCATGGGCCATTATACAAATAAATATTTCCAGTGAATATCACTTCTATGTACACTATTTTTACGAGGAGTAAACCACAGAAAATATACATGAGCTTAATGAAGATACAGTATTATGCTGTATGGGCATACTGTCATCTATCTACATAATTCTATATTTTTCAACATGTGTTTTTTTCTTCAAAATATTCAAATATTCATCATTACAGAGATAAGAATTAAAATTCTCAAAAACATATTTAGAATCTAAAATTTAAGAGTACTTTATTTTTTTCAAGAGACATAAACATCTATAGGGAGGTGAAATTTTACCTCTACCCACTTAGGTTTGTTTGTTTGACTGAACCTAAGAATTAAATTGACATAGATCAACAGGAGAAAAGCATACACATTTATTTAATCCAAGTTTTATATAGCATAGGCACATTCATAAAAAAAATGAGACCCGAAGTTGTGGACAAAAGTCAAATATTTGTATGTTTAATTAAATGAGTGGTTAATTCCAAAAATGTCATAAGGCAAAGGGGCTTAAACTAAGGTAATCAGGTGGAGAAGTGGCTTGTATGCTCAGCATTAGCCAACCATGTTTGTACAGATTGCCTTCAGCCTCAACTTTCAGTCCTTAATTATGAAAATGATACTTTCCTTCTAGTTTAAGGAGCCATCTTTTATGTGGGAATTTTATCTCTCATGCTTTTAAGAAACAGAGAAGGAAGGTCAGACTGATATTGCACTTGCTGTTTTTCAAATGCCTTTAAATCAAATAGTCTGTATGCAAGAGTAGCACATTTGGGGGAGGCATATCCTTAAATCCTTCAAATCTTTGTTCTCATTTTTAAATTTCCTTTGCAGTTCATAGTATGAGCTATTTTTGAAAGTTGCCATTTTCCAAATCCTCACTATCAATAAATATTAATGCCTAATATAATTAATATTATTGCTTATATTTTGCCCAATTTAAATAAATTTGCAATGTAATTTTTACCCATTGTTAACTTTGTATTTGGAACTAACTGTACATCTGAACATTTTTCTATGACTAATTATTATTTCTATTTCTTTTCCAATTAATTACTTTTATTATCATTCTTCTACTCTTGTGTACTTTGAAGCATACATTATAATAAATCTAAATCTCAAGTTGGGAGGCTCTTAAAAATTATCTTGTATAATAATCTCCAATACCCATTTACCCCACTAGAAAGTAATCATTCGAGCCTTACATAAGCATCCTGAGAGATAGAGAAATATCTGTTTATTTGTTTAATTAAAATTAGGTGTTCTTTTTTTTTCTTTTTTTTTTGAGACGGAGTCTCGCTCTTGTAGCCCAGGCTGGAGTGTCCTGGCGCGTTCTCGGATCACTTCAAGCTCCGCCTCCCGGGTTCAAGCCATTCTCCTGCCTCAGTCTCCTGAGTAGCTGGGACTACAGGCACCCGCCACCACGTCTGGCTAATTTTTTCTATTTTCAGTAGAGACGGGGTTTCACCGTGTTAGCCAGGATCGTCTCCATCTCCTGATCTTGTGATCCGCCTGCCTCAACCTCCCAAAGTGTTGGGATTGCAGGAGTGAGCCACCACGCCCGGCCAAAACTAGATGTTCTTATTTCACTGATGGTAGTTTTGCTTTTTAGAATGCTATTCAATAAATCTAAACTCACTTTCATTGGAGAGCACTTTAATTATTTTAAGATATAGTATGGATCTGTATGCATAAGTCTTTCTCCCTATTATACATCATCAACACTTTAAACTATTGTTTATAAAATTTGTAGAGATGTCTCATTATTCTGATTTCTTTTCTACAAATTCAGATTTTAAAATGAATTATTTTATTTCAAAGTGAATTTGAACTGGTAAAAATAAAATACAATTATGAAAGACTTTAGGAATTTTAATGTAATTTGGGCCATTCAAGACATGACATTTATTTGAGGACATTAGCTGTATAAATACATTCATTAGCTGTAAAAGCATCGTGAAAGAAAAATTTTAAATTTTTCCTAGATTGAAGAATCCTGTAATAAAGTGTGAGACAGAAAAGTGGAAAAGCACGTGTATCAAGTACAAATAACATTTTCCCCTGGGTACTTATTTTTGTTTAAGGGTTGGAGTGCATATAATGTTTAATAGCAAGTTAAAATGACATCAGAAACATATATGTTTAAGTTCCTTAAAAGATTCAAATTAAATTAAAAGTCAATTTATGTTTCTCTAAATCTCATTTTTTCAGGAATAAAATGGAGACAATAAAGGAATCTAGTAAGATTATTGTGAGCATGAGATAACTTACATTGTTTTCAAAAGAGTAAACAGTAACTGTTGAGTATTTTTTATGATTGTAATATATTCAATGTAGCCATAATACCAAATATTAAATATTTATGAAATATTATGAAATAAATATTTACTGCTCCATGCTACATGACATAAATGTGCTGAGCACTGAGGCAGCAATAGTGAGCTAGAGGGACATTGTCTTTTTGAAAATTTTGTTTCAGCAATTTAGCCATTTTCTTATTCTGGAATATTCATTTAGTATATCATCTACATTTCTTAACTTACTTTTAGTATTTTCAATGTTTATTTTCTCTTTGTGCCTCATTCTGATTCACTCTTCCTTCTTTTATATTTTGATAGACAAATTTAGTCTCTTCATTTACTCTGTTCATTGAACACGCAGTCACATGTCTGTAATCCTCATTAGTTCTTTGCTAATTATTATTTTTTGTGGGTAGAAAGTAGTTGTACATATATATTTATATATTGTATATACTCATTATATATAAATGCTATATGTACATATGAATAATGGGGTACATGAGATATTTTGATACATATACTATGTAATAAGACATCAGTGTAAATGGCTGTCCATCACCTCAAGCATTTGGTCAAGTAATAGATATTATTCATTTTTTCTTTTTTTCTTTGTACCCATTAAGCAACCTCACTTTCCCCACACACACCCTACACATTCCCTACTTCCCTTCACAGACTCTGATAACTAGTATTCTACTCTCTATCTCCATGAGTTCAATTGTTTTAATTTTTAGCTCCCACAAATAAGTGAGAACATGTGGATTTTTTCTTTCTGTGTCTGGTTTATTTCACTTAACATAATGACCACAACTGATTTCATCCCTATTGTTGCAAATGACAGGATCTCATTCTGTTTTTATGGCTGAAGAGTGCTGTATTGTGTATAATTGTGTATATGTACCACATTTTCTTCTTGTCCTTTGCTTCTCTTGTTAGGAAACCATGTCATATTTTTTATTCATTCTTTTCTCATTGAACAGTTAATTCAAATTTAATTTAAATCTCTTTAGATTTCTTCATAAACTCCTCTTTCTATTCCAAAATGATGACACAAGACATTTAATTCTAGTTGAATAAGAATACATAAGTGGGAAAGCAATTCATGACGGTGACCCCAATAGGCAGTTACTGTCTAATACTCTGATGTTTCCAAGGCACTGTAACTGTGACCTTAGGTTCAGACTCTCTTGATCATTTTATTTCTGTATGCCAAGCATCCTTGCATTCTTTCCTTATTCATGAGATCCTTGTGGTTAGACCAGGCAGTGATAAATCTAGGTCCATGCTAAGAATTAACCTGTGCCAAAGAAGTGAAGAGTAGACTTGTGGCATCCTTAAGATATCATATTTTCTTTCTCAAAATAATCATGGAGACATTGCTATGAGAAATCAGGGCATATGCCAACTTTAATTATTGCACAGCTATATAGGACAGAGGTCCTTCTGTAATCTGTGAGGGTTTAGTATGAGAAATCTGGCTGTATTGTGTAAGCTTGTATTTTATTTACACAGTGTAATTTATTCTGTCTGGATTAAATAGACAGATGCAAAGCAATTATTCTGCTCTCACTTGTTGCTTGTTGGAGAAAATTTCCTCTCTTTATAGAAGGTGGAAAGGTAAGACGTTCATTTTGTGAATTTCTATTGCAGCTATAGTGATCATATAGCCTAGTGGTGATCAAGGAAATATTTTAAAAAGTATTTTGGGGGTTTGGGGAAGACTTGTGGAAATATTTTTTTTCCAGTTTTTTTTTAAAAAAAACCTGATACATAATAGATGAACATGTTTTCACGGAAAATATGGTAATTTGTTCGGATATTAAACTCTTACCAGATATATGATTTTCAAATATGTCCTCCCATTCTGTAGGTTGCTTTTCACTTCTCAATAGTGTCCTTTGGTGTACAAGTTTTAATTTTGATGATGTCATTTTTCTGTTGTTATTTTGTTGTTGTTGCTCATGCTTTTTGTGTCATATCTAAGGATCCATTTCAAAATCCAAATTCATAAATACTTACCCATATGTTTGCTTTTTTCTAAGAGTTTTATGGTTTTGGTTGTTATATTTAGGTCATTGATTTGGTTTGATTTTTATATATGGAGTAAGAGAGGGTCCAAATTCCAGTGTTTTGCAGGTGGAAATTCAGTTGTTTTGGCATCATTTGTTAAAAAACCTATTCTAAAAATGATTAAGTTTTACAATCCATGAACATGGGATGTCCTCTTATTTACTTAGGTCTTTAATTTCCATCAGCAATACTTTGCATTTTTTTGTGCAATGACTTTCATCTCCTTGGTTAAATTTATTTCTCTTTTATTTTTTTAATTCCATTGTGAATGAAATTGCTTTCTTAATTTCTTTTTCAGTTTGTTCATTGGGGATGTATAGAAACATAACTCATTTTTGTTCATTTATCTTGTATTCTGCAATTTTGCTTAATTGATTCATTAATCCCAGTAGTTTTCCTGTAGATTCTTCTCAATTTTGTGTATATATGATTATTCCATCAGTAAATGGAGTTTTCAAAATTTCTTCCACTAAAATTGAATGGTTTTTATTTTATTTTTCTTGCCTAATTGCTCCAGCTAGAACTTTCACTCCTGATATGTCAAATATCAGGGGTGAGAGGGGAAATTTTTGTCATGTTCTTGGTCTTAGGGGAAAAGATTTCAGTTTTTCACCATTGAGTATGATAATATCTCTGTATTTTTATAAATGCTATTGATCATGTTGAGGAAATTTATAATTTGGGGGATTTTTAAATAATGAAATGTTGGATTTTATAAAATGAATTTTCTGAATTGAGATCATATTTCATTCACTTTGATCTATTAATGTAATATTTTAAATTAATTAAATTGGTTGCCTTATTTTGAATCATTCTTCTTTTTTTTTTTTTTTTGAGATGGAGTCTTCCTCTGCCACCCAGGCTGGAGTGCAGTGGCGCAGTTTCAGCTCACTACAACCTGTGCCTCCCAGGTTCAAGGGATTCTCCTGCCTCAGCCTCCCAGGTATGAATCACTCTTACATTACTGGGGTAAGTAACACTTCGTCATGGTGTATAATCATTTTCATATCTTGTGGGATTTAATTAGCTAGTATTTTATTGAGATTCTTTTTTCCTCTATATCTGAAAGGGCGAAAGATCTCTAACTGTCTGTTCTTGTATTGTCTCTATGTATCAGAGTGACGCTTGGCTTCTAGTATGACTTCTAATATTTTTGGAAAAATTTGAAATGGATTGTTGTTAATTTCTCTTTAAATATTTGACAGAATTCACAGGTTTCATCTAACAGTTTTAAATGTCTTGATGACAGAATTGTTGGATAATTGACTCTGCCTCTCCCGCTTAGTCTCCTATCCACAAGTGTCATTGGAGCACTCAGCAAAGTCCCCAGTGATGAAAAGGTCAGAAAGGAAGTGAGTAGTATGTTCTAAAGTGGCCACACAGTCAGTAAAAGCTTTTACTCCCCTAGTTTTACTAGTTTTACTCCCCTGAACAGAGTCTTTTCACCTGTTTCAGTGCTGGAGGTCTGGAGGACAGATCACTGAAATTAAAGTATTCACAGGGGACATTCCTTCTTGGAGTCTCAGAGGAAAACTATGTCCCATGTTTTTCTTCTAACTTCCATTGGTTGCCAGCAATTTTTAGCATTTCTTTTCTATGTCAATATAGTTCCATTCTCTGCCTCTGTCTTCACATGGCATTCTCTTTGTGTCTTTTCTTCTCTTCTAAGGATATCGTTCACAATCATGTTGAATTAATCGTTCACCCTACCCTAGTATAAATTTATCTGAAGTAGTTACATCTAAAATGATGTTATATCCCAAACAAAGTTACATTCTAATGTTCCAGGAAGGCCATATACTTTTTGGGGACACTATGCAACATAGCACAATGCTGTAGTGAATGAAAAGTAATAATAAAATATTCAAAATATATAATATATTAGATAGTGCTAATTACTATTAAAAATAAAGCAAAGAAGAGAAAGTGAGTATTGTCATCTTGAACAGAGTGGTCAAGCAAGTTACACTTGAAAATGTTAAGGAATGTGTGAGAAGGATGTTGCATGAATATGTATATAACCAACTAATATATCAACTAAGAAATCTGCAAATATTTCTTAAAAATCAAACTATAAATTTCACCTTTTCAGTAGCAAAATCTTAATTAACTAACCATTCTAGACTCAAAACTTTTTGCCACTTGCAACTTAATCAGCCAAATATCTGAAGAGAAAAACAGAAACTGAATGTTAAGCTTACTTCGCATCACTCTTTTACCTCCAATATCTTGGTCGCACTAGACCTAGTTGATTTGATAATCCTCAACTCCAATGTTCATCTCCCCTTTGTCCCCTTTGAATCGTTTAAATAATTCTGACTTCTCTGTCTCCCAGAAACTTTTTTTCTGTTCAGTTTCTCATCAGATAAGTTTACAAAGAGGAAAATAACTGCTGATTTCACTGCAAGGAATGGTCTGCTGCAATTTTTTTGTTTGAAACAGAAGAATTCCTTCTCACTTTCCTGATGTCTATTTTTTCCACATTTTAATATCCCTGAAAGTGGGATGCATCTTAAATCCATGGCATTGAACAATTGCTATTAGCAAAATGTCAGTCACAGCATAATTGTAATTATCTATGCATGTGTGTGATGTATAAACTTTGTTACAGCTTTTAATATTATCCAGGTTTCAACTGAATTCTGTGCATTATTGTTATATATTAGCATCTTCTTGTATTTAATTGCTTTTCAACTGTCTTTTATAAGATAACTGTAAGACAGATCCTTGAATGTTCCTTGTCCGACCCAGTTCTTCCAACTTTGGAGCAGAATGTACCAAGAATGTAACCCCCTGAAACAAAGAAGAACCCTCCAGAGTAGCTTAAGTTTTTTCCTCATCTCTCCAAGAAGAGGATGTTCTGCAACACTTGAACTCAGGAAACCAAGTTGCCCTCAGGATATAAAACCCAGAAGGGTGGGACTTTGAGGCTTTTACTTTGGTGCAAATTGGGGCACATGCAGATAGACTTCATCCATTTTGCACAACTTTCCTGAACCAGGGGGAATCAGCTCACCATGGAGTCCAGGTTTCTGTTAATCCCTGCTGCCTATCTGTGAGTAACAAAGTTGCTTTTCTTGACTTTTTGTGCAAGTGTTCTGTCTCACTAGACTAAATCTAAGTAAGCAAGCGGTAGAAGTATGGCTGCTGTGGCAGCTAGGTCTGCAATGAGCTATTGCCAGAGTCAAAAACCCTTGCAGAATTCTGGCAGCTGTGTTTATACAAAGGCTCCTGCTAGACTTAGAAAACCTGGCAGCATCGGCGAGGTATGTAGATTCTTCCTCTGGGATTAGTAACCAGTGTACAATGCTTTACCATGAACAGCAGCATAAGATATTTCTGCTTAACAGTGACGCTCTAAATTGAATTGGATTATTAAGTCATTTTATACTGAAAGATGCTACAAAAGCAGTGGAAATAACTTGATATTGGTAAAGCAAATAATCATTGCCAGGATAAACGTTGCGATTTCATAATTCCATTTAAGAAGCAACCAAATTCTTAATGGAAGCTAAGGAAGAGGCACACAAGCAGATGAAACTTCGATATATTTTGTTATTGAAATATGTGCAAAATATGCCCCATTACACACGGAGCAAAGAAACTCAAGAAAAGAGAATTGGCCAAATTCCACAGAAGAGATGAAAGACATTTTAAAGTAATGAGAAGCTAGTCACATATTGCTCAGGATCATCATTAAGGCATGAATATCAATTTGTCAGAGACTTCCTGTGCATGAAGGAGAAGGTTCATGCCTTTGAGATATATGTGAATCTATTGAGAAAAAGATAAAAAGATGATTTCAGAAATAAGACAGTGCCAGTATTCAGATTTATAGAATAGGGCGTCAGTGTCTTACAAAAGCATTCTAGAAATAATAGATGGAGCGGTCTTTTAAGAAATGCTGTATCACCAACAATTTTGATGACACAAAGAATTATATTATGTGGAAAAAAATGTTATTGATGATAATAAGTGGAAAACAATTTAGAAAAGTCAGACTCAAAATGCAAAAAGTTTTTCTTACTATATGTGCACAATATTGTTTTCTTGTTATATATGCATTATATTATGTGCATTATATATGCATTGTATTATATTATATATAGGCATATATTACAAGAAAATATATAATTTATGTCTATCTCATATATATATCAAAGGCATGTACCTTCTGCTTAAGGCACAGGATGTCTCTGAGAAATTGGTATTCATGTCTTGGTGATGATCTTCAGCTATCCATAACTAGCCTCTCATTTATAACACAAACAACTCTTTTAAAAAGTATAAAATTAAACAAAATTCTGTTTTTTTAGCCATCCCATTTTTGGAACTTGTTGTAACAGTTCTAAGGAACTATTAGTATGAATAAGCTCCTTGGAGGTAAGGCTTTTTCTGTTTGGTTTTACTGCTGAGACACAACCTGGTTACAAAGACTTTGTTGTTATAATCATTACATAACTTCCATGTTTTTATTAATGTAATCTTTAAACATTTTCACAAACACCTATGAGTTATTTCAGATAAAGAAATTTTTTTTTTGCTTGTACTTTTCTTTGTTAGGTCATATAGTTGAATGATGATCTAAAATTCCAATTAGAGTTTATATGGTTTTTCAATATTAAAGTTTCCTTTCTCTTCTTTCCTCTCCATCCTTCCCATTCTTCCTTCTGTTCCTTCCTGCCTCTCTTCTTTTATTTCTTCCTTTCCCTTTCCTTTTCATTCTCTACTTCTGTCTCAGTTGCTTTCTTTTTAATAAGACTAAAAAAGAGTGAATTTACATTTGCAAATATTAATGAGTTATAATCTTTTTAGCATTGTTGCTAAGCTGCAATAACATATTTTTCCATATCTAGTAATAAAGCAAGTTAATTTTTCTAATCAAATGGCTATGGCCAATAACTTTCTGCATAATAAAAGGCCCAGAACTTGAAATTGAGTAATTTAGTTCACTACTATGTCAATCATATTTAAGCAACATATTGTCAATCCTCTCAAACTTTTTATTAGGAATGAATGTTACCGCCTATTTGTTCATCATTTGAGTATGTCATATGTAATATTTTGAAATTCTTGTATATCATTCCTAGAATCAAAATTTAATTTTTAAGCAGACCAATATGTAATGTATCAATTTAGTCAACATCATCTATCCTTAAAGAAAGTAAAAGTCTTATAAGAAGAATGAGTAGATATTTTTTAAAGAAGTGTTAATTAGTGGGAAAATCATCATCTGTTTTAAGTAGATTGCACTTCATTTTCCTTTAACAGCATTCAGTATAGTTTATCAAATTTCTATTTTGTCATGGCCAACCCATATTTGTACTTAAACAACCAAGTTCATCTTCCAATGTGCCATAATAACTGCAGTAGAGACATATGCCAAATATTTAAATCAGCCAGGTACACACATTTAACACATTTCTATTTTATCTAGCTAAGCTTTCTACCACCAATTATTAGAAACAAGTGCCTATACATTATAGATGCTTAATTCATTTTTTTTTTGATATTATATTAGTTGCACAGAAACTGCTATGTTAAGATGAATTTTGGACATCTTGACATAAAATGTTCTACCTGATTTTTGTATTACCTTTCATGCCTACAGAGATTTACATTTATTATTATTGTAGAATACCTGCAGATTACCTTTGAATATCTAACAGTGACATGTGATTTTGATACATTGCAAATGTGAGATTTAATAGTCCTGGGAAGCTGAAATTGTATTAAACTTTTATTAACTAAGGATTTTCTCTATGTAATTGAATAACTCAAAGATCTGATGGCTAACACGACATAACAAAGATTAAATCTTCATATTAAGTTAAAAGTAACTTTCCTATTTTGAGTGAAAAAAGTAAGTAAAAATAAACTTTTAGTAAACATCATTTAATATTTGTTATTTGGAATTATATTTACTTATAGCACTCATGACCCAAATAATCCTTTGTAAATATTACTTAGAAGTAGTTGTCTTCTTTGAAAGTAGTTTTGTAGTATAAATTCTGATGCACCATGTGTTAGGTAATTCTTGCATTGCTGTCAAGAAATACCTGAGACTGAGTAATTTATAAAGAAAAGAGATTGAATTGGCTCATCGTTCTACAAGCAGTGCAGGAAACATGGTGCTGGCATCTGCTTGGCTTCTGGGAAGACCTCAGGGAGCTCTTACTCACGGTTAAAGGTGAAGCGGGAGCAGGCACATCACAAGGCCAGAGTGGGAGCAAGAGGGAAAGTAGGGGGAGGTGCAATGCACTTTTAAACAACCAGATCTTGAGAGAACTCACTCATTCAGGACAGCACCAGGACATAAGGGATCCTCCACATGATCCGATCACCTCCCACCCCGCCTGACCTCCAGCATTGGGGATCACATTTCAACATAAGATTTAGAGGGGACACATATCCTAACTATACCATATCATAAGAAAAACAAATTCATTTTTATTTTATATCAAGACATTTTTACTTATTCATGAGTAAATATTTTTATATTTTAATGAAACTTGTATTACCGTATTTTAAGACTTCCAATTTTTAAATTGACTTTTAAATAAATAAAGTCACACGCTGCCTTATTATATTCATTACATTCTCTCAGTGCATTTTATATGACTTAAATTCTAACTTATATATAGGGGCCAATAAAAGCCTTTGCAAAACCTTAAGGTGTTCAATTGGCTGATTAATTTTTGAAGTTTTATATTAAGATGCAGTTTTACCACAAGATAGCAAATTTACTTATGAATTACTAAGTGCCTTTTAGAAATGAGTTTTGTTTGTTTGTTTGTTTGTTTTTTTTTTTTTGGTACTCAGTTTGAGCCAGGAATTACATATATCCATGCATACTGAGCACATATAAAATGAAATAATAACATTAATACTACTCCTGTAACATTTTTAATGGATTAAATTCTTTTAATATGAGATGAGTACTTCCCTTACTTTTTCCCATTACCCTTTTAATCTTCATATTTTCTTTTTCTTATCTTTTGTTTTTAATCTCTTAACATTTATTAATTAACCAGTATTAACACAGGCATTGATGTCAGTCATATCTGAGCTTCCATGTTTTCTCCACCAGCGTTTACCTGTGTAACCTGGAAAGGTAATGCTGCGCCTATGCAATAAAAAATTATTTAAAATAGAAATAATTATAGATTCTAACTCAAGTGGCTAGGAGGAATATTGTAAAAATGTATACAAAATATATTTTACACACATATATAACATTAATGTATTAACATATATTGAATGCATTATGTATTAAAATTAATGTCAGAAAGCATCATCTTGTGTGTGATAAATAGGTCTTTCATACAACTTATCAAATACTGATGATAGTGTTGAGGTGGGTAATCATTTTACAGACTCTTCCATGAGACAATAACTTGATATATACTACCCAGTTCAATCTTAATGTCACCCTTTAAAGGTATTTCTTACGACTATTTCATAGGAGAAGCTTAGAGAGGTAAATTGACAATCTCATGTTACACAGCTACAACATAATAAAGCTAAGTTTTAAATCTATACTGTATTAAAAATACCATGCTATTTCCAAATGGTGAGGTATTTTCCATTAATTTAAATTAAATTGCAGTATTATAAAGAAGAAAAATATTACACACACGCAGATATTCACATGCCTATAGGATATCAGATGTGATGGGGTACTGTTCACATACCTCATTTAAGTGTTATGGAATAACAAAAAGACAGTTAATGTTTACACGTATATAGTTTCTGCATTTTCCAAAGCATAATCGTATTGTTATCCACAGGGAGGAGCAGGTAGCTGTTGCTATACTGGGATGATTTGATAGTCATGGGAGCAGTACCTTCAAAGGAAACTCTTTTTTACTTGTGGTTTGGCACTGGAGGCAAACTCATGGAAGGGAGATCCACACAAAGGGCACAGTACTTTCTAAATGGGATAGTGTAAATTTAAGCAGGAAGGGAATTGGGGTTGAGGAAATTGGAAGGATCAAACCAGAGACACTGTGGTCTCTGGCAGACAAGCACAAACTGGTATCTGATATCAGTGATGGGCATCCAGGACTATTTTAAAATCAGAAATCCAAAGACATTTGGAATTGAGGAAAGTCTCTCAGCTATTAGCAGGGATTTTACTACATGGTGAAGAACATAGTATTTTTGAAGGAGAATAGCAAGAATTATGGACGTACTGAAAATAAATCACTGGAACAATTCGTTGGTATAGAGAATTAACACAAAAAGGCCAATGAGACCTCAATGACACCAGCAGAATGGGAGGATAAGATTGACATGCAAGTTGAGTAGATACAGTGTTAGTTAAAAGTCCTTGATTTATGCTTTCTCGAGCTAATGTTCGGCCTGGGATCTGGGTGAGATAGATGCTATTTATAGCCAGCCTCATTCTTCTATGAGAAAAATAAAAGGGTCCCATTTTCTTCCGTACACAAGCTATAAGTACTGAGCCTCAGACAGGTTACTTATCAAAAATAATTCCACCACCAATTAGTACCCCAGTAATCTGTGAGAGTTTTTAAAGCTTTGGCCTCTTATGTGTTCAGGAGGAAAAATCTTTCAGGCTGTTCTGGAGCTTCCCCATTTTCCCTGCATTTGATGCTTTTGTTGTCAGCCAACAATAGCCTGAGTCACAGCAAATTCTCTCTGCCACTTCTGTTCTCCCATCTGAACCCAGAGGAGCTCTCCGTTCTCTTCTGCAGTCCTCAATACAATCATGAATTGTCTCCTAATTCTCCAAAGCACAAGCTGATCTGTGGATGTAACTTTTAATGAGGATATTCTTACAGTCCAATGAATAATATAATGAAGAGTGTTCATTCCCCACCTCTTGCATACATAAGAATCATCTGGAGAGCTTATTATAGCAAAGATTCCTAGAACCCACTCTAAACAATTTTGATTTGATAGGGCTGGGTTGACTCCCAAATATTACATTTCTAATAAGCTCCAGATGATGCTTGTAGTCCACAGACTTCACTCAGTGTAGTAAGGATAGAGAAAACTACAGCCTAAGCTAAGCCATAACTATTTTTTCCCTCACTTTAATCTACCCTTAAATTGGATAGGACCTGATGAGATCCCACTTCTAAACAACCAGTTTTCTCTCTTATTGATGATGCTAGAAAAAAACAGATAAATATGTTGTCCTGAGAGTCCTCTCTCTACTTCATGCAAAGACTCTATCCCTAGTGCTTCATGTATTGCCCCAAGATTATCATTTTCTAAAGATTAATTCTAGTAGAATGTTTAAATTCCTTTAGGGAAACTCCTTCCTCTAAAGGATGCGGTCTATTACTGTAGTTGAATAAGACAGACACAGATATTTTTGTCATTGATATAATTTTATTTCATTTATTTGAGTAAATACTTGTATAAGACTTACCATGTGCTTTTATGCATTATAAAAAGATTAATTCATTGAATCTTCATAAATGTCTTACAAAGTAGATAATGCTATTAACCTTCTTTTCAAATGTGGAAGATAAAATACAAAAGAGAGATTATAACTCCCAACCTCCTATAATTAATAAAAAGTAATGTGGTCTGGTTCTAGATCCCATAGTTTTAGCTACCACTTTATATTTTGTTTCCATTTTGCACTGCAGCTACTCAAAATCTGTATTATTTTTTTTCCAAGCTTATGTTATTGTGTTAGAAGGTAAGCGAAACATTCGTGTAGAATTTAGAATGGCAATGGCATGAGAAGCAGAGGACAAACTGGCAAAACAAGAGGCAAGGCAGCAAGTGGAAGTCATATCTCTGGCAATGTTAATAATGCTGAGCTTTTATTTGAAGGGGTCATTGTCACACAAGGTATAAAAAGAAAGATGGATCTCAGCTTCGGTCACACGAATGCATGTAAGTAAGGCCAGAGAATGAAGTGTAAACTGCTTCTGGAAAATGTAGGGATTACCTTGGGGTAGGGGAGGATGGCCGTGAAGTCACAACAGGAGGAACCAGGGCCACAGAGTCTGACCCAAGGCTATGTGGACAGCAGTAGTGGCCAACAAATTCCATCTTGGATTTCTAAATGAACATCCCCAAGAGAAGTCTGGATATGAAACTGCAGGTCCTAAAAGGGCAAAAGAAAAAGGGGAAACCAAGGAATACAGTTAAAGTGACTGGAAAGTGAAGGCAGAAAAGGAGCACGAATGGCCTTGGGTGAAAAAGAAGAATTTCCTGAACTTCTGTTTAGTCATCCCATACATTATGTGTGACCTGTAGTGTGGGGTATTACGAATTTGTTTTGTTGTCTTTAGTGTGTGGAAGAATGGAAGAAGAGAGTAAGATCGTTAACCTATGACAGAAAACCGGAGGGATGCTGACCCTTCCCTCTCCACTACCTCTGTATCTCCAGTGTGTTTGTATTTCCCATCTACGGACTGAATGCTGTACTTTCAGACCTACTGCCTTTGCTTTCTAAATCTGGGCCATAAAATGCTTGACTGGATTTTATCTCCAGACTTCATCCTCAACCACCGTCGTATGGCCCCACTTGAACAGATGTTGGATTTATTCTGAGACTAATCTTGACTCAGTAAGTCCCCTTTTCTTAACTTTCTCTTGCCATTCATGGAAAAGATTTCTAATACATATTTTTAAGGAAGACAAGAAAAGCACATGGACAGTAGATTCAGGACAACTCAAACACCAAAGATTTGAAACACAGGAAACTCTATTCAGCTCTTGCCCCTCCAGTACAACCTTGAGAAACAAGGACTATTGAACAGATGGAGTGTGATAAGTAAGGATTAAGATGGAAATTTCTTTACATAGAAATTCCCTCCCTCATTCTCCAATTCCTAATATTATATGTCTACCAAATTGTTCTACCCTTATTGCATACTACATTTATTATATCGATGGCCATTCATTAACATTTTTATATAATTTTACTGCATTGTACATAGGTTTTGTCATGAAGAAGACCTGGTTTCAAATACTGGGTCCATCGCTTCTTTGCTTATCTCTTTTCCATCTTCAATTTACTCACTTATAAAATGGGATGTGGTGAATCTTACTTAGATCATTGTGGATTTTTAAGGGTGGTATGCATGATGCCATTTATTAAAGGGACAGACATAGAATGAGATATCATTGGCCAAATACCTGTGACTTTTCTTCTCTGATTTGTGAATGTGATGTGAAGAGTTATGATGGCTGTCTGGTGATATATGGTGTCATATCTAAGGACAATAACCAAGGATGTCAGTACTGACAGATAAGAGACAGCCTAGATATTGATGATGATATATTTGAATTTTTGAACAAATCCCAGGCCAACCTATCTTAAAAGTTATAATATAACCAAAAGGAATTCTTATGATGCTGTAGCTACCACTAGTTGGGTTTTCTGAATGTAGTCCAGATTCCTTATCTGATAAGGTTGAAAATAGAACTTGTTACTTCACAAGGCATTAAACAAATGTGAACATGCGGTGAAAAACAGAGAGTACAGGCAGTGACTGTGGAATTATTTTTATCAGTAGTATAACTCATATCGTGAATACTTACCTAACTCAGAGACTAGTCAGCAGTGACTTTAGGCATTTAATGAGTAAGAGACTTATGACAGTGAATCAGAAGCTTAAACAACCATGAGAAGTGTTGAGGGTGAAGTGACAAGGAAAATCTCACCTGGATTTCAGAAAATCAAAAAAAGGGATCAAATCAAATTATATTCTTCACTTATTTATGCCAATATTTTTTCTTAGAAAACAGATGTTATTAACTTTATTAGCAAGATCAATCACCCAGCTAGTAGATTAATCTCTTTCATCGTCTATTTCAATATTATTAGGATTCCCGGCCGGGCGCGGTGGCTCAAGCCTGTAATCCCAGCACTTTGGGAGGCCGAGACGGGCGGATCACGAGGTCAGGAGATCGAGACCATCCTGGCTAATATGGTGAAACCCCGTCTCTACTAAAAATAAAAAAAAATAAAAAAAAATAAAAAACTAGCCGGGCGAGGTGGTGGGCGCCTGTAGTCCCAGCTACTCCGGAGGCTGAGGCAGGAGAATGGCGTAAACCCGGGAGGCGGAGCTTGCAGTGAGCTGAGATCCGGCCACTGCACTCCAGCCTGGGCGACAAAGCGAGACTCCGTCTCAAAAAAAAAAAAAAAAAAAAAAAAAAAAAAAATATATTATGAGGATTCCCAAATGACAAATAGCAATTTTAAATTCCAGTTCAGAGGGACTATTATTGTGACTACTCAATAAAATATTCAATATATGGTTTTATGGACTGTTTGTCCAAATTGATATGTTTAAATACTTACCATCGATGTGATGATATTGGGAGATGGGACCTTTGGAGGTAACATTGGGTTATGAGGGTGAAGTCTTCATCAGTGGAATCTGTGCCATCATAAAAAAGACCAGAGAGCACACTCTAGCCTCTCTCCACTGTGTGAGGTAACAACGAGCAGTCAGTAGTCTACAGCTCGACGGATGGCGTTCACTCAAACCAGATAGCACTGGCACCTTTATCTCAGATTTGCAGAATATAGAATTGTGAGAAGTAAATTTCTGTTGCTTACAAGCCACCTAGTCCATGGTACTTTTTTTATAGCAGGCCAAGACAACTAAGACATACAGAAACTAAAATTGTAAACCAGTAAAGCCCAAGCTGTAAGAAAAGCAACAATTTTAGCCTCATAATGGAAAGGAGCTACTCCTGTTTCCACCCCTTGAGTCTTTTACCTGTGTGTTCTGGCTATGGGAGAAGCAGTACACATATTGGACACACAGGTTCTGAGCAGACAAAAGGTCAGCCCCATAGTAAGCCAGCATCATTTCTCATGGGACTGTGAGAATATCGTGAGAGATTGCCAGGGAGTTGAGGCTGCTTAAATATTGTATGAGGGGCTACACTGACTTGTTTCAGCAAGGAAACTACTAATTGACTAACTTTATTATCATTTTACACTCCATAATTCATCTGTCATACAAATGAGCAAAATTCATGAGTCAAATGAGGGCATAGTATAAATCCTAACACCTGCATGTCTTATTTTTATTTTTATTGTAAAATATAACACAAATACTACGTATAGAAAAATACACCCATATAATCAAGATTCAGGCCAAAATGGAGCATTTGTCGCATGTAGCACCTTATATATTTTCTATGTGGACCCCCTCCGCCACCAAAGGTAACCAACATTCCGACTTTTACGGAGATAAATTGTTTGTTTGTATTTATAATTTTACCTCTCAGAAATGTGTCTCTAAAAATTACACTTCAGGTTTTTTCCCTAACATTTTAAATTTTACTAATACAGTCTCTTGACTACTGTTTGCATGAAATATATATTTGCACTTTTTATTTTTAATGGGTATGTATCCTTTTTTTTTTTTTTTTTTTTTTGAGACGGAGTCTCGCTCTGTCGCCCAGGCTGGAGTGCAGTGGCCGGATCTCAGCTCACTGCAAGCTCCGCCTCCCGGGTTTACGCCATTCTCCTGCCTCAGCCTCCCGAGTAGCTGGGACTACAGGCGCCCGCCACCTCGCCCGGCTAGTTTTTTTGTATTTTTAGTAGAGACGGGGTTTCACCATGTTAGCCAGGATGGTCTCGATCTCCTGACCTTGTGATCCGCCCGTCTCGGCCTCCCAAAGTGCTGGGATTACAGGCTTGAGCCACCGCGCCCGGCCTATATCCTTATTTTTTAGATGTGCGTGTTGTTGGAAATGTATTCCCAACCTGAAAATGTCATTTTCAGAGTATTTAAAGCATCTTTAAAATCACTGATGTACAAGCATCCATCACTATGTGAATGCACTACTTATTTTAGATAATAAATGATGAGAGTTAACACCATAATGATGCAGATAACAAAAGATATCTCAAAAATTTATCTAAGTGTAGGAGGATCCTAAGGTTTCATAGCAAGACTGAGTTTCAAAGATTCAAATGGGGCTCAGATTTACTTGGTTTGAACTTACTTTTTAAATAACAGGTCTTCCTGTCTTAACAGTTTTATGTTTCTTTCTATCTTCTTAGCACTTTGCTTCGGATTAATTTGGTTTGTCTTTTTAAAGCTAATTAAGATATTAGCTGTAGCTTTTTAATTAATGAAGTTTATTAGGTTGATGGTTTTTTTTTTTTTTTTTTTTCTATTCTTAGATTTCTAAGAATATGTGTTTTTAGGCTGAGTGCGGTGGCTCACGCCAGTAATCCCAGCAGTTTGGAAAGCCAAGTAGAGCAGAACACCTGAGGTCAGGAGTTCAAGACCAGCCTGGCCAACATGGCAAAACTGCAACTCCACTAAAAATACAAAAATTAGCTGGGTATGTTGGCAGGCACCTGTAATCCCAGCTACTCGGGAGACAGAGGTTGCAGGGAGCTGAGATTGCGTCACTGCACTCCAGCTTGGGTGACAGAGCGATACTCCCTCTCAAAAACAAAATAAAACAAACAAAAAAAACGAAAAACAGAAGAGTATGTGCTTTTGTCTTTTAAAAACATGAATGAGTACTGAATTTTTTAAATAAATTTTCTTTTTGACATAATCATATGGCTTGTTTTTTATTTTCCCAGTGATAAATTACGTTGATTGATTTTCAAATGTTTAAAACATTTGCATTCCAGGGTTAAACCCTACTTAATAAAGTTTCATTATCTTCCTTAAAGTTTTTTGTTTGTTTAGAGACAGTGTCTTGTTCACTTGCCTGTGCTGGGGTGCAGTAGCATGATCATAGCACATTGCAACCTCAAACTCCTGGACTCAAGCAATTTCTCTGCTTTAGCCTCCCGAGTAGCTGGGACTACAGGTGTGTGCCACCATGCCTGAATTATTTTATTATTATTATTATTATTATTATTATTGTTATTTTTGAGACACTTTCGCCATTGTTTCCCAGGCTGGAGTGCAATGGTGCGATCTTGGCCCACTGCAACCTCCACCTCCTGGGTTCAAGCAATTCTCGGGTCTCAGCCTTCCGAGTAGCTGGGATTACAAGTGTGCGCCACCATGCCCGGTTAATTTTTTGTCTTTTTAGTAGAGATGGAGTTTCACCATGTAGGTCAGCCTGACCTCGAACTCCTGACCTCAGATAATCTGCCCGCCTTGGCCTCCCAAAGTGTGGGGATTACAGGCGTGAGCCACTGCACTGGGCCTTTCTAATTTGTTATAGAGATGAGGTCTCCTTATGTTACTCAGGCTGATTTTGAATTCCTGGCCTCAAGAGATCCTCCCACTTAAGCCTCCTGCAGTGCTGTGATTACAGGCATGACTCACCATGCCTGCCTGTCATTATCTTTTCTATATATAGCTAGAATCAATGCACTATATTTTGTCACTTTTATGTGGTTTTATTTCAGAATTATATTGGCATAATGACTTTAGCAATATTCCTTCTTTCATCTATATTTTCTGAAAAAAATTATATATAATATTTATTTCTTCAATATTCAATAGAATTCATCAGTGAAGTAACTTCTCACAGAATTTATTTCTCATGCTTAATTTGATATCTTCAATCAATATAAGGTTATTCAGATTTTCTAATTTTTCATGGTATCAGTTTGGTTAAATTGTTTTTTTTTTTTTCCTTGCTTCTTCCTTAATCAGTCTAGCAGAAAGTTTATCAATTTAATTGCTCTTTTTGAAAACTAACTTTTGATTACTTTTTATTATTTCAGTCGTTTGCCTGCTTTCTAGTTCATTAATTTCTGCTCTGATCATTATTACTGCCTTGCTTCTACTGAATTTTGCATAATATGCTTATCTTTTTCTTGCTCCTTAAAAATACCTACGTCGTTATTTTTAAACATTTCTTCTTTTCGAATATAAGCATAGAAAGCTATACATTTATTTAAAGCATATCTTTAGCTACATCCTACAGATTTTGATAGGTTTTGCTTTTTATAGGTTTTGCTTTTATCTGTTTATTTTCTAATTTTCTTTGCAATTTTCTCCTGAGTCCATAGGTTATTTAGGATTTTATTGTCTAATTTCTAATTATTTGAGGATTTTTGAGATATCATTTTATTTAAAAAATTAAATACAATTTCAAAGTCATCAGGGTATATACTTTTTGTATTTTCAAGCTTTGAGATACATTGGGCTTTGTGATCCATCACATGGTCTATCTAGTGTAATTGAACCTTATCATGGTCTACTTGAATACTATATGCATTTTGTCATTGTTGCATGTGTCATTTTTTAAATGTCAAGTAGATCAAGTGGGATGATAGCACTATTTTTGTCTTTTATATCTTACTGATATTCTCTCTACTTGTTCTATTAACTGTTGAGAGGAGAAATCTCCAACTTAATTGTGAATTTATCTAGAGCTTTTTATTTTTTTCTGTTTTTGCTTCATGTATTTTTGAAACTACCTCCATGATTATGTCATATTATTTGTTTGTATTACTACTATTTTTTATAGTTTTAATGATTTCTATAGTTCAGTAAACAGAATACTGGCCACTCAGAGATGGCCATAGCCTAATTCCCAGAACTTAAGAACGTGTTAATTTACATGACAGTAGAGATTTCCCAGATGATGTTAAAGTCAATAATGAAGAGATAGGGAGATTATTCTGAATTATCCAACTAGGCCCAATCTAATTACAGGAGTCCTTAATGTAGGAGAAATTTTCCTACGAGGATCAGAAAGAAAGCTGCAACAAGGAAAGAGGAATCAGAGAGAGGCAGCCTGAGAAGGGCTCCGCTCACTTTTGCTGGCCCTGACTATGCAGGAAAGAAGTCCTGAGCCAAGAGACGGGGGATGGCCCTCTGATGACAGCCAGCAAAAAAATGGGGTCCTTCATTCTGTAACCAGAAGTAACTAAATTCTGCCAACAACCTAAGTAAGCAGGAGTGGATTCTTCCTTAGGCCTCTGGAAAGAAACACAGTCCAGCTGACAAATTGATCTTAGTTTATAACACCACGTAAGACTGCTGTCTTACAGAAATGTCCAGTCATATTAGGTGTGCTGTTTAAAGCCCTTAAGTTTGTAATTTTCTATGGGAACAATAGAAAACTAATACATCTAGAATTTACAACATGCATCTTAAATCTAATCACAGTTTACTTTCAAATGATATTACTACACTTTACAAGTAAAACAATACCCTTCATATCTTCCCCAAATTCATGTCCACCAGGAACCTCAAAATATAACCTTACTATAAAATAGTCTTTGCAGATGTTCCTAATTAAGGATCTCCAGATGAAATTATCTTGAATTAGGATGGGCCCTAAATCCAACCACTGGCATCCATTTAAAAAGAAGAGAAGACATAGAGAAGAATACCATGTGGAGATAGAAGCAGAAATGGAAATTATTATGTAAGGCAACAATCCAAGGCATATTAAGGATTGCTGGGAGTACCTGTAGCTAGGAAGAGACACTGAGGGTTTTCACCTAGAGCTTGGCTCTGACATCACCTTGACTTTGGACTTCTAATCCCCATAACTGTGAGAAAGTGTGTGTAGTTTTAAGTCACCAAGTTTTTGGTACTTAGTTATGGCAACCCTAGAAGACTAATATAATCTGCTAGTTCAATAAGACATATGACATTGATTACATGTGGATCACAGTTGAATCACCCAACTAAGCCAAATTAAATTTTTGATCAAAACTTGTGAGCAAAATATAATAGTTTTTTTGAATCCCTACGTTTTGGGAGAGTTTGTTTTGCAACAATAGATGAGTTGTAAATGAGTTGTTTCTAAACCAATCACATCTCAATAGATAAGATGGAAACCTCATAGCAATCTAAGTGGATGAAAATGGAAATTAGTTGCTTCCATACATACCAATAGCATAAAACATGTGGAAATGATTTTGGGATGAAACAGCAGGCAGAATTTGGAAGAACCTTAAGGATACAGTTGGTGAGGACTTGAATGGCAGTGAGGAAAATGTTATTGAAAGTTGGAGAAAGAAGATGCTTGCAATAATGGAATATTTTCTTAGAATCTAGAACGGTTACCTAATTAACTCAGGGGAAAATGTTGAATATGGGCAGGCAGTTGAAAATACCTACTGTATTCTTCTCAATGACTAAGATAGAAAAAGAGAAATGGATATGAATCTAATCAGGAAATGTTTAGTTTTTAAGCAGAATTTACTAGAAATATAGAGAGTCTAAGACAGTCTTGTGAGAGAACAAAAAGTTCTCAAATAAAGTAATAGCATCAGGCAAATATCAAATGCAGAGCATAAAGATACAGTTTAAAGGTAAACAAGTCAAGGATGGAACATAATGCTTTGTGTTTAGAGAATAGTAAGATTTAAGGTGGTGTCCACCAGACTGTCTCACGTGCACAAGCTTTCTAAGGATCATAATTGTGAAAGAGCAGCTCTGTTAATTAACAAACCTAAAAATCTTAAAGGAGTCACGTCATCATAGATTTCAGTGGTCCTAAGGTATAGAAGTGACTGTTTGAATCACTTTGTGTGTTTAATTTTGTTTAGAGGAGTGTTATTTCTAGTTTACTTTTCTATATACAGATTACCTAAAATAAGTGCATGCACGTGTGTGTTTGTGTAAACACAAATGTTTGTGTGCATGTATATAGGCACATGCTCTTATTTATCAAAAAAGACAACCTGAATTTAATGTTCAAATTTAGAACTTTTATAGGTATATATTTAGATATTGGTTTTTTTTTTTCTAAAGGGAATTGGGTGATAATTTGTTAATATTTTGCCATGGCTTGTCGTTGTGCTAGCACTACCAGAATATTATTTTCTGATTAATAGATGATTACCACTTTCATATCTAACCCTACAAGACAACTAGTCTAAATTTTTTAAATATCTGTTTCTTGGAAAATACCTTGTTTAAAAATTGTATCAATGAAGATTCTAAACATAGTTTTTTATTTATTTTTTAAATAAACAGTTTAAATATTTAAGGATATATTATAGCAGTTTTCAAACATTTGGTCTCTTAAATTTATTACAGCCTTAAAAAATAGGGCTGAAGATTTTAAAGAACCTTAATGCTATGAGTTATTCCTACCTATATTTACTGTTAAAAAAACCTGAAAAATTTTAAAACATTTTATTCACTTATAAATAACAAAAATAAATCCATTACATGTCAACATGAAAATGTATTTTTAAGAACAATAACTGCATTTTCCAAAACCAAAACATAAATTAATGTGGAGTGGTACTGCTCAATATTTTTGCAGATCATTTTAATGTCTAGACAAAAGGCATCTAGCTTTTCATATTTCTTCTGCATTCAATATGTTATTAATATTTTAATAACATTAATAACATGCTAATTAAATGTTAATTAAAATTAATATTTTAATATTAATAGCAATATGTTGTTAATATTTTTGTTGAAGTATATCAAGCAAATTTGGTTTAACAAAAATATCTAGTTGAAAAAGGTTGAAGCGTTATAATAATTTTCAGATAATTATGAATATTCTTTTTTGGTACTACACCAAAACTGGACAGGTGGTAGTTTCTTAAAAGTTTGGCTGTAATGTGGAATCTAAGAACATAACAATGAACTTTTTGTGTCATTTTGCATTAAAATTCATTGACTTATCTTGAACTTTGAAAGAATATTTTCTCTATACATGCTTATGTATCTTAATGCATTGGTCATTTGAAATATGTTGGTTCACTGAGTTACAAATATGTTCTAGAGGTTGATACACTTCATTATTTGATATAAAAATATCATTGCCAATCTAAATAGAAGAATCTTAAATATTGCAAGTCTGTCAATGTTTGGTGGTCAATACCAGCTGTATAAAATTATAATTTTTCCTAGAAGATTGGATTTTATAAATGGTCATGCATACTATCATTGTTCTTGAAATGGCTGGCTTACATAGTTCATTTGCAGAAAACTGTGTAACACCCAAATCAATCTGAGAAGCCAGTTTGTTTGTCAGTCATTCCTTTAAATGAAATTGGTATTCTGTGAATAAAAGCAACTATTTCAGTTTATGAGCCAGTCACGAAAAATATTCTTCCTTAGAACAACCATTGCAATTTTATAAGTATTTTCGTTTTTGTCACAAAGAATTTTTTTAAAGCATTCCAGAATAGAGATATAATACAATTAATATTTTCACTGCTTTTTCAAGTAAAATTGACTCTCTACACTCCCCACCCCAGTGAGTTCATGGTAGTGCAGAATATAATAACTACTAATTCAAGTTGGAAAGACTACCTTCATTAATGTCAAAATATAAGCAATTTTATCTACACTGATTTCATAACAGTGCACTGTCAACGCAGTAGGAAAAAAAAAGGGTAATATTGTCTTACCGTTTGTACGAAATGATCTTGACCTTGTGAACTTCCTGAAAGTGTCTCAAGGGGCTCCAGAATTGCTGAAACAATGTTATGAAGCCCAATGATGCACTGATTATTTTGTGTATATGTATTTCAAATGCATTCTGCATATGTGCACTTTTTAATTTCAAAGTTTTCCTTGATGATTTATTTGTGGCTTAATGTCTCACAAAGGCAATAATTCTGAATGTCATTACCATTATCTGTCCTGAATACGACTACCATAGATCACTTAATTTGTTCATCCCAGTTATTTCTAATCCGTAAAAATTGCTTACACTTAATTTGAAGGTGTTATTTATTATTGCAGAAGAGTGAATTGCTGTTATTTTAAAACAGTAACTTAGAATTTAGAGAAGCAAGACTGAATGTTTCAAGTGTTCCTGCCTGAAATAAAAATTAATTTACTCTCTTTACTGTATTAAGTCCATAACTCTCTTCTATATCAAAATTATGTTTATATTTAATTATATATTATTCTTGCTGTATTTACTCAGATAAAGGGCAAAACAGTGGAAAACATTTTGATACTATTTTTAACAAAATGCTTATGAAAATTAAATCCCTAGGTGTATATTTCTCTAACATTTGTCTGTGAAGATATGCTACTGGTTTTTTATTTGGTTTCTTATTAGTATCTATGCTCTTCATAAGGATCTGGTTCAACTGAAAAAACATATGAGAAGAACTTCAGGAGAGATTTATTATACTATTTTATTCGGTTATTTCTGCAGAAGATGGTTATCTTCCCATTTCCCCCTAGGGAAATAAACCATTCAAATGTTAATGGGAAATACACTGTAATTTTTGTTATATGATGGTTTTGTTTTCATATTTTATTTATTTATTTTATAAATGAATGTTATTCTATCATTCAATTATTTTTCAAATCTATATATAGAAATTCACGTTCTGGGACTTCAAAATTTAAAAATTGGTTTCCAGAAAACATTTAGAATAAACTTTTTGATCTTTCACTTTAATAATCATATGCTTGATAAACATTACTACTAATAATATTTGATATAGTATAAAAGAAACATGTTCCTTAAATCTTTGTTCATAAATTTTAAATTACTTACATCTGTATTCTAAGGCACAGCAAAGTGATTCAAAAAAACTTCATTTTATGACTAAATTTTCATCCATACTCTTCTCATATCTAAGGCTAATAATAAATTATTAAGAAATAATTAATTATGTTTTGCTCTGAATTGTTCAGATACCAGAATATGTGAGAAATATTCCTCTATCTCAAGTCCCACCCAGGTATATCAGGAAGCCAAATCACAAGGCCAGAACTTTTAAAGTAACTTTTTAAAGGAATGTGTGTACTAGGTAGGGAGGCCCTAACGATATCTTCTTTAGCTCCTTTCATTATATGTTGGCAGGGGAAGACTAAGGCAAAGATTGACATGTTCGCATTTAATCTAGAAGGAAGCACTTTGTCATCTCCTCAAGGAAACCTACTGTATTCTTCTTAACTTTTTGTTTGTCTTGGTTCTACTGTAGCATTGACTTCTACATTGCTTTATGTGTACATTTCAACAAGTATTCTTAAATGTATAAAGTTGTCCATTATCACAATCCAGTTTTAGTACATTCACGTCACCTTTCAAAAATTCCTCATGTTGATTTGCCGTCTATCTCTGTTCTCATGCCAGCCCTACGTTACCACTTATTTGTTTTCTGTTTCCATAAGTTTGATTTTTGTGACAATCTCATATAAATACATTCATGTAATATGCAGTCATTTGTGTTTGACTGCTTTTGCTTAACATGTTTCTGAGATAAAACTGTGTTGTTTCCCATGTCAATAAAGTGCTCATTTTTCTGCTGAGCAGTATTCCACTGTATGAAATACACATTTTGCTAATTTATTTGCCAGTTGAAGGACATTGTTGTTTCCAGTTTGAGGCTATAACGAATTATGATGCTATGCACACTTATATGAATTCTTTTGTGGAAATGGTTTCATGCCCCTTGGGTGAAAACTTAGGGGTTAAATTGGTGCATCAGATGTTACACACATGTTAAATGTTTTATAAAACCGAGATTTTTCCAAGTAGCTGTAACATTTTACATTTCTACCAGCGATGCATGAGAATTCCAATTACTCTACATCCTCACAAATACTCGGTACTTTAAGTCTTTTATTTAATATTTTCTTTAAAAAATTAGCCATTTTGGTATGTGTGATGATGTATTTAATTGTGGTTTTAATTTGCATTTACCTAATAATTAATTATTTTTATTATCTTTTCATAGTCTGGGAGATGGATAGAGAAATAGATAGAGAAATAGATTCGATGATAGATGATAGATAGATAAATAGATCGATAGATAGATAGAACGAACAGGTAGAGAAAAGGAAGATTGGCCAAGGATGACTACTTTAATATTTACCAAATTTAGAAGATGAAACTTAGTAAAGAAGGTACAAAAGTAATTAGGTAATTGATTTAGAAGCAATAAAGAAGAAAAATGTATGTTTTCCTAAATTATAGTTTCAAAATGTGACTCTTTTCCTCTTGCTCCTCCTTTTCCAATTCTCCTTATTCTTACTCCTATCCTAATACAGAAAAGGAGTGGTATAAAAGAGAATAAGAACTGAGTAAATTGGAATGAAGCATTGATACTGAGTTAGTGCAGTGAGTGTTAACTATTTTTCTCATCAAAGGAGATCATTTTTCTATAGAAGAGATTGGCATATTTAAAGACAAAAACTACTTACTGATATTAAACCAGAACATTTATAGCAGTGAATCTTGGAGAAATACTTTTTATAAGTTTGGCTGCAATCATGAAACTAAAATAATATTTAGTTTTAAGTGTGTAACTGTGTATATGATTTCCATTATTAGAACTTGCGTATTTTAAGTTATCCTAGAACAGTTTCTCAACCTCAGTACTATTGACAATTTAGTTGAGATAATTCTTTGTTGTTGTGGGAGGGGAATGTTTTGTGCACCGTAGTGTGGTTAGTAATATCAGCACCTTCTCCACAATTGTAGCAACCCAAAATATCTCCAGACATTGCCAAATGTCTCCTAGGTAGCAAAAATTACTTGTGGTTCTGAACCATTCTTAGGAAGCAACGATTTGAAAGTATCACCCAGGAATTACTGAAGGTCTCCAAGTCCTTCATAGGAGGCCCAAGGGATCTACACTGCTTTCAGAATAATACTGAAATGTTATTTGCCTTTCAACTCTGATTCTTTCATGTGTGTGCTGTGAAATTTTCCAGGAGCAATGTAAGCTTTGATATCACAACAGATTAAATGATGGAGCAGATAATGAAAAAGCAGCTGCCTTCTATTAAACCAGATTAAGGAGATTTTCAAATATGTAAAGCAATGACGATCTTCTCACCAATTTGGGGGGATTTAAAAATATTTATTTTTCAAAAATGTTTTTTATGTTAGCATAAATATCATAAATTTATTGTTGTTACGTTGACTTAAAGACATATTTAAGAATTATTTCAGTGTTAATTTTAATACAGCAAATATTAATTGATATAATTCTCATAAAACTTTTTTAAAGGACCCATGTTTTACCATGTAAACGGTCTCTGATATCAAACCGTTTGAATACTGCTGTTCTAAATATACAAGCTCAGAATACATACCACACCAATTTTTAAAATAGCTAAGAAAAATACAATTGGAACATTAACTAGGAAAACGGGTTTCTATTTTCCAATAGAATAGAATAACTCATATAAATCAATGAAATATTCAGTATATAAAGTCAAATTTCAAGATTTCAATGCTTAAAGATTTCTGAAGATAACATATGAAAACCCTAAGAACAAGTAGATCAACTTAAAGATTATGAAGTATTTAGGTCCATGAAAGCCCAATGAAAAGAAGAATAGAAACACTGATTGCCTAGATTATTACTCTAGTCATCTTGGCTAAAGAAACATATTGACTATTTTGGGAGAAGGAAATATAATTTTGAATGTCAGAGTCCCCAGTTGATGATAATTTGAATTCCTTGGTATAAACATACATCACTTAAATAATAGAGGTACAAATCCGTATGGTAGATTCTAATATTTTGTTATATTTTTATGATCTCCATATATTCACCGTCAGTGTAAGCCAAACATTTAGTTACTAATACAGAGTAGGTACTTGGATTGAAATTTTTTATTTACTGAAGGTGCATACATAGTAACCAAGAGCCTTCTCATCAAGAGAAATTCCAATTCAGCACAGATGCTGCCAACCCAAATGGGCTTAAATTCTGACTTCAATTTTAGCCAGTTCTGATAGCTTAATTAGTGATTTCCATTTACTGTGCCTAGTTTCCTCATCTGTATAGTATGCAGGAGTAATAACTGTATCTCAATAGATGATGGTGACATTTAAATGAATATCTAAAACTCTCAAAAAGGGATCGCATGTAAATTGTATGTGTGTTAATATTGATACTTTCCATCTTTTTCTATCCACAAGCTTCCAACACCATTTCCACACAAGTAGTTCCTCCATAATTTTGTCTTTTTTTCTAGCTAGAATTTGAAATGAGTCAAATAGGTCAGTTCTTCAATATAAGAAATGACCATAGGAATTCATTTGTTTCTTTAATTGCTTGAGAGGGGTTAATAAATTATTTTACTGGTTAATTACATAAATTTTACCTTTCCTCCAGGTCTAATGCATTCAGACCAAAAGAGCTTAAAAATTCTAGCCTACAGAACAATTTGTAAATACACTTTTTGAGAAAAAGAAGACCAGTTAAGTGTGCATATGAATACATTATATTTCCCAAGAACCTATAATAAAGGTTAATTTTTAGAGATGGTTTAATTTATAGTCACAGATTTCTAAGAAGCACACTAAAATTTAAGAATTATATTATTCTGATGTGATTTTAAAGTTTACAATTTTTTACTTTAATAAGAGTAAAATTTGAATTGTTTGTCATGTGTATGAAGTTCTTCCTTAGAAATTAAAAAAGAAGATGTAGCTTTTCTCGATTGTTACTCATCTGAACAAATAAACATCTTTGTATGATCACGGTGTAGCACTAGTTAATTATGCAGTTTTTATACAGTAACAATATATGGACTCAGGGACACTATGACATAACTCTAATTCATGGCATGTCTTTTTAAAAATTGATACATAATAATTGTTCATATTTATGGGGCATATGTGATATTTTGTAACATGCACAGAATATGTAATAATCAAGTCAGAGTATTTGGGGGTGTCCATCATCTCTAGTGTTTATCATTTCTATGTGTTGGGAACATTTCAAGTCCTCTCTTCTAGATATTTTGAAATATAAAATACATTGTAGTTAACTATAGTCACCCTCCTTAGGTATTGAACATTAGAACATACTTCTATCCAACCACATATTCATACCCATTAACCAACCTCTCTTAATCCCTCCAGTCTTCCCCACGCTCCATATCCTTTTCAGTCTCTGGTATTCATCATTCTACTGTGTGAATTCATCATTCATCTGCATGAGATCAACTTTTTTAGCTCCTGCACAGCAGAGAGACCATGTTTATCTTTCTGGGACTGACTTATTTCACTTAACACGATAACCTCTAGTGCCATTAATGTTGCTGCAAATGACACGATTTCATTATTTTTTGTGGCCAAATAGTATTCTACCATGTATATGTACTATGTTTTCTTTATCTATTATCCCTTTGTGGACACAGTTTGATTTGATATCTTTGCTATTGTGAATAGTGCTGCAGTAAATGTGAGAGTGCGGATATCGCTTTGATATACTGATTTCTTTTCCTTTGGAATAATACCAAATCCCAAATACTAAATATTGGATCAATAGCCAGTAGTAGGATTGCTGGATTGAATGGTGGCTCTATTTTTCGTATTGTGAGAAATTTCTATACCATTTTCCATAGTAGCTGTAGTAATTTACATTTGTAACAACAATATAGGAGTTATTTTTTCTCCACATCCTTGCCAACACCTTTAATTCGTCTTCTTTTAAAGATAGCCATTCTGACTCAGATAAATGATATCTCACTGTGGTTTTTATTTGCATTTTCCTGATGATTAATATAACTGTTTACCTATTGTAAGTCTTCTTTTGATAAGTGTCTATTCATGTCTTTGCCCACTTTTTAATGGGATTATGTGGTTTGTTTTACTGTTGAGTTTGTTATATATTGTGGATATTAGTCCCTTGTCAGATAAATACTTTGCAAATATTTTCTTTTATTCAATAGGTTCTCTCTTTGACCTTTGATTGTTTCCTTTGCTGTGCAGAAACTTTTTAGTTGAATATAGCCCCATTTGTCTACCTTTGTTTTTGTTACCGGTGCTTTTGAGGTGATAGTCATAAAATCTTTGCCTGGACCACTGTCCTAAAGCATTCCTTCTATGTTATCTACTAGTAGTTTAATGGTTTTGGACCTTAGATTGAAGGTTTTAATCAAGTTTGAGTAGATTTTTGCATATGGTGAAAGATAGGGGTCCAGGTTCAATCTTATGAAAGTTCCATTTTCCCACCATTATTTACTAAATAGACCATTTTTTCCCCAATGTGTGTTCTGGGCACCTTTGTTGAAAATCAATTGGCTGTAAATATGTGAATTTATTTCTGGTTTCTGCTCAACTGGCTTATGTGTCAGGTCATGCCTTTTTAAACCTAAAACCTTACATAAATGTATCTGGAAACATAAAAAAGTTCGTTAAAACAAAATTTAAGGGACAAATCAAGTTTTCTTCAGTTATACTTGGTTATTCTTTTCATAAGCTATATAGTGTACATAATATATCTAAAAGAAATTCGCAAAATTAAATTTAAATTTTAAATATATTTCTAAAAATTAAATCAAAGAATCAACAATATGAAAACAGAATAACAAAGAACAACAAAAAATTGGCATCTCTACTCAAGGTTTAAATAGCAAGAGAGCACTGTGCAACACTAAATATTAATAAGGTTAGCACATATCTTTGCTATTGTGAATAGTACCATGATAATCATACAAGTGCAGGCATCTTTTTGATATAATTTCTTTTCCTTGAGTAGGTATCTCTTAGTGGGATTGTGGAATCCAATGGTAGTTCTATTGACATAGAGTGTGGAGTGATATAGAATGTCCCAGGTTTCTCAAGGGAAGGAGTGTGCATATAGTTTTTCTATCTATATTAATCTCTGATACTTTAAAATCAAGGGTCTTTTATAAGGTCTTGATTGAGACTTAAAAGTTAAATGCAAACAACCGTATTTAGCATTGACCTTTGTCTCAGGATTGTACATTAATATTTTACTTAAAATATTTAAAGTACATATTAATATAATGCAAATGAGTACTAGAGACCTCCTTCAATGTAGAGAGGAAATGTTTATTATGAGACTACTTAATGAATATATTAAACAAAAGCACAAGTACCAAGGATATCATTCTATGCTTATAATACTACATTTCTATTTTCTTCATTCAAAAGTTTCCATCAGAGATTAACAAAGTATCTATGAACCAGCACACTGAAGAATTTCACTGTAAACAGAAATATCAAATACAATCAATAAATGAAATTCAAATTTTTTAAAAATTATACTTTATGTTCTAGGGTACATGTGCACAACGTGCAGGTTTGTTACATATGTATATGTGTGCCATGTTGGTGTGCTGCACCCATTAACTCATCATTTACATTAGGTATATCTCCTAATGCTATCCCTCCCCCGTCCCACCACCGCACAACAGGCCCTGGTGTGTGATGTTCCCCTTCCTGTGTCCAAGTGATCTCATTGTTCAATTCCCACCTGTAAGTGAGAACATGCGATATTTGGTTTTCTCTTCTTGCAATAGTTTGCTGAGAACGATGGTTTCCAGCTGCATCCATGTCCCTACAAAGGGCATGAACTCATCCTTTTTTATGGCTGCACAGTATTCCATGGTGTATATGTGCCAAATTTTCTTAATCCAGTCTGTCACTGATGGACATTAGGGTTGATTCCAAGTCTTTGCTATTGTGAATAGTGCCACAGTAAACATACGTGTGCATGTGTCTTTATAACAGCATGATTTATAATCCTTTGGGTATATACCCAGTAATGGGATGGCTGGGTCAAATGATATTTCTAGTTCTAGATCCTTGAGGAATCTCCACACTGTCTCCCACAATGCTTGAACTAGTTTACAGTCCCACCAACAGTGTAAAAGTGTTCCTATTTCTCCACGTCCTCTCCAACACCTGTTGTTTCCTGACTTTTTAATGATTGCCATTCTAAGTGGTGTGAGATGATATCTCATTGTGGTTTTGATTTGCATTTCTCTGATTGCTAGTGATAATGAGCATTTTTTCATATGTCTGTTGGATGCATAAATGTCTTCTTTTGAGAAGTGTCTGTTCATATCCTTTGCCCATTTTTTGATGGGGTTGTTTTATTCTTAGAAATTTGTTTGAGTTCTTTGTAGATTCTGGATATTAGCCCTTTGTCAGATGAGTAGATTGCAAAAATTTTCTCCCATTTTGTAGGTTGCCTGTTCACTCTGATGGTAGTTTCTTTTGCTGTGCAGAAGCTATTTTGTTTAATTAGATCCCATTTGTCAATTTTGGCTTTTGTTACCATTGCTTTTGGTGTTTTAGACATGAAGTCTTTGCCCATGCCTATGTCTTGAATGGTATTACCTAAGTTTTCTTCTAGGGTTTTTATGATTTTAGGTCTAACATTTAATTCTCTAAACCATCTTGAATTAATTTTTGTATAAGGAGTAAGGAAGGGATCCAGCTTCAGCTTTCTACTTATGGCTAGTCAGTTTTTCAGCACCATTTATTAAATAGGGAATTCTTTCCCCATTTCTTGTTTTTGTCAGGTTTGTCAAAGATCAGATGGCTGTAGATGTGTGATATTATTTCTGAAGGTTTTGTTCTGTTCCATTGGTCTATATCTGTGTTTTGGTACAAGTACCATGCTGTTTTGGTTACTATAGCCTTGTAGTATAGTTTGAAGTCAGGTAGCTTGATGCCTCCAGCTTTGTTCTTTTGCCTTAGGATTGTCTTGGCAATGCGGGCTCTTTTTTGATTCCATATGAACTTTAAAGTAGCTTTTCTCCAATTCTGTGAAGAAAGTCATTGGTAGCTTAATGGGGATGACACTGAATCTATAAATTACCTTGGGCAGTATGGCCATTTTCAAGATACTGATTTTTCCTATCCATGAGCATGGAATGTTCTTCCATTTGTTTGTGTCCTCTTTCATTCCATTGAGCAGTGGTTTGTAGTTCTCCTTGAAGAGGTCCTTCACATCCCTTGTAAGTTGGATTCCTAGGTATTTTATTCTCTTTGAAGCAATTGTGAATCAGCGTTCATTCATGATGTGGCTCTCTGTTTGTCTGTTATTGGTGTATAAGAATGTTTGTGATTTTGCCCGTTGATTTTGTGTCCTCAGACTGCTGAAGTTGCTTTTTAGCTTAAGAAGATTTTGGGCTGAGACGATGGGGTTTTCTAAATATACAACCATGTCATCTGCAAACAGTGACAATTTGACGTCTTCTTTTCCTAATTGAATACCCTTTATTTCTTTCTCTTGCCTGATTGCCCTAGCCAGAACTTCCAACACTATGTTGAATAGGAGTGGTGAGAGAGGGCATCCCTGTCTTATGCCAGTTTTTAAGGGGAATGCTTCCAGTTTTTGCCCATACAGTATGATATTGGCAGTGGGTTTGTCATAAATAGCTCTTATAATTTTGAGATACATTCCATCAATACCAAATTTATTGAAAGTTTTTAGCATGAAGGGCTGTTGAATTTTGTCAAAGGCCTTTTCTGCATCTATTGAGATAATCATGTGGTTTTTGTCTTTGGTTCTGCTTATATTCTGGATTACTTTTATTGATTGCATATGTTGAAGTGGCCTTGCATCCCAGGGATGAAGCCCACTTGATCATGGTGGTTAAGCTTTTTGATGTGCTGCTGGATTCAGTTTGCCAGTATTTTATTGAGGATTTTTGCATCAATGTTCATCAGGGATATTGGACTAAAATCCTCTTTTTTTGTTGTGTCTCTGCCAGCCTTTGGTATCAGGATGATGCTGGCCTCATAAAATGAGTTAGAGAGGATTTTTTTCTATTGATTGGAATAGTTTCAGAAGGAATGGTACCAACTCCTCCTTGTACCGCTGGTAGAATTTGGCTGTGAATCCACCTAGTCCTGGACTTTTTTTGGTTGGTAGGCCATTAATTACTGCCTCAATTTTAGAGCCTGCTATTGGTCTATTCAGGGATTCAGCTTCTTCCTGGTATAGTCTTGGGAGAGTGTATGTGTCCAGGAATTTATCCATTTCTTCTAGGTTTTCTAGTTTATCTCCATAGAGGTGTTTATAGTATTCTCTGATGGTAATTTGTATTTCTGTGGGGTCAGTGGTGATATCCCCATTATCATTTTCTATTGCATCTATTTGATTCTTCTCTCTTTTCTTGTTTATTAGTCTTGCCAGCAGTCTATCAATTTTTTGATCTTTTCAAAAAACCAGCTCCTGGATTCATTGATTTTTTGAAGGATTTTTTGTGTTTCTATCTCATTCGATTCTGCTCTGATCTTAGTTATGTCTTGCCTTCTGCTAGCTTTTGAATGTGTTTGCTCTTGCTTCTCTAGTTCTTTTAATTGTGATGTTAGGGTGTCAATTTTAGATCTTTCCTGCTTTCTCTTGTGGGCATTTAGTGCTATAAATTTCCCTCTACACATTGCTTTAAATGTGTCCCAGAGATTCTGGTATATTGTATCTTTGTTCTCATTGGTTTCAAAGAACATCTTTATTTCTGCCTTCATTTTGTTATGTACCCAGTAGTCATTTAGGAGCAGGTTGTTCAGTTTTCATGTAGTTGAGCAGTTTTGATTGAGTTTCTTAATCCTGAGTTCTTGTTTGATTGCACTGTGGTCTGAGAGACAGTTTGTTATAATTTCTCTTCTTTTACATTTGCTGAGGAGTGCTTTACTTCCAACTATGTGGCCAATTTTGGAATAAGTGCAATGTGACGCTAAGAAGAATGTATATTCTGTTGATTTGGGGTGGAGAGTTCTGTAGATATCTATTAGGTCTGCTTGGTGCAGAGCTGAGTTCAATTCCTGGATATCCTTGTTAACTTTCTGTCTCGTTGATCTGTCTAATGTTGACAGTGGGGTGTTAAAGTCTCCCATTACTATTGTGTGGGAGTCTAAGTCTCTTTGTAAGTCTCTAAGGACTTGCTTTATGAATCTGAGTGCTCCTGTATTGGGTGCATATATATTTAGGATAGTTAGCTCTTCTTTTTGAATTGATCTCTTTACCATTATGTAATGGCCTTCTTTGTCTCTTTTGATCTTTGTTGGTTTAAAGTCTGTTTTATCAGAGCCTAGGATTGCAACCCCTGCCTTTTTTGGTTTTCCATTTGCTTGGTAGATCTTCCTCCATCCCTTTATTTTGAGCCTATGTGTGTCTCTGTACATGAGATGGGTCTCCTGAATACAGCAAACTGATGGGTCTTGTCTCTTTATCCAATTTGCCAGTCTGTGTCTTTTAATTGGACCACTTAGCTCATTTACATTTAAGGTTAATATTGTTATGTGTGAAGATGATCCTGTCATTATGATGTTAGCTGGTTATTTTGCTCATTAGTTGATGCAGTTTCTTCCTAGCATCGATAGTCTTTACATTTTGGCATGTTTTTGCAATGGCTGGTACCAGTTGTTCCTTTACATGTTTAGTGTTTCCTTCAGGAGCTCTTGTAGGGCAGACCTGGTGGTGACAAAGCCTCTCAGCCTTTGCTTGCCTGTAAAGGATTTTATTTCTTCTTCACTAATGAAACTTAGTTTGGCTGGATATGAAATTCTGGATTGAAAATTCTTTTCTTTAAGACTGTTGAATATTAGCCCCCACTCTCTTCTGGCTTGTAGAGTTTCTGCTGAGAGATCCGCTGTTAGTCTGACGGGCTCCCCTTTGTGTATAACCCGACCTGTCTCTCTGGCTGCCCTTAACATTTTTTCCTTCATTTCAACTTTGGTGAATCTGACAAATCTAAGACAATCTGTCTTAGAGTTGCTCTTCTCAAGGAGTATCTTTGTGGTATTCTCTCCATTTCCTGAATTTGAATGCTGGTTTGCCTTGCTAGGTTGGGGAAGTTCTCCTGAATAATATCCTGCAGAGTGTTTTCCAACTTGGTTCCATTCTCTCCGTCACTTTCAGGTACACCAATCAGATGTAGATTTGGCCTTTTCACATAACCCCATATTTCTTGGAGGCTTTTTTCATTTCTTTTTACTCTTTTTTCTCTAATTCAAGTTTTACAGCTATGATGTAATTAGACATCTTCTACTATTTTATTTTTGTGTACAGGAATAAACTTTTTTAATAGTTTGTTATTTCAAATATACTAATGGTAAAAGAAGCAATATTGTAGCTTATTTAAACATATTAATTGTATTCTTTCTCTCTCTGTGTTATTTGTCTCATTTTGTTTGATTTCTTAGGTGTGCCCTGTAAAAAGAGAGCTTAAAAAGAATACACTTATTGTGAGCTTCAAGATCTATGAAAAAGCAGTGTAAGTTTTATTAACTGGCTTTATTTTCAGTTACAAGACATAAAGTCTAAGGCTACTACTTATTTGGCTGAAAATATATCTCCTGAGATTCATAAAACTTGAGTATACTAGAACCTGAAACTTAAATTGAAAGCACTCTGACTTTCATATGTCTATCTTGGAACATTGTGTTTTTTGTTTTGTTTTGTTTTCATTAACCTCTTTATCTTTTCTTCAAGTCTAATAAAGATGATCTCTTTTTCTGTGGACTCACTTCTGAAGAATATCATTTTCACATATAAAAATTTCCAACTGTGCAATATTATTGTCATTAGAATCAAGATGGAACACATTTTGTCATTAATATATTTCTGATTCTTTGAAAAATCTCAAATACATTTTATATTCAAATCTATATTTGTAAAAATGAAACAATTAAGATTTCATATTTCATCTCATGAGCAAATTTTCAATTCTTTTTACATTGTCAGGAGAATCTATCTTTTTCAAAGGTGGTTCAAAATACTTTTCTCTTGAAGAGGAAGGAACACATCCAAATGTATGTTATGAGGCAATAATTACTCTCATACTAAAACTAGAAAATGTTACCGTGAGAAAAGTATAGACCAATATCCCTGATGAACATAGATGTAAATATCTTCAACAAAATGCTAACAAACCAAATTCAGCAGCACATTAAAGAATCATATTATGCCAATGCAAAAGGCAATATATGAAAAGCTGTTAGCTAACATTTTGCTCAAAGGTAAAACCAACATAAAAGCTTTCTTTTAAGATCAGGAATAAGGCAAGGATTCCTGCTGCCACCATTTCTGCTCATTATAATACTGGAAGTCCTAGACAGAGCAATTAGGCAAGAACAGAAACAAAAGACATCCAAATCAGAAAGAAAGAGGTTAAAATGTGTTCACTTTTGCAGATAGCATAATCATATAGGTAGAAAACCCTGAAGACTCTACTAAAATAAACTGTTAGAACTAATAAATTTAGTAAAGTTTCATGATTAAAAAAATGCAAAAATCAATTGCATTTCCATAAACCAGAAACAAACTATCTGAAAAGGAAACGAATTTCAGTTACAACAGCGTTGAAAAGGATAAAATACTTGGTTAAATAAACTTAACCAAGGAGGCAAAATACTTTTACTAAAAGTTACAAAACACTGATTAAATAAATTACAGAAAAGATAAATGAAAAGGATCTCATAATCGTAAATTGGAAGACTTAATATTGTTAAAAAATCCACACTATCAAAACAGTCTACAGATTCAATGCAATTCCTATCAAAATCCCAATGGAATTTTTTATGGAAATAGAAGAATGAACCTAACATTTATGTGAAACCAAAGAGGACTCCAAACGTCTAAAAGAGTCATGAGAGGAAAAAACAAAGCTGAGCATTTTACACTTCCTGATTTTGTTAAAGGAGGTACTTAGGCAGACATGACTGGGGAAGGGTGAGACCCCAGAAATGTCAGGTGACTGTCACGTGATAGTCAGGCAATTGACAAGCAACCTTCTAAGTGGTTATAGCTAGAATCAAAGAAGGACAGCTGCTTGACCTATAGAAACATTTAAGGCATGGGGGCCACAGCTCCAGCCCCCTGGCGATATCTTAAAACTTGGACAAGTGCACCTAAGCAGGCACTCTAAAAGAAAAAAATGGTGGAGTTTGACTGATACATGACCTTCTTCTGGAGACACTCAACTGATAAGAGAAAATTTCCACAACTTTGGTAAACACACTGCACACGCAGTCCCTCCCAAGTGCTGGCAAGACACTGCATGTGCGGACAGCCTGGTTCAATGGAGGGATCATAAAAGAAGAAACACAAACTCTGAAATTAAGCCAACATATAAAAGTCCCAAGGCAAAGGCTGGGTAATGCGCTTGACCCCTTAAGTGGTCTGCTTGGCCCTCTTCCAAGTGTACTTTTCCTTTTTTCATGATAAACCTTTACCTTTGCCTTCAACCTACCTTGGCCTCATTAGCTGAATTTTTTTCTCTGAGAAGGCAAGAATCAAGTTCCTGCGGATCACTGTAACTCACTGTCAGTAACAATTTCAAAATGTACTTTAAAACTACAGTAATTAAAACAATATGGTACTGGCACAAAAACAGATGGATAGACCAATGGAAAATAATAGAGTCCAGAAATAAATTCATGAATATATGGTTAACCGTTCTTAGACAAGAGTACCTACAATACATAATGGAGAAAGTATGAACTCTTCATTAAATGGTGCTGACAAAACTGGATATCCACACGCAAAAGAATGAAACCAGACTTTTATCTTAACTCATAGACAACATTTAATTCAATTTAGATTAAAGACTTAAAACCTGAGAGTGTAAACCTCTTAGAAGAAAATACAGAGAAAACCTTTATGATATGGGTCTTGGTAATGATTTCCTGCATAGGACACACACAAAAAAAGCACAGGGAATGAAAGGAAAAACGGTCCAACTACATCAAACTAAAAATAAACAAATGTATTGCCACCAAAGGAAACAATCAACAGATTGAAATGGTAACCTACACAATGAGAAAAAAAAAATTGCAAACCATGTCTGATGAGGTGTTGTATTAGTCAGTTTCAGGTGTTGTATCACATTGCTGATAAAGACATACCTGAGACTGGGAAGAAAAACAGGTTTAATTGAACTTACAGTTCCACATGGCTAAGGAGGCTTCAGACTAACGGCAGGAGGCAAAAGACAGTTCTTACATGGTAATGGCAAGAGAAAATGAGAGAGATGCAAAAGCAGAAACCCCTGATAAAACCATCAGATCTTATGAGACTTATTCACTACCACTAGAACAGTATGGGGGGAAACCACCTCCATGATTCAAATTATATCCCACCAGGTCCCTCCAACAACACATAGGAATTGTGGGAGTGCAATGAGATTTGGGTAGGGACATAGAACCAAACCATATCATTCCACACCTGGCCCCTCCAAATCTCATGTCTTCACATTTCAAAACCAATCGTGCATTCCCAACAGTCCCCTAAAGTCTTAACTCATTTCAGCATCAACTCAAAAGTCCACAGTTCAAAGTCTTATCTGAGACAAGGCAAGTCCCCTCCACCTATGAGTCTCTAAAATAAAAAGCAAGTTAGTTACTTCTTACATACAATGGGGGTACAAGTATTGGGTAAATACAACCATTCCAAACGGGGGAAATTGGCCAAAACAAAGGGGCTACCAGCCCCATGCAAGTCCAAAATCCAGCAGCGCACTCAAATCTTAAAGCTCCAAAATGATTTCCTTTGATGCCAAGTCTCTCATTTGGGTCATGCTGATGCAAGTGGTGAGTTCCCATAGCAGCTCTGCTCCTGTGGCTTTGCAGAGTACAGTCAGCCTCTTGGCTGCTTTCATGGGCTGGCGTTGAGTGTCTGTGGCTTTTCCAGGTGCACAGTGCAAGCTGTTGGTGGTGGATCTACCACTCTAGGGTCTGGAGGATGGTGGCCCTCTTCTTGCAGCTCCACTAGGCAGTGCCCCAGTAGGGACTCTGTGTGGGGGCTCCAACCCCACATTTCCCTTTTGCACTGCCCTAGCAGAGTTTCTCCATGAGTGCTCCGCCCCTGCAGCAAACTTCTTCCTGGGCATACAAGCATTTCCATACATCTTTTGAAATCTAGGCAGAGGTTCCATATCTCAATTCTTGACTTCTTTGCACTCGTGGGCTCCACACCAGGTGGAAGCTGCCAACGCTTGGGGCTTGCACTCTCTGAAGCCACAGCCCAAGTTCTACTTTGGCCCCCTTCAGCCACAACTGGAGTGGCTGGGATGCAGGGCACTAAGTCACTAGGCTACACACAGCACAGGTACCCTGGGCCTGGCCCATGATTCCATTTTCTTCTAGGCATCTGGGTCTGTGATGGGAGGAGCTGCTGTGAAGACATCTAACAAGCCCTAGAGACCATTGTCTTGGGGATTAACATTCAGTTCCAGGTTACTTATGCAAATTTCTGCAGCCAACTAGAATTTCTACTCAGAAAACAGGTTTTTCTTTTCTATTGCATTGTCAGGCTGCAAATTTTCCCAACTTTTGTGCTCTGTTTTCCTTTTAAAATGTAATGTTTTTAATAGCATACAGGTCACCTCTTAAATGCTTTGCTGCTTAGAAATTTTTTCCGCCAGATACCCTAAATCATCTCTCTCAAGTTCAAAGTCCACTAATCTCCAGGGCAAGGGTGAAATGGAGCCAGTGTCTTTGCTAAAACATAACAAGAATCACCTTTGCTCCAGTTCCCAACAGTTTCCTCATCTCCATCTGAGATCACCTCAGCCTGGACCTTATTGTTCATATCACTATCAGCATTTTTGTCAAAGCCATTCAACAAATCTCTGGGAGATTCCAAATTTTCCCACATTTTCCTGTCTTCTTCTGAACCCTCCAAACTATTTCAGCCTCTGCCTATTACCAGTTTTAAACTTGCTTCCACATTTGGGGGTATCTTTTCAACAACACCCCACTCTACTGGTACCAGTTTACTGCATTAGTCTGTTTTCACATTGCTGATAAAGACATACCCGAGACTGGGAAGAAAAATAGGTTTAATTGAATGTAGAGTTCTGGGGAGTCCTCAGAATCGTGGCAGGAAGTGAAAGGCACTTCTTACACGGAGGCAGCAAGAGAAAATGAGAAAGATGCGAAAGCAGAAACCCGTGATAAAACCATCAGATCTCATGAGACTTACTCAGTACCATGAGAACAGTATGGGGGAACCACCCCCATGATTTAAATTATCTCCCACCAGGTCTCTCCCACAACACATGGAAATTATGGGAATACAATACAAGATGAGATTTGGGTGGGGACACAGCCAAAACATATCAAGTGTTAATATCCAAAATATATAGGAACCTTCTACAACCCAGTAGCAAAACAATAAATAAAAATAATCTGACTAAAATATGGACAAAAGACATTTTTTCAAAGAAGATATACAATAAATAGTCAATAGGCATATTAAAAGACACCCAACATCACTAGCTATCAGGAAAATACAAATAAAATTCAAAATGAGATATAACCTCATGTCTGTTGGGATGGTCAGTATGAAAATGAAAATGAAGACAAAACTAAACAAACAAAAAGTGTCGGCAAGAATTTTGAGAAAATGGAACTCTTCTATAGTGTTGAGAACGTAAAATGGTGCATGCAGCTGCTATGGAAAACAGCATAGAGCTTCCTCAAAAAATTAAAAATAAAGCTAGAATTTGATTCATCAGTCTCACTTTCTGGGTGCTTATTTGAAATAATTGAAGACATATTTGTATTCCCATGTTCACTGCAGCATTATTCAAGCTGTGGAAGCAATCTAAATGTCCATCAATTGGTGAATGGAAGAAGAATGTCATATATAGACACAGTGATGTATATTACCCAGCCTTATAAAAGAAGAAAATCCTGTCATATGTGACAACATAAATAAACCTAGAGAACATTATTCCAAGTGAAATAAGCCAGTCATAGAATTTAAAATATTGCATGATTACACTTATATAAAGTAATTAACATTCTCAAAAATGACAGTAATAGAAAGTAGAATGGTGGTTTCCAGAGACTGGGAGAGGAGGAAAATTAAAGTTGCTGTTCAGTGGATAGAAAGTCTTCATTATACAAGCTGAAGGAGTTCTTGAGATTGGCTGTGCAACAATGTCCTTAGAATTAACAATACAGCACTACGTACTCAAAAATTTGATGAGGGAAGGGCTGGGCACGGTGGCTCACGCATGTAATCCCAGCACTTTGGGAGGCCAAGGTGTGTGGATCACAAGGTCAAGAGAGCAAGACCATACTATCCAATGTGATGAAACCCTGTCTCTACTAAAACTATAAAAATTAGCTGGATGTGGTGCCATGCGCCTGTAGTCCGAGATACTCGTGAGGCTGAGGCAGGAGAATCACCTGAACCCGGGAGGTGGAAGTTGCAGTGAGCTGAGATCCCGCCACTGTACTCCAGCCTGGCAACCCAGCAAGACTCCATCTCAAAAAAAATGATGAGGGAAGATCTTACTTTTTTTTTTTTAACAAAATAAAATATATAAAACTCTGTCTTATTGATAGTAACTGTAATAGTATGAGTAACAGTCCTCTTTTTAAAACTATAATTGACTTTTCCTAGAGTGATCATCTTGAAAAGGAAACGTTTGATCTTTTTTTTTTTTAATCCTCAGCACTACTCTAGCTATTTGCAAACACATTTGTTGGATTTAATTATGAAATTTATCTTGGTTTGTACATTACTGAGACATTGGAAACAATGTAACAAACTGAAAACAAACTAGCAAACTCCAAATGCTATAAAATCTAAGGAATACAGCAAACACTAAAATTGTATTTATGTAAATGTACATTTGTACTTTGTTTTCTCTAACCCACTTTCCATGTTTAACTCCAAAGCCATCTAGAGGAAATGATGTAACTGTTTTACCAAGAACTCTATGTGCTTTCAGGTCCCTGACTTTCTAAGGGCCAACCCCATTAACCTATTAATAAATGAGTTTAAAATTAAATAATTACTTAGTTCTTTAGTGGATGATAAATTGAACTGAAATAGAAATGTACTATTTTCTAGCCTGGGAGCAGAGGTAATTATAGATAATTAATAAATTATATCTGTGATCCTAATATATATTCTCCATTCTCCAAGAATCTAATTAAAGTGTTCCTCATGTCTTATCCGTACATTAGAAATAACTGGGAAACTTTTTTAAAAACCCTAAAACACCTATATGTCAATCCAAATCAGTTAAGTACAAATCTCTAGAGCATGGGATTTGCTCTGGTATCAAAAGTTTCACAAGTGGTTCCAATGGGCAAAAATAAATGATTCAAGGGCTTGCCACATGTGAGGTTTTTAAGACTGTGGTGAAGTTTTTAAGAATCAGTTGATCTAGAACATGTCAGGATATTCCCTTGTGAAAACTGTCAGAATCAAAATGCAGTCACTTGTGTCAAACCCTGACAAAGGGAGCTAGGGAAGGCCCTCAAGAAAGGGTTCTCATGCATATATGCCTGATAATAAGATCTATCACAATAGACTTTGCAAAAACTATTGTCTTGCACAAAGGTAGCCACAAATGTATACAAATAATGATTCTGCCAAGGATAATTGTCTCAAAACAATTTATGTAAATTTCCTTAATCTTTACTTAAAAAACCCTTGCCTTCCTTTACTTCCCTGAATATGCCCATCATATTACCATTGCAATGCTCAATTCTCAATCTCAAATAAATATAGTTTCTTTTAGTAAGCCCCTCTCTCTGTCTTTTGTTTAGGTTGACACCGTAAACCATGAAGGAAGAGTTTTGCATTTTTTTTTTTATACTTTAATTTCTAGGGTACATGTGCACAACATGCAAGTTTGTTACATGTGTATACATGTGCCATGTTGGTGTGCTGCACCCATTAACTCATTTACATTAGGTATATCTCCTAATGCTATCCTCCTCCCTCCCTCCTCCTCACAACAGGCCCTGGTATGTGATGTTTCACTCCCTGTGGAACTGTCCAAGTGATCTCATTGTTCAATTCCCACCTATGAACGAGAACATGCGGTGTTTGGTTTTCTGTTCTTGTGATAGTTTGCTGAGAATGATGGTTCCCAACTGCATCCATGTCCCTACAAAGGACACAAACTCATCCTTTTTTATGGCTGCATAGTATTCCATGGTGTATATGTGCCACATTTTCTTAATCCAGTCTGTCCCTGAGGGACATTTGGGTTGATTCCAGGTTTTTGCTATTGTGAATAGTGCTGCAATAAACATACGTGTTCATACTTCCTGCCACTCAAAAGGAAGCACAAGTGATGAAAGGTTGCTCTGAATTTTAGAAGCAGCACTTAATGATACTTGAAAAGAGTTCTGTGACCCATTTATCATGTGGGGTCTGAAAAGTAGGATTTACAACATGTCTAGAATAGAATAAAAGTGGTTTTGCCATATTTGCTATAGGACACCACATATAAATTTTTTAAAGATGCCTCTACTAGATAAAAATGCTCTGTGTTTTTTTTTAGAAAGTTCAAACCAGAGATGTGTGTAGAACCCAATGATTCTTGAATGACGCTATGACTTCTACAGCAGAGAACTACATTCCATGTGAAAAATAGTTTCATAGTATTTTATGACATCTCGTGACTATGAAATCATCCATGAGATAGAAGTCATCTGATCATGAGACATGAAGTCAGGCTTTGTGTGTTTGGCATCATCCTGAGCTGGTCCAGAAGGCATACATAAATTGTATGAATAAATGGCCTAGATTCTCCCATCACCTCTACCTGTTACATTGGTACTGTTTTATTAACTCAGGTTGAAGGCCCCACAGGTGATTTTCTATGACAACCTGGAAAAGAAAATAAAGTGAGCATAACTTATAAATGAAACCAATTCAATAGTCCATAGACAGATTTTTTGGAGGTGGGGGGAATATAGAAATTGACCTTTCTGGTCTTAAAACATGAAACTTACATTCATCTTATCTGAGTTCCTTCCTCAGGAGATAATCCTTGGGCCTCTCACAAAGCAGAAAAGAACTGAGACTCACCAAATCACCGCATCCAGACAACGAGATTCCAGACCTCATGAGTCCTTGCTCCTCTCAAATTTCTGTTTTCCTACCTGACTACCTGATTCTTGGTGACCAAATCGTCTTCATTACCACACCCTAAATCCTGTTTTCCCACACATAGTTACATTTATTCCCTGCTATATAAAATGCCAGTTTTAGTTGCTGAGGGAGACGAATTTGAGTTTGGTCTCCTGTCTCCTCGGCTGCAGTGTCCACTTAAAGGCTCCTTCCTTGGCAGTACTTGTTATTCCAATGATTGACATTCTGTGTGGTATACAGCAGGATCTGGACAATACCTATGGTATTTTGGTAGCAGATTTTGGTTCCCTGACTGGGAACACACTGCTTGTGGCCCAAATGCTGGTGGTCAGTAGTTTCAGAAGACTTCCTAAGCAGCTATCTGACCCCTTTTTTGGTCAAAGGTTGGTTTTAGTCTTTCTCTAGTTGGTCTTGCTGCTGCTGATGCCAGCTATGTTCCTAATTCCCTAGGAAGAGCAGCCTTTGAAATCTGACATCTGTGTCTGTACGGGTGAGTGTCTTTTGAGGGTGCCAGACAATGTGTTATGCTCTGCCCAATTTGGGGAATTCCAAAGGAATTTCCATCTTCAGGTTGAATAAGTCCTGTACCCTGTAAAGCCACAGAGGCAGAGCTGCCCAAGGCCATGAGAATATACCTCTTGTATCAGCATAACTTGGATGTGAGACATGGAGTCAAAGGAGATCATTCTGTAGCTTTAAGATTTGAGTGCCCCACTGGATTTCAAACTTGTGTGGGGCCTGTAGTACCTTTGTTTTGGCCAATTTCCCCCTTTTGGAGTGGGTGTATTTACCCAATGTTTGTAGCCCCATCGTATGTGGGAAGTAACTAACTTGCTTTCGATTTTACATGCTCGTAGGTGGAAAGGGACTTGCCTTGTCTCAGGTGAAACTTTGGGCTTGGACTTTTGGGTTAATGGTGGACTGAGCTAAGACTTTGGTGGACTGTCGTAAAGTCGTGATTTGTGTTTTGAAATGTGGAGACATGAGATTTGGGAGAAGCCAGGGGTGGAATGATATGGTTTGGCTGTGTCCCCACCCGAATCTCATCTTGAATTATAGTTCCCATAAACCCCATGTGTCTTGGTAGGGATTTGGTGGGAGGTAACTGAATCATGGTAGTGAAGGTTTTATAAGGGGCTTACCACTTCACTCAGTTCCCCTTCTTCTCCTTGCTGCCACCATAGGAAGAAGAATGTGTTTCCTTCCAATTTTGCCATGATTGCAAGTTTCCTGATGCCTCCTAGCCATGCTAAACTGTGAGTCAATTAAACCTCTTTCCTTAATAAGTTACCAGTCTCGTGTATGCCTTTATTAGCAGCATGAGAAGGGACTAATACAAGCCCAAATGACTGAAAGAGGGATAAAGCACCCAGACTATTTCAGGTTTGACATTCCTGGGGCCTGTTAGTTACCACAGCAGTACTTAGATTGTATTTGACTAGTTACAATGTATTTTGATAATGTATTTGAGTAGTTAGAATGTAGTTTGGTAATACGTTCCAATTACTCAAATACAATCTAACTACTGCAGAGGGAGGGAAAGAGAGAAGAAAGAGAAAGAGACAGAGAGAGAGAGAGAGAGAGAGAGAGAAGTTAATATAGTTATGGAAAATCAGAATTCCATCCCAGAATTTGGCCCCCTTGCATGTGAATTCTTCAAAATTGGCTGGAATATAGTTGTGAGCCAATGGAACAAAGGGAAATGAAAATCTTTTACAATACTGTTTGGCACCAATATTCTTTAGAAGCTGAAAAAATTTGGCCACTTTCTTGACCTTTACAATATAACACTATCTTACAATATAATAGATTCATTTTGCTATCAAATGGAAATGTGGAGTGGAATTCCTTAAGTCCAATCTTTTATGCTCCTTTATCAGAGCAAACCTGATTACGTTAAGTGTAAAATTTGGATGCAATGGATGAAGGCATTTAAGAAGGGTGGTGAGTCTGTGCTTTTCCCTAAGGTTCCCATATTACCAGCTTAAGATAACTGTCCCTAGTTGAGGAAGCCTGGTCTACTACATAACTTCTGAAACCCCAGTCCTGCCACTTCAGCACTCCCTGCCAGCTGTCCTGAGGTTGGCTTCAGCTTCTCCAGTAGCTCCAACCTCTGAGATACCCGCACCTCTGAAAAACCCATTTCTGATTCTTGCTAGTCCTCTCCCTTATGAACCTGGGGCTCCTACCCTAGTTCTGTTGAGTCTTTCTATTCCTCTTTCTCTCCTTTCACCAAAAAGACATCCAAGAACTCTAGAGAAATGGTCTCGCCCTCTTGTCACTATCAGGGACACAATTTGGCTGAGGTCCACTAATCCCCTATGCAGGGAAATTTCCTCTAAGGTAGGTCCATATTAGGGGTATAACTGAAGAAGGACAGTCTGCTGGAACGATGCGAGTATACAGCCCATTCATCATCTCCGAATTACATAATTGGAAGCAGAATGATCCAGCTTCTAAGGATGACCCAAAACATAAAACTGATCATTTTGAGTCTATATTCACTACTCATCACCCTATATGGGCCAATGTTCAGAGCCTCCTTAACATCTTGTTGATATCTGAAGAGTGTTATGTAGTGTTGGAAAATACTTAGGAGGAGGCTGACCATTTGCAGGCAGAAGATCCTAATAAACAGGTGACGACCAGTTCCAATATGGTAGTGCCCTTCCACAATCCAAACGGGAATCTGAACAATGAGAATAAAGGTAAGATCCAAAATTATTTTAGCATATTCTTGTGGGGCTCAAAAAAGGAGTCCCCAAAACCAAAAGTTTAAACAAGGTGCAGAAAATTAGACAAAGAATGAATGAGAACACATCAGCATTTTAGAAAGAATTTTGGAGGCTTATCAAAAATATATGGATATAGATCCATATTGTCCTGAGAATTACAAGTTAATTAATATGACTTTTTTTGGGCAGAGTACTCCTGATATTCAACCTAATTGCAAAAATTAAAGGGCATCGGAACATTGCCAATACCTCAATTAGTTAAGGTGGCATACAAGGTCTTTCTGGATTGAAAGCAGACTAAGGAACAAAAAAATGAAAATTGCAGGAGATGAAACTGCAGGCTAAGTTCCTTGGAGTAGCCTTAGCTGAGTCTAGAAGGGCCTTCTCAGAAAGGGCAAAGGGATAAAATCTTAGAAAGACCCCTTTTAGGAAAAAAGAAAAAACAAAAACAATGTGTATACTGCACAAAAGGGAGACACTGGAAAAAAAGATGGTCCCAAACTGAATAGAAGGGGTGGCCAGTGTAAGTGGCTGGGTTCAATGACTATAACCTGGAATGTCATGAGCTTAAGGCTCCTTCAACCACTTGGACATTCCAATCCATGATCAATTTCACCCACCAAGAGCCTAGGGTAGCTGTTAAAGTGGTTGATAAGTCGGTTGATTTTTTTTTTTATTGACACCAGAGAAACCTACTCAGTTTTAACTATTAAACTGACTAAACTTGGAAGAGAATCTATGATAATCACTGGAGTGTCCAGGGAATCGTGTCAAAAATATTTTTTTCAGCTTCTATAATGTACAATAGAAAATTAGGCTGGGCCCAGTGGCTCATGCCTGTAATCCCAGCACTTTGGGAGGCCAAGATGGATGTATCACAAGGTCAGGAGTTTGAGACCTGCCTGGCCAGCATGGTGAAACCCTGTCTCTTCTAAAAATACAAAAAATTAGCTGGGCATGGTAGTGCATGCCTGTAATCCTAACTACTCCCGAGGCTGAGGCAGGAGAATTGCTTGAACCTGGGAGGCGGAGGTTGCAGTGAGCCGAGATTGCGCCACTGCACTCCAGCCTGGGCGACAGAGCGAGAATCCATCTCAAAATAAATAAATAAATAAATAAATAAATAAATAAATAAATAAATAAAAGACATTTTAAGGATGGCTGGTTTTGTTGAATTTGGATCTCTAACTTTGGGTTAACAGCAAAAACTCTCTATGAGGCTTTAAAAGGAGTAGATAAGAAGCCCCGTTCTTGGAGTGAGAAGTGTCAAAAAGAGTTTTAATCATAAAAGGGAAAATGATGACAGTCCCTGCCCTGTATCTCCCTAACCTATGCAAAGCTTTTGATTTATTTGTTCCAGAAAGACAGGGAATTAGACTTGGAGAACAAACTCAAGGCCTTGGGACCATGAAATGTCCTGTGGCCTACTTTTTAAAAGAGCTTGATATGGTAACTAATGGCTAGCCTACCTGCCTCATGGTGGTGGCTGCCAACTGTGATATATTACAGTAAACTGAAAAGTTCATCCTGGGGCAGTAAATGACAGCAATGACAGTGCACACTGTTCGTTATGCGTTACCTTTACTTGAGCAGAAGCGGGGCTATTGGTTGACAGCAGGCTGACTGGGAGAGTACCTAGCCATGCTTCTAGATAACCCAAATGTAACTTTTAAGGCTGGTTCTTTTCTGAATCCTGCCTGCTACCAGGGAAACTCCAGTCTCCTGTTCATTATTGGATTTATAAAATTGATCAAGTTTATTCCAGCAGACCAGGCCTCACAGATTTGTCATTGATGGAACCTGACAAATTCTTCACTGATAGAAGCAGTTTCATCAAACAAGGAGTCAGAAAGGCTGGGTATGCTGTAGTTATTAACGAGCAGGTAAATGAGGTGCATGCCCTGCCCTCTGGGACATTTTCAAAAGGCTGAGCTCATTGATCTAACTAGAGCTGTTCATCTGGGTAAGGGAAAGCAAATAAAGGTTTACACTGAGTCTAAATAAGCCCAGGTTTATGGGAAGTTTGGAAAGAATGGGGCCTCCTCACTTCAAATACCAAAGAAATAAAGCAGGACCCTCAAATTCATGAGGTGCAGTAAACATGCCAAAAGAAATAGTAATTATTCAGTGCCAAGGACACCAGAGGGCAGGCACCAATGTTGCATAAGGAAGCACTAAGGCTGACCTAGAGGTGAAAAAGATGGTCAAGGGGCCCACTACCTAGCTTGTTGCTATACTTTGTTTGGAAACCTATCATCCCAAATATTTGGAGGTTGATGGTAAAAGAGCTGAGGAATGGGGGTTTTCTAAACATGCCAGACATAAATACCTTAAAAGTAACGAAGGAAAAATTCTCCTTCCACAAACTTTGATTAGACCAATCCTTGAGAAAATTTGTCAAAGCACTCATTATGGACAGGAGGCAACTTATGCTGGACACAGCCAACGTATGCTGGACACAGCCTTATGCTGGACAACAGCCCCTGTTGGGCCTCACTTGCAACAAACAATACAAACTGTAGTCCAACGTTGTTCTACTTACCTGAAAAATAATCCAAAGCCTCCAGAAGGCATAAAAGCCACCTTTAGGCAAGAAACTCTGTGGAAAGGAACATACCCTAGAGAAGACTGGCCATTGGATTTCACTATAATGCCTCAGAACCCTGGAAAATTTTGATATTTGTTGGTGTTTGTTGATAAATTTACAGACTTGATTGAGGCTTACCCCACCAAGACTGACAATGCTACCAAAGTTATGAACGTTCTAATGAAGGAAATAGCTCCTCAATAAAGACTCCCACAAACGCTTCAAAGTAACAAGAAAGTTATTTTTGTGGCCCAGGTAACCCAGGAATCATAGCTACTAAGTACTGATTAGAAACTGCATTCATCGTGGAGACCCCAATCTTCTGGAAAGACTAAAAGAATAAACAGGACGTTAAAGAGGTCTCTCTCTAAAATTTGCCAAGAGATAAATCCTACTTGGGGAAAGGTGTTGTTCTTTTCCCTACTGAGAATAAGATTAGCTCACAGAATTACACTGGCTCTTATCCCCCTGTGAAATATTGAAATATTGTACAGGAGACCCCTGTACAAGGAGACCCTTGTTTCTCTGACCTCTGAGCTCCCTGACAATGCAGGATTTTTCCTCCCTTCAAACAGAAGCTAGGTTACATATAAACCAATAGAAAATATGCGAACTGGTCTGAGTTTGCTTCCAAGAGGCTTCAGTTTTCTCTCCATTCTTTGAAACTGAAGACCAAGTCCAGGTGAGGACTGGGAAATCCCACCAAGCTGGAGATCAGCTGCAACCACAACGGGCCGGCCCTTTTGAGATGCCACTGACTACCTACTCATCTGTCCAGTTGGTCAGGGTTAAGCCTTGGATCCATCACACTTGGGTAAAACTAATCCCTCTGGAATCCCTCCAGGTGAAACAGTCATAGTCTCATAAATCTTCAGAGGGCCTTAAGTTAATCTCCAAAGCCCAGCCATAGGTTCTAGATAAAAAATCATAAAGGAAACATGGTTTTAAGAATTATTTTCTTGAATTTCCTGGAGGCCTACTCCACATTATTTGGTATTTTAACATTTGGGCTACGTGTGTTATTCATCATCTTAATCCTCATAATTATCCCACAATGCTTCTCCTCAGCATGAAGGAGTCAGAAAGACTGGCTACCATGCTCCTTATGACTGAAGAATTGATAAATAAAAAGGGAGACTGAAACCAACCAAATAGTTCCATATGTTTTTTTAAACACAAGTATAGAAATTGACCCTTCTTGTCTTAAAGCTAAAAACTTATATTTGTCTTATCTGAGTTCCTTCCTCAGAAAATAATCCTCAGGCCTCTCAAAAGGTAGCAAAAAAATCCTGAAATTCACCAAATCACCACATGCAAACAATAAGACTTCCGATGTCATGGTTACTTCCTTATCCCTCTATAATTTCTATTTTCCTAAGAGACCATGTGCTTCTTGTTGACCAAATTCTCTTCCTTACCCCTCCCTAGTTTCTGGTTTCCCACATGTGATGACACTTCTCCCCTGCTCTATAAATCCCCAATTTTGTCAGAAAAATGAATTTAAGAATGATCTTTCATCTCCTTGGCTATAGCAACTGATTAAAGCCTTCTTTTTTGACAACACACTGTTGTTTCAGTGATTGGCTTTCTCTGTGGTGAACAGCAGGATGTAGGCCAAATCCCTGGGGTTTCAGTAACGCAAACTGTTTGGGGTAATTAACTAGCATTAGATGACACTACAGAACTGCCACAGTATTGTCGATTCTAGAGTGAACCTAAATAAATATTATAAAGGTGATTCTTTCCAGGGAATAGAGTTGCAAGTAGCATAATTGCCATTCAGTTTTTATAAAAGAGCAATATGGTCTGACATGGCATATGCAATTCCTCTTGTATGGGGGGAAAATGACTTGCCGTTGGTTCATGAGTTTGAAAGGACTAACAGTAGAAGATCCAATGTCAAGGGGATCAGAGGGAGAGTCATGTGGATAGAACCTATGGAAACAAGAAGAAAGTATGTGAGTCTTTTTGCCTTACTTTAATGCTTTCATAAATTATCTACTGCAGAGAATGGTGATGTGAACCTAGTGGACCGTTTGACTCACCCTGTGACTATCAACCATTCTCTTTATCAACACTAGTGTTAGTACAATGGTCTCATGAAGAAACTGACCCTGATAGCAGAAGAAAAGCTCTGTGATAGTCTGTTCTGAGTTTCAGCAAGCTCATTTGACATCTATGAAAATGGCCTATGAGATGAAGCAGTCAATAATGTTCATTATAAAATCAAACAAAACAAAACAAAAAACAAATGTACCATTTGTTCAAAAAAAAATGTATACTTCTCTTTTGACTATGTTTTCCTGTTTATGTGGGATTGTATGCGCCAATAGACTTTTAACAGGCAGGTTTTTCATCAGGTTCTGTTTTTTAGAAAATCTGAACTAAAATATCAATAATTTACTGCCTGAAAAAAATGTTTAGGAAAAAATAATAATGTATATCAAAGGAGTAATTAAAATGCATCTTATTATTACTGATAGTAGTTCACAGGTGGTTTAAAGTAGCTCACATATCTGTATTAAATTCCAAATCTCTGGTAAAATAAACTTTCTGTCATTGGTTTTCCTCCTCTTTGGGAACCAACATGCATTTCAGGAATTCATTTGTGACCCCAAACTGAGACCCTATCCTTTCTTCATGCATTGATCACTAAGGGGGCCCCAAACACTAAATTGGGGCCCCAGATGGGGGCAAATGGGGGCCCCAAACACTAATAGGTGGTAAGATAACTACTCTTTCAAATTTCTTACATAGCCCAGACACTATTGATGTTATTGTTACTAACTTCTATTTGTCAATGATCACAATCAAACAAGCACTCTCATCACTCAAACTTTACTGATCATGTGCTTACGATTTATCCTTCTTCTAACCTATTTTTTACCCCCAATCAACCTTTGAAATCTTTTCACTGTGCCTTCTGGAATTTAGAGTTGGTAATAAGTGAATTATCTTTTAATTTGAAACATCTTTTTAATGTACTTTCTTGTTTTAACTGAAATATTAGTTTTCCTCAAGATGCTACTTCTGGTAGCCTTCCCAGGATTGGATGTATATGTTTTCTCGTATACATCCATACATACTGGGAATGGGGTAAGTGTCCTTTTTCATCTTCAATAGTGTTTCCAGATTATTGTCTCTCTTTTCTGTCTAAAAACTTCAGGTTTGAATTTTTATGATATAATATTCTACACTCTATTATTCCTAGTTGAAGTAGTGTATCTCCGGGACCATTACTTTTTATTCTATATGAAGCCTGTAATTTCTGTGTTATTGTCACTTTTCAATCACTAACCCTATCAACATAGTTTGTGATTTAAGTTTCTACCTAGACTCCTGAGGCTTCTCAGTTCTTTGGCCATCTGGATGACAATACTCTCATCCTCCTACTTCTTCCATTCACTTCATTGGTTATACTCCAAAATTGTCATTACCTGTATGGGAACTGAAAGCAGGCTATCCCTTTCCTCCCGATTGTGAAGAGTCACAACTGACACCCCTAAGGCGAAAGTCATCTAAAAAGGCAAACCCATAACAAATGTATGACTACTATGTGCACATGTGTGTACAAGTGTCATACAAAATATGAACTAAAAGAGGAATCAGATGGTTGAGGCTTAAACACCTTCTTCATAAGGAAGGGGAAAATGGGACGAATGAGTAAGCCCAGAGCTGAGACAATGGTTCCACGGAACAGTGGTCATCTTGCTATGAAGACAGAGTTTCTTAGGTACTCTCTTAGAGCTACCCTCAGAATAGTGCAAGAATATTTCACCTGAGTGCTATGGTGACTACTAGTCTCTTCTCTTCTCTGGTAGTTGATCTTTTCTAATTATTTGATGAGTTCTCTAGAGAGAAGGTCTCAAGGCAATTGCATCTTTTTTTTCCCAAAAGAAGCTTTCTTAGAGAAAGAAAATCCAGAGAATACCTCCCTCCACTTGGGCCTGGGATTGCGAATGAGGCTAAGCAAAGGACAAAGGGTCCTTGATTCTGAGGCAGCTTCAAAGACCTCTCAACATGTCAAACTACCAGTCTTTGGGGTATCACTCTCTGAGTTCCAACATTATCTTGTATGAAATTTCCCTAGAAGTCTCATACATGAAAAGCTGAGTTAGCTGTAGAGAGAAAAATTAGTAGCTGAGTAACAAATAGTCTCATTAAAACAGTCTCCCAGGCCGGGCGCGGTGGCTCAAGCCTGTAATCCCAGCACTTTGGGAGGCCGAGACGGGCGGATCACGAGGTCAGGAGATCGAAACCATCCTGGGTAACACAGTGAAACCCCGTCTCTACTAAAAATACAAAAACTTAGCCGGGCGAGGTGGCAGGCGCCTGTAGTCCCAGCTACTTGGGAGGCTGAGGCAGGAGAATGGCATGAACCCGGGAGGCGGAGCTTGCAGTGAGCTGAGATCCGGCCACTGCACTCCAGCCTGGGTGACAGAGCGAGACTCTGTCTCAAAAAAAAACAAAAAACAAAAAACAAAAAAACAGTCTCCCATGTCTGGAAATACATCTGTCCAATTAAACAGTTATGCCTCATTTCAGGAGATGGTGCTGAAGACTGGTTCTCAAAGTCAGGCCTCTATATATGATGCAAGTGAACAAATCTTTAATAAGGAGCATTTCTTATTAGAATGGATTCTTATGACTTATGCAAAAAATAATGGTTAATCTCTGTAGTTTCTTTAGAGTCTTGGAGAACAGTCAATTGAAATTACAAGTGGGAATTTTACAGATTTTTTTGCTTTGCACTTTGCATGTACAAAGTTTTTCCAAATATAGGCTCTTGTGGTGATGTTTCCTCAGAGCCAAGTTGACTGATTCAGTTTGTAAGGTCTTAGGAAAAAGGCATTTTCAATTTCAGTTAGTCTAAGTCAGAATAATGGAAGAAAAAATTGGAAACATTAGTTTGGAGACTTGCAATCAGGAAGGAATTCAGAATTCAGTCTAAATTATAGGCAAATAACAAAAATTTACAAACAATGAACATGCTAGTATCTAATAACAGGTGTACTAAGTTTTTCTTCTGAAACATTATTTACTCTCCTAGCCCCACCATGTTTACCAAGATAAACATAGTACTTCCAATGTACTTGTAAAATAAATTTATTCCTATGAATGTGACCTAATAATTTCCATAACATGCAATAAGAATAGTGATTTATCACATAGGCTCTTTTTTCAACTGGCTTTGCTGAAAACCTTTCATAAAGAATCCGATATTAGATTCTCAAAAAACCTTTGGAAACGTAGGAGCCAAACCAAGGATCTGACTTTCCCGCAGACTGTATCTGTAATACCTGCGTGAATTGGGCGAATTTGTCACTGTTTGAGGTCTCCAAAATACCTTGGCATAACTGGGCCTGTCAGAAAGTGATATTCTTTACTTACCACAAGGACAGCAACTTTGAAAGGAAATCATGGAGACAAGGTATCAGGTCAGTCTTATTCAACGTCTATTGGCTTTATTTATTATTATTATTATTATTATTATTATTATTTTGAGATGGAGTCTTGCTCTGTGGCTTAGGTTGGAGTTCAGTGGTGCCATCTTGGCTCACTGCAAGCTTCACCTTCCTGGTTCATGCCATTCCACCTCAGCCTCCCGCGTAGCTGGAACTACAGGCGCCTGCCACCATGCCCGGCTAAGTTTTTTTTTGTTTTGTTTTGTTTTGTTTGTATTTTTAGTGGAGATGGGGGTTTCACTGTGTTACTCAGGATGGTCTTGATCTCCTGACCTCGTGATCCACCCACCTCGGACTCCCAAAGTGCTGGGACTACAAGCGTGAGCCCCCATGACCAGCCAGTCTATTGGTTTTATAAAGTTATCCTCAATTTCTTAAAGCTGTCTGGTAATATCTGAAAACATGACATTCCATTCAAAGAATTGATAAAATAACCATTGTCTCCAATTGTGTACTGTTACAATCAAAATAGAATGGATTCTTATGACTTATGCAAATAACTGTATTGCTATGAAATAGTAATACAAATAGTTTCTGACTCTGGTATCAGTTAGAGAGAAAGATAAATGTTTTGATTGTGCTCACAGAAGCATACTTTGCCAAATTGCTGCAAAGATATAAATAAGTTAAAAATAAGAAAAATCGTTTTAACTTTTTCAGTAATGTTTCAGACAAAAAAAAGTCATAAAAATTCTTCCAGTTCTTCATCAGTTCAGACAAAAGTAGTTAATTCTCATTCTTCTTCTTGCTCAGTTAGCAATTTTATCAGTCCAAATTTTTTTTTTTTTTTTTTTTTTTGGTCATTAGAGTTTTAAAAATTCTTACCCAGTCCAATTGAGTAATCCACAAGTCTATAATATTACAGAGGACCTGTCAGGGTCTTTTTATCCTTTGCATGAACCTCCTTGAAGACACAATATTTTAGGATTATAGTTGCTTTCCTAGAAGAAGCATCAGAATAAAGAAAATTGCTGCTGATAAGAAGACTTAAAATGGCCATGGAGTTTTCAATGGCCTACAATATTAATAGTAATATTTATGACTAATAACATTATCAAGATATATCAAATTTTAGGAATCTCCTAAAATTTTGGAACACATATTGGTAACATATTCACACATATATAACTCAAAGAAGATTAAACGTTTTAAAATATAATTTGGCAATGCTTCCTATGTAGTGTTTCTGGTTTTTTTTTGTTTTTTTGGTTTTTTTGACAGTCTTACGCTGTTGCACAGGCTAGAGTGCAAGTGGCACGATCTTGGCTCCCTGCAACCTCCACCTCCTGGGTTCCAGCTGTACTTCTGCCTCAGCCTCCTGAGTAGCTGGTATTATAGGCATATGCCACCACACCCAGCTATTTTTTTTTATTTTTATTTTTTTGTATTTTTAGTAGAAGTGGGATTTCACCATATTGGCCAGGCTGGTCTTGAACTCCTGACCTCAAGTGGTCCACCCACCTCAGCCTCCCAAAGTACCAGGATTACAGGTGTGAGGCACTGTGCCTGGCTGCTTCCCATATAGTTTTAACATATCAAAAATAATATCTATGTCTAAGATTTCTAAGGGCTTTTCCGTAGTGTCCAAAAATTTATTTGATCTCAAGAAAACTTAATTTTGATTTTAAAATTTGATTTTGATGTCTGTCAAATATGTTAAAAGTTTAAAACATGACGAAAATAAGAAAGAGTTAAAATTCTTGACGAAAATACGATCACAGGTCCCTCAAAATAAATGTCGTTCATTTAGTCAAGGTGATATTTAAAAAATTTCGACAAGTAAAAACATTTACTCTTTCGTAGAAAAGAGGCTCAGTTTCTCAAATAATCAAAAAGTCTAATAAAGATAGCATGAGACACACAGAATCTGTTTCTCTCTCTTCCTTCTTTTTATTTTGTAGTTTACTACAAAAGTGAACTTTTTCATTATTTATTATTATATAAAATGTTGTTTAAAAGAGAAAACCAAATGTTAGTTTTATACCCGTGTAATATTAACAATAAAGTTAACTTACATAAAACTATAAACAAAGCCATCCAATATCAGTCAGTTTTGAATACACAAGAATTCTGTAAACCTTTTATACACCCTTAAATATTTTATTCTATTTCTTTCCTCAACTTTCTAAATACATTTAATTTTATCTATTATTTTTATCTATTTCTTCAATTTGAAACAACCATAAAGCAAGACAAAATTACTTTTCCCTTAGCAAAAGCAGCAGCCCTATGCCTTTTTAATAATCTTTCTCACCAAAAACATATGTTGCTTTTTGGAGGTATACTTTGTGTACAGAATTGGTTTCCTTATTTTGAGTAGTTTTAATTGCATATATTTAAACTATTATTATTATTACTGTTATCATTATTATTGTTGTTATTTCGAGACGGAATCTTGCTCTGTCATTCAGGCTGGAGTGCAATCGTGCAACACTGGCTCACTGCAACATCTGCCTCCCGGGTTCAAGTGCTTCTCCTCCCTCAGCCCCCTGGGTAGCTAGGATTACAGGCACCTGCCACCACATCGGCTAATTTTTGTATTTTTAGTAGAGATGGGGTTTCACCATGTTGGCCAGGCTGGTCTCGAACTCCTAACCTCAGGTGATCTGCCCTCCTCAGTCTCCCAAAATGCTGGGATTATAGGAGTGAGCCAGGGCGCCTGTCCCCAATCTCAATTTTATTTAGCAAAAATTACTAAAGTCATGTAAACTTTAAAAGAATCTGGATTTATTAATTTATGAGAGTTCATTTATTTTTAAGTTGATTTGATGATATATAGACAACATACATAAAAATATGGACAAATATTTTGTAGCTTTCATCTTATACTTTTTCCATAAGGCAGATAAAACTCACTAGTTTAAAAGCGCAGTTAGATAAAAATGGTGCCACTGTAAATGCAACAAATAAACATTATCTGTCCCACATGGCTAAGCCCTTATTAAGTTTTAGAGAAAAAAAAAAATAGCATATTTACATCTAAAACCCAGACAGAAAATTTAAGCTTTCTCAAGCAATTAGGTATGTCAATTAGACATAAAACAAAGAAAGGTTAAAAATGAATGCCAAAGAAACAAACAGGAATTCACCACTTAATTTTATAAGGAGACCAATTTTGGTCTAATATTAACAGATAGCTTGCAATTTCGTCTGCCTTTTCCAACTGGACCACTGAGTTCAGGGTGGAGCCTGCTATCTAATAGGACCGAAAAAACATTTGCAGCTTCCTCGGGCCAACACTGACACATCTAAAAGGCAGACACAGCCAGAAGCCAGAGCACTTGGATCTCCAGAAATCAAAGATCCCATTCCTACACTGAATCTTAGGTACCTTAGAACCAAGGCAAAAGGCAGAGAGGGAAACACCATGGGGTTGAGCTGTTTAATGCTCTCATAGTGCACCTCTCTGCAAGGACATTCCCTGAGGCTACTGGATGACCCAGCACCGCCTGGCCCACTCTGTGATTAGCTCATCTCCCCCAGAAGTTGTATTCCTCAGTGGTGAGTGCTCTCACAGTCTCCATGTGTCCAAACTACACTCATGATCACATCGTGGCCCCAGCTCCCAGATCCTCACAGACAAACCTAGCCAACAATTTTACTTATTCCAAGTTGCCATTTACCATCAGTTTCTATTTGACCGGTCAGAAATCTCAAGATTTTCTTATTTAAACTTGCAAACAAATGAGGAGGATAGAAAACAAGTGTTTGTTTCCTGTAGTAATAGCCATTCATTGCAGCAACTATTAATTCCCTTTAACATTGCACCCTTGCCAATAACCGATTAGTTAGTACATACACAAAGGTCAATTGCTTTCCTACAGTTGAAAATAATTCTTGGTACCCGCCAAAAGCTGGAGAGATTGGGGAATGTAATGTAAAAGAAAGCAGAACTTCAGACCTAAGTAGAACCCACCCATGACTTTTGGGGTTCCATAAGAAAGACAGATGATCCCAAAGTGGGGGTGAGAGGTGAAGCCAGCTGGACTTCCTGGATAGAGTGAGGACTTGGAGAATTTTTTGTCCAGCTAGAGGATTGTAAATGCACCAATCAGCACTCTGTAAAAACGCACCAATCAGCACTCTGTGTCTAGCTAAAGGTTTGTAAACACACCAATCAGTGCTCTGTAAAATGGACCAATCAGCCAGATGTGGGTGGGGCCAAATAAGGGAATTAAAGCTGGCCACTGGAGCCAGCAGCCGCAACCTGTTGGGGTCCCCTTCCACCCTGTGTAAGCTTTGTTCTTTTGCTCTTCACAATAAATCTTGCTGCTGCTCAGTGTTTGGGTCTGCACTACCTTTACCAGGTGTATCACTCACCACGAGGGTCTGTGGCTTCACTCCTGAAGTCAGCAAGACCACAAACCCACTGGAAGGAAGAAACTCCAGACAGGTCTGAACATCTGAAGGAACAAACTCTGGACATACCATATTTAAGAGCTGTAACACTCACTGTGAAGGTCTGCAGCTTCATTCCTGAAGTCAGTGAGACCACGAACCCAATGGAAGGAAGAAACTTTGGACACATCTGAACATCTGAAGGAACAAACTCTGGAATCTTTAAGAACTCTAATACTCACCGTGAGTGTCCGCAGCTTCATTCTTGAAGTCAGCGAGACTAAGAACCCACCGGAAGGAACCAATTCTGGACATGGGGTGTCTGTAGTGCCTTGGCTGCGTGGTTCAAGGGGTCTCAGTGACTAGAAGTCTCTCTCTTAGTTCTCTTTATGTGACAGCCAGAACTCTGATGCTTTCTTTTAGTAATTTTTTGTCCACTGACTGCCAAATGGAAAAAGTATGGACTTGAAGGGGAACGTATCAATGATTAATAAAACTGGATAAAGATTGAAAATAAAAGAAAAAAAAGTAAATGGAAGAAAGGACTTCCTAGAGGAGCCAGTTTGGGAAGACCATAAGCTTCCCCAAAAGGTCAATGAAATTTGAAATTTTTCTCAGCAAAAGCTAACAAGAAAGAAAGCATACCTTCAGAGAACAAAACATAATTTTTAATAAAGGATTTCAGTCACCTGAAAAAATTCCTATGGGGGAAATAGGATTCAAATAGGATTCAAAAGAGAAAAAGCACAAAGACATTTTATATATATATATGTTTTAATTTATATTTATATATATTTGAGATATCAAATAGTTTTCAATTTAGCTAACTATTGACCACAGAGCTCATTAAAAAATATATATATATATTTTAAAAATCTTTTTTCATCAGATTTCAGCTAGGATAAAGAAAAAATATTTCTGATGTTTGGCTTTTTTTGTTGTTGTTATAAAAAAGAAAAAACTAAAGAAATCTACCAAGTGATTAATAACCAAAACCAATACACCTTTGGTGACTTAACCAAGGAAGCACAAGCCATCTCCAAAAAGGGACAAAGAAGCAGCCCTCACAAGGTCCAGAGCCACTCCCAAAGACAAGTAAGAAAAGAAAAGAGGAAAAGGAACACTTATCCACTGTGGTTAGAGTGTAAATTAGTACAACCATTGTGGAAGACAATGGGTAATTCCTCAAAGATCTAAAGAGGGTGGAGGGTGGAAGGAGGAAATCAGGAAAAATAACTAAATGGGTACTAGACTTAATATTTGAATGAAGAAATAATCAGTACAAGAAACTCCCATGACACAAGACAAGGGTAGAAGGACCTTTATTCTGAGGAGCTTATAAGGCCTCTCTAAGTATGTTAAATTTCCACTCTTTGGGGCATCACCTGCTGATCCCCAAAAGCTATAAGTGTTGGGAGACCGAGGCGGGTGGATCACAAGGTCAGGAGTTCGAGACCAGCCTGGCCAACATGGCAAAACCCCGTCTCTACCAAAAATGCAAAAAAATTAGCTGGGCGTGGTGGCAGGCGCCTGTAATCCCAGCTACTTGGGAGTCTGAGGCAGGAGAATCACTTGAACCCAGGAAGTGGAAGTACAGTGATCCAAGATCGCGTCACTGTACTACAGCCTGGATGACAAGAGCGAAACTTCATCTCAAAAAAAAAAAAAAAAGCTACAAATGAATTTTTTTAATAAGATCTATTTCTAGCATCCCAGTTTCTAAATGAATATTCTAGCCTGTGCTGAAGTAAGTCAAAAAATAAAAGATATAAGGAGATCATGCAGGTTTACTAGGTTAATTTTTTAGAAAAGATATAAGACGAAAAAATAGTGTTAATTTCTAATGATGTAATTTTGTTCATAGAAAATCCAAAGTAAAATCTAAAACGGAATTACTAGAATAATGAGAAATAATAGTTTTTTGGACACGTGATATTAAAAATAATCAATCCATTTCCTCGGTTTTGGCAGAAAGTGATTAGAAAACGTGGTAAAAAAAAAAGGCATACAATTGCAATAATAGCATAAATAAGTACTGTCTTCGTGAAATGTCTGTTAATTTTTCCCACATTTATCCAAGTGGTTTTCCTTTAATGTGTACATGTCATGAAAGTTACACATATCATTTCTAATTAAATTTTACTGGCCTCAAATTAGCCACAAGACCAAATTTCCATTAACAAAAGGCAAAATGATTTGGTAAGTCCATCTATTAGGCTACAAGAAGATTTTCATGTAGACTTCAGGATTGTAATTATGAGAATTTTATCTTTGGTTAAAAATACTTTGCAAGGAAAGGACATTATATCTACAGCAACATTTCTATTTGTCATATTGGATTCTAATTTTTACTTTAACAGACTAAAAATTTATGTTATCCAATAAGCAGATGCTTCATTACTTTCTGAGTAATTTACTACAGAAAGAAACCATTTCCAAATTGCAAAAAATAATCTAAATACAATGCCATGTGTTTTTCCTGGAAAATCACAACTTCTCTGCAAATTATTCCTTTAATATAAAGGACTTCAGCGTTCATAGATACAGAACATCAATAATTATTTTAATAATAGTATATTATCTGTCTCCTTTTATACTATCATCACTTGATGTGGGTGAAGAATTACATACAGTTTTTATCCTGTTTAATTTATATTGCTATATACTATATATTCATGGAAAGTAAAGCATAAAGTGTTGCTGGTCTTCTTAAACATGGTTTAACTTATTTTCCATGGATGACACATTATTTAAACAGGTGGCATAAATGGATGCCTCCATTTCTAAAAATGAGGACAAGCTCCATACATAATGTATAGTTTTAATATTATTAATGACAAAGTCATTCTTTGGTTTATTTCTATTCTCTATCAATACCATGATGTAGCATCCTAATAAATCATTAGTGGGACACCATTGTAATGTCATCCTGCAAAAATGCATCATCAAAACTACTGTGATAAAAGCTGCCCTTGTGATGATAAATAGATCTGACTCATAAGCATTCATTTAGTACATACCTGCTGTAAAATTAGGAAGGCTCTTTGAATAACCAGATAAGCAATATTGCATTGATGATAAAAAAGATTATATGTTTAATTGTTATGCACTTATTTATGCAAACAAAAACTGAGTAGAAAGCCTATTAAGGGTTTTTGGAGAAAAGTTTCCTATATGGTCTGTTGTTTTCTGAACGAGTTTTCTTCAAAATTTTTCATTTCAAGGATGACTAATAAAAGAGGAATACAAAAATATTCACTGAGAATATTCCTAATTCTTCAGAAGCCTACTATATCTAAGAAAATGTTTCTCTGATTGATTTTATTTCTTCTAAAATACTTAAACCAATTAGTAAGTTGTTTGTCAGTGGCAAGGGCAGGATTCATGTAGAGTACAATCTAAATCTAGAGCCAACGCTTAAAATTTTTATTACCTAAAATCACTCAGGAATAGGGATAGACACTTATTTTGTCTTTCTTTTTTGCTTCCCAGTGGAATACTTTATTAGTGCAACATCTGTAAATCTACAGATGTTTTCCATTGTCACTGTAAGGTGTAGGATGATCAAGGGATCACGGTTATTATTAAACGAACTATCTCAGCTTACTGGAACCATTTTATTATCAAGCACTTGCTTGATGAACTTTTTAGAATATACTTGGTAGTCTTGATTGTTAAGTGGGCCTCCTTTCTGCTTAGAAAGGAGATTATTCTTTCTAGATTATCCTTTCTGCTCTAGCAGTCCTATACCTCTATAGATACCACAGCTGGGTTCAAGGGCGAAAAATTTGGGAAATATGTCAATTTTCGGTTTATGCTAGTCAACTTCACGTTGGATCTATTACCTTCATTTTGGAATAGGTGTTTGCTTTCTGATTGACTGAATTACTGAATCATTCCTCCCTTCTTTATTTGAAATATCTACTAGACATTTTCTGTATGCCAATAGAAGATATACTGAAAGCTGAGAATGAGGGAATGAGATGAACTTGGTCCTGTATCTCAGGGTCTCATGATCTATAGGTAAGAGCAGACAAATAACTTCAGCAACATGAGCAATTTTAAAATAAACATATGTTAATTAATATGAAGATAATTTTTATTTCAATATTTTAAATCCTTAGAGTTTGTAGCAAATAATTTACCATTTCTTTCTTTATTCAAATATCAGATATTAATTTTACTGAATCAAGCTGAGTATTTTCTTTTAAGAATCATCCAACTTTTAATTTTTGGTAAATTGGCTCTAAATTTCTATAAAGATATTGAAACCGTGTTGTGTTTTCCATTGTCACCATAAGGTGTAGGATGATCCAGGTATCAAATTAGTAACAGCTACAGGTTTCAGTGAGTAAAAACATATTTGTTGTTGTGTTTAAGATAATCCCTGCTTTTTGTTCCCTAAATAACTAATTCAAATGTTTATAATACTTTTTTGTTGCTGCAATTATTTGTTTCTTCTTACCTTTAGACTCCCTAGTCTACTCATGCCCTTTTCAGACCCTTTTAACACAGCAGCCAGAAATACTGAAATTCTTGTTAGGTTAAATTGTATCAGTGTACCCAGTTGGGCATGGCGGTTCACACCTGTAATCCCAGCACTTTGGGAGGTCAAGGTGGGAGGATCACCTGAGGTCAGAAATTTGAGACCAGCCTGACCAACATGGTGAAACCCTGTCTCTACTAAAAATACACACACACAAATTGTATTAGTGTACTTGGCTCAAAAATCTTGTACCAGTTTTACATTGCTCAGGTAAGAGACAAGCACTCTATGGTAGCATGCAAGGCCCACGTGACCTCCTACATCTGCAATCTCATGGCCCACGACACAATACTCTTGCCCTCAATATTCCAGGCACACTCACTCCTTTTCTCTTCTTGACCAAAGTGAACCTTTGTCTCATGGCCTTTGCACAGTGCTGTTTCTTGAACCAGGAGATGATATAAAAGAAACTTTGTAAATGTTTTCCACAAAACCAATAGTAGTCTTACCAATTTGCAGAGCACTAACAATTAATTACATGTTATGAAACCAGAAGATACTTTTAAAACTACCAATTAAATACAAAAATAAATTTTGATAAACCACACTACGAGAAAGACTGAAGTATTTTTCTCTCTCTCAAGAATATACCATAAGATTTTTATTTCAAATGAGTGAACAAGGAGTAAGCATATGGCTAGAAAACAGAAAAATTATTATAGCCATGGATCAGAAAGCTACGGATATGTTATATATTATATTTATATAAAAATCTATTTATAAAATTCAAAACTATATAGAATGTTACTTTCCTGGATTTTAACAGGTGTGGTATTTCTGAAACTGAGGGGTTAATCCAATTGCGTCTGTCAAACAAACTGCCCTGTTTGCTTTTGGTCCCTTGCTTTTTGCTTTTTTTTTTTTTTTTTTTCCCCATAAAGCTGAAGGCCGTGATACTGAACGCTGTAACTTAACCTTCACTGGCTACATTATAGATAACATTTATGAGTCACCATGGTAACAGCTGCTTCAGTTATTTTTCAGGAACTTCAGGCAGCTCCTGTCCAGTTCAAACCAGTTGCAAATACAGACCCTTCAACTGAGGCTGAGCAAATGCCCACTAGGTGGCTTTTTGACATCAGAGGGCCCAAAACACGACCCTCAGATCATGCTACTGCCTCCATTTTCTGAACATATGCCCTAGGAAAAGCCATGAGCCCCAACTACACTTGTGTAGATCACGGATTACTTCATTTTTTCTCCACTACCAATAACCTTGTCCCTAATCCTTATCTTCTGGGAGGCAAATTTAAGAGCTATTTTCCTGCCTCCTCACTTGGCTCCCTAATGAATAAATCTTTTCTCTCTTGCAAAATGTGTTGTCACAGTGATGGATTTATTTACTGTGGGTGTGGACAAAACAAACCTGAATGAACCTGGGCAGTATCATTTCCAGCTTATTTAAATTTATAATTGTTAGTGGTTTTTTTTTCCTTCTATCCAAATAAATGTTTACTTTTGTAACTAATTTTGGATTATTTCTTAAAGAGGGCTCCTGTAATTAAATAACCTTCAAGTCCCACAAAGCTGAGATCTGCCTTGATCTTAGCCCACAAGAAGGCATAATCAAGTCATTCAACTCCCTTTTAATCAAAGTTCTCTGAATAACCTAAGAAAAACAGAAACTCTGACATTTCTGTGCTTCTCCCTCAATTTTTTTTATTACTTTCATATTTGAAAATGCTAAAAAATTCCCATCTGTAACATATCATTGGAATTGAAGTGATGAAACCTCAAGCTCAAAATTACTTTTATTTTATTTTACTTTATTTATTTTGAGATGGAGTCCCACTCTGTCGCCCAGTCTGGAGTGCAGTGGCATGATCTCCACTTACTGTAATCTCTGCCTCCCGGCTTCAAGCGATTCTCCTGCCTCAGCGTCCCCAAGTAGCTGGGACTACAGGTACATACCACCACATCTGGCTAATTTTTGTATTTTTAGTAGAGATGGGATTTCACCATGTTGCTTGGGCTGGTTTTGACCTCCTGACTTCAAGTGATCCACCCACCTCAGCCTCTCAAAGTGCTCGGATTACAGGCATGGGCCACCACACCCAACTGAAAATTATTTTTAGCAAGTTGTATAAAACTTATTCATTGATTTAAACAAGGAGAAAAAGTCTCCATATATTTTAATTATATTTGTTTTGGGGAAAATGAATATAAATTAAATAAACATTTTTGTTTTTCTGTTAATCTTTACAGTCCAAATTACATACTTGATAAGATAAACCAATGTATAATTAAGTTTTTCACTTGTTTGTTTGTTCGTTTTTGAGATGGAGTCTTACTGTTGCACCCAGACTGGAGTGCAGAGACACGATATTTGCTCCCTGCAGCCTCCACCTCCCGGGTTCAAGCAATTCTCCTGCCTCAGCCTCCTGAATAGCTGGAACTACAGGTGCACGCCACCACGCCTGCCTAATTTTTGTATTTTTTGGTAGAGATGGGGTTTCACCATGTTGGCCCAGGCTTGTCTCAAACTCCTGAGTTTAAGCAATCTGCCCGCCTCAGCCTCCCAAAATGCTGGGATTACAGGAGCGAGTCATCACGCCCTGCCAAGATTTTAGACACAATATATTTATTATTTTTCTTCTGTGTAATGCCAACTTTACTAATAATTGTCAATCGTATCTTTATTTTTGCCAATTACTTTCAGAGGACACAGAGTTCTAGTAAGATTATTTTCCTTCATTGAAATAACGGGCATACCTTTTTGCTCTTAATTAAGTGCCACTTGCATGGGAACATTAAGAAGTTCCAATTATATAAATTCAGGGAAGTTTCCATGTTAAGGAAAGGAAGCTGGAGGGTAAAGTGATGATATATTAAATATTTACTTTTAATTGAACTTTACGTCATTTACCATTTGTGGAATGAAAAATGCCATGGTGCGTGCAAATCAATAAAAAATATTTTCATCTCTAATAGAATGCTGAGTACTCAATTAAATACTCATTCTAAATATAAGTCAAAACACAATCTACCATTTAGGATAAAAGTAGTCCATCAGGCCAATGAGGAAAGAAGTTTTAATACCTTTATTACCATTGTCTAGCAAAATGCTGGTTTTAGAATTTGACTCAGTATCTACAGAAAATAAGAATATTGTTATGTCATGTTATATTTTCATGTTACTATTTTCTTAACTCTTATTCAAATAAAATAATGGTTAAATCATGACTAGGTGCCTAGCTGTGTCATGTGTTTAAAACTTACGTTTAAATTTTTATACTAATATCTCTTTTTTATTGATTTACCCTATTTTTTTTTCCATTATACTATAGTTACTGACAATGTTGAAATTTACATGAGCCCTGTAATTCTGGAAAACAGCTATGGATAAAGAATTGCACCACCACTTTCATTTTCTGGAAAATGACACCCTTCCTGGTAAGACTTAGGTAACATTCACAGATGACCCCTTTGTTTACCTATGGCAAGGTCAGACACAGAGCCTCCAAAATCTCATTTGCAGCCTCAGATTATTAACTAAATTGTTTTGTTTTTGCTGACCAATTAGAACAAAGTGTCTGTTAACCAAACTTTATTAAAGATTTTCTCTTTCCCCAAGACTGCTGAACATTGTTCTACTCTCAGGCTGAGCCAGCATAGGGCCCCTCTGTAAGGGCCACTCCTGGACAATAGACTGGCTTGAGCACAAAACATTTGCTAATGTACTCTCCAGTCATGGCACCCTTTCAATTCACCTCCCCATACCTGTTTTCTTTTACCCTTGGTTACTCCTCTCTATAAAAGAAAAACCCTTTTGCCTAACTCTTGAGCAACCTGGAGATCTTCTATTCAGAGCATTCTTTATATTGCAGTAGCCTTTGCAAATAAAGTCTCTCTTGACCCAAGTCTAGATTTGTTTTTAATTCAACATTATGTAACATATTTACATCACGAAAAGTTCTGTGAAGGGTATATCGGAACTCTCTGCACTATTTTTGCACCTCTCTTGTAAATCTCTTGAAAATAAAAAGCCGAAGAAACAAAAGGATATTTCTCAGTTTATACATTCTAGGCCTCTTGAAAATTATTTATAAAACTAATAAGTTGATTACTACAGAGAAAAAAAAAAGACCAGAAAGTCAGACAGTTTAAAATATGACATTTGATACTTAGTATCTACCTAAAGGCTGTAACCCTGGGAGTGGGGATAGTTTGTTTCTGGGTGAAGATTTCACCTTAGTTCTTGACACATCTGTGTCACAGTTCTCTTTTACATAGGACGGCATCCCAAGATCTATCCCAAACCATTTTCAGAAACAGCTTTTATTTTGGAAGCTTTAGAGGGTCTTGTATTCATAAATAATAACATTTCAAAAAGGTATTTTAAAAGAAAAGCTGATTATATGTAAAAAAAGACAAAACATTTTTAGATGTGCAAAGGAGCTATGTTAGTTCAAAAGAATCTAATGCTAAGGATATATGTGTGTGTGTATATATGTATATGTGTGTTGTGTGTGTGTATATATATATGGTGACTGAGTATATGACAGGCCATTAAATTTTGAAGGAGTAAATTCTTTCTTGTTATTCTTTCTCAATACTGATAGAAACTCTCTTCTTGACCAAATTCTACTCAGGCTCCATTAAACTCTATTCTGTACTAGGCTTTGACTTTTGAGTTTCCAGATTTATCTTTGTATTGTTCAGCTTCAGCAAGTGTCTTGCTGAGTTATTTTACCCCAAATCATTACCTACCCTTGATATCGGATCACCCTCAATATAGATCATGTTCCTCATCCTCCATTTTTCCCCAGATGAGGTCTAATCACCCTGGCTTTCCTTCTGCAAAATTCCTGGTAGGTTAATTTAGCTAGACTCCTCCCTTATTCCAGTTGTCTCCTCTTAGTAACTTTCCATCCACCCCACTCCCACTCTATTCCTTGGCTATACATTTCCACTTGTTCATGCTGTATTCACAGTTGAGCCAATTCTTTCTTCCCTACTGTGAAACCCCATTGTAGGAACCCCCTTGAACAAAGTCTGCCTTATGCTTCTTTAACAAGTGTCATAAATATATACTTTTTCTTCAACAGTACAAATCTCCTATTCCTGGAGCTTATCTGATATCCTCTTTTCTTCCAGCTTCACTAAGAATCCTAGTCTCACACAGACCATTTCTCCAGCCACCGACCTTATGTGTTGTCCTTTGCATTAGACTACCTTCAATTCCATACACCTTTATGCAAATGCCATCTTCTTTAAAGTATTCACAGATTATGGCACTATACTTTGTCTTTTTTCTGGACATATTTGGTACTGTTTTGCACATATACTCATGGAATTTTAGAAACTATTTATAAAGCAATAAAAATAGCACAGAAGTGTCAACCAGCGCTGCTGTCATACAATTTGTGTTCTACGAATTTCTTAGTTACAGCTTGCGTTGAAATTATCTAAAGATAATTTTTAAAGACATGTGACAGGGAAAACATCAGTGGTTGCCAAATAGAAAATACAAGGAGAGAATAAAGAGGTGGAGCACCGATGATTTTTAGGTCGGTGAAACTACATTGTATGATACTATAGTGTGGAATGTAAATTATTTTACATTTCCAAATGCGCGACTACAAACACAAGAGGGAATCCTAATGTAAACTATGGACTTTGGGTAATTACGATGTGTCAAAGTAGGTTCATCAAGTGTATCAAATATACCACTCTGGTATCAGAGGTTGATAATAGAGAAAAGTATATATGTGTGTGAGCAGGGGTATTTGGGAAATCTCCAACCAACCTAAATTTTGCTGTCAATCTAAAACTGCTCTAAAAAAATTGTCTTTAATAATATAATATGAATTTTAAAAGACACATTTGGTAGGCATTTGTTAAAAATCCTCTTTAATATAAACCAGATAAATTTTGTATTACAAAAGGAAATAAAAGAATTATTCAAATTTGAGAAACTTTGAATATCACATCCAATTTACATAAAATTATGAAAGATTATTTATTGCTTTATTATTTTTGTTACATCACTCTTCACTGTTTTCTTAATAAAATGGAAAGTAAAATTTTAAAAGCAGAATCTTCTCCCCCTATAGGCTTGTGACTGGCAGACAAAAGGCAAGTTGGTAATGAAAACAGGAAGTAGAAGGTAAACAGAGTGCTTGAGGCAAGATCCAAATACTCCCTGAAGTCAGAGATTTCAGAAAATGTTATTTAATACAGGTAAGCCAGTTCCTCTAGAGGTCTGTATTTACATCAGGTCTGAGGTACTTCCCAAAGGAATTCCTGATGAAATGTAACAGTATTTTAAAGCATATAGTGGTAGACATTTATCTCAAAAGTCCCTAAGTGTGTAGAGAGGGAAACACTCAGGAAGCAATGTCTGCATCGTGGATGTCAACTCATGTTGTCAAATTTTAGAAGTTATTCAACTCAATCTGGCCATGATCATTGTTCTATATATTTTGCTAACTGAATAACACTAATTTAATATGAAAACATCCCTGTGAAATATCAAAATACATAGGAAAAACACAAGAGTTTGGCCATTAGCCATCTTTAAAACCTGTATTTCTACAGTTTTATCCAAGATTTAATTTAAAAACTAGCATTTGGGACAGTGAAGAGTATGAGAAAGGGAAACACCTGCCAGAAAATCATTTTTCTAACCATACAATATTAACTTCCATTGAAAAGAAGAATTGGAGTGAAACATTTTTGTTTCTAAGAGTTGCAAACCGAATAAAGTAATGTGAAACTATTAAATGAGGTGACCTGACCTGCTAAAAGCAATTTAAATAGCTAAAGGATACATTCAGCACTTTTCACATGTAGATGCAAAGAGTTGTCTTCCAAAGGGTCAGTTATGTCAGAAAGACTAAAACATGTGGGAGAACATCAAAAAACCGCCCTTTCGATACATAATGGAGAGCATTATAAATGACCTTGTGCCTAGTGAATGTAGTTTGAAAAGATTGGGTCAGCTTGCACTGGTGAGTATAATACAATTTCGTAACACATTAATACCAAGTTATTTTCAGCCAGGAGGCAATTATTTTTCTTGGTAGAGTGGGTATTTTGTGGATACTATTTTAATTTGTGACTTCAGAATATATCAGTGTTTTGAATTCCAAAACTGAGCAAAACCTATTATAAGTAAATATATTTATATAGTAATCTTGAATATATAATAGTTACTGTAAGAAAAATGTATGCTGTGAAATTTTTGTTGATCTTCATCAAATAATATATTGATAGTCTATATTTCAAATTATAAAGAAAAAGTAGTATTCATTAAAAGTTTATTCCCAAAGAAAGGTAAAATAATGAGTTGTAGTTGTAAAATACACAATAACGTTAGTTGAGTGTCCCTAATCCAAATATCTGAAGTCCAAAAATTCTCCAAAATTCAAAACTTTTAGAGCATCAGTGACTTCATAAGTGGACCTGATGTCCCGTGATGACTCATAGTCAAAACCCAGTCAAAATTGTTTCATGTAAAATATTATTTGAAACATTATATTAAATTATCTTCAGGCCATGTGTAAAAGCTACATATGAAACATACATCTCATGCTTAGCTTTGGGTTCTGTCCCCAAAATATATCATTATGTACATGCAAATATTACAAAATCAAAAAAAAAAATCTTAAACAGAAACACTTTTGTTCTCAGACACTTCAGATAAGTTATACCCAACCTTTATATCTATTCAGAAAAAGGATCAGAACAAAAAATGAGAGTAATAGAAATGAAAATTGTTCCTGACAAATATCTATTTCATAAGACATTTCTGCAAAGATAATTGTGAAGGCATTTGTCATTTAATAGAGAATAGCAAATAGAATATCCTAAATATCAAATACTGGGTTTCTGCATGTTATTACCTAAGGCAAGAAATGTGATTGGAAATGTATTTACCACGAAGAAACATGTCTAATTTGTTAAAATTCAATTGTGCCTTCTAGGTTATAATTCTAAAGGTGTTTGCTGTTTAAAACTGATTCAGGTAATCTCTCAGAGCAAAGGCAACTTTATTTGGAATACTAAACTATAAGCTCTGATAAGACCAGAGATTTCTGTCTATATCCGGAAGATCTGGGACATGGTAGGTACAAAGCAGGTCGACTATGACTACTTGCCCGAGTCCAGTGAGACAGAACACTCATACACACAGCAAGTTACACGAAGTGGGTGTATTACTCACAGATAGGCAATAAAAGACAACAGAAATCTGGGATTCATCACAAGTTGGTCCTTCAGGGCTCAGGTAAACTGCATAGGGAATATGGAGTCTCATCTGTGTGTATTCCTCCCTGGCACTGCAGCTGAGGGATTCCCGAAAGCAGTCTGCTCTAGGATTTTATACCCTGAGAATAACAGGAATCACTGGGCTATATAGCATTGAATGGTATCCTCTTTCTAGGTGGGACTGGAACAAAGCCCAGGCTGTTTAAGTCAGTCCCTCTTTATCTCAGGAGGTTGCCTTCCCACCACGTGGCACAATTATTTCTGAAATCTAAAAATGAGAATTGGGGGAGAACTCCTTTGGTCCAAGGTCACACAGCGAACAGCACCACAGTGGGCATGGAATTTTTATGGTTTGAGTGCATTAAGTAAATGAATATGGTTTCAAGTTTGTATAGGTTTCCCTGTAGTATTAATGTTCCTTTCTTTTTTTTTTTTTTTTTTCTCTAGAAAGTTCGTTTGAAAAGTCTTTCATCATATAATAACGGGAAATGAAACAGCGTTAGGATGGTTTCACCCTTGATAATTATTGACTGTGTGACATTGCGCAAGTTGCCTAGCCATTTTATTCACAGTTTATTTATTTCTAAAATTGCTGCTATTGGTTGCACATTATAATTATATATGCCGTAAAAAAATGTATTTTTAAAAAATTATATTTGCTATCTATATTGTCTCATATGTAGTTTTCTTTTTAATAAAAATATGTTGGAATGGCAGTTTTTGGAATGTAAGCCTGAATTTCAAAAGGCTGTTTTTAAACTAATGAATATTTGTAGCCTTTCCCATATTTCTCATCATGATGGCCCTGATGTCTTTGGTGGCAGTATCTACATTTTGAAAAAATTCTGCCATATCAATACTGGTATTATTACTATTTCAATTTGTGATTTAGTACATTTTATAAAGAACTTGGCATTCAGTTCCCAAAAAAAATCTGCTTAACTTTACATCTATATAACTTTACCTATATACTTTTTTACATGACTAAATAGAGGCAAGCACTTTTTTTTTTTTTTTTTTTTTTTTTTTTTTTTTTGAGACTGAGTCTCGCTCTGTCGCCCAGGCTGGAGTGCAGTGGCCGGATCTCAGCTCACTGCAAGCTCCGCCTCCCGGGTTCCCGCCATTCTCCTGCCTCAGCCTCCCGAGTAGCTGGGACTACAGGCGCCCGCCACTTCGCCCGGCTAGTTTTTTGTATTTTTTAGTAGGGACAGGGTTTCACCGTGTTAGCCAGGATGGTCTCGATCTCCTGACCTCGTGATCCGCCCGTCTCGGCCTCCCAAAGTGCTGGGATTACAGGCTTGAGCCACCGCGCCCAGCCGGCAATCACTTTCTAACTTGCTTTATAGAGACTTGCCTTTAAGATAATTACAATCACCGTGTTCTTCACATAGTGCTGGGATTTTCTTTTCATGAATGTTTACCTGGTTGACTCTAAAGAGCTGTCACATTTATTTATTTGTTTCACAGTGTAAGCATGATTTTGTGAGAGTTCAGTGGAAGGAAAGACAAACGTCTACATTGTAAAAATCAATGTATTGATATGTCAATGAGGCCATAGACCAATCGGTCTGAACAAACTTATCTTCCCCATCCTCTGTAAAAGATGGAACTCTTGGAGAATTGGAGGGAGTTTCTTTACTGGACACACACACACACACACACACCCTTTTTTTTTTTTTTTTAACTGTAGATTTCATTTAATAAGTTTTATCATCATGTAGTAATGAAAATAAAAAAGAATTAGAAAGGTTTCGCCCTTGATAATGATTAACTGTGTAGCACTGGGTAAGTCACATAGCCCTTTTAAGTCTGCATATATGAGTGTTTGCTTATGTATAAGCACAAGGCTAGGTGCCAGGAATACAGCAATGAATGCAAGAAATCTGATCCCTGACTTTTCACAGGAAACTAGCCAATAGTTTCCTGTGAAAGATAAACATTAAAGAGATAATTACACAATTTATTGTAATTGCAATAAATTCTGCAAAGGACAAGTACAAGATGCTTGGAAAATATATATCAGGAGTATAGGACCTCGTCTTAGTAGAAAGGAAGGCTCCCCCTGAAAAGTGGCTTCTATATTAAAATTTGCATTGATTTCGTGTGTCTGTGTGTGTGTGTGTGTGTGTGATGCGGCTATCACAGATGTTTCTTTTAAGGCAATATGTTATTTCCTTTCTCTGTTTTCACTGGAATTCCATTATCCAAATTTAGTAAAAAGAATTCATTTTATAATATTATTCATGTAAATATTTAAAGATAACACTTCACGGAAACATTGAAAGTTTTATTCTCGGGGAAAGAAAGAAAGAAAAACGACTTGGTGTTTCATCATAGGAATGGCTTCATAAATAAATCCCTAGCTGCAAACCTAGACCATTAGTTAATATCATAGTTTCTTGATAACAACCAGTAGCAAGACCATGTTTACTCAATAATTGACTCATATATTTAAACATGGGCATTATTAATTTTATACTTCATGTTAGATACTTTTTTCTTCTTTATTCTTGAAATTCTAACTCTAGTTCTTGAAACCTTTGTATTGAATCTGTTTATGTACTTAGTTTATGAATAGTTACTTGCAATGAACATTTCCTGCTATTTTCCATAGATCATTTACTTTCACTCTCTTAAGATTTGCTGCTGAATGGTTCATGACATCCTTTAAGACTACATGGGTACTTTAACAACCAAAATGAAAATGATATCTCCCCATTTAATTTATCCAATTAATTAGAAATATAGACACTAAGTTATAACAGTGATTTATTTCAGTCATTAAGAATTCAAACTTGTTAAGCATGAATAAAATTGAATTAACATTTAGATAATTTATGAATCAAATTGTTTTCTTTTACATTTTTAAATTTCATAATTTCATTATTGGAACTTAATAATTATTTAGCATTATTTTAGAATAATTCAGTATAAATATAAAAAGTATTATTTTATAATTGTGAAAGGTTTAATGTAATGAATTGCTTTAGCTAATGGACACAAATGACTGAAAATGGTTTTTCAGTAAGTACAGTAGTTAGGTGAGAAGACAGGAATACCTTGAAGTACATTTACATCTAGATGGGGAAAAAATTGATTCATGCTCTCAGCACTTGCTGTAATTCCTAGTTCTCCCTTCACCATATATAAGTGATTAAATTATGTCCTTGTGACAAACAGTCTCTTTAAGCAGGGATTTACTTAATGGGATAAAATAACACTAATAGGAGACATGGGTCGTTTGTCATTTTCTCCAAACTCTCATTCTGGTGAGGAACAGGAGCTGTTTCACAAGGGTCTGAGTACTTGTATGTCCTTTTGATGGAAAAAAATGAAAAAACACGTAGTCTTGGAGAATGTCAGTGAACAGCTTCAGGTTCTTCCAAGCCTCTGAGACAGGTAAAATCTCAGATCAGAACACTTCTCATGCTGTGGGTGCTTTGCTTGTGTGTTGGCAGTCAAAGCCATCTACATGGATTTGAGATAGAATTTTCAATAAGGGTTAAAAAAGGAGCAGATTTAGAACTTAATTAGAAATTCGCTGAAGATAAGGTGTAAGTTAAAAATATTCAGAGAACTAGCAAATATAATGAGGACAGATTCTGAAGTAGACAACTCTTGATGACATTATGCTCAATAAATTAGAGCCAAGAGATTTTTAACTAAAAACATATATTTTCTTTGAATGTATATTATATACAAGCAACTGTGAGAGGCACACTTCCTTAAAGTAAACTGACACAAAAAGCATGGGCATGTATGGAGTTTATGATCTGCCAAAGAAAACTAATTTTTGGAATATTAATAGCAATTATAACACAGTTCATGCTATGGAGATATACGCAAAGCCATGAACACTGTCACTGAAGAAAGTACGTCTGTTTGATTATCAGTGTATCTCCCGGCACATTACTTACACACTGGACTTACAGTGATATTTGAGGAGTTAAAATGATGACTTCTGATCTCTTGACCAACACTGTGAGGCCTCAGTTAATGTCTGAAGTGAAGGACACGGCCGTATGCCCTGATTCTTTTCTTCTTTCCACAGGTTGGCATCATTGCAGTAATCTCTGGAGTTACCCATATCCTGGAACTGATCTCTTTTTGTGTATAGGATTCAACAGTACCACTACCCTACCATGTTTGGCTACAAACTCTTATATATGTAAATCATAAAAATGTTAACTTATATACCTCCTCAAAACTTCAAAAGCAGAAAGAGGGAAGGATGGAAGGACAGAAGCAAGAAAGGAAGGAAGGAAGGAAGGAAGGAAGGAAGGAAGGAGGGAGGGAGGGAGGGAGGGAGGGAGGGAGGGAAGGAAGGAGGGAAGGAAAGAAGGAGGGAGGGAAAGAGGGAAGGAAGGATTAAAGAAAGAAAATATCCATAGCAATATTAGAAGGAAAAATTAGAATAAAATATGTAAAATATGTGTTCAGTTATAATAAATATCTTTAAATTTAAACAGTGATTAGAAGTTCATTTTTTAAAATTTAAAGTAGTTTTAGACAAAAGAGAAAGGAGACACGGCAAAGAACTTAAACTATAATTCTTAAAACTTTAAGAACAATATTATCATTGTTACTTTTTGTTGTTTGTGTATAGTTGAGTTATGATCAGATTATTCAACTTGACATATGGGAAAGTAGCATTTTAGAAGAGTTTAGGAACTTACTCAGAATAAACATGACTGATACACAGCCAAACGTGAACTGGAACTCAAGTCAGATGGCTATCATTTCCTTGCTTCTAATACTACAGACTTCATCCAGTTATTACAGTCAGATATTATTTACTCAAATTTTTGTGTAATTTAATTTGTCTTACTAAAACTCAACTTTTAATTATCAATGTTGCATGCAAAGAAAGTCTACTTTTTTGGCAGTACCATAAGAACAGACTGCTCCTTTGATAAAACAGCAAATCAAAAGGAAGAAAAAAACTTGATCAATGTACACTTGGGAGAAGTTCACAGTGCCAAAATGTAACTTTAAACCAGGTATTTCAAACTCGTACAACCGAAACCTCAATAGCACTCATTCCATTGAAGATAAAAATCAATAAAATATGTTTAATCTGAGAGAATGGTGCACTTTGATTGTGTCACTTCAAAGGTGTTGAAATTATACAGAAGCAACAGTTTCATACATTTTTGAAACTATTTTCAGAAGTATTCATGCTTTGGGATTATCGGATTTTCTTCAGATTTTTTGAGTCATTATCCAAAATGCTTAGTCGCTTTCATCTTTCATCTTCATGACATAATGCTTTATCACATAGTGAGACACCTGCTGCAGGCATGGCTTTTCTTGTGAGTAATCTGCCACCTAAGAATCATTTGAACGGTAACAGGCACTTTTTCATGGGGTTGTTTGATTTTTCTTGTAAATTTGTTTAAGTTCCTTGTAGATTCTATATATTAAAGCTTTGTCAGATGGGTACATTGCAAAACTGTTCTCCCATTCTGTAGGTTGTCTATTCACTCTGATGATAGTTTCTTTTGCTGTGCAGCAGCTCTTCAGTTAAATTAGATTCCATTTGTCAATTTTGGCTTTTGTTGCATTTGCTTCTGGCATTTTTGTCATGAAGTCTTTGCTCATGCCTATGTACTGAATGGTATGGCTTAGATTTTCTTCTACAGTTTGTATGGTTTGGGTTTTACATTTAAGTCTTTAATCCATGTTAAGTTGATTTTTGTATAAGGTGTATACAGTTTCAGTTTTCTGCACATGGCTAGCCAGTGTTCCCAGTACCATTTACTGAATAGGAGATCATTTCTCCATTGCTTGTTTTTGTCAGGATAGTTGAAGATCAGATGGTTGTAGATGTTTGGTGTTATTTCTGAGGTCTCTGTTCTGCTCCATTGGTCTATATGTCTGTTTTGATACTAGTTCCATGCTGTTTTGGTAACTGTAGCCTTGTAGTATAATTCAAAGTCAGGTAGCGTGTGATGCCTCCAGCTTTGTACTTATTGCTTAGAACTGTTTTGTCTATACAGGGTCTTCTTTGATTTCATATTTGAAATTTAAAACAGTTTTTTTTTTTTCTGTGAAGAATGTCAATGGTAGTTTGATGGGACTAACATTGGATCTATAAATTACTTTGGGCAGTATGGTCATTTTTACAATATTGATTCTTTCTATCCTTAAGGATGGAATGTTTTTCCATTTGTTTGTGTCCTCTCTTTTTTCCATGAGCAGTGGTTTGTAGTTCTCCTTGAAGAGGTCCTTCACATCCCTTGTTAACCGTATTCCTAGGTATTTTATTCTCTTTGTAGTGATTGTGAATTGGAGTTCATTTATGATTTGACTCTCTGCTTGCCTATTGTCGATGTAAAGGAATGCTTATGATTTTTGCACGTTGATTTATTTTGTATCCTGAGCCTTTGCTAAAGTTGCTTATCAGTTCAAGAAGTTTTGGGGCTGAGAGAATGGGGTTTTCTAAATATAAGATCATGGCATCTGCAAACAGAGACAAATTGACTTCCTTTCTTCTTATATCAATACCCTTTATTTTTTCTCTTGTCTGATTGCCCTTCCAACACTATGTTGAATAGGAGTGATGAGAACAAAGGATACAGACAGACACTTCTCAAAAAAAGACATTTCCCAGCCAACAAACATATGAAACAATGCTCAGCATCACTGATCATAAGAGAAATGCAAATCAAAACCACAATGAGATAGCATCTCATGGCAATCAGAATGGTGATTATTAACAAGTCAGGAAACAATAGATGTTGGTGAGGCTATGGAGAAATAGGAACGCTTTTACACTGTTGGTGGGACTGTAAATTAGTTCAACCATTGTGGAAGACAGTATGGCAATTCCTCAAGGATCTAAAACGAGAAATACCCTTTATTATTTTCCCTTGTCTGATTGCCCCGGCCAGAATTTCCAATACTATGTTGAATAGGAGTGGTAAGAACAAAGGATATGGACAGACACTTCTCAAAAAGAGACATTTCCACAGCCAGAAATACCATTTGACCCAGCAATCCCATTACTGGGTATATACCCAAAGGAATATAAATTATTCTATGATAAAGACACATTCACCCATATGTTTATTGCAGCACTGTTTACAATAGCAAAGACATGGAATGAACCCAAATGCCAATCAATGATAGACTGGATAAAGAAAATGTGATATATATACACCAGGGAATGCTATGCAGCCATAGAAAGGAATGAGATCATGTTCTTTGCAAGGACATGGATGAAGCTGGAGGCCATCATTCTCAGCAAACAAACACAGGAACAGAAAACCAAACACCACATGTTCTCACTCATAAGTGGGAGTTGAACATTTAGAACACATGGACACAGAGAGGGGAACAACACACTCCTGGGCCTGGTAGGGTGTGGGATGAGGGGAGGGAACTTAAGAGGACAGGTCAATAGGCGCAGCAAACCACCATGACATGCATATACCTATGTAACACACCTGCACATTTTGCACATGTATCCCCCCTTTTTTTAAAGAAGAAATAAAGAAAAAAATAAATGTAACAGGCAGGCCACCTTCATTTTAAAACAAAAGGCTCCCTATTTCTTGCACAGAATGCTTGAATTTAGTCAAATTATATACTGCTAAAAATGAAGACTGATGGGTACATTTGTAATTAATTTATTTATGAAAGATGGTGCTTTTTCCCTTAAAATGTATCCTTTAAAAGTATTAAAAAGTATAGTACACGTAGAGGATGAAATTGTCAGGTGTGTCTTTGAAAACTATAATATACCAGTCACCACCAAAATAATCCACAAGAAACTAATTGCATTCTACATATTTTAACAAATTTATTATTATTTTATTAAACTTTTTCTAGTTCCTCAAAACTCCCAGAATACATTTTTAAGAGCAATAAGCAAATGCAATGGAAGTAAGCAGAAAACAAAACATATGACAGGCATAGGATGCACTCAGTATGTCTACAGAAATGTAATTTTATGTAATTTACCTACCTCATTCATAGACACTCAGTAGTCTAAAGCGGCTCCAGAATTAACAATCTACATTACTTTGTTTTCTTCAGGAGAGTAGAACAACCCATTAGTTTTTTTCCTTAGAAAAAACTAACGGATTTCTATGCTAAATATTTATATTTATAGTCAATTGAAAGCAATATAAAATATGAATAAAAGTAAAGGCCAAATTTTACAGGTATGTAAGACTGACCTACTGCTATAGGCTATGGTAAAAATATCGTGCTATATTACTTCATTACATTTCTTCAGAGAGATGAGAGAGATATGAAGAATCTATACATCTGAAACAAAAACAAAGGATGATGTTTATTAGCACCTTACAATTTGGCAGCCAGTGTGATAGTAACTGTCACATATGTTTCATATTTAATTCTAAAAAGAAGTTAGATATTTGTGAACATAGGCATTTTGAATATCAATAAACTGAGACTCAAAAATGTGAAGTAATTTGCTCATATTTAATATTTTTTCTGTAAAAACATCAACTGAAAAATAGAAAAGCTTCAATATCTGAGTTTTTCTCACATCATTTGGATTAAACTTTCGATGATGCCTGCAGAATAAATTAAGGTATGGTGTAGATGTTGGTGCTTAAACATACAGTAACTCTATTTATTTGTTAACTCATGCAATCAATGATATTTGAGCATGTAGTAGAATGTGATAACCACTCAAAATATTAAAGGAAATAGTAATCTGTAAGATTCATTATCCCAAGAGGCTTTCAGAGTAGAGTTAGATAAAAGGGGCACAGGCACTGCTATGATTTCCATAAATGTTATGAAAGGTGTATTCAAATGGTAGTATCAGAACAATGGGAGAGCACATGCCAACTCTGCCGTGAGCCTCTTGGATATACCTGAGCAGAGTCAGCTCTGAGTGTGTGTGTGGGGGGCGGGTGCTGGGGGGAGTGCTGTATGTGCACATCTGTGGCACAGCCAACAGTATTTGAAAAGGGTAAGAGGCAAGAGATCATGTGGTCTAGACAGCAAGAAACTATAGGACTTATGTACATCTGAAGTATAAATACTATAAATAGGGACACGAGTGTGGACAGGGATGGAGGCTGTACTATACTGTGTGAACACTGTTTTATTCCAGGAAATGTAAAATCATGGGAGCGAGTTCCATTATGTTTGTGTGATAGCTAGATTACTCTTGTCATAGAATAAGAAACAGGCTTATGGTAACAAGAATGTAGGCGTAGAGACCAGTTGCAGAAAACCAGAAGAGAGTTGATAATTTGAGCTAAGATAATAGAAGGATTTGAGAAATTGGTGTGCGGATAGATTTTGGGAGGGTAGCACTATCCTGATGCATGAGCCTATCTACATAGCTCTATATATTGTATTTATATTTATTATAACTTCATAATCCGTAGTATAGTGTATTCATAGCCTTACTCTGTAGCACTTCTATTGTTCTTGCATTAGCTATTGCTCAACGTTCCTGCTCGGGATCCTATGTGTTTAAGCAGTCATGTATTTGTTCAGTTCTGAAAACTTCTCAGCCATTAACTCTCAGAATGCTGTATTCTCTTCATTCTCTCAATCTGAAATTCCTCTTAAATAAATATTCAGAATTGTTCATTTTGAGGCTTTCTAACCCTGCAGGAGGTTTTCATAAATATACTACAATAAGCCCTGATCTTAAAAAACACAAAAGTATTTTTTGACTCTAGGGAACAGTGGGTATTTTCAGAATTGCTCATCCTCCCTTTAGACCACGTTAGGCCCCTTATGCTTTGGAGAGGCTTCTGGAACTGTTGTCTTTCTAACTTTTATTGGATTCAATTAGATTAGAACAGTTTCTGGGCTGTGTAGTATAGGTACTCTGTCCCTTTACTCTTTTAACTCAAGCAGAAAGGATAAGTATTTAAAGAACATTAAGCTAATCTGCCCCCACTTTCATGCCAACTTGTCTGGGAGAATAGTTTAAATATATCAGAGTTGGTTCTATGGGTATGGTCATTTATTTTATTCTACTTGGGTCTGGGTTCAGGTTCCAGTTCAGGCTCAAGACTGAATGCTTCAGTGCCTTTGTAGCCATATTCCCATATTTCTAATACTCTTTTACACCATTCTGTGTTTACAAGTATCATGTAATAAGGGCACTTCTCAAGTTCTCTACTTCTCAAAATGTATGATACCAATTTACACACTTACTCTAATGGAAGATAGCGTAAAGGGGAGCCATAAAATGAGTTTCCAAGTACCGCTATTTGACCTCTGCTCTCTGGCCGGTATCTGCACCCCTTCACACACAGCATTGCCATGCGCTTCACAAAACCATATGGCCTACAGGATGGGACATTCACCTGGCATAAATTTACTCTCATGAGCACGGGCCCCTCCACATTTTTCTTTTCCCAAGCTTTCTGTGATATTCTGCAACCACAAGAAGCTTGGTGTTATTTTGAGCCTTAATATGTTCTCATGTTGTAAAAAATCGACAGTAGATTAATAATCAAATGTACTTTTTGATTCTCTAGATCACCTATAGTTTTCCCAGCTTTCTTTGCCTTGGATCTGGCTAAAACTCCCTTCCCCTGATCTACCACCAAAAACAAACACATTTTGTATCTTACTTGCAAGTCTGCAGAGCCATGGTCACAGCTACCAACTGCTGTATTAAGTCCTCTCTAGTAGTCAGTATTCTTTGGTGATACGTGACAGAAAGTCAATGCAAACTACTTCAAGTTCAAAATGAGATTTATTGGTTCACGTATCCAGGAAGAGCAAGGGTGAAACTAAGGTTGAGTGGAACCAGGAAATTCAATGTCTTCAGGATTCTTTCTATATCAGTCTTTTACAATTTTCTTTCTAGGATAACTTCATTGCATTCCTGGGAGCAGGCATCTCTGCATGAGGGACATGTTGATGGTAGTTCTGGATTTGACGTGAATACTTTCACGAAGATGACACCCTCCACACTAGCTGTAATTAGTCAAATCTTAGAGAATAACTCAGGTGTTCTTGTGTGAGTCATGTTATCTCTTGACTTTGGGAAGTGGATTTTTTTTAACAAGTTAAGAAATGGAGGCAATGTTAGTCAAACTACACATGTGCGCGCACACACACACACACACACACAAAGTGCGTATGGAAGAAAAAACAATCTCTGGCTCCATATGTGCAGAAACCGCTGCAGAACTGGAGATTCCATATACTTAGCTTATCTTCTTTAGCTTGGCTTCTCTTCTTTCACCTTTTACTTTCTGTAATACAAGTAGTGTAAAGTCTGTCTTTGTTCTGGTAACTGGTGTTTTTAATAAAGTGTACTTTTTAGGAGTATGCTCTTAGTATTGATTCTTCTTTAAACTACTCTTCTCCTTTATTATATCTTCTGTTACAGGGTCTTACATTTCAATTTTTAAGGGAATTAATTTTCTCCTATACGTTTATTAGTGATTATGGCGAGCACAAAGATCTATTTTATCCTGACACTCCTACACGAAGAGCTGCCGCTAAGGGCTGTCAGACTGCACCTGGCACAATTGGAAGAAAGGAAATTCACCTAGACTATGAGTTCACCAAGTTCCCCTTGTTCAAGTATCCTGAAACATTTGTCCATTGTTACTAAAAACTTGTTTGTTTTGAGAATACAGTTTAACTCCAAATGTTGGATATCTAAACTTTCTCTAGAACATTCTCAACTTTTGATGCTTCGTAATAGCCAAACTATGTTAAAAGAGTTCCTCATTTACCACCCAATATTGGGTTTCTTAATCGTACATTATGCCCAAGTTTAGGATTCTCGCAGCCAATGTCTTTTATCACATCTGTAACAGCCATAAAATTTGCAGAAATTAACATTAGAAGTATCAAGGATTAAAAATATATTCTCGAGCCTTCCTTATATTCTTATGTAATCGAAGATCAACAAATGCCATAAGAAAATCCTGCTAAGACTGTTTTCACATTCTCTATGTCTGAGCATTGAATAAAGGCCAGAGATTTAATCTTACGTCATGCCCTCAGTTAGTTTGTTGTTTGTTTATTTTTATTAGCAGCCTCACAACCTTTCATTGGCACTCTAAAAGCAATAAATAACTCAAGGAACACATCTGTTCCAGATTACCAGTTCTCTCTGTTACTGTAATTGTTCTACTTAGCAGTTAGTTTAGCTTCTAGTAACTAGTATGAAGTTGTGCACTATATAATTATTCACAAAGGTTCTAGATTAGGACTTCAAACATAGCCTATTTATATAAAGGCTTATGATCTCAAAATTATATATTTCCTTACTATTTATTTTAAGGAAACAGTCTCTTCAAAAAAATATCAACACACTTTTTTGAGTTTTTCAGTTGTTAATTTGCTGTATAACAAACTACCACCTATGTAGTGGCTTAAAACAACACATCTCTATTTTCTCACGGTTTTGTGGGTTAGACATCCAGGCACTGGTTTCTCTGCTCAGCAGCTCACAAGGCTTAAATCAAGACGTTGCCCTGCCCAGGGCTGTGTTCTCATCAAGATTAGCTTCTTCTTTGAAGCTCAGATTGTTGTGGTAGTATTCATGGTCTATATTTATAGAACTGAGGTCCTCATTCCCTTGCTGGCTACCATCAGGGGCCTCTGTGAGCTCATAGAGGCCATCAGTATTTCTTGCCTTCTATCTTTAAGCGAGCAGTAGACAATCTGCTTTGCATCAAATATCATTAAGGCTTTGAAGAATCGTTTTCACCAGGAAGAGGCTTCTCTCTTTTAAGGGCTGACCTGATCCAATCAAGCCCAATGAGGATAATCTCCCTATCTTAAAATCAAATGATTTGAGGCTTTAGTTATATTTGCAAACTGCCTTCACTGCAGCACCCAGATGAACATTTGATGATTAACTGGACAAGATGTGTGATACATTAGATGCTGGGAATCCTGAGAACTATTATAGAATCCTGCCTACCACAACAGAGTATAGTTTCATTTATTCTGTCACTAATTGCCTTCAGGAAAAAGTGAGATCGTGCTGTTACTCTCAGTGAAATATACTATTATTTGAAGATAATGAATCTGGAGTAAAAATTAGTATGATTTACAGTACACACACATACACACAACTATAAATCAATAGTCATATGAGTGAGTTCCTGAGAAATACCACCATCAAAAATCAAAAGGGAGATGGGAGAAGTGGGGAGCAAGATGGCAGAAATTAAGCCTACACTCTTTATGCCCCCTAAGGAACTGCAAATTTTAACAACTATCCGCATACAGAAAAGTACTGCCACAAGAACCACAAGACAGGTGGGTAATCACAGTACATGATTTTAACTTCATATTGCCGAAAGAGGCATTGAGGAGGGCAGGAGAAACAGGCTTGGATCCTTGATGCCACCCCACCCACATCCCCCAGCACCAGCTGGGCAGTACAGAGAGTCTGTGTACCAGGGGATAGAGAATGCAAGGACTGGGGGACTTTACATTAAACTCAGTGTTGCTCTGTTATAGTGGGGAGAAAATCCTTGTTGTACTCAGCACGTGCCCACAGACAGAGGGGCCATTTGGACCAGTCCAAGCCAAAGGGGAATTGCTCATTACAGCAGTTGGAACTTGAGTTTCTCAGCAAGACTTGCCACCATGGGCCAAAGTGCTCTGGTGTCCTAGGAAAACTTTAAATGAAGTTTAGGACAGAAGGACTGCAATTCCTAGGCAACTCCTCGTGCTGGGCTGGGCTCAGAGCCAGAGGACTGGAGTAGCATGTGATCTAGGGAAACAACAGCCAAGGGGGTTAAGGGAGTGCTTGCGTTACCCCTCCCCCAACCCTAGGCAGTGTAGTTCACAGCAACCAAAATGACTTTTTCATTCTGCCTAATGGGAGGAGAGCAAAGAATAAAGAGGACTTTGTCTTGTACCTTGGATACCGTCTCAGCCACAGTATAATAGGGCACTGAGCAGAGTCATGAGGCCCCCTTTCCAGGTCTTAGCTCCTGGACAATGTTTTTAGACACACTGTTTGCCAGAAGGGAACCTGCTGCCATGAAGGAGAGAACCCAGCCCTGGCAGCATTAAGTATTTGCTTACTAAAGAGCCCTTGGGCCATGCATAACCAACAGTGATACCCAGGTCCTACATCAAGGGCGTTGGCTGAGCCTCTGGGACTTGTTAGCTTCAGGTGAGACTCGGCAGATTATCAGATATAGTGGTTATGGGGTAAAACTCCTTCTGCTTGAGAAAAACAGAAGGAAAAGCAAAGGGGACTTTGTTTGGAACTTAGGTACCAGCCTGACCATAGGTGGGCAGAGCATCAAGCCAGGTCTTGGGGGTCCTTGATTCCAGGACTTGATTCTCGGATGGCATTTTTGGACCTGTCCTGGGCCAGAGGGGAGCCTGCTACCCTGAAGAGCAAGTCCCAGGCCAGGGGGGTTTCACCACAAACTGACTTAAGAGAGCTTGGGCTTTAAGTGAACATCAAAGGTGGCCTGGCAGAAAATGCCTGTGGGTCGATGATGAGCGAGGCCATGAAGAGAGGCTCCTCTGCCTGTGGAATGGGGAGGGAAGAGCAGGAAGGACTCTGCATTGTGGTTTGAGTGCCAGCTTAGCCTCAATAGAATAGAACATCAGGCAAATTTTTTAGGTTTTTGACTCAAATCCTGGCTCCCAAATAGCATCCCTGGACCCACCAGGGCCTTCAGAACTTATTGTTCTGAAGGGAGGGATCTAGGTAGATTTACCACCTGCTGATCGTAGAGCCCTAGGACCTCGAGTGAGCATAGGAGGTAGCCAGGTAGTGGTTATAGCAGACCTTGAGTGAGACACAGTGTTGTGCTGCCTTCAGGTCTGAGCCAGCACAGTCCTGGTGGTGGTGAACACAAGGGTGCTTGTGACACCCCAGGTCCAGTTCCAGGTGGCTCAGCACACACACACACACACACACACACACACACACACACACACACACACAGAGACAGAGAGAGAGAAAGAAAGAGACAGAGAGAGAGAGAGAAAGAGAGAGTGTGTGTATGTGTGTGTGTGTGTGTGAGAGAGAGAGAGAGAGAGAGAGAGACTCCATTTGTTTGGGAGAAAGTAAGGGAAAAGAACAAGACTCACTATCTGGTAATCGAGAGAATTCTTCAAGATCTTATCCATGATCAAGCTGGCACCTCTCCAAGTCTATAAAAATCACAACATCCCAGCACTTTGGGAGGCCGAGGCAGGCGGATAATGAGGTCAGGATATCAAGACCATCCTGGCTAACACGGTGAAACCCCGTCTCTACAAAAAATACAAAAAATTAGCTGGGTGTGGTGGCAGGCACCTGTAGTCCCAGCTACTCAGGAGGCTGAGGCAGGAGAATGGCGTGAACCCAGGAGGTGTAGCTTGCAGTGAGCCGAGATCGCGCCACTGCACTCCAGCCTGGGAGACAGAGCGAGACTCCGTCTCAAAACAAAACAAAACTAAACTAAACAAACAAACAAACAAAATATTGGGCTTGGGACCCATGTTCCTTCAAATACCTGAAAAGTCTTTGCAGGCAGGAAGAGAACAAATAAGCCCAGACTGTGAAGGCCACAGTAAATACCTAACTCTTAAATATGCAGATACCAATGAACACCTGCAAACATCAAGATCTCCAGGAGAGCATGACTTCTGCAAAAGAACTGAATAAGGCACCAGGGACCAATTCTGGAGAAGCAGAGATATGTGATCTTTCAGGCAGAGAATTCAAAATAGTTGTTTTGAGGAAATGCAAAGAAATTCAAAATAACACAGATAAAGCATTCAGAATCTATCAGGTAAATCTAAAAAATAGATTGAAGTAATTAAAAAGAATTAAGCAGAAATTCTAGAGCTGAAAAATGTTATTGATATAACGAAGAATGCATGAGACTCTCTCAACAGCAGAATTGATCAAGCAGAGGAAAAAATTAGTGAGCTCGAACAGACGCTATTTGAAAATACACAGTCAGAGGCGACAAAAAAAAGAAGCAGCAGCAGCATGCCTACAAAATCTAGAAAATAGCCTCAAAAGGGAATATCTAAGTTATTGGCCTTAAAGAGGAGGTAGAGAAAGAGAGGTAGAGCAACCTAGAGAAAGATACACATTCAAGTATAAGAAGGTTATAGAACACCACACAGATTTAACCCGAAGAAGACTATCTCGAGGCATCTAATAAAAAAATTCTCAAAAGTCAAGGATCCTAAAAGCAACAAGAAAAAACAAACAAATAACACACAATGGAACTCCAATACACCTGGCAACAAACTTTTCAATGGGAAACTTACAGGCCAGGAGAAGTGTCATGACATATTAAAATGCTGAAGAAAAAAAAATTCACTTTTGAATAGTATATCTGGCAAAAATATGCTTCAAGCATGAAGAATATTTCATGCTTGAAGGATATTTTCCTTTAGACTTTCACAGACAAACAAAAGTTGAGGAATTTCATCAACACCAGATCTGTCCTACAAGGAACGCTAAAAGGAGCCATTCAATCTGAAAAAAAAAATAAGGATATTAATGACCAATAAGAAATCATCTGAAGGCACAAAACATACTGGTAACAGTAAGTACACAGAAAAACATAGAATATTATAAGATAGAATATCATATTATAAGACTGTAATTGTGGTGTGTAAACCACTCTTATCTGATGTAGAAAGACTAAATAATGAACCAATCAAAAATATAAGTACAACTTTTTAAGACATAGTAAGACATAGGAGAAATAATTAAAAGTTTAAAAACAAGAGAATGAAGTTAAAGTGTAGAGTTTTTATTAGTTTTACTTCTGTGTGTTTGTTTGTTTGTGTATGCAATCAGTGTTGTCACTGGTTTAAAATAATGAGCTATAAGATAGTATGTGCAAGTCTTATAGAAATATCACAGAATAGGGTATTGAGCCATATGAAAGAACGAGATCCTGCCATTTGCGACAACATAAATGGAACTGAAAGGCAATATGCTAAGTGAACAGGTCATTATGTTAAGATGATAGACAGTAGAAATATAGTTACCAGAGGCTGGGGAAGGTAGTTGCGGGGTTGTTGGGGTGGTGGGGTTAGAGAAAGGGTACCAAAAATAGAAAAAAAGAATAATACTTAGTATTTAATAGCACAGCAAGATGACTATAGTGAAAATAATTCAATTGTACATTTTAAAATTATTGAAGGAGCACAGTTGGATTATTTTTTACACAAAGGATAAATGCTTGAGGGGGTGGATACCTCATTTTCCATAATGTGATTATTATGCTTTGCATGTCTGTGTCAAAATATCTCGTGCCAATTAAATATGTACAACTACTTTATATCCACAAAAATTAAAAATTAAGAAAAATTAAAAGGTATAAGTTGAAACCTATCAAAAGTTTTATTTTTCTTTCTCAAATATAAAACAAAGCTGTAATTACAGCATGCAGACAACAATTTATTATCTATTGTTTTTGTTTGAGTCCTATCACAGTGAATTATGTCAAGAGTTTAAAAAATAAAGTCATTATCCAAAATTTATTTTAAAAAATAGAAAATTCCCCATTTTCCTTTCATTGACATAGTACCTTTATACCTTTTCAATGGAATATTTTGGCATTTTCTCAAAATAACATCTTTCATTGTTACTTTTTTACTTTTTGAATTTTGACATTATATATGCATTGACTTGCAACTTTGGAAGATAATAGGTGTCTGTTTTTTGCTGTCCACCAGATACAAAGTTAATTTATCTGTCCTTTTATCCTTCCAATACGGTAATATTATAAATACGATTAGATATTTTGCATTTATTATTATAGTTTGGTAAATATTACATACAGATAAGCATGTAATTACTGTGACTCAATTTTCTACTTTTTAAAAAAGCATTAGATATTGTCATGTTATGTGTGTTTGATTCTCTCTCTTTTACTCTGTCTCATTTTTTAACTGTTTTCAATATGCACATTTTACCAATGGAACCTGCAGCAACCTTTCATTTTCAACTTATTATTTCCAGGCACTTGATGCATTTGAGAACTTTCCTGATCTAGGAGGAATGTCCCATGAAGATTTCTGTCATGCTCCATTCTAGGTAGCTGTCTCCTACACCTGCTATTCAAGCCTCATTGTGTATCTCCCTTCTTCATTGTTACAACTCTCAATCTCTTTCTCTGTCATGTTTTCCATTTTTCTTTACATCTCCTTATTTTCCCTTATGCTTCTTTTTCCTGAGGTGCTTCTTCACTTTAGTGATGCACAGCTGCCAACAGTTTCCTGAAAAGGAGTATGCAATAAGTATGTTTTGAGAGCTTTTATGTGTAAAATATCTTCATTTTACCTTAATATTTAATTAACAATTTGTTTTATAAGAATATTCTGGGGATAGTTCAGGGAAAGAAAAGCATGCCTGGCCAGTGTTTTAGTGTCAGAGAGGAGGTTTACTTGTTCCTGTGGTAACAGGAAGTGATTTGGGCCCAAGGGGTTCCACCATCCACAGCGTTAAAGTCCTTGGGGAGCATGTCTAGTGCTTCTGGGGCTGGAGTGTTGAAGTACTCTTTGTTGATCTTCACTCAATTGTCATCTCAATCTTTTAGTTCTTGCTTTAAAAAATTTAGAATATTATTATTTGCCACATATGGTTGTGATTATTATAAAATAAGATTGCATATGGCAAAAACATGGCATAGTTAGAGATTGAAGGGTATGTTGATTGAGAATTGGGGCTGGGGTGGAAGAATTTCTGGGTTTGAATCATGACTACATCATTTGTTTTGTTGTATGAAGCTTAGCAAGTTATTTTTGCCTCTCTATACCTCAAATTCACCTGTAAAATGTGGATAATAATAGTACCTTCTTCATAAAATCATTGCAAGATTTACACATGAAGTAGAATTATATATATTTAACTCAGTGCTGGTCACACAGTAAAAGAACAACCGATATTACATATGACTATTATTTATAAAAGCATTCTAGCCAGAGCTTGGTACACTCAAAAACATACATTTATTTTTTTATTCTCAATTGTCACAATTCTATTTGCAAGTATTATAATAATTCATAACCATAACCTAGCTAGATAATATTCAAGATTAATTGAAACACTATTGCGAACAACCTTGTTGGTATTTTATGTGGAGTAAAAGTAAATAAACAGATTGTTTTAAATGTTTGAACTAAATATGCACAATAAAATGAAAGCTATGTTAGATATATATTTCAAGCAAACTATAGAATTTCATGACTAGCATCACAGAAAATCTATGAAACTGGTTTTTAACTACCATCACTATATAGTTCTTTCTCAAGGAAATTGAAGACTGACAACCTTGTTTCCATCTGGAAACATCTAACATCTGTGATTGTAAACATCAAAACACAGCTGTTGCAATTCTGAGTAAGCACTCCAATTTATTTATTTTTGACTTTAAAAAAATCTTCAGTTTTCATCAAACATCACAGTTGTTAAGCCATGTTCTTACAGCAGGAGGAAAAACAATTAAGAGAAATCACTATATCAAACATCTAAGAACAATACTCTTTTTGTATTTCATTTAGAGGGAATCGAATCTTACTTTGGTTTAAGAAAAGCATTGGGGGGTTCCTTTTTTATAAAAAATCCCAGAATTTAAAGCTGCAAGGATTTTAGAGATCATTGTGTACATTGATCAGATATTTTTTAAAAACACAACAACGTTCAAAAGGGAAAATTGGGCTACTCAAGCTCACACAGGCAGGTGGTCTCAAGGCAGGGAATAGAAGAGTCTTATTCTAGTGTTTGGCATTGGAGCTTCACATTAATTTTAATAAGAAAATGTCTTGCTAAATAAACAAGTGTATCTTGGTGTAATATAAAATTTTAATTATACATGATTCTAATTATAATTATTTTAATTATACGTGATTCTAAAAATGATTCCATTTAAAGAATACCATATTAAAATTGATTTTAAATATTATACGTACAAGTTGTTCTGTAAATAATGCCAAAAAGTTGAATCACTTTACCAATTCTTAATTATAGTTCTAATTCAGTTTCAGATAGACTAGCTCCTTTAACTGTACCCTCCTCTTCTGTAGCCAGGAAGACCTGGAAAAAAAAAAAAAGTTCTGCAGCTTTAGTCCTTAAAGGATGCTCATCAGGTTTTATTCTCTACTGGCCCGCACGCTCCTTGAAGGTGCACGGTTTCAGCTCTCTTTTGTATTGCTTCTGCATTTAAGCACAGACTCTTTCAACTGACGCATTGCTTGGTCTTTCAGTCTTCTTTCCTTCATGGTAGTAGACAGGATCATCCCGGGCTCCAGGCTCAGCAGTCTGAAGCCAGGTCCATATCCTAAGGCTCTCCTTCCAGACCCCTGGCTACCACCCATCTGGAAGGTTAAGATGTCAGGGATTCCTTTAATCTGAAGAAAGAGGGATGTTTTAATTGGACCTATCTTTATGACCTGGCTAAAAGGGCAACACCAATTCAGTAACACCAGGTTCTGATCACCGTTATCACTGATTCTGATTTGCAAGATCTGTGCACACATGACAGGTGGTAGTTTAAACTTCAGCGGTAACCTTTGAGAAGCCAAGTTTAAAGCCAGAAAATTCTCTCCTGTGGTACATGAGTGCCTCCAAGTGGCAGAAAATTAAGGTGCATTGGGTGTAACTGAAAGCTAAACACCATACCCAGTTGGACCCAAGCACACTAGCACCTTGGTAGTGGTTATTTCTGCCAGAGAGTCACAGGTAATTTAATGATACCTTTTGGATATGGCCAACCTTCGATTTTTAACTCTAAGCTTTCTTTAGAATAGGAAAAGAAGATAATATGATTTATACAACTAGCTTCAATCTTCATCTATACGATTTGGAAAATAATGATTCCTAACTCATAAGAATATTGTGAGAATTAAATGAATTAAAATGCTTATACAAGTGTCTAGCATATGTAATATGATATTGGTAATATGTAGCAACTATTGGTAGTATATGTTGTATATACTAAATAGTATATATTTTATATATTTCATGTATGAATATATATTACATACAATGAATAATATATGCTATGCAATATTCATAATGTGGAATATAATATTGAACATATAAAATATAATATTATTATTATGTGATGCCTAATTTTTTTGCAGGGGATTGGGCTACAAAATGTTCTGACTTTTTTTTGAGAGTTGTCCAAGAGAACTATCCATCAGCAAGGATGAATTCAGTGGCTCAACAAGTTCTGGAGATTTTAACATGGAAATCAAGTGGAATTATTGCAAATTTTCCATACAATCAAAAGCCCAAAATGGAAGCCTAGTAATAGAAAATGGGACAAGAAACAGCGCTCTTCCCACTTATCAATAGTCTAATAGACTAAAAGAAAAAACTTTCTGAAATCTTTGAGAGACATGTATGCATTCCCTCCTTCCCAACCACCGTAGCCAAGAATAGAAAAGAACATTTGGTGCTAACTGCCTTTGTCTATTACCTAGTAACAGCAGCAGAGCAGTTGGATGCTGGAATGAGCTGTCATGCCATTAGTTAACTCAAAGTTGGCACTAACACATGGATGCCCAGTTTGCGAATGTTCAACTCACCCTTTCAGGAGATACACTAGTTCTTACATTATAAAGGATTTTAGTTCTCAAGACTAAGAACAGTATTACCCCTGACATAATAAAGCTACTATTTTGTGACCCAAAAAATTAATATTCTGATTTTCAGAAACTAGTCGAATGGGACTCAGTTGACTTAATCGGCCATTCTTTCTGCCCAATCTCATCTGAAATTTTTTTGTTTATTTTTATAGATTAAGGGTAATAAGTGTAGTTTTGTTGCATGGATATATGTAATGGTGAAATCTGGGCCTTTGGTGCACCCATCATCCAAACAGTATACACTGTATCCAAGCAGTAATTTTTTTTTAATCAGTTCCTACCCTCCCAGCTTCCCACCACTTGGAGTTTCCAATGTCTATTATTCCTCCTTTATGTCCATTTGTACCCATTGTTTAGCTCCCCATTATAAGGGAGATCATGCATTATTTGACTTTTGGTTTCTGAGTAATTTCCGTTAGGATAATGTCCTCCAGTTTTCATACATGTTGCTGCAAAGGAAGTGATTTCAGTCTTCTTTTTTAATGGCTGAGCAGTATTAAGGATTACTAAGTAGTAGTAGTAGGGATTTTTTTTAAAACTTGTCGAGTTGTTTCATTTTCTTGTAGATTCTGGATATTAGCCCTTTGTTGGATGCATCGTTTGTAAATATTTTCTCCCATTCTGTAGATTGTTTATTCTGATGATTGTTTCTTTTTCTGTGTAGACTATTTTCACTTAAATCCCATTTGTCTAATTTTTTTTTTACTGTGTTTGCCTTTGAGGACATATTCACAAATTACTTGCCTAGGCCAATGTCCAGAATAAACTTTTCTATATTTTCAGGTCTTATATTTATGTCATTTATCAAATATAGAAATATTTTGGAGGAGTCTTTAGGGTTTTCTAGGTCTAAGATGATGTCATCTGTGATCAGAGACAATTGACTTCCACTTTTCCTATTTGGCTGTCTTTTATTTTTTTCTCTTGCCTGGTTGCTCTGGTTAGGTCTTCATATACTATGTTGTATAGAAGTGAGGGTTGGGCATCCTTGTCTTGCTCTAGGTTTTTTTGGCGGGGGAGAGGGGGACGGAGTCTCGCTCTGTCTCCCAGGCTGGAGTGCAATGGCCGGATCTCAGCTCACTGCAAGCTCCGCCTCCCGGGTTCACGCCATTCTCCTGCCTCAGCCTCCCGAGTAGCTGGGACTACAGGCGCCTGCCACCTCGCTTGGCTAGTTTTTTGTATTTTTTAGTAGAGACGGGGTTTCACTGTGTTAGCTGGAATGGTCTCGATCTCCTGACCTCGTGATCCGCCCGTCTCGGCCTCCCAAGTCTTGCTCTAGGTTTAAGGAGAATGCTTTCAAGTTTTCCCTGTTCAGTATAATGTTGGCTGTTGGTTTGTTGTCTATGCATTTTATTATTTTGCGTGTGTTCCTTGGATGTCTAGTTTGTTGAAGGTGTTTGTCATGAAAGTATGAGGAATTTTATCAAATACTTTTTCTGTATCTATAGAGGTGATCATAGGTTTTTGTTTATAATTCTGTGTGACACTAATGATACATTAAGTTTGTAGGTTCTTTGGAGAAGAGAAACATGGGGATATGATTATCTAATTCTCTAGATTTTCCAATATTCTGTAACATCCTAGAACTTACCTTGTGGAGCGCTCCAATTTAACTTTCCCTTCTAAAATCCTAATAGATTAAAAATCATTGCATTATGATTATTATTATTATCATTATTATTAGGTGGAATCTTACTCTGTCGCCCAGGCTAGAGTGCAGTGGCATGATCTCAAGTGGGTTCAAACGATTCTCCTGCATCAGTCAGCCTCCCATGTAGCTGGGGTTACAGGCACCTGCCACCACACCCGGCTGATTTTTGTATTTTTAGTAGAGATGGTGTTTCACCATCTTGGCCAGGCTGGTCTCGAACTCCTGACTTCATGATCCACCCGCCTCAGCCTCCCAAAGTGCTGAGATTACCGGTGTGAGCCACCACTCCTGGCCACATTATTTTCATTTTTAATTGCTTGGTATTAAAATCCATTCAATTAAATTGACCTATGTGGATAGTTTAATTTTAATACATAACGCTGATGTTAAAAAGAAGATTTATGTCCTGAAGGGCATTTCAAGATTACTTCTAAAGTGTTTACTCGAAGAGAATGAAACAGTTGTGTAAGAGAATAATACAAAGAAAATTATAAAGCCTACTCCTTGCTTTAATTGTATATTTTACTTGAAAAAGTATGTTTGCTTTATTGAAAAATAAGTTACTTTCATTAATTTAATATCAAATATTGAATAATATTATTGGTCTTTCTCCTACCAAAAATAACTTAATAATAAAAAAATAGAAAATGAAAGAGGAAGTTGCTCTTGTCAATTAAAGTTGTGTGCTTTACAGAAACTTTACTTTGGAAATCACTAGAATAAAGACTCTGACCTTTAATTTAATATTCATTGTGGTAGTTTAATAAATATATACTGTGGTCTCCCATTTTATCCATGAAAGATCAGTGAGGTGTGAAATTGAAACAGGTGTCAGATATTCAAGAACACTCCATGATAAAGTTTTTAAAGAAGAGAATTAAATAATACGTATTTCATGGTTACGCTCTACCATAAAAATTACAGAGCCTTTAAAGCTCACAACTATGTAAAAGACATATTATTGTCTCAAATTTTCAATGAGGGAAACAAAACCCCAGGAAATGTTCTTATTTGTTCAAGGTTCTGAGGGAAATTCAAGCTCTATTTTGGACCCCAATCGTGTGTCAGTTGCCAAAGTCTGTCCACTATATTATTCTACTTCATATTAAGAAGATATCTGCTTTTCTAAGATAGCACCACAAGGGAGAATAAGGAGAACAGTTTTGAAGAAAATAGAACTATGTTGGTAGGGAGTGCTTTGGTTGGTGGCATAATGGGAAAAATTTGATAGTGATAGAGATCAGTTTTCAGATTTCAATATTTTTTTTTGTATGCTATTTTAATAGAAGTACTAAAAAAAAATTGGTCCGACCTTGAAATTAAACTTTTGAATTTATCACTATTCAAATAAATGCCTCTTGGCCGGGTGCGGGGGCTCATGCCTGTTATCCCAGCACTTTGGGAGGCCGAGGCGGGTGGATCACGAGGTCAGGAGATTGAGACCATCCTGGCAACACAGTGAAACCCCGTCTCTACTAAAAATACAAAAAATTAGCCAGGCGTGTTGACAGGCGCCTGGAGTCCCAGTTACTCGGGAGGCTGAGGTAGGAGAAAGACGTGAATCTGGGAGGAGAAGCTTGTAGTGAGCGGAGATCGCGCCACTGCGCTCCAGCCTGGGTGACAGAGTGAGACCCTGTTTCAAAAAAATAAAAATAAAATAATAATAATAACAAAAAAAGCCCCTTAGCTTTATAACTAAGAATAGATACTTGAGACAGTGTGCTCTGGTTTAAATTCTAGTTCTTCCAGGTACTAGCTGCATAATTTCAGGCAAGTCACTTTATAATATCTGGTGATTATGTAAGACACTAGTTTTTATTTCTTTTTTTAAAAATTATACTTTAAGTTCTAGGATACATATGCACAACGTGCAGGTTTGTTACATATGTTTTTTTTTATTTTTAAAGAAATTAAAAATCTATGTCTGCTACATGGTAAAAACCATATGTATCTCATCTCTGTAAGTGTTACATTTTTATATTTTAATACTGGAAGATAACATCACTTTGGATCTTGGTGGTAGGAGTTTAATATGATCATGGTACTACAAAATAGGGGATTTGTTTTTAGCCTTAGCTTCCAGGAAGAAAAGGCTAATCTGAAAAATACTGACAACAAAAGAGAGAACACAAGAGCATAGATCACACAGTACATCAGAGACCACAGATTTAGAACAAATAATATATGCATTATTTGTTCTAGAGAACAACAAATAAATAAATTTTAGAATATATATACCAGTATTAAGAGAAATTTACAAAGCATCACCTATTTGGAGAGACGTAGTCGGGTAAGGAATATCTGAAAATAAACTTTTAATCATTTCCTGGTGAGAAGTCAGAGAATTCAGAAATTTCACAGGAAAGCAAAATTCTACACAGATGGATGTGGGAAAATATAAGGAACAAGGAATAGATGTCTGGCAGAATTGGAATAATGAGAAAGTTTGTATCATCTACATAAGGATATTTCTGGGCTTTATACTGCTGGTAAAATGCTACTTGTAAAAAATAATTTAAAAGGTGGCTGAAGTTGCAATCAAAACTGTACAATTTAATATAGGTAGATTTATTTTTTATGCTTAAATTTTGGCCAGGCGTGGCGGCTCACACCTGTAATCCCAGCACTCTGGGAGGCCGACGTGGATGGATCACCTGAGGTCAGGAGTTTCAGACCAGCCTGGCCAACACGACGAAAACCTGTCTCTACTAAAAGTACAAAAATTACCTGGTAGTGGTTGCACCCGTCTGTAGTCCCAGCTACTCAGGAGGCTGAGGCAGGAGAATCACTTGAATCTGGGAAGCAGAGGTTGCAATGAGCTGAGATCCCGCCACTGCACTCCAGCCTGGGTGACTCCATCCCCGCTCCCCCACTCCACCAAAAAGAAAAAAATGTACAATGAAGTGTTCAATCACATCAATAACTGGGGAAGGTCTGAGATTTTCTGTGATTTGCAAGCTAAAGTGTGAAACTGACACAGTTCCATAGATGCATATGAAACACTTGGATCAGAGATGAAAGAATGAATAATTTTCAGAAAAAGCAGTAGTCAGAGTATCGGCACATATGCAATTGTAGCTCTGCCCTTAAATTCTTTAGGGTGATGTGAGGAGCCATAATGAAGGCAGAACACACAATGAGTTGTGGAATACCTAAGGAACACACAACAAGAGATCGATAGTTTTTTGTTTGTTGTTTGTTTTTAGCAAGCCGCAAAGATTTTACCAATTAGCAAATTAGTCAGTATACTTTCTCTTGGAAAGTGGGAAGCTATATAGTAGTCACACTGCAGTTTTCTTAACCTACCAGTTGCCTATGTGACTAGCCATAGAAAGTGCCCAGTATTAGAAGACAGGTAAGCCTTGCTGTCTGGCACAGTTAGCAAGAAGGTGCAGGAGTGCTGAGGACTCATGATGGAATGCCTTTTCAAATAAATGGTCTTCAGTAATGACTTTTACAACTTTTTTGAAATAATGAGTTTAAGACCTCATGAATAACTGCTATAGCTATGCACCAGGCTTGGTACAACCTACCACAGTTATGACTCTTGTTCACAGCAGAGATAAGAGACAGAAACTGCCTCCTCCAAGAATTTGTCTCAACAGAGACTTATTTTTCCTTCAATGAGCTACATATTACACAGAGAAAAGTCTTAAGCATTAGCACAATTCAATACCCAAATGGATTATGTAAAATCAAAGAGTGACTCATCATGTTTCAACAATTTATCTTGTCCTTATTTGACTCCATATGTTCTATGCTTGAGTCACAGGCTGGGTCCGTATTTATTTTCCATGAACAGAAATTTTCCTCTATACATTATTTAGGAACTATTAATTTTCAGGAAGAAAAGGAACTTGACCATCTCTCATTGTTTTCCTCCTTTTCATTTTTTTATGATTTCTTAAAAACGCACATTGCAAACTTTCACTATCCATCCTTATTGCATCCCTTATATAATTGAAACTTCTACTACTTAATCAAATTTGAAATCACATCTGAGGGTGTAACATGTGGCATCCATCTATGATTCAAATAGCATGAGCATTATTTATGTCAAAACAATATATTCAGCAAGAATTCCTCACCCTGGTCATGAAAATGTTTATTTTGTTTAAAGATTATAAATGCACAGGTTCATACTTCAATTAATACCTATGTTGCTATAGAATAATTTTATAGCTAAAAAATATAATTTATAAATAAAATAAATTTTTATTCCCATGAAGACACAAGTGAGTATTTTGTGAATTGTGACTCCAAGGATGTGGGAAATACAAATTTTGATTAAATTAAGTAAATGATGCCATGTTGGTCATTATCACTTCCATTGAAAAATGCTAAAATAATAAATAATATATTAACTGAAAATATTTTTAGTGTGAGCTCTGGTTAAATTTCTATTAATGAAAATGTACAATATTAAGTCAGTAACAACAAGTATTATTGAAGACCTACTATCACACAGGTAGATACATGAGAGATGGGACAAAGCAAAATACATGTGCTATATTACTATATTCCTTTCATAGTATTACTGAACTATTAATGATTATCAATAATTTCTAATAACAACTTTAGAATAATCAAATACTAAATGTTTTACATAATATTAACTTTTACTTTGTTATATCAATAATTATAGCATTTAAAATCTGTGTGTTATATTGCTTTTTTCTTCACTTCTTAGATACCCCACATTCCCCATCAAAAAGAGTTATTGGCTTAGGAATATACTAAGAATGAAAGCTTGTGAAATAGAGGTGTTTTTCAGTTACTGAAGAGAACTATTCAAAAATGAAGACAAAACACAGTCATTGTCCAGAAATCACAGGAAAAGTTAAAGAATTTTGCTGGGTGTTCTCACTCTCTTTCATTTGGTTGACTCACTTTCTTAATCTCAGGATAACAAATTTTTATATCATGTTTCTTTACTATACCTATTTGTATTAGACTGTCTTCAGGGTACTAATAAAGACATGCCCAAGACTGGGTCATGTATAAAGGAAAGAGGTTTAGTGGACTCGTAGTTCTACATGGCTGAGGAGGCCTCACAATTATGGAGGAAGATGAAGGAAGAGCAAAGGGATGTCTTACATGGTGGCAAGAAAGAGCGTGTGTGCAGGGGAACGCCCATTTATAAAACCATGAGATCTCATGAGACTTATTCACTGCCATGAGAACAGTACAGGGGAAACATCACCCATGATTCAATTATCTCCACCTGGCCCTGCCCTTGACACAGGATTGTTACAATCAAAATGAGATTTAGGTGGGGACACCCAAACCATACAACTAATATAATGTGAAATAAGTGTTGTTTAATACTATTTTGACTTATAAACTGATATATATTAACATAACCTATATATGTTACTATGAATTATTTTGTGAGCATTATATTTTAGTTACAGATTTATCTGAAACTAATATTAATATTTATATAACTAATATAATATATATTATATAATATATATAACTAATAATATAATAATATATAATATATAATATATAATAATATAATAATAATATATATAACTAATTATTAAATGAAATATTGCATGTTAATATTAAGAGTAATTATTTTATTTTTATTATTCATATATTTAAAATTATATTACAATAAAATATTAACTTTTAATATTTCATTATACTAATAAAAAAACTTATTTGAAAGGCCGCTAGCCTTGGTTATTTAATGTACCCAACATTTTTGGAGACAATTATAGTATTCATATAGTACTTTTAAAAATTTAACATTTTAATAATAGTGCATTGATTAATGTTCTTGGTATATTTAGCAAATTTGAAAATTAAAGAAGAAGTATAGAGTAGTACATCATGTTTATGTAAAGAATTATTTATTAATTTGTATTAGGAGAATAGTTCTTTTACTATAAATGCAATAATTTCTAAAGTGATATATTCAGTTATTCTTGAAATCAACAAAGTTATTGCTGTGTAAAATGGAGAAAACAATCATATCTTTTGGGAATTTAAAGACATTGACATAATATATTGGGATTATTTATTTTATTTTATGTAAATAAGCATCTAATATTTTCAAAACAAAAGTTACAATGTAAAGAATTGGGGCACACAACAATGTTAGCTTTAATAAATGTTGTAACACGACTCTACACACATACTATGACTCTTTGGTGTTGTCTTAATATGCCACTAGATTGCAAATAATACACATTGTTACTTTCTCTGACAGACAATATAAAGAAAAAATTAAAAAAGGTAAGTTTGAAAATATAAATGCACACTTTTAGAATGGAATTAAAACGTATATGCTAATAAAACAATGGAAACAGATGTCACTGAGAACATTTGCATTCACTACTTAAAATACCATCGCTATTTCTATTTTTGAATTTCATTATTGAATCCACAAATAACATGCCTTTGAAAACATAGTTTTTATTAAATACTTAAATAATTTTATCTCTGCAAAGACATCAAAGAATCGTGGTTTCCCCTTTATATAGTAATGTTTCAGATTTCTCATTATGAGTGTTCCTATTTTTCTCTCATGTGGTAATCAATAAAATTGCACAAAGATAATGTTCTTATATCTCAGAAAAACAAAAACAAAATGCACTGTATTTGTTTGCCAACCTGGGGAATGAAGCCATTTTGGGGACATTCTTGGGTTCTTTCTATTTACCACGTCTTCCCAATTTTAATGTTAAAAATTATATTAAATACTAGATATGTTGTATTAGTCAGGTTTCTCTAGAGGGGCAGAAAAACTAATAGGCTAGATTTATATATGAACGGGAGTTTATTAATTCACATTATCACAAGGTGAAGTCCCACAATAGGCCATCTGCAAGCTGCGGAGCAAGGAAGCCAGTCTGAGTCCCAAAACCTCAAATGCAGGGAAACCAACAGTGTAGTCTGCAGTGTTTAGCCAAAGGCCCGAGCACTCCTGTCAAACCACTGATGTCAATCCAAGAGTCAAAAGCTGAAGGACTTGGAGCCTGACTTTTGAGGGCAGGAAGCATGCAGCATAGGAGAGAGATGAAGGCTGGAAGACTCAGCAAGTCTGCTCATTCCACTTTTCTTCTGCCTGCTATATTTTAGCTGTGCTGGCAGCTGATTAGATGGTGCCCACCCAGATTGAGTGTGGTTCTGCCTTTCCCAGTCCATCGACATAAACGTTAATCTCCTTTGACCACACCCTCATAGACACACCCAGTAACAATACTTTGCATCCTTCAATCCAATCATGATGACACTTAGTATTAACCATCATATACTTTTGAACAGAATTTTATAATTTTAATGATTTAAAAGGTGTTTATCTCAAAACCATCATTTCAGTATTGACTTCATACCTGCAGCTCTCACTCTTTCGGAAATTCTTTGTTCAGGAGCACTTTCCACTATCACCCCAATGAAACAATAACTCTATGCCAATATATCCTCTCTTGATCTTTATTACAAGACTACTTCTGCATTTCAAAGTACCAAGATTTCTTCCACTTAAAAGGTAAGATGCCTAAAATAGCAATTTATCCATTTCTGGCTCTGAATTCCCTGTTTTTCCTTAAATCACATTCACTTTGTATTCACAGCCATGCTTTCTCCTTATTCATGACTGAGACACAGAATAAGGGTCCTTTCTATTATTTTTCCCCACATTATTCACTCAAGGTGTGTGTGCAGCAAGAGACGTGCCAAGTAAAGTTTATGTTGTACCAACAAGATGCTCTTAAAATATACTAGTTCTGTAGAAAAATCCTGATCTTGGAGTCAAGTAGAAACTCTGCAACTGGGAGTTTGTCTCCGGCTGTATTTTTCCTCAGACTTCATTTATCTTACCATGTTCTATCTCCTTCTCCGTGTCCCTCTGTTTTTTCAATCCCTCCCCTTTCCTAGTTCTTGGTCAGCTCTGCACTTCCATAAACAAATGTTAACTGTTTATGCATGATTGTGCAGCTAATTTTTATTTCACTCTGTTCTTAAAGACTTTGTTGCAGTCTCACCACCCTTAATAGTCAATTAGGAACTCCACAACTGGGAAAAAGTCTTGGGCCATATTTTTCTTCAGGTTCTAGTTCTCTGTCATGCTCTCTTTATCGTATCTTTGCATCAGTCTACTAAAATATGCTTTGACATTGCATATAGTTTTATATGTAAAACTGTGTGCAAAGTATTTATATATATTATTTTTATGCTTGTGGGAGTGTGTGTATGTGTGTATAGATCTGACAGAAGCAAGTGAGTGACCAATATATGCTGGAAATAGCTTGAGCAAAATTTATTTCCATTTATATCCATAAAATATCATACTTATTTTAATTTTTAACTAAATAAAATAATTATAATTACTTTTAAAGTGATATTTTTCCCATTGCACATTGGAGAATTATAATTCAATACATTTATGGGGTGCAAAGTGATGCTATTATATATATACACACACACACAGAGTCACAAAAAAATGTGGGATGATTGAATCAAACTAATTAACAATTCATGCCCTCAAAAACTTATCTTTTACTCCTCCTGTCTAACTGAAACATTGTATCCTTTGACCAACATCTTCCCATTCCCCCACTCCCAGCCTCTGGCTCTCTGGCTCCCACCATCAAGCTCTCTGTAAAGCTCTACTTTTATTTTATTGGTATATAAATTGAATCAGAATCTTCTAGTGACATCATAACTCTTCCAAAAACAGTGTTCCGTAATTCTTAACTGGAAGTAAGGAGGAATATGAGTAGACAGTTCAGAGGAGAGCTGGTCAAGAAAATGGGAGAAGCTGCTCAGAATCACTACTCAATAGGCAAATAAAAATGAAGAAAATATACAACATAATTGTAGAGTCTTCAGAGTGGCAACAATTAGGAAAGATAAAAGATAATAATTTAACTTGATTTTCTGGCATCTATTGTAAGGAAGAAGACACTTCCATATACATTGGTAGAACTTAACAAGCTCTAGCCTTTTCAGAAACAAATATGCTAACATGCATTAATAATAATTTAACTTGATTTTCTGGCATCTATTGTAAGGAAGAAGACACTTCCATATACATTGGTAGAACTTAGCAAGCTCTAGCCTTTTCAGAAACAAATCTGCTAACATGTATTAAATATTTAATAATATTAATTTATTATTACACTTGAGTTGTATTATTAATGACATTATATATTACATATGTTATATGCAATACATATGTATGTATATTTGTATACAATCTCCTGTGATCCAGAAATCCCACATCAGGATCATACCCAAGAGAGAAAAGAATCCTGATGTGCAGGAATGCACGTAGAAGGAGGTTTACTGAAGTATTATTTACAGCTTCTAAAAACTGCAGTCTTCCTCTCCCAGTATCGAGCATGAGAGTCCAGTAATAGAAATTCTTGAGATTATCTTCTCTCTTTTTAAAGTTCAAGAAATGAAGTTGAGATATTAAAGTCACACAGCTGATAATTTGCTCAGTCATTTGGAATAGAAATCCATTGACGCACAGTTTCATTTTTACTGACAAGGAATTCATGTACTGACATAAAAATTCTCTTTTCAAAATTAATCTCCAAAGGTCGATGAGACATGTACACGACGGAGTCTTCTCAGCATGATTCCTAAAGGAGAGGGGAGGATACCTAGTGGGGAGTGGTGCTTTCTCGATGTGAGTAAAACTACTTTCCATGTTTCTCTGTTAATAAGCACAGAAACCAGCTTTCAGAAGATGACAGAATAAGAACTTTTGACAATAAGCATTATCTTATAAAATACTATGATCTTAATTAGGAACAGGATAGCATAGTAAAACATAAAAAGAATACATTTATAAATCATTATAAACCTTATTGACCAGGGATAATTTCAAATAAAATTAGTTGAAAAATACTGTTAATTTATGTGTGTGATTGTTTTATGTATTTATTTTATTTTAACTTATTTATTTATTTTTTGAGACAGAGTCTTATTCTGTCACCCAGCCTGGAGTGCAGTGGCGCGATCTCAGCTCACTGCAACTCCACCTCCCGAGTTCACGCCATTCTCCTGCCTCAGCCTTCCCAGTGGCTGAGACTACAGGCGCCCACCACCACATGCCCAGCTAATTTTTTGTATTTTTAGTAGAGACGGGGTTTCACTGTGTTAGCCAGGATGGTCTCGACCTGCTGACCTCGTGATCTGACCACCTCAGTCTCCCAAAGTGCTGGGATTACAGGCGTGAGTCACCGGGCCCGGCCGATTGTTTTATTCTTAAAAATGGGCCCATGTGGTCTCCACCATGGTTTTTTTTTTTTTTTTTTTAATTTATTTATTATTATTATACTTTAAGTTGTAGGGTACATGTGCATAACGTGCAGGTTTGTTACATATGTATACTTGTGCCATGTTGCTGTGCTGCACCCATCAACTCGTCATTTACATCAGGTATAACTCCCAATGCAATCCCTCCCCCCTCCCCCCTCCCCATGATAGGCCCCAGTGTGTGATGTTCCCCTTCCCGAGTCCAAGTGATCTCATTGTTCAGTTCCCACCTATGAGTGAGAACATGTGGTGTTTGGTTTTCTGTTCTTGTGATAGTTTGCTAAGAATGATGGTTTCCAGCTGCATCCATGTCCCTACAAAGGACACAAACTCATCCTTTTTGATGGCTGCATAGTATTCCATGGTGTATATGTGCCACATTTTCTTAATCCAATCTGTCACTGATGGACATTTGGGTTGATTCCAAGTCTTTGCTATTGTGAATAGTGCTGCAATAAACATACGTGTGCATGTGTCTTTATAGCAGCATAATTTATAATCCTTTGGGTATATACCCAGTAATGGGATGGCTGGGTCATATGGTACATCAAGTTCTAGATCCTTGAGGAATCGCCATACTGTTTTCCATAATGGTTGAACTAGTTTACAATCCCACCAACAGTGTAAAAGTGTTCCTATTTCTCCACATCCTCTCCAGCACCTGTTGTTTCCTGACTTTTTAATGATCGCCATTCTAACTGGTGTGAGATGGTATCTCATTGTGGTTTTGATTTGCATTTCTCTGATAGCCAGTGATGATGAGCATTTTTTCATGTGTCTGTTGGCTGTATGAATGTCTTCTTTTGAGAAATGTCTGTTCATATCCTTTGCCCACTTTTTAATAGGGTTGTTTGTTTTTTTCCTGTAAATTTGTTTGAGTTCTTTGTAGACCATGGTTTTTAATAAATTGTAAACATTTTGGCATGCCATTGTTTTTAAAACATTTTCTATTAACAGTTACATAGTAGCTATTTAAATAGCTGAAGCTTATTCATTAAATAATTTATCCATATTTGGAAATTAGATTTCCAGTTGAAGCAATTCCAAGGAATACAGGGCCTATATTCACAACTTCCTCAGTGTATATCAATAAAAATAGACTTTAAGATGATAATTTTTTTGCTTGTCTTTGTTTAGATTTTGTTAGTTTAACTTCTGCTTATCAAATTATCTAAGCTTTATGGGTAAATTTACTTTTCCACCAACCTTATAAGTATATGTTTAGCTTTCATATATACAAATCTTGCTTATTCCTATGTAAAAATGTTCAGCAATTTAATAAATAAACTATGATAAATCATTATTTTATTTTTGTATGTGTTGAGTTTGAATATTTTAAAATTGGTTACCTGATCTTTATTTCTTGCAATTTGGATTTTAGCAACTATATAAGCCTTTTACAACATTATTCCTTTCTTAAAGTTTAGCATTCATGTTTTATTTTCTTTTCTTAGCACTGGAAGAAATAGTTTCCCCAGTATGTAATTATCAACCTATTGTCTCTATTTTTTAAGGAATTA